>NC_066875.1:21926511-24415910 GCF_022985175.1 Labeo rohita
GCCCTTAGTGACAAGGTCACAGGATGGACAGATGTGTTTTCAAGAGCACACAATCCATTCTCATAAAGCCGGAGAGAACTGCTCCTATGAACAGCTATTGATCTGGGCTTTTGCCGTTTTGTTTCCTTTTAAATCAAGAGGACTTTCATGCTTTGAAGCCTCAGTGCTTTCTTCTTTCCAGCAATCCATTTAAAATGAGACAAGCGTTTGCACTTAAATAATCAAGTATTAAAATAATTAAGATTATCTATGGATATTACTGCTGCAATTATTATTTGGAATTATAATTATCATGGTGCTTTAAGAAAGAAAAAAACAACAGCGAATCAAATCAAACAGTAATAAAAAACTAATAAAATTGCAAAATGCAGCCATAATGAAATAATGAGGCTAACATTAGAAACAAATAAAGTGAGGCAAATTAATCCAACAGCTGAGTTATTACTGCTATAGTCTCTTGTGCATATTAAAGAAGTCCACTTCCAGAACAACAATTTACAGATAATGTACTCACCCCCTTGTCATCCAAGATGTTTATGTCTTTCTTTCTTTAGTCGTAAAGAAATTATGTTTCTTGAGGAAAACATTTTAGGATTTTAATGTCCATATAATGGACTGTTATGGTGCCCCGATTTTGACCTTCCAAAATGCAGTTTAAATGGGGCTTCAAACGATCCCAAATGCGGCTGCAAATGAACCCAGCCGAGAAAGAAGGGTCTTATCTAGTGAAACGATTGGTTATTTTCATTAAAAAAAAAAACATTTAAATACTCTTTAGTCTCAAACGCTGATCTTGTCTTGCTCTCCCTGATCTCTGTGTATTCTGGCTCAAGACAGTTAGGGTATGTCGAAAAACTCTGACCGTATGTTCTCCCAAAACTTTAAAAATCATTTCAAAATCATCCTACATCACTACAGAAGTACTGACCCAGTCTATGCAAAGTGAACATGAGATGGGAGTTTTTCGACATACCCTAACTGTCATGAACCGGAAAAAACTTTCCAGGCAGAGTAAGACAAGATGAGCGTTTGACATTAAAAAGTATATAAATTATTAGTTATTATAGTAATTATTTTTATGAAAATTATAGTATTATTTTTATGAAAATAACCGATCGTTATGCTAGATAAGACCCTTCTTCCTCGGCTGGGACCATTTACAACCGCATTTGGGATCGTTTGAAGCCGCATTTAAACTGTATTTTGGAAGTTCAAAATCGGTGCACTGTATCAGTCCAGTTTTGGAAGTGGACTTCTCCTTTAATGTGTTTTTGCTCTGTATTTATCTGAATAAATCAGACATAAACAATAGTTCGTAATTTCCCCCAGAAGAAGAACCTCTAACCCCAACTGTTCAGAGGCCTTTGGGACGTCTGCAGAAGCAGCAGTGCTGAACTGTCACTCTTCTTAATTCAGGAAGTCACTGTGTTGATTTAGCAGCGGCAGTGCAGCTTCCGAATATTGAGCAAACGTCAGCTCTGATCCAAGATCAGCACTGTGGAAAGCATTAAGCAGTCATGTCAAATGAGCCGCTGAGCGAGGGGAAGCAAGGAAAGCCATCAACACAAAAACCTCCTGTTCCCTCATGCCAAGGGCAAGTCTGGGCATAGCAGAGACTTGAGAAGTAAGGAACAGTTCACCGCAAAATGAAAAAATTTATTCATTATTTGTTCACATTTTCAAAATCAGACTTTTTTCCACATTTAAGTGCTATAATCGGTTCCCCAGTGTATCTTCCAACCCAGAAAACGTAAAAAATGCCACATCATTTAGTTTTCACAAGTGACAACAGAGTACCAGCTTTAATGCCATGGCAAAAGTTCAAGGAAAGCATGCTTTCTGTCTTTGGCTACACAGACGAGCACACTATTTAGAGTTCCAGCCTCAGAGGAGACAAGACAGCAGTGGATTTATTGATTTATTTACTGTATATTACGCTGCTGCCACACAGATCTAATATAAACATGCAATTTCTTTCCCAGCTGTTTATCTTTAGAGACGTAACCGACTGATTTTATAACTCACGTGCGTTTTTAACATAAACTTGTGTGTATTTGACAGTTTAAGCCATAAGACATAAAAGAAAACTTTGTTTCATACTCACATGCGGTGTGACAGCTGCTTTCAATGCGTGTGCTTTGGATGTGTGAAAACCCTATATCAGAAGTTTAAATGAAAATGGTTTAAATGCATGATTTCTGCACGATCGACGTGATAAACAAAACCAAACAGATGTTTTTTGGCAGAACGTCTGAGGTATGAGATGTAAAGGCACAGCCCTATTCAGCAAAAGGGGGCAGGGAGCAGCAGCTCATTTGCATTTAAAGAGACATGCACAAAAACGACTTGTTTCTGCTTTTACTCAAAATAGGCATTTTCAAAATGATACAATAAATGATCCGTGGGGTATTTTGATCTGAAACTTTACACGCACACTCTGGGGACACCTGAGACTTACATTACATAATGTAAAAGGGGACACAATAGGTCTCCTTTAAATACTTCTTTAATTTACAAAAACATTATAAACTATTATAAAACCATTATAGCTATTAAGTCTTCTGGAGTCATATGATAGCTTCGTGTGATGAATCAGAAGTGTGTCATCATTAACAGGAAAAGAAATTCCCTCTCTTGGGTTTTCAAATGCTATTTCCCTTCAAACCGGCACCATACGCTTAGATAAGACACACATAAGCCAGTGGGATTTAGAATTAATGGCAAACCTGGTGCCTAAAGTGGGGCTGATTTGTGAGATGCAGTTGAGAGAAAAATGCTCCCTTAATAAAGTGATCATGTGTTTTCAGATCACTTGTAATACAGTGCATGAGTTATATGCACCATGCATACTATGATTTTAAAGCTTATTAATGGGATATTTTAGCTAAATAAATAAATTATGTTACCACTTACCACTTACCCTCATGTCATTCTAATCCTGTATAACTTTCTTCTGCATAACATTAACTGACCCTAATAAGAATGTTCTTCCAAATATCATCTTTTGTTATTCAGAAAAAAGAAAGTCACAGAGGTTTAGAATGACATGAGGTTGAGTACATGATGAGAGAATATTCATTTTGGGTAAACTGTCCCTTTAAGCTTGACAGACATGGTGTGGACATGTTGGGAAACCAATCTGCAGAACAATTATTCCAAAATACTTTTAAATAGAAATAACAGCATACAGGTTTGGAACAGCACAGTGGTGACAAAATGACAGTCCATTTTTGGGTCAATTATTCCTAACATGGCAAAAAATAAAAACCAATAAATCCACTGTACAAACGCATGAGACTGTCCTCCTCCTCTTCCCAAAAACAAAAACAAAGGTCAAATGTGCAACAGCATATAAGAAGACCTTTAGTTATGTTTTAATGAAAGTAATGACAGTGTTTTGTTGCGTGTTATCATAAAATTATATGTGACAGTCATTACCATCGAGATGCGTGTTCCTTTAAAGGGTACATCGGATGGCCATTTTCCACAAGTTATAACGTATGATAGTTTAGGGTCATCATGAAATGTCTGTGACATACTTTGGTTAAAATTCCTCAATGGACATGTAAAACAAACCCTTTTTACCTTGTCAAAAACAGCTCTGGTCACAGTGATCCATTTCAGTGCATGTCTCTTTAAATGATAATGAGCTACTGCTCACCCCACCCTTCTCTTCTGCATTTTAGTATATTTACCTTTAAAAACAAAACTAATCAACTGCATCCTTGGTGGCTCTGATGTCGGGAGAAAATGAAGACTCATGTTCACTTTTACATCCAACTACAAAAACCTGCATTGCTTACAAGACATTGTTGTCTCTAAAGCTGCTCGAGCGTGGAGAAAATGGCGGACAGCGTGCAACTGGCTGAAGGCGGAAATATGCTAATATGGGACAGTCTGTCAGCAGTCGTGGGCGGGGCCTGAGCAGTATGATGTCATACTGCTCAGAAAATTAAAACAACTCAATAATTAAGACTGTTTAGGTTTTGTGGAGATTAAAAATTAATGTTGAATGGTGTGAATGGATCTTTATTATTGTAGGGTTGTTGTGTCCACACACTGCAAAGACATTTATACGCAAACACTATCTAAAAGTGAATTTTGCATCCAATGAACCCCTTTAAATTCAGTGAGGAATTTTTACACGATCCCTTTTCCACCATTTCTAGTACGTACAGTATGTTACTTGGGATCGAACCCATGATCGCTGATATAACGCGATGCTCAAACTACACAAACACCAAATTGTTACACAGATTAAAAAGGGCACAATATGTTATTACAAATGTTTCTGTGGCATGTCCTATTTCCAGTAGGGATGCTAATTTAGTAAACACTCCTATGGGTCATATTTTAAGGAAGTGACAAACGACCTATACGGTCATATAAGTATTATTTCAAATACAATGTAATGTTGTGTTTATAGTATTTGTACATGGTTTTGGCATCCTAACATGCACAACACCTGGCAAAACCTCATATATTCAACATTAAAATTTCATAATCTTTTGATCTATGTTCATAACACTGCTGTATTTCCTCTAAACTGTGTGCACACCCACATAACGGTTTGGATGAGCTGTTCTAGCACAGCTGGCGTAATGCATTCATAATATTTCCCCTGCAGGGCCTTTAATGTGAGTGTGAGCGTGTGCACACAGCTAAGCAGAAGAGTCAGCGGTGATCCTGCGGGCCTGTAACGGATGCTGGCTGTTTGCTCTGTGACGGATGGGGGATAATGGATCTGATTGTGGCAATGATGTTTGCTCCCGTCCGCAGCCTGTGCTGAAGGCGGTCTCTGGGAACACTGTGTCACTGTCGGCCCCTGTTTGATGAGGTTTGTTACTGGGCAGTCTGTCCGTCAGCACGCTGGGCTCACTCTAACCAACCCAAATCGACCGAACAGAACCGTGGGCTCCATCAGCTCAAGGTCAATCTGTACCCAGAGCCATCTGACTCGAACTGGACAACAGCTGCTGACTGGAGAGCAAGAAATTATAAAGCAAAGGGGCAGCAAACACACACACACGTATACAATACTGCAAAACATGAATCACATTGACACAATGCATGAACACATTAGAGACTGGGGAATAGCAGCAACACTTGTTCACTTGGAGTTTTGTTCATAAATGTGTCAAACTTCAAAAGCAGACCTCAGGAAATCTTTACACACTGCACTTAAAGGGATAGTTCACCCAAAAATGAAAATTATGTCATTAATTACTCATCCTCATGTCGTTCCAAACCCGTAAGACCTTTGTTCATCTTCAGGACACAAATTAAGATATTTTTGATGAAATCCAAGAGCTTTCTGACCCTACATAGACAGCCATGCAACTACCACATTCAAGGCCCAGAAAGGCAGTAAGGAGATCGTTAAAATAGTCCATGTGAAATTAGCTACAAGAAAATTTTTTTGTGTGCAAAGAAAAGAAAAATAACGACTTTATTCAACAATTTCTACTCTGCCAAGTCAGTCTTTAACACACGTTCACAAGAGTAACACAACGTATGTGTGTGGTGCTGCTAATATCACAGTTATCCCATCTATCCACATGTATGATATTGAATATGTTGTCACTTATATCCACAAAATCATGCCAAGAAATTCCTCTATATTATCAAAGACCAGTGTAAAGCATTGCTTTTGGCTTGCACGTCTAGTCCAAAGTGGGAGAAAGAATGCATCGTGCCACAGTGAGTTTTTCTAATGGAGATTCAGAGCCATTAATTTCTGGTATAATGGAGGAGAAAGAGCCTGCTGTACAGTACACGGTGGAGCCTGTAGTGAATTGGATGTGGGTCAGAGAAATTCAGCATATCTAGGTCATACCGAATCGTACAGAGGCTTAAGCCTTCTCTCATTCTGGCTCACCTATTAATAAAGCCCATAGGGGAGACACAGATTACAATTCTGCCTGTGACGCTCCATATTCACAAATCACAATCCCATTATTTAGCCAGACAACAAAGCTCAACTGTGCAGTGAGGAGGTAAATCATAGGGAATAGCTATTATATACTGACTACTCCCCAATCCTTTTTTTTCTCCATCTGATGCCAATGAGTGAAATAAACATGTGTGCAGTTTTGTTCTGGAACTGTTCTAGTTCACCCAAAAACAAAAAGTATTATTTAGTATACTTCAATTACTTTGTCATGCAGGTTTAGAACGACATGTGGGTGAGTATATGGTGACAGAATTTTTAATTTTTGGTTGTGTTTGGTTAAGGCTTTTGTATGGAAACCCGTTTCCTCAAAAAAAAGTCAATTTTTCTTGCAATTGCGAGTTTACATTTTGCAATTCTGACTTTTTGTCAAAATTGTCAGAATTGTGAAATAAAACATCACACTAACCTTGTTTTATTTTTCATTCAGTGGTGGAAACGGGCTTTGAGTTCATTTTGTCCTGGCACAACTGCACAAGATAATTTTAGGTAAACTTGTTTATATTTTACCCAAAAATTAAGCTTTAATTTTCACCTGGTTGGGTTATCTTAATATCTGTTGCGCAAAAGATATTCTACAACAACAATAAAAAAATAATATATATTTTAAAAAAAGAAAACTGTGCCAGCCAACCTTTCTGCAACAAAACATCTGGTCATTGGGGAAAACGCTGCAGATTTTTACAACTGTTGGTATGAAAGTTCCCTTGGTTAACAGGGAACTCTGAAAAGCAGGACAGAATGAGGTTGTAATATATCCTCTGGAGAGATACATTTTAAATGTAAGTAAAATAAAGGGAGTGACAACAATGTCAAAAAATGAACCATGTCCTGCCATGGTATCCTAAATTCGCTGACTTAAAGCCACACATTTCATTTTTGATTTACAGACAAGTATGTACTATATACATTTATGGGATCTTATTTACTAGTCTACAGCTGAAAAATATGTTAAAACAGTAAATGTGCAAAATCTTAACATTCTAATCTTTAAGGTGAAGTTCATTCTTTCAGCATTTGTAATACATCACCTTTAATAGCTGCATGTACATGAAGAAGAATATTAATGAAACATTTGACAGGAGAAACTTATAAATTATCTACAATAGATTGCTGTAGTTTCCTCCAGCTATCGCACTGCAGTATGAATATAATTTAGTGGTTTTTGCATAGCCAGAGTGTATGAGGCAAAGACAGCTGCTTCAGTCTGCTACGCTGTCAAGGGAGCTGTCAGACGGATTTGGTAAATAGACAGAGAGTACACCAAGTCATTGTCAAAATCTTCCCGCTCGACTGTCTAATCCAAGAAGACTTTAAGTGAGAGTGAAACTATCTGCTTTCATGTTTACTGCTACTGAACCTTATAATGAATCTGCGAGATGTTTGTAAAACCTCAACCTCTCAAAATATAAGACGTGAAGAACAGTACTGCAATACACCACAGGGCGCCTATTATAAGAACCCAACAACACCCACTACCCAACATAAATTCAACAACTAGTAGTATTAAACTCTTGTTTTTGCTGTTCCCAATAACCCATGGTATGTAAATGTCCTGCATAAATGAAATACCTAGATGTATTCCAAACTACATGGCCTAATGTGCATTTTTCCCACAATATATTAATATTTATGTTGCTTGCAAAAACACCCTGGAGTTCTGCATCATTGCCCTTGCAAATCAGGAGTGAATTGGAAATGACATTAAACATGATTTTTTTTTAAATCATTATCTGCACTTTGTTCAAAATGAAACTCTACAGAGTAAACTTTTAATTAATATTGTACACTAAAATGTAATTCTCAAAGTAAAAATAATATTATTTTTAAGTAATATCATACTGTACATCAAAAGTATGCTTTCATTCATTTATACATTTCTGATTTCTGTTGTGCAGCATCTTGCTTGACAATTTTTTTGTTGTAAAAAATAATTTCATTTTAAAACAAATTAACAAACTGTTAAAGTTTTTTATATCATTAGACAATTTTTATGATAAATTTGTGCTGAATTATAAAACACAGAATCCAGAAAAAAATAAAAAGGAAAAAAGAATTTAGGGGGGGAATTCTGGGGCCCTAAATATATTTCTGTCATATTTTTTTTAAGTTAAACCAGACTTTCATTTTGAAGAGTTGTCTCTTTCAGTTTTACTTTCAGTTTTAGTGTGTATTTGCCATTTAAATACAGTTTAATTTCCACTCCTCCAATAAGATACAGCTGCCAGAAAGCCTAAAAAAAAACTGCACTTTACAAATCAAGCTGAAAATTCAGGTTTCAAATAGGAGTGAATGACTCACAGGAGTTGAGTTAAAAAAAAAAAAAAAAGACAGTGGTTCCCTGGATTCTCATCTCTAAGTTTCCTGTCATGGAAGGGCAACCATTTAAAGACACAATTCCCGTGTCATTTAACCCAGATTAAAGGGCACAGTGACGATAAACCTGGGTGCTTTGGATACCACATATCCCAAGCAAGTTAAGCTAAAGGGGGATTAACGGTGAAGATCCGTATTATCTAGACCTCGAGGGTTTTAGTGGGTCAGGGGATGCAATAGCAGGACCCATTTCCACAGGATTTGACAGCTTTGATCCCACTCTCGCCGTTATGGCTGGCAGGCTGAGCCCATGGGATGAGGCGCTGGCCCTGTGGCTTAATCTAGTTTAAGTGGCACCCATGAACCACTTCTGCATGTCTCACTCAATCAACAAGAATCCACCCATCTCCCAAATAGAGAACACCTAAAAAAACACGGACAAAGATTCTCACTTTAGGATAATAATACGGACTGCCAGGCACAGATGGAAAGTGCTGCAGGCTGGATTTATTGTGCTGCTGTTGAGTAATGCTGGATGCTGGAACTGCAGCTGTTACTGAGATGCTACTCAAAAAGCACAACTAAAAATGGGGTTTTGTTTTTGCCGCTTTTTGTGCAGTCCATTAAACTAAATACATATGACAATCTCTGATATTTAAAATTGAATAAACAATTACAAAAGCACATTTAACTAAGGGATGCACAGTATATTATAACTACCAACATGAGGCAATATTAGGGGGAAGGGGATCTTATTATTATATTATCACCCCTTAATCTGCACATTTTTACCCATGGCGCCATCATTTTGTTTTCGCAAGCGACAATTGTGTACCAGTTCTAACGCCATGACAAAAGTTCGCTGGCTGCACAGATGAGCACAGAACAGACAGCCGCTTTCTGTGCGCGTGTTTCAGATGTGTGCGTTCAGAAAACTGTGTATCAGAAGTATACAGTCATGGCCAAAAATATTGGCACCCTTGCAATTCTGTCAGAAAATGCAACACTTATCTCTTTTTTTCCAATTGCAAATGTTAAGGTATTCACGTGCTTATTGTTTTTGTTTGCACTGCAACAACACACACAAAAAAAAAAAACAAGAAAAGTTAAACTTGACAATTTCACACAGAACTCAAAAATGGATTGGACAAAATTATTGGCACCTTGTCAAAACTGTAAGAAATAATTGCTTTTCAAGCATGTGATGCTCCTGTAATTTGTATTTAGACACACCTGTGGGAAGTACCAGGTGTGGGCAATATAGTAATCACACTTGCAACCAGTTAAAATGGAGAAACATTTGTGTTGTGTGTCACACTGAGCATGGAGAAAAGAAAGAAGTGTAGAGCTGTCAACATGGACAATCTCAAGGCTACAAGTCCATCTCCAGAGATCTTAATGTTCCTGTGTCCACTGTGCGCAATATCATCAAGAGGTTTACAGCCCATGGCACTGTAGCTAACCTCCCTGCACGTGGACGGAAGAGCAAAATTAATGAAAAATTACAACAAAGGATTGTTCAAATGGTGGATGAAGAAACCTGATTAACTTCCAAACAAATTCAAGCTGATCTGCAGACACAGGGTACAACAGTGTCAGCTCGCACTATCCGTCGCCATCTGAATGAAACGGGACACTATGGTAGGAGAAACAGGAGGACACCACTGCAGTAAAAAGCAAGACTGGAGTTTGCCAAAACTTATGTGACAAAACCACAATCCTTCTGGGAGAACTTACTGTGGACAGATGAGACAAAAGTAAAACTTTTTGGTAAAGGACATCATGGCACTGTTTACAGAAAAAGAAAAGAACACAGTCCCTACAGTCAAACATGTGGAGGTTCAAAGATGTTTTGGGGTTGTTTTGCTGCTTCTAGCACTGGATGCATTGACTGTGTGAACGGTATCATAAAATCGGATGATTACCAAAGAATTTAGGGGCGCAACGTAGTGGCCATTGTCAGAAAGTTGTGTCTCCACCAGAGGTCATGGGTCTTCTGTCAGGACAATGACCCGAAACACACTTCAAAAAGCACTCAGAAATGGTTACAAACAAAGAGCTGGAGAGTTCTGAAATGGCCAGCGATGAGTCCAGATCTGAATCCCATAGAACACTTGTAGACAGATCTCAAAACAACAGTTGGGAGAAGGCATCCTTCAAATCTGAATGACCTGGAGCAGTTTGCAAAAGAAGAGTGGTCCAAAATTCCAGTACAGAGGTGTAAGAAACTCATTCATGGTTACAGGAAGTGATTAATTTCAGTTATTTTTTCCAAACTGCAACAATTTTCTGAGAGAAGGGTTGCATTTTCTGACAGAACTGCAAAGGTGCCGATAGTTTCGGCCATGACTGTACATGAATGTGGCTTTTAAATGCATGATTTCAACACAAAAGAGATGATAATTCAAAACCAAACAGATGTTTTTTAGGCAGAGTATCTGAGGTACGAGCTGTAAAGGGACAGCCCTATTCTGGAAAAGGGGGGCGGGGAGCAGCAGCTCATTTGCATTTAAAGAGACATGCATAAAAACATTCACTTAAAATAGACATTTTCAAACTTATATAATAAATGATCTGTGGGTTGTTTTGAGTTGAAACTTAACAGAGACATTCTGGGGACATCTGAGACTTATACTGCACATTTTAAAAAAGGGGCATAATCGGTCTTCTTTAACTAAAACAAGGGAATTAATCAATTCAGGGTCACAATAAATACATTTTTGTCTGCTTGTTATGTGTAGGGCTCCATTATTTTCTCTTCTACTATATCTAATAATATTGTATTGCTTAGTTCCACTTTAATCATGTGAAACTGCAGTTTTTTTTTTTAAATGTTATAAACATGAACATAACTATTGGGAAAAATTTCTTATACTGGTGCATTTGCAAGACTGGTGCAGATCTATGCCAATTGCTTTATGAAATAAAAAGCAAATTAGTCCCAAAGCAGTAGAAGGATTTTATAGCAACAACAATCTAGAGATCCAGCAGGAATGGTGAAAAACTCATAAGCATTACCATCATGCTAACTCCCACTTCTTTCCTCTCGCTCTCGTATAAAACTCATATGCATATAGATTCAGAGCTCTTGCAAGGTTGCTTCTTTCCAACATGAAAATTGTTAGTCATGCCGGCATAAGGATGCAATCTTGCATCAATTTTTCAAAATTCATGCAGAAAATGGCTCGATTTTGCCTGATGGTTGAAGCTAGAGGACACAGTTTGATAAAACTGATGTGCACTAAAATATGTGCAGACCACATGAGTATTTAGAAAAGTGCCGGGCTCATTTTCCATGCCAAGTGCTATTTGTCTAATGTTTCAAATTTTGTAGGAACAACAGTCGCCACAGAGAAAAGATAATATAGCAAGATGATATTTTTAATAGAATCGAATTTACAGCTTGTGCTATGAAGATATACAGTTAAATGCACCTCGGCTATATCAGATGGCATCGCAAGCGAGTGAACTTCAAATGCACATCAGTAGACGGTAGAGCTGTGATGGACTAATACTGTTTTAATGTCGACAACTGACATTGACAGCTGTGCAAAAGCACAACCAACTCAAGGATGTATGTCAGCGTGGGTACTCTTCCTCAGGGAGGGCTGTAATAAAGCTCATTCTGATAACCCAAAACTCAGAGCCGCCCGTTGCTCATCTAATTGGAAGCGTTTATGAGAGCAGCAGCAGGAGAGGCCTCCTTTCTCACTCTGGAATTAAAATGCTAATGCACTTGAAACAAACAAAACAAAGCCTTTCTACATCTGGGATTTGCATGAACTTGAAAGTAGCCATGAAAGTCAATACCAGAGGACACCAAGTTTGAACACGGAACATTTAGCCAGCATACAACATATGACAGGAAGAGAAGCAACCACGCACAAATCTAAGGGACTGATGCAACAACATTTTCTACCACTTTGAATCTTGCTCTCTCTTTGTCTTCTCTACCGCTTCTTTTAGTCTCCCTCTGGGATGACTGTAGGAGGGTGAGTGTTTATGAGTGGGCTGTAGTAGCAATAATGGTGGATGTTGTCTGTGCCAGTGATGCAGGGAGAGGTATGATGGGTTTGCTTTCCACACGCACAGCAGGGGCATCCCCAGTGGGCTAGAGCCAGCGTCACCAACCTGACTGCAACACAAAGATCTAACCAGCTGAGACAGTGGCTGATGGAAGGTCACATCAGGAAGAGAGGAAATGGCAGCGCAGCAGGCAAACTGCTGATCAATACTAACTCCTTAATTGGTCAGAGCAATATGAAATATGGAGCAGTTAATATATACTATATCTAAATATATGGACCAAGAACGCTTTCTGATTGAGATGCACAAAATCAGCTATGATTATGTGTTAACAAATTTCTTTTGAAATTTTTTGAAAGGGATAGTGGGAAATTAAATTATGTCCTTCCAAACCTATACAGTATGGCTTTCTTTCTTGAAACACAAAAGGGAAATTTTTATCAATATACACTTTAATATAAAGTTACACAGTAAAAAAGTACCATAGAAGCCACCCATAAGATTTTTCAGTAAATACAGTTGAGGTCAAAAGTTTACATATAACTTGCAGAATCTGAAAAATGTCAACTATTTTACCAAAATAAGAAGGATCATACAAAATGCAGGTTATTTTTTAATTAAGTACTGACCAGAAAAAGATATTTCACATAAAATATGCTTATATAGTCCACAATAGAAAATATTAGTTATGAATTTATTTTTGTACAGCATTTTTGTTTATTTGAACCTTTTCTGACAATAACGGTATGATTTCGAGATCTATCTTTTCACACTGAGGACAACTGAGGGACTCATATGCACCTATTACAGAAGGTTTAAACACTCACTGATGCATTAAGAACCAGGAGGGTGAAAACTTTTCAAGTTTTCAGATCAGGGTAAATTTAACTTATTTTGTCCTCTGGGAAACATGTATCTTCTGTAGCTTCTGAAGGGCAGTACTTAATGCAAAAAATATATGATATTTAGGCAAAATAAGAGTAATGTACACTTCTTCATTCTGTTCAAAAGTTTTCACCCTCGGCACGTAATGCATAATTTTTCCTTCTGGATCATCATTGAGAGTTTGATCCTTCTGTAATAGTTGCATATGAGTCCCTCAGTTGTCCTCAGTGTGAAAAGATGGATCTCAAAATTATACAGTCATTGTTGGAAACTGTTCAAATACACAAAAATGAACAAGAATTTGTGGGACCTGAAGGATTTTTCTGAAGAACAGCAGGCAGTTTAACTGTTCAGGACAAACATAGACTCATGAACAACTATCACTAAAAGAAAAAAGAAAAAAACACGCTGTAGAACAACACAGTATTAAGAATCAAGCATATGTAATCTGTTAAAAAGGGTCATTTTAATAAATTCAACTAATATTTTCTCTTGTGGATTATATGTAAGCATCTTTTATGTGAAATATCTCATTCAGGTCAGTACTAAATAAAAACTAACATGCATTTTGTATGATCGCTCTTATTTTGGTCAAATAACAGTAAATTAACATTTTGCAGAATCTGCAAGGTGTATGTAAACTTGACCTCAAATGTAACATCCTGCATTTGGTCCGTTCTTCACACTAAGCTATTGTTTGACTTCAGAAGACTTGGAATATAATTCACAAGTTGTATGGGCCACTTTTATGATCTTTTATAGTGTTTCTTTGTCCTTTGGTCCTTGACAGCCAAAATGATGTAGCCTTTTATCACTATTTATTTCCTGTTATTTTCTTCTGGGAGCCAGGGAAAAAGCTGGCTGCAGGGACCACAGGGCTACTGCGACATTTAAAGTGTAGGATAGATGAGCAATGTATCATGTATCAGAGTGAACTGAGGGGAATGACTCTTCTACGTGTATTTTTTGTGTGCATTTTTAAGGACACAGAGTCCTGCTACCTGCAGTCTTCTGCATTGTACATGAGATTTTAATATCTGGGGAATGCAGCAGGGCACATGCAGTACATTTTAATATTTTAAGTGATCCAACTGTAAGGTACCACAGGTTCTCTACAGGTCCACACACCACTACCTCATGAAAATTCACTCTGAAAGAGTCTGACAATAGTAATGATGAAAAATTATCATGTTAAAGGGATAGTTCACCCAAAAATGAAAATTCTGTCATTAATTACATGTTGTAATGTCATTGCAAACCCATAAGACCTTCGTTCATCTTCAGAACCCAAATTAAGATATTTTTGATGAAATCCGAGAGCTTTTTGACCCTGCATAGACAGTGAAGACTGACACGCATGTGTGTGCATTCCTCTACTTGCAAACAATCCATGTTCTGCGTCAGAATGCTGGCTCCTGTGTCAGCAGCACCTCACGCATGCGTGGTACTGTCGTGAACATGCGTCAGAAACTGACAGGGAAGAGAAGAAATTTTTTTAATAAAGTCGTTACAGTAGTCATTATCACAAAAAGTATTCTCAAAGCCATAGAAAATTAAGGTTGCACCACCGTTCTGGGCCTTCAATATTTCGTTGCTGTCTATGCAGAGTCAGAAAGCTCTCGGATTTCATCAAAAATATCTTAATTTGTGTTCTTACAGGTTTGGAATGACATGCGGGTGAGTAATTAATGACAGAATTTTCATTTTTGGGTGAACTATTCCTTTAATAAATGCATGCGGTTCAATGAATACATGCATTCATACATTAAAACAGAAACTGCTTGTATTTCAATATAAGTTTGTTATAGAGCATCATTCCCTACTTATTCCTGTACATAAACACAATGCAACAACAAACAAGATGCAACAATTTCTAAAGAAAGGCAATTTTCAAACAAAGTCAACAAAGTGCATTAGTGCCTTCCCACATTTTCTCTAGGGAAAACAAAACAAAACAACCAGCTATAAGGAGAATCACATCAAAATTTCTTATACTTGAAGCAAAAAAGTAACTAAAAATTGGACAAAAAATGAAGTTTTAAATTTTAAAAAAATTAAAAATACTTTAAATTAAATTTAAAGTAATTAAAAATGACAAAGGTGCAAGTTTATTGCATCTATATATATATATATATATATATATATATATATATATATAGTAGTCAACATTTGAAGTGGATCAGAACCTTTCATCAAAGTTGTCCTAAAACCAAAACAATACCCGTTCTTGTCTTAGGAAAACTGTGATTATATATTATTGATTATATAGTATTTTGATAGCATAGCGAGACCAACTCGATTATGTAATTTGCTCACGATTTGCTCAACGTGACTGTAATGTAATTTTTCACAGCACATTCAACTTTAAATTAAATATGAGCATTTAAAAAACAAACTCAGAATATACCATCGATAAACAACATCAAAATTTACAGTAGATTTGGTTTAAGGTTGTTAAACAAAATGCAGTCGTCTTTTGCTACATGTTGAAAGCCTTGTGACATCATCAGCATAAGTGGATACAATTTCCTCCGTCTGTAAACAGTTTAGCCAAAGGTCAGTCCGAATTTGCAGATGCCCTACATGTGCCATGGCTGAGGGGGCTGCCTGTCCCTTACAAAGGTGTTTAAAAGTGGACGGTGGCCACTTAGCGAACAAGATCGTATGTCAGTGAAAGAACAGCAACATAATCACAAGCATTGCCTCAGGTTTCACAATACTGGTCTCGTATAATAATTACAGCAATAACAAAAGATGAGATTCTGATTAAAAATTTGCAAGGAAAAGACATAACCGCAGTCCCTTGGGCATGTATTAACATTCAGAAACCATTTTTCTCATACTGAATGGACTAGCAAAACTAATTTCTTGTTTGCACAGGGTAGAGTAGAGAATGATCCTTGATGGGTGACAACCTGCTTTTATGTAATTCAGTGAAGAGATGTATCAAATATAGTTATGAAAACACTTAAATTCCCATTCTTAGGTGACATTTCTGTCACTCTGAGTGGTAGTTTACATGCTTTATAGTTTGTTGCGCTGAGCTCATTTAAGTTGCCAGGCAAAGTGAGGAGAAAAAGGGCTCCCTTTAAAACAACACTGCTTAATCAACTCAGTGTCAAGATAGCCCAGTTGAATCACAACTTGGAGCCGCGTTGCCATGGTTTCTGTCTCGACCCCCAACTAGCTGCCTACAGTTTGGTTTGTTTGTTTATTCCTCAGGATAAAACTGGTATCAACATTACAAGTGTGTGAAACCTCTGTTCTATAAATTTGTGTAAAATTGTGGTCTATAAATCCAACCACCAGCAATGGGTGAGATACAAATCATGGACTGGAACAGACAGTACAGTAAGGATGACAGAAAACATCATTTAGAGATGACTGAAAATTGGACATTTTGCTTACCTGAACAAATCAGTTTCATCAACATGTACTCCCTGCCACAGTCTTTTCTATAGTAACATTTTAAACGATTGACCAAGCAGGTTCCAATTCTGACCTTCTCCTTTTTGCAAAGAAGGATGATGCTCTCATCTGCAGGATTGAGAAAGAGACCAAAGGAGACAAACAGTTAGAAAGCCACAGCCACCCAGATGTTTAAAGGCCCTGTGGCTACATCAAACCCAGTGACCACCCACCCAATTTCATTCATATGACCACACTCTCTACATATTTATGACAACAACATCATTACAAGCCAAAACACATCAAGTCAGTTTAGAGGACATTTAGAGGACACCTCGCACACTTCAGCTTGTGTATTACGCCTGACTACAATACAAACGTATAATTTCAGATTTGATTGATTAAACAACTTATTTTTGTATTCTCTGCAAGTCCAGTTTACACAAATATAGTGATATAACAAGTACAAAGAACAGCAAAGAACAACTACAAAGTCAGTACTCTGGCCTATTTATATTATGTACTGAGCATAACTTACCAGGGCTCATTAGCCAGGCTACTACTGATACATTTACTTTTTGCATTTGACCATATTAAATACAACACTTTCGTCACTCATAACTGTAAGTGTGATTGCTTTGTTCCGAAACAGGGGTTAAAATTATTACAATGTTGCTTTTTATTTATGGTGCGGTTTGCTTTCACACAGCAAAGTTCCTAAACGGACCAAATGTGTTAATACAAGTCATGCGCGAGTAAACTGTCCTCTCATTGGTTCAAAAAAAGTTCCATTTTTTTTTTCCCGGGATTCCGCTCAGCTGTCATCTGTCAGGATATAACAACAGCTTTGCAGCCTTATTGTTGCATTTATTTTTTTTTAGGTATCCTTATATTAATCTATAATATAAAACCAAGTTCGTTGGTTCATTGGATCAGATTGCTTTCTCACTACAACCAAACTGCTCCAGTGTTCGTTTGAAAGCGTACAGAGACCACCTCCTCAAGGAGGTCTCGGTACGCTTCTTTGGTCCGCTTTGGTGCGCACTCGAGTGCGATTGCTACATTCACACCTGCCCAAACAAACCACACCAAGAGGGAAAACGAACTCTAGTGCGATTCAACCGAACTAAATGAGGCAGGTGTGAAAACACCCTAATATGAAAAGGCAATTTAAACTTTAAACTAGGGCTGGGCGATAATTCGATAACGATAATTTCGGAAAAATTTACGATAAATTCGGAAAAACCGAGCGCGTTGGACCGCATGTGCGTCGCTTCCATTATGAGATCAGCTGCCGCGCGCTTACATTTGAAATAACGAATTTGAGCGTGCAAAAGACGCGATATGCGAACGGCTTCGTCACGCGAGCACTAAACAGCTCTGTGAGATCCAGTGTGAAACACCTGAATTCAAACTAGTTTAATAGTTTGAATTTAAACTAACTTAAAGCTGTGTGCAACAAGACAATCAGAAGGCTTTTCAATCTACACATCAGTATCATTTACCATGGATTTACTGTAGTAACACTCACTGCACCATGGCATTGTGGCAGCAATGTGGGATATTAACATTGAATTTTATTACAGGAGTAATAGTATACAATTATAATATGTATGTATTTGTGATTAAGCTATTGCATGTGTGCATTTATACTGAATGTTTTTAAACTACTGTTTTTCATACAAATAGGCTACCTATAAAACCATGTTAAAACCAGTTATATTTTTACCATGGTATTGAGGTAGCATTATATGTGGTTTTAACTGCTTATAATGATTTAAAATGTATGCTTGCTACTATGGGAGACCAATGCTTAATTAAAAATGTTACGTCTGGGTCAGAATAAATTTAACCATATAACTGAGGTTGCTACAATTTTTACAGATGTTACTGATTGATAATGAACTAAAATTTACCTCTGCATCCTCAAGCTAATATCAAATGTGCATTTCTAAGAGACAAAAAAAAGTGATATTATTATCATTGTCATTATCAGACAACCCAAACCTGTTTCTAGATTTGAAACAATATAACTCATTAGAACATGCAGAAATTAATTTTTCTATTTAGATATTTATTTTGTTAAGGAACAAAATAAACACAACTTTCCACAACTTTCACTTTTGAGCAAAAATATGACTTTAAACTTGAAAGAAATAAAGATTTGACATTTATTTTTATCGATATTGACTGATATGAAAAAAATTATCGTGATATCGTTGCCCATATCGCCCAGCCCTACTTTAAACTTCTTGTTTTTTTGTTTTGGCTGACTCCCTGGGCAGTACAGTAAACCAAACTACAGTAGGCCTACATTTTGTTCCTTGAACTGCAGTCAAATTAAGTACATATCTTTTGCCCTAATGCTATGCAGAAAATCCTTTATATAATTTGGTGTTCACAGCCAAAAAATTTTATAATTTCTTATAAAATTCCTATTATGCTACATTATTACCATATATTGTATTCAGTCATCTTGTACCTTGATTGATTTCAATATGTGATAATAATATAGCATAAGAAGACATTTATAAGCAATGTTTTGTAGGCTGGTCATTTTTGACTGAGAACATCACAAGGTAAAAAGATGAGAAAAATCCCCAAAAGTACAAAAAATTATCACTTTTTTGCAAAATAATACATTTTACACCCTGTGTGAGCAAAGTCAGTAAATTTTAGTCCAATGCAATAAAATTAACTACAATTTTTATTTAAAAAAAAAATCCACTCAAATCATCATTACGAGCCTATATAAGCAGCAGTCATTGCGCCGCCCCAGCAATAATTTGACATCCTTCCACCTCCCCATCTCCTCCTCTATTTCTGTTATTCTCCCTTTGTAGTACTAAAATGGAAGGGGGGGTCGAACTTTGAGCTCAAGCCGAGCCTCATGTTCAATTCCTCCATCGAGCAAGTCGAGTTGTTTACTATTAACCATCAAGACTGGATCAGCAGGCAAACTCGTGAAATGAGGGTTAAAATGGAACAACAGCTGATCATTTAATGGGATACATAAAGCTCACTAACCTCCAGATAACCTACGCCAACTATCTGCCGAATCATTCAGGACTCACAGACGCATTCATGAAAACATGCATAAAAGTACTCACATGCTTTAGTGTAATTCTTGCCAGCCTTGATTATATCTGAAGTAGAGAAAACAAGATGACAGTGCAGGAGGAGAACTAGAAATGAAAAAATGGGACAGAGAGACAGAATAATTGAAAGCAAGAAGGGAAAAAGGTTTCATTTCATTACCATGAAGTATTTTAATTCTACATTCCTGCTTGCAGGGTTGATGCTGGCAGCACTGCATCTCATGGGATCTTGGTATCTCAGGTGTGTGTGCAGGTGCACTCGATCAGAATCAAGGGAGACCAACTGACTAGAGCAACAAGCTACCATGCAACCTGCCTAATAATACAACAAACTACACTACTAGATGGATAGATAGATACCCAAACGAACTATACACAATTATATTAACTTTTAATTTGAACTATTATGAAGGTAGATGTTGTCTGGACTAAATAAATATATGACAAACAACCAGTTGTAAAGCTAAACCAGTTCGTTCATATTACGTGAAAGAAGAAGATTCACTAAGAATAACTAAAAACATGCAGTTGTTAGCTGCTTGTTAACATACTTTGATTTGTGTATTCTAAGGGAGTCAGGTTGATTTATTATTTGAACTAATGTGTTGACAAAACAGTTAACACGTTTTAGGTTACCTGACAACATAATTTACAGTGTATATATGTCAGCGTAGAGTCTGTGAAGCAGAGTAAAACGAGAACATACTGTGGAGACTGTATGACTTTAAGGTAAGGAACAGGTGAAGTAACCTACTTACCCGCTCGCAGAGAAGAAAATAGCCCCATGCAACTTGAACGTCAGTGTTTCTCGGATTGCTCTAAAAAGCCCGTATGGGCTCAGAGCTGCAGCTGAATTGTAGTCTGCTAACCTCCTCAGACATGTTTAACCACAATCCTGCAAATTCAGCTCCTCGACATGTCTAAATGTCTCGCGCTGTCGTGTTGTCTATGGATGCATGTGCCGCCGATCACAGACTACATCAAATCATCTGACAGAGCTGCGCAAACGCCGCTTTACTCCGAATCCAAAACGATTTCTTACTTGATCACGGCACTTTCATTAAAGAAAAATCACGGTAAACAACTGGTGTGTCTGTATCCTCGCCACCTCATGGCTGAGTCTCCTGGCACTTCATAAGGCTTTCTGAATAAAGAAATGAGGGCAGGTGATGCTGCTCCATTATACAGAGAGAGAAAGAGAAGAGAGAGAGAGAGAGAACACTGCACTCACGACAGACGAATAGTAAGGAAGAGTAAATAATATATCTCAGGCTGATTAGAATTAGTAAATAGTAAATAATATTAATATAGTAATAATATTAAAATCCCTGCTCACTCTACTCACTTTTCTGTTTAGTTTAAGTAAAGGGCACCGACTAGTTGAATAGTTGCATGGCATACTTATTATTATGGATATAGATTTGTATACTGGTTACTATAAAGATAATTACAGGAATACTCAAATAATAATCTACACTCAAATAATAAATAATTATGTGACCGTCAGAAAAGCACAAGAAAATAAATAATAGCAGCACAAAAACAGAAGCCTACCATTCTTCTCTCTAATACTAACTCCCAAAACTTCACTGCAACATGAATCCTTCTAAATTTCAACATAACAGAACATTAAACACCCACCTATTTGCTTAAAAACACACAATAAGGCTTAATTTCAACATATTCTCTTCCCACCCAGTCACATGCAAAACTGAGAAATTCTCTGCCCAGTTAATGTCAACAAAAACTATTTGTGCAGTTGAAACTGTACTGAGGCCTACATGAAATTTCTTCTTTTGTTTTAGTTAAATTGGGCCACAAATGAATACATTGTAAACAAATTCTGGTAAAGGAGAAACAATAAGTTAAAGGAGAAGTCCACTTCCAAAACAAAGATTCACATATAATGTACTCACCCCATTGTCATCCAAGATGTTCATGTCTTTCTTTCTTCAGTTGTAAAGAAATTATGTTTTTTGAGGAAAACATTTCAGCATTTTTCTCCATATAATGGACTGATATGGTGCCCCGATTTTGAACTTCCAAAATGCAGTTTAAATGGGGTTTCAAACGATCCCAGTGCGGTTGTAAATGATCCCAGCTGAGGAAGAAGGGTCTTATCTAGTGAAACGATCGGTTATTTTCTTAAACAAAATACAATTTATATACTTTTTATTCTCAAACGCTCGTCTTGTCTTGCTCTCATTGAATTCTGGCTCAAGACAGTTAGGGTATGTTGAAAAACTCCAATCGTATATTTTCTCCCTCAACTTCAAAAATCATTTCAAAATCATCCTACATCGCTGCAGAAGTACCGACCCAGTCTTTGCAAAGTAAACATGCAAAGACGATCAAACACCCTTCAAACAAATCAAAAAAGGTAAAACAGCGATATAGGGTGATTTTGAAGTTGAAGGAGAACATGAGATGGGAGTTTTTTTGACATACCCTAACTGTCATGACCCGGAACAAAAACAGTTTAGGCAGAGCAAGACAAGATGAGCGTTTGACATTAAAAAGGATATAAATTGTATTATTTTTATTAAAATAACCAATCGTTACACTAGAGAACTGCATTGTGGAAGTTCAGGATCGGGGCACCATATCAGTCTATTATATGAAGAAAAATGCTGAAATGTTTTCCTCAAAAACATAATTTCTTTACGACTGAAGAAAGAAAGACATGAACATCTTAGATGACAATAGGGGGGGGTACATTATATGTGAATCTTTGTTTTGGAAGTGGACACCTTTAATGTATTAACATGAACAAACAATGAACAATTTATTACACTATTTATTAATCTTTGTTAATGTTAGTCAATAAAAATACAGTTGTTCATTGTTCATCTTAGTTTACAGCACATTAACTAATGATAACAAACACACCATGTGATTTTAATAATGAATTAGTAAATGCTGAAATTAACATTAACTAATAAATGCTGTAGAAGTACTGTTCATTCTTAGTTCATATTAACTGATTTAGTTAACTAATGCTAATTAATGCACCTTATTGTAAAGTGTTACCCAAACTCTTAATACATGGTCACGCTATCTATTTTTTTTTTTTTTTCAAGAAATTATTTCCAAGCAAATTTCATTCAGTGACACAGTGAAAAAGTCTAGGACTTGTGCTGTTTATTTTAACTACAAAAATGGAAAAAGAAAATCTTTTACACTGCCAAGTGATTTACCTTTCACTGTTTTTAAAGTCATAATTACATAAGAGCTGAGAAATCATCAGTTTTACATTTAGCAAAAACAACTATGTAGTGTACTTGCTTTAGACAACATGTGTCTTACAGTGGAAAGGCTGTATAAAAGGCAAAGGCTAATATATTGGATGGTCATGGCTGGCATTTGAGATGTTGATGGATGAACGTGGAAAAACTCGAAAACATGACCTGGTCCTTGCTGACATAGGTAGAGAGATACGTGTAGAGAGATAAACAGAGGAAGGTGCTTATGAAAGTGTCATGTATATTGGCATTTAAAATGTCTTGGGATTTTAGTACCGCAAAGGAAAGAGAAGAAGACAACATACTGCGGCCTCTTGCAACAGTGGCTGTATAGTTGTCAGTGTAACTTTATTGTGGCTTACACGCAACTCAGGAAAGCCCCTTCACTTTACTTGTCTTTTTGCAGCTGTTAAATCTCAGAGGAGGTATAGTACAGCGGGTCAGCGTTTTCTAAGTGCAAGTGTGAATCACTTTCTCACACTAGTACAAGATCACACCTTTGGGATTTGAGAATGCAACAGCTCAGCAGATATAAATGGGAACAGAATGTGCATAAGCCATTAGATGAATTGCCATTGCTTGTTTCAAATCTCAACAGCCCCTCGCTCTTGGCATGAGCTGTACTGTGCCATACATCACTTGCTTTGCATAATTTACTGAAAAGACATCTATTATTATTACCAAAATTAAATTTTTTAAAGCCTTTTTTTTAAAAAAAGATCTAAATCTTGTGTATTTAGATTTCAGAGCTGTATATGTGTTTGTTGTCACCTTGGCCACACACACAGTCCAGCTAAATTTGTGTTCTGAAAAAATCATCAGCACAAAATTATAAATCATCTTGTTATGGTTATCACTATGATACCACTTGCAATTTAAGTGGCTCCTGTATTTTCTAGTACAGTGGTTTTCAGTCCTGGCTGTTGACACAGAACTGCACATTTTTGTCTCTCATTTCTGACAAACTCAGTTCAATTCAGGGGGCTCTTTTTTTACTAAGCTGATGATCTGAATCAGGTGTGTTAAATAAGGAACATATAAAATGTGCAGTGCTGTGGGCCCCCAGTATCAGGTTTGAAAAGTACTGTTTCAGTACAAACACAGAGCAGTAGTTTAGGGCCGCCACTTTCAAATTGTATATCTGCAGAGTGGGAATAATGGTCCACCTTTACTGTGAGAATGTTTTTTTTTTTTTTTTTTTTTGAAACCACAGCAGTGTTTCCTTCTGTTTCAGCAGCAACGCCTCTCAGGTCTTGCACAGAAAACAAACAGAGCAACCTTATGGTCCTGTTCTTTAATGAGTCATTTTATAAACTCAGAAGACACTGAATTAGGCTAAAGAGTTTTTGTGAAGAATCTTTAAGACTAATTCACTGCACCGACAGTCACTGCACACCATATCACTTGTCAGACATTCCAAGACCTGACAAATGCCGATTCAAAATGTTAAATTAGCAAAAACAAGGGCTGACCAACAGCAACAGTTCCCAACAATATAAAATAAACATAACAACAACAACAACATAATATAATATAATAATTTAATATAATAAAATATAATTTAAAAATTAGAAAGCAAAATCACAAAAAAGCTGTCACTCATCAATCATCAAGTTCTCTACGCTGCACAATCCGCGGCTACACGTTTTATGATGAGTTGATTGGTGCTGAACATAACATGTGAACAAAAACTCCAGATGATTTGAGTGGTGAGTACCTTAAACATTTCTGATTGGCTGTTGGGTTCAAGAAATCAACATATATGTATGTGATTGATTACATTGCTCAACAGAAAGCGATCTATAATAGTTTGCCAAGCTGTAATGGAATGATATTTTTACCATTATTGTTATTAGCTTTACCTGAGAGTACTATTTATTTCATTTGTTTGTTTGGTTGAACAGTGGTTCAAGAGTTTTTACTGTTTGAATGACTCTTTGTGTACCTCAGCTCCCTATTGCTTGTGAATCGGTATATGGTAGGCTACATGATTTTGAGCACTGGTGATGATTGTCTGCGGAACAGATTTTAACTTGTTTGAATCACTTTCAACAATATTTACCTTAAAGGAGAAGTCCACTTCCAGAACAACAGTTTACAGATAATGTACTCACCCCCTTGTCATCCAAGATGTTCATGTCTTTCTTTCTTCAGTCGTAAAGAAATTGTGTTTTTTGAGGAAAACATTTCAGTATTTTTCTCCATATAATGGAGAGCCCTGTAAATCTGTAAATTGTTGTTCTGGAAGTGGACTTCTCCTTTAACTGTTCCCTGCTGGCGGAATGACCTGTCCAACTCGATCTGAACAGCCATAACCATCTTCAAGATATGACAAAAGACACATCTCTTCCATCTACACTGGAACCCTTTTTATTTTTATTTTTTTTTTAAAAAAACAACCCTCTAACACTTGAACTCTCTATTCGATTTTTATTCTAACTACTTGTTTTGTCACATATCATACAGTATATAAAAACCTTGATCCTCTAATACTAGCACTCACTATTCTGTATCTATTCTACCTTCTTTTCTTTATCTTTACTAAAACAACCCTTGACCCTATAACACTAACACTCTATTTCTGTTCTTGCTTGTTTTCGTTTTATTTATTAAAAAATGACCCTCTAACACTAGCATTCTCTTTGTCTATAGCTACTTGTTTTCTTTTTATTTATTATTAAAACACTGACCCTCTAACACTAGCATTGTCTATTCTTTTTCTATTCTATCTACTTATTCATTATTATTATTATTATTATTATTATTTGGTTATTAAAACTTGCTATGTGTACTGCATAAGACTGTCTGGGACTTTTCACAGCACTTACATATTGCTGTTTTGTTGGTTGGATTGCTTCTACTGTTCTAATTTGTAAGTCGCTTTGGATAAAAACATCTGCTAACTGACTAAATGTAAGTAAAAAACATCATGCAAATGAAATTTGGTATGACTTCAAATGGTACAAAGAGCTTGAAGAGGGTGAGATCTCAGTGACTACACTTTTAAAAATAACGCTTGTTTATTGGCATCAGTCGTTCTATTAACATCCACTGAACCTTTCCGATGCACAAAAGAATCTTTATAGCATTCTTTCAAGAACTATTCAATGAAACATTCTTTAGGGAACACAAAATGATTCCTCTATATCGCTGTGAAAACCCTCTTTTGGAACCTGTATTTTTAAAGTGCACAGCTGAGCTGACAAGTGTATATTTCTGCTTCAAATTCCCAGAGTTGCCGTTACTGTTAAGATCAAAGATCATGATCCACATGTACACAAGAGACAGGCACATATGCAGGTGTCCCTGGTGTGTCTGTGAGAAATAAGAGAGAGTGAGTGTGTAACATGCACATGACATAAGCCAAGGAAGACATCTGAACTCTCTGTGAGGGCATCAGAGTGGAAGGTACATTGTGGCTTGCTGAGAGAGAGAGGGAGGGAATGTGACAGGGACAAGTGTTTCTGAATGAGGTTATATAACAATCTTGTGTAGGAATCTTTAGTGGGCCCAATCTACATTTTCCATTATTGTAAGAACAGATGTGTTCATTAAAAATACACTCAGACTATGTGTGTGCCAGAGAGAAAAGCTATGATAAAGGTTAAAACAGGTGCAGAGATTTCCTTGGATTTGCTGCCCTTTTCTAATCCTTACTTTCCTTCTCATTTCTTCTTAAAGGAATTAAATGGAATCCATTTCTCTTCCCAAGTCATTTATCTGTGTGTATGACATGGAAGAGACAAGGGCAGATGAAACAGACATGCTTAAATATTGTAGTGATCTCAGATGAGTCTCAGTGTACTGTAGATGAGAGTGTATTTGTATTTTATTAACAATGATCATAGAACAAAAACACGTTTTTGTTCTGTTTGAAAGATTGGGGAGAAAGAAGTCTCTTATGCTCACCAAGGCTGCATTTTGAAATACATTAAAAACAGTAATATTGTGCTTTCCATCTTAATATAGTGTAAAAATGTCATTTATTCCTGTGTTGGCAAAGCTGAATTTTCAGCAGTTTTTAGCAGTCATAGTGTCACATGACCCTTCGGAAATTATTTGAATATGCTGATTTGGTGCTCATTTCTTATTGTCAGCATTGAAAACAGTTGTGCTGTTTATATATATATATATATATATATATATATATATATAACAGCAGCACTTATTTGAAATAGGAACCTGTTATAACAATATAGATGTTTTTACTGTCACCTTTGATCAGTCTACTGCATCCTTAATTATTACAAATATAAATGCTTTAAAGTAAAATAAATTGATAAAAAATAAGAAATAATTAAAATGACAAAAAAAGTCTTGATGCTCTCTGTTTTGTGTCTTCAAGCTGTTCAAATCAGATCAGTCTTCATCGTCCCTTCGCTGTAGTGAAATTGTGCTGTCCTCTTGTGTTCACTTCGTAAAACTACAATCGAAGTAAAAGCTTTATTGCTCATTACGAATCCTCATTTATTTTTTTTTCAATAAATGATCCAATGTACGTTCTGTATATTGCCTATATCTGTAGTTTGCCTTTGTTTAATTATACTAGAGTGAACCCTGGTGAAAAAAAACAGCATATGCTGGTAGGTATGTTTTGATGCTGGTCCTTTGCTGGTTTATGCTGGTCATGTTGCTGGTCAAGGACCAGCATGAACCAGCAAAGGAGCAGCATAAACCAGCAAAGGACCAGCTTAAACCAGCATCAAAACCCACCTACCAGCATATGCTGTTTTTTTCACCAGTTTTTTTTTTTTTTTTAATGCATTAAAAGGGTTCCTATGCCCCTTTTACAATTTGTAATATAAGTCTCAGGTGTTCCCAAAATGTGTCTGTGAAATTTCAGTTCAAAATAACCCACAGGTCATTTATTATATCATTTTGAAAATGCCCATTTTGAGTGAAAGCAGAAACACGCAGTTTTCTGAGCGCACACATCCGAGGCACGTACACAGAGATGGACTGTCACAGGGTATGTGAGTACTAAACTACGTTCTCTTTCGTGTCTTATTACTTAAACTGTCAAAAACACACAAGTTTATGTTAAAAACACACAGGAGTTACAAAAACAAACCGAACTGTGAAGGTAAAGCTGAGAAAGAAATCGCATATTTATATTAAATCTGTGTGGCAGCAGCATAACATACAGTAAATAAATCAATAAATCCACTGCTCTCTTGTCTCCTCTGAGGCTGGAAATCTAATTAGTGTTCTGTGCTCGTCTGTGCAGTAAACAACAGTATGCTTTCTTCAAACTTTTGCCATGGTGTTAGAACTGGTACGCTATTGGCTGAATTTACACTTGACATTAACATGTGACCTGTATCCGGATGTTGTCCATATACACATTGAATAGACAAGTGTAAACGTGCTTGTTATCTGATCAACATATCCTGGTCCAGAGGTAGTTAAGGACACATTGTGATGCTGTAAAGTGTTACACTTTGTTACTTAAGGTGGGGAATTAATGATCACAGAAAGTCAGGAGGCCAGTTTAATGTCACATTTGAAGGACGCTCCGTTTTACAGGGGCCGGTTTAAAGCTTTATCAAAAAGATGTTTTACAGTCTAAAGTCTGCATAGTTATACTAGGACTTTCGGACCCATACAGTACATGTCAGGGAATGAGCACCCCCTGCTGGCCTCACTAAAACAGCAAGCTAGTTTTTCTCAAAAGGTCTCCCATTAGTGTACTGATCAGGTTTAGACCTGCTTAGCTTTAGTAAGAAACTAGACCCTGGCCACTGCATGCAACACTTGCATTCAGTTGAAAATCCTTCTGTAATGGAGGTGTAGCGCATCCTGAATAGGCTTTATGCAGCCTATTTCAGTTTTTCTGAAATGCTAAAACACATTTTTTGAAACCATCACTCATTTTCTCAGAACCTTAAACACAAATTCAAATGTTCAAACTAAATTCACAGATCATCTGACTACTGACAATTGCTTCACAACCATTTCACCTATACTTAAAATCAAACAAAGCTTTCAAATCATACACACAGTAGTCAATACTATTCGCACTACAGATCATTCATTAGACACTACATGAAAAAATGGAGAATACAGTCCCCAGTGCATGTACTTAATGTTTACTGTATATAGTAATTATTTAGCAATAAAAAATATACATAAGCGTACACACATTCAAAAAACATACACACACTCAAAAGAAATCACACATAAGTTTGATGAATATACCAACAAAGGAAAAATACACACACATGAGTGTGTGTGTATATATATATATATATATATATATATATGTATGTATGTATGTATGTGTTTGTACACATATCTATCTATCTATCTATCTATCTATCTATCTATCTATTAGGGGTGTGCAAAGCAGCCGGTATTTGTATCTGTATTTGTATTTGTTGAGGGGGAAAAGTATTTGTATTTGTATTTGTATTCGAGTAAAATTCAAAATATATAGGCGTAAAAATCCATTTTTTTTGCGTTACACTTCTACACACTTTTTTTGGCTGGTGGAGGACCAAGAGATGGCTCAGCAGCAGCCACACTCTTTTCTATTTGGTTGCCCAAATCCATGTGAGGAGTTTCAACTAAGTTAATGGGTGACGGGAAGCTATGCTAAGGTTAACTGGGGAGTCGCTCTCTAAACGTGGGGTATTAAAATTGCTTTTGAATGCGCGCGCGCGTTTTACTTTCGGTTTCGTTTTAACGATGGCGCTAAACTCTCTGCGGTGCTGAGCGTGCATTCCACAATACAAGGCATTAATTTAACAAAACTATTTAAAAGTGGTGGGACACAAACGGGATTTTGAAAAGTGTGTCCCCAGTGGAAATTACGCCCCTGCGTGAGTGGAGTTATCATTTGATGTGAATGTATGCCAGAACGTGCGCTGTAGCACAAAATATAGTATATTTCTTCAAAAGCAGATTGTGGAGACATTTTAATTCTCCAATCAAATTCTCCAATCTCCTATCAAAAATCGTCATATCACACACCCCTAATTGCAATGTAGTTTGTGCAAGGTTGGTTAAGAGAGAAAAAACGGCTCCGGTTCCGAGTTTCAGCGGAGCGCAGTGTCAGTGACAGGGAGTGATTGACGACTAATATCTAAATTCTGCATTAAAGTTAAGAATGTAAAGATCAAGTTTAGTTAGTTATGTAATGTTGGAGAGAACGGCGAAACTGTCACTGTATCAGCTCACAGCATTCTGGGCAGTATTAGGCTAGCGAAAGTTTTGTAAAGAAATAAAAACAAGTCGCACCACAATACTTTCTTGCACTCGCACAAATGCTTCCGAATGTATTTTGAGGTCGCGCAGATTAAATTTTGGGAGCATATGCGACCAATACGGTCGCAATTTCGAGCCCTGCCCCCAACCCCTCCGACTCCTGATTGTCACTCACTCACTCATGTGGGCATGCACTGCGGTCTCATGAGGAAACGCAGCTTTTTGATATAAAGTTTTTCTTGTTCCCGAATACAAATATTTTTTTTTAAGTATTTGTTCGAAATAAGTATTTGTAAAAAGCACGCTATTTGTGCCTTTCCGAATACCGTATTCGGGTTCGGCTCCAACCCTACTATCTATATGTGTGCGCGTGTGTGTGTGTACACATATATATCTATATTTATCTATTTATATATATGTATATATATTAGGTGTGTAACGGTACACAGATGTCACGGTTCGGTACGTACCTCGGTTTAGGGGTCACGGTTCGATACAATTTCGGTACAACAGAAAAACAAACAAACAAATCTACTGTGCTAGATTTCTTTTCATTTATTTTTAACAGACAGTAGTACAAATTACAATTTTTTTTCCACCTACATGTGTAAATACTAAATGTTATATCAAATTATAATGTCATATATAGGCTATAAAATATGCAGTACATACATACAAGGAATAAATACTTGACATATATTTAATGTAGTTAAATATGCTAACGCATTCCCACGGTGACACAGTGAGGCGGGTGCGCTCATGTATATGTTTTGTGTTTGTGTCGCTTTCTGCCATTTGAGTTTCCTTTCTGTCACAAAACTGAACAGAAACTCAGCAAATATAGGCTACGTTACATGTTGCACTTCTTTCCCCCTTGTCTAACAGTTAACCAGATTAAATATATGTCAAGTATTTATTCCTTGTATGTATGTACTGCATATTTTATAGCCTATATATGACATTATAATTTGATATAATATATAGTATTTTCACATGTAGAACATTTTTAAAATGTTAAAAATAAATGAAAAGAAATCTAGCACAGTAGATTTGTTTTTTTTTGTTTGTTTGTTTCTTTGTTTGTTTGTTTTCCTGTTGTACCGAAATTGTATTGAACCGTGACCCCTGAACCGAGGTACTGGTACTGAACCGTGACATCTGTACCGTTACACCCCTAATAAATATATATACGCACATACATAATCACACCTAAGAAAGAAATCATACCTAAGTTTGGTGAATATACCAAAAAAAAAAAAAAAAAGGAAAAATACATCTATTTATATACTCATACATAAGTGTGTTTTTTTATCTTTATTTTTTTTGGTATATTCAATCGATTTCTATACAGTAATATCATCTTACAGTATTACGGATTGACAGATGCATCCGTGCCTTCTGTGATTTTTTTTCAAAGAAGAACTCTTGAATGGCAGTGTGACTATTGAATTAATACTGGATTATACAAGACAGCATGGGTTATACAAAACACTCATTTGAGTGTTATTTATTTAGGTGAATATGAATATGTATTTGATGATTTTTCCTCTGTTATACTGCATTATCTTAGTTCATTGTAAGAAAGCCATTACTTTGTATATATACCATGAATGGCCAAGTCTGAAGGCTCAGGAAGTCCCAGCTGGGTGTCTCACAGATGTGTTAGGCGTGACATCACGGTGGAATTTCCGCTAACGTGCCGCTATCTGTGTGATCTGTTTGTCTGCGCGATGAATAACAGATATTGTGAACTTCACCTCAAGGCACCCTCTGCTACCCAGACAACATTGGTTTAATGAGACAAACGCTCTTTGACATTTTGTCATTAAACTTGCTGTTTTTCCTCATTAAACGCCATTCTACAGTTTATTTTAAATGAAGCACAGTTAAACTATGGAATATGACGTTTATTATTCAAATACAAAATTGTCAGTTTCAAAAGAGAAAACAAAAGTAGATTTTTAACAATAGAAACAATAGAAAAAAGGCACATATTTCTGTCCCTCTAACACACACAAGAGCCATATACTAAAATGTTTAGTCTGACTGCCCAATACTGACATCTACTGGACCTTCCCAATAAATCCGACACTATTTGTTTGTTTCAAAATGTTCATACGACACAGTATACACTTTAAACTGCGCATAATTCAACGCATACATACCTACAGAAAATATGATAACAACAATGAACAATCACATGTACAGTCAACTGAAGGCCATTTGTTACAGTTCCAGTTTTTCTTCAACTTTCTGTACACTTGAGAAATATGACTGATCATTTCAATCATGAGAAGATGTGCAGTTTATCTGATTGAGCAGTTACATATTCCAGTGATTAGACGTCTAATTCTACAACCAGAATGATATAGATAGAATTATAAGGTATTTCTTTAAAATAATTTAAGAAAAAGACTAAAACAGACAAAATTCTACGGTGAAGAAAGAAAAAAAAAAAAACATTCAAGAGCAGCACCGTTTGTCTTGAAGGACAATGCCTTTGTGATCAACGCAGCGTGATTTATGTTGTTCTTTAACATTTTCCTGCTCTCCTCAGTTTTCTTTCTTCATGCCTTTAAGACAAGAAAACAGGAAAACGGTTTCAATCTGTTCCTTCACTTGAAAGATAAGGGAACAGGAAGTGTGTTTCCTTGTGCTCAGTCAGACGGGAAGTTGACATTTCAGTGACGGAGCTGCTCATTTTAAACAAGACGGGAGAAGAGTGCTTGGCGTGTAATTCCCTACAGGAAAGGGAGAAGGTGGCTTCCACATATTGTGCCCATGGTTAATAGGGGAAACAGGGTAGAGTTTGTGCACAGAGGTAAATATTTAAAGTATAAAGATGGTTTACAGATTTGTCAATGAATGGAGATTCTCTTGTCTATTTAGTCTTGAATGAAGGATGAACAATATTGTCAAGACGCTGGCTGGTTTGCTACATGTTTTTGTTTGAACAATGATCAAAATATTATGTAACAAGTTCAATTTAGCTTTTTTCTCATTTGACGCTGTTAAATATATAGCCACACTTATGATTCACATGGTAATACAGTTATTCAGACCAATTCTCACATTTCAACAGGCATACAACTAGCTGCACGTTTCCTGAGACGTCTGCAATTGCCTTATAATGGTCGACCTTTGAGATTTGGGCTTTACTCATAACAATCAATGTGCTGATGATTCCTGTCAAATAAACTTGGAGTAGCCTTTAATTCTTTCAAAGTACAGTTATCACCACTTCCTTGTTGCTCCCATGGCAATACAGTAGTTTTCCTGATGAGACGAGTCTGCTGAACAATGCTGGCTCTGCAGTTACACTGACCAAGAGTCCAGAAAACACTTGTATACATAGAAAAAAAAAACAAAAAAAACTGGTAAACTGAGGATTTTTAAAGGAATACAAGATGCAAAAAACAATGTAAAAAGTATAAAAAAACACCACAATCTCATTGCTACTTGTAACTTCTAAAACTGGTTGAAAATTGCAAATTGATATTATTTGTGTAATCTCAGTTATGTGTTTTCGGTTAGAATCTAATCATACAAATTCACACGAATTGACCACCAAGTCGCAACAAATATGTTTTTACATGAGATTCGGTTGAGTAATACAATGTACGCAAAAAGAAAAGATGAACGCAAATATTTTGTGTTAAACTGAAATCAGTTTTGCTGTAAGGATAAACCAGCCTAAAAAAAGAGTTTGTCTGACCAGTGTCCAACGCTGTTTTATACAAAATCCACCTGGAGAAAAACCAGTCTGAAAAACCAAGACGAGTTTTTCTACTAACATACACTTGCTCTATGAAAATTACAAATGAAGTAGTGCTCATCATAATGTCATAACAATGCATGAAGGAAACAAGTATTGGCACTTGTTGATCTCTTTCTTTAAGGGACCCTTACAAAAAGTCCCATGAAGAGAAGACAGCAGTCTCCATCATGCTGATGTGTCCTCCTAGGACGATGACTACCTGTAAACCTCGGCCTGCAGTAGGATCAGTCGGAGCTGTCAGTGTCCGAACCGTCTACTCCATAGAGCTGAGCTAGGGTCCTGAAACGAGGCCCCCACTCGTGCAAGAAGTCGTAGTCCAGATTGGACCCAGTGGAGGATGAGTCCAAAGAGCTGAGGGAACCGGCCAGGGATTCAGATCCCTCGTAGCCGTAGATGTGTAAAGTATCGTAGGGAATCCCATCACGGTCGTGGTCGGCCTCGTCCTTCTTCACCTCGATCATCACGGCCATGTCACCCTTACAAGCAGAGGGTTTCTTTACCACGGCATACAGAGAAGGCCCAGTGCTGGGCCGAAAGCTGCCGTCGTGACAAGCAGAGGACAAGATGGAAACGTCATAACCGTTTGTGTCCATTTCTCCACCTCCTTCTTCATCGTATCTCACCAGCTGCTCGTGGATCTCGCCAGAAGACTTGTTAACCAGAACTTCTTTCTGATAGCGCCTCCGCAAAACTATGAGGATGACGATGACTAGGAAGATGAAAGACATAGACACAATATCAATATTAGTGTTTCTTTTTGGCTCTTTCATTCATAATCATTTTAAAAACTTCCTGGTTTATTTCTGTAAACTAAACTCATTATAAATTTTGATTGACAACACAAGTGGAAAAGAACATAAGGTGGTGATGAAAAGGAAGTCTGTTGTTATCATGGGGGTATGTGAACTTCAGAAGGCGTCAACACTTCACGTCTGTCTGACGGTGTGACTGCAGTTCAGCGGATTGTTTTAATTGTCATCACTCTTGCCTTGTTTCTCACATCTAGGAATGCAAGAACAAATCTCTACTTTGGAAAAGGAGTAGAGATGCAAGCAAAATGTCACTTACGCTTTAAGAAAAAAAAGGCACGAGGTGTCTCCTTTTTTAAAATGTACTAAAATGTATTTTTACTATGTTAGGTAATAACATACTTTAAAGGGATAATACCCCATTATTTACTTACCCTCAATCCATCCTAGGTGTATATGACTTTCTTCTTTCAGATGAATACAATCAGAGTTATATTAAAAAATGTCCTGGCTCTTCCAAGCCTTATAATGGCAGTGAATGGCTGTTGAGATTTTGAAATCTAATAAAGTGCGTCCATCTGCATAAAAATTACTCCACACAGCTCCAGGGGGTTAATAAAGACCTTCTGATGCAAACTGATGTATTCATGTAAGAAAAATAAGCATTTTTAAAACTTTATAAACGTATCTCTAGCTTCCGCTAACTGTCATATGAACGTTCACGAGAAAGTGGCGTTCCAACGGATGTTGTAGGATGTAGGCGTAGCGTAAGCTCTGGTAAGAATACGCTAGTCTCACAAGAACCGAGTTTTATTTACAGCAAAGGAAAATCAGTGGCCTCTTGGCTTATATCGAAATCCTCTGACATTTTTCTTTACAAATCCTCGTTTTGTATTTCGAACTGTTGAACGGTGTTTTGTTTTGCTCTCTTCTCTGCGTTTCCGCGTCTGTTATTTTTGTTGTTTCATCTTGTGTAGTGTGTCATAGTGGATGACACAACGACAACACCGAAAGTCTAGCATGTTGTCCATGATGAGTTGCGTAGGGTGTTGCTGTGACACCAGCCACAGTGAGCGTTGGGAAGAAGATGACAGTTTCACAATGTTAAAGACAGCATGTGATGTCGGGTAGCACCCGAAAGTCTAGCATGTTGTCCATGATGTGTTGCGCCGCATCTGTGACACCAGCCAATTTTAGGAATCGAATAAGATGACACAGTGACTGTTAAAACAGCATGTGAAAAATTGTGTAGCCCAGGGGTGCCCAAACTCGGTCCTGGAGGGCCGGTGTCCTGCAGAGTTTAATTCCAACTTGCCTCACACACCTGTTGGGAAGTTTCTGTTATGCCTAGTAAGAGCTTGATTAGATGGTTCAGGTGTGTCTAATTGGGGTTGGAGCTAAATTCTGCAGGACACCAGCCCTCCAGGACCGAGTCTGGGCACCCCTGGTGTAGCCTTAACCAGGCTTTAACGGACGCTACACTCTAAAAAATGCCGGGTTATTTTTTTAACCCAAATGTGGGTTAAATGCGCACTGGGTTCAGCCCGTTGGGTCATTTTATTGGATTATATTTAAGATTTTTTTTACCCAGGTGCTGGGTAATTTTTCTGTAACTAAGTTGCTGGGTCATTTTCAACACTGGGATATTTTTTCTACTCTATCTTAAAATATGTTCTGTAATGTCAGTACTGTTTGTTTGTGGACATCTTTTAGCTATGAGTGAAATGCGAGGCCGCAGTCTGAAGTTCGCAGTTAACCCGGGGAACAGCAGCCCTTCACAGGCTCAGATTTCGGCGACACACTGACATGAGAATTAACAGCTATTTCGGTAAAAAGCGATTACAGAGAATGCCTGAATACATAAAAATTAAAATGCTACTTTTAAATGTTACATTTTAATGTCCAAAATGCTTGTTAAATGAGTTTAAATGCATGTAATAATGTAAACTATGCTGTATTCATCCAAATAAATTCAATTTGTCTTTTATTTTGTCCATGTTTTCTTGCTTAATAATAAATGTTTATATTTTGATTATTGCTGTTCCCTCTAGTAATTCTCTGTGTGTTTTTATAAGGTCCAGTCCATTTTAAACCAGCAATAAAACATAAAACATTTTAAAAAACATTTAACCCAACCAGCTGGGTCAAAATAACCCAGCATGTGTTCTGCCCAATATTTACCCAGTGCTGGATTGCCAAATAACCCAAGTTGGGTTTTTAACCCAGGATTTTTTAGAGTGTAGAGATTACGATTTATAAAGTTTTATATATGGATATTTTCTCACACAAACGCATCGATTCACTTCAGAAGGCCTTTATTAACCCTCCGGAACCATGTGGAGCACTTTTTATGATGTATGGATGTACTTTATTTTGCTTCAAAATCTCATCCCCCACTTACTGCCATTCTAAAGCTAGAAGAGCCAGGACATTTTTAAAAAAAAAAACTCCAATTGTATTCGTCTCAAAGAATAAAGTCATTAACACCTAAAATGGTTTAAGGGTGAGTAAACCATGGAGCAATTTTCATTTATGGGTGAACTAATAAGCACCCTTTATGGGTAAATAAGACCATAAGTGTAACTTTTAAAAAGGTATAGCCCCAGTGACAGCTTCTGTGCCTTTTTTCTAGTACTGTATGAGAAAACATACTCATCATATACAGTACACGAACTAACAATAAATATGGAGTTAAGCGACTCTCTTACATGCTTTAATTTACAGTGTTCCATCCCTGGTTTATTTATACAACCAGACCACTTAAAGGATCCTAAGATTGTGAATAAAATAAACAGCATCTCCTCTTGGGAAATTACAGAGAAAAGCCTTTCCTCAAAGACAGGATTTAAAATGTTCACATGTATCATTAATATAACCACCCTCCTGTCAGGTCATGAATCCTTTATAATCTGTTTTGCTGGGCTTGATTAAATGATGCAGTTGCTGTTTAAAAATGTGTTTTGTTTTAATTTCTTTTAAAAAAAGAAAACACTAAAAAATGTGTCATTGCCCTTGTATGGATATATTTGTAACAGAAAAAAGAAAAGCAACTGAGATAAGAGATAAGCATAAATGTACCCAGGATGGTGATGATGCAGAGAAGAATGGCTAAGATGGCGCTGACGCTCATTCCGGTCCGGGCGTAGGCCATACAGTACTCCACCCGTCGATCCGTCTGGCATGTGCACACTTTAATATGGAGGACGTTAATGCTCTTCTGTTCTGGTGTACCTCCATCTGCAATTTCGATTTCCAGTACATGTTCCACCGAGTGCTCTGTACTGAAACCGCCTTCCTTCAGCTTAATGCTCGCAGTGTTATCTACAACAAATATTAATAATTGAAGAGAGCAAGTCGTTAATTTCGCTCTTATTCAGGGGAAATGACTGACTGTGTATGCCACAGGTGCAAGCTAACAATTTTAATCAGCAGTGCTATTGTTGTCATTGGACTCTGCTTTTGTTTTCTGTTGATGCTTGAAGGGAAATGTTGCTGAGTTTCTTCTGACAATTCAATGCAACCAGGCCTAAGAATATCCCATTTCACACAATAGTAGGAAGAGTAAGTCTTCACTCTGACATTCGTGTGGCCTAATTTGAAGTGCTCTTCTAGCACATTTTAAGGAAAGTCAGTTGCAGCTGTAAAAAAGCAACATTCTTTTGTCTAACTAAAACATTACTTTATGCTCACCGAGGCTGCATTTATATGTAAAAACACACAAAAAACTGTAAAATTGTGAAATTACAATTAGAACTATATAAAATGTAATTTATTCCTGTGATGGCAAAGCTGAATTTTATGTTTTTAGTGTCACATGATTCTTCTGAATTCATTTCAACATGCTTATATATGGTTTTTATTAAAAACAAAAGTCCAAGATATTTCTCTTTGTTCCAGTGGACCTTAACAAGCTACTTTGGTTTCCTTTCTACTTGTTTCTGCCAGCTTAAAGCAGTAAATTGTCATATTAGTTCATTATACAGCTGTGAGAAAAGAAACCACAGTGTTCTGAAAATGTTCCTCAGTCTGGCACATTTAGAACATGGAGTGTCAGATCATAGATTCATTGTGCATGGCTGCTGCTTTTAGAAAGCTTGTACCTAATGCATATTACAGTGTTTTGGTGAGTTGTGTCCTATTTCTTTTATACCTGATTACTCTAGGAATGATAAGCAGTTAGTTTGCTTTGGAGTAAACAAAGGACTAAGGATAAAGCAGTCTGAAACTAGATCTTTTAAATTCAACATTACAAACATTATCCCCAATCTATAATGGTAGAGTGGCTGAACTACTCTGTAGATCAACTTTGGTAAACATGAATTTAACTCACCTTGATTGTCATGAAGGGAAAAGTTTGAGCTCTTCTTCGCCAGAGTGAAACGGAATCTGCCTGAATTTTCATCCTTGTCGTATGCACCCACAGTCCCGATGATCTGCAAGAGGGTAATAAATGAAGGATTATGGAAATATATATAGCTAAAGGAATGTTATAAATTTGTTAATGTGAAATGTGTTCAAGTGTTCTCCTTACCGTTCCAGGTTTATCACTCTCACAAACATACACGTAGGTCCCGTTAGTTAGTTCTGGTGCATTGTCATTAATGTCAAGAACCTTTAGATTAACCATTGCATAGGACTTTAAACCTTCAGAAGAAAAAAAAAAAAATAGTGATGATAAAAAGGATGATCTTACTAATGATGATGATGCTTATATTTAATTTTGTCAAACCTACTACTACGAAAAAAGACTTTCTATGAATGTTACTGTTTCTTGGCAGGGGTTATTTGGTAAATATATAAAGACATTTTAACTAAAATGTTTGCTATTATATTCGTTTTTAATTAAATTAAAGTACTCTTGCAAATAAACATAATTAGCACAGCAAAAAAAACAGTTCCCAGAAGTCACGTTCTGTTGGATCTATTGAACCAAATCTTTGATTAACAGATCATTTAGCCAGAGCTAATTCATTGAGCTTGTGATCCCTCCAGAATATAAATAACTAAAATCACAAAATTATACCAATGCTTATATTTTGGAAACACAAATACTAAACATTTAGACACACTTAACTGAATTAATGATCCTCATGGTGGTAAATACATTTTTATTTAAAGGCTTTATTTAAAGGAAAATGCAAAACGCATCTGTATTATTTCACAGTTGTATAACTATATTATATATGAGTATATATTTTGTAAAATGTGGAAAAAATTGAAGGTGTGTCTAAACGTTTGACTGGTAGTGTAAATAGTTAAGTTGGTAGTAGTAAATCTTACCATTTGGTATATCCTCGTGTGCTGTAACCTGGAACGTGTACGAGGATTGTTCCTCTCTGTCCAGTTGCTTCTTTAAGGACAGGTGTCCTTGTACAGGATCCACAGTTACAGGACAGTTTGGGTCTTCAATAGAGTACCTGGAGTGATCAAATGTCAACATTAGATTAAATCATTTTGGTCTGTTTAGTCTATAACTTTTATGACAGAACAGCAAAACACTGAAAGCCTTTCTTTCTTTTTTAAAAAATACAGTTTAGTTTATACCGTATTTTGTAAGCAGCTGCATCTGGATCCTTTGCTGAAACCGCTCCAATGACTGGATTCTTGAATGGGCCCTCGTTGATGCTAAACTTGTATTCAGTTTGGCTGAAAACAGGTGGCTCGTCCACATCAATTACATTGATGAAAACCTGGGCTCTCGTCAGCAGGTTGGGTCCTCGGTTATCTGGTGATTTAGATACTGTGTGCTCATCCACGTTTACAGTAAATGTGTACGCCTTCAGCGTTTCATAGTCGAGAGGCTGGAAACAAATTATCAAATTAATAATTCAAGAGCTGATATTTCAATTGAAATCATTAAAAGCACTGCTCAGTCTTAAAAATTCTAATTGGATAGTAGCACGTTCAGTATTGAAGTTTGAAATGCTTACCACTTTGAGGCTAAGAATTCCATCTTTCTCATTACTTTGTTTTATGTTAAACACTTCACCAAATTTATGTATAGTAAAAGTTGGATCTTTGTTTTGTATCTCGTCTTTGTCCTCCACTTCTAACTTGCCAATTTGATGTCCAGGTTTGCTGTCTTCTTTTACATCAAATCGGTATTGTCCTGCAAGAGAAAAAGACATCTATTGACGTTGATTTTAAAAAATAGTCTAGTCTAGCATGCAGTGTGTCTCTACAAAATATTTAGTAACAGTTTTTAGACTTACCTTTAGTGAAGGTGGCAATATTGTCATTTATATCAGTAATGTTGATAGTCACAATGGCAGTAGCAGAATTCCCACTCCCAATAACGTCTGGCATGTCTTTGGCTTGTACAGCAATTAGATACTGACTCTGTTTCTCTCTGTCAAGGCTGCTTGTCAAAGTACTGATTTCACCTAAAAACAAGCAAACAAAGAAACAAAGACATTTTTGAAGTTACAAAATATTTCCATTTCAAATAAATACTGCTGAACATTCATGCTTTTGAATTTTCTATTAATCAAAGAATACTTGAAAAATGTATCATGGTTTTCACTTAAGTATTAAGGAGCACAACTGTTTTCAACATTGATAATAATAAGAAAACAATTTCTTGAGCATCAAATCAGGATATTAGAATGATTTCTGATGGTTCATGTGACACTAAAGACTAATGGCGGTTGAGAAATCAGCTTTGCTATGACAGGTATACAGTAAATTGCATTTTTAATAGTAAAACAGAAAAAGGTTACTCTAAATTGTAAGAATTTTAATTCATTCATTAATTAAGTAGAAATGAATGCAGCCTTGGTGAGCATAAGAGACGTCTTTAAAGATCACTTGGAAACAAACAAACAAGCACACTTGCATGACCCCAAAGTTTACAACTGCTTACCTTTATTGTTGATGCTGAAGAGATCTGTTCCATTCAGCAGTTTATACCCAACCATTCCATTCTGAGTGGTGGGATCATCAGCATCAGTTACATTAACTGTCATTACTTTTGATCCTAGAAAGATAATGTGTCCAAAAATGTATGCATAAAATCAAATGTTTTGCTGGCTGTTTTACAATACTGCAACAAAATCCACATTTCACAAATCCATCAAGTCTTTCTTTACAGTTAAGATACTGTAAAGCTGTATACACACAGACATCATGGCCACCCTCTTACCTGCTTTAGAAGACTCGCTGATGGATCCAGGTTGGTCAGGATGAAACACAGGGCTATTGTCATTAATATCCATGACCACTATTACAAACGTATCATCGCTGTCAAGATGCTTTTTGTTATAAATGTCGATGAGTGAAGCTGACAGTTTGTAGACGCTTTGCTTCTCCCGGTCCAACTTTGCATTGACAACAATATCCCCATTGTCATTTACAGTAAAAATGTTGTTAGCACCGTCTCCTGAGAGAATATATCTTGCGGACGAAGTGAAGAATGTATTGTCTAGCTAAAAAGGGAAAAATATGGGAAAAAAAAGGAACAGAAATAAAAACAAGCATTAGAACAAATGACCTGGTCTCATGGCAAAAACGTACCAAGGGGCACTTTTTCGCAAGACACGAAATACGTACCAGTAAGTACACATCACTGCAGTTTCCAAAATAAATGAACACTATAGGCAGTAAAACTCCGACACCTTTTATTCCTTTTCACACAAAGTATGATTTACAGAGTTCCGAGTAATAAGCGCAATTTTCGCACAGTTATTTGAATAATATCACCCCGGACAGCAACATAGTGTTGGCCCAGATCCGGCCCAGACCTGGCCCATGTGAAATCCATGTGGGCCAGATGTGAGCCGGATCTGGGCCGAAACTGCTTGCTGTCTGGGATGTTATGATTCAAAAGAATTTTAACATCCTGCGACATTTGAAAATTTAAACTTTTGAATGTTAGCGTCACATATCCAGCTTCATATCTATGGATTTTCTTAGATGGTAGGTTTGTTCGGTAGCTCACGCAGTAAGGTGATGTACTTGAGAGGTGAAGAGCGCCGGGACGAATCTGTTTTTCGACAAAACAGTTCAAATCTGCACAGAAGGAAGATTCATATGGCACGCTTGCGTCAACAAATGTTATATCAGTTTTGCATTTGTTAACACTATCGGGTAGGTTTAGGGTTGGGGGTTTGGTGTACGGCATATTTCCAACACTATAGAGCTTTAACTTTTAGCGACAGTCCCCGGATATCTGAACTTTGAACTGCCGCAAAAAGTACCTGAAGCAAGGTAATAAATACACAGCAATACGTACCTATATCAACGTAATAAAAACGTGCCGGGGTTCACTTATTTAACCTGTGTTTTAGCGCCAGTCAGTGGACATTTCTCTTTGAAACTGCCGCAAAACGTACAGTAAGGTACGTAAAAACGGTGTTGCAGAACAATACCCACAGGTACGTGTTTTTATGAGACTGGGTTGAACAAATATTACAAGAACCTAAAGATTTGGTTCATTATGTCTAAACTTACATGTAATTCCTCATATGACTTTGAATTAAGCAGTAGATTTTGCATATATTCAAAGTAGCACCCTTTACCTTTCCAATTTTTTCAGGTGGACTTTTTGGAGGCATTTCCTCATTCACAAAAAGTTTATCCCATTTCCAGTCTCTCTTATGTCTTTGAAGCACTTTGCTCTGCATGGATGGTGTTTTCAGAGCTTGGTGGACATCAGCTCCCACGCTGAGGGTACATAAAATGACCAGGACACCTGCCCAGAAGCCAGGCTCAGTCATCTGCCTCCAGGCAGACTGTTTCATCATCTGTACACCACATGAATGGAACCACAGTACAAAAATATATACATTAATTCATGTCTTTCAGGGTGGTTTCTTCAGCCTCAAAGACCTCAGTATGTTTAATGTTGGAAAGAAAGAAAGAAAGAAAGAAATCCCTTCATTACATTGTCTGTCTCATTAGGGTTCTTCCTGTCGCACAGTCTTTCGACTGTATTCTTCTGAATCATGGGAAACAGCACACTCTAACTGTGTGATACTATTAAAGCCTACTAATACGTTCCCACCCCAGATAACACGCTTTAGTTTGATGAACTATTCTTATGTTAGACTCATTTAGATGATGATATTAAGATGAGGTGGATTATGCTTCTTAAGTGTTCCCAAACTACTAAATCTTTGCTATAGGGCCTCATAAATTCTTCCACTCAAAACTATTACTTTTACATAAGGTATAAAATGCCCTCATTTCATAACAGTGGATTTAGAAATTTACGGGCAGTGCATAATGTTGTATATGTACTATACTTCCAGTTAGTTCCTATTCAGATGTTCCTGTTTATTCATGTCTTTTTCACCCCCAATCAGGTTAAGGGTAAAAGGGCAATGCGGTTCATTATCCACTACTTTGGTATAAAAGCTATAAGAGTTTAAAATTTTTATACTTAGCTAAACTAACAAATATTTTTAAGAAGGTATATTCATATTATGACATTAACTATTCTTTAAGAACATGACAAATGATCTTTTGCATTAGTGGACAGGGAGTAACTAGTTACATGTAACGGAATTACATAATTTAATTACAAAAATATAACTGTAATCTGTTACAGTAAATTTGTAGTTAAATTACAATTACTTTTAAAAAATGTAACAGATTTGTTTTTTCTAAAATTGCATTGATTGCTCTAAAATATGAAACACCAATGTTTCAGGAGTCAAGGACACAGAATAGGACACATGTTTATTCGATAACCATTTTATTTCCTGTTTGGGTTTGTGTAGATGCTTTTTTTTCCCCCTAAGGCATTTTTAGATGTGTCTCCCCATGCAAACATTTGATTTCAAAAACAGTATCATAGCTATTAAACTATATCTTGTTATGATTTTAAATCTGTATTTAACCTTGGAACAATCTGAAAATGATCACGTGCTAAAGTCTGATTTTGTGGTGGCTGTGCTTTAAAATGACATTTTTATAATCTTAATTCAAGTGATGAAGGATTTTGAAAGTCAGAAATCAGTGTTAACTGATTTGATCAAGGTTAACCCTGCCTAGTTCAAATGACTTTAAACTAATTAACAGTTTAGAAAATGCAAAAAAATAGAAATTTAAATGTAGAAAAGTAATCAAATGTAATCAGTTACATTAATAAAATAACTGAAATAGTTACACTACCTACTGCATTTTAAACTGGGTAATTTTTAATCTATAACCTATTACATTTCCAAAGTAATTTTACCAACACTGAGTGGATAGAAGTTACTAAAATGCTTGTGGAAAATAATGTACAATACATCTGTAATCTTATTCTCATCAAGGAAAGTTTTCAGAACTTTGGGATAACGTTCTGAAAGTTATGAAAAACGTTCTTCCGATAATGTTCTTAAAACATAAGCACAGAATCTGATGAATTGTTTTAGTTGGTGGTTTATCTAAATGTTTCTAAATGTGTACTTGTTTCAGACTGCTCAGAGAACATTTAAAAGTAATATTCTCATAATGTTTGCAGAATTATAAAATGGAATGTTCCCTTAACATTTGCATATCAATTGTGTTTGAATGTTCAAACAGTAGTAATTTTCAAAACTTAATGGGCACATTAGCAAAATGCTCTTAGAGCATAATTTTATTAGCTGGGTCAGTACTAACTGGCTATTTTGTTGCAAATGTAAATGCCAAATGTCTCAGTACAATACTTTTTCTGGACAAGCAGTGTTCCATGAGTGCTAAGATTTGATGTAACAGCAGCACTAAACTGCAACTCCTTAAAAGTTAGCTACCCATATTGCATTTAAAAATGTTGGCTACTGAACATTAACTTCTTAATAATTCAGTCAGCAGCACTTCTAGTCATGTTATATTGGTATATTATTAACAACAACAGTCAATTTAATTCTAATGTTTGCTTTCCTCTCTCTTCTATTCTATTATTTTTATAGGAAAAGAAAAACGAGAGCAGGTAATTTACACTCAAACTAGTCTAAAGTAAACCGTCACATATTTCTTTTCAATTTCCCACCCACCTCTCTCAGCATAAAACATGTTTTTTAATTCAGTGCAGTGCTATCAACAGCTTTGTAGCTGAGACTCATTGTGATCTCAGTACATTGACGCTGAAGCGTGTTCACTACAAATTGTTCTTACCATTTGACATCATTGAAAAGCACACCATTTCCACAGCAATTGTGGTCTAAACCAGTCATTTAAAAGCCTTTCTCTGTATGTGTGTGAGTCCATGTGTGGGCTTCAGATTAAAATAGGTTTAATCACGGAGCAGCTTCCAGCAATCCGCAGTCTGCCTACTCTCTCCTCTAGGAAATTCAGCCTGACATACATCAACTCTCCCCTTCTTTCTATCACATATCTTCCGTGTCACAACTTCCAGAAACCTGTTAAAGGTGTCAGTGTCTGAAGTACGTGCACTGCACCTGTTCTCACCTCTGACTCATCTGGTACACCTCTTCATTTAGATTCCAAGTATACGTGTAGCTCACGGCTGGCAGGTTTTAGATTATTTATAGTCTGAACTGTGATGTTTTACAAGACCTTTAATAATTAACATCACCAACTTTTGTTCTTTATGATGAGATAGCACTGATTTCTGCATCTCTTAAAGCATTGTTTTTATAGTGGCATATGGGATAAGACGTTAAGAATAACCTGTAACTGCTGTGCTGTTTTAAGAAAAAAGCAGGACAGATGGTGCACGGATTTATAATTGTTTCTCTGTTCCTAAGTAAAATGTAACATCCAGATAAGTTCAACGTCTTCCCATGGGTAATCAGTGTTCCTTGGGAGTTTCCTTCCTATTAGTCTAGGAAGCATCATTCAAATCAGACTTTTGAATTTTTTGGACACATATGTGAAATATTACATTAAAATCAAATTGAATACACACATATAGATACACTATATAATATAGAGATAATAAAAAAAGTTCAAATTTAAACTGAACTTTATAGCGTCAACTTCAGTAGAAAGTAAAAATACGACTAGAAAGACAGATATATATACATATATAATAAACATTAAAAGAAAAAAAAAAATCACCTACCAGAGTTTTGGTCCCTTCAACAGTCTTCCTCGATTCGAAAATCCCTACAGTAAATTATATCCTCCACAGTCTCAGGTCAACGGTGTCTGTTTCCAGCTGCATGTGAACCTGTCTGAGCTCCCACAGAGCTGCTCACTGGACAATCAGGCCCCTCCAGTGGCAAAAGTGATCAGCCCAGCCCAGCAGTTCCTCTGGCCGCTTCCTGTTATTGTCCCTGCCTCTTCAATCCAGCTCCAAAGCCCTCTCTGGAAAATCAGATAAGATTCGCAGCCCCCTGACCACCAGTAGCTTTGAGAGGCAAGCGGAGCATTACGCCGCTGAACGAGAGCGAGAGAGAGAGCGAAAGAGACGGGGAGCGATTGCGACTGGGAGAGAGAGACTGAGGGGGCCGGAGGTGGGAGATCATTAAGTTCCAGCTCGCTCCCTTAAAGAGGAGAGAAAAGCAAAAGTGATTTATTATTCAAAGCTATAGAATAAAGAGCAGGATAAACAGGTTAACAGAGTTAAAGTAATCCTGAGAGATTTTCCTCAGAGTGGTATTAAATTTTACAGAGGCTGTGACTGTCATATCTGCCTCTGTGATCTTGTCTAAAGTAGTAAGTGAGAAGGGGGCGGGTGGAGGGGTCTACTCGTGCGTTCAGCGGAGGGTTGAGTTTAGGGACTGGGACTTGCGGCGGATGTATGTATCTGTCAGAAGTGCTTAGCGTTGTGCCCCATTGATCTAAGTGGAGAGAGTCAGTTTAGTAGGATTAGTTGCACGGAATGGCCGAGCCGTTTTGACAGGGGACCCAAGATAAATACCCCTGGGTGCTTAGACAGAGAGGCAATTGCTGAAGTGCAGCCCTGCTTGACATTTGCATTTGTTTGTTTGTCTGCTCCTTGGCTTTTGTGAGGATATTCTTATTTCTTTGAATATGTCTACTGGCCTTCACTTTGGAAGACGTGGCTGACAGACTTCCACGACAGGCCTCTGATAAAAAAAAAAACCTGACCTTTGATCCTTTTTTAGCCCTTGCTCAGACCGCCCTGCAGAACTTTTGTTCAAATTTGGTTGGCTTTATATCTGCTTCCTCTCTTTGAAGAATATCACTTGACCTCATTTTTTAAAAGTGACACATGAAAAAATTCTGATTGCGATAAAGGGATAAAAATGTTAACCTGTTTGATACTGTGGTCTTGAAACATACTGTTTCAAAATAGCATGAAGTGGAAACCGACTGGCGTCCTTAAAGGATTAGTTTCCTGATCATTTATTCACCCCATGTCATCCAAGATGTTCATGTCTTTCTTTTTTTCAGTCGAAAAGAAATGAAGGTTTTTGAGGAAAACATTTAAGGATTTTTCTCTATACAGTGGACTTCAATGGGGATCAGCGGGTTGAAGGTCCATTGCAGTTTCAATGCAGCTTCAAATGGCTCTACACAAATGGTCTAGTGAAATAATCTGTCAATTTCTAAAAAAGTACAAATTTATATACTTTTTAATCACAAATGCTCGTCTTGCACTAGCTCGACTTTACACATTACGTAGTCATGTTAGAAAGGTCACGCGTGACATAGGTGGAAGTACCGACCCAGTGTTTACAAAGCAAACGTGCAAAGGAAGTCAAAAAGGTTAAAAAAAAAAGATGCCGGGTGATTTTGAAGTTGGAGGAGAAAATGAGAAGAAGTTTTTTTGCCCTAACTTACCTTTTTGAACCGGTGTACACAGATGAAGAACTAACTGCACGTGACCTTTCCAACATGACTATGAAGTTGAGCTAGTGCAAGACAAGCATTTCTGGTTAAAAAGTATATACATTTTTATTTTTTTTCAGAAAATGACCAACTGTTTCACTAGACAAGACCTTTATTTCTCAGTTGGGATTGTGCATTGAAACTGCAATTTGGGGCTTCAACCCATTGGCTCCTATTAAATTCCATCCATACGGATGGAAAAAATCCTGGAATGTTTTCCTCAAAAACCTTCATTTCTTTTCAGCTGAAGAAAAAAAAACATGAACATCTTGGGTGACATTGGGGTGAGTAAATTATCAGGAAATATTTATTCAGGAGTGAACTAATCTTTTAAACTAAATTGAACATTTTGCACACTTCATTCTATGTTATCTGTGCATTTCAGCTGGTATTCAGGAATGGAAGACTTATACAATTATACAGTATGAAAGGTTAGATAACTGGTTGGTGACTGAGGCAATTTTATGTGTAGTGGATGTCTTAGAGAATAATAGTTGAGGTCAACTCTCTCCACATACCTTGGCTGCAAAATTGAAAAACATTTTTACAGTATTGTCTTCACTGTAGACATACAGTGCTACTGTACAGTACATATTGCTCAGATGTCAGGTGTATTTCTCAATAAGAAATAAAACCTCTGGTTATTGTAAATGGAGCAATAATTTCATGAGTTTCATTATCCAGTAATAATAATAATAATTAGCCTGTGATGGACTGGCCACCTGTTCAGGATGTACCAGCGCTCCCTTAAACCCTACACAGGAAAAGCTGATTTGGAAAAATAACAGATGAGGCTAATACTGTATATATACCAGGGTTTTGTTGTGACTTCAATAAACATTTAAAATCATATAATACTTTCTTTAAAAAAAATAAATTATATATATATATAAATTCTAAAAATATAATCATTAAAGTAGTCACTATAAATGCTTTAAAGGGGTCATTGGATGCAAAATTCACTTTTACATGTTGTTTGAACTGAAATGTTTTCATGGCAATGTGTGTACACAAACACCCTATAATGATAAAAATCCACCCAGTGGATTACCTTAGACCCGCCCTGAGTGAGCGTAAAACAGTCCGCCATTGTTTTGATGCCGGAGCAGGTGCAGACAAGAATGTCTCCTCAAGCGATTGAAGTGTTTTGTTGCTGGATGCAATAATGAACATAGCAGTTGTCATTCACTCCCGACATCTGAGCTGCTGAAGACGCAGTGGATCACTTTTTTTTTTTTGAAGGAAATGCGCCCCCTGATCTACCTAAATCTGTTAGCACAAATCATGTGTGATCCAGCTTCACCTCCAGATAATCAATTGTTGCAAATCGCCTTTCTTAATAATGTTCTAGTTAGCAAGTTCCTTGACGAATGCGGCTAAACAGTCTCACTCTCTCTGCGGAAGAGAGGGGTGAGGTGAGCAGAGCTCATTAGCATTTAAAGGGACATGCACCAAAACGGTCACTGTGAACAGAGCTGTTTTTGACAAGGTGAAAAAGGTGTTGTTTTACACTACCACTGAGAAATTTTAACCAAAGTATATTAGACTTTTCATTAAAAGACTTAAGAGTCATATCAACTTGTGGAAAATGGGCATCCGATGACCCCTTTAAAATAACTATAAATAATCAACAATAATATTTTTACACTGTTTGTATTATTGGTCTTTATTTATTTGTACAATATTTATTTTATTTATATTGTTTATTTATTTATAGCATGTTTTAGAAGGAATAATGAAATAGTCATTTAAAATGTTTACTGGAGAAATACAATTTCGACTTCAGTGGTCAGTGGTGTAGATGTATACTTTATGCTCCTCGTCGTCATCTGAGACCTTTTCTTATGCCTCCTGCAGGCACGACTGTGGTGTTTAACCCTGCCGCTGTCCAGCAGACATTCTTTGCACCATCACCCACCAGACCGCACGAGGCAGTGGATGCCTTGTGAAGTGTGTGCTTTAAAAATAGCAGGGTTCTTGTCTTCTCTCATTTGCCCTGGGTGAGCAGCCAAGCGCATGGAGGCCCTCGGAGAAAGCTGATGTACGGCATGTTTGAGGCGTTTGGACTGATCTTAACGAGACATTAATGTTCACTTAACGTGATCCTAAATCCACCCTGGGGCATAGTCTGGATGGAATAACGTGTTTGAATCGCCCTCCTTCCACTTTAGTCTTACTGAAAATGGCCCATTTAAAGAAATCAGACTTTCATACTGAGCACAAATGATTTGTTGCACTGGGGATGAAGCAATGAAAGCGTAAAAGTCTGTAATTTTTTAGCTTTGGTAACATGTCTCGGAATAATTGCGTTACGGTCATACCAGTGAAATTTGTTTTAATAATGAAACACAAAGAAGCCCTTCAAAAGCTAATGAGTAGTGCCTGAGGAATATGCATCGAATGCATCCTGCTGTTTGCAAGGCTTCAGCTAAATTATGCAGCATGAAGAATACAATAGCATCCAAGCTAAGAACGCTTTCGTGTTTGATGCCGTCAGAAGTTTAAAAGTGGCTTTTGTTTTCTTTAGATTTGGGAGAAGTTCCATTCCCGTTGTTGTGATAAGTTGTCAGTATTGGTTTTAGAGTTTCCGAACCTCTTGCCTAATTCAATAACAAAGAAATAAACACAGGGAAATATCAAAGCCAGCTGCTAATTTACTTTTCAGGAAGCATATTAATGCTAATTTTATCACCCCATTCAACCAGGCGGCTAGACTAACAGAGCCAGCGCTCGCAATGCAGCTTCCAACAGCCAGTTAGCGCATTATTTTTGATGTTAAGATGTGTGAAGAGACGACCCGGAGCAGAGAGCTACAAAATAAGAATGCAGGCGCAGTTGTAAGAGAAAACAGACCGGGGCGATACTTTCATGTCGCTTTCCTTGCACTCACATGTTGAATTCATTAATTCCCAGAACATATTCCCTTCAGGTTTAAGGACTTGAGAGAGTTAAAATTGCCAGAGAGTTTCATCATGGGCCTACTTGCCCTTCATACCTTTTTCAATAACAAACGGGGGAAGCATATTCAAGGGTGGGTAATCGCAGCAGAGGGATTGCCTCATAGCGGGAAGGCAGAAAATACATGTGATTTTGTAAATATTGTTTCAAAAGCAACACGGTACTTCACAAAATATTAATTGGACTTTGTAACGTCAGAATCAAAATGTCACAACTGAGACCGAAAGCTTCCGCTCCCCGGTGACTGCGTTCGGGCGCGAGCTTCGCAAAGGGAGGGCTGCCGAGCGCGACATCGGTGACACGCTAGCGGAATTAGTCACAGGGAATGAATCACGTTACATTTTTATCTCTGATGTCACAACCCCATGTATGGTATACAGAGTATCACGCCCACCGTGATTAGTAATGCCAGCTTCAAAGTCTCTGTTCTCCCCTCCTACACCTTTCCAAAACGGAGAGGTCTGCTAATCCCATCACTTCAGTCCTAATCAAGCAGCTCCAGCCCTGCAGTAATTTCCGTAACGCCAGCCCCGGCTTCCTCCCAGACCCAAACTAATCTTCGGCTCATGTCCTGTGTTTGAACCTTCAGAAACATAGCTGCACAGGCTCGGACCAGCACCCCTGAACTTTTAATCACCGCACAGATTTGCGCTTTGCTAACCGATTACACACACATGCCGAAACCTGCTGTTAAAGGGCAGAGATGTCGCAACTGAAAGCACATCTTGGTCACCTCGGTGTTCATGGCTGGTAATTGGGGATGATGATGAAAAACAATTAGGATTGTGAAAGGGTTTTTTGTTTTATGACACTTCTTCGCTGAGGGGCTAACCAAAGGCTTTTTGGATTTGAAGCACACATCTCTCACACAGAGACTTATTTTGTCAAGTCTCCTGAGTGTAATCATCACAGCGTGAGCAGAGACAAACGTTCTGAACTGGCCAGCTGTGTTGGATCCGTGGGATTTCCATTCTGTCAACAGGAAGCTCAAGGTTAGGGGTTTAAATGGGGATCTTGCTACTGTTTCAATAGGAGGAAGTGAATTGACCTAAGGCTGAATGATGCATTCCTTTGCTAGAACAGAAGCGTAATTCCAGTTCACTGGGGACTTTGAGTTATGTCTAGGCTTTTTTTTTTTTTTTTGCACCCTGAATTCCTTACGGTCAGCATTTCATTTTAATCAGTGTTTTTTTAACATAGAGGTTAACATAGACTAACTGAACATTTCTGAATGTTCAATTAGTGTAACTGTGGTTCCAATGAATTAGCCTTATATTATAAAAATAAAAAAAAAATTAAGCTTAATCGGCAACACTTACAGCATAACGTTCTCTAGAACAAACATTTCTAAAGCCAAAAAAAAAAAAAAGGTTATCAAGGTTATGGTAGAAATGCGAGTGATTGAGGCCAATTTTTGGAGGACTTAAAAGCTGAATAGTTACTCATTTGACATTCGTTTTTAAGTTTTATGGTGCCCAACTATAACAAATTTCCCCCTCAACTGTGAATTGTTGATTAGGTGGATATACATACATATATATATATATATATATATATATATATCAGAGGTTGCGCTAGACTTTAACATTGTCTTTAATTAGTATAGAATAACACATTTAATTTTTATTTTTGTTCACATTTTTGTTTTTAATCATGAGCCTACCAGACCACAGCTCAGTGTTTAAAAAATATGCTAGTGCTGGGTAAAAAACAACAACAAAAAAAAGATTTCTCAATTTTAACAGATTCTCATTTTAATGAACCAATATCAGTTCTTAAATCACAATCAATCTCTTAGTCTGTGTTTTAAGTTGATGAATGGACAGTACATAATGCGTCTTCCTTCCAATAAATAGCAATAGGCTAGGCTTTGTATTACTTTTATAATATGAAACAAAGTCTCAGATTTTGAATTCTGTCCTTTCCTTAGGAAATTCAAGCAATAAATACCATTTTAGCGCTCTTTAATGTGGCATGATAGATCATTGTAGTTTCTGTGTACTGGCCTGTGCGTAATCAAACGCATAGGAAAACATTGGTGATAGTTTCATTTTTGTTCTGTATCCTGTGCTCTGCTGCCACACTGGAGCACACTCACCACCAGCTGGACAGGGGTGGGAATTACAGCTGCAATTTTACAATAGATCACCCTCAGTGTAATCTGTCAAAATGACGGACGGCCTTCAGATTTTTCCGTCATTGATAAAAAATTGAATTTTTGAGAATATATATATATATATATATATATATATATATATATATTTAAACCTGCAGAAAAGGTTAGAACAATTTATTTCCACCAAATCATGTTACCACATATACAGTATTGTTTACTTCTTGTCGTGACACTGCTGAAATCTTGAGTATTTCATCGTTTACGGATGCTGGTTTGTCTGCCCAGAAGAGAACTAGCCCCCGATTGAGCCTGATTTTCCCAAGGTATTTTTTTTCTCCATTTCTGCCACTGATGGAGTTTTGATTCCTTTGGTTCCTTTTTTTGGCAACTTGTCAGCTTAATTGCACAGACACTTGAAAAGAACAGAACTGATTTTGATGATATTATCACTAAACCAACAATGAACTGACTTTAACTAAAAAAAATGATTATTGACTATTGCCCTCCTACATTTTTGACGCACTATTTTATTGTTTAACACTGTAAAGCTGCTTTGGCACAATGTGTATTGTAGCACTTCAGAGTTTTCACAACACGTCATCAATCAGGAAGCCGGCCATACTGGTAGCACTGAACATAAACAATGCCACTGAACCGAATGGAATCGGTGTATGGGCTTGGCGATAAAAGGTAGTTGACTATATGTCGGGATAAGAAATTGAAGGGATAATTGTCGGGTCGTATCTGACCAAATCATGACATAGCTGCAAAAGCTCATCAACATTATACCAAAGTACTGTTGATTAGGCTTAACTTGCATTGAATACAAAATATTCTTTTAATAGTTATCTGATTTAATAGAGGTGAGATGATTAGACAGATGATTCTTTTCTTTCTCCTCTTTCTTCTTTATCCCCTGTGTGCCTTGTTTATCTGCTTATGCTTTCACTGGTAGTTTTAGTATAATCTTTAGCCTTAAAACCAATTTAGTGGCCCAGTCATTCAAAACACTGCGTTCAGGAACTTCCATCTGGGCGATGGGTGATAGGGGGTCATGTTGTCAGACAACACCCCACCCCCTTGCCAACGCAAATCCGCACTCTTTCTGTTTTTCCTTCTCTCTAAGCCAACCAGCCTCGTTGATACAAATGACAAAGTTGACTTAAAGGGATAGTTCACCCAAAAAATGAAAATTCTGTTATTAATTGCTCGCCCTCATGCCGTTCCAAACACGTAAGACCTTCATCTTTGAAACACAAAGTGAGATATTTTTGATGAAATCTGAAAGCTTTCTGAACCTTCATAGACAGCAACACAACTGAAAGGTCCAGAAAGGTAATAAGGAAGACTGACTTGGAAGAGAAGAAATTTTTGAATAAAATTTTTGTTTTCTTTGTGCACAAAGTTTTCTTGTAGAGAAAAGACAGCTGAATGCTAGTTGCGACTCAAACCTAACAGACTGATATTTTCTCTATATTTGTTCCTGCCTCACTCTGTTGCGAGAAAAGTGTTTGTTTTACTGGTGATTTCTGAAGTTCAAAAGAAGGCGAACGACCCAGTGAAAAAGGGACGTGAGAGTACACACTTCAAATGACAATATTTCCTGAAAATGTTCTCAGGACTCAGTGCTTACTAATGCTGCATTTTGAGGAAGCTGTTGCTAAAGGGCCCTATTTGTCGCTACACTGAGGCAGCGCAATTCAGCAAGAGAGAGTAATGCTGCTCCGAAAGCCTCTGTAACCCTGAGTCACTTGCTGGCAGCTGGTTGTTTTCTGAGGGAGAGTAATTTGGATGGAGCGCCTTGCCTTATAAGAGATGGACGGGATTGGCTCAGATATCCATTAGAGAGGACTTTCTAAGCCTGTTATTAGAGGAGAGAAGAGGGATCTATTGAGCGATATCAAGGAGATTTTGAGTTTTTAGTGAGATTTGAAAGCCCTTCCCACACCTTCTTAGTGATTTGCATTCTGTTCTGTGGTATTATCAGGGACATTATTACATTTTCCCAGGATTTCTGTCGTAAGATGGTCTAAGCGTTTGGTCTTCTCTGGGAGTTGGAACTTCAATTTGGTCATTTAAATTAGCTAAACATTGCCTCTGACAGGCTTAATTATCTAGGACACCTATTCAAGTCTTTAAATTACAAATGCAATAGACTTGAATGGGCAAACAGAGGCAAAAGTGTTGGGCAGTAACTAGTTATATGTAACAGTTATGTAATTTAAATATAGCTGCAAGCAGCGATTATCAGGGTTCAAACGCTTTAAAGGAGAAGTTCACTTCCAGAACAAAAATATACAGATAATTAACTCACCTCCTTGTCATCCAGTCATCAAGAAATTGTTTTTTGAGGAAAACATTTCAGGATTTCTCTCCATATAGTGGATTTATATGGTGCCCACGATTTTTAACTTCCCAAAATGCAGTTTAAATGCTGCTTTTAAAGTGCTCTAAACCCAGCCAAGGAAGAAGGGTCTTATCTAACGAAATAATTGGATATTATCTAAAAGAAATTAGTTTATATGCTTTTAAACCTCAAGTGCTCACCTTGTCTAGCTCTGTGATATGTATGCGTAGTCTGTGTAGTCTGGGTCAATACAGTTACAGGGTATGTTGAAAAATTCCCATCTAATCTGTTTTACCTTTTTTTTTGTAAAGGGCATTTGATCTTCTTTGCACGTTCACTTTGTAAACACTGGGTCGGTACTTCTGTTGGAGGAGCAAATGAAATGGGAGTTTTTCAAACTGCCCTAACTGTATTGACCCGGATTAAACAGACTACGCATGCGCATCACAGAGCTAGACAAGGTGAGCATTTGAGGTTAAAAAGTATATAAATTGTACATTTTTAGAAAATAACCATTTTGCTAGATAAGATCCTTCTTCTTCAGCTGAGATTGTTTAGAGCCCTTTGAAGCTGCATTTAAACTGCATTTTGAAAGTTCAGACTCGCGGGCACCATTGAAGTCCACTATATGGAGCGGAATCCTGAAATGTTTTCCTCAAGAAACAATTTCTTCATGACTGAAGAAAGACATTAACATCTTGGATGACAAGTGGTTGAGTAAATTATCTGTAATTTTTTCTTCTGGAAGTAGAACTACTCCTTTAAGGCATTTAAGCACATATGAAAAAAAAAAACATTAAATCCAGGTAATGTGCCATAGAAATGTTATGTTTTTTAATGTTTATGACTGTTATAGCACCAGCTGTTGTCCGATCTCCTTAAAGGGGTCATCAGATGCCCATTTTCTACAAGTCGATATGATTCTTTAGGGTCTTAATGAAAAGTCTATAATATACTTTGGTTAAAAATTCTCAATGGTTGTGTAAAACAACACCCTTTTTACCCTGCCAAAATCAGCTCTGCAAAAATCATCCTGTTCTGGTCGAGGCTGCTTTAAATGTTAATGAGCTCTGCTCGCCCCGCCCCTCTCTTCTCTCTGTGGAGTGACAAGCCTGTTTACTTTAGCCGCATTTAGCCGCTAAACTTGCTAACTAGCACGTTATAAGTAAAGGCGATTGCAGTGATTCATAAAAAAACCCCTTATACTCACTTCTGCTGGATCACAAATGATTTGCGTGAACATAGACGCATTTATGTAGATCGGGAGGCGCATTCCCTTCACAAACAAACGTAATCCACTGCATCTTCATCTCTACAACTTATGGTTTGGTCTGCACAATCAGTTTTATGTAGAGATTGCTGATCCTTGGCCATTCTAACAATTACACTGTTAGTTTCAGTGCTATGCATTTGAACCCCTAATTACTAAATAAATGTAATCTGTTACAGTTACTGAGTTTAGGTCACAGAATAGGACAATGCTTATTTGATAACCTATCTAGGTTTATGTATATGCTTTATTTTTTAAGATTTAAGTTTTTCCAAGGCATTGTTAAATGCCAGTGTTTTCTGTCACAAGTATGAAAAGATTTGATTTCAAAAACAATATCATAGCTATTAAAATACAGCTTTTTATGATTGTGAAATTGTATTTAACCTCAGTAAAAGTAAAAGGTGACGATAAAGTGTGATCAGAATTATTAACCGTTGAAAACATTTGTTAGAAAATTAGAAAAATAATCAAAAAGCAATGAAATGTAATCAGTTACATTACTTTAATAAAGTAATTGAAACAGTTACACTACTTATTATATTTTAAATAAGGTACCTTGTAATCTGCAACCTATCACATTTCCAAAGTAACCTCCCCAACACTGCACATAAGCTCCTATTTCTGTAAATATGCAGTCGTGCAGTCATCGAAACAGGCTTTTGGGTTTGTTACACCGCTGGAGGCTAAGTCTTAATTGAAGCATGATTAATGAATAAAGTTCACTCCCACATATTATGGATTATCTCTAAATATATACCACTAATTTGTTTCGTACATTACACTGCAGTTGACTGTCTTTAGCTCATATGCTCAGTAGTCTTTTTGAAATACAGAGCGTAACCATTTCAACAGTGCTTTGATGAAAATAAAAGGAGATCTCATCAATAGAATATTAGTGGTATGAATGGAATCACAGCTCCAGTCTTATTTTCAGTTATGTGATTCCATGCATATTTCTTGTGCCTACGAAAATTATGATTCCTTCCCTCAGAGATGTTTTATTCAGAAAGGGCACATTAAATTGTTCAAAAGTGACAGTGAAGACATTTAGAATGTTACAAAATACATTTAAATAGACGCTTTTGAATGTTCTAATCAAAGAGTACTTGAAAAAATACATGACTGCAACTTTTTTTCAACATTACTAATAAAAAGAAATGTTTCTTGAGCACCAAATCAGCACATTTGAATGATTTCTGAAGGATCACGTGAAAATGGCGGCTGAAAATTCCATCACAGATATAAATTATATTTTAAAATATATTTGAATAAAAAAACTGTTATTTTAAATTGTAATACTATTGCACAGTATTACTGTTTTGACTGTGTTTTTGATCAAAAATTGCAGGTGAGCATAAGAGACTTCTTTCAAAAAGAAGTTCATTCTTATCAACTGCAAACATTGGAACAATAATGTATATTGTTTATTATTATTGATTTATGAGTGTAAGTAAAAAAATATATATATATATATATACACACACACACACACACACACACACACACACACATATATATATATATATATTTTAATTTTTTTTTTTCAATTTTGGTCCTCATTTTGCATATGTGTCTTGCAAGCGAGACTGTGAAACAGCAGGAGTATGTGTGTGTTTTATGTGAGGGGAATTAGGGCGTAGCACTCCAGTCCGTTTATCCATTCACCATGAAGTTACAGCCATGCAAAACAAAAGCTCATAAATTATGCATGCCAAACATAGAAATAAAATTAAAACCACTTTATCCATGTCTGTGTGCTCAATGTCTGTCCTTGAATATAAAACAGATCTGAAAGATGGTGTTACAAAGATCATTATTAAAATATATGTCAGGAATTAAACACAGAATCTTATTAAAATGCTACACAAAAGCAAATCTAGTCAGGATATATAAAAAACCATCAGTTTAAAAACAAAATGAAGTATTCAGTCTTTTTCTATACCATGCCTTGACTTCAGAAGCACTCTGTCGGTCTGTTTGGATGGATGAATAGATGGATGTAAGGCGGCTTGATTCAAGTGTACCCCACTGCTGGAGAGAAAGGGATTCTGGAGAAAACAAATCAAAACAAATCAGAACACAAAAACAAATGCATTGAGATAGCAATGCAAAGTGAGAGATTATCAAGGTTAAAAATCTAATCCCTTTATCTTTTTCATCTCTTGATTGCTTCACCAAAGCCACTTCCCTTCACTTGGCAGAGTACACACCTTACGACCCGCTTTTAGTCCAGATTAAGAAAGACCCTAATCCCATTCAGAGGATCTGATTAAACGGCTGCTTCGAGAAATCCAGTCACGCCTTATTTTTGATCTCTCTCTTCACTAAAAAAGAAAATAATACTTTTTTTTTGCCATTATCGTTTGCCATTATCTTTTCTTTTGAACTACACTACCAGTCAAAAGTTTTTGAACAGTATGATTTTTAAAGGAGAAGTCCACTTCCAAAACAAAGATTCACATATAATGTACTCACCCCATTGTCATCCAAGCTGTTCATGTCTTTCTTTCTTCAGTTGTAATGAAATTATGTTTTTTACAGAAAACATTTCATCATTTTTCTCCATATAATGGACTGATATGGTGCCCCGATTTTGAACTTCCAAAATAGTTAGGGTATGTCGAAAAACTCCAATCGTATTTTCTCTCTCAACTTCAAAAATAATTTCAAAATCATCCTACATCACTGCAGAAGTGCCAACCCAGTCTTTGCAAAGTGAACATGCAAAGAAGATCAAACACCCTTAACAAAAAAGTTAAAACAGCGATATAGGATGATTTTGAAGTTGAGGGAGAAAATACGATTGGAGTTTTTCGACATACCCTAACTGTCTTGAATACACAGAGTTCAGGGAGAGTAAGACAAGATGAGCGTTTGACATTAAAAATTATATAAATTGTATTATTTTTATTAAAATAACCAATGGTTACGCTAGATAAGACCCTTCTTTCTCGGCTGGGATCGTTTACAACCGCATTTGGGATCGTTTGAAGCCGCATTTAAACTGTTAAAGTTCAAAATCGGGGCACCATATCAGTCCATTATATGAAGAAAAATGCTGAAATGTTTTCCTCAAAAAAACAATTGCTTTACGACTGAAAAAAGAAAGACATGAACATCTTGGATGACAAGGCGGTAAGTAAATTTTTTGTAAATATTTGTTCTGGAAGTGGACTTCTCCTTTATTGCTTTTAAAAAAAGTCTCTTCTGCTCACCAAGCCTGCATTTATTTGATCCAAAGTACACTCTTAAAAATAAAGGTGCATTTTTGGCTTCACAAAGAACCATTCAGTCAAAAATCTCTTTCATACCTTTTTATAATCTAAAGAAGGTTCTTCAGATGTTAAAGGTTCTTTATGGAACCATTTAGACAAAAAAGGTTCTTCTATGGCATTGTGAAGCACCTTTATTTTTAAGAGTGTACAGCAAAAACAGTAAAACTCTGAACATTTTTTTTTACCATTTAAAATAACTGTTTTCTATTTTAATATTTTTTAAAATGAAATTTATTCCTGCGATCAAAGTTAAATTTTTTAGCATCAATCTTCAATCTCTTCAGAGTCACATGATCCTTTAGAAATCATTCTAATATGCTGATTTGCTGTTCAATAAACATTATTATTATTATTATTATTACCATCATCATCAATATTTAAAACAGCTGAGTACAGTTTTTCAGGATTCTTTGATGAATAAAAAGATCCAAAGATCAGCATTCATCTGAAATAATAAGCTAATAAGCTTTTGTAACATTATACACTTTACCATTCAAAAGCTTGGAATCTTTTTTTTGTGGTAAATTATAGAAATTAATACTTTTATTTATCAAGGATGCTTTAGATTGGTCAATCGTGAAGATAAAGACATTTATAATGTTACAACTGATTTCTATTTCAGATAAAATCTGTTCTTCTGAACTTTCTACTCATTAAAACCTAAATAAATTCTACACAGCTGTTTTCAACATTTGCTATTTTTTTGAGCAGCAAATCCGAATATTAGAATGATTTCTGAAGGATCATGTGACTGGAGTAATGATGCTAAAAATTCAGCTTTGAAATCACAGGAATAAATCACATTTTAAAATATGTTCAAATAGAAAACATAGTAAACATTTAAAAACGTTACTGTTTTCCTGTGCTTTGCATCAAATAAACACAGGCTTGATGAGTAGACTTCTTTAAAAAATAATAAAAATCTTACAGTTCAAAAACTTTTGACTGGTAGTGTAAATAGTTCTCTGACATCCAACTGACAATTACTTTAAAATGGCTAGTAGCCTATGCAACTTCCTTTTATGGCCAGGATCTAGTATCTTTTGTTGTGATTCATTTCAACCGGTTTTATATCCGTAAAGTTCTCCAACATCAAAGAGTATGTTTATCTGTTTTTCTTGTTTATCTGATGACTAACAGATGACTCAGCTCAAGGAATCAAGGGGTCAAGTTTTGGCTGGTTAGCATGGCCTCCTTAGCCCCTGCTGGTAGATGCCGTGACTACACCATCTGCTTCCAAAAACTTACTTTATCCACTAACGAGCATTCTAAAGTAGCCATGTACTTTGATGGACAGCTGATTCATCTTCTGCAGAGCTGGAGACATAGTTGTTGTTTTTAAATATGTGCCTTTTGGAACATTAACCGTGCCATTTACACTGCTGAAGCTGCTTTGAAACAGTCTGCGTTGTATAAAGTGCTATATAAATAAACGTTACTTGATCATTCTAACAAACTGCTCCAGGTTTTCCATACCTTTTAAGCACACAATCAAGGATGTCAAGTGTATCTGGGATTTCCCGAGAGCTTTCATAGCTCTGTATCGCCATCTAGTGGACAATCGCGATTCTGCCGCTTGTATCGGAGCATGTTCTCACATGACAGGAGCAGAGTGCTGAAAATTTGAAACGCTGTAATTTCCTTGTAAACTAATAATCAAAGACTTTTTCAAGAAAGACTGTGATTAGCTTGCAAGTGACTATGTGTCTTCATCAAGGCTTCTCTGTCAACCTAATTTCCATGGCCCTCGTTGGAGCATCTCCAAATGGCATTGGCTGCCATGTTTGAAGAGGCAGTGAGCTATTCTGTGTAATTATCACTGATGTGTATGCTTGCGGTGGAGTGGCTCATTCCAAACTTGGACGACATTCAGAGACAGTTATCTGCACAAGCTCTGGGATACCACACAGACAGTGGTGGATGAAGTACACAAATCAAGTACTTGAGTTAAAGTACAGATACGTATAATAAAATATTGCTCTAGTAAAAGCAAAAGTGCTCCTTTTTTTTAATTTTACTCGAGTGAAAGTACAACAGTACTCGTTTTTTTATGTACTTAAGTAAAAAAGTACTGATAGACTTATTTTGTAGTTTTATATAGGCCACTTAATTTAATTTTATATTAGCACATTGTTTTATAATCCCGCTGCTCAAAATACCTGGGATTTTACCAAAATATGAAGTACAAATATGTATTTTTGGTTGACATCTAATTTTTACCAGTAAGAAAAAAAGTTTGAAGTTTGAAGTTTGTTTTGCATAAGGTCACAGTTATGTATAATATGAGAATAAGGCCTGAAGTTAGCAAGAACATTTTAAAGAAAATAAAATTATATGTTTATGATTACTTTTTTTTTCCTCTCAAACCTTGCCTGTGGTGCAAAAACACCCCTGGCCCCAGATGGCATCACTTCCCACTTTGATAATTACTGTAGTTACCGTCTTCTGAACGTCACATCCTTTTCTTTTTCCATCAGATGTAATCTGTCTAAGTGGTTGAATTTCCTTAATATACTTGTATTTTTATTTGTATGCCCTCTTCTTCTTTTTTTTCTTTCTTTTGGACTTCTCTCTATTTCTTAAGCCTTTTGTCTATTATATTACTCTTTCTGTTAATCTTTGATCTATAATTTGTTTATTATTGAAAGATTGCTTGTATCCTTTGTACATACTGTTTGTTTTGTACGCACTGTATCTCTTGTTGTTCTTTATTGCAAAAAAAAAAAAAAAAAAAAAAATCCTATATTTCGACATTAATAAGTTACTTTTTGCAGCAGACACCGCTTTTGCATCTCGGAGCACGTGATATTTTATAAGGAGTAATATGTTTTATGAAATTTAGTGAAGTAAAAAGTACGATCTTACGCTTTGGAATGTAGAGAAATAAAAGTAAAAGTTACTCAAAATGAAACTACTCCAGTAAAGTACAGATATTTGAAAAATGTACTTAAGTACAGTAACGAAGTACAACTACTACACACAGACATATGCAGATGTACACAGACGTGGACGCACACGGAAGAGGCAGATGATGTTAGATTAAGTGACAAACACCATACTGTCTTTTTTTTTTTCCAAAATAATTTTTGACATCTCTCTAAACAATGCAGCATTGATCAGTGCTGTAACAATAATTGTACATTTATTTTAGATGTTTAATGCAGATATGGCAGCACAGACAATAGCCTACCTCCTGTGTGTATACCCACAACTATTGTTCAAAGAATCACTGTATGAAATAATCCTGATAAAATATATCATGGTTTCCATTAAGCAAAATATTAAGCACCATAGGTGCTTTCCACACTGACTATAGTAGAAATGCTTTTTGAGCAGCGAATCAGCATATTAGAATGATTTCTGAATGATAATGTGACCCTGAAGCATCTGCTGAAAATTCAGTTTTGCCCCCACTGTAATATATTCTTAGAAATATTAAAAAGAGTTAAAAAGAGTTATTTTAGCGTTTTTTTTTTACAGTATTGCTGTTCTTTTTTCTGAGTTTGTGATCAAATAAATGTAGCCTTGGTGAGCATAACAGACTTCAAAACATTAAAAATATTACAGGCCCCAATTTTCAGTGTAATATTAAACAAATAAAGAGCTCAACCTCTTGTTGGGTTTTAAATCCATTTAATGACTTAAAGGGTCATCGGATGCCCATTTTCCACAAGTTGATATGATTCTTTAGGGTCTTAATGAAAAGTCTCTAATATACTTTGATTAAAAATTCTCAATGGTTTTGTAAAACAACACCCTTTTTACCTTGCCAAAATCAGCTCTGCAAAAATCATTTCATTCTAAGGGGTTGTTCCTTTAAATGCAAATGAGCTCTGCTCACCCCGCCCCTCTCTTCTCTCTGTGGAAAGACGGTCTTGTTTACATTAGCCGCATTTAGCCGCTAAACTTCCTAACTACCACCTTATAAGGAAAGGCGATCGCAAAGATTCATAAAAAAAAAACGCTTATACTCACTTCTGCTGTAAGTGAAGCTGGATCATGAATGATTCGCGCGTAAACAAACGTAATCTACTGCATCTTCAGCGGCTCAAATGTCGGGAGAAAATGATGACCACTATGTTCATTATTACATCCAGCAACACAACACCTCAATCGCTCAATCGGAGATATTCTTGTCTAACTTACATCCCTGCTCCGGCATTGAAACAATGGAGGTCGGAGTGTTACAGCTGATTTAAGGCAGGTCTGAGGTAAGACGCTCATGTCAATCAACTATCGTGGGAGCGGCCTCTGTTGGTGTGATGCCAGACCGACAGGCATCTGAGAACGGCTCGATTTGAAAAAGGGGATATTATTATTACAGACTAATTAAAAACCACTGCATGGATTTTTATCATGATAGGGTAGATGTGTACATACACTGCCAACATACATCAGTGTTCAAACAACATGTAAAAATGAACTTTGCATCTGATGACCCCTTTAAAGGAGTAATTCACTTCCAGAACAAAAATGTACAGATAATTTACTCACCCCCTTGTCATCCAAGATGTTCATGTCTTTCTTTCTTCAGTTGTAAAGAAATTATGTTTTTTTTGAGGAAAACATTTCAGGATATTTCTCCATATAGTGAACTTCTGTGGTGTCTGCAAGTTTGAACTTCCAAAATGCAGTTTAAAAAAAGACATATTCAAAAAGTCTGAAAGGCAAAAGAAGTGGTTTACCTTGAAATTACTATTACTATTTTTAATCTCTGGAACCCCAAGCATAAAAACAGTAAAGTCAAGCTCAAAAGAAACATGAGGGTTAAATCTGTTTAATTCATCAAAAAAAAAAAAAAACGTCCAATTTCACTAGATTCGTAAAAAGGCCCTGGTGGTTGTGAGGCGTTCACACACCGGATCATTAAACATCAGAATTACATTGTGAGATGTGTATTGCATCATGAACAGCATCAAGGCCAGAGGATGACTCACATTTGAAAAGGAGTCCACAAAGGCCTAATTAATTTGAAAAAAGAAAGGTTTAACTAAAATAAGCACAATAATTTCAAAAGTAAACATGTTAATATAATTTGCGCTTCTGTATAGAGAAAAATCATTGTAATTCATTTATAAAAAAGACCTAACTTTTCTTATCACAGAATTATGAACCACTCATACACTCTTTGTCTTTAATTATCTCTTGTCATTATTTATGTGAACTGCTAGGGTAATGGCTCACAAAATCATTAAAAAGCATTTGCTAAATTACAAATAATGATGCAGCGTCTTTAAGACAGATGTGGTGACTGTGGGCAAAGTGAAGTCATGGCTGTCAGATATTTCTAATGTACAGTTTGCAAAAGAATGAAATTGGGCATCTAAATATATATTTTTGTACATTTATTTCAACACTGGATACAAAGTTAAAGTTGGCGAAAACTGGAAATTACAACCGACTTTTCTTTCTTTTGTGAGATATATCTAAGTGAAATGGCCTGTCGAAGAAGAAGAGAATGGGTTTTATCAATTGGATTTCATTGGATTGTTGTGTACAGGGATGTCATTGCGAGGGTGAGGTGACGTGAAGGTTTTTGATTAAAGATTACGAGGGCACATTGAAAAAAGTAATGTTTATTTAGCCTAAATCACCTGCAATATGGCACAAAAATAAGAAAGAATTGTCATAGTGACTTCAAATGTCTTTTCTGCACTTATGTATTCAACAGCTTCCCTCCAAGTTTTGTTTTTATCTCCCTCTCTCTTTTTTCTGTCAGAGATGTATTTTTGTGTTTGTCCACTGTGTTGTTTTGATGTTATGATGTATGCAGTTATCTGTCAGTGACAGCCGGTGGGACGTGTTTACTTGAGTTCAACAAGAGCTGACTCATGTCTGTACCTACATGTCACCTCTTTGCCAAGCCATAACTTGAAGAAGACATGCTAATGAAACTCTGGGCCTTCACTGCTGCCAGCTCCACTGATATGCTCCCAGAAACATCCTGCCAACTTCAGTCAAGCTGCTGAAGACTAGAGTGAGGTTTTGAAAGAGTCATAAGGGAACCAATATGAAAGAATCTTTCATAAAATATGTCCAAGCAATGAAAGGAGGCAAGTTTGTAGAACAGATGTCTGCAGGAATAAGACATCTAGTAGATGATGAAGAAAAAGATCGGGCTGCTTTCCACAGCACACATGTAAATGCATGAAACCCACTGTTGTACCATTCACATAGCAGCTGAATAAAGTTTATAGCCTTGTTCCAGTTACTACAATAAATTGAGTTCAGTTTTTTAATGTCCTGTATGCATGGAACTGTAGTCTACAACTTTTTTGTCATGCAGTTCATTATATATTATACATGAAGAACTTCTGTTAACCAAAAGTATTATTATACAAATTATTTATAAAAGAAATGTTGGAGAATAACACAAGTCTTTAAATACAAGATTGAACTGGACAAAATGGAACTCAAACCCTACAAGAGTGACACTTTCTGCAAGCTACATATTTTCACCAGTAGGTTCACCAGTAGGTTTTTTGACAAAATGTGTTTAGGGTCCAGATCGCACTATATGTGGAAAATAATGCACGGCACTTTTATTATTATTATTTTGAAAATGGTCTTTATCAAACAAACTCTTTAAATATAGTATCATGTGATGAGGCAGTATGTGAGTGATTCACTTAATTTTTTAATCGAATATTCAAAACAGCATTCTTCTGAAACACTCCCTGAGAAGCAAAACAGCTAGTATGGTTTGGGACAATTTTCGTTGTTGGAGCAATGGACAGCTGAGGATTTTGTGCCTAAAATGTAAGTTACTCAATATTACTGCCTTGTTTATTCAATTGTTATATTAAATCACATTCCCTGCAGCTGACATCTTGTTGACGTTCAGAGCAGCGCTCTGGCTCCTGTGATTGCTTGGGTGATTTCAAAAGTACAGAAATAGATTTAACGCCATCAGCGTGGTCAAAATGCTCGTACAGTACAAGCACAGAGCTTATCCACAAAGCAATTACTTTTTTCCTCGTTTACAAGTGGCTACTTAGGCTAATCTGGCCTGCACTATACTTCAGACATAGGGCTATACGTTTTCCATCGCGGAGACTTTTATTTAATGAGCGTGTAAGTTATAATTAAGGTCTAATTTAAAAAATCAGACGATATTAATTTCGCAACCAACGCGTGAGTAACAAATAGATTCCATGCCTGTTTTCTGGATGCCTGCATCATGAAACCGATTAAAATAAGCAAGATTGGAGTGATATAAACATGACATTAAATGTGTAATTAAGTTAGGAATTAAGTCAAAGATCTTACCTGGTTGGCAACATGTGTAAATCCATGATGGGCTGGGAAAATTAGGCTACAGTAGGCTATGGTATTCAAGGAAGGTCAAAATAAAAATAAAGAAGAAGTGTTGTAGGGGGGAAAAAAAAAACACGTCACAATCCACAGATTGTGTAATTTGAAAATTTCTCAGATGGACCCCATGTTAATTAGGCTGTGAGAAAAAAAAAAAATGGGTTACATAAAAATCACAAATACATCTGTAAAACACATTTACCTGACCTTGTCAAATAAAATAATATAGTTCCCAACATTAATTAATTAATTTAATTCTGATAATCCTTCACACTCAGATGTACTTCACACTATGAAGGAAAAGATCTATTGTTACACTGTGGTTTTAATTGTACATGTACAAGCACGATTTCCACTGTAACTCCCAAAACAAGTAATAGTAATTTTGAAGAACAAATGTGAAGGCTATCAGACGGACCAGCACAGGGACTTTAATTTGGCACGAGAGGCTATCAGTTGGATGCTCATAGCATGACGCTACAATAAGAGGCTTTCCTTTACTCTGCGGCCTAACGTTCAATCGGACTGCATATCTGAATCCAGCTGATATTTCTCCAGAACAATGAATTATCTCTTTAAATCCCCATGAACACAAGCACCATGAGAAGGAGGTTAATCACGGTCACTAACCATGCTGTGCATTGTCCAAAGGACAAGGTTGTTTGATTGTCTTCAGCATGCTGTGTTTTCTTATCTCAGGAATACATGAGCCTGGCGAAACCATCCGTGTGCAGCTGACTGAGATGCACTTTGTAGTAAATCTACAAATAGCAGCCAGAAGAAGAAAACATATGCTGTCTCTTGTGTGAAGGAGATGGTGATAACCATCTCTGGTGAGCATAAGAAGTAACTTTGCATTCTGGAGATGCCTGTTTGATGATTCCTGATGGAGGTCTGTTTTATCAGGTCTGTCTGCATGTACGCAATATTGAACTTTAAAGTGAAATAGAGGGAAGTCATCACTCTTTTGAGTGAAAAATGGATTTGCGAAGATGACATCCACATGACAGACGTGTTAGCACGTAAATTTGTTGGTCTCAGAACGTCATGTTGAATCCTGTCAAGGTTTTCCTCAGAATTTGTCATGTCTTCCTTGATTACTTGGATCATTTGTAGTTGGTAGACAACCCAGCATGACAAGTCAATTTCAATTTAATTTCAATCAAAACAGCAAAGCCTGTTTTTACATGTTTCCATTAAAGAGAACAGCTGTAGTTTCTGAAACACAATAGTGGGCAAATTTGCTAATAGGCATCCCACGGCTTACAGGCGTGCGTTTAAGCAGCGTTGAGAGAAAGTAAAAGACCAACGTCTCCGCTCCGTGTTCTACATGGTTGCCTACGTCTTTTCCGTAGGGTTTTTCAAGAAGGCATATCTGAAGCCAACAGGTGTTAGATGAGAAAACAGCATGATTCAGCTGCTCTCACTGATGTATTCTTTTTAACATGCTACTTCGTTACAAACAACGTCCACTTGTCTTGATAGAAATTAAGTTGCTTTGTTTCTGAAGTCGTAAAGTGAAGTGAACACTCTGAACAGATCGTCTGTTCAGGATAATATCCGTGTACTCTTAAAGCAGACAATGTTAATGTCTCGTAGTAAGTGTTGCAGATACAAGCTGTTCCCAATTAACCATTTGAACATTTAATCCAGCAGGCCTCCCATCCCTAGGCTGGGTGGGAGGGCCCCTTTCCCAGCATGCACTCTTCCAGATAAGCAGAGATGGAGATGCAAAGCTGCCTAATATAATTGCATATTAGCTGGCTCAGGCCTGAGCTCCCAGTGGGGCTGTTAATTTATCGCAACCAATTTAAATTCCTGCCACTTTCTAATAGCACTAATGAAAGGCCTCTCCCTGCACTAAGAGTACATTTGAGCTTTCTCATTCAGGCACAAGGTGCATTAAACTCAACTAAATGCACAGAAAGCAAGCGGGAACAAATCGGCGGCAAATGTTTACCATATGTCACCTAGGCCCTAATTAGAGTAAGCAGAACATTGGACAAAAGAGTAAAGAGGAAAATGTAAGTTTGTTGGAGTGTAGCACACAAGGGTGCCCTCGCTGGGATTCATTCTGGAGACATAATGTGCACAATTAAGCACTTTTAAGTCTCCTTTGTAGCATGTTGCAGCTCTTCCGAGGGCTATAAATAGAGATCTTTCAGAAAATTGGTCGCAACTGCATGTTTGCTGGAGGTGCGTGTGTCAGCATGAGCTCTCATCAACATCGTTGCGGCTAACTGAAGGTGGCAGGCTTCACCTTTACAATGTTTTGTTTCTGTTGCTTACAAAACGGAGCGGGTGATTCCAGAAAGAAAAGTTCTTGTGATATAAAAAAGCGAGATTTATGCGCTCCGTTTAAAACCTGCAGTATCTACCCTCTGCTCTGACGGCTGTGCCTGCTCTCAGACATTTTAGTGTCCTGAGAGGGCAGTATGTGTGTGAAATGGCAGAGAAGGGGTGACGTAAAGGTCTTTGAAAAATACTCTGCACCTCCAGAATGTTCTCCATTTAGATTGAAATAAGAAGAAATAGAGGTGAGAAAATCAATAAATCCAGTCTGGACTTGTCAATCGCTGTAAAAAAGAACGAAGACATGCTATTTAGACGCCTTCTCGCAACAGAGAAAAACAGAGCAGGCTCCCCGGAGACCGGCTTCATGCAGAGACCTAATAATGTCAGAGAAAAATAGCAGTCACTGACTATTGCTTGTTGATTTATTCTGTGTGATCATCGTTCCTGTAATCATAATTGGATTGTATGGAGCAAATGAAACTTGATGAAAATAAGGAGTGAAAGAAAAGACCTTTTGAGTTGAGGCTAAGATGTTGTAAGTGGTACTTTGAGATGTATCAGGCTAAAACCAAACTCATTTAACAAAGCTTAGTATTAAATGGTAGCTCAGTTGGCACAGACCTTTCAATAAAGTTGTCAAGCTAACCATGATTTCTTGAGCTTCGAAATAGGTTTTCTGGTAAATCTGATCAATACTTAACTGTATCTAGCCACGCGCTTTATATTTATCGCTTAAGCTACTCAGACATCTATGAAGATGGCTCCTTCTTCAGTGAGTGCATTGTACTGTTTGCATTCGCTTCATATTCCGCTTCCATGCCAAGGCTTCTGGGAAGGGGCGCAGCGAAAGTGCTTAGTTTCCATTCTCGTTATCAGGAAGGCAGTGGGAGATGATATATCACAGGCACTTACCCAGTGAAACTGACAAATGAAATGGCATTGGGCTGTGGACAATGCCTGTTTAATGGAAGTGGCCCTCGGTCCAGCACCAAGCTGTGGAGACATTACGCCATAAGATGAAATCTGTAGTGAGGCCTTTCATGCAGATGCAGCTGTGCTTGATAATGCAGCATCTCTTATGAGAAGAAAGAAATGAATGTAGAGTAAAATATATATATATATATTGAAAAAAATCAACTCAGTGCTTTTTATGGAAGTCAGACTGTGAGTCAGTCACCTGTCTGTGCAACTTAGCATCTCCATTTGTACTTTTGTAGTCTCACCTTTACTTGTGAATACCAACTGGTGCCACGTTAACCTTGATGACCCCTACGGATAAAGGCTGCTGTTACATAGTTTCAGCCTTAGGCTTTACACCCACGGACCGTTGGCTGAGTGTCTGATTCATACTGCAGACAAAATGGGAAACACTTTGGGAGTTTCAAAGTTGTCATCTGATTGATTCCACAGGAATTCGCTTTAATTAACAGTGCATTAACTGCCTGGAAATAAAGCTAAATCCTCTAAGGAAAGAAGAAAGCGTTGTGTGCCCTGTTGAAAAAAACAGCATATGCTGGTTAGGTATGTTTCGAAGCGTGGCAGCTGGTTTGAGCTGGTTTAAGCTGGTCCTTAGTTGGTCATGAGCTGGTTTAAGCTGGTCCCCAGCTGTTTATAAGCTGGTTATGGGCTGGTTTAGGCTGGTCCTGAGTTGGTCATGTGCTAGTCTTAAGCTGGTTCTAAGCAACTAGCTCCTGCTAAGGACCAGCTTCGAAACACCTAACCAGCATATGCTGTTTTTTATTTTTTTTGAAACGTAGTCGTAATTGTCATGTGGACGTCTGTAAAAAATAACTTTCCATGCACCTCAGTTATAAAACTTATGCATTTGGATGCCGATTTATTCACAGTGGAGTTCTTTGATCCTATGAACCTGAACCTGTGCTGCTCACATGGTTGTCTGCTGTAAATAAAATGTCATATGCTTGAAATAAAAAGAATAAATTCATATTCAACTGTATTAATAGGTAAATAATATCATTTTTGTTATTTGATTATTTAAATTTACTGTTTAATAATAGGAAAATAGACAAGCTATAGTTGAAATGGTTTTCTGTCTTACAATTTTATCTCCCAAAATTATGGATGTCATAAAAAATGGGGCAGAAATAAGTTAATGCGAACTTATATTTATATAAGCTAAACAAAGCTGCTTTGTTTATATTTTTAATTTATACTGTATAATTGTATATAATACATATTTTAAAATTGTATTGGATGCACTGGATTCTTTCTTTCTTTCTTTCTTTCTTTACATGCAAATTACATTGAAGTGCGCAACAGTTGCACAGTGTTCGGATTTAAGAAGTGAATTTTGAATTGATCACTTCTTGCGAACTCAAAGAATTCAGGATTTGTACGGCAAATATATTACCACACAAACTGTGTGTTTTTCAAAGAACAGTAGGTAATCGGCTGGGGATTTTTATGCAGGTGCTGGGCGAAAAACACTGACATTTTGGATTTGGACAGCTACAATATAAAATCACAGAATCACACACTCCTGTAAATATATTAAAAAATAGCTTACATTGCCATGAGAAACAATAACCATCTGAATAGGGCTTCTCGACAATGAGTGCTTATCAGGATCAACTGGATTTTCAAAAGTATGTGAACACTGGTAAACACTGGATTTTCAATAAGCAGTATATGAGGTTTAGGGCATACACTCGGACAACAGAAAATTTAATGGTTGCATGCCGTTCTGTTATTGTAGGCACCAAATTTTCATTTTCACACCTCTAAACATGACACTGAACAAAGACAGCCTTTGCTATGTAGTCCAGATCAAATGCTGTCAATCTGAAGGTCTGTCTACGTGACATTAGTTGTGATATATCTGTGCAGATTATGCAGAGTTTATAAAAGTTGGTAGGCAATTGCACAAGGGTGACATATAACACTGATCGACTTTTTTAACTGTTGGATAGTACCCTTTTTTGTGTTTTTAAGAGATCAGCAGCCTGTTTTTAAGAGCTCTGGAACAAAACAGTTAGCCTTTCCACCTGCTCAGCTCTTAATTTTAATGAGGGTTAATGATTTAACTACGCAAGGAGAAGTGAAGTGAGAGAAACTATGACCTGTTGTGGAGAATCTGGATTAAAATACAATTAAGCTAAGCTCTCCACAATGGGCCTGGACCTCACAGTGTCACGCAGCGCTCAAAGAGATGAGCCTAGAACAAGCTCTTGGAAATTTAAAGCAGCATATCTTAACCTTGGACACTCTTCACTCACAATAACAAATGACCTGCACCAAATCTGTTTGCTGGGTTCTTAAAGAGAAAGTGCACCCGGAAATGAAAATTAGGGCTGGCTGTGTGATGTACAGATTCAGTTTGATTCATTGTCAAGTCTGGTTCTTTTGATTAGATTCTGAGTCATTAGTTTATCCTTACATATGATTCTTTTTTCTAACGAAGTAAATACAGGGAAGTGTTTTAGACATATTAACACCAATACCTCATCTTTTAGAACTATTACTTAAAAGAACCAGCTCAGAAACATAAAAAATGTTCTTCTCATAAATTTGGTTACATGCTGTTAATTTACTTAAAAGAACCTGTTCATAGGAGTCCTTTGTTTGATTGGTAGGCAGCAATGAAAAGGAACTAGACATTAGAGAAATAGACATTTCTCGTTATTATTTTGCACTTTTTGCAATTTTGTATTTTTATTCAGTCACATTTAAGTTTGCTTACAATCACAGCTCTGGTAAAATATGGTTTCTTTTGCCATAATGCTGAGGATTCATTAGAAAAGTGCTGCATAAAACACTGACAAAGACAACCTGCTTACTTGGTACCTTATGAAATTTTTAAGCACATCCCAATAGATTTTTTTACATAATCACTGAAAATAGACATTGAGTAAAGCCGTCAAGCTACAAAATAAAACACCTTCATAAAAGTAGTCCATATGACCTGTGTTCTATATTCCAAGTGTTCTGAAATCATACAGAGCTTTGTGTGGGGAACAGACCAACATGTAAGTTATTATTCAATGGCAATCGACTTAACTTCAGAACACCAGCTACATCGGAAGCTACATCGTGGTGAAGTTTTCCAGTGAATACTATAAATCACTGGTCTATTTGTCACACGTAAGGTCTGTTTGCTTCATAAGACTTGAAATAGAGCGACATGGACCACTTCTACAATACTTTAATTTTAAGTTTTTTTTTTTTAGTTATTTTGGAACTTAACAACTCCTTTCACTTTAAATGGAAATGGGTGGTCATAACATTCTTTAAAATTGTACTTTTTGTGCTCCACAGATGGAAGAAAGTCATATTGGTTTGGAATGACTTGAGGGGTGAGTAAATGATGACATGTTTTTCATTTTTGGGTGAACTGTTCCTTTAATTGCACATCATTAGCTATAGATTTCACTAGTCTAAGAATCAAACCTTTTCTGAGTCCAAAGAGAAAGAGAGGAGCCGGGCCTCATGTTGATCACTCTGAAGTCTGTTCCTCCAGGGTTTGCGATAACAGAATCTGTTCCCCCAACATCACACACAGGGGGCCTGGAAGGGGAAAACAAACATGCAGTTTCCTTTTCAGCACAGTAGTCCAAATCTCAGTCTCCTCACTAATTTGTCTAAATTTACTCAGTTATCAATAATACAGCGTGAGTGAGGCTTACTAAAAAAGGCTCTGTGGTTTTTAATTGCCATTCATTCATAGATCGATTTCAATTCAAAGTGGGAATAATTTAAAATTAAATTACTTGTGAGGCTTGAGGGAGAAAAAAATGGTGACTCCACTTGGATGATGCAAAGGGATGAAATACATTATCTGGTTTGTGAAAGAAAGATCAATGAGAAGATTATTTAAAAAAAAGAGAACTTTCTACTATGTATCCATTCCAATTTCCTCATCAACCGGAATTTTTGATCATGATTCATAATCAACGATACGTCTGTGCCTAAAAAGTCTTGATTTTTCAATTAGAGATGTTGTGCTTTTAGAAAACACTAGCTGCAGAGGAAAACTGAGGAAACATCTCATTGTATGAATGAGATTGGCAATGAGACTGCATTCCACCACTTGATGTGATGTGGTGTGTGTTGTTACGCTAGGATGCTAATTCTGCAACAAAACACATGGTTCTTTGTTTAGTCAGGCACTAATGAATCCTCCTGCTGTCTCCCCATCTTGATAGATAAGCTGTTGATGCGGTGGGATATCTGTCGCAGAAACAGCAACCTCCCCGGAGGAAACTGTGTGGGACCCTCCTCGCGAAAGTGTCCCTTCGGTACTTATCAAAGTTCCCGTTGAAAGGCTGTCCCCTGCTGTGCTCAAGCTCTCCCCGAGAGGGAGAGCCCTCAGTTTGGGGCCCAACTCACCCAGCATGCCCTTTTTCTGAGTCTTCTCTCTGATAAAGGTCTGACTTGTTTACCAAGTCGGCCGAATCGACTCCACACTGAGCTCCCTCAACCACAGCGCCCTCTTATTCCACCAAAGAACCACAATGAGAAGATGAAGGTCAGGAGAAAGCCAAAACTTTAATGAGGAGAGTGGAGCAGATAGCCAGAATGCTGCACAGGGAATAAATGCACTGTGAAATAAATAAATAATCATAGTCGGTGCAGCCAAACGTAACGAGGGTTATGCCTGTGTTCCCTGGAGAGACACAAGGCTTCAAGGTTGTATATGCACAACATATATGTTGGGTTGTGGAATGGACCTATCACCTGTGCAGATACCATGGGAATTTCTGTGCGAGCCAGATGATCAAAAGTGTCTCACAAGAGAGCCAACCAACCGGCCATGATACTCTTTTCAAACGGTTCTGACACAACAGGATGTTAAAGCAGGTTTTAATGTGATGGTATGTTCGGTGCCATATGTTTTTCGATGTATAGACCAGCTGCTTTTTAAATGATCATTACCCAACAGTCTGATGGACTAAGATGTAAATCTTCTGCCATTGTCTATTTTTATCAGTCATGTTGGATTTTATTTTATCCTGATATAGCCAATATTAATCTTTTTATAATAATAATTATCTAAAATGTAATCTTATGTTATGTACGTTATTAAATAATCTAATCATTTTAAAGATGTATAATAATTTAAAAAATAATATAATAATATATATTTAATTTCAATATTTTTACATTAATTTAATCATTATATCATCATTTTAAATAATATCTAACATTTTATCCACAATATAATTAATATACAGTTGAGGTCAAAAGTTTGCATCCCCCTTTCAGAATCATTAAAAATGTTAATTATTTTACCAAAATAAAAGGGATCATACAAAATGCATGTGTTTATGTAGTACTAACCTGAATAAGATATTTCATATAAAAGATGTTTACATACGGTCCACAAGAGAAAATAATAGTTGAATTTATATAAAAAAAATAACCTGGTTCAAAAGTTTACATCCCTTTGTTTCTTAATACTGTGTTCTTATCTGAATGATCCACAGCTGTGTTTTTTGTTTAGTGATAGTTGTTCATGAGTCCTTTGTTTGTCCTGAACAGTTAAACTGCTTGCTGTGTTTTTTTTTTTTTTTTTTCAGAAGAATCCTTCAGGTCTGACAAATTCTTTGGTTTTTCAGCATTTTGTGTATTTAAACCCTTTCCAACAATGACTGTATGATTTGAGATTCATCTTTTCACACTGAGGACAACTAAGGGACTCATATGCAACTATTACAGAAGGTTCAAATGCTCACGGATGCTTCAGAAGGAAAACATGGTTCATTAAGAGCTGGGGGGTGAAAACTCATGGAATGTGACGATCAGGGTAAATGTAACTTATTTTGTCTTGGGAAACATGTAAATATCTTCTGTAGCCTCTGAAGGGCAGTGCTAAATGGGAAAAAAAATATGATATTTAGGCAAAATAAGAAAAATGTACACATCTCCATTCTGTTTTCATCTCCAAAGTTTTCACCGCCTGGTTCTTAATGCATGGTTTTTCCTTCTAAAGCATCAGTGAGCATTTGAACCTTTTGTAATAGTTGCATATGAGTCCCTCAATTGTCCTCAGTGTGAAAAGATGGACGAACAACTATCACTAAACAAAAAACCCAAAAAACAAAAAACACCTCTGTGGATCATTCAAGTAACAACACAGTATTAAGAATCAAGGGGATGTAAACTTTTGAACGGGGTCATTTTTATAAATTCAATTATTATTTTCTCTTGTGGATTTATGAAAACATATTTTATGTGAAACAACTTATTCAGGTCTAAATAAACAATAACATGCATTTTGTAAGATCCCTCTTATGTTGGTAAAATAATAAGCATTTTTAATGATTCTGAAAGGGGGATTTTGACCTCAACTCTACTCTACATAGGGCACAATGGGGCCAAAGGCACCCCCTAAGAAAAAAATGTGCTTTTCACTGTGCCCAAAGAATATGATTATAGAAAAATACATACGTTTGTATTGAACATTTATGGAGCAACATATTTTGTGTGAAAATAAATAATTCAGGTTGTTTTTGTTAAAAAAAAATCTCAAATGTATGAGGTGGCAAGGGGGGTAAAAGGCCCACCAACATGGGGTAAAATGCACATATTTGTATTGATACAATTTAACTTAAATAATGTTTTTTTTTTTTTTTATATATAATGTTTAAGTTAATACTTGTTCAAAACAATCACTTTAGCAAAATCTGTAGTATTTTCTGCTTATTTAGATAAATAAAATAATATATGTTCAATAAATATACTGTCATTAAAATATGTTAATATAAAACATAAATAATTTCAAAATGTAAAGATTCTGAAAGCATCGAAGGGGATCCCATAATAATTTAATATAGATTTACAGTAGTAACAGCAAATGATATTTTATTATATGATATGATTAATAGCATGTGTCATTCTAAACATGGTGATTATTTCTAAGATTGACACCCAGCATAATATATGATATTTACCATCTGAATCTAACAATGTCATGTCAACAAATAGAAAGGTCAGCCTTCTATTAATTATCATGGTAATATTGTGCCTTTTAGCCCCAACAGCAGGGGCGCTCTTTACCCCAAATACCACACTTTTACATATTCTTTTGTTATTTAAAAACTGCTGTTTTAATTATCTTAAACAAAACTGAAAATCATTAAGAAGACATTTGTCTCAAGATATATTTAATAATTTTATCGATTCTCATTTGCTGCTTAAACAACATTTTGAAAACATCAAATATAAGATCAAGTAAGCACAGAAGCGGATGTTTTGGAAAGTGCTACACCACGTTTTTCTGCCATCTAGTGGTTTAGAGGAAAATAATATCAAAGGCGCCTTTTACCCCATCGTACCCTAATATTTTTTATATTGTATATTGTATATAAACATTTTAATTATTTTCATAATTAAAAATTACAATTGGACATAGAAGCCACAAAGATGTACCGGGTGTAGATGCTAGTTGTTTTATTGTATTTTTTATTTGTATTTTTTTCCAGTCAGAAATACTGTCAAGAGTTTTTAAAATCAATAAATGAGTAGTTTTCACATAATGGAACCTTTGGTATCAACGTCACCAAAAGCCACTTAATTGTAGGACATCTAATATATAATATAATATAATATAATATAATATAATACAATAGCAGTGTATAATAATAAGTAGAAATGTGTCTGCAGCAGTACAGCACTGTGTATTTGCTCAAGGCTAAGTTTTTATGAAGATTCTTGTTTAGGATATGAGATGTGTACATACTAAATATATAAACGCATACATAAACATAGAAATACTTTCGTATTTGTTACATATATAACAACAAAATTGTTGTACATATGATACGACTGACGTGGATAAGGATTCTTGAGGCATACCTCTATACCAAACCCTTTTCTTTGGTCCTAAGTGATGCACTCTACATAACCTTGCTAGTTTTTTTCTCTCTAAGTTCTCCTATGTTCTGTATAAAAGCCTCGACTTCCAGCTAGCTTGGTTTTCTTCCCGTACAGACACGTCCTGTACTCTGTGATCTTAAGATCTGCATAATGCATTTCTATGTTTGGCAGGTGGAGGCGTGGGATGGTGTCCTCCTCTTCAAAACTAGGCTTAACGTCCAAATCCTCTCTCATAAGATTCGGCAGCCTTTGCAGTGGTGATCCGTGGTGGTGTACGCAGCCATTCTGGGAGGTAAATATAGGCTGTGTTGAATCACACTGGCATGTACGAGGTGTGACATTTACGAGTGCTGAGAGAGTCGCAAGAGCCCCGGCTGCGAGACAGCTGGAAATCAGTGCCGGCATGCAAAACCTAATAACAACACTGATATTTACTCTCTCTCTTTCGCTCTCCCTCTCTTCGTTTCCTTTGATTTTCATCTTTCCTCATGGGGGCAGCACATCTCCACATTTGATGGAATCTGATAATCCTCTCATGCCCCCCACACAGAGATTCACTTCATTCTTATTTTCGTTCTTTTTTCCCCCTCTGCATCTTCTCTCTATACTCTTCTGAAATCTTTTCTCTTTTTTTTTCCCTTTTGTAAGGGGCCACCGTGAGTCAAGCTCCACTGCTTTACCAATTCCATCAAAAGGCTAATCAACAATCTCGGAGCGGGGCAGTTCTCAGAACAGTCATTCTTTCTGTGCCCAACTGGCAATCCAGCAAAAGCAAGCAAGCGCTGCAGTAATAGACCTTGAATTACAATTAATCCTGCCTGGCTCGATTTGCCAATAGTAATTCCAGTTCTGCGAGAGCGGGACCGGGTTCGGGCTCGGCTGGAGACTGCAGGGGTGGAGGAACGAGACGACCGGAGTGAGCGAGAAAGAGAACGAATGATTTACAGCCATGTTACCTGTCACTCAGGCAAAAATTACAGCTCTTTTACGGCCTCGGCAGAAGACCGGGCCATTAGTCTTTCAGGTGCTTATTTTACATTTGTCACCGTGTGTAGCCCAGCACCCATAAAACACTGTTGTTTCAGAGTACATTTTGAAGATCTCCGCATCGCCTGTGCTGTAGGTATAAGTTGTTTGATGTGCAGGCCAAGGCAGAGGGAAGATGAGGAGGGTAATGGGAAAGCTCTGAGCAGCAGGTTGGTTTCCTGCCAGAAGTCTGCTGGAGTGCCCAAGGTGCTCTCTGGTATTTAGATTAGGAGGCAAAGAGGGATTTCATTAGTTGTTTATCTAGAGTCTGTGAATATGTTATGCTGCTTGTGAGGAATAACCGCACACGCGCTCAAATGAAGTTCAATGTGTGCACACTCACACATAGAAATAGGGATTTTCTTGCACAGCTGGGGAGCAACCTGCATTTCTCCCCACCTGCTCTCTCTTTTTCTTTCTCTCTCGCTGTACCCAGAGCCCCATTTCACAAGGACTCAGTCAGCAGTGACAGACAGTAGCAGTCAGCAGGCAGATGTCATCCTGTCCAAGGGCAAACCACCATGCCATCCTCACAAGCCCGGCATTAGCACTCGGTTTGTGCCGCTTAAAGGGATAGTTGAAAATTTTGTCATCATTTTTCACCCTCATGTCGTTCAAACCGCTTAAGACGATAGTTCAAAACGTACAATCTTCAAAAAACAAATTATGATCTTTTTAATGAAACCAGAGAGATTTCTGTTCCTCCATTGAAATTCCTCCGAACAAAACTTTGAAGCTTCAAAAAGTGAAAAAAAAGGTCATAAAAGAAATGCGCAGTTCAGTCATGAAACTCTACTCCGTGGCTGTACATGACTAGAATTCTTAAACCACATAACCATATTCCATATTCCTGTTTACCTACCTCCTCCCCAGCTCCACCTGTACAGATCTGCTAGAGGTCTTTTCTATTATTTCTTGCAGCAGCATGTTTCCTTATTATGTATTTGTTATGTATTTTGTTAAGTAAGCTGAACAAATCCTTTGCAGCGTAGCATATCTTGTGCCCAGCGGAATGCGATGCCAGGCGTGACAGTGTTTTTTTGCTAGTTTCAGCCCGTCCAGTGCCATGTTGTTTAAATAGCAAATGCACTTGCGCCCATCTGCTCGCCCATGGGCGTGCTGGGCTGAAAACGAGGTGTGTTCAGGCACATTGTTGGTGTTTTGCTATTTTGAAGCAACTGAAAACGATTGCGCAATTGACCAACTAAAACCTGGTCTAAAGTCAATAGTGCAGTATTTTTTACATTTATTTAAAGGGTACATTAGTAATATGCACCTATAGACGGGTGCACAACACGCGTACACTCTGTTTATTACACACACAGGGTGTGCAGCAGCACACAAACATGCCAAATATTAAAAATGAAGGCATTACAATGCTAAGGATTATTATTGTGTATGCTTTAACCTCATGCATGAGCAGATCTGCTTCCTCTCTGGAGAACGCCAATGCACCTGGCGTGCCGACTGTTTTTTTCCGTCATTAAAATAGCAAAAGTGGATTTGGACATGCCCTAAGCATACCTGTGCCAGACCATGCGCTTAGATCGGTAAAATCAGTGGTGGACAGTAACAAAGTAGTTTAGCGTTTTACATATTTTAAGTATTTGTACTTTACTGGAGTATGTAGTTTTATTTTGAGTAACTTTTACTTTTATTTCACTACATTCCAAAGCATAAGATTGTAATTTTTACTTTACTACATTTTATTAAACATATCATTATAATAAACATCTCCTTATAATATATCACGTGCAGAGATGGCAAAAGTACACACATCCTTCACTCAAGTAGAAGTACAGATACTCATGTTTAAAAATACTCTGGTAAACTAGACTACACTTTTTTACTTAAGTTAAAGTAAAGAAGTATGGTCTCAGACATGTACTTAAGTAAGAAGTTCCCATTACTACTACTTGTTTTAGTGTCACGCTGGTAACTGGACCTCACATCATATTGACACATTAATACAAAATAACTTACATTTAAAATTTGAATGTATCAAGGCTAAACAACCACAAATGTAGAACAGGGCCGGACTGGGACAAAATTTCAGGCCGGGAAATCTCACACTCATCCAGGCCATCCCATACTCCAACAACAAATTCTGAAAGCATGGACAACCCTATTTTTTGTATGGCCACTGCATTTAAATAAATGTTTAAAACCTTAGGCTGGGGCTGTGCAAAATAAGAAAAAGGCTCTCTCTTGAACTGCGCCTTCACATCCATTTTCCTTTCCAGTCTCTTCATTTTCCATGATATCTCTCTGCATCTCACTTTGTGTGTGTTTGCTTTTTTCACTGATTTTCTTGTAGCTGTCACTTTTCCCATCAGCCATTTACTGTTATGAGCAGAACTGTCTCAACCTTGTTGCAAAACAACGACCTCATTATATTCTATTCGCGGTAACAATTTAAATTTAAAGTATCACATTATGACCAGGTGTTGTTGTTTTATTATTTTGTTATTTTCTTAAAAAGGCTTAAATACTATATATTTAACAAAACTATATTTTCAAAATTGCCTAAATGTCAAAATTAGTACAATAATGATTACATAATGACAATATCTTTACGGAAAAATCCCAATACTGAACATGTTATTGCATTATCAAGAGTCATATTTTTATCTTACCAAAATTAATCATGGTTTACTATAGTAAAAGTGTAGTAACCATGTTTATTTATTTTTTTGAATAAACATAGTTTTACTACAGATCTCATGGTTTGACTATGGTTAGTGTAGCAAAACCATGGTTCATTTGTGGTTACCATGGTTTAACTATAGTAACCATGGATTTTGGTTTTAAATTGTTCTATATTTGTTTGCTAATTTTGTTTGCTAACTTTACAGAAGATAATAATGATGTCCTTTAGCATCGAGTATTTTGAGTGATGATAATAATTTATTTTCGTTTCGTTTATAGTACTACTGCTGTAGTTTTGTCTTTGTTTACTTAAGCATTAAACTGCTCGCAGCTCTTAGCAGCCTGTTTACAGAGGAAACCGACCTGCAGGTGAAGTCCTGAACAGGTCAGTAGTTTTGCCTCTATGATCCACCGGGGCGCTTCCACTCCATTCTCGAATTCACTCGCGTTGATTACTCTGATAGAAACCGTTCTGGTGGAGACGCGGAGCGCGCGCGAGCCGAATCGCGTTACCAGGAAAGACTAACCGATCCATGATTTATTAGAGATTTGTTATGGAATGGTGATCCACCAAATGCTGTTTAAAACTAAAGTAACGAGCCTGGTTTAAAAATATAAGAAGTAGAAAGTAACAGATATTTGTGTAAAAATGTAAGGAGTAAAAAGTAGTCAGAAAAATAAATAGTGAAGTAAAGTACTGATACCAGAAAAATCTACTTAAGTACTGTAACGAAGTATTTGTACTTCGTTACTTCCCATCTCTGATCACGTGCTCCGAGACGCAGAAGCGGTGTCTGATTCATGAACAAACTGATTATTTTCAATGAACCTGTTAAATTGGTTTGCAAATCGCACCAAACGATTCATTCACGAATTGGAATGATTTGATTGCAGCTGTTCTCGAGTCGACAACTCACTGATTCAAATGATCCATTTAGAGCGAGTCTCCATTAAACTGAATTCACAAGTAAGAACCGAAAGATCACGTGTGACTGATGCTGCGAAAAGTAAGTTACTAATGTTGAATTTTAGGATTAATTATTGTAACTGAAAATCATATTTAGGTCAAAACTGTCAGTTGTTTGTGAACTAAATTTGCTGCAAAGGGTGATCTGTTTAAGCCCACTGAAATGCTTGAATGCAGACACAACTATGTTTTAGGTCAAAAAGCGAAACATTAAAAATAACACACATTAAATAAAATAACTCATGCACGTTGATGTTCTCTGCTGCTGTAACGTTAGCAGTTTTATTAAAATGCTAGGCATTTAGCCCTATGTGACGTCTGTTTTAATATTGCTTATTAACAGCATTTAAAGTTTGTATATTGTTTGGATCAACTAGCTGAGTAGACAGATATGAATGTTTATTTATAACCATACTGAAAATAAGTAAATATTGTTAGTCCAAAAAATAGTCCAAATATTTTTTTTCAACCACCTACATTCTTAAAAATAAAGGTGCTTTAAAGAAGAAGAACCATTTTAGGTTTCACAAAGAACCATTAAGTCAAAGGTTCTTTAATGAACCATCTCTTTCTTACCTTTTTATAATCTGAAGAATCTTCTTTCAACACAAAGAACCTTTGGTGGTGAAAGAAAAAGGTTCTTAAGATATTAAAGGTTCTTTATGGAACCACTGAGACAAAAAATGTTCATCTATGGCATTATGAAGCACCTTTATTTTTAAGAGTGTATATACATTACATCTGAGGGAAAAAGAAAGCATGTGATGTTCAGAACATGGTAGTAATTATCAAAGTGGGAAGTGATGCCCTCTGGGGGCATTGGCCAGGGGTGTTTTTACACCACAGACAAGGTATGAGAAGAAAAAAACCATTATGAAAATGTAATTATATTTTCCTTAAAATGTTCTTCCTATCTTCAGGCCTTATTCTCATGTCACGTGTAACTGTAATGTTCTGCAAAACAACAAGCTTTAAAATGCTTTTTTCTTACTGGCGAAAATTAGATGATCAAATCTGTTTTCTCTTAGGTACATCGCAGTGTAAGCAAAATCTACCTTGACTCCATATAAAGTGGTTATTTTGGGTAAATCGCAGGTATTTTGAGCAGTAGGATTATAAAAATATGTATAGTATAAACTTAAATTTAGTAGCCTATATAAAATTGCTAAATAAATCTATCTAGTAGTACTTTTTTACTTAAGTGCATAAAAAAACTTGGCCTTTATAGTTACTGTACATACAAAATGTGTATCTAAAATGAATAAAACATGTCAAATTTAATTGAATGGATTGTTATTGCCACTTCAATAGATATCATTCCATTAATCACGATTCATAGATTTTACAGCTCTAGTAATGACTGAAATCCATATGAATCTGAAGATACAGTAACTCTATATGATGAACGGAATTAAGTTAAGCTTTTATTCAGATGTAAACTTTGATCAACACACGTACACAGAGCACATCAAATATGGTAAATGAAAGCTTGAAGGTGTTTTATGGATTGTTACATTCATAAATGTGTTCATCTTATGAAACGATCATGTCTTTTCAGAAACTGCTTGATTCATACTGTATAATGGATGGACAAAAATGTTGAGACATTGTTAAAAATGTCTTCGTTTGTGTTTTGAAGATCAGCAAAACTCAGTAGGGGTGGGCGTGAGTAAATGATGACAGAATTTTATTTTTTTCCCCCCTGTACTATCCCCTTAAATGAGATGAAATGGTCCTGTCAAGTCTTTTCTGCTCTTATCAGAGTAGTCATTCAATTGTCAGGTTAACTGTGTGAGAACTCTTTTTATGATACCTTAGGTGAAGCCACATGCTGGAGTGGCCTAAAGTGCCAACATACAAGGGCATATTTTAAATTTAAACCTTTATTCTCTCTTTTCAATTCTCTTCCCTCCAACTCACTGTCTGTCCCCCACGTTTACAGCTCTAGATTCAAAAACAACTTTATAATGGCTCCTTTCAGGCTGTGGAGAATGTACAGGGAGATTTTTTGTCTAGCGCTTTTGAAGAGAGCTTTTTTTAAGAACTGCCACAAAAGACTCAAATGCTTTTTTGTTAGTCATTGAGGCTTTTGTAAAAGGAAATATAGTCCCTCTCCAGATACAGCCGATATTTAATCATGTGGTATGAATCAAAGGAGCCTTTTTGACCCTTTCGTCTTGATTCTCTAAATAGCTGACTCACATACACATGGAAAACTTTGTACATGGAACCAAATGTGTGACACAGCTGTGCTGGACAGACCTCCCACCACTAACAGAGATAGAGAAAGAGTGTTTGGAGAGAGCGGATTTAAGATCTTTACTTGTTTAGAACAATCCTGGTGTACTCTGGCCATAATATTTTGATGAGCAGTGATATGTCAAGACGCTTCAGCTGTCATTTCAGCGCACACAATTATAGCTGTACAAACACACAGGCACTCTCATATAGTCAGTCTGCCATTAGTAGGCCAACGTTGCATCTACAAAGCACTAATGGAATCAATAAAGTGATGGCAGCCGGTGGAACATGCTTGACTTGCTTTGATTACCAATAGCATGAAACCTGTCACATGCATAGCTTGTTTCTAACATGTTTGGTTTGGCTTGTCTGCTCTTCTGTTGGTTCAACAGAGTTTATGATAATGGCATGCAAACAAAATTGGCTTCAGTTTTACTTAGCAACAGATATCATTACAAAGATGGTAGGCTATGTGATTTAAAAAATGTAAAAAGTTTAATGTACTGTGAAATCAGCTTGTAGAAATACAGTAGTTGACCAAAAGGTAAGAGTCTGTATGCTGTACACAGTTTTTTAAAACACTGTTATTATTATTTTTCTCCCCATGAGACACAAAAAGAGAATATTTGATGAATGTTAATGCAGCTTATGTAAAATACGCCATGGCATTACCATGATACCATCACTGTACTGTATTATGGTCCTGCCAGTACTTTTTTTATGAAGGTTGTAATCAGTGAAAAAGTTGCAACTGTCAATATCAATGCTTAAGGAAGTGTTTTTAGTAATGTAATTAACATGAAAAGTTACAGGTAAAGATTTTAAGCAGAACTGCTTTATAAACTGCTTAACAATTTATGAAATAACTCCTTTAAAGTCATGCATGATCTCTCTTTCACCCCCTTACTCTGATTATTTATTTAGTTATTTTTTTGTCTTAGACTGCTGGTCTAGGATGCTGGTCTGCGCTGCCGTGAATCTCTGTCCTGCTGGTGTGCTCCAATTTATTACAGTGTTTTCTAAGTCATCAAGCTGTGAAAGACAATCTACCTGCGGAAGGAGCACTGTTTTGTGAGGCCTGTTTTCTTAATTATTCATTTTTCTCAAATCTGTACTTCGTAGAATGGATCTATTCAGTCTTTTGCTAATTCGTTTTACTCATAATTTTAGGCTCATTAAAACAGGAAATATCATAAAGAAGGTTTAATTACATCTATAAAAAAAACCCCCAAAAAACACTTGCTGTGTTTAGAGACATTAGGTCTTGTGTTATTTTTAAAGTTCGCACTGTAACATTCCTCTGTAATATACTGAATAAAGAATAAATGTAAATGGCTGTTGTTTACATTTATTCTCTACACAGATGCTTTTGGCTACCATTGTGAATCTTAGTTTAGGAGTTGTGCACCATTTAAAACTGAATTTGGAATGCTTTTTGAAGAATCTTAATTTCTTGAATGGACGTCGAAGACTGATATGGAAGTAGGGCTGCGTGATTATGTCAAAAATCATAATTGTTGATTATTGCTTTGAAATTGTAATCACACAATTTACATTGAATGATGTTTTGAATAGCTTTATACCATTGTTTGAAGCAACTGCATGCCACATTTTATATATAGCTTCTTCTTTACATATAAAAAAAGTAAAAATGTAAAAATTAAAACAATGAGAAAAAAACCTGTAGGAAAATTACACACACTTTCTTAAGAAAGCAGAAAAATGTAGGTGGATTTTTTTTTTTTTGTAGTTGTGCCTTTGAATGATTACATAATTGTGGCATCTGTAATTCTAATCACGATTACAAATTCGATTAATTGTGCAGCTTCACATGGAAGACAAAAAAATTGTCAAATAATGTCATTATTTTTGCTTTCTTTGCGCAAAGAAAAGTAAAAATGTCCTCATTACTTTTCTGGGCCTTGAACATAGTAGTTGCATTGCTATCTGTGCAGGGTCAGAAAGTTCTTGGATTTCATGAAAAATATCTTAATTTGTGTTTCAAAAAAAAAAAAAAAAAAACACAAAGGTCTTATGGGTTGCTACAACATGAGGGTGAGTGATTAATGACAGAATTTTCATTTTTGGGGGAATTATCCCTTTAAGATTCATATTGTGTAAGTCATAAAAGAGTAATATTTAACAGTACAAGCTTTGATTGTTGACTTGATAGACTTGATAGATAGATTTGAAAATGACTAAATCTTGAACATTTTTAAAGGCCTGACAGACAGTCAGATTTATGGGCCAAGTGGAGAACACTTCATTTTACAAAATGCCATTACCTCCCTTTTGAAAAATCCAGCATATGCTGGTTAAACATGTTTTGAAGCATGGTTGCTGGTTTGAGCTGGTTTGAGCTTCATCTTCGATCAGCATGATCAGCGCATCCTTAGCTGGTCATGTGCTGATACTGAGGCTCTGAGCAGGAACTAGTTGCTTAGGACCAGTTTAGGACTAGCACATGACCAGCTAAGAACCAGCTTAAACCAGCTCATGACCAGCTAAGGACCATCTTAAACCAGCTCAAACAGCTGCAAAGAAGCCATGTTTCAAAACATACCTGTTTTTTTTACAGGGCTGTTAAATTTCACCTCCTGTTATTCTAATTCCAGTCCAATTTCCTATGGGGTGTGGCCATTTCAATTCAGATTCTCACTCATGAGCTGAAAGGGAGCCAATGACGAAGTTTGTAATTTTGTCCACGTCTGAGATACAGCATAAATAGTTATGTTAATACATACTGGCAGATGGGGTCGATGAGCTATTTAAATCCGGATGTTTTAAAATAAGTATTTTCTCTGTGATGTCAGTAATCAAAAGCCTTGAGTCATGCAGTTGTAAAAACATTCCCACCCAACCCCATAAAGCTTGTCAAACTGACTCTACACTGATATATTTTTTAGAAATGGCTGTATGTAGGTTCAAAATACTCTTCAGCAGATTGATTGATATTTGTCTGTAGTCCATCAACTTATAGCTGTATTGACGTGTGCTGCTGCTGTTGACTGATTATCTCTCGAGCAGTGGCAGAGTAGAGCAGAGGCCTAATAGGAAAATAATCACAAATAATCTGTCATCTCTACAGGCCTGAGGAGGAGAAATATAAATCAGTACAATCATCTCTTAAAGGCAATGTTAAGATTGAATTGCTTATATTGCATTTACGCTTCATTTTTGTGTTATTCATTATATATCACATGTATTTATTTACAGTCAGTGTCCTCAGGTCACCAACGCCTAAAAACGTCCGAGCCGTGTACGTGCTAATGCCGGGATCTGGTTTCCTGTCTTTGTATTCTCCTTGGTCTGGCGATGCACCTGACTGCCACCTAAAAGGTCAGGCATCCATGCGGTGTACAGGGCAAAGCCATGCTCATCCCTCTGCTCCTCCCAATCACCCGCCCCACCGTCCCCTGGGTGACTTTCAGCTTGTGCACATGAAAGCACTCCATGCGGTGACTCTAGCCTGTGATCGTATACTGTGATCGAAACATCACAGAGAATCAAGAAAGTTATGTTTGTACATGTAGTCTATAGAAATTTTACATTTGTTGTATTAGAAATAGTTTGTATCATCTGGCATTTTTTATTGACAAAGCTGAATTTTTAGCAGCCATTACTCCAAGCTTCATTGTCAGATTCACTTTTAATATGCTAAAGGTGCTGACTGGATGCTCAAGAAAGACAATGTTAATGTATTTGGTCTTAGTAGAATAGATCTGCTATGCTGCTGAATTGCTGCTGCTGTTGGTTATTGCTTTTGGTGTAGATTATTGCTGCTGCAAAGCAAGTATGGGAACATGCTACTGCCAATACATACAGAATATGTAGGGCTGGGCGATATGGCCAAAAAATTATTTATGATATTTACGATTTTTTTTTTTTTCATATCAGTCGATATCGATAATCAAGATCAATCAAGATCAAGTTTAAAGGCAGATTTTTGCTACAATGTGAAATTTGTGACAGTTAAATGTGGCATTAAAATGTTCTTTATGGTCAGAACATGACAAACACTTCATGTTTTTTTAATTCTTCACACTTTTTTCAGTTTTTTTTTGTTTGTTTAACAAAATAAATGTCTTAATAGAAAAAAATAATAATAATATAAAAAAATTGTCTCTTAGAAATACACATTTGATAGTAGCTTAAGTTATGATGCAGATGTAGATTTATGTTCATTATCAATAAAGTAATATCTGTAAAAACTGTAGCAACATTATTTTTATATGGTAAAATGAAATTATTTTGACAGATTTTTTATTTATTTATTTTTAAATAAAAAAACTATTGCTTTTCCATAGTATCATCCATAGATCATGATGATAACAAAACCACAATACAGTGCCTCAATACCATGGTAAAAAAGTAATATGGTTCCTACGGTATTTGTGTGAAAAACAGTAGTCTAACTACAGTCAGTATACAGTAAATGCATAAATGCTATAGCTTAATCACAAAAAAAATACTGTAATTATTGTCCATTACTCCTTCAATACATTTAATACATGTCTACATTAATAATATAATACAATTCGACACAAATATACCCACATTTCTGATACAATACCACTATGCAGTTAACATAACTGCGGTAAATCTTGTGTTCTTCACTGAATTGAAGCGGTTCACATTGGCACTGTTTAGTGACTGAGACTTATCAGCAAGTGAACTTAACAGCTCTAGTAAGTTTGCGCCGTGCCGCTGTTTGAACGGATGCAGGTGATCAGCGCAGTGGCTGATGGGGAGCTCTTTTGTTCCGCCTTTGCTACATAAACATTATATTGAACATGTATTGAACTCTTGTTAGCGTTTATTGAGGAAATTCATACTGCGGGATAATTATCGTTATTGATTTATCGCCCAGCCCTACCAATATGGTGGTGAGTACTTAAGATGTACTGCTGCTGCACAAATAGCAAATATAATAACCTGTAGCACATCTATACAGGTGGAGCTGGGGAGGTGTAGGGTTTGAATGTGCTACCCATCTGCAGAACTTTTTTAATGCCAGACAAAGACATGGTCAAAAACAGGCAGGGTCAAAACAGTGGCAAACAGGTATATGAGGAGCAAGCATAAAACAATCAGCTTGTGCCAAGTAGTAGGGGTAAAAAAAAAGTAATAAATAGATCCAAATTTGTGCACAGACCAAAGTGAGAAAACCAGGCATAAATACAGAAGTAAGAGAACTAGACAAGAACACAGGAGACTAAGACAAGGGGAACCTAACAACAATCCAATACATTTGATGAGAGGAAGTCCGGGGCTTAAATAGAGTATCAGTGTTGAACTCACAGTGGCTCTGGGGGTGAAATATGTCCACAGTCAGAGTGGAAATGCATGTCATTTTGCAGAACATGCTGATGAGATCAGTCAGCAAGCCATTGGCTGTGGACAATCAGCATCTCTTTGATGTAATACATGTTAGCCAATAAGAGGGAACCTTCACAACATTTGATGTAGAAGCAATATGTATCAGTGTTGAACTCACATCTGGGTGAAATATGTCCCTTTAGAGTGGAAATGCATGTCATTTTGCAGAACATGCTGATGAGACAGTCACCACGGGGCAGCCATGGTGAACTCACTGTTTCTGGCTTCCAGCGCTGCTCAGTCTCAGCTCACCGGCAGCCTGCCTGCAGTGACAACAGCTTATCTGGTGGTGCTTTGAGTGGTTGGTAGGGGAAGAGGTTACAGTGAGGTTCACTCTCTCAGCGTTCTGCCCATCCTGTCACTTGAGACATGTCAGACAGGGCCAGATGTCAAGCTTAGATATCCTGCTCTGGGTTTGATGAACGGGAACGTAGGTGTGGCGGAGACAACAGACGGCACTCAAAGAGCGTGAGGGTGAACGGAGCGAGCGAGGAGAAGAAGGGCAGGTTGCGCTTGTTTCACAGAGAAAGCGTGGAGAGCTCGTTGAAAGCACTCCCACACACTTGCTTCCCTGCAGAGACTTGGTGCAATGAGAGGAAAGAAACAACCTGGAGTGAAGAAAGCTTCACCTGAGAGAGAGAGAGAGAGAGAGTGTGTACATACATGTGTCTATACTTATCTGCTTTCCGTAAGTTACAGTGGGTGGATGGATTTATCCTATCTAATCATCACGTAGGCTGTGAAAGATAAGTTTTTTTTTTTTTTGTCGGTGTACAATATGTATGCATGTTTCAATGTGTGTACTCAAAGTGCTTTTGCAGGCTAGTGAGTGGCAGCAACATATCATGTGGTACAGCACTATCTTTGCATTCTATAATATAGTATACTATTACATGGATCTCTGGAGTTCTTGAATCTAACTGGTCTATTTCAGCATTCAGTGGTTAAATATTTCTGAATAATTGCCACTCATCTTGGAAACCCATGATACAGGTCTCTTTTTTCCAGAAAAATTGAAGCTAGAGGTAATTGGTGCCATCTTGCATCTCAAAACAGTTACAGTCGTTATGAGTCCAATATTCAGGCTTCACTTTAAAAAAGTGTTTTAAATCAATAAATGTGTAATATGTACTAAATGAGACCAGTTCATTTCCCTTAAAGGGGTCATCGGATGCACAATTCACTTTTATGTTGAACAAAAATGCGTGTTGCCAGTATGTGTACACATCCACCCTATAATGATAAAAATATATATTTTTCAATTCTGATAAATCAAGCCATTCTCAGCTTCTTTGCTGTGTGATGTCACACAGATCAAGGCTGCTCCCACGATAGTTGATTGGCACTGGTGTTTTACCTTAGACCTGCCCCAAATGAGCTGTGCACAGTGCTACCGCCATTGTTTCGAAGCCGGAGCAGAATGGTTCCTAAGCGATTGAGGTGTTCTGTTGTTGGTTGTAATAATGAACAGAGCAGTTGTCATTTACTCCCGGCATCTCAGCCACTGAAGACACAGAGGATTACATTTTTTTTTTTTTGAAGGGAATGCGCCCCCAATCTACCGAAATGCATCTATGTTTGCGCGAATCATTCGTGATTCTGCTTCACCTACAGATAAAGGGTAGAAGAGTTTCTATGAATCTTTGCAAATTGCCTTTCCTAATAATGTGCTAGTTAGCAAGTTCTGTGGCTAAATGCAGCTAAGTGTAGCATAGCGTAGGAAATCAACACTGTGATTGACAACCAATAAAATCTTTCAAATCAGCTGTGGGGTGGAGTTTGCGCTGAAGTGGATTGGGGGGAAAAAATTGCGCATGCGTGTCATGTGCCTGTCTTTCAAAGGGAGGAATTGCATGCAGTTCGTGTGCAACCCCGGAACAGAGATTGGTTGAAATATGTCTGGTAGATTGGTGCATCTGTACTTCACTGTATAAATTAAATTATAGATGGATGGATAGATAGATAGATAATATAGAGTAATCATTGTTAAAACTACTAAGTTACTCGTCATGATGGGTAGTTTGACATACTTTTGTAGGCTATCTGTTCGTCAGAGACACGTCTCTCTGTGATCGCTTGAAATTTTAAATGAACAGGTCTTAAAAATATGTGCAAATGATAAACTTTAGTGACGATGCAGCAGTGGCCTGATCAGGCCAGTGACAGATTTGTCAACTGTCCCGAGCATCTTTCATGCTGGCCCCGAGCCATTGGGCACTCCTTATTGTCGATGTCCAAGAACGGCCATCACCACATGGAAGAGAGGAGCAGAATGAGCAGAGCTCATTAGCATTTAAAGGGACATGCAACAAAATGGGTTGATGTGAGCAGAACTGTGGCAACGTAAAAAGGGTGTTGTTTTACACTACCATTGAGACATTTTAACCAAAACATTTTACAGACTTTTCATTATGACCCTAAAGAATCATATCAACTTGTGAAAAATGGACATCCGATGGCCCCTTTAAATATTACCGAAAGAACATTGCATCATATTTTCTTTTTCTTTGTTACAGATATCCGAGTAAAACAGCTTTTTGAACAAGAAAAAATGTAGGGTGAGATTTGATTTGGTCTTTTAGGAATTGATTAGATTGTTGTCATTTGCTAATTGCTGCAATCTCATGTGATTGACAGGTGGTTGGAGGGGAGAGATTATTGTCCCCATCTTGTGCCAGTGTACAGTAAACATCATCAGAGAAGATGCCATTGCAATGTGGGACTGGAAGTTAATGTTTCTGATTAAAGATTACAAGGGCATATAAAAAAAAACAAAAAAACAACTGAACTAAACTAAAAAAAACAAAACAAAACAAAACTGATTCCGTCATGAAACACTAGATGGTGCAGGCTGATGGGTCCTTAACACAAACTTCAAAATAATATTCAGTGCGTTAAAATACTACTGGCTCATGTTGCATATTTAGCCAATGAGCTTGCTGCTTTACATTAAAATGGCTCGTTGGCATTCACTACAACATTTCGCAACTCGCTTTCAGAGTTCCTCTGAAACCCTCCACCTTCCCCAGCTCCACCTGTATAGATCTTCCACGGGTTATTATATATGCTACTTGTGCATCAGCAGTATGTCTTAAAATCCGTGTAAAGAATTTTTTGTAACTTTCCGTGCAGCTTCGCTTCTGAAGATGCACGACTTCAAGGCAAGACTGCTTGAACAGGCATGTTTGTGCCGGCATTTGTGTGAAACAAAAAACAATGCAGTTTTTTTTTTTTTTTTTTTTTTTTTTTTCCGTAGTTTGTCCAAGGCTTTTTAATTGAAGTATGGTTTAATTTTATTGTATAAAATAAGAAATAGGATTCATTTAGATACTATTTATACACTGTTTGCTTAAAGATGTCTTCGTTCTCAGCTGGGATCGTTTGAAGCTGCATTTAAACTGCTTTTTGGGGCACCATATCAGTCCATTATATGGGGAAAAATACTGAAATGTTTTCCTCAAAAAACATAATTTCTTTACGACTGAAAAAAGAAAAACATTGTGGATGACAAGGGGGTGAGTAAATGATTTGTAAATTGTTGTTCTGGAAGTGGAGTTGTCCTTTAACACTATATTAACTAGAACGCATGATTCGTGGATTGATTCTGAGATCTTCCGAATGCATCGCCATTGTCTTTGGAATCGATTCTGAGCTTAGATTTAACCGCAGATGGCGCTCTAATCTAGTTTTTATTCGCACCCTCAAATGCACATGAAGAAGAGTGCTGAAGTGAACCTGTGCGTTCGGCTGAGTCATGTAATTTCACCTCGGCTCAGAATGCATTTATGATGCTAGATTATTGTAAACGCAGCCCACTATGAACACCCTTGTAATTTGCTTCAACCTTTTCAAATTGTGTAAATGATAATTTTAGGTTCATGTGCGTGTAAGGATTTGGAAGCAAGCAGAGCACGGCTGTTTCTAAAGCAAGCAGTGCCATCTGCTGTTCAAAACTAAGCTCAGAATCGATTTGAGAAAGAATCGCAATGTGTTCAGAAAATCTTGAATCAATGCTGAATCATTTCTCGATTCGCATTGCAACGATTTATCGTCCCATTTCTAGTTACTGTCATTACTGTTAAGGTACTATAGCCTGTAGTTTGCTAGCTAGTTATGTCTTCATCCAATTAAGATGCTAGAGGGAGTTTTTGACAGTTTGACATTTGACAGTTGAGAGCCGTCAGCTTTCTGCGAGTGGGTGTGGTTTTAGCACTGACAGTGGACACGCCCCCAACATTTAAGAGCAGAGAATACTGCAAATTGTTTTAAAAATGTAAAAACTTTATTTACTTGCCAGTTTTTTTTAATTATTTGGCTGGGTGGTTAATAACACATTTTACTGTGGTGTGACAAAGACATTTAATATTGCTTTACACAGACTTTAAGAAACATATTATTTGTTACTGTTACTGTTTTTATAACTTAAAAGGATTACAGCAATCGGTTTCCTCAAATGATTTGAGTTAACTCCAGTGCGTTGCTTTAAACTGTTAATGTTTAATGCACAGTGCTTATCAGACAATTCTAATAATATCAAAATGGCTACATATCAGTTGATTAATCTGTCTGTCTATCACCACCGAAGACCCACCACTGGACTCATCATGTGTATGACAGACGGTAGCCCCTCTTCCAGATGTCACAATTAAGTTGTCTTTCAATAGCTTAGAGATAGCCCCTCGCAGAGACACTCATGCCCTGTCAGGCGGCTTATCTGCTCTGATAGAGGTGTGTTTTCTTTCCCACACTTTTGTCAAGCAGGAAAACAGCTATTTACAGGCCTGCCAACAACGATTTCCACAGCCTTCCTATGTGGTTAATACAGTACATATCAACAGTCTGGCCACATCTTCCGTCCATCTGTCCGTTGTTCCATCCTCGGTCCATCTATCCGACTGGCCGGCCAGCCAGCCAGCCAGCCAGCCGTCCCATTTATTTTGTTTGCTTTTGGAGGAAATGGATGTGAGCAATCACTTTGTTGAGTGCTGAGACTGAAATAGCAATTTCGTGGCCGTGGTTGCCCAGCTGGTTTCTGTTTCCTCCAGTGTTGTACGTGTTACATGTTCATTGATTCATCTTATCGCATTGCAACTGTGTGTTTTAATGCAACATGCAAGGAAAAAGATCTTGAATGACAAGAAGTTGAAATAGTCTTTTACTACAGATGCAGTGAAAGTTGGAATAAAAAGACTGTCGCTCCAAAAACCAAGAAAGAAAGAAAAAGTATTTGTGGTAAAGGTAAGTAAGAGATATAGGAATATCTTTTCCCCAGCCTCTGTAGAAATGATAAGTGTGGTATCATATTGGAGAAGTCAGTTCCATTCACTCACTAGTGTGCCCATTGAGTGCACACAGCTGAATTAGACTTTCAAATCACACCGACTTTGTTATTTTCTTCAAGTCTTGCTGTGCACAAGGCTCTTCATCTCCAGACAATCAGCGTGCCAGGTCGATGGGGCAAGAGAAAGGAATCATAGAAGCAGAAGTGTGAATGTTTAAAATGCAGCTGTTCTTGTTCTTGGCTGCCATTAACGCTGGCTGCCAAAATGGCTGGAAGCCTCTAATGATGTGTGGAATAAGAGGACACGGTCTGTATCGTCACCGGCAGTCATGACGTCTTTAACTTTTCACCTTCCTGACAGCATTCTTGAAAATGCCAACCGTTCTTTTTCTCTCGCTCGGTTCGTCTCAGAAAGCTGAGACAGGCGACCGATTAAAGGAAGTTCCTGATTAAAGCGCGCATGACTTTCATCTCAATGACTCTGCTAAGAGTATACGCCGAATGAGCCTTAAACACAATAAAAATGTAATTAGTCTTTCTTGCATTAATTAAATGTCAATCATAATGAATCCATTACATGTTATGAGGCTTTCTGAGCGACGCACCAGATTGCTTGATTACTGCGAGAGCGCACCTGTACCACAAAATAGCCCCGAAACAATTCTTGTTATGTGTATTATGTCGTTCAATACAAGCATCAGATTATTGTTGTAGGATGCATAACATGCTAATTCAAAACTAATTAAAGTGATATGCAATCTGTTAGTTTATCAGGAGGAAGATTGGAATGTAAAATACCCTCAAGCTAAACACCCAAATTTCTCAGGAGAAAGAAAAGCAACTCAGTTTCTCTGTATAAACGAGTAGGAATTGGACTGTGGGCTTCCCGTCTCTGCTGGAAATGGGAACTGCTTTTTTCTCATTTTCTCAGGTGGCATTGCAGCCTCAGTGGCAAGTCACCTTTGTTTAAATCAATACTGCAGAAAGAGAGACTGAGAGAAATGGGGAATGTGGGGAGGCAAAGAGGTGGCACCATAAAGAGAGATGTGAAACCCCAGAATGAGAATGACACATTTTGGAATAAAACTGTATATATATATATATATATATATATATATATATATACAGGAGGTAAAGAGGTGGCACCATAAAGAGAGATGTGAAACCCCAGAATGAGAATGACACATTTTGGAATAAAACTGTATATATATATATATATATATGTATATATATACAGGTGCATCTCAGTAAATTAGAATGTTGTGGAAAAGTTCATTTATTTCAGTAATTCAACTCAAATTGTGAAACTCATGTATTAACTAAATTCAGTGCTCACAGACTGAAGTAGTTTAAGTCTTTGGTTCTTTTAATTGTGATGATTTTGGCTCACATTTAACAAAAACCCACAAATTCACTATCTCAACAAATTAGAATATCAAGTTTTAAATAAGTTTTAAATAAGTCAAGTTTTAAATAAGTTTTAAATAAGTCAAGTTTTAAATAAGAAAAATATCGAAACTTTTTGGTCATTTTTGAGCGAGATGCTAATGGTCCAGTCAGATTTAATGATCTATTCTAAGCTATGCTAAAAGTGCTACTGCCAGACCAGGAGATCAGCTGAATGGATTCAAAAATGGTAAAACTCAACTGTTTAACTCTAGCGGAGTTGGAAAATGAGCCCGTTTTAAGCTGGTACTCCCTGGTGAAAAAAAAACAGCATATGCTGGTAGGTATGTTTTGATGCTGGTTTAAGTTGGTCCTTTGCTGGTTTATGCTGGTCATGTTGTATATATACAGGTGCATCTCAGTAAATTAGAATGTCATGGAAAAGTTCATTTATTTCAGTAATTCAACTCAAATTGTAAAACTCGAGTAATAAATAAATTCAGTGCACACAGACTGAAGTAGTTTAAGTCTTTGGTTCTTTTAATTGTGATGATTTTGGCTCACATTTAATAAAAAAAACCCACCAACAAATTAGAATATGGTGACATGCCAATCAGCTAATCAACTCAAAACACCTGCAAAGGTTTCCTGAGCCTTAAAAATGGTCTCTCAGTTTGGTGCACTAGGCTACACTATCATGGGGAAGACTGCTGATCTGACAGTTGTCCAGAAGACAATCACTGACACCCTTCACAAGGAGGAAACCAAGGTCCTAGAGTCTGGAGGAAGGGTGGAGAAGCTCATAGTCCAAGTTGCTTTAAGTCCAGTGTTAAGTTTCCACAGTCTGTGATGATTTGGGGTGCAATATCATCTGGTGTTGGTCCACTGTGTTTTTTGAAAACCAAAGTCACTGCACCCGTTTACCAAGAAATTGTAGAGCACTTCATGCTTCCTTCTGCTGACCAGCTTTTTAAAGATGCTGATTTCATTTTCCAGCAGGATTTGGCACCTTCCCACACTGCCAAATGCACCAAAAGTTGGTTAAATAACTATGGTGTTGGTGTGCTGGACTGGCCAGCAAACTCACCAGACCTGAACCCCATAGAGAATCTATGGGGTATTGTCAGGAGGAAAATGAGAAACAAGAGACCAAAAAATGCAGATGAGCTGAAGGCCACTGTAAAAGAAACCTGGGCTTCCATAGCACCTCAGCAGTGCCACAGACTGATCACCTCCATGCCACGCCGAATTGAGGCAGTAAGTAAAGCAAAAGGAGCCCCTACCAAGTGTTGAGTACATATACAGTAAATGAACATACTTTCCAAAAGGCCAACAATGCACTAAAAATCTTTTTTTTTTTTTTTATTGGTCTTATGAAGTATTCTAATTTGTTGAGAGTGAATTGGTGGGTTTTTGTTAAATGTGAGCCAAAATCATAATTAAAAGAACCAAAGACTTAAACTACTTTAGCCTGTGTGCATTGAATTTATTTAATACACAAGTTTTCCACGACATTCTAATTTATTGAGATGCCCCTGTATATATAAGAAGTATTCTCGTAGCTTTATAACATTACGATTGAACCACTGATGTCACATGGACTATTTTAACGATGTTCTTACTACCTTTCTGGGCCTTGAATTTGTCAGTGGCGTTGCTATCTACACAGGGTCAGAAAGTTCTCGAATTTCAGCAAAAATACCTTAATTTGTGTTCTGAAGATGAGCAAAGGTCATGCAGGTTTGGGACGTAATTTTCATTCTTGAGTGAACTATCCCTGCGCCTGCTGCACCCATGGTATGGCAGCAAAGTTCCTTGATTATTACACCGGAATCAGAGTATAGTTCCTAGCCATATCAGCCTAGAAAATCTCAACTTTTGATTTTCTGTCAGTCTTAGTACACTATGTAACTACAGAAGAGTCAAGTTTTAAATAAGAAAAATATTGAAACTCTTTGGTCATTTTTGAGCGAGATGCTAATGGTCTAATCAGATTCAATGATCTATGCTAAGCTATGCTAAAAGTGCTACTGCCAGACCCGGAGATCGGCTGAATGGATTCAAAAACTGTAAAACTCAACTGTTTAACTCTAGGGGAGTTGGAAAATGAGTCTGTTTTCAAAAATAGTGGTGTGTGGTACTCCCTGGTGAAAAAAACAGCATGTGCTGGTAGGTATGTTTTAATGCCTAAGTCAAGGACCAGCATAAATCAGCAAAGGACCAGCGTAAACCAGCATCAAAACATACCTAACTAGCATCCCAGCATCAAAACATACCTCCCGGCACATGCTGTTTTTTTACCAGGGCTCAATTGACTATTAAAATATTAAGATATTATTCTAGATATTCCTTGGCAGACTTTGTAGATTTATGGATTTTTGTTTTGAGCAGTTGTTTTTCTAACCAACCTCAGATTTGTTACAGAATGACAAATTGTTGTTGGTTTGAACAAGAAGGTGTGATCAGTCCTTGTCTTCCATGTGAACAGGCCTTTAGAACTTTCTCCATTCAGGTGTGGAGCTTCAGCAGAAATCGGTTCCCCTTCTTCAACAAAGTCAACCATAATGTTTGCACATAGCACCAGTCAGCAGAGTGGCTGGGTTTCTGAAGTCATTGGTTATTGTTCAGGGTTATATGTTTCATTCTACCTTTTGTTTTCTTGCAAGGTCACCCAACAAAGAGCTCATTTCACACTATGATGCTGTAGGGCTGCTAAGGGAGGGGTGGCAACAGTTAGCTCAGCCAATCAGGGTAAAGGTCTGATTGGATGAGAGAGCCACCATTGAAACTGTAGGTTTCAGAGTGGAGCATTGTGTGATGAATGTAAACATATGGGAGTTTCAATGGTCCCACCTCTGTTCCTTCTGACTTAACATTGACATAAGCTCTTAAGGGATGTTAGCGTAAATGCCGACTCTATTCTAACAAGCAGGAGAGGTGAAAAAAGTTGACGCTGACCTTCCCGAAGTTTGTTCTTTTTAAATTATAATGCAGTGAGTTGTTTTTCCAGCCTCTAACCCTGTCACCCTTAGTTGTGTGCTTACAGTTTGGAGCCATCGTTTGTAAGTGACACTCACAACTGGTACATTTTTTGCCCTTGCTTTCTGCATACTGTATGGTGAACCTCTCATATGAGAAGTGACATTTATGTACGAGTGCCCCAAGTCAAGAGTAGAGCAGCAATATAGCAGCCAGTTTCCAAATCAATGACAACTGAGGTTTTTCATCCATTCAAGTGGCCCATTTGTATAAAGACGTCACAAGAATCTGAGCTCCTCTCAAATTTTACATCAGACTAAAAGAAGCGTTTCGACAAGGGATGTTTTCGCCGCGAGGGATGAATCAAGACAACCAATTGCAACCCATCCACACCGACTTGACGTGACACCAATTTCTAGCCTTTCACTTGAAGAGCAGCCAGATCTATTCATATGATATTATGATAGAAGTCACTGAAATGACATTGAGCTAAATGACACTGGTGGCCAGCAAAGAAGGCAAAAGTGACATGCAGTCAATCTAGTATTGCTACTCCAATACATCAAGACAAATTTCAGAGAAGGTCTGTCAAAATAACGCTCGTCTCCAATCGAGATGGCAGTAAAAGTAACAGTACAGAAAGCAACAGTAAGGCGCAAAGATAGCATACAGGTTAAAAAGTTTGGGGTTGACTGCATTTATTGGATCAAAAATACACTAAAACAGTAATATTGTTAAATATTAAAATGTTTTCTAGTTTAATATATATTAAATGTAATTTATTGTGACAGCAAAGCCTTTACTCTAGTCTTCAGTGTAAGATGATCTTTAGCAGTCATTCCTATTTGGTGTTTAGCAAACATTTATTATTGTTATCAATGTTGAAAGCTGCTTATTTTTTTGTGGATTCTGTGGTGAATAGAAAGTTAAAATGAAAAGCATTTAAATGAAATAAATAATTGAAATACATAAAAATAAATATTATTTTATTTTTGTATGTATGTAAAAGTTTTTACTGTTTGATTAGTTTGATGCATCTTTGCTAAATAAAATAATGATTTATTAACTTTAAATTATATATATATATATATATATATATATATATACTTAATAAAATGAAATCTTACTGACCACAAACTTAATCATGACTGTTTATATGTGTATATATATGTATGTTTCTAAGTCCATTCACAGAGGAACAAAGGAAATATCATGGAGTGATCTTGTATCACCCAAAATGCCTTTATTTTGTGATAATTACCAGTTAACTGTACATTATTATATGAAAACTTACCTTAACTTGAAATAATAGTACTATAACTTAAAAAATCAGCCTAAAAACCTGGTCACACTATCCAATTCTTGCTATTAACAAGCCATTAAAGGGTTAGTTCACCCAAAAATGAAAATTACTCACCCTCCAGGAATCCTAGGTGTATATGACTTCCTTCTTTCAGACAAATTCAATCAGAGTTATTTTAAAAATGATACTGGTACTTCCAAGCCTTAGAATGGCATAGATGGATGTTTCTCTTCATCAGTCCAAAACAAGTCCAATAAAGTGCATCCGTCCATAATAAAAAGTGCCTCATGCGGCTCCGGGGGACGAATCGATGCATTTTTGTAAAAAAAATATCCATATTTAAAATGTAGGAATCACTTTAATCTAGCTTGCGCTGACTGGATGCACACAGAAGCAGCTCCGGGTGGATGACATAAGATACATACACCGGTGAGTCTTGCACAAACCAACGTTTGTTTACAGGAGCAAAGGAAGCAAAGTTTCCTTATACTTTAGCAAAGGAAAACCAGTCTTCTCTTGGTTTATATCGAAATCCTCCAACATTCTTCTTTACAAATCCTCGTTTTGTGCTTCTAATTTGCAACCATTGTTTTGTTTTGGTCTCTCCCCTGTGCTTCCACATTCGTCACTTCCAAGTGGCACAAGCCAAACGCCGACGACTTACGTCATCCACTTGAAGCTGCTTCTGTGTACGCTTTAAATATGGATTTTTTTTGTTTTACAAAAATGCTTTGATTCACTACAGAAGGCCTTCATTCACCCCCGGAGCCATGTGAAGCAATTTTTATCATAGACGGATGCACTTTATTGGACTTGTTTTGGACTAATGAAGAGAAACACCTGTCTATGTCATTCGAAAGCTTAGAAGTGCCAGGATAATTTTTAATATAACTCCGATTGGATTTGTCTGAAAGAAGGAAGTCACATACACCTAGGATGCCTGGAGGGTGAGTAAGTAATGCGCTAATTTTCATTTTTGGTAGAACTATCCCTTTAAGTACGACTTTTGCCTTAAAGGGATAGTCTACCCAAAAATGAAAATTTGATGTTTATGTGCTTACCCCCAGGGCATCCAAGATGTAGGTGCCTTTGTTTCTTCAGTAGAACACAAATGAAGATTTTTAACTCAAACCATTGCAGTCTGTCAGTCATATAATGGCAGTCAATGCGATCCACGGCTTTGATAGTCAAAAAAACATACACACAGACAAAACCAAATTAAACCTCGTGGCTCGTGATGATACATTGAGGTGTGAAGACACAAAACAATCGGTCTGTGCAAGAAACTGAACAGCATTTATATATATATATATATATATATATATATATATATATTTTTTTTTTTTTGTCCAACTGTCCTGAGTGTGTTCACAACAGGCCGCGTGTGACGCGTCAATGTGCTCTGGCTCAAAAGATGGGAGTTGGTGAAAAGGGTACCTTTAGCCCCATTGTACACTATATTGCCATGGTCAATAGTTAAATATTTAATTATGTAAAATAGTTTACAAGAATATTTGAGTGGTTAATATCGTGATTGACGATTTGTAATATTTAATCCAGAGAGCTGTTTAATAAAAAAGATTCCCCACGTGATGCTTTTTGGACTAGAGTTGACCAAAACCCACATGCTGTCTTATAAGCACTTAGTGTCAAAGCTTGCTCTATGAATGGAGGAAAGAAAAAGGCAGAGTGAACTGCTTCAAGAGGACAATATGAAATGACTCCTGTTGTGCTGTGTTCATTAGCTTTAATTCATTAATGTGCAAATTAACCCCAGACACACAAAGACCAGCAGCAGGAACATAGAGGGGTGTTAAGAGAAGAATCTAATTTGGTCATCTAAAGGTTATGAATGAATAATTCATGAAACGTTTTATTTCCGGTTGTCACATATTACTGTGGCCCCGCTGCCCCCTCGACTATAGTTTTCAGCGACGGTGCTAAGATGGCACATTGGGAGAGAGAGAGAGAGAGAGAGAGAGTAAAAAACGGGAAGAGAGAATAGTTCAGGTTCCAGAGACACAGCTGTGTGCTGATAGTTGGGCTCTGTATCTTTGCATCTCCGCTAGTGCATCAGGAACAGATGGGTCTCGGTTAATTGAATTATTTATTAACCAAATCTCTGAGCATATGCTGGACATTGAGCATCCTGTCTTGTCTGAGCCGCCCAGCAGTCGTCAAATTTCCGGCCTCCTCTGAAGAGCCTCCTCCCAACCGCGTTCCACATCCCGAGGAGAAGTGTAAGAGGGTCAATAAGAACAGTAGACACTAGAGGCAGAAGTGGGATGTGCTAATGATTTACCTATTTGCCTTTGGCTATTTCATACCACCAGCAATTTATTTTCCTCTTTCTTCCTCCACTCCAAGCATCGCTCCGGGCCTCCCCGTAGAAGAGGATGCCGCTTAGCTATCAGCAGTTTTGGGAGCAGTAAGAATAAGGCTGGTGAGAAGTTTTTGCCCTCGAACTCTCCAGGGATAAACAGCACTCTGTGAAGATGCCCTCCCCTTCCCAAAAATGAAAAAAGGAGCTGGAAATCACCCTCCACAATGTGCTTATCCTGACAAATGGGCCGATGATGATCCCCGATTAGCTTCGGTAGAGGTCACAATGCTCTTTTCCTATCTACTACAGAACACTGGCATTTAAAGACCTGGAACGTAATAAATGTGCAGCGATAAAAGGTTTAATACTAGCAGGGTCAAAAACATACTGTGTCGAAATACGCTCAATAAAGAGAGCCTCGAAAACAAACCGTGCCAAATCAAATTTAAAGCCGCTACGATGCTGTTCTTATTTTAGAGTTAAATATACGTGCTATTCGAGCACGTTCGGAGCAGACAGACAGTAGCTCATTCTCACCGCTGTCACAGCGCAGGCCCGAAATCCTCTCTTCTCCTGTCTTGTCAAATAAAATGAAATGGCTTTGATCTTCTATCCTAACTCAGCTCTGTATAATTTCAGCAGCTGCTGAGAAACCTGCTCTCTACCTGAGTGTTTGTCAGCCTGAGCAATTTGTCTTTGGATGGATTGCATTGGGTGATAGCTTTATGGAGTCACGGCCAAAGCTTGCAGCGCTGCCTGCAAAGAACAAATCTGTGATACTCACAATCATGCGAGACACGGGGAAGGAATGAAAGGGAAAGAAAAGGAAGAGGAACGGGACTGAAGGGAGAGAGAGAAGTCAATCAAACGCAGCTATTGTGGGAACCATTGTAAGGGTATCAATTACTTTGTGTCAGTCTCCAAAGACCTTCCCCTGGTAATGCTGAACACAAATACAGAACAAGATGTGAGGTAAATTATAGCTACACGGAGGTCTACGGATACACCGACACGAATACAGCAGAGAGACGCTAGACTGACAGCCTGAAGGGTGAGCCCAGAGATGTATCAGACATCTGTGCGCACGTTTCACTATCGAGTGTGAGTGTGTGTGTGCGCTGTTAGCGCCGCGCTTCTTCCGAGAGCAGCGCCGTCTTCTGAGACTTCCATTGTATTTAAAGTGCACATCCTCTTGTGTTTCAAAGCTTGAGTGGATAAAATAAAATTTACAAAACAGTTGGGGATCACTTGTACCTGCAACCCACACAGCTTGTAATTGCTCTGTGACTTCAGCTCAGCAGTGAGAGGAAAGGAACCAATTAAAAGCCAAATACGGCCTATGAGGTGTCCACTAAAAATAGCCAGTCAAGCAGTGTCTGCTGTGAGTTGTGACAGAAAATATGGCAGGTGGAATTTGGGGAATAGTATCCTACAGCTCTAAATAAGTGCGCCACTGAGTTGCTTTCGCGGTGCGAAATGAATTGTTGCAAGCAATGATTATAAGAAAGGTGTCTGCCGTTGTTTTCTCAAAGGACGAGATGTTTAAACATCCAGGCTCTCTAGCAGCTGCACACGGTCGACGTCTGTGGGAAATTAGGCAAGCTGAGGCTTGTTATTGTGTTGTGGCTGATGAAGCAGAGGGCTTTTTTTTTTTAGCCACCATTTACTTTTGTTCTGCATATTAATTTGGTTAATCTTGTTTGTGTCTAAACAATGATGACGTTTCTCACTGTGCTATCTGAGGATGCACCTTTATTGGATAGTGGCTGAACATGATTTTACCAAGTTGTATGAAAATGAAAATGTAGCTCTGTTCCAAAACCAAAGGATCTGCCTCATTGCCTTAGACAGCTGTCTTACCCAGCATCCTGATCATCATGGAACCTCATAAGTGACTGATTTAGAAAGAACTATTTGTTCCACATACAAAACATGTGGCTAAGCCAATAAACCTGAAAAAGTAATAAAAATACAATAAAATAAATAATAATAAAAAAATATTAGTTAATATAAAATTATTATTAGATAATATATAATTTTAATATATAATAATATATAATATTTTAATAAATATTATATATAATATATTTCAGCAGTAAAAATGTTTAATTTATTAAAATAAGTTTATTATGTATTATTAAAAAAAAGTTTGTTTATAATTGACATTTGTCTCACCTTGTATGTCATCTTGGATTTTCTTTTTCCTGAGCCTATCGCTGTGAATTATGGGATTACCTTCTCAACATAGTTTACATGTAGGGCTCTATGAAATCTGGTTTATTTTTTTCCAAATTTCATTTTTTATCCCGTTCTATTTTTTCTGGATTCCATTTTAATGGTAAACTTAAGAAACATTATTAAATACGCTTGTCTAATTAATTGAAATCATGAAACATACACAGTTTATTAGCAATTTATTAAAAGTTCAACAAAAATGACATTTTAAAGACCTTATGAAATACGTTAATCTTTTTTCTCAAATTTTATTTATTTATTTATTTTTATCATTTTTATAATTTTACAGAAATATTGTGTTTGGTTTTTATATTTTTTTTTTTCTGGTAAATACATTTTTATTAAAATAATGTTTTAATATTAATTTTACTAGTAGTAGTACTATCATGACATTAAGTAATGTCACAGTAAGTAATATCACAGTTTCTTCAAGTTAAACCGAACGTTTATTTTGACGGGTTGCTGTGAGGACCTTTAAGTTTCTGTTTGTATGATACGACAATAGTTGTTCTGACAGGAAACTGTAAAATGCACATGAAGTGTGTTCATGTACTCATATATTGAGGCGGCAGAGGCTAAAAAAACACAGCAAAACGTCCTGAACTAGTTTTGATTAATTCATCCAAAATTCCATGACATTCCACATTGTACAGGAAATTCCATTTTTATGGCTGGATTCCACAATTCTGTTCACGTTTTCAGCACAGTGGAGATCATAGGGCCCTAAACATTTAAAGCTGCCCTCACATGCATGTTTTTTAGGATGCTCCCTCTGTATGCAGCTCCCTAGGTTTTGGAATTGAGTTTTTGCAATATGTATTGATTTATTTCAAAATAAACCATAATCTACATTTGTCTTGCCTTGTCCACAATCATTGATTTTATCCTGAGCCTATTACTACAAATTATTTTCTGCAAAGTATGCAGGTGGCACCAGTGCTGCCTTACGATGCTCCCTCTGTAGGCCGCTCACTAGGTTTTAGAACAGTACCATGCATGTGGCTTATATTACTTTGTTGATGTAACACTTTCAAGGGGTCAAGTCCTCCCTCATGCTCCCCCATATTGTTAATCTTAATTCTGTAATGGACGTCCCCATCAGAAACGCCTCATACTAAAACAAGGTCAAAGATTAATCCATCGCCTTTAGTGACCTGGCTAATTATGAGGTCAGAATGAGTCAAAGATAGCCTAAGGAGTAATTTTATAGGGCCAGAGGTCAGACTGATATGTGATGTTGGATCTTAAAGGTCACAGTCTTGTTCCTCTGTCCTCTTCATGCCTGTTGCTCCAAATGTCTTTAATCAGGACTCTAGGCTTTTCAAGATCTTTCACAAGTCCTCTCCACTTCTACAGCCACTCCAATCCAAATATTTTTTTAACCAGCCTTGCCATGCATGTGGGTGGCATATAAACATAATTAAAATGCCATTATTGTGCTATATTTTCTCTGTGGTGGACACTTGACCCTGATGGGGGACTTTATGCTGATTTAACTCTTCTAGCATTTAAACAAGGCTTTTTATAAGCTTTTGACTGCTGTCCACTCTGATTAGGCCATGAGTTGTTTCTCAACAGTATGTTTTCATTTCTCATCTCCACCAGTACTTCTAAAGATTGGATGTTTGAGTGCTCTGTAATTGAGACTGAAACTTGGCCATGCATTATGGATCATAAGTACCAGACCTCATTTGAATATGCATTGCACAGTCCACCGAAGTGGATTGCCTCTCTAAGAGAGCAGGAGCGCTGAGCTGAATTATGCAAAGGACCCAAACTGGATTGAGACTTGAATTTGAGTCTCAAAAAATATCAGTTTTCATCTGTTTCGGTATCATAAATCTGGTGTACTGTGTATGCGTCTCATAAAAGCAGATTGTTTCCCTCCTCCTTTTGCATTTCCACCATATCTCTGCTCGGTAAGCTGTGTGTGTCGATTGGACGAACGCACAAACCGAGAGAGTGAATGACTCACTCCTGTCCGTTTAGTACTGCATACATAGAGAAGTGTTTCATCTACTGGCTTTGTGACAGGTCCAACCATGTGCCGCAGCTCATCAGTCCTTGCGACGTGGATGATGATCTTCCTCTCTGGGGCTGTGAGAGCCGGAGATGCACCGGGGATGCGATGGGACTAACAAGTACGTGAGTACAATGCAGTTGGGCGTTGACTCACCAGCTGGCTTTCAGCTCAGTGGTTTGTCAGATCCCCTCTCTAACGTTTGAGGGCATCCCAGTCACAGGCTTCCCATGCCTGAGACTCTCACAAACAAACTATTACCCTTCATTTTGAGCAACATTAATCCTGTTGTAATGGAGATGGTGTTTTATTTACTCAGCAATGCTGTGCACATATTGGATCTGGGCTGAATTCTGTGAGTAAACAAACGCTGATTGATTCTGTCAATGTTCAGAAAACTGTGACTCCCTTTCAGGAAGTGTTTGATTACCAGGGAATGGTGACCATTGGTAAAGAGAACATTTTGGTTTTGTTGACCTTGCACATACATGCATATTTGTTATATAGTGTTGGCACAAAACTGCCACTTGGCTGTCTCCTCCAATGATTACAGCAAAGTACAATTTATTTCCTTGACAAACAATCCTCAGGTGGTTCCCGCCTTGTTCCTCAACATAGAAAAATACTTCAAAATGGTTGAAACCGGTTTGAAAGTCAGTTTGAAGTCACTATATAACGTCATCCTTACCTCACACTGTCTTATTCAAAGGCCCGCGGTGCACCACGCTTTGCATCTTCTCAGTGCCATTCCATTTGAAGTGCAGTAAAACAAAAACATCAGTGGCTGGAGGTGGTTCTCTGGAGAAATGCTTTTTAATGTTGGATTGTTTGAAGCTGCATCTCTGTGAAATTCTCATTTTAAGAGGATGCACACTGTTTTTATAGGATATGAGTGAGCAAAGTGAGGAACTGTCAGAGAAGTAAAGTTTGAATATGAATACTGGTGTCAACCATCTTGCTTAGGAACAATTGATTTCCGTTGTGATACACCCACAAGTCCCATGTTCATGATGTACTTAGTGAAAGCTGTATTATTGCTCTCTGGTTGGAATAATGATGCTGGCTGTCATATGTATATAGGCCTACGCATGAGCTGCAATTTGAACAAGGCATGAAGCATTGTACAGGTATCTAAAAATCATAATTTAGAGTATATCTAAATGAAAAGAATCCACGTACAATGAATTTTCTGCAATTTAACAGAAGTAGCGACAGATCTTTTCTTCTACATTGTGATGTACATTCAAGTGAAACCTGATTATTTGAAAAAAAAAAGTAGAGTGGGGACTTTGTTCAAACCATTGGATGTTGATTGAATCTCAAGGTGATCCTTACAAAAATAACACCTGGCTACTATAGTTTAACCCTGGTAATTACGAATTTTTCATGTTTTTGTTACACTAGCCATAGTTTAATCATTGTATTTGTAGTAAAACTGTGGTTATACAAATTCTAATCAGTATGCCAAAACAATTGGTTACTACACTTTACCTATAATAAAACCACGGTAAATTAAGTTTGCAGTCCATTGTAAGAAAGGGTTTATGTGGTGAAACGTTGCATACGAGAATACCGTTGTTCCCCTGACAGAATGTTTACGTTTATGATATTTTGAATAAAAATTATGAGGCAAAAAAAAAACATGGATTAATCTTTCACAATAATATCCATCCTTATCCACAATAAGATCCATTTAGAAGATTTAGCAGCATAATAATTTGTGAATTGTCATATGCTAAGCTAAAAGTGTATTTCTACTTTTTCATACCTGTGTAGTAGATATTTTATCATGAATTTTGTCAAGAAACTTTCTATTAGCCTCAAATGGTAAATGCCAAATCGCCCGCTAGCAGACATAATTATATTATTATTATTTCTATCAAGAAATGTATTTTGTACAATAAAACATTTTAACCTGAGGCAAAGATTGAACTTTGTCTTATTTTGTTGGAAAAGGGGTCATCTGATGCCCATTTTCCACAAGTTGATATGATTCATTAGGATCTTAATGAGAAGTCTATAACATACTTTGGTTAAAATTTCTCAGTGGTAGTGTAAAAAACACCCTTTTTACCATGTCAAAATCAGCCCTTTGAAAAACAATGCCCGTCGAAACAATGGCGGTCGGACTGTTTACAGCTCCCTCAGCTCCTTCATGGCGGGTCTATGGTAAGACGGCAGTGTCAGTCAACAATTGCGGCAGCGGTGTGACGTCACAGACAAGATACTGAGAATGGCTTGATTTGAAAAAGGGGATATTATTTATAAAGATTAAAAAAATAATAACACTGGGTGGATTTTTATCATTATAGGGTGGTTGTGTACACACTGCAAACACACATTTATGTTTAAACAACATGTAAAAGTGAGTTTTGCATCCAGTGACCCCTTTGAAACCCGATAAATTAACTTGAAGAGCAGCACTGTATAAGCCACTGAAGCTTATTTTCAGAGAATGTATGATATGAATATCTTTTGTCTCACTGCACTTTGTCTAGCATTAGCATGTTTAAATATTTTTTAAATATCATGAAATATGTTTCCTTTTTACTGTAAACACCCATCATGATGTCCTGCCACAAATAACCAAGTGCTGAAAGGAATGTGTTGATGGCAGTTAAACATCAAGAGAAGGATTAATGTGATTACCAGTCAATAGCAATTATAGCAAGCTGAAACTCTGCATCCAGGTCTCATTAGCGTAGCTGTTAGTACAGACAGGCCTGTTTATTTTTAGCTGAGGGGCAAGGCAAGGCAAAGGTGCAGGGGGCAGCGTGTGGAGACTATTGATTAGAAGCGTGTGCTCGTATGTAGGAGGGGCCGATATGACCTTGGTTAATGACAGAGTAGAGGTGATGAGTGCTAACACAGCTGCGGCTGCTGTCGGCTATCATCTCACCTTTCAGCGCTCATACAGTGCCTATAACATCACAGAGACATAAAACATCCACAGGAATGAGAGCTGCATGTACACTGGGCCCTATATCCATCTTATTCTTAACTTAAAGAGATAGTTCACCCAAAAATGAAATTCTGTCATTAATTACACACCCTCATATCGCTCCAAACCCATAAGACCTTCATTCATCCTCAGAACACTAAGACATTTTTGATGAAATCCAAGAGCTTTCAGACCCTGCACAGACAGCAATCCAACTGACACATTAAAGGCCCAGAAAGAAGCTAGGATATAGTTAAAACTGTCCATGTGACATCAGTGGATCAACCTTAATTTTACGAACCTATGTCCTTACTACCTTTCTGGGCCTTGAATGTGTCTTTTGCGTTGCTGTCTATGCAGGGTCAAAAATCTCTCAGATTTCATCAAAAATATCTTAATTTGTGTTCCAGAGATGAATTTTTGGGTGAGTAATATGTTTAAATGTTAAATGTGGCCATTTGTAACTTGTGTGGGAGGTGGGAGGCTTCTGGTGTCATCTGCTTCCAGTCATTTTAGATGTATAAAAACTGTTTATTATGCCGTTTGATACTGCAAATTAGTATTTGTTATCATATTACTTATATGTATTATTGTAATCATAAATGCAGTGGTTTGTAGCGCAAATAGTGCCTAATGAATCACATTCACAGAAAATAGCTTACTTCCCGTAGATAAAGCTGGATCAAGTGGCAGGTTCTGTCTTTGTATTCTTAGGGCTTTGCATTAAAGGGGTCATCGGATGCCAAGTCCACTTTTACATGTTGCTTGAACATTAATGTGTGTTGACAGTGTATGTACAAATCTACCCTATAAAGATAAAAATCCATGCTGTGTTTTTTAATTAATCTGTAAAAATAATATCCCCTTTTTCAAATCGAGCCATTCTCAGATGTTGTTGTGGCATCACACCCACAGAGGCTGCTCCCACGATAGTTGATTGACATGAGCGTCTTACCTTAGATCAGTTGTAAAAGTCCGCCCTCATTGTTTCGATGCCGGAGCAGGGATGTAAGTTAGACAAGAATATCTCTGATTGAGCGATTGAGGTGTTGTGTTGCTGGATGTAATAATGAACATAGCTGTCGTCATTTACTCCGACATCTGAGCCGCTGAAGATGCAGTAGATTACGTTTGTTTGTGAAGGGAATGCGCCTCCCGATCTACATATATCCATCTATGTTCACGCGAATCATTCGTGTTCCAGCTTCACTTACAGTTTTGTAATAATATGCTAGTTAGCATGTTTAGCGGCTAATTCCTTGCATGATGCTCCAGCAAGGCCTCCAGCATCATGAAGGACCCCACCCATCCCTCCCACAATCTCTTCCAGCTCCTGCCATCAGGTAGAAGGTACCGGAGTATCAAAGCTCGCTCTGTCAGATTTCTCAACAGCTTTTTCCCCCAGGCTGTGAGAGTCCTTAACTCCAATCTCCCTGTCCCCCTCTGAAACCACGAAAACCTCAGCCTCCTCCCCCCAACTCATTAAAACTGCTGACAATTTTCCTAAGTGCAATTCTGAGTGTGGTACACACAGGTGGGTGGGCTACACAAACCGCCTGTAGTAACACACTTATGTACATTAGATACTTTCTATAAACACACACTCGCTGCTACAAAGACTCAATAGGATTATATGTTTATTTGTGCATTGCACTATGAATCATTTTGCACTATGCGCTGCTTCCCTCAAAATCTCTCTTCTGCACAATGTAATGCACAAAATATCTCTTTTGCACAATTTCATGTACAAATGTAAAAACTCTTTTGCAAAATATCATGTACAGTAGTTATGTAAAGTTTTTGTTGTCTCAGTTTTGTATGTGTAGTCATTTATTATTAACTATTTATTATAGTTATAGTATTTATAGTATATGTATAGTCAGATGGTTAATCGTTGTATAGGTCTATAATTGCTTTTCTTATTTGTGTGCTGTTCAGTGTTGGGCAAGCTACTTGGAAAATGTAGTGAGCTAAGCTAACAGTTACTCTTCATTAAATGAAGCTTAACTACACTAAAGCTACAGCCTTGGGTAATGTAGCAAGCTAAGCTACAGCAACATGGCAAAAGTAGTTTACTACATCTAAGCTATTTTTTACATTTTCATTTTTCTATTGAACCAACATCATACCAAGTCAATGCTCTCTCAGTGATCAATTAAACTGTCAGTCATACAGGCATAAAAGTCCAGTTTAATTGTTTATTCAACCACTCTTCCAAACCAATTTGGCAACAAAAATCAGTATAATGTACAGGGCTGGGTTTATCTCATATTTTGGGGGGTTAGGGGGGGGTTGAATTCTTTCTTGAAAAACATTTTTTTTAAAACAATGGCACCTGTTTCAGAATGTTGAATGAATAAAACAGGGAAAACACAAATTTTTTAAATAAAATAATTTATACATATAATTGAATAACATAGTCTATATATGAATGGGTGTTTGTCAACTGATTGCATGCCATCAGAGTTTACAGTGTTGACAGCTTTGTAAAAAAATAGCCTAATGGAAGTGCTGTAGTTTCGCTGTATATAGCTAGTGAAATATGACAGACCGCACAAAAACAGCACTTTAATTTACTGCCATTTTTAAAGATAGTAATTGATTTCATGAATACAAGACTGTGAATAAAAAACAAGTGCAAAATGTAAGCCAGATTTGGCCCAGACCCTGTTACTATCTGGGAAGCAAAGCTGAATTCTATTGTAAATTTGTTAACTGACAGTAAGAATATTTAACGGAATCAAGCGGCTATTTTCGTTTGCCAAAGTTTTTTTTAAAAAACATGCTAACATAAATTGTACGTCTTTGAGAGGAAAAATTAAACCCGACAGGTCACGGCGGCTAGGCCTATAAGTCACATTTTATTATATTCTGAAATAAACAGGCCTACAGCTTAATGTTATAATGTTCCGACATTATTTCCCTCACTCCACAACAAATCCTTTAACTTTAACCGTATTCAGACCCAAACGAGGATGAAAAAAAAAAAAATAAATAAATAAATTTGCCTAAACAATCCAAAACAAATTTAAAGCGAAACTGAAAGTAAAGTTGGGCTTATGTAGACTACCTCTCTTGCCACAAATACAAATGTTTCCATATCTGCAATGTATTTGAAGCGAAAATATTATGCATTGGTTAAGCTTTGTACTTCATGCACGTCGACGGAAAATATCATGATGAGCAAAAATGTGCCACGGGACCGGTGTTCACGCTGAACTGCACGTAACACACACTATTTAAATTGACTAGTGTAACTTTTGGGTGACTGTGTTTTATTTTTCAAATGAACAGGCTGCAGTGATAGTGCGCGATCAAACAGCTGAATAGCATATTCCGGCATTTTGGTCATAGTAAAGGCATAATTCGATACTGCAAAGTCCAAAGAAGTTTGACGTGTCAAGAATATTAGCAAAGATTATTATAATTCGTTTAGACTAGGGCCGTTTCTCAATATGCGTTCTTGTCTGTACTTGTGTTCTTGCAGACTTGTGAAACGTCATCAGTCGTCGCCCAAGTACTGTTCCAATTTAAAGTTCACATCTGGCCAAGTACAGTTCAAATCCCCGGATGTGTTCTTGCTCCGCCCCTTTTATCAAGGATGCATCAAGAGGAGACTTGTGCGAACTTGAGCAGCCATGTATCCCAGAATGCATTTCGCACCAATCAGCGAGCGTTAATGGCGGAGGCGAAATCCCGCATAATTTTCAAAATATTACTGTTATTCTGTCATGAAATGAAGTTTTAACAGTATTTCAGGCGAGAATGTCGTTGTTTAAAACTCAAATCTACAGTTTATTTACAAAGACCGCGCCTATTTGAAAATTTGTTTCGCCGATTTCGGACATGTGAGTTCCAGGCGAACACCGGGAGCTCAGTGGTCGTGTATCCCGCAGAGAGAGCCTCACCACGGCTAGTCCTTCTGACGTTTGCCGCTGGTCCTCACGTCTCTGTAGTGGTTAATCGAGAGGTATAATTCGTTTTGGGTAAATCTAACAGTTAATTTTTGGTCTCGTTAATCTATTAATGGTCTCATGAATCTTATCAAAGTTATGCTTCATAAATTATTTATCAATCGTAATTCAATGCTGACTTTTTAACATGCATTCGACTGAATTGTTTTTGTCTTCATTTCCGATTACATATGTCTCTTATACGTTATACCTATACTTTTATAATGGCTAATATTGTTAATTAAAACTGACATTTAACAAAAAAGGCAGAGCTGTGCTTGTCATGTTTCACTTTATTATATATAAAGTAAAGATGTATTATACACAGTGCACATATCGTCTAAATCACATATTAATATGTTTTAATTTTTTTTAATGAGTACGAAAAGAGGGTTGTGGTTAATGTTTTGAAGAAAACAAAGAGGCAGTGGTGTTTGATATCACTTCATTTTATTGTAATGCGTGTACGCGTTGCGTGAACCACATTTTTGTCGCTATTAATATGTTTAGATACAGAAACAGAAAAGAGGCAATGTTGTTTGATATAACATTTCGTTTCACTGTAATGTTGTACATTCCCTGAACTACATTTTTGCAGCTATTAATATGGTTACATTAAAACGAAAATAGGCAGTGGTGGTTGATATCATATTTCGTCGTATTGTAAATACATACAGTGAACATAACCGGAGTAGAAAAGGCGAGCTGACTGACGTTATCAAGTACACTGCTGTTCCATTTGCAGAATTACCCCAACAAACATGAGACGTCCACCCGACGTGCAGATCATGTCTATATTCCGACAAAGACGTTGAAATGACGTCGTTTGGCCGTCGTTTGCTCAGTGGGACACGACTTGCGTCCTCCCGTCCTCGGGAGTTCGTACTCCCAAGTCAAACTACCAAGTCCGAACTACAAAGGACGCAAGTCCGAACTTTGCGTACTTGGTATTGAGAAACGGCCTAGAACACTGTTTAATTCTTATTTCGCTATGGAACCTGATCGTTTTTTTTTTTTTTTTGTTTGTTTTTTTTTTTTTTTTTTTTTTTTTTTTTTTTTTTGCTAAGAACGAACCGAAACATTTTGCCTTTCGCCATGAATTTGACAACCCACACCCACCCACTCCCCATCTCCTTCTTCTGAGTTTGAGATCTTCCCAGAGCACTAGCCTGCTTCAAAGACTAAAATCAAGGCGCCCACCACTAGTTCAAGTGCTAAGTTTTTTTCTCAATACCGCTACAATAGAGGCAGTACGTGCATTGCATTCACGCGTTTGCATTGCAGATTATACAGGTTTCTGTTGCTACGTGGGCGCTCAGTTTTTTTTCTGACATTTAGCTAAAATATAAAGATTCAGCGCTTCACATAAGCAATTTGGTTGTCTCGACAACAAATGCTAGACTAAGACACACTTTTCTCATCTCCTCGAATGCAAAAAAAACCATTAGCCTTTAGAAATACAGAGCTGTATTATAAATAAAGAAAACATGTACTTTTTCAGTCAACGCTTCTTTATTTACCTCAAGTCTGCAAACACGCTGAGATGCTTCAAACTGCGCGCCGCACTTCATTCACGAGAGAGGCGGGAGGATTAATACGGTTTGACTGACAGTTTAATGAGCCAATGGCGTCACGAGGTTTAGTGGCGGTGACGTCGCTTACTGACCCAGGATCAGTGATCAGTAGCAGTTATATTTCCGATTTGAGCTTAAAGTATAGAAAAATATATAGCTTTTAGCTTTTGTTGACGCTACCGCGCTACTTGATCAAAATAAGAGCTTAGCTACTGAAAAGCTATTTGATTCAGAAAACAGCGACGCTACCACCACGCTACAGAGAAATGTAGTTAAGCTAGTAGCGTCACTACTTGTAGCGACTACTGCCCAACACTGGTGCTGTTGTATGTTTATATTATGTTTAACTAGTATGTAGCACCGTGGTCTTGTGAGACACGACATCTCGTTCCACTATATGTCAACATGACTTGACTAAATGCGGCTAAAGTAAACAGGCTCGTCACTCCAAAGAGAGAAGAGAGGGGCGGGGCGAGCAGAGCTCATTTTAAAAAGGCAAAAAGGGTGTTGTCTTACACTACCATTAAGGATTTTTAACCAAAGTATATTATAGACTTTTCACTAAGACCCTAAAGAATCCTATCAACTTGTGGAAAATGGGCATCCGATGACCCCTTTAAACTTCCAGATTTTAACCTTGATTTTGCAAAAGATTAACCAACTCTACAAATGGACTTGGGTCCACACCAAAAGCTGTAGTGGGAAAGCCTACACTTGCATTTAGATTGCAAATTAGATCACAACGCGGAGCAAATGTCTCAAATGTGTTATAATTTTGCATCCTATTATTTAGCAATAACAGCAGTCATAGCCTTAACTGCATTCATGCGACTGAATAGCTACATTAGTGGTGTTGCTAATATCCATCCATTAGACACATATTACTGAGTTGTAAATAAAGCTGTTAAGAATAAAAGGCAAAGAGATGAAACAAAACCCTAATGATAGAAAGTGAAAAGACTTTAGGAATAGCCTTTAGAGATTCTGGGTAGGGAGAGGAGGTGTACACACACACACACAAACACACACACACACACAGACACACACATACATACCAAAACATCATCATCATTTTCTTTTCCATTTAGTTTTGGGAAGTATTCTTGTGACCCTAATCTTCAAATGGTCGGAATGTGGGAAAATTTCAAGACTCCCCCTGAAAGTAAGAACAGTCAGGCCAAGATCAACAGAACGCAAGTATATCACATTTAGCTTGTGAGAGGAGGTGGTGGGAGCTCGCAGTTTGCGTTCCTCCTCCCTTTTCAAATTTATATCTGCCTGCAAAATGAATCTGTATAAGGTCACACTCCAATCAGGATTCCCACAGCATTCCCCGTCTAAATGTAAACTGAGAAAGCTATCAGCCTGAGCCAATGTGTGCCTTATTGAAATAAATGAGACTTCATTAGGAGAGCAAAATAGATGGCATTGCACATTGAAATTGTCTTACTGATTTCTCACCAACACATGCCAAAATGGGGGTTGCTATGTGTTCTCCTGATCCTGATAAAAGGCGAGGCAGATGTTGTGTTGAAAATTTCCTTTTACAATAAATGATTGCTTCCTCCGCTTTGACTTAATAGAGGGGTAGATTCCTCCCAAAATTCAAAACAGAGGGTCTGTTCTGCCGGATTCTGTCGGAAATCTGCAGATAGATGCGTACACGTCCAGATGCCTCCTGGTTTCAGCTAGCATGGTGAAATCCAAAAGCGAAATGTGTTAGCAATTGAAGCCAATGCCTCATCTCTCTGTACTGACGTTTTTATTCATTTTAACACGTGTGAAAGTAGATGAGATGGTTAAAGAGATTGACCCTAAAACAATGGCCAAACTACAGTCAGACGGGTTGTTTTGAGTTATAGGTGTGCGTGAGGTGAAAAAAATGAGGAGCGCAGCGACGATAGAATGAAAGAGGTTTAAATAGGAGCCAAATAAAAGACAGAAAGCCTGCCTGCACACATCTGGACAGAGCAGCGTGTGTTGGTTTAAGCGGAACCTCATACATCAATGAGCCATTTCAGCACATTGACTTTAAGGTTATTGGCTTTGGATGTTATAGTGAGGGCATTCGTTTTCAGGAGAAGACATCTGTTTGGCTTTGGCTGCCGTGTAAAGCTGGACCTGCCTCTCCGCCTAGAGTAAAGAGCCGTTCAGTCCAAGTATGATAACTATAAATGTAACAGCTTAATATTCTATGAGAATAGGGAAGTCTGCAACACAGATATGATGATAACATTTGGGGAATCACTTTTTCAGTTGATGAAAAAACATTGACAGCCAATCAGAATCCTCTACACTTGAGCAAATAAAGCTGCAGATAGAAAGAGTGCTTATATTAAACAGAATATTATCATCTGTTAGTGAGGATGGTAACATAGTTATTGTTATAGTTGTCTTTATAGTTATTGTTCTTGGTGTAAATGGGCCTACTCAGGCAGAGAGTGAGAGATCCATGAGTCAGGGTGTCGAGGTTACTACAAGAGACTGCAATTACCTCCTCTGATTATTATAGTTCCCCAGCACAGAGACGACATGAGGGTTTTCAGTCTGTATGCCAGCTCTTTTGTATTTGGCCTTCGCTGCTGTTGTCATGGAGCCTTGAGATTGTGCGTGTCTAAAGGAACCATTTTTGTGTCTGGCATGCATCTGGTGTGAGTGTGCATTATGAAACGTGACAAAAAAGCAACTGTTTTTAGCTTGTTAGGTGAATGTGCTTGCAATATGTGTGCACGTGAGCCAAAGAGACCTTTTCAAAAGAGAACAAGCGGAACTGTGCAAAGGAGAGGATAACAGAGTGCGCAGTCATCGATTCCCATTTTTAGAAGTGGCTTTGCTTTTTCCGTACTGAATGGCCGCGAAAACCAGTACGCCTCATATAGTCCACGTGTGACTCGGTGTCTGTTTGACTCCTGAAGCTCATCTTTCACTTGCAGAGTCTTTAGAGAAAGTTCACGTCTGGAGTCATTTCATCAGTGATCCACAAAGACCTGTCTGGCTAGCGAAGGGGTCACGTAGTGTGATGTATCATGCAGTACTGAGCAGCACCTGTATTCAGCATTCATGCTGCTCTGCACACTCTAACAGATTCTGGGTTGGAGAAGAGAGAAAATACAGTTTTTATGAATCTGGTTATCTGTGCATCTGTTTGTTGTTTTCTTTATATAGGCTGTTTTTCTTATTGTTGATTTAAAAATATTTTTGTAAGCTGAAATAAAAACTAAACTTCGAATGAAAATTTAAAACAAGACTTACAACTGAGAATGAAATACGAACAGTAATAAAACAAAAAAAGCAGCAATAAATAATCATTTTTGTAGTGCTTTTGTCACATGGCTGGGTCTGTGTGGGAGATGACATCCCACCAGCAGATGGCGATGTGATTTGAGGCCTATACTGAGTGTACCCAAGGTTTGGCTGGGTTGTGGCTAGAGGGGCTACAGCTCAGACCGGAAACTAACAATGAAATTAACTTTTCTACCTATTAGATTGCATTTATTAACGTCTACACCTACCGCAACCCTAAACATAGCCCTTACAATAATACAAAAACAGTATTGTTGTTGTACAGTGTGACAAAAATAATGTTTGATTGATGTGCACATGCCCAGTAGCCAGAGCTGTCTCAATTCTATCCCTTACCGTTTGGCTGGTTAGTATGGCCTCATTAGTTTCCTACTGGTAGATGTCATGATAGCACCATCTGGATCCAAAAAGACATCTTCATTGACATCCGTTGCATAAGTATTCATACCCTTTGAAATTTAGCTTTGGAGCATTCATATTGCTTGTAGATGTTACTACACTTTGAGTGAAGTTAACCTGTGGCAAATTCAATTGAACGGGTAGGATTTGGAAAGGCATGCACCTCTAAATTAAAAGGTCTAATAGCTGAAAATGCATATCAGAGCAAAAAACTAAGCCCTGAGGTCAAAAGAACTGCCTGTAGAGCTCAGAGACAGCATTGCGTTAATGCACAGATCTGGGGAAGAGTTCAGACTTCATTACCCATAATGGAAGAAGCTTGGAACAACTTCCTACAGCTAGCTTCCTGTCCAAACTAATCAGTTGGTAGAGAAGGGCTTTGGTTAGAGTGGTGACCAAGAAGCTGATGGTCACTGTAGTTGAGCTCCACGATCATATATGCAGATGGGAGAAACTTACAGAAGGACAAACATCAGTACAACACTCCACCGATCTGTGCTTTATGGCGGTGTGGCCAAACTCAATCCACTCCTCAGTGACGACACATCAAAACCCACTTGGAATTTGCAACAAAGCACCTAAAGAACTCTCAGATTGTGAGAAACAAGATTCTCTGGTCTGATGAACCTCAGTTCCAAGCATCATGTATGGAGGAAATCAGCCACTGCTCATTACCTACACAGTGGCATCCCAGCAGTAAACTGTGCTGGTAGCTGTGGCACTGTTTTTCAGTGGCAGGGACTGAGGGACTCACTATATTTTGCTCAACACAGCAAAATATAGAGAGAGCCTCAATGAACACCCAGTCCAGAGCATTCAGAACCTCAGACTGGGCAGAAGGTTCACCTTCCAACAGGACAATAACCATAAGCACACAGCAAGAGTAGCTTATAGACAACTCTATAAATGTCCTTGGGTGGCCCAGCCACAGCCTGCGCTTGAACTCAATCAAATATTTCAGGAGAAACCTGAAAATGTGCGTCTGACCCCATTGAACCTGACACAGTTTGAGAGGTGAAGAGGTGAAGAGAAGAATGGCAGATAATTGCCAAATGCTGATGTGCAAATCTATTAGCATAAAAGCATTATACCCAAAAAGACTAGAGGCTGTAAAGTATTTAGTTAAGGGTATGAATACGTAATATACTTATTTCAGTGTTTTATAATACATTTGCTAAGTATGGTGTATGGAGTTATTATGGTGTATGGAGTGTTGACTGGTTTGGAAAAAAAAAAGTAATTTAAAGCAGTTTAACATAAGGCTGCAACATTGGAAAACATGAAAAAAATGAAGGGGTATGAATACTTTTGCAATGCACCTATTTATTTATTTATTTTTAGTGCGTATGTGTGCAAATGATTTTTTTTTTGGTTGATCTTATTTTAGCAAAGATTCATGAGTGTTGTAAAACAGGATAAGTTGTGAGAATGGACAAAGTAGAAATAAATTATTATGCGTGAAATAATCTTGCTGAGATGACAGTGCACGCTGTATGCGAAAAATAAAGGATTTACAGGACTAAAAAAATGAGGTAATAAATTTCACTCCTGCTTTTGATTTGTGATTGTGTTAATTAAAGTGAAATGACAGATTTGGTGTCATCTAATCTAAATCAGCAGATTAAAAAATATGTAAATTAGTGTCAAGTACAAAAAGGGCTGTTGTAACAGATTATTACTGAGCCAGTTTTAACAATAACAGAAATCAGACACTAATAAATGGGTAATAAAATGGGTTTAACACAGTACACTGTAGAAAACACACAGATATTGGACCAGATGTGGTTTCCCCTACAAGTCAACATTTGTTGTTATGTATGTTGTAGAAATAAATACGACTTGACTTGAAACAGTAAATACATTTGGTGCTTTTTTTAAGATTGGTCAGCTGAGTGACAAGGCATGTAGGAAGGTGAGCGGCTGTGTGTGATGTATGAGAGTGAAAAAGAGACAGGAGAAGTGTGTAGGGGAGTAATATCAGCCTCTACTCACTAACCTCAGTGGCTTTGAACCCATTTCTCCAGTAGAGAGGTCAGCGCGCATGCTGAAGAATCCAGTGATGACAGCATAAAGTGACAGCAATGAAATTGGAAAGAGTGGTTGACCTTTCAATGACACTTAGAAAAAAAAAAAAGGATGGCAGACTGATAAGGCTCGAGATCTGATTTTTCTTGAGATGGGCTGCTGGGTCCGTTTCAGTGTCCTCTGCCAAAAAGAAGAAGAAGGGGGAAAAAAAGCCCAGTGGAGAATTCATTGCAGTCCCGTTGATACTGCAACAGTACTAGAGATTGCATTTGCTGGCACACACTTTTACTTTGGTCTGCAGTGGAAGGGATGTCAAAGGAATTTGTTGTCTGAGGATTGTTTGTAGTGCCTGGTGCTCTCAGCTGTCAAAATGAGTTGAGGTGAAAACTGTAAATATTAGTTTGCTGCGTCTGACAGCTCAAAACATGCATTTCAATAACCAAGCAACCAGACCATGTTTCTCTCACTCCAACCTTTGTACTCGAGCCCACTGATGGACAGCTGCACAATGTGGAAGCTCTTCCTCTCGTATACCGCAGATGTAAGCGTATCTTTCCCTGCCATATAGAAATAGTGTAACATCACATTAGGTGGGCCTGTCAATACTTGAGCAGGCCATTTATATGATTCTATGTGCCCTTAAAAGTAACCCCACAGACTCTGCTGACAGCATGAATGTTTCCTCCACTTTAGGAATACTTCAAAGAAAAGACTGTCCTCGAGCCTGCTGATAGTTAAGCGATGGATACGACCTCGGTGACATGAGATTTTTGAGAAGGAGTACAAAATGGGGAGACCAGAGGAAGCATGGTGGGAGTGGAACGGGTGACGGTTTAAAAAGAGTGCTTCTTCGAGAAAGCCAGAAGTGCCCACAGGGAGGATTAATGGGAACAAAATGAAAGGCTCCTGTGTGCCAGACTCTCTGAAACCAAACTCTTCAAAACCAGACGTTCCACCACCCACCTGATCCTGAGCAGTTGTGCTGTTATTTTTGGAGACAACTGCCTTTCTTTATTTTGGTTGAACCAGCTGAGCAATATTAGAAGGCACAGGAAATGTATTTTGGCACTAGAGTAGAGAAAGAACGGGGGGCTTCTACGTAAGGGATAATGTACAGTCAGCAGGTCATTATTGCTAGATAAACCCCTTTGAGGCGATACAAGATCCCGTCAGGGTTTATTTTGTGTAAACGACTGACTTGTCTGTACTGATATCCTGCTAATTACATTGCTGTTTGACAAATAAATAAATACGCTCACATAAAATATTGATTTAAAAGGGTGGTTCACCCAAAAATTTAAATACACACCTTGATGTTGTTCTAAAACAGTATGACTTTTTGTCTTCTGTGCAATATAGAATTAAATATTTTGGGAATTCTTTTTTTTCTCAAAGTCAGTTGTCACCAAAACAAGTTGGTTAACTATTCTGTAAAATATCTTTATTTGAGTTCTGTAGAAGTAAAGTAAGAGTAAAGTAGAGTAAATGATGACAACATTTTCAGTCCCACTTTACATTAGGTGGTCTTAACTACTATGTACTGACATTAAAAAAATAAATATAATGTATTTATTGTGTTCATATTGCATTGCACAACACTTCTGCTGCTATTGGGTACGTTTAAGGGTTGGTTAAAGGAGAAGTTCACTTCCAGAACAAAAATCTACTGATAATGTACTCACCCCCTTGTCATCCAAGATGTTTGTGTCTTTCTTTCTTCAGTCGATAAGAAATTATGTTTCTTGAGGAAAAAAATTCAGAAATTATCTCCATATAATGGATTTCAATGGTGCCCCCAAGTTTGAACTTCCAAAAATGTAGTTTAAATGCAGCTTTAAATGGCTCTAAACAATCCCATCCGAGGAAGAAGGCTCTTATCTAGCAAAAGAATCTGTCATTTTCGAAACAAATTGACAATTTATATACATTTTAACCTCAAATGCTCGTCTTGTCGAAGTCTGCATGTGCTCTATTTTTCCGGTTCAATACAGTTAGGGTATGTTGAAAAACTCCCATCTTGTTTTCTTCCCCAACTTTAAAATCATTCTACATTGCTGCAGAAGTACTGACCCAATGTCTTCAAAGTGAACATGCAAAGAAGATCAAACGCCCTTTTAAAAAAAAATAAAATAAAACAGCGATGTAGAACGATTTTGACGTTGAAGAAGAAAAAGAGATAGGAGTTTTTCGACATACCCTAACTGTATTGACCCGTATTACACGTGCGCGTCACAGTGACGAGACAAGACGAGCATTTGAGGTTAAAAAGTATATAAATTGTCAATTTGTTTCAAAAATAACAGATTCGCTAGATAAGACTGTTCTTCCTCGGCTGGGATCAAACTGCATTTAAACTGCATTTTGGTAGTTCAGACTTGGGGGCACCATTGAAGTCCACTGTATGGAGAAAAATTCTGGAATGTTTTCCTCAAGAAACATTTCTTCTTATAGACTGAAGAAAGAAAGACATGAACATCTTGGATGACAAGGGGGTAAGTAAATTATCTGTAGATTTTTGTTCTGGAAGTGAACTTCTCCTTTAAGGTGTAAGAGATCAACAGTGTACTTATAAAAATATTTAATTACAGATGTAAATACATGTAGGTATTTTTTTAAATATAAGTACAATGCAAAATGTACAGGTGCATCTCAGTAAATTAGAATGTCGTGGAGAAGTTCATTTATTTCAGTAATTCAACTCAAATTGTGAAACTTGTGTATTAAATAAATTCAGTACACACAGACTGAAGTAGTTTAAGTCTTTGGTTCTTTTAATTGTGATGATTTTGGCTCACATTTAACAAAATGTAATGTTTTACAATGTTTTACAATTTGAGTTGAATTATTAAAAAATAAAATGAACTTTTCCACAACATTCTAATTTGTTGAGATGCACCTGTATGTACGGAATAAGTGCAATGTATCCAATGATTAATTTAAATGTAAGTACATGGTATTTAAGTCCACCTAATATAAAGTGTGGCAGATTTTTCAATTTTAGGTGAACTAGACTGCAGACTATTCCACTTTTTTTTTTCTCCACCATCAGGCCAAACTGTTCTCATTACAAAACCATGCTGATCCAAACTAATTGGCACATTTAAAGTTTATTTTCCACTGTGGTGCTATGAAATATGGAATATACAGTATGTTACCTCATTTATGCAAGAACTGGCGATGGTGTAATTCTGTAGTAAGAACTGGAACGGGTACCCCATGCAGGATGATCAAATCATATAGAAAAGGTAAAAGTATGCAGACTAGCAACAAGGGACATTTATTGACTTAACATAATATCATTACATGAGTAGTATTGATATATAAGTTTTAAAGAGTTAGCTAGTGCGATGTACCTTGGTGGAAAAAAAAAAAAAAAAAAAACATGTAGGAAAATATTGTGCTGTAAAATCATCACGTCACTACAGTCGTTCCATTGGCATGGTTAGCTAACAGTGCAGAGAAATCCAGGCTGGGAACGGATTGTAATTGTAATGTGCTGAACCGTGCTCAAGTGAAATTGTAGCTGGAACCGTTGGAATGGTGGAAAAGTGCCAACAGTGTATGTTTTCCCTAAAATGGTCAGTTATACAGTATTGCAAAGAGCAGCGGTCATTATTTGGGAATGATGCGATTGACCAGTCAGAATCAAGTGTTCCAGAGAGCCGTGTAATATGGTTGTATCCACCTGAGTCATGGACATAAGGTTTAATGGCGTAAATGTGTGAATAATCACATCCTTTAAACTGAACATGCAAGGTAAATAACAACATTCCCCAGATTTTTAAGGAGTTGCAGTAAACTAATGAAATTCCTCATCTGCCAAACAAGCATGAAGTTTGGCCTGACTGTGAATTCAGTATAAATCAGAGACTGTTTTGCAATTTGAATAACCCATGAGCCAATGTTAAGCAGGTCTATTTCACCACAGCCAACCTTTACAAGTCTGATTTATGTAAATTGTTATATTGTGGTGCCACTGCAACATATTGGAATATGAAAAAGGAATATTAAGAATTTAGATTCGATCCAGAAAACACTGCGCCGTTGTGTTTTTCCCTATGATATATTTAAGGAATATCCTCATTACGGTAAAAGGACCACGTTACATCATTTGCCATTATGTTTTCTGGAATCATTCCCTCCAACGACATCATTTTGCCCAAACAAACAAACGAAGAAAATGCGTAGTACCATTTCCTTTGAGATCTCCTTAGGCGTCAACAAATCTGATCAAGTTTTCCAAATTCACCAAGAACAGGGGGAGGAAGATGAAATATGCTTTCACTTTTCACAGCTCTAGTTGCATAATCCTATTCTGTCTCTGCCCATTAATTTTATATTTAACATTGCGCCTTGGTCAGGGCACCGTTCAGTGTGTGGGAGAAATGTAGTGGCTACCTGGAAGCCTCTGGCATAAATGTGACACAATGTTTCCCTTAGAGATACAATAATACTAGTTAAAACAAATTCATTTTTCTCCTTCGAATGTAAGCCAGCTAACTGATGTAATGCACTGTCTGGAGAGAAAGAGAGAGATTAAGGGTCTGAGGAGAGTGGTGGACAAATCTCATTTAAAAATGGCAGTAAGGACATGCATAATTCAGACCCATTACAGGGTGCGGCTCCATTGCTCAACATTAATTGAGACCTTCACATCTGATCCAGAAAGAGTTCCTCTTTAAATTCACACAAGAAAGAACTCGTCTTGTATGCCAACATAGCATAATTTATATACCTTCGATATTAATATGATATATTATTGTTCATTCACAGCTGGGTGCGATGTAATTTCTAATATATTTAATGTTTCTTAAAATACTCATCAGATACTTAATGGATGGTGCATTGCTTCACTAGTTTTTCAAAAAACATTTGATAAATCTGTCTCTTTTCTCCGTTCTGTTTCTCTGTCAGAAATGGACTTTTTCATTTTGACAGACATTGGCTGAGTACTTGTTTACACCGTTTCTGGCCTTGCGTGGCGGTCTGGTTGTGGTTGCATTGTCAGTAGGAGTTTTTCTTTAGCAGGTGTACTCAGCTGTGAAGAACATCTCTCTGAATCAGACTTTGAGTGAATTTGGTCTCGTTTGGTGCTCGTTTCTCTTATTTTCTATTTGATAAATATTTACCAGGCTAAATCAGTGTAAATATCACTCCTAGTCAAAAGTTTTGACACACCTACTACTATATTTTCCAATCCCAGGCTCATAAAAATATGTTCCTCTACATACATTTCTGCAACACTGTAATTATGTATCTTGCTGTATGTTTCTTGGCAGTTTCAAAGTGAAATGTGATCCTGGACCACAAAACCAGTCATAAAGGTCAATTGAGTGAATAAATAAATGAATAAATAAGCTTTGCAATGATGTATGGTTTGTTATGATAGGACAATATTTGGCCAATATTTGGCCAAGATACAACTATTTGAAAATCTAGAATCTGAGGATGCAAAAAAAAAATAAAATAAAATAAAAAATAAAAATCTAAATTGAAAACTTTAAAACTGTCCAAATTAAGTTCTTAGCAATGTAATTGCTTAACTATAAATTAAGTTATAAGATTTGATATATTTACTGTAGGAAATTTACAAAATAGCTACATGGAACATGATCTTAATATCCTAATGATTTTTGGCATTAAAAAATCAATAATTTTGACCCATACAATGTATTTTTGGCTATTACTACAAATATACCTGTGCTACTTAAGATTGGTTATGTGGTGGAGAGTGGCGCTAAAAAAAAAACAAAACAAAAAAAACAATAACACACATTCAATATGTAACTGTGGCACATTTTTATTATGTTGGAACAGCCATGTATTGCTTTTTTTTATTACGTTTTTATTATGTATCCGTATCACGGAGATACCGAGCACACAGACTGAATTATACAACTTATGCATATGAAACGTATCATTTTTCAAATCGTGCAGGATGTTAAAATTGTTTTGATATAAAATGTAATTGTAACAATTTGCAAGTAACTGTGTGAAAATTAGGCTTTATTAATCAAAACTCTGTACCTGTAAATTATTTCATATTTTGTGTGAAAATCAATAGAATCGTGAGAACCAAGTTTTGTTTACAGGAGCAAAGGAAGCAAAGTTTTAAAGGAAACCTAGTCTACTCTTGGCTTAAATCTAAATCCTCCAGCATTTTTTCTTTACAAATCCTTATTTTGAATTTCTAATTCATGACCGGTGTTTTGTTTTGCTCTCTCCTTTGCGCTTCCGTGTTCATCACTTCTCACCAGAGCTTACGCTACGTCCACGTCCTACGGCATCTGCTGCAACACCACTGTCTCGTGAACGCACGTACAACAGTTACAGGAAGCTAGAGGATAAAGTTTGAAATATGTATATTTTTCTTACAAATACATCAGTTCAATCAACACGTTCTCACTCCTAATTCGTCACATATTTACGTTTGGTCAGAACCCCTTAGCATCGCTTTTTGACACTCAAGGTATCTTTAGCAACACTTTTTGACGTGCAGGGTCCTCCATTGTTATCAGTTGATGAATTAATTTAATGGTTTGCGTGCATTTATAAAAAAATAGAAATTAATTTATATAAATTTATAATTTCATTGGAGCACCTAACCCCATTCCAACCCTAAACAAAAACAAAAAACACGTAACATGAAAATGTAAGTACAGTTACAGGTATTTATTGCAAATACTGACCATAAACAAGCAGTATAAAAGCATTACAAACAAGTTCTGTTGCATTCCAAGTCTGCTTAAGCCATACGATATCTTCATGTGAAGAAGAGAGTAAAACAAGGTTTTAATCACTGAAAATTATCCCACTGTCTGTGTTCACATCTCATACAAAAAGATATTCCTATAGCATGACTGCAGCACACAGGATGATTCCTCTATTATGATTCTTCATCTATTCCTCTCACAAATCAACTGTCTTGCCTCAGAAGATTTGGAATATTAATACTTTCTGAATAAATTATGACTCTAGTTGTATCTGCCTGTTATATCTTTGTGTTTTATTGACAAATGGAAGGCTTGGGGGCAGGGGCTGGGTTACGTGCTCATAAATGTGTAAATAGTATAATATAAATAAAACTGTTGTGACTGTTTATATTGAAAAAATCACACCCCAACATATATGCAATACTGGCAATATTATTACCCAATATATAATTTAATCACGACAATAAAATTCCCAGTGCCTTTTGCATCAGCATATTGACGCCACGTGTTTCTTGTTCTTGTTTAAAGGACACTGCACATCGAAAAATTACATTAAAGGGGTATCCTGTGCATCAAAAAGTGACACCAAAGGGTCCTGACCAAGCGTAACTATGATGAGTTGGAAGTGGGAATGTGATGATTCGCTTTAGAAGCCCTTTATTAACCCTTTGGAGCCATGAGAGCACTTTTTTAATGATGGATGTATGCAGTTTATTTGAATTCTATTAGACTATATCAACACCCATTCACTGCCATTATAAAGCTCGGAAGAGCCAGGACATTTTTCAATATAACTCTGATTGTATTAGTCTGAAAGAAAAAAGTCATATACACCTAGGATAGCTTGAGGGTGGGTAAATCATGGGATACTTTTTAAATTTTTTGAGTGAACTATCCCTTTGAATTATAATTTGAATTCATATGTAAAAAAAAAAAAAAAGATCTTATGTGTACCAGTGGTACTTTAGCTGAATGTGGATGTAGGACAGGATTGTATCACCAGTCATTTTATTTCCAAGTCATTACAGCTGTTTTTTAAACCAACTTTAGGGCAATGCGACTATAATGTCTGACTCTAGAGCAAATGATGGCTGTAATCGTTCGACTGAGGGGAAATCACAATCTTAGCACACAGTTCGAGATACAATAGCACTTGTCTTTCATCATTTGTTAAAAAGCCACAGTAATGTGTTTTTCAGCTGTCTAGCAGTATAATAGAACTTGTCTGCTTCGCTTTAATGGTGCCCTCTATCCATAATCAAGCTGATCTTCCCAGTGCTCCTGATGAACATTAGATTTTAATTAGCTCCACTGCAATGATTTGTTCAGCTGATTAAAGTATCTTGCCTTCTCTTTGTGTAATAATCGCTGTTCTATCTCTAAATGCCTCCCAAACATGAGACCGCTCTCTCTTTTTGTGTAATAGACCTGAAAGAGTGTGTGGGGCCTGATTGCTTTTCCATTGCATCCAAGACGGAGGACAGGAAAAAAGAAAGTTGCCCTTGACCTCAAAGCCGTAATTCTCATTTTGGAGGTTAAACGCCGGCAAACGGCACCTGGATCCAGCGTGTTTTATTTAGACACAAGCCGTGATCTCAGGCAAAATTAATAGTCGTGTAAGCACACGCATACACATCGCCCTCACATTCTCATTTTTTCAGTCTGTACACCTCAAAATCTGGCAGTTCAAATGCATTTTAACCCAAGCTTCTTAAACCTCACAGATTTAAGGCTCTCCTTTTCCCCCAGAATTCAGAGTCGGGAAGCATAGCACAGCTGGTATGTAAAAGGAAAGGGTACATTTATCATGGGTAATGTACTTAAAAGATGATTCGGATGGGTTATTTTGTCATGAAAGGTCTCTTTGTTAACAGTCACAGTGTAAAGCTATAATACCATGTGCAGTGTGAACTAGGAACCTAGGAAATATATTTCCTGTACTCACATGGGAATGTGTGGCAGATACCGTACGTCTTAATGATTAAATGTTTGCCAGTAATAACTCAACTGAAGTGCACTACAACACAGGGATGGACTTTCAAGGTTTAAGAAATACTAGTTTTCATTCATTCTTTTCGTATCAGTGATTATTTCTTTCTCAAGTGTCTTACTACCACGATGGACTATGGAAGATGCTTCTTTTGTCATATACTGTCCTTGGAGGGAAAGAAGGCATCACCTTCCTCTAGAGAGCAGCGCATTGGCTTTTCAGAATTTTTAATCAAGGTTAAGTAAGATGATTGTGATGATGTGCATTTTGATGAGATCCCCCCATGGCGCACTCTGACATGACCTTAATCTCCAAAGGACAGCCTCCTCCACACTGGCACCACTAATCGCAATGCTGGAGAGCATCCAGGTGTGGTTTATAAAGTGACTGTGATATATCTGTCACACTTACCCACACTCTGTGCCCTCAGATCAGTGGGTGGGAGATAGACGAATACAAACTCTGATGGATGAAGGAGACCAGGCTGGTTAAATGGCTGAGGGAGTGTGTAAATATTTCAAATGTGGACTTAAAGACAACGGCTGTCAAAAAAGTTGACGGAAGATGAAAGGCGGTGATCAATGCGCAAAGTCAGATAATCAAACAATATGAGGCGCATCATATTTTTCAGTCGCGGTTTTCAGTCAGACTGTGTATGTTCTCAGGAAAAGTTGCGCAGCAGGCCAAAATCCTGAAAACCAAACACAAAGGATATTGGACCCCGAGGTCCCATTTGAACGAGAGCCGCATTCTCCGTGAACGCTCGCAAACTCTCTGTTCCTTCATGTCAACAGTCGGGCAACTGGAGGTTCTGTCTGGTCAGCCTCCAATCAGGAAGTGGATGATATATGACTGCGAATTCCAGTGGTTTAAGTTAACACATTAATAACAGCCCAAACACTGCGGCTGGAAAAGAGAGAGAGGAAAACAAGCCTAACCAAAGACATATGGAAAATATTTTCTTTCCCCTTTAAATTATATGTCTCAGGGCTTCGGAGTCCAATTACCCTACATATTTAAACTGCTGTTTATATTTTAAACAAAAATAAAGCCCTAAAACTCATGCCAAAGCCCTTTTGCAAACTCCTCATTGTAGTAGAGCCAGCAGATGGAGACGGTGACATTTCTGCGTGAGCCTATGCGAGGCAGCTTTCAAAGTTTAATTATCAGTTGTAAAACATGCTCCAAGAACAGAGAATAAAAGAGCTATGCGTACATAATTTGGCAAGACAGGAAACCTCCAAATGCAAAATGTATATTGTAATGTGTAATGTGCATTTCTGATAAAACCCGAATCTGTTTTTAATCAGTGTAACCAATGCGGTCATTTCCAAAGCGACGAGCTGACTGTGACAGTTAATTCTTTTGCCTTTTCCGTGCTTTGGTCTTCTTGACTTTCCCAGAGAATAGAAGATATTCAATAAGGGGTGTCCTCAATGTTTAATTTCATGCTCGAAGACTTCCAAATGTCTCTCCAACAGGATGGGGAGAAAAGGGACAGATTGCAGTACGTTCTGACCTGTCCATGTTTAATTAATTTGGTGGCATTTTGTTCCCCCATAAAAGGATTTATTCGTTCTCATTTGAAAAGGGCTAGTCTTCTCTCGTCTGCGTTGATTACCGCCAGTACCGTTACTTGGCATGTTAGGTACTCTCACGTGCTGATGTGAAACGATTGTTTTACACTGCCAGTAATATTTTGGAGGCCTTTAAACAATAACATAATGAATAATTTGAATAATTTAGTGCGCATGCAAGATGATATTATGTAAAATGATCAAGGGCAGCACTTTCAAAGGATTTTGAAATTGAGATTTTATCAGGGAAAAAAAACTGAAATGAACTGACACTTTCCATGAATATGGTTCAGATTGGTATCCCATTACTTTCTTAAAAGCATTAGTGTTTTTGTTGCAACATCAAATTAACCTAGCAAGCTTGTTAAATGTCTGTGGTGATTTTTCTCTCATTGTTTCTTGCCCTTCTGAACTTCTCAGATGTATCCAGCAATTAAAATACAGAACACAGTCTGTTGAACAAATATTCAGATCATTGTTGTTTACATATTCATACATTTTATTGACTGAAAACATGATGTCTATCTAATAAAAACAAGTGAACCCAAAAATATGGGGTCAGTTTAAGGACTAGATTTACTAAATCGGGCAAATTAGCGCAAAAGCGCAATGGGCGTGGAACTTTCTCCAGGTGATTTACTGACAACGTGCAAATTAAAGAACACAGAGGCAACTTCTCATTTACATATCAACGAATGCAATATACCAAGCCACAGTATGTTGAAAAGAACCGGAGGCCAAAAAATGAAGGGTTGCAAGAGGTTTTGATAGACCTGGTACTGCGTGACTCCTCCTAGTTGAGGGTTCCAAGTTGTCTTTTATTTCCTGAAGCAAATGAAGAATAACATGGCTTGCAAACAGTATGTGTGGATAATATGTTTTTTTCTGGCAGTCTTCTGGCAAATAAATTAATACATGTGGAAAAAATTCTCTTCTCCTTTCTACCACACAATTTTGGGCGTTAAATAATGGCGCAAATACCAGCAATTTTACGAGTGCAAATGTTAGTAAATTGTGTTGCGTAATTAATTTGAATATTCTCCTCATAAATTTTGTGACTGAAAAGGAAACTCCTACAAATGCATATTCAATAATTCCATAAAATAACTGTCCACGCCTTTTCAGCGCTAATTCTTCACTGCGCGTCTTTAGTATATCCTGACAGTACTATTTTAACGCCAAAAGACAATTTGTGCTTATGCAAGCTGTTAGTAAATCTGGCCCTAAATGTACAGCATACACTCTTATTTGTGTGCATTGTTGGACTCATTACTCAAACAAATGTAATTTATTATTTGTTATAAGTTACTCCTTCCAAAAAATAATGTTATTACATATTACTTTCTGGCAACAGTAATTAGTTACGCTAATAGTTACATTACTTTTCCTTCATGCACTACAGAAGTTGTAATTGTCTATATTCCCCATAAAATTCTTCTAAATTATTACAAACTATATATTTCGTCATTTGACCAAAGCTACAAACACTCATTGGTGACTGATGGTGACTTTTAATTAAAAGTGTTGTATTAATATCATTAATTGTCATGTGTAGCTTGAAGCTAATAATTATAGCTATAATTTCTCTGTAACCATAAACAATTATGTTTCATGTTGCATTTTATCAAAAGAAATCACATAAGAGGGATGTGGGTGGGCAAGCCATGTAATGACAGAGTAAAGTAATGATACAACTTCCATAATGCCACAACACATCACTGTACACATCAGTGTTTAGATCATCTTTTCTCCTGACAAAATCAATGTAATGACAATATTTCCATCTGCTGAATGTAAGCTGTTCCATATTCCAAACTTCTCTGCTGCACTAGTGACTACATGTGCCTGTGCAAGTTGTGAAAATTATGAAAATAAATCTAGGAATTATTGGATTCTTGGACTTCAAATCAGTAGGGGTTGAGCCATAAGTATCAAGCTGTTTTATGGATGGTTATTGTGATATTATCACTGAAATCTTAAATCTTATTAGTAAATAGTTACACTACTAATTACTGCAAAAAGTAATACTTTTACTGTAACTAGTAGGTGTCGATCGATGTTCAGGGCTGATGCTGATTATTACAGATCAAGTAGACCGAAAACCGATATGTCTGATGTAAAAATTCAAATTATTGTCAAAATTAGGGCTGCCCTCAACTAAAGATTTTTCTGATTGACTTGTAGTCGTTCATTTTAAGGATTAGTTGACTATTAGTCGCATGTTTAATAAACCATATAAATCATAAAAAAGAGCCTTTAATTGCCTACATAGTCTAATATGCACTCAAGTGCACACAAAATGCACAGGCAGATGTAATAATTATGAATGTTGCAGGGAAAAACAGCAAGGAGACTGCATTAACGTTTTAATAATTTATTGACTCGTCATCTCTGCAGTAGTGATGTGCGTGTATGCACATTTCATACGAATTACATAATCTGAGAATATTTTCTATTTCAGTTGGTTCATTTAAAAAAGTATACATTTCACTATAGATATATTTTTCATGTCTGTAAAGCAAGTATGCACTGAGTCTCAAAGTTTCACGCTGAAGTTCACAGAGACCGAGACGGCAGAAAGTGCATCCTGTTTGCTTTCATTATTTTACAAAAGTGCAACGTTTCGTTGTTATTGTGAATGCACACAAATAAATGTAGAGTCTTTACAGATTCGAAAGATGTATTACTTTTATCTGTATGACCAAAAATGACTTAATATTTTAAGAAAAACATTACTCTAAAACCTTCCAAAACATTTTATATTGTGGCACCCAGGTAGTAACATCATTTGGAGTCTTTCTACAACATGAAGAAAGAAAGAAATGGTATTCAGTATGTATGTATGTTTTCCAGTTTTGTTGGTTACATTGTTTTTTTAATGTAATTTCAAGAAAATAAAATCAAACAAATTAAACGTGTCAACATGCCCTGAAGGTGAAGTACCTCTTTTCACAGAGCTTTTCACTTTTCTTTTCAGAAAGAAAGAAAGAAAGAAAAATAAAGACTTTCAGACACTATTGTGTACCGTGTTTGTGCAAAATGGCTAATAAATCTGTGATTTCCTGCTTGTTATGCAGGGCGAGCATGAAAGATTAACTGGACCTGGAATACTCAGCACTTTTAGATTTGTTTTACATATTCTTGTTGAAAGAAATGGACCAAAACAAAAATCTGACTCATGTATTAAAATAGGATCAGTGACTCAAATGTTCTCTACAATAGCCCTGCTTCCTCTTAACTTCTCAGAAATGTTTTTATTTCCATATGTTCCCATCATCCCATATGCTCTCGTATTTCAAAACATTTTTTCCCATCAGTACTCACTTAAACAGTAATTAATAGACTTAAATATTTATGTGAACTGTACAGAGGGTCTTTCTTCTCAACAAACAATCTGTGGTGGTCTGCGGACAGCGGAGAAGCCATTTGTTGCCCCGGTGATTTCATGCCCATAACTGTTGCCATGCTATTGAAAAGCTGTCACCGCATCAAAAAAAAATGACATATCTACCTATAACAGAAAGCGGGCAGCTTATATATAAGGAATCAGAAGGAGTTGCAAGCATAGTTTACTGGGAAGGGGTGATTAAACTTTAAATAATTCTTTTAAAAAATTACAGCATGATCCTCATTTGATCCTCCCCAGATGATTATATTTATTTTATTTTACTCCTGCATTACATTAACTTGAAATATAATTTTAATCCAAACACTAACAATTCATTAATTGTTAACAGTAAATAAACACAGAAAATATTCAGTTAATTAGCTTATTTTCCGTGTTTTTCACATCTCATCTGTTTCAGATGATCTAAATCTCCCTTATGTAGTTTTCCTTGACTAACATCGTCTTGATTTTTTTTTTCCCTTTGTGTGCGTGTGTGTATGTAATTAACTACTTAATAAACAACACTACAACCACATTCAGGAGTGGACGAAAAGCGAGCACCAAAATCAGCATCTTGTCCAGGATTGATTCAGGGAATGGAATGACAAGGGAACTCGCATTCTTGCCTGTTTTCCCACAAGAGCCTGTGCCACTTTTTGTGACCTTCATGTTACCAGGAAAGAGCAATAATCTTCAAAATGTCTCTCCAGTGGTGGAGGAGCATATTTCAAGATTCAAGACACCACTGGGAAGAGGAGTTGATGAAGGTCAGGTGAAGAACATCAGGCCTTGTGTGGGACCCCTTTGCACCTGGGGACAGAACCACTGGACCCAATTCTGAAAAAGAATATGACTGTTTGTCACCTTGTTAGGGAGGTTCAGGATTTAACATCCTCATGGGGGTGAGAGTGAACAGTCACTGGAGTCACATTACATGAACCAGTTGCCGAAAAATAATGAAGTGGCTTCAAGCATCATTTTTTTTTTTATTTGCAGTCTTTTTGTCTTAGACCAAGTCAAATTTTCTTTAGGCCAAAAATCGGGTGAGGACTAAATGTGACCTTTGGATTGTTACAACTAAGCATGAACATTTATTATTTGCTAAGCCTTGTAGCGAAGTGCATGCATAATGTTACAAAAATATTTCTAGTTTAAATAAATGCTGCTCTCTATTAATCTAAAATAGCTGTTTTCAACATTTGAACATTTCAACCTTTTTTGAGTATCAAATTAGCATATTAAAACAATTTCAGAAGGATCATGTGACACTGAAGTCTGGAGTAATGGCTGCTAAAAACTCTGCATTTCCATCACAGAAAAAATGACATTTTAAAACATATTCAAATAGAAAACAATTATTTTACATTGTAAAAATAGTATAGAATATTACTGTTTTTACTGAATTATATGCAATATAAATGCATTCTTGGTGAGCGTAAGAATCTTCTTTCAAAAATATGTCAAAAATCAGATTTTTGAAAGGTATACTCTTCTGGAATGTATTCATTTACTTCTACAAAAAGATTCTAGTGCTTTAGATGCAAGCAATGTGACAACAAATGAAAGAGCATCTTTCTTCTGTGGCACACACACACAAATTCTTTTTCTTTTTCTTTTTCTTTTTTTTCTTTTTTTGTCTATGTTAACTTTAAAGTCAAAGCTATTCAAAATATCTTCTTTTGTGTTCCACATAAAGAAGGCCATACAGGTTTGGAACAACACAAGGGTGAGTGAACAATGACAGAATTTTAAGAATATCTGACAGAAAACAGAATAATTTTTCTGTGTTTATTGCATACATTTTAATTTTCTTACACTCTCGAAATGCTCGGTTAAAAACAACCCAACTTGGGTTATTTCTCAACCCAGCTTTGGGTAAATATTGGACAGAACACGTTCACATGTTCAGAACACATGGTTATTTTGACCCAGCTGGTTGGGTTAAATGTTTTTACCAAACATGCTGGATTATTGTATTTAAGTCAACTATTGTTAAAAATTATTATATTGCTGGTTTAAAATGGACAGCAAAAATCAAAAGATGAACATTAGGCAAGAACACATGGATACAAATTACAAGACAAATTGAATTTATTTGGGCGAATACAGCATAGTTTACAATATTTCATATATTTAAACTTGTTTAACAAGCAGCGTAGACATAAAAAAATGTAAATGTAAAAAGTAGAATTAAAAGTAGAATTTTAGAGGACTCAAAAAGCCCACGCTCTGACTGACTGTAACTCAGCAGCTGGGTCGTTTCGTCAGAGACAGGCTCAACCCAACAGTTGAGTAGAAAAAAATAACCAAGCCTTAAAAATGACCCAGCAACTTAGTTACAGAAAAACTAACCAGCACCTGGGTAAAAATATTAAGAATAACCCAATAAAATGACCCAACGGGCTGAACCCAGCATCTGGGTTAAAAATAAAAACCCAGCATTTTTTTTAGAGTGTATACGTTATTAAAAGTGAGGGGAAGTCCTTTCACTTTTTTTTTGATAGGAAAAAAATATTGTCCATTTTGCAGTTTTGTATACAATTGATAGAATGTGTCCAGCTCATTTTCAAGGCCCCTATTCTCACGTTATTCTCAGCCCTGCATATTCCCTGGTTGTATTTAAACGCGTGACCTTGTCACAGTGAGAAGAGCGTCTGGCAGCTGACCTTATGCTAGACCAAAGAGAAGCGCGGATACCATTGCTGTTTTCCTTTCGCTCAGTTGAGCGCACATCAGGCGGATACGGGGCGTTCAAACGCTCGGCTCACCACAGCAGGGGGCGGACTAGGAATCGGTCCCTCAGCTACACATTAAGCATGCAACACACACAGACGTATTAGAAGCAGCACAACACCGACATCTCATTCTTTTCACACCCATCAACCATCTCTGACCTGCCGTGCTGTCAAGAGAGCTTGAGAAAACAGCATTTTCCATTGGAAAGTGCAGACAGACGGAACAGTTTTCCGAGTCTCACACCACGCTTTTACGCAGCAACACTTTGTCCTCGAGAAACCCTCTTGAATCAAATGTCCCCTCAAACACACGCTCCTCCTCCACACTCCTCGTGCTGTGTCTTTTTAAGGCATCCTAGCAGCCTATCAGTGTGGGAAGAATTAAAACTCTCTGTGGGCTTTTCTGGCTGCTAAGCGGAGGCCGTGGGTCGTGCAAAGAGGGGCTGCCGTATCTGCCACACATGCAGAGGCCAGATGTTTTCTAAGAGCTTGATTTTCCCAACCTCCAGCTGGAGAGCTTGGCCTACTCCCTTGAAATATGAAGCTCACTCTGTCTCTCCCTTTGTCTTTCTCTCTGTCCACAGCATGTGCTCATACACTATGTTCCCTTGTGTGCTCCAAAAGGCACAAGCTGCAGACACTGCCCCCAACAGCCCCAGTAACTTTTCATTGACCTGGAGCAGCACACACACAAACGTTGTGGATCGCTTTGGGATCTTCACATTCTTCTTATTTTTCATTTTTCTTCTTCTTCCTTTTTTTTCTTCAGCATTTTTTTTAGCAAAAGCTCTTTGTCTGTGGTTCACTTGAGGGTTTCAGCAGCAATGTAACATAATAATAAAATAATAATTAAAAAAAAATTAATACATAGACATTCAACACAGATAAAGCATTCATGAATCTATTAATTCATCCATCCATCCATTTTGTGTTTACTAAAGTCTAATCCAGAGACATTTAACACAGATAATGCATTCATGATTTCATCCATCCATCCATCTCCATGTCAAAATCTACTAAATTGCAATCAAAAGGCATTCAACACAGATGATCCATCCATCTATCCATCCATACATTTCCATGTCAAAATCTACTAAATTGCAATCCAAATTTAAGACATATACTGCATCCATCATTTCATCCATAAATCCACCTATCCATGCATCTATTCGTCTATTCGTCCATCCATCCATCCATCCATTTCCATGTCAAAATCTATTAAATTGCAATCCAAATTCAAGACGGATAGTGTTGTTCCATCCATCCATCCATCCATCTACATTGTTCCATCCATCCATCTATCCATCCATCCACCCACCCATTTCCATGTCAAAATCTACTAAATTGTAATCCAAATTCAAGACGGATAGTGTTGTTCCATCCATCCATCCATCCATCCACATTGTTCCATCCATCCATCTATCCATCCATCCATCCATCCATCCATCCATCCACCCATTTCCAAGTCAAAATCTACTACATTGCAATCCAAATTCAAGACAGATACTGCATCCATCATTTCATCCATTCATTCATCCATCCATCCATCCATCCATTGTTCTATCCATCCATCCATTTCCATGTCAAAATCTACTAAATTGCAATCCAAATTTAAGACATATACTGCATCCATCATTTCATCCATAAATCCACCTATCCATGCATCTATCCATCCATCCATCCATCCATCCATCCATTTCCATGTCAAAATCTACTAAATTGCAATCCAAATTCAAGACGGATAGTGTTGTTCCATCCATCCATCCATCCATCTACATTGTTCCATCCATCCATCTATCCATCCATCCACCCACCCATTTCCATGTCAAAATCTACTAAATTGTAATCCAAATTCAAGACGGATAGTGTTGTTCCATCCATCCATCCATCCACATTGTTCCATCCATCCATCTATCCATCCATCCATCCATCCATCCACCCATTTCCAAGTCAAAATCTACTACATTGCAATCCAAATTCAAGACAGATACTGCATCCATCATTTCATCCATTCATTCATCCATCCATCCATCCATCCATCCATTGTTCTATCCATCCATTCATTTCCATATCAAAATCTACTAAATTGCAATCCAAATTTAAGACATATACTGTATCCATCATTTCATCCATAAATCCATCTATCCATGCATCCACCCATTTCCATGTGAAAATCTGCTAAATTACAATCCAAATTCAAGACAGATACTGGATCCATCATTTCATCTATCCATCCATCCATCCACCCATCCATGTATCCATCCATCCATCTATTGCTTTATCAAAATTGCAATTGCTTATGTCATGTTGATCAAATTATATTATACTGGTTCTCTGTTGAATTGCCTTACCCCCCAGAACATCCAGGCATTAGTTCATTGCTTAAGTCATTACATGAAAAATGGTTGAATGAGTTGTCATAATCTGTCAAACATTTTTATATACTTTTTTTATGGGTGAATAATGACTGTAATTTGTTGACAGACTAACTGTCACGTGAATCCTGTCCAATCTCTTGCAATCAATATCCCATATCCAGTAATGTGTAACTTTGCACTGTTGAAATTGATAAATGTCATACAAAAAGTCAAGTCAAGTCAAGTCACCTTTATTTATATACCGCCTTTAACAATACAGAATTGTGACAAGGCGGCTGTACAGTATTAAATAGGAAACAGTACATCAACAATGCCAAAGGCAACATTAAACACTCACATTATAGGTAAAGGTAGTTAATCAAAAACAATAAAATAAAATGCAATATTGTGTTAAGAGAAAGTGTCCCCAACTAAGCAAGCCAGAGGCGACAGCGGCAAGGAACCAAAACTCCATCGGTGACAAATGGAGAAAAAAACCTTGGGAGAAACCAGGCTCAGTCGGGGGGCCAGTTCTCCTCTGGCCAAAGTTCCCGTGGTCTTGTGCTGACAGCCGTCTAGGTGATGTGGTCTTTAATGTGGATCCGTCTCTGGGGCTCATCTAGTTGATGTGGACTCCGCTGACATTCAGGGCTGTAGAGGTCGTCTCTAGGTGCTGATCCACCGTCTGGGCTGGGTTCGGACTGGATCCGGGGACTGCAGTGAACATCTGATCTGGATACGGACTGGATCTGGTGGTTAATGTGACCTCGGAATAAGAGAGAAACAGACTAATATTAGCGTAGATGCCATTCTTCTGACGATGCACCGAGTACATCGGGTGTTATGGGAAGTGTTCCCGGTTCCGGTTGACCTAATTAGTGCAGCCTAACAATCCTTTAACGGATTTGAATTATAAGAATGTGGATTTGTTATGTGTAAGCAAGGTTAAAGAGATGGGTCTTTAATCTAGATTTAAACTGACAGAGTGTGTCTGCGTCCCGAACATTGTAGGGTAGATTGTTCTAGAGTTTGGGTGCTAAATAAGAAAAAGATCTGCCGCCCGCGGTTGATTTTGATATTCTCGGTATTATCAAATTGCCAGAGTTTTGAGAACGCAGCGGACGTGAGGGACTATAATGCGATAAGAGCTCACTCAGGTACTGGGGAGCTAAACCATTCAGGGCTTTATAAGTAATTAGCAAGATTTTAAAATCTATACGATGTTTAATAGGGAGCCAGTGCAGTGTAGACAGAACCGGGCTAATATGATCATACTTTTTGGTTCTAGTAAGAACTCTAGCTGCTGCATTTTGGACCAGCTGGAGTTTGTTTATTAAGCGAGCAGAACAACCACCCAATAAAGCATTACAATAATCTAACCGTGAGGTCATAAACGCATGAATTAATGTTTCATGACATTGATAGCATAGGTCGTAGTTTAGATATATTTAGGTTCGGTTCCTAACGGATGACGAAGAATTGACAGAACAGCCATCAAGTATTAGACAGTGTTTTAGGTTATTACACGCTGAGGTTTTAGGCCCAATAACTAACACCTCTGTTTTTTCAGAATTTAGCAGTAAGAAATTACTTGTCATCCAATTTTTTAACTCAACTACACAATCCATTAGTTTTTCAAATTGGTACGTTTCGCCAGGCCGCGAAGAAATATAGAGCTGGGTATCATCAGCATAGCAGTGAAAGCTAACACCATATTTCCTGATGATATCACCCAAGGGTAACATGTAAAGCGTAAAGAGTAACGGCCCTAGTACTGAGCCTTGTGGTACTCCATACTGCACTTGAGATCGATATGATACCTCATCATTTACTGCCACGAATTGATGGCGGTCAGATAGATACGATTTGAACCATGCCAAAAAAGTGCAGACTTGTGCATTTTCAATTACTGTCATCAAAACTGCAGCAATATACATTAGGAAATGCTGACAGAGTATTGACAACATGACAGAGCATTTTGAATATCTTGTTTGTGAACAATGACTCAAGGACTTGTCATTCTGAGGGCAATGATATGTTAATTGACAAACATTTGCTTTTAATAGGATTTTGAGAAAATTACAAGCGTGTGTTAATCCATTGCTGTTTGTACGAATTGTTTCATGAAATGCACTAAAAGGTTTGCAAATGTCAAGGATGATTCGAGAAATGTACCAAAGTAACAGAGAAAAATCGTATAAGTTTCATATGACAAACTGTTTTTTTAAGTTTAAAAATAGATGTTATCTCCATTTATTTTAACTCTAATTCTTTAAATTCAAATTTGAGTTGCAGTTCTACATCCTTAAATTTGGATTCAAATTCACGCATTTGAATTGGAATTTGAAAATCATTCTCTTTTCAGTTTTACATGCACAATCCTGATTCAGTGCAACTTTAAAGTACTTCTGTTATACAACAGTTCAATAATTATAATAATGATAATAATAAAAGTTAACGTTGAGTGTCGCATTTCGTTTTCACAGATTTTTAGACCGTTTCTCAAATGGAAGGCTGCATCGTCTGGAGGTTGCATTTGTAGGCTGCATATGTCATAAAGAATATCTTATTTTATAATATTAACAGTTATAAATTTTACCAATATTCTTAGTGATTTGCGAATGTAATGCTCAGTTAACCGAATTAAACCAGGCTTGATGATGTATGCAGCCTGCAAATGCGACCTCCGGAGGATGCAGCCTTTTGTCTGAGAAACGGCCTTAGTTTGTATCACCTTGGTTTTTGGTGTTTTGTTCTTGTTTCCTTTGTTCTCTTTGCTAGTTTGTTTCCAGACTTACTCATTGGTTCATTGATTACCTCCACCTATGTCTTGTTTAGTTCATCATCATCCTGTGTATTTATACGCTCTGTACGCTGTTGCATTCTCCTGCACCTATGTTCTGTGGTTTTTGAGTTACTATGTTTGTTTTGTGTTTTTAGTTAAAATAAACTGCAACTGATACATTTAGATCCATGTCACCTTTTCCTTGCCTGACTCACCATGACATTGAAAATTGAATGTTTCATACAAAATTTGTATGGTTAGTTTGTATAATTACTCTCAGGCAAAGAAATAGTTCAGAAGAAGTGAAAGTATCATGTTTTGAGTACATAAATTGCTGTATAACGTAAGTGCTGTACATAAACACCCACAGTACATTTTGATTTGAAGAGAATCAGTTACAAACAATCCTGAAATGAAATGAACAGTACATACGCATATTAAGTTAACTGAACCATAGCTAGTTTTCCAGCCAAGATGGGCAATTTTCTGTAACTTGATGCCTCAAACCTGTTTTTCTTCCTTCTTGGAATAGCATCTTGCTCTTTTCCACCGTCTAACTCATCTCCATGTAACAGTTTGTATTCAGCTTTGTTGTCTTGCAGCTAAATGTTACATATTAGAAATTAAAAGGCTCAACTGACCAAAGTATTTCGATGATGAGCCCTGACCTCATTAACATTTTCAGGAAGAGCGGAGCAATGACCTTGTTAACATTTCTGGTGTAATTAATTAATCCACACGAGTGCTGAATCTTTGCCGATTCCTGCCAGCATAGTCCACTCAGCCACAGAGTGAGTGATGTTTTGAGGGTGGAGGAGAGGCAGACCGCTGTCAAATTCTCAGGTCACCCGTATGGGGCACGGGTGACAGCAGTTGGCTAAAAGCTTAATGGAGGAGATTTTAATCTCTACGCATTCATTATAATATTTATTTCACAATTATTCATTTTGAAGCGCTGGAGAGAGCTTCCTCCGTAAATTCTGTACATGCAGACGTAAAGTATCTGTTTTGGCTTTCGGAAGTTGTGTTTCATCATTCTTTGCGATAAAGGTTATATTATACACATGCGCTAGATAGCGTGCAGCACGCATCATTCTCTTAGTATTCAGGGTTAAAGAGTCTCTGAGTGCTGAATATGATGAATCATTATGTCTTCAGCATGCCACAGTGGTCAAGTTGTTTGTTCAAGGCTTTTTCTTTTTTTTTCTCTAGAGCTAATACCAGCACTCTACAAAGAGCAGAGGATAGAGAGAGACCTAAGGCTGTCGGGCTATCACGGTCTTACACATTGCTGCTCTCATGCACTGAATGCAAATTGGATCAGGTAATTGGGAGGCAGCTTGAGAGGGCTGCTTCAGATCTCCCTAGCGACAAGCTCTGCGCACAATCATGATTGGGCCCAGATGGACTGTGAAGCACTTACTATGCTTCCCACTTCACATAACTGTCTATATGCCTGAACGCAGACCAGCCTTGCATGGTTATTTTAATGTCACGTCCCGTACATGAACGTGATCACAAGGGGTCTTGTTTCTAAATGCTGTGTACATGCAAAACAAAGACTTTAAAAAGTGCATAAAGCAGCTCACATATCAGTTGTTATTGTTAACTAAAACTAAGACTTGTTTAGGAAAAGTTAGAGCTGCAGTAACTTTTTTTGTGTTCAAAATAGACAAAATTTATATCATAAGCGAGTACATCATGAATCCATTTTCCAAACCGTGTTTTTGGCTTATCATGAATCACTACGATACACCTATAGCAAGTTTTTATATTTTGACTGCTTCAGACTGGTTCTGGTAGGAGCTGCTTCGGAGTAGCCCAGTACCTGTGTGATTTGTCATAGACGTAAACAGAGCGAAGTATTTCCGGCTACAGTGTTCTTCCGCAAGATGCATGCAGTTCTATTTATTAATCGCTAGAACGGCAAAAGTTGCGTATTGCTGCTTTAAATAAAGCTGAAATAAAATATACATATTTTATTGAAAACTTGCACATAAAAACTACACTCTAAAAAATGCCTGGTTATTTTTTTAACCCAAATGCTGGGTTCAGCCTGTTGGGTCATTTTATTGGGTTATTTTTAATATTTTTTTTTACCCAGGTAGTTTTTCTGTAACTAAGTTGCTGGGTCATTTTTAACGCTGGGTTATTTTTTTCTACCCAACTGCTGGGTGAAACGCGAGGCTGTGGTCTGAAATTCAGTTAAACAGGCGAACAGCAGTCCTTCACCGGCTCAGATTTTATCGACACACCAGCATGAAAATTAGCGCTATTTTGGTAGAAAACGATTACAGAGAATGGTTGAATACACTAAAATTAAAATTCTACTTTTAAATGTTACATTTTTTATGTCTAAAATTTTCGTTAAATAAGTTTAAATCCTGTATTCACCCAAATAAATTTAATTTGTCTTGTGTTTTGTCCATGTGTTCTTGCTTAATTATAAATGTTTTCCCATCTTTTGATTATTGCTGTTGCCTCTAGTAATTCTGTGTGTGTTTTTATAAACTCAAGTCCATTTTAAACCAGCAGTATAATAATTTTTAAACAATAGCTGACTTAAATAAAATAACCCAGCATGTTTGGCAAAAACATTTAACCCAACCAGCTGGGTCAAAATAACCCAGCATGTGTTCTGTCCATTATTTACCCAAAGCTGGGTTGCCAAATAACCCAAGTTGGGTTGTTTTTAACCCAGCATTTTTTAGAGTGTAGGAATTTTGCCTTGGCTGCTAACTAAAATAAAATAGTATAAGTACTAAAATGACAAAGAACAAAGTTCTTCTAGTGCTGGCATTTTCCAAACTAGACATTTGAAAAGAATGTTTTAAAAACATGTAGCAATTATTATTATGATCAAAAGGCTGATTGCAGCAATTGACAGTTTTTGTGCCATGCTGTACTAATTTTTTTCTTTATATAAAAAAACAACTTGTTAGAGTTATTATCCAACAAGCACAGCGATAAAGCTATTTTTAACAAGTCATACCGTTGTCTTTCTTTCTTTCTTTCTTTCTTTCTTTTTAGCTATACTTTGCACAAAGGATGTAATAAAATACTATACAATTGCATTAACTATATAAAAGGCCAATTCTCTGTATGGAAACTATGCAAATGGAATAGGGTTACTTCTAAAAAAAAAGTTTTACCTAGTTTTATCTGAATGCAGATAATGGCTCACCCCTCTAACGAAGGGTTCTGTTGTTGACAGTGAAGAAGTGCAGATGCCAAGGGTACTTAACCTCACAAATGCCTCTAGCATAGCATATTCATAATCTAACCTACAAGTTATTTCTCACCAAAATTCAAGCATTACAATTAGGAGAGTAGATGTATTAAAATAAAGCCCTTGAACTGGAACTTTAGCGGCTCACCTCTGAAATGTTTTTCACTTGCTACATCACTCATGTGTCTTCATTTGACTAAACGGCTGCAAATTGCATTCTGGGGTAAACAGCACTGATAAATTGAAGCCATTGTTTAAACAGCTGCGGCTATAATGCGAGTTGTTGTGCTGAGCAGAACCTCACATAGTGATCGATTTAGACAAAGACAATTTAATATACATAAAACCATTGAGTGAGGCACTATGATTTATGCTTATGAAATTTTATAACACATTTTACAGATGGCTGTCTGTGAGTGTTTCCAATCAGTTGGGCTACAATGTCTTTCACACTATAAACGAAGCGAATCGTGATAATAGGAAATGTCTAGTAATCTGCTTCTAGAGAGTTTATGTGAGAAGGGGAGCATGTGTGCTTGAGGGATTATCACATTTATAACTCGTTTTTGTGGGTAGGTAACAAAATTGAAGTATCACTGTTGATCTGGATTTTTGCCAGTTGGTCAAACACTATGGTAACTCAAGTATAGCAGGAGCTGTGATTTCGCCGCCAGAGATAAAATATAATTGCCGAGGGAAAAGAGATGAGATGCTGGTAAATTAACAAGACATCTGTGTTTAACATTCAGCAGGTGGTATTAATCTGACAAGTTGACTGTCATCTCAAATTACCGGTAGAGGTTTTTTTTTTTTGAGGTAAAAAATACAAAGCATCAAACCATCTCTTTTCCAGTTCACCTTTGATATTAACAATATGCAATTTAAGCAATTTTAAAAAATAAAATAAAATAAAATAAAAAAGGCAGAAATAACGGCAGTTCAATCTTTTCCCTCTGAAAGGAAAGAGAGGTGCCCTGATGGCCTCCTGGTGTGCCCTGTCACCACTTCAGTGGAGTCAGCAGAATAGTTGGTGATTTGAGAGTGAATGTCAGGATGATGGGATGGCTTTCATCAAGGGTCTGAAGGCCACTCTTATCCATCTATATAGACTTGCTGAAACGGCAAGATCTGCTGCATTCCCAGTGCTTCATCTCACCCCAAAACACAGGGATGCCACTGAAATAGATCACACACACTTCTGACTTCGCACCGAAGGGTTTAAACGCAGGGTTGTGAGTATTCTTTCAAGACAGTGATTTTCAATCCCAGTCTGACTGACAGGATCCCTACACGGAGTTCACTGCCCCCTATTTTTTAAGCACAAGTTAATATATGCAAATACATTAAATAAAGTGCACACCTAATATAAATGTGGTTTTTTTTTCAGATTATTTTACATAGCTTTTGTTTTCATATTTTTATTACTTCCAGGCCAATTTGCACATTACAAAACTGTTAAAGGGATAGTTCACCCAAAGATGAAAATTAGCTCATTATTTACTCACCCTCCAGGCATCCTAGGTGTATATGACTTCCTTCTTTCAGACAAATCCAGTCGGAGCTATATTAAAAATGATCCTGGCACTTCCAAGCTTCAGAATGGCATGGGTGGGTATTTCTTTTCATCAGTCCAAAACAAGTCCAATAAAGCGCACCCATCCATAATAAGTGCCTCACGTGGCTTTGCGGGGTGAATAAAGGCCTCCTGTAGCAAATAGATGCATTTTTGTAAGAAAAATATCCATATTTAAAACGTAATAATCACTTTAATCTAGCTTGCACCAATTGGTCGTACACAGAAGCCCTTTCGGGCAGATGACATAGGACGTCGGTGTTGCGCATGCGCTAGTGAGTCTCGCAGAAACAAACATTTGTTTACAGGAGCAAAGGAAGCAAAGTTTCCTTACTTTAGCAAAAGAAAACCTCTTGGCTTGGTCTCCTCTTGGCTTATATTGAAATCATCCATCAAATCCTTGTTTTGTACTTTGTTTTGCACTAATTTGTGACTGGTGCTGTGTTTACCGCTCTCCATGACACGTTTGCGTTTGTCACGCCAGAGCGTTGCATGCGCACCACCGACGTCATACATCATAAGCCCTGAAAGGTTTCCCTGTACGAGTTGGCGCAAGGTAGATTAAAGTGATAATTACATGTTTAATATGGATATTGCATGCTATTCTAAACCTTGGAAGTGCCAGGATAATTTTAAGATAACTCTGATTGGATTCATCTGAAAGAAGGAAGTCATATAGACCTAGGATGCCTGGAGGGTGAGTAAATAACTGGCTAACCTTCAGTTTTGGGTGAACTAACCCTTTATGTTCAAAACCTAATAATGTAAAACTGAAAAAGACAGAAATAAGCTACATTTCTGCAGTAATACTGAAATGTACTCTTAAAAAAATACTACCACAGGTGTAGCATCTGGACCAATCAGACATACAGTTATTTGTTACATTTAACAAATAATCTTTAAAACCAACAACCCAGCTATATGCTGGAGTTTTGAAGACAACCCCCCAAAGCAACGAACACCCCAAAAGGGCTTAGTTGCCACGGTGACTATCTGATAAGAGGTTTTATTGCTTCAAGGAATGCACATCTGCCCATGCTACATTTGCCATAGGAAAGACACAATGCCTATAGACTCTTTCCTATTCATTCCCAGACAAACCTTTCTTTGACCTTCCTATCACACATAGCCCAGGTCATTGTGTACAGTATTACTGCATTGTATTTTAATTTTGTCTGTTGTATTTTTATTTGTCTTTCTACTGTTTTATGCATGCGTTATGATAGATGACTAGTTGTATAAAGCACCTATGTCATGTTTGGTCTCTTTTAATTCGTATGTTGATGATCTAAAAGATGGTGTAAATTAGATGTTGATACCTATGCAACATATTAGTGTTTTAAGAAACCTAGTAGTTTTTGCATCAACACCCAGTCGAATTACATATGCAAAATACCATGCTCACGGACAAAGAGTCATAAACTTTCTCTCCAAAGGTGAAAGTTACCATTGGTTCATGGACCTCCTGGAGGCGCAGCCTCCAGAGAGCTTAAAGGCAAACGGTTGACCGCCTCCCTAGTTCTTCCCTCTCTTCACTCTCTTCACTCGTCTGCAACATCTACCGATTGCTGCCCGTGTGGAGGAGCCCACGGGGAGCCTAAGCCGGCACAGGGCGTGCCTGGCAGGCCCGACAGGCCCAACACTGGCTCTCGACCACTAAGAGCCAGACACTTCCACTCAACTCCTGAATTCATTTTCATGACTCGCCTCAGTCAGTCAGTGGTTCTTTTAGAACCTAAGAAGATGAGCTAGAACTCTTCAGGACTTCCCTAAGCACGCGCCAGGCCTTGCGGCCTTGTCTTTCCATTCCCCAAGGATCACAGGACTTCAGCTGAGTCCCTCTCAGCTCTTGGTTCTTCTTCACTTTTCACATGGGATGAAACTCCCAGTCACCATCGAGTCAGAACATCTTTGGAGTTCATCACTCTTCGAACCCAGAAGAACGTGATCACGATTCCAAAACCACCACTGCTCCAACCATCAAGACCTTCACCAGAGACTGCATTTGGACACTTGTTCAACGACCAAGGCAATGCAAGTATCGTACATTTAACTAAACAATACAGAGGTTTAGTATAAGCTGTAGACAGCACTGATGGTTTCACAGCAGGTGGTTAACTGATTCTTTTCCATAGCTTCATGTTCCTTCTCTCTCTCTAACTGCTTCTCACTGACCCTTCCCCATGTATGAGTGATTTCATGTTTGTTTGTTTAGATTAGTTATGTGTTAGTCCTTTGTTAATAAACTATTGTGCACAAATTACATGAGTTTTGATTCTGACTCTGCCTTGCAAATTAATGTCCCTTTACGATTCCGATTCGAGCTACATGCTCTAATGCAATGGTACTTTAAGAAAGTTATTTCCTGTGGCCAAGAAAATATCATTTCTTAGAGTTGATATAAAGATTATACTGAATGTTCGCTGAGCGAACAGATTAGTTGATGGAAAATTGATTCTGCTACAGTTACTACTGGCAGCTGATATAAGTAATTGTAATTAATCATAATTAATTGTAATTATTTATATACATTTCCCTTTGAGCTAAATTCGCTACACAGGTGTTAGTCTTTCAGTTACACTACCGTTTATACAGCGAGAATACTTAAAATAATTTTGTAATGCAATGTAAATATACCACAATGAATTGTAAACAGCAGTGAGCTTTCAATCTTCAATTTTCAAAAGAGAACTTTGTACAATGCTACCTGGTGTTAGTGTTTTTAGGTCATTGTTTGACGAGTGACAAAGTGTGCTTTTTGCATGTCAACCATTTCTAGCATTTTGGAAGAATTTGATTTGAGACGTGAAGTATTTTGATAGTTTTAGTGCATTTTGAAAGTGAAATTAACTGCTGTGCCAAGTTTACAAGAACGTGTGAAAGGTTTTGATATTTATATAAATACACGTTATATAAACATGTATATAAAATGGAAGTATATATTGTATTGTAAATTATATAATATTGTAAAGGTGCCAGGACTGGAATTGAGGACCACTACATCTAAGACTATATATATTATTTTCAACTCTCATTCTGATGCTCTCTCTAAAATGACCTGTTTTAAGAGGTGGATGCTGTAAGACTTCAGTCAGTCATCTGCCAGTGTTATGACTGGCTAACGTGTTTTGACAACATCATCAAAAAAAAAAAAAAAAAAAAGGTAATTTCCAGACAAAGCATTATGAGATAATTTACTTACAGTTTGTGATGCAGCTGCAGTCAGATCTAGTACCGCTTTATCTTTCAGCAAATATTTCTTTATGAACTCTCCATGACACTGTGCCTCACTTATAAAACAACATCCTCTGAAGTCCAAACAATCCTCTGACACGATCTGGGATGCCGCTACTATCCACTAACTATCCACTTGTTCCTTACGCTAGGATTCTTCTGATATCTGTACAAACTCAGGTCCAGTCAAGCGTTTCTAGAGTCTAAATTAAATAAATGCTTTGTTTATAATGAGGAAGAGGTTTTAAGCTACAGTATGAACCTTGCAGGATGTTTTATTGGTTTAAAGACCTCTTATATGCCAAAAGATGAAGGCAAACTTGATTTCTCATGTCATAACCACTTTAACTAATCAGGGCTGCATTTCCCAAAAGCATCGTAAACCTAAGTTAATCATAGCTCCATTGGCTTATTATGCTTTTGGGAAACGCAGCCGAGGTGATTTAATTCACAGTTTTCCTGTCAAATCCCCCAAAACTGCAATTTTTGCACTCTCTCCTTTGATGACAGTCTTGTTAGTTTTAGCACTATATAAACATGCTGAATATAGCCAGAGACTGTATATTGCCTTTACAGTATCAATTTTTCTTGGAGCAGAAGGGATGGGACTGGGCCTCTTAAAGTTAATGTAAAAATCTATATTTTGATTGAGCAGGTTCCATGGTTTGACACTAGGGATAATTAGAGTTTATGTGCTATTTTTACCCTTGTAGAGTGCAGGACAATATTTTGTCTTGGGCTTTTGGCTTATATCGGTTCTGAATTTATAACAAATTACCTGACAACATCAATTTCACACATATTCATGGTCTTGGGGAACACATGTAGGACAAAAAGGAAATGTGCAACGAGTGATTTCTCGCAGGATTTCTCCTGATGATTGAAAAGCAAATCACAGATTGATGATTATGTAAATAAAACTTAAAATGACTGCGTCAATTTGACTACAGGGAGTAAAGACCGACAAAGACACAGAAGAATCGGGTCAGGGAAATCCAACTACACCTCTCAACTACAGCTCTTGCATGCTCCACAATGCTCAAAACTTTGACTTTCTTACAAATAGTACATGATAGTATAACAGAATTAATGAACATAATGACAGAATTGGATACTAAAAATCTTTAGACTGCATAGAAAACCATCATTAGAGTTGGAGTTAGGCATAATTCAGAATTGAAGTATTGGCTCTCTTTGAAATCATGAGTGTGAATTTTAATCAATTTCAACACACCCCACAGGAAATTGGACCGAATTTTAATTGCTATGTGAATTTATTGAATTTCAATTATTAAAAAGAGCAATTTAGTCAAGCATTGTGGTTAAAAAGTGAATAAATTTCAATGTATTTTTTAGAAATTGACCGTTTTGCTAGATAAGACCCTTATTCTTCAGCTGGGATTGTGTAAAGCCCTTGAAGCTGCACTGAAACTGCAATTTGGATCTTCAGCCCATTGGCCACCATTGAAGTCCACTATATGGAGAATAATCCTGGAATGTTTTCCTCCTTTTTTTTTTTTTCGTCTGAAGAAAGAGCTAACCCTTTAAATATCATATTTAAAATTAAATGATATTGTTTTTGTAATGAAGTTGGAATTTAAAAGACATTCTAAATGTAGTTGTAAATGAGGCACAACCATATAAAATACATTCTCTATATATTATGTCAGTGTGAACCAGAAGGTATATGCATCATCTTTAGGTTTTTATTTTACAGTTTATCCTACTAGCACTTAAAGATTTAAACAGCATCTGTTTATGTGGTCTGTCTAAATGGTAAAGGGCAAGAAATTGTTTTTCCACTTAGTGTGGAAATAGCATCCGCATTTTACAGTGCTTTAGAGTACTTTACTGCGGTTTCAGGAGTAAGAAGACAAAGAAGGCACTGGTGGTTAAGCTGTTAGGTGGAAAGAGGTGATTGATTAGATAGTGCTGGTGCAGTGTCTGGAAATAAATGGTCCCTACATAGCGGTGGAGAGTCATAGAGCTTTCACACCTCTGCTGTCGCACCACTCTGCCTGCTTTACTGTCTGCTCCTGATGCAGTTAAACATCACAAGTCTTCTTCATCTCTGTAACCCAGCAGATTTAAATGTATTTTCTTACATACGGGATTGAGTCCTTCAAGACTTTGTGGTAAAGAGGTCTAACTGTGCTTTATTGCACACTAACTATGCCTACATGAAGCTAGTTAGCATTCTAGTGTAAATTGGCAGCATTTTATAAAAGGAAGCATCACACTGTCCCAAACAATTATAAAGCCTTCTGCAGTACATTCTGTACAGAATTACACCACAGGTGTAATTTTGTTAGCCGCTGTACTGACTAATAAGGCGTTAAAACCAGATTTTTTTTTTCTACCAAATGAACATTAACCAGTTGCTTAGATACTAGAAAGTCTTTATGATTGCAGAAATCTAGTAACAATAAGAACAAATGAAAGACACACACAAGTCTGACACAAGCTTTATCTTTCTTCCAACTTGCTAGGTTTCAGAAAAAGAGCATAAAAAGAGAGTAGAATTATGTGTTAGCACCTGTACTAGCATTACTGTTTATTAATAGATAGCTACTTTTCATAATTAGAATGCATAAAAAAAAAAAAAAAATCTAAGCTGTATCCTTTTATCTGTTTTGTATGGATGCCTGTTTCCACTACTGAATAAAAATAAAAATAAAAATAAAAAAAGGTTATTGCAACTTTTTATCTCACAATTCTTTTTTTCTCAGAACAGTATGAAACTCACAATTGCAAAATATAAACTCAGTTCTCACTTTTTTTTCTCAGAATTGCGTGAAACTCACAATGGCGAGAAATTAAGACTTTTTTTCTCTCACAAATGCAAGTTTGTATCTTGCAGTTGCAATTCTGGACTTTTTTCTCAGAATTGTGAGTTATAAACTCGCAATTGCAAGTTTATATCTCACAATTCTGACTTTTTTTCTCACAAATCTGAGTTTGTACCTTGCAATTCTGACTTTTTTTCCACAACTGCTAGTAATCTCGCAATTCAGATTTTTTTTTTTTTCTCTCAGAACTGTGAGACATAAACTCGCAATTGCAAGTTTTAAAGTTTAATTTTGAGGGGGAAAAAAGGACTAACTTTTCTAACAGTTCTTCTCAGAATTGCAAGTTTATATCTCACAGTTCTGAATTTATAACAAATTACCTGACAACATCAATTTCACACATATTCATGGAACACACGTAGGACAAAAAGGAAATGTGCAATGAGTGATTTCTCGCAGGATTTCTCCTGATGATTGAAAAGCAAATCACAGATTGATGATCATGTAAGTAAAACTTAAAATGACTGCCTTAATTTGACTACAGGGAGTAAAGACCAACAAAGACTCGGGTCAGGGAAATCCAACACCTCAAATCTGGAGCTCTTGCATGCTCCATATAAACTTTATATGTGACATATAAACTCACAACTGCAACTTTTTTTTCAAAATTGTGAGATATAAACTGCAAGTTTTACAGTCCAGTTTTGAGGGGGAAAAAGGACTGGTATGTTCTCGGAATTGCTAGTTAATATCTCAAAAAAAGTTAATATCTCACAATTCTGATTTTTTTTTTCTCAACAATGCGAGTTTGTGTCTTGCAATTCTCACCTTTTCTTTTCCGCAATTCCAAGATATCTTGCAATTCTGACTTTTTTTTCTTAGAATTGTGAGAATTTCTTAGAATTTCTCTTTCAAATAAGGTTCTTCAGATTATAAAAAGGTAAACAAGAAATGGTTCTTTAAAGAACCTTTGACTGAATGCTATGGCATCGCTTGAAGAACCTTTTGAAGCAGCTTTATTTTTAAGAGTGTAGACAGATCATGGCTGTCATCTGTCTGTGCAGTTCAGAGAACTTTATAGTTCAACTTCACTTTTTCTGCTTAACCTTGTTTTGTTTCGAGCTATGTGGGTGGGTGAAATACTTTTTTTATACTTTGGATCTGATTCTATTAGTGTGCTGGCCTCAAACTGTGCTGCCCTCCAAACTGAAGTCAGCGTTAAGAGGAGAGGTCACTTTGAGGTGTTGTTAATGTCTCACCACATGCCCCGGGCTGGGCCAAATGTTTCCCTTTCAACCGCAGATATATTCAGTTGTGAGAAAAACACAAAACACCTGGTGTGCAATGTAATGTCTTTTCAAAGAATTTTTTTTCCCCTCATGAATTTTTCTTTTAAAATATCTCACTTATTATTCTATCATTTGACTGTTATGCCATTGTGTTTATTTTAATGGTGGCGTAGTGGCCGTAGAGCACATATTCAACACAAGTTTGACAAATATATAAATGTATAACACACATGTAAGCGCAAAAAAGTTCTTTTTAAACTGCTGTGTTTTAATTGTCGGTGTGAAATGGACCAAAACACAAGCAAGGACAATTAATTTTCATCATCCCTCTGTGTATAAACTAATATTCAATAATAAGCTTGAAAATGAACAAATTAAAGGAGAACTTCACTGATTCTAAGGCAAGGTTAACAGTAATTCATTTAATATGTTGATGCTGCTCAGCGTGCAGCATAATTAGAGCTTGTGGCAACTCATTTGATTCAAGTAAGTGGTTTTCAAACACAATATTTTAAATTTTAAATATTTTACAATATTTGAAACAGATGAACATCACACCCAAGGGATTCTTTGGATGAAACACACTTCAAAACCACTTTTGATTTTTAAAATTGCATTTATGAATAACTTATTCCATCTCTCAGTGGTGGGACTGAAATACAATATTGATGTGTTTATCGAGCTGTCATAGTTAGCGAACATTTACCAGGCCAAGTGTATTTTACAAAAATAATTTTTTAGATACACTCTCATTTTTAAGAGATGTAAATTAGTTTTAATAAAGCAAATGCAAATTTTGCCCTTCACTGACGCAATAAAGCTGACCAAGAGAAGAAAGGCACAAACTGAAAAAAGAAAAAAGTGATCTCATTATAAATATTTTGATATTCAGCTGCAAATAAAGTTAAACACAAACATATGGCCAACATGCATATGCATGTATAAACTACTAATATCTAAAATGTGTTAGATATTGTTAAGATATCAAGATATCATCAACAAATACGTAGTTTATACACATACAGAACCCAGTTAGACCTGCACTTGAAATAAACCACATGCCCTACAAAGTCACACAAAAGCTTGAGGATTTCACAGTGTCCACTTTGCCCTTGTCACTGAGGACTAGAGGAAGTTCATCATAGATGTCATCTGAGGTCTAAAGCCTGACCTGAGCATGTATCAGCTCTGAATGCTGACCCCTACAAGCTCAACACTCAAACTGCATTAGGTAACCTGCATCAGCAGATGATGGCAGGGATTTGGCTGGAGCAGCATTAAAACAGCCCCATGCTGTCCGTCCTTGGTGGATTGCAAGGTTACTGCACTCTACAGACCTTAGAATCGGTATGATTTTATAGGCCATAAATAATAAAAATGTATAATGCATAGCGAACAATGGACCTTTATCGTACTGGAATTGAACACCGGAAGCGCTTGTCGAAGCAGTGTATCGATTCTTCCGGTTATGTATATTTTTCAATATGCTGTAATCACTGGTTGAATAAAAACCTGTTAAAAAGAGCATCTGCAGGATGATTTCAAAATCCGGACATTTTCAGAGACAGGCGAAGAAATATTCTGATGATTGCTGTGCACAGAATTTTCCAAACGCAACAGAACTTGTAGTTTTAATCCAACGTACCGATCTGAGAAACCCATGGCTCATAAACATGCGTGATTTCACCACAGTGCATCAATGCTGCAGTGTGTGTGAGACCTGATGAATAAGATCAGTATCAACAAATGTATTCATTTGTATGAAATTTTAGTCTTTATTCTGTCATTTTTAATTCACAGTCATTGCACTGTATGTAATTCACGTTTATGCCAAAATTCTTAATTAATACTCAAATCACGCTGTCAGCGCATTTTACTGTCTAAGATTAATTAGCTAAAATGTTCAACATTGTTATTTCTTTAAGACAACGCCCGTGTATTCATTAATCTATTTTAATACCACTCTTACGAAAATAAACATGGTATGTGTTGTAAATCTATGGCAATACAAATGGAAATCAGTCCGTGGAAAAAATTTAATATAACATAGTAACTACATTTACTATAGTAAATACAAAATGTATTTTAATGTAAACACGTATAAAATATGATGAGAAAAACATTGTTAAGACGAAATTGACTGCAGCAGGTTAAATTGATTTATTATTCAAAAAAATCTACATTTGGAAGAGAAATATATTAATAGCAACATTTCAGCAGGTGATATGAGATGTAGGTGTAAACATCCTCAGTTTCGAAATGCATACTCCACGCGAACGTGCTCCTGCATAATATCTTAGAAGGACCTTAATTCATCCCACGCATCTTATCCGTGCTGTGTCAGGAAATTGTGAAAACTGAGGCAGTGTGTCATTGTTTAGAATAAAAGCAGCCAGGTACACTGCAGTAACACCGGCAAAAGAAAGGAAAGAGAGGATCCTCGCATTAGTTTTCATTGCGTTGCGATGGGACCGGAAGTGGGGATACACTGCTTCGCTTACCGGATATAGGAAGTGAGATAAAGGTCCATTGCAAAACAGCACAGTGATGGAAATATCACTATAACTAAAGAGCATATTTCAGGTTGGCCTTCTCCAAGTGGGAAGATGTGGGTATGTTGAGGTCCGACACTGAAGTACCCTTTCGGTCCGGTCTAGGTGGCCCCGGTTCACGATTTCTCCCGAGGTGGACCCTCCACCATGGCTTTATTGTAGTAAAAGTGTAGTAATCATGTTTATTTAGTATATTGATTACCATTTGTAAAACCATAGTTGTACTACAAATAGCATGGTTAAAATATGGTTAGAATACCAAAACCTGGTTCATTTGTAGTTACCACGGTTTAAGCATAGTAACCATGTTTTTATGGTTTTATTTGTAGTAAAACCATGGTTAATTTTCGTAAGGGTCCCGTAACGCCACTTCGCTCCTGTCCCTTTTGGAGGAAACGCTGTGCGGCCACCACTTCCTCTTGTAGTGGAAGTGTTTTGGGCAGTCGAGGCAGTTTTCGCGACGCAGTCTCGGGGCGAAAGTAGTTGCAAACAACAAGGTCACATTAGATAAAACTAAAAAACTAAAAACTAAATAAACAAAACAAACCGGAAATAGCATATGTGTTATTTGCTATTTGTCATTTTATTGGAGAATGACTAGCATAGTTTTAACTATGACATTTTAGATGTAATTGTCCTGGTAAACCAACTCGTACACGCATGCTCTGGATTGTTTTCTTTATTTATATTTCAGTAAAAGATTTTTAATGGATTATGCAACTTTAATAATTCCATTATATTTTAAAAGATCTTCATCATGTTCTCAACACTCCGGTAATTGGTCAAAGCTGATGTGGCTGCCACTTACAAAAAGATAATTTATTTTATTTTATTTTTTTAATCTTTGACGATGACTGCTGTGAAGTGTTGTAAAAGTTTTAATAAATGAGTGTCAGTCTTGTGTAGGAGATTTAATGCATGTGCAGTTCGGGTTGTGTTTTTGTGCCAAACGGGTCGGGTGCAAAATTAAATTAGTGCTGCTGTCGGATAATGGATCGGGTGTCGGTTTATCAAACAAGACCCGTGCAGGACTAGTTTTAATTCCTAAATGAATCAGCGTTGTTGAACCAAGCAGTCGAGTGAATTATTTAATGACTCTATCACAAAAACAATAGCTACACATTCTTTGAAGTTTTGTTTACAGCAAAGGAAAACCTGTCTCCTCTTGGCTTATATCGAAATCCTACAACATTTTTCTATACAAATCCTTGTTTTGTACTAATTTGTGACGGAAGTTTTGTTTTGCTCTCTCCTTTGCGCTTCCGCGCTTATCATTTCTTACCGGAGCTTGCTCTATGTTTACGTCCTATGGTGTCCGTTGGAACGCTACTCTCTCGTGAACGTGCATAGCAGTTACAGTTTATAAACTCTTAAATATGTTTTTTTTTGTTTGTTTTTTTTTTACACAAATGCATCGATTAACTTCAGAAGGCCTTCATTAACCCCTGGAGCCATGTGGAGTACTTTATGGATGGATGCACTTTATTTTGCTTCAAAACCTTGACCACCATTTACTGCCATTATAAAGCTTGGAAGAGCCAGGACATTTTTTTACTCCATTTAACTCCATTTGTATTCGTCTGAAAGAAGAAAGTCATATACACCTAGGATGGCTTGAAGGTGAGTAAATAATTCATTTTTCAGTAAACTATCCCTTTAAGATCAAAAATGTATTTTCTAATTGGAGCAAGCTGCTTTCTTTTGAGAATTACATAAACCACAGTCGAGCTTGCGGTTTTATAGTTTGTTTACGTTTCATATCCTTTGACTGAGATGACTCAAGGAATGATTTGCTGAATCTGTGAAAAGCTTTTCTCGACACTACAAGAGAACGGGTTCAGAGCCGGGAGATTTGGGCCTTTTGGTTTTTTCTTTCATATCTGAAGCGCAAATGGATGATGATCTCCCAAGACGGGTGCTCCTAAACGCATTCGGTTTTTTCATCCATGCTGTGTGTACCTCTGTGATAAGTTCATTAAAATTTCACTCAATTATATTTAAAATGTAAACTCAGTAACCCCAGTTCAGTTCTGCCTGGACTCATGCTGAGTTAAGCTTTAAATATTTAATTGCCAGATCCCTAAATCTGTCTTGCATTTTGCCTACAGCATCACAATCAGGTACTGTAATTCTCTGTATAAGACCCTGGTGCTTCTGAAATCATGATAAAACCATTTCAGCCATTTTTTTGTCAGTGCTACTGAAATATACTTGCCCAAGTAATGACATTGTTAAGAGACTATACACTCCAGTTCTCAATTTTCATGTAACAGTCTCAAATTTATTTAAACAATAATAGCCCAACTAGGTACAGTCTTCACTGTGAGATTCTTTGCATGTTACACTTTGCATACTCTATGGTCTCAACACATAATAGCCAATACTATTAGAGAAAAAGCTTTGCTTTATCGATTTATTTTAGCCTCTAACTAAAATTAGCCTCTTGACTGCTGTGGACATTTTGTAATGCTGGTTACATAAGATATCATTAGGTACAAGTTCTTATTGACAGCTCTTTCAGGGTGGTTGAGATCTGACTGTGCCTTTGCCACTCTGATCTGTACAAACAAATTACAGGTGTTTCATGTACATTTATCACACTATGGAACCATGGCATGTGGAGACATTAAATTTGCTTTTCTCTCAGTATGGCTTTAACCACAAAAGCTGCTATTTCTGTCTGAATATTATGAATTACAGCACATGTAAGCCAGTTAGAAAGCTTATCTGTAGCTAGAAAAAGCAAAGGCATTTTGCTTTTTTCTGTAAAATGTCTGAGGTGAGCAGATACGGGGATGAGGCACCTCAATTACTAATAGCAATTGAATATTAGCACAGGGATGTTGCCAAAAAGGGCAAATGTGATTTTTCAAGTCAACAAATTAAAAATAATAATAACATTAAAAAAATAAATAAATAAATAAATAAATAAAAAAAATAAAAAAAAACATATTACTTATGTGGTTTCTGTACGGATGTGCATATCTTGTCTAGATTCAAGAATCTACATCTGACACAAATTATATGATACTAAATTGAAACTGCAGCATTTAACCCTTGAGTCCTTGAGTGAGATAGATAGATAGATAGATAGATAGATAGATAGATAGATAGATAGATAGATAGATATGCACATTAAATGCAACATAAACCAAAAGGAGTTCATGTGTGTGCACTGAATTGTGATTCAAATACAAAACTGTGTATTGTAAAGCTTATAGAAGAAACTTCACAGTGCATCCCATGGCAGTTATTCTATCTAACAGCCTTTGGAGGACTGTAGGTTTTAGCGGTCTGAAGTGTGACAAATGTACAAAGCCTTGTTATGATTGTTCTGATTTGCACTGACTGACCCAGACATACCCGGAGGGAACAGGGCAAAGGCCCCATGAACTGGACAAGTTGACAATAAGTGCTGTTTGCTTAAGGTGGCGAAATCAATGTTTTTGGAATTGACTTTGACTTCAGTGAACCCTAAATCCAAACTCCACTGACCCAGTTCTCAGACTGTAGCTTCAAAATGCAGTAACAAGTCTACCTGTTTTTCCTCAAGCGGGTATAGAGCAGAAGGTTACCAGTCTGTGTTTTTTTTTTTTTTTTTTTTTAGGAGATAATCATTAGGCTATATATTTTTTACGCTTTTTGCAATTTTTACTATGTGTCCATCCCAGCTGTTAACAGCTCTCTAAAATGGCTAGTGCTCACCTGTCTTTAATCAATTCAACCTAATTAATATTCATGAGTCAGGTTAATAAGATTTGTAATGGTCTTTAAGTCGCACTAGCATCCCATCTGAGCCCCCTCTGCTGGCCAGCATGCAGTCACACCAGGATTCTCGTTAGAGGAATTTCTAAATCTAAATTATACACAGTCACCACATGTGTGGCACTATTCAGTGAGGGAACTCCTGGTTAGCTGGTATGAACTGACAGCGCTTCAGTGTCTTTCAAACAGCAAACGGTTGCCTCAGTTGCCAGCCCAACTGTTCACTGCAGAGGGATCCATATGGGATGGGAGACATGTCCCAATTAGTCACTGTGCATTTCTCTTTGACATCCTCCCATCCTCTGGCACTGACAGGTCCCTTTGTAAATTCTCGATTGAATTACTGTGTTTGGGCCCCTCTGCTTAGGCCTAATAATTGGTGACACAGTTTGATGTGAGTGGCCAACACCGGCCTGTGAAGAAAATCCCTCAACGCGGCGAAACTCGTAAGTTCAATATATAGCTGGTAAATGGAATTCCAAGCAAGGCTGCAAATGCAGAAAGGGAGAAAAGGTAGTTGGCACCAAAATAACAAAGCCCTAAGGGCGATCTTCTGAACTTACCCACTTTCTTATTTGGAGTCTGGAGGAGAATGAATGAGAAAGTAAATTGAAGTTGGACTGAGGAAAGATGGGAGTTTGGGGAGTGGGAACGGTGTGTTAAGGGGCCCTTATTTTGATGCTGTTATGTAGGGCTGGATATCGATACACATTTCTTGATTTGATTCCAACTCACACGCTCTTAATTTGATTCAGATTATTTTGAGTGTATTTCACTTTCAATTTTGTGTACATATTAAATAAATTCTTTCTAAGCTATTGCTGTAAATCATAAAAATAATAATATAAAAGGTTCACAACAAGGGCAAGACTATGCAATTCAGTTATTATTTGTTTAACAACATATTTATTTAGCATTTCTTGTTTAAGAAGTGTATTATTATAAAATTAATACTGTATATTATATAATATGTGACCCTGGACCACAAAACCAGTTATAAAGGGCAGTTTGTTTTAAAATTGAGATTTATACATTACCTGATTAAATAAGCTTTCCATTGATGTATGGTTTGTCAGGACAGAACACAGAACAATATTTGGATGAGATACAACTATTTGAAAATCTGGAATCTGAGGTTGCCAAAAAAAAATCTAAAAAAATACTGAAAAAAAAAATCACCTTTAAAGTTGTCCAAATGAAGTTCTTAGCAATGCATAATGCATATTGCTAATAAAAAAATTAAGTTTTGATATATTTATGGTAGGAAATTTACAAAATATCTTCATAGAATATGATCTTAATACCCTAATGATTTTTTTGCTGATTATAAAAGAAAAAGTGATAATTTTGACCCATACAGTGCATTGTCAGCTATTGCTACAAATATACCCATGCTGCTTATGACTGGTTTTGTGATCCAGGGTCACATATGTTAATGTTTGTTTCAGACGGACTATTAGTCTGTGGTATAGTGGTGGGGACTTTTCAGTGATTCTGCTGGTCTCATAGTTACATCAGTAGGTTGTGGCAAGTAAATCGCTGATTTATTCAGCTGAGTCATTTAGCACTGATTCATGCAAGAACAAAGCAATTTACTGGGTGCTTCTTAGCTGGAAGGCTTTTAGTGAGGCTGCATCTTATCTAGTCTTGTCCTTCTGAAGGTTCCAGGCTAGACTTCTTAGCAATGAATGCTATAAAGAGATGCTATGGTACGTCACTGCCAATGTCATAAAGATTTGAATGATTCCTTCCAAGAATGCTTCAAATTAAGAAGGCCTTCGTTGGCACTTGATGCTATGGCAGCCAATGTATGCAGCTTTAGTAGGTCACAGCCATTTTATTTGAGAAATAACTACTGTCTGTATTAGTGAGTAATTATTAATAATTCATTTATTATTCATTCAATTTATTTGTTCATAAAAGCTCATTTATACAGAATAACAACAAGTGACATGCTTTATGGGTGAATCATTGAATCATTTATTCAACCGCTTTTAAAAATACTGCTTTATTCAGGAAAGGAAAAAAAAAACCTGACTCTATGAGTCACTAAATAATTTATTCTGCTGATTTGTTAAAAAAAAACAACAACAACAACAAAAAACTATTCATTTAAAAACACTGCTTTATTCAGGAAAGAAACAAGTGAATTAACTTAATCATTCATCAACTGATTTTTTTAAAAACACTGATTTAGAAGTGAACAAATTAACAAATTATTCCTACACAATGGGATTAGAAAAAATAAATTCTGAGATCAATCAGAAAAAACAACAGCCCTTATAAAATAAAATATAAAATAAAAACCAAAATAATTCACAAAAGTATTAATAGACTTACAGTGCCTGCTTGGTGAGTGACATTTTTTACAAAGTATTGGCAATTCTGGAGTTGTATATACATGTGTGTGATGAATTAAAAAACAGAGAGCATCCTCCAGACCTACGGAAGGCTAGGATAAGCTGACTCATAGGCAGCAGACTGTTTGTCTAACACTTCCTTTATTTGTGTAAATCAAAATTTAGAGGAGCAGAAGGAGGAAACTCAGAAGAGCATATGGATCCTTAGTCTCTCACATATACGTCACAGAAAGAGACATAGTAATGTAACACACCCCTAACCATCCTCTCCCTCTTAGAAAATACAATTGTAGCTTGGAAAAACTACAATGTAAAGCCATGGCCGGATGGACAAAATGCGCAACCCACCCAAAACCAAAACCCCTGAAAACAATCAGCTCCTTAGGCATGTGTCTAGTTACGTGCAATTTTTCTTCATTTTGCACCTCAGGTGATGACACGTCAGAGAATGAAGCCAAGAACCTGACGTGTATGACCTATTTTCCTTCCCTCAGCTTATGGCATTTCATCATCTGCCACCCTGCCTGAACAATCTGCGCTGCAAAAATAGCTTTCTGAAGATTCAACACCTTCTCCACTATATTTTGCACAGCCTGTGTGTACGGACATTTGTGCAGTCAAACATGCTACATGCATACAGCAGGATGGACTATGTTCCACCCCTTGCTGATTTGCTGAATCTTATTAAATAGTAATGTAGGACATCCTGCTGTGGGTGGTATGAAGCTGCACCATCAGGGGTGTCTGATATCACATGGATAAGACTTCATTTAAAAATTATGTATGATATTATTTACTTTGGCATGCTTATAGTATGCATGCTAGGGTTATAGTTTACTGTTTCGACAATAAAAAGAAACAAATGAATTCCTGGTATCTTTTTTTATGGATACTATGATAAACAACTACATCAATTTTATTTTTTTTCCTATACTTTTTTCCCTATACTACTATACTATTATTCCAAACTGACTTGTACTGTGGATATGAGCAATATTACACTCAAAACCATGCGATATGGCTGTATATCAGCGCTATATATCAGGCTGTGATTTGGCTGTAGGTATGAGGCCGCAGGCCAGTGCTGTAGGTAATCATGCATATTGCATGGTTACAGGTGTGATATTGTGTTTCAACTGCATGAGTGTGCAAACACATAAGAAACCACATCGGAGTGTCTTTGAAAACCCTTTTGTGGGAACTGCTTTCTTCCTCCATGGATTCAAATCCATGAATTCAAAATTCAAGTGTGACAGTTTAACAGCTGAGCCCAAGCCTCATTAATAATATGAAAACGTCACTCAAAAGCTTGCTGTATTGCTGTATTTAAAGCTCACTATGTGGAGTCGAGTATTATGAGAGAGAGAAATGGACTGATCAAGTGTGATTACCTGCATCTGATACAGCATTCATTGTCATTCAGCACATATTCACAATAAAACATTAGTTTCACGAGTTCACGCTTACATATAATTAGCCAGAGTATAGTAATGCATATTTGGCGTGCTGTCCGGGGAAGGGCTCCGAGCTCGGGAATGGCCCGAACCCAGAGAACCCCCCCCCTAGGTGTAGTGAGAACTCGGAGTGAGGAGATGGGGTGGTGGAAGGATGCTAATAAACCGTCAAATGGATAGAGGCAAGTCAGCTGTATTTAAATTTGTAGCGTTGATTAGCTTGAGTGAGCTCCTCTTGTGATAATTAGGCTAGGTATCTGACACACTCCTCCCGAACCTTGTTAATAAAACATCATTTAAAAGCCTGCTGAGGAAAGCAAATCTTTTTCGTACTATCTTTTCATCTGTTAAAGATGATTTTTGATGACCACACTGCTCATTGCATTTGTTGGCGTCTTAAAAGGTGTTGTTGAAAGTTAAAATAACTTCCTTGTTTATAACCCTGTTTCAGTCTCTTTCAATATAAAGGTTTTTGCTGCTGACTTACGCATAAAAACGGTCTCTTGTCGCCATCTAATGTCACAATAATGTTACTAAAACCACCATCACGAACACGCAGGCCATTTCCCAATATTAAAACTAATATTAAATACTAGTATTTATATACATATTATTTATTGAATAATAATATTTAATAAACAACAACAGCCATCATAAAATTTGCCGAACAATTCAGTTTAAAGTACAAAACAGCACTCTGATATACAGCATTAATGTTACATAAAATATAACGCTATGAGATTTTGCCCTCAGCCAAAACTATCTGGAACAAATAATACATTAATAGATTACAAAGATTTACCCAAAACAAATTATATCTTATGTTTAACCACTATGGAGACATTAGAACCAGTGATAAATTCTAGAAGACCTGGCCAAGGTAAGGCTGCTCTCGGCGGGTTTATGAGTGCTGAACGACCCTGGAGCTCACATCTCCGAAAATGCCAAGGCCAATTTTCAAAGAACCGTTAGGCTATCTTTTCAAATTGCATATCTGCAGTCTAAACAAGTAGATTCTTGCCTAAAAAAACCCCCTGATATATAATTAGAATTTAAAATAACTGTGTTCAGTATATTTTAAAATGTATTTTATTGCTGTGATGGCAAAAGAAGAATTTTCAGCAGTCATTACAGTCTTCAATGTCACATAATCATGCAGAAATCACTCCGATGTGCTGATTTGGTGATTATAAATTATCAATGTTGAAAACAGTTGCTGCTTAAAGAGCAGGTCATATGGGTTTTCGGCATAATGTAAAGTAGCTATCCTTAAATGTAAACAGTCTGTGAAGTTGTTAATCAAAAAAAGTGCATGATAAATAAAGATATTGTCAATTCTGAATTGCCTTAACAAGTCGTCATGTTTTCGAATCTTCTGCCAGTTACCAATCTAGCATAATCCCCGCCTGCCTGCAAAATATGAACAGTCTGACCTGCTACAAACACTTCCGCTAGTTAGTGTGTTTGCATTGTGAGTCCTGCACTGTGAAAGCAAGTTTGTTTTGCCGAAAAGTTGATGTTCACTGATGTTCATCGTTGAATTTCATTGCCGAAAGTTGATGTAAAAAATCTTTTTTTTGTTTTTTTTTTTAAACGAGGCCACAGCAATACAATTTGAACCTTTTGTGGTGTGTTTGTCATTTTACTGAGAACTGCTTCTGTACTCTTGGAGAGTTCAAAGCTGGATTTGCTAAATGCTTGTCCATGAAAGATAAGCCTGTACCTTCTTTGTTTGGACCAACAAGTGTCTCTGAACCACAACCTGTAAGTACAATTGGTACGTTATGTGTACATTTTCAATTGAGTGCTCAAAAAGAAAAAAAAAGAAAAATAAAAAAAAAAAAATATATATATATATATACATTTTTGTGGAAACGATGATACATTGTTTCTGGATTCTTTGATGAACAACACTTTCATTTTAAATCAATTTATTGCATTCTTGCTGAGTAAAGGCATTAATTTCTTCCAATTAGTGTGTTATTGCTCTACTTGTAACTACTAATGTTTCAAGCCAGTGCTTCACAGAAGCAATTCAGAGGCACACATTAGACCAAACAGGTTTACAGCTCTTTATTTGAAAAAGAGAACAGAATGTACAGTTTATTCTCTCTTACCTGTTGCCGCCTGCTGAGCTCGACTATCCTCTGAGACCGTATTGTGTCTCTGCAGCTCTCTTTAATTTCTACCCTGAAGACAAATACTATAGAATAAAATTGTGTTATCTTCCTACTACGGGTTTGCAGCTCATTCCTATCCGGTATCACTATATGGTGTGTTTTACTTATAAAATAAAACCTCTGGTTTCAGGGCTAATCTAATTGTTTTTTTTTTTTCATGCGTTTGGTTTGCGCATGCAGGGCCCAGTGGACACTGAAAGTAGATTTTGGAGGAAGTCAAGGCGAGAACAGGAGCAGGATGTGTCTAGACAAGAAATGTATTAGCCAATTTCTGATATAGCGAATCAACATGTTGTAGGGCGTAATTGAGTTTTTCCCCCTGCCTGTTACGCGAGCATACAACGGGACATTGGCTAAACAGGTTGCTTAATTGAAATTAAAACGTAAAAGCATAAATCATGCTGGCCCTGGTGTAATTGAAGGGTAACTGAATATTTAATGAAGCCGGTAGACTAGGCTCCATATCAGGATGTGTCAGAGTGATCTATAGCCCAGGAGTCTGTCACTTGCACACTCTTTTCTTTTTCGTTCTAAATCTCTTTTTTCCCCTCTGACATTTTTTAAAGTATTTTTGTCTCTAGGGAACAGAAGCTAATACATAAAATAACCCTCAATTAAAGTTTTTCACTTGTAGCGCACAAATCCCCAAAGGAGGCTACACAGGTAATAATAATAAAGAAAAGTGGGACAAAAACTTGACAGCATTATGCCAAATGGCAGCCCTTAATTTAAGCCAGTTTGAGACTGTGACAGTGAAACTAAACCTACACTAAATTATGTGGAGAAATCGTGACGGATTACACAACATCCTCCAGCGAAGATAACATAACACTGAAGCAGGTAACTCACAGACATTCGCATGTGTCAACACAAGTTAACATGGCTTGCAACATGTCAGCCGAAGGTGACTTAAGCTTGCACTTTGTAAACAGACCCTGTGGCAAATGATTGTCAGCGATGTGACATTTAGTTATTGTGCTTCAAGTATTTTTGGTGTCCTCTGCACTTGTTATAAGGTCCAAATGTGGTGTCCTTCCAATAAAGAGTGTTTCTCCTCTATATGTAGATAACAACCAGCTTCCTTTTTCACACTCCTTCGCCTCCACCGCCCCCATTAGAGAGCACATGCAAATATGACATTTATTTATTTTTTAGGAGAAATGTAATTGGAGGAAAATGTGAATCAGTTAAGAAATGCAACCATTAGAAAATGAAGCATTGACACGGCTTCCAGCAGAAGTGACATTCTTGGTTGCAAGAATGACCTCAGTAAAAGTTTTAATATTTAATGTGCAACTGGTTAGAGAGGTTGCCATGATCACACTTGTTCATTTATCAATAAAGAGGCAATTACCCAAAAGCAGAGCACATTTGTTGTTCTGTCACATGGGAGAATTTCCAATGGATTTTTTTGGCTGCTCGCGGAGCTCCATGGCTCTGGAGTGCTAGAAATCAGCCAAATAAATGAAGGCATTTAAAGCTGCTCAATATCCCACCATGCCCTTAACCAATTACAAAATGACAGGAAATAGAATGTGTGCTTTGTTTGGCTACAAAAAGGATGGGTTGTATTTATTTTTTTTCAGTGTTTTCTTCTAATTTACCACCAAATATCTCAACCATTGTCCATTGAGGGGGTTTTTAGTCTCATTACCTTGTATGTATAATGTTTTTTATGCTTGTATTAATGTTTTTGCCTCTCTTTTCACCATTCACACATTTCCTTGCGAGATACAGATATGCTAATCAAATGCTTTCTCATTTGCATATCTCAATATCATCTATGTCTTGACAATATCAACAGTGACCTTGGCATTTGCTACGCAGTCAGACAGAAACATATCCAAAAGGTTACAAAGACACAAGATCATCTGGGGGTAAAATAGTATAATTAAATGCTACATTGGTCATTTCCACATATGATCTTTATTCGCCAAGCCAATTAGGATACTTTGTGTCGTGTGACAATTAATGTACATTTTATTAGCCAAGATACACAGCATTTGCTCGGCACATTCTTCTCAAATAAAAACTAGGAAGAGAAAAAGAGCAGCAGAAAGAATAATTGCACATACATTGTGAACAGGAGTTAAGCTTACAAAATTCCTGCTTAAATTAGATTTGAAAAATCGAAAACACACACTCTCTGTTTCTCTCTCTCTCACACACACCCACAAGAATGCACTGGAGGGAGCAAAAAAACCTGATATAATTCACACAACTAATAGAGGCATGAGTCAAAATCTGACAACGAGGAGAAAGGAAGAGAAATTAGTTGATAATTGGAATGAGCTACTACACTCCATCTTTCTCACAAAAGTTATCAGTCCGCACCTGGAAGTCTTGATTGTGCACGATAGAGTCGAGGTGAAGGGACTAGCCGCTGAGGTGATTAGCTTTGCTGAAGAGCATGTGGAATAGAAATGAACTGACTCTTACTCACTCTCTCTCATTGGAAATTTTACAAACAAACAATCTTTAGTTATAAAAAAATGACAACTGCTGCCTATTAAATAGTAAATTACAAGAAATAAATAAATAAATAAATACAATAAATAAACCCTGTTAAATTACAATTAAAAACATCACAAAAACAATTCACCTTTAAAAAAATACTCTAACACTGTTTCCAGTCTTACGGGATGCCTGTACTTTTAGAAGTGTATTTCATTAAGTGATGTAATGATAATATCCAAATCTGCAAGAAAATATCTGGAGTTTTACATAATTTACATCCATGACTTTTCGGTGATGGTGAGCTACATTCACATGCAGAACTGAAACACTGGCTAGCAAGCTAAAACAATCTCTAGCATTAATTTTGATTATGGCTTGTAAAGAAAAATGGAAAAAATGAAGCCAGTGTGTGCGAACCAATTGGAGGTTTGTTGTTGTTGCACTAATTGCATCGTTAGGTTCTGTGCTCCTAATGGTTCTTGATTTGACGGTCATCTGAGACTTGTGCCCCTCAATTCCTGCGGTGGTTACGACCCTGATCAAAGGTAACATTTGATCGCAGTGGTCCTTAATGGGCTGTTGGTGAAGATATTAAACTAGCAATCAAAGACTACAGATTTTGGCCAAGGATCAGAAGAATCTTTTGGGATTTGACAATCAAATCATGGTCAAAATTGTATAGTGTGACAGGGAAAAACTAACAAATTCAAAATAAAAGAGTCTCATGAATCTCATCAAGTTGGTGTTTTTAAGCATTTTATGTTTATTCCAAAATAATAACTCAAGGCAGTAACAATTTAAAGGGCACCTACTATGCAAAATCCGCTTTTACATGGTGTTTGGACATAAATGTGTGTTGGCAGTCTGTAAACACAACCACCCTACAATGATAAAAGTCCACCCACTCCTTATTTTTTAATCCTCATGAAACCAAATCAGTCTCATTAGGCATGCGGTTTTGATTCTCAAAGCAATATGACGTCACATTGTTTACAGCCCACCCACGGCCACTGACTGACAGTCCTGCATTGCCATAGTTTCTGCCCTCTGCAAGTTGTGTTTGGGTTTACGCTGTCCTCCATTTTCTCCGCACTCGAGCAGTTGTAACATCAACAATGTCTGGTAAGCAATCCTGGTGCTCTGTGTTGATGTAAGAGTGAATATAAGAGTGGAGTGTCTCACTACGAAAGACAGTTGTCAAATGTCAGCTCCAGTGCCATAGTCTTTTTGATGCAATTGACCCGAGTTTGAATCCACTCCTTTTTCAAATCTCATGACATCAGAAAGTCATTTATTTTCAGTGAAATGAAGGTAATAATCAAAACGTTTAATATAAAGTATCTGGTTGGATTAGGTTAGGTGTAGGGAGGGCTTTATTGTCCCAGTAAGGTGGCATCCATTTAATAATTTGAATTAAAGTTATTGTACAATTTACACTTAATATGTTATTATAGCATTCTGTTTTATAATGTACCACAAAACTGAGGTGCAGATAGTAGTAGAAGTACCATAAATAGCAGATAGAAGTAGTATAAATAGCTGAAAATCCTTATATTTGTCACAAACGCGGTCAATGATATTCAGTCTGCTCACCAACAGAGGTCGCCGTGCCATTCTAATGATATTCACATTACACAGACTGTTGCACTACACCCTGGACAACATTTCCCATGTTCCACCTCACTGAGTACGCACACAGGTGTATCCAATCAGACTTAGTATAAATACAAGGCCCTTCCCACTATTCTGGGCTGAGTATTGTAGCGTGTTTAGCACTCTCCTTGTGTTAGTGTCTTTATAGAGCCACTCCCTAGTTTGCTAAGTCTAGTTATTTCTTGTTTTCCTAGTTTTTGTCATCTGAGTCTTGTATTCTAGTCTGGTTACATCGTCTTGTCTCATCAGCAGCCTGCCCTTTAGTTATCATCACCTGTCATGGATTTAACCCTTTGTCTTGCCGTTTCAGACTCTGTTTGTGCCTCGTATGAACTCTTGCATGTTTATCGGATCACCCTTTTGCCTAGCCCCCTGGATTACATTCGCCATTTATCAACCCTCGCCTGTTTCACGGATTACTCTTGTGTCTTGCCATCATATACCTGTTTGCCATTGTCTGACACTGCCTGTTTATGACTATGTCTCTGTCTCGTTCTAATAAAAGCTTACTTTTGGATACGCTCGCTATTTTAACTTCATTTTCATTTTCTCCCAACATCTGTAAACACAACCACCACGTCTGAGCCACTGAGGATGCAGCGGATTACTTTTATTTTTGAAGGTAATGTGCCTCAAAATCTACCCAAATACGTTTATTTCATTTCATTTCACTCCAGACTGCTTTGTGAATGTCATGTTGTTATAGTGTTTAGCTAGCGTTTTAACGGTATTTGTGTGTACATTAAGTATTTTAATTGATCAGAGCCACACTGTCCATTTGGTGGCACTAGCAAACATGTCCTCCCTGCGCTGTTGAGTCATTTGCACGGCTCGGTCCATTGAGCCACACTGATGACAGGTCAGCACGCTGTTTCATCCCAGTTTTTGTATGTTTGGTTTCCCATATGTACAGTGAAACACTGGTTCTCTCGCTCTCAGTCATGTTGCTTCTCCCGACTGTTTATAGCTGTAGATATGCAAAGCAGAGATGCATATGCTACGTCTTCTAAAGATAGAGTGGGAATATGCACCTCATTTGCATTTAAAGTGATACACACCAAAACAGCTTTTTTAGACACGCCCTAAAAATGACATTTTCCAAATGTTATAATAAATGATCTGTTGGGTATTTTGAGCCAACACTTGCAAGACACATTCTGGGGACACCCAAGAACAATATTACAGCTTGTAAAAAGAGGCATATTAGGTGCCCTGTAAACAATACTGTATATTTTATTTTCTGAACTAATTTTCAGCTAGGTTTTTTAATAGTTAACTAAATTTACCAAGCTGATTACTCACTAAAAACTCCACAAATCATGTTTTCATGCTATTTTAAGTCTTATTTCCTGAGTGGTTATATCCAAGTGTGTGAGTTTACTTACTTTTTAAAGTAGTCTTCCCATGAACGCCATTAAATTGTTCATTCAGACTGATTTGTGAGAATGCACACAAACACAGTTGGCGGCTTTTATCGCATGAACCAATCACAGCCGAACATAACCAGTCATATCCAATCATATCACGATGGAGGCGTTGCCTCTCACGTGACTTTACATTCATTCTCATTTACCCCCCACCAAACCCACCACACGCTTAAAACTCTGCTGTAACTTTAACTGCTGATGTCACTGTTGGACAATGAATCTTTCGAAAAATGAGTGATTTGTATACTTGCTAATGTTATATACAGATTTTTAATATTTCGAGGAGACACTGCCTCCCTTGCCTGCTCGGAGGAAACGTCTCTGGTGCTTTCACATTATAGTTGCTTGCTGGGCATGTGTATACTGTATGTATGTGTGCAAGCATGGAAGCATGCGCCTGTCTTAGTGGACATACATTAATCATTATCACAATGAAGCAGGAATGTTTTTATTTTTGCTGACAGAAACAGATTAGATTACTCTAAATTGACTGATGGTGTTGGCAGGCATTTCATTTGAGGGCTTGGGAATCATTGATAGGAAGTGTCGAGATTAGTTATCGCTTGTGATTTTACTTTATTAAAATGCAGTGTGTGATGAATGAACAGATTTCATGAGGTTAAAACTGACATAATGAGATTCCATTTGGTAAGAGACTAGACATACTTCATTATTGCAAAGACAGAGATTAATTTGATTTTATTCAGAATGCTAAATTTATGTCTTGATGTGAAACTGTGAAAAAGTATATCTTCATTTTAAATACTCTTCGAAACATTATTCTGAACAGTGGAGTGAGAATGTTGAAGCCAATATATCATCAGCTCTTATTCATATGGCTGTTTTTATTTTAATATTTTGTTTTGTTATACATTCCATTTCTCTTACCTATTTTAAGAGCCAGAAAGAACGCTTATTGTCAGTTTCCTGAGAAATTCATTTTTTACGATTGTTCATTACGACATAAAAGAGAAACACTCCTCTAGAAGCACTGATGGGAATCAGAAGTAGTGAAATATGAAGGAGTTTGAACAAAATGAATAATTGCAGATGCTTGCTTGAACTGGAATTTCCATTTTGTTTACTTGCAAGAAAGATTGACGTCTTAATTTCAAAACAATACTTTGTCTTAATTTCTTCTGCCTTTTCCTCAGTGTAATTTTAACCCTAAAAATTTTAATCAAGCTTATTCTAGGAAAACCCACTTTGACCTTGTTAGCGCGTGCACAGACACAAACACACAGCATGTATGTATAATGAGCTGAGTCACCGTTGAGATGCTTGGGCTCAGTGGGTAAGTTTGCTCATTATCTCATGCACAAATGAACTATTAACCTTCAAAATCAGCCTCTGTTAACCATCAAGGTTAAATAGCAATAACCATCATCGCAATACAACTCCTCTTCTTGGAAGACACAGCAAATGTATTATTAAGACTGTGTGATTCTGATGGGAAGGGTGAGACAAGGTGACAGTGATGTTTAAATGAGATGATTTAAATGAGTATGTGCTCCACCAGCTTGTTTAGTATTGCAAAAGAGCCCAGTCTTTATGTGAGCTATAAAACGCTCCTCCATCATGGCTCTGCTCCCTCTCTCACTGAACGCTGCAGGTCAGACAACATCAAACAGCCATGTGTGAGGCGTAGACTGACATTCTGGAAAACAGTATCATCTCTCTAGCTCGAAATAATGGAATAAACAAATCTCAGATTGTCTGACTGCAAAATGTGGCTGTCAGTAACACGCTATAATATCACAGTAGGAATGCGTTTACTATCACAGCATAGACTACTGCATATTTTTTATTGTTTATACTGGACTGTCAATGTCAACGTTGTTCTCAAATATGCAATGTCTGATAGACAGTGGGCAAATATAAACAGTGATGCAAGCTGACACAATGTATTCAGTCATTTTGAACATCATGTTTTTTTGACCAGTGAGTGTTTTTTGTTGTTGTTGTTGTTCAGGTGCTTCATAATGCCCTGTGGAATGATGTTTCTGTCACAAAATAAAACATTTAAAAAAAAAAAAAAGTAGTTTTGAATTTTTTTTTTCTCCAAATTGTGAGTTTTTTTCTCACAATTCTGAAAAAAAATCTGAATTTTGAGGGGAAAAAAAGTCTGAATTGTGAAATATAAACTCATTCTTTGCATTTCTGCATTAAAATGGCAAATATATGCAAAACTGCAAATATATTTTCCACAAAAAATATAAAAGGTAAACACAATTTTCTATCTAGCAATTCTTACTTTCTTCTTGCAATTGCAAGCTTGAATGTTATAATTTTTACTTTTCTTCTCAGAATTGAGGCTGTATCTTACAATTCACAGTTATGAGTCTCTCAGAATTTTTCTCAGAATTGCAGGAAAAAGTCTGAACTGCAAGATAAAAAGTCACAGTTACCTTTTTTTTCACTCTGCGGAGGAAATACACTTTTATATAATACAGATAACGTGCTTTAAAAAGTAAAAAAAGGCTCAGAAAGAAAGTTGGCAGCTGAATGGGTTCATGAAGATGATCTTTTAATGGACTTCAGAATGTGCTGATACAGTAGAAAGAAGAAAGGACCACTTTTACTATTGACTTCCGTCTGGCACTTGTTGGAGTAACTATCTGCTTTTACAAGACGAAGAAGATGAGCAAAAACAGAAGCCCTTGCACTTTGTTCCATTAAAGCCTAGAGCATGTAGTTAAATAATGGATGTTATTTTATGTCACTTAGTTAATTCTGCTGTGGATAAAAATGACAAAACAGGCTTTGAAGGTCATGTAATGCTGCGTTCACAGGCTTCAATGGCCACCGCCGCGGATTGCCCATCTGTAGCTGGGTAAAGCAATGTGATGTACGGTGTGCATTGATTTTGAGAAGTAGCACTCAGTTCTCACAAATATATCAGAAAATAGAAGCAATTCCCAGGTGGATGGAAATATGTGGCCCCTTTCTCATTAAATATTTAATTGCTTTGCGCTTTTTGTGACAAAAAGCACTGCCAATTTGGATGCCTGTGCCATCAGGTTGCCTCCTCACGCACTTTGTGCACAAGGACGTGATGGCTGTATCTCACGCTTCCTGACGCTCTTCAATCGTGGTGAATGAAAAAGTTTTCAGACTATAAAAAGTCTTGTGCCCATAAAGTCATCTGTAATAGCGAAAGGAGGACACATGAATATTTTATTAGATGCTGAAAGTTGCCGATAAATTCATTGTGGAAACAAAGTGGCTATGTAAACATTATCCATCCTGTTCTGAGTAAAGCAGGAATTTATCTCTTTATCATCTTCAGCTGGAAACAAATCAGTTGCAATCTTTTCTTATTGCAATTGCTTTCTAAACATCAGTTATTTGCTATAAAGCTGACAATGCCAAACCAAAAAATAACTCATTTATTGACTTTTGGATTAAGAGTTTAAAAAAATGTAGTTGACGTCTGTGGAGAGTAAGGATGCATGGCTGTTAAAACTCTAGCAAAGTCCAATAATCATTTTCATATTATGACCAAAAAACAACAAATGTCTGGTAAATTCTATACTATTTTGCCTAAATAAATAAAAAAAATAACACAATCATTTCTGATCAAAGCAAATTTATCCAGGTCTAAAAATTTTATTAATGATTTAGCAATGTATACAATCATGCAAATCATTTAGTTACATATTAGCCTGAATTAACTCCCCTACACTGTAAAAAAAAAAAAAAAAAAAAACCAATTTGTTGAGTCAGCTTAAAATAATTTGTTACCTTGCTGCCTTAAAATTTTATGTTCAGTCAACTAAAATAAGTTTAGTCAACTTCAAATGTTAAGTTGTACTATGTAACAACTTAGATATTTGTGTTTGCTAAACTTAACAGACAGGTAAGTAACCCAGCTGCCTTAAAAGTTTAAGTTGATTCAACTCAAATATCTAAGTTGTCACTTAGTATAATTTAACATTTCAAGTTGAATAAACTTTTTTTGAGTTGACTGAACTTAAAATTTTAAGGCAGCCAAGTTACAAATTATTTTAAGTTGACTCAACAAATTGTTTTTTACAGTGTAGCGGTTAGTAAACAGAACTGCACGCATCCCACGGAAGAACATTCGAACCGGAGCTACTTCTGTAAGTTTATGTCTTTGGCGACTCACGCAGGTATGTATTGCTCCGCAGCGGTGACGACCCGATCAGACTAGTCCAAATATAAACTCTTATTATAAGTGTACCGTAGTGATTCGGGAGTAGACAAAAACGCGGTTTGGAAGATGAATTCATGATGTACTCGCTCATTATATACATTTTGCACAGAAAAAGTTACATAGTCCTGCTTTAATGTAATAATACGCAACCCGTTTAGTTTATCATATATATACATTATTTGTAGCTTATTTGACAGGGACAGTGTACAAATGCACCAAATCCTTCTCTGATAAGAACCAGAAGATGCTTTTCATCATTATGATTATATATATCTTTCAACCTGTATTCTCTAATGTCCTGTTTGCATTGAAGAAAAGCTACCATGCCAAGAATCTTTACACTAAAATGTTTATTAGTTTCACTGACACTTATTCCTACATTATAATTCAGTTTTATTTAATTTTACTGAACAAACTCTCAGTTTAGTCTGTTTTTGAGAAACTTTGGAGTTTCAGAAATGGAAAAAGACTGAAATTTGATTATTATTATTATTTTTTTTTTTAAGAGGTAAATTATCTTTAAAATTTCACATGGGTTTGAATCAGATTCAGTCAAATGGTCAGTTTTCACCCAGATGGTGCAAATTTATATAAAAAGCCATATTTTTAGAATATCACAGATCACAGATACATTTTAGCAATTTAAAATGATAGGAAACATCCTAAAATAAAGATACTTTCACATTGTACATCTACCTCATTTTTCGTTGTTTTGAGGACCACACAGGTAAAAAAAAGGGCTCATTATATTAATATTTTGAGTAAAAATTAACTTTAAGTGAGCATTGTGTGATGGAAAATATATTCTAAAGGTAAACATGTGAAATGAGCATGTACATGATACATAGATAGATAGACAGATAGATAGATAGATAGATAGACAGATAGATAGATAGATAGATAGATAGATAGATAGATAGATAGATAGATAGATAGATAGATAGATAGATCTGTTATTGGCCTAAAACAGCTTTACTCTCACGATGAAAGTGAACCCCATTATATCCCTGCATGTTGTGAATAGAGATTTAAATAATACATAAGTTCCTCAAATGCTTGTTGTGCAATTTTGCTTGTACTTGAAATGTATTTTGGGAATAAATAATTTACAAGCTGAGAACAACTAATTACTGTGCCATACATCTTCCAGTAGCCTCTCTCTGAGAGAACTCCTTATTTGGCATGACAAGGTAATGAGCGGAGAGGGCTCAATGAGTTTTATTTATTGGGCTCCACGCTGGTTCTCCATGGCCCTCTCTGTCTCAGGAAGGGCTTTCTGACAATTTTCCACAGGAGCCAGGCAGCTCCATGCAATGATCGTGAGGTGTTTTCTGACAAAATAATTGGCTACTCTGGCATTTCAATTCATTCCTTGTAAATTGCCTTGTGCAAGGGCATTCTTTGACACTGTATCAGAGGCCAAGAAATAACACATCTGGTGATGGGGCTTCTGTGAACAATACAGGGTAAACATCAAAAAGCTTGGAGTCAGCTACGCTGTTCAAAGAAAAGGTATATCATAGATCTTTACTTTGTCCTCCCTCACTTTTTTGTTGTATAAAAACATCCATACTCTTCTCCTGGCACAGAAACAAACTATTTAAGAACAAACCATCCTAAACCGGCAGGTTGCGTTCCACTTAGTTGGCTGAAAGGGCAGTTGTGAAAGCGCTGACTCAAGCTTCCATTAGAGCAGATCTCACGGCTGTTATCAGACGGCCTGGATGAGGTTGAGGCCCTTGGAAAGTGCTTGTCTGGCCAGAGGTGTTGAACCCCCACCGCTGGAGGATAAATGGCGCTTTCACAGAGGAGGAAGAGTCCCTGAGTGTAATGGTATACTCTGGAAGGGTTCCAGCTGAACCCTTGCAGTTTCCGCACACCTAAATCCAGATGCTTGTCTCAGATGGGGTTTGAGAAAACGATTAGAACCTGCCGCTTCAGGCCCGGAGCTGAGGACAACATTGTGCTATTAACGCCCTGCAAGCCCCCTCTCACTCTCTCTTTCAGGTCTCATCTGCAGTGTTTCTCAAGCACTACAATCTCGCCATCGAAACCAACCTCTGTCTTTCTGTCTGTCGCTTATATCTCAGTCGTTCTGTCACACTCTGCCGTCTTTCTCTTAAAAGCTACGTTATCTCTAGAAACGCCTTCGCTCTCTTTGAAGTGGTTAAAGTATCCAGTCTGCCATTGCAGGCTGATACTATTTCAGTTTGTGAAGCAGTTAGTGACCTCTATCAGTGACTCACCTCTCCTTCAGTTATCAGCAGACTTCAGCCTGAGAGGAAGATCCTGCTAGCGTGAATCACACGGGAGCTCTGCTTCAAAACTGACATTTTACGGAGGCTAATAATCTAGCTTGAAATAAATCAATACATGAATAAATGCATAGACATTAAAGGGATATTTCACCCTCAAATAAAAATTCTCCTCAGTTTCTCACCCTTGTGTCTTTCTGTCTTTTGTGAAACACAGGAGATCTAAAGACTTTAAAGGCTGTTTGCTTTTTCCATCAAGTTATAAATTTAGCAACCATTACTCCAGTCTTCAGTGTCACATGATCCTTCAAAAACCATTCTAATATACTGATTTGCAACTCAAGTAAAATTTTACCAAGCAACATTTATTTGAAATTTTAAAACAAAATCTTTACTGTCATTTTTTAAATCAATTTAATGTGTCCTTGCTAATAAAATTCACTCAACCAAACTGACTTTTGTGAAACACAATAGGAGACGGTTGCTTTTTCTGGGAACTGAAGCATTAGAGCTTTAAAACAGAAAAAAAACTGGTCTATATGACCTGTCAGTTACTGTATATTCCAAGTCTTTTGAAGTCATAAACATCACAAAATTTTGTGATAAACATCACAAAATGTTATGGCTAAATGATTCATGCTGGTTTTGTGAATCAGTTCGACCAAATTATTAAAAGATCTCACAAAACAGATATCATTATTTCTTCCATAAACTTGGCAAAGCTATCGCATCATATGGAGCATTACTGTATAATAACTTAATGGTGCATTTGTGCCTACTTTTAATTGCTTGGGAAACAGCATTGAAAACAACATGAGGATGAGTAAATGATGGCAGAATTCATCTTTCCTTTAAATGAACAAACACGCAAATTTAAATAAATAACTGGCTGGTGTAAATGGCAACAAGCTCTTCACAACGAAGTGTAAATTATACAAAATCATGTTTACTTTAGGCTTGATGAACGCTTTACAACACAAGCAAATAGTCATATCTGTTGATATTTATCCACTGGATGAAAACAGAAGCAACATGCTGTTTACACAAAGTGTGGGCTACGTTACGACATGAGATGACATTTGCTCAGAATTGTACGTAGGGGGTTTTATAAACTCCAACTTTGTAAACATCCTGAATATTAGAGCATGACTAAAGCAATATTATTTTTGAGGACAGGGACCAACTGAACATTATTGACTAACCAGTTTGGCAGCACAGCAGTCACGTTAAGTTCTTTCTTCCGATAAAAGTGCCAGGCAGAAAGCATAAAGTGGGACAGGGCCAGATGCACAGTCTGTGTTTATTCAGCTGGAACCTCTGTGTGCACCAAAAGTCTTGTAATATTCATCCATTTGTGTTTCTTACATACACCGTCATTCCCAAGATGCATGCTGGCTCCTGAATTATGTACATCCCAAACTGATGATGAATATGAAAGCCCCATCAAGGCCAGATACAGAAAGTATTTTTTCCCATGTAAAATGTGCTGGTGTCTAGAGAAAGAAGGAGTGAAATTATCGACATTGCTTTTGAAATTGCTCTTCTCTTCAAAACAGCTTTAATAATTATTGATCATTAAGCAAGGGTTGCTCTGTCAGCACTTTATATGATGTATTCTACTGTGTAACCTTGTTTAAAAATTTGGAATTAAGCTCTTAAATCCAACACGATACCAATCAAAAGTTTGGAGTTGGTAAGGTTTTTGAAAGAAGTCTCTTATGCTCCACACAACTGCATTTACCTACATTTACATTTATTCATTTATAATAAACGTAAATGTAGTCGAATAGTTTCGAAAGAGATGAGTTTTCAGCAGTCACTTGAAAGTTGTTAGGGAGTTGGCATTCCGGATAGCGGTGGGAAGATCATTCCACCAGCCAGGAACGATGTAAGAGAATGTTCTGGAAAGTGATTTTGTGCCTCTTTGTACAATGAGGCGTCACTCACTGGCGGATCTCAGAGTTCTGGAGGGAGTGTAGAGTGTGGAGGTGGGCGGGTGCTGAGCCTGTGGCTATTCTATAAGCAAGCATCAGTGATTTGAATTTGATGCAAGCCGCAACTGGGAGCCAGTGCAGGGTGATAAAGAGAGGTGTGACATGGGCCCTTTTGGGCTCGTTGAAGACTAGTCATGCTGCTGCATTCTGAATCATTTGTAGAGGTTTGATTGTGCATGAAGGAAGCTTAGAAGAGCATTGCAGTAGTCCAGCCTAGAGATGACCGGGGTCTGGAAAAGAAGTTGTGTGGCCTGCTCTGTTAGAAAGGGCCTGATCTTTCTGATGTTGTGTAATGCAAACCTGCAAGATCGAGCCGTTTTAGCTATATGGTCTTTGAAAGTCAGCTGGTCATCAAAGATTACAGCAAGATTTCTGTCAGAACTTGATGGAGTAATTGTTGATGAACCTAAATGGATGGTGAAGTCATGCTGTAGACTAGGCAAGGACAACAAGGATATATCTGACAAATAATAGAGATAAAACATTAATATTGTTAAGTATAATTAGAGTTTCCTATTATAATATCTGTTAAAATGTAATTTATTCCTGTGATGACAAAGCTAAATTTTCAGCAGTCATTACTACAGTCTTCAGTGCAACATGATCCTTCAGAAAAATCTAGAAAAATTTCTTAGTATACAGTTGAGGTCAAAAGTTTGCACCCCCCTTTTAGAATAATTAAAAATGTTAATTATTTGACCAAAATAAGACGGATCATACAAAATGCATGTTATTGTTTATTTAGTATTGACCTGAATAAGATATTTCACATAAAAGATGTTTACATATAGTCCAAAAGAAAAAAAATAATAATTGAATTTATACAAATGACCCAGTTCAAAAGTTTACATCCCCTTGATTCTTAATACAGTGTTGTTACCTGAATAATCCACAGCTGTTTTTTTTTTTTGTTTAGTGATAGTTGTTCATGAGTCCTTTGTCCTGAATAGGTAAACTGCCTGCTGTTCTTCAGAAAAATCCTTCAGGCCCCACAAATTATTTGGTTTCCAGCATTTTTGTGTATTTGAATCCTTTCCAACAATGACTGTATGTTTTTGAGACCCATCTTTTCACACTGAGGGACTCATATGCAACTATGACAGAAGGTTCAAATGCTTACTGATGCTCCAGAAGGAAACACGATGCATTAAGAGGAGAGGAATTTGAAGATCAGGGTAAATTGAACTTTTTTGTGTCTTCTGGGAAACATCTTCTGTAGTCTCTGAAGGGCAGTACTAAACGAAAACATGATATTTAGGCAAAATAAGAAAATTGTACACATCTCCATTCTGTTCAAAAGCTTTCATCCCCCGGCTCTTAATGCATAGTTTTTCCTTCTGATTTTTCAGATTTTTCTGAAGAACAGCGGGCAGTTTAATTGTTCAGGACAAACAAGGGACTCATGAACAACTATCACTAAAAAAAAAAAAAAAACACAGCTGTGGATCATTCAGGTAACAACACAGTTGAAAGAATCAAGGGGATGTAAACTTTTGAACCGGGTAAGTTTTATAAATTCAATTATTATTTTTTCTTGTGGACATTATGTAAGTGTCTTTTTTTTTTAAATATCTTATTCAGGTCAGTATTAAATAAACAATAACATGCATTTTGTATGATCCCTCTTATTTTGGTAAAACAATTAAATTTTTTAGTGATTCTGAAAGGGGGATGTAAACTTTTGACCTTAACTGTAATTAGTATTACAGTTGTTTATTTTTGTGAAACTGTTATATATTTGACAATCTAAAGGTCTTTTACTGCCACTTTTAGTCAACTTGAATCCTTGCTGATTTAAAAAACAAAAAAAAAAACCCTGCAAAGCATAACCTTTTGACCGGTGCTTACTCTTGAAGTCATATTGTTTTTTTTTTTTTTTTTTTCAATCAATAATAAATCTTTTTGGTGTAATTTATCCTAAATTAGTCAATTTTGTCCTCTGAAAAAAGTTTGCATCATAAGTCCACTGAGTTTTTATTTTTATTTATTTGTTTTTCAAGGTTTTATGAACCCTTGATTCTCTTCATATCTGAATAATGCAATGTAAATGCTTTTGTTTACCTCCTGATGTAAGCTTCAGGAGTAAGCTGCAACAAAATCCTTCACTACAAAGACTCGATGATACAGTCTTACATTTATACTTAAAGATTTTGTAACTAAAGTTTTGCAATGATAGTTTAAGGATTATGAATGCATTTTTAAAAAATTATGCCAGAAGTCTTAAGCATCTGCCTTTGGGCCTTGTTTTTACACAAACAAATCAATAATGAACTGGTAAATCAAACGCTGTGAAAGATTATAGCTGCTCAGTAACTAACTACTAGCAGAGTCCTGCAAAATCTTACAACAAGTTTTGTCTCACTCACAACCATGTTTTATCATTGCTGACACTATTTCTAAGCAACATTTAGTGTAGGCTGGGAAAGCTGTGATGCCAGGGGCGCATCATAAATAGAAAAAAAAATCCATTTTTTAAAATAAAATGTATTTTTTCACCTCAGGCAAGGTTAAACTCATCCTGTGCACATTTGAAGAGACTGTATGGCAGGATGCTAATCACGCAGAAACACACTGTCTCCGTCAAACTGTCTGTCAGACAGTAGCCTGTGGTCTGTTTTATAAGTCATATTTTAAATGTTTCTTTTAATTATTATTTAATTATACATGAATGGATAAGTATTAACACTTCCTACTTTACCTCATAAAATTCCAAATGGCATGCATAAGCTGCAAGAATTTGCAGTCAAGCAGAGCCTACACAAACCATACATGCTCACACCAAGAGGAAAAGCTATTCCCCACAGGTTTATTGCATTGAGGTGATAAGCTTTTATGGTTCATTAGTCATTTTAGAGGAAGCTGTTTATAACGCTCAGCTGGAGAGGTACAGTACGTGGCCTGTACATGGAGAATAAAAGATTCCTCCTGTCACCCATGCCTGATGTTGAGCCCCAGAGGAGCCCTTTTAGTGCTCTATACTGACAGCGGTTTTACTTTGGGCACTGAAGGCCCCCTGCGAAATCTGGAGGCCCAACACATCAATAACACCAGTGTATCCTCTGCTCTGAAGCCCAGCGCTGAGGACACAGGCCTTGCATTGATGGAGGGAAGACAAATAAAGCGGACAGGATGGTCGCTGATGTACTACCTGGCTGTGTGAAATATTGGCAGAGCATGACTCTGGAGGTATATTTACCAAAGGGGTGCAGCCAAGCAGAAAGGTGACAGCAAAGGAGGTAGGGGAAAGGGGTGGCCTGGGACCCAGAGCTCTCTCTGTGGGAGCTGACCGCTGATGGACACTGATCTGACTTGGAAAACAAACACTACTGGGTAGTTCAGTCCATGGATGTAACCTCTATCCTCTCCCCCACTGATATCATATACACTCTATCTGAAAGGAGCACTGAGTGAGGACAGACAAAAAACAAACTCTGGCAGTGGTATGGTCAAACAATCAGTCTTCTATAGCAGTTCCTACTTATTTCTTGACTGCTCTGAACATGCAATGCTTATGTGAAAATACAAGGTTTCTTATGCTTGCCTGCATTTGTTTGATTAAAAAAACAGTACAACTCTAATCTTAGAGGGGACCTACTATGCCCCAATCTTACAAGTCTCAGGTGTCCCCAGAATGTGTCAGAAGTTTCAGCACAAAAACAACCAACTTTGAGTGGATGTAGAAACACGCTGTTTTCGTGCATGTATCTTTAAATGCAAATGAGCTGCTGCTCCCTGCCCCCTTTTCCAGAATAAAGCTGTGCCTTTACAGATCGTACCTTTACGTACCATACTCTGCCAAAAAAACATCTGTTTGGTTTTGATTATCATGTCTATCGTGCTGATATCATGCGTTTTAAACCGACGAGGTCATTCCCATGATAGTTGACATGAGCATTTTACCTCAGATCAGCTGTAACAGTCCAACCTCCATTGTTTCGATGCCAGAGCAGGGATGTAAGTTAGACAAGAATATCTCCGATTGAGAGATTGAGGTTTTGTGTTGCTGGATGTAATAATGAACATAGTGGTCATCATTTACTGCCGATATCTGAGCCACTGAAAATGCAGTGGATTACATTTGTTTGTGAAGGGAATGCGCCTCCCGATCTACATACATCCGTCTATGTTCACACAAATCATTCGTGATCCAGCTTCACCTACAGCAGAAGTGAGCATAAGGTTTTTCTTAGGAATCTCTGCAATCACCTTTCCTAATAACGTGCTAGTTAGCAAGTTTCACGGCTAAACGCACTAAATGCGGCTAAAGTAAACAATCTCTCAGAGCAGCAGAGAGAAGAGAGGGGTGGGATGAGCAGCTCATTTGCATTTAAAGGAACAATCCCTCAGAATGGGATGATTTTTGCAGAGCTCATTTTAACAAGGTAAAAAGGGTGTTGTTTTACACAACCATTGAGAATTTTTAACCAAAGTATATTATAGACTTTTTATTAAGACCCTAAAGAATCATATTAACTTGTGGAAAATGGCCCCTTGACCCCTTTAAAATGTAATTTATTTCTGCAATGTCAAAGCTTAAAGAGTTTGTGTCGTTTATTACTCACCTTCATGTCGTTCCAAACCCATAAGACTTTTGTTCATCTTCGGAACACAAATTAAGATATTTTTGATGATATCCAAGAGCTCTCTGACCCTCTGTAGACAGTAAGGGTACTGCCATGTTCAAGGCCCAGTACCAAAAACATTGACAAAATAGTCCATGTGACATCAATGGTTAAATTGTAATTTTATAAAGCTGCAATAATTTTTTTGTTCTCAAAGAAAACAAAAATAACGACTTTATTCAACAATTCGTCTCCTCTGTGTCAGCCTAGTGCCATTTTGAAAAGTATCATGACGCACATGCTTTCAATCAAAGGTGTAGTCAGCTTTGTGTCTTCAGCTTTGGGTTTCTTGTCCTCAGCCCTGGGCTTCTAGGCATCAGGGTACTGACAGTATCAGTATTCAAAGCCATCAACTCATCAGTCTTTTATACTCTTGACATCTTCTTGACATAAGTTGGAATTTCCCCAGTATTTCCTCCCAGATGCAGCATGGTGTCCTCATGTCCTTGAACTTTAGTAAACTCAACCAGGATGGCCGAAATCATTTTAAGCTTCTAGCAGCAGAACTACACTTGAAAAGTTTCCCAGAGCTCACATGGCTGAACAGGTATGTGCTGGTTTATTACATTTTTAGTCCCGTTTTGATTTTAAATGTTTGTTTTATACTCCTGACATAAATTAATACACTTCGCTGGAGCATTTGTATCATAAAACAGTGAAGCTGTTATATGTTTATATTTGTTTACAGTTTGTAAAGATTATCAGTGTTTTCGACCGTACAATATGCATTAAATTACAGTAAATAACATAAATAACAGAGTCTTAGGGTGAATTTTCATTTCAAGGCGAATTTAAGCTTACCACTCATCAACAGGCCATGTGTGTCTATCACTGTGGGCAGAAAATTGGTGAAATTTATATTTTATATTGAGAAATGATGGCAAGGCAAAATGCTGTGTGTGTGTGTGTGTGTGTATGTTGTATATTGTAAGAGGGTGTTTTTAAACATTTTTTTTTTTTTTTCTGTGATGGCAGCAATGGCAAGGAAAGACAAACTTCAATATTTAAAGCACCTCAGACGGTAAACATGTTGGTAATAAAACCTCTGGCCATGAAGTACTGTTGACATGAGCTCCTTTGAAGTGCTAATTAGTAATAGCTAAGGTGCTCTCATTCCACATTACATCTTAAATGTCATTGACAATGTGTGTACCACCTTAGTCGTCGATTAACAAAACCCTTTAAAACCAAATTAATTGCTCTTTCAACTTGACTACTGGGGACATGATTTGTGAGCTAGTAAATAAATGGCTCTTTGTTAGAGGGCAGCCCTCCTCTGTTTCTTAGGGACTAGTGTCTTTATTGCACTTCAAAGGACACCCACACTTGTCCCACATATGAGATTTCTTATGCGGAGGGGTTTTGCTAGTTGTAGCTGTTTTGCAGTGGTCATCTGATCTCGGCTAGGCTTTGGAGAAGTCTGTGGAGGTTTGGGTTGAGTGGCTGATTCTCCCATCGCAGCTGGATGTGGTGGCAGAAGCTTTGATGCCTGGATGAACACAAGCCTACTTTAGTAGAGGGAAATCAGAGGTGAACAAACAAGCAGAGATGAAGTATTGGTGGGTGGTGTGACCCACAGCACACTGAAGAAGAGCAGCAACAGGCATCTCTGATTTACATTTTAAGTGATGGGTGTATCATTTTTACCCCCGCAAATGAAGCTTGGGAGCTTTGATAATAAACACAGCCTGCAATAATGAATCCAGTCAACTAAAGTTTTATATATAGTATGTATATATATAGTCAAGTCAAAAGAGCCAGGGGGTGAAAACTTTTGAACAGAATGGAGATTTGGCCTAAATATATTTTTTTCATTTAGTTCTGCCCTTTAGAGGCTACAGAAGATACTTACATGTTTCCCAGAAGACAAAATAAGTTAAATTTACCTTGTTCAAAAAATTCAAAAAGTTTTCACCCCCCACAGCTTTTAATGCAACATGTTTCCTTCTGGAGCATCAGTGAGCATTTGAACCTTCTGTAATAGTTGCATATGAGTCCCTCAGTTGTCCTCAGTGTGAAAAGATGGTTCTCAAAAACATACAGTAATTGTTGGAAGGGGTTCAAATACACAAAAATGCTGGAAAACCAAAGAATCTTTGGGACCTGAAGGATTTTTCTGAAGAACAGCAGGCAGTTTAATTGTTCAGGACAAACAAGGGACTCATGAACAACTATCACTAAACAAAAAACACACAGCTGTGGATCATTCAGGTAACAACACAGTATTAAGAATCAAGGGGATGTAAACTTTTGAACCAGGTCATTTTTATAAATTTAACTATTATTTTCTCTGGTGGACTATATGTAAACATCTTTTATTTGAAATATCTTATTCAGGTCAGTACTAAAAAACAGTAACATGCATTTTGTATGATCCCTCTTATTTTGGTCAAATAATTAACATTTTTAATAATTCTGAAAGGGGGATGTAAACTTTTGACCTCAACTGTATATATGGGAATCACCAACAGATCCTCTGCAGTGAATGGGTGCCATCATAATGAGAATCCAAACGGCTGCAGAGTACCAGTTGCTGAGCACATGATGCAATGTTAAATTTCTTCAAATCTATTCTGATCTCTTCTGAACTCACTTACAAATTGGATGGCCTGGGGCTGAGTAAACTTACAGAATTTTTTTTTTTTATTTTTCGTCAAACTATTATGTGAAAAATTTAGTGAAACAGTCTCTTGTATCTTGGTATTACTGATGTTTTTTTTTTTTTTTTTTTTTTTTTTTTTTTCTGTTGATATGTAACTTTAGTTGACTGCTTTGACATGGATTTGTTATTACAGGCTGGGGTTTATTATCAAAGCTTCCAAGTATAATGTGCACTGTTAAAATACCTTTTATGTTAATAATTGATTCTGGGGTCTTTCTGAATGTAATCAAAATTTGAGTTCAATTCTTTTTCATGACACATCTGCTTTTATAATTAGCATAGTTTGATTAATTATAATTTTCAGCAATTAATGATGTGATACATGATTCAGACTCAGTGATCAGTATTCAAGTCATTATGTATAACCTCTGGTGTTTTGCTTATATTTGAATATTTAATCAATAGGAGAGCTCTTGAGCCTGTAGAGTATTTTATATATGTTTTTATTTACCAGTATTCTTTTCAAGCTGATATAAGCTACCAGTTTTTTTTCAATGTATTTAGAATTACTAAAACACATCGCAGAGAACCAAAATCCAAATTATATATAACAGTAAAAACTTTTTTACAGACCAAAAAATAGTACTATGGATCAGTGTTATTACAGTATACTATTATAGTATTTATTAATGTTTTGAATTACCTTATATATATATATATAATATTAGCTTTATTTTGAGTTAATTTAGTAGCTCATTTTTATTTTTATTTCTTTTTTTTTCATTTATTATTTATATATTTTATTTCAGCTTTATTTTAATTACTGAAAACAATTTTTAATAGTTTTTTGTTCAAAATAACAACACTGCTTTGGATGTAGCTTGACATGTGGCAAATCCTCTTATGTCATAAACATACAGCATTGCATGAGTTCTGATCCATTAATAAGTTAATCTTGTGGAAGCTTTACCTGACTTGTGAAAGACAACATAAGATGGAGTAGGAAAATCCTTGGTTTTGGATGGATCATCATCTGCATTTAAAAGGTCACATCCATGCTCTGTTTGTTTGGTTAGTGCATGTCATTAAATAACAAAGTGAAGTCAGATGTACGGTATCGTCAGAGTCGAAGTCTTCCTTTGTTGTTCCTATGTGTATAGGAGTGACTGATTATTGTTTATGTTTTTTCGACTTCTCCAAATGTATGGAAATCTTATCATTCAAATGCATGAGCTTTTTAAATGACTTTATTCCGTTGTTTGACTGCAGCCCCAGCAAATTTAACATGCCATTAGAGAGAATGTGGATGTTAGTTTGATGTGTTTCTGCCTGCTAAACAAAATGTTTTCATCTGTAGAATTTAAAATGCTAAATATTAAAAGTTAATAAAAACACTCATCATTATAGTAACCATATTTCTTCAGAGAGTGTCTTATGACTTGACTAAACAGCTTTTGCTGTGGCTTCAGATATAACGGCAATCATAAAATCTTATTTTATTATAAGTTTATTTGAATTTTAATGCACCTTAAATGCTATAATAAAAAGGACTTTCTTTTAAGAATACTGCTTTGATCCGTCCATAAAGTAATAATGGTGTCCATTGTGGGTTTTTTTTCCCTTCTATCTCTCAGCCGACATGTTGCTGTTCTACAGAGGATATGTTGGTTAATCAGCCATCCAGTAAATACAGGTGAAAGAGCTGTGCCAAGCTTGGCTTTGCTCCAGACACGCTCTGGCAAGGCTCTTGAGCACCCAAAGAGTCGAGTTTTATCTGTAGGAGGGTCAAGCATTTTAAGAGCCCGATTCTTCTCATAGCTGAGTGACACAAACAACGCAGCTTACAGGAGCACTCAGGCTCACAACAGCTCCCACAACAACTTGCTGGACCATATGCTGGTCTGTGCTCACCAAATCCCAACACACCTCTGCTGCTTGCTGTTACTTATTAGACTGAGATCCTAATGCATCACCTGGAATGGAAATTGAGATTATGCTTCTTTACAGTGGGACATTATATTGCATTTTCTCATTAGACTGGATGTGTTTATTTAAAAGGCAGGTTATTGTCAGTTTTTGTACACTGATAAAGAAAGGCAGCTCATCATTATTGCATACCGTTGTGCTGAGCCTGGCTGTGCTTTATCTGCTTTATCCTTCTGAAGGTTGGCAGTGGTAGAAATGAACGGCTAAAGTTTATTTTTAACAAGGTCTACATTCATTTCAGTCTAACCTTCACAGTATGTGTACCGTGTTTCAGAACGGGTTGTTTTGTGAACCTGTCACAATGTAATTCAGGCTTTGCAAAGAGGCTGTTATTGAAGGACTGTGTAGTTAGAAACTACACTGGACCTGAAGACAGCTTGCAAAAAAATTCAATTTCAGTGTATGTTACTTTATGGTTTAGATATTTTATATAGCACTATAGCCAGAACACTACAAAGAGGGAATGAAAATTGTTGGGACTGAATCCAAGAATGTAAATTTTATTGATATGAGTTGAGACAGAGAAACAGAAGACAAACAAAATGCTGCATTTCAAGAGGTAAACAAACTTCCTTCAGCTGCACTGAGGTGTTATTATAAAGCCTGGGAGCACCAGGATGAATAAGAGCCAGCATAACATAAACAAATAATTACTAGGTTTATGCACATATTGATCAGACTATTCAAGTGGGTGGTTTTTGGAAAGATCTTGATGCAGAACATGCAAGTTACAAACTTTTTCAAACATCTGTCAGCTCCACGATAATGTCGGTAAATACACTAGCACTGAAAAGATTAGAGATTGGGATTTTTATTTGTATTTATTTTTTAAGAAATTAATATTTTTGCTTTATTCAGCAAGGATGCATGGTTGAATCGATCAAGTTACAATAAAGAAAAGAACTTTCTATTCAACTGTCATCCTTGATACTAAGAAATGCTTCTTAAGCAGCAAACCAGCATATTATAATCGTTTCTGAAGGATGAAAATTCAGCTTTGCCAATACAAGAATAAATTATATTTTAAAATGTATTAAGTTATATTAAAAGTTATATTATTATAAATTGTAGAAATATTTTACAATATTTTTGATAAATAGTGTTAAAAAGCAATCATCTCTCTGAAACAAGAAAATCGTACTGACCTCAAACCTTTGAACGGTGGTGTGTTTACATGCACTTTACATACACAGTTTTAGCCAAAATGAAACAGTAGTATGTCTTTTTAAAGTATTACGCTAATGCTGTAATCTAAAAAACTTGGATTATTCACCTCTAACTTGACTTCATTCAGCATGTCCACATGTTAACACGTACGTCACGGTTTGGTCAGTTACCCGGATGCGTGGCCATATTGGCGATACTCGGATGTAAACAACAGCATGGATTGCACAGTTAATGTACTACTGACTACATTGTTCTGCAAAATTGTACTGTCTAAACCACGGACAAAACACGTGGAAGCTGCTACATCGTATAGAGAAAGACTTAGTAAGCAGAAAATGGTGCAGTATTTTGACAAACTAAAGTTAATAGGTGGTACAGATATGTACGAGCAGTATTAGCCTAATATTTCACCTACCTGGCTGGAAATGATAAGAATAAACACGAATATTGTCAAGATTCTTGCACTGGAAATCCTGGTTCAGTTTGGCCAACCACAAAGACCTTTTGTTCCTCAAACAGTTTTTTTGCACTCATCTCCTTGATTTGTTATAACTTTTGGCAGTCTGTAGTACTCCAAATGTTTTTCCTGGTCTGACCGAATAGTACAGCCCAAAACGTGACAATAATTGACCATTTTCAGCAGCAATGATCAGCAAAATACGCTAGTTTTTGTGTTTGTCATTTTAAATGCAAATGAGCTGCTGCTCCCGGATAAGAGGGTGGAGCTTCAAGAGCTCCAGGAAGACCGGTGCTGTCCTTTGCAAATAAACACTCCACTATTCGTACAAGCCTGTTATCTTTATAGAAAACATACTCATGTTAAATGTCAGTCATCTGATTGTGTTGTGTATAATAAATGCACAATACGGTGAAGTGTGAATTACACAGAAGGGACCATGGCAGGATAAAAATAACATCATAGCTGACCTCATGGTGCCATCGCATGCTACCACAAACTTTATAAGCCCCACTTGTGATTTGTTGTCAAAAGGTTTTCACATTGCTTTCATATACAAATTTTTTAACTACCACATTCCTATTTACAATCATTCTGGCAATATGTGAAGGCAGCATCAGTGAAAGCAGGCAGAGACAATGGTAGCTTTAGCAACATTAGGCTTATAGAGTGCCAAGAAGCTCTTTCAGAAAGGTAATTTGGAAAACAAATGCGTGATACTTACTTTGTCTGAAGCAGATGACCGTGCACGAACGTATTGATCTCTAAACATATAGGCGAATTTACCCATTTTTATTTTGGAACATTTCCTTCGAAAATTAAATTTAACCACAGTGTCCCCTGCCGCTCAGATGGAGGGAGTCTATGGAGAGTCCTGTGTTTGTTGTTGCATCAGAAAACACAACACTTGTGATGCCTCTTTGGCTCTGACATTGTATATCTCAAGCAGCTACAGCAAAAATCAGTAATGGCGGACTGCTGCTTCTCACTCAGGGCTGTGTTTATGCTAATAGGGCAGAGATCGCCACAAATGGGCGGGACTTTTTTCCTACGATGATGTGTAAGTAGGGAGAATCTGAAATTGCTTGTTCTGAGTGACAGTTTATGATTTATTAGGATTGTAAAAAATGAATGGGTGGATTTTTACCATTATATGCTGGTTGTTTTCACACACTGCGGTCACACAGCTATGTTCACTCGCCTTATAAAAGTGATTTTTGCATAATAGGTCCCCTATAAAATATTTGCTTACATATTGTGTCATGTATAGCCAGACAGAAAGTAATTGGTAAGACATTCCAGGAGCCCTGATGGCAATCTTGACGTAACTTTCATCTAGTGCTGGGTGGTATACGCACACTATATAACAAAATTCAGAGATGCTGAAGACAAACGCAGAGAAGAAAATATATACAGTAGCACACAGAGCAGCTCACTGGAAGAAAATTCCAAAAAACGTTACTGAACTGGGAGTTAGAGCTTTATATGAATCTCTTATATTTCTGAGGGGAACTGACTGTCTTTAGAAAAGTTTAGATGGTATTTTCTTGTAGTCTTACCTCCATGTAATGCATATTAATATAGTATTTAAAAGCGCAGTGCTGCTTTGTTTACAGCAGTAATCAAGGAAATGCTGTATTGCTGCTGTTCCACAAGCGCCACCTGCTGTCAGAGAGTAAATTTGCATTCTCATTCAGCCCGACTGCTGTTTTTGTTTTGTGCAGATGTTTTATGTAGCACAAATTTTAAGGTAAGAGCATTCTGTTTTTGCTTTTAAATTTTGAAACGATACAATCTAATTTACATCAAAAACTGCTCATACTGTGGTTTGAGCAGTTTAGTTCATTAAAATGCAGTGGTTCTGCAACTGTTTAATGGAATCTGAAAAAGGCACAGTCAGGGAAAAACCATGATAAACCGTGAAACCACCAGAATCCTAAGAAAAGGCGATGCAGATTTTTGGCCAAACCACCCAGCGCTATTTTAATCTATTCCAACACCTTCAATTTCACTAACTCTTATAAATTTGTGTTTTTCACACACCATAACGCTATGATCTCTTTCATGTCATCTTATATTGTGAGATGTTCTTTCAAACAAAATGGAAAATGAAAAAATGCTGACTCCAGTTCACTGGTATTAAAATAATCTAGGCTTATCTTAGATGTTTCTCTTGCGCAGGCACTGTATGGAAAACAGCGCATAACCTATTCAAATGCATAGTGTTTCTGCTTATTACATGTATATTTCAATGTGTGTTTACCTTGAAAATTGTACATCTAATGTGGTTTCAATACTGACTTATTGCCCTAATTATATAATAGAAAATGATGCCATATTTATATGCGTACATTTAATTTCAAATTACCTCTTTTGATTATTCTGCAGTGATAGAAAATTGTTTTGCTCTCATGCAAACACAGAACAGGGTAATATATTAGCTTTCTCATAAGGCATCTGCAAGCTTTTGTGCTGATTGTGTTCATCATGTTTGTTTGCTTTTTATGTGGTTGAAGCACAATTTGCACATTCAAATTAAATCCACAGAGTCAACCCAGGAACAACATTTTTTTGCATGTTTATTTCATTGCCACAAGAATATAACGCAGCTTGCATGTGCACTGAGTGACAGAGAGACACAAAATAACCTGGATTAACCTCAAATCATTCAAGCTTTATAGCAAATCGGAAGCCCTGATTATAGCACGAGATGGATAAAAGCAGCACATAGATCATTAAACAACTTGCTAGCTGTATGAAATACCCTGTTTCCCTGTGCTAATTTACAGCTGGTTTACTGATGAGAGGGAGAGAGGGAAAAATATCCTAGGTGATGTACAGTAATAGCCAAGCAGATTGCTTTATTCGAGGGAGTAGGGCTTTGCTGATAGCAGGTTAGGCTTCTGGCATGAGAGTGTGTGAGTGGACAAGAGAGAGTGATAGGGAGCGAGCCCAGACTCTTTGCCTACAATGCAGACCATTAGAGGCAGGATGGCCTGGCCAGCATCATAGCTTACTAGCCTCAGATGGCACTGAGCAGGCCGAGCTGTTCAGCTGGCAGAGAAGCAGCCAGGACCAGGTGAGTTTGGCTCCCTCCCTTACCCTCCCCTCTCTCGATATCCTCTGCTTCATCCACTCCCCCCCTTTCTCGCCCGTATCATTTGCCCAGCGAGTCTGGTTACCCCTGACTGAGCAGTGAGTTGGGCGTGTAGCTTGGCATGGCTAGCTGCGCTCGCTCCAGATTTGCATGAGTAAGTAGTCTCCCATCTATCACATCAGACTCCATTGACCTTAGCTTTGTTCAGGCAGGGAAGGTGAACACGGTATTCACTGTTAGCTTTCTTAACCGTCCGAGAAGTAGCACCTGGTTCAGTGACGTGACATACATTTGTTATCTAGTGATTTATTCAAAACTACATTCAAAATTAATTTCATGCATACAATGATTTGAATACCTCTTTCATGAAGAGAATGTTTTTTTTTTTTGTAAAAAAAAAAAAAATATAAAATACTGTCAAGGGCAGCATCTAATAATCTGATAATTTCACTGTTACTGTAAGTCAAAGTAGTTCAAGTTTTTAAAAAGTGAATTTTTAAAAACCTAGTGATATTCAATATTCATGAATTACCAAATGATGACAAAAAAAATGGAATAATACATTCATTTTATTATTATTATTATACTTATTCTATTTAATTTTTATAAGTGTATAATAAATTAGTTTGATATATATCATGTTTTGGCACAAAACATTTTTAAATATTGTTGTCCACAAACTTTTGCCTATAAAACCAAAGTAATATGGGGAAAAAATTCTTAAAATATAAATATAAAAACTTGTATTACTTAATAATAATAATAATAATAATAATAATAATAGTACTACTACTACTACTACTACTACTACTACTAATAATAATATGTGTACACATGTATTCAAGATGTAAGAAAAATACCATGTGGTGTAAATAATAAAAAAGTAAAAAAAAAAAAAGAATATTTTTATTTGGTTATTTTTTGTATAATATTTTTTATGCATAGTATTTCTAAAATTAAAAAGATCTAATAAATTAGTTTTATATTAATATTTTACATGTTTAAACACATTACATTTTTAAATATTTTTGTCCACAAACTTTTGCCCAAAAAATCAAAGTAATAGGGTCCAACCAGCATATACAGGGAAAAAAATATAAAAAATATATATACATTTAAAATATTTTTATGTTTACATATAAATGTATTCAAGAAAAATGCAATGTGGTGTAATTAATAAGTAAAACATAGTATTTTTATTTATTTATTTATTTATTTATTTATAAATATTTATTAATATTTTATTGTTTATAGTTTTCAAAAAAAAAATATACACACACACACACACACACACACACACACACACACACACACATATATATATATATATATATATATATATATATATATATATAGTATAATGTTTTATTATTTATAATTTTATAAAATTGTTTGTTTGTTACTTTTTAAACAATTTTGTCCACAGACTTTTGCATTTAAAACCAAAGTAATATGGTCCAATCACCATACAGGGGAAACAAAATATCTTAAAAATATTTTAAAAACTTTTCTTTGAAAATTAATAATAATAATAATAATAATAATAATAATAATAATAATAATAGTAGTAATAATAGAAATAATGTAATGGTGTAATTTATATATGTAATTATATATAATTTATTTATATATATATGTGTGTGTGTGTGTGTGTGTGTGTGTGTGTATATATTTATACAAATGAAAAATTTTTCAGAACCATATGAAACCATGAATACAAAGAGTAGATTTCTAAGCACCTGGCACATGTGTTTTAAAGTAGATTTTTAAAAGATTTGTTCCTTTTGAAAACACTCTTATATGTCATTGACCCATCTATATCAGAGCTCTCCCACCGTAACTTTTTTGTTCATCCCCTTTTATTGTCTTTTCAGTTTGACGGAGCGAGCTAGAGGAATATCAATATGCTCAGTACGTGTTATACATTTAGACTGGGTGACTTAACACACTCCAGGGGCATTTCATCCACCTACGGTCTCTTTTTTTTCTCCCATCAGTTGTCACAGTCTTTGATGCTAAGAGAGCAAACACGTTTGGGTAATGCAGGATATATGTGAAGTCGGGGCTTTGAGATACCTGTCTCGCAGCAGCGTACTGTTTCATGTGGTTTGTTGTGAAAGTATCTACGGAGTTAAGGGAAGTTAAAACACAGAAGCTGTCAAATTACCTGTCATACCTGCTTGTTTGTGCCGTTGTGCACTCTGCAGACTGCCAGTACACATTCTCATCAATTAGCCTCTATCTTTTTCGCACTGCCACTTGCTCCCAGAGCAGTTTAAAAACATATCTGTAAAAGTCGAAGCAGACTTAACAAGCAGTCCTGCTGAGGTGTGCGAGCTAGCGCGCTGTGAATGTGTACTCTGAGGATGAAGGCCCGTGTGGAGATGAGAGCATATCAAAAGCTTCGTGGATTCACTGATGCGCCTGTATGAATGACCCTCTCCACACTCAAGCTAATAATGGAGACTTTCTTGAAAAACGGCACATGTGAGAGCCAGGGGTGGGCGATATAGCAAAAATGTTACATCACAATAAATAGCACTTTTTTTTTTTTCAGGCAGGATCATGATCCAAAATCTTATCACGATTCTTTTTCTCGTTCGTCTTTAATTCTATAAAGACCTACTAGCCTTATATAAGTAAAAAAAAAAAAAAAAAAATCTCAAGTAGGGGTGTGCAATATTGACAAAAAAATTAAGTCTCGATATTTTCTGGAATTTTTCTTTTTTTTTTTTTTTTTTAATATTCTTTATATTCTGTGTTTTCAGTTCACAGATAGAAATGAATCTTTTCCAATAAATTTAAATTGATTTTTAGCTTTTATGGGCATTTTTACCTTTATTTTGCTAAAAGTGTGCCTCATCTTTTAAGTCAAATTCTTACATTTGGGATGTTACCAAGCAAATAAAACCAGTATCAACAAAATATAGAAGCTGTGTCTAAAGTGGCATTTAGATGTAGCCTACGTATTTACATACTGTGTAATGCAGCGCAGAGCGACATGGAATGCTTTAACCTGCAGTTACAAATACATAAATAATGTTTTGATATTTTAAAGGGGTCATCGGATGCCCATTTTCCACAAGTTGATATGATTCTTTAGGGCCTTAATGAAAAGTCTCTAATATACTTTGATTAAAAATTCTCAATGGTTTTGTAAAACAACACCCTTTTTACCTTGTCAAAATGAGCTCTGCAAAAATCATCTCATTCTAAGGGGTTGTTCCTTTAAATGCAAATGAGCTCTGCTCACCCCGCCCTTCTCTTCTCTTTGTGGAATGACGATCTTGTTTACTTTAGCCACATTTATCGCGTTTAGACGCTAAACTTCCTAACTACCACATTATAAGGAAAGGCGATCGCAAAGATTCATAAAACAACGCTTATACTCACTTCTGCTGTAAGTGAAGCTGGATCATGAATGATTTGCGCGAACATAGACGGATGTATGTAGATCGGGAGGCGCATTCCCTTCACAAACAAACATAATCTACTGCATCTTCAGCGGCTCAGATGTCGGGAGTAAATGACGACCACTATGTTCATTATTACATCCAGCAACACACCTTAATCGCTCAATCGCAGATATTCTTGTCTTACTCACATCCCTGCTTCTGCATCGAAACAAGGAAAGTTACTGGACTGTGACAGCTGGTCTAAGGTAAGAGCTCATGTCAGGGGCGGATCTAGAAAACAATTTTTAGGGTGGCAAAGGGGTGGCATGGTGTCTATGAGGGGTCCAAAGCAAGCCCCCATGCATAGTTTTAGGGGATATATAGTCTGAGATACACAGCTGTGTTCACAAATATTGCATTGCCATTAGGAAATCATCTATACCGTTTAAAATGAAAAATAAATAACATTTAAGTATCCGTCATGGAACCAAGTCAATACGCAACATAAAAAGCTTCAACAGGTTATAAATTTTTCTATTATTAACAGAGGTGAAAATGTCTGTAATCACCCAGAACACACTATCAACCATGTACCCCAGCAACTGAATAGCAAGAGCCTTGCAACCACCCAGAATATCCTAGCAACCCTATAGCAAACCTAAAACATCTGACCAAACTAGTTATGTTTTTAAACAAGACTTTAAGACAAGCCAGCATACATTTGTCTTTCAAACTTTTCAATGTAGTTATCACAGGTGTTCTTAAATGCTTATACACAATTTAAATGCACTGATGACTTTCCTGCCAGTAAACACTCACGAGATCAATAACACTATAACAAAAACAGATACAGATGTATAAATCAGCAATTAACTTTTGGGAAAAATTAATGATTTTCATTTTACTACTGTAAAGTAATCTTGCAGTAGATAATAATCACTAGAAAAGTTCAAATAAAGAATTGTATATGAACTTGGTATACCACAATAATAATAATGCACATTTTCTGCACATTTGGCCATATTTCATTACAGTACTATAGTAGTTTCTTGGTCTTCTGACACAATACTATATCTCTAGGCAGTCATTTTTCAGTTCTGCAAAAACGCACTGTAAAAAAAAAAAAACGGTTACAGATCAAAATTTGACAGTCACACGTTTATAGCTGTACAACATGTGCTACAGTTTACTCTACATATAGAGTAGTGAAATTTCCATAATCTGATGTACTCTATGTGTAACTTATTTTAGTTGGCACATTTCCCGAACCATTTATTCAGTTCTCAAAACAAAGACACATTTCTCAAAAAGTTTAACAATGAGTTAAACTATGTTAAACATTAGCAAAACTGATGACACACCAATCAGAATCTCTGCATCCTAACAACGGAAAGAGGAGAGAGCTGAACGAATCAACACAGGAATTTATACTTGTTAACAATCTAGAAAACTGCAATAGTTTTCGTGATCGGCATCTTCTCATTGATTTCACGTTATTGTTTCGTCAGATTTGGCAAAAAGGCCTATATCCATGATGAAAGCGGAGCGAGTCGTCGGAGAATCGGATCACAAACAATGAATCTCAGACATATCCGGACGGGATTAGATTTCTCAGAGGACGAGTTAGCCGAGAAGCAGTAATTATTATCTGATTTACAAACAAATGTAAAAACAATTCGCTAATGAGCTGGGCCGCGGTTTGTGTTTTTGACTCAAAAAGAACCCGTTCATAAGAGTCATTTGTTAATGAAGCCGACTACACTGGGTACGCTGCGTGAACTGTTTATTGAAAGACGTGTTTTTGCCATTATTTTGCCTTAAACCGTCATCACCGCTGCTGAAAAGTAGCACATGAAACACTGCTTTCATCTATATTTTATTCTGTGATAATTCTGGGGTAGATCCGCCCCTGGCTCATGTCAATCAACTATCGTGGGAGCGGCCTCTGTGGGTGTGACGGCACATCGACAAGCATCTGAGAATGGCTCGATTTGAAAAAGGGGATATTATTTTTACAGATTAATTAAAAACCACTGCATGGATTTTTATCATTATAGGGTAGATGTGTACATACACTGCCAACACACATTAATGTTCAAACAACATGAAAAAGTGAACTTAGCATCCGATGACCCCTTTAAACATATTTGAAATGATTTAAAAATGAAAAGATACTTTAAATGTGAAGTTAAATCTGCCATTAGGTGACATGATGCAGATCAGTGCTGTGACTGTGTTTGGAATAATTTTTGTTGGCGAAATAGAGCAAAAACAGGAAATATGGTGACTAAAATGTAGGTATCTTAATATTAACTTCTTGATTATTGAACTGTTGTATAAAATCAATATCATATTTGTAATATGAGCTCTCTTCGTGTGATATTGATATACATTTTTATCTTGAATTATGTGACCATTCTGAATGCATTTTAATAGACTGAATCGTGCAGTAAAAGAACAAACTCTAAATGCGTGGGCACACTATAGTCTAACCTAACCTACTAGATTTCATCACGTCATATGCCTGCACTTTGTAGGTGTGTTTTGTTTGCTTTTCACGATTTACTCGATAATGTCAAATCACACATCATAAAAACTATAGTATCACAGATGATATCACACCCCTGATAGCACACGTATGTATGCATGATGTCTGGTAAAGTTCACTTGATCTGGAAAGCAAACATCTGACAGACATCAGAATACTAATTTGACAAAAAAAATAATCTGTGCTTTAAATTTTTTCAGGTACAGGAAATGTATTTATTTGTATCTTTCTCCTAAATCCATCTATTTGTATTAAAGGGATATTTCACCTAAAAAAACTCCTTTCAATATGAATCATTTCCCATTCTTGACTTTCTAATTTATTAATGTTTCTTTATCATTTACTCACCCCCTTGTCATCCAAGATGTCTGTCTTTCTTCAGTCGATAAATTATGTTTCTTGATGGAAAAAAATCAGGAATTATCTCCATATAATGGACTTAAATGGTGCCCCCAAGTTTGAACTTCCAAAATGCAGTTTAAATGCAGCTTCAAATGGCTCTAAACAACCCCAGCTGAGGAGAAAGGGTCTTATCTAGCGAAACGATTGGTCATTTTCGAAACAAATTAACAATTTATAAACGATTGTTTTGTCTAAGTCTGCGTGAACACGGTCAGTACAGTTAGGGTATGTCAAAAAATTCTCATCTTGTTTTCTTCCCCAACTTAAAAATCATCCTACATTGCTGCAGAAGTACCGACCCAGTGTTTACAAACTGAACATGCAAAGAAGATCAAATCCCCTTTACAAAAAAAAAAAAAAGGTAAAACAGCAATGTAACCTAACTGTTTTGACCCGGATTACACTGACCTCACATGCGCATCGTAGAGATGGGACAAGACGAGCATTTGAGGTTAAGAAGTATATAAATTGTCAATTTGTTTCAAAAATGACTGATTGTTTTGCTAGATAAAACCCTTATTCCTCGGCTGGGATCATTTAGAGCCATTTGAAGCTGCATTTAAACTGCATTTTGGAGGTTCAAACTTTGGGGCACCATTGAAGTCCACTATATGGAGAACATTCCTGAAATATTTTCCTCAAGAAACATAATTTCTTATCGACTGAAGAAAGAAAGACATGAACATCTTGGATGACAAGGGGGGTGAGTATCTGTACATTTTTGTTCTGGAAGTGAACTTCTTTAATAACTTTGGCAAGTCCTGACAACTGAAAGCTGCACAGATATATTTACTTATGGAAGCAAATAGGACACATTTGTAGGATATAAAAGGTCATGATTTCTACAGATCATGTGAAAAGTAAATTGCGGTTACCTTCAAGCTTGATGATGATACAAAAATTTCAGATCTCCTAAGCCTATGGTGAGCTAAAAGATAGATGTAGTTGAAAAGGGTGTTAAAGTAAAAAAAGAAGTCAGGATCAGATTAAGCATCCTGTAAGCAATCCTGGCTCTCCTTGCATGCTGCACACTCTTTCATCTGCTGTCCACTGGCATGGATTGCATGTCACAGTTGATGAGCCCAATGAGTGCCATATAGTATCTGCAAGGGACATTAATGATGTTCAGGGCATGTACCCGCTGAGCACTTTGATTCGACACAGCTGGCCACGCAAGTAATCCAAAGGAAAAAGTGAGAGGGTGATGAAAGAACATGCGAGTGATGCGTCCTAAACATCCTCTGACATGAAGGGACGAGAGAGGAGATCGCTTTCTAGTGCTGCCACACAAGAGAAACGGGAAAAAATACAAATAAAACCTCTTTTCATGCTGTGTACTGGCTGCTGGCAGATAAACAATTGGGAAAGTGTTTTGCTTTGGAGCATATTGTTTAAAACCAGACCCAAACCTTTATAATAAAGGTCTGGGAATGGCGAAGTCATACAGTTTAGTTGGTCATTGAGGTACAAGACAAACAGATGGATCATTTGCATCATAATGACACTGGGATAACCAAGGTGTTGTATTGAGTAATTGGATAAACAAGCAAACAAATAAATGAACTCACACTGATGATCTCCATTTTTCAGGCTGATTAGAAGCAATCAACAAGATTGGTCTCAGTGAAGCTCCCTTGGGTGCTGTTTACACCTGGTGTTAACATCTGTCTTGGGTGATCCGATCACAAGTGGTCAGCTGAAAAAGACTGACATTTACACATGGTATTGACATGCATATTCAGTAACCACTAGTGATCATATTATCAGATTCTCTTATTTCGCTAGTACATATCACTTACAACATAAAAAATGTTAATCGGTTAACGGTAAGTTACTCTTTACCTCAGCTTGTGGCTTTCTCATTACCAGATGTGTTTTAAAGAAGACATTGGATGCCCATTTTCCACAAGTTGGTATGATTCTTGAAATGTCTCCAACATACTTATTAAAATTCCTCAATGGTAGTGTAAAACAACACCCTTTTTACCTTGTAAAAACATCTCTGTACACAGCGACCCGTTTTGGTGCATGTCTCTTTAAATGTTAATTAGCTACTGCTCACCCCACCCCTCTTTTCCTTTTTTTGTGTATGGTGACGCGTTAACATCGAAAACAAAACACATCCTCAGTGGTTCTGATGTTGGGAGAAAATGAAGAATATGCCTGTTTCAGCATCACAAAGCACCGCTCACGTTTGTGGTGTAAAACTAGGCTTATATTCACTTTTACATCCAACTACAAAACACCTGCATTGCTTACGAGACATTGTTGTCGCTACAGCTGCTCAAGAGCCGAGAAAATAGCAGACAACGTACTAGCTGAGGACAGAAATATGTTAATATGGGACAGTCCATCAGCAGTCGTGGGCAGGACGTGAGCAATATGATGTCATACTGCTCAGAAAATCAAAATGCTGGATAAATGAGACTGTTTAGGTTATTTGGAGATTAAAAAGAAAGGGGTGAATGGATTTTTATCATTGTAGGATGATTGTGTCCACATATTTATATCCAGACACCATATAAAAGTGAATTTTGTGTCCAATCCTAACATTACCAATACCATCACAAACCATCATTAAAGGGATCACTGGATGCCTATTTTCCAGAAGTTGATATGATGAGAAGTCTATAACATACTTTGGTTAAAATTTCTCAGTGGTAGTGTAAAAAACAACCTTTTTACATTGTCAAAATCAGCTCTTTTTAGAGCAAGCTGCTCTGTTGCATTTGCCTTTAAATGCTAATGAGCTCTGCTCACCCCGCCCCTCTCTACTGTGGGGTGACGAGTCAGTCTGTTTACTTTAGCTTTTCCTTCTAAAACGAAAGTAATGTTAATCCTCTGCATGGGAGTACATCCAACAACAAAACACCTCAAGTCACTCAATTCTTGTCTTCCTCTGTACCGGAGTCGAAACAATGGCGGTTACACTGTTACAGCTCAGTCAGGGCGGGGTCTAAGGTAAGACAGCCTTGTCAATCAACTATCATGGGAGCGGCCTTGGTCCGTGTGACGCCACACAGACAAGAAGCTTAGAATGGCTCGATTTGAAAAAGGGGATATTACTTATAAAGACTAAAAATACCACTGGGTGGATTTTTATCATTATGGGTGGTTGTGTACACACTGCCAACACACATTTATGTTCAAACAACATGTAAAAGTGAGTTTTGCATACAATGACCCCTTTAGGTACAATAGTGCCATCTACTATGTTGGAGTTTTGTGTTCAGGTAAATGGTCCCTCAGTTTTATCTTTAGTATTTACACTTCAAATTTAATGTCGTCACATGAATTTAGCAGGAATCTGTTTTCTTTGTTAATTGAATTTGAGAGTTGCTTTCCTCCTGCAAGTTCATTAATTGCCATGACTTATGCCTGTTGACAATTAGGCCTTATTAACACAACACTAATAATGCCATTCTGTATTTTGCTGGTATGTCACATCCACTTGTTCATCCATCCTATTTTTTGCAGTACTTTTCTTTTGGAGTCAGGATTTGCTACTTTTATTGCTTGCAGGCAGATGTATGGTTTGATGGTTTTCTAACCTGTTCCTGTCTCTGTGAAGTAGTAGTGTTAGTAGTGATGTGATGTTCAGAAGTATGCATCTGATGTTTTTAGTTTTGATCACAAACCTACAATGACTGTTGACTTGTATAAGGCTTGAATATATTGCAATGTTTCATCTGCTTCTCTTTTTAGTGTTTGGTGTAGGTAGTAGGGGTTCACTTTGCAATATCAAGTTTTTTCTTAGTCTAGTTTGATTTGTAATCAGTTGGAGGAAATAAAGATACATTTTATTTATTTATTTATCATAGCCACAAAAAGCAATTGGACTGAAGCAGTGAGAATTGTTTGTTCACGTCTGATAAAAACTCACAAGGGCTAAATCCTACTGTAGATCAGTTCAGAGATTTTAAGTTAGTAAGTGGCACCACACAGAATTTTAGAAATAATGACTGTTTCTGAACATGCTGAGCCAACGGAGGACAATTCATCTCTTAATTTTCTTAAGTTTATTATGTGTTTTTTTCTTGAGCAGTGGCCAAAACAGTCTGGCAAAAGAACATTTTGGGATACAACTTAATTTTGTATGTTACTTTTTTTTGTACTGTAATGCTGTAATGTATCTACTGATGGAAATGAACTAAACTTGTTTGAAGATAAGGTGAATGGTGATTAGTCAACTTAAGTGTGCTTCAAATGTATTTATAAAAAAATCTACATTCAAATTTAAAAAAAAAACAAAAAAAAACAAGCCTTTAAATTTTAATTCAGTTCTTACGCCAAATCATGTCATACGCTGTGCGCTGCTTGACAAAGATCGCTTTTAACACATCATGAATATGTGATGCCCACTTTTCAATGAGTCAACCAATGAAAGTGCTGAAATGCTATTGTCACACCTCTCAATACCCACGGAGAGTTTTAGGATGGATTCAAGCTTGAAGGAGAAAAAAGGCCTGTGGTTTGGGAGGGAATCAATTTTTTCTCGCCATGGCTGGTGATTTTCAATGGAATCCCTAAAAGCAATAGAAGAGCGTAGAGTATGAGATCTGGATTGAGTACCAAATGTACTTTTTAGCCCATTACTGAGACAAGTGTATAAACCCTTGAGGTCTCTCCTTTACATGTGTAAATTTCACTGACTACAGTTCCCCTTTTGAAGATGAGACAGAGGTCACGTGAGACTCGGAGGCATTTGTCCCACTCCATCACTTAACCCACATCTCACAGTATCTAGTTCAGTGGTCTGAAGTGACTACAGTCAGTTACATGATCACTACATGATGTCTGACAGCTTGAAATGGTAAGCAATTACCTGTAAATATCAATAGCTTTTACATGCTGCAATAGTTATAGTAGGTAAAACATTGGCATTCATGATTGCACGCTGGCCCAGACTCAGGCTGAAGGAATAGTTGGTGTGCAAAATGAATACAGTAGAATTGATGTGCTGCAGAAACAAAAAAGTGCTGTGCCTGGCATCCAGAACAAAATCATCCAGCCTTGGTTTTATGTCATCTACCATTAGCAGAGATGATTTTGCAGAGATTTTTCTACCACCTTCTGTGATTGAGAGCCCATTGAGAATAATGTTTGTGCTTGTGAGAAGTTCCACAGAGGTTTTTGATTTTAATTGGACCTGTCATGATGTAGTCTGCGCTGAGCCGTGATGACATAAGTACATGAGATCAGTCAGATTGGTGTGTTTGATGCAGAACAATGTTCTCACCTCCCATTTCATTTCTTACTCCTCTTGCATGCAAATAAGCTCCAGCAGAGGCAGTTCTAGTGAGACCTTTTAACAATTAATATAAAATATGCTAAAGGGAATAAATGAAAAGGCTTACGTGAATCGATATGGACTGCGTAATGTAAATCTTCTCTCTTTTCTAAAGGTCACATGTTGATTTGTGATGAAAAGGGAAGAGCAAGCCCCATTTCTCAGCTCAGCAGTGGAAATGTTTCGGCTGATTTTAATGGGCCTGCTTCAGTGTTGTTTTGTGTCAGTCTGGGCAGACTGAATCATTATTGTTGTTCTGAAAACCTTACATGTTCAGGATATTATCCCTTCCCCTCTGACATCTGATATTGGTTCCTGGTTTGAGTTTAGCAAGTTTCAGGAGCCAATTTTTCAGATCCCAAAACATTTTTTGCCCTGGAAAAATGAATTCTTGCACCCTTCTTTGTCATTTTTGACAATGGAGATTTGTCAAAAGATTTAAGGGAGGCTGAACCGTTTCAAAAATGTATTTTTAATAAACGTAATGGCTAAAGTAATGCAATTAATTGTTGTTTTAATTAATGCATAACTTATATAGTCAAAACCCCAGGTGTATCTGACCAACAGAAGATCTAAATGACAAAAATTAACCTCTTGGCTTAACACAAAGAAGATAAACTTCTGCACAGTTTGCAGTGCTGTGAGGAAGTGAAGTGTTTGACATTTAGAATTTCTGTCTGTTACTGTTTTATTTAATTATTTATTAAAGACAGAATGCCTAGAGCCTGATATCATATCCTGTTGCCCGTATTCACTGCTGGTCCAAAATAATTGTGCATATTTAAAAAGCCTAGTGTCGTGAATCCGGTAATAGATCTAAACTACTGTTCAAAAGTTTGAGGTCAGTAAGATTTTGGGATATTTTTGAAAGATGTCTTTTATGCTCACCAAGACCAAGCATTTGTATTGTATTGGCAACAAAGCACAATACGTCTCAACATACATTAGTCATAATATGATACAGGTCAGTGCTAAACTAAATTTCTCATTAGCAGAAATAAGCTTATAGGTAGTGATAGGTTTCATGTGAATACTGGGGGAACCCCTACAATATTTGGACTACTTGCTGCTTGTATCTTCTATTATTAGAATTTATAGTGTAATAATATAATACATTCTAAGAAATCATCTTTACATTGCTGATAGTTATCATTAAACAGATTAATTAACAATTAGCATGTGGCACCAAAAATTAATTACACAGATCACAGCTGTATTGATACTCATGTTGGCATGGAGTATGTGACGGTACATTAATGTGTGTCTTCATCAGAGATTTTCCTGCATTGAAAATTACGAGGTGGATAACTCTGCCATATTTTGTGTTGCTTCTGGCTGTAAACAAAACTCAGGCAGACAGTGACGTGCAAGCATCACTACATTTATTAGGGCTTTTAAAGGTACTAAGCAATAAGCAATATTTAAAAAATGCTTTTGACCACAGTGTCGGACCAAGTCCCAAAACACACTTGCAGCCAATAAACAGTAAGGGGCATGAGTGCACAGGACGGATATTAGCAGATTGACTATAGATAGAAAGAGCAGTTAAAAAAAAAAAAAAAAAAAAGAGTAAAATATGGGAGGAACAAAACATTAAATCTAGGGTTACGATCAGGCAGTAGGTAGGACATGCATAAATAATCAAATATCCAGCGGTAGAGAGAACTCAAGGAGTGGCAGGGCCTGGAATCAGACGCAGAGGTTGCTTTGTTTCTTCTTGCTAGGTGAGCAATGTCGATTTTGTTTTGTTTTAAACTTATCTGTGTTGGCTATTGCTTGAATATGCTTGTGTGTCATCTTTGCTTGGTTCTGCAATCATCATTGCCAGGGTTATGTAGGTACTGTACATGTGGGGTGGAGATATCAAAATAGGGGTGAGGTCCTTTTGGCTTATGGGCGTGCTTGTTTTAGTGCTTTCAAATATCAACATTGCTTGACAAAATTTGCTTAGTGCACCTTTAAACCAAAAGTGTGCATATTTGGAGAAATACTGATATCTTTATATGTGTTTAATTAATATTTCCTTACAGAGAATCATCATTTCTATTCTTTTTCCACTCATTTACACAATCTGATGAGCATTAGCTGCTTCCAATGCTGTCTGCTTGTTTCCCCACAATCGCTGTTATGAATGAGGAAGCTCATTCGTTGCTGATGTATTACATGTTTATAACCTGCCTTGTCTCTTCCAATGATGAGTTTCCCATATACTTCTGCATTCTGTTCTGTCCACAACAAACCCGGAGAAGTGTTTCTACACACAAAACATGAAGCTAATAAATAGGCGACTACTATAGTATATGGTTTGTATGTGATTTTCATGAGATCTGGGGTATTTTCTTAACAATAAATACTGTTTACATGAGAAATGCTAAGCTGGTGTAGCAATTAGCTAAGTAAAGAAGCAGAAAATAACTTATTTTAACAACATTATATGACCAAAATCCAGATGAGATCGCAATCAGAACTTTTTATGAAAACTGGTGGTTTGAAGTGAGAATTGAGTCACATGGACTATTTAACGATGTGCTTACTATCTTTCTGGGCCCTAGAAATTGGTAGTTGTTCCCGTCTATGCAGTGTCAGAAAGCTCTCGGATGTTATCAAAAATATCTTAATTTGTGTTTGTTGGAATGACATGAGGGTGAAAAAGTAATGACAGGATTTTCATTTTTGGGTGAACTATCCTATTAATGTGTCTATGTTTACCTTATGTAGCCTCAACCCTTTTTAGTGTTGCGTTTGCTGTCTTCTGTCTTTCGGTTGTATTTCCACAGTAATCTGACCGATTTATGAATGAACCACTTGCTGTAAAAGTTTCCTGGTCTTCTGACTTTTGTTAAGAAATTTGCTTTAAACATTACAGTGCTCACGATAACTTTCATTTACTCTACAATACATAAATCCACTTTACCAGCTAAATTACTCTTAGACAGTGATGCCATAGAAATATACAGAGCTACTGCACAAACAGAAGTTCAAAGGCAATATTCTAAAGATGGTGACGCGCATGTTCTCTGGAGAATAAGGTCAATATATCAAACACAGTGCTAATTAAAAACACAGTAAAAACAGTTTAACAGTGAGATATTACAGTTTTAAAAAACTCTATTTTAATGTTTTAAAGTGTCCTGTTATGGCAAAGCTGAATTTGGTCCTTCAGAAACCATTCTAATACGCTGATTTCGTGCTCAAAAAACATTTCTTATCAATATTGAAAATTGTTGTGCTGCTTAATAGTTTTGTAATACTTTTTTAAAGATTATTTTATAGATGGAGAATTCAAAATTCTTTGTAAAACCGACTTTTTTTCTGTAGCAAAAGTACTTCTGAATACTTCAGAAAATTCTGTCATAAACTTTACCTAATTAAGGACTTTTTTTCTCTTTTTTTTTTTCTTTTTTTTTTTTTTTTTTCTCAAAGCTACCTATGTTGCTTTCCTTATGTGGTTATATTTAGAATCTTGTTAAAAGCCAAGTCAAGACATCTGCCATATTGTCATGTGTAATATTAATTTTAACTGCAGAAATCCCAGTTATCATTAGTAAGGCAAGAAAAAAAAATGCAAACACGTTTTTAATAGATCTAGAGCCTTCAGTGATGGATTTCAAGAAGGTATTTTTGAAGTACAGTGATGACGTGCAGGTGGGAGCTGGGACACTGGTGATGGATACTTGAGCACATCTGAGATTAGAAAATGCCAGCTACTCTAATACTCATGTTTAACACATAGAGAATGTGGAAATGAGTATGAATGCATGTAAATAGACTTTTGATGGATGGGGATATCAGGCAGCTTTTGGAACAAGATTAGCATGTGATAGAGATGTTGCATGCTCTCTATCATGTGTACAGTGGGGAATTATTTAGATCCCAGAATACATGGATGTGATAGATGTATCTCCCTCTGCATGTTTAATGAATGGACTTTACACTGCATTAAATAGTAAAAACTCTGTTTCATATGCATGACTGGTTGCAGCCACTATCTTCTCCCAATTCCATCGTGCTGAACATGAACTGGCCAGGACCGACCACTGCAGGTCATCACCGTTCACAATCCAAAATTCATCCCTTCTAATGCTTCATTGGATAACCTGAAAATGCAGCTATTTTTATTCTCAATTGCACAATCCGTTAATGACTACTCAGAAGAGTGCACACACATAAGACACAAGCAATGTTTTAATGCACTATTTGGAATGAAACAATTAATGGGTTTTGGGAGTCAGTGGTTGTGTCACATCATCAAAAATGATAGTTTACGCCATGCTTTACAAACGCAAAATAACGCTATTGCAGTGCAATGAACCCACTGTATTGCATTAGTCTGATGAATATGAAGTTCGGAAGCCGTGTTTTAATTTGGCACTGACTGCCAGTCTAAATGAGTTACAAATCACAAGGATAAGATGTGACTGAAGTGACATGAGAGATAAGAGTAATCTATTCTCAAAGAAATACCCAATGGAAGGACATTCTGACAAGTGCTTTTGTCTGTGCAGCGGCATTTGCATGCACAGCAGGCTGGTTTGTTTACCTGAGAGTCTTGTTTGTGTTCTCTGACGCATAACTCACTTTTTTTTCTTTTTTTGTTTTTTCCCCTCAGACTATGATTATGTTAAATAAGATTGCGAATCTAAGAGATACAAAAAACATAAACGATTAGGAGCGTAAATGATATATTAGACGACCATGTCAATGATAGACATGGTACATTTTAGAGTGGAACGAATGAGTGTTATTTTGAGTTTGTGGGCCTGCCTCTATAGCGTTGAGAATGCTTTAGTCATTTTACTCCCACTGATATTTGGATGCGGGCTTTATGTCAGCTGTAAGCCACTAAGTGGTATAGAGAGTGAAAGATGAGTTTTAAACTAGGACCACTCTTTAGAAATATGAACTAAAAGGGCATAGAGATTGTTAATTGGGTCAATAACATAGAATGTGAAGTTTAAAGTTTAAAACATATCAATTCTGCATCTAGCCTACGTGTTGGGCCCTATGATTTTCGTGATGTGGAAAACGCGGACAGAATCGCAGAATCCACTCATAAAAATGGAATTTACTGTATGACGCAGAATGTCATGGAATTTGCCAAATTTGGATGAATGAATCAAAAACGTCAATACACTTAAATCAAAATGCAATATGGATTAGTGTCTGTGAATACTAAGCCGCAAAAATACTATTTAAATATGAATCCTGCATGTTCTGCGTGTCTCTGTGTGAATCAATGGGCCTTTCTCACATTTCTGGGTTTATCATAGCAGAAGTCATCATAGTTGGGTAAAATCTGACTGGAGTAAAGTACCAAAGATATATTTTTTTGCATTCCCATTTGCTCAAATAGCAAAAGAAAAACTCCATGATAGTGTTTTCACGACTTTCAATCAAAGAAAAAAAAAAAAAAAACTGAGAGAGATATTGGCAGTCAGAAGAGAGAACAATGTCTAATTTACCGTCCCTTCCACAGACGCAGCATTAGATACACCCTCGTATTAGCGTTTATTAGTTTGCTTTATTTTTTGTAACTTGATGAAAAGGTGATAATACAAAGTATAGTGTTGTAAATGTACATACGTTTAAAAAAATCAAAATATAAAAAAAAAACTTTCAAGGGTTTATGATGCTGATGACCATCAAAACACGTCATTACAGTCTTGTGAAAATGGTCCATGGCGCAGATGCACCATTTCGTTTACTACACACACAATGAGCTTCTGCCACCTTAATATGAGTACATAAACACATAAATAAAATCTCTAGAACTGCTTTGAGAGTCACTTGGAAAAACAATGGTCATATCAAAGACAATCAAATTTAAAGGACTTCACAGCAACCCGTCAAAATAAAAGTTAGGTTTAACTTGAAGAAACTGTGACAGGAATACATTACTTAATGTCATGATAGTACTGATACTACTACTACTACTAATATTTACCATTTTTTTTTTTTTTTTTACCAGAATTTATGTAACAGAATAAGATAAATTATTTAGAGATGCTTTTGATTATTATATTTAAAGAAATCATTAAAATGGGATCCAGAAAATTAATAAAAATGCTAGAATTTTATTAAAAAAATAAAATCTGAGAAAAGAAAAGGGCCTTAAAAATGTATTTTTGTTAAACTTTTATTAAATTGCCGTTGAATTATGTAAGTTTCATGTTTTCAATTAAGTATACATGTTTTTTTTTATTATTATTATTATTTACTTATTTATTTAACCATTAAAACAGAGTCTGAAAAAAAATTAAAACAGAATCCATAAAAAAAAAAAAAGACAACAGAATTTGGAAAAAATAAAAAATAAAACTGAATTTGGGAAAAAGTAAAACATATGTTTATAGGGCCCTATATGTGTTGTATTCAAAACCCTACATTTAATAAATGTTCATGTGTTGGTACAATCGAATAAAACATGGATCATGTGACACTGAAGACTGGTTTAATATCTGGAGAAAATTCAGCTTGACATCAGGAACATTTTAAAATCTATTAAAACGATTATTTTAAATTGTAATACTCTCACAATATTGCTGTTTTTACTGTATTTTTGATCAATTAAATGCAACTTTGGTGAACATAAGAGGCTTCTTTAAAAAATAAGTAAGCAAATAAATAAATAAATACTAACTTTTGACTTAGTAGCGTATGAGTGAACACACACATTAAAATAAACTTATTTGAAAACATTTTTCAAGGTATACATTTTTTATAAAGTGTTTTTTTTCCTTCACTTTTTATCTTTTCCTTTACAGACGCAATGAATTATTAATCTGTTGTTTGTTTTTGGCTGGATCACATGGATTTTATTTGGTGGACATTTTTTATTCTTTGAAATGCTAAAAAAATTTTCGCTAATGTGCGTAACTCACTTAGTCTTTTCAGTAATTTATTTCTTTTTATTTTAAACAATGTCTTCATTGCATTATAAAAATATGTAGCTTGATTTCAATACAGAAATGAAAAATATGCTCTCTCTCTATATAATTCATATTCAAGTCTTACCTATGCATAGTTGTATGATATATTTTTATATATAGAATAATAGGTCACTCACCAACATACTTAAATTGCTGGTGACTGGCAGATGTACCGGCCTTTAGAGAACTGGACACAGTCTGTTGAGCCTTTTGTTGAAAGGCACATGCCAGCAGCAATGGATACCGACAGACACTTCCACCACCCTAACCTCGGCTTTATCCCAGCTGGCTGGAGTAGGTTGGGATGAGATTGACAGCTCTCCCTCCCTTAACTCCCTTACTTTTCAAACTCCCTTCTCAATGATGCCTGGCAGCTAGGTGAGGTCTTCCCCTCGCTGCTCTTCAGCTCTCTCCACCACATAAGAGCTGAAGGAAAAACACTTTCCAAGCCTCCCTGAGAAAGCAGTCTCCTCTCTTTCTGTCAGAAGAGGTATCACTCTTAAATGCCTCAGCTGAATGCATTTCCCCCACACATGTCAGCAGGTATTAAAAAGCAGTGTTGGAATAATTGATCCTGTCCCATCGGGAGGCCATTATATTCCCGGTGCCCACTTGTAGCAGCGACAGCCGCTATAGGATGCGTATGCACACAAACACACACATGCATTCAGGCACAAAAACACCCACTCGCTCTCAAAACACAAACGTATGCCCACAGACTCACACATGCTGGCATTTTTCAGCATTCGTTTCGGTTGTTGGGAAACACGCAGTGTCACTGCAGAATGGATGTGTTTGCTGTTTTTCCCTGGCAATGCAACCATCTCCCGTAATGCTGAAAAAATCTACCCCGGAGTAACATGTAGTATAAATGGAAATCAGGCCTGGATCAGGGGGCTTCTCCCAGAGGGTATGCAGACAATAGAAGGATGGTTATTTACCTTGCATTAGGCCTAGCATAATGTAAAACACAGTGGCTGGAGGCTAGCGCATGTTCTGTTGATAAAGAAGTGAGTTATAGAAGAGGGAATAACAAACATTTTGGATCAGTAGGTTACAGGAATAATTTAACATAAGCAAATGGGCCTGCAAATAATGAAGACGTACGCTGCTGGAGAGCTCTTTAAAACAAACAGGCAGTGTATCGTTTATGCGAGGCGACATGTGTTGAACACATTTCATTCTCTGTCATTTTCTCCAAAACAAATATTAATTTAATCCTACAAGAAAGCCAACAATATGGCCAACTATTCTAAACAAATACTATCTAATGGACTGTTGTCAGGCACTTTTTTTCCTCTCTTCCCAACAGATGGAGGATCATTGCTGGACTGGCGCACATGCATAATTCTCTCTTCCCTTCTCTTCTGCTTAAAAAGAAAGATATTTCCTGCTATGTTGAATTCTGTAATCCGTCAATGAGCTCAGCGTCTGATGTGATCTCAATCTGCTTTGTGTGAGAGGGGAGAGGGAGCTCTCTTTGCTATGTGCATGGTTACGCATCATTGAATTGATTTGAGGGTTGGTGTGCGCTCCACCCGTTGCTAAAGATCTGAGATCATGTTGTAGTTTCATTCCCCGTCAGCATGCTAAGCACTTTGAACGCTGAGGAGCCCATAGCCCCACTTTGATCTGGAGCCACTCTGCTGATACTTCATCAATAACTGACATTTTGTAAACCTGGTCTGAGAAGTGAAGACAAGCTGAACTTTGACAAATGTATAATTTGATTTTATTATATGAAGGAAAAAAAACACTGCCATTCAGAAGTTTGGTTGTTAGATATGTGTATTTGGTATTTCCCACTTTCTTCAGCTAAACCACAATAATATATACCGGTGCATCTCAAAAATGTGAATGTTGTGAAAAACAATGCATTTTTTTTGTAAATTATTTAAAAAACTGAAACTTCCATATATTCTAGATTCATTACATGTAAAGTAAAACATTCTAAAGTTTTTTTGTTTTAATTTTGATTATTAGAGCTTACAGCTCATGAAAGTCAAAATTCTAGTATCTCAAAATATTAGAATATTTCCTAAAATCAATACGAAAATAGATCTGCAAAACAGAAAAGTTCAAGTTCTTTAAAGTATGTTCATTTATGCACTCAATACTTGGTCGTATTACAGCAAATTATTTGCTCATAGCAACAATTACAGCATCAGTAAAGTGTGGCATGGAAGTGATCAGCCTGTGGCACTGCTAAGGCACTATTGAGCCTTCAAATCATCTGTATATTGTTGGATCAACTGTTTCTCATCTTTCTCTTGAAAATATCCTATAGATTCTCTATGGGGTTCAGGTCAGGCATGTTGGCTGGCCAATAAAGCACAGTAATATCATGGTCAGCAAACCACTTGGAAGTGGTTTTTGCACTGTGGGCAGGTGCTAAAGTCCTGCTGCAAAAGGAAATCAGCATCTCTATAAAGCTTGTCAGCAGATGGAAGCATAAAGTGCTCCAAAATATCCCGGTAGACGGCTACATTGACTTTGGACTTGGACACCAGCAGATGTCACGGCACCCCAAATTATCACTGACTTCAGAAATTTCACACTGGACATGGATTCTGCGCCTCTCCAGTCTTCCTCCAGACTCTGGGACCATGATTTCAACATGAAATGCAAAATTTACTTTCTCCTTAGCCGAGGTAAGATGCTTCTGAGGTTTCTGTTTCAGAAGTGGCTTGGCAGCCCTTTTCCTGAAGACGCCTGAGCATGGTGACTCTTGATGCGCTGACTCTGGCTTCATTCCATTCCTTGTGAAGCTCTCCCAAGTGTTTGAATCGGCTTTGCTTGACAGTATTCTCAAGTTTGTGGTCACCCCTGTTGCTTGTGCACCTTTTCCTACCCAATGTCTTCCTTCCAGTCAACTTTGCATTTAATATGCTTTGATACAGCACTCTGTAAACAGCCACCCCTTTCAGTAATGACCTTCTGTGACTTATCCTCTTTGTGGAGGGTGTCAATGATTGTCTTCTGGACCATTGCCAAGTCAGCAGTCTTCCCCATTATTGTGGATTTAAAGAACAAGAGATACCCAGAATTTATACTGTAGGGATGGACATTTAATGAAACTCAAATGTAAATATTGTAATATTTTGAGATACTGGATTTTTGACTTTCATGACTTTCATTAAAATCAAAACAAAAAAAAAACTTTTGAAATATTTTACTTTACATGTAATACATCTAGAATATATGAAAGTTTAAATTTTTTAAAACAAGTTACAAAAAAATGAACTTTTTCCACACTATTTGAAATTTTTGAGATGCACCTGTATGTATAATAGAATATGTGTATAAACAAAAGAATAAAAGTTAGACTCTCTGTAGAATGTTATATGAGCCGTATTTTAAAATATAATATTGAAGGATAGAGGATAAAGTAAAACTGTACACTGAGAAGACCAAAATAGTTTTCAGCAGTCTGGTGGGAATCTTGCACCAGAGGGTTACTGTAGATCATTCTCGCTTTTAGGAGTAAAAAGCACAACAAGATCAGTCCTTTTGTTTCTATCTTATGAAACTTAAATGATTGCTGCTTCACTATTTCTATAGCTGCTTCTATCTTAGAAGACACCTGCAAACCCTACCTCTGAAACTGAGCCTTTTACAGAAAGTTAAATTGATTTCCTCTAGGCGAAGACAGGATAAAGACTGACCTTTCAGGCTTTTAGGCATGGCAAAAAAAATCTAGATGCATGTCTGTGGTATGGCGGAGCTCAATAAGTCGAACTGTGTTATCTCTGCCTCGAGACGTGAAAATGCTATCCAGATGCTGTCATAGCTTGAGTAAACTGTTTGTGTTCCTCCTTTCTGCCATAACTACAGTTGGATGAATAAGGCATAACGCCGCAAAGACATCCCATATTCCCATCGTGGAGGGGCCGAATAAATGGGATAGGCAGCCAGTGACAGTTGTAATCTGTTAAAACCTCTGGTCAGCAACTCCCTGGCTCATTTGCTGTGAAAGGGTTTCGCTGATCCCTCGCAGTGGCAGAAGGCTGTATTATCACTGTGGACATATGCCCACACAAACACAGTAAAATTAAACACAACGTTCCCTTGTCCTTTATTGCTTTTCAACCACAGCATGTAAACATGGCAATGCAAACACATCTAGATGTAAGAAGAATTTCCGTAGATGTAGAGGATTTTAAATTTGTGTTTTGAGTGAAAGGCAAAGAGAAGACTAGATCCCTGGACAGGATTGTTTGTGTTGCACATTGTTCAATCAATTTTTGTAGATGATTGTATAGTCCTCTTCTTGAGGAACAAATAAGGAACTAGTTTTACTCGGTATTGCACACACACATATGAGTCAGTGCACTCTGTACTAAGTAGTGTGTACTGTAGAGGAAAAAAATCAGATGAAATATATGTTAAAGGGGTCACTGAGAAACTGAGAAACAAAAATTCCCCTGTATTATGAAAACATCCTGTGAGTTTCAGAACACAAAACTTTCGCATTAATGTCAAGCAGTGTCCATCTGTGAGGAATGTAGACTGTCAAACATACACAACTATTAGCCAATCATAGCAGTGGGAATCTACAATCCTATTCAAACAGAACGTTCTGATAAGAGGGGTTAAAAAAAGGACAGAAAATAGCCCATTACTTCTAAATTATCATGTTTTTGATGTAAAAATCTTGATAACATTACAAGGGGACCTCAAAGTACAGTACAAAATAATAAAAAGGCAGTTCAAGACCCATTTAAAGGAATAGTTAAACCAAAAATGAAGGTTCTTTCATCATCTACTCACTCTCATGTCGTTCCAAACTTTTTTTTTTTTCCTGTGGAACACAAAGCAGATATTTTGAAAGTTGTTTCAACTGTTTTTGTCCATTTAAAGGGAAGTCAGTGGGATTGATTTTACATGGATATATATTTTTTTTGTTTTCTGCAGAATACAAGAAGGTCACAAGGATTTAGATCGACATGAGGGTGAGTAAATTATAATATAATTTTCTTTCTGAGAGAATTAAGCTACATGTCATTGTGAGTTTATTAAGCAAAGTCTGATTTTCAGTATTGGTTGTGTAACCCTATACTCACTGATGTAAATATCTTAACCCTCTACCCACTCACCTGGAGAGCCAACTCACTGTCTATGTGCCTACAACACCTAAAAGCCAGGTTTGCATTGTTGCTGCAACACAGAGTTAACTCTGCATATTTAGGGGTTCAAGCACGTAGCGCTAAAACCCTACTGTAATTGTTGGAATGGTCATGGATCAACAATCTCCATGTAAAACTGATTGTGTAGACCAAACCGTAAATCATAGAGACTTGAAACTTGGAGGGATGGTAGTACTCACACTGTCGACAATGTGACCAAGGCTCGCCCCAATCGGCCTGACGGGAGCGCTACAGTGAACAAAAGTACGAAATCCCTCATAACTCCTAAACTGTCAGTCGCAGGCTCAGGTTTCTTATGTCGTTGGAATTCTTTGCTCACGCCAGACAAAACGACTTGATCATGAGCCTGCAAAATTTTTGGGTATTTAGGATTTGGTGAAAAAACCTACTTTTGTAAACAAGATCGGAACCAAATCAGTGAAGAAAGATTCTCTGGAGAGTGAACTACAATAGCTATCACCGTCGCAAAGGGGCACCAAAAGGGTATAAAAATGCTATAACTGCACAACCATTCGTCCTATCAACATGAAATCGGTGTGCGCGGTCTTGGTCTGAAGTGCTACAAGTGTCTACAAGGACATTTGCATATCTCAAAAAACATGGCTGCCACTGGCTGACGAATTTTGAGCACCTGTTAGACAAGGTTAACGGAGGCCAATTGGAATGAAATGTGATGGGCCTGTTTGACTCACTGTCCCAAAGGTCTGGGATAAATCGAAAAGAAATCGGCCACTGGGTGGTGTTATCACATTTTTCAAAGACGTAAACGATTGTGCGTTGCGTGATCAATCACCACCACTATCAATCAAATCACTCATTCTGGGAAAAAAAACTGCAGTACAGTTCTCTGGACTCTCAATAATTATCCAAAAAATGTTGAAATTTACCCTTTCGGAAGCTATAACGGGGTTGTTTAGAAAAGAGACCCGCCCAAATTTACCCCAAATCCTATAAAACCTAAAGAAAAACTCAAAACTTCATGACATCTGCTGAGCACATGTGACAGGTGATTCTAAACAGGCATGTAAAGTTTTACGGGGATCGGACAACAGCTGGCACTATAATAGTCTATGGTAAATTACCTGGATTTACCAAAAATGCTTTTTTAAATCATTGATTTAGGTGGTTACAAGCTTGCTAAATTATATATTTTTTTATATGTGCTTAAATGCCTTGAAGCGCTTGAACCCTAAAAATCACTGCTTGCAGCTATTTTTTATGTTGCTTTTGTTTTTGCTATGATTAGATTGACTGACTGCTTTAAACTTGAGTTTGCACATACAGAACGACATGTTGAATACCTGCCCTTGTGTGGCACCTTACGTTCATGTGGTGCTTCTCATCCAGTGTGTTTTTCTTTCTTTGCCCCCTCCTCTTTGGTTTAGAAGCAATTTTGAGTATGAAATACATAACACATTATGTCATACATAACTGGGACCATAGTATTAGCAATTAAAGCATTAACCACATTCTTATACTAATTGTCTTGGAACAACTAATCGTTAAATGATTCTCTCAGTCAATTTTGCAACAACTGTTAAATAACACATATAAATGTATAAACCTGAATGGACATGGCCTGTAATACATACTACCATCTGTCCACACAAATAAAGCCATTGCCTTGATTAAAACCGCTGCTTCAACTGTTTTATTGCCAGTAAGTGGTCTGTAATTTAAGAGAAAAGGTCTTGGTGCTCTTTATCTCTGTCTTTCTGTCACTTTCTTGATTTCAGATATTCATCTGATATTTAACTTTTGGTAGCGTCTTTTTTATGAACATCGGATGAAGTAGCAGGAAGCTGTAAGTTGACAGCCATGTGAATCAAGTTAATTATTTAGCTAATAGATTCTTTTTATGATGGATTTAAATATTAGATATTCCACCAAGTGAGTCATTAGTACTACATTTATACATTTTTGAAAGAAATTGACTGTTTTATTTTTTGATTATCAGTGATGCAATACTTTTCTCAGAATCTTTTTCTCCTGGAAGGTCTTCAAATGAACAAGAGCACTAGGCTGGAAAATGATATATAAAGGTGTGTGTGTGTGAGTTTGGGTAGAATTCAAAAGAGGCAGATTGACACTTATTTGATTGCCTTTCAATAGCTGATGGGTTTCTGCACAGCTGACCGGCTCACCCGCCTATGCTCCAATGAGCAGGTCAGAATCAAAATGCATGAGATCTATATTTCTTCACTGCAAACAACTCTTGAAAAACACTTTTCACATCAACAGGCTCTTGGAAGGACATGTCATACACACTCTCACTCTTAGATAGATAGAAAGAGTGCATATTTCTCAAGCCACTTCAAAAATGAATAATCAGTATGGAGTGATTATGATTATAACATCCTTGAAGGAGACGTGTGAAACCCATAATACATGACATTCATACAAGTAGTATACTTTTTACTTTATGCTTGCATGAACAGAATCTCTTGTGCTAATTAGAACTGCAAATTAATGTGATTTAGCAGATGCAACCTTGTCATACAAGTTTTCCACATCTCCTCTATCACAAGCCAGGTGCATGCTGTATGATGTTTATGGTCTTTCATGATTGTTGCTTGTCAGACTGCAAGATATGATCCCAGTAAGATCTTGGGTAAAAGCCATGGCACACTGTGTGACTTCAACTGCCTTTTATCAAACTGATAAACACATCGTTGCCAAGGCTTTGGTCCTAATCGTCTTGTTGACAGGTTGTAGAAAGAGTGTCAGTGCATGACTATAACTTATAATTTTGACACTGTCCGAACTTTGTTGTAGACAAGCTGTATTTTCTCTGTCTGTGACAAAGGCAAACAACAGGCCAAAAGTCATTCGATTCCAATGAAGAGTTTTATGTGAGCTACATGGAGTTTCAACCATAAGCATATCTTTTTGGGGTTGGGTTTGGAATTCAGCTGCATTAAACTATTTACATTTTTTTCAGCTATGCCCTAGTGAATAAGTAATAGATTTAAAATGCATTTATTCTATAATAAGTATAGTTCAAGTCTATTAACATATTTACTGACGTATCGCTCAAGACTTACTGATATACAAATTGTAATTAAACTTTATTTGGAGTACTACATGTTCTTAATTTTAAGCCTAAAATGTTTTAATGTCTCTATTTATGAGGATTGTATGGTTGTATGGTCTTTAAATAATATCAGGCTTTAAATGCTAAATATTTAAAGTGTACCTAAAGTATACTTGCAATAGTTTAGCACAAACAGTTATACTTAAGTATATCTTTAGTTGGACTTAAGCACTAGTTCTACACAATTAAAGTGCATTAAGTACAAAATTACTTGTTCCACTTCAGCAGACTTTCAATATACCAGTTTAGGATGCTAAAATTACAATTGCAGGGTATTTTTTATCAAGTACATAATACTTAAATGTATTAGTAGTATACTTGACATGAAATAAGTGTATTTTAAATACATTTTAGTATATTTATATTTCACATTAGGGTGGGCAATATGACCAAAAACTTATATCACAATATGAGTAATTTTAATTTTATTGTTGTTTGAAAAACATGAATGACAGACAGCATGCATATTAGACTGCTGTCACTTTAAGAGCTGCCTGGATCTAATATACTATTACACAAGTGTTTTCTTTTTCAGCTGTTTGCTTTCACATAAGACTTAATTATTGTGTTTACAAGGATACTTGCAAAGACAAGCATTTTGACATATACAAATGTGTGTATTTAACCATAAATCTGCAAAAATAACTCATACTGCAAAAATAAGTTCAGTACTTCCATGCTCTATAAGCACCGTCTTCACATGGGCGCACCTCTCTGACAGCATTTAGAAACACAGTGTACTACTTTAACACTGTTGCCACGGGTTGTTCCTAATGTCCACAGGTTGAAGCTACCCCAATAACATAATATTTAGCCCCTGAAATGCAAATTTTACCATGGGGAACCTTGCCAAAAACATATTTTTTACTCCCCAGAACGTGATTTTTACCCAAGGACCCCCTCCGAAATGCGATTGGGTTAGTTTTGGGCTACAGTTGAGAGTAGGAACTGGGTGGGTTTTGTTGTAAAAACCTGGCAACCCTGCTGAAACAGTCTTTCAGACAGTGTTCCCATACAGCAAAATTAGTTCTTTTTTTGCTTCTGACTGCGTTTCAGTGATTTAAAATCACTTGTCATAATGCTAAAAAATGTGTGCAAACAATATGTTTTCATGACCACATAGCGCAGCAACATCACGTGAGTGTGTAACTGCAGAACCGACACATTTCTACCGGTGTCTACCAGCATATCGCCCACCCCTACTATGTGTGCGACTGCACTAAAGAGTTATTTTTTAAAAAGTGTTTCTGTAAAATGGGCGGTTATGGATAATTATTATGTTGAAAATAATTATTATAGAACTATTTACATTGATTAGTGCTATAAAACTTTTCAGAAGAAGCTGAGGATAACCATTGCTTTACAACCAATTTGAACCAGTTCTTATCAACTGCCACTAGATGATAAAATGAGACAGTCATGAATTATTTATTTTTCATGTGTTAATATTAAGGCGCTTTGTTTGTGAGAGCTTATAGAGAACAAATCACTTTAAAAAATAAGTTAATCCCTTACTTTTTATGGCTTGTTAAATAATATGCATAACTAATACCCTATTGTAAATAATAAATATTACTTGTGGCCTACTTGAGCAAAGCATTTGACCTATGACAAGAACAATGATTTCTGTTCCTCAAAACTGGCCTCAGACAGCAAAATCGTGGCCAAAATCATGCTGTGTGGACCCGGCTTTAGAGGAATCTATCTTAGAGCACCATTTGCCCATCTTGTATCCCGTGAGCTCATTTCATTGTGAGTTGCGTCTTCTATTCTGGCTTATTGACAATAACAGCTAATGAGGGAGCTAATGTAATTAACTGTCATGGCTAACCTTGTGTTAAAGTCTGCTCATCAATCCCCACTCGATGGATGTCTGCGCTGGATACATTCCTGCCTGGTCTTTATGAGACCACGTTGTCAATTAATCACAGTGAGAAACGCATTCACAAATCCTTCACCTGTTCATTTCTGAAGGCTTAGTCAATAATGAGCTGCGAACCACTGTGTTAAGAATTTGATCGCTCTTCAAATGACCTTTGCCCAATGGGAATCTGCTTACTGTGCCACAGGACATGGTGAAATCCACAAAACTGGAGCGGAGTGTTTTGATGGTCAATACATTGATTAGCAGGTCAGACAAGGTAATTACCAGCCGCTTTCAATCAATGCGTGACTCCTTTCTCTTCCCCTTTTTGTCAGTCCACTACCGAAATCAGAGTAATAAACATGCCATGACTAAGGCTAAATAGCAATGTGTCTAATTGTTCGACTTGTGAGGCTGTTGTGCGTACAGCGTGCGCAATGTAGTCGAGTTTTCTGTGGGAATTTCAGTTCTGACCACAGAACACTTCATTGCAGATTTACAGCAAAGTGCAAGTGTAAATTTATGTAACGTAACACCACTTGTTCACTACACTTGCTAAAAATACGAGGTGAAACTGACAATCTTATTGCTGATTCATGCAAAAAATGATGCAATGCTAAAAACAGATCTGTTTTTTCCCCTCTTTTCTTTTGTCTTTTTTTCACCCCAAGCTATTACAGGCTCATCTATTAAAGAGAACAAAAGGATGTTTATTTTGCACATTGTCCAGACAGGAATATGAAGCCTCTAATTAGCGATTCTCTCCGCAGCCAGTAAATTATTAATATTCCAATTTATGGCAAATATTGAAATGCATGCCTGAGAGATCATGGCTGAGAGTGTGACCGATTTTGATTCATGGCTGTGGGGTGAGAGCCAAAGGGCTGTGACCTGAAAGGGAAGTTGAGCTTAATGATTCAAACTCAGACTGCAGAGGGCTGTAAACAGACCTGATGATGTCTTTGGTGTGGGGCAAATGGTTAAATGTACTTTATTTGCTTCCTGAATTTGTCTCTAACTTGGTCTTTTGGGAACATTGTTTCAGCGCTAGGCTGGATTTGCAATTATGGAACAAAGGCTCCAGATTAGAGATTCAATCAAGGACATTTTCCATTTAGAATAAGTACCATGGATGTCTAAAAACAGCAATTTAATGATCCTTGCATGCATAGTCGTGACATTCAGTGCAAGTCTGTTTTTGATTTAATTTAATATTATATTTCTCTCGAATGAGTGTATTGAAGGTTACTGCTAGAGGTCATGTTTACAGACAAGATCCATTTTTAATTACAACATTTTGATAATGCTAGCAGTTTTACAAATTCTATTATAATATATTGATTGGTTATTTGTGGACAGTTTTGGCAATCTTCACTCTAAAACTGAGATGCATAAACTCAATGAGCGTGACAATGAACCAGTTCCAAATAGAAGATTTATTTTTTTCAAAACACATTCACTTTTTAAATTCAGGCTGGTCTGTGCTGGTCTTTTCAACAGGACAGGTTGTTCCAGAGAGGCAGTCCCTGTAATAATTGAACAGTAATTACTTTAGATAAGAAAGTGGCTGCTAAATGACTCACTAACCATTGCTAGTGCATCAATGTGTCATCTTCTACAGCGAATCCACTGTTTTCACGCCAAAGAGACCAATAATAAACATATTATGTAATGCTGATGTCTTAGCAAGTTGCGTGGCCTACACAATCAGACACAACATCGCAAGTATGAGTCAGCTATCTTAGTACAGACTGCTTTCACCGTCATGTGGGAGGAGGCGTATTGCGCACTTGTTTGATTAGTTCTGTAAATATCACGCTAACAATCATGGCGACAGTCATAAAAATAGCATGCGATGACAATGTTGCAGCTTTGTTTTAGTTAATAACGCATTACTATTAAAAGGACTTCCTCAGTAACAAACGTTTGGCTTTTTGCTTTATTAATCAAGCTCTCTGATTAGCTGTTTAATCCCTAGCTGAGCTCCACATCATCCCGATGTGTTATGTTACCATTCACTATAGGTAAAAAGGCTAATTTTTTTGCCAGGCAGCTAAGAAAGGCAATGGGAAATGCATTAAAGATTTACAATGATGGAGTTGTTTGCAGTAGTCATGGTTTTGTCTGTTGTGCTGTGTGATAACTGATATGATTAGCTTTGGGTAATATATATTTCTGTATTTTTAAGTAAAACTCTCAGAAATGAGAGGAGCTGCTGACAAGGTTCTCATTCAAAGCTATGAATTTTCATAGGGCCTGGCTTGGGCTGGATTGAAAGCCCAGTGTTCTGGCAAAGTGAGTTTCTGTCAAAAATGCATCCAGATCTTTAATCAAAGTTATGTAATGCTTAGCCTCGCATAGCCAGACCCTTGAATAAACAGAATTAGATCTGGTCCACATTGCATGTTAAAGGGATAGTTCACGCAAAAATGAAAATTCTGGCATTAATTACTCACCCTCATGTCGTTCCAAACACGTAAGACCTTCATTCATCTTCAGAACACAAATTAAGATATTTTTGGCGAAATCTGAGAGCTTTCTGACTCTGCATAGACAGCAACGCAACTGTCATGTTCAAGGCCCAGAAAAATAGAAAGAACAAATTAGACTATCGCTGGGTTTCCATCTAAAGTTGCGAATTTAACTTATGCGCAAAAATTGGAATATCGCATAAAACATTTGGGAATACACTGTAAAAAATAAAAAACAAAATTTTTTGAGTCAGCTTAAAATAATTTGTTACCCTGCTGCTTTAAAATGTTAAGTTCAGTCAACTAAAATAAGTTTAGTCAACTTGAAATGTTAAGTTGTACTAAGTAACAACTTAGATATTTGTGTTTGCTAAACTTGACAGATGGGTAAGTAACCCAGCTGCCTTAAAATTTTAAGTTGATTCAACTCAAATATCTAAGTTGTCACTTAGTATAATTTAACATTTCAAGTTGAATAAAAGAAAACTTAAAATTTTAAGGCAGCCAGGTTACAAATTATTTTAAGTTGACTCAACAAGTCGATTAAGTTCCATCCAACAAGTCGAAGAGAACAAAATTGTCACTTCCTGATAAACTGACACTATATATTACTAAGAAAAGTAGGAGAAACCACTGAATATAGTAAGCACTCTTACGCCGGTTTCACACTGCACACGTAAGCAGCGCGTTTTTTTTTTGGCGCCCATGTTAACGAATGAGAGCATTCACACCGCCCGCAGTGGCGGTGCGGGAGCGCGTAGCAGGAGCGGAGCAGAAGCGTCAGTGCAGCGATCGTTTCTGCCCCGAGTCTATTTTTGCTGCACCGCTTACGCTCACTTTCAGTGGCAATGTATTGGTTATGGCCAAAATACACAGGAAAAAGTAGCTGTTATACCCCAAAAAGTACATTGATGATATCTACCGTGTTGTAAACACAGTATTATGTAATTAACAAGATAAAACATATTTTTTTCCCGAACTTCCAAAACAAGTTTAATTAATTTATACTGTTTTTTTTCTGACGTTACTAATTAATTGTAATTATTATATTAGCCTATATATATAGCCTATAATTTATTATTACAACTACATGTTGCCATAAGAACAGGTGTCATGCTGACATCATGATGACACTTGTAAACAAACGCACGTGTCACAGGCGGGTAGTTTTCAGAGCTCAACTGCCAAGAAGACCATCATGGACGACACTCATCTCATCGTAGTTAATAACATATATAGCGCGATTGCCCTTCTTCTGTCAACTCTCACTACATGCAAAACAAAGTCAACAAAAACACAGATGAAACCTAAGTTTAAAAAAAATAATGTAGTAATAAAATAAGCTTCTTGAACTCAATTACATGGAAAAAAGCAATGCCAACTACCCATTATAGCGAAGTCTGTACAAAATACATGGTTCAGGTGCACGCTGCAAACGCTGCCAGTGTGAAAGCAAAATGGCTGCGCGCTGCTTCTGCTCTGCTTACGTGCTGCGCACGTGCTGCTTACGTCCTGCTTACGCGTGCAGTGTGAAACCGGCGTTAGTTCCTCCAAATATGATTTGATGTAATTAACCTGCTAAATTTTGTCAAATCAGTTGATTATTTCATTCTCTGAAGTGTTTGTTATGTCATCCCAGCACCCCAAAAATATGTAAGGCAATGTTGTAACCATGTCTTGAACACTGGGGGGACCTCTTATCACATTCAGTCAGGAATTACACAAATTATTACATAAATCACATACGTAAATGAATTGCATGAATCAATATGAAATTGGGGGGACAGTTTGGTCATTTCTAATTATTGGAGGGACTTTACCACCCAGTGTCTTGGTGGTTTTGGCCCTCATGTGAAGTAACCAAAACTTTTGTGTGCAATATGCATCAGATGGTTGGTAAACGGACTGGCCAGACTTTGTGATGCTAAACTTCACTGCATACATTTGAAGCCAAACCCACTTCTTTGAGTTCTGTTATTTTATATTTGCTTTGCACTTTCCCTGTGCATGATCTTCCATGAGATCAAGTGTTTTAAAAGAAGTCATATGGGCAGTTTGCACCACAAGACTTACAACTACACTTATGACAGAGTTGTTGTTCTGTTAGCACTGAGCATTTATTTCATTTATCCAGTTTTGTGGCAAACATACCACGGAGCTCCTCTGCAGTCAAAACACGGTTTACAGATCATGCACATTGTTTACCACGCACTTCACATCTCCTCATGTCTTTCCATTTTTCTCTCAGTCTATTTATCTCTCTCTTTCACTGATTGCGTCTCTCTCGTTCCATCTCCAGCTATCCCTTTGGGTTTCACACAGCTCATTATAGGGAGGTCCTGCTGCAGAGGCAGCAACAGTCTGAAAATTTCATTAAGAATTTATTGATGAGACCACACTCATGTGGAACACTGTTTACCCAATGATGGAGCCTCTAGTCTGCAGTGAGGGCGCCAGGCTCTGACGCTGTGGTAAGTTGGATAAATGACATTACAATGGCCTCCCCATTATGGGCAGGGGGAAACAGACCTGTGCTCGGAGGTGGGACTGAGATTGGGCTCAGTACATTTTGAACCAGGGACACTCAGGCCTCAGATGTACTGCTGACCTGAACATTGGGGTTAAGCTTAAAGGGATCATGCAGTCTTATATTGCCTAAAAGTCATTTGTGAGTCATTTGAGACTCATCTTGAACTACTCCCAAAACAGATCGGTCAGTCAATACACCACAGTGGCTTAATGTGCAACTCCTAATGCCAACAGATACAGCATAACATGACATTAGGAATTCTTGGTAAATTTAAACCTGTGATTTTGTTTAATTTATGGAATGGCAAAAACTATAGACAATTTCAAGAAGAGCCTCAAGTGTTAAAAAATTAATGTTCAAAGTCATTATAGAGTAAGGATATTTTTAATGCTTGTCTTGTCACGCCAGTAGTGCTATCAACATTTTTATAATTACATTTTACTTTTTACTTCACACATTTGACTGTTGTACAATTTCCTATTTAAATGCATATTTTAGCATTTTTATTTTATTTTAATATTCATTTTACTATTATATTGTCCACACTTTCTTTTTCCTTAAATCTCAAAGTCGACATTCGGCATGAAATTAAAATGTACCCTATTTATTTAGTAAATGCATGTTACTGACCTTATTGTGAACAAATAATGTTATTTATATAGTTTTTGTAATTAAAAAAAATAATTTTACCTTGTATATATATATTTTTAATGAAATTATCACTGCAGCCGCCATGTCTCCATTTATTTCTTTTCTGCCTCTATTTTTAAGTGCAACACCCACATCTCAAAATCTAATCAATCTTTTTTTAGCAATATTTTACATTCCAGATATACATCACGACATGGAAGAAAAGATTTTCTACTTCTGTTTCATCACGACTTTGGGGTTTCTCCAAATTCCAAGATGACCAGTGTTGGGCACGTTACTTTAAAAAAGTAATTAGTTATAGTAGTTACTAGTAACTGAATAGTAGTTAGTAACTGAATTACATCATTATAAAAGTAACTAATTACCAGAGAACGTAACTATTACGTTACTTGTTCAAATGTTCAAATATGTCAAATAACTTGGATGCCCTCAATATTAAATATGTTAAACGAATAAAACATAATCTACACTGTTTTAAAGTTGCTGTGGGACAATGTGAGAGACACCTTCCAGGGGCTAAATGTCACGTTCTTGGGGTCGCTTCAATCTGTGGACATGAAAAACATCCCGCGGCAACACTGTTAAGCCCTCTGGGGTCGAAGACCGCACCGGTGCTACTTTTTTTTGTATATAGTCATAATAATAACAAAACAATGTGCTTTTGTAAAATAAAGAAAATGAACAGGGTGCGCTCTCTGCCGTCTCGGTCTCTGTCACCTCTCTTCACAGACACGTAAATAACCTGAATCTCAGTGAATACCTGCACAGACATGAGAAATATATGTATAGAAAGCTTAAAATGTCTACTTTTAAATTAAGCAAGTCACATCCATATGATACCAGCATGAGCTCCAGTTATTCCCTTCTAAACTCATTATCTCTAATAAAGGCGGCTCTGCTTTTCAAATGTTTCAAACATTCACATGAGACACATGGACACGTCACCCCCGTAAACAAACGTGTACATTCATCAAGTTCATCTCGGCTACTTTTCTTTTCTGGAAGAAGATGTGCTGAGGGGAATAAGCCACAATTTACCTTAGAAAAAGAATGTGATGCGATGTGCAGCTTTGCAGGTCCTATGGTTGAGAGAAAAAAGTTATGCTGTTAGTAACGCCGTTTATTTATAATGTCGTTATTCCAATCACTGAAGATGACTATTAGATCATAAAACCCTTCAATAGGAAAGTTTGGCATACATGGCAAAACAACAACACAACAACAACAACAACAACAAAAATGCTGATTGGATTGTAATTTTAACCCATTATTTCTGGCACTACCCAGACTGTAGACTAGAGTTATTCATTGCAAATTTGGCAAAACCTCATATATATTAGTCAGTAAGCATATTTTACCTTTGTCTAAAGTATAAATTAAAAAAAGGAAGTCACAAATGGAATTCATGATCAAATTTCACATAGAGAAGTCATAAAAATGCATAAAATGAAAGATATAGTGCTGGCCTAACAGAACAAGTGACGGTTTAGTCAAGTGGCCTGAAACACTTTCACACGAGCAGACGATCCTTACTGTTGAACTCTGCATTATCAAAATCAACATAGTCACAGTGAACGAAAATTACGTGCTCTGATTGAGCAACCAAGTGACAGGCAAAGAAAATGATTGCACTGCACTGGACTGCACCGGCCTTAGCAAGTTCAAATTTGATTCAGATTCATTTATTTGGCCTTCGGTCACTCCATACTAAGACTAAGTTTATCAGAATAATCTTGCACTCTGAATTATTGGACTCTCCTTAGATAGGGCAATGGCCATTATCTTCCCGAGCCAGATTGCACTGTTTAAACAAGGCGACAATCAAAAAAGAATTAAGATGTAATTAAAATGACAAAGTCTAATAGAAGAGCACTTCATTTCAGTCTGTACTTGTGACATTGTGACAGCTTTAAAGCTGAAGCTCTATTAATTAGATTAAAAAAAACTAGAAAGAAACTATAGAGTATATAGTCATGGTTATTCTTTAAGAATTTAAACCAAAACATGCAAAATAAATATAAAAAAATCAGGATGTAATTGCTAGTCAGAATACTGAGGAATTTTGAATGCACACTTCATAAACACACAGGATGCGCTATAATTTCTTTGAAGCTAACATGTGCAAGTAATGAAGAAGTGGACGTCTGCTCCCAGTGAGAAGTAAATGAAGAATTTATCTGTGTATTCCCCACTGTGTCAGTGTGAAAAGACTGTTCTGTGCTAATCCATAGGGCCTTGTTGTTAATTATTTTGATGGAGTTTAAAATGTGAGTGGTCCCTTTGAAGATGGCTATAAAACAAAAATAACATTTTAATGAACAGTCTGTTCATCTCACGTTAAAATCTCTAGAATTAGCACTAATTAATTACTCTGTGAGACACATATCATGTTCTGGGACATAGAAATCCCAGTATCATTCCATTTCAGCACGTCTTGAGTCAGTGTATGTGCTTGAACATTTTTGTGTACTTTTCTGAAACATTACGACATGATGATAGCTAAAAAGTTTATGTAAAATACAAATTCAAAAATAAGAATAAAACACGTTTTTTTTTTTTTTCTCTATACAACCTTATCATTAGAAATCGAATTGCAGAACATGGCTGATCGAATTATCTCAACATGGTGGTTGCCATGAAGGGCTGACCTGCTTCATGTAGAATAAAACCTCTTTTTTTCACTCTAGTGCATGACAACATCAATCATATCTCATAATTATTCATAGCACCACATGACATTTTCCTAAGAAAAGCACTTCAAATGCTCAGGCACTCGAGCAGGTTGTTACTATGCTGAAAAAAGAGTCTAGAGTGTTTGTTTTCATGACTTTCCCCTGCAATGCTGAAGCGACAATGACCGACATCTTTGAAATGTTTATGTGCAACAAGCATTTATGAGGTGAGAGTTTCTAGATTTATGTAAATCAGCATCCCATAATAGCAGCTTTCAAAAGTTATTAAAAATGCAAAAGTATGTTCAAATATTTTCCGTGACATTCCCAACAAGTGTTGCAAGTGTCATCCTAGTGGCAATACCTCAATATTAGTAATTCATTGTGGATCAGTTGTGTTGTACCGTGAGTTAACGTCATTGTATTTTGGCTTAATGTTGACTAGATTTGTTGTGTCGTCAAGTTTTGTTTACTTTGCAGATGACATTATATTGTACCTCCAGAGTTTTTTGTTATATATATATATATTGCTTGTATGTTTGTTTTGATTCTTTGATGGCCAAATATGTTTGTTCAATCTGTCTCCCACACACAGGCAGCTAAATTGCTGTCAATTCCACTCGAGTTTGTCTCTGCAAGGTCGGTATCATCTAAAAGGAGAGTGTGAATCTGCAGATGGCTGTCCTTGTATTCCTTGCATTGACAGGCATCTAGATTTAAAGCTGATTATTACCATGACTGACACATGCAAATGGATGGTCATACTGCAGATGTTTAGGGCTTGGATGACAGTGTGACATGTGACATGCAGTCATAAGGCTTTCTCAAGGTTTGTTGCCATACTGAGATCATCATCATCCTGCCATCTGACAGCAAGACATCCACCCACTCACAAAGTTGAGCCATTTTCTGATTGAGCAGTTGACACTGGCTGTTTATTGTTGTGTGATAGTATAATGTTATAATTCTGAACAATCAGCTCAGGAAAGTTTACTACCAAAGTGATTATTGATTAACATGAGGTTGTAAATAGCAACCAGCTGTTCGATCTGTTTTCTTATGGCTCCAGTATTTGAAGTTCTCTTTTGTTCTTTCTAAAAAGTTTGAAACTCTTACGAAATAGGCTATACTGTTCCAAATATTCCAATTCGGCACTCTAGTGTTTTCTAGTGTATCACATGTGTTTATTTCTCAATTGCGTATTTTTCATCGCGTTACCACTCTAGATTACTCGCGGCATGATTTTTGTGTCACTTGTGTGAATCAAATCATCACATTATGCTTTGCTCTATTATCTGATACAACCGGACGTGTCAAACTGGACGTGTCAATAATGCTGCGTTGAAGTCCTTCTGGGACGTTCGTACTTACGAGTTGACAAGTCGTCATTACAATGTCCGGTGCGTTCAAGTTACTTTGTTCGGAAGATGGATATTTACCTTTCCTACATAAGATTAAATGTTTTTTAAACTCTGCATCTACAAAATGCAGAATGAATAGTGTGCATCATTGTGTTTTTGCTTTTTTCTGTTTTTATTCAATTTATGAAGGTGATTTTAACTGCATCGTTTTATATTCTATGGTAATTATACAATAATATAATATTTTTGTATATGTAATTTAGGTAGTTTTATTGTACATTACAAAAAAATAATAATTTTATTAAAACAAGTTTACCACAAATACAGATGCTGCATATCTATTATCTTTGGTTGTGTCCATTGCATCCAACACGTTTTTTCACTGACATGCTCCCAACTCGGAAACTTGGGGATTTAAGAAAATTTCCAGTTTCCCACAAGTAGTAACGACTTTGTGGTGGCGTTCATGTGTGTTCAACTCATAAATTCACGTTATGCGAATTTTCCGCTGTAGTTGAAATGTTTCAATTTGTGCAAAAGACGTGCATTCGCGTGGATAATTAAGTTCGCCTTTGCACCATAGACTGTGATATGGACGTAGTGTTCGTGACATCACCTGTAGGTTTCTGAAGAGCATTTTTGAAGCTCTTAGTGGGCGGGAGTCGGCCGTCACCATCTTGGAATGCATGTCACTCCCGGATAATTGAAAATGGGAAAAGAGGCGGGAAGTGGGTGGAGCTGGTTGCTGAAACCACGCCAGCCTAGCACGATGGTGGTGACAGCAGCAGCAATCCACCTGTCACTCAAGTGGCCACACCCTAAATTATGCAGAACTTTAAGGCTTAATATAAACGAATGAGTTCTAAAAAAATTCACCCCCCTCACAGTTGACATGAAGGGCAAAATTAGCTATATAGAGCAAAACCACTTTTTGTACCAGGCTGTAAACATATTTTTTTTCTGCGGTAACATGGAGAGTCTATGGGATTGACTCCCTTTTGGAGCCAGTCTCTAGCGGCCAGTCGATGAATTGCAGTTTAAGTCACTTCCGTGTTGGTTTCAATAGAGAGAGGGGGAGGTTCCACTTGGTGTGCACACACCATAGTAATCATTATGGTGCCTCCAGAGCTGCTTGTTGAAGGTTAGTTAGTATGATGCAGTTCAGTTAAACTTTATTACACAGTGTGCTTTTACATTATAACAATTCACGTATCATTAGTATTTGTACTTTTTGTCATCATGTGAGACAGAGGAAAGTAGATGGTTCGAGAGTGTGAAAAAAAAGAGTTGCGGTACAAAAGTGTGAAGTTAAATATTTAAAACACTTCAAAGCTGTTATACTCCTGACAACATTCAGAGTTTACAACTGTGAACAGTGACACAAGATATCAAAATGCATTTACTCAAATTAATGTATTATTCATGATTTTTCTGTCATAAACAAATCAGCATGAGATCTTTTGAATTAATGAACACACTGCTTAAAACTGAAACCGTATAATTCTTTAGAATCTGAATGAATTGTGCTAAAGGCACAGTGTGTACAAAAGCATTTTTTTTTTGCAAGGTGAGTCGCGCAGTGGGGGTTGTTTTTGGAGTTGTACTTTTTTTGTTCTCTGATGGAGCACCACTCTCTCATTTTGTTTTCTTCAGATTTCAACTTAGAGGAGCTCTCAGGCAATTCATCGTGAAGGGCATGATAACAAACAAAGATTGATTGACTCAGTGCGTAGTGAGGCCAGGTGCCAGTACAGATACTTCAAACACTGCATTTAAATGCTAATATCTCTGCTACAGACCCGGCCATGTGTCCCTCCTAAACTATCCAAAGCTCCAGACAACAGCATGATAAACCACATGGGGTGTCTTCCAAAACGTTTCACTGGCACGGAAACATATTCTTGAAAACCGATCCAGTTTAATTGGAAGACTGAGGGTATTTCATAAAAAAACAGATTAAAAAATGTCAAGAAATGAGTTATTCATCTTTAAACACAGACAGACACATTTAGCATCATTTTACTCTGTTGTTCCAGAGAGACAACCCAGCAAATGGTCTGTCCAGACTGATCAATTCATTTTTCTTTGTTTCATTGTTTTCTGTTGTCATAATAGAAAGAAACAACAACTGTGCTGTCAGCAGCACTTCTGGCAAAAGAGAAAATGAACTGATGATAGAGCAAGAATGCTCTGATACTGATCATTATTTTCATGTTCATAACAGTCTGTATTAAAACTCTAAGCTATTTTGTTGAGATTAAATTGAGCTCAAATTAAAATGAATCATTTTAAAGGGGTCTTACGATGTTGCTAAAAAGAACATTGTAATGCAATGTGTATACACGGTTTAAGGTTCAAAAAACACATTATTTTACACATACTGTACATTATTGTTGTTCCTTTCTGCCCCGCCTTTCTGAAACGCGTCGATTTTTACAAAGCTCATCGTTCCGAAAAGTGTGTTGTGCTATGATTATCCAGCTATTCAGTGCGTTGTGATTGGCCGAATACCTCAAGCGTGTGACCAAAATGTTATGCCCCTTACCATGTTGTGATGCCGTGTCCCAGCACGACGAGACAAAAACAATAACACCCATTGGAAGTGAGGCAATTGTTGCATCCAATTATGAGGACATAATTACTGATTATAATGACTTATACTGTCTTTTTACCTTTTGCATTGTGTCACACTGCATAAACCTAAAACCATGTCTGTATTTGTGATTGGAATAACAACAAACAAGCATACACTGCTCAAAACTCGCATTTGAATAGCCAGTAGCAAATTCTTATATTATGAAAACGCATTTAAAGTCTGTGAGTCAGAAGCGCCAGACTGTCCTTGCAAAGTTAAAATTTCCCCACTTTATAGTGTGCACAGCCGGCATTGTAGGCTACTCTCCCAGGTTCAGGAAACAGTCCTCTGTGAAATACGCTGCACGCACTTGAATATTTGCGTTGTACTGTTCTGGAACAGTGATGAAAATATAACTTAACCACTGATTTCTAGTTGTGTACTCATTTGGAAAGCCAAACAAAGTAGTTTCGCTTTTGCTGTGAAACACACAGTGTCCACAACATGGTGGCGGCAACTAGTTTCCTCGCCTTCTTTCTTTGCGTATACATTCGGACATGTTATGCAAATCTTCCCACAGAGGCAGGCAAATCTTAACTTTTATAAAGAATATCTCTTTGGGTTGAGACTTTGATCTTTGCAACTTTACAGATCTTATGTATGCACAAACAGCTTGTAACACTCCAGAGACAAAGGAAAACATGAAATCGCATCATTTGACCTCTTTAAATTGTAGGCATCACAATATAATAGTGTACAATATGAAAAATTTATATTATGAGGTTTGCTAAAGATTTAACAACATAATTAAATTATTAGTGCTTTTAAAGGATTAAAGGGATGTTTCATGCAAAAATGAAAATTCTGTCATTAATTACTCACGTTTTTCTTCATGTCATTCCAAACCCATAATACCTTTGTTTATCTTCGGAACACAAATTAAGATATTTTGATAAAATCTGATAGCTTACTGACCCTGCATGCATAGACAGCAATGTTCAAGACCCAAAATGGTAGTAGGGACATTGATAAAATAGTCCATGTGACATTAGTCGTCCAAACGTAATTTGAACGATCCTGCGTCATGGTACTCTCATGAATGTGCTGCGAAGACTGACACGGAAGATAAGAAATTGTAGAATAACAGAAGTATTTTAGTTTTTATCAGTATTCCTAGATTAGTTTCCTCCCACTTGATACCATCTATACTTTGCCTTTTTTTTTTTTTTTTTTTTTTTTAATAAAACTGCACTATATGCCATATGCATGTTACTAGCTAGACTAGACTGAACAATATCTCATCATTTAATGGCTCTGGAATTGTTTTGCATGAAACAATATGTATCCAGTTCTGAAAGAATGAGAATGCAGATTGTAAATCACTGACACTGGTCTGACTGTACTTTTTTTTTTTTCGCGCCAGATTTGGCAGTTAATTGTTCCAATTTTGATGGACGGTTGATTCCCTCCTTTCAGTCAAGGAATTTGATTTCTCTCTCTCTCTCAGGTCTGGCTGAATGCCCCATACCAGCACAGCACAATGAGGCCCAATCCAGGAGGATCTAATCAGTAGCCGCACAGCCAGATGTCTCCCAGAGCACAGTCCAAAGCGGGCTATACATTGATTGTGTATGCTGGGTGAATCTTTACAGTGGGACCAAATCAAAATCATTAGCAAATTGGCTTTACGCAGACATCGTTATCTTGAGGATATAGTGATTTTTTCCAGGAGGACTTTGAATTACTCTTATGATATGCTCATTAAGAGTGCAAGCTAATTAATCTGATGTCCAGCGCAATTTTGTCCAAATGGATAAAGAGCCCAGTTCTCCATCATCCGTGAACGCTTTCTGTAATCTTGCATTTCATTGCATTTTCCCCCAAGGCATCCAGCACCTAGCCCCATCCCTCTCTATTCATTACCCGTCTTTTGATCAAGCTTGTGTAGAAAATAGGCTTTTTGTTGATGGTGTCACAAAGTGCTGTCTTTAATACACGGTCAGGTGCCATAATATATACTTTCTCATTGTGACTCTTTCAACTTACATGAGCCTGAATGAACCATTATGGAACAATACTACAGTAAATTGTGTTTCTTGTGCGCACTACATGTCTGTGTGAAAAGAAAAGAAATGACACTATAAAGATATCTAATAGAGTCTCCTGAGTCACTGTGAATTAATGCATAGCACATGTAGGCAGCCGCATCTTGCTGAAATAAGCCGTTCCAGAGTATTCCACATGGATGCATGTATACGTTCTCACATTATCTGCTGTTTCATGGTTTATTCTGCTTTGATGGATACAGGTGTTGAAATCAGTTGATTATTCAAGGCTGACAGTGTGACCGGTAGGGGTGGAGAGAGCTGTGAGACCTGTGGAATATATATATATATATATATATATATATATATACTCAACAGTTCTTTATGGTCCTCGAATCTGATTGGCTGAGGGGAGTGCGGTATTCCAGCAACAACAACCGGTGATAACAAAGGTCCAACCGTTTTATTGTTTGTATCACTCCGTTTGCGGTTCTTCTCACAGCGAGTGTCAAGGATTGTAGTTTTTTTTGGCAATCATGAACTCGCCGAGAGCAGCCTTATTTGGGCCAGATCATCTGGAATTTCCCGCTGTCTCTGATGTCTCTATAGTGGTTAAACATAATTAGTTTGGGTAAATCTAATGGGCAGTCATTAATCTATTTTTTGTTCCAGAGCAAATAGTATTGGGAAACGATGTGTTACGGTGTGTTTCTGATGGTGATTTTAGTTACATCGCTCTGCCATTAAATGGTGACAGGAGACTATTTTCAGCAGTAAAGACTTTTATATTGAAAGAGACTAAAACAAGGTTGTAAACAAGCTAAAGTTAATTTTACTTTTAACATGAAAAGACGCAGCCACCAAATCCACTGAGCAGCACTGGAAAATCATTCTTATTAGATGAAAGATATAGTTTTCCTCAGTGGAGATTCAAACTAATGTTTTATTGTGAATATGAGATTGAGCTGAAGAATGAATGCTGTATCATATGCAAGTAATCACACTCACTCAGTCCATCTCTCTCTCAAAATACTCTATGTAATACATTAAGCTTTTAATATAGTAAGCTTTCAGTAAAGTAACAACATTCCATTGTTACTAGTTCTAAAGTGACGTTTTCGAATTAGTAACGGTGGCTTTATGCCTTTGGCTGAATCACAGCCGTGGTGATATATTAATAGTAGTAGAAGTATCTACTTTTTTTGCCTGTTTTATACCAATTTAAAGGGTAAACATGAATGAAAATTACAACAACCGATCTTATATGAGTATTATAACAAATAAGATAGTTTGTAGTACATGTAGTAAAAAAAAAAACAAGAATATCTTGACATGCCAACTTATGCTGATTAACTTTTATCCGAGGAATGCTGTTTTTTTTTAATTTTTTTATTTTTTATTGAGTTTGTACTTATTGGTCACTGCCTGAATAATTCAGTTGATTTTAATGAATTGACTACATAGTCTAAACTGGCTAACATTGGTTATGTGAATGATTAAGAATGCAAAAATAGAATGTGTAAGAAATGTAATATGATCTATGTTTAGAGCCATTAATTATGTGATTTGCCTGTTTGATTCATAGATTACTTCAAATGAATTACTTGTACAGCTTTTTGACTCTTTTGGGGGTTTCTTTTCAGATTTTGGGGGTTTGTTAGACTAGTCGATTATAAAATTTCCATTCAAACTGTCATGAGTGCCCTCTAGCGCCTCTAGAGTGTACTCGCTTCACTTCACCTTCCCTGGGACTCATTTCATCATGGACTTCATTTCCCATCATACACTGCACACCCACACCTGTTCTCATTCTGTAATTATCACCTTCAGCTGCTGCCCATCACCACACCCTCTCTCACATACTATTTAACTGGTTCATTTTCATCTGTTCAGAGGTGAAGTATTGACTTGCACCGGCAATCTACCAAGCATTTCTTTGTTCCTCGACTCTGTGATTGTTTTCTGCCTGCCTTGACCAATTGCTCTTGTATCTCGACCACGATTCTGCCTTGCCTCCATTGTACCTGTCTGCCTGTGATTTCGACTCTGCCTGTTGACCACTGAAATAAAGTTCTTTGCACATGGATCCGAATGCTCATGCCGCAGTCATTACAGAATACTTCACCACCCAGGATCCAGCAGAACTATTCAAGTTTCCACGGCATGGTGACTACCAGGATCCATTGTCTAGACTCTGTGCCATCTTCCAACGAGGAAGAGACATCGACAGCTACGTGGAGGAGTTTCTGGGCTACAGCCATATGGTTCTAGGGGATAATGATCTACTCAAGGATTGTTTTCTGAGTGGTTTAGATTCTGAGATCAGTCTCAACCTGCCCTGGGACGATCCAGAGTGGTCTCTGGCCGAATTGATTGACTTTGTTCTCTTGCACTGTGGATCCACATTCACTGTAGGAGAAGTGGAGGAGGAGATCCCCTATGGGAACGATGGGCAGAGAGACCACCACCCAAAGATTATTACCCCAGAACCTCAACCAGAACCACAACCACCACCACTGCATAATATGGCTGCCACACTTGAGCCACTGCATAAGATGGCTGCCACACCTGAACCACTGCACAAGATGGCTGCCACACCTGAGCCACTGCACAAGATGGCTGCCACACTTGAGCAGTTGCACGAGATGGTCGTCAGACTTCAACTAGAGTCGGCAGACAAGATGGCCGCCATACCTCAGCCCACGTTAGCTCACCAGATGGCCGCCTTCCCTCAGCTCGAGTCAGCTCACAGGATGGTCGCCATATGTCAGCCCGAGTCAGCTCACAAGATGGTCGCCATACCTCAGCCCGAGTCAGCTCACAGGATGGTCGCCATATCTCAGCCCGAGTCAGCTCACAAGATGGCCACCATACCTCAGTCAAAGTCAGCACTCAAGATGTCTGTCATCCCTGAACCAGTGCACCAGAAGGCCGTTGAACCTCAGGAGGTCCCGCTGGTGGTTACACAACCACCAGGGGTAACGGCTAAAGCTGAAGTCTCTCTGGTGGTGCCACCAGTGGCTGCACAACCTCCGGAGATGTGGGTTAGGGCCGCAGATTCTCCAGAGGTTCCGCTGGTGGCTGCACAACCTCTCGATCAGGCACGAATACCCTCGGTCCTTTCAACCCTGACCATGGAGGTTCCGCCAGTGGCTGCACCACCTCAAGAGATGTCGAATTGGGTCGTAGACTCTCTGGAGGTTCCACTGGTGGCTGCACGACCTCTAGGTCCGTTAGTTCAAGTCATTGAACCCTTACCTTGCCTGGTTCCAGACACAAAGGTTTTCGAGTTACGGCCAGGAGAGCCATTGTCGGGTCAAAGCCCCGAATCTCGGTCAGGAGAACTGTTGTCCGGTCCAAGCTCCGAATCATGGCTAGGAGAGCCGTTGTCCGGTCCAGTTTTCGAGTCACGGCCAGGAGAGCCGTTGTCCAGTCCCGATCCCGAGTTGCGGCCAGGAGTGCCGTGGTCCAGTCCTGTTCCCGAGTTATGGCCAGGAGTGCCGCCCCAGAATTATGTGTCGAAGCCACGACCAGAGCCCTCAAGAGCGTCCTACCTCACCTGAACCATCTCCGGGGTGGCCGCTGCCACTTGCTCCGTCCTGGGGAGTGTCATCGTCTCCAGTCTTACCCTGGAGGGAATCCCTACCGGCTGACCCACAGCCGGCCTCTCCCCGTGGAGTTCCTAACCCGCCTGTTCCACCCCGTTCCATCAAGGAACCTCGAGCAGGTACTGTCTGGGCCATAGAGGCCAAAACTAACCTCTCTAAGCTCTTTGTTTCAGTCCGTCCTGCTCCGCACTGGTTGACTTCCCTGTCACCCAAGCCGCACTGGAGGGCGATCCTGTCGCCTGCTTCGCCTTGGAGGGCGTCTCTAGTGTCTGCTCCACCCTGGAGGGTGTCCCTATCACCCAAGCCACCCTGGAGGGTGTCTCTGCCACCTGTTCCACTCTGGAGGGCGTTCCTGTCACCTAAACCACCTTGGAGGGTGACTCTGTTTCCTGTCCTGCCCTGGAGGGCGTTTCCATCACCTAGGCCGCCCTGGAGGGCGTCCTCGTCGCCTAAACCGCCTTGGAGGGCGTCTCGATCACCTGTTCCGCCCTGGAGGGCGTCTCCGTCGCCTAAGCCACCCTGGAGGGCGACTCCATCGCCTAAGCCGCCTTGGAAGGCGTTTTTTTTTTTTGTCTCCCGTTGCGCTTTGGGGGGCGTTTCAGTCATTCGATCCATCTGGAAGGTGACATTGTCAAGAACTCTACCCCCCATCCCGTCCCCTGCTCTAGTTATTGTTCCGCCCCTGATCCACCACCCTCCTAGACTTTCTAGTGTTTGAGCGTCTGGAAGCCACTGCCTAGAGGGGGGGCTATGTCATGAGTGCCCTCTAGCGCCTCTAGAGTGTACTCGCTTCACTTCACCTTCCCTGGGACTCATTTCATCATGGACTTCATTTCCCATCATACACTGCACACCCACACCTGTTCTCATTCTGTAATTATCACCTTCAGCTGCTGCCCATCACCACACCCTCTCTCACATACTATTTAACTGGTTCATTTTCATCTGTTCAGAGGTGAAGTATTGACTTGCACCGGCAATCTACCAAGCATTTCTTTGTTCCTCGACTCTGTGATTGTTTTCTGCCTGCCTTGACCAATTGCTCTTGTATCTCGACCACGATTCTGCCTTGCCTCCATTGTACCTGTCTGCCTGTGATTTCGACTCTGCCTGTTGACCACTGAAATAAAGTTCTTTGCACATGGATCCGAATGCTCATGCCGCAGTCATTACACAAACATTAATGAAATTAGTCATGGTTGCATCCCTAGTTGCCACCTGTCATAAAACAGAAAAAAAGAAGACAATGACACAGTGTGTAGCTACTGCTACATCACAAAATTATTTCTGAGGAGATGACAGATGAAAGCTCAGCACTGTACCTGTACTCAAAAAGAAAAAGTTAACTTGAAAGTTCTCAAAGTTCTTTTTGTACCTTTTTTTGTACAGTCATAGTTACTTACTCTCTCCATCTCCCTATGCTCATATTCCGAGTATGATTCATTGGCCAAAAAAGAGAAAACACAAAATAAGCAAAGAAAATGGCATTATTTATTAATTTTATTAAAAATGTATGTAGCTATTATGATGATATAATTGTCGTCCTTTGGCCTCCATAATCGTGTTGTGAAAATCTGACATTAGTGACAGGCTTTTCCAGGTTCGGTCAAACTATCAAGAGCTCTTGTGTTGAAGGACATGATCTATCAGAACTACTGGTATTGATTAGCTAGCTAATTTCAGCACTTCATTTGCAAGATACTTGATACGGTGTGGCAAGCCGGCATCTTAACGCACACAACTGAAGGGCATTTATGTGTGCTTATCACTGGTGGTAGAGAGGCAGCAATGTGATGAAAAGGTGTGTGTAAAGAACAGACATGCAGCTTTCATCCGAAGACTCAGTGACCTCCACAGCTGTCACACGCGCTCCAGACTCATTTCCAGCTCTGCTGCGAGAGGAGTGCCATCACCCTGCAATTACAGCCGAGGAAAACAGAGTAGATTTCTGCGCTCATCTGTTGACGCCCGGCCACTTTAGAATAGATGTGAACACAACGGATGTGTATGTCACTCACTCGTGCGAGCAAACATACACACATCCTCTCTGTGTAATTCTGCGGTGAGGTTTTGTGTAATACCTAAAAAGAAGTCTAATATTTTCTCATCACCTCTCAGCAACATGTAATAAATAAAAAGGAAAGAGAAAAATATAAACAGCAAAGTAAATTAGTCTTCCTTTATTCATTCTGCAGATATCCAGCATGCCTTTCTGTTCTCTCTCAGCATTTCTAGCAATTTGCCGCACTTATATTCCTGGTACCTGGCTGACCCTTATGAAAAATGTGCATATAAATAAACATAACTGAGACTGTGCTCTTCTGTAGGCAGAGATATTGAGCAAAATAATCTCATTGAGCATTTGGCACGCACTTAGGCTATATATAATGGACGTCAAGGCCCAAGAAGAGAGCTTGAAGTCACTCGGCAAGCAGCTCTGGAGAGTTTATTGTTTTATTTTACCTCCACTGAACACCACGTCTCGACCCTTCTCGCCGGATGCCACAGTACAGTAGCCTTACATGATAAAGCCAGCATGAGAATAGAGCCTTACAGGAGAAATGAAAACACAATCATGGCCACAACCAGAGTTGAGGACAGCACAGGCTGTGATCCAGAGAGGGTAAAAGCCACAGGGATGTGATAAGAAGCTCATAAAACAGAGCTGTCACCACTATATAGTTTATTACCTCACAGTGTCTCGTCGGCAGCTCTGCTAGCCAGCCCTGGTTCGTGCGGGAACTCTGTCCCTGGCTAGAGAATGACCTTTCAGAGTGGTAATATGGGGGGAAAACCACTATACACTCAAGTCAATAAATATTCTCAAGGCATTTTTAAATCTCGGAAGATTTATTATCTCCAAAGCAAGTTGAAGAGGGAAGATGTGATTTATGTTGGGCCGCTGGGTAATAGAGGATTAGTCCTTAATATTTTACTTAGATCAGAGGTCAGGTCGTCTTTAATGGTGGTGCTAAAAGAATTGATTTGAACATCTAGTGTGAGGATACTTGGGGAATGAGGTTACAATGAACTGTGCAAGTCTCTAAAGAGATGATCAGTATCAGTAGAGATGTAGAGTATTGTACATCACAGAATTTTCTGCTCTCTAATGGAAATGTAGAACTGGGCTTCTTTTAATCTTATTGTGTCAGCTGATAATGAATATTTAATGATTTTAATGTACGCTCTAAAAAATGCTGGGTTAAAAACAACCATTGCTGGGTTATTTGGCAACCACTCTGGGTAAATATCGAATAGAGCATGCTGGGTTACTTTGACCCAGCTGATTGGGTTAAATATTTTTACCCAACATGTTGGGTTGGTTTATTTTGTATTCACCCAAATAAATAAATAAATAAATTATATTTTCATTTACAATTTCCATGGGTGTTATTGCTTATTAATAAATATTCATATTTTTATTATTGCTGTTGCCTCTAGTAATTCTAGACCATTTTAAGGCAGAAATATTGTCAGTTTTACTGGTCTTAGTTGGTCAGCAGGTTGGTTTTAGAGGGGTTGTGGCCACTTAGCTGGTCAGGCTGGAACAACCAGTTAAAACCAGCTTGAGATCAGCTAAACCAGATCTGGGAGATCAGCTAAAACCAGCTACTTTCAGCTTAAACCAGCTAAGACCAGCTTAGGCTGTTTAGCTGTTTTGTTGTTGTTGTTTTTTAGTAGGGCTGTATCCTTTTCACTGAAATATTGCTGAATCATGTGACGGTGTGTCGCCGAAATCTGAGCTGGTGATGGGCTGCTGTTCGCCCGGGAATGAGTGCCGCCTCGCGCTTCACTCATACCTGAAAGATGCTGTGACTGACTCCATAACCTGGCCATAAACAAACAGTACTGAGATTAGAGAACATATTTTAACATAAAAATAAATAAAATTCAGTACTACAATGAATAAAATATATAGGCAAAAGGTTTTTTCATCATGAAAAAAACACTGCTGACGCATTTAGCTGTCTGACGCATTTAGCTGTCTAAAGTACCCTGTATGTTGCGTTGCGTAAAATAATATAATTTACAGCACAGTAAAGACTTTACAGATGAAATAAAACATATACAAACCTTTATTTCACTGAAGTCCAAAAAAAAAAAAAATCCCTGCCCCCTTTTCCAGAACAGGGCTGTGTCTTTACAGCTCATGCATCAGATACACTGCTAAAAACATCTGTTTGGATTTGATTATCATGTCTATCATGCTGAAATCATGCGTTTTAAACCATATTAGTTTAAACTTCTGATATAAGGTTTTCTGAGTGCACACATATGAAGCACGCACACAGAAAGCGGCTGTCAGACTGAAAGTTCTCTTTCATGTCTTATTGCGCTTAAACTGTCAAATACATAAAAGCTTATGTTAAAAACACAAATAGCATGCTAATTTTAGATCTGTGTGGCAACAGCATAATATACAGTAAATAAATCAATAAATCCACAAGAAAATTTTTCTCCTCTGAGGCTGGGACTCCAAATAGTGTTCTGTGCTCGTCTGTGCAGCCAACGACAGAACTTTTGCCATGGAGTACACTGGTACACCGTTGTCAATTGCGAAAAGTACATGACGGCATCGTGGGTGTAAATGTGCAAATTAGGGGGTGGTAATATTATAATAAGATCCCCTTCCTACCGAAATGCTCGTTTTTTCACATGCTTGCAGAAAAAGGCTTACCGAAACAAAGTTACTAGGTTATCCTTTTTCATGGTTTCTGGGTTGGTACATGCACTGGGGACCTGATTACAGCACATAAACTGGGAAGAAGTCAGATTTTCATTATATGTCACCTTTAAATTAGTTTATGTTTAACTTCAGAGGGGCTGACTTCATGCAGTACACTTTAAGGATAAAGATCAGCAGGTAAGAAATATGACTGAGATGTATTGCTCTTACAGCAATATAAGATTTATCCTAGGGGAAGAGTAGAATTTAATGTTGCTCAGTGGTGCAGGTCTAAAAGCATTTTCTTTCAATTGCTTTGTAGCTTTAGATCTCTGCAGCTTACTGTAACATGTCATTTACAGTAAACTGTGAAAAACTTTCACATGAAATCTTAAGTTCTGTCACAACTGTCATGCTTCAACACAGGATGCTGTTATTGTTGTGCATGCTGTATGTTGTAGCAGATGGCACAGATGGACGGTTCCAGGTCATGGCTCATGTCACATAGCAGTCTGACTGGCAGGTGTCATGGCACTTGTCAGATGTGCCGTCTCAGATGGTTCCAGCATTGCTCTGCAGATACCTCCACTGGGTGCTATGTGGCAGTTGTGTACTATGCCATTACAGCCAGGGATACATGCGCCTGTCACTGTGGTGACAGAAACAGGCTTCTTCGCTTTGCCGCAAGGCGGTTGGCACGATAAGAGAATTGCGTCCTCTTCGTCAGGGTTTGTGTGGGCAGCCATTCTCTTTCCCTCTTCATTTCAGACATCTCATTGCTACTCATTGTTTGTGCTGGGTGGTCAAGTGGCAGTAGGGAATGAATAGATTTTGCTGGAGTACCAGCTGCACAGCGTTGGCATATTTATTTTTGTATTATTCTAATGAGGCCGATAGATGAAGGAATCAAACACGCTCTTCAGCTGATCAGGGGAGGGAGCAGAGTTGGTAGGAGGTCTCATACCCAGCCATAATAGAGGTCATTTTTAGCCTACGGGGGGAAAACAAAGCAAATAGTGAGCGGAAATGTATGCACACTTTTTAAGCATGTAAAATTCATAGGAATGAGATTGCGCAGTATTCTATTTAAATTGAAGATGGAGCAGAAAAAGCAGCAGTTGCAAATGGAAATGAACTGACAGATGCTAAAACACTTTTATCCTACGACTTGCATTGTATAGCAGGCAGCCACCACCAAGACTGTTACAGAAGCCCCAGTCACCAGGATGAATTATAGAATATTTTAAAGGGGTGGTTGACTGGGTTTTTTCTAGGCTTGATTGTGTTCATGGGGTGCAGTCTATGTGTTAATGCTTCGTTTAAAAAAAAAAAAAAAACGCATAATTTTTCACAGAATTTACCTTTATTCTACACCATTCTGTCCCTTCTCTGATGAACGCTCTGATTATTTCTGGGTTTTATGAAGCCCCTCCCTCAGAAATATGCAGTGGGCTCAGATTGGTTACCTGGCCCAGTGTGTTGTGATTCGCTAAACCACTAGAGTTCATTCATAAATGTCACGCCCCTCACATGCACTCTGGATGTATTGTAAACAATGGTGTCGTCAATATTGCTTATCAATTTGTGCCCGAATGACACCCAGAGAATATTTAGTGAAGAGGATCGCGCAGAACCTGTGCAAGCACGGCTCTTACAGGACATTTCAGAATGGTATGTGTTTTTATTTGTTGTTGTCTAATTCTTTTAGACATTCTATAAGAGAAAGGTAGAGAGAGAGAGAGAGAAAGAGAGAGAGAGAGAGAGAGAGAGAGAGAGAGAATTGCGATTCATATAGGAATAGATATTTTTGTGCACCGCTAGTTTCGACGACATGACAACAACACTTCCTCTTCTTGCCTCACCCACTTTGTTGCATGTTCCCAGGGGTGGGGTTTATGTAAATATCTGGGTTTGTGATGTCACCAACTAGGAAAGTAACTCATTGTAGTCCCTATGAGCCGTTTTTGTAGGCATTAATCTACCATAAATTTAAAAGACAATATCTACGTTTGCATTTAACTTTCAGCCTTTAAACTTTGCATTTATTGTTTATGCTCAAACAGCAACATTACACACTTTAACAACATTTACACACCCTTTAAAACAAAGAACAAATGAGACCCTGGACCACAAAACCAGTCTTAAGGGTCAGCTTTCTTAAAATTTTGATTTATACATCATCTGAAAGTTGAATAAATAATCCATCCTTTCCATTGATGGATGATTTGCTAGGACAGGACAGTATTTGGCCAAGATACAACTATTTGAGTGTCTGGATTCTGAGGTGCAAAAAAATCAAAATATAGATAAAATCGCCTTTAAATTTGTCCAATGCATATTACTAATAAAAATTAATTTTTTTGATATCTTATTGGAACATGATCTTTATTTAATATCCTAATGATTTTTTTTTGCGATAATTTTGACCCACACAATGTATTGTTGGCTATTGCTCCAAATATACCCATGCTACTTATAACTGATTTTGTGGTCCAGTGTCACAAATCCCAATGATATTTGCTGCTATAACTTTATTATTCATATTATCGTTTTCTTTTTTATTTCAAGCTCTAGAATATAAAATAGCCTGACTCCTTTGCTATGGCAGGGAGGGCTATTGTCTATGAAATTTTAGACATGCCACTCAGAGCATGCAATGACCTTTTTCTTGGAGAGACAGAAAACAGAGTGTGATTCAATATTCAAAGGGGAGAGCTGTCCTTACAGCGTAACATGTCAATACGCAGAGATGATTGGCCGACTTGCAGTGTTATTGCCGCACATCGTTTTAATGCAGGGCACGCTTTGACCCATAATGCCCATGTGCATTACATCTTCATTAGGTCTATTATCTGAGCCCTCGCTGACGCACATCTCAGAGACCCTGTCCTCATTGACCTTTCTCAAATTTGCCCTTTGTTCTCTCCCTTTACCACATGCTAAACTGATAGTTTAAGATGCCCCGGCTGACAGCACAAAAGGCTTTGTGGTGAACTTAGGGGAAAAAAAAGTGAAAGCATATTCGGTAGAATGTAGTCTGTTTATGTTACTATGACGGGAAACATTTTAGAATTTCGGAAAGATGTGAGACTGGAGCTAAATATGGATCAACAGGAGAATGTGGATGAATAAGAAACAGCTGTGTTGCTTTGGGAATGAGGTCATCGTTGGGTTCATGACACCTGCTTAATCAACAGGTCTGGAGAAATGTCAGAGAGTTCGCAAGTGAGCATTAAGGTGATGTAAAGAGGTCGATTTTCCACCGATTCGCTGTGAAATGACAGTGTAATACATGTAAGGTGCTTAAGGACAATTACACTTGTCAAACCAGAGAGCAATTAGGTGTGCAGCCCACACAGGTTCAAATGAGCCAAGTTGGACAGAACTGCACTGCAAATGGCAATAAGGGGACAATGATGCTATAATCAGTAATGCATTCGACCAAATGGCTGTGTAACTTCTGTATTAGTTCTCTATTACTTTACTGTATCCAAGCAATGAGGAATTGTTAATCATGATAAGTATGATGATTTTGGCCCAACTATAAAGTTTTTCGAAATCCCTGAGCTGTCATGCTGTTGACGTGTGTCACAGGCTACCGCTTGCAAAGGCCATTCCATCTAAAATCCATCTGCACCCACTTTGAACCAAATGAGAGAGCCAGCCAAGCTAAGCATGAGGATAGATTTGTCGATTACCCACTCCACCTACCCCTACCCCTCGCTCGCTCTCTCTCTCTCTTGCTCTACACCCACTGAATCCCTGATCTGCCTCGCGCTAGTTCGATTACGGTGCAGGGAGATGCAGAGAACAGGGCTCACCCCTTTCCAGCAAGCTACTGTTGTAAATGTGCCTGAAAACGGCAAGCTTTCTTTATCAGATTATCTGAGAAAAGGGGCCCCTATCTGCCTCTGATTTACACAGATCAATTCTCCATTAAAAATGAACGTCGCTTCAGAAGTTTAACGGCGGAGAGGGAGGAATGCCGCGATGTCTGCTGCCCTGGCAGTTTGCCGTGTTGAACGGGGGCCTCATCAATTGGAGTATTCGAGAGCAGCTTGCGGAAAATGGGAAGGCATAAATGAAGGCAAATTACTTAATTCCATGGTTAGACATATCACTTAGGAGCCTGCAGTTTACAAGACAAAACACCTCACGTGACTTGCTACTGCGAGTATGTGCTTGAATCATGGTAGGAAATGGAGAATTGATTCATTTTAGGCTTCATTCCCATTTAAAACATCAGCCCCTAAACCGCCGTGGCCATTTGTTTATATGACAGAAACTCACTCTAGATGAGGAAACCAATCAGCACTCAATGCAGAGGTGTCATTGAACTTCATCAAGGTCCGCATTTGCACTTGCAAGTATATTTTTCACAAAAATGGTGAAAAGTCTCGAGGACAAATAGAACTTTGCTTCACTAAAATATTTGTTGTTTAAAACTGAAACCCATGTCCTTGCAGAACTGTACCAATTGTTTTAGTATTATATGCTGTATGAATGCTGGTTTAAACAGTGACAACAATAATGATACATTTACAGTATAATTTATTATTGTTGTTGTTATTGATTTTATGCTGTGGCTTTAGCAACACTTTTTGAAATGTATTCTGTTGTTCCTTAATCCTCACTGGTATTCTGAATTCTGCAGAATTAAATTGTATCAGTTGTTAGCATAGACACAGACTCTGTTTAAATAAGCTCCCTGAAACTGAATCTCAGATCACTGGCCTCCGGGAATTATAGACTGGAAATAACGAGAAAGAGAGAGAATATCAAAAGCCTTGTAAATAATCTAACGAAAGTGAGAAACATAGTCAAGAAGAAATTGTTGGAATGGTGAAGATAAAACGGTGACATTCCCAGAGCTGCCAGTCAAAAATAAATCTCACCACAACTGGATCATTAGCTTGTCAAATAGAAATTTGGATGATAACAGACATAATGATCAGGAATACATTTTTGGCAATGTTTTTCCCCCCAAAATGATAATAAGCTTCAGAAACCACCTTATGCTATGCTATCAAGTCCTGTAAACTGTAGAAAATGCTTTTGTCTCACACCTTTCAAGGACACAGAGATGGAAAATGGCTGCGCAACAAAGTTTTTCAGTTTTTGCAGTTCCGCCTGACCTCTACCCAAACCTTCTCACATATTTTCACACTTGCATTTGGCTGGAAATAGGTGCCATTATTTGGAAAGGATAGTACATCTAGACCTGTGAAATGGAGGCTGTGTTCTATTGGACATATTTTGTGGTGAGAAGATCTGGCCTCGTGTACATATTTCAGATGTCACTCCCACCTGTTTCCTGTATTCTGACACCTTTCTGTTCTTCACCCACTGTAGCACACAGTTGGATTATTTTAATTTATACAGCCAATTACAGTAAACCTTTCAAATTTTCAATAAGAAGATACGTGACACATTTAACGCTGCCACAATTCAATACTGCTTCCCCAACCAGTTCCAATGAATCCACTTCTAAAAAGTACCTTTTGATAGCTTCTGCTAATTCCTTTGTTGTTTCTGAATATTTTATCACTAAGGAAGCACCTTTTTTGGAGATAGAGTTTAATATAACCCTAAGGGATCTAATTGTAGATAGGCTTCAGAAGCATAGGTGATTGGTTGGCCGTCGGGTTGTAGGAGTGAGCTGCATTACTTGGTCCTCTATTGAATGAAAATAGGGGAGTAAAAGACATGCCAGCCGGCACCTGAGGGGGCTAGCAAAGTTAGAATTGGGGTCAAGATTAACTGTGATGGTGGGGATAATGGGGACTGAGGCTCTGTCTGAAACCTGCGAATTAACAAGATGGGATCTGAGTTGACTGGGTTTGGAATGAATCTGGGTTTAAGCCTTAAATCAGAATAATAATAAAAAAGTATCACAGGGCAGGATTAATAGTTGCTTGTACTTGTTTCCTGCAGAATGGCAAACAACATAGAATTCGAGCTGCTGATCTGGGGTGTGTTTCCCAAAAAGCTTTCTTAGCTAACTATGGTCGTAAGTTCCATTGAACTCTATTGGTAACTATGGAACCTGCGACCACAGTTGCTTTTGGGAAACGCACCCCTGATATATAAAGGTGACACACAAACTCATAAATTTAAGGGAGATGGATGATCCAGGACCAGGAACCAAATGACAATGGTGTCTGCAACTGCTCCAACCCCAACCATAGGTTCTCAACTGTATGGAAGCAAACAGAAAGTGATTGTGTGACAGTTTAAAAATAAAACACTTCCTCTTTTTTTTTTTTTCTTTTGTCCAATCTACATAATCACAGTCTATTACATTGCCCTTGACTCTTATACATACACACAAAACATCACCCCCTTATCCAGGCCCTGTTCCCCCACACCATGCACCCAACTCTTTTACCACAAAGCATGGGAGCATTTTATTTTTATTCATGAGGGTCTGTATTACAGAACTGTCTGTTTAGGATCTTAAACGAAGAATTACAGTAGACGTTCCAGGATTCTGTAATATGGTTTATTGTGGTAATGAACTCACACAGTATTGTTTTCATGGACACTTCAAAAAACAGTGTATATTTCAAAATACCTAAGATTTCTAGAATACATATAAATTTACCGTCCATCAACCGGTGAAAATATACAAAACTGCGTGCATGCTATGAGAAAATGTGGTTCAGTTTTTACACATTCAGATTTTTCTGTTCACTAATGTGTTTAGCAAACAACACAGAATACTTAAAGTCTTAATGTTTATTTTCAAACACATATACATTTTGTCAGCCCAGAAAAGACATCTAGAAATGAATTAAAAATGTTCTGATGCTTTATTATTGTTCTTTTAGCATTTAAAAGCAAATGTTAAAAACATGTGTGTACATTACAAAAATTCCCCCCCCCTATGTTTTTGTGCTTAATTATTTAATAGATCACTCTCAGTCAAGACACAATTTCCTCATCTTGTATGTGGAAACAAAAGATGCTTGTGGCTGTAAGTATAGCTAAGTATAGCTATTACTTCATTGACATTTTTTATGTCCCTCTATAAATTAAAGATGAACCATAAATTAAGGTAAATATGCATTCCTGTGAGAGCAATGCAGCGCATGGTTTCAGTGGAGATCCTACAATTGAAAATTATAGCCTTCTAGCTGCCTTTTATTTTTCCTGCCTAAAATATGAAAGTATAAAATTATTATTATTATTATTATTATTCAGATTTTTATAGCATCCAAACATATTTAAATTATGTTTTTAAAACATGATTTAAAAAGGACATTATTTTGCCTGCTGTTCAAAAAAGAATGAGTACATTGTCATTAAGCAACTCAATTGTGATGTGTGTTTTCTAGTAGTATTAGTAGTAGTCGACAACTTCTGTACAGCTCATCAAACAAGAAAAAAATAAAATGCAGATGAGGACAAAGGCTGTTGATTAGATTTGTAAAAAAAGTAAACACCGGTTACCAAACTGAAGCTTAAAAAAGTAATACATTTAAAAAGCATTTATTTAATACTAAGTAAGTCTATTAACATAATTACTGACCTCGAGACTTACTGATATAAAAATTGGAATTTAAACTTCATTTGGAGTAGGGGAGCGCGGGGCACAACCTAACACTTTTTGAATATCTCAATTTGTGTAAATCCACGTGGGGTTCAGAGTATAATTTTTTATCCACGTTAATTTCACACTTGTCTTGTACAAATATGTCGCTTTGTTTCACAATTACAGTGTATACGTTTTTCGTTATTTACCTCAAAAGAAAGGAAGCGAAAAGTGACATTCAAAAAAACACTCCCCTCCCTCCAAACACAGCTCTCATACAACACGAGACACATAAACGAGCCAAAATGCTTTACATTTCTTGGCATAATACTTTCTCAACATTAAACATCGATTGTCAGTCTTTATTCACCTGTTTCTTGTGGTTTCTTTTTAAAATCCATAAAAGTAAATAGTAAAAATGACATGGCTAATGTCATAGAATAGCATAGTTTAATAATAACGGGGCAGATTGTAACGCAGTATTACAACGTTCCCCATCAACGCGACTGGAATATAAAACTTTTGTGTCTTCTGCTGACTTGCCAAGCATTAATAAACTATCTAAACTGATAAATTATTGATTGGCGATTAAAATAATAGCAGATTTGTCTCATTTTAAATGAATACTAAAAACAGAAAAGAAAAATTTACTTCAGCCAGAAATAAATATTCAGCGATATAATCAAAAGGCTTTTGAATTTTGGCGCACCTTTTTCTCTGTATAGTGTTGTTATGGCAACTAGTAAATACCTTAAATTTGGTTATGCTAGTTTGTGCGGAAATATTTAAACCACGTGTGTTACAATTAACCCCGCGTTAGTTTGTGCCCCGCTCACTTGTGCACAATGCACATTACTTAATATTAAGCCTAAAATAGGTTTTAATGATACTATCGATGAGGATTGTATGATCTTTAAATATTCTTGGTCTTTAAATTCTAAATATTTAAAGTTTACCTAAAGCATACTTGCAGCAGTTCCACTTTAGCACAATCAAATATACTTTGGTATATTTAATCACTAGTTCCGCACAATTAAAGTGCATTAAGTACAAAATTAGTTGTTCCAGTTTAGTAGACTTTAAATATACCAGTTGAGTATACTGTAAGTACAATTGCAGGGTATTTCTTTTAAGTACATAATATAAAATTAATGTATTTTAAACATATTTTAGTGTATTTATTTTTCACTAGGGGTATCTAAAGTTACACTGAACATTAAAGTTAAAATATCATGACTGCTGCTCAGTTTTCACGTGGCATGCATTTTATGATATTTAAGCGATACTGTACTGAAGAGAACATGGGGAAGATTTCGGTTGCCGTGGTCTGCCGCCTCATCACTCAGTGTGTTGATTATCTGCTCTCCGGATCATCTTATATGAGGACCAGCAAAATTGGCGATTGATTACCCAATTGAACCTGACCACAAAACCAGCCCACTGTTTGAAAGCGGAGAGACCTGCATCCTGTTACCATCGATCGACCGCCCCATCTAGTCTAGCCAAACAAGGTACTCTGCAATGTCGTGTGGAGCCTCTCAGGAACTGGCCAGAGCTGAAGACTTACTTAGGATTTACAACCTGTCTTCTGAGTGCACAGATATCCTCTTCCTCCCACCAGGGATACTGTTCCGGCATAAAACGGCTCACGGTCATTAATTACTTTTAGGGTAGGTGAGCTAAATCAAGTTCCTATGAAAAGTACAACATTTGTTGAACAAGACGAGAAGAGCCGACAGATTTTCGGTAATGCCAGAGGAAATTTTCTGTGCTGTCAAAATGACAGGATCATCTAACTAGGCTAAACAAAAATCAATGCATTGACTGATTAACAAGAACATTGACATTTACGGAAATGGCACTTGGTTTTCGCAAACCTCCAAGGTTCCTTTTTTTTCCTAATTATATAAGGGAATTAAGTTTCTGTCCACACTGCTGAGTCTGCTTTGCCCCATAATAACCTTTTTTCATTAACTCAACATCAAGAAAGGAAGTTTTACTGGATTTCATATAAATACATGAATGCACAGCATGTCAACCTAAGGTCTGCTTTCTGACCGAGCCGAGACACGGTCTACTTTGAGAGAGCAATTTCTGTATATGTTATAAATCCATGATTGATTGTGATCACATTTTACACAATGTATCCCTTTCTGCACCATGGTCTCTGGGGCGTGGGTGCATTTGAAATGCTGACAGCTTCCCAGCTAAATTTACAGCTCCAAATTTACAGCTCATATTTTCCTTAAATGGCTGGCAGTTGAGTAGGGGTTCTTTTTGTAAGAAGTGTTTCCCTTTCTTTCAGCTGTCAGGCCCCCTGATTGAACTATTGAGAATGACATGCAGTGGCTTTGAGGGAGCAAAAATGGGGGATCCAAGACAGTGCCTGATTGATGACTTGATTATAGATGCCAAGCCTTTAAGGGCAGAAAAAAAGGAGAAAATATTATTTTAATTTTGAAATTAACCAGTCACTGATGTCTCACAGTAAATGAACTAAACTTTTTGACATGCCGGTTGTGGGGACCTAGTATTGAAAGCATTCATGCTGCGGTCAGTGTCTATAGTCTTAAAATAATTATACCACTGCAATGGCCAGTGTTAGATTGGTTAAAAAATTATTATGGTAAAATTTGCATGGGTAAAGTCCATGGAATAAGAGAAATCAGAATGCAAATCATTTTTATAGAATTCTGTCGTCAAAGAGGCCATTTGAAGCTAAACGAAGATGTTTAAATGGACAGACTATGGATAAAACCTCATATGCAGTTTATAGGGGACATATTGTATTAGTCTTGCACACTGCAAACTATTGTGACAAACTATTTGTTGAGTCATCTGAAAATAATTTGTTACCCGTCTGCCTTAAAATTTCGGTCAACTGAAATAAGTGGGGGTAATCAGAATTGTGAGATATAATCTCAAAATTGTGAGAATAAAGTCAGAATTTTGAAATATACACTCAAATTTACCTTTTTTTATTCTTCTATTCCATGGCTTCCATAGAATGCTACTTGAAAACTGTCATTTTCTGCTACCAGATAGGCTCCGCCCACACACACACACACACACACACACACACACACAATAAGAACATCATCATTATTTGCAAACACCAAAACTGGTCTATTATAGCCAATACAATTTATGTTGTCTATTTTTTTCCCCCTCTAAAAAACAAACATTTTTGTTCCGGCGTCGACTCCCTTGACTAATATAAAAAGTATCAACAAAAGCTTGTAAAGACTGATATTAGATGATTGTTTTGATGTAAAGTTTAACAGAATGTACATTCATGTTTTGTCAAGGCGCCTTTCATGGGCTATGATCAAAAAGACATGGCCAGTGTCACTTTGAAATTCTTTTAAAATGATAGTAGTAATTTGCATTCAAAGGGCATGACACAATTCAAACACACTTTTTTGTGAGAAAAAAAAGTGCCTAAGGTTCTATGCTATCCGAACATCAAAGACTTGGCACATGAGAGAAAAGCATTTCTGATTCATCACAAAGCACCTGTTTACTGTTTTTAAAATAGCTTGAGAGCCTTTTCCCTTCTTTTTTTTCACTTTTTATTTGTAGTCTTATGCCAGTTCTACTCAGTTGTTGTTGTTTTTTCGCCCTTCTCTTCATTTAAACACACTGGTTCTGGATTAGGGGAGATTCAGTGTTTAGGGAGAAGCTTGACAACAGCAGGGTTGCCAGACACCTAGCCAGGAGCAGGTTTCTGCTGAAGAGGCTTGGACTCAACCATTGTCTTGTGTTCCAGCAGGGACATGTGAGAGAAACCTCATAGCCAAAGGACCAGCATGTGTGCAGACTGTTGGGAACAACTGTAAAATGACTAACTTCATCTGCCGCAGTGTACTGCATGTTTGCCAGAGGTGATAGAGGAAGGAAGACGAGAATAAAATGGAGAGCTACAATCAGCAGGTCCATAAATCAAAGGAAGGTTGTGATTTCATAACACACGTGGCATAAACTGAAATCAGTATATTTGCATTGTAAGACTAACTGGTTACACAGAATTTTGGAATGGGAGTTGTATCATTAAACCTAAATGAAACTACGAGTATGCCGTCAGTTAACTCAAGAAGTTACAAAAAAGGCGATTAAAGCTGCCTTAAAACTGTGCATGTAAGTATTTATTATTTATGAGTCACATTTAAAGCAGTGTCAGATCCGCGTCAAGTTAATCGGCGGTAGCTTTTAAAGTAACAGCAGCCAAAATACCCTAATAACCAGCTGCTGTGATGTCTGTTAATCAAAGAATAAAATTAAAAAGAGAAAATCAGGAAATTCTGTAATTTTAAGCTTTATGTTTGTTTAATTTAGAATTTAGTGTTTGATAACTTTATTAAATTAGGCTATATTTTCTTGCTGAAAGGCACAGGTAGCTAGGCCTATATGACATTTATTATAATTGGTTAATGTGAAGATTTTTTTAAAGTTCACTTAAATTAGAAGTTATTTTTAAGTCTAATAAAATGTAAAAAATGATAGCTCTCAATTATATTGTAATGTTGAATGGCTAAATAATAGGGGAAAAAATCATAAGAGACATCAGTTGGTATAACTGCCTTCAGTCATAAAAAAGATGGCATTAAACAAATATGAAAAATATACGCTCTTTGTGTTGTTATATATAATACACACACACACACACACACAAATTCATTCTTTCTCTATTTTTTTTATTCAGTTGGCTTATTCAGTTTTTTTTTTTCCTTTTACCAGCTCTGCTTGTTTATATGTGCTACGCTGATTGGATTGCAGTATAAATATGCTCATGGGACTGCAAAGGCAGAAGCATGTCAGAGCAAAAAGCATAATTGTTTTAAGGTTGACAGCATACAAAGGTGTCCTTATTGAAAACAATCATGTTACTCTGTGGGACACATTTTGATAAACGTTTGTTTACAGTAGGTGAAATGAGATGCAATCAGTGTGTGCATGAGGTTTGATTTGCACTGAGAGACTGGTGGGAGCAGAGAGAAAGTTTATTGCTGTCTTCTACTCAAAGCAGCAGAAACAATAGTTTCATGCAGAGTTGCCGAAGCATTTTGAGTGTACACTTTTAAGTATAGTGTTTGTGTTACCATGAAGTTTTTTGTTGTTTAAGGGACATAGGATACATTTAGCAGTAGAGAGAGGTCAATATCTAAGCGTTGCAGTTTAGTCAAACTAGCTTGAAACTCAGCAAACTGAGTTTGATCTTCATTCATTCCTGGATAAGAGATTCATTACTGGGATGCTTTTACACCCTTAAGCTTGTTTTTGGATCATGTTTCAAATCCGCAACTATCTACACAAAGTCATTATATGCTTTATGCTTCATTGCTTGAGTCAGATTATTTACTTGCAATGGAGATGTTAGATAGTAATCAACACAGCCAGAAACTCTTTCAGGGAGTGCCCTCTAATTTAATGAATGGTCTATCATCACCAGGGGCTGCTCTGTTTTTAATGATGCGACACAAAGATTGTTACACCACAGACATTTTCTTGCAATCATGGGCTGGAATGTGTTTGAAAATACAACGTAATGTAATTTTAGTGCTGTGGCTATCATTCTATAACCTTAAAGAATTATATTGGAAGCTTTATATGATGAGTAATGGGTTTGAGCTGAATCAAATATTTGGGTTCATGAGAGCAGGCCACATTTAGAACTCAACAGAACCTTTTCAATATATATATTGAATCTCTCTCAGCACCTACAATATTAGTAACTGGTCTTTTGGATCCATCCATTTTCCAATTGCTATTGGATTCTGGAATTTTGAATTCACCGGAGAGAATATTATAGTGGCTTACTCCAGCTGACAGCAGGGTTGGCAGGTTTTCGCACCAAAACCTGGCTAATTGTTACTCAAAACTAGCCCAAACTAGCGCAGTCACGTTTTGAGGGGGGTCCCCCATAAAAATCACATTCCAGGGGATAAAATACACATTTTTGTTGGGGTTCCCCTGGTAAATGCGCATTTCAGGGGCTAAATATGATGTTATTGGGGTCGCTTCAACCCACGGACATCAAAAACTACCCACGGCAACAGTGTAAAAGTAGCCCAATTCCGAGCGAAAACCACGGACTTGGCAACACCTGCTGACAGTCAGGTTATGCTGCACATCTGGACGTCTGCAAAGGGGTCAATTAAAATGTTTATTTAAAGATGCAGTGTGTAAATGTTAGCGGAATCTAGCGGTGAGGTTGTGAATTGCACAGCAGACAGCAGAGAGTAGCCAGTGGTAAATTTAGTGGTATATTAAGAAAAGATATTTACTTAATTATTCAGTAAATTGATGTTATTGCGAATATTGTTGTTTCTTGTTCATCTTTGTGTCAGCGTAGTTATGAAACAACATAGTTACGAAACACAATCTGTAGAGCAATTTTTCCATTTAGAGCTACTGTAGAAACATGGTGCAAAATGGTAATTTACATGTAGGGAGACCCACAGTGTTTGTAGATAGAAATCGGTCTTTCTAAGATAATAAAAATAACTCATTATGTAAGGTCTTTATACACCACTAAAAATATAGTTGTGTATATTGCATTTCTGCAAAAGATCCTCCTAAATATTACACACTGCATCTTTAAACGTATAGTACTGAACTTTTGACTCTCTATCGCCGCCTCTGTTTGTAACATAAAGTTGCAAGTTACTTGCTGAGTTATTTACATTGAGTTATGTTTCAGCAGTGCTTGTTTGCACGGATGAATCTGTGATGACATCAAAACAGATCTGTGGTTGTACATCGACATGACGTCCTAATAGGCATATATCCAAGAAATGTCATCTGAACAAGTAAGTAGCATATCTCTTGCTTTTGTTTTGATCAAATGAAAACGTAACTGTTTTAAAATAAATCACGTTACTGACACTGAGATCTAATGATTGCTCAGTCAGATCAGATCACAGAGCAGAATTGCTCTCTCTCTATCGCTGGCAGAAAATAAGTGCAATTCATCACTAAACAAGAAAAGCAACAACAAAGGAAAGCCAATACCTAACTGAATAAAGTGAACAAGTGAGCTAATGTTAGCTAGTTAGCTATTGAGCCACTGAAATATTACCTGTTCAACAGAAAAAGAAACATCTCTGCATCAGGAGTACTCTTAATTTTACAAAATGCCCATTCACGCTGTGATGTAACCAAACCCACATCCAGATTATAAAAAAATATACAAATTATGCTTACCGTTGTGAATCCCGAGCACGTACATCTCGGAGAAATCTATTTGATGTCTGCATTTACATCTGCAAGACGTATTTTTTTACATAATTTGCTCATCTGCAATACGTCTATTGGACGTTTCCTATCAGATGTCAACTAGACGTCTTTCGGATGTCTTTAAGATGTTTATGATTTAGAATGTATGTAAAACTGACATCTTACAGATGTCTGCCAGATGTTTACGCAGCAGATGCTTTCCAGATCAAGAGATCTTTAACAGACATCTTGCAGATGTACTTGTGCTATCTGGGGTGTTTGTGCAGTTGTAACCGAAAAAGGTTATGTACTGCAGCTTAATCTTTGTGTTCAGATAATAATTTAATTTCTATTTTAATTTAATTTTTTTTTTTTTTCAAATGACTTATGATTAACTACAAAATAATTGTTTTCTACATTTTTAGTAAAGGTTAAGTGTAATTTTAGTTTTATTTATATTTGTAATAATACATTGAATGAACATTTATTTTTATATTTGGTTACACTTTATTTTGATAGTCCACTTTAGACAGTCTACTAACTATAAGTACCTTTGTAACTACATGTCAACTAATTTTCATTAATTTGCAACTACATGTCTACTAACTCTCAGAGCAGACTGTTAGGTTAGGTTTAGGGTTAGTAGAATAAATTGACATATACTTGCAAAGTTTAGAAGAGTGTTAGAAGATATTAAGCAGACATTCCACTGATACACTAATGACTACTTGACATGCAGTTACAAAGTTACTTACGGTTAGTAGAATATCTAAAGTGGACTATCAAAATAAAGTGTTACCTTATATTTTCATTTTAGAACATCAGCATAAGGTCCTTGCACATTGATTCTGAAACTTTAGGATGTTAAAAAATAAATACGACCTCACATTGTGTCAATCATGTTTACACGCTGTCTCTGAAATCTTTATCCGTCATAAAAAATTTGGATTGGGTTCAATTTTCTGTTTTTCACATCTGTAGCAAACATTTCGTTTTGACAGTTTTGAGCCACCGTGACGTTTTGTGCGTGAGGAATTTTGGCAAATACGAAAAACTGCATATGGAATTTTTGGACTCAGCGTGCAAGGACTTTTGCACTTGTTTTATTTCAGTTAGTTGGCAATGCAACATTTCTAATTTCCAAAGTTTTTTAAGGGTGTGTTCACATTTGTCATGTTTGGTTTGATTAAAATGAACTCTGGTGCGACTGCTCCGTTAGTACTCATTTGAGCAAGTGTGAACGCTGCCACCCTGGTGCTCACCAAACAAACGGACCGACACCGCCAAAAAGATGGGTCTTGGTCCGCTAACAAACAAACTCTGGTGCGGTTCAAATTAAATATGAATGCAACATGGATCAAAGACTATTAAACGAACCAAAAACAGGAAGTAATGACAAGATGCGACGCTATGCGACATGATTTCACGCAGGGCACAAGCGGTGTATCCAAAACAAAATGAGCAGAGGGCAGACATGAAGCAACGAGGAGGTAAAGTGCCTTTAATGAGCTCTTTGTGTGTTTGCATGTAGTGAAAATAAAATCATATACACGCAACAATGAGTGTGCTTAGTCCAGCAGGTGGCATTACGTGTGTTCAACTTAAAGCGGCACTGAGTAGAGGTGAGTGAATGGGTACTTTGATGTAATACACACACAGCGGCGTTTTCAAACTCATGTTTTCCTTTTGTTTGGAGTGTTCGGTGAGTTCCGTCACAAAATACACGTAATTCATCCCAACAAATCAGGTCGTGAACGTATCACTATGCCTTTAGGTTTGGTACTTTAGGTTTGCTGTCAAAAATGCCAGTGTGAACGCTAAGCAGACCAGGACCAAATGTATTATTTTCCTCTTTGGTCCAGTCCAAATGAACCAAACAAAGCGAACTAGAAGTGTGAACACACCCTTAAGTTCCTCATCAACTTTACTTCAATTACCAAAAACAATTTTTTATAGTTTTGTTTAACAAAAACAACTCTTTTGTGATTATTTTTGCCTTTATATCAGCCAACGGCCACTCTGCCCTATAACATAATTGCATCGCCCTATTAACAAACCCTAATCCGCCAGCCACTATCTTCAACACATGGATACCACTGAAAGATCGTCCCCAACGTTCTGCCAGTTGCTCTGTTCTTTTCAAACAGCTGAGTGACCTGTTTCCACTCAATTCTCATCAGAAACAGCACAACAGCACTCCTTTTGTCAGTAATAAACAGCCACTGGGTCTCCTGTGGTCAAAGAAACACCTTTTCTGCTCACAATATAACCTCTTTATTGCACACTGGCTTAGATTAGACAGAGCGTTGCGGTGCATTTCTTCTGCTGGATCTTAAAGGCCTCATACAAATGTGTGGAGGCAGAGCTAATCGTATAATTAATCTTTAGCGTTCGTCGGTTCCTGGGATGCTCACTGTTAGGACTATGATCATGGACTGTCATGTTGTCAGGAATTTAAACAGACTGCCACAACCCACCAGCGCTCCCAAAGAGACAACATTGTTGATCTAGCACCTCCCAAAGCTTCTGTGCACTTTTCAGTCTGCATGGTCTGTCAATCAAGAGATTAGTCCGTGCAGTTACTTGAACGCAGATTAACACGTTTCAACAATTTTTCTTCCCTACAGGGCTTAGAATTCATTTACAGTGGGGTGCTTTTTATTTTACTCAAGCCAGATATTGTGCTTAGTTTTATAGATCACAAAAGATGTTTGTCTGTCAACAGCCTTTTTTATTATGTGCAGTTAACATATCTTTTTGTGAGTCACTTTTTAGTGGGAGGATCTGGAGGGACAGAAATCCTGCTGAATTCAGAAACACGCTTGATTATATCGGTGTCTCAAATGAATGGTCAACAGGAAATAATATGCAGAGAAAAATAGCAATTTGCATGGGAAATATAACACATGCTTGTGATGAACATAATGAGGGCACACTCCTAGCGCCCTATTCTAACTTTTGTGTCTTTAATAATTTCAAGAGAATGTGCTAACCCAGAAATGTCACCGCTTGCCGTGGCCCAGCTGAATTTATTTGCCGGGAGACATGTTAGCTGTCAATAAGACCAGAGAGCTGTGCTGAGTGACAGATCGGCATAGATTTCCCCATGCAGAGGTCTGGGTTATTGGGATTAGAATCACTTCCTTCCCAGAGACAGTTCTGCTTTCTTGATTATCTCTGCCTCAGAGCAGATAACCTGTCGGGACAGTACCACACGCCAGACACATGCTGGAAACTCACCAGTCCCTCTCACTCTTGGCTTTGATGGTATTGTGCTGGTAGGATTTGGCTTTGTTTCAGCGGCTCAGCCTTTATTTTCTTCGAGTACTGGAGTCTTTTTTCCATTAACCTGAAGTGCTGCTGAACACTCATAAAACATTTGATTTACAACATTAAATTTCACCTGTTATGGCCTTCTGTCCACCAAAGGTTCAGTCAAGGTTTGATATTATGTGCTTACATAAATCTGTAGACATTTGGATATTAGAAGGAGCTGTCTATTGCCTTAGTTTAAATGCCACAGCTCTATATTATAACACCATAAAATTCCAGTTTTTAAATATGCTTATATTTTAAAACATAAAGATTAGAAATGAATGGCTGTGAATCTCATCATATGTACAGATTACTCATTGCATAGCTCCCCTAGTGCATTATTTTATTTAGTTTTATTTATTGCGTAACACAGTTGATGGTGAGGGACTATATAAAAGAATATGGCTCTGAATGAAATGCCTAAAAACAACTTTGTAATGGATATTTGTTTATTAACTTATGTATGTACATATGTATTTGTTTATTGTTTTTAATCATTTTGACAAAATTCATTGCCTTTAAATGATAAGGTTCTGTCTGCATTCTGAGCACTTTTGAGATATTGAGCTTCAAAGTTTTTTTGCGTTCCATAGACTTCTGTAGATAGAGAAATTTTTGTTTTCTAAAAACTGCCCAAAATATACACAGCTTACAAAAGAAACATCACATAATGTAAATAAGTTGTCACCGAATAAGAATATGTGAATAACACAATTTTGACTAAACTGTCAGATAAAACCTTATAATTCTAAGGTGACTAATTATTATTTTGAGTACAATAACAATTTTTTTTTTTATATATAATTTTAAAGTGCTGGTTTATTTAGCACATATAAAATGACAGATGTTTGCATAAAGTGCTGTACAGATCAAAAATGCTCATATGTTTTTATTTTTGATTAAAGAAATTAGCTTAATACATTTTAATAAACATTTTTTAATTTATAAATAGTTTTTTAATGAATTTGCTATATACATGTTAGTGACTGTTTCAATTTTATTTATAATTTTAATGAAGTTGTCAACTCAAGTTGACCTTTATTTATTTAGCACATTTAAAATGACATTCTGAGCCAAAGTGCTGTACAGATTAAGAAATGCACAAATAAGTTAAATAAGAAAGTTAATAAGGATTTTATGTTTGCTTAATGAGATTTTAAATAACATATTATATATGCATTTTTTATTTTTATTTATACTTTTTTTTTTAACTTGTCCACTCAAGTCAACTGAAAACAAGTCATTTAAAACAGAACACATGCTGCACAAAATGCCTATATAAGTACCAGCCTAATGTATTAATATTCTCAAAAGCAAATAATGAGTTTTTAATGATAATTAAAATAGTTTTTCTCAATAAAATGACATTTTAATTTGTATTTTTTAACATAGGTGTTAATTTAACAATCATATTAATGGCACAGTTGGGTTTCTTTTTAATGTTATTGAAGATATATAAACATTCAATCATATTATGTAAGTATTATATAAGTCTTTAAGGCATGCTATACTTACCAAGTGAATTATCAAAACGGTGCACATTCTTGTGTAGCGTGGGAGTGCTCAAAAGAGGCAGCGCTCAGATGGGCTTAATGTAGGACTGTCTACTTAAGCGAAAGGCAGCTCTCTCTGCTTGAGTGTTAGCTGAGGTGGGACTGCCTTCAACTTCTGGATGGAGATAAAGGGGTCATGCCACGGACTTCTCCTCCAAAGTGTGTCAGAGGTTGATGAGAGGTAGAATCGTCTAATCAACCCAGAGTGGAGCCTCTTCAATGTTATTGTTTATCCCAATGATTGCAGACTCTTATCCCACAGCCTCATGTCATTATGCTCTTCCTCAAATAGCAGCTCTTTTATGCCTTTTTTTTTTCTCTATTATTCCCCCACGCTGCTTTTCCAGCTCTCAAATCCAACCTGATTTATTTCCCTCCTCAGGTTTCGTTCCATTAGGTCTGTTGATCTTTTTATTGAAATGGATGTCATGTTTGACCCTCTTCATTCAGTCTTTACATCTCTGACGCTCTTTATCTTTATTCGCCATTCAGAGTATGTATGTAAAACTTTTTTCCCGCATCCCCTGGAGTAGATAAATCATTAGGGAGGAATGAGAATTGAGGACAGCTGTTAGAAGTATTCATTCATTTTCCAGCATGTGCAGAAAATGCTAGATGTACTAATGTATTTTAAACTCCACAGTGACCTTGATAGTGATGTGTATCCGTTTTAGAGCAGCTTGAGTTTTTGGCTCAGAAAAACAGTTCTGATGTGATGGCCTTGTTTGGCAGTCACCCCTTGTCCAAACAAGGACAATTCACCCAGACACGATCTTCAACTTGAAAGGTGACATGTATTTAAAGGATTAATTCACTCCCAGAATAAAAATTTCCTGATAATTTACTCACCACTATGTCATCCAAGATATTCATGTCTTCTTTCTTTAGTCGCAAAGAAATGAAGGTTTTTGAGGAAAACATTCCAGGATTTTCTCCAGATAGTGGAATTCAATGGTGGCCAACAGTTTGAAGGTCCAAATAGCAGTTTCATTGCAGTTTCAAAGAGCTCTACACAAACCCAGCCAAGGTGTAAGGCTCTTATCTAGCGGAAAAAAAAAAATAAATAATAAATAAAAAAAAAATAAAAATAAAAAATAAAAATAATAATAATATATATATATATATATATATATATATTTTTTTTTAACAAAAATGCAAATCTTTCTTTTTTCAGTCAAAAAAATTTTTTAGGAATGATCTCCATATAGTGGACTTTAATGGTGCCCACGATTTTGAACGATTTCCAAAATGCAGTTTAAAAGGTTCAAAGGGCTCTAAATGATCCCAACCAAGGAATAAAGGCCTTATCTAGCAAAATTATTGTTCATTTTCTAAAATAAAAATAAAATTGTATATACTTTTAAACCTCAAATGCTCATCTTGTCCAGCTCTGCCATGCAAATGTGTACTCTGTGTAATCTGGGTCAATACAGTTAGGATATGTTGAAAAACTCTCATCTCATTTTCTCATCTGACTTCAAAATCGTCCTACATCGCTTTACAAAGTGAACATGCAAAGAAGGTCAAACGGCCTTACAAAAGAGGTAAAACAGCGATGTATGATGATTTTAACGTTGGAGGAGAAAATGAGATGGGAGTTTTTCAACATACCCTATAGCTGTACTGACCTAGATTACATGTGCATCGCAGAGCTAGATAAGAAGAGCATGAGGTTAAAAAGTATATACTTTTTTTTTTTTTTTAGAAAATTACCGATCATTGAATAATTTTGATCGACGCAGTTTCAATTATTTTTTTGTAAACATTTGGGAAGCGCACATCATGGTTGCAGAAAACGTAGACATAGCCTTTATGGCTAGACAATTACATGGATTAGTACAAAATAGTTACATTAAAAATTAGATTATATTGATTAGATGTAATTTTCAAAATGTTCTCTGCATATTACAACAGCTTGACACTGAGCGATAAGCACTGTTATTCAACGAAATTGATGTTAAATAGTGGGATAGTCTTACAGATCCGACAGAGGGATGATGTTTTGTGGGCAGTTCAAGTGGCAGTCTATGGAGCCATGGAATAAAAGAATAAAAAAAAGGTAAATTTGATTTTATATATCAAAATTCTGACTTTGTTTTTGCAATTCCGAGATTGTATCTCACAGTTCTAATAAGGAAATAAACAAACTTGTCATTCTCTTTTTTCCCCTTGGCTGAGAATAGGAGTTTATATCCCACACGTTTGGCTTTTTCCCCTCAGAGCTGACAAATTCACTATTTTTGAGTTAAATTGAGTTATAAAGTCCGAATTATAAACTTGTAAACTTGCATTTGCGAGAAAAAAAAAAACAAACAAAAAAAAAAACTCATAATTGTGAGATAAAATAAATAAATGTTATGTAAAAATGTTAATATTATTAGGTTTAAATAATATTTCATGTCGCAACTGTAGGGATAATACAATACGTCCCCTATGAACAGCATATGTGAATATTATGTAGACCTATTGTTTAAAACGAATTTATGCTTTAAAAGTAGAGTAATCATAGCGGTTTTCATCCATAATACGTCCGTTTAAACATCTGTGTTTAGCTTCAAATGACATCTTTGATGGCAGTATTCTATAAAAATTATTTGCATTCCGATTTTGACATCAAAAGACACAAAAATATATATATTTTTTCTCTTACACCCTATTACCTCCACTTGTTACCAGTGTTTTTCTGCAACCACTATGCGCGCAGCTGCAAGTGACATAACTGTGGCGTCTACTCCAAATTGGTCTATAATTTCTTTACGACTGCAGAAAGAAGGGCATGAACATCTTGGATGACAATGGGGTGAGTACATTATCTGTAAATTTTTGTTCTGGAAGTGAACAACTTCTTTAAGTCAGAGGAGAAAAGAATGTTTTTACTCAACCTATTTGAACTGAAGTACAAAAAACTCAGACGAAGAACTAACCAAGACCTTTCCAATGTGATTACGTAATGCAGAGCTGATGCAAGACAGGCATTCGTGGTTAAAAAAATATATAAATGAGCGATCATTTCGCTCGATAAGACCCTTATTCTTTGGCTGGGATCATTTAGAGCCCTTTGAAGCTGCATTTAAACTGCAATTTGGACCTTTAAACTGTTGGCCACCATATGGAGAAAAATCCTGGAATGTTTTCCTCAAAAACCTTAATTTCTTTGTGACTGAAGAAAGAAAGACATGAATATATTGGATGACATGAGGGAGAGTAAATTATCAGGAATTTTTTTAGAAAAGGAAAAAATGACCTCAAAAGTGGTCTTGGTTGTCAAATAATCATTTTGTTAATCGTTCAGTAACATCTCAGATCCGGAGCAACGTTTGAATACACATTCAAACAGCAAAACATCTTTACTCTGCACTAACCTTGAATCATGTATTCCTTCTGTGTGACACTTAACTACTATTTAAACATACAATCAGAAACAAGTACCTGGAATAGTTCAGCACTTTCTTTGAGCACATACAATGATGGAGGACTTTTCACTTTACACCATCAGAAATAATCAGCTGTTTTTCTTCTGTAAGTGCTCGATTGAATGTGGGTGTCTGCGCTTTGTTCGTGTAGGACTAAATCTTTTAATTAATACTTTTAATACTTGTTTGTGTACAATGGCAGTGTATCATAAACATCACAGTATTATTTATATTCTGTGGGCAACCTTGTGTCGTACACAATTACTCAACAATCCCCCAGTCTATTCAGTGTTTGCCAAAGTGCATTTTCTACACATTTTGTGTTTCCTTCCCATAAGTGTCGATTTAGTGAGCTGAGACTTGAGACTCAGAGATGAGTTTGACATTGAACAGCTCGAGTCGTGTTTTGTTGCTGTCTCTTGCGACAGAACGGCGGTCAGCCAGGTCCAGACACCACGGGATCTCAAATATGTCTCAGGGACATCTAATCTCCTCTATTATTGATGCGGTTCCTGGCTTGTTATGGATAGTAAAAAAGGGACCTTTCATCAAGCAAGCTGATTGATTTTCAATTAATTCATCATCTCGTTTCTTCAGCTCTCTATAGTCATTATGGTGACGGTACGTCTTATTTACTTCTTTAGGGTGACATCTAATTAATTCAACCACTCCGGAGATGGAATTCATCCAATCCACCCCTCAATGGTGCCTAATGAGGAAACATTATTAATTCACCTCAGACAGGAAATTACCCAGGTCGTGCTTTTTTTAGATGCCACCTGTTAATATAAGTAACTCACATGTAATATTATTTATCAATCTGGGGTTGGTTTCACAAAGCACCCTTAAAGGATAAGTTCGCTTCCACTTCCTGACAATTTACTCACCCACATGTGGTCCAATATGTTCATGTCTTTCTTTCTTCATTCAAAAATAAATGGTTTTTGAGGATAACATTCCAGGATTTTTCTCCGTATAATGGACTTCAATGGGGATTAATGGGTTGAGGGTCCAAATTGCAGTTTCACTGCAGCTTCAAAGGGCTCTACACAATCCCAGCTGAGGAAAAAGGGTCTTATCTAGCAAAATGATCAGTCATTTTCTTAAAACAATAAAAAAAAGTATATACTCGTTACCATAAATGCTTGTCTTGCACTACAGCCTGACCTCATGCATTACGTCAAGTTGGAAAGGTCACGTGTAGATAAATATGGATAATATGGAGAAAAATCCTGGAATGTTTTCCTTAAAAATGTTCATTTCTTTTTTATATTGCCAAAAACATTTAGTAACTTTTTAACAGATTGTTCTAAAGACAAAATGTATTAAAAGTGTATTAAAAATAATCATAACCTTGTAAAGTTACATCAAACTCCAACATATATTAAATTCTTATTGTTTGAATATTGTGCATTATAACATAACAGTAGCTACATATAATGCATATTACTTTACTAGGTATGAGCATAAATGCTCTGAAGTAGCACTATTGATTGATTAATTTTGTAATGTGATTTTTTTTTTCTTTGCTGAATTCGAAAGTACAAAACAAATCAAATAGGGACCTTTTTTAATTTTTAATAATTATGACAGTTTTCAGCAGCATTCTGAAAGCTCCCGTACACAGGATAATACAGGACGCATTCACTCGAGAGAGCTCAAGAGAGATGGAGCGCACATGAATGCGACAGACCGCTTCATCTTCAGAGTGGCTCTTTAAAAATAACTATTTCAAATACATTTGCATTAAAAAACTCTTGAGTGCTGAATTCCCACCAAGACAGTCGTGACATAAATACTGATGTTTTTCTTTGAGTGAGTCAAATACCACTGTACAATGAGATAACAGAAAAACCATTTTCTTCTTAAAATTTACATACATAAAATTTTCTTAAAGGGACAGTTCACCCAAAAATGAATACTATGTCATCAGTATGGGAAAAAAAATACAGGTATTCAGTGGTTAATGTCAACTGTCTGGTTACCAACATTTTTCAAAATATCTTATTTTGTGTTCAACAAAAGAAAGAAACTCATACAGGCTTGTATGGAGCCCCTTGAATGGCATGTAGGGGGAAAAAATAAATTGTGCTCAGTTTACTAATTCATTCTTTTGGTTTACTAAATTGTGTGCACAACTGTGTGTACATTGTGTTTATTAAGTAATTATTTTGTTCTACTTCCTGTCTGCATTCTCATAAATGAATGTAGATGCCTCTCACTTGAAATGATTCCATGCAATCCTGCAAGGCTTTTGAGAATTTGTGTATAACTCATTCCCAACTCAAAATAAAGCCAGATTAAAGTGTCTCTGTCCATAACATAAAACAGCAGCAATAGGTTTATAAGAATGCGGACAGGAAGTAGAACTAATTATTATTTTTGTGCGCACAATTTACTTAAAATGAGGGCATGAATTATTATATGGAGTGCACAATTAAGTCACTGGGGTTTATTTGTAGCAATAGCCAAAAATACATTGTATGGGTCAAAATGATTGATTTTTCTTTTATGGCAAAAATCATTAGGAAATTAAGTAAAGATTATGTTCCATAAAGATATTTTGTAACAATATAAAAAAATAAAATAGTAAAAAACCTCATGATTTAGTAAAACAAGGGAAAGAATTAGTAAATCAAGAGCACAATTTAGTAAAACGAGAAAACGAATTAGTAAATCAAGCACAATTTAGTAAAACAAGGGAACGAATTAGTAAATTGTGTGCACAATTTAGTAAAACAAGCAAACAAATTAGTAAATTGTGTGCACAATTTAGTAAAACAAAGGGAACTAAATAGTAAATCCAGCTCATGATTCAGTAAAACGAGGGAACAAATTATAAATCCAGCTCATGATTTAGTAAAACAAGGGAAAGAATTAGTAAATCAAGAGCACAATTTAGTAAAACAAGGGAACAAATTAGTAAACTGAGTATGATTTAGTAAAACAAGGGAACAAATTAGTAAATCACGGGCGCAATTTAGTAAAATGTAAAAATCATGCACATTGTTTGCTTTTTTTTCTGCAAGTCAGGTACGGGGCACCGTAGGTTTGGAGTGACATGAGGGTGAGTAAATGATGACAGAATTTTCATTTTCAAGTGAACTATCCCTTTAAGAAAATATCTGAGAACTTCTTAAGAATTGTTAATAAATTGCACATACTTACAAACTTCTTAGAATTTATCTTATGAAATTTCTTAATGTCTTTCTTAAGATTTTCGTAATCCATCATAGTCTGGCCAGAAGCGCAAACCCTACTATAGCACAGTGTGTTGTTGTCTGTGGTCAGTGTCTATTTTTACTCATGCACTGGTGGTCTGTGGGGCAGTGACTGGTGGTATGTGCCTTTTGCTCTCTCTCCAGCCTCCATAATGTCCAGAGGTCAGGATAACCCCCGAGATTGATCCCTTGGTAATGACCATACGGTGAAGGCTGATCTCAGGTCAACTTATTGTGGCAGAGGTGAGCAGCTCCTACAGGAACAACAAGAAGAAAAAACAACAGCAAAAGCGACAGCTTCAGTCAGGCGTGGCCAGTCGATGTCTCTATCCACCAATACCCTACAGTGAAACATAAAGCAGAAGACAAGAAAGGCAGTATGCTGGGGTGTTTTTCATGTAATTGTTTATTAAATTTTTGTGCACAAGCTGTTTGGGTTGTATTGAACATTCTGCCAAAAGGATTCGCATGTGCTTTGATTGGATCCAAATCCCAGGAATCATGAATATGAAACAGCTGATTGTCCAGCATCTTTGGATTAGTAGCTGCATTAATCATGCTCTGAGCCTCATCTTTGTTGTGTTTCACAAAGAAACTGAGGCCGTATTGTACGGTTTTAACATTGAGTGCTATAGGCTACATGTACTGTGTGATCTTATTCGTCCATGTTGCAGATGGCTTGCTGGGATAGTTTTGTACTCTTTACTCAGAGCTTTATTCAAAAGAATGCTATGATGCTTCCACATGCCATCAATTGAAACTCCTCTGATCCTTAAATGATAGTTTCTGTCAACATTTACTTACTCTCATGTTGTTCCAGACTTAACATTAAAGTTATGACTTTCTTTCTTCTGTGGAACACAAAAGATGATATATAAAAAAAAAAAAAAAAAAAAAAAAAAAGTTTTTGTCCGTACAGTGAAAGTCAGCTGGGTTCAATGTTATTGAACGCCATTTAATTATAGATAAAAAAATGTTCTTCAGAGTAGGGTTGGGCCAATAGATGATGCCATCGCCCATCGCCAATGGCTGACAGATATCACAATGTTGAGCCGGAATCATGGTTCCTCCCCCAACGCCCCCTGCCGAAATCCACCGAATTTGAATACCGTGTTTGGAAAGGAAATGTGTACTATGGAACCCCTAAAGGAAATAGGCCTTAATAGGAGATGAGAGAAAAAAAAAATATTTCAATACTTTCTCTCACAATTATATTGATGGGTAATTATACTGTAGGCGAGGGTGCTTTCTCACCTGTAGATCAATTGCTTTGTTCTGAAACAGGGATTAAAAGATATAGCCTGGTTCGTTGGTTCATTAAATCGGATTGCTTTCTCACCACAACCGAAACGCTCCAGTTTGTTTTCAACAGAGTCGAGACCACGTCGTTCAGGCGTTCTCAGACCGATTGTTTTGGCGCAGATCCGAGCGCAATTGCCATGTTCACATATCCCCAAACGAACCGAGCTAGGGGGGGGAGTGCACAAGGTCCTGAAAGAGGTGTGAAAGCACCCTAAAATGAATTCACGCTCGTTTTTTACTTTCACTTTCAAGATTCACAATCACACATACTCTGTATACTGAGTCATTATTTAGGGGTACATTTCGTATCAGCCACAAAGTCAGGAAATCAGCATTCTTTTTTTGATAAATAAACTAGGTGGTTGAATAACATATCCCCTTAATGTGCTAAATTAATTATTATTAATTATTATTAAGCTTAAGCTCTAATGACCTTTAAAAAATGTTAATGAAAATTAACATTTGATTCATTATTTTGTCAACTGTGTTACTGACAAATGCTGTGTCAGATGAAACATCAAGATTTTTGAGTTTTGTCTAACTGATTAAAAAAAAAATGAATTTAGGGCTTCATAATGGGCATTCTGTGGAATGCTATCATGAAGGATGGAACTTTTTTTAACAAAAATCTAAAATATTCTAAATTTACTGTTATTCACCATCCTTACCCAAATCTTTAATCTCCAGAGATATCCTCATCTTTTTTTCTGATGGTTTAGTTCACATTTAAAAGATTTCTGACATAAAAACCACACATAACACAGTTGACAAAGTAACACAGTTGACAGGACACATTAGAAGAAAAAGAGAAAACTTTCTTTTTTCTAACTTTCTTTTTATCTTAACTTTTTCAGTAGAAATAGATATATGTCAAATCTATAATGTTATATAGGTTTAAGTCAATCATGAGGAATTCTGAATGGTTCATAACCCTTGACAAATGTGAATATAATGTGTATATAATATTATGGATACTGAGTTCATAGAAAGTGTGGTCGTGATTGGATCAGTTAAGTTTATCCATTGGTTACAGGCCATTCCTATGTAATTTCTGTGTAATGACAATAGTTTGTGAATTTATTTATTTATTTATTTATTTATTGATTTTTATTTATTTTATCAACAACACTCAATGTGAGCATAAATTGACACTAAATTGTCAACATTGTCAACCATGACATTTCAGCCATTTTTGGGCCTTGTGCAAATTGCTGACCTTGGACATATTTATAAATATAACATGTGATGCAAGTTCACCAGAACATGCTGATAATAAAGTTGATGGTCATTTAATCTTCTCTATGTACAGACAATAATATAGATAGTGTAGATGCATGAGCAAAATATTTTTTAAAACACCTTTCTCAAAATTTAATGACTATTTTGGACAATTATTTATAAGAAATACATACAGAAACATGTATTTTAGAGCTAATCTGAAGAGCAAAACCTCACATTTACCAAATCAGACAGTACAAAAACAGCAAATTCCAGTATAGAACATGCCATTTTTGCAAGATGAAAATATGTATTAAATGAATTAGAAATGTCCCCTGATATAATAGTGATCATTTCTTGAAGTGAAAAGTTATTGAAAAATTTGTAAAACTGATAATAGAGACCATGGACATGACATGTACCCCTAATTATAGACTGACTCTACTACGGAGCAGCAATTCTTATCACATTTCACAAGATGAGATGTTTGTCAGTGATGCTCAGGATCTGCAAATCATTCGCCATTGTCCTACCAGTCTCCTTTCTCTGTTTATGTGGCAAGTGAAATTTTATGTACTGTAATGCACCAGCCTACCTCTAGTACATGGCTAAGCGTATGCCTTTAGTTGCTCTGTGGCTCATGTTATTCGTTTTACGTGCCTTTCCGAATACAGATTAATGCTTCAGGCACACATCCCAAGTATAGACAATAAAGCAAAAGTATGTATAAAAGTGATTGTGGGGAGATTAGCTTTTCACTGTACAAATTTCACTTGTGCGTATTGTTTTAATTGCTTTGATACATCTAGAGAGAAGTACAGCAGTTAGAGGATCCGCTGTGAAGCTACTAATTCAGTTAAGAATGTATAGGTTATCTACCTTTAGCCCCTCAGATAATCAGCATAAATTAATCTAGGCCTGACAGCTGTGTGTGCGTGTGATTGTATATGAAAACCAGTGTTCCGTTGCAGAGGACATTCAGAGATAAGACGGGGAGAGAGAGACTCTGGGCAGAGGCAGGGTCACGCAGACAGAGAGCGTCTTGTCTCATTTACATTTCCGGTTGTGCCACAGCCAGGAAAGGTGCATGCTTGAGACATTACGTTCTTCACTCTTTGACAGCGTCTACTTGAACTTTCAATGGATATGTGCGTCTACGTAATGCTGTTTTTTTTCATAATTATTTCTTAGAAACCTAAAACGCAGGAAATTTAAATGGAATTAATATGTAAATTACACTGGGGCATGACAAGTAAGCTGTTTTATTATTTGATCATGTGCGTTGTTACTTATCCAGCATGGCATTCTGTTTATTTATCATTCTTCTGACTATTGCTGAAAGTTCAAGTCATCAAAATTAGAAAAGGACTTCCTTTGTCTGTGTTTGTGTCTGTTATTGATAAAGATGAGAGGAAGGCAGAAAGGTCATTAAAGGAGAAGTCCAGAACAACAATTCACAAATAATTTACTCACCCCCTTGTCATCCAAGATGTTCATGTCTTTCTGTCTTCAGTCGTAAAGAAATTGGCTTTTGAGAAAAGCATTTCAGGATTTTTCTCCATATAATAGACTCCATTGGTTTCCCCCGATTTTGAACTTCCAAAATGCAATTTAAATGCAGCTTCAAAGGGCTCTAAACGATCGCAGCCGAGCAAGAAGGGTCTTCTCTAGCGAAACAATCTGTCATTTTTATTCAAAAAATACAAATTTGTATACTTTTTAAGCACAAAAGCTTGTGTAGCACAGGCTCTGGGATTCACATCCATGATGCTACGAATTAGTAATGGGTCGTTCTTGTATGATTCGTATATTTTGAACGAATCTTCAGTGTGACTCGGGAAGAATGAGTCGTCTCAGGGAGTGATTCATTCATGCGCAACATCCTATTAGGTTCTGTACTGGAATTAGTTTACCTGTTTCGAGTCTTCGGGTTGTTTGAGTTGTTCGTTCATCTTATGGGGGTGTCACGTGATGAACGAACGACTCGAACCCGAAAATTTGTCAGATAAGAGGTGAGGTGAGCTAATCATAGACTAAAGACCCAGGTAAACAATTAATTAATCTTTTCTGTTTCTTATAGCATTATAGTTTTGTCTTTTTTGAAGTGTGATCAACGTTTGTGTAAGCAGTAGCTGTGTTAGGGAAGTAACACGTAACATTTTAATTATATTTTGCTAAAATGAACGAAATGACTAGAAAAAAGATTTGTTCATTTTGCTGAACGAAACTCAAAGGTCAGAGTCAGTAAAATGATTCGAACTTCCCATCACTACTACGAATCACATGTAAGTTCATTGTCTGTGTACTGAGTATGGCGAAAAACACTATCTTATTTTCTAACTTGAGAGGAGGACCTTGTTGTACCTTTTTGTTTTTAAACAGCGGTTTACAAACTTTACTTGCATTTTCTTAGTCTTTGAGCACTCGCTTTGTAAACACTGGGTCCGTAGTTCCGCCTACGTCCCGCATGACCTTTCAACGTGATTCAATAGTATGTAGTGTCATGAATGTGCATCCCAGAGCCTGTGCTACACAAGCTTTTGTGCTTAAAAAGTATAAAAAAAAGTATTTTCCGAAAAAAAAAAAAGACAGATTGTTTTGCTAGAGAAGACCCTTCTTCCTTGGCTGGGATCGTTTAAAGCCATTTGAAGCTGCATTTAAACTACATTTTGGAAGTTCAAAATCGGGGCACCAATGCCCCCCATAAAAAGTCCATTATATGGAGAAAAATCTTGAAATTCTTTCCTCAAAAAACATAATTTCTTCACGACTGAAGACGGAAAGACATGAACATCTTGGATGACAAGGGGGTGAGTAAATTATTTGTGAATTGTTGTTCTGGAAGTGAACTTCTCCTTTAACTAGTTACTTATTAGCATGCCTATTATTAACATATTGGCTGTTTATTAGTACTTATAAAGCACCTATTCTGCATGACCATGTTAACATAATATAGTTACTAACATAGTAACTACCTTACTAACTATTAATAAGCAGCAAATTAGGAGTTTATTGAGGCAAAAGCTGTAGTTAATGGTTTGTTAATAGCAAAAACTGAACCTTAAAATAAAGTGTGGCCAAACATTTGTAGGGGAAAAACACTGCTTGTATTCTCTCTGTGTACATCGTGTCACTACTGTAGGTTGTTGTACTGTATTTTTGGATCTTTTTTTTTTTTATCATATTGCATCTAAACTCACTCAGATAATCCACAGATGTAAAAAAGGACATAGTTAATGAAGGATTATAAAGGGTCAATTGTATTTTAAATAGTAACAGAGTAAAAAGATGACCTGAATTCCATTTGCATTCTTTAACAGTGCATTTGGAAATGTTATAGATTCACATTTAATTGCCTTTAATTAAAAACAAAAACAAACAAAAAAGTATTTAAATGTAGTAATAGTCGAATTCAAAAATAGCACACCAAAGGCTGTAATTACTACTACAAAAACAATGTTTTAAAAGATTTTGTACAATAAGCAGTTTAGACTGAATTAATTGCAGAGTTCTAATACTTAGAGGTTTAAAACAAACCCCTATAATCAGAAGACGAATATCAATACAGCGTTGCCTTGAAAGCACACTGAATATCAAGGTTTAAAAATGCAACTCAGCAATTGCAGTAAGTCATACTTGAGTCCATGAGAAAGCCTTCATTTCCTCCCTCAGATATCAGCAGGCTATTTTGGCCTTTCCCCCCCTAAGCCAAAACATCACATGTTCTTCAATTTAGACAAATTGTATAGTTTAATTTTACCCCTGCTCTCACCCCATTTCATGGCCATTTATGTCTGTAATCTGAAGCTGTGCTGTTGGTCTGAGATGCCAAAATATGTCGCCCACATTCCAGAGTATTTAGTCTGCACAGCGGAGTTAAAAGTGTAGAATAACAGTCGAAAAATTTTCCGAGTTAAAATAAATGTTCTGAGCTGGAGCAGCCCTCGCTTTTCTTCATCCTCCCCCGCCTGCTTGAATTCTTCTCTTTCCATCTTTCGCGAACTGACAGGTCAGTCTGTTTTACTTGGAAAAGGTCCGGGTGGAACAACATTGAGATCGTTTTCGACAGGAAACTGCGGCAGCTGACTTCCATTAGGTAAATTGTGAAGAGTTTCAAATGAACAATCCTGTATTGTCAGGTACAATTACCAATGAAATCCAGCTTTCTGGTGAGTGCAGTGAAATGATAAAATATAAAGCTTATAGCAGCGCTGGTTTCAATTACTAATGGTCTAGGAAGTTAGACTGGAAAGAGCGTGTCTGAAGCTGTCAGTGTGAGCCTATAAAAAGCCGTACCCGTGTCAGAGGGGACAATGAGACTTTTGATGCCTTTTATGGGTGCATATGTGGGTCACCCATGAATAAACTCAGTCTTTCTGTAACCTTTCGCTTTATACAGCTCAGTAGAAGTGTTTTATTAATGTTTCAGTCAAAATGAATAGTTTACCCCCACATTACTTTGAATTTATTGGTTCTGTACTTTGACCCTGTGCAAACAGTAGCGTCATGAGTAAATCACGACATTTTTTGCGCCAAGGGTTTTAATAGGTCATAAATTTGGTTCGTACTACTTTTTCTTCACTGTTTTTTAGACTTAGTTGAAAAAGTATTCAAAGTGATTTTATAACTTCAGTTAATATCACAATAATATGTGACCCACAAAACCAGTCTTAAGTAGCACTGGTAAATTTGTAGCAGTAACCAACAATGCATTGTATGGTATGGTATCGATTTTTCTTTTATGAATAATTGTGACATTATTAAGTAAAGATCGTGTTAAATGAAAATATTTTGTAAATGTCCTACCATAAATATATCGAAACTTAATTTTTGATTAGTAATATGCATTGCTAAGTACTTCATTTGGACAGCTTTAAAAGTGATTTTCTCAATATTTCTATTTTTTTTTTTTTTTTTTGCACCCTCAGATTCCAGATTTTGAATAAATGATGTGTTATTCATTCTTAGTAAATGTTAATAAAAAAAAAAATAACTAATGTTAACTAATGAATCTTATTGTAAAGTGTTACCTAATATATTGTGTTGTCCATATATCCCAATTAAAAAAAAAAAGCAACAACATGTTATGATTGATCAATTGACACTGAACTTACACACATCTTTTGTGATTTTACCAAATATTTCTTTTTAAAATAAATGTTTATTTGACCTTTTATTTATTTATTTATTATAAAGAATCCTTGAAAAAAAAAAAACATCTTTTACAAAAAAAAGGAACGCAAGTATTTTTGCATTTTTGTTAATAAGAAATGTTTCTTAAACACCAAAAATCAGCATAGATTATTTATAATATATATTTATACATATAATTATAATACATATATTAGAAATTATTTCTGATGGATCAGTATATACAATATATATTTTAAATTGTAGCAGTATATTGTATTTAATATTTCAATATTGCTATTTTTTAATCATAATTGCAGCCTTAGAGAGCACATCTTTCATAAACATAAAAAAAAACTGAACAGCAGAAACATAATTTGAATATATAATATATATATAATTATGAATAGTTCAAATGAATAATGTAAATTTGTATTGGTTTCTAGCCCTGTCTTTTTTTCAAAGGGTATTAGACTCTGATAAATACATGAATGGTCATTAGAAAAGTGATAGCATTTCCATGATGAGTAAGATTTGGTTTAAACTAGAAATATCATAACTTTGAAAGATTTATCTCTCTGTGTTTTCCCCCCTCTTCTTTCCTTTTTTCATCTTATGTGAGAGCTTGATTCAGAGTGCCCCTTTAGCACCAGGAAGACATGGCACAGAAATGCACTAGAAGGGGCCACCAGTCCCCTAATGGAGAGTGATTTATTGAATAGCTTTGGCTTGCTGTTGGCCCTGGGCCTGTCTCCTAATTGAGCACCTGGTGCTGCATGGGAAAAGTTAATATGATATAAATTGATACTGTGGCAGTGGCCGTGGCAGGGCTCGGGAGGCGGCATGGACTCATGCCTGCTTCCCTGTGGAGATAGGACCAGATGCTCCAGGAGGCAGGCGGAACAGCATGGGAACACCGAGGTGACAGATAGGCCTCACGTGAGGCTGAAGAGGTGGGCCAGAATCATGTGGCTGCAGATGTTGTGCTGGAGTTTCTAGTCACTGATTCTGATTCCATCCGTGATGAAACAGAAGACGGGAAATGATAAAAAATGGTGAAATCCTGGAGCTGTCATTCATGGTGTTTTGGCAGATGGATTGGACTTGACGTAGTTCACACATTACCGTTGTTCGCAACACCTAAATGAATAATGTATTGCGAATATTGTGCATTTTTAACATCCAAAGGTGTTAGCAAAATTCATTAAAATATTTTAGAAAATTCTAAGCTTAAATTCATTAATATTACATTAACTAAATTAAAACATATGAATCCTTTTTATTAAACAGTTTATGAAAAATGTGTGTTATTAGACATTCGAAACATAAATATAAACACGTGACCAGATAGATATACACTGCTGTTCAAAAGTTTGGGATCAGTAAGATTTTTTATTTTTTTTTATTTTTTTTTTTTTTAATAAGTTGCTTTTGCTCATTAAGACTGCATTTATTTGATCAAAAATACACACAAAAAAATGCAATATTGTGAAATATTTTTATGATGTAAAAAGAACATTTTTTTTTTATTTTAATATACATTGAAATCTAATTCATTCCTGTGATCAAACCTGAATTTTCAGCATCATTATCCAGCATTGAAATCATGAAGAAATCATTCTAATATGCTGATTTATTATCAGTGCTGGAAACAGTTGTGCTTCTTAATACTTTTTTGGAACCTGTGATACTTTTTTTCAAGATTCTTTGATGAATAAAAAGTTTTTTTTAAAAAAAGAAGCATTTATTTAAAATAGATAGAAAAATTGAAAATAGATAATTTTTCTAACAATATAAACTACTGTTCAAAAGTTTGGGGTCAATGCATTTTTCTTTCTTTTTTTGAGAAAAACAAAAACATAAAACAAACAAACTTTTATTCAGAAAGGATGTGTTAGATTGATTTTTTAATAAAGGCAGCACAACAACATTGATAGTTCTAATAATAAATCATCATATTAGAATGATTTCTGAAGGATCATGTGACACTTGGATTGTGACTGGAGCAATGGCTAGTGAAAATTCAGTTTTACATCACAGGAATAAATTATATTTTAAAGTATTTTAAAATAGAAACCATTAGTTTATATTGTAATAATATTTCGCAATATTACTATTTTTTCTGTATTTTTGATAAATAAATGCAGCCTTGATGAGCATTTGAGACTTCTTTAAAAAACATTACATTATCATTCTTATATATATTTATTAAAAAGTTTAGGGGCAGAACAAGGCACTAATAATAGTAAGAAAACAAAAACAAAACACATTTATAATAAGAAGAATTATTTATTGAACACCAGATCAGCATATTAAAATGGTTTCTGAAGACTGGAGTAATGACTGCTGAAAATTCATCTTTGGATTATAGGAATAAATTATTTAAATACTTTATTTTTTAAAATATATTAAAATAAAAATGTAGTAAAAACGTTTTTAAACTGTAATTGTAAATTGCTTTAAATTGTAATTATCCATAGTCACAATTTTACTGTTTATACTGTCTTTTTATCAAATAAATGCAGCCCTGTTGAGCATAAAAAATAAGAAAAAATCTGCAGTATACTACATTTAACTTTTCTAACAAAATTATGACTGGTCCTTTATGCCAATGTAACAGTGAATGAAGTTACAATAAAAAAACAGTGATTGGTTTTCATAAGATGGAGTGGCGGGTTGCCGTGCTAAACCTGTATAAACCTTGTGGAGTCACACAGAAAAGCCAGTTATAGCATTTTCCTGTTGACCCTTCATCTAGAGAGAGAGAGAGCAAGGGAGAGAGATGGAGGGAGAATGAAAGAAGAAAAAGTGCCTGTTCTTTGTGGGTCCCCCCTGAGGACGGTTGTGTCTTGACAGCTCACTCCCACAAACGAAACGGAGTGCCAGATCCATTCAGCAGCCCCGTTCGTTTCTCTGTCCCTATCCACTCCTCTTACCCCAGCAAATCAGGTGCTGAATATACAAAACCTATGCCCACTGGCAGCTTCAGACTGCAGATCAGTGAGGAGGGAAAAAAGACAATCTGGTAAAAGGTCTTTTTCAATATATTTCTTTCTCTGCCTTGCTACATTCTGCCAAACTCACAGTCCAAAGCACACAGGCTTATCCAGAATAATCTTCTAAGGGAATTCCGCTCTGTAGCTCTTCTTAGTACTCCTGTGTCAATACAAAGACTTGCATGGCTTTGGATGGATTTACCACCTTCCTTCTCCAGTTAGACTTACAAATATTCCTGCCTGAGTGCATTTCACTTTTCACAGTTCGCATGCAATGTTTGTTCCACAGAAAACAGGAGTGTTGAAATTTGATTGCAATCTGCGGACTGGAAGGAAAAAAATATGTGAAGAACTCAAGCCACTTATATTAGCTTGTTGTTGTTGTTGTTCACTTTCACAATTTTAGATGTTTTCCAGCTGTACTACTGACGCCTGTCATTATGGTTACTCTGAAGTGACCAAAACTCCCCCCACACATACATCCTACAAAGAGCTGTGTCAGTTTACTTATTCACATATTTATCTTTAACCAAGACTCACATTCCTTTGCCTCTTCAGAGGGTGCTCACCCACCACATTATGTTTTCATTGTGTTCTGGCAGAGCACGCAGATTTCGACTTGTGCGGTAAATCCCGATGTTGAGAAATACTGAGACTGTGTCAGAATGGTATGAACCTCTTTTCTTGGTCGTGTATTTATATTTCTTTTCTTTGTCATCCACCCCCTGGTGTAAAATTCTGTAGCAGAATTTGTAAATAAAAAGCTTGTTGCTGCACAGTATCTCACACAAGTGCGTAGACCCCTCACATTTCAGCAATCATTTTAGTATATCTTCTCAAGGGACAATACTATAGAAATGAAACTTGGGTATATTTTAGAGTAGTTGATGTGCCGCTTGTAGCAGTGTATAATTACTGTCCCCTAAAAATAACTCAACGTACAGCCATTATTGTCAAAACAGCTGGCAACAACAGTGAGTACACCCTAAGTGAACTTGTCAAAACTGTGTCCAAAGTGTCAATATTTTTTGTTAGCGCCACTGTTATCTAGCACTGCCTTAATCATTCTGGGCATGGAATTCAGCAGAGCTGCACAGGATGTTGCTGGGATCCTCTTCAAATCCTCTATAATGACATCATGGAGCTGCTGAACGTTAGACATATGGTGCTTCTCCACCTTCCGCTTGAAGATGCCCCATAGTTGCTCAATAGGGTTCAGGTCAGATCACCTTCACCTGCACCTTCCTCAGCAAGGCAATTGTCATCTTGGTAGTGTGTTTGGGGTCATTATCATGTTGAAAAAAACTGCCGTTCAGCCCAGTTTCTGAAGGGAAGTCATCATGTTTTGCTTCAGAAATGTACAGTACATAATGGAATCCATGTTTCCCTCAATGAACCGCAGCTCCCCACTACCAGCAGCACTCATGCAGCCCCAGACCATGATGCTACCACCACCATGCTTGACTGTAGGAGAGACACAATTTTCTTGGTACTCCTTGGCAGGGCATCACCACAGATGCTGGACACCATCTGAGCCAAACAAGTTTATCTTAGTCTCATCAGACCATAGGACATGGTTCCAGTAATTCATGCTCTTGGACAGGTTGTCTTCAGCAAACTGTTTGCAGGCTTTCTTGTAAGCCAGCTTCAGAACAGGCTTCCTTCTTGGATGACGCCAATGCAAACCGACTTATTGCAGTGTGCAGCGTATGGTCCGAGCACTGACAAGCGGACCTTCTACTTCTGCAACCTCTAAAGCAATGCTGGCGGCACTCATGCATCTGTTTTTTGAAGCCACGTTCTTCACCTGATGCACCCTTGCGAGGCCTATTCCAAATGGAACCCGTCTTGAAAAACCTCTGTATGGCTCTGGCCACAATACTGCAACTCGTATAGTTGTAACTCTTATAACCCTTATAGTTGTTACTGAACCTCTTATAGCCTAGGCCATCTTTGTGGAGAGCAACAATTCTAATTCTCAAATCTTCAGAGTTTATTGCCATGAGGTGCCTTGTTGAACATCCAGTGGTCAGTATGAGAGAATTGTACTCAAAGTACCACATTTTAACTGCTCTGATACAAGATACAAAACTTTGTGTGGTCCTGTCAAGCAGACAAAAACATAAACATGATGAATAGGACATGTGGCTTTGCCATGGTTAAATGACATAGTGCTGTTATCACTTAGGGTGTACTTACTTTTGGTGCCAGCTCTTTTGACGATAATGGCTGTATGTTGAGTTATTATCAGGGGACAGTAAATATACACTACTATACAAGCTGCACATTGACTACTCTAAAATATATCCAAGTTTAACTTCTATAGTATTGTTCCTTAAGAAGATATACTAAAAATGTTGCTGAAATGTGAGGGGTGTACTCACTTTTGTGAGATAATGTATATTTTCAGAATAAAAATTTCTTAACCTAGATTCTTTTTTACACAAATGATTTAGCCTGAATTGAATTGTATGTAATGAAATTACTGTGTGCTCAATACTCCTTTTTAAGAAAGTGTAAGTGATCAGTTCATTTAGCTGGTCAGTGTCACCCTGCAGTAGACTTTGGCTAAGAAAATTTTAACAAATTAGTGGATTATTTTTTAACCAAAAGTCACACTAATGAGAACACACAGCTGAATGTTACTGGAAAATGATTTAATTGTCTTTTTAAATCCCAGAGAACAACCGTAAGATGTAAGGTTCTTCTTCTTTTTTTTTTTTTTTTTATTTCCAAGCAGTAAGATCCCTACGTGTTCATACACTGAAATAGATGGGACAATTTGCAAGTGTGCAACAGCCTGTCTGTGGTAGCTTTAGTTTTTTATGGTTCTGGCTTTTACTGCTTTATGAAGCGGAGTGTATCTGGACAATATTGAGTTTCTCTGGTCTATCCTTCCACCCATGTAGGCTGATGAGTCTTGACATCATGTCCTCTATGCAGCACCACAGTCTCTATCATGAGTGCAGTCCTCTGTAGTCAGTTGCACTCAAGGAGAGAAAATGCTGGCTTCAGGCTTCTGAAATCACAGTTCCACACAACTATTAAAATAAAAAATTTAGGCTACCTATAAAAAAAAAAAAAAAGTGTTGTAGTATTCCTGGAGATTTTTGTAGTGAACTAAAAATAATTTAATACAGTATTAAAAATGTGTTTATTGCTCAGGTATATTTTAGGGCATTTCCATGTTTAATATAGAGAATCATACTTTTATTTAGCAAGGATGTAAATTCTGTCATTACTTACTCACCCTCATGTCATTCCAAATCTGTAAGACCTATAAGAAACATTTTTTGATGAGTTTCTGACCCTGCATAGACAACAATGCAACTATGTGTTCAAGGCCCAGAAAAGTAAGACATTGTTAAAATAGTCCATGTGACATCAGTGGTTCAACCAAAAAATTTTTTCTTGTGAATGCATGTCGAAGACTGCAGAAGAGAAAAAATGTTGAATAAAGTCGTTATTTTACAAAAAGTGTTCTCGGACCTTCATGAAATTAGGGTTGTTTTATCGATGTTCTTACTACCTTTCTTGAATGTGTCAGTTGTATTGCTGTCACAGGGCCAGAAAGCTCTCGGATTTCATCAAAAATATCTTGATTTGTGTACTGAAGATGAACTAAGATCTTACGGGTTTGGAATGACATGAGAATAAGTAATTTTGGGTGAACTATCCCTTTAAATTGTTTAAAAGTGACAGTAAATACATTTATTTTGATATATACAAACAATTTCTAATTTCAAATAAATGCTGTTCTTTTAAACATTCTAAGATGTAAAATGTATAATGGTATCCACAAAAAAGTCAACATTTTCATATTTCTTGACCACCAAATTACTATATTAAAGTGATTTCTGAAGGATCATGTGACACTGAAAACTAGAGTAATGACTGAGGAAAATTCAGCTTTCATCACAGGAACAAATTACATTTTAAAGTATAGTAAAAAAGAAAAAAAAAAAACTATTTTAATATTTCACAATATCACTGTTTTTACTGTATTTTTTATCAAATAAATCAGGGGTGTCCAACTTGTTTCTGGAGGGCCACTGTCCAGCAGAGTTTAGCTTTAACCATAATTAACAGGCCTGAACCAGGCAACCAAGGTTTTTAGAATCACTAAAAATTTTCCACAAGATAGTATGATTCTTTAGGGTCTTAATGAAAAGTCTATAACTTACTTTGGTTAAAATTTCTCAATGGTAGTGTAAAACAACTCCCTTTTTACCTTGTCAAAATCAGCTCTGCACACAGCAACCCGTTTTGTTGCATGTTCCTTTAAATGCTAATGAGCTCTGCTCACCCCACCCCTCTCTTCTGTGGGGTGACGAGCAGTACTGTTTACTTTAGCTGCAGTTAACCGCAAAACTTGCTAACTAACACATTATTAGGAAAGATGATTTGCAAAGATTCATGAAAAACCCTTATACTCACTTCTTCTGTACACATTTAGGCAGATCAGGAATCAGCTCATTCCCTTCAAAAATGAAAGTAGCGTTAATCCTCTGCATCTTCTGCAGCTCAGTTGTCGGGAGTAAATGATGACAGCTATGATCATTATTACATCCAACAACAAAACACCTCAATTGATTAGGAGCCATTCTTGTCTACTCCTGCTCCGGTGTAGAAACAATGGTGGTCAGACTGTTACAGCTCACTCAGGGCGGGTCAAAGGTAAGACAGCTGTGTCAATCAACTATAGTAGCTGCCTTAGTCTGCCAAGAAGCTGAGAATGGCCTGATTTGAAAAAGGGGATTTATTTATAAAGATTAAAAAAAAAAAAACACAGGTGGATTTTTATCATTATAAGATGGTTGTGTTCATTCACTGCCAACACACATTTATGTTCAAACAACATGTAAAAGTGAGTTTTGCATCCGATGACCCCTTTAAGAGTCAAAACACCTTTACACCACTCCAGTATTTAAACAAAGAACAGAGAGGACATCAGTATTTCTCTGTTTTGGGATGTGGCTACTTTCATAATTTATAGCAGATTTCTGTTGGTTGCATAGTGATATCAAAGTTTCTGTTAAAATCAGAGCAGAAACCCCCCTAAATAAGAGCAGATAAATGCAATAAAATGAGGTAAAACTTCTTGTTCATTCTCAGAAATAAGCCCCAGTAGTACCATATATGTCCTATATATTATTCATTCGCTATTCAACTTATGTAATACTCTGAAAGAACTTTCATTTCGAAGCTTAAACGATATCTCCATAGACAGCTCACAGGATGATTTGTGTATGTGTGTGTTTGTGTTCTCAATACACACTAGTCTAGTGTCACACCAGTATTGTTTCGTAAGTGTGGTTTGGACTATCTTTTTGTCAGGGGAGATGGAGACAGAGATTCATGCTCATCTGTGGGAAGCAGAGTTCACACAGCACCTGCTCCACTGTCCAACTGCTCCATAACCTGCTCAAGTCACCCTTCTCCATCTCCAGCTTGCTTGCTTTCTCATGAGAGGCGGACACAAAAAAAAGGAAAGAAAATGACTGCTGCTGACCACTGAAAATAGCTGCAACTCTGAGGCTGATATATTGATCCATACTAAGAAATAGAGCATAATGAAAACAACAGAATGTTTCTGAAAACAAGTACAAAAACAGTCTATCCTGACAACCGCTGTATGTTACATGAGGGTACAATTTTAATGAGTAAATTCTGAAAGAGTGTCACTGTCTCTCATAGGATTTTCATGCAGGTGAAAAACAGCTAGTACAGAATAAGTCTGGCCAACAGTTGCATATGTTATTGTGGAATGAAATGTTTCGTGATGTGGACCAGACAGAGTTCAAGTGAGGAAAGACATAGTAAGTTTTAAAAGATAACCAATGAAATATATTTTGCAGAATGATTTCCAGACTATACACAAGATGATGATTTCCATTAAGTCATTTTAGCCCAACCACGCTCTTTGTGAAGACCACTGTGATGGAATACTGATAAAGCTAGGTCATTAAGAGTCTAACCTCTCCCAGGGGTGAATATTTTTCATGTCTGAATAATAAATAATATGAGAAAATCAAAAGCCAGAGAGATAAAAGATTTAATGGAGTGTTTTCAGTTCAGAGGTCGTCTATGCTCTGGCTATTTGTCAGCACTCTTTAGCTTCGAATGATTTGTAAATGAAGTGCTTTGTCAGTTCTTGGTGCTTTAAGCATAATGCAGTTGCCTTGGTATAAGGCCTTAGACTGTACTGATAATGTATTTATTTATTATTTTCTACAAGAAATTAAAACTTTTATTCAGGGACATTAATCAAAAGTGATCATGTCAAAACTGAGTATAGTCAAATTGGTCAAATGTTATTCCATTTTGAATAAACTGTGTTCTTTTGAACTTTCTATTCATTACAGAGCCCCTAAGAAGACATGGTGATGGGAAAAAAAGATGAGATGGGGGAAAAAGTGCTTTTGTGTTTTCTTGCAAAAGTATTGCATTCCCCTGAGAAACTTTGTGTTTGTATAGTTGTTTCTCCCATCCCATATTATTTCCATCACAAAAGTTTTGTAAGCGAATGCAAAGTTTCTCGGGGGAGCACAACATTTTTGCAAGAGAACGCAAACACATTAAAATATAATTTATCCTCACGTCTCTTTTTATTTATCATAACCTTGTCACTTTAGGGGGTCTATAATTAATAATGGTTTGTACAAAAATATTAAGCAGTGCTGTTTTCAAAAATGTGTTTCTCGAGCATCAAATCTTGAGCATCAAATTTTAACCCTTGTGTGACCTTTTGGACATTTTTGTCTATTTCAGTTTTGTTTTCGATCATTTTGCCTGTGTTATTACCAGCTGCATACATTTTGGCACAGGTGTGTATTTTTATTGGAATTTTACTATTTAATCCCCATTTCCTACAATAAATCTATTTTGCACTAGGTACAAAAATAGTTCCTCTCAGGACCTTAAGGACAAAAATGTCCTCATTGAAACCCATTGAAACTTGTAATAACTCTACTGCAAATCACAAATCCAACCACTGTGTGCACCAGCAGAGTTTTTCTGGCATCTAATGGGGAAAATTTGGTATTGTGCCCAAACAAAATCTTGCTGAAAGCTCATTTTTTGAGATATCAACCTCAAATTTGGATCACTTGTTTAGATTTAGAGTTAAACATATTTCATAAAATATATATTTTATATACAGGGTTCCTGCAGGATTTTTAAGCTCAAATGTAAGACTTTTTAAGACCTTTTTTAAGACCTGCACAAATAAAATTAATACCATATGAGCAGGGTAGGGCAATGTCTATGGTTAAATATTAAACTGTAAAATGACTGTAAAAACTGATTTATAGTTCATATTTTTCACAAAAACAAGAAGTTTTATAAAATGATATACTGCACATTTCTTTAAAGTATCAATTTTTAAGAAAAAGATGAGTCAGAAATATTACTTATATTAATTTAAACAATTATTATCAATAAATTATGATTGTTTAATTATCTTCTTAATGATCCACCAGTTTACATTTACAGCTCTGCATGTTTGCAGGGTAAAAACATGGGTCACTTTTTGCTTTGGTCTGAACAAATACAACCCCAATACTATGCTCCTGCAAAACCAGAGGCTGCAGTTCTAGGACCACATTTCTAGGACCCTATTTTTTTGGGGACAGTGTTTATCTTTCTATTTTAATTTTAATGCCAAAGCTGGCATAAACTTGAGTGTTCGAGGGGGTGTCAGCAATCTCCATTTAGCCTATTTAGCTGTCCAAAACAGTTCATTGTGCTGCTGGATGTTGTAAATTAGTATTTGTATTCAAATTATTTTAAATGTATTAAAGTACTACTAAACACACTAATTTGTATGGCAATTGTATTACTGTTTACTGCACCTTGTTAAGTGGGTCACACATCAGTCAAGAAGTGCTGCAGCTAATGAACTGAAATCTAGAATATATTGAAATAAATTAGGTTAAATATTTCAAGAGGGTTACCCCAGGGGTAAGTTTAGGGTTAGGAGTTGGTTAGGACTATAATTAGGTGTATACATTTCAAGGTTATTTTCGTAAACGAAAACTAAAACTAACACGAAAACGATTGGTCAAAAAACATTTTCGTAAACTGAAATAAAATAAATATAACAAAATAAACGAAAAACTTAAACGAAACGAAACTAACAACAGATACTGAAAAACTGGAATAAAATAACAATTATCCAAAATAAATAATCGTTTTCGTAATAATTAAGTTCTCATCGGGTGGCGGAAAAATGTATGAGCTGTGTGGCGGTTTAGGGAAATAGCCTCCATGTTAACGGCGCATCATAGATGTGAGGTTATCTGACGGATAGATGAAAACAGTTTAAAACAGAGTCCTGCACGGGTGATGTTTGGTAAACGCGCACCAACAGTAGGCTGCTTAACAGAACACCTGACCCGTTATCCGAAAGCAGCACATTCTGTACCCGGCTCGGCCCGTTTCACATAGCCTACACAGCGACCTGAACCGCCGGCACCGCATTAAATCTGCTGCATCAGTAAGGCAAAATTATTTATTTTCTCATGTAACACAAGCGATTAAACCAAAAATTGGCATTCTACGTTGGTTCATTGTAGAAAAATAGACAAGTAGCGCAGCAGAAAAAAAGATGAGAACGCGCATCTATTCTGTAAACAATAAAACTTTTGCCTACATCTTGTGAACAATCTGTTTTGAACAACACGCTTATAATTCTTAATAAACGAAAAGAACATTTAAATATGCCTTATTGCCTAAATGCGATCGTCTCTGCAGTGTATATGTTCTAAAACGTATAAAATAAAGTTATATGCTACAGAAAGCGAGCAACGAGCGCTCCCTAATAAGCTGTCATTCACTTCAGCTGCAGCATTAAATATTATAACACACATTTACTGCTTTTAATTATGATTATGTAAGTGCAACTTGTGTACATTAATGGAGTAAAAATGCTTGACTGCTTGTATACTTTTACCACCTAATCAAGCTAAGCATGCATTAATTTTTGCGTCATAAGGTTAAATTAAGTCGTTGGTCTGCGCTCTGGAAGTGATTTTTTTTGTTGTTGTTAAACTAAAACTGAAACGGAAACTAAACTATATTAAAACGAAATAGAAATGTGCTCAAAAAATAAAAACTAAACTAAAACTAACCATATTGTTAATGAAACTAATAAAAAAGAAACTAAATTTTATTGCAAATTTCAAAACGATATTAAAATAAAACGAATTAAAAAAAGCAAAACTATAATAACCTTGGTACATTTAAACAACTACATACAGTATTTTCTTAAAAATAAAAAAATAAATATAAAAAAAAAAAAAAAAAAAAAAAAAAATACAGGGTCCTAGAAATGAAACTACAGCCTCCTGTACTGTAAGAATACCGTACTCAAAACAACAGGCTTATTAAAAATGCACATTTAATCTCTGGCAGCAGATGGCGCATTCGGAACTGCAGACGTGTTTCCCCGGTAACCGCAGTACACAAAGCAGCTCAGCACCGGACTTTGAACGCGCAGCACTCATGTTTATTTAACTAAATCATAGCCTTTTGAAGTTTAATCGTCACACTAAGATGTATCGCAATTCTGGTCTTCCAGTGCATAAAATTTAAGACCTCTTACTCATAATTAAGACTTTCTTGTACAATTTAAGACTTTTTATGACCTTAAATTTGATAAAACTCAATTTAAGACTTTTTTAAGACTTTTTAAGGACCCGCGGGAACCCTGTATATAAAATATTTATAAAGCATTTTCATAAACTTAAACCTCTCCCTATATATATATATTTTCTTTTTTTTGTTTCACTTTTTAAACTTTTTTAAATTCAATATTAATCTGCAATGGGTCTTCTTTAAAATTAGACAAAACCCAAGCGTCAAATTTTTATGCACTAGATACACAAAATAGTTCCTCTCAGGACCTTAAGGACACAAATGTCCCCATTGAAACCCATTAAAACTGCAATTTTTAATCACTGCAGATTTTAAACTCTAAAATGATGCAATTTTTGTTAACAGGCTTTCATTCTGTTAACAAGGCTTTAAAATGTAATTTTTAACTTTTTTTTTTATATACCAGATGGTGCCATTTTTTCAGGTATGGCCTATAAAGCAAATACTTGCTTTATTCCTGTTTTCTGCTTCTGCATATTATAGAGCCAACTGGATAAACAATGCAGCTACAATTGTGTGGGTGTGTAGGTATGGATGTCAGAGTGTGGTTTACATGTGTGTCATAAAAAAAAAAAATATATATATATATATATATTGTGTGTGTGTGTGCATGTGTGTTCTTGTAATATTGGAAAGAGAAAAAAAAAATACTGTAAATCACAAATCCAACCACTGTGTTTAACAGTACAGTTTTGCTGGCACCTAATGAGGAAAATCTGGTACTGCGCCCAAACAAAAAATTTACTGAAAGCTAATTTTTTCAGATATCAACCTCAAATTTGGAACACTGCTTTTTTAGATTTATGGCTTTGATATTCTAGCAAGTTTAACATGTTTCATAAAATATATGTTTTATATAAAATATTGTTCATAAAGCATTTTCATAGACTTAAACCTCCATAACTTTTTTTTGGTTTCACTTTTTTTGTTTTCTACTTCAACAATAATCTCCCATGGATCTTCTTAAAAATGAGACCAAACTTAAGTCTGTGCTCCGTAGCTTCAGTTATTTTTTGTACATTTTTGTCCACTACACTGTAAAAAACAATTTGTTGAGTCAATTTAAAATAATTTGTTACCTGGCTGCCTTAAAATTTTAAGTTCAGTCAACTCCAAAAAAGTTCATTCAACTTGAAATGTTAAGTTGTACTAAGTGACAACTTAGATATTTGAGTTGATTCAACTTAAAATTTAAAGGCAGCTGGGTTACTTACCCAGCTTTAAGTTGTCACTTAAAAAAAACTTGAAAAATTTCAAGTTGACCAAACTTATTTGAGTTGACTGAACGTAAAATTTTAAGGCAGCAGGGTAACAAATTATTTTACGCTGACTCATCAAATTGTTTTTTTGTTTTTTTTTACAGCGTAAGGACCTATGAGTAACTTGTTTTTTGATGCACAAGGGTTAAACTGTAAAAACAGATCACAATATTATAGTTTTCCTTTTTTTGTTTTATTTTTATTTTTCAAATAAATGCAGCTTTGGTGAGCATAAGAGACATAGTGAATCTCCAAATGCTTTTATTACATTTATATACAGGAACATTGTTAGTCATAACATTTGAATGCATTTTCAATTGATTGTTTTTCCTTTACTTTAAAACACCATCTGCACTGGAGTGTCAAAGAGAATGTTAAGCGCTCCGGGAGAGAAAAAAAAAAACAAAAAAAAAAAAGGGCAAACATCGCAATACAGAGGGAATGCATTACTTATGAAATGTGCATACGGTAACATCCACCACCTGGTTTGAGGCTGGTTCTTGTCATCGACCTAGATATACAGGATGCTTGTGGGCTATTTTTAACATTTTCTTTAAAATGAAGCTCTTCGTGTAATGCGTGGAAGGGAGCGATTATATCCTCCTCCGATCGTAGCATTTTTTATTTTTTGTAAATGATTTGCATGTGTTTGTCAGGAAGGAGCAAGTATTGCATCTCCTGCATTCCTCCATACAAATGCTTGCATAATATGTGGCATCTCCTGAAGTAGTTCATCGCAGTGTGTGGGGTGGGCCAATGATGCATGGATGTGCACTGCTTACCTCATGCATATCCTGCGTGACAGTGATGGAGAGCGAGTACAGTGCCTAACCTGGGTTGATAGGCAGCAGCGGATTAGACAGGACCACCTTGAAACCTGGGCTCTGTGTGAATCCAGGCAGTGGGGGAAGCAGCCCGTCTGTGCCGCCTGCCTCTTAGTTCACACCCATGACTACATATTGTACCGTTCAGCTCATACAGCAAGACGGAACTGCAATACTACATCTCCATAACTGTGTTAGCTGTAAAGTGTTTACAGTATAGCTTTGAAATCATAAGCTGCAATGCAAGAGAAGCCATACTTTAATACAATGAGATGTCTCAATATATATGTATATCACTACAGAGATGTCAGTGCCATGCAATTCTGTGAAAGCAGAAAAGTTTATTTCATTATATTTATGTCTCATAACTCCACAGGCATCAGATGGTGCAACCCTTCACCATCATAGATGCTTATTGTAGCCTCACTTTATATATATAAATGTTCACTTATATTCAAGAGATGGTCTGAAACCTTTAGCTGCAAATGGCAAATATGAGGATATAAGCTGTGTTGATGGTTTCCATGCAGCATTGGTTTTTGACCAGCAGGGGCAGCAGATGTGGCAGGATTTTTTTAGCAGGATGTTTATTTATGCTTATTACTGGAGGGAAGCTCACATCTGTGAACACTCATCTGCACATATTTCCAGATTTCATGATTTTTTTATCCTGTTTTGAGGAGAATGTCAGTGCAAATAATTAAAGATGGTGTAATATTTATAAAACGGGTATTTGCTGCTATCAGATAGAGAAGATCATACAGAGAAGTGAATGAAGTCTAATGTTAAAAGAAATAAATAAATGCATGAAAGAATGAATACCAGTTATAGCCATGGAATATCTCCTATGAGTGGTGGGGACTGTTTTTTGGCATTTAGTCATTAACTGACCGTTAAAAAGGTCAGTGACCACAGAAACAAATTACATTTTAAAATAAAATAAAAATAAAAATAAATAAATAAATAAATAAATATAAGCTGCTGTTCATAATTTTGGGATCAGTTAGAACTTTAATGTTTTTAAAGAATTGATCAAAAATACAGAAAAAAATGTAATATTGTGAAATATTATTGCAGTTTAAAATAATGGTGTCTAATTTAACACATTTTAAAATATAAATTATTCCTGTGATGCAAAGCTGAATTTTCATCAGCCATTACTTCAGTCTTCAGTGTCACGTGATCCTTCAGAAATCATTCTAATATGATGATTCATTACTTTTATTATCAATCTTGGAAACATCTGTGCTGATTAATAATTTTTTGGAACCTGTGATTGTTTTTTCAGGATTATTTGATGAATAAAACGTTCAAAATAGCATTTATGCAAAATATAAACCTTTTCTAACAATATAATTCATTGCTATCACTTTTTAGTAATTTAACACATCCTTGGTGAATAAAACTATTAATTTCTTTCAAAAAGAAAGAATAAAAATGCACAGATCACAAACTTTTAAATGGTAGTTTATATTGTTAAAACAATTCTATTTTAAATAAATGTTGTTGTTTTTTTTTTACTTTTTCTTTATAAAATCCCTTATAGAATCCTGAAAAAAAGTTTTCTAAACTGTGTTCAACATTTATAATAAATCAGCATATTAGAAATATTCTCAAGGATCATATGACACTAAATACTGCAGTAATGATGCTGAGAATTCAGCTCACATAAATAAATTACATTTTAAAATATATTCACATAGAAAACAGTTATTTTACATTGAAATTATATTTCACTATATATATATATATATATATATTTTTTTTTTTTTTTTTTTTTTTTTCTGGATTTTTGATCAAATAAATTCAGTCTTGATGAGCATGAGGAAGTTCTTTAAAATAAAAACATTAAAAATCTTACTGATCCCAAAGTTTTGAATAGCAGTGTATATTCTGTATAGGATTAAAAATTTTAATAATAGTTCACAATATTACTGTTTTGACCAAATAAATGCAGCTTTGTTGAGCACAAGAGACTCCTTTTAAAATATTTCAAAAGTCTTACCGACTCTTTTGCACAAATGTAACACCTCAGTTTGATGCAAATGGTAATTTTGCTCAATTAGGACAAACATCTTTACTGTTAAATAAAGCAGCTTGTTCTACAATAGAAGTGTTTGTGAGAACTAGTGGTTTTTTGGTCTTAAATGGATTACTATTAAGTGGAGAGCACGCATGACAGCTTTGCCATTTTTTTGCTGTAGCTCTGGAACACTTTGTATTTGTTTCCACAAGACAGAATCAGAACAATACAACTGGTCTCAATGGGCTGGACATTTGGGAGAGAGAGTGCAGTCGGAATGCAAATGAGGAACACTTATATAAACAGGCTCCAAAATATACAAAGGCTGAGGTTGCTTGAAAGGACTTTGGACGAGCTGCTTAGCGAAGAGTCTGTCATGATGTCTGGGATAAACGAACTGTCTGCTCTACCCAAAATGCATTTCACTTATAAACAAGGAGAATGTGTCACAGTGTGACACACAAAGTCGCAATGATACTTTTTACACAGAGTTGAAAAGCGGCTTTCATACATGCCTTTTAGCACAAAAGGATCAGTAAAATGTGTTTCTGTAATCAAAATCATCTAAAAATGCTTGGACCTATATAATAAGTAATGAATTACAGTTTTATCACTCAGTAGTAACATATTTAAGTAAGACAAAGAAGCCTAAAAGAAGTAACAAAATTCAGTTTGCAGATGGGCTCCTGTAATTGATTGGCTCAAGAATGAGACCAGTACCACATCTGCCTTGGTGAAATAAAAGATTCCCCTGTCTCTTGTTAAAAGAGATAATACAGTTATCAACACCTGTCTAGCTATTTAGGTAATTTAACAATGCCCTAAAAAGGGCCTTACAGTCTTTTAAAACAGATATGTGGCTTGCATATATTATATCTGAAGAACATAAAACAATAGCTAAGGGATTTAAATTAAATCTGTCAAAGTATGTTGTATGTTTTAATTTTTCCTCACAGCGTGAGGAAGTTTATTTTAAACTTCTTTGAAAATGTGACAGTTACTTTTTATTAATTCTGAGGCAATGGAAGTTTCCATAGATACACATTAGCAATTTTACCTGATTTAATAAAAGTTCTGATTGCTCAAGTCATGCCACTGAACCAACACATGCCATATAAGCTATATATAGGCATACTTGTGTATTAGATAACTAACTACATGCTTGATAAATTTATTGTTATTTTTTTTTAGTGCATGTATGTAGTATCACAAAAGCAACTGATCTCATGACATACCTGTGAGAACATTCTAGCAAGACGCGAACGTGTACGTTTTGTGACATATTCGATGTGAAATGTTCATTGAGTGACACTAAAAGAGTGTTTGTTTTTAGTGTTCGTACATATGGTACGTTTTATGTGACGTTGGTTTTGTACGTATCACGCAGTCCTGACTTCAAATGTCCACTGAGTGGTGCTAGAACTACTAACACCTAAACCTACCCGATAGTATGAACAAAAGAAGTGTGATGTAAAAATGCAATCACAAGCATGCCATTTTAGCTTTTTTGAACTCTCATCTTTCAGCTCTTTAATCGTGAGTCATGTTTTTCACAGGATTCGTACCCAAGGATTCTGCATCCTAAATGTCATTGCACACTGTGTGCAAAATTCCCGTTAAAAAACGCACGTTAAAAAATAAATACGACCTCATGTTGTGTCAATCATGTTTACACACTGCCTCTGTCATAAAAAAGTTTGGATCAGGTTCGATTTTCAGCGTTTTAACATCCGTAGCAAGCATTTTGATAGGAAAGGATGACGAAACAAAAAAAAAAAAACCCACAAAAACTCAGTGTGCAATTACCTTAAATCCAATTCCATGCCAGCTGAGCTACCGAGCAAGCTTGTTACATCTGGAAAGTGAAACATATGGAGCTGTAATCATAAACGTGTACGAAAATGATTACAAGTGCTCACTGTTTTACCGCCTCTAGTGTTCATTTCTATTGAAAACTGCAGTAATATGTACTTACTGGTACACTGTAAAAAATAAAAAAAAAATTTGTTGAGTCAGCTTAAAATAATTTGTTACTCTGCTGCCTTAAAATTTTAAGTTCAGTCAACTAAAATAAATTTATTCAACTTGAAATGTTAGGTTGTACTAACAACTTAAATATTTGTGTTTGCTAAACTTAACACATGGGTAAGTAACCCAGCTGCCTTAAAATTTTAAGTTGATTAGACTCAAATATCTAAGTTGTCATTTAGTATAATTTAACATTTCAAGTTGAATAAACAGGTTACAGATTATTTTAAGTTGACTCAACAAATTGTTTTTTACAGTGTACGTATTTCGCGTTTTTCGAGAAAGTTCCCACAGGAACTTTTTTGTCATGAGATCAGGTAGCACAGAAGAGTTTTACCATGTTATTTCTTGCCATATATCTTTCTAGTGCTGGAGAATCATCACATAATCCCAATTTAACCTTCGAATATGCTCATTGTCCTAGACATTTGCTCTGTTTATCTGACTTGTGTAGTTTTAACTGTACTGTTCTGGGCCTTTGGGTCTTTTTTTTCTTTGTTGTTGTTGTTGTTGTTGTCTACCATGTGTTTTTTTCACACTGCCTCTTAGTCTGACCATGAAGTTGTGGCAGATAAAGCAATCTTCCCCTCCTTTTAGAGCGCCAATAATGTGCTAGGATGCTGTGAATATTAATGGCCTCATCCAACCTTGGCCTCCTCTGAATGACAGGGATGGGAAATGCAAGCGGGAATCTAATAAGACCTGATTGTCAACATGGAGTTGTTTGTTGCTTTGGCTGCAATTAAACTCCCAGGCCTGTGTCCCCATGTTGATGGGGAAAAATGAGCAACACAGCAGCAGTTGGTAATCATTATGACACGGAGGGATGAAGGTCAAGTGCTTCGTGGGAGGAAAAAAAGCTATTAAAACACCAAGGCCTTAGCTACCCCCCCCCCTTTTTTTTTTACAGTGCTTCAAAATTATATCGATTGTTTTATCTATTGATCTATCGATTGTTTTATCTGTCTGTCTCATTTTCTGTGCCATCCAATTTTAGGTCTGTCAAACCGAAATTGCTTTTATGAAATGTGTGATCTAAAATGCAATTTTGATTAAAAAGATGTTCCAAAAATAGTGAAGTTCCTAATTATCATTGACTGCACTGTGAACCAAAATTCATTTTGAGATACAAGTAAAAACTGAAAACTAGTACCTACCAGAATATAAATAGTTTAGCTGGTTTGTGAGGCGAATTTAATAGCGCAAATCAAATTGCTTGCTGCAGAACCCTTGGTACTGGAAACACGAGTTGAATGAAGCCAAAGCAAACCTCTTCACCTTTATCAGATTGTATGAACACTTGAACTCTTGAACTCATATTTTTAAATACAAGCTTTATTATGAGAGTTTGTTTTTTCATTCCTCCCATGTCATTGTGACATTTAAACACAAAGCGGTTTTACTCTTTTGTTCCAGGCAGGGTTTTCTGTCTTATAATTCTACCTTTGGACCGGAGAGAACTCAGCTTTGTAGCACGGCTTTGGCTTTTGCCAGAGGCTAGAGAGACAATAGCCATTTTTGTAGCAGAGGAAATCCCAATAGGAGATCTGCTTTCTTAGACTTTTTATTCCTAAGAGCAGGTCCCAATCAAAAGAAGCTGAATTCTACTAGCTCAATACGATAACTGAGAGCCAGGCGTTTCTCAGGATTGAATATGTCACTAGAAGGTGTAGTGGTTCAGATGAAAACAAAAACGAGGGGCTGATACAATTACTCTGTCCTGTCTTAGCACATTAGACTCATTAGAGCATTAGCAAACTTGGAAAGAAGATTCATTTGAATTAATTGCATTTTCTTTTTCAAATGTGCCAATGTTGTATTCGAATATACAATAATTTGTTGTTCATGAAAATAGAAATTAGGATGACAAGACTGTAATTTAATAAGTAATTTGATATTGCAGTTGTTTACTATACCTTTTAAAGGCTCACTTACAGATATTTTCTTCTGTTGAGCCCACTTGTTTTAGGTTTGAGTATTCGAACAACTGAGATCAACTTTGTTGTTTCTCTTGAGCTTATCAGAGTGCACAGTCATGAAATGAAATGTACTTAATGTTCCATTAAGAATTTCCTGAAATGAAAGATGCAAGGAGATGTGGTTTCTGCTGTTAATAGAACAGATTAAATACACGGTACAGCCGGGACATGCTCCAGAGACCAGTCATTCAAGAAGAGAATCTATCTGATCTTATCTCCATCTTTGCTATAAAGTTACTACAGAATTGTAACACAGCTGCACTTTTTTTTATTTAGCCAAGAGTTCTTTGTTGCAGAAAGGTTGATTTATAGTGAAGAACTGATAAGAAGTGCAGAAGAAGAGGATTTTAGATGAATATGGATAAACATACAGTATATACACTCTAAAAACTGCTGGGTTAAAAACAACCTAGCGCTGGGTAAAATATGGACATACCCAGCGATTGGGTTGTTTTGACCCAGTGCTAGGTTGTTTTTAACCCAGCAATTTTTAGAGTGTACATACAAAGTTTGGGGGTGATAAGGTTTTTAATTGTTTTTTGAAGTATCTTTTGCTCACCAAGGATACATTATTTGTTCAAAATACAGTACACAAAAAATGCTGGGTTAAAAACAACCCAACTTGGGTTTTTTGTCAACCCAGCGCTGGGTAAATGGACAAAACACATGCTGGGTTATTTTGATCCAGCTGATTGGGTTAAATGTTACCAAACATCTGGGGTTATTTATTTTAAGTCAACTATTGTTTAAAAACTCTTATATTTGTGGTTTAAAATGGACTAGAACTTATAAAAACACACACATAATTACTAGAGGCAACAGCAATAAACAAAAGATGAACATTATTATAAAGCAAGAACACATGGACAAAATACAAGACAAATTGAATTTATTTGGGTGAATACAGCATAGTTTACAATATTGCATACATTTAAACTCGTTTAACAAGCATTCTAAACATAAAAAATGTAACATTTAAAAGTAGAATTTTTATTTTAGTGTATTCAACCATTCTCTATAATCGCTTTTTACCAAAACAGGTAATTCTCATGCTGGTGTGTCGCCAAAATCTGAGCCGGTGAAGGGTTGCTGTTTGTCATGTTAACTGTGAACTTCAGACCGTGGCCTTGTGTTTCACACGTAACTGAAAGATCCCGTGACTGACTCTAAAACCTGCCCACAAACAAACAGTATTGACATTAGAGAACATATTTTAAGTTTAAACTCAGTACAATAATGAATAAAATCCATTTATTTAATGCAAGGCAAAAGACATTTCCATCCTGCGAAACAACCGCTGCTGACGCAGCTGACTGACATCTCGTCCTTATGTTACCTTATGTTTACAGCATAGTAAAGACTTTATCAATAAAATAAAATGTGCATAGTGCAAATCGGCGGTGCTGAGAAGCGCTCTCTTCTGTAGAGGGCTCAAAAAGCCCGCACTATGACTGACTGTAACTCAGCAGCTGGGTTGTTTCGTCAGAGACAGGCTTAACCCAGCGATAGAGTAGGAAAAAAACGCAGCGTTAAAAATGACCCAGTAACTTTTTTTACAGAAAAACTACCCAGCACCTAAGTGAAAAATACTAAAAATAACCCAATAAAATGACCCAACAGCATTTGGGTTGAAAAATAACCCAGCATTTATAAAATATTATTGCAATTTAAAATAACATATGTTTTCTATTTAAATATATTTCCAAGCATCATTTACTCCTGTGCTGGCAAAGCTGAATTTTCAGCAGCCATTACTCCAGTCTTAAGTGTCAAATGATCCAGAAATATACTGATTTGATGCTTAAGAAATATATCTTATTATTATCAATGTTGAGAACAATTGTGCTGCGTAATATGGTTGTGGAAACAAAACAAAACAGAAGAATCTTGACCCTAATGTTTTGACTGTGTGTGTGATTTTAAAGGGATAGTTCACACCAAAATGAAAATTCTGTCATTAATTACTCACCTTCATGTCATTCAAAACATGTACAACCTTCATTCATCTTTGGAGCACAAATTAAGATATTTTTTTCAAAAGCCAAGAGTTTTCTGACCATGCGTAGACAGCAACGCAACTGAAATAGCTGAATAAAGTTGTCATTATTGTTTTCTTTGCACACAAAAAGTATTGTCGTAGCATTGTAACATTATTGTTGAACCACTGATTTCATATGGACTATTTTAACGATATCCTTACTACTGTACCTTCCTGGGCCGTTTAAACATTTCAGTTGTGTTGCTATCTATGTAGGGTCAGAAAGCTCTTGGATTTCATAAAAAACACCTTTATTTGTGTTCTGAAGACGAACTAAGGTCATACAGGTTTGGAACAACATGAGAGTAATTAATGGCAGAATTTCCATTTTGGGTGAACTATCCCTATCAAAAGGTGCAGGAGAGAAATCCTAAAGCAGTGTATTACAAACATATGCTGTTTACAGATTTACTTTGCTGTAGACCCTCATAGGTTTACATGTAACACTGAATCATGCCAAGTAACTGCAGCAAAAGAGAGCAATAAAGAGACCGGAACACTACAGATCTGAGCCTGTACAAGAACACTGTATTATATCACACGCCTGGCTCAGAGTCGCTTGTAACACAATCACTAGCCTAACCTTGTTATCTGTTGCTTTGGGGACAAGATAAGTATTACAGATAAACTGTTTACAAAAGTAGCTAACTAAGTAATTTTGCCATTGGTTAATTAAAGGATCGTTTTAAGACACTGAAGGAAATAAACACCCAAGTGAAACAATACAGCAGTATGGCCTAAAGCAAAACTGACCTTATAATATCATCCAGTCATAAATTATTGAGAAGCCTACCTTTACACTCTAAACTACTATTTCCTGATTTTTTTGAGTCATACTATATGTTCCAATAACTCAGTTTTGTTCTCTATATTTGTCATATTCCCAAATTGGAGGCTCCAGTGTCTGTCCCTGCAAATGTTTCAGCTGTCACAGAGCAAAAAAACTTCATTCTGCTGATGCAGATGCTATAGCCTTTAGCTTCATTCAGATTCACAAATGCATATTGTAAAGCATTTCAGTCGACTCTTTTTGTTAAAGTGACAACTTGTCATCTTTGGACTGGCCATGGTTAACCACTTTGCTGAAAAGTGAAATCCATTGAGAAGAGCCTCTGCATTAATACTGTAGATCTGGAACAGTTTTTAGACGTATGTCTGCTAGCATGCAGAGTGAAATCAAGATCACTAAGGAACTTAAGAACATGGTTTTCTTTTCCCAAGAACCAAAGGGAAAGCGGCTGCGTGAGAATGCTAAGTGTTCTTTAAAGTAGTTTGCATCTGTTATAAATAATCATCAGGTTTCTCTCATATATCTCTGATACTGCCTCTTTGTGTTGTGGATATGTACATTTTACTGCCACATGACCTTTTAGAAATACAGTTGTGGTCAAAAGTTTACATACACCTTGCAGTATCTTTAAAATGTTAATTGTTTTGCCAAAGTATACTAGAGATAATACAAAATGCATGTTATTTTTTATTTAGTACTGACCTGAATAAGATATTTCACATAAAAGATGTTTACATATAGTCCACAACAGAAAATAATAGTTGAATTTATAAAAATAACCCTGTTCAAAAGTTTACATACACTTGATTCTTAATACTGTGTTGTTACTTAAATGATCTACAGCTGTGTTTTGTTGTTATTGTTGTTTTGTTTTTTGTTTTTTTGTTTAGTGATAGTTGTTCATGAGTCCCTTGTTTGTCCTGAACAGTTAAACTTCCTGCTCTTCTTCAGAAAAATCCTTCAGGTCCCACAAATTCTTTGGTTTTCAGCATTTTTGTGTATTTGAACCATTTCCGACAATGACTGTATGATTTTGGGATCCATCTTTTTACAATGAGGACAACTACAAGACTAAGGTTCAAACACTCATTGATGTTTCAGAAGGAAAAATGATGCATTAAAGGGGTGCTATTATGCTTTTTCACTTTTTGAACTTTAGTCAGTGGTGTGTATCTTTGGGCATAAAAAAGATCTACAAAGTTACAAATCTCAAAGTCCATTCCAAAAGGAGAAATTTCGTTTTTTAAAAAAAACCCTTTTCAAAAACTACAATGAACGGCTCCTTTGGACTACAACGTTTGTTTTCTGCATGCAATAATGTCACAACACAGTCCATTAGAATATAGACGAGGTGGGGGATTAGCCAAACTTTAGCGATGCAGCCTGGAGAACCGCTTCAAGGAGCCGCAGTGCGGCAGGTATAAACACAAGCATTGACTAGAGTGGCCGCTTCAGAGCTGTAACGCGCCACAGATGTGTGCAGTACAGGGGGTTTGAAACACATGCTGAAGCTGCAATCTACTCCGGTAGCCACATCGGAGCAGTAACACGGCTTAACAGGTTAATAAAGGCCTCCTGTAGCAAATCGATGTGTTTTTGTAAGAAAAATATCCATATTTAAAATGTAATCTAGCTTGCAATAACAGTTGTACATGGAACTTGCTTCTTTGACAAGGGCGTGGCAGTACTGAGATATTGCAACAGAGTGGGACAGCTAACCAATCACAACACATTTCGTTTTTCGGAAGGCGGGCCTTCATTAAACCCAGAACTAATCGAGCCTTATGTGCCAGGCTGGGAGAAATGTATTGTAAAAATGTAAATTATGTTAAAAATAATGCGTTTTTCGAACCACCAAGCATTAAAGCATGTTCTAGTAAACCCCCAAAACTAAATCAAGACTTTGTAAAAGAGCATAATAGGAGCCCAGGGGTGAAAACAGAATGAAGATGTGTACATTTTTCTTATTTTGCCTAAATATTTTTTTTTTCTTTTTTTCATTTAGTAGTGCCCTTTAGAAGCTACAGAAAATACTTATATTTTTCCCAGAAGACAAAATAAGTTAAATTTACCCTGACCTTCAAATTCTGAAAAAGGTTTCACACTTCGGCTCTTAATGCATGTTTTTTTTCCTTCTGGAGCATCAGTGAGTGTTTGAACCTTCTGTAATAGTTGCATATGAGTCCCTCAGTTGTCCTCAGTGTAAAAATATAGATCTCAAAATCGTACAGTGAATGTTGGAAAGGGATCAAATACACAAAAATGCTGAAGGATTTTTCTAAAGAACAGCTGGCAATTTAACTGTTTAGGACAAACAAGGGACTTACAAACAACTATCACTAAACAAACAAACAAACAAACAAACAAACAAAACAGCTGTGGATCATACAGGTAACAACACAGTATTAAGAATCAAGTGCATGTAAACTTTTGAGTGGTCATTTTTAATAATTCAGCTATTTTCTCTTGTGGATTATATGTAAACATATTTTATGTGAAATATCTTATTCAGGTCAGTACTAAAAAAAAAAAAAAAAAAAAAAAAAAACATGCATTTTGTATGATCCCTCTTATTTTGATAGAATTAATAATATTTTGCAGATTCTGCAAGGTGTATGTAAACTTTTGACCACAACTGTAAGTTGTGCTACTTAATATTTTTGTGAGAACTGTTTTTTTTCCCTCTCAGGATTCTTTAATAAATAGAAAGTTTAAAATAACAGCAATATTTCAAACAGATTTTTTCCCAACTTTAGACAGTCTTTACTGTCACTTTTGATAAATGTAATGCTTTTTGCTGAATAAAAGTATGTATTCATATTTGTCTTAAGCTCGCCCAAAAGGTAAATCTGTCAATGGGTCCATAATTTAAGGTGTAACAGCTAAAAGGCATGTCTTTGTACCTTATTTATTTCTTATTTAGTTCTTGGTACTTCAAAAGCACATATTATTTTTATTTTTTTATTTTTTATTTTTCTGAGAATGTACTGACCCTAAACCTTTGACCAGTTGTGTATTTGCGTGATACAGAAAAGCAATGAAAGCATTTTGTCACATTGTTAGCTGACACCATCAAATGTTTGATGTGTGTTTCATTGAATAGTGCAAACATCCCTTCATTTACACATTCTGAAGATGAAGTGGTGAATGTGAGTTTCATGTAAAATTATGTAAAATTAAACATTTTTAAGTATTTACTGATGTATTATTAATGAATACACATTGAACCATTAAGATATGAAAATCATATTTCTTCTGTCTTTAATTCTTAATGTGCTGAATGTGAATGCAAGAGCAAAAAAAAATCATAAAAATTAAAGACTTTAAAGTATTTAATGTAATGAAATATTAAAGTTGTGTTTCATCATGTGGATCCCAGGTCATTCATTATGCTATATTACTGTAAAAATATTACTGCTGGATGTCATTAGAGTAAATGCTCTTGAAAGACCTAAGAAAAATGATCCTCGCTGGAACGGGGTGGTTTTCTGCATCTGCTGTGAAGCCTGAAGGCAACACACACATATCTATGGGATAATATATAATTGGCTGGTCATAATCGTAAAATAATCCCAACAGAGTGATCAGGAGCCTGCTGTGCTACCATTACATAGCTGCTTACCAAAAAATGCACTTGAAATATTGATTTGTCTAAAAGTGATTTTATGTCAGATGAAAGACAGTTATGAGAGGCATAATATGGCACTACATTAAACGCACAATCCTGCAGATATGACATTAGTCTGCCATTTATGTAAAGGTTAACTCTTTTTGTCAGCTCTGTGTCGCGCTATATCAAAAAGCTGTGCCACATGTTGGTTGTGGCCAATAGTTAAGGATTTGAGCTTCTAATGCAGAGGTTAGAAGGTTCAATTCCAGAAAAGGGTGACCCAATAACTGGAGAATTACTGTCATCCCACTTCTGCCCTGAAACGGTTTCACCTTTGAGCAAAGCACTTAACCCATGGCTTGGTCCATGAGGATGCAATTTCAGTACTGTGAAGTCATTTCGGCTAAAAAAGAATTTGCTGACTGACAATAGTTTTAATTAAATGTTACAATGTCACTACATATGTTAAAAATTAAATATTTAATTGCTTTGCAATCACTTCTGCAGTTGTAGACTTTAAGGCAATAACTAAAAATAAAAATGTATTTATTTACACTTGGTAAAGAAATATATATAAACAGCATATATAGAACAGAAGCAAAGAACTGAGTAAATAATCCCTTTTTTTACCAGAACAAAACATTTTAGCTCTTCTATTAACCGAATTCCTGCAGTCATGCTCAATTAGCGTCGCATGAGACGTTTAACTCTATTGTAATGCAAGCCATATGGCGATTGACCTGGAAGTTTTGATGCTGATTACATTTGGTTCTCATTGGTATACGATTCCCTATGGATGGCTGTGAGTTGCATAGGGAAAACATAACATAAAATTGAAAAATGTTCACTCTGCAAGATATATTAGTGACTCTGGCAGTGTGGGGACAACTGCTGAAATGTCTTTTTAACAAACCAGCCAAGAAAGACAAGTAGAACATTTTTACAATAATATAAAATTGTGAGCATGTAGCAGCTGCCATGCTGAGTGTGAATAAATCCAAACATCCATACAGATATCCTTCATGCTGGAAAATACATGATCCTGTCAGTTATAGATCATACTAAAAGGTTTTAATACACACCTGAATAATTTCCCTAGGACAGGTTATAATGTAACGTTCACTATACATTCCCACCATGTGTCTAATAGTTGTTAGCACTGAGGAAGTCCTTATCATGTCTTAACATTTAGCTTAAAGCTTCCCCGAGGCATCGGTTGTTACTGCAGTAGAGCCTGGTCAAGAAGGCACTGGCCTCGCTGAGCCTCATAAACCCCAGAGTCATTTCAGTTAAGTTCATTCTACAATGAGGACTCTGTCATCCTGAAACACTGCTAACGAGTGTCGATATAATTCAGCTTCGGTTTCCTTCAGTGTGGATGTTGACACAGTTGGATTACTATGTATACAGTTTTCCAGGGTTAATCTGATAAGCTCTATGAAGTCCTTCTAATGAAATCAAACCTCATACAAACAAAGGAAGTGTGCCCAGGTTATTGTGTTTACATTCGTGAGACGTTTAGGAAATATTGAGAAAGAAAAGTTTAAACACAAATATCTCACTTTTAAGAGTCTACCAGAGTCTTGTGCTAGTTTCCTTTATTTATTTTGGTTTGTGCCTTGTAATATTCACATTAATATTGGTGCTGATATTGATGCTAATCTCAATATTTATATGGCTTATAGTAGTAGTAGTAGTAGTTGTTGTAGCAGCAGTAGAGAGTGGTAGTAGCAGTGTTGTTATTGTTAAATAAAAATGAGAGTTTATTTGCAAAAACAGATCATTCCATTTTCTGAATTTTTTTTTTTTTTTTTTTTTTTTTTTTTTAATGCAGTTGGGTTCTAAGTAATAGTAACTTAAACAGATACAGGTAACTTACAAAATTAAAGTTCACTTAAAGTAAGTTTTTTATAGATATATTAAAAGTTTGTTTTATAGCAAAAGCAGATAACTCCACATTTTAAGTTTCAGATAAATTAAAATAAATAAAAAACACTCATTCTGTGTAACCTCATCAGCTGACAATGTAGACGCCTGTCAAGCTTTGTTGTTGTGATCATAGACTATATGGTTGTGATTACACACATTACAGGAAGCAGCTTTTTCCTCATTGTAACGTGCTGTTCTTGCAGGGTTCCGTGAAAAAGTTTCAGCTTTTATTTTCCTTTTACGCCCTGAAGAAGATATCACAGGTTCATCACTTTTAGATAGAGTTTTGAAACTCCTCTCATCCAACCTTGTCACCTGACCTGAATACAGCACGCTGATTCACTAAAATTGATTTATTCACAAACAACAAGGACGCTTGCCTGCTTCTGCAGTAAAACGTGAACTCGAGATGCCTTGAAAAAGTGGACAATACCGGCTCTTACCCACGTGTCGTGTGGAGAATAATGCATGGCACACAGTTTTTTTTTTTTTTTTTTTTTTTTTTTTTTTTTTTTGGAAGTGCTGTTTATTAGTTTTTACAAATAAACTCTTCAATATTACAAATAAATTTCATTAATTGAAATAAAGCTGAAATAATATATGAATTTATTAATTAAAAAATTCCATGAAAATAACAAACATTTTGGCAAAGTTGAATAGGTTTTAGTTGAAGTACAAAAATTACTAAAGCTAAAACTGAAAAAACAAGAAGTTAGATTAAATTTATTTAATTGTGTTTGTGTGTGTTTGTGTGTGTGTGTATCTTTAGAACTGATCTGAGAGTCACTTAATGACCCTTTTACTTTTTCATTTGAACAAAAAACTTTTGTCATATCATATACAAACAGAAACTTAAGGATCTTCTCAGCAAAATACCATTTTGAAAAAAAAAATAGAACTGATTTTAAGGAAAAAAAAAAAGAAATTAGGGTCATAATTTTTGTTAAACTTTTAATAAATTGCTGTTAAATCATGCAAGCTTAATGATTTCAATTAATTAGACATGCTTTTTGCTTGATATATATATATATATATATATATATATATATATTAACCATTAAAACAGAATCTAGAAAAAAAAAAGGATTCCAGAAAAATTTAAATGGAATTTGGGAAATAATAATAATAATAATAATAATAATAATAATAATAATAATAATAATAATGAATAATAATAATAATAATAATAATAATAATAATAATAATAATAATAATAATAATAATAATAATAAAATATACATTAAATAAATAAAAAAATAAAAAAATAAATAACGAATTTAGGAAAAAATAAAACAGATTTCAGAGGGCCCTATTAAATACACAAACACACACACACACACCACATTTTTATATTTAAACAAATACATCCACATAAAATTAACATGTTAATTCAAAATATTAATAAATATTGGAAAAGTCTGTATATAATACTAAAACACTAAGTTGTAGCAATCATTTTGTAGAAATACCTCGGCATGAATATGACTTTATGAATATTTCTTGTGCATATTAATCTCAAACTTACAGAGAGAAGTGGCTTGTGAATGTGCCATTGAGAATGACAGAACACAACAAATGGCCTTGTTTGCAATTGAGTTAGAGTGTAATGGTGCTTTGAAGCCAAACAACAGCAAATCATCTTTTTTTTTTTTTTTTTTTTTTTTTTTTTTTGTCCCTCAATAAGTAATTAAAGCAATCATGCTCTGGGTGGTGCAATGCAAGCTACAATTGTAAATGCTGAAGCCCCTAATTAATTCATGACCATCTACCCCACTGGAGGTTCAAATTAAAATAGCGACACATTGTGTGACATGCAGTATCTACTGTAGACTACAGAAATTTCATCAGTTCCTGTAATGCATTGTAATCATATGTAGATGAATATCACGCTCTGTTCTTCTCAATTAATGGTATCAGGCTGGCTGCACGGCTATAATATTGATATGATCCTTGTGAGAAGACATGCCGAATCTTTAGTTATTCTCCAGAGGGCTAGCTGGGTGATTCATTGGTTGTGGCTGGAGGCCTGCCGGTGCATTGTAACTATCAATATACATGTGTATCAGCACACAGTCTATATAGCCAGTTTTTTTGTTTTTTATATAGCCAGTCTTCCAGTGCAGGAGCTTAAGCCACATTACCATGATCTAGATGTGTCAGCTGAGCCTAGAGGCCTTGGAATGGCTGTTTAAAAAAAAATAAAAAATTTACATGACTGTGAAGAGTGAGTGGGAATGTGGAGATAGAAACACACACCATTTTTCAGGTATCATATTTAAACGTTTTTACGATTCAGCTGTTCGGAGAGGAATAAGCACTTCTAGTATTCAGATGCACTGTAATTAAAAAAGTGCTAATGAGCTATGCATAAAGTAATTGCAAATTTGACTGAAAACAAATGGAATTGAAAACAAATGCCTTTTTATCTCCCTGCTGGAGATCTGGAAAAAAAAAAAAAAAGATCTTGAGAGCAGTATAAACTTGGCATGAGAACATTAAGTACTTATGCTTTATAAAAACTGATTCATCTTTTTGTTGTTGGTTTCCTTTTCAGACAGTCTTCAGTGACCTCAGCATGGCTATTTGTCCAGTAGTAATCTAAATGTAGTCACATATCCTGAGGGACTGACCACAGGGGCCAATTTACTAGAGCAGTCGACTAATGCTCACTTTAATGCTACTAAATCACACATTCCCCATAGGCTCTTTCTGATGACTATAAAATGAAAGTGGAACTATGTGTTAGATACAAATGTGTGATTTCAGCTAAAGGAATGCATGTGCAGAAATATTTTTATCACACTCTTTATTTCTAATAGACCCATTTCCGTCATTTTGTGGGGCATTACATGTTAATCAAAAATATGTGGACTCTAGTTTCTTAACTGTGACTACACTGCAGAGAAATGAGGCTGGTTGATTTATGTTTTAAATTAGTTAAAGGAATAGTTCCCCTAAAAATTTGCTCAAAATTTGCACCCTCAGGCCATCCATTATGTAGATGTTTGTTTCTTCATCAGAACAGGTTTTGAGAATTTTAGCTTTACATTACTTGCTCACCAGTGGATCATCTGCAGTAAATGGGTGCCGTCAGAATGAAAGTCCATATAGATAATACATCATAAGAATCCATATCAACAGTGTTGGGAAGGTTACTTTGAAAATGTAATAGATTACAGATTACAAGTTCTTAACTTTATTAATGTTAATGTTTTCAACTGTTAATCATTTTGAAACATTTAAAGTAGGCAGGGTTAACCTTACTATAGTATTTAACACTGATTACTGTCAGACTTTCAAAACCCTTCTTTACTTGAATTAAGATTATCGTTATTTAATTTTAAAGCACAGCCACCACAAAATAAAATTTGGGAAATGTGTATGATTCAGATGTAACCCTTCTTTGTAATCTTTATCAATCAATCACGGTTATTTATACAGCGCTTTTTAACAAAACAGGTTGTGTCAAAGCAACTTTACACTATTAAATAGGACAATAATCTGTCAATAATGCAAACGTTCCATGTTGCAGCAAAGTCAGATTGCAGAGGACTCATCTGGTTCCCGTGGTCTTGCGCCGACGGCCGTCTAGGTAATACATTCCTCATTGATGGTCCGTCTCTGGGGCTCATCTAGTTGACTTGGTGCCCGCTGACATTCACGGATGTAAAGGTCGTCTCTAGGTGCTGATCCACCATCTGTGCTGGGTACGGACTGGATCCGGGAGACTGCAGTGACCCTCTGATCTGGATACAGACTGGATCTGGGTGACAACAGTGACCTCGGAATAAGAAAAGAAACAGACTAATATTAGTGTAGATGCCATTCTTCTTACTATGCAACAAGTACATCAGGTGTTATGGGAAGTGTTTCCGGTTCTGGTTGACCTAATTAATGCAGCCTAACGATCCTTTAACGGATTTGGATTATAGAAATGAGTTATATGTAGGCCAAATTAAAGAGATGGGTCTTTAATCTAGATTTAAAGTGACAGAGTGTGTCTGTCTCCCGAACAATGTTAGGTAAATTGTTCCAGAGTTTGGGCGCTAAATAAGAAAATGATCTGTCGCCCGCAGTTGTTTTTAATATTCCAGGTATTATCAAATTGCCAGAGTTTTGAGAATGCAGCGTTCTCGTAAATTTTCATAAGTAACTGTAATTTAATTAACAACTTAAAGGAGAAGTCCACATCTAAAACAAAGATTCACATATAATGTACTCACCCCTTTGTCATCCAAGATGTTCATGTCTTTCTTTCTTCAGTTGTAAAGAAGTTATGTTTTTTGAGGAAAACATTTCAGCATTTTTTTTACATATAATGGACTGATATAGTGCCCCGATTTTGAACTTCCAAAATGCAGTTTAAATGCAGCCGTGATTCCATTCAATCCCAAATGCAGTTGGTCTTATCTAGCAAAATGATTGGTTATTTTCATTTAAAAAATACAATTTAAATACTTTTTAATCTCAAATGCTCGTCTTGCTCTCCCTGAACTCTGTGTTTTCTAACTCAAGACAGTTAGGGTATGTCAAAAAACTCTGACCGTATTTTCTCCCTCAAATTAAAAAATCATTTCAAAATCATCCTACATCACTGCAAAAGTACTGACACAGTCTTTGCAAAGTGAACATGCAAAGAAGATCAAACACTCTTAGCAAACAATGTAAAACAACAATATAAGGCAATTTTGAAGTTGAGGGAGAACATGAGATGGGAGTTTTTCAACATACCCTAACTGTCATGAACCAGAAAAAAAAAAAAAAAAAAAAAAAAAAAAAACACAATCCAGGAAGAGTAAGACAAGACAAGCGTTTGACATTAAAAACCATTGCTTCTGGTCAAAATAAAGAGTCTATTATCCATGACAACACTTCCTCCAATAAAAAAGTCAATCTGGTCCCCCTGTTGTCACATCAGAATCCATGAAACGTAAATGTAAATGTAAACTGTTCTGGACTTTTTTCATTTGTAAACAGGGCTTGATCTGTGCATATTTCTCTCCTGATTCAAAAGAGATGCCAATATTATAAACAGAGGACTGGAAGTGAAGGTTTAAAGTTAAAAACATCTTTTTGGATTTATGATTTATAAAATTTTTATTTTTGGGTGAACTATTCTTTTAAGGCTGTTAAATGTTTTCATTTACTAGTTTACTTCTGTACAAATTATGAAAAGCACTTCTAGTATACTTTTTCATTTATACTTTGTGTGTCTTTTCTTAGCCTGTCTGTCAAGTTATCATGAAAACTAGAAGAAAAAAAAAAAAATAAATACAATATTATTTAGTATATTAAATGATATTACTTGTATACCCATGATAAACTTGCTCAAGCTTTCTCTCTCACCCATACAAATAAGCTGTGGCCACAGAAATGTCAACTGATTGCAAAATGTGTTACAAGGCATTCCACAACATGAACTAAGTAGAGCACATTCAATTTAAGCATATTATGACCTGATTTTCTTTCTTTACACTCTTCAAAATAAGTCTCTGGAGATGTGTGTGAAAACCAATGTCATTTTATAAAAAGCAGATGTGTGTCACCACAGTCATACAGTCGGTTTGCCCTATATTAATATATGTTATGTACATGAGGTGAGAGTAACAGCTTTCAGAATGCATTAAGAACTTATAGTAATATTTCACTATTTTAGCATCAAAAACATAAAATACTTAATTTCATTTTCTTATTCATTGATATCTTTTTATTGTTGATCAAATGTAATATTTTTCAGCATCCCTGTTTCATTAACATAACATTTCCAGTCTCTTGGATCAGTTTATCTCAGTAATATCTTTTCAACTTCCTTTTAGTATTTTTTATATTTACCTTTATCTGTACAGTATATCTCTTTTTTCCCTATAAGGCTTCATATGTGTTGGGCATTGAGTAGAGAGATTACATTTCCTGCACAGAGAAAAGGTAGATAGGCTGCTAAAGAGCAGTCATGATCCGTCAAGGTAAATTGGGAAAACAAATGCGTAATCAATGACTCTGATATTGATGAGGTGTTTCTTTAGTAAACCAAGTAAATTGTAGATATTGTGTGTCCTTCATCTAGAAGACAAAATGATGGATAGATTAGGATTGCTACCATTATTAGTGAAAACAAAATAAAATTTAACAGCCCATCACAGTGGTAACTGATGCCTATGGTGGGCGCCAGTCAAAATTAGTCCCCAGCATACTGTGCTTAAGTGAGCCAGCATGCTGGGTATTCATATGCAGGCCTCCGGGTAAAATTTCAACAATGAAATACTTTGTGTATTCAATGTGTTGTTTTAACAGTGGGCCAGCCGTTCCGCCGACTTTGAAATACTAAACTCAGACAGTTGGTGGATCCTGGTTAAGGTGAGGCGTAATTTGGGTCTTACTTGAAAATCCTCTGTTATCCTAAAAAAGTAGCCAATTTCCAGTTGCCTGCAAAAAGACAACAGTGCCAGAGTTTTAGTTACAGAGGCGAGGTATTAGCTGAAATGGAGAGTGGAACATGATCCTCAGCTGTGTGCCTGTGTTTATTTAGCAATCCTGGGTAAGTCTGGCTGGAGGAGACAGACCATAAATGTCAGCGAGGGGGGACTGTGTTTTATCTTCTTTGGTATAGTGAATCCGTGCATGGGATGGCATTCATTAGAAATTGTAATAGCTCAGTTTCAGTCTTTACGGGTCACCGTTCTGTCTTAGTCAAGCTCTAAATGCACGTTTTACTTAAATTACAGCGTGATATCATTTCATATTTCTTGGTTCTTAGTGGCTGCACTCCCAGGACATTAATCTGGTTCTACTTCCACATAGAAAATTAGTCTCTGGGGGCGACCACTTGCCTTTATATTCACATACCTACAGTGTGATAGTCCTTGTGTTTCTTTGAAGTCGCACTTAAATGGGCGGATCAGATCTACTAATGTTACATTCATTTCAGTCCAACTTGAACAGGAAATGGGCGATTTTCTGCTGTTTTAACTATGCTTTCTTTCAAAATTTGTACCAGTTTTATTAGACGACTTCAGAGAAAGAGGAAACTGAAAGTGGTGTTTGGTAGGGTATGATTACATGACACTCTAGATGAGTTTTGTGGTTTGTTACACCCCGTTTGTTACTTTGCAAAGGCAAACACCTTGCTGCATACAAGACCAACAAATGATAATCTTGTAGACTGAAAGTAGCCTAACTTGCAAAGATAAACAGTTTGAACTACAGCTATCACAATATCAAATCAGATCTGTATTCAGTGTTTCCTGAAACCATAGTTCAAATGGTCATTCAGCATTATAAACTTACATGTTTGGAATTATAGCTTTTGACCTGTGGTTAAATGCATAGTTTCTTGTTAGTGTGATATGTAGACTTAAAGGGATAGTTCATCCAAAAATGAAAATTCTGTCATTTACTCGCTCTCATGTTGTTCCAAAACTGTATGACTTTTTTTCTTCTGTTGATCCTGCTCTTGGGAACCAAAAACAGGCAAGCTAACATGTTCATTCCATTTCAGTCTATACATTTTTTTTGTGTCAACAATCAGTTGATTGAATGATTCAATTACTTATTTTTGTTTGTCTCAACAGTTGTTTTTGAACAGTGCGTATATGGATGAATGCTCACGGGACCAACAGAATATGAAGTGAACCTATGATTTGAATCAAACATCAAATAAAGCGAAGTGACAAGGAACGAAAACAGTGAGGAAGTTGTAAGATGCCGTGTTTGTTACATCAGCATCTCTGAGATTTCCAGTTGATAATTTGAAAAGGTTATTACTTCACCACCTGCGTGTGATGTCAATAATGATAATCTAATTGTTGAACCAATTGAGCCTTTTCCACTTGGAAAAATTTAAATCAATAATCAATATTTTTAAATAGCCTATCCATGAAATGAAGACATCTTAAAATGACAAGAAATTGTACTGTGCCATAGGCGTTAGCTCAATAATATACCAAGGGTGACCTTTAAAATGTTTGAATTTTACACAGACCAGGGGCATCATGCACTCATTATTTTTCAGAGGGAACAATAGACTTATGTTTTATTTTTATTTTTCCTTTTTTATTCCAAACATTCCCAAAGGCATTAACTATATTATGAAACATCTCGATTCTCACCTTTAAAGGAGAAGTTCACTTCCAGAACAAAAATTTACAGATAATTTACTCACCGTCTTATCATCCAAGATGTTTGTGTCTTTCTTTCTTCAGTCGTAAACAAATTATGTTTCTTGAGGAAAACATTTCAGGATTTCTCTCCATATAGTGGACTTCAATGGTGCCCCCAAGTTTGAACTTCCAAAATGCAGTTTAAATGCAGCTTTAAATGGCTCTAAATGATCCCAGCCAAGGAAGAAGGGTCTTATCTAGCAAAACGATTGGTCGTTTTAAAAAAAAACCTGACAATTTATGTACTTTGTAACCTCAAATGCTTGTCTTGTCTAAGTCTGCGTGAACTCTGTTTTTTCCGGTTTAATACGGTCATTACATTTAGGGTTTTTAATATGACTGACTTTATATTTAATGAGAATTTAACAATTAAAGTTAATGTGAATAAAAAAATGTAAGTAGGGCTACTAATCATAATATTTTCATTGTACAGAAAGAACAAAGAACATTTACATTATCAAATAACATTTTCACTGACAATCTGGAGTTTAAGCACTCTCAAAAACTCCCATTAAAATCACTGAAACTGTTTACACTGTGAATCTTACTTACAGATTCGTACACACATCTGCACTTTGTTGTTTTGCCAGAAAGTAGTATTCAGTCAGTGAGCGAGTAAAAAAACACTGGAACGCCTCTGATTGGTCAATGCATTCATAAGCTCAACAGCATTGTGTGTGATTGGTGGATGTGCAGTACTGTAAAAACGCGTCTTTCTCCGGCTCAGCACCAACCAGCGAATGCAGATTTGAATTTATCAGCTGCTGATGACGCACTGAATGATCTAATCAACTGGTGTGATTGTATCAAATATAGAAAATATTATTCAGCTATTTTTTGTCTTTTGAAAGGTGCATTTAAAATCCACTTGGCTCAAAAATCTTCAGTTGTAAAGAAACTGTGCTTTTTGAGGAAAACATTTCAGGTTTTTTCTCCATATAATGGACTGATATGGTGCCCCGAGTTTGAACTTTCAAAATGCAGTTTAAATGTGGCTTGAAACAATCCCAGCCGAGGAAGAAGGGTCTTATCTAGCATAACGATTGGTTATTTTCAAAAAAAAAACACAATTTAAATACTTTTCAATCTCAAACAATTAAAAAATTAAAAAGCATATAAATTATATTTTTATTATGAAATTAACTGATCGTTTCGCTAGATAAGACCCTTCTTCCTTGACTGGGATCGTTTACAACCGCATTTGGGATCATTTGAAGCCGCATTTAAAAAAGTTCAAAATCGGGGCACCATGTCAGTCCATTATATGGAGAAAAATGCTGAAATGTTTTCCTCAAAAAACACAATTTCTTTACGACTGAAGAAAGAAAGACATGGACATCTTGGATGACAAGAGGGTGAGTACATTATCTGTAAATTGTTGTTCTGGAAGTGGACTTTTTTTAAAAAAATATCAGGAGAGTTTTATGCTATTGAAGCAGTTAGAGATCCATCCCAAACGGATACACAGGCCCTGGTCACTAAAAACCTGAATGTCTAAAAATGATTTAAGCGTTAAGTGTTAACTGATGATAAGTATTTCACATTTTTAAAAATCACGGTTATCGTCGATACTGTTATTTTGCAACACCCCTAGTTTGACCTTTTTTCTTCTTCAAAATTAGCACTTTTTTCCATTGGTAGTAATCTCAATTATTTGCAGTCCAGACTGAAATATCATTTAGGGAGTTGACACTGTTATTAAGGACATAGAACTGGTGTGTGTTGCCTCAACGTGGGTTTGTTGCACCTCACATGGAGATAAGCCTCGCTTTGGTTTAATGCAGGGAGCTGCTTCCTGTCTCCCCTCCTCAAGTAGGTCACAAATGGTCTCGCTGCAGACTCGGAGAATAATCCCATCTCTTCGTAGTCTGGGGGATTGTGATGTGAAGGGGAAAAAAATCCCTTTTTCCACTGATGAAGCTCTGAACCCTGAATATTCTGTACCGACAGTTTGAGGACTTTGTGATAGGTAATTCGTGCTTGTACGCGACAATTTGCATAATATGGTACAGAGAGAACATTTTTAAATAATTGCCTTGTTGACAGTGAGTTGAGTAAATGTAAGAAGTGTGCAAAGTGTACATTCTAGAGAGCCTGGAGTTGTAATAATATCATCCATGTATATATTCATGCCGGTATGGTGTAACAGTCAGTTTTCTCACTTAACACAGAACTGTAATTAACCTGCCTAGGTTTGAGAAAATTTATTATATCACTGGACACATGTTTGTGTCATAGTCTCGGTCAGATGGTGTATAACCCTGGGGAGTCTTGTAATAGCCCTGCATCCAGGTGGGTGTATTGATTAAAGCTGTACTGCACTTGGAAATATGTAAATCTGTGCTAATTAGTTTTCATTCACAGAGAAGGCCAGTGTCTGAAATGCCATTTCCAGGCAAGCTTAATAAAAGACAGGCCTGCTGCTTGATCACATAAAAATCATTTACAATGGGAGAGAGCGAGAGCGGGAAAGAGACGGAATGTTCTTTAAACAGGATTTTAAATCTGATCATCATTATCATAAGTCAGCAGTAGTCATTAGGGAGTATATAATATATCAAGACTGAGAGATTAATGGAGCCCGACCTGATAAATTATTGTTTTCCGTCAAATCATTGGGTAGGGTTTGTCTAATTCTCACGTAATTAGCTTACACCGTTGAGGAGTGATTGATATTTGCTTAGTTGCTGGAAAAAAAGGGGATCTAGTGGTAAATACTAGGGATGTGCAGCAAAGCCATTATTTGAATATACACCGCTTTTTTTTGTTTTTGTTTTTTTAATTCTCACCAAGGCAGCACTTATTTAATACAGTAATTTTGTGAAATTATTTATACTAATATTATTTTCTAATTTAATAACGGTTTTCTATTTTTAATATATTTTAAAATGTAATTTATTCCCATGATAACAAAGCTTAATTTCCAGCAGTCAACTTCAGTCTTCAGTGTCACATGATCCTTCAGAAATCATTCTAATGATGAAGTGATGCTCAAGAAACATGTCATATAATCACAGTTGAAAACAGTTCTGTACAAACAGTACTGCCTATTTTTTTTTTTTTTTTTTTAAGGATTCTTTGATGAATAGAACATTTGAAAGCATTTATTTGAAATTAATGCAAACTTGCTGAATGAAAATGATTTATTCAGGAATCTTTTAATAAATAAATAAATGGTAACAATTTACAATAAGGTGTAACTTGTTAATGCATTAAGTAACATGAATGGACAATGAGCAATACATTTGTTAATGTATTTATTAATCTTTGTTAATGTTAAGTTAATGAAAATACAGCTGTTCTTTGTTAGTTCATGTTTGTTTGCAGCGCATTCACTAATGTTAACGACTTTAATACGATTTTAATAACGATTTTAATAATGCATTAGTAAATGCCAAAATTAACATTAACTAAGATTAATAAATGCTGTAGAAGTATTGTTCATTCTTAATTAATGTTAACTAATGTAGTTAACTAATGTTAACTAATGCACATTATTGTAAAGTGTTACCAAATGAATGAAAAATAAAATGAAAACTCACTGACCCCAACTTTTGAATGATGTAAGGTGTATTTGTTTTATTAAAAATTATTATTTATTATTTAATTTAATTATTATTTATTATTTGTTTTATTAATATTATTATTATTGTGCCTTTACAAATACATTATTAGCCTTGAGCACATTCCTAGTGTTAAAAACAAAATAGCTTTAGATAGAGAGCTGTTGAGTGTAATGTGTTGAAGGACAACACTGGGAGGCCTAAAATATGGAGGGTTGTGTCAGGCTGTCTTATTCACAGTATAGATTTTCCATATGTCTACAGTTGACGATTGAAATTCCTCAGACCGGGTGACCCCAAAAAACTCCTGCTGCGACTGTCGTGCATGCCATTTTTATGGGAATTCATTGGTTGTGCACACTTCTGGTCTCCTTCCATCTCTCCTTGACCCATCCAACCCCCCCACCCCCAAAAAAATGTCAACAACTATTTTTTTTTAACAAAATATTTATCCTGTGACTTCAGTGTAACATGTGGTTTAACAGATGGCAGAAAGTGGTAGTCTGTTGCCCAACAGAGCACAAAGATAAGGAAAGAGGTAACATAGGTAACATGAATGCCTGTTGTTTTTGTTGTCAGGAGCAAGACATGTTACTATTCTTGCCTGAAATAACATCTGCAATGTTTTACAGCACTTATTCACTGGAAATTCTGAGCAACTACAAGGGAGATGCTTATGATGAAATAATCATGTGAAAAATCTCACAATCCATTGATAAACCATCCGGCTGCATCCCTACTTTTTCCCAGCTGGCGTAATCTGTTTCACCTTTTAGCAAAATCCTTCCGCACGCCCCATGGTCCACACAAACACATTGTAGTTAAAAGCCTTGAAGATCAGGAAGAAAGCCTCAGCCAGGCAGATAGAGTTTCTTTTTAAAGACCTGCCGGGATAGAAGTGTTACAATCAGCGGGAACAATCGCAAGAATATTCCGGGAACCTTCAATCCAAGGGGCAGAGTAACGGGCACGGCGGTCCATTTCATCCATCAGGGATGATGCGTGCAGGAAAAGGAGTTCTTTCTTAATCAGGTTAGGCCTCTCTCTAACCACAGCGCATCTCCAGCCTCCTCTCTCAAACGCATCCATCTTGGGCTGGCGAGGTAATGTGTTCCTAAGTGAGTTAACCCACTACACAAATTTGATTTGGTCCTTAAACATTACATCACTCTTTATATCTCATTATTAATTAGCTGGGATTATGCTTCAGACGTCGTGTTTAGAGTGCCTCAAGGTTATCGGAAGAGGTCCATTCATCCCGTGCTGTATTTAATTTCATGTGTTTAATTAATATATAGCAGACATTTAAAAGCCTACCAACGGAAGACCTTTCATGAACCACATATGAACCTTTGTTTCTCGGCTCTGGTTCATGTTTATATGATGATCCATGTCTCGGAGAAGACAAAAGTGCATTGGTGATCGGTCAAAGTCTGCACTCATCTGTCAAATGTCATTGATGCTCTTTTTTTTGAGATTCAGTTGTTATATGAAAGATTAATTGCCACATTTTCTTTAGCTTGATTTGATTTGTTGTTAAAATTTAACATTTGTTTCTTTTTCAGCTACCTCAGCCAAACCCCAAACCAAACCAAAATCAGTTTATTGAAAAAAAACTGTAACCAATAACCTGGCAACACAAGAAAACTGTGTTCATAAGAATTTATAACTAATTTCTCATCTCGTGAAACACCTTAAAAGGGACAAAAATAAGACTTTTTCCATGTTTAAGTGCTATAATCGTCTCCGTGGTGCATCTACAAACCCAGAAAATGTGAAAAAAGAGAGGAGAGTAGCTTTGTTTTGGTAACCTTTCTCTGTAAGCATCTGAAAAAACAAGCAGCTCCGATTTCGCTCCCCCTGTGACTTAGGAAGGGGGGTTTTATTATAATATTACCGCCCCTTAATCTGCATGTTTCCATCCATGGCGCTGCCATTTGTTTTTGCAAACAACAACAATCTACCAGTTCTAAAGCCAAGGTAAATGTTCAAGCAAAGCATGCTAACTGTTCTGTTGTTGGCTGCACAGACGAGCACAGAACACTCTCAGAGGAGACAAGAGAGCAGTGTATTTATTTATTTATTTATTTCCTGTATATTACGCTGCTGCCACACAGATTTAATATAAACATGATTACTCTTATTTTTTTCCAGATGCTTCACAGACATAACTGATGCATGCATATTTTTTACATAAACCTCTGTGTGTTTGACAGTTTAAGCACGATAAGACATGAAAGAGAACTTTAGTACTCACATGCTGTGTGACTGCTGTCTGTGCGTGTGCTTCGGATGTGTGTGCTCAGAAAGCCCTATATCAGAAGTTAAACTGATACGGCTTTGAAACGCATGATTTCAGTGTGATAGACATGCTAATCAAAACCAAACAGATGTTTTTGAGGTAGGAGCTGTAAAGGCACAGCCCTATCAAAGCCAACTGAAGCCTGTAGTCTTTAGCCAAAAACAGGAAATGGCTAAAGCTAACGCTTCTGGTTTGGGAAAGGAAACAGAGGCTGTTTTCTTTGAATGGATGTCAACTAGGGTGACCACCTGGCAAAAGTTCTGTTGCGGGACACCTGTGAAATAGATACATTTTCTACAGTTATGCTATGTAAATACTGATTACATCTGTTGTCATATGCGCTGATTTATGTTTCTGAGCGCGCACATGTAAGCGAGAGAAAGCGCGTCTTTTTTATTGAGAGTTAAGAGAATTCAACTGCGAGAGAAGAGACTGTGCTTGCACTTTTTGATGCCCTCCCGCATTACAATAATAATGCGCTCTAGTAATTAAAATAACGCCATAGAAACAGCATCATACGAACTATTAAAATAAGAAAGTTGCGTCTGAAAGCTGCCTTGATTTTTTTTTTTTTTTAATTGGTTAAAAGGAATGGAGAATAATGGCCGTTTCTCAATACCAAGTACGCAAAGTTCGGACTTGCGTCCTTCGTAGTTCGGACTTGGAAATTTGACTTGGGAGTACGAACTCCCGAGGACGTGAGGATGCAAGTCCTGTAATGGACTACTTGCACTGAGCCTCGTGACGTACTTCCGTTTTGAAATCGTAAGGCTCAGTTATTTCCGGTTATGTACATTTTCAATGCGCTGTAATCATGTGGTTGACTTAAACGTCTATTAAAATGAGATTTCGCGGGATGATTTCCAATTCGCAAATTTTCTGAGACGGGAGAAAACATATTCTGATAATTATTGCGTATAGAATTTTCCAAACTCAACGGAACGTTAAGTTTTAATGCAACATAAACTGATCTGAGAAAGCAGTCACTGGTAATCATACGTTATTGTTCACGACAGGGTGTCCGTGCTCTATAGTGACCTAATCGCGACGCTGCAGTTTGTGAAATGTGATGAATAAGATCATAATGAACCTTTATTTATCAGTATTAAATATGTTAGTCACTATTCTGTGTCATATTCTGTTATCATTTCACTGTATGTAGTCTAATGCCAAAATATGAGTATTCAATCGTCGCACTGTCAGCGTGTTACTGTTAAAAATTATTTTAAGGTTTAACATCGTTACATAAGGCAGTTACCGCACATTCATTCAGCCATTTTAAACAATGGAATAAGCAGTATGGGCTCGGAATAAGAGCGCCAAGGCAAACAAACAAATAAGCCATGGTTCTACTACAAATAAAACCAAAAATTGCAATTGAAGTTAAACCATATAACAACAAATTCATCAGGTATGAATTATGATCAGTAAAAGAAAAATGCTGTCCATGAGAATGCGGCAGATTAGTGGGGAAATGTATTTATTTATTATTCAGAATGCACATACCGAAGGGAAATATATTTATAGTAACCTTTCAGCAGGTTGAATTTAATTTTTAATTGTTTTTTTTTTTAAAGAAATGCCAGCCCTAAAATGTAGTAATAATCTGCGTCCTCATGAGAAATTGTCTGTATGTAGGTGCGCTGAACGCTAACCGGAACCTCCCGAGCCCTAACAAGTAGAACGCGGAAGTAGTTGTGCAAGTAGTCCATTCTGCAAATGGAACAGCAGCGTACTTGATAACGTCAGTCAGCTCGCCTTTTCTACTCCAGTTATCTTCACTGTAGCTGTGTCTCATTTCGAAGGATGCACCCTCCGGAGGTCGTATCCTTTGGAGGTTGCATCCTCTGTAGGATGCATATGCGGAGTGTCATCAAGCCTAGAATTAAATGAGACGGCCTTCGTAGGACGGACGGAAAAGGAAAAAGAAAGTATCACATTGCTATGACAACACACTAACAGTCTACACTGGACTCGACAATTGTTGTTGTTTCACGCTGCGGCCGCCTAGTTGCGCTCCAACACTAAATAAATGAAGGAAAATTTCTAAACTTGGAAAGTAATTAAAAAAGAAACTGTTTTTTTACTTGTTTTATTTTACTGCATATTTGAGGAGTTGCAGCATAGTACAACTGACATCTGTTACAGAAAAAGGAGAAGAAAAAAGGAGAACAAAAATGTATTAGTTTTACTTTCTATATTTAAACACCACATCGTCGCTTGTGTTTACATCGCAATTTATTTTCAAATAAACGACCGTTGGTTACGGCGACGCAAAGAATTGTGGGTTATCTGTAGCAGCGAAGGATACACCGCATGCATCCTCCGAATCCCTGTGAAAGAAGGACACATTCGAAGGTCGCATTTGGAGTGTCCTACTTGCTTTTCTGAAATGAGACAGCCTCTATGACGTATGTAGCCTTCGAATGCAGCCTTCGGAGCGTGCATCCTTCGTAATGAGACACAGCTTGTATGTATTTACAATAAGACGAAATATGATATCAACCACCACTGCCTCCTTTCGTTTTCATTTAAACATATTATTAGCTGCAAAAACGTAGTTCAGGGAATGTACAACATTACAATGAAACGAAATATTATATCAAACAGCATTGCCTCTTTTCCGTTTCATTTAACGTTAAACATATTAATAGCGACAAAAATGTAGTTCATGCAACGCGTACACGCATTACAATAAAACGAAGTGATATCAAACACCACTGCCTTTTTGTTTTCTACAAAATATAAACCACAACCCTCTTTTCGTACTCATTTAAAAAAAAAATAAAACATATTAATATGTGATTTAAGCTATATATGCACTGTGTATAATACATCTTTACTCTATGTATAATAAAATGAAACATGACAAGCACAACTCTGCCTTTTTTGTTAAATGTCAGTTTTAATGAACAATATTAGCCATTATAAAAGTATAAGTATAAAGTATAAGAGACTTATGTAATCGGAAATAAAGACAAAAGCAGACAATTCGGTCAAATGCATGCTAAAAAGTCAGCTTTGAATTACGATTGATAAATAATTGATGAAGCATAACTTTGTCCTCAGTCAAAACGATATGACCTGGAATAAATAATAGATTCACGAGACCAAAAATTAGCTGTTAGGTTTACCGAAAACGAATTATACCTCGTGTTTAACCATTACAGAGACGTCAGGACCAGCGGCAAACGTCAGAAGGACTAGCCGTGGTGAGGCTCTCTCTGCGGGATACACGACCACTGAGCTCCCAGTGTTCGCCTGGAACTCACATGTCCGAAATCGGCAAAACAAATTTTCAAATAGGCACTGTCTTTGTAAATAAACCGCAGATTTGAGTTTTAAACAACTACATTATCGCCTGAAATACTCTTAAACCTACATTTCATGACACAATAACAGTAATATTTTGAAAATTACGCGGGTTTTCTCCTCTGCCATTAACGCTGGCAGATTGGTGCGAAATGCATTCTGGGATACATGGCTGCCTCAAGTTCGCACAAGTCTCCTCTTGATGCATCCTTGCTAAAAGGGGCGGAGCAAGAACATATCCGGGGATTTGAACTGTACTTGGCCAGATGTGAACTTTGAATTGGAACTATGGAACAGTACTTGGGCGACGACTGATGACGTTTCACAAGTCCACAAGAACACAAGTACAGACAAGAACACATATTGAGAAACGGCTATTGTGTTTTTCCATGTGCACTCAACCATTCCCGCCGGTGGTGCTAGCTCACTTGATAAAATCCGCAAATCCTTTGTGCGGAAACTACGCCACAAAAAATGAATAAAAAGCTTTCTTAAAAAGGCACAATTATGCATGGACGTTCTTAAAAACCAACAGACTGATGAAAATGCGGGACATTTTCTCAGTATGCGACCTGTGGAACAAGTGGTGAAAATGCTGGGCGTTACAAGGCAAAGCGGGACACCGTAATGTCAACTGATGAGAGGCTTCACTATGCTGAACAAACAGCTTTTTACAAACAGCTTATCATTTAAAGAGAACCCTGAATATTAAGCCTTATGGCTTAATATTAAGCCTTTTATGGCTTAATAAGGCGCAAATGATGCCTCTTGCTTATTTAAAAATGTTAACGTTAACGTTATTTAGAAAAATCCACATATATACATATTTTGGACTGTGGAGTGCGCCATTATTTTGATTATGTAGAACGTTTGCACTCGGTGCTACGCTATTTCTACCGCAACACAACTCGGAAAATAAAATACTGATATGATGACAACAGCTACTGAAAGAGCTTTCAGGTGACGATGAATATAAGTGTAGGCTTAAACCAAACGCTGTACCCACAAAGAGTCTAAACACACCTGTATATTGAATGAAATCCGCGCTGACAAACTCCTTCAGTGGCTGCAGCGTCATGATAGAAATATTTAGATTTAGATTTTTTTTCCTGAGCTACACATTAACACAGGCTCCGCCCACCGGCGTTCAACCGTTCAGCAACGGCTGCCTCTTGATCACGCTGAATGCGAGTGTGGCGTCGCCTCAAAAACAATATCACTGCCGCTATCTTTTCCATACTGGTTACAGTATACAAATGTGCATTCACTTTCTGACTTAGTCCACGCGCTTCAATCTGTCATCAGTAGGACAAATGGAGTAAAAGAACAATCACGTTGACGCGCTTGGCTTAAACAGGTTGTTGGCATCTTTGTACAGATATCGGAAGAATCCCAGTGTCAGGAACAAGTGGATAGTTTGTTTTTAATGGCATCATAGATCGTGTTTAAGGATTGATCGGAGCGTTTTGTTTTGTAAACAGGGCTCACTGTCATGGAGAGTTCACAAAGAAACATTTGTTGAAAGAAGAAGCGGTACGTCTCATTGCAGCTGCATCAAACCATAAGTAATTTCATAATTCTTTGTCTGGAAATGACAGTTTTATTTTGATTATGTTGTCAAAACACTCAAAGCAGGACAACTTAAATGACACGCCCCTTAAAGAGAGGTTTAGAATGAGGGTTGGAAATAATCATTTTTCCACTCTTTTTTTGGTGCAAAAAAACTTGGTTTACATTGTAAGTAAACCTGGTAACCAGCCATAGTGAACTCCTCCAGAAAGTTGACTTTGGCAATGTGTTTTGAATTCCTAAACGAACTCCTATGAACTTCATTTTGGTCTGATTTTTTAGAAATTACATCACGCCAATTTTTTGATTTCGCTTGAAGTATATCGAAGTCTTTAAGTCCTTGATTTAAGCCACTTACATTCCAAAACACAAAACAACCATTTTTCCATCACATGCAGTATGTGATGTTGACTCACTGTAAATGGAAACTTGTTTTAACCCATGTGGTTGGAAACGCTTACTGTTGCCAAATAAGTACACTGTTAAATCTTCTGCCCCTCAAAGTTGTTTGCAAACAGACCATCACGATCTATTGCAGTTAGTGGAGGTTTTCCTCGCTAAAGCATAGTGGTAATTACGGTCAATGCTATTAGACAGGAAAGATGATACTGACCTCTTCACTTGTTTTATAGAGTCAGCTTGAGCACTTTATGTCCTTTGAACTTGCTTGTTTTATCCAACACCCTAAAGCCTGGCCTCCACATCTTTGAAATGAGATCTGGAAGTCTTCAACCCTCCCTCAGCGCTCTTTCCTACTGTGTAGTGAACTACTGGGAGTTGCTCTGAGACATTGAACTCTCTCTCCCACCCCAAATTTTTAGTGCATTTATGGCCCCTTTGTTTGTATGAGATTCTCTCCAGTCCACAGGCCGTGACTAAAAATGAAACAATGTGTAAGAGAATTAATTTTCTATTTTTTCCTGCGTCAGTAACAGTTGTTTAAAGCGCCAATTAGCTCAAGTTGCTCACACCTATTCTGTGTGGAATAAGCCAAACAGGCTTGCATAAATCAAAATGTTTTAATTAAATGAACTGTGCATGAAGAGGTGTTTAGGATTTTAAAATACTGTGAAATCTGAATCAATTAAATTACAAATAAGACTGAGCCGATACCTTGAAATATATACAAATAGTCACATGCCATTATTCCCTATATTTGAACTTAGCAGTATTAATTTAAAATGTGTTACTTTAATTTGCTAATGTGTAATAGTGTCAATACGTAATGACTTTTAGATAATTGGCACTGAGAATATAATGCTATCCAGGGGCCTTATGCATAAATGTGGGTTTCATCAGAAGGGATATGGATATGCATATTAATTTGTTAGTCATACAGGTTTGCAATGATATGAGGGTGAGTAAATAATGTTAAGATTTTCATTTTGGGTGAACCATTAATTTAACATTGCCAGCCAACAGTGAAATCCACTTTCTGCAGTACTAATTGCAGGAAAAGTCTCTCTGGAACAACCTCAGGTTAACTGACCTGCTCAAGGCCACAATGTCCAGCACAACTCACTTTTACGTGGGCATGAACCTACAATCTATTTTAACACCCCAGATACTGAATGATTTGGCAAACATCATCAATATAGAAAAACAGAAATTCAAGTCTGTCTGAATGCAACAACACCAAATATTCTGTGCTTCACAAATTTTCATTAAAAACTACTTTTCTCCAAATCAATAATTTTCCATATTGAGAAAGCAGAAAATGACATCCTGGTGGCTTAGGGGCTTTTAGCAGCTCTCCGCTGTGCTGACAGAAACTGTACAATGATGCAATTCTAGATAAAATAGGTGCTCATCAACTTCCCAGGAGACAGTGTGACAGTCAGACCATGACACATAAACTGCAGTAAATAAAATTTCTAACTCAATTTCTGGCCTGACACCCATTCCAAACCTGTGCTGACAATTTATTAAGCAAATCATCTTGAATTCACTCTGAAGAGATCCATGTGACCTGTGTTTGTAGTTATGATTGACATATCAATATGGTGGTTAAATCTGAGCCTTACTGTAAACTTTCTGCCCCACAAAGCATTCAGAGGAGGTGATTATTAAATATAAGAAATATCATAGCAAGTGAAACAGGAGAGCCCATAAACCTGGCTATACAAGTTTATTACTGTTCCTGTTACAGTACCCATCGAGAGAGAGAGGGTGAAGAAATACCTTTCCAGTACCTATTCAATGCCCCAATTCCAGGAATCATCGTGAAACAGTGAATTTTTTTCATAATGTTATTTGCCCATAAGACTCTGTAATCTATTTACATGGCTTTTAACTCTGTGCCTTTGGAAAGTGCTGTTTTAGTACACTCACTGGGAGTTTATCACTACCTCACCACTATGAATGTATTTATTTATAAAACCATGCATGTGAATCTCACTGCTTTCGCTTTGTCACTGTTTTCTCATTTAGCAAGGGAAATAAAAGAAACCACAATACATTTATTATCCTCGATGTAGCCAGGCATCTGTGCCAAACAATTCAGCCCCATGTTGAAACACATAATGCAAGTCCATGCAGAAGCTGATGTATGTATAATCATATAAATTGACGGAAAAGCAATTAGGCCATATTTGAATGAAAATATATAAATAAATAAGTACATCTGTAATTATTATTTAATCAACAGTTGTGCTCATCAATTTTACAAATTTGCTGTTTAAAGTGCTTTTAAAGCTTCTCTTCAGGCATTATGGCTGGAACTATAATATAAAGAGAAAATACTGGATATTTATTTTTAGACCTGAATAATAGTCATGTTGCTCTTCCCTCTGCAAATCAATTTATGGCTAATTTTTTTTTTTTTATTTAGAGAAATTATAAAATAAAACTAAAATAAGACAGTTTGTCAAGACAAACTAAATGTTGGCTTAAAAATCACTTTTCTGGGAGGTTGAGAATAGTTTGCAGGCTAGGCTGGTTATGTAAATCTTGTGCAATTTGAATGATTGGGCAGTTTGATGGTGATGTATAGTTTAAAGGTCATACACACTGTCAGAAAAAAAGGTACAGTTCTGTCGCTGGGGCGGTACCCTGAGGTACAAAGTGAAAAGGTACAAAAATGTGCTTTTAAAGTACTAATATGTGCCTTTAAGGTACCAATATGTACTTTCAAAGTGCTAAAATGTACCTTTAACCCTCTGATGCATCGTGGTCACTACAGTGGACAGCTATTTGGAGGCCATTTTGAACCATTTAAGAAGTAGCATCATGTCCCAAACATCAACTGGTAAACCCCCAAAGTGCTGTCTACAATTCCATTTAATTGTTATCTTTGTATCTTTCTGTTTTGTTTTGAGATATTGCTTAATATATTCAAAGTGGCGGCAGGAAAAGGGGATGCGCATGTGCCTCAGGAATAAGTGTTAAATTCTTTTATTCTCAAACAACCAGACAGGTACAAAAAATATTCTTTCAGCTAAATAGGATGTCAGAAATACTTTCATCCACATTTTAACATTATTTTTCTTCTCCATTTTTTTCTGTGAAAGAAAAATATCTGTCCACCACAGTGGATGTCATGCACCAATGGGTATCATTCTGCCTATGGGTCCATATATAGTTTTTAGTTTTATATTTAATTAAAATTATGATATAATTTACACTTGAATGGTTTTATTGAACAGAAATATTAAATAACCTTCAGATTTTTATTTAATTCAATGCTTACAGTCTATATTTACTAATTAGGTCTTATAAAACTGTAAGCATGAATACATACTGTATGAGTGCAGATATATGTGTTCATAATTGGGTTCGAGTGTGTGGTGAGAAGGTGTGTGTTTTTGTGTGTGTATTTGTGCTCACTTGTGTATGTTACACTTCACTTTACTGTGTCATCATTGCATAGCTTGTTGTTCTTATGTGTATTCATACCATTTACTGTTAGTAAATGATTTAACATGTTTTTTTTTTTTTTTAGACCAGTCAGTGGCTTCCATTCACTCACTATCTATACCGTTGATACATGGTGTCCACTACAGTGGACAGATATGTAACTTCCTCAAAAAAAATAGGTATTGAAAAAATGATTTATTGGCATGATTTTTCACTTGTTTAAAAGTAAAACCAATATAATAATTAATGTGTCGGAGGGTTAAGGTAATAATATATATTGTTTAGGGGTAGGTAAGGTACAAATATGTACCTTTTCACTTTTGTACCTTAGGGTACCATCCCAGCGACAGAACTGTACCTTTTTATCTGAGAGTGTAATGTAAGTCATGTGTAAATTAAATGCAGTTATATATGCTTTGCTAGGGGCTTGCTGAGGTGTGTTGGGTGGTTAGGAAGTAGCCAGTTTGCTACAGTAAAGAAGTTTAAAGTGACAAGGCTGAAGGTTGGTGCATACTGTGTTGAATGTGACTTGAAAGGGTTACATTTCGAAATATTGGTCCTAACCCAAGTTTACACAATAGCAGTGTGTTGTCTTTGTCAAGTGAACATAATAAGCAGACACAAACGTTCCCATGGTTCTTTCTCTCCGATTACACCCCCTCTGTGTCTTTCTACCCTTTTCTCTCTTTCGCCCGCCCCCTCCATCCTCAGGTCGCATGACTGACAATGCCTTCTTTGTTCTTTTCTGGGAATTTTAGTACTATGTGATTAAATGTAAATATCAGCATATCCACACTCTCTATGTTCGTTTGAAGGGAGGTTTGAGGCTCTCATCACAAATCCATGAAGAGTGGCTGAAGATGGCTTCGAAAAAAACAAAGAAGGACATCTCAACCAATCCCGTTAATTAAAGGAACTGAATAACCCAGCTAACCTGGAAAAGGTGTGTAGACTTGCTGATATTGTGTTTTACGCACTTGTCTCTACATAGACTCAAGGACATGTGGTCTTAATTAGACGCTTCAAATTGATGTAAGATGGAGGCAATAAAAAACACATTCTTCCAACATTTAATGTTTTTTTCTTCTGCCTTCAGTTTTAAAATGAGAATGGGAGGAGATTAGGGGGTTCCTGTGGCCCTCCTCAGCCCAGTTGATGAATGAGTGAAAGAAGCGATGGAGACAGTTCACCTTCTCTGTGCTTTGTTTCAAGGAGACTTTTGATGATTGTTGTCAACTACAGCTAACCAGATTAAATGACAGCCTGGGTATCAGAGTTAGCTTTTACCCTTTCCAGGGCTCTTGTTACCCCTTTCGTGCATTATGATTATAGCTTGCTGATGATGAAGCTGTTGGGGGAAGCTTCCTGGGCTCATGGGCGAGTGCTTTACTGTCACTCCATCATTGTTTGACAGAAGCGTGACTGGAGCGTGGCGAGAACCGAAAACATACTCACAAAACTCAACAGCAACCTTGAGCTCTCCAGCCCTCTGGGAAACCACCAGTCCCTTTGATTTTTTTAAAATGTCATTTTCCCAGTGATGGTACAATACATGGCCAAAAGTATGTGGAAACATCTTTTTAATTAATGGATTTGGCTAGACCCGTAATTCTAGTGAAGACAAATCATAATGCTACTCCATATATATACAACTGAGGTCAAAAATTTACATATACCTTGCACGATCTGCAAAATGTTAATTATTTTACCAAAATAAGAGGGATCATACAAAATGCATGTTATTTCTTATTTAGTACTGACCTGAATAAGACATTTCACATAAAGGAAATATAGTTTACATATAGTTCATAAGAGAAAATAATAGTTGAGTTTATAAAAATGACCCTGTTCAAAAGTTTACATACACTTGATTCTTAATACGGTGTTTTACCTGAATGATCCACAGATGTGTTGTTGTTGAGGGGTTTTTTTTGGTTTAGTGATAGTTGTTTGTGATTCCCTTGAGTCCAGAACAGTCAAACTGCCCACTGTTCTTCAGAAAAATCGAATTTGGTGCCACAAATTCTTTGTTTTTTCAGCATTTTTTTGTATGTGTATTTGAACCCTTTCCAACAATGACTGTATGATTTTGAGATTCATCTTTTCACACTGATGACAACTGAGGGGCTTAAATGCAACTATTACAGAAGGTTCAAATGCTTACTGATCCTTCAGAAGGAAACGCAATGCATTAAGACCTGGGGGTAAAAACTTTTGGAGATTTGAAGATCAGGGTACATTTAACTTATTTTGTCTCCTGGCAAACATGTAAGTATCTTCTGTTGGGCAGTACTATATGGAAAAAAAAAAGATATTTAGGCAAAACAAGAAAAATGTACACATCTTTATTCTGTTAAAAAGACCATTTGTTGGCTCTCAGACAGGTTTTTGCAGGCTCCTTGACATCCCCGGATCCCATTTTGAAAATCCCTTTTTTAGCAAATTATTGATCGACTTTATAGCAACTGGGAGAGTCGTTTTTTGTTCCAGTATGACAATTTCTTTGTGCCTGGTCCTTAGAGTTTTACTGAATCTGATCTGGAAGAACTTGACTGGCTGCACACAGCCTAGACCTGAACCCTTATACACACATTTGAGATGAATGAGAACGGTGACTGTCAGCCAGACCTCATCACTCAGCATCAGTGCTTGATTTCACTGATGTTTGTGTCTAAATTCTAGGGATGTGCCCGAATCCTAATACCGTGTTCGGAAAGGAAATGACATGTACCACAGAACCCCTAAAGGGAATAAATACGAGATGGGAGGAAAAAATACATTTCAATGCTTTCTCTCGCAATTGTATGGTTGGGTAATTATATAAATTGTGGGCATCAGGGAGCTGCTATTAATATGCAGGGCACTGATATTGAAAAAGCGCTCGCTTTTTACTTTCACTTTCGAAATTCGCAATCACACATACTCTGTGTATACGATGGAGCGGTAGTACTGTAGAATGCTTTTTTTAATTTTCCATGCCTTTCCGAATACAGATTCACTATTCAAGCACATCCCTACTAAATTGGAGTAGATCCCCATAGCCATGTTTCGGCATCTACTAGAAAGCCTTCCCAGAAGAGCAGAAGCTGACCAACCCTCAATTAAACCAAGTGATTTGAAATCAAATACTCAACAAGCACATATAGGGTGTGTTGTTTGGGTGTTCACATGGTTTTGTCCATATAATGTATAAAAGGAACTCTAATCTCATTGCCATTGATTAGATTGATCAATTAAGTAGAAGGCAGTTGTCCTCCAAGGGGCAGCATCTCCTTCAGTAACAAACCCAAAGCCTCACTTGGTTTGAAGACCTGATTTGAAGTAAGGGAATGTGCTCTCATTGCCCGTGGGAACTCTGGCCTTGCTGAGGGCACTGGATGACATCACTCAGGGGACATCTGGTTAATGGGCATGTCCTTGTGCCGGCTGGCCGACTCTTTATTTATTTATTAATTTTGTTGCCATGTTTGCTGCAGTTTGCGTTCTCACACGGTTTATGGTAAATAGGCCACAGGGAAAACGGGCGGGGGAATTTATAAACCCCCAACATGCCATACTTAATTTTCCAAAGGCTGATCCTGACAGAGTGATAATCAAGCGTTGCAGTGATTGGAAATATTTCAGCCCGCAGTAGCATTTTAATGCAAACGGCTTTAATTTGCACCGATAGGGGCTGTAATTGGATTTTGATTGGACATTAATGAAGATGCACACCCTCTGCGACGGACACAGGCAGTCATCTGTTTTCAGGGATGCTCACAGACACATACAGAACACCCGTACTTTCCGGAACAAGTTTTAAATTGCCTGTATGCGGCAACACATAGGCAGCAATTAAACACTACAAAACCTTCATCCTTTTCCAGCCACGCCACAGACACCAAAATGTCTGGACTGGAATCGTAAGACTCAAGGCCTTGTGGTGTGTTTAGTATTTTGATCGCTCTCATTAAACAAACCGGGGCTTTTGCTCTTACAGTAATACCCGGCTATTCATTTGTGGAATTTTGCTTCTAGATATTTTGCTTGTGTGTAAACATCTGAATCGGACATATCTGAGGGATTAATTATAAAATATGGACATCTTTTTAATGAATCAGTTCCAGGAATAAATTGGTAGAGCTTTCAGATTATGTTATGATTAGTTTTTTTTTCCCCCTCCTCTTGCTTCAAACTGGTTAAGCTGTTCGGGCTAAGTTGTATAAAACGAGGTCAGATGTGATGATGATAGGGGTGATTGTGAGTGTGTGTGTGTGTGTGTGGCTTTCTCTCTGCTCTTCTAAATGTAGAGGAATGTTAATGAGAAGCAGGCCGTGCTGAAATGCTCCACTCATCTCATGCTGCTCTCCTTTGAGCTTTGCCCTTGTCGCTGTCCCCTATTCATTTATCTCTCTCTTATTCCCACATGAAGCCTTATGCCTGACCACAAGCAGACTACCGTTACAGCAGTCTGCTTTCACTCACTTTTTCTTTCTCTTGTTGCATTTCCATATGCATTTTACCCATGTGTCTGGGTGAACTTATTTAGTAGTAGTAGTAGTAGTAGTAGTAATAATAATAATAATAATACAAAGTAATGTTACAATTAATATCAATGTTAATTAATTATTAATTATTAATAATAATAATAATAATAATACTTTTCCATTAAGTAAAAAAAAAATAAAATACAATAAAATAAAAAGTGAATTTACAAATAATATCAACAATAATTAACAATAATATAATAATAGTTTTCTATTAAGGAAAATAAATAAATAAATAATACATAATAAAAGTTAAAAAATAATGTTTATAAATTGCTTAACAACAACAACAACAACAACAACAACAACAACAATAATAACATTAATTAACAATAATATAATAATAGTTTTACATTAAGAAAAAAAAATAATACAAAGTAAAGTTACAATTAATATCAAAATCAATTAATTAATTAATTATTTAATTAATTAATAATACTTTTCCATTAAGGAAAAATAAGTAATTATTATTATTATTATTATTATTATTAAGAAGAAGAAGAATCTCCTTTAAAAATTATGCTAATTAAATCAATTTTAAATAGAATTAATACAATAATGGAAACGTTACACTATGATGGTAATCAGACGATAGGATTATAATACCATTGTACTTTGATCTTTGATCAATAACCCGATTCATGTTTGATATTAAACCACAGTATGGCAGAATTCTTGATTCTGATTGGTTGAGTTCTGAGGTGCTGATTATCTTGTTTACTATTTATTTATTCATTAATTATTTAATTCATTCATAATTTCACATACACTACCATTCAAAAGATTTTGGGTTTGAGTTTGCATTTATTTATTTATTTATTTTTTTAATACATGTAATGGCAAAGCTGTATTTTCAGCAGCTATTATTGCAATCTTTAATGTCACATGATCCATGATGCTCAATAAATATTTCCTTATTATTATTATTATTGTTGAAGACTTCAACCGTGCTACTTTTTTTCAGTATTACTAATTAATAGAAAGTTCAGAAGAACAAAGAATGGAATTTATTTGAAAATGAGTTATTTTTGTAGCATTATAAATGTCTTTACTGTCCCTTTTGAACAATTTAATGTGTCCTTACTGAATTAAAGTTTATTTAAAAAAAAAAAAACCTGACCCCTGACATGTATACAGTAATCAACATTTGAAGTGGATCAAAACATTTTTTATCGAAGTTGTCCTAAAACCAAAACAATACCTGTTTTTGTCTTAGGACAACATTGTTAAACTTTTTTGATCCACTTCAAATGTTGACTACTGTATGTCAAGATCACTCACATACCTTATTATTCCAATAACTATTTAGCATTTGCTTGAGTAATGTTTTCTTAATTGGTGGTTTAAATATGTAGTTGTACACACCAGAGATTTGTTGGGTCAAAACCTGGGGAAAAAAAAAAGTTGCAGATGTATAAATGTACATGTGGAAAAAAACTGAATAACTGACTGTTAAAAGTGTAAAAATTAATTAACACATTCAGTAAAAGCCATTATGACATTGGCGTTGTAACATGATGGTGCTTTTATATAATCGCTGGCTCACTGTTTTTCTATTTACGATTCACCTCATTGAGTCAGAAACATTCTTTAATCCTGTGACACCAAAACCTGAACTTTTAAGCTATTTATTTTAGTAATGTTAGCCAGATGACCTTCAGTCTAATCCCTGGATTAGTGTGCAGTCATCTGGTGTTGACATTGATCTGTTTTCTTCCGCGCCAGAAATGGTTAAATGATATGCCTTCGTGAGAGAGTGGTCTCCAGTCAGAGCAGACTCTAATAGAAGCAAATACTGCTTTTATCCCAAAGATTGGAGTGCAGCTGCAAACAATTAGGATCTCAAGGAGGACAGGCAGATTACATTTGCATTTGTATAGCTCGTGTCTGTGGCAAATGTCACTATATAGCCGGCTCCCAAACATCCACATTATTTGGAGAGGAGATAGGCACACACATCTATTAAATGCTAATGGTGGAAATATGATCCACAAAATTTGTTTTTTAAGTGTAGGAGATCAGCAGAAACTGAAACCGGGTCATCCAATTTGAGTTCTGCTAAAAAAATGCACATAGATAATATGTATATTCTGAGTAAAGGCGTCTTGCCAGATGAAATCTCCTCGCAATGTTAGCTCAAACACAGTAATTTTCCTGAGACGACTGCTGAGTGTAAATAAATTATACAAAAACGCAGTTTTGGATGAAGTTCTACATCATCATGAACAAAAATGTGGTTCTTAATCAATACTTTCAACAAAGGATCAATGAGAACACACTGAACTTTTCACTTGATTACAGCAGCACCCAACAAAAATGTCTAAGCGGATCTGTTTATATAGTCTACTGATGACTGTATCTTTCACATGAGCAAAATAGCCTGTCTTGTCATTTTTCGCGGGTTTCAGTTAATGAATGTGATATTTGAACGTGCCTCCTTACAAGCAAAAGTGATTTATTATGCCTGAGAGTAGTTTCAGAAATAGTAAATGTGTGTGCAAATTAATAGCACTGAAAAGTAGGTATTAATCTAATTTGTCTCTCTGCACTGACTGTTCCCACTGTTGCAAAATAAAGACAGACCAAAAAATACATAGACAGTCTCAATGCCGCTGGACTGCTGACATGCATTAATGTGATATGGAAATTGTTTTGTTGTGTAGAACACAAAATCATTAAAACTTAATGTACTGTTGTATAAACAAACACAGCAGAGTAAGAGTAAGATTTTCCTTACTGACATTTAAAAGGAGTGTTGATTGACTTCATGTTGTTCCAAACCTGTAAGACCTTCGTTTATCTTTGGAACGCAAATTAAGATATTTTTAATGAAGTCCGAGAACGTTCTTGACCCTGCATAGGCAGAAATGCAACTGAAACATTCAAGGCCCAGAAAAGTAGTAAGGACATTGTTAAAATTGTCCATGTGTTGTAATACTCTAGTCAATACATGGCAGAGACTAACACAGAAGAGAAGAAATTGTTGAATAAAGTCTTTTTTTTTTTTTTTTTTTTATTTGTGGACAGAAAGTATTCTCGTAGCTTCATAACATTACGGTTGAACCACTGATGACACATGGACTATTTTATCAATGTCCTTACTACCTTTCTGGCCCTTGAACATGGCATTTGTGTTGCGCTCTATCAGAAAGCTTTCTTAATTTGTGTACTGAAGATGAACAAGGTCTTACAGGTTTGGAACAACATGAGGGTGAGTAATTATTGACAGAATTTTCATTTTTGGGTGAAGCCTTTAACTGACAGCTTGCTTTCTTGAGGTCCACCTATTTTATAGTTAAATGTTGGTAGAGATGCATCCGTTAATAGTTGTAAAATAATGTTTCTAATCAGTAACAGAAGCCTTTGTGACTAGTAATGATTTTTTTCCTACAAAGGAGCATTTAAAGTGTAACAGTTTTTTTTTTTTTTTTTTTTTTTTTTTTTTTTTTTTGCGTTGTGACACTGTTACCATCTCAGTGTGTGATGTGTAGCTTATTTACATTACCATTTAAAATTGTGGGGTCATAAGTAACAGTAAATACACATTGTTAATTTTGTTTTATTTTATATATATATATATATATATAAATAAAACATTATGTTAAATAAATGCAATTTTTTTCAAATTTCTGTTTGTCAAAGAATCCTAAAAAGTATCACTTTCCACAAAAAAAATGTTAAGCAGCAGAACTGTTTTTAATACTTATAGTAACAAATGTTTTATGAGCACCATATTAGCATATCATAATGATTTTTGAAAGATCATGTAACATTGAAAACTGGAGTAATGTCTACTGAAAATTTAGCTTTTCTATCACAGGAATAAATTACATTACAAAATATATTGAAATAGAAAACAGTTATTTTAAATTGTCATACTATTTCACAGTATTACTGTTGGGGAGTTCCAACTAACAACTGAGTAATTTAATTACAAAAGAAATTTAACTGTAATTAATTACAACAGTTACTGTGAAACAAACAAACAAAAAAAAAACCTCCTCTCTGCCCCGCCTTTCTGAATCGTGTTGTTTTTTTACAAAGCTTATCGTTCTGCAAAGCGCAGTGTGCTCTGATTAGCAGGCTATCCGGTGCATTGTGATTGGCCGAATACCAAAAAATGTGTGACGGAAATGTTACGCACCTTTACCATGTTGTGATGCTGTGTCCCAGCGTGACGAGACAAAAACAATATAACCCGTTATAAATGAGGCATTTGTTGCATTCAGTGAGGACATAATTACTGATTATAATGACTTATACTGTCTTTTTACGCGTTTACCATTTCTGCATTTGTGATCGTAGAAACAACAAACAACAAGCACATCTCTACACTGCTCAAAACTCCTGTTTGAATAGTTAGTAGCAAATTCTTTAAACATGAAAATGTACTTACAGGCTGTGAGTCAGAATCACCAGACTGTCCTTGCAAAGCAGGAATTGCCCCACTTTATAGAAACAGCCTTTGTGCACAGCCGGCATTGTAGGCTGCTCTCCCAGGTTCAGGAAAGTCCTCCATCTAGTTGTGTTCTTATTTGGAAGGCCAAACAAAGTAGTTTCGCTTTCACAATGCAACACACAGCATCTCCACAACATGGCGGCTGCAACAATACTACACCGAGAATAATAGTTAAGCCTTCTTTCTTTGTGTATACATTTAGGCGGTGTTATTTTCCAAAGTAACCTTCCCAACACTGTTGGTGGCCATTAGAGATTTCCTTTATATGCATTATGCCTATAAAACACAATTTGTTAGATTAAACAAACAAATCAGTAGCTTCTATTTGGGATGTTAGTATATCAGGGCCCGATTCTGTGGAGTTTATCACTAAGCAGTGTTTAAGCATCTAATGTGAGCTCTCTGTAACTCACTCTCTAGAGTTAATAGCTGCATTTTCTCCATTTCGGTGTGAAAAGCCTGTTTGAATGTGCTCCTTCATGCGCCTCTCCGTTTGGGCCTCCATTAGCATGTCACTTTACTCTTCCTGTCACCAGGCCCCGGGGGCCGAGCGGTGAGGGCCAGTTCAGCCCGTCAGTCTGCCAGTCCTGGAGGTTGAATTCTCATCTTAACCAAGCTCCAAACCTATAAGTCGTGAAATGAGGCGAATCATCCTGCTACTTAATTACAAAACAGGCCAAGTCAAAGCAGCGAGGCAGAGCCTGGCTCAACGCTCGGCCGCGATAGATTTCATGAATGAAGAGCTCGCCCGGCACCCCGGAGGCCTGCAGTTCTCGAGCTGCAGTTCTACATCTGTTTACATCCCAAAACTGAGACTGCTCATCCTGCTTAGTCATCGTTCTTCATGGCCTGCAGCTCATCATAGCGCTCGGCTCTGCCCCTTGGCCCATAGCTCAAAGTGTACATTAAGATTAGACCGGCAGCCCTGGAGGTTATCAGTGACTTTTATTGCTTTTTTCTCATTCACCTGCTCTCTTTTCTTCCTTTTTTTGAATTTCTTAAAGGGAGTAGCTAGTGGATGAAAGAAAGTTGGACTTAGTGCAGCTGTACCGTAGCACGTCTGAGGCAGTTTTGAGGTAGAGAATGTTAATTAGTTCCCCGTGTTTGCTGCCGATAGCATGATTTCCATTTGGCTCCCGCAGATTTCAGGATTGAGAAGACTGGCATTAAAGGCTATAAAGCTTGGGCTCAGAGCATTTCTTAAGGAATCATTGCCTTTCTTTCATTATCAGACTAATCAGTTGGCTGAGATGATAATGGCACTTGTGTCTTCTGCTCTTGTTCTTCCTGCCAGTTGTGTTTATTTAGCTCCTAAATGTAAATGTCTAATTAGCTGGTTAAGCTCAATCACTTTTAGAATGGTGCAAATTGCCTCAAAACATGTTCAAATTACTTCCCATTTCTCCTTTGCTTAGCATGAAACAAACATTAGACTACACAATTGCAACCAAGGGGATACATGAACAGATTTGGAGAGATTAAGAGATTAATTGAGAGTTTTGGAGAATATTAGAGAAACAACAATTAAGGTGGTAAGTGCCAAGCTGGGTATTTTTAGTGTTTTGCCTATGGACATGTTTTTTTTTTTTTTTTTAAATACACAATAATGTGTCTGTACGTTTACTAAAACAAATGTAACGTTTTAGAGGTTGTCTTTGTATTTAATGTAGTTGAATTATTTATTTTATTTTATTTTATTCTGTGCGTTTTGTGCATTTCAACATTGTGAATTGAAATTCCTTAATATAAAATATTAAACTGTAGATCTTGTTTACAAGGTTATATCAGATCAGTTTATAAAATGTAATAGTATTTATTTGTTTGTTTGTTTTGCAAAATGTAACATTCTATGTTGTGTTTGTGTTTGTATTTAATTTAGTTTAAATATTTTATTTTATTTTATTAAATTGTAGATCTTGTTTACAAGGTTATATCAGATCAATTTATAAAATGTACAGGCTTTTTTATATTAGGTTGTGTTTATATTTAATTTAGTTTCTTTATTTTATTATATTTTATTCTGTGCATTTTAACATTGTGCATTTAAATTTCTCAGTATAAAATATTAAATTGTACATTTTGTTTACATGGTCATATCAAATCAGTGTATAAAATGTAAAGGTTTTATTTATTTATTTATTTATTTAGTGAAATGTAACATTCCAGATTGTGTTTGTATTTAATTTAGTTGAAATATTTTATTTTATTTTGTGCATTGTGCATTTAAATTCCTCAACATAAAATTTTAAATTGTAGATCCTGTTTACAAGGCTATATCAGATCAGTTTGTAAAACATTTTATCATTTTATTTATTTATTTATTTATTTATTTATTTATGTTGTTTTTAATGTTAGGTTGAGTTCATATTTCATAGTTCAGTATTTTATTTTATTTTATTTTATTTTATTTTATTTTATTTTATACTGTTCATTTCAACATTGTGCATTTGAATTCCTCAGTATAAAATATTAAATTGTATATTTTGTTTACACGGTCATATCAGATCAATTTATAAAATCTAAAGGTATGTATGTATGTATGCATTTATTTATTTATTTATTTATTGCAAAATGTAACATTCCAGGTTTTTATCATTTTATTTTATTTTATTTTATTATGTGCATTTCAACATTGTGCATTCTAATTCCTCAATATCAAATATTAAATTGCAGATCTTGTTTGCAAGGTCATATCAGATCAGTTTAAGAAAGCATTTGGCTTTCTGTTTTTTTTAGGAACATCAAGAATGTCATGTCCTGGTGCAAAACACACACCCACACCCACAAAGTGATGGGCGAAAAAAGACAGTAAACGTCTTGACTCCCACAATTAGATCAAATGCAGAGTCTAATCTAATTTGCTTTTATTATTTTCTCAAGACTCTAAGCATCCAACTTATTAGATTCAGGCTTGTAACTGCTTGCCTTTCATGAAAGGTTAAAGAAGGTCTGTGCTGAATTAGAGACATGCAAGATGAATAATAAAATTGAAATTCTTCACTCTGTGGAAGGAACAAATTGTCTTGTTTTTATTTGCAAAGGTGGTCAACTTTGTGTGCTTTTACCATACTTGCGTTAAGTCTCCGACTAACAAAAGTCAGTGTGTATAAATAGAGTGCACATAATATGTGTGAGAAACGGAGAAAGGACTAAAAGGAGGAGGTTTCATTTGCTATTGATTTAAACTTTGGCCTCCTCCCAGGAGAATCTCCCCTCAGCACGAGAGCACAGTGACCAATAAAAGTTCAATAAGGAGCATGACGTGCACAAAGCCGCTTTTAGATTACACACAGGCTTTTATTCACTAAAATTATCCTGCCTTTGTCGCCACCACTGTGAAAGCGGACAGAGTCGGAGCGGAGAATGATGCAAGTGACTAAGTAAATAAGCAAAGCTCAGTGATTTAATAGACATGAGGGCCTATCAAGTTCACTGTGGTTTCGTTTCCAAACAAAAGCACTCCTCATTCGCCCCCATCCCAGCAGTCACATATACTTTTATGGAAGAAAAATGTGCCTGGGTGTCACCAGCAGAAGCGAAGACCGTGTTCAGGTTTGTTTTTTTCCCTCTCTGTCTTTTTCTACCATCTTCCTTCCCTTGTAGAGGTATACCGCAGCATTCTGGCTGCATGAGAGAGTGTGGCAAGGCTTCAATCAATGTCCACGGGCTGTTTCCTCTCAAACGACTATTCAGCACTATGCAGGAAATGTGCTCTGCAATCTACCAAACAATTTCACCACAGTGCCACAGGATTTATAGATGACCAGCTTAAACGCATCAGCTATTTTGAGGTCTTACAGGGATTTTTTCGACATCTTTTATTTACTTTTATTTGTTTTTTAAAAAAGTAAACACATAAAAACTGTTTATATAGACACATCTGTTGTCTATTTATTCACCGCATATGTGCAGCAAATAATTAAATAAATACCAGTCCATTTGGATTGAATATTCAGAACAAACCCTAAAATACACGGTGCATTTAGTGAAGGAAAACATCTCGGAGAGCACAACTGTTAGCAAAACGTCGCAGTTTAAAGTTCTTATTACCCCGCACAATGGCACAATAGTAAAACTGGGCCATCATATTAACTATTTAATAATTTTTGTGTTCGCTTCCCACGTTTACAACTTTATGTTACACTTTGCAGTCACAGTCTTTCGATTTATTCTTTCCATTTCCTTATAAGAGTGAACTCGTGAAACGCTCATCCACGTTTTAAAGTCCTCTCCATCAATGTGGTGTCTGCTTGTTGTTATTACTTTGTGTTTTTATTGCAGAAGAGAGAAGCTCAAACTGTGTGTTGTGGTGGAAAATCAAATGACATCAGAGTTTCTTTACTTTCTGCAATATTTCCGGGGTCAAACATGAGCGGGATTATTTTCTTAAATCGAACAGTCAAATGTGTATATTTTTGCAAGTCTGCGTACAGGCCGTATACACGTGATCTACTTGTCCCTTTCATAACCCATCTATAGTGCTTTGCTTTGAATTGTTTGCCCCAATCATAAACCAATTAACTTCCTAATTGGTTCCACGTGCAGATGCTTTCAAGTCTGGTATCAATCTAGCAGTTCGAATGGATTTGGACGGCAACATTTTTAGTAAACCCTTCTCATTCTCTTTATGTGGTAATTGCCTTTAACAGCCTGGATCTGGAGTAATTAGCTCCCTTTGAAACACAAATAGAACAGTAGTGATAGAGAAGAGGTGGCATTCTACAACAGCAGCCCCTGCAACTATCCTCGCCTCGTTTTTAATATATAATTCAGCCCATGAGAATACCAGTGCCGCTAATTCTTCCTCTTTGGACGCTTTTAAGAGGCCTTGCCCGTACAGACTGGGACTGTGACACAGTTACTAAAACAGATTTACAGGCTTTAATAAAAAACAATTTGTGGTTAAGCTTCGGGAGGGCAGTCTTTCGCTTATTAACGGGAGACTAGGATCTTATTTTAGCTTCTCCCCAAAAGATGGCCAAAAATCACAAGGTGTCACGTTTCAAAAATGTGTTTGTCTTTTTCTAAGTCTTTGATTTTCACTTGGACAATGCTTTCAATGCCAGAATGAGTAGTTATCACTACACTTTCTTAAAAAAATGGTTAAACAAAGAAACTTTAACATTCATGGACCCTTTCCATTGCACAAAAGGTTCTTTATAGTGGAAAAGTGTTCTTTAAATTATTAAAATGTTATTCAAAGAAAGAAAATGGTTCTTTTAACAACTGCTCACTGAAAGGTTCTTTTATGGCATCGCTGCAGAAATCCCCATTTGGAACCTTTCTAAGACAATTCAGTTGAAATTTTGCAGCTCTAAAAGGCACATAAAACAACACAGCGTGATACTGTCTGGCCTTGCCAGTTAAAGAGTTAGTTCACCCGTAGCCCCCCAAACTGACTGCTCAGCCCACCTAAAATTTTGCGATTAGTTCCATAAACTGTACACGAATTCATGATCGCCTCAGTCCCCTTTAAATTTCATATGAAAATTGCGGCTCCTCCCCGTCTTTCTTTCAGTGGTGGCGCAGAGCGAAAAACAAAGGACAAGGTCTGTGTTTATTGACAGATTGTTATAATATCTGCATCTGTGCAGTTTAAATACAGTTTAGTGGGGAGCAATACAATATAATATAATAAAACAAATCTATACAATACAGTGGAATATTGCAGTACAGTATACCACCCCTATTAGTCAAACAAATAAATATTTAATATATATTTAGTATATATTTAATTCTTGTTATTATACCCTCATTGGGGGCTAAAATGAAAATCCTTCTGTCATTAATTACTCACCCTCATGTCGTTTCAAACCTGTAAGACATTCGTTCTTCTTCGGGACACACATTAAGATATTTTTGATGAAATCCGAGACCCGAGACCCTTCAGACCCTGCATAGGCAGCAGTGGTACTAAAATACCATGTTAAAGGCCCAGGAAGTAAAGACATTGTTAAAATAGTCCATGTGACATCAGTGGTTCAATATTAATTTTACAAAGCTACAATACTTTTTGTTTGACTTTATTCAACAATTTCTTCTCTTTGTCAGTCTCAACCGCTTTTACGAGAAAACCATGACGCCCTAGTACAGCGTGCACCTTCTTCTGCTTGTTTGCACGCAAAAAGTATTCACGTAGCTTTATAAAATTATGGATGAACCACTGCTGTCACATTATTTTAACAATGTCCTTACTGTCTTTCTAGACTGTGAACGTGGTTGTATCACTGCTGTCTATGCAGGCTCTCGGATTTCATCAGAACTGTCTTAATTTGTGTTGTGAAGATGAACAAAGGTCTTATGGGTTTGGAACAACATAAGGGTGAGTAATTAATGACAGAATTTTCATTTTTGGGTGAACTATCCCTATAAATCTGGACTTTCCCAAATCCTCCTAGTTTCTTGTTCAAATTTCACCTGTCTTTTAAATTGATTATTGGAAATCAATACTCACTGGTCTGCCTGCATCTCCCTTGATCAAATCCAACATTTTGCTAACCTGGTATTCAGCCTCTAGAAATAAGTTATCGTTTTATTCGGATCACCCTGTTGGCCTCACGTAACTGCCAGAATTAAATTTAATATGCTGTTTCTTTCTAGAAATGAAGTCAAACCTTTACAAATATGATCATCTAGCTTTCTCCACATAGCACTGTTTATTTTGTTGCTAGGCTCCTAATAGCGCTTATAGGTTTTGTCATAGAAGTTGATTTGTTTTGTGTCCATGGTTACCAACATCAACATACGTATAGTGTATGCATTTAGTTTTTTTTTGCACAGTATTGCGTTTTTTCTTGACACACTGTACAATTCTTCAGCTGTTATAACCTTATATGCAGTTAAATATAAAACTTATACAGTATGACTAAAGTTCTAAGGTAGTAATTTCTATATGAAAGCATTACCGTTTAAGAGTTTTTAGTCCCACTTTATATTGGTATTTTTTAATTTATATGTATAATGTAAAAACATGAATGTACACAATAAGTGAATTGTATCAAACTATTAATTTAAATGCAAGCACATAGTTGTGAAGGCCACCTAATATAAAGTGGGACTGAGTTTTTTTAATTCAAGATCAATATTTGAAAAAAGAATCATCGTGAAAAATTAAACAGTTGAACAGATTTTAGTTGAATCAGAGCACGGGCCTATTTACCTTTATAAACAAACAGGAATAGATCTCAGTACTTGGATCCAGATGTGCATTTTTAGAGCCAAACACCTGTAATAAGATCAGGCTGGAGAGAAAGTTGCGGTCAAAATTTACTGCATCCTTTTAGCTGTTTTATTGAGCTCAAGGCTGCTTCCCCTCAGCTAACGCAACTCATGCATCACTAAAAGGGGCTATTAGTCATTTAGATAATTGTAATCCAATGAAAGAGAGAGAAAAAAGAGGGAAAGGAAAAAGGTCTGACTGTCCTCTGAGATGTGTGTTGACAGGAGCAGAGGGACACTGCGCTCCTATTACCTAAGCAGTGTGAAGATAGGTATGCAGTGTGGAAGAGGGAGGTGAGAACACACAGTACTGTAATGCTGAGAGAATAAATGTTAGCTTACCAAATGAGTGCAGAATGGCTGGCAACTGCATCTCTGGAATCCATTCAGCACCACCTACAACTCATCTCATATACCACCTGTGCTGAGACAGTGTTTGGATTTTAAAACCACCTTTTTATATAATCGATGTTTATTTATTTATTATATAATCTAGTTTTTTAGCCCAAATAATGAAAAGTTAAAGGATTAGTTCACTTCCATAATAAACATTCCTGAAAAATTACATACCCCCATGTCATCCAAGATGTTCATGCCTTTCTTTCTTTTGTCGAAAAGAAATTAAGGTTTTTGAGGAAAATATTCTAGGATTTTTCTCCATATAGTGGACTTCAATGGGGATCAATGGGTTGAAGGTCCAAATTGCAGTTTCAATGCAGCTTCAAAGGGCTTTGCACAATCCCAGCCGAGGAATAAGGGTCTTATCTAGTGAAATGATCGATCATTATCATCAAAAAAAATAATACAGATTTATATACTTTTTAACCACAAATGGTCATCTTGCACTAGCTCGGCTTCACGCATTACGTAATCACGTTGGAAAGGTCACGTGTGATGTAGACAGGAACACCGACCCAGAGTTTACAAAGTGAACATGCAAAAAAAAAAGTCAAATGTCCTTTACAAAAAAAAAAGGTAAAACAATGATGTTGGACATATTTGATGTTGGAGGAGAAAATCAGATTTTTCACCCAAATATTTTTTCAAAAATATCATATCACTATTTTTTTTTCAGAAACATCACGATTCACGATTCTTTGTCATGTTGGTTTTACTATTTTGCAAGTCTGAGCAGTACAGCCAAATAAATTTCCCGTTTTTAAAAACAAAGCCTTTCAAGGTAACAAAGTATAAAATGAATGGCAGATATTATACCAAAGTGAGCAAAGATAAAAATCTTTGTCATTATTTTATCTTTGTTATTAAAAATAAGAACAAAGATACACATTACAAATAAACATCATACAAATAAAACAAACAGTGATTTATTTTTCAGGTACAGTAGGTCAGTTTAGCAGTAGCATTCAAGAAATTGAATTAACAAATATAAAAAGTGAAACGCTATATACTTATACACTATATACATCAATTGTACATTGATTCTTATTAAAGCAACTGTATTAAAGTTCTTCAGTCAAGAACAGTGATTGATTTTTCTCTTAGTGTTTGTTGTTTTAAAATTAAATGAATAGTTCACCCAAAAATTAAAATTCTGTCATCTGTCTGTCAGTTCTGTCATAGTGTTTTATTTTTATACTATCATTTACTCACTCTCAGGTTCTTTTAAACCTGAATGAGTTTCCTTTTTCTGTTGAACATTATCTATTTGATCATTTCTATTATTAAATTTAATGGGGACCAGCTACTGCTTGGTTAGGCCTACCCACTTTCTTCAAAATATCTTATTTTGTGTTAAACACAAGAAAGAAATTAAAGGGGTCATTGGATGCAAAGTTCACTTTTTCATGTTGTTTGAACATTAATGTGTGTTGGCAGTGTATGTACAAATCTACCCTATGATACAAATCCATGCAGTGGTTTTTAATTAATCTGTAAAAAAAAATCCCCCTTTTCAAATTGAGCCGTTCTCAGATGCCCCGACAGAGGCCGCTCCCACGATAGTTGATTGACATGAGCGTCTTACCTCAAGAATATAAGAATGTAAGTTAGACAAGAATATCTCAGATTGAATGATTGAGGTGTTGTGTTGCTGGATGTAATAATGAACATAGTGGTCGTCATTTACTCCCGACATCTGAGCCGCTGAAGATGCAGTAGATTAAGTTTGTTTGTGAGGGGAATGCGCTTCCCGATCTACATAAATGCGTCTATCATTCGTGATCCAGCTTCACCTACAGCAGAAGTGAGTACAAGGTTTTTTTTAAATGAATCTCTGCAATCACCTTGCCTAATAAAGTGATAGGTAGCAAGTTTAGCAGCTAAGCACAGCTAAATGTGGCTAAAGTAAACAGGCTCATCTCTCCACAGAGAGAAAAGAGGGGAGGGGCAAGCAGAGCTCATTAACATTTAAAGCAGCCTCGACCAGAACAGGATGATTTTTGCAGAGCTGATTTTGTCAAGGTAAAAAGGGTGTTGTTTTACACTAATATTGAGAATTTTTAACCAAAATATATTATAAACTTTTCATTAAGACTCTAAAGAATCATATCAACTTGTGGAAAATGGACATCCGATGACCCCTTTAAAGCAACTGTATTAAAGTTTTAGTATTGTCACTTTTTGTGGTTAAAATGTATGTACATTTTGTCCTTTTTTTTTTTTTTTTTTTTTTTTTAGAAAATTACTGATCATTTTGCTAGATAAGACCCGTATTCTTCGGTTGGGAACGTGCAGAGCCCTTTGAAGCTGCACTGAAACTGCAATTTGGACTGCCATTGACTCCCATTGAAGTCCACTACATGGAGACAAATACTGGAATGTTCTCCTCAAAAAACATAATTTCTTTTTGACTAAAGAAAGAAAGACATGAACATCTTGGATGACATGGGGCTAAGCAGAGTGAGTAAATTATCAGGATATTTTTATTCCTTAAGTGAATAAACCCTTTAATTAACCTTTTCATAAAATTTCAAGATTTCTTTACATAAAGGAGTATTATTTTTGTTGTCACAATTTATACTGTTTCATAGCAACTTTCATACCAACAGAAAATCATTACTTAATGCCACCAGTTAGTGAGCCAAAGATGACTGTGGCAGGAAGAAAAAGAAAGCTCTGTAACATGTTTAAATGAAGAGGGAGAAAAATCTGAATAATTATAATGATAAAACAACTTAACAAAATGAACACATTTAATATAAAGTTTAAATTAGTAAGGATAATGAATATTTGCTAGTCAAGCTCGTCCTGAAATGACTGGAGATGCATACAGTGCTCATTAAAATGTTTTGCTTACAGGCTGTACCTGGCAGTAGGCATCACTCAGCAGTGTCTTTGCACATTAGTTTATAGTCACTGAAATCCAAATGTAAATGAAGCTTTTATAACACAGCAATGTGGAATTAAATTATGCTTGATTTTATGTCATATGGTGATCATTTACATAGAAATCCAGGTCATTGCGTGTTGGTGGTTATGTTTTAAAAATATTGACTTACTTTACCAAATAGGTGTGATAGAATATGCCTGAACAGTCAAACATTAGTATGTAGATTGTATTTGTGATCTGTAACTACATATAAAGCAGTATTTGCACCAGTTTAATTACAGCACTCTTTATGAAGTTATCCACACAATTAGAATTTTAATTGAGACTTAAACTGATTTTTGAAAAAATCACTCTAGCAGCATAAAGTACGTTCAGTCTATCTCTTGGCCACGTTCAGCATGAGACTGCTACTATAAATATGTCAAGTGCAGAGGGAAAAAGAAAAGTGTTAGGGAAAGAGAAGGAATAAATCCCTTGAGGGAGAAAAAAGAAAGTAAATAGCTCAGAACCACTATTATATTGTACAGCACAAAAAAAAAAGTACAGCTGACTGTAGATACACAGTAGTGTCCAACAGTCAGAGACCTCTAGGAATAATATCTCTATAAGTATCACAACATCTTCTGCTTAAATGGAAATATAATTAACAGTTTCATTTAATTTAAAATGACCATGAAATGTTGAGGCACAAATGGCAAGTATTATAGAATACTGCATATTATCTGTCACATGCACTACCATTTAAATGTTTGACGTTTGACCAACTTAAACATTGGTAAGACTTTTGCTCAAAAATACAGTAAAACCGTAATATTCTGCATTGCAATTAATACATTTTTCATATATAATCAAAAATTTGAAAATGCAATTTATTCCTGTGATTTTTTTTTTTTTTTTTTTACTCCAGTCTTTAGCTTCACATGACCTTTCAGAAATCATTCTAATATGCAGATTTGGTGGTTAAGAAACATTTCTTTAACTTTTGTACTTTTTAAAGTTTCTTTGATGAATAGACAACATTCATTTCAAATAGATTTTTTTTGCAACATTCAAAGTCCTTACTGTTACTTTTTATCAGTTTAATTTTGTCCTTGTTAAATAAAAGCTTTATTAAACAAGCAAACGGAATGAAATAATAAAATAAAATAAAATAACCCCAGACCTAAAACAATAAAATAAAATAATAAAATAAAATAACCCCAAACCCTAAATAATAAAATAAAACTAAATAAAATGAAATAAAATAACCCCAAACCTAAAATGATAAAATAAAATAACTCCAAACCTAAAATAATAAAATAAAATACATAAAATAAAATTAAAACCAAACAAAATAAAAGTGGTAGTGTATAACAGTTCATACCAAGCCAAGAGTGTAGAGCTGTTTAATTTTCTTTGATTAATAGACAGTTCAAAGAACATCATTAATTTCTAATAATAATAATTATTATTATTTTTTGCAACACAAATTTTTACTGTCACTTTCAAATGCGTCCTTCTTAAATAGGTTTTATTAAACAAGCAAATTAAAATTAAAACCCCAAACACCAAATAAAACAAAATTAAATTAAATTAAACCTTTGAACGGTAGCGTATAACAGTTCATACCAAGCCAAGAGTGTAGAGCTGTTTAATTTTCATGCATTGTTGTGTTAGATATCATTTTTCCCCCTTAAGTTTCCATCCTTAAATGTCAACCAAACACAGAATAGGAAAACAGTAAATAATAACATATCCGTATTTTTTTTTTTCCTCCAGTGACTATAGCTTCGCTTCAAGAAGTGTGTGTGATAAACAAAGAAAGAAATCCACAGTCCATAAATCATTACTTGAGCAATATTTTTTTAGGAATCATGTTGGTTTCTTTAATATTAGATGCAATAAAATTCCACCATGGAGTATTTGGGATTTGGGAAACTAAAATGTCTTTGCCGACAGGACACATGCTGTGGTGGAAGGTATACCACCACTCCTGATTGCATTACGAAGAATGTGTTTTGGAATATTGACGTGATATGGTATAAGATACAGTATCTAAAAAATACTTCTCCACATCTCTGTCTCTAGCAGAGTACAGTGTGGGAGTTGAGGATGCAAAACTAAGAATAAAGATGATATACGGCTGTGATTTACAAATCAGCTTGACTAGCACCCAACAACACAAGCAGTAGGGCATGAAATTGCCTACTTTATCATATCCTACTGGATAATTGTTTTTGTGATTGCTTTTCTATATTTGCAAAAGGCCAATGATTAATATGAATGTGTGTTAAGGGGCATTATTGGTACTGCTGGCATGAAGCTACAGCTGATGTTTTGGGATCAGTCTTGTTCATTGCTTTAGCGTCGTAATCTGAAGTGTGCTTGTGTTTGCGTCTGTACACTCGAGAATGTTTAAAAACTAGATTTGTTTAAAAACACGTTTATTCATAAACGAAACACCGCTGAGTTTGAATGGAGATGCGCAGCGGCTCAGATGTGACTTGTTTCAGACTATTTTGACGACGAAATAGAGCAAAATCAGACAGTAGTGTTATAGTCAGACAATGTAAGTCACTTAGTATTAACTTCATGTTGTATTAAATCAATGCCTCATTTACAAACTCCCCTAAAAATCATTAAAAGCTGTCACTCATCTTAGTTCATCGCATTCTCACAAAGTTCGCATGCAGTAGTCAGTCTCTAGAGCCCTGGAGAATAAAATAAAACTGATGTCACATGGACTATTTTTAAAATGTTCTTCCTTTCTGGGCCTTGAACGTGTCAGTTGTGTTGTTGTCTATGCGGGGTCTGAAAGCTTCATCAAAAATCTCTTAATTTGTGTTCCAAAGATTAACAAAGGTCTTATGAGTTTGGAACGACATGAGGGTGAGAATGCGACAAAGAGAACATTTGCAGTTTTGCGTGTTGTTAGGCAGTTTTGTCCACAACGGAGGCAAAATATCTACACTACAATGTCTTGCTGACCATTAATTGGCCTAATTCTTGAGCAACAGATGGGAAGGGTCAATTTGGGTGCAAGGTACTTGCCACACAATCAGCGGCCAACATAACGACTGCAACCTTAATGAACCGCAATCGTTATTTTCTCATTCAAGTCAAAGCAAAGTCTATTACGCAGAAAAAAATGTCTCTTTTTATTTGAATAGTTCAAACGTATGAGTGCTTAGAATTTGAGGCTTAAAATTATACACATGTTCCCATGATTATAGCCCTTCAAGCATTTCTTTTTCTCTTCATTTGAACACCAAATGGTGCCTGAAAATAAATGCAAATATCCGAGCGCAAGGCTTCTGTGTTTGCATAGATGTCCTCTAATCTTTCAATAAATAGCACCCTGTGCACCGTGTTTCATCCCGAATTTTCCATTCCGATCCTTGGCTACACAGAAATGCTTGATTGCGGCGGCGAAGCCCTTCGAGCACAATGTGGAGCTTTTCTTTCGGCTTTATTTCGGTGTGTTTTTTCCCCTCGAGAGAAAGAGGGAGTGAGCAGGCTGGGTATCCCTTGCGCTAACAGTTATATGCCTCATGTCACTCTGCTCTCCATCCAATCCTGTATCTCTCAAGAATTCACTGGTGCAGGTAAATGGAAAATAGCATTTATTCATTCCTCCAGGTCCTCCATGTTGTGTTTACCAATAGCAGCGCTCTGCTGTGCAGAGCTGACAGACAAAATCTCAGCCCTCCTCATCTTCATCCTCATCCTCTCAGCCCAGCTGTTGGTTTTCTTCCCCTTTGACCTTCATCGTCTTATTCCTAAGAAGACGAAAGATTTGTGTGGAAAAGTTTGCCTCAAATTGATTTGAAACTCTCGCTGTGTTTAAATGCAGAAAACACACAGATTTGCTCCTGCCAGTCTGAACCTCCTGTGAAGCAGCAGAAGTCTCACTGTGATGTGGAGGATTGACAGGCTCAGTCTTTCTAAGCAGAAACGAGATTCAAGCCTCTGTGTACACCTGATGACTCACAGAAGGTTCATTCTTTCCCTGTCTTTTTAGCGCAAAGTGTGTGTGTGACTGCGTCTGTTCTTGGTATTCCGAGACCTAATTGGACTACACCACATTTACACAGTGAGACAGGAAAGTCTGGCAAGCATCTATATTTCCCCGTCTTGCACGCCTGTTCTGTCTTGTCTGGGCAGAAAATTAGAAATGACAATTACGCTTTGCAGCGCACATCCCTCTGTTGTTTACGTATTCTGTACGATACTGTTTTGTGAAATATTAATGGAGCAGTCATCTCGTTATTTCACATTATTAATTCTAATCATAAAACTCGCTGCAAGTTCATTCCCGTTCTGATTAGAAATATTAGACACACTTCACGTGAGGTTATTTTTCTGAGGTGAGGTGGAATAAAGAGGCTTGTTAAAACTCATGGTGCCAAAGGAATCAAAATATGTAAATTAGACTTACTAGTACTACTGTTGTAACAAAGATCCTTATCAAATAAGTTAGGGGTTAGGGATAGTTCACCCAAAAATAAAAATTCTGTCATTAATTACTCACCCTCATGTCGTTGCAAACCTGTAAGACCTTTGTTTATCTTCGGAGCACAAATTAAAATATTTTCGAGAGCTTTCTGACTCTGCGTAAGCAGCAAAAGAACCATCATGTTCAAGGCCCAGAAAGGTAGTGAAGACATTGTTAAAATAGTCCATAGGACATCAGTGGTTCAACCTTAATTTTTTGAAGCTATGAGAATAGGGCTCTACGCTTACTTTTCTTTTTAGGAGCACTTGTGCTCCTAACTTAAAGATTTTAGGAACACAGTCAAAATGTTAGGAGCACCTTCTAAACAATAATCAAAAAATCAGATCAAAAAAGGTGATATTTGACTCCTTAAAGTGATTTACAAGGGAACTTTGTAAAGGCATTTACTAGCCAACTTTAACTTATGTCATCTTTTATGTTTTATGTTTTTTTTTTTTTTTACAAGTTATATTTTTTAAGCTTTTTAAATTCTAATTAAAACAACAGAATAAGAACAAGTAGAATAAGAACACATTACAAATCAAATGAAATCAGTCTTTAAAAGAATTTGTACTACGGAGGTGGCATAGAAGAACACAAAAGTGGCTTGTAGGTGTATTTTTAAAGGTGGCATGAGTGCAATCAAATTCATAAATTCATGTTGAGATTAATGTTTTAAATATTTTTGAATACAGAAATATTAAATTATTTAAATAACTGAAAAGATACTTTAAAAATGAAACTAAATCTGCCAGTAGGGGGCGGCAAGTCACTGTTTTTAATTACTGAATCATTCATTTGATTCGTTCAAATAGCTGATTCATTCAGTAAAGCAAGGTACTGTCTTTATGAATGGGAAATTGAATTATTGACTCACTAGATTTGTTTAAAAACACATTTATTCATAAACGAAACACCACTGAGTTTGAATAGAGATCCGCAGTGGCTCAGTTGTGACTTGTTTCAGACTATGTTGACGGCGAAATAGAGCAAAATCAGGCAATAGTGTTATAGTCAGACAATGTAAGTCACTTAGTATTAACTTCTTGTTTAACTGTTGTATTAAATCAATACCCCATTTACAAACTCCTTTAAAAATCATTAAAAGCTGTCACTCATCTTAGTTCATCGCAATCTCACAAAGTTCGCATGCAGTAGTCAGTCTCTAGAGCCCTGGAAAATAATTTTTGCGTGCAAAGAAAATAAAACTGATGTCGCATGGACTATTTTTAAAACATTCTTCTTTTCTGGGCCTTGAACATGTCAGTTATGTTGCTGTCTATGCAGGGTCCGAAAGCTTAATCAAAAATATCTTAATTTGTGTTCCAAATATTAACAAAGGTCTTATGAGTTTGGAACGACATGAGAGTGAGTAATAAACTTGTATTTTTGGATGTACTATCCCTTTAAGGTTTCCACTTGAATTAAGCCCAGAAATAACCCCAAACTTCAAATTTCCATCTGCTAATCAACAAATGCTATCTTGCAGTCCTTAGACTCAAATGGCCGACACTCCCAGTACACTTGCAGCTGTGCATTTAGCAGTGTGTGTTCGTGGTTGGGGCTCTCAGTACCCGTGTGGTTCCTCTCTTCTTTGTAGGAGCTTGACCGCATGACTGCTGGCAGGCTGAAATGTATTTTTGTGCTTTTTTCTGGAATATGAGAATTGGTTAGCGTGGCGACACAGCCTGTATTTTGGTGAGGTGGAGGAGGAGGTGGAAAGTAATAGACTCCATATGTGCGCCTGCCACGTCATTGCACATTGATGTCGGCTTTCTCTTGTGCTTTGAGAATAAGGCTCAGTAAGAAAGCCTGATGCGCTGACATTTTGAGCTACTTTTGTTGTGGTTCAAAACAATTCTTCTAACTAATTAGAGGTAATCCTGTCAGTCTCTGCCACGAATTCAGCTGAACACCATGAGCAAAATGTGCTTAAATTATATTGTTATGCTTCTTTGCCCTCCATCTACTTTGTTTACAGTTGGTTTTCAAAAGTGGCACATCAAACAAATCGTAAATTACTATTGTGACATGTTTGACAAATATATACTCTACTGCATATTGTTTATTAACGTGGAAAATAATTAATTCTTCAGGATTATCTGTCATGTCAGATGTCACATCGCAGCCCTTCCTTCAGGTACAAAGCAAACTTGCTCATTTAGACAAATGTGGTTTAATTTTATCCCTGTCAGAATATTTCTTCTCCTCTTTTCTTCTATGTGTCTATTATCTCATGTTTTACATGGACACAATACGTATTGTGAGCACAGTGACAGCTCGTACCATGTCGGTGTGATTTTAGAAAATAAGATGGGCCTACCCTAGTGAAAAATAAATAAACTAAAATGTATTTGAAATACATTTGTTTTATGCTAAGAATAATACAAACACATTTGCATTTTATACACGTAATAAAATCCACTGCAGTTGTATTTTTGGTATACCAAACTGGTATACTTAAAGTCTGCTAAATTGGAAGAACTAATTTTGTACTTAATGTACTTTAATTGTGTAGAAGGAGTGCTAAAGTTCACCTAAAGATGAACTGAAGTATATTTGATTGTGCTAAAGTGGAACTATTACAAGCATATTACAGGTACACTTTAAATATCTTGCATTCAAAGACCGGTATTATTTAAAGATCATACAGTCCTCATCAATAGTGACATTAAAACACATTTTAGACCTAATATTATTAAAAATATGCATTGTAACTCCAAATAAAGTAAGTCTTGCGTGATATGTCAATAAAGTATACTTAGTATGAAATAAATTACTTTGAAATATATTACTGTTTCACTAGATTAGATAAGTTTAATTTGCTTTGACTATTCAAAACTCACAAATTAAATGTCTGTATCTCTTTGCTTTCTTTTATAGATTGTGTTTGGAAATGTTTTGTAAGAAGTATGTTCACCAAGACTGAATTTATTTGATTAAAAAAAAGAAAAAGAAAAAAAAAAACTATACAAAATATTATTATAATTTAAAGTAACTGTTTTCTATTTTAGAATATTTTTAATTAATTTAATTTATTCCTGTGATGGCAAAGCTGAATTTCCAGCAGTCTTCACTCTGGGTCACATGATCCTTCAGAAATCATAGAAAATGTGATTTTTTTTATATTATATATATTTTTAGGATTCTTTGATAAATAGAAAATTCAAAAGAGTAGCGTTCTTTTCAAATAGAAACCTTTTGTAACACTATCAATGTTTTATTGTCACTATTAATCATTTTAAAGGATAAGTTCACTTCCAGAATAAAACTTTCCTGATCATTTACTTACTTCCATGTCATCCAAGAGGGTCATGACTTTCTTTCTTTAGTCAAAAAGAAATTAAGATTTTTGAGGAAAACATTTCAGGATTTTCCTCCATATAATGGACTTCAATGGTGGCCAACAGTTTGAAGGTCCAAACTGCAGTTTCAATACAGCTTCAAAGGGCACGATCCCAGCCAAGGAAGAAGGGTCTTATCTAGCGAAATGATCTGCCATTTTCCCCAAAATAAAACTTTGGATTTTCAACCCGCCAGCTCCCACTGAACTCCACTATATAAAGAAAAATCCTGGACTGTTTTCCTGAAAAACCTCTTTTTGACTGAAGAAAGAAAGACGTGAACAGCTTGGATGAAATGGGGGTGTGTAAATTCTCAGAAAATTTTTATTCTGGAAGTGAGCTAATCCTTTAATGCATCCCAAGTATTCATTTTTGTCAAACCTTTAAACTGTATATATATATATATATATATATATATATATATATATATATATATATATAGATCAGTTAATGTTAGATATTATTGATAATAGTAAGAAAAAAAAAACAGCTTTGCGTTCTTTTTGGACAAACGTTTGAACAGTGGTGTATGTTTTCCTGAAGGCTGGCTGTTTTTTTTGTTTTTGTTTTTGTTTTTTGTTTTTCCTCCCACCTCTGAGCATCTCAGCCTTGTTTTGGCTTTTGCAGCATTGGAAAACATTCCTTCTCCAGACACACTGCACCCCAGTAATCTGTTGAATATGTCATGAATAAATGCACTTTTTTTGTTTGTCAGTCTAAAGGCATGAAAGCCTCTATTTTTATGATAAAACACTACCAAAAAGAGGTAGTCGCACATAATCACACTTACACATGTAATATATGTAAAATATAAAATGTCAGTAAATATGGTTCTAGCTTCTGAAGTCTGTTGCAGTGGGTCTTTCCTCCCTGCCTGCTGACTTTTCAAAAGACTGGAATATTGATTCTTCTGTATTAGAGCCACTTCAAATTCCCCACTTTAACAGTTACAGTTTTTCTTGCCAGACTTACATCAGACACACAGTTGTTTAGAAGAACAAAATGCTTTTACAATGTGTTATGATTAATTAAATAATGACTATAGCTGCTGTGAACTTGCTTAATGCACTTTCACTGTCAGTTTTGTTGTTGCTACTGGTGTTTCACCACCAAGTTGCTGATGCAACAGCAGCCGTTTCCATTTTTCTATTCGCCTGGAACATTTTGCGTGCCGGGTAGTGTTTGGATGCTTGCCTAAAATGCTGATTAATTGTATCATAGTTAATTGTGTAGACAAGGTGAGTTATATGTTCCAGCTGCACAGATTTAAATAAATGCCACTCCATGAAAACAGAAATAAAACAGGAGAATGAGAGCGATGTTGCTCTGTGATTTCTGACAGCATGTTGCCGCTCAATTAACAAAGACAGCTGCAGCTCCGTTTATCTGCTTTCAGTTGCACTCTTTGATTCCAGGCTTATTTTCAAGCAGTCTGGATCCTAATTTGGACATGTATCTCAAGAAAAAAAGCCAGATTTTAAAACCCTATTGCTTTTGCTGTGAAAAAGAAAATACTTCCAGGACTGTAAAGTTGTCACATGGGTTTAGGTTCATTCACACCTTTGAAACAACAGTCCTCTGGATCCAATTAGAAGTGCCTGAGAGTTTCTGTGTGCACGATTACTCATCATCCAAACTGATTTCTATCAGTACGATGGCTCTCTTCTTGTGCAGTCCCAGCCTCCTCAGGGTCACCGCTTCAGTGCTTTAAATATCTGATAGTAATCAGTCATTTTCTGCTTTCCATCATGCAGAAGTAGAGCTTGATAGAAACAGCTGCAAGTGGCTATGAAACCGCACTTTTCATCCAAAATGCTCACTCTCACCGCTGGTTTATGTTGATTATGCTGCGCATGATTATTACTCATTTCTGTTTTATCCGACCCTAGTCCTGTCAGAATGAATTTATAGGTAATAATGAAACTTAAGTTAAACGGTCTTCTCAGTCGCAGACTTACAGCACCATCCAATCCACAGCAGTTGTTTTGCAGAGGGACAGTTGAGAAATAATCCTAGAGAACTCACTACAAGTTTACTATAATTGCTACAATAAAAGTACCATAAAGAAATCACTTATAAGCACATCTCTGTCAGAGAGGCTGGTGCAGTGGATGAGATTTAGGCTGAGGTCTCACAGAAGAATAGCTCTTTAACTCTCTTAGCTAGGCCAGGACCTCAGGGCATGATGACTGACCTGACTTCCTATCAACAGCAGGCTAACACAAGAGGTTAGCAGATTGAATCAGTCTCACTTTTCCCTCCCAGCTGTATACCTGAGCAGCTCTATCTAATAACGGAGGATGCTGGTGCAGAGGAGAACTTGCTAGAACATTCATACTCCTCTGTGTACGGCGCAGAATGATAGATGCGAGATACTGTAGATATTAATATCTTTTCTTTTCTGTCTGGTTTGTTCAGCATGGAATGAACATAAAAAGACTGGAAATGGTCTCTAACTCCCATTGGTCTCCTGACTATTCTTAGAGATATTCTTAGAGTTTCTCTCTTGGACTGCAGCTCTTAATTGGCTGTATTAGTGTATTTTTATGGCATTGGATAGGTATATAATAAATTCACAAACTATCCTTGTACTTAACTTTAGAAATGGACAATATATAGACAACTTTATTAGTATTGGTTGATTATTAGACTTTTTTTATTCTTACAGTATCTCTAGACCTTTAAATGTTTTTATGCTCTGCAAGGCTGTATTTATGTGATCAAAAATGTGTGTGTGTGTGTATGTGTGTGTGTGTGTGTGTGTATACTGTAATGTATGGAAGCCCGTTTCCGCCACTAAATAAAAAAGGTAATTGCGACTTTTCATCTCACAATTCTTTTTTTCTTGCAATTTCGAGTTTACGCCTTGCAAGTCTGACTTTTTTTCTTAGAATTGTGTCATATAAACTCGCAATTGCAAGTTATAAAGTCAGAATTGCTAGAAATAAAGTCATAATTGTGAGTTTATATCTCGTAATTCTGACTTTTTTTATTATTATGAGATATAAATTGCGAGTTATAAAGTCCAGTTCTGAGGAGAAAAAAAAAAAAAGATTGATATGTTTACAGAATTGCGAGATTATATCTCACAATTCTGACTTAATAACTCGCAATTTCCAGTTTATATCACACAATTATGACTTTATTTCTCAGAACTGCAACTTTATATCTCTTTTGACAATTGTTTGTATCACGCAATTCTGAGGAAAAAAAAAGTCTGAATTGTGAGATAAGTCAGAGCAATAACCTTTAAAAAAATTTAAAAGTGCTTCACTGTCTATACTTTCAATCATATTGACTCTTGAATGGTAGTATGATGTTCTGATGCCTAAATTCACTCAAAGCATTTAAAATGATTTATTTCTTAGTAGTTTAAATTTATTTTGACAAATTAGTTTAGAATATTAATAATTAGTATAGAATTTTAAAAATTGGCTCAAATAGTTAGCGCTTATCAATATTGCCCAGAATCTTAATATTGGTGTATTCCTACTTAGTACTAAAAAAAAAAATAAAAAAAATAAAAAATTGAATGTTTCAGAAGAAAAAAAAACAAAAAACTGACTGACATACTATAAATGTGTACTTTTCTGTGGCTTGCTTTTTTTTGTATGTAAATGAATCACAAGCTTTCAGTGAGGTTTAATGTTAGTTACTTTATGGATGGCCCTTTTCAAGCATATAGATCAAGTTGTCCTCCTGCCCGCGGCAGTATAATTTGAGTGTGGAGACAGGTTGCTACAGTACAGCAATTAAATTCACGCTGACATGAAATCATAAAAGTCTAATTGTCATTCAGTAAGCAGCTTGTCATACAATTTGCAGGCAGTAGGAAGGTGAGCATTACCTCGAACAGATTTGAATTTATCACCTTCCATGGCCAGGACACTTTCCACCTGCTGAAGGATGTGTAAATCACTGGTAAAACATTTTGGATTCCAGATGTGTCAAGTCCAACATAAAATACAATAAAATACATTTCCAAATATATTTCATAGCAACAGAAATTGGCTTCAGTCAGAGGGAGCTTTTTATTGCATACCAAAAAGAAGTTATGACTTTCAACCTGAGGTTTGCATCTGAATTTTAATGCCATGGCAAATGTGTTGTTACATACAGAGAGAAGGTTTGTTGTTGCTCTCTTTTTTGTCTAAAGAACTCTGTCAAGGGTCTTTTAAATGATAAAGGGTCACCTTAGTAGACAGCTCACTTTTGCAGAACTCTTAACTTACCACAGACTCTGAAGTGAACTAGTGACCATTAGTCTTTGTTGTCATCACATTCATTTATTCTGCTTTCACCTTGCTTTCCTTGTGCTATGAAACTAGTCAGATAAAACTAGAGAGATCAAAGAGAGCAAGCATTCATTTTTTTTGTGCATAGATGGTTTTAGTATTTTACTGTTACACTTAGATGGACTTCTGTGATATTTAAACCAGAGCACAGAAGACCTGAAGATTTATTTATTTTTTTGGCTAAAGATTAGCCATGAATTATTAAAGGAAGCATGAAAGCATTGGAAGCCAAAATTTGTAGCCGTGGGGTCAAGTGTGCCAGATGTTTCCTGAAAAGCTCTGCCAGTTGCAGTGATAGTTAACTTTGCATCCAAATGCTGAATTACTGTTAAATTAGTCTTGTTGAAAAGTCTTGTTGGGAAAGTTACCATTAAAAGAAAAAGATTTAAAGGGGTCATCGGATGCAAACTTCACTTTTACATGTTGTTTGAACATTGATGTGTGTTGGCAGTGTATGTACACATCTACCCTATAATGATAAAAATCCATGCAATGGTTTTTAATTAATCTGTAAAAATAATATCCCCTTTTTCAAATCGAGCTATTCTCAGATGCCTGTCGATAGTTGATTGACATGAGTGTCTTACCTCAGATCAGCTGTAACAGTCTAACCTCCATTGTTTCAATGCCGGAGCAGGGATGTAAGTTAGACAAGAATATCTCCGATTGAGCGATTGAGGTGTTGTGTTGCTGGATAATAATGAACATAGTGGTCGTCATTTACTCCCGACATCTGAGCCGCTGAAGATGCAGTGGATTACATTTGTTTGTGAAGGGAATGCGCCTCCCGATCTACATAAATGCATCTATATTCGCACAAATCATTCGTGATCCAGCTTCACTTACAGCAGAAGTGAGTATAAGGGTTTTTTATGAATCTCTGCAATCACCTTTCCTAATAACATGCTAGTTGCTATTGCATTTGAGCATGAAACTAAAAACTATGAAGCGCATTCAGCATGTTAAATATCCCAACGCAGTGACTTCAAAGCTATGCATCTCTCTGTCTTATGTCAATATTTTGGACCGCATGCTAAAGAATCTGAGCTCAGGGTGCCGCCTAAAGTGCTGCTACAACCAATCAGAAAAAAAAAAAAAAAATAAATAAATTTCACAATCAGCGTTATAATGATCGATCATCGCTGTCATGGCCGAGTACGCGAGTACTCGATCGCTGTTGCACATCCCTACCCTATTCCAGAAAAGGGGGCGGGACCAGCAGCTCATTTGCATTTAAAGAGACACGCACGAAAACGGCGTGTTTCTGCTTTCTCTCAAAATAGGTATTTTCGAAATGATCTTTCATTTCACAACTTCACAGGCACATTCTGGAGACACCTGAGACTTATATTAAATATTGTACAACTCACTGACAGCCATTTACATGTGTAGTATAGATAACCACAAGTACATATATATATATATATATATATATATACATATATGATTCATATATATAAAGATAGTCTTTTCATTTTGAATGCTAAAAATAATTTGTGTGATATCACAAGTAGGCATGTAAAGGTGATGGAAAGATGTGAAGTTGCACTCTCACTCTGGTACACACCCTCAGTAAAATGTTGAGAGCTGATTCAAATGGGAAACAAGTGCCACAATATGTTCGGATGTGTTTTGTGATTTTTCTGAAAAAAGTAACTTCACACAGTCCCCATGCAAGCTATTAGCCATTTAGATTTTTCAAACAAAAAGAGCTATGGCACAGAGTAATTAGTCAGTATCTTCAAAGAAAGTCTCGTAGTTATCATAGGCATTACCTGTGAAATGATATGGATGCGGAAGAGCAGTGCTGTCTAATTTTCATTTCAGAAAGTCTCCCACACTGTGATGGCAAGGCTGACTGTCAAAAACCTCTCCATTAATCTGTCAGTCATACCATTTCACCGGCAGAATTAAGTAAATAGCATCTCAGCTTTCGACGAGAGAGTGCATCTCCAGAACTGCTGTTACAAAGACTCCACAGGCTCTCATATGTCCTATTTAACTGAATGCAAAAGGTCTACAAAAGATTGGTTGAAAAAAGCATCTTGTGATTCTAGATTGGAATTTTCTTTTCTTTTGAATTATATGTTCGGGTGCCTTTATGATAAGTTCAGAAATGTATTCTTCAGCATTGCTCAAAGAACACTAACGAGCTTTAATTAAAGGCTATAATTGTGCTGAACCCATCACGGACGGGTCTTAATATTCCACCAAAAAGGGCACGGCCATGTTACAGGACGTGAATACGTTCTCTGTTCTTGCAAATTTCTCTCATTTAATCAGTCGCTAATGGTAATAACTGCCATTATGTGCTTTCTAAAGAATTACCACAGTATTTAGCTCCTCGTCAGAAAGGCATTACTCTTATGGTTTCATCCATACTAGTTTACTGCTCATCTCTCTCCCTCTCTGTTTTATTTTCTTGTACTCTAAGTCTGACGTGTCTATGAGACTCGAAGACCTATTTATGTCAATTTCTGCAGTGTAGGCCAAAGCAAGGCTCTTTCGCAAAACTACATTTCTTATTTACTCCAGAAAATTGATCCAGAGCTTGTGATGGCAATGCAAAATAACCCGGAATTGATATTTCATCTCTGCTTTTAGGTGGCAGGATATTATGCCTCAGAGCTGTTAAAAATAAACATCAACATGAGATGAGATGGTTACCTGTTTAGCATTGATCTGATTGCAAAATGAGGCACTATTTGTTTAAAGTATTTGCTGTTTGTCAGACATTTTAGTCATTTACAACAAGTGAAATTTTTTACAACAAAAAAGACGATTGCTTCAGCACAAGAAAAATGACTTTAAACATGACCTCAGTTTATTTTTATTTTTTATTTTAACTTTATTATTATTATTAAAAATGTAAAAAAAAAAAAAAAAGTGAAACATCTGTTTATAATTAATCAGTGGACAACTAAGTTGAATTTTAATTACTCATGACAAGCAATATTGAAGGAGAAGTTCACTTCCAGGACAAAAATTTACAGATAATTTACTCACCCCATTTTCATCGAAGATGTTCATGTCTTTCTTTCTTCAGTCGTAAAGAAATTGTTTTTTTATGATTTCTCTCCATATATTGGATTTCAATGGTGCCCGCGATTTTGAACTTCAAAAATGCAGTTTCAATGCAGCTTCAAAGGGCTCTACATGATCCCAGCCAAGAAAGAAGGGTCGTATCTAGCGAAACGATCGATCATTTTCTAAATTACAATTTGTATACTTTTTAACCTCAAATGCTTGTTTTGTCTAGCTCTGAATGAACTCTGTGTATTCCGGTTCATGACAGTAAGAGTAGGTCGAAAAACTCCCATCTCATTTTTTTCTCCAACTTCAAAATCTTCCTACATCGCTGTTTTACCTTTTTTTGTAAAGTGCATATGATCTTCTTTGTATGTTCCCCGGGTTGGTACTTCTGCAGCGATGTAGGATGATTTTGAAGTTGGAGGAGAAAATGAGATGGGAGTTTTTTGACCTACCCTAACTGTTCATGCAGAGCTAGAGGTTAAAAAGTATAGAAATTGTTGATTTTTTTTAGAAAATAACCAATCGTTTCGCTAGAAAAGACCCTTCTTCCTTGGCTGGGATCGTTTAGAGCACTTTGAAGCTGCATTTAAACTATTTGGAAGATCAAACTCGCAGACGCCATTGAAGTCCACTATATGGAGAGGAATCCTGAAATGTTTTCCTCAAAAAACATATTTTTTTTTACGACTGAAGAAAGAAAGACATGAACATCTTGGATGACAAGGGGGTGAGTAAATTACCTGTAAATTTTTGTTCTGGAAGTGAACTTCTCCTTTAAATTAAAATAATTATAACTTGAAAACATATGTTAAGCGATATAAAGTTATCAGGCCCTTATTGCAAAATAAAGCCCGACCGAGTGATTAGGAAGCCAAGGACGTGATTCATTGTTTCGAATTTAAATTATTTATTATTTAAGAAAAAAAAGAGACTTTGGTGTGACATGAAACACAGCTATGTAGGAAACCAGTTGCCTGGGAAATGCGGCAGTTGACCAATCAGAATCAAGTATTCCAGAGAGCCGTGTATATATAGTAAGTTGTGTTACTTATGAAAGCAGCACATGCACAATTGAGCAGGTGACACCAGTTAGAAGAGGTGATTACCATTTTAAGAGACCCTTACAGGCATAATGAATAGACACAAAAATAACGTCTGGATGAAAAGGTCAAAAGTGCACGAGTGAAAACTGGAATGCTGAAGACAGAGCAGCTGCAGCGGAGGGGAATAGTTTACCCTTGAAGTGTACGTACTGTTTCAATGACACATTCTCATGCAGACCTCAGAGATAAACGTTGTACATGCCGGCGGGAGCAGTTGTTATTATGCATGACATGCTAATACTCTGGTTAGCAATGACAATGCCAGAGCATTAGAAGTGTTTAAATCCGGTCTCCATCTGGTCTGCCACATAGACAACACAAATCATCATGGCCTATTGTAACGTTTATCTCTCATTCTTTCCAAATTTGCAGCATCAAGTACTTCATTTGTTTAATGGTGTTCGTGTTTACTCAATCCGAGCTGTAACAGCTTGTGACGGGCTTAGAGACGTCTGTGGTGGATCATTCCACGGACAGAGATCTGCCTTGTGTACACACTGCTGCGAAAGCGCTAGTTTTCCCATGTTTCAAAGTGTAATTGACCAATCTGAGATCCACAGCGCAACAGCTAAATCATGTCATACTTACCCGGGCTCTTCTCTATCCAGATGGAACGAGAAACAAAGCAGCAAAGCTGCATGAACGGTCGCTGAGTATCTAGCACAGTCTTTGTGTTCCTTGTTGTTGGTTATTTCTGAGTATGAAGGTCATTTTCCATGACGCTGCATCCTCATTCTCAGCTGAAAGTTTATATTTACATATGAAGTGAGGTTCTAAGCCATTAAACAGCATGGAACTGATTAGAAAGCTTCCTGGCTGCATATCATGGGTGAAGATTTTTCACACAAAGGAGCACCTGGTCCTTTCGGAAAGAAAGAGAGTGATAAATGGGAAAGAAAAGAGAGAAAGAGACAGAGATGAAGAACAACCACTGTGCCTTAACCTAAAAACCACTTTATTTCCTCAAAGTAGCCTGAAAGCCAGAGGTCCTCGGCATTGAAGGGTGTGGAAAGATAAATGTTCCCATATCTAAAATTAAATAAAATTAGCATACTTGTTCATCCTACATAAAAAAAGTCTGTCAAGCAAAAACGAGATAGTGATGATAGTGGTAATCTGGTATGAGCCAAAAGTTTAATAATGTTTCCTATCAGCGTAATCGTCTTCAAGAAAAGTCTGAAATTAATGAAAAGATAAATGCGAAAAGTTTGCGAAAGGGTATGGGACTTTTGCAAACTTTAGATAACTATGAATTCAATAAATTGTTACTGTTTCTATGAATACTAAATCAGTGTTAATTGACATAATCTAGTCACACCCTGCACTCATTCTGCATTCCACAGCTTGTGTCAAAAGATAAAGGGCAATTAGAGGTACTTTTCACATGAATGGTCAAATGCAGCCATTTTAACCCATTAAGCAATTTCAAAGACAATGGGCAGGTTATGGGGAATGGGGTCAAGTGTTCTGTTGAATCGGTTTTCCTTTTAATTTTATTCTTATGTCTTTGTTGGCCTTAAAGTGCTAACCGAGCCCTGGAGAACTAATAAGCTAGTCTGAGTACAAGAAGTGCCAAGCTTTTAATAAAAGAGGATGATTGCGTGTTCTCTGGGAGGAGAGAGTTCTGCAAGCTTGTTTTACCATGTAAAAGTTTTACTAGCAGTTTTGATGGCTCTTAATACATTTCATCCGTAATATGCATGTGAATAATTTATCAGTCATTTATATCAGATTTTTTCTGTGCAGCTTTTTGATGCCGATGCAACAGAAGCTGTCCTTTAGTCGCACAGCTTTCATCTGTCTTTGACTGCTGTTGTTTTAGGAGTGGAGGAGACCACTGTGAGCCTTGCTGAGCCAGTCTGGCAGGTTCATTTTCCGCATGATTTAATGAGGTGCTGAGCTAACCCGGAGAATCCGAGGTCTCACTGTAATCATTGCGTTTTATTTCCTTACCAGACACACTAAATGAAGAGCTCAGCAATGGCTGAGACGGATATACATTATTCATGTTGTGTGTTAAATGATTCTTGCGATGCGGGGAGCGTGTGTGTTTTCTAAAAACTACGATTACTGAGAATCTAATGATACCATAGTTTAAATCAGTAGGTTTTTAACTGGGAACCTGATGCCTACAACACATTCTCACTCCCAAACCGTTAAATATTGACGCTTGGACAGGACCCTTTGGCGTCACTTTTTGACGCACAGGGTACCCCCTTAGCATCATGTCACGACTTTCAGGGTCCTCCATTGCTGTAAATAAGAAACCCTTGGCCTCAATATGCTGACGCAAAAGGCACTGGCAATTTTATCGTCACGATCAAATTATATATATGGGGTAATTTTTTTTGCCATTATTGCATACATGTTGAGGTGTGATTTTTTTCAATTTAATCAGTCACAACAGTTTTATTTACATTACACTATTTACACCTTTATGAGCACGTAACCCACCCCCTGCCCCTAAATCCAGCTATTTGTCAATAAAATACAGGATATAACAGGCAAATACAACTACAGTCTAAATTTATTCAAAAATATTAGTCTTTCAAGTCTTCCAGAGCAAAACGATTGATTTCCAAGAGGAAAAAATGCCATCGCATCTCTATCCACCGTAAAGCTCATCCTTAGGGTTGCCAGGGTTTCACAACAAAATCCTTCTAAATGCTACTCAAAAATACCTCAATCGCATTGCAAGGGGTTTCCATGTTCCTGGGGATTAAATACACATTTTTGGCGGGGTTTACCTGGTACAGTTCACATTCCTGAGGCTAAATATAAAGTTACTGGGGTCGCTTCAACCTGTGGCAATAGTGTTAAAGTAGCCTAATTATGCAGGTGAACCACAGACAACACTGCTCATCCTGTGTGCTGCAGTCTGTGCGCAAATAAAAAAAATGAACATGAAACGCCAGAAGAAGTATTACGTGAGCTTTGGTTGTGAAATACCATTGGTTCTTGTGTGTCTCGTGAACAGTGTTGCCAAGTCTGCAGTTTTCCCAGGGAATTAGGCTATTTTAAAACTTTTGCCGTGGATTGTTTTTCATGTCCGCAGGTTAAAGCGACTTCAAAAACATGATATTAAGTCAAAAAACCCTGTATTTTAGCCCACCAGCCCCCCCCCCCCCCACCAGGGACCCCCTCCAAAACACCACTGGGCTAGTTTTGAGTAGCATTTTGATTTTGTTGTGAAAACCTGGCAACCTTGTTTTTGAAAGAGATGTGAGTGTGTGAACGGAGTGGGATCATTTTCAGCGATTAAAACCTTATATTTCACTCTCTTCATCGCATAAAGATATTGTATGGCCTCAGAAGACTCAGAATGCAACAGGACTTGTTTGTAATGCTTTTATACTGCTTGTTTATGGTCAGTTTTTGCAATAAACAACTGTGCAATAAATAACTGTGACTGTACAGGGTAGGAGTGGGGTTAGGTGCTCCAATGAAAGTATAACTTTATATACAATTATTTCTATTTTTATGCATTCAAACCATTAAATTAAGGCAAACAACTGAAAACAATGGAGGACCCAGCACATCAAAAAGTGGTGCTAAAGGGGTACCCTGTGCATTAAAAAATTATGTCTAAGGGGTCCTGACCAAGCGTCAATATTTGACAAGTGGTAGTCCATGTAAAAATTTGGGATAGAGAAAAAAAATACTGTTTATATTTTATGAAGCATGTCTGCCTAGTATAATGATGCTCGAGGGCTTGAAAAAGTTTAAAACCCCCTGGCCTGCATCTTTTGGTAACATAAAACATCAATTTTTAACATTAACTATAATCTCTCTGCTGGCTAAGAATGACTGAAATGTACAGATTAAATTTGAAAGAGTTGCAGTACTGTATATATATGCTAAGAGGCAGAATGAACTGAAGATGAGACCATCGTATCACGGTTAAAGGGTTCTCCAAACACAGAAGGGTTGACATAGTTCGCTTTGAACGTGACCATATTTAGCACTCTTAAACAGTACTGACACCACATTCTGCTGCTGCGAATGTGGCCTTTGATTTCACATATACAGCACTGTCAAATCTGCTCTCTGTCATTTTCGAAGTGAACAGTTTGTTGTGGGCTGCTGTCCTAAGACCACATGACAGTTATGCGTTTGGAGTGGGCTGCTGCCATACTGCTTTTGTTTTAGCCGTGTAATCTTGTCTTTTGGCACTGACTGCTGTTGGAGCCATTCAGAACTGTGTCAGACAGCTGTTTGCTGTCTGCTGTTGTTCCCTTTTGCAATCTGCCCCCCTTATCACAGACATAGTCATATTATTATCATCATCATCATCATCGACTGAAGATGACCACATTTTTTACATGCTTTAAACTGATTTGCAGTAACATTATTACTTTAATAAAATATTGTATATTATATTTTAAAGAATTGTTATCAGCCAATAATATTATTTATTTATTTTTATCAGCTGATATGATTATACACCTGATTTTTGCATTTAGATTACATTTTACCAAGATTACATTTCATTTAATGCTCATTTACAGCTAATCATTAGCAACACTACAAATTTAATGAAAACACTAAATAAGGTGCAATTTGTTAACATTAATGATAATACGAACTAAGAATGAGCAAAATTCTTAGTGAACAAATGTGAAAGGCTGATACATTATTCACTATGCATTCACTATGCATTAACTAATATTAAGGGGACATCAGATGCCCATTTTCCACAACTCTTTAGGATCTTCATGAAATGTCTGCAACATACTTTGGTTAAAAATTCTCAATGGTCGTGTAAAACAACACTATTTTTACCTTGTCAAAAACAGCGCTGTTCACAGTGACCGGTTTTGGTGCCTGTCTCTTTAAATGATAATGAGCTACTGCTTACCCCGCCCCTCTCTTAAATTTTTTTGTGCATTCGGTGCAATGAAATCTATTTTAAAGTGTTACCAATTCAATAAAATAATTTTAAAAAATCTAACTTTGATAGATGTTTTTATTTGTTTATTTAGACAAAATTGTGTAGAGTTTTAATACTTACCGTTGATCAATTCTCAGTCGTAATGTGAAATGTATTCTGCTCTTAATGGGAATCCATATACTGTAACATGAAAAGTCGAGGCAAAGTCCCATGATTGCTAGGAGTACAACAGAACTATGCTCTCTGTGAAATTGTAAAACTTTGCCACATGATATGAAATCCATAGCAACAGGACGCACCCCCTGTCCCTCGAGATGAGCAGTCATTTTCGCTCTGTGGAACAATTTGACATAAATTCCCTCTGCACTGGCATGGTGAAGATGAGGTGCAAGTGGATCTTTTAATAGCTGACAGGGTGGGTATGTTTGATTTTCAAGCACACTCCTTCCCACAACAACAAGATCACAACAGGAAAAGATAAGTTAACGACATGGGAGAAATAAAAATTACACCTGACACATCTGAATGGATGAAATTGATCCTCTTTGTCATTATTACAAAAAGTGCTTCATTTGTTGAGGAATATGGGATTTGCTGTTTGTGTACAGATGTAATGAATCAGACAGAGGAGATGACAGGCAGACAGAGAGTGGAGCCTGGGAATAGAGCCCATCTGACATGCTTAGCACAGCAGTTAACCACAGTCCTGCTCCTCAGCCTCTCCTCTGTCAAGGGACCACACACACTACACACTCTCACTCTTCTGCTTACTCACTCAATCAGTTTTCTCAGCCTCATCCCACTCTCAAATCGACTGCTTAAAACGATTCGCAATTGTCATTCAGGAACATGTACACTGGGAACCTGCATTTTACCAACCCAGGCTCATTGGAAAAACATGCCTGTGGCAAAATCATATTAGCTTCATGCACGTTTTGTGACACTTTCAGAGTGATCAGGCCAGTGAATGGTGCTAAAACCACATCATCTGAAACAGATGAACATGAATCTGGCAATGTTTGTTATATTGGTTGTTATTGTACTGTATGTATCATGGCAGTTCAGAAATGAAATGCTCTGTGATCCTAAAAAGGTTAGTGCTCAGGCATATCACCTACACTAAATCTAACAATCCTTAACAGTATTAATTAAAATCATTGGATAGATTCATTTCCTGAAGCAAACATGCCATTTTATCTGGCTTATAAAAGTTATTGAGCTTTTTATTGACTCATGCTTTTATAGGACTTATACCCTAGCACTCAACATCACAAGTGCAGTGCTGTACCAGTGGAACTGCTGAGCAAGTTTACTGCATTATAAAAGCTATACAGTTGAGGTCAAAAGTTTACATCCCCTTTCAAAATCATTAAAAAAAAAAAGTTAATTATTTTACCAAAATAAGAGGGATCAACAAAATATGTGTTAGTGTTTAGTACTGACTTGAATAAGATAGTTCACTTAAAAGATTTTTACATATAGTCCACAAGACAAAATAATAGTTGAATTTATAAAAATGACCCAGTTAAAAAGTTTACATCCTTAATACTCTGTTGTTACCTAAATGATCCACGGCTGTGTTTTTTTTTGTGTGTGTGTGTTTGATAGTGATAGTTGTTCATGAGTCCCTTTTTTATTCAGAACAGTTCAAGTGCCTGCTGTTCTTCAGAAAAATCCTTCAGGTCCCAATTCTTTGGTTTTCCAGCATTTTTGTGTATTTGAACCCTTTCCAACAATGACTGTATGATTTTGAGATCCATCTTTTCACACTGAGGACAACTGAGGGACTCATACGCATCTATTACGGAAGGTTCAAATGCTCACTGATGCTCCAAGGAAACATGATGCATTAAGAGCCGGGGGTGAAAACTTTTGAATTCTTAAATTTGAAGATCAGGGTAAATTTAATTTATTTTGCCTTCCGGGAAATATATAACTATCTTTTGTAACCTCTGAAGGGCAGAGAAAAAATATGATATTATCAAAAATAATTAGCAAAATAAGAAAAAATGTACACATATTCATTCTGTTCAAAAGTTTTCACCCCTGGCTCTTAGGAGTTTAACTGTTCAGGACAAACAAGGGACTCATGAACAACAATCACTAAACAAAAAAACACAGCTGTGGATCATTCAGGTAAGAACACAGTATTAAGAATCAAGGGGGTGTAAACTTTCAAACCGGGTCATTTTTATAAACTCAATTTTTGTCAGTACTAAATAAACATTAACATGCATTTTTTTACGATCCCCCTTATTTTGGTAAAATAATTAAAAATTTTAATGATTCTGAAAGGGGGATGTAGACTTTTGACCTCAACTGTACGTCAAAGACGGCATTTAAAGCTAAACTCAAATTTACTCAAATTAGTCCATGGCTTCCATATATTGTTACTTGAAAACTGTCATTTTCTGACACCAGATAGGCTCCACCCACAAAAACATCATCACCAACTATCCTCGACTTTTAAAGTCACCATTTGACCTTATACTGATCACCACACGTGCTTTCAAAGCAAAAATCAGCTGCTTGTGATTTAACTTCTAATCTACAGACAGCAGCTGCGGTTCAGTCAGCTCTTATTAAAGCAGAGGCCATCATGATGACCAAGGTCTGTGAATTATCATAATGTGTGTAAAAGTTTGCCCTGATCCGCAGATAAAGATCGAAATCTACAGAAGCCCAAACCATCATTAATCTTTAGAAAATAGGGTATTAAAATAATTAAATTTAAACGCAGCTTTGAAAACTCTGAAGTGTCACCGATGAGTGTTTGTTTGTAAACGGTAATTTCATCTGTGCTCATGAGAAATTGCACTGACATATGTTCGATGTCTACTCATTATCACAAGGGTAATGAATCATACATCCTTATTTTATTTTTAAAACACATTTTTTAAAATGACAATGTCTCATCTTCCATTCCTCCCTCTGCCTGCACTCTTTTGTCTCTCTCTCTTGTCTGTCTTTCTCTCTCTCTCTTTCCCACTCCACCCCAGGGCCCAGTCATAGGGGAGAATGTGTGGCTGGGAGATAAAGAGGCTTGTCGCACCGCTTGATAGCCATTCTCCGATAAGATCTAGTTGCTGTCCATCAGGCTAGCTCATAGCAATGGCTGTCAGTGGCGTCCTAGGAAATTTGTCAGATGCACAAGCCTGTCATATCACTGACATCCCATAAAGAGCACCTACACAAACAGGTCTTTGGTAGGATTCATTACCCTCTGATGGCTGCTGGATGAAAGGGGGAGACATCACAGTAATGACCCTCGATAGGTATTGTTTTTAGGCAACAAAGAGAGCGGAAAATAGTGTTTTGGAGAGTTTGATTTTGACAGCCCGAACATCCTCTGACATATCTGTTTAACAAGGTTTTAAAATGTTGAGTGTATGCTTATTTATGAGTGGGATATGTCTTTTTGTTATTGCATTGTGTCAAAACAGATCACAGATTGGTGTTAATCTTGTTTAACAGTGAATAGTTGAACAGTTTATATATATACATATATATAAATATAGCCTTGGTGAGCAGAAGGGACTTTAAATAAATAAGTAAGTGATTAACTATACTAATAAATAAAACAAAAAAGTTGGAATTAACACCACAATTGTGTTATATTTGAGGGACAGCTAAACAATTAGCAAATTATGTAAAGTAAATTTAAGACTTTCAAAATCAGTTGGCCTTTACCAATACCATGAAGGTCTAACGCTTCTAACATTTCACAGGAGACATATCTGTCCTTGTATATCAGGACCAAGTTAAACAGCATCATTGTTTGTCTCCTCCTCCAGACGAGGCATTGTCCCTGTCTAGAACAGCAAGGCCAGCCTCAACAATGAACCTATCATCTTTGTATTGTCACTCTCTGCATTGCCAACACAGTGCATCTCAAACCTCATTCTCACCCTGTCCTCTGAATTTCCATTCTGTTGTGTAGTAGACAGAGCAAGAAACAATGAGCATCCTCGACCCTCATCTCAGATGTACTGTACCACAATTGCTTTAATGTTTCTGAGAGCAGAATCTCTCCACGCTGTAACCTTTAATGCATGCGCTATTAGAACGTGTCTGTTATTTCACCTAAACTCAGAAATAGATGAGGATAATGGCACAGGAAGTGGACACATTTAGAAGCAACTGCTAACACAGCAGGTGTGCCCTCATCTGAATCGCCGTCAAGTCAATGCACAGGGCTGCCTACCGCAGAGCAGCGCTCTTGTTAGCTAGGGCAAAATGATTGGGGGGATTTCTGCAGTTTCATTCTAAATCTGTTTGTCCCGTGGTCTCGAGAGAGAGTCGTGTAGGGGCTCAGATAAGCTCTCTCTGTGTTTTATTTTGAGGCGCCTCTTTTTGTTAATTACCTGCTCCCCTGAGACCCCACAAGAATTCAAGCTTCATTTAATAATAGGACCAACATTCATCATGGGTCAGTGTGACAATTACTGTTTTGTTATATATGGAGAGTTCAGATGCAAAAGCCTCTGATGTTCATCTGATATATATATATTTTTTTTAAATAAGCATTTTTATCAGGCTCCTATGTATAGGTTTTTACCAAAGTATTGGTACTTCTGATTGAGCCGATGCTGGGATTTAGTGAGTTTAGTGACGTAAAAGTATTTGGTAGACGTATATTCTGTGCCGAGAGCATTCACTCAGTATCATTATCTCATTTTTGACAGAGGTGGCTTTTAGAGGGTTTTGCTTTTGAACTCTTCATATATGGTTAACTGCATATTTATTTATATTTATGCAACGTGCGATTTGTGAAAAAAGAAGAGGGGGGGGGGAGAACTTTTTTCTCTCTCCATAAGCAGAGGTTGACCCAACTCCAGTAAGGCTATAGCCTAAGTGATCTGTAATGTTAGTGTAATCTGTTAACAACGCACATCATAAACCTGCCTTTTTAGGCAAGTACCATAATGGGTGTCATGCCATGAAATGTTTTTAATACAACGGAAACTGTAATGCGATCACAATTTAATAAAAACATTGTAAGTTACGCCTGTTAATTGTAATGATTTAATTTCCATGGTTATTGGAAGAAGGATCCCTTACAAAAATTAACCATGATTTTACTACAAATAAAACCAAAAAAACATGGTTACTATAGTTAAACCATGGTAACCACAAACTAACCATCGTCTTGCTACACTAAACAGTTTAACCATGGTATTTGTACTAAAACTATGGTTATCAGTGCGCCTAAAAAAAACATGTTTACTACACTTACTACGCTTATGACAATAATAAAACCTTGGTTAATTTAAATAAGGGAAATTATATAGCTATATCAAGCTTTGTGTATTCTAAAACAACATGAAGATCGAAAGATGGTCTGAAACACATATTTTCAGATGTATTGCTTATTGTTAGTTAGCCAACATTACCTTATGGAACCGTGTTGTAAAGTATTACCTGTAAACCTATATGCAATTAATTTTTGCCCACCTTCATTCAATCATTCATTCATTCATTCATTCATTCAACCAGTCCAATAGCTTCTACACTGTGTGCGCGCGACCACCTTGTAATCAAAAAGAGCAATTTTTAGATCGTTGCTTGTGTGTTAGAAGAGCACTGGCATCCCAGATCGAACACATTGTCTTCCATACTGAGCATGTTAATTGCCTCTGAGTCAATATGTTCACCCTCTCCTCTGTGCATGTGTTCCCTTCTCAGCTCAAGAGGTGAAGTGGGAAGCCATGTGAGGGCCCCAGGTAGCCCACAACATCATATGTGATGATGGTTTTAATGATGGTTTTAATGCTGTTTATACTGCGTTTTGGATCACTGTTTTTTTAATATTTTTATATAGGTTTTTATATAAATATATTCAAAAAAGCTTGTGAAATATTAGAATCACTCTCGAAAATATTATATTCTGTATGTGAATGATTAGTTTGAGCTCATGTAAACAAATGGAGAGCACTTTTTTTCTGTATGCGCTTTCTTTGAAAAGGATTACGTTTTTGCCTCCCACATTATTTTCTTGACTCTGCTTTTGTCATCAGCCTTCAGCCATTAGGATGCTGTTTGAATAACTGGAGAATAAGGAAATAAAAGGGTTTAAAAAAAAGACCTTTAGAATGCAAAGTTTTTTCACTGAGCTTTGGGCTGGGACAGAAACTCCTTCTGTCTAGACATTTTATGACGCCAAGTAAAACTAAATCAAAGACACCATACTTGTGCAGTCACCTAAAACAACACTTTAAATTCTCATGGATCATTCATTGCAGACTTGCTCTGCTTTTAACTGTTTTATTTGGTGATTTTGCTATTTGAAGGCATTAATGTCTGAATTTCTATAAAGCTGCTTAGAAGCTACATGAATTGTGGAAGGCACTATGCAACTAACATGAATTGACTTGAAAGGTTAAAGATTTATTTAATTATGTCCTTATGTATTTAGTCTTCAGTGCAAACTGATGCTCAGTCATTTCAGTATTGTGGCATTCTTGAGTCTTGAAAGACTATTTAGAAATAATCTATTTTATTCAAGTTGTTACCAAGTTGTTGGCCACAGATATAGCGATATTCAACCAGACTCTATCTGTAGATAGATAGACAGATAGATAGATAGACAGACAGGTAGATAGATAGTCTCTTATCTGCCTAGTCTCTTGTCTAAAGACTGTGAAAGGATTTTTAAAGGAAGTGAAAGAAATTGCTAAATGAAAGGCTTCTTTGCTTTCTTTTTGTTTTCACAGCCAGGGATTTAGACCTGTGATGTATGTCAAGGCAGAAACTTTAAAACTTCATTGCCAGGGTAATATATTTCTAATTCCCTGCCTGGGTAAATCACTGACAGAGAATTGGATATTAATTTTCAGACTCTAAAGAAGCCAAAGAGTGAATTATGCTTCATAAGATGGATTACTGAACGGCATGACGGTTGGTTTTATTGCTGTAAGGGAAAAGAGACTTTTTTTCACCCTCTGTATAATTGATTAATCCAAAGTGCAAGCAACTGTGTCAACTGCAAAGGTGTGATTCTTTCTTCTTCTTCTTCTTCTTTTTTTTTTTTTTTTTTTATAGACAGATTACCAATGTGAGTAGCTACCAGCCTGCATACCGATATGAAATGTTTATTTATTGATGCATACAAAATAACACTAAAGGTTGGAGGGCTGGAGTTGGCTGCAGCCAGGCAGTCGAAGCGGGGGAGAAAAACAGCAGGACAGGAAGTGTAATTCCAAATCCAATCTTGCTCAGAGGCCAGGACAAATGCACCATTCAAATGGAACAACTGAACCAAAACCCAAACCAAGAGTTTAGATAACAGAGCGAGGGCTATACTCAGATGAGTGTGCAGAGGAAGACTGCAAAACATTGCCTCATGTCCACCTCCTCCCTCTGGTCAATAGTTAGACTATTCCTCCCACCACTCATTTGTCTATACCAAATGTAGCCACAGTAGCTTTGAGAATTTTCTCCTCTGATACAAGCTCAATAGTCTTAGAGCGCCTTAAAATTAACCTCATTTGCATCTGACTGCAATTTGCATTGAAAGCAAAAGTTATTACAGCAAAATCACAGTGTTCTTGGTGGAATTGCTACTTCAAATTTAAATTACTCCCATGCTCCTTTTATGTTTTTGAATGCAGAAATTATTTCCTGGCTTTGATTGTTACTGGTTTAGTTGAAAGATTAAAATCACTAAAATTAGTAGACATAGGTTGACAAACTGTGTGATGGTGGTGTTTGGGGGGTGCGGAAACTTCACTTTCACACTTTCACATCTTCTGCGTTGACAATAGATGTAAGAAGCAAAGAGACCAACAACTTTTTATGTTGCTCCTGCAAAGCGATAACACTTTTTTTTTGATTGCAATGTAAGAACCATATTATATAAATATATAAATATGTGCCTCTGGACCAGTCATAAGTAGTATGGGTATATTTGTAGCAGTAGTCAAAAATACATTGTATGGGTCAAAATTATTGATTTTTCTTGCCAAAAATCATTAGGATATTAAGTAAAGATCGTGTTCCATGAAGATATTTTATAAATTTGTTACCGTAAATAACGTTTGTATAGTAATATGCTTTGCTAAAAACTTCATTTGGACAACTTTAAAGGCGATTTTCTCAATATTTTGAATTTTTGCACCCTTAGATTCCAGATTTTCAAATAGTTGTATATTGGCCAAATATTGTCATATCCTAACAAACCATACATCAATGGAAAGCTGACCCTTATGACTGGTTTTGTGGTCCAGGGTCGCATACCAAAAACAAAAACACCACTGCCTAAGTGCCTTATTGGGCTTTATGTATAACAGGGCCAAGGACAATGTTCTTGGTTGTAGATTAAAGCCTGAGAATAGCTCTTTGAAAATGTGAATGCTGAGATAAACTTCATTAAACATTTAATGTTGCTGCTGCTTGGCTTATCTGAGAGCACACCATTCTGACATTAGGGATGTGACATGCTATCAGTTCTACATTGTGTCTTAGCAGCTAGCTGTTTCCATTTTGTCCTCAAAGCTCATCCCTAGATTTTCCAGATCAAGGCCTGGTGACATTTGCCCAAAGGATTTGTAGAGAAAAAAATGGCTTTATCCATCCAGGCCCAATGGAGGACCTCGGTTGGTCACAGAGTACAGACCCAGGGTCAGCTCTCTGATCACAGCAATCCATTTTAAGAATAGGGAAGGTTGCAGATACAAGTTAGCAGGGCATCAGCAGTTGTAAGACTGGGTTTTAAGCCGATACAGATTCAGTTCAGTGTTAAAGGTGACATATCATGAAAATCTGACTTTTTCCGTGCGTAAGTCTTTTTATTGGGTCCCCAGTGCATCTACCAACCTAGAAAACGTGAAAAAGGACAACACGGTTAGTTTGTTTTAGAAGCTTGCGAAAAAGCGCGTGCATTTGATTTCACTCTTTAGTGATGTAGGAAGGGGATCTTATTATAATATTACTGCCCCTCAATCTGCTTGTTACCCCCATGGTGCTGTCATTTTATTTCGGAAATGGCAATGCTGTACCAGTTCTAATGCCATGGCAAATGTTCAAGGCTGCACAGATGAGCACAGAGTACTATTTAAAGTTCCAGCCTCAGAAGAGACAAGAGAGCAGTGCATTTATCGATGCATTTACTGTATATTACACTGCTGCCACACCGATCTAATATAAACATGTGATTTCTTTCCTAGCTGTTTACTTTCACAGACATAACTGACTATTTTTATAACTCCTGTGTGTTTTTAACATCAATGTGTTTGTATTTGACAGTTTAAGCAATAAGATATGAAAGAGAACTTAGTTTAGTGCGCACATGCTGTGCGACAGCCGCTTTTTTTGTGTGTGTGCTTCAGATGTGTACGCTTAGAAAACCCTGTATCAGAAGTTTTAACTAATATGGTTTAAAACGCATGATTTCTGCGTGACAGACATGATAATCAAAACCAGACTGATTTTTTTTAGCAAAGTATCCGAGGTACGAGCTGTTAGGGCACAGTTCTATTCTTGAACAGGGGGCGGGGAGCAACAGCTCATTTGCATTTAAAGAGACATGCACGAACACAGCATGTTTCTGCTTCCACTCAAAATGGGCATTTTAAAAACATTATAATTAATGGTCTGTGGGGTATTCTGAACTGAAAACTCACAGACACATTCTGGGGACACCTGAGACTTATATTACATATTGAAAAAAGGGACATAATAGGTCCCCAGTACTGTTCAAAAGTTTTAGGGTTGGTACGAATTTTTTATTTTTTTTTATTTTTTTTTAAGACAAAAAAAAACAGGAAAATACAGTATAAACAGTAACATTATGCATTACTATTTAAATTTTCTATTTCAATATTTTGTAAAATGATTATATGCCTATAAATGTATTATTATTATTATTATTATTATTATTATTTTAATATTATTAGTGCTGTTGTTGTTAGTGTCCATGTTTTTCCTGAATAATTTTCACGCAAACATGGATATATGTAGATCGGGAGGTGTATTCCCTTCACAAACAAACATAATCTACTGCATCTTCAGCAGCTCAGATGTCGGGAATGACGACCCCTATGTTCATTATTACATCCAGCAACAGAACACCTCAACTGCTCAATCGGAGATATTCTTGTCTAACTTACATCCCTGCTTTGGTATCGAAACAAAGAGGACGGACTGTTACAGCTTATCTGAGGTAAAATGCTCATGTCAATCAACTATCGTGGGAGCGGCCTCTGTCGGTGTGACGCCACAACAACAGGCATCTGAGAACGGCTCGATTTGAAAAAAGGAATATACACTGCCAACACACATTAATGTTCAAACAACATGTAAAAGTGAACTTAGCATCCGATGACCCCTTTAAGGAATTCCTGTAAAGTACTTGTTTTGCGTACCAGCAAATCTGTCCGTGTCCGGCGCTGTATGAAAATGAGCATGGCTTGCAGCGCTTAAGTTAAAATACTGTTTGAAATAATAAAACAATTTGTGCCTTATCAGTTTGACAAAATCCCATGAACTTAACCCTGATCAGGAGCTGTATTCGTGTGCCCTCACCTGTTTTTAATGCTTCTAACCTTGTGTCGCTTCATGTCATCTACACTGCATCACTGCAAAGTGATAAAACTATGGCACCATGTGCTTTCTAAAATCATTTTCATAGGTTTAACGTTATATTACCAGCTCGAAAAATAGACGGGAAATGTAAAGCATCATTCCAGCAGGACGAGACTTCTGCATTTACGAAAAAGGTGGATATTTTTGGATAAATAAAATGTTCAGAAGAACAGAATTTATTTGAAATATTTTTGTAATAGTGTAAAAAGTCTTAACTGTCACTTTTGCATTAAGTATACAAAGAAATCTTTAAATGGTGTACATGGCATTAATGTCACTGAAAGTTGACTCCAGGGTTTACATTATTGATCACCAGTCAATCATAATTAAAATGTGCATTAAACGTAAAGGCTCTTAAGTCTTTATATTATTCTGTAATTTCTAATGAGCTATGTGGGTTGAGTGAGGAGAATAACGATTTATACATAAAATGAGCTACTACTTAAGACGTAGGGCACATGCAGTGTATTATTCATTTATTAAAATTAATGTTTCATGCAGTCTAGAGAGGGGTCAAAATTATTCAGCTCACATTGCTTTATTCATCTAATTTTAAGCGACCGTTTAAAGCTCAGCTGTATTCAAATGTTTTGTTACAAATCATGCAATTTTCAACAGGGATCGTATTGACGGCATGTTGATGAGGCAGAGGGAGAGAAGAGCAAGAGCTGGATGAGGATACTATCTGTAACAATGTCAGAGCTGTCAGATCAATATACCTATGTCTGAGCCCAAATAGTTCTGATGTCCTGCTTGTTTTTTACTTCTTTTTTTTTTTTCCATTTGGCAATAATGATATTTTTAAGTATTCTGTTCTATTAGCAACTGTCTGTTTTTTAAATTACATGAAACTATAATTTGGGACAGACGCCAGAATTAATTCGAGCCCTCAAATGGCGCATTATCAATCTATGAGCAATTGTCTCCCTCTGCATATTCGGCGTTACACATGACCAGCTGACATTATTTGTTCAACATTCCGTAACATTATAAATGGTAATTACTCCGAAAATTGTTTTTGGGCTTTCGGAAATGTTGAGAAATTCTTATTGATGTAAACATCTCTAAAATGATATTTCACACGGTAATGGCTAATTTTGAGGAAAGTGCAAGAAGTTGCACACTAGCTAGTTTTTGGCAGTCCAGAGATCTGCTTTAGGTCTTGAGTGGCTCACCGACAGGGTTCCTGGGGATCAATGGAGCAGGAGTGGAGACAGACTGGAGACAGGAGATAATTGGGCAGAACAGGATGTGGTGTGGCACCATGGCCGCCCAGGGGGCTTCAGCACTAATCCATGCCTCCCGTCAGGGGTGAGACTGGGGAATGACTATCTCAAGCACTCCCCTGGCACTGGATCCTTTGGGAAACTCCGTCAGTCAGTTTCTCTCTAAGCATCTGTCAGCCTTCCCGCCTGACTTTCTTGCTAACCATCAGCTCTGTCCCCCTCTGAGATCCTTCCTTATCATATCGTCTGACCTCTGGTGGCACCGAGAAGATCAAGAGTATCAGGTACTGGACACTGGTTTGGTCATTACTGGACTGAAGAAGTTGTTATTCCCTCTCTTTGTTGTTGTTGAAGACAATTGCTCTGAGGGGTCAATTACGTGACACCGCATGTAGCACTTTGTAACATCCAATTTGATTCCTCTAAGTAATGCAATAGAGACAGAAAAATTAAGTGACACCACAGTCATTGAAAGTTTGAGGCACGTGGGAATTAATGTCCATTATTAGAGAGCTTCTTGTTGGTTATTCTGAATAGAAGCCTGGAGAAATCCAATCAGACCCCTGCTGAAGCTCTTTGAGAAGTTTAATGAGTTCTTACATTCATTGTGTTCTCCCAACTAAGCTAAAACCCCAAGTGTTTCCAAAAAGATGCTAACATGGGAGATGAGAAAATGTATTCAGAATTATTATTTTGTATTTTGGTTGAAATTGATTTTATCCCATGTCAAATGGCTTGATGCTCTGAGTCATGGGACTGCAGGCCTCAGCTGTGTCCTGTGGGATTCTTGGGGTTCTTAGTGACATCTCAATTCAAAGTGGCACCATTTGGATTTTAAAGTGTGGCCAATGTTTCTGTCAGGCTACCCAGACCTCCTTCAGCATGCAGAATATTTATCAGGGAACATTTTGCATTTGTATGAAATCAACAGAGGAAGGAGCCTGATGAATGTATGTATGTGCTGGCTCCACTAATTCACCACTGTTGGTATTCTCTCTCTCACACACACAGCTTTCAGCAATGGGTTAGAATTTTAAATATCCTCCCTTGGCCAAGGGCTTCATGATTGACGTGTGTCATACTGTCTTTCCCTTTCTTTCTCTCTTTCTTTCCCCACTATGCAATGATATTGTGTATTCTTATTACAAGAGCAGTTAATATCTGTTTTTGCTTTGAAGCAACTGTACCTGGCCAAAAATATCGGCACCCTTGCAATTCTGTCAGAAAATGCAACACTTCTCTCAGAAAACTGTTCCAATTGCAAATGTTTTGGCATTCACATGCTTATTGTTTTTGTTTGCACTGCAACAATACACACACACACAAACAAAAAACAAAGAAAAGTCAAACTTGATACAATTTCACACAGAACGCAAAAATGGACTGGACAAAATGTTTGGCACCTTATCAAAATTGTAAGAAATAATTGCTTTTCAAGCATGTGATGCTCCTGTAATTTGTATTTAGACACACCTGTGGCAAGCAACAGGTGTGGGCAATATAGTAATTACACTTGCAACCAGTTAAAATGGAGAAAAGTTGACTCAACCTTTGTGTTGTGTGGCACACTAAGCATGGAGAAAAGAAAGAAGTGTAAAGAGTTGTTTGTGGATTTGAGAGAAAAAAATGTGGAAAAGCATGGGTAATCTCAAGGCTACAAGTCCATCTCCAGAGATCTTAATGTTCCTGTGTCCACTGTGCGCAATATCATCAAGGGGTTTACAGCCCATGGCACAGTAGCTAACCGCATTCGACGTGGACAGAAGAGCAAAATTAATGAAAAATTACAACGAAGAATTGTTCGAATGGTGGATAAAGAAACCTGATTAACTTTCAAACAAATTCAAGCTGATCTGCAGACACAGGGTACAACAGTGTCAGCTCGCACTATCCGTCCGCATCTGAATGAAAAGGGACACTATAGTAGGAGACCACTGCTGACACAAAGGCATAAAAAAGCAAGACTGAAGTTTGACAAAACTTATGTGACAAAACCACAATCCTTCTGGGATTGGGCAAAAGCAGATGAGGCAAAAGCAGAGCTTCTTGGTAAAGGACATCATGGCACTGTTCACAGAAAAAAAAAGAGGCCTTCAAAGAAAAGAACACAGAAAGTCCCTACAGTCAAACATGGTGGAGGTTCAAAAATGTTTTGGGGTTGTTTTGCTGCTTCTGGCACTGGATGCCTTGGTTGTGTGAACGGTATCATGAAATCGGATAAGTACCAAAGAATTTTGGGGCACAACGTAGTGGCCAGTGTCAGAAAGCTGTGTCTCAACCAGGGGTCATGGGTCTTCCAGCAGGACAATGACCCGAAACACACTTCTAAAAGCACTCAGAAATGGTTACAAACAAAGAGCTGGAGAGTTCTGAAATGGCCAGCGATGAGTCCAGATCTGAATCCCATAGAACACTTGTGGAGAGATCTCAAAACAACAGTTGGGAGAAGGCATCCTTCAAATCTGAATGACCTGGAGCAGTTTGCAAAAGCAGAATGGTCCAAAATTCCAGTAGAGAGGTGTAAGAAACTCATTCATGGTTATAGGGAGCGATTGATTTTGATCTACCAAATATTAAATTAAGGGGCCAATAATTTTGTCCGGTGCATTTTTTGGGTTCTGTGTGGAATTGTATCAGATTTGACTTCTCATTTTTATTTTTTGTGTTGTTCCAATGCAAACAAAAAATAAATAAATAAATAAACATGTGAATACCAAAACATTTGCAACTGTGCTGGTGCCAATATTTTTGGCCATGATTGTATGTACTTTAACGTTTAGTACAGCGTAATAGCTTTTCTATCTGTGTGTTTTCCTAATTTATGTATTTTAATTAGGGCAAGGGGGCTGAGAGGTTGCAAAACACAACGTTGTTACAGTAGAATTCCTCTGTTTATGTAATCACCTCCAACGTAACGAAAAGCGCTCCTTCTTGCAGTGTTCACAACAATGAGCATCACTTTGTGAAATTTGTTTATTGGTTGAAATTGGCAGATTGAGTTTCTGCTTCTGATTGAAAACAAAGCGCTAGGATTGTCTTTGTGTGTCCTTTAATGTCTTTGCCAGCCTCTTGTGCGATGCTGCTTATGTCTTGATGTGATTACCGTCAGTGGTAGTCTCTTTCAGATGCAGAAAATTAGATTTTCAAAGAAAGAATATAAACCACGAGAATGCTTTGACAGCAGTGAGTGAGAAGAAGAACCAAATGTAAGACTTTTGGCTGTGTGTGAGGCTGCAAGGTTAAACTCGATGTTAAAAATGTTAAAAAAAAGTCACATAATACAAACCTGTTCATAGTAACACGTTTCTCACTTTTGTTCTTATAACATAAGGTGTTTCTATGCTGGGGAGAATGGGGAGAATGTTGTTGTGCGGCTGTTCCTGCCCTGCATTTCTGCCGCTATGTAGCAATGTGGCTTCGATCTGAACGACTAACTTTCCACCCTCCTTACATTTCTTATATCACATCTTCCTACAGTCGTTCACGTGGCTATTTATAGTGCCACATTAATTTACTGCACATGGGACTCTAAGGGCCACATGGCCGTTCTTTTCCTCTAGCAACTCCATTGCATGTGGTTTCAACCCTTTTATTGGTTTCCAGTACGCCCTGTTTTTGCTGGAGGAGTTATGAGCCGTTCATGGATGGAAGCCCAGTCCAGGGCTATGGCATTGCAAAGTCTTTGAGCGCATATGTGGAAAGTTTGAGAAAGATATAGAAAAGAAAATAGTGAAACGTGCAAAGGAAGTATGTAATCTAAGACTTTGAGTAGCCTTAAATGTTTAGATGACCTGCAGAGGTTGTGGGAGAGCTCACTGCCAGTCCAAATCAACATATCACTCGCCCCGAGGACAGATGAGGTGGCATTTCAGTCTGAATTTCTGTGCTAACCAAGGTCGTCTCTGTTAGCCCCCTGATTTTAGAGAAAACAACTTAAAGAATGTGGTCTGCCACGCCGTGGGAGGCTTGCACCTTGTTATGTTTTTCCTAATTGATTTGAGACAAAATTAGGTTTACTGAAGAGACAAACCCTGGAATGATGATAAATCAAATCTTCCCTCTGTTTTTAACAGTAGAGAGTTTGCTCGCTCCAGGCCCACATTACCATTTCACCCTTCTGGGAGCCAACATCTGGAACTGATCCCCTAACTGCTTGGAGAATTGAGCATCAACCATTAAAGCACACACACACACACACAAAGGAGAACTTCTAGTTTCTTTATAAAAGCTTTCCAAAACAGCAGTCGTTGACATATATGCTTATTTATAGCTTTCAAAACCATTCTGGTTCTTCTCTTTTTGCTTTATTCACCCAGCACACACACACAGGCACACGTCTAGACAGGAAACACTGATCATACATTGAGAATAAATTTACCAAGAACACATCCATTGCTCACTCTCACATCTTTGCAAACCTGTGTGAATTTCTTTTGTTTGCAGAACATATAAGAACATGCTTTGAAGACTTTATGTTTTGTTGTGTTCCGACTTTTACATCTCATAATTCTGACTTCTGTGAGTTTACGTCTTGCAGTTCTGATTTTTTTTTTCTCAAAATTTTGTCATACAAACTCGTAATTCTGACTTTTTCTCAGAATTGTGAGATATAAACTTGCAATTGCGAGTTATAAAGTCAGAATGGCGAGATATAAACTCACAATACTAAGAAATGAAGTTGAAATTGTGAAATATAGACTCGCAATTCTGAGAACATATCAGTCTTCAAGAAACAGCTAAAACCACATCTCTTCCATCTTTATTTGACACTCTCATCTAGCACTCTCTATTCTAATTCTATTCTTAAAAAAAACACTTGACCATTTAAGACTTGCACTTTATTAGTTTTCTAGCTGTTTATTGAAACAAAAAATGTATCCATTCTTTTTGTACTCTATCTTTTAGTTTTCTTTTTATTTATTATATAATCAACAAAAAGCAAAAAAAGACTTCTAACACTCGCTTGCTTTATTCTTTCTCTGTTCTAACTGTTTTCTTTTGATTTTTTTTATAGAATTAACAACAACAACAACAACAACAACAACAAAAAACATTTGCATATCATTGCTCTTTTGTTGATTTTGATTGCTTTCATTTGTGAGTCACTTTGGATAAAAAAAGATTTTTTTTTGTTGTTCCCCTCGGAGCTAAACTTTATAACTCACAATTGTGATATATGTCACAATTCTAAGAAAATAAGTCAGAATTGTGAGAAAAATTCTGAATTACAGATATACAGTAAATATGCAATTGCCAAAAAAAAAAATAAATAAATAAATAAAATGCAAGTTTGTATTTCTGATAAAAGAAGTCAGAATTGTGAGGAAAAAAAATATGATTATGAATATGAATATTACATCTTACCATGAATTGTAAGATGTAAACTCGCAAATGCGAGTAAAAAGTCAGAATTGCGAGATATAAAAAATAGTCAATTGCCTGATATAAAGTCTGATTTTATTTCTCGCAAGTGCAAGTTTATATCATGTAATACTGAGAAGAGAAGTCAGAACTGTGAGTTTATATCTCACAGTTTTGATTATATACACTCGCAATTGTGAATTTGTGGCCTGGTTTTACAGACAGAGCTTAGACTAAGCCAGGATTAGGCCATAGTTCAGTTAGGACATTTAAGTATTTTTTATGAACATGCCTTAAAAAAAACATTACTGGTGTGCATCTTGGGATAAAACAATGGTACGGATATATTTTAAGATCAATCAGTGCAAGTTTCTTTCAGCTGAAACAGCTCAGACTTACATTTTAGTCTGGGACAAGGCTTAAGTCGGTGAAACTGTGGGTATAATGTATCTCACAATTTCTGAAAGAAAAAACCTCCAAACTGCAAGAAAAAATCTGAATTGTGAGATAAAAAGTCACAATTACTTTTTTTTTTTTTCTCAGTGGCAGAGATGGGCTTCCATACTTTTGTCTCCATAAAATGAGGGTGAGTACATGAGGACAGAATATTTATTTCTGGGTAGACTGTCTCTAAATTTCAGATTTGGAAGAACTTTTTAATGTTCTTTAGATTTCAGTAGTTTCAGCGAATCTGTCCATTCACAGAGTCTTTCAGTTGCGCTTGATATAAAACTGTTTTGTCTGAACCCACAGGTGTTTATTATTGTGGCTCCTTAGCTACACTTTAGCTTAGTGAATGGTGTTCCCAATTATAGGTTTGACTGCACAAACGCAATCTTTAAGGCTTAAATATTTTTGGAAGATTTGTTGAGGATGACAATGCTGTTTACAGTCAGCAAACACCCCAGCGAGGTGGATGAAAACTGACAAATGATGAATAGATTACTGCATCTCTCATCTTTACTCCGCAAAAGATTATTCCCAGTGTGAGTCTGGTAATCACTCTGCTAACAGGCCTTAGAGCAAATGCTCCTCTGTTCACATAAAGCCAAGGCGGTACAGTGTCCTTTGTTTACTGTTCCAAACTCCTGCACTCATCTATGTACAATCTGGAGATAGCCTTCCTCTCTGCCCTCGGCCACCTCTGCTCTAATCAGCATAAAAGCTCCCTAAGAGCTCAAAGATGAAGAGAATTGGCCTCAATTACACAGGTAATGACATTGTTTTCGCTAAGATACTTAAGGGAACTTGTGCCAGCAGCAGCCTGAATCTATACCAGAGTCATTACATGATCTTTAATGTAATCAGTAGTGCCTTCTTTTGCAGGTTGGAGTTCCATCACTGCTCTGATGAGGGAGAAAGAGGGAAAGTGGATTTATGTAGTAGTTTCCCAGCATTTACTCCAGAGGCTAGATGTAAGCACAGGGAAGCCACATGTTTAGTGAGACATGCCAGTCTCATGTGAACTGTGGAAAGCTAATTTTAAGAGAGAAATGTAGCACATATTCTGTACTGATATCAGCTGAAACAGGGAAATTGGAACATATAATAAAAACTAGTGACTTTTGGTTTCCCACAGAGAGGAAAAAAGAGCAAGCAATTGGTTAGTCAATACCCCGATTTCTCTCTCTTTTTTTATCCCCTACCCACATGAATAATGGCTTCTCTCAGTGCTGTGCTATTTATATAGAGCACTGTAAAAAAATGATTCTTAGATTGCATAAATATACTAAAAGAATAAAAAACAATAACCAATGAGTTGATGTAGTTTTTACTCAGTACTTACACTCAAGTTCTAGCAATTTAAAAAAATAAAAATAAAAAAGGTTGGGATTTACTTCTTTTTTGAAACACAGCTTAAAATCCATAAAGAATTAAGGTGTTATTTATTTATTTATTTGAAAACCTAAAAATGCTTAAAGTTTTCCTGCCGTTCAAAAGTTTGGGATCAGTAAGATTTTATTTATTTATTTATTTATTCATTTATTTAATGCAGTCTCTTATGCTCATCAGAGTTCTGTTTATTTGATCAATAATACAGTAAAAACATATTTTCTGTGATGCAAAGCTGAATTTTCATCAGCCATTACTTCAGTTTTAAGTGTCACATGACCTTTCAGAAATCATTCTAATATGCTAATCAATTATTAATGGAAACAGTTTTGCTGCCTAATATTCCTTTTTTGGAATGTGATATAAAATATAAAAAAAATAACTGCTTTTATTTTTTTTAAATATAAATCTTTTCCAACAATATAAGTCTTTAATATCATTTTTAATCAATTTATCACATCCTTAATGAATAAAAGTACTAATTTCTTTCAAAGAAACAAAGAAAAAAACTAAATTACTCACCCCAGTACAACTGTTTCCAAAATTGATAATAAATCAGCATATTAGGATGATTTCTGAAGGATTATTTGACACTGAAGGCTGGAAAATTATACTAAAAATTCAGCTTTGTATTATAGGAATAAATTCTATTTTAAAGTATATTAAAATAGAAAGACATTATTTTAAATTTCAAAAATGTTTCACAATATTACTGTTTTTTTTTTCTGTACTTTTAATCAAATAAACACCTTAATGAGCAGACTCATTTAAAAAACATTAAAAATATTACTGAGTCCAAACTTTTGAATGGCAGTGTACATATGTATTATGTGTTATATATTTATAATATTGCTATGCTTTTTAGTCAAACCAGCAAGCATAGCATATGAACTGTGAGACGAAGTTGCATGTGTGTGTGTGTGTACTTGTATTATGGGGACCAAATGTACAGTATAACCAGTTAGAGTTTGGTTAAGGGGATAGAAAATATAGTTCTTACAGTATATAAACCATTATGGAACGTCCCCATAATGATAGGAATAACAGTGTTGTGTGTATGTCCTCATTCACCCTCTTCTAAACATGCACTGGGGAATGAATACTTAATATTGTTATATTTTTAGTAGTTTTAGTTAAATCAATATTGATTTTGTTGTTATGCATTTGCAGTGTAGACAGACAGATGTGTGGTTTAAATAATAGCAGAGGCACATTTTATATGTGTGCTTGCAGAGCACAGACAAGGAAGAAAACAAAGGGACGATGCTCTAGAGTTAGTGTGCCCGAAAGATGGACAGAGTTTTTTGGTATGAGTGAGGTTAAAAGTATGAGTCAGTATTCCTATCAGCACTGTGTCAGCCTCTCCCAGACACTCCAGCAGACAAGCTTTATTAAAATATACCTTGCCTCTGCCAAGGTTATGCCAGTGATAATCTCGCAAAACTTTCTAGCACTATGCACAGCCGACTGAACTGCAATTTCAAAGATTACAGATCTTGTCATACAAAATATCATCATTCGCTCCAAACTGAAGAAGTTTTGTGGGAGCAAACATCTAAATGCTCCCGAAACACAGTGTTTCAGAAGAGCGCTTTAAATAACTGCCATTTATTATAGACAGGCCTGACAACCACACTGCTGTTGTTGCTTATTTTATTGTTCACAGAGAAATCTAAACATTTCATTTTGTATGCAAATGTGATGTAGCATGATTTTTTGCTTTCATTGAAAAAGTCTTTTATAGTCTGCAGTCATTCTAATAATACGCTGTGTGTGAATATACTTGTAATTGACGACTTAATAAGTTTTTAATCGCATATTGATGTGGGTTATTCTATTTTTTATTTTTATTTTTATTTAACCTTTATTTAACCAGAAAGGACTCTCTGAGATTAAAAATCTCTTTCGTCCTGGCCAAAATGGGCAGCAATACAATCAGTTTCATCACAGATATACACAACACAGACTAATTTCACTTAAAACAATTACATATCGTTAGATCATCTTCCATTTGCCAGAACGGTTTTAAAATGATCCAGAAACAACAAATTTTGTAATTTCAGTTTCGAATTTTGAAAATTCCCATCAGATGGAGCTGCATATATAAAAGCCTTCTTACCTAGTTCAGGTCTAACAGAAGGAACAGAGAGAGTATAACAATTTTGTGAATGAAGGAAGTATTTCTCAACAATTTTCTGTTGTTTAAGACAACAGAGATAAGAAATTGTACCACTATAATTAGGGGTCGATTTAGAATTTGACAATGTGAAGAAAAAAGTTTTCCTTTTTCCCAAAAACCCAAACATGACCTTACATACCTGCTTTGAAACAATCTAGATTGTATAAAGTGCTATATAATTAAAGGTGATCTGTATGTGCATAAAATACCATCTATGTTTGCTACTATCCACCATGTTACCTTTATTGGGTAACACAGTTGACAGGTAACTTAGTTGACATTTTTATTGTTTTGGGCCTATACTCAACATGATAGCCTGGAACTACTGAGGATATGGTATGTTTACAAATATATTTTCATAAACAAAACATCATTTTTAGTTAAATTGTCTTGTTAAAATTTGCTGCAGTAATACTTGGGTAACACTGTTGACAGTCAATTAATCCACTCTTGACACAGGTTTGCTAGTTTAACCAATATTAGGGGAAAGACAGAACATAACTTCTAATATTTCATCCATGTGCTTCTAGAGTAAATATCATCATATTGTGCAAATTATGCGAGAATGGGTCAAACCATTCCTTTTTGAGGGGGTAGCTAGCGAGTAACTTAGTTGACTGTTTTTTTAGACACAAATAATACAAGTTATATCATAATAAACACTTATTATTTTTGAAGCACACACCCAAATGTCTTGATAAATGTCTTGAAAACAAACTGAAGGCAAAACTACGAAATTAATTTCATTTTCATGCTTAAATGCAGAGCAGAATGAGCATCTTTACAAAATCGGACAGCTGAATACTACAGAAGATATGTTGTTTTTTCAACATATAGTAGTGTGAAAAATTAAGCATTGGGGCTTTATATTGATGAAAATATATTAAAATGATACTTCACGGACATGAGATGTACCCACAATTCTAGAATAACTCTTGTGTTCTCCATGTTCATATCCTCCTTAGGCAATCTCCTGTTTTTAGCTGTAAAACTGCGGTTATATTTTCTGAATCTCAAGTAAAGTGATGGAAACGTCTCCTTTCGGCATTTGACATGCATGGCCTGTCTAATGCACTGCAACATTCTATACTTAAAATAGAAGTAACAGTCTCTCTGTGCGGCGTGAATCAGCGTGCCTAGTAACCCGGCACACTGAACTGTCTGTAAGGCATCCATCCGTGACATTTGTTTGATGATGTTCTCTCCTCTGTCAGTGTGTTTTATAATTACGGGTATTTTGCAAAGGCTGTTGGCTCAATAGAAACTCAGGTTAGCATCTTTAACGCACTGAGACACCTTCATAGTCGTTTTACGGCATAATTATGATCGCATGACCGCATTAATCTAGCGTTTGCACAAATAGCGTCGCTTGTTATACATTTAGCGAAATCATGTAGTTACTCATTTTTTTGTAGGCCTACGTGTGTACAATATATTATAGGACTATTTTTGTTTCTGTACCAGCTGTAAATAGCTGTACCCTTGAGGGTTGGGACGGGCTAGAGTGGCTTCCTCCACATAGTGAAATAATTACTACGGTTCAAAACGGTATGAGATTTGATTGCATGTTTAGTATGTTATTCCACTGAGAGGCACTATGTAATTTGGAGACTGATGACAATATTGCTTTCTCCTTGGAGGAGAAAAAGAACATTTGTATCTGCATTTTTTTTCTCTCTCTCTCTGAGCATTTATCAAAGATGGTGACCCAAAAAGATGGGAAATTACACATGAGAATGGGGGAAAAAAAATCATGTGCGGGACTGGTAATTATCCACAGAGAGGGACTCGCTGGTGTCAGGTGATGCTGGGTGGCTCTGCGAAAGAATGCTTGTGAAGTATCACCCGTGTCCGTTTGTGTCCAAGTAACATGCTGGACTGATCAAAGCCACGGCCGTCAAGTCATATCAGGAGCAGTCGAGAGTGGAGAACAAGTTCTGGCTAATGAATGTCAGAGAATGTAAAACATGTCAACTGGACATTTGGTCAAAGCCTCATGTTTCCTCTCAGCATCAGATGGAGCCATCCAGCACCCCATAGTGTGTATATCCTGCGTCAGGAGGGGGACCGTCTGCAGACAGCAGGGGGACCAGGCTGTATTGAGGAAGGAGAGGCATTTTCAAAGCTCACTGAAGCAGCGATGCATTTCCCCCCTGGCTAGCCGAGTTTAGAGAGCCCCCGTAAACAATGACAGGGGGCCATCATACATGCCCTCTGAGGGCCAGGCACAGAGATAATCATCTGATAGTGATGACGGGACTATTACCCGAGTGCTTTCATTCTCCTGCTTCAGTACACAGGCCTGTGTGTTTCCATCTCTGTGACACAGAGTTCAGATTGCAGTGTTTAAGCCTGTCCGCTTTGTTTTCATATACTAAGCCTCGCGATAAGCTGGTGAATTTATACACGTCTCCCCTTTTTTTTTGCCGCAAATAGAGACTCTGAAATCCTACACTATATCGTCTCCAACAGGGTGTGCCATCATGCATTATGGTGCATGTGGAATCACTTGTGCTGAGAAAACACACACAAAAAATGTGAGGTCTCACTAGAAAACACATAAAGGCTGTCAGAGCTAATTGTGCTGCGTCTTTGATCTGCTGCTGCTATCGAATCTCAACATTTCAAGCGGCGTGTGAAAGCTTGATATTGCTCAGAATGGATCACTTTTGCTCCAGGCGGTAAACTTATACTGCATGCAAATTCCCCAGCAGTCAATAACTCCATGTGGTACATCTCACGTGGCATAAGCAATATCCCAAATTACTCCGCACGGACCTCTTGACTTCTCAGTGTGATGACAACTCCAGTCATGAGGCCAAATGAAAATAGAGGATTTATTTGGAAAAGACATCACTGGGAAGGTACAGAAAAGAGACACACATCGACACTCTCACAAATGGGTTAATTTGTTTTTATATCTAGTTGTTAAAAACTACAACAAAAATTCAGAGCCAGGGGTGAAAACTTTTTTAATTTGAAAATCAAGGTAAATTGCACTTAATTTGTCTTCAGGGAAAGATGCAAGTAGGTTCTGTTGCTTCCGAAGGGCAGTACTCAATGGGGAAAAAAAAATGATATTTCAACAAAATAAGAAAAATTTGGACATTCTCATCCTGTTCAAAAGTTTTCACCCCCCGGTTCTTAATGCATCGTGTGTCCTTTTGAAGCATAAGTAAATGCTTGAACCTTTTTTAATATTTTTAATAGATTTTTTTCTGAAGTGCTTAGTTTAACTGTTCAGAACAAACAAGGGACTCATAAACAACCATCACAAAACAAAACAAAAAACACACGTAGATCATCCAGGTAACCGCACACAATATTAAGAACGAAGGGTTCCCAAACTTTTGAAGGGGTTATTTGAATAATTTCAGCTTTTTTTTTGTCTTGTGGAGTGTATGTAAACATCTTTTATGTAAAATATCTTACTCAGGACAGTCCTAAATAAAAAAATTACATGCATTATGTATAAGCTCTGTTATTTTGTTACAATTATTCACAGATTCTGCAAGGGGTTCCCAAAATTTCGCATGCCACTGTATATTGACTCAAGTTAGAATGAGCATATAATTTCAAGGTCACTGCTTAGTCATATTTGAAGGTATCCTAACAGGAGTAGAAGGGCCATTTTTAATGCATATTTTATAAATTAATTGCATTCTGAAGCATAGTATAAAAAACTTAAAGGGCACCTATTATGCAAAAATCAGTTTTATAAGGTGTTTGAACACAGTCTGCAGTGTGTGAAAACAACCAGCCTATAATGGTAGAAATCCACCCACTCATTTTTTTTTATAATTCAAAAAAATTATAAACAGTCTCTCTAAACAAGCAATTCCAGATTCTCCCTATGAACACGCCATTGTAGGGAGAAATACCCACCCACTGTGACGATCTCTGCCCTATTAGCATAGACACAGCCCTGAGTGAGAAGCAGCAGTCTGCCATTACCGTTTTCTTGCTGACACTATGAATAAATTTCATTATCAAAAGAAATGTCCCAGAAATAATCAGTACAGTCCCCTATATGTTTAGGGATCAATACCAGCGCTTTGTGTGTGAACGTCAGCTCCAGACAAAGTAAGTGTCACATGTTTATTTTCCAAATTGAGTTTCTTGGCACTTTGTAGGGCTAAAGTTGCTAAAGCTACCATTGTCTCTGCCTGTTTTCACTGATGCTGCTTTCACGTGCTACCAGAATGATCGTATAAAATTTCAAATAAAAGCAATGTAAAGTCAGCCGCTTGAATTTGTCGAGCACATAATCACAAATGGGACTTATAAAGTTTGTGACAGCACGCAATAGCTGGTCTCTCTTGTTATTTTTATTGTGCCGTGCTCCCTGTCTGTGTAATTCATAAACGTGCGTTAATTATGTACAGTACAATGACTGACTTTTAAACCGATTCCGGCTGAACACTGCTACTGAGAGTTTTGACATTTTCAGTGCATAAAATTGTTCTGTTTTGTTTTAGCCGGGTCTTGAAGCTCCGCCCTCTTCTGAAAAGGGGGCTGGGAGCACCAGCTCATTTGCATGTAAAGGGACAAACACAAAATAAAATTGCCACAAATAAAAGTGGCAGTTTTAACAAGCTATAAAAAATGATCTCTCAGGTATTTTGAGCTAAAACTTCATATACACACTCTGGGGACATCAGAAACTTATTTTATATCTTGCAAAAAGGGGCATAATAGGTCACCTTTAAATGAGATATTTGAAAAACAACTCTGATAAAAATTAGAGAACACTCACAGATACCTCCAAGTTATTGGTGTTAATCTGGGACCTGGTGTTAATTTCTTTAATTATATGACAAACCGGTAACACTTTATTTTGATGGTCACTTTTGAACATTCTGTTGACAAGTAATGTGGTACCTACATGTCGACTTACTCTCATTAGAGTATTAGTAGACTCTCTGCTTAATATCTGCTAACTCTTTATTGTGATGGTCTCGAAACAGACATTTTACTGACTATAAGCAACTTTAATCTAACCCTAACCCTAACCCTACCAATCTACAGTACTAATACTACTAACACTCTAGTGAGAGTTAGTAGATATGTAGGTGCAGCGTCACTTAGTCAACAGAATGTGTTAAAGGAACCATCAAAATAAAGTGAAACTGACAAATCCTATTTAACTGGCACCGTTTCTCTAATTTTCACTGAGATTGCAAGATGACGGACCACTCTAAGGTGACTGAAACCCTTGTACAGATAAAGGCCAAAGGGATGACACTTTAAGCCACTGCAAAAGAAGTTGGTCATTCCAAATCTGTGATTTCTGGAATACTGCAGCTTTACAGTGACAGTAATTAATTCAAGTCTACTAAAAAGGCTGCTCATTCACGTAAGACAAATGCACGAGAAGGATAACGCAGAGACTCTTAATGGGGAATCGGTTTAACACTGCAGTGTGAATTGCTGGCCAGTTCAGTGCTGAACAGGGTAAGGATCTGTCTCGGGACAATTTAAGAGAAGTCAGGCTGAAAGCACTCTGCGGTACCAAGCCCTACGTCAGCAGAGAGAATGAAAAGGCTAAGCTCACCTTTGCTGTGGAGCATGTTGTGTGGAGAGAGGAGAACTGGTCTAAAGTTCACTTTAGTGATGAGAGCAAGTTTAATTTATTTGGATCTGAAAGGAAACATTTTGTTCGGCGTCAGTCTCACCACAGGATGTAGTGTGTGTGGTAAGCGTTGCATGCAAGTTCAAAACTTTTTTTCTTACAGAGAGTGAGTGAATAAATGACAGTATGGGCTACATACACTTACCACTTTTCATCTGAAAGTTGTCTTTTATACACTGATTTATTGATAGCTCTAATGTTCCTAGCTGGCTATGTGTTTTATTTCAGGAGGCACTGCTTTCCTGGCTCTTCTCTTTAATTTTTCATCTCAAGCAGAGAGGATGTTTCGAGTCCATAATGTACATGTCTTATTAATGTGAGGTTTTCACAACAGGATTTTAATCGTGAGAAATGCCCATTGTCCCTTCCTTACCCCATCCCCTGACTGCTTTCACCTCCTTTTATCTAGCCCCGACCCTGCTCCATCTGGGCCATGTAGTGCAAGACACCAGGTGGGCTTTCAGGTTCTTTGACTTAACTACAGATTAAATGAGTTTGCCCTGTGCCTCCATATGTGAGTTGTAACATAGCAGAAAGTGTTTTGATGAACTTCAAGGATATATACAGGTATAACCAGTGTTGGGTAGTAACTACACTGTCCAAAATTATAAACCCAACACTTTTGTTTTTGCCCCCATTTTTCATGAGCTGAACTCAAAGATCTAAGGCTTTTTTTATGTACACAAAAGGCCTATTTCTCTCAAATATTGTTCACAAATCTGTCTAAATCTGTGACCACCATTTACCTCACGCAGTGCAACACATTTCCTTCGCAAAGAGTTGATCAGGTTGTTGATTGTGGCCTGTGGAATGTTGGTCCACTCCTCTTCAATGGCTGTGCGAAGTTGTTGGATATTAATCATATACGCCGATCCAGAGCATCCCAAACATGCTTAATGGGTTACATGTTCAGTGAGTATGCTGGCCATGCAAGAACTGGGATGTTTTCAGCTTCCAGGAATTGAGTACAGATCCTTGTAACATGGGCCAGTGCACAATCATGCTACAACATGAGGTGATGGTCGTGGATGAATGGCACAACAATGGGCCTCAGGATCTCATCACGGTATCTCTGTGCATTCAAAATGCCATCAATAAAATGCACCTGTGTTCGTTGTCCATAACATATACCTGCCCATACCATAACTCCATCGCCACCATGGGGCACTCGATCCACAACGTTGACATCAGCATACCGTTCACCCACATGACGCCATACACGCTGTCTGCCATGTGCGCTGTACAGTGAAAACCGGGATTCATCCGTGAAGAGAACACCATTCCAAAGTGCCAGACGCCATCGAATGTGAGAATTTGCCTTCTCAAGACGAACTGCAGTCAGGTCGAGACCCCGCTGAGGATGACGAGCATGCAGATGAGCTTCCCTGAGACGGTTTTTGACAGTTTGTACAGAAATGTTTTGGTTATGCAAACCGATTGTTGCAGCAGCTGTCAGGGTGGCTGGTCTCAGATGATCTTGGAGGTGAAGATGCTGGATGTGGAGGTCCTGGGCTGGTGTGGTTACACGTGGTCTGCAGTTGTGAGGCCGGTTGGATGTACTGCCAAATTCTCTTAAACGCCTTTGGAGAAGGCTTATGGTAGAGAAATGAACATTCAATTCACGGGCATGCCAATTGCACGCTCCCTCAAAACTTGCGACGTCTGTGGCATTGTGATGTGTGATAAAACTGCACATTTTAGAGTGGCCTTTTATTGTGGCCAGCCTGAGGCACACCTGTGAAATAATCATGCTGTCTAATCAGCATCTTGATATGCCACACCTGTGAGGTGGATGGATTATCTTGGCAAAGAAGTGCTCACTAACACTGATTTAGACAGATTTGTGAACAATATTTGAGATAAATAGGCCTTTCGTGTACATAGAAAAAGTCTTAGATCTTTGAGTTCAGCTCATGAAAAATGTGGGCAAAAACAAAAGTGTTGCGTTTATAATTTTGGTCAGTGTAGTTATGGAATTGCGTAATTTAACAACAAAATAAATGTAATTGTAATCTGTTACAGTTACTAAGAAAAATATGTAATTAAATTACAGTTACTTTTGAAAATGTTAACAATTACAAAGGGGGTTACATCTGAATATTTTTACACACATACAGATATGATTAAATTCTTTCCCAAATTGCATCCTCTAAAATATGAGACACCAATGTTTCAGGAGTTTAGGACACAGAATAGGACACATGTTTATTTGATAACTGTTTTATTTACTATGTGGGCTTGTGTATATTCTTTATTTTTTAAATTAACTTTTTTTCAACACATTGTTAGATGCCAGTGGACCCTGTCATAGCTGCAAAGATTTGATTTAAAAAACAGTATCATAGCTATAGAACTGTATCTTATTATTTTAAATCGGTATTTAAACTCAGAATGACCTCAAAGGAAAAAAAAAAAAGATGCTAAAGTCTGATTTTGCATTGGCTGTGCTTTAAAATAAAGTTATAATCTTCATTCAAGTGATGAAGGATTTTGAAAAAGTAATCAGTGTTGAATACTACTGTAAGGTTAACTCTGCCTAGTTTAAATGTTTGAAAATGATTAACAGTTCAGAAACATGTAGAAATATAAATTTAGAAAAGTAATCAAACATAATCTAAAGTAAACAGTTATATTACTTTAAAAAAAATAGAAATACCTACACTACTCGTTACATTTTAAATAGAATAACTTGTAATCTGTAAGTCACTGTTTGAATTGATCATTTACTCTCTCATGCTGTCTTTCAAGCTTCAGAAAGGATATAAAACTAGTTTCTCATGAGATTTTAGGAGGAAAGTAGTCTTATTTGTGAACAAGAGTTAAATATTTTCAGATAATCATTTGATCTAGCTCACAGAGTGCTCTGAATGATTCATTCATGAATCAGAGCATCAAGTTCTCAAGTTTGATTGACTGACTCAATCATCCATTCACAGTACTGCAGGGGAAGATTGAATCATATGAATTCATCATATCATAAGAATTCCTATGACTATCCCACATAAGTCATGGTTTGGAACAGCATTTTTTCTGTCTTCTGGTCCATTTGGATGCAAAGCTATATGGTGAAATGTAGCTATAAACTGTGTTTTGCTGTTTTCTCGGTGTTTTATACACTTACTTAGTTCTGCAGGGGCGGCTGTGCTTTTCACAGCTGTAATTAATGATTTTCGCATCTGACTGAACCTGGCATTTGTGGGACGCCACCCATCTCCTGTGAGAGCCAGTGCTAAGCAGCCTCACATTAAAGTCCCGATTTAGATCCGCCATTTGCCTTGATGGCTTGCTAACAGTACACTATATCGGTCTTCAAAACACACAAACAAGGACAACCACTCTGATTCCACCATTTCTTCAGGTTTGGGCTTTTCAATAAGCCCACCACGTATGTTTGTATTTATTATGAAGTGTATAAATAGTGCTTTTACCCCAAACTCAACTAGAAATATCAATTCATCTTTTTAAAAACAAACTAGAGTGTGGAAGAAGCAGCTATGAAGGCGAGATGGTCGATGACAGCAGTGTCTGTGGTTGCTCACAGGCAGTATCAGTCAAGCCTAATGTCACACTGATCTTTGTGATAAATGTTGCAGTTTCACCTACTCCAAATGATGATGTGGCAGAGAAGTCATTTCTCAGAGAGTGGACAGCTGTTTCTTTTGCCGTGATCTGAGAAGTGTAAGTGTTAATCCTCACTTGTCACAAAGCTTGTGCGTGACTGGTTGACGAGACGTGTTTTCGTACTGGTCTAGTGTGTAAAACAGTGATAATAGACACATAGTAGTTAATTACACACTAGACCAGTACAAATAAATAAATAAAAACTGATGGTTATGTCAGTAATCAAATTATGTTTTAGTGGAGTACACACTACTTCTTCTCAAGCATTTCTGAGAAAAAAAAGGAAAATCAATCCATTTTAGTCATTTTAGCTATTTTTAAAATGTCTTATTGGTGCCAACAGAGATTTATCTCATGTTGTCTTTCTTATCAAAAACTATTCAAGCATTGTTTGGTTAGTTAACAACATGTTTAGATGTGTATCCATATAGATATAAACACACAAGCTTGTTTTTTGTATGCGTCTTGTGTTATTTATTTATTTTTTCAACCTGTAGCCTTCAATGACTTAAATTTATATTTGGCAAATGTTATTTCACTTCAGTGCATAGTAGAAGATAATAATGGCTTTAATATTTAAGATATAATCACTTTGTGTTGTGTGTTTGCATACTTAAATATGTGCCTACTGTTTTTGCAGACGTGCTGAGATGTATAAACAGTTCATCACAATGGCAGAACAAATTAAACAAATTAAATGTAGATTAAGTGCATGATATTATATCTATATCTCTCTGAATTTTCAGCAGCCATCACTTCATTCTTTATTGTCACATGATGCTTTAGAAATATTGTTAATATGCTGATATGGTGCTTAGTATTTCTAATTATCAATGCTGAAACAGCTGTGCTGCTCATTATTTGTTTATTTGTGGAAACTGATACTTTTTTAAGGATTATGTGATGAATAGAAAGTTACAAATAACAACATTTGTGACCCTGGACCACAAAAGCAGTCTTAAGTAGCACGGGTATATTCATAGCAGTAGCCAAAAATACACTGTAAAAGTAAAAATAATCAAGTTTTTTTCTTTTATGCCAAAAATCATTAGGATATTAAGATCATGTTCCATGAAAATATTTTGTAAATTCCCTACTGTAAATATATCAAAACTTTTTTTTTGATTGGTAATATGCATTGCTAAGAATTTCATTTGGATTTTTTTTTTTTTTTTTTTTTGCACCCTCAGATCCCAGATTTTAAAATAGTTGTATCTCGACCAAATATTGTCCTATCCCAACAAACCATACATCAAAGCTTATTTATTCGACTTTTAGATGATGTATAAATCTCAATTTCAAAAAGTTAAACTTATGACTGGTTTTGTGTCCCAGGGTCACATTTGAAAGATAAATATTTAGCAATGTTACATATAAATAAATGTTTTTACTGTCACTTTTGATCAGTTTCATGCGTCCTTGCAAAATAAAGTGTTAATTTCTTTGGAGATAAACAATAAAACAAAATAAAAATTATTGAATACTAGAACATAATATTGCATATGGTTGCAAATAGATTGAGTTGTACAGCAGATTTTGACAAATGTTTCTTTAAAATTACAGATATTGTTTTGGCATCAGTGTTTCAAAAGCACATCATCAGAAGCAACTTGTTGTGGATTAGTGTAAAAAAATGCCTTTGTGTTTAGATTATGTCAAGATCATGATGGCCTGAGTCTCTAAAATTAGCTTCCCTTAAATGTACTTGTAAAGCTGGCACATGATTCAGACTCAGCAGCTAATGATTCACTGGGCCATGCCAATCGAGTAGCTTTTCAAACAGCCATTGGGCCTAGCCTAGACCACTGCTATCAGTGATTAGCGCATGCTTCTTGCTCATCACTCTAATGAACTGTTAGAACACACTTAGTCATTGTTGATCTTGAAAATTCAGTGACGTTAAAGTTGATGAAAGTGAAAAAAGGGGAAGAAACAACATGAATGTGCCATTGCTCTGCCTGTTCACGGTTTAATTCTGGATTAAATTTGGATTAAACCTAAAAACTGTGCTTCTTTATTCTATACTGTACTTCATTTGATGTTCATATGCAGAAATAGAAGCAGACCTTAAATGTCATGTCTATCCCAGAGCTCACCAAGCCAACTAAATGAAGGAATGGAACAGCACCCTTAGTCAGGGTAGTGCCATGTTTAATTTTTGACAGGAATGAAAACAAGGCTGTGAGGGACAGAAGTGTAGTGCGTTCAATAGATTGCACTGTTGTGAAAACCAGGACCTTTATACAGTGCGTGCTTGTAAAGAATGCAAGTCTGTGTTTCACAGCCTTGTTTTCAATCATGTTAAATTCACGATGTGTCTAAACTGATTAAGGTCTGTCTGGCCTGAATCTGCATTTCATTAAAGTATTTTAAATGAAATCCCCTAAAGTAGGCCTACTTCAACAGTTAAACAGAAATGATGTTTACACATATTTTAAAAGTTGGATTTTGATCCAGTTAAGCATTAATTGGTCATGTAAACACCTTAGTCCAACTGGAATTGGTCTAGTCCAGTTTTGAGAAAAAGTCAAGCTACCAGACCTGGACAATGTGATTGTAGCTTGTCTTCATCCAGCATGTAAACACATAATTCAGATTCAGTTATCCTCTGCGTTATAAGTTGTGAAAGACTAAGATGACGCAATTCGTGGTTGGAACTCTGGAGTAGTAGATACAACCAGTTAATCATCTCTGATGAAAAATCATTAGGAATCACACAAGAGCTTTTATGCCACAGTGTGAGCTGAAATGTTGCACAAGAAGTAATTAATTAAGCCAATTTTAATTTACTGAGATATCATCATCGTAATTAAATAATTAAGAAATAATCCAAATAATTAATGAAATTTGTAATCATCGCAATCACTTTGATTTTACATTCATATAGTACTTCAAGTTATTATTTTTGCTGGGAAAACATCATCAGAAGATAACTCTACAGCTTGCAGGTGTATTATATCATTGCTCCACCTTGGTGAATTATTTATGTGACTGTGATTTATATCTTACAAACAACAAAACATTTCCTCCATGACGCCTTCTTGCCTGTGTCTCCATATGTCTCTCTGTATAATTCCTAATTTAAAGGCTTAGAGTGTTGGTGCCTTTTCTTATTATCTTCATGAATCTATTTCATTTATCCTATCCCACGACTCTTTTCCTTCAAGTCTTTTTCTGCTGCTGTGTATTTTGATTAATATGTATATCTCTGCCTTCTAAGCACCTCTTTCTCCCAGCTCTGTCTTAAAGGTAATCACATAATTCAATATTGATTATATTTCTTTTGACAGATGAGGTGCTCTGTTTTTCTGAAGGTACTTCAATTTGAGCACACGCAGACTCCATTGCTTTAAGGGGGAAAACGAAACTACTAAAACATGCAAGAATAAACAAAAGAGGATGATACAATTTTGCTTTACCACACACTGCTGAAATGGATAAAAGAAAACAACGCAGAAAGCAAATAAAGAGAAAAATAATCTATAGTATATTGACCTAGAAGCCAATATACCTGTTTTCCGCAGTAAAAGAAAATCTGCTATAGAGCTATCCAGTCATCAATACATTGCTTCCTTGTTGATGGAAATAGCTGCACGTTTTCTCAAAGTGGCCATCAAATGAATGATTAATTCACAGCTCTATGTATGACACATGCTTTGGATCAGATTTCTCCATGCATTTTTTATATTTATGAATAGTACTGCTGGGCAACCGCTCCACAGAGCTGGACACATGGGAGCCTGTGTTCCATTAAATGGCTCTTTCTTTACGAGCGATATCTTTACCTTTGAAATGGAACAGACGAAAAAATAATAAATAAGTAAAGAAATAAACCCGAAACCAGTCTTTGTTTGTTTACTTCTCCAGAAGTGCTCAGAGAGTTAGAAGGAGCGCAGAGGAATAGGAAAGAAATCGTCGAGAAAATTTGTTCTCAGTGGAGACCTGCATATAAAATAGCTCTTGGTTTCTGATATATTCGAGTTTGGCAAAAACCTGTGTCTCTGCGAGCTAACTCTTCGTGACCCTGCTATACAATAGCGTGTGAAAAGCTGTATGTCGAGTAGACTTCATCTGAATACTCATATTCATAAAACGGTAGGTGAAAAATACCTGAGTGACCCAGTTTCACTGAGATTATGAAGAATGTGTCCAATGGATGCTTTAGTGTCCCATGAGGACAGGACTCAGAAATGTAACAAAGATGAGACTGCCAACAAAAGCCTCTTAACAAAACCAGTGTGGTGAATGGAGTATCTCTGTATTGTATTTATACAGCACATACTTTATCAAATGTATTCCATATATAGTCCTGGTCAAAATTATTGGCGCTCTTGATAAATATGAGCAACGAAGGCTGTGGAATCAAATCTGCAGGGTTATGCTTTTGATCTTTCATTAATAAATCCATCTAAACTTTCCTTAAATTAAAACTCATTGAAAGTGAGGGGAAAATTACATGGTCACACATATTTGCCCCCTTTTATTTAATACTTTATGTAGCCTTCATCTGCCAAGATAACAGCTCTGAGTATTCTCTACATTTAGTCAAGTACAGCTCTACATTTGAGAGAAATTTATTATGGATTATACTGGATTATTTATAATGAATATACACTACTGTTCGAAACTTTGAAGTTGGGCTATTTATTTATTGAAAGTCTCTTATGCTCACCAAGGCTGCATTTATTTGGTCAGACATATCCAAAAGTTTCCTATACGCCCCATGAGGCCTTGCGTCAAGCATGAGAGCGTCTTCCGGTTCGAAGTTAACGAGCGTTACGTGACACTCATTCGTTCAACAGTTGACAGTTGTTCAACAGTAGTGATATTTTTTGTGGATGATTTTTTTTTTCTTTCTTTAGGGTTCTTTGATAAATAGAAAGTTCAAAGGAACAGCATTTATTACAATTAGAAATCTCGTAACATTGTAAAAAAAATATTGTAAAATGTCATATTGTTCAGCCCAAAAGCTTATATAGTTTTTGTCAGTGTTTATTTAAAAACATCCGGTTATGCAGAATTTAATAATATTGATGATTTGTCAAAACGATATACTATAATTAGGGCTGTCAGTTCAACATGTTAATTAATTAGTTATGAAAAATAACACGATTAAAATATTTTAACGCAGTTAACGCACTTGCCCCGCCCCCAGACCTGTCATTATATTTCATATAGTTGACTGTTGACAAATATGATGCAGGGCAACAGCTCCACAAATGCAGTTCCACCCTAAAATTCAAGATATTGGTGCAGAAAAAAAAAAAAAAAGTGTTTTGTCTCATATTTATATATATATCTCATACCACAAGATATCACACAGGCAGCAAGAGCAATATGATAAAATACATTTTATTACACACACTATTTCTTGCTGAAGCTACTTTTTCTAATGTCTGTTTGTAATGTCTTTATATGATTAATTTGCGATTAATTTGATTAATTAATCGAAACATCATGCAATTAATTAGATTAAAAGCCCTAAATATAATAATACAATATATAGAGTATGATTTTATCGCAAAATTCAACATATTAACATATGTTGTGGGCGGACTGAAGTCACTCCAGCTGATGGTGAAGTCACGTGCATACCCTCTATAGCGGAGAGACAGCAGACTCTCACGTTGACAAGTGCTTGGGTGTAAGAGAGATAGCCAGCTTTGTTTTAAAAGAGTTCAAAACTGTTTGTTATCAGTCATAATTTATAGGGAAAATTAGAGCAGACAGACATGGATAAAGCTTTCGCCTATGTTCACTCACAATATCAAATGGAGTATGAGGAATATGCAGGAATATGAAGAAATCTGACTGCCAACTAGAGTTTGTTTGCTGATGAAAATTTGCTATTGGTGTAAAATAAAAAATACACGAAGCTCCGCCCCTTTTGTGTTGTGGGAGTCAATGTCGTTAGAGAGTGAGATTTTCAGCTCAAGTTGATTTGATTACTTTAAAACGTATTGATTTAGTAAGATTGGGAGCTGATATTCATTCTACAAGATGATGAAGTTTGTCATAAACACTTGAGCAACTGGATTTTGAAGCTGTATTCTGTCTTTTAGAATGTTTAAATGTTTGTATGCTGTTGAATTCTTCTGGAAAGAAAGATTGTGAGCCACCCACCCTTGATCGTTGGATCCGTGGAGTTACCGCTGTCTGAAGGATGTTTCAGATGATACCACTGTGCGGTAGGATCTCAGTGGGCCTTTGAGTGCACCTCCTTTTGATATATTTTCCCTATCAACTTCAAAATTCCAGATTGGGATCGGAGAGAAAATTTTTTGATTCGTTCTCCTTGGTCTCGCTTCATTGATTCCTTTTAGAGGGGGGAAAATAAATGATTTTTACAAGAAGGGAACATTTTTTTTCTGTTATCTTCAAGACTGGGCTGTGGACTGCACACATAAGAACTATGAGAACTATAAGAACTAGTATTCAAACCTAGTGTGTATTTACCCTTTACACAGGATTAATTTCATGTGCCCTTGATGAAGAGTAATTACATTTGGAAGATATTTTCACATTTCCTAGCTAGTTTACTGCTTCCCATAATGCAATACTTTCAAAGCATTTGAATTACAAAAACCACAGGAGAACAGCAGGTTGCAGGTCACAAATTATGACTAATTTGTTGCGAAATGTCTATGGGTTGGTAAAAGACAGCAAAGGAAAGAGAGAAGATGTGAAGATGTGAAGAGTCCCCTTAGAGCAGACTGATGAGAAGAGAAAACAAACTTCCTACTATCCAAGTACAAGTACGATTGCCATGTGACTGGCTCACTTCTTCCTTTTTGTAGATGTGCCTGCTAACAACAGAACTATAAATTCTGAAGGAGCTACGCAGACAAATAGATTTGTCTTATCTGCTCCCATCCAATCAAGCACCGTGTTAAATAGCTTTCACTTGTTGCTAAGGAAAGATTGTATTTCTGGACTCATGGAATATGACAACACAACGATTTCTGTGGTCTGAATGTAAACACTTAATCTGATACCCAAAGTTGTATCAGTGGTCCTCAGCACATCTTCTGTAGATGTCTGGTGCTGTTCATTTGCATAGATCTTGAGCACTTATGGTACAAAATCAATGATTCTGGCTGGAATATCTTCACAGGAGCCACAAAACGTATCTGTAGCAGCCAACCAGTTGGCTTAGGACGAGATGGCTCTACATCACACAGATTGGAGGCTGCTAAACAAGAGCACCCTGAATCACAGGCCATCAAACTCTCCCTTTCCTCAGCTTCTATTTTCGCTCCTGGCATCAGATTATGTATATTCCATCTCTGTTAGAATGAAAGCAAAATGGTTATAATAACGGGTGGCTAAATCAGCGATGTGTTCAAGGATCACATCTGTGTTGCTCTTGGGTGGAAAATGAGCTTCTATGTTTGGACAGACTTCTTCAGCAGATTATACTTATCATAAGCTAAGTGAATTTCTTTTTTCTGCTTCCACGCCTTGATCGCTGCCTACTTGAGAGCACATTTAGTTCTTCTCTGCTTCATGTATGTCAGTTATATTTTACATGTGAGACGTGCAATGTAACAGTGCATATTTGTTCACATATTTGTCCGCACAATTGTGCTTCAGAGTGCTATCCAGTAACTGTAAAGAATGTGCTTTTTTTGTGCTATTACATTGAGCAATATTATTTAGTTTACTGAGTTATATAGCAGTTTTTGCCCAGTGAGAATATTTCCAACAACTTTTCGGTCATTAATATTAGATTGCTAAGGGAAAGTGGGATAAAACGTTTATTTTATATGTTGTCTTGCATGCATTCTTCAAACCGCTTGTCTAATGTAGGGTGGAAGGATGGTTTAGTTTAGTTTAGTTTTTAGTGTGTGTTTAATAATTCTTTTAACTTGTCTGTTTTGAAAAGCACTTTGGTTGAATGCTGCTGTTTTAAATGAACTGTACGTTTTTATTTTATTTTTCTTCAATGCATTCTTCAAACTGATGGTCTAATGTAGGGTGGAAGGATGGTTTAGTTTAGATGACTGACTGGATGGTGTAACACCCCATTGGACTTTTGGTTGTATTTTCTTCCTCATGTGCCCATATTTGGTTGTTCCTGTTCCTGTTCCTGTTCCTGTCCTCGTTGTGTCATTATTAGTTATCCTCTGTTCGCCTGTGTCATGATTAGTATATCGTTCTCACCTGTCTGTTCCTCATTTACCTTACCATATAAGTTGCATTTAGTTCAGCGTTTCTTGGTCTGGTCTCGTTGATGTGTATATGTGTTTGTGGTCATCCTGTTGTGAATTACCTTGTGTGGATTATATTAAAGACTTTTACTCTTCATCTTCATCTTCTTGTGAGTTCCTTTTACACAAAACCGTGACAGATGGATGACGGTTTAGTTTAGTGTGTGTTTATATATGTAATTATTCTTTTAACTTGTCTGTTTTGATAAGAACTTTTGTCAACTGCTGCTGTTTTAAAAGAACAGTATTTTAATTTATTTTATTTTAAACCACTTGTCGGGTGGTTTAGTTCAGATGGTTGGGTGGCTGGATGATGGTTTGGTTTAGTTTAGTGTGTGTTTATGCTTTTAAATTATTATTATTATTATTATTATTATTATTATTATTATTATTATTATTATTTTTTAACATGCCTGTTTTGAAAAACACTTTTGGTCAACTGCTGCTGATTTAAATGACCTGTCAATTATTTTATTTTTCTGTGTGGTTTAGTTTAGTTATATTTAGCTGAAGTAAAAATGGGCCGAACTTATCACTCTGACCTGAATCAAAATAATAATGAGGTAGTATGGCTATAGGAGTCTATAGAGCTTAGTTATTGATTGGCATTGTGGCTCTGCATGGGCATCTCCATGTTTGTTGACCTAAAACCCTTTGTTTATCAGTCCTAGAATTGTGGAGGCATCAACTGTAGCCTCTCTATCCACAAGTTTTATGTTTGTTTTTAAGCATCATCTTCTTAAACACAATCATTTGTCATTCAACCTACCAAAAATGACACAGATAACGGGTGGCAGTGCAGTTTATGTGCACCTTGTCCCTGCTTGCTCTTGAAAGAGCAGCACCTCGAGGAAGATTAATTCTCCCTGCTGCCCAGCTTTCAATGCAAGGATGCTAAAAGAGGTGATAAATACCATGAGTTATCATACTCTGAGGAACAGAAACATCACATCCGATCCTGTAGTGGTGATTCACTGGTGGATGCGGATGCCTCTCCGAGGACAGTAATTGTGTGAGAGAGTATGTTCCTGCCCAACCTGCCCATTTGAGTTGGAAGTGTTTTGATGAATTCAGGAAAAGTGAAAAATCAATATATAAAGCAAATGTTTAATGCTGGTTTCCTGTGAGGTGAAAATCTGAAAACTAAAATTAAACAGTTCAATGAAAACCAAGCAAAAAAAGCAATGCATATGCTGTATGTTGGGGTTCCAATGAAGCATATATTCATAACAGACATGGCCTTTAACTTTTCAATTGGCAACTGGCATTGCTCTGAACTTGAGTATCTACTGTTCGTGTTCATTCTGAGCATGGTTTTCAGTTAGCAAGGCTGCTCGAGAGGTTTTTGAAAGTTCAGAAAAGTGAGCTTTGACAAACCTTCGACTAGAGATACCTTGAGTGCTTGAATAATCAGTTCTGGATAAGAAATGTAAAGACAAGGTTGCTTTCATTTACTAGCTGGGAGCGTGTGTGGGCGAAAAAGGTGGCATCTCCGGTTGCACCGTGAAACAGCAATTTACGTAAAATGTTTCTAATAATCAAAAACAATTGGAGATTTCTAGAACCTCATTTACAGAGGTATTGCAGGTTGATATGGCAGTCGCAAAAGTAAAATGAAATATTTCATAAAACAACAGGAGAGTAGTGGAAATAACCAGAAGCGTATCCCTATGTGAATTAGTAGATTTGAACATGTACCTTAATTTCACTAACAATAATAAATAATATATTATAGCCTCACTAAAAGCTTGTACAGTCCACCTCAAACTCGTACGCAAACCTTCAAACCTTTCTAGCTAACGTAAAGCATTTCCTTTCCACCCACACTCAGTTGAGGAGTGAGGTTTTACTTCATTTTACCTCCCTGTTTTTCTGGGACGGTCCTGGAACAAACTGTTGGGCAAACATTGTAAGAGTGGCGTGTCAAGCAGAATAATCATGCAGTCTACTGGGATTCCTGCAGTTGGTTGTTTTGTATGTTCCAAAAACTCTTTCAAGGTGAGAGGGCAATTCATCATTGTCTTGTGCGATGGAGGAGATCCACCCTTCTCCGCCAATCACACAGGGGACCAAGGGCTTTAGCTTGACAGAATCAGATCTGACTTTTTCAAGTCACTTTCTGGATGTGCCTGACTGTCACTGTTTATTTTGCTCAAATTGATGACGAGCTGGAACAGTTTTTCCACAAGTATGCTCTGCCTCTGAGTTGCATGACAAATAGTGCCATGTGAGTGGCAAGAGCCTTGTTGTTCGATTGCCAGGCATCTGTAGGAGAGGCCCTCTACTCTGTTCCTTAACTGCAGCTGCGCTTCTCAGCCTGACTCTTACTGGCTTTGGGATGCTTGCTGGTTCTTTCTTGAAATACTCTTGAGACAAGTTGAATTCTGTTATAAGCTCAAATTTTGTGCAGTTTTAGTTCATATATATATATATATATATATATATAAATTTATTTATAAATGCATCTTTGGCACAGTTACACATTCAGAATTGAGTTGAGAATGACTAAATTTCCAATTAAATTCCCTAATATTAATTGTTAATATAAATTGTGATTTCACAGTTGAATGTAAGAAATACAATTAAAAACAAATTAAAGAATCTATACAAATGTCATTTTCTAGTAGTTAATAGAGAGACAAAACAACATAGAGTGATAGAACAATAGGCAGACACACAGATAGATAGATAGACAGACAGACAGACAGACAGACAGACAAAGAGATAGGTAGGGAGGTAGGGAGATAGATAGATAGATAGATAGATAGATAGATAGATAGATAGATAGATAGATAGATAGATAGATAGATAGATAGAAAAAAAGAATGAATGAATGAATGAATGAATGAATGAATGATAGGTAGATAGATAGGTAGATAGATAGATAGATAGAATGAAAGATAGATTGAATGAAAGATAGATTGAATGAAAGATAGATAGATAGAAAGAAAAAAATGAATGAATGAATGAATGACAGATAGATAGATAGATAGAATGAATGAAAGATAGATAGATAGATAGATAGATAGATAGATAGAAAGAAAAATGAATGAATGAATGAATGATAGATAGATAGATAGACAGATAGATATGTACATAGAACAATAGATGATAGATAGATAGATAGATAGATAGATAGATAGATAGATAGATAGATAGAATAGATAGATAGAATGAATGAAAGATAGATAGATAGATAGATAGATAGATAGATAGATAGATAGATAGATAGATAGATAGATAGAAAGAAAAAATGAATGAATGAATGAATGATAGGTAGATAGATAGATAGATAAATAGACAGACAGACAGACAGACAGACAGACAGACAAAGAGATAGATAGATAGATAGATAGATAGATAGATAGATAGATAGATAGAAAGAAAAAATGAATGAATGAATGAATGATAGATAGATAGATAGATAGATAGATAGATAGATAGATAGATAGATAGATAGATATATGTACATAGAACAATAGATGATTGATAGATAGATAGATAGATAGATAGATAGATAGATAGATAGATAGATAGATAGATAGATAGATAGATAGAAAGAAAAAATGAATGAATGAATGAATGATAGGTATATAGATAGATAGATAGATAGATAGATAGATAGATAGATAGATAGATAGATAGATAGATATGTACATAGAACAATAGATGATAGATAGATAGATAGATAGATAGATAGTTAGATAGATAGAATGAAAGATAGATAGATAGATAGATAGATAGATAGATAGATAGATAGATAGATAGATAGATAGAAAGAAAAAATGAATGAATGAATGAATGATAGGTAGATAGATAGATAGATAGATAGATAGATAGATAGATAGATAGATAGATAGATAGATAGATAGATAGATAGATAGATAGATAGACAGATGACAGATAGATAGATAGAATGATAGAATGATAGAATGATAGATAGAACGATAGATAGGTAGATAGATAGATTGAATGATAGATAGAACAATAGATAGATACGTAGATAGAACAATAGATGATAGATATATAGATAGATAGATAGATAGATAGATAGACAGAACAATAGATAGATAGATAGATAGAACGACAGATAGATATGTAGATAGAACAATAGATGATTGATATATAGATAGAACGATAGATAGATAGATATGTAGATAGAACGATAGATAGATAGAACGATAGATAGATAGAACGATAGATAGATAGATAGATAGATAGATAGATAGATAGATAGGTAGATAGATAGGTAGATAGAATGATAGATAGAACGATAGATAGATATGTAGATAGAACAATAGATGATTGATAGATAGATATAAATAGATTGAATGATAGAACGATAGAATGATAGTTAGAATGACAACGATAGAACGATAGATAGATAGATAGATAGATAGATAGATAGATAGATAGATATGTAGATAGAACAATAGATAGAGCGATAGATATATATGTAGATAGAACAAAAGATAGATAGATAGATAGATAGATAGATAGATAGATAGATAGATAGATTCCTCTGACTGTCATCCCAATTCAAACTTCGGTTGAGCCTCCTGTGTGCTGTGGCCGGTTCAAATCAAATTCACACTCATGAATTTAAAGGAAAGCAATTCTTCATTTCTGAATTTTCAGTGTTGTCCAAGTTTAGAAAGCCTGATTCTACTGAGTAAAAAAAAAAAAGATCCCAGAGCTGAGAAGCAAAAGAGATTAAAAAAAACACTGACGAATGGGACAGATGAAGCTGTGAAAGAACTCCCAGTGGATGTGATGCGCTGGTGCCTGGTAGTAGGAGAAATGTTTCTTTTAACAACAAATAAAAAAATATGAAACAAGGAAACTGTGAGATATTCGGTGACAGGTCGCAAAAAGCTTCCTGTTTTGCTTGACGAAGGGGACCCGGGAGCTCTACATCCGGACGGTGAGCCTGCAGTCTCAGACGAGGGGGCACCACTCTTGGGCCTTTTCCACTCTGTCGCCTGCAAAAACTGAGAAAATGTTCTGGGTGGAGCTGCGAAACCCATTGTCCATCAGCACATCCTCTTTCCACAGGCCTCAGGCTGCTCTGAGACACCTGACAATACTGAGGTGAGGTCATGTGAACTAAAGTCACCTTCGGTCAGGATTCCAAATAGGCATTCCAAATGCTTGATATATTTTTGAAATTGTTTCTTAGAAAAGGAGTTATAATTATTTTTCATTCGCTTTATTAGCTGCGTGTTTACACAAACGCCCCATTAAGGCCGACTGTTGCTCTGAGCCTTGTTACGTGCTTACTGTACGAGCTTCTCTAATGCCATCAGAGGATTCAGCCTAACATTTAGAGAACAGAGGAAGTCATGCAACAAAATTGACTAACACAGTCCCATCCTCTTAAATTTATCATGTCTGAATGAACCACAGTTTCCCTTCTTACGTAGATAATGGGACATGATGAAATGTTTCCCTTTTACTCTGGCTGCATTCATATAGCCTGCATGGAAGAAATATCCATGAATTATGAATGCGCTCATACATACATAAGTATGCGCAAAAGTTTGTGCCTCTTTCTCAGAAAACCATGTTGTTTGTAATGGCTTTGAATTTACAATATGAATTTAAAGTTTGGCTTTGTGCTTAGACTATGTGTAACAAGAGATTTGAAAATCTGCTATCCCAAAATTGTTTATTTTAGCAGGTCAGAAAGGGAGATGCTGGGGAGAGCATTGTTGCCATGGCAGTGGAGGGTCACAGGGTGAAATCCCAGACATTGAAGTATACACTTTAGATTCAGTGTAGGAAGGAAGGGAGACGTGAGTCAGTGAATTCACATTTAGATGTGTGAATGATCATTTAAACAAATGAACACACCTGAAATAACGCAAATTTGAAGGAATGAGCAAATTAATTGAACTTTAAATGAACAAACAAACATATTTGAATAAGCTCAGTAAAAATAAACAAGCATTTGTCATGAGTTACATTTTAACACACATTTGAATATATTTGAACAAACTAATAAACACATTAAACAAACACACACTTGAAATAGCACATGTGAACAAACGAGCAAACATTAGACACATTAGACAAATGTATGCATAAGACAAAGAAATAAACTCACATTGAACAAACATTTAATGAATGAATAAAGTGGTCATTTGAACAAACAGTGATTTAAATTTACAAATATTAAAAAAAACCACATTTAAAATAACACATCTGAACATATTTGAACAAATTAATACACACATTTAAACAAACAAACAAACAAGTGCACGCTTTAAATAAAAAGCATTTAAACAAATAAGCAAACAGACATACATTAGACAAATGCATGCATAAGTTGAACAAACAAACAGATTTGAATGAACAAATTTGAATGAACAAACAAAGCATTCGTACGAACAAACTCACATTTAAACAAACAAATACACATCTGAACGAGTGAGTGAGTGAGTGAATGAAGTGGACATTTGAACAAAGAAACAAATGTTTGAATGTACAAATCTTTTTGAAATAACACATTGGAACATATTTGAACAAACTATTAAACACACATTTAAACAAATAAACAAACACACTTTAAATAACACATTTGAACAAGCAAGCAATCAGACATACATTAGATGTATTAAATACATGCATAAGACGAACAAACAAATGCAGATTTGAATGAACAAACATTTGAGTGAACAAACAAAATACATTCGTTCAAGCAAACAAACTCACATTTAAACAAACAACTTAACACAAACACGCATTTTAATGAACACACATTTAAATGAATGAATGAACGAGTGAAGTGGACATTTAAACACACAAACAAGGATAACAAACATTTGACCATGTTTGAATGAATGAATGAATGAAGTGGACATTTGAACACACAAACAAGGATTTGAATGTAGAAATCTTTTTGAAATAACACACATTTGACCATGTTTGAACAAACTAATAAACAAACATTTAAACAAACAAACGCAGACTTAAAATAACACATTTGAACAATCAAACATACATTAGATGTATTAAATGCATGCATAAGACGAACGAACAAATGCAGATTTAAATGAACAAACATTTGAGTGAACAAACAAAACACATTCAACAAACAAACAAGCTCACATTTAAACAAACAACTTAAACAAATGCACATTTTAATGAACACATTTAAATGAACGAATGGACGAGTGAAGTGGACATTTAAACACACAAACAAGGATAACACACATTTGACCATGTTTGAACAAACTAATAAACAAACATTTAAACAAACAAACGCACACTTAAAATAACACATTTGAACAAACAAACACACATACATTAGATGTATTGAATGCATGCAAAAGGTGAACAAACAAATGCACATTTGAATGAACAAACATTTGAGTGAACAAATAAAATATTCAATCAAACAAACAAACTCACGGTTGAACAAACAAATGCACAAACAACTGCACATTTAAACAAACGGATATTTGTATGAATGAATAAAGTGGATATTTGAACAGACAACCTAGTGTTGTCAAAATTAGCGCGTGAACAGGCGATTATTTTATTTTATTTTATTTTATTTTATTATTTTATTTTTTTATTTATTTATTTATTTATTTTTTTTTTTTTTCATTTTAATGCGTTAAAAATATTTAACATAATTAACGCAGGTGCGGGGCAAGGGTTAGCCACCCCACTAACGAATGCTAACAAATTGCGTTTGTTTAGACGTGGAACATCTTTGCAAGCACATCAAATGGGAGAGTTTTCAGACGCACACTCCAACATGGAAATGGTACCAGTGACGAAGAGCTTCAGAATAACATCAGTAGACTGAGGTCAGATGAGATGTTGTCAGGCCATATGTCAGTAAAAACTAATTTTCCTGTATACAACGTTATATTAAAATGCTGTATCATATTTAAACCCAAGTGAAACTACGAGTATGCTATGTCATCAGTTAAGTCATGAAGTTACAAAAAGATGATTAAAGCTGCCTTAAAACTGTGCATGTAAGTTTTTATTATTTACGAGTCACATTTAAAGCAGTGTCAGACCCGCTTCAAGTTCAGCAGTGGCAGCTTTTAATGTAACAGCAGCCAAAATATCCTAATAACTAGCTGCTGTGATGTCTGTTAATCAAATGACAAAAATAAAAACAGGAAATCAATAACTTCTGTAGTTTTATTTTTTATCTTGATTTAATTTAGAATTTAGTGTTTGATAACTTTATTAAATGAGGCTATATTTTCCTGCTGAAGGGCATGGTTGGCTATATGACATTGGGTTTATGTGAAGATTGTTATGTGAAGATTGTTATGTGAAGAAGTTCACTTAAATTACAAGATCTTTTTTCAAGTCTAATAAATATAAGGTGATAGCTTTCAATTATACTGTAATGTTTAATGGCTATAGTCAATGATTGGGAGTGGTTAGGAAAAAAATCAGTTGGTATTAGTGATACTTGCCTTCAGTCATAAAAAAATATGGCATTAAATATTAAAAATATACTTTCTTCATGTCGTTTCTACATTAATTTGAAGATTAAATGTGAAATTATTGAAAAGTATAATTAAAATTTTTTTATGTCAGGTGGGATTAATCGATTGCCAAAAAACACATGAATGAATGAATGAATAAAGTGGACATTTGAACAAACAAGCAAACAAAGATTTGAATGTACATATATTTAAATAAACAAACAAACACTTGTCTGTTTTTGAAACTTTTAAATCTTTGAGCTATACTTTGGCTTTCCGTCGCCTCAACTCTCCCAGCCCGGCTGAAGGTGAATGATGGGCCGTTCGGTTTTTCTCCTCTGTTCTTATTGTGGTGCCGTGGAGAGCAGAGAGCAGGCAGTGAACGTGAGCGAGGGGCCGGGACCACGTAAGCTCTCCCCTGCAGCTGCACGCCCAGCGTGCTGCACCCTCTTTGGCTTCAGATGCAATTGAATAATTTAAGGCAATTAACGCTGGCAGGGGTTAGGGCCTGCGGCGTCCATCTTTTTCTGAATCTGCTGCTGTGTGGGTCACAGGGGAATCTTTGTTGCCTCTGCTCTTGCAGCTGGCAGTGAGTGAGAGAACACTCTGACTATATCGCATCACACTGGCAGAAAGCCCACGGTCCACAGTGTCAGCCCCGTTGCCTGCAGGTCTCCAGTTTTTCGGGCGTCGAGTTTAGTCGTTTTAGCTAATATATAGCTATCTGGCTGCTTTAAATGTCTCTGTTTTATCCTTCAGCCATGACAGCCAAAACCAAAAGAGGGCTACTTGGGGTCATCATTGATGTATGATTCCTGAAGCATCACGAACATCCATCTTGCAGCTTCTAATTTTCTTCATTAAAGTGTATCTTTTGAGCCAGAGTTACGGAGACAGAAATTCCATCATGTCTTTAGTGCTAAGTTCCATCTGTTGACACATCATCTGTTTTCATTCCATAGGTGGCAGACTGCTGTTACTTGGGGGTATTGACAATGTCATTTCTCTGGATGCCTCGTGTTGCGATCAAATGAGGATGAGTTTCAACTCAGGGAGGAAAGAAAACAAAAGAGCGTGAAATGAATCGACGTTTAAGGCGCAGGCCGACAGACTGACGGATATTTAACAAGCCCCATTTTACATCTGGTCCCCCTCTCAAGTTCACTTGGGTTTAGAATGATGGCAGCCCTGAAAGGTCAAACCTTACCAGATTGTAAAACAACACTAATCATCCTGGCCAGCCCATTTCCCACACTGACATCCCCTAATTTGTTACCAGCCGTCCAGCCGATTCAAAGCGCTGCCAGCCACAAGCAGTGTTTGGCTTCTCTTTTCTGCTAAATAAGAATTAGGGAGGGTGGTGAAGGGAGTTGTGGAGGAGGGCTGAAAGCGCTTCATCAACACTGTTGTCTCTGCTGCTAAAGAGAAGGGCACACTTTATGTAAAATTTATATGGTCTGTCTTGTAGATGTCCTTTGGATGTGACACGCTAGCTCGCCGCTTGATACCAATCTGTAAGACTAGTGTCCTGCTGTCTAAAACAGGGCTCTCCTGTCTGTTCTTGAGAGCGGATGAGACGTGCCCACTTCTTAACCCCCACTTCCTCTCAGAAATGGCAGACCCAGCTCGTGTTTACGAGAATTTCATCTTCCTTCAGAGACGGCCGGCTTTGACTATGTTTTGTTGTGAGTAATTGCATTATGACATTGATAAATACGAACAGGATATTAAACTTGCTACACGAGGCCTGGACACAATACAGGAAAACAGACAAGGTGTGTTTACTGTGCATTGATACTAGAAGGGCTGCTTTCCCAGACACAGATTAAACCTAATAGAGAGCTAAATGGGACATTTGATGGAGAATCCACATTGACAATATCATTTTCTCCAGGACAAAGTTTAATCTGTCCCCATTAAAAGCAGCAAAAAAGATCTATTGACCATGACAGAGGTAGGGAAATCAACAGCAGAATACCGTTAGGAAATAATACTACACTAAATAATGACATAGTGCTTTTGTCATGATAAAAATATTCCTTTTTACAACCGCTCATGACTCAATTTAATTTTCTCAATGGTATCTGCGGTGACCCATCCTCCAATTCAATTTCCTCAAATAGTAAGTAGCCTTCTGTCCGGGCCTAGCTAACAAGATCCATATGATGTCAATCTCGAGGCAGAGATAAAACACAGTTGAAAAGACTGTTGAGATTATTATAGAAAATCTGTCCATTTAACAAGACATTCATGAAAAGAGAAAAATTAAAGATAATTAGACTTTGATTAAGACCAGGCAGAGACAGGAGTATAGATAATGGGGCTTCGTGAATGAGCTCTGCATGAGTGTCCTAACTGAAGCATTTCCAAGAATGTGGTGCTCACAATCAGTTGAGTTTCTTTTGGCGAGACCTCCAGGCAATGTCCAGCTTTCCTATTCAAACCAATCAGACATGCTCTTTCTCCGACCCAGATGGCTGGAATCATCATTGTGTATAGATGCTGTCTGCAGACTTTCAACAGAACAAGGCCATGATTCATTCATAGTCTTGTGTGTTGACAGGAAGTTACATCAGCACATTTGGATTACAAACAGTCAGATGTTTCTGATGTACTATCCTAGAATAATATCAGCACATGTGGAGAGCATTAATACATATTTACTCGTCTGATGTTCACACTCTACAGTCTGAAATGTTCACACATGTCAAAAGTTAACTATTTACTTAACTTAAGCAAAATGTATTCAAATATTAAATTATATTCTATTTATGGATTGTTTAACAGTTTCGTTTAAATATAGCCGTACATTATTAGATCTCACCATGTGTGTTGAGTCTGAGCATTGACATTTCAAAAAAACTTCCTATAAAGTATTAAAATGTGCCTAGATTGTGAACACTGAGTGTCTGAGTGATAAATCCATGTTTTTTTTTTCTCCTTACTCTGATCTCTTGCATCCTTTAATCCGGTGTCCAGCCTCCAACCCAATCACAGTGATGAAAATGAACAGGACTTCTAATCAAGTAGCTCCACATTCAAAAAATGAAATGTTGTAATTTATTATTGATATCATAATACAGCAGGATGCATAAACAAACAAGAAGAAATGTAACACTTTATAGCAGAATAAGTAAGTGATTGCACATCACAACACATGTTAATGCTACAAAAATCCTCCATAATTAGTATGAGTGCAGTTAATGCTACATAATGCAGTGAATGTTATTTTGGATGGATATATTTTTATTATTTTATTTGTTATTCTTAATGTAAGTAAATGTTGCCAGAAGGGTGTTTGTGTTGTAGATAGATGCCCTGACTCATATTGGGCTGCACTGTTTGCATATTAGTAAATATAGACTGATGTAATAATATTCCCTAATTTGTAAATGCAAACAAATGCTCTCATTTTTTTTTCTAATGTAAGCTAGTGTAAGCCATATACTTTTCATGCTGAAGGTAAATTATTAAGTTTATTAAATTTACTCTAAAAAAAAAAAAAAGGTTGGGTTGAAAAACAACCCAATTTGGGTTATTTGGCAACCCAGCGCTGGGTAAATATTGTACAGAACACATGTTGGGTTATTTTGACCCAGCTAGTTGGGTTAAATGTTTTTACCAAACATGCTGGGTTATTTTATTTAAGTCAACTACTGTTTAAAAAATTATGATATTGCTGGCTTAAAATAGACCAGAACTTATTTAGAAAACACACACACAAAGAATTACTGAAGGCAACAGTAATAATCAAAAGATGAACATTTATTATTAAGCAAGAACACATAGACAAAATGCAAGACAAATGTAATTTATTTGGGTGAATACAGCATTGTTTACAATATTGCATACATTTAAACTCGTTTAACAAGCATTTTAGACATAAAAAATGTAACATTCACAAGTAGCATTTTAAGTTTAGTGTATTTAACCATTCTCCGTAATCGCTTTTTACCAAAATAGCGCTAATTCTTGTGCCGATGTGTCGCCAAAATCTGAGCCGGTGAAGGGCTACTGTTCACCGGGGTAACTGCAAACTTCAGACTGCAGCCTTGCGTTTCACTCGTAGCTTAATGCTTTGACTGACTCCAAAACCTACCCATAAACAAACAGTACTGACATTAGAGAACATATTTTAACATCAAATTAAATTAAACTCCAGTACTATAATGAATAAAATCCATTTATTTTATGCAAAAGGCATTTCCATCATGCAAAGTGACTGACAGCTGACTGACGTCATCCTTATGTTGTGTTGCGTAATATAATACAATACGATAAATGACATAAAATGTATACAAACCTTTATTTCACTGAAGAAGTGCACCAAATCGGCAGCGTTGTGAACCTTTTCTGTAGAGGACTCAAAAAGCCTGTGCACTGACTGTAACTCAGCAGCTGGGTTGTTTCGTCAGAGACAGGCTCAACCCAGCAATTGGGTAGAAAAATAATAACCCAGCGTTAAAAATGACCCAGCAACTTAGTTACAGAAAAGCACTTGGGTAAAAAATATTAAAAATAACCCAATAAAATGACCCAACAAGTTGAACTCCGCATTTGGATTAAAAAAAAATAACCCAGCATTTTGTAGAGTGTATGTACGCTGTATGCTTTAATAGCCACGAGGTGTTTTTAGAGAAATTCATCATCACCTAACCTTTATTTTTTATTTAGAAAAGATGTATGCATTGTGTTGAAAGTATTGTTTGTTTGTTTATTTTGAATATCAACCACCTGACATTTTTCCATCAAGCTTCAATGAAGTGATTGCTTTGCAAGTTACACCTATTCACTGGCAACACAAAATGGTTGTTTGTGCTCATGGGGGTGAAGATCAATTGTTAATTTAGCTTAGCCATGTGTATTGCAAGTCACCTGGTGTTTTATCCAGACCGAATTAAACACAGAGGCCACAAACAAGGTCTTGAGACCTTGATAGATTGAACTCATTTGAGTGTCCCTGAAAGTAATTAAATGATCCAATTATTTTGTTTTGGTTCCCTTAGAGAATGTGGACAAAAATTCAGTTGGACCGGCCAAAGCATTTGTGTCACATATGTGGCCATTTCAGTCAAGATCAATGCCAGTATAACACAACATGCATTTTTTAAATGGCACTGGAAAGTGCAGATCTTTAGATTTTGTGTTATTTGCTACACTGTGCCCTTGACCCCTCTGAGCGGGGGAGTTGACCAGTTTAAGAACTCTTATTAGACTAAAATCACCTTTTAGAGCTTGGACATCTGTGGCCAATCTTGACCCAGACCTTTAACCTCTGAGCATTGAGTACTGCCATTGACAAAATTAAAAGAAGCTGGTAACTTGGTTACTTAAATGGATCAGTTTCCATCTTCCATATGTGACTCACTATTACCAGTATTGCTAATGGCTTTTCTTAAAACATCACATCCACAGGCGTATATGTGGTTAACATCAGGCAATGATGCTATAGTTATGTCTGATCGAATATTACATAATAATTGTCTAGATCAATCTGTTTTAATATGTTTACTTTATATCATAAACAAACAATTATGTGTGTTTATCACAAAGATTCCTGTAAGTCATTACGTTTCACAAACATACACAAATGCATATGGTCATGTCCACACACATGCATGTAGTTGCACACAATTACATAGTCTTTTACTTTGATCCACTGTTACAAATCCAAATCACTATGATGAATTTCAAATATGATTTGAGCCATCTTGCTGTGCTGCTGTGAGGCATTTTATTTCACCATCTGGTTCAGGTTCACCCTTATAAGCTTCCCTCTCAGACACTCACTGTATGTTTACTGGGTAGTTTCACTCTTCTGTGGAAACTGAGAACATGACGCAGGTGTTGACAAATGTTGCAATATGCTGAGGGGGCATAAAACACAACTGAGAAACACGAACAAAGCTGGCAAGCTTAAAAACCTGTTTTTGCCCATTTCATTAAGGGAAGGCATTTAAATCTTGATATATGTGAGCTTTCTTGTTTGGATTGAGTTTAAATGCATTTCGACAAGAAAGGAATGAAAAAAGATTTAGCCATAAAAGAGTACAAATCACCCGATTTGCATGTAGTATGAGATTAAGTGCAGAGACAAAGAGATACACTGAAATGCTAGATTCTTTTTTCCATGAGACATGGCACAGTCAAGCAATCAACTAACAGAGCCTCGAATGAGTTTTCACCTCTCTATCATCTGCCTGTTGAAATAACAGTAGGATGAGAGGCATTATGAACAGCAGATTAACACCAGTATAGTTTGCATAGCAGCCCTGTGCTCTTATAATGAGAAATAGAGAGATGAAAGGAGAGAGCCACCTCAGTGAATCTGAACTAAAGTGACCGGGATCAGCCAGAGGCTTCGCCTTTGTCCTTCCTCTTTGTTTGCTCTGTTTTGACGAGTTGGAGCATAAAAGCCATGCAAATGTTGTGTGTGGGACAAGACAGGTTAAGAGAGGACATACTAAAAAGTCAATTAACTTACACTTAAAATTGAAATTATATCATCATTTCTCTCCCTCATGTCAAAGCTGTAAGACTTGTTTTTTTTTTTTTTTTTTTTTTTTTTTCTGTAAAACATAAAAGAAGATAATAGAAAAGTCTTTTTTTTCTACTGTATTCTCCATTGCCAGCCAATATGCAAATGTAATATGTACAAATATTAAATTTTATTAAATCATCATTAATAATATCTGAAACCTTTTAGAAACTGGAAATATTTAATATAGTAACATATATCTGCCCCAGACAAATATGGTTATTTAAAATGTAGAAAAGAAATAAAAATAAAAAAACTATATATAAAACTAAAATAAATAATATCATAGTGGATTTATTTATCTATTTACTGTATATTACGCTACTGCCACACAGATCTAGTATAAACATGCCTTTTCTTTCACAGATGTTTACTTTCACAGACATAAGCAACTGTAACTCTTGTATGTTTTTAACATAAACTTCTGTGTATTTGAAAGTTCAAGTACAATAAGACATGAAAGAGAACTTAGTTTAGTACTCACATGCCGTGTGGCAGCTGCTTTCTGTGTGTGTGTTTCAGATGTGCACTCAGAAAACCGTAGATCAGCAGTTTAAACTGATATGGCTTTAAAACGCATGATTTCAGCACGATAGACATGATAATCAAAACCAAACAGATGTTTTTTGGCAGAATATCTGAGGTATGAGCTGTAAAGGCACTGTTCTGGAAAAGGGGGCGGGGAGCATCAGCTCATTTGCATTTAAAGAGACATGCACGAAAACAGTGTGTGCAAAATAGGCATTTTTAAAAAGATATAAGTGTATTTTGTTCTGAAACGTTACAGGCACAGTCTGGGGACACCTGAGACTTATATTACATGTTGTAGAAAGGGACATAATAGGTCTCCTTTATTGCAGGGATATAGTATATTACATTTCTATATGTACACATAATGAAAGTTAATGGGGTCCATTAACCATGTTGTTTGGGCCTCAACATGTTCAAAATACCTTCTCTTGTATTCCATGGGGAAAATAAAGTTATATAGATTTGCAACAACGTGAAGGTGAGTAAATAGAGACATAATTTTCATTTTTGGGAGAGCTACCCTTTTAAAAGATTAGTTCACTTCCAGAACAAAAATTTACAGGTAATTTACTCACCCCTTTGTGATCCAAGATGTTCATGTCTTTCTTTCTTCAGTCATAAAGAAATTATGTTCCTTGTGGAAAACATTTCAGGAATTTTCTCCATTTAGTGGACTTCAATGGTGCTTGCGAAAATGCAGTTTAAATGCAGCTACAAATGGCTCTAAACGATCCCAGCCAAGGAAGAAGGGTCTTATCTAGAGAATTTTTTGACAATTTTTGTAATTTGTAATCCGGGTCAATACAGTTAGGGTATGTTGAAAAACTCCCATATCGTTTTCTTCTTTAACTTCAAAATTGTCCTACATCGCTGTTTTACTTTTTTTTTTTTTTTTTTTTTTTGTGAAGGGCGTTTGATCTCCTTTGCATGTTCACTTTGTAAACACTGGGTCGGTACTTCTGCAGAGATGTAGGACAATTTTGAATTTTGGGAAGAAAACAACATGGGAGTTTTATCGACATACCCTAACTGTCTTGAACCGGGAAAAAAAAGCTCACGCAGACATAGACAAGACGAGCGTTTGAAGTTAAAAAGTATAAATTGTCAATTTGTTTAGAAAATGACAGATCATTTCGCTAGATAAGACCCTTCTTCCTCGGCTGGGATCATTTAGAGCCGTTTAAAGCTGCATTTAAACTACATTTTGGAAGGTCAAACTTGGGGGCACCATTGAAGTCCACTATATATATATAGATAATTCCTGAAATGTTTTCGTCAAGAAACATAATTTCTTATCAACTGAAGAAAGAAAGACATGAACATCTTGGATGTCAAGGGGGTGAGCAAATTATCTGTAAATTTTTGTTCTGGAAGTGAACTAGGGAGACCACATGCTAATATCACACGTATTACACATAAACCTCATCCGTCTGCATATTGGCTCTACAATTTTTTTTAAAATGAAATTAAGAGAAAGCACAAGTGAGGGTGACATGCCGCTCTCCAATCTGGGGTGTCGGGTTCTTCTTTTCCTGCAAATAACGCTCCAATTTTTATCCAAGCTGTCTAGTGATTAGCCACGGTGGTCCAGCCTTGTCACTAAGGAAATGCCCCATGCCACTTCTTGGCATTGCAAATGAGCGTTAGAGCACGCCAGCTGGCCCTGGATGGCTCGATCCCCTTCAGTCTGAAACAGGGATTTCTGAATGCTGAAACCTTGGCCTGTTGCATCCCTCTGGTTGTTATGGGATGGAAGAACAAAAAACTGAATTGCTCAGAAGCTTTTTATGTTGAAATCTGAACTAAATGTTAATAGTCCTCATGGTTTGGTTGTATAACTCTCATTTTAGTTTCAGGAGACATTTACCTGCTTACAGTCATTAAGCTCAGCTTTAAGGATGTTTAGCGATAGCTGGCACAGTGTTACAGGGAATCTAATTGTGGCAGCACTAACCGGCAGATGAATTTCGGAGGAGATCATGCGTCTTTGGCTCGGCGGTGGGTCGTGTCTGATCAGATTGATGGATGAGTTGGACTGGAGGGGCAATAGGTTGTGACAGCATAGCTCGATTGAGTGTCCCCTACTGGGTGAGGGGAAACTTTAGTGAAAAAACAAGGCAAATGAGTGACAGGTATGGCCCAGACACTGTCTGAGGTGACTCCAGGATGGTGTTTGAAAGGAAGTGCAAATCTCATCCGCCTTGTTTAAGACAGTGACAGCTGGTAACTCGCTCAGCTCAGACTTTAAGCAAAACGGGACATTGTTCAATAAACTGGAGACATGATAAAGGACTTATGAATTTCCACTATATATAGGAGCCTTTTATAATAAAATCCTAATCCTAAGACATAAATGACAAATGGATGTCAATGAGAAAAAAAAAAATTACTGAAACATGAAAAAAGATGATTACTTTTGGGGGGAAAGGTATGTTGATTGCTAGTGCATCAATATCCATGGTAACCATGAAAACAAGCATATGGCTGTGCGTTTTATTGTTATCTGAAAGGCCTTTGAGCCTCGGTGTGGCTGATTACGACTTTAAGACTCGAGCACAGTGAAAGCAGAAATAAATTAAAGGTACAAGGTGATATGTACTGTCTGTGAATATACATGAGGGAAGATGGATAGAGTGAGAAAGAAAGAGAGAGAGATGGTAGGCGTGTAATAGATCAATGCTACTCAACCAGTTCTCTGTCTCTTTTAGATTTGACGCTATCCATCTGTAAAATCAAATATCTTCATGTGCAAAAAACAGAGAAATCCTTAGTATTACCCATTGCACATTTCATTCTTTTGACAGAGAGGAAACCTAAGAACAGGAAAATTAGACAGTGAGAACACTAGCTCAGTTTTGATGGACCTACGAACTAGCTTGTAGAACAGAACATGATGTCTGGACAAGCTAGGATCAAAATTGAAGTGAAACTTCCTATGTACTTCTTACAAGATTTAAAAAAATGATAGAAAAAAGCACTATACTACACTTGGTAGAGTTGAAAAAGAAAGCCCTCAATTTATGATGGACAGTGTCGGATAAACTAATTTTTACTAAATGCTTGCCTGGGGCCAAGACCTAGTTTTCATCAAAGTATAATCAACATCACCTAGAGCTTACAGGAACTAGTTTATTCCTTATGTAATTTCGGGGCTATGCTCACAAGACTGAATTATAACAACCAAATTGCCAGAAACAATAAAAGAAGACTATCCGGAGGCTATAAGTCAGAGCGTGTGTGCTGGTCTGTGATACACTGTCTTAATAATAAAGTCAATGCAATGCCAACTAGTTGTAGGTTTTTTAAGATTTCAAATTTATTGAATAAAATATCAAAAAATCATTTGAACAGTGTTATATATTTTGTTGACGTGTACTTACTAGTGGTGTCAATCGATTAAAAAAGAAACTAACTAATTAACTGCACATTTTTCTGAAATTAATCAAGATTAATCATGATTAATCCCAAAAGTTTCATATTTCAATAATTTCACATTCAATCTTCAGTTGTCCTCATGTGAAAAGATGGGTCTCGAAATCATAGTCATTTTTGGAAAGGTTTCAAATACACAAAAATGCTGAAAAACCAAAGAATTTGTGGGACCTGAAGGATTTTTCTGAAGAACAGCGGCCAGTTTAACTGTTCAGGACAAACAAGGGACTCATGAACAACTATCACTAGGCAAAAAAACACAGCTGTGGGTCATTCAGGTAACAACACATAAATTCAACATAAATTCTATAAATTCAACTATTATTTTCTCTTGTGGAGTACATGTAAATGTCTTTTATGTGAAATGTCTTATTCAGGTCAGTACTAAATAAAAAATAACATGCATTTTGTATGATCCCTTTTATTTTGGCAAAATAATTAACATTTTGCAGATTCTGCAAGGTGTATGTAAACTTTTGACTTCAATTGTAATTGCCTGCGTTAACACGCTAATTTTGACAGCGATAGTATTACATTATATTACATTAACTGTTTCCAAGAATGTTTAAATCCATTGAAATAAGCAAATTTATCTAGTGTCTTGACCTTTGTCATTGTGTCACCTGCCACTAATGTCATACACTCTTGATTTCTGGTTTTATTTTGTGGAAAACATACAAATGCCAAAGAATCTTTAATATGTCACACATTTTATTAGAGACAGGTGCATAGAGTAGCATTATAACAGCACTTTTAACACTCTCAGATGTATCTGGTATGATAAAACAGTGGTGCTTTACCCCACACAGACATGACCAGAAGGAGCATAAGCGGTCGACTGTGGTATAAAGAAAGCTCCGCTGCTTTCAAGCCATGTGTCGTGCTCATTTCTCATAATCACTAGTGGCCTCGTTTCACTGTTATGGCTTTCAGCCCCGCCCTGCTTCATACTACAGTGACATTAATAAATCTTTAATACATTAGCTCATCCATGAACATGATTTCTCCCCGAGTCCCGTCGGATTGAGCTGGCTGACAAGTCCCATGATTCCACATTCAATCACGGCGTCATCAAATTACGCCTTTGTTTCTTTGGTTGTTTTGAATATGCACCCTCTAGCAATAAAAAATACATACTGTGGCTTTAATAATAAAAAAAAAAAAAAAAAAAAAAACACAGAGAGAGAGAAAGGTTGGTCTGCTACTACATTTGTTCATATAGCCCTAAAGCACAGATCTAAAGAATGTCATAAAGCTGAATTACCTCATAGCAATCACTAATTTGAGAAAAATAAGCAAAATATTAAAATGAGTGCTAGTAATGTTGTGCATATGCCATATTTGCTTTGCCTAGCCGAACCATTTGTTGGAGCATGTTATCATTCTCCTTGTATGCCCTCAGAAGTGGTCTCAGGGTATCATGCTTCTTGTGATCAGATTAGTGGGTGACACATGGCCGTAGGGCTGGGGAGACTCCATGGCATCCAGTAGACGGACCCCAATAGGCTCAATCCTATTTACTGGATATCACCATAGCAGCAGGAGTCCTCCGTATGGTGGCAAAGATTCCCATTTGAGCCCAGCAGCCTGTTTCCTTTCCATTAGCTGCTGCAGCACAGCCCTATTCAATTATATCCGCTATACCTGCCAATGTCCTGCACTCATTGCCAGCTGTCTAAAGCCGGCCTCACTCTTACCTATTTAAATTTAAGGACTCTAAGCAGCAAATAGAGGCTAATACTTAGCTTGAGTGGCAAAGTGAAAATAGATTAAAGGAACTCACTCATGAATGAAATTCTGTCATCATTTACTTACTCTCATGTTGGTCCAGCCTGTATGACTGGAACACACAAAGCTATTTCAAAAGCTGTTTCAACTGTTTTAGCAGGTACAATTAAAGTCAATGAGTTCCAGAACAACACAGGATTTTGTTGTTGCATTTACACTAATGCTTTTTAATGTTTTCGTTTTAAAACACGTAACTTTTGCTACGGTTACGCCTATCGTTTACACTAGTCCAGCGTTTTCAACCCTCAAAAACGAAAACGCTGCAGACCCCTTGTTTAGTTTCATTGTACATGGACCAAAACGGAGACTTTTGAAAATGATGGTGTGGCTGCCCTCATTTGCTGTGCGTATCCTTGACTGTGTAAACAATTACATCATGCTCATTGTTGTGCCCATAGATATGTATAGGTAGATTCCCCATTTGACTGCTTCAAGCACGTACGCATCCGCCATCTAAATAACAGGGCATCTACCTATACATGTCTATGGTTGTACCTGCGTGAATGGTCACGTGACATGCGTTTTCAGTTGTGTAGTGTAGACAGAGATTGTTTCTGGAACGCAGTTAAAACGGTCGTGTAGACGAGGATGGTTTTCATTTTAAAATGCTGTTTTAAAACAAAAACATTTTCACTAGTGTAAACGGCCTCAGTGTATGGACTTCTTTATTCTTTAAAAGTTTGGAACGATATGAGGGTGAGTAAATGATAACAGAAAGCTTACTTTTGGTAAGTCTAAGTCTATGACTAACAGTTGTGAACTGTTTCTTTCTTTTGGAAGTCTTTCTGAAGGATGTTACATTTGTTATACATATACACTTGCAGTAATTTCCATGTAGGGCTTGTACAAAATAAGCTCTCAGGCTTTAATGGTCTATTTAGGAAGCAAGTGTCGGTGCACACTGTCATTGAGGAGACAAAGGTTTCTATAGAAGTTCATTGTGCTCTTTCAAAGAGTTCTCTGTCGCTTAAATGACGCTACTGAAATCTTTCCTTATTAGCATATATGCCTGAGAGTGAAACTGTCATCCAGCTGCACCAGCAATTAGCCAGTTTCATCATAAAGACTCGTATCAGCAGAAAAAAGTAATCATTTGCAGTAATGTGAAAGGCCTTCCTCATGATTTCCTCATTAAATTATTCATAGAGCTTCCTCTTGCTTGTATATTTTCCATTTAGAATGACAAGGTTCATTATGAAGATGAAGCTCCTGGCATATTTTTGTGTAACTCTTCTTACGGGGTCTTTTCTGATTTTCTGGAGAAAAAGTCACAGACCACAAGTGAGAAAAGAGTGAGTTCAAAAACTTCAAACTTTACAAAGCAAGATTAAGAAAAACATGACTGTTTGTTTGCTTGTTCACAGTCTCTCCGTGTCTCGTCTGATGTGACATGACCTGATAAAGAGCAAGGACCCCATGTTTCCAGAATCACACAGAAGTAGAAAGGCGGCACCCCACTCGCAAGCATATCTGTGGAAAATCTCTTAAAGAAAATAAAGCAAGCTCTCTCTGATGAGCACCTCCAACTGATAAGGTGTCAGATGTACCACTCCATTACTGTGACTGAGGTTGTTCTGTTTTTCTTTCATTTGAACTCCCACCGCAATAGAGTGAGTAATCAGCTCCTCTCCGTGCTCTGTTCGGAGACCCCCGCCAGGTCTCTGATCCACCAACAGATATCAGTGTCTCGTAATGGATTAAAATAGGGTTAGACAAAATGGATATTATATCAAAGAGTACATATGTCTGGCTGCTTCCTCTGTTTCTGCAGCGAATGCATGATCAAAACAGCGGAGACGGAGCAATAGTAATGGTTCTGAAGTGTGTCGGAATCCAAGCCGTGGTGGAACGTGTTTGATTCGGCTGCTGGGATGTACATTGGCATGGGTGTCTGATTTTATTTACCCAACTGTGCCCCAGTAAGCCTGTGCAGTTGATACTGGCAGCCATTTGTTTGTGCAAATGAATGATAAAAGACGTGTTCATCTTTGTCTTTTTAGACATATTAAATGGTGGCTTTAGTCTAGCAGGTCTTTTAATGTGTTACTTCAAAACAATGCTGCCACTGTCGTATAATCTCTGGTGGAAAGTTAATAAGACAAACTGCTCAAATCGTGCCATGGAATCCTCCCGAGAAATCTCAACAGGCTCTCCTCAGATGTAAAATTGTAAGTTGATACAGTACATGCAATTGTGCTACGGAAAGGCAAAGCAAGACATTTTCCTTATGTGACGGCTAATTTGTGCCTCCGAGGAACCTGATTAAAAACTGACACGGATCTGATTGCTCTGCCATCCTGAGGTATCACTGCCAACGTTGTCGCTCTGCTTCTTTTTGCTTTTTTCTATTCCATCCACACCCCCGCCCTCCTTCGCTACTTCTCTCTCTCACACTTCTTTAAACCAGGCTTGGCTGAAGCGACCGTGTGAGCAGTGAATCCATTACCCGAGCGACAGCTCAATTCAATTATTAGACGGGCTAATAATCTGACTGAATTGATTGTTCACTATATCCCCAGCCAAATGGCTGATGGAGAGAGGATCATGTTTGAGATTTCTTGCCGTAACGACAGGAATAGAGCACGCGCTGAATATGACCAGGAGCTGTTCTTAATGAACACAACACAACACTTCCTCAACCTGAGACTGTGGGACCTGAAATCATAAACATGCCTAAGGAAATCATTTTTTTAGCGAACAATCAGTATTGTCTTCCTTTATTGTATCGGTGGTGCACAAACAACACCGAACAGTGAGAAGAAAATTATTTTCATCTCATTAAACTCTCTCCATCTAAATGGAGTGTTTTGCATTTCTCTTGATAGACTTCAAATGGGATGCTGAACAGCGATATTAGATCAGTTTTATTTTTCAGCATGATCCACATTCACACAAAAAGAGACTTTCCTGCCTCAACCTTAAGCCACAAATGGAAAAGAAGTGGGTCAAACTGCAGTTTTAGTAGAATACCAATTTCAATCAACAAAGCACAATGGTACGAGTAGACATTCCAATTAGCAGGCCAGTAATGGATACCATAATTATAGACCTAACCTACAATTAAGCTCTGACATGATGACCAGAGTAATGGTCTTACAACATAATGACCTATTTTCAAAATGAGTTTTTGTGAGCTACTCTGCTGTGATTGTATGTGCGAAACACTGTGTAACCTTAGAAAAATTGTAGTACTGTAAAAGATACAGTCAGCTTTAAAACAGAGGGGTCTTGTAGCACAGGGTGAGTTGTAACTCACCTATACCTTCAAATAAGTCTTTGAATACCTTATTGCTTACATTGTTACAACAAATTGTTACAACAGTATGTATGTATATAGCAGTATATGTACGTATGTATGTATATAACAGTATATATATATATATATATATATATATATATATATACTTTTTTTTTTTTTTTTGCTTAAAAACATAATTTAGTAAATTATTATTATTAATAATAATAATAATAATAATAATAATGTGACTTAATTAATGTGAACAATTAATCTGACCCTGGACCGCAAAACCAGTCTGAAGTAGCATGGGTATATTTGTAGCAGTAGCCAAAAACACATTGTATGGGTCAAAATTATTGATTTTTCTTTTATGCCAAAAGTCATTAGGATATTAAGTAAAGATCATGTTCCATAAAGATATTTTGTAAATTTCCTACCATAAATATATAAAAACTAGCATTTTGATTAGTTATATGCCGTGCTAAGAACTTCATCTGGAAAACATTTGTTCTTTTTTTTTTTTTTTTTTTTTTGCACCCCCAGGATCCAGATTTTTCAAAGTTGAATCTCTGTCAAATATTGTCCTATCCTAAAAAACCATACATCAATGGACATTTTATTTATTCAGCTTTCAGATAATGTATAAATCTCAATTTCAAAAACCTTATGACTGGTTTTGATGTTTTGCAATATATAAATGATATGTTTTTGTTACAATATTTTGCATCATAGAACAGCTTTGTATTGGCTAATCAGAAGTCACAACTATATTTATTTTCTTATAATCTGGTAACTTCTAAAGGATTTCATCTAGGCCTCTATGTTACTGACATTTAAAGATAAAATGTTTATTATTTGTTTACTTACATCCTGAATGAAAATGGAGGACATTAAGTGAATTTTACAAATAAAAAAGTGAAATTGATCAACAAAATAAATCCACTCACAACACAATAAGCTGTGTCCGATAAATACGGAAATACTGTATTAAAGATAGACAAAGAAAAAAAAAATGTTACAACAGTCCTCTCGGTCCTCGCAATCATGTCAACTAAATAAACTACACAGAGAAGAGTGCGAGATTAAAAGAGTCATTGTGTATTAAACAATCTTTATTCGTTTTATTAGCTTGATTTCTCAATGTGAAATGTGTCACTTTTTACAGTTTCTATATTCTTTTATTTTATTGAGACGAGCGGGTTTTTCATTCCCCAGTGGGGGCTCAGCTTTCATCCGCCTGTTTTGATTGGAGGAGGATTTTAGAGGCCGGTTTAACAGTTGCGTTGGCCGCTCGCTTCAGATGGGACCGCACGACAGGACAGATGAGAAACTGCTTCCATCTGGAAACGCAGGGAGAGAAGGAGGGTTGACTCGACACAGTCACCGGCGGTAAGACACACATCCTGCTTGCGTTACATCGCACCGGTCATCATCATTCCGACTGTTGGAGGAGCAGAGCGAACGTGCGCGCAGAGCAGCTGCACCTGACTGATCGTGGACATACCTCAGTTTGATTCCACCAATCTTCATTTAACAGTTGCCTTCGGTACTTACTTGAAGAAGGAAGAGAGAAAAATAAATAAAATAAACCAAGCGGGTTTTTATGTTTTGCTTCATTTCTGGGAGAGGACTTTGGCAAGGAGGACCCTGCGTCTGGAGTGCTAATACACAGACTGCTCTTGTTGGATGTTGATTGTTGGTCAGAGAGAAGAAGTGGCAGCGTTTAGCCGCTGTTGGGACCATCACTGGACAACCGGTGTCGTCTCTGAAAGTGTTCAAAGGTAGGAAGTGCTGTTGCTGTTTACGACTGAAATGCGCATCATATGAACGCTGGACTGCAAAAAGCTGTCTTCTGAGGAATGGAGAGGACAGGTCAGCCGTTCTCACCAAAGGTTTTCTCCATACCTCAGCAGACAGCTCTCTTGCGGTGACTGCACACCTATTGTAAACCATGCGCTCTTAGAGCGCCTCAGATGACATTCACAGGAGCGATTTGCTTTCGTGGACAGTTTACTGGACCATGGAGCTCTTGCTCATGGCTCAGTGAGTGAGCTCAACTTTTAGTTTTGAGCTGCTCTTCACGATCGTGAGCACGACGTGGTGGAGATGCATTGCGTTCCACTGAGCCTGAGCCTGAGGAGAAAAAAAAAAAAGAAAAGAGGGTCATGAATTCAAGTTTAGTAAAATATAGGCTATATAGTGAAGAAATTCGCTGCAGTTTTATTTTAATGGTTATACGACGTTATTATTAGCTTATCAGATTAACTGATTTATTTTTTGCGACTTTGGTAATATTTGGGACTGTCAATCATCGACAGTGTTGCATAGAACTTTCCATGCAGCTTTAATATAGCCTAATATCCGTAATAAGGATTCCATCTGGCGCACAGCGCAGGAATGGTGTCCCCTGTTCCTCACTTATGAATTTATCCAACAAAACGTTAAAGCGATTTTTTTATTATTATTATTTGGATACAAGTAATGGGGTTTTCCCCCATCACGAGTTTCTGGTTTGTAGAAGGGAATGCGAGTCGCCTGTCGCTGGAGTGAATCCACAAACGCCTCAGCATTCACGGTGGGGAATGAAGGAGTCGTGCGGGTGGTGAGAGAGCACAACCCCGGGCATAAAAACAGTCATATACCCCCCACTGTGAGAATCACACCATGAATCATTACACAAATCTTTTATGAACAATATCAGCTCTGTATTTCCTCGGTAAGACAGTGAGTGATTTAGTGAACTGAATTAGTGCGTTTGGAAAAGGCCATTAGCTGTTAAGAAAAGGCCATAAACCGTGAATGTTGCATTTCTAAATTAGGTTTGTTTGTAATTATTATTTTACTTTTTGAAAATGATTTGTATTTATTTTTATATTTTTGAAAATCATATTTTTTAGTTACATTGTTTAGTATTAGCGTATTATGACATTAAAATGTTTTTTTTTTTTTTTTTTTTAAGTACTACTTAGTTGTCAGACTCAGTGTAATGCAGTAGCTAAAAGATAATAAGATGTTACTTTGTGGCAGTAATATCTCAAATATAGGCTTAACAAGACATATCTAAAATATACACATATTTAATCAAAAATAAAATAAATCAATAAATAGTTAAATAAATCCAGTTAGCTCAGCATCCAATACTAATGCATTTAAAATAAGAGTTAAAAAGTAAATAAATAAAATAACTATTTGAAATAAGGCAAATGTGCGGATAAATGTGTTAGTATTATTAATATTAATAATAATAATAATTGAAGAACACCATGTACACTCACATGCATTCAATAGAGGGTGCTGTTGTTCTTTTTAGCCCTGGCCCAGTTTGCTTACCACAGTTTTGTCTCGGAGGGCCACTCAAAAAGATTGAGCGCCACCGTCTGTGTTGCTCATGCTCCCCAGGGATGCAGAATTCAATCTAGCAGAGGCTCTGGCTAATGCTGTGGCACTTTGTCAGGATTAACATCTTTCTAGTCAGTGGCTTCTGTTACCTTTGGTGTCACATTACCACCTTGGAGTTGTGTGCAGGGAGAAAAAATGAAGCCCCGGTATCTTGCTCTTGCATTGTGTTGGGTGCTGCGCTGCTCCAGTCCCACATCACTGTGGGTCGATAGAGGAAGAGACTCAGTCATTTTCAACAAATAAAGGCATTTGTTACGGTGACTGGTGAAGCTTCTCAAAGAGAATCTTTTTTTTTTTTTTTTTTTTTTTCACCACCAGCCACATCCAAACAAGGCAGAGAGACCTCTATGCAGAGTTTAATTTTCAATTAAGAAATGAATACCTGAGCTCCTCTGATCAGTTTGTATTCTACGAGGGAGCATTTCATTTGAGGTTTTATTAAAGCAAGTCTTTTGAAAGGCAAAAGCGAAGTTAAGATCAGACAAACATTGCTTTTGCACATCATTTGGCTTTGCTGAAAAAAAGGTAAATTAATTTGCACGCCTAGGTAAATCCAGTCACGGTGATGCATGAAGAAAATCTTTCTGAATCAGCTGGCAGCCTCCACGGCAGTATGGTCTCATTGTGGTGGTTTCTACTCAGGCGCAGAATAATGATGATTGTACCGGCACTTGGACAGGGCCAAGTTATTCGTGCCAACTGTCTCCAGTGCAGGAATCTCATGCCATCTGTTAGTGACCTTGGAACACATAAATACTATTTCCTGACTGGTAGCATGGCTCTATGTGAGAACCCCACACTTTCTAGTATTTACCTTTCTGGTGATTTATTAAAGTGCTTCGTTTGATCTGGTATCAAGCTTATATGACAGCCTGCATCTTTAAGTATACATACAAAGAGTCTACAATTACCACTCTGAAGTATGGTGGATGAAATGTTGCAACAGGAGCATAAATTGGATGCATTCGTTTTTTAAAAATTCCCCTCAAAGAATTATTAATAGAGTATTTGACACAGTGGAGAATTATAGCTTCATTTATACAAAGCAGCCTTCATGCTGAACGTGGTTGTACTAATCACTGCGTGGGTGCGTGGAATACATCCATTCACCCTTATGAGGAGCAATTAGCAAAGCAGAAAATCATACACCCTTTTATATGCTAACTTTTAGAGCAGGGGGTGATTTTCTTTTCTTCCTTTCATTCTTTTAATGCCTTGCTTTACAAGGCGGTCCAGTGACAAACATTACTCATCATTCATGATCTCACGACTAATACTGTAGGGAGATGTTGAGATTGTGGAAAGAACGCCTAATGAACAACACCTGAGAGGATCTTCTTAGTGATACCGAGGTACATGAGGATGAATTGATAGAACAGCGTAAGATGATCGGCCACAACGTTCCAGTTGCAGTTTGGTGTTTGTACAGTTTGTTGTTTGATGAGATTTGGTGTGATATGTGATCTCACATTGAAATGTTGGCAATCTGAAGCCTGCTGTTCTGAAAATGCACTGGATTATGAAGGAAAACATGTGAATTCGCTGCCAACAGTATGGCGTGCTGGTTTTACTAGCCTTCACTGTTAATATTCTTCATTTGCTCTGGATGGCCTGGAGTGTGACAGGCCAAGTAGATTTTGTCAAAGCAGTTTGGAAATACTTTTTTTCTGATGTCAAGACCGCTCTTTGATCTAGCACTATATCATCATACTGCTTTTTTTTTAACCTTTTCCTTTGAAGACCATGATGTAACTCACCCTTCTTTCAATGTTGTATTCTTTTATGGATGACTATACATAGATAAAATACAGCATATATTTTAAAATGCTTCAGGTGCACTGGTGTTCTCCTGCCTGCTTGTATATCCCTGGTTTAAAATGCAGCAAAATGTAATGCATTTATGAAATGATTAAACAATAAAAAGAGACATTATTTGCTTGCTTTTGAGGAGGGATACGGATACGGTTAGGGAAAGGGTTTGGTGGTATGGGTAGGTTTAAGGGTGGGTTAAGTTGTAACGGATGGGTCAGGTTTTTTTTTAACTACAATTACAATGTAAAAATACTGTATGCGTGTACACAATAAGTGCATTGTATCAAATTATTAATTTAAATGGAAGTAGTTAAGGCCACCTAATATAAAGCGGCGCTATGAAGGATATGGATATATTTTATTTTGATATATTTGTGGTATTACCTCAAATAAATGGCATTGCTAATTATAAGCTAGTACATTAGTGACCCTGGACCACAAGTAGCACAGGTATATTTGTAGCAATAGCCAAAAATGCATTGTATGGGTGAAAATGATTTTTTTATTTTTTATTTTTAATGCCAAATATCATTAGGATATTAGGTAAAGATCATGTTCCATGAAGATATTTTGTAAATTGCCTACCATAAATATATCAAAACTTAATTTTTGATTAGTAATATGCATTGCTAAGAACTTTATTTGGACAACTTTAAAGGTGATTTTCTCAATATTTAGATTTTTTTTACACCCTCAGATTCCAGATTTTCAAATAGTTGTATCTCAGCCAAATATTGTCCTATCCTAACAAACCATACATCAATGAAAAACTTATTTATCCAGTTTTCAGATTAAAAAATTACCCTTATGACTGGTCCAGGGTCACATTTAGGACCGGCATTATCTGTGAGGTTTGAATGTGTTTTTTCATTGCTTCCATTGCTAATTTTTCCTAATGTATTCAGTCTTATCTTTGTTATAAAACTAGATTTTACATAATAAAATTCTACTGACTAACATTTAAACAGGCTCATTTTGCTAGTGATATTTTGTTCTATAGGCCCAGTCATTAAAATACATCTTGAACTAATTTTATTGAAATTAATCCAAAATACCAAATCTTGCTGCGTTCTCACAGAGCTGACCTTTAGAAAGAAAGCACTGTTCATAAGTGATGTGTCTTAGGTGTATGGCCAGTAATAGGCCTGATTCTTCTCTCAGGCTTGCTTGGTCGCAAAATAGCAGATAGCATTATCCTGAACCCATTTCCACACAACGCAATTAGACATGAGACACATAACCTTTTCTTCGATAATGTGTCCTATGACAGGAGTGCCTCCCCCTCTTTCCTCTCATTTTGAATTCCAGTCGTAATACCACTGATAAAACAGACGTGATGGGTCAGATACAGAAAGCGCAGGAATATTTTAAAATACTCTACGCATACCGCAAACACATAGGGGCGACAACATGTGGTTGCGTGAATATGGTTTTCTATGCATTAGTTCCTGGCGTTCCATGAATTCCTGTAAGTAAACAAGTCCCAGCTTATTTGTGAATCCAGATACCAGCCATCTGGATAGTGTTACTGAGGGTTTTCACAGGTTTGCAACTCCTTTTTGAAGTGAGAAAGGGGTGGGAGGATGAACTGATCTGCAATGACACGCTCCATTACTCCTTCTTTGCATCTGCAATAAAGCTAATTGTTGGGTTTCCCCTGTTTAAGCTCAGCGTAGCCACAGTGCACAATAACACTAATATTCAAGACGCTGAAGACAATGAGCACGGGCTGCGTTCCTCGTAGACCAATCAGAAGGAGCACACCGGCACAAATGGATCACAAATACCCCCTCCTGTTCCTTCTGAAAGTGAACTAACATCTTTTAATTTACAGATCACCCATAGCCCGCAATCAGAGCGTTAAGTGCTCTGGGTTCATTATCTGGTGGCATATGGTGATGCATTTGCATAATACGCTAATACTTACTCAGACTCTCTTCCTTTTATCCTTCACTGTGCTATTGGCGATGTACGATTTGGTGCAATTAAACTTTCCCTGCAATGTATACTCGTTGTTCTCTCGTCTAATTAAGTCTTCGAACGTAATGAAACAATAGGGAAGAACACACCTTGACTCATACCCTGATCGTTGTAATTCCGCTCGACGTGTCTCTGAATGCGTGAGGTGCGTAAATGGCTACATTGTTCTGTCTTTAAATATTTATTTACTGCCTCCCCATTCCAGAAATTACCAGAACAAAAGGAAAAAGACAGAGGATGCCAGTCATGATGACAGCGGCTAATGCTCGGTATTTGTCTCTTAGCTAGTTGTCTCTCGCGGTTTGCAAGCGCTACGCCATCACGCGAGTTTTCACAGCAATGTTCAAGTAGCTTATTGTTTCCTATTTAATGGTAATGAATATTGCTGCAGATTGTTGATATGCAGAAACAAAATAGTGAAAGGGAAATCTCTTAAAATTAGCTCACTTTAAGACATGAGGCATGAAATTGGATTTTAAGTTTGCAGGAGAGAGAGAAAGAGAGTGAGAGGGAGGAAAAGTGCGTTGCTGTTCTCACAGTTCAGTGCATCTCTCATTGCTTGCTGTCCTTTTACTCTGTTGTGTTTCCTCAGAGCTGCTGCCTCACCTGTTCTCAATATTTAATGTGGTGGAGGGTCTTTTGGGCTTGTAATGAAGTGGAGGTCAAGAGCTTCCTCCAGCTTCTTTCCTCCAAACGGGCCCTGTAAATGTCAGACGGCTGCGAGAAAAGAGTCTGAACTTTCCCCCGTCTATCTCAGTCAGTCATCTCTTATTTCTCTTCATCACTGCCCACTCTTTTGCTCCCTCTATCTCCGCCAGCCTTCGTCAGAATTCATCTCAGAGCCCTGGCCTCCACTCAGCCATAACCTGAGCTTTTTCCATGTTATATTACCACCTCATCAGCCTTTTTTCTGTCACTCATCTCCCCTCTACTACCACTTTTTTTCCTTATCTGATGAAAGACGGAGAAAATCCGCCAAAACAAAACGAATTTGACACGTGCGACGTGTATGGATGCGGATGGCCGCACAGGATGTTTCTTTTCAACAGAGCTTTTTGTTTGTTTTGTATATATATCTTTTTTCGGTTCTCAGAGAACACGGTCGTTTCTTTTGGCAGAGGCAGGAGAAAGACGTAAATCATCACCTCCCAGACTTAGCGCCTCAGTTTTGTGCGGTCCTGGCCATTTTGGTGGCCTTGATAAAATATTCATCCCTTTTAATCCCTAAGCTGACAAAATGGTGTGTGAAGAATCAGGCGATGTTCCATTCCACTGACCATCTGATGGGCAGCCTTCTCTAAAGACCTGGCCACAATGCTAGCGTTTGGCTGGTTCACTTAGAGAAAACAAGAGCTCCAAATCTAGCAGCACTGGGGCTTTGTCAACAGTGAATAACAAGCAGGCCAATTACAACTCAGTTACCAAAAGAACAGGGGAAAAGGCTGCGGGTAACAGCGACTCCCAAACGGTGAGAGAAAACTAGGTTTATGGAACAGATGATGTGGAAGATAAAAGAATTTGTTGAATAACCTGGTGGGCCAATATTTCAGGCATGGGGTATGGATAAAGGCTTCCAATTTTTGTGTTTATACATAATAAGTAGAATAAATTGAGCTTGCACTACCGGGACTTTAACAAGTACAGCACTGATAACCTTCTGTAGTCCTTGGCATTCATAGCCGTCTATCCGCGATCTCCAAGGTCTCATATTAACTTTTGGATGGAAATCTGTCTCGAATGAATTATGATGCAAAAATAATCCCAGGGGTTTCTAATCAGTAATTTTGTTTACTTTAGCCAATCGCAGGGCCCCAGATCCAGGCTATGATGTGGCCCTTTCTCTGCCAGGATTTTGAGGACTTGAAAAGATATGTAAATGATATTATTTTCTCCATTATACCTCTTAGTTTTTCAGGGAATTATAATAGGGCAAGATGCATGATTGATTGCATGTATTTAGCTAAATTTAACTATCTGAAGAGCTCATTTCCTCGGAGGGAAATTGGAACTAAGTCAATAAGGATGAATAATATTTTTTTTTTAATAAAAGAAAGAAAGAAAGAAAGAGAAAGTAAGAAATGTGTATGAGATTGGAACATCTGGTGTTCTATAATGTATAAATTCTTTTGACTTGATATGCTAATTAAATTTTTAGGCAAAAAAGAAAAAAAACACTCACAAGAGTAGTGGGACAGCCCCGGCACATGTTCTCGGATCCCGGTTTTCCTTGCTATTGATGCTTTAAAGAGAGGGGCATTCAGTCAGTCTAATCTCTTGAAATGTTATTTGTGTCATTTTCGTTTTTAACCCTGAGATCAACAAAAATAGCATGGAATGAGTGAATAATTTATTTAGTTCTACTTCTAGTGCCTGGGTTAATGGGAAGCAGTTTGGTCACAAAGGCATACACTTGTAAATGAGGCAGATAAACCTTTGGGTAGACAAGGAGCGTTTTGTTTGACACAGGAATTCTGTTGTTGGCTGTTTTGGTTGTCAAGTACTCTGGGAAGGCAGGATGTGTACTGGGCCTACAATGGGCCTTTCAGCTAAGCATCTCAGATGCACGGCGATGCTGTCCCGCCTCCTTTCACAGTGCCCTAATCTCTTTATCAGGCAGCCACAATGGCGGATTCAGTCTTCAGCCTTGCCGGCGAGATCTTAGAGACCAGGAGGCAGATGCTACAAAACTGACCACCGTCTAACCTCAACCAGCCTCAAAGTTTTCACAAGTGGCCAAGGGTTATAGCCATTTTTGAAAACATTTACATAATGTTATTAAATCAGTTCTAGGGTTAGGGTTAGGATTTTTTTTTCTTTTTTTGTACAGTCACTTATATGCAAGTTTTCAGTGACACATTTATTTAATAATTTTGGACTTTAAGCTTGTTTGAAGTACAGATTCCCCATTTATTTTCTGCTAAATCAATGCTAGAAATTACTTTTTTCTACATGACATCATGCACAGATATACTCAATAAAGGAAATACATATTCTAAGTTTAGATATACATAAAGAAACTGTAATGAACATTCAAGAAAACGCAAGATTTCCAATCCAATGGTATCAAAGCTATAATCTGGTTATCAAGGCACACGTGATCTAAGATGACCATCACGCGTTCTCCAATAGTAAGTAATACAGAATAAAATTTAAATACTTTTTAATCTCAAGCGCTTGTCTTGTCTTGTTCTCCCTGAACTCTGTGTATTCTGGCTCAAGACAGTTAGGGTATGTCGAAAAACTCTGATCGTCCTACATCGCTGCAGAAGTACTGACCCAGTCTTTCCAAATTGAACATGCAAAGAAAATCAAACACCCTCAACAAAAAAGGTAAAGCAGCGATATATTTTGAAATTGAGGGAAAACATGAGATGGGATGTTTTCAACATATCCTAACTGTAATAAACCGGAGTTCAGGCAGAGCAAGACAAGATAAGCATTTGACATTAAAAATATATAAATTGTATTATTTTTCTGAAAATAACCAATCGTTTTGCTAGATAAGACCCTTCTTCCTTGGCTGGAATCATTTACAACCGCATCTGGGATCGTTTGAAGCTGCATTTAAACTGCATTTTGGAAGTTCAAAATCAGGGCACCATATCAGTCCATTATATGGAGAAAAATCCTGAAATGTTTTCCTCAAAAAACAAAAATTTATTTACGACTGAAGAAAGAAAGACATGAACATCTTGGATGACAAGTGGGTGAGTACATTATCTGTAAGTTGTTGTTCTGGAAGTGACTCCTTTAATGTACTTAATTAACCAAAACAAAGTATGAAATGAAATCAAATATATTATAAATTTCAAAGAAAAGAGGAAAATGTAAAAAAAAAAAAAAAAAGAACAAAAAGACCGGCACCAGAAAGCAGCATTTGTCTCCCTCTATCTAGCGGCCTATTTTTGTTTAGTGCCTGTCAATGAGGGTTTGCATCAGTAAACTCATTCACACTCTTGGATCCAGCACCCTCAGGAATCTGCCAGCGTTGCAGTGCTGCCTCTGTGGCGCAGACATTGTCATTCCATTTTCGGGGCTGTTTGTCTTTGATGCAACAGCTTTTCCATTGCTTATATATCCTCTCTGAATCATTCTTCACTCTCGCATTAAGCAGGCATTTTAGGTTTGGCTGGATCACTGCAATGCCAAATTGCACTTAATTTCACACCTCTGTAAATTCTGTTGTGTCAGGAAAGCTCGTTTTAGACCTCTTTCTGTCACAGACAAGCTCTGTAGTAAATAGTTTGGGGCCTCAGGGACTCGTCCAGCCTGAGGTTTTAATTGTTATAATTTAATGCAGGGGTGTCCACATCCTGTTGACCCCTGTTTGCTGGGCTTTATAGGTTACAGTAAGGCAGAAATTATTTCCAGCTGCCTGACATTGTGGGTGGCCCATGGGTGGACAGTCTTTTAAGAAAAGCAGCCGCTTCCCTTTCTAATTAGGCTGTTAAACATTAGCACTACAACTGTTGGAGGAGAAGGATGTAATGGCCTTTTCAGTGAGAACGGTAAAGGGCTGTACACTGCTTGTCACTTCCACAAGGACACAGGGCTCGTGAAGGCCAGCAAGGCGTTCATTAACATGACAGTTAGGCTGGCGTCGTAAAAACCGAACCGGCTTGTAATAGAGAAGCCCGGCCCCTGCTGAGAGACCAGGACAGTGTGGTGTATGGGGGCCCTAAACTAAAGACCACCATCCATACAAATCAGGCCGCCACTCCCACGAAGAGCAAACAAGCTGGACTTCCTTCAACTGTCATGTAAAACACTGTCTTTCATTTTATGCCGGAAAGACCTGTTCGCTTCCGCACAGTCCCTTTCTTCTTTTGCCATTCGCCCGTTCACCTTCTGTGTGCTCCTCTTACCCCACAGCAAACCATCTTTACTTTGATGCCCACTTGTGTTATTGTTGACCTGACAGCTGTCTGTGTTTCAATAGCTCTCCTTGGTAACAGTCGAGAATGTGTGTATGAAAGTGCTAAAGCACTGAATGTGCTGCCTAGAGAGTATAAAACCATTGCTTATGAATTGCATCATACGCTCCTTGACGTTATGTCACTTGTTACATACCGTACATATACGTATTAAAGCAATTCGACTCTGAGTTACTTTATTTCTCAATGCTGTTTCTCAAATCCAAGCTTTGAGCAGAACAGTTACTGCTGAAATTTAAGAGCTGAAGAATTTTCTTTGCTTTCAGTGAAAATCTCTGCTGTGTTTTTTTTATATGTGGACAGTTCAGGGTGAGCCAGTGTGCATTGTTTCTCAGAAGTGTCTTAACGCAGAATAGAGGTATGTGCGTCACCACATGCACACACGCTGCTCCGAGCGGCATTGTAGCAATGGAAATAGAAGATTCTGAGTGGCATGAAAGCTGACAATTCTATAACTTCGTAACTTGAAGGTGTTTCTCTGCTTCTGAGGGTTATTTGGGGTACCACATATCATCACTGGAAGTGGGGGATGGATAGAGAAAACAGTTACTCTTGTTTTTTGTTTTCTCTGGCCTGACTTTGAGGTCACGTCAAGCATTGTTTGTGTAGCGTTTAAAACAATGTGTGCGGTTTTAAAGCAACTTCACAAAAAATGTTTAGAACTGGTTTTAAGAGCAGACTGAGATGGTCAGAAGTGGTGTTGTGTAAATGATAAACACAGTCCAAAAGGTTTTGTGATTTAATCACTCCATGCGGAGGATAGACCACATCCTTTTTGCAGTGTAAACACTAATCTGTCCTGATGCAACCCAGATGGTTAACTTCTAAAATAAGATTTTTAAATGTTGCTGTGTTCATAATTTATTTAGATCTTATCTTAAGACATTTTAGTGTATCTTTTATTTGAGTTTATTCTACTCATCCAAAATAATTTATAACATTTTTTTAGATATGTAAAGTTATTATTATTAATAGTAGTATTATTAGTAGTATACTGTTCAAAAGTTTGGATCAGTGATTTTTAAAAGGATTTTAATACTTTCATTCAGCAAAAAACCATGTAATTGTTCAAACGTTACAGTAAAACCATTTATTTACATTATTTATTTAAGTAAATCATGACAAAAATGTATCACTGTTTCCAGAAAAATGCATTTCAACTTTGATTTCAAAATTTGTCATCATACCATATTAGATATTAAAATGATTTCTAATCATTGTGACATTTTTTTCAAAAACGTCAAAAAATCTTAATGACTTAATGATATATGCAGTAGTATAAGTAGTATAGGGCCCTGTGAAATCCGTTTTATTTTTTTCCCCAAATTCCGTTTAAATTTTCTGGATCCTTTTTTTTTTCCATTTAAAATTTTCTGGACTCTTTTTAATGGTTCAATTAAATTTTATTAATCAAAATGCATGTCTAATTAATTAAAATCATGAAACTTAAACAATTTAACATCAGTTTATTAAAGGTTTAACAAAAATTACGTGTTTAGGGCCCTTTGAAATGTTTTATTTTTGCCCACCTTATGTTTTATTGTTACCAAATTCTGTTCTAGCATGTCACATTATTTAAATGCATAAAAACTAATTTAATTTATTCTTACAATAGCCTTGTGAAATGTTCATTTTTCTCAGAATTCTGTTTTTTTTTTTCTTTTGATTAATGAAAATTAAAATTAAATGTTATTTTTTTGGGCAAATAAAGAGGATTTACTATTACAATTAAAATATTGAAGAAATATATGATTATTACTTAAAAATAAGGTTTAATAATTTTAGTAGTAGTACATTCTGCTGAACAATAGTAATGTATTCCTGCCACAATGTCTTGAGTTTAAACCGAACTTTTATTTTGACGGGTTGCTGTGAGTACCTTTAAATTTCTGTGTAGTTTTACTCAAATTAAATGGTAACATGCTCACAAAGTGACTCTTAGAGCGGTTCTGAAGGTGTTGTTCATGTATTATTGTATGTATTTAGGGAGACGACAGACGCTAATATCACCACAAGTGTCACGTGTGAGTAGTAAACAAAAAAATTAGTACTTCATTAAAATAACCATCTGTCTCAGCTCACTGCTTGTGAACAGCTCACGCAATGTGTAAAAGTGGTACGATGGTTATGTAAAGGGATTTTTTACATATATATTTTATTTTTCTTAAATTTTCTTTTATTTTTTCTTCAATGTGCGATGTGCGTAGTACCAACCTTTTCCCAGTGAGCACCTATATAAGGAATTTGTAAATGCAGGTGCTGAAGAAAGCAGGCAGATGCTATCATTTATCACAACCCTTGTGTATGCAAGCCAAGCAAATCCTGAGGCTAAGAACAGAGCGAGAGGGATGAAAAAGAGAGCGATTTCCATGCCTGTTGAGGCCACGCTGACAGATATGGTCGCCTCTGAGATTAAATCAGATTCACAATGAACACATCTGATACTAACACAAAGCTCGGCGAGAGCTTCGTTATTAACATTGTTATTCATTCCGTCGTCCAGTTATTCCACCTCCCGTCCAGCCTGAACAGAAAACATTATTGCTCGGACGGAGGGTGCCCGGTGGGTCATTATGGGTCAGCGCAGGTGTCCCTGGAAATCCTGTTGGGTAGCTATTCACACTGAGGTGGTAAGACCCGCTCGGGCCATTTTCTCCTTGGTCTCCGTCGTCAGTATGCAGCAAACACAGTCGCTCAGTCCCTCCGTCGGAGGTGGCTTTTCAATTACTGAGCGAGGCTGCGGGGGAAAGGCGCTTGACAAAAGCCATGACATAAACCATTTATAGTGCGGCTCCATCATGGCCCCAATGCCAAACCGGGCTGGACGGTTCATTTAAAAGAGAAATTAATCACACATGGTTTCAGGCACACAATAACAGATTATGACTGGCTAGTGGCACCTCACTGAGTCCAGGGATAAAATTTTAAAAAGACACTTAAATCTGTGGAGAAATGCACAGGGTTTGTGCGCCCCTTGAAAGGAAATTGCAGGCCTACAATTTTAGCTTATTTCAGAGCTGCAGACTTTGTATTGAAATGAGGGAGAGAGGAGAATAAAACTGCATAAATGTGTATTTAGCTTTATTAAGTAATCTAGAAGTAGTGACACTACAAACTACATTTTTCAGTAATGTGATAGTGGCTCAGCTCTCTTCAAAATACCAACAAGGAACTTTTTCCAAAAAAAAAAAAAAAAAATCTAAAATGCATTTTTCATCATATTTTATTATGCCTGCAGCTTTACAGATGAATGAGATGAGGCAATACTCACACAAGCTCTGTCCCCTGTTGCATGTGTAGTGTTGAACTGATTCACTGAAATCATCTCTTCTTCACAGTTCATTTTAATACATTTAAATCATTCACAAATAAATGATTCATTTTAACTATTACTTTCAAATGCTGTTTTTGTCACTATTTTTAAATCTTCTATGTAAATTGTTTCCTGCTTTTATACATACTTGTATTAGTTTATTAGTAATATTTAAGTTAAGTTAAAATTGTAATGCGATCACCCTAATAAAAAAGTAGTAGACAACATACACTACTGTTCACAAGTTAGGTTTTAGTATGTTTTTTGAAAGAAATTAATCGTTTTAATCAGCAGAGACGAATCCTGAGGGGGAAAAAAAGTATTGCGGTTTCCACAAAAATATTAATCAGCATACTTCAAAATAAGAAGAATAGTAAATGGTTCTTGAACATCAAAAGTAGTGTATCCCCTTTTGTTGAAGCTTTCTCTCAATAAAAAGGTTTATACAGTTTATACGTCGCTTCCCTAATAGTACGTACTGTTTTAAGTTACAAAAAATGAGTGTTCAGTGTAATATATTCCCTCATTATCATTTTTTACTGTAATATGGAAGATTACTGTGTCTATACAGTCAGAGTATGCGAATCTGGGCTCACTTTCATTAAACCACTGGAATAATTCATTTTCATGAATTATTCCGTATTGTAGTCTGCTTAATAATTGGGCAAATGATTGTGGAAAGTACGAGACGTGGGAAAAGAATGTAAGGAAAAGCCACTGAAAGACCAAACTGAAGATGAGAGAGGCAGCGAGAGAAAGAAGGATGGAGGGATTCTGGGCAAAACGTCCCGGAAACCATTGAATCCAGCGTAGCACAGCTTGATGGCGACTGTAAGCATAAAGAACCAAAACCTTTATAATGTTGAAAATGACAGATTTAGTCATTAGCCACAGTATGGAGCACACATTGGAAGTTACATCTACCTCTCCCCCGTGAGTGAGGGGTGCGAGCCCAGTTTGAGAGCTACTGCCTTGATGAATGAGGCTCAACTGCTGGCGATTAACGGAGCGTCCATGAGTGGGTGAGATACAGAATCCAGATCGTCCTTTAAAAAAAAACTCCCTCTCAGCAACCCATCCCGCATCCTTCTCAGCCACCTTTTTGTTGCCTTTTAAAGCTGTGTGTATTGATAATTCAAGCTTATTGATTTCATTCTCGTTTTATTATCACGTCCTTTTCAGGCCGTCCGAGCGGGCGAATCAGATCCACATTAGGCATCTCAGGATGCGTTTAGTATTCACAAACACAGTCCGGAGCCTCTTTTAATTTGGTGGGCGACAGTGGGTGTATGTCAGCGGCCCTGCCTCACCTCTGGCTACTGAGCCTCGAGGTAATGGCTGTTTAAAAGGAGGCGGCGATTATAATGGAAGGGTTTTTTTATCCCCTCCGGAATGGCTGCAGACTGTGACTCACGTCACTTGATATTCATTGGAGGCTGTCACAACGCATGCAGCTCAGGGCCTACTCTTATCAAGATAACCATTCAGCTGCTCACCGCTTTTGAGCGCTGAAAGAAATAGAGCGAAATAAATAAATAACTCTGTAAATAAATAAAAAAAGTGCATTCTATAGGTCACTTTCCAATGACAACAGCCAAGGAACGAAGAAAAATAGTACGTTCTTATCATAAGGAACGGGGCGATGCCTTATCTTGGCGAGATGATGTTTCTTTCGTTTAGCTCGTGGCACCCATAACACACCGCAAACAGGAAAGTTCAAGTGCTAATTAATCACAAGGTTTATATTGACTGCTAAATTATGATCTGGAAAAGTTCAGGAATTAAAAAACGTGCCAGACTACCTTCAGGCTTATCTCATTTTCAATGCTCATTTTGGCTTGAAGACAGACAGTCTTTCAAGCGTCCTATACTTATCTCTCGGCCTATCTAAATATTGGTTTATCTCCCATGTATCACTAGGTTCGTTGCATGGCCGTCTTTTCTATTAATGACGATTTTATCAGAACGCACCTCGGCTATGCAAACAGGGCATCAGTGTTGTGCAGGCACAAAGCCCCATTTAATAGCAATTTACAATTTTCACAGCTTGTTCTCCAGCTCTCTTCATTTCTAAAGATTTCTGTAAATAGATTACTACAATCAAATATGCTGCTGCACAAATCCTATTAGAAAGCACTAGAGTGGAGAAAATCATTTGCAGTTTGATGTGAGGAACTATAGACAAATAATAAAAACCTAATGATTTACAAAATTAGGGTCAGATAGGTGGAACTGCAATAATTCGATGAGCATACCGGGAGAAACATTGCTTTTTTATCAGATATACACAATAGCAAATCCGACACCGGTCCCGCAGAGGCTAAATGCATGTTGAAAGCATATTGAATTTCCCTCAATCGCGGGTTTTCGCACAGGTAATACGATGCACTAGGAGCCTCTTCTTCAAAATAAATGACAGTCAAGAAGGAAAGTGGAGTGATTTAATTTGGCCTCGAGTCAGGTGATCGCCCGCAACGCTGGGTCAATGCCCTTTTTCAGGGGAAATAAAGGACAGTCTTTCTGAGGCACATCTCATAATCTGTGGAATACATATTCAAGAGCTTATCCATAAACATCACCCTCGAGAGAGAAGTGGTGCCAGGAATATCAGCGTTCCATTGACCCATGCTTCCTTAAGCTTCTGCGGCTCTCCACTTTTACATATATTACCAATGCGATCACAGTTTGTGTGTGTGTGTGGTTTTTTTTTGACCTCTTGTTGAGACACGCACAGACACAGACGTATAAATCCTGATTCGCATGTTTGCGCCAGGCATGCTTCTGTAATCGCCTCCTCACCGAGAGGAAAATGCCGGGTGGTTTTGATGATGCTTCGAGTTGGAAGCATCAGGGACAAAGTCATTACTTGGGCTGCACCCTCACTTGAGGCTCCAAAAAAATGGCTTGGAAAAGAAATGAAAAACCAGAATAGATGACTAGCTGTGAAAAGAGGATAGCCATTCATCAGCCACTCATTTCACGCCACTGTTGTCTCCCATACATGAAGCAGAAAAGCACAGTCGCTAGAACACGGCTTGACTTTGAACATGTCTTCTTATCAACAGTTCACTGAATATGTATAGTTAGAGGTGAATAGAGGTGAGTCACGCAGTTAGACAAGGTGACCTCGCCGTCTGACTCTTTTTCTCTCTGCTGTTTAAACTCTGAGATGTTAATAAAACAATGTCCTTTGATTGCTAAATGAATTGTGTCCATTTTCCCCACAGAAAACGCATTTACTTTCTCTCGCGAATTCGCATAAACAGCCTATCGAAAGCACTGGACGTGTTTGCGTCTGAGAGGCCTTTGATTGTTCTTCGTGTCTGTAGGAGATTGGATGGCAGTTATTGGTTTTTGTGCTGCCTGTGTTGGGCGCCATGCATGGTGTTTGAGGATGCTTATTTATGCAGTTTGTTCCCCCTGTCTGGCTTGAAGTGCTGGAAATCAGGCCCAGACGGTGTTGTTAGGATGCTAGAGCTATAGATGAGTGTTATGTCTCTTGACAAATCCTTTAAGGTTGCTTTTTATTGTGCCGCTTTGATCGTATTTGGACTCTTACGCTACAGTACAAGATGTCCACTTGTTGTGTTGTGGTCCCAGGGACATTGCTGGTCATTGCTATTCAGAACAGACAGTTTTTCAAACGGTTGTAATTGGACAGCAATAATAAATTATGAAACAAACTATGTAATATTCACAAAGACATAGAAAATTCAAAGGGAGAGGGAGAGTAACATTGGGCCCATCTCAAATATATTCACTATTTCCTGAAAACACACAGCTTTGAACATGAGTAATTCAGTTCTGTCTAACATCTCTGCCACAAATAACAGTAGTGTCTGGCAGGATGCTTCGTCACGTGTGGCAAAGATGAAGACTGTGGCACTGGCTCCACACAGCTGTGACCTGCATATTTACCCTGTAAACAAGTCTAATCTGTCCACCCATGCTCCATGTTTGCCCAAACCCAATTTCATTCTGATTCGCAGAGGTTGGACTCTACCACACAAGATATTTTACATAAAAATGCAACACATTCATATACACAACAGAGCTGTCAGATTCACACACAGCGTCTGTGCTTAGTTAAAGAGATACCTCTATTTGAAATGTGTGCCTCAGTTATTTTTTGGCAGGTCTTCATGTTTATGTGAAGGAGCGCTGAAGCATTTTTTTTTTTTTTTTTTTTAAGCAGACGGCTGATCGGAGGTCCTACTCGCTGTAATTATGAGGATAACTTGCTCTGCCAGGCTTCACGACTAGGCTGTTAATTACCCTTCTCATGCCTTAAGATTTGCAGTCTTGCAGCTGGGGAACAGCAAAACTCAATGGGCTGTGATTGGATATATGTGCTGGCAGATTTCTTTCTACTTGCATTTGCAAGTCTAGACAAACATCTGTATCAAAGCTTTAGAGATTTGAGTCCAAATTTGACTTTTTTTCAAACTGAATTTAGCAATGACTAATAAAAACATTTCATTTCAGCTCTACATGTGGTCACATGGAGAGATTGAAAAACACAGCAATAAAATAATGGGCTAGTCTTGGGGTTTTTGAAAGTTTGGAATCAGATGGATGCAAGTATATCCATGAAATATTGAACAGTGTGCAAAAAAAATACAAATTAATAAGTGAAAATGCGTAGTTAAAATGTTACTGTTACATTCTGCTTTCAGAAAAGATGGGTCAGGAATCACAAAGATATTTTATTCTATTGACAACTCTGATTAAACTCTGATAAAATACCTAATGTAAACATTAGAGCTAATGTACACTGTGCATTATACAAATGCCTGCAGAGGGTGCAAACAGCCTGACGACTGTTTTTACACTTTACTGCACTTTACTCTACATTTAATTCAAATGTCCACATAATCTTTAATACTTAGCTATTTCTTTATGATAGAAAAGCTGCAGCCATTGTAATTTCTTGAATATGTAAACATGAAAATGTATAAACTTTTATACAGGGTTTAAGCTTTTATTTTGAAATCATGATTAACAGTTAGCATATTGATAAAGATAATGATGTATTCTCCTATGTTCGCGTAGGTTTATAAATGGTTTACCTTACAAATCTGATGTAATTGCACATGTTTAATTCCCAGATAAAAGTTATAATAAACCCAAACTCACAACAACATGCAGAGATGGAGTTTTAGATGCTCTACACATGTACATTTCCACACACAGTTTGTGTAGCAGAATTTACTGTGAAAGAAGCCACTCTGAAACACACGTACGTAACCTAACGTAACGTAACACGTAACGTAAAATATATATATATATATATATTTAATTGAATTGTAGCGTTTGTGAATTCTTAATAGCATTTTGTTTTTTTATGATTTTTAAATAGGTTTAATATGTGGAATGTGCCACTTATTTTGCCAATTACTCGACACAAATGAAATTGAATCGAGGAATTGTTGCAGCCCTAATGTTATGAAAAAAAAATGCTAGGAGAAGTAAGAAAGCAAGATGTGTTTAAAAGAACGAACATCTTAAAAAATCCTTTTACAGATACTATTTGACACATATTTGTAAAATTATTTTGTTGCATAAGTAGGTGTTTGTACAAGTCCATACATGTTGTACACGTTTGTACATGCTGCTTCTATATTTCAAAAAAAGTGTTCATAAATGGGGGGTTTGCATCAACAAGTTAAAAACCCCTAGTCTACCCTGTTGAAAAAAACAGCATATGCAGGTTAGGTATGTTTTGAAGCATGGCAGCTAGTTTGAGCTAGTTTGTTATGAGCTGGTGCTGAGCAGGAGCTAGTTGCTTAGGACCAGCTCGTGACAAGCTTAAACCAGCTCACAACCAGCTTAAACCACCTCAAACCCGCTGCCATGCTTCAAAACATGTCTAACCAGCACATGCGTTTTTTTTGTTTTGTTTTGTTTTTTTTTTGTTTTTCTTAATAGGGTAGTCTACAACCAATTAGTAGAAAGTTTTTTTCTTTCCTTTAATTAGCATGCTGACAGTGTGGTGTCCTAGACAGCATGCTAGCTGTTAGACAGTTTATAAAACCTTCTCGTAAAAGTTAAAGCCTTAAAATTCATCCCCTCACCACTACGCCCATACACATTCAGACAGCATGCCAATTTAAAAAAAAAGCCCAACGTCTAAAAACATTCTGTTCCAATCCACTGCGTTTCATTTAGCTGTTTCTGAACGCATCTTACGTAAAGGAAATGCATTCCATTGGGGTCAAGTAAACGTGAAATCATCCTAATTATATAGTCGATTAGTCGTCTAGTCATTCAGGCAACCCATCAACAAGTCAATTTTGAAAATAAGTTGTTTTGCGCAACCCTAGTTTGAATTTGATTTTACAGACAGAGTATCCGCTTACAGTATAGTCAGGCCATATTTCTTGACAGTCGCTGATATGTCTGTTAATTCAAACTCCCATGTTCCTTACCTCCAATACTTCCCGCTGAGAGACCATTTCTCATGTTCTCTCATTACTGTACAGAATCATTGATATTCAGAGAGTTCAGAGAACTGACTGTGAGTCTGCCTTCTAGTTCCCAAAGTTGATTTGATGCTAGTGTAGCACTAAATGAAATTCAATATGTCATCAGAAGTCATTTATGGCCCAGAGCATATAGCATTTAATAGTTTAACCTTTCTTCATCTTCAACCACCAGCTTGTAGAGTTGTGTAAGGATGAAGGCTATAGTGAGTTTCTCTCAGTGCTTTGCTTACTATAATTGGCTGAAAGACTGAGGGTTTCTTCAGTTTGTCATAACAAGCACTTAGCGTGTGATGTATTTGTCAGAAAGCTTTTGCAGAACAAACTCAGCTGTAATAAGTAGCAGCACCTGAATGTACAGCTCTATGAAAGAGTCGTTTTTTTTTAATAAATAAATAAAAACAAGCCTGTTGCGACATTTCTGTGAAATGGTATTTACCTTGCTTCTGACATGTTTTCTGACTCTTTTAAAGTAAAATGTCCATTGAGCGGCACTGAAAGAGCATGAATTTGGCAATGTTTGGTGGAAAATAAATATCGGACACTTTTTTAAAAATACATTTAAAAATGTTATGCAAACATCAAAATGATTAGTTTACAAATCATGTACTGTGGTAAAAGTGTTTGAGGTCATAACATTGTATTGCTCAAGTAACATAGCATAAAAGAAGTCTTTATTAATCAGCACTGTGAAAAGAAATAAAAGTTATTGGTGTTTTACCATCACTAGTGTTCATCTCAGCTGGAAGCAGAAGGGAACTGGTAACAAGTGAAAGGAAAAACCCAAACAAGACACCTTAGGAATATGATCCTAAATTGCACATACTTAGCAACCTGGCCCACACCACAATGATTCCCCTGGTCCTGTTAGGCACAGCGTTTAGTGTATACGACTTTCTTCTTTATAGGCTTGAAGGCAAACCCGTCCATTTAACTAAATGATTTTTCTGCATGAGTTGCCTGGATAGAATTGTACATTTTTTTCACAGCATGACCTTTGTGAATCAAACAGCCACTGTGGAACCCTCAAAAAAAAAAAAAAAAAAAAAAAAAAAAAAAAGGGTTTGCCAAAAGGATTCACACACATGCAGACTGTGGAATTCATGTGAGAACTGCTGCCATTACGTGACTGACATTTTCCTTGGTGTGCTCTCACTCTCACTCTCATATTGTTGTGTTCTTTTCATAGACTGGATTTTTATAAATGGCATTTTGAGAGTGCGAAGATGACTAATCTAACTTGAGAATAAGCAAAGGAGAATTCTTGTTTTGGCTGGGTTGAGGAATGTTTATGTGCATTGCATTTGGTTTATTTTGAGTTATTTATTTGCAGATATAAATTCTAGAAGATTAATTTTCAAGTGGTCTGTACCAAAAAAAAAAAAGTATGCATAACAATGTATCGGCAGACATTTGATGTTAGCATGGCCTACATTTTCGTTCAATTTTCCCCGTGCATTTTGTAGGGTGTAGTTGTTGATTAAATTATTTTGACTGATTGATGTGTGATGCATGTAAATGTCAGGTGGTTAAAGAATGCACATCCTCAAACCAGCGCTGAAAATGACTCCTGTGGGTAAGCAAGCGTTCGCCTCCCATTATTTTATTACATCAAGATGTGACAGCTCTCATCACAGTTGAGATATGCACTCTCACAAAGCGACTTGCATTAATGAGCACCAACGTCTAGTTGTTTTAGCAGCCTTGCAGTTTTATGAAACTCTTTTGCTAGAACACGTACTAGGAATAACGCATGGTGTGATTTTGATCTTGGCTTGTAGCCTGGCTTTGCCATATGTCATGATTGTCAGCAGCCACTAATCCTGTCCCGTCTACAACGTGAGAAAAAGAAAACGGAGAGATACTCGATTTAAGCAAATGCCCTGGGAGTTGGATGCTAATGTCAACATTTGCAGCAGTTAGCCCCCCCTCTGAGCCTTAACCCCTGACCCCGGCCCCGGCGTAGGATAAATCAGCACGCTGGTGACATTTATGGAGGAGCGCGTCTCTTCATGTGCAGATGATAATGATTCTGTTGTCTTTAACCATTGACCGAAGGACAAAGCATTAGCATGACACACATGCTAGGCATCGAAACAAAACACTTAGCCTTCTGGGTTGTAGACAGAGATTATAAGTTTAATTCTAGCCATGCAGGTTAAACGATTAGATTTATTGTCTTGTTGCCATGGTAGAAGACGGATTTTCTCTCAACTAGTTTGCAGTTTATTGCTATAAATAGATAAGCAGCCTCCCATCCATCCAATTCTTCCCCCTGGTAGGATTTTCCTGGATTCTTGATGTGCCACGGGTGTTTTTCAGACCCACTGGAACTATTGATTGTAAGCAAGAGTTTTGATTAAACTGAGAAACAAAAATGACAAATCGATAGTAGTGCTGCAGTTCAAAGCAATTGCTGATATTTGTGCCACTTTGATCAAATTTGTACACTCAAATTTAAAATGTACCAGTTAGTCCACAAACAACAGATGCTGTGGCAGAATATAGTCTATAATGGTAACTTCGGAATTCAGGTTCTTGACAAGTATTGTACTTTAAGAAAAAAAAAAAAAAAAAAAGACTCAGGTAGTTCCTGAATAACAGTAAGCACAATTTAAAGAACTAACAAAACAAAAATCCGATGATACATGTACTCAGTAAATAAAGAAATAATACAAGGCCCAGATAAATAAATAAAGTAGAACTCCCTTGTCGTGGGATTATAATGATTCATAAATCCCAGAGGAATCAAACTTAGAGACACAAAACAAATGCAAACCCCAGAGGATTAACAATCTCATTTTCCAACTTGCTAGAATAAAGAGAGGATTGCCCTGCTTCCTTTGATACCTGCTAAATTACTATCTTCTTAATTTCTTCTGCTGCACAGGAAGCGTGACGGTGTTCACTGGGGCCTGGGAGCTCCGGTCAGAATCAACCAGGCAGACGAGCCGCCTTTTGTGCTGCTCTTGAAATGGTGGATTGTGTCAACTGCCGTTGAAAGCCCCATGAGGCACATTCACGTGTGTGTCTGGATGTGTGTGAAAAGGTCATTATGTAAAGGTGAAAAAGCACTGGGTAAGATTTACAGGCAGTGATGCTCAATTCAGTGAAGGATTGCTTGGGGAAGATACTTCACAACAGAAGAGACCTGATGATAAGGGATATGATTTAAAGGTTATTCTGCTAGGTACAACAGAAATGTGACATGAATTATCAATTGATGTGGATTTGATATTGTTGAGACTGTGTTGGGACTGCTTATGGCATTGAATAATAGTGATAATATCACTCAACAGTCTTTCAAAGCTTTTAAATTACAACAGAGTAGGTTTTTTTTTTATTATTATTATTATTAATTAAGTGGAGCTGGAGGAGATATAACTTTTTGGTGGTTCACAACAAGTGGTTGACAGACACACTGCGGAGAGGCGGTTGAGGGGGATACTGTCAGTTTGTTAAATTGCAGTGTTGCATTAGCCATAAAATGGCTTATTGCTGAAACAGCTGGATAACATTTTCTGCTACTTACACCTCCATTATGGCCAACAAACATTGCCAGAGCAAAGATCAAGGTCCCATAATGCAATTTGAAAATGTAAATAATGGAAAAACTCCTGTGAATCATTTGCTATGCACAATTTCTGTTAAAGTATACAGTCATACAGCTGTTATAAACACATATTTCTTACAGTTTAGCATGCACATGAGACTGTAGGTACATGGGTGGCTTCTAAAATGTGAACCTGGACTACAAAACGGGTCAATTTTTTGATTGAGATTAATACATAAGCTTTCCCTTAATGTATGGTTTGTTAGGATAGGACACTATTTGGCAGAGATACAACTATTTGAATATCTGGAATCCGAAGGTGCAAAAAAAATCAAAATATTGACAAGGTTGCCTTCAAAGTTGTCCAAATAAAGTGCTTAGCAATGCATATTACTAATCAAAAATAAAGTTTTAATATATATATATATTTACAGTAGGAAATTTACAAAATATCTTCATGGAGCATGATCTTTATTTAATGTATTAATGATTTTTGGGATAATAGAAAAAATATATACCCGTGTTACTTATGACCGGTTTTGTGGTCCAGGGTCACAAATTAAAAGCATTTATCTGTCTCCTATAATAATTTAATGAACAAAACAATATAAAAAAAAAGAACTATTCTTTCAGAATAATTGATTTTATAACTTTTTTGATGTTCATTTGTATATTTACTAATCATAAAGCTTGTTTCATATGCAGGCTTTTTGAACTATTAATCTGTATTACATTTTAGTTAAAACTAGTTTGCACCATTAATTAAGAACTAATATTTTCATTTTAGTTGGTATTTATGTGTCCAGTTTATATAAAATTCTAAATATATCACTGTCCCTAATATTTATGTCATTACCTTTCCGAAAAAAAAAAAAAAAAAAAAAAAAAGAGAAGTGGCAGAGAAGCACATTCTGCCAGGGCAGCAGAGTCACAGTTTAAAGATTTAATTAATTTTCTAATTAATTTTAAGATTTCTACATAATTATATGATAAAAGATTTATTAGTCATTACTAAACTGGTCAGTAGTTGAGCATTTTTAATTTAGAAACAACTCATTTTTTGAACTTTTAAGTTTAAAGTTATTTAACCCCTAGCTGTTGAACAGTCCAGTGCGTTAATAACTTTTTTTTTCCAAAAAAACTGTCAATTTTAAGTAATAAAAAGTGTCCCTACTGAAGAATCACCCACATTTTGACTTCCCCCAAAAATGTAAACTGTCATATCCTCCGTGAAGGAAGTTATGGCAGCACTTAATAAGTTCACCTAATCACAAAGTGCCTTGATATGGGCGATTGGTAATTTCCTGAATAGTGGCCCTGACAGACAAGAGCTTTTCCAAATTGATTCTGGAATATGACTCATTAACTTGAAGCTGTGCAGTTTCAGATAGACAAGGATATCGTTTAATGACAGATGTATCAGTTGCAGATAGGAAAGTTAGTGCTCATTTATAACCCCTGATTTCGACAGCGAAAGGTCCTGAGAAGATTGATAACGAGTGTGATTGTGTTCCCCTGACTACATTTTCCTTTGTTTACTCCCTGCTGATCTACAGGTCCAAGGTTCTGTGTTATTATATCACTGCCTTTTCCCATTTTGAATCATTTACACCTAATCTGTGGCTTGAGGCCGTCTCAAAGGGGTCCTGCTGGTAGGTAGTTGTCACCAGATGTTTTAAGGAAGACAGAGTATCTTTGTTGAGTCAGCGGAGCATGACAGGGGTGGATTGGGTCGGAGGATTGAGGACAGGCATCTCCTTGTTTTAACCACCTCTCAAGGTCTCTAAGCCATAGTAAGAGGGAAGCTTGAGCTTCAAATTGCTTGTGCTGAGAGACAGATGCATTCTCTCTAATGCCTTTAGAAATGGTCCAAAAGCAGCTTAATATTTTTTTCGAGGACAAAAATTCAGACTCTGCAGTTTCCGCTATTGCCATTGTGTTTGTTAGTAGGTTTGCCTTCTCTGTCCTGGTATTAGGACTTTATAATGTTTGCTTGCTCTAGAAACAGGCTGAAAAAAATGCCAGCGTTTTTTGCAGTCCCAGGGCCCACAATACACCCCTCTGCGACGGGATTAGGAATATAGGTTCAGTGTCACAGCCTTCTGTTCAAATGAGTCTATGTCTTCATCATTGATAAGAGGAAATTGGACGCAGTGAAGTGCTCTCCGACAGCGCTTTATGTTCCCTGCTTTTGATTTCCCTTTGCTCATGTTGTTTACCCTCAACCCTCCCGTCCTCTTCGCTACGTCTTGCTCATCACCTTGACGTCTCTGTGTTTGTTTAACAACCATAGAGACAGTTTCGGTTCTGCTGCCCGCACACATGAATGAGATCTGTTCAGTGGCTATGAAATTGTGAGTTTAACATGTTGCTTTGTATTTTTGCTATATTTGATAGCCCCAATCCTCTCGCAAAGCCATCCTGGCAGAGAAAACTGTCTACAAGGACAATTTCAAAGTCATCCTTTTCACGTATTCCAGTCAATCACTGAAAACTGGCATACGTATACGAAATCCATCGTGGGATTGGATCGTTTTTACCCCAGCCTTTGACTATTATATAGTTTTTGACTTAATGTGACACACACATGCCTCCATTTCATTCTCAGTTGTATGCCGTTCTATGCCAGAGCAGCTGGATAATCATTTTCCGTCTCTCTTCTTTTCAGTTGTGCGCACTATTGAAATGGCTGTGAGCTTTAATTTCTCTGTTTACCAATTCAATGAATTAACCTCTCCTCAGAGGAGATGCTTGGTGAAAAGGTATTAAAAATCGAGTGATGTTTATCAATGCACCATTTGCTTTTCAATCATCTCTGAAAAAGTCAAACAATAAAGCTGTCAGTCAAGTGGCTTCACCAAGGAAGAAGCTTGCAGATGTTAACGGTAAAAAAAGAGTGGTTTTAAAAATAAACAACCTTCATGGAAATTCAGAAGAGGGATGTTATTGAAAATATGCCTAGTAATTTTAAATATCGGCGGTTGCATGATCCAATAAGTTGTCTGGGCTTTGAGATTTGAAATGGCTCCCTACATACACCCAAGTTTGTCGCAGTAGCATAATAGCCTCATTTCTTACTCACTCCAGTGTCTCCCTACAAAGCGTTGTTGGGATCCATGACTTTTTTTGCCTGCTGTCCCCCAAACCTCAGGAATCCCAAGTATTTTATTTTCCCTTTGCCTCAAATCAATTCCAGACACCGCAGTTTCCTGCTCCCCGGATCCTCCGGGACGGGGCTGTCTGAAAACCCTGACTAGTCCTCCATTTTCCAGGAAATGAAAAGGTTTGGGAATGAGAGGCTTTGGCAGCGCCTCACCATTCACCTCTTTGTAACATAGCTGCTAAAAGAAAAATATGCAAGCGCGTCTTCCACACTGACAGAAAAAAAAATTCTGCGGCCTTGTGCGTGAGACAAAAGAGAAGACACGGGGCCTTTATTAGCCTTGTACATTTTAATAATGGATGAAGTGTCTTGCGGGTGATTGAAGCTCTGAGGAGATGCAGCTGTCGTTAGTCAGTGTTTTTATAACCTAGTCATTAGTATTCTTGCGTATACAGTGAAGCTATGAAGTGCTTATTGGAATAGCATAATAACTGAAGACATAATTAGGATGTTATTGATGTGTAAAGAGGGGAAAAAGAAGAAAGGAACAATTATCTTAAATAATTAGAAACCATGTTAAATGACATCCAAGAAGCCAAGTGAGAGGCTATAGAACTCAGGATTCATCATTCATGGCTGAATATTTTTAAGTCAGTCATGCATGAGTTTTTCCATAGACCCCAATGATTCCATTTAGTACTGTCATGTACGTCTCCTTGAACTGATTATCTGTCAGCTTTTGTTTATTTGCTCTCAATTTCCTTAATAATTGCTCAAATACTGCATTATTCTTGTATTGCTTTGAGCTTCAGTGTCATCATCTGCAATAAATACAGGAGGAAATGAATCATTTTTCAGTACATCGGCGTATTCATGAAAATTAACACAGTGGACTTTTTTGTGGAGTTTTTGTTGGGGGTATGGCAAGAAAAGCACAGACTAGCTGGGAGGATTTACAGATTGTTATTAATACACCCATATTTGTGCTTGCATGAATAAACAGGAGGATAATGTGTTAGCGGAAATGAATAATGAGAGGAATTATCATTACCAGGCATGTGCAAAAGCTGATTCTTGTTAATAATTATGGCTAAAGCTGCAGTGAGTTTTGATCACTTGGTTAAGCCAAATGTAGGCCCACCTGCGTATGCGGACACACCGATGACCCTTACACCGTAATGAGTGTTACCGATCGTGCCGTATGCATTTTTGCAGATTGTTATCTGGACATTCTGCTGTGTTTCACTTGCCTGACGGAAGTTGATGTTCTATTGGAAACGAATACGCCTCGTAGAGTGGATAATCGAGGTATGCGGGGAATACAAGGCACACACTGTTGCCTTTAGGCGTCTAACCTTCATGTTGTTCTAGGTAATATAAGTAGAGTGCTGAGCCTTGTTTGCCCTAGTAAGGTGATACTCGGTTCTCTTCTCCAAGGGCACGTGCTGCAGAACAGACAGTGGCGGAGCCTTGGGCTCTTCTGAAATAACATCACGAGAAAGTATAAGGGCGTTCAACTCTGTAGTCCGACTTACAAGACTCCAACCAGCTCAGTGTTTTTTAGCCACTGTGGTTTTCCACTAACATAAAGCGGTGGCAGCAGCAGCGGCATCAACATCTCAAAAGGCGGCAAAAGCAAAGGCTTTCCCTCACTTCCATATCTAAGAACCCTGGCCACAACTGTTAGCATATTCATAATCCAGACCTCTCAGAGGAAGTGCGGGAGGCAGGAAAGGAGAAAGAGGCATGAGCATTAGTCACCTTTTTAGAATACAAATCAGCTCTTTAGCCGTGCACTGCAGTGAGCCAGGCTGAGGGATTTTTGTTTGCGAAACACCTCCACCGATTAGTCTCTGTAATTGAACGGCAATTAAGAGTCAGGTTTCGCCCTGTGAGCACAATCGCTGACCAGGGGAAGTACTGCTGGGTAATGAGAAACCAAAAAGCTCTTTTCTCCGTGACAGCATCGGGAAAGGCTTTGATGGCAGAACTTTGAAGTGAATAGATACGCATCTCAATTCCCAGGTCCATCACGAGCACGTGTAGTGTTTAGAGGTTATGACTTCCTGTTACATTGCCACTTTTTAAAAGCCTCCTACTTTCCATGCCTCAAACAGCAATTAGTCATTTGAAAGCAGTTCTTTTTTTATTTCTGACTTTTGGTCTTGAAATTATGGTAGAAAGTCCTAAAAGTTTTGGCCTTCGGCACATTTTTTTAAGGGGGTGAGTTCACCACTCTAATGTAAATGTTGAATGACAGTCTGAGATCCTTAAAATCGGTGCTAAACACTTGACCCGGTTGGCTAACATGAGCACTCTCTGTGATGTAGTAGCACTCAGATCTGTGTGTCTTGAGAGATGATCTCTAAGTGCCTGAGGAGAAAGTGAAGATGGAGGAGTCGAATGAGAGAGAAGCAACCTTAACAAAAGTTCAGAAGTCTCAATGGCTTTGAAAACAAAGAGCTAGAAGGAAGCTCACATTGTCTGTGGTGAAACAAGCCTACTTAAAGATTAAGTGTGTAATTGTTTCATTGTGTTTAGAATGTTTTTTCTATCCCTAGCTAAATATCAAGAGGCAACTACAAAGGTGCGGTCAAATTAGTGAATTTTTGCAGGCAAAAATGTCCATTGTCTATTGTTCATATAGCAATGTATGAAACACAGCTTTGTGAAATCTGTTTCAAATTCCCTTTGAAATTACTGGATTTTGCCTGCAAAAATGATCCAAACAGCAGTAAAGGTGGCCAGACCATAAGTCAGACATTTGTAGGCTGACCAGTGGCATATTATAATGAGGCTAGACCATCATAATCTACTATAATTCCGTGTGGTATGGTGGTATAACCTTTAAGCATTCCTGGTTTCTCCATCAAACCTATAATATACTATTATTAATGCTATGATTCATTAGATTCAATGGTGTTGAAAAGAGCAATTGTCTCTGTGTATTAGAATTGGGCGATGTCTACCAATTTGGCATCGGACGATGACTAGAGTGAAATGCAGCCTCAACATTGTGGTGTCTATCAGCCATCGGCGATGGACGATGGCATCGTCTATCAGTCCAACACTACTGTGTATGCATTAAGGCAGTAAGATGATGGTTAAAAAGAAAGGTAACACTTTATAGTAATTAGAGTATTAGACTGCCTTCTTAATATCTGCTAACACTTTATTTTGATGGTCTCCTAACAGAGATTCTGCTGTACTGACTGTAAGTAACTTTGCAAGCTTATTCTACTAACCATATAACACTAACCCTAACCATTTTTTGTTTGTTGACATATACTTGCAAATTAATGGAGAGTTGGTTGACATGTAGTTGCAAAGTTACTTATAGAGAATCTAGCAATGTGGACAATCGAAACAAAGTGTAAGCGCTTAGTAGATGCTTTTGAAATATAGACCCCGCTATATACACCAGGGTCGAAGGCACTCAAGGTTCTTCACCACATCTGTAAGAGCTTCAAAGCAAGCCACCAAACCAGCAGGCAGTACTTGAGATCTCTTTCAGAAAGCTCTTGAAAATATAGCAAGGGAGAATAAATTTGGATGTACAGTCAACCATGGTTTAAAAGTCCAGTCTTAACAGACCATCAAAGACCAGTGACCAGTGACTTACTAAAGCAAAAGAAACTGCTGGATCATTTTAGATAAACACCATGTAAGTGTATACTCTTGAAAAACATTATGGTGACTGTATAAGTGTGTGAGTGACACAGATTTACTACATATTCTAATAAATACTCTGAAAAAAAAAAAAAGGCTGAATATGTTTACTTACTTATAGTTCATAGGTGATATAATGCTAATATACCAATCTATCTGAACCACCAAAATGAGTTTTATATTAAATGTACTGATTACCACCATAATAATATGGGTAGAAAAACAGAAAGCCACATGCTGAATCAGAGTTAATCATAAGTGGTCAAGTAGAAACTATTTATATAAATTTGAAACAAATGTGATGTGTCACAGAGGGATTTCTGGGAAAGTCTGTTCTGTTTTTCACTGATTTGTACATTATACAGCAATTCCTAGTTCGTATGACATGCTTAAACCTTTATTGAGCTTGTTTAAAAGTGCTTTAGAGGGTCTGTCTGAAAAAGAGAAATGCTCTAGAAGTACAGGCTTATAGCAAAGATTTTTTTATATCTGTTTTCAGGTGGCTAACTGGCAATTAGCAATGTAAGTAAGTAGACTTATGTGAACTGTTTACTAATTATGCCTAAATTGAGTCATGTAGATTTCATAGTCTGTTGTATGGTCAAAATATATAAACAGCACAGTATGATTTGCACATTTAATTGAGAAAACACAATCTAACTGTCACCATGCATCATGGAAAATTGCTACACAGCATTCCGGTTCACTCTGCCAGCTAAATAGGATTCCTGTATGTTGGTAATGGTAAAATAACACCTCAGAACTAAGTCTTGGTAGGGGAACCTCTACTATGGAAAAAAATGTGATGTGTATGTGCAAACATACTATACAAATACGATCTCAGCGTCTTATGTGAACACATTGAGCGTAGCTGGATCCAAGGATCCAAGCAGCCAGTAGCATATATCAAATATACAGAGATGAATCATCTCTATTGCTTTACATCACTTTTACAAAGGTGTGCTTTTGCCCAGTACTACAACAGTGATTGTTACTGAGAAAAAATAAAAGAGAGAAAGATGAGTGCAAAATTGAGTAGAGCTGACCACACCATTTTCACATTAGAGTTTGCTCTCGAGCCACTTTTCATTAGATACCAAGTTTGTGGTTGGAGATCCAGAGCAGCAGAGTGTGCTTGCAGCTGAATTGCTGTAATTTTCTGCTTTCGTTTAGCGATAGCTACTAAAATTCAGAAACCAACAGGGTAAGTGGCTGTTAACTGAAAATACTGTGCAAAGAACAGAATAACTGTCTTTCACTGAGGTCTCAGTCTTCCACAGAAATAGCTTCACTTCTGTTTGATTTCAAGTGTCATTCCATAACCCTTCCTCTCTTTCGTTCTCCGTTTCCTTTTCTCGATCCTTCCGCCGAGAGAAAATATGATAGGAAATTAGATTCTTCTCAGACTTCTGAATGCTTGCAATAGGCCGTGACAGAGCTTCTGGATCCGGTTTGACATTTCTCCTAAGCATTTTGAAATCTATTCATTCAGCTATTCAGCCGTTTATTTGTTTTATATCTTCATACTAGTTGGGCCAGAGGATCACTTCCAGTGCCTTTCAGACTTTGCAGTTGCTTCATTTCGTCCCAAGACTCTTGCAGTGGCAACTGAGCCTGTAACTCTGCATTATGATTAAGGTCTTGGCATTTTATAGTGCAGAATTCAATATTTAGTTTAAGGCATGTGTAATATATTCCACTGAATATATCCCACTAAACTAGTAATTATAGGCTGTGAGGCAGGGTGATCATTTGTGGTTCCAAAACACCGAGGTATTTTCTTGCCTTGCCCTCCATTAGGCGTAACAGTACACGCTAGCAGTTTCTTTGTTCCAGAGACAAATACAGCCGCTCTTAAAATACTATATCTGCATTTTATTTCCTTCGTCAAATATGTTTTAAGATGCTAGAGCTCGAATCCTCTCAGCAGAGACACACATAGATGTCTGGCCGATAGGAGTGAGTGATAAATATCTCTTTTACAGATGTTACAGACATTGCAGGGCTGGTGAATCACTTACCATCTCTGAGTGACTCTACACTTGGTTTGTTATACAAATGTTGCAGTAAGGACAAGAATAACTCACTCTGGGGTTAGACCATTTACTGTAATTTCTCATTGTTTTTACAAATCATCCAGTGGTTTGGTGTTTGAGACAAAGAGCGCATACCCCTGATGACTAAGAAAAGGCTAAGAACTGTTTTGAAAACAATGTTGTGGGTTGTAGAACTGGAGTCTTCAACCTTTTTCAGATCCCTTGGTGGAGATGGAGCACAAACCTGGCCTATGACACCACATATAGTACCATATTAATGTATTTACATACTCTGTTATGCTTACAGTGCATTGCAAAGCTATTAAAATAATCACTGTTAAATGCGCAGTCATATACTTGTAAATTGTAAATGTTAATGAGTGAGAAACAATGAGCATTTAGCACAACATTAACCTCTTAATTAGAAGTTAACTTAATATAATGCTTTTGGTTGTGCATATTCATTTTGTTTTTACAAAAACAGTAATGTGCAGACTCTCTGCTGTACCACCGCAGACCCCCAAGGGGTCACAGACCTCCTTTTGAAGATTTGTTCTACCATACTTTTAACTAAAATTAAAAGACAAAAGAACAAGGCTTTTACTGAAAGGTGAGCAACGATTATCAACGTGTGTTTGAGTACAGTATTCAGTTATGCACATCGCAGCCTCAAATAAGAATATTTTTGTACCGTAAAAAAAGCTTTGCCTCAGGAATAAATTACATTTTAAAGTATATTAATATAGAAAGCACTTGTTTTAATTTGTGAACATATTTCACAGTATTGCACAGTATTTTCGGTCAAATAAATTCAGCCTTTGTGAGCATAAATAAATAAATAGCTTTGCCTCAGAGAAATAAATTACATTTTAAAATGTATTAAAATAGAAAACTGTTATTTTAATTTGTGGAAATGTTATGCAGTTTTACTGTATTTTTGATCAAATAAATGCAGCACTGGTGAGCATATAGGAGGCTTCTTTCATTAAAAAAAAAAAACTTTTATACAAATGGTCAAATTATTATTTTTTGCCTCACATGAATACATTACATTTAAAATTATATCATAATAGAAAACAGTTATTGTAATTTGTGAAAATATTTCACAGTATTGCAGTTTTTACTGTATTTTTGGTCAAATAAATGCCTTGGTATAAGATACTTATTTAATTAAAAATAAAATAAAATAAAATAAAATAAAATAAAATAAAATAAAAATATAGCTTTGCTTCACAATAATAAATTACATTGCACAAGTATATTAAAACAGAAAACAGTTGTTTTTTGTTAAAATATTTCACATTATTGCAGTTTTACTATAATTTTGGTCAAATAAATGCAGCCTTGGTGAACATGAGAATTCTTTCGTTTAAAAAAAATAATAATAAAAATTTGAAATAAAAATGACCCTACAGAAATAAATTACATTTAAAAATATATTAAAATAGAAAACAGTTATTTTCATTTGTGAAAATATTTCACAGTATTGCCATTTTTTTACTGTATTTTTGGGCAAATAAATGCCTTGATGAGACTTATTTCATAAAAAAAAAAAAAAGAAGTATCTTATTTTGATCGGTGTAAATGATTCCTAGTGTCTGCCAGAAGCACCCTTGAGAGGAAGACTTTAAAGGCTGTAAAACCACTCCAAATAACAGTGCATCCTGACATTTTGGTGGCCGGTCAATAATGAAAGGAGGGAATAGAATGTCTTCTTTCTCTACAGCCGATGCCAATTTACAGCCAAGTCTGAGATGAGCGTGAAGCAATATAATGTAATCAGGGCCTGACAGTACAGAGGCCCGCCTGAGTTAGGGCACCCACTTTCCTAGTTCTCTGCTGGATGCACTTTATTTGGGAGATATTTACAGGCTTTACTTTGCAGACTGGCAACTGGTTAGGTTTAGGCTTCTGTCTTGCTTATCATCCAACCCTCTGGTGCCTTTCACACTCTCACAAACCCCTCCTCCGTATGTGCGTGAAGTGAGGATTTGACTTACTATGATTAGGGTAAGGATGGTGCAGCATGCGCATGTGTGGGTGCAGCAGGCCACCGTGGCTGTTGTTGTCAGAGCTGAAGGTTGTTAGCGGCTCGGTGGATGAGAAAATACCCGGCGGGCCGAATTCCCATACCACGTCCGCCTACGCCCAGACAAAGAGCGATGAATGGACTTTATAGGATTTCACCCAACACCTCAAGTGGTTAATTATGGGATGTGTAACATGACAAGTGTTTACACAGCGTAAAGATCTGGAAAATGATGGCACTGATAGCTGTTTGAGAGCAGGTCTTGTGTGATATTAATTAAGGAATTTTATTAGATATATATTAATTAATGTAAATGTCTATTGAGAAAGCCAACTTACTGATCTGCTATATAAGCAGCTTCTTCTTCTGAGCCAAAAGTTAGTCAGTATCTTCTCCTAGAGCTACAACCACCAAAGTTGGGTCAGACCTTCAGACTGGTCTGATGTTAGTTGTTATATCTTTTCTAACTGATCCAGCTTACGGTTTTTGAAAACCAGACTATCAAAACCACCTAAAATCCCGTAGACTTTGATTGAGGGGGTCAAAACTTTTATACAAAGAGACATATGGTGTATCCAAGCTGTTTGTTGCTATAGAAAAGCTTAACAACTGTCTACTTAAAAAATAAATAAATAAAATAAATAAAAAAAAAACAGCTAAAGCCAGTCTAAGCTGAATGGCTGATTTGGCTGGTCTCCTAGCCTGGGTTTACAGTGGTTTAAAGTGGTTTTGGCCACTTTTTAGCTGGTCAGGCTGGTATTAGCTGGCCAAGCTGGGACACCTGCTAAAAGACCAGCCTAGGTTAAACCAGCCATTTTGAGCTTAGACCAGCTAAGTTTAGACAACCAATCTAGGCTGGTTTTAGCTGTTTGTTTGTTTTTTTTTTTTTTTTTTTTTTTTTTTTTTGCTGAATCAACTGGTTTTAGCTGGTTTAAACATGATAATCATGCTAGAAACATGTTAATCAAGCTAGCAACATGCTAGTAACATGCTAATCATGTTAGTAACTTGCTAATCATGCTAGCAGCTGCTAGTAGCTGGTTAAACATGCTAGCAACATGCTAGTAACTTGCTAATCATGCTACCAACATGCTGACAACATGCTAGTAACATGCTAATTATGTTAAAACATGATAGTAACATGCTAATCATGTTAAAAACATGCTAGCAACATGGTAGTAACATGTCAATCATGCTACCAACATGCTAATCGGGCTATAAACATGTTAGTAACTTGCTAATTATGTTAACAACATGCTAGTAACTTGCTAATCATACTAAAATCATGCTATTAACTTGTTAATCATGCTAGCAACATTCTAGTAACTTGTTAATTATGCTAACAACATGTTAGTAACTGGCCAATCATGGCAGCAATGTGCTAGTAACCTGCTAATCATGCTAGAAACAGAAACATGCTAGCAACATGCTAGTCCCCTGGTGAAAAAAAAAAAAAAAACAGCATATGCTGGTAGGTATGTTTTGGTGCTGGTTTAAGCTGGTCCTTTTGTTGGTTTAAACCAGCATCAAAACATATCTACCAGCATATGCTGTTTTTTTTCACCAGGGTCATGCTACCAACATGCTGGCAATATGCTAGTAACATGCTAATCATGTTAAAACATGCTAGCAGCATGTTAGTAACATGTTAATTGTGCCAGAAACATGCTAGCAACATCAGCTTCCATACTTTCACAACTGCTTTAAACTTTCAGGGTAGGTTTTCTCAAGCCAGCTCAGTTTGTTCTCTGGCTTTACTCATCTAGTGTCACTTGTGATCGATTTAAGACATCCTTGTTTAATAAAAGTATTAATTTCCTTACTGACCCCAAGCCTTTGAAATATAGAGAGGGAGTTTTCTTTCTTTCTTTCTTTCTTTCTTTCTTTCTTTCTTTATTTATTTTCTCTCCGCTTTGTGTTCTTTATGCTGTGTCTGATCTCCTGGAATTGAATAGAAAGTTCTTTTTTCATTACATTTTCAAATAAACAGCCATGAGACCTGCAGACCTTGTGGTTTATATCCTGCAACATAGAGAATAGCTTACCGCAACAATGGTTTGCTGGTAGACCGCTGGCTGTGTAATGTCTAACTGAATAGGCGCAAATGGGCTTACAACCTCTGATGCTTAATTAATTCAGGGGACACTGTTACTAAATGACTTAATACATTTCAACACAGTCAATTTAACTTGACTCCAGTGTGGTCTGACAAAAGCCACATTGTATAGCCAAGTTGTATATACAGTGGGGTACAAGATTTAGACCACCATTTTTCTAATTTAATGAATAGTTTTTATTACAAATCATATTGTAAGCATAACAATTTAACTACAAGTTGAATTGAAATACTAACATGAATTTTAGAATGTCTTTGGGTTTGATTTCTCACGCTTTTACTTCAATCAAAGCAGCACTCAAGCTGTATGAACACCCCAAGTGTGTTTGTAAAACCTGATGATCATATTCTCCAGCATGATATGAGCCAAAGAACATTTTGTGCTTTAACGGAAACAAGAATATTTGACCTTTACGAAGGATTTGACATTATCAATGACACAGATTTTCTCATTTGATTAGTGACTAGTAATAGTGCAGAATCTTTTACTTCAAAGTATCATTAAAGGACTACTCCACCCCAAAATGAAAATGTTGTCATTAATCACTTACCCCCATGTCATTCCAAACCCGTAAGAGCTTTGTTCGTCTTCAGAACACAAATTAAGATATTTTTGATGCATTCTGACAGCTTTTTTGGCCTCCTATAGACAGCAATGTAATTAACACGATCAATGTCTAGAAACATAGCAAGAATGGTAAAATAATCCATGTGACATCAGGGGTTCTACCGTAATTTTATGAAGCTATGAGAATACTTTTTGTACGCAGACGAAGTTGCTGTCAGAATGCATCAAAAATAGACTCTACTTATACTTCCACATGTGACTAACGATGTCTTTTCTTTTTTGTTTCAGAATCAGCGAGGAAGAAGGAACGGAAAAGTATGACTTTGTGATGAATCTCAGAAGTCAAATCCAGTGAGGTCTCCTCCTGTCCCCCTCAACCCCTTTAGAGACCACGCTTTCCAGAGGACACCATTTCAGGGATTCTCTCTGGACCTTGATACCCACAGGAGGGGTGCAAACAGGAAGGCCCAGAGGAAGTGGACAGTTTGGGCAGGATGTGGGAGGGACTGAGATTGCAGGTGTTCTTGTTGTGTTTGGGAGCCGCACTATGGAGCGCTGCAGCAGCAGCGACGCACAGGGGCTCAGGTCCACGGGAGCGCGGCCACCGCCGCCATCTCTCTTTGCACAGACACAGGGAGCGAGGTAAAGAGGGCCAGGTGCTTCACCGCTCCAAACGAGGCTGGGTCTGGAACCAGTTCTTTGTCATTGAGGAGTACACAGGCCCAGATCCTGTCTTAGTAGGTCGAGTAAGTAGAAACTTCTACGTCCATTTCTTGTTGTCCTGCTCCTCGTTCTCCATCTCCCTCCCTCTATTTTTTTCTCTTAAGGTTATGCTGTGAATGAAAGTCATTGGGGTTTTCATTACAGACAGAGTCCTTGCAATATCCTCCATTTGTTCCACAAAAGCAATCAGTGGCCCACTTGATTAAAGGTTATAAATTGGATTTCCTTTTTAATAACGCAGCAGTCCCCTATGGTTCTTGCATAGGGGAAATGGACGATTTATGGGCCTGCCGGATAGTTACATGGCGAACCTGCAGCACGTTGGCCTTTAAATTCCCACCTGAACCCAAGTGGAGGTTTAGACTTATTGAGTGGGGATATTCTGTGTCAGGAGTTTAATTTCATTTTAACCAGCATAATCAACATCCCTTGATTCGCATCAGCTCTATAGACTGTTAGTGCAACATATAAACAGTCATACATTACGAAAATGAGGTTCGTTCTCATTTTAATATAAAAGTATGAAGTTCGCCTGAGAGTAATGTAGAGGTTTCCCTGCTGAATTCACTGTCAATCCTGCCGGCCATCAAGGTGGATATTACTGTAAGATATGAGTGTGTTAATGTGATACTCTATGCTATCATAGGTCGTTGAAGACCAGCCAAAAAGCTTTCTACTTCGAGTCAGCGTTCCTGTTTGACCTGCTCTCACTCACATGCTCTTTCTCTTCTTCCAGCTTCATTCGGATGTAGATTCAGGAGATGGAAACATTAAATACATCCTTTCTGGGGAAGGAGCAGGCACTATTTTTGTCATCGATGACAAAACAGGCAACATTCACGCCACAAAAACACTGGACAGAGAGGAGCAGGCCCAGTACACCCTGACCGCCCAGGCTGTGGCTCGAGACACCAACAAACCCCTAGAGCCTCCCTCAGAGTTCATTGTCAAGGTGCAGGACATCAACGACAATCCACCAGAGTTCCTTCATGGCCCTTACTATGCGCGAGTGGCTGAGATGTCCAATGTTGGTGAGTGCGAGCCTCTGGAAAAGCATATTTGTCAGCTTCTTCTCTTTCTCTATGAGCCCACGCCTGACAGCTTGTTCCTCATGCATTATTCAAAAGAGCTGAAATCTGACTCTCAGAAAGTGAGTCGGTACTCTTGTTGCAACTGTTGTTTTGCGACTGCTGACTTGTCTGGGTGTGTGTGCGCGTGCTTGCATTTGTTTGTGTGCATGTGTTTGTGTTTACTGCAATTTTACCGTGCAATACATCATCAGTAATGCTCTCCTGTCACGGGGTAACGATCTGTTACCCCGATACCCCCCGTTCACAGCTCACATAATACTACTGGGAACCTCGAAAGGCTAGTTTTGTCCTGGTCAATTCCTTATACTTTTAGACAAGTTGATAAACATGCTGAGTAAATTGATTTTCGTGTGTAAACAGAATCAGATTTCATGGAAATTAGCCTGGCTGCCAGCAAAACATTGCATGCACAAACCCAAGGCAATGGTTTGTATCGTCTAGCTTTAGAGTCTGAAATATTCTCGTTGCCTTTAAAAAAGGTTATTCAGGATCAACTTCATAACCTGAGAAATAGCCAAGCTGCTATTCTTCCTCTTATCTTTGTTGTGAATGTCGATGGGTGGTGTATCTTAGACTGTGAGATCTTTGCAGTATCTAAAAGCGATCTCTATCATGGCTGATGTGTGATGTTCTTTCTCTCCAGGCACTTCAGTGATAAAGGTCACAGCTACAGATGCTGATGACCCTACGTACGGCAACAGCGCCAGGCTGGTCTACAGCATCCTACAGGGCCAGCCTTATTTTTCCGTGGAGCCACAAACAGGTACAGTCATCAGTAATGATCTTTTCACTGGTTCTGTGTTAGTTCTGTGAAGCCAGCCATGCATTCAAATATGCATCATGTGCAATTTCAAGTCATGTTTGGCTTCAATTCAATTACCACGGTATGAGGATTGGGAATGAAGAGGGTAGTCCTTTCACGCTTGGCGAGAGCACCTTGCGTTCTCTGAGCTAAATTAACCCGTGGTCACATTAGTCCCACAATTTCCCAGTGGCAGTGGAAACCCCTACAGCAGTCAGAGGAGATGGAGCAGATGCTGCTAATAAACTAAAGCTGGATGTTTTGCTTGATCCTGTTTAGTGCTGCTCATCTGTGTGGTACTATCAACACCATCATATGACTATTCCACATATATATGTTCTCTTTTGCATCATGGGGGAGTGTGTTTGTGTTAAATGCTTCAATAACCTAAAATGAGCAAAATACCCACATATTTTTCAAGTCTGAAAGATGAATTGAAGAGTAAAGTGTCAGTTGAAAGCTACTGTAGAATTTTATTCTACAACACTATCCTGAAATGTAAGACCAAGGTCAGTTGCCCTGCTGGATAAAAGCTGTCTGTGTATGACATGTACATAGATGTAGAAGACGGTATAGAAGACGGTATAAGATGCCCCTTTAAGAACACCATGCATTTTCTGTAACTTGCAACTGTAAACTGTAACATATTTACAGATGAAATTGATGATGATGATCATCTGGTATATTAAGGAAAATGCAATTTTTAATGAGTTTTCCTAAGTTGTCATTCAAGTGAAATACTACATCAGTTATTCTATGCAAATGCATGCATTCTGACAGATTAATTGAATGAACAATTACAATAAAATCAAATACAGAATACAATCATGCAAATTAATTTGACTTCTAACTGAACAGATTGTTGTAATAGCAATAACATACATTTTAGTCATGACAACTCTCGGAAAGTATTGTAAAAATTCAGGGCTATTTAATGATTAATTGCGATTAATTGCATCCAAAATAAAGGTTTTTGTTTGCATAATATATGTATGTGTACTGTGTATATTTATGTATATATGAATACACACACGTGCATGTATATATTTAAGATATGTTATGTTTATATACTAAAAATATCTATATAATATTAATTATATGAATATAAATATATACATGTAAATATTTTCAAAATATACACTGTATGTGTGTGTATTTATATATACATAATAAATATACACAGTGCACATACATATATTATGTAAACAAAAACATGCTGCTGCTGCTAGATCTAGGCAGGTGGTGCTGGGGAGGCGGTGGGCTAATATGAGGACAAATATGTCATTTATTGAATATAAGCATGTGAGTAATGAGCATGTGAACACGATTTGTTGGGAACATTAAAATTGAATAAACCAAGGTAGAGTTTCATGGCCGAACTATTCATTTAGACTAAATGACTGCACTGAATTAGCCTATAGGTTATATTGAGAAAATATTTGAAATGTGCATTTAATTCAGTAAAATATTTAACTTTCTGCTCCAGTTCTGAGAGGGCATCTAACTTGAAGCGTTTTCACTTTAAAATAACAATATTTGCAACTGCAAAAATCCATGGAATGAATCTCATAAATGTTGAAGAAAGTCAAGTCATTTAAAATGAGCCTAAGCATTCAATGGTCTGGGGTGCATCTTCATCTTATGTTTATGTGTGTTTATAGGAATTATTCGAACAGCTCTTCCCAATATGGACAGGGAGGCCAGGCAGGAGTATGATGTCGTCATCCAGGCCAAGGACATGGGTGGACACATGGGCGGTCTGTCAGGAACCACTCAGGTTAAAATCACCCTGACTGATGTCAATGACAACCCTCCGAAGTTCACTCAGAGTAAGAGAATTTATTCTTCCAGCTGTGAATATGCCCTCTTTCTCTGTCTTTCTCTCTTTCCCTATCTCCATCTCTCCTCCATCCATCATGTTTTGTCCCCTTCTATCCTTGTCAGGTTTTATTATAGTCACTGTGACCATGCCTTGCTCTTTGGCTGGCTACACACAACATCACTCTGACCTCTGCTATGCATACACCAAGGGAGGAGACTTTGCTTTTAGCCAGTGTACGGCTCTTTCTTTTCCACACTTCAATCCTCAAACCACATATTAACATTGACAAGCCCTCAGGGACCAAGTCAGAATCTGCTAATATGAGCTACAGATGTTAACATGAAAATATCACAACTTAATTATTCAAATGTTCTTTAAACGTTCAGCACGAGCATGATGACATCAAGTCTCTCGAGCGTGAAAGGCTGGATGAAATATTTACCGTGTTTGCTTATACAGAAGAGAGCGGGAACGGGCTAGTGTGTTGCCAATGTGACATTAAACTGCACACTAAGCACATAGATTTTATCTATCTTTTGTTCCAGAAATCGGCCCTATAAATCTCCTCCGAGCTTTTGCTTTTTTGTTCACTCTGAGCCTCGGGCTCGGTAGCAAAGGGCCTTCAAGCTTTTCCCTGACTTAAGCAGAATGCAGCATGGTCCCTGTGCTCCAGCTCCTACACAAGCCCTGTTTTTGGTGCTGGTAGAAACCGTTATTCATGGACCAAAATAAACTGTACATTGCAAGGTTATTGCCCACAATGAGTAGCTTAGCCAGCAGATCCTTAAATCTACCTCACCGATAGTTTTGAGCCGACTGCATGATGGAACAGTTCGGGAGTGAGATAGATTTTTTAATGTGGACAGCAGTTTGGCTCAGAGCACAGGTGAGAATGTGAGCTTTAGATTTTTAATGTGGTTCTGCTCACTGCGAAAAATGCAGTTTGAGTAGTCGGCTGTCTCTTTTAGGCTCGATATTGATTCCAAGACTTGTTTGCCCTATCCGAAACAGACTTTGACACATGACTAAGTCGTTACAAACTTGTAACGTGTCGATGAAAACGCTCCTTTTCTTTTTTTGGTCTGTCGAGGGTCTGATTGAAAAACCAGACCTCTTTGCACGGCCTGGCCTTTCTTCGCGAGGACTTCCTCCCCATGTGGGAGTTATTTTTATAAATGCAGCTGAAGCCTTTGGCTCTCAGCAGACAGGGAGTGGAGCCATATGGTCCTTCTGCGAGCTCCTGCCTCAGGCAGGTGTCTGTTATAGTCTTCATACACCCACCCACATACACATACAGGCTCACTCGAGCACACAAATATAAATTTCACACATGCACTCCTGTTCTCACCAGCTAAGAGCTCACAGGTGCCAGGCAGCTAGCTGAAGGTAGCTTTGGTATCACGCAGAGAACCGGCTCTCCATTCCCGGGTGGGCAGTGTGATCATGATTTTTCTTGCCTGTGATTCAGAGATATTATAAACCATATAACCTCCTACCCCCTCATTTCTGAGAGCTCCCGGGACTCACTCTCCTTCTTCACAGCTGTTTACGCCATGGCGGTCTCGGAGGACAAGGTTCCCGGTGAGGAGGTGGGTCGATTGAAGGCCAAAGATCCCGATCTGGCGGAGAACGGTCTGGTGGATTATCGCATCCTGGAGGGAGACGGCATGAACCTCTTCGAGATCTCCAAGGACTCGGAGACCCAGGAGGCAGTCATCAAACTAAAGAAGGTGAAGAGTGTGAGAGTGCCAAAGAAGTATGTGTGAATGCAACATCCAGTTACGTAAGTGCGATTGTGAATGGAAGTAAGTGTGCGCGCGAGAAAGGGAGGGGTGTGGTTGTCAGATAACATTAAAGTGAATTTCTCTGCCCATCCCTTTCTCTTCTTGAAGAATTGTTTGCATTTAGCTTATTTGCTTGTTCATTTGTGTTCCTATTTGCATGGATGCTCCAATATGCAAGGCTGTGAGTGCAAGTGCAGAACTGCTCGGAAGCTGGAGTGATTTTTCACCATTTTCACTCTGTAATTGCAATGACATTGCCCATCCCTTCCCTATTATGTCTGAGATGAGCATTGACTTTCATGGCTGCTTCTCTCTGTCCGTGTGAGGGAAGCTCATCTGGGCCGTGCTGCCCGGGTTATTCCTCCCCTGCTCTGAGGGCCTGGATTATGCAGACAATTACACAGCCACTCGGGTTAGGCTGCCTCCCGTCCGTACCCCCACCTCCCGTGGCCGAGAGAAGTCTCGCATCGCCCCGAGAAGCCCGCTAGCCACTAACCAGCTTTAGCCTGAGAGCCAAAGAGACCCAGCCTGCAGCCTTAACACTGCCACCTGCTGGTTATCCTGTGCATTTCACCCCCACAGCTTAAGGTCTCTACTGATCATCTACACAATGATCATTAGAAGGGGAAGCACGCTGAAGAAAGGAAAACGTATGCAGTCAAGAATTATTGCTGTTTGAGCTATGTAATCCGGTGGAGCGTCAGCATATTGTGGATGTTGTTTGTGTAAAGGTGGTTTGTATGGTGCAGGAACAATTGGAGGGGGATTTTGTCAGCTTCGCTTGTTTTTTAAAAAAACGTTGTGGCCACAGCAGTGCTTTTTCAGATTGCCGAGAAGGGTATAAGGAGGGGATGAATCACACAGAAGGGTGAGAGAACTGACAATACGGCATGCCAACAACAATCAGCTTGATGCAACGCTGCTTCACTCAATAACACAATGCCTCGCTGATACACCTCTTGGGAAATCATCACCTTTTGCTCTTCAAAGCATGTTGAAAATTAAAGTCGAAATTACTGACGGAATTGCCAGGGTTTTAATCAAGTATTCTGTTTCAACTGCGGGCAGGCGACGCAGGCTGAATATTAAGAGGAGACGTAGCATTATTGTGAATATTATCTGCTCCTGATTAGGTTCAGTCGGGAGTTATTAGGTGCCAAATAAAGGATTGTAGTAGGGGAAAGAGAGAAAGAGAGGGGGGGACTGCTGTTGTCAGGATAAACAGAGAATACTTTCCAACCTGTTGGAGGAAAGAACTGGGTCATTCTTGTTTCCAGCGTTGGCAGCTCCATTAAAGAGATCCAAAGAAAAGAAAATGGGAGAGAAGAGAATGAGGAAGCAAGAAAAACAACTTTCGACCAATCAACACACAGCTAGCCGGCATGTGTACGTGTGAGTGTGTGTTTGAGTTGATATGTACCCTTTATGTGTAATTCTCACTTGGTAATTTGTGACCGAGAGGTGTGACGGGTGAGACAGGCTAATCAGAAAACAGGCGGACGTGTGAAAACTGGCGATGCAGGAGGACATGAGCGGACCAAATGACTGGCTGCTTTTGAGCGCAGCTTTTTTTCTTTTCTTTTTTAAATCTTGTTTCATTTGCTTGAACCTAAATTGCATAAGAATTGTGCCATTTGAGAATTGTAAAAAAGTGCAATCTGTAACTGAAAGACATCTGCAAGAGCCTTGATATTCGAATGCTGTCTCGTTTGAGGTTCTTTCTGGATTCAGTCTCCTTCCCAAATGTATAACAACAGTGCCCTCTAGTCTGCTTCTTTTAAACTTTTCCTTTTTTTCTGGTTAGATATATTCTGCTGTTTACTTTTCCTATTTCATTTCACTTGATTCATTGGTAATCTATTATGGTTATTTTATTGCCCAGACTCATTTATCTTTTAATTCACCTTTGGTGCTCCATGTAGTCCAGAATCAATTGACACAAGGGTCATTTCATGTAAATGTATAATGATTTCTAAAAATATTTCTTGTTCTATCGACAGCTTTCATCAAATTGAATAACTAAACTGTATCCTAACCTCTTGTTTTCAGCCTGTGGACTTTGAGACCAAGCGATCGTACACGCTAAGGGTAGAAGCCTCCAACCCACACATAGACCCACGTTTCGCTGCCTGGGGTCCATACAAAGATACTACCACTGTGAAAATATCAGTAGAAGATGCAGACGAGCCCCCGACCTTCATGGCTCCCGGCTACAACTTTGAGGTGGAGGAAAACGCCCCAGCAGGCACTCTGGTCGGCCGTGTGCATGCCAAAGACACCGACATCATGAACAACCCCGTCAGGTAGCAACTGCTTCCTGTAAAAAGAATCAGATTACTTTGCTGTGGCTATTTTTTGGTCAGTACAGTGCTTTGTTTGATGACAGACTGTAAAATATTGTACTCTTCAGAAAATTTTGATTTATTAGATACAATTCAAAGACTGGAGAAAAACAGAAAGAAACCCAAAAAAGATTTTACATCATATTTCTTCTCTTTCGTCCCAGTTATATGATCCCACGCTACACAGACTTGGAAGAGTTTTTCACCATTAATCCTGAGGACGGCATTATTAAGACCACAAGGCCTTTAGATCGGGAAGCACAAGCTTGGCACAACATTTCAGTCAGTGCTACAGAAAATGGTAGGTCACTCATCTCTTTTCTGGGCTTTTAAATAACAGAGTAGCCTTGCGTGTTTCTCATTTTTTCCCTAACCAAGCTCCCCAGCTTTCCCTCCACCCTGCTCTTATGTGGTTGTAGTGTCGCCAGGCCTTCTGCATGATTTCAGAAGAGACAGCCACAGATTACCTCTTCAAACTTCAAATGATAGCCTCAGTTCAGTGAACAGTGTGTAATTGGCCCTAAAATGTTATATATTTATTTTTGTGCGTATGTGATTTCCTTGAGGTGCAGTTAGTGTTTGTTCTGGTTGAATTCAAAGTTGCTGTGTGATACATTTTCCTTTTCATTCCACTGTCTTTGATAATTTCGACCATCAAAAATTCATGTCTAAAGACACGGAAACTAGACAGAAAATATTCTTTTGTTATGTGGAAGATGCTTGTGTCTGAAAGCAAAACATCAAGGCATTTACTAAACCTGATCATTTCAGAAAAGAGATGCTAGTGAATCATACTCCAGCATTTTTCAAGGCAGCTTTGACAGTTTTGTCTTGTCACCCACGTCCTTCCCCTAAGGGCTAACTAAGGTTTTTACAGCAGACTGAATTATTGATAAATCTTAAAAATTTGTCTCTTGTTGTTCTGTTGTTGTTCCAGGCGGCCATCACCAAGATGCAAAAGTACGAGTTAATATCAAAGTCAAAGATGTGAATGACAATGCTCCAGAATTTGCCACTCAAAGCGAAGTGCTTGTCTGTGAGAATGTCAGCCCTGGAAAGGTAAGTCAACTAATTGTTTATTTGAAGACCAATTAAATAATTGTAAGCACACTTTACAGTAAGGTTCATTGGTGATACTAATAAATGTTTTTTGAGTACCAGCTCTGCAATTTCAGAAGGATCATGTGACATAAAAAAACTGGAGAACATTGCTATTTTTACTGTATTTTTATCTAAAAAATGCAGCTTTGGTGAACATAAGAGACTTATTTGAAAAACATAAAAAGTATATATATTACTGACTTCAAACCTTTGAACATTAGTGATGTGTTGCCAGATGATATTTTAGACTAGTGGTGAAGCTTTGGCTTTGAAAACTTAATGTCACTTATTTAATCCCAGTGTCTGTGAAATGTATGACTGTCTTTAAATAGGTACAGGAAACTGTTAATGAATTAGCTAAAAGAGGTCACAACTTCCATCAAAACTTTTAAATGAACACTATAAAAGATTATATTGATGTCTAAATTTAATCAATTCAGTGTTCGCTTTTCCTTTGTCGGGCAGTTGTAAGTTTGAATGAGTGAGAAAGAAAGAGAGAGAGATAAACGAGACATACATTTATTTAAAGGCATGCCCTGGTGATTTTAACCAATTTAACATGACCTGATTTGAACCCTCTGCTCCACAGCTCATTGAGACGGTTAGTGCCACAGATAAGGACGAAATGGCCCACCGCCAGCACTTCCACTTCAGCCTGGCCCCTGAGGTCGCTAACAACCACAGTTTCTCCCTCAAGGACAACAGAGGTGTGTGGCACACAAAACAGCCCATAATAGAATAATTTGCACTGAAGAACTACTTCTTTCAAGCCAAGTAAACTGCCTAAGGAAATACGCCAATTGAAAACACAAAATGTTTTAGTCTTTTTCCAAACCAAATGAGTTTATCCATGTGTAGGAGTGAGTGTCTGCAGTGTCGCCCAGCCAGCCTCGTGTTGATAATTAGGTCATGATGAGGTGGGCAAACTCAAGGCAACTTCCTCTCTTATTAATTATGGAGGCGTCGCTCTCGTTCGAGCTTCTCCATCTGTGGATTCGAAACGTGGGTGAGGCCCAGCTGGTAGGCAGCCCTGTTTCTGTCTGTTTCTCAAGCATCCCGCTCGGTGCACCCAAAAAACCTTCAACACCGTACTTTAGTCTAAAAGTCTTTGCTCAAACAGGTAGACATAGGTCTGAAGAATATGTATGTGGGAGTCCCACCTACTGTAATGTGTGAGTCAGTTGCTGGGAAATGAAAAGCCCCAAGTTAAAGCCCATTGAGGAGCCTCTTTTTACCCTTTTTCTACCAGCATGAACCAGTTGCTAGTTCAGAGCCAGTGCTATTGTCCATTTGGAGCTGGTTCGACTGGCGAGCCTTCTAAGAACCGGTTTGCCTTTCCACAGGCTAGAGAGCCACCACAGAGCCAGATCTTATGTTGCTGAATATGCCTCATCTTTCCCAGCAACGCTAGAGCGCCACAGGCCTGGCTCCAGAATCAAATCGCTGGGGGTGCTTCTTAAATTAGTGAGGGTGCTCTAACATTAATATATATAGGAGTTTTAGTGCCGTCCATTGCTATGGCGCAAAGAGCGGTCCGTTTATAGGCATAATCACTAAAAAACATAATCACTAAAAACTGAAAATCACTAAAAAAATTTTAATTAGTTTTTATTTTAATGTTATTTTATTTTGCTGTAAAATAGTTTTTTTTATTAGTTTCATCAATTGTTTCTTAATTTTAATTAGTTTTTTTTTTTTTTTTTGTGAACAGATTTCTGTTTAGTTTTTATATAGACTTAGTTTCAGATTTTGTGTAAGTTATTTAAACCTCCAGCGACACAAAATTAAAGCATGCTGCGATTGATAAGATCATAAAAGTATGCAAATATGGTTGGTAAATTTCCCTCTCAATCTCCAATGCATCGATCATCCCTTATTTCTGATTATACCTTTCTCAGTGCACACTGCGCCTGTAATGATTACAAAAATGATTATTTTTGATTATTATTTTATTTGAGTTATGTTTTCCTAACTGTTGTTAGTTGTAGTAGTTCTTTCTTTTTTTCTGTCTTTGCCTAATTGCCTTTATTTTCATTAATGCAACATATTTTATTTTAAATGTATACAATATTTCTTACATCTAAACTCATTTAACAAGAATTTTAGAAGTAAAAATTAAATAAATCGTCGTGAAAAGACCTATGCGGTTCGTTTGTGTGACTGACATTGTGTCTCTTTAGTTTGCTTTGCTTAAATAAAATGATTTACAGCAAAGAAACAGTTTTACAAAATAAATAAAACATCAATGTCACCCTTCTTTGTTCCAGAACCTCGCAATTTACAAATTAACCACTGGTTAAAATCAATGAAGTTCTCTGCACAGCGAATCTCTTATTTACACTGCGTCTACCCTTTGTTATAAAGAGATGATTCTTGCTGAACACAACACCTGTTTCGCTGTTGCGTTCAAGTAATCCAAAAATATCTGTGATTGGCTACATTACTCAGTGCTGCAAAAACATGCTGAAACAGAAACCGATCTCCAGAGTGCAAACCCTAGCTGGATAGTTTGCCAAATCTGCCATTAAATGCTATTATTACAACTGAGGGTGTTATTGATTGCATTTGAGGGTGCTTAGCACCCTCTAGCACCCCCGTAGAACCAGGCTTGCTCGAGATTCATCGTGCAGCACAGACCAAACGGTGCAAGACACCAAAGCACAGCCAGAGCGAATGGAGAACAGACGACTTTGTAAGCTTTTGAATCGCTCGCGCGGTACTTTGACGCCACACGCCGACTGGTCCGTGCAATGCCGACGCATCCCAAACAAGCCTAGAATCAACAATGGTGGACGTTGTGTTGCTATTAATATTCATGGCTTTGCAAACCTACATCGGCATCCAAATGTGGTGAATCCAACATGGTTGTGATTAACTGCTATTTCAAAATTGGCAGTTAAAAGTTTCTGTTCATCTTATTGGTCACCGTAAACCCGCCCCAGCCCCTGACGAAAGCAGTTCTTACTTCTAGACCAGTAATGTTTTGGTGCTATTTACAAACCACTTTTCCTGGTTCATAGCTGGTGCTTTGGGTGTCGAAAGACAAAAAAACAAGTTGAAACTAGGCTCTGGTTCTGAACCAGCACTCAAACTGCTTTGGTGGAAAAGGGTCATCTGAAGAGCACCATTGTGACTGGGTGGTGCTCAGTTTGAGCAGAATTTGCTGCTTTTATATGAACTCATTATGTGGTGGTTCTTGGTAGATTACAAGCTGAATTGTGTATGCTCCAAAGAAACTGTGAGGCATGTTTACTTTGCTTACAAGGAGGTTTGGTGTTATTTTAGAATGCTCAGTATGACTGCTTAGATAATGATAGTAGTCTAACATATGCTAACAAACTCGACTATTTTCCACCTGTAGAGCTGTTGAATTTGTAGTCGTTAAACCTGGATTGCCATAGGATCAGACATTTCCAGTCGTTTTTTAGAATTACTTTCTTTTCTTTACTTTCTCATTTTATTTACGTAAAATTACACCTAAAACGATGGAAGCTGCTGTTTTTCGTTTCTAAATGAGGACAACTATATGCTATCTCAAGGATGTGAGTTTACACATGCTTAACGAATCAGACAACTGTAGCTCCATGCAATTTAACCATGTTTTACCACAGACCTTATTTTACTCAAAAATCGAAAACCTTTTCTATTCGAAACACCTCAAGGGATCCCATGGCGAAATAGCCTTCCAGGTTGGCCTACAAATTGACGTCAATGACTGAGCTGCTCTGTTCCATTGGCTAATTTCTGATTGTGCTATATGTCTCTTTGACCACCAATAGATTGAAAATATCGTGAAATCCAATAACAACGTCGGTAGCTGATTCCAGTAACTCCACATAATTGTTGCCTGACTGAGTGAAACATGCGTTAATTGTTTTTAAAGGGTGAATGTTTACAATCACAGATCTGTTTAAGCTTCTTTCTTGGTTAATAGAGCGAACCGATGTGAACAGAGAAGTTGAGGGAGTGAAAAAGAGAGAGAGAGAGAGAGAGAAATGACTGTCTTTCCCATTTGGTCTGCTTTAATGAGAAAGGAGATGAGCACTTTTTAGCGGGCCATTTCAAAAGCCAACAATATTAGGGAGACAGATTAGGCTACTCAGATTGACTGGCTTTATCAGGATCCGGAGCCTTTCAAATGGATACAGTTTTCAACAGCTTTGCCCACCCATTTATCTGAAGCTCCATTATGCTCCACTCTCTGCGCAGAGGCTCTGACATCGCTCCTCTTATCAGACAGACGTAATAAAGGCCTGCTGATTATATATGTGCATGAACTCGAAATATTAAGTGTACAGAATATTATCTGTTTAGTAATAATAAAAAGTAAAAATGCATCAGATCTGGTTTTGATCTGCAAGATTTTGAGAGTGCCAACTGCATTTAAATGTGGGAACTAATCATCATCCAGAAATTGCAATCTTTAGTAAACTTCTGCTGTTGAGAATCATAAAGCTGAGGGCCTGTAAGTTTTTTTGAAAGAAATCGCAATACACTAACTAAGAATGACTAATACATCTAAAGCATTTATTAATATTAGTTAATGGTAATTTCAACATTTACTAATGCATTATTTAAATCAAAAGTGCTTGTTAACATTAGTTAATTCAATTAACATGCACTGTTATTAATTAACAATGTTAGTATTTTCATTAACATTAACAAAGATTAATAAATAGCGTAATAAATGTATTGTTCATTGTTTGTTCATGTTAGTTAATACATTAACTAACATTAACCGATGGAGCCTTATTATTGTTATATACCTTATTATTATTAACCGTAAGTGTTACTGGATTCTTTGAATTGAAGTTTAAAAGAACAGCATTTTTTAAATAATTCACATTATTTAAATATTATGGAAGTCCATTTCTAAGGTAATTACAACTTTTTATTTCACAGTTCTAACTTTTGTTTTTTTACTTTGAGTTTACATCTTGCAGTTCTGACTTTCTCTGAACTGTGTGATAAAAACTCACAATTCTGACTTCACTGTTCACAGGATTGTCTGATATAAACTTACAATTATGACTTTATTCTCATAATTATGTGATATAAACTCACAGTTATAACTTTGTTCTCATAATTATCTGATATAAACACAATTATGACTTTGTTCTCATAATTGTGTGATATAAGCTAGAAAATTGTGAGTTATAAAGTCAGAGACATAAAGTCACAGCTGCTTGTTATAAAATCAATTTCGAGATATAAACGTACAGTTCCGAGAAAAAAAAAAGTGAGAATTGTGCTATAAATACTCGCGATTGCTTTTTTTCTATTATTCAATGGTGGAAACAGTCTTCCAGAATATTTTCCAGATAATGATTTATTATTTGATTTGGCTTCACATTTATATAAAAGAAGTATTTACATTTGGGGGGAAAAAAGAAAAAAAAGAAATGTTTATCATATCAGATTTAATATTTTGTCACACGTCATGTGTACATGGCCAACTCCCTTCCTGGCACAAAAGAGGTATCTGTGAGACTTCTCCTGTGTACAGCATTTGCCCAAAAGCACAACATTGTAAACAAGGACCCAGAGGAGCTCTCTTGGTTTCAGATGTTGCAAATTGATACTTCACACAGCCCATGGTAATCTCCCTGACAGAATATGATATAGAATTATAATGGATAACATTAGATTGATCGAGCCTGTCCAAGGCGTCATGCTATATGAGCGTTGTAGCCATATCATTAGCGGCCTTCCCTGACAGAGCCACTGAAGGTTGAAGAAAGTGGTGCCAGAGGGAGTGAAAATGACTAAACCCCAGGCCCCTAAATGAACTCACTCCATCTATGCCTTCAGCGTGACCTTGCACTGAGTCAGGGAAATGTGCTGGCACTGATCCATCCCTCCCAGTTGCAAATAAAACCAATACCGCTCCCTCCGCTCTAACTTTGATTACACTTCCAAAAGCTGATAAATGTTCACAATATTAAACATGAATTTAATATTGGAGGATTCACACCTCATTGACTCTCACCGGTGGCTGTGGGTAATTCTCACGACACCTAAACATAAGGGAACAGGAAACTTTCCTGTAATTCTATTCAGCACATTTACAACTCTGTTGTTGTTTTGCTAAAATCCGGCAACCTTCTCGTCGGCTGAAGTAAAACATTCCATCAATGTTCCTTCCACAGATAGCACCGCTAGCATCTTCGTGATCCGGAAGGGCTTCAGCAGAATGACCCAGGATGTGTATCACCTTCCCATCGAAATCAATGACAACGGCGTCCCGCCGATGAGCAGCACCAATACTCTTATAGTCCGTGTGTGCAGCTGTGACAGCAAAGAGACCATCCTCTCCTGCAACGTGGAACCTTTCATCCTGTCTGCAGGGCTCAGCACCGGAGCTCTGATTGCCATCTTGGCCTGTATTGTTATTCTACTGGGTAAGCCTAATTATATTTGTATATGAATATACAAGCAAAGCAACCATGTGTAAATAATAGAAGTCTAGCTTGGTTGGTTTAAACATCTTATAGGGACCTGATGCATGTCAACATTTACATTTTACTCCAAAACATACTGGAGTTCTTATATTTATAGAACAGATGCTTTACAGAGAACATCATTTATTTACTCTGCTTGCTTCTGAAAATGGATTAGACCCTAAGTAGGTTATATATAAGGTACACTTCTGCAGTCACTTGCTGAACAACTGCAAAATTACACTTTCATTTAAACCAATAATTAAAAATAATATTAGTTACATATAAAATGTAATAAGTTTTATTACATTGAAATAAAAAATCATAAAAACAAATACAAAAACATATGAATGAATGAATAAATAATACATACATAAAAATATAAGTAAATAAATTGATGTGTGAGACTATATAAAATTAATATATCATGAATAGGTTATATTTATGGTGAAATTTAGGTTGAAGAGGTTTCATGTGTTTTTATATATAAATAAATATTAATACAATTAGTAATACAAATAAATTTAAATAAATGAATAATTAATTAAATTAATTAAACTGACATAAATACAAAAACATAAATGAATGAATACATTATGCATACATACATAAAAATATATAAGTAAATAAATTGCTGTGTGTTACAATAAAAAAATATATATATCATATGAGTAGATTGCATTTATGCTAAAATTTAGGTTGAACAGCTTTTATGTATTTTTATATAAAAATTATTAATAAAAATAAATAATACAAAAAATAGAAATTTAATAAATATTAAACTGAAATAAAAAAACAAATACAAAATCATGAATGAATGAATAATAAATACATACATACATAAAAATATAAGTAAATAAATAGCTGTGCCTGACTATATAAAATTAATATATTAAATATGTGTTGTATTTTAGGTTGAACAGCTTTTATGTTTTTATATAGAAATACATATTAATAAAATAAATCAGACTAATAAAATGTTAAATTTTAATAAATATTAAATTTAAATAAAAAAATGTAAAAACAAATACAAAATTTTGAATGAATGAATGAATGAATGAATGAATAATAGATACATACATAAAAATATAAGTATATAATTTGTTGTGTGTGACTGTATCAAATTAATATATTATATGAATAGATTCTATTTATGTTGAAATTTAGGTTGAAGAACTTTATGTGTATCTTTGGGAAACCATGTAATTTTAGTAACTTAGGAAAACATTTTTAAATGCATTCTAATGTGTAAAACATGTCAAGTCCTATTGAAGAGCTGTAATATTACAGTTCATCATTTCCCAAAACATATTAGCTGTCTCAAGTTGTGTGGACTTAATCAAAGAGCAGTATTAAACCATTGCATTTAATGGGAACACTTTATCTTCATAGTCAAATCTTTCCAGCAACTACATTTAAGAAAAGAGTTTCTAATGTGATTACTAACATACAGAAGCATCATACCCATTCCAGCATGCCATTAGCTTTGGCTTGACATTTGTTTGCATGTCTGCAGCGATCGTGGTGCTCTTCGTGGCCCTGCGGCGCCAGAAAAAGGAGCCTTTGATCGTATTTGAGGAGGAAGACATTCGAGAGAACATCATCACCTACGATGATGAGGGAGGCGGAGAGGAGGACACCGAGGCGTTTGACATCGCCACCTTACAGAACCCAGACGGCGCCAACGGCTTCCTGCCCCGTAAGGACATCAAGCCCGAGCTGCAGTATCCCATGCGCCCCGGCCTGAGGCCCATCGGCAACAGCGTAGACGTGGATGATTTCATCAAAACGCGGATTTCTGACGCGGACAATGACCCCACGGCGCCCCCGTATGACTCCATTCAGATCTACGGTTATGAAGGTAGAGGCTCTATCGCCGGCTCGCTCAGTTCATTGGAGTCAGTGACCACAGATTCAGACCTGGACTACGACTACCTCCAAAGCTGGGGGCCGCGCTTCAAGAAACTCGCCGATCTTTACGGCACCAAAGACTCCGCTGATGACAACTCTTAACGTTCGCTCAAATAAGTCCTTTTTCATCTCCCTCCACCCGGCCCTCCTCCTCCACTAACTGTGTGTTTTGTGAAGTTTACTATAAGTATTCCATGAGTTTTTCACTTTATAGTAAACTCTAGGTTGTTTGTAAGTATACGCACAGTATACTAGATGCTGGGAGTGTCGTAGGTACGATCACAACGTGCTATGGGGGAGCCAGAAGGGTAGAAATAAAAATTTTACAAAAAGAAAACAAAATTAAAAAAAAAATGATCAAAGAGACACATATACACATCTGTGGTGGACGTGTCTCTGTGGTGTGAAATGAAGAAATATGTGACAATGTTGTTTAAGAACTGAAGAACATTACGTTTCACTTTCGATGTTTGTAGGTTCCTACAGGTTTGAGGTTATGGATGTGGATCACAGAGAGACATGGATTTGCTGATACTGTGAACGAGCTCACGAAGAAATAAAAACAAAAACAGTTGCCTTATTAAGTAATCTGGAGCGAGCGTCAGCAAATTAAGACTTGTGTAACTTCTGTAGCGCCTCCATATTGTCTTTGGAGATATTGTCCAAACAGGTCCACTTGTTTTGTTTAATTTTTTTTTTTGGTTTGTTTTTTTTTATATATATATATATATATAAATATATCTGGAAGCAGATGGATCCAGCAAAAATAGACTCAGTGTGTTTCAGTCATCTAGAATAAAAAAAAAAAACCCTTCAGCCCATCTACGAACAATCACAAAGAAAGACCTGTGAGCTCAAAAATCGCCTTAACTAATGGACACTCTTGCAACGCAGTGCATTTTTTTGTAACTTGAAAGCTATATCCTAAAGCAAGCTAAAGTCCTTATAACGTATGTACAGTACAATGTGCAAAATATGTCTCTTGAGGATCAATCTTACACCGATCAGTTTATGTAAATCTTTTTCCCTCGCTCTTTTTTTTCCATTATGATGATATCATTATGATTTTTTTTTTCTCTCTCAGTTTTCTTCATTTCTCATTCTCTTTAATGGCTTATGTTATTCTCCCTGGTGAGAAAATAGCAGTCTGTCTTGTCGCAGTGAGAAATGGCTAATTTCTATGTCGATTTTATGGTAACTATTTGTACAATTTTAAAAGTTCTTATTTTAGTATACATACAAATATCAGTATTTCAACATGTAAGGAAAATATTACAGCATCACACTTATATTTTATGAACATTGTACTGTTGCTTTATTATGTGCTTCAATCTAAGAAGCAAAAACTTTGAAATAAATGCTCTTTTTATAAAAATGATCGATGGCGGTAAGAAATTTGTGTGAACACAATGCATCGGCGCTTTGCGCGACGTATAATCGCCGTAGCACAACTCATGACGGAAGCACAAAGGTTGAATGCGGATGCGGTGCAGCACATGAATTGCATTCACGATCGCAGAGACGTGCAGAGCTTTTCACCGGCGGCTTCGGTGCTTTCCAGTGGTAGGTCTCTCCATTGTCTCCCAGCAGAGAGGCTCGCATTCTTTCCTCTCCCAGGGTAGCTACACACTGAAAGGTCAATGTGCACTTTGTTAAAAAAAAAAGAAAAAGACTGAAAAGAAAAATAGTCTTACATAAAACCGAACTTCGGCCCACCTGAATGAGATTGGACACCAATTTCCCTGAAGGGGCTTGGAAATAAACAGAAGAGCACTGCTGCAGGCTCTTCTCACCCATGCAGGAAGACTACATTTGCCTTAACCGTGTATGAAGTAAAGCACAGGAAATAGCCTCTGATGACAAACAGTTCCCTGTGGAACCGTAGCCCTTAGCTATCCTCCATGGAACCCGCTGGGTGTCCTCTTAACAAGCAGCTAAAATGCATGCCCTTTAAAAATAGTGGTTTTGGTTTATTCCACCAGTGTTATTGTCAGAAAGGATATGGCTATCTGCACTTCTGAGTAGGAAAAATTGTCACTCTGCATGAGTTTTTCTTGTCATGTCTCTGGACGTGTTCTGTCAAAGAACTAGATTACGTGCGAGTCGTCTGAGGTGCACTAGCAGTGGGTGGCATCTGCTTGTTAGCTGATTAGTGATTTCGAACCAGTGGTCCACAGATACATGCCAATCGCAATCGCCAGATTTCCACCAACACCGCTGATTGTTTTGAAATGCGGTTTACTGCTTCTGCAAAATGGCCTGTGTGGACTGTATAAATTTAACGTTCAAAATAAATTGTAGCTGTTTTATAGAGTGCGACAGTCAGGTTCCTTGAGTAAAAATACCATTCTTTTTCCCCACAGGGAAAATGATTTTTAATTAATGTCAGCGGTGGAGACTGACCAGGAAAAGAAGAAATTATTGAATAAAGTTGTTATTTTTGCTTCAAATCATTAAGGTTGATCCACTGATGTACTGACTATTTTAACAATGTTTAACACGATAGTTACGTTGCTGTCTATGCATGGTCGGGAAAACTCTCGGATTTCATCAGAATATGTTAATTTGTGTTCTGAAGATGAACAAAGGTCTTAGGGGTTTGGAACTACATGAGGGCAAATAATTAATGACAGGATTTAAATTTTTGCATGAACTATGCCTTTAAAGGATTACGTAACTTCCAAAATAAAGATTTCCTGATAATTTTCTCACCCCCGTGACATGTCATTCAAGCAATGACATCCAAAACAATCAGTTATTTTCTAAAAAAAAAAAAAAAAAAAAAAAAAAATAGAATTTATACACTTTTTAACCTCAGATACTCATCTTGTCTAGCTCTGTGATGCACATGCGTACTCTGTGCACTCCAGTTGAATACAGTTGGGATATGTCTAAAAACTCCCATCTCATTTTCTCCTCCAATTTCAAAATTGTCGTAGATTGCTGCAAAAGTACAGATCCAGTGTTTACAAAGTGAACGTGCAAAGAAGGTCAAACGGTCTTTACAAAAACAGCGATGTAGGGTGATTTTGAACTTGGAAAAGAAAATGAGATGGGAGTTTTTTGACATACCACAGTTTTTAATCTTGAACTGGAGTGCAGAGAGTACACATGCACATCACACAGCTAGACAAGATGACCATTTGTGGTTAAAAGTTTATATCTAATCTTTTTGTTTTAAATGACTGTTTAACAATGAAATCTCTGTTGAAAAACTACATGACCCATGATGTTGTAAATAATCCCACCAATCAGAGATTTGAAAATGAATGCTAAGCTCCGCCCACTCCCATTAAGCAAATAACAATAGAATTGGTCTCCCCACACTCTCTTAAATAATAAGCACTTAAATATTTGAATGTCTATGCATATTTTGCAATAAACTTAAAATGCATTGTTTTATGTACAGTCAACAACTTTAAACTGATAGTTTTATATTCCTCCATCATTTTTCATTTGATTATGTCATTCACAATGGTTAATGGGATAGCAGTTTCCTTATTAAAGCTGTTAAGTACACAATGCTGTACCTTTGTCTTTTTGACAGATTATCAAAACTTTTTTGCTTTAATATCAAAGATTGTACTGTGGTGATTTTCCTCGTAGCTTAGTTCATGGCTTATAATGCCAGTTTTTGCGTTAGCAGCACCACACGCATGCGTCGTGGTACTCATATGCCAGGCAAAGACTGACATGGAAGAGAAGAAATTGTTGAATAAAGTTATTTTTGTTTTCTTTGCACACAAAAAGTATTCTTGAAGCTTCATAACATTACGGTTGAACCACAGATGTCACATAGTCCATGTACACACTGCGGATAAATTCGGTTGTCACTTCACTGTTAGTGCTTAATCCTCTTCATAATTCACTAAAATATGGGAGTGACAACGGCATTAACTCCCGAAAAATACAGGTAGTGACAACCACATTTACAGAAATTCTACACAGTGTGTACAGAACCAAACTGAACAGTTGTTGATGTATTTAAACGTGCATCAGAAATGTCTCTTCGTCTATATGTGAGATGCAAGAAAATAACAGTGAAAGAAATTATAACTTTAGCACATTTTGACACGGGGCTAGTTGCACTCACAAGCCACGCAGTAAAGTGTCAGTGTTGCCAGATCTTCATAAAAAAAAAAAAAAACAAAACAAAAAAAAACGTATATCTCATATCCTCAACAGACCACTTTATTAACTCTATAAAGTGTCTAGCTTTATGAGCTAAGACCAAACAACATGTCTAAAAGTGCTTGTAAAATATGAGGACATGGCAACACTGCAAGACAGTGCTCTCTAAAGCAGCCTCCCGAGCATACTTTAGTTAAAATTGACAGACAAAGAAAGTCTTTAGCCAAAAAATGGCAGATACCAAACAGCTAAATTCATATTCACTGTTGTTACAAATGCAGGAGTGACCGCTGTTCCATACACACATGGAACGATAATTTATGTGCGGTTGTGACTCCAGAAATTTGTAGTGTGTACATGGCCATAGACAATTTTAATGATGTTCCTATTACCTTTCTGGGCTTTGAACATGTCAGTTGCATTGCTGTCTATGCAGGCTCAGAAAGCTCTCAGATTTCATCAAAAATATCTTAATTTGTGTTCTGAAAATAAACGAAGGTCTTACAGGTTTGGAACGACAAGAGGGTGAGTGACAGAATTTTCTTTTTTGGGTGTACTAACCCTTTAACAAAGACTTTTAAAAAATCCTTGGTAAAATGAATGATAAAAAAATAACAATGATAATAATAATAATAATAATAATAATAATAATAATAATAATAAAAACTTGCAAAACCAGCAACGCTGAAAAAGCGGGGTTACACTCTACTGATAAATACAGAAAGAACAAGATGGGTAAAGATGAATGTCACATTTACACACAAAGGACTGTGAGTACTGTCACCTATTTGGATGACGGTTGGTATGATAGGCCTATTTCTATCTTCTGGTTAACAAGTTCTCTCAACCAAATCCGCTTGTCATTACCCTGACTGTTCTGGTGATTATCCTGCCACCCTCTGGACCCTCTAGGTCCCACTAACAGGGCCTGGGTGATTCCTATAACCTCTGTCTCTCCTCAGTGTCTAGGGAGCGGATAGGGAGGGGCAGACTTGCTGCTCTGACTCGTATCTCAAGGATCTATACAAAAAGTGTCAGATTCTTCCCTGGGAACTATGAATCAATAGTTCCTTCCTGACACACTGGCGCTGCAAGCATTAAGTGTGGTTGGGTGCACTGCGATGTACCTGAGATAGAGAACAGGGTGGAGGAGGCTGATTCAGACCTACACAAAATCCTCAAAAGTCCTAGAAACCTATCTTTGCATATGACAGATTCAAGCTCAAAATAGGGGTGAACTCTCTGTGCAAAAGTCAGAAACACAACAACTAATCAGAGAAAACAACAATGCATACTTACCAAAATCAATTCCAGTGTCAATGAGGGGTCAAGATCAAAATTTTGTAAGAGGGTCATGCTGTCTCATAGCAGTTGTGTATCTGTATTCCATAGCCAAGGGGCAATTTGCCACAGATTCTCTGACTGTTTGTGCATGTGGGTGTTTGGGTGTGAAGCATATCGCACCTCCACTTTATCTCCTTCACAGTGCTTAGCAGTGCTTTATGAACAAGTAAGCAAATATTAGGCTGTTAATAGTAGTGTTATTACATATACGACCCTGGACCACAAGGCCAGTCTTAAGTAGCACAGGGTATTTGTACTGTAGCAATAGCCAAAAATACATTATATGGGTCAAAATGATCAATTTTTCTTTTAGGCCAAAAATCATTAGGATATTAAGTAAAGATCATGTTCCATTAAGCAATTTTGTAAATTTCCTACCATAAATATGTCTAAATGTAATTTTTGATTAGTAATATGCATTGCTATTTTCTCAATATTTTGATTTTTTTGCACCCTCAGATTGCAGATTTTCAAATAGTTGCATATCGGCTAAATATTGGCCTATCCTATGAAACTATACATCAATGGAAAGTTTATTTATTTATGTTTCAGATGATGTATAAATCTCAATTTCAGAAAATTGACTCTTATGACTGGTTTTGTGGTCCAGGGTCACATATAGTGACTATAAATAAAATGTATTATTACGTATTACAATCAATAATTATTATATTAGTAACAGTAAGTTACTATTATTACAATTACCTGTAGTTACTAAATATTAAATGCCTGAAATGACAGAACTATGAGCTGTCATTAAATAAATGGTAGAAAATGGCAGCTTTGTGCATATTGCAAAATAATTCTTTCTGATGTTAATGTACTCTGCTTTGTGTAACTAAATAAATCCTGCTTAATATTTTTTTTTTCTTCGATCAGTGGCATAAGCCATTATTCCCTTTGTGTTGTCATTCAGCACTAAGCCCTCAATTAAGAATTGTAACTGCTCTGACTGATTTTGTCCTGTTTGCTTTATAGGATTGCTTTCAACAGGAAATGCAAGAAGATTTACTATTGTTTGATTGTTACATGCTGATTGTTAAGCTTGTAAGCCTGAAATACGGAAAGACTATTAAAGAAAAGGCAGTCGGCTCAGATGTTTGTGAAGAAAGAGAGTAAAGGACGATGGGAGAACAACTTGTGTTTGACCTTGGGTGGAAGTTAGAACTAAAGGCTTCTGGAATTGTCCATGATGACTTTTGTGCAGATAACGTGTTAAATTCTTCCACAGGAGTTGCTCCTCCTTGGTTGTAGTTGTAGGAGGGCAAAAAATGAAGGTGTAGAAAATAAATAAAAAAGTTCAAACCTGTTCCATGATTTATGGTGTGTCATAGGAAACTAGCAATAGCTTAGCTTCCATAACTCACCGCAGGATCCTTGCAAAGCTTCAGGGCCGTATTGCTTTTCTGTTCTGTGTCCCTCACCCACAGGGATGCAGGGATAAATTTATCTTTGTGCTCCAACAATATTGCAGTTTTTGTTGTTCTTCATGAAATACATACAGAACACCTGGGACAGCCACATAGGACCAACATTTACCTCAAAGTGCGGTAAACACGGTAAGGAAAAAAGTCCAGCGGCAGTTTTTTTTTTTTTCTCTTTTTTCTTTTTAGCTGTGAGTTAAACACGTCTGACCTCTCTGACTTATGTCTGGAATTCATAATGGCACCAGCTTCTTTTTGCGCAGCTTCACAGTTCTTTCTTCAAATTTCTTTATATATATCATATATAACTTCTTTGATAATAACATGTTTTTAAGTTTAATTTTAAATATTTATTCCCCTGACTGTTTTTTTTTTTTTTTTTCTTTTTTTTTAATGATTCAGAATGCATTACAACAGTTGGAGAGCCACTTATTTTTAATCATGGTCCAAGCAAACATGCTAGTTTTGATGTAAATTAGATTGTATAATTTCAAAATTTAAAGCATAAAGAGAATGCTCTGACCTTAGCTTTGCGAAATTATGCTATATAAAACACATCTACATGAAACAAAAACAGCAGAAGAATGAAAAAGCAAATTCACACTCTGACAGCAGGTGGCATTTATGGAATACCAGCGATACAGCGTTTTCTTGGGCACTGCTGTATTCAATTTGGAGTTTATCTGGTGGCCAAAAAAAAAAAAAAAAAGAGACAGTTTTGAAGTAGTGGCCTATGAAAGCCATGGAATAAAAGAATACATTTGAGTTTATTTTTCAAAATTCTGACTTTGTTCTCACAATTCTGAGATTATATCTCAGTTCTGATAAGAAAAACCAACTCGTCATTCTCTCTTTTCCCCTCGGCTCAGAATCCTGAGTTTATATCCCACACTCCTGAGTTTTGTTTTTCTCAGACTTGACAAACTTATTATTGTTGCTATTGCTATTGTTGCGTTAAATTGAGTTATAAAGTCCAACTACAAGATATAAACTTGCATTTGTGGACAAAAAAGTCAGAATTGTGAGATAAAATAGGTAAGAATGTAAGGTCACACTTTATTTTAAGGTTCAGTTGTCGCTATTAACAAACCATTAACTACGGCTTTTGCCTCAATAAACATCTAATCTGCTGCTTATTAAAAAGCACAATATACATTTTTTTTATTAAATTATCCAGAAACCACTAGAGCAGTTTATATATTTTGCTGACTTGTGTACTTACATTATCCCAAATGTTTAGAAGAATGTTTAAATCCAGAGAAATGACATTACACACACTCAATTTTCCAGTTTTATTTTGTAGAAAACATGGAAACCCCAAAGACGCTTTAATATGTTTTGCATTTTATTAGACGTGATGAACACACAGAGTAGCATTATAACAGAACTTTCAACACACTCAGTTGTATCTAGTGTGAGAAAACAGTGCTGTTTTACCTCACTGGAAAGAGCATAAGTGCTCGACTGTGGCATAATAAAAGCTCCACTGCTTTCGAGCCGTGTATCGCGCTTGACCTTCATTAGCAATCGCTCCAGTAGCGTTGTTTTGCTTCCACAGCTTTCAGCCCCACCGTGCTTCATACTACAGTGACCTTAATAAGTCTTTAATACATTAGCTCATCCATGGCAATGAGTCCTGACGGATTGCATCGTCTGTGGGGATGAAGACTACAACTCCTATTATTCCACACTCAATCATGGCGTCATCAAACTACGCCTTTGTTTCTCTGTTTGTTTTGAATGTGCACCCTCTAAAGGCAAAAACTTACATATTGTGCCTTTAATAGTTAGTAAGGTAGTTGTTAAGTTCAGGTATTGGATTAGTGATGTAGAATATGGTCGTGCAAAATATGTGCTTTATAAGTAATATTAAACAGCTGATGTTAATATGCTAATAAGTTAATAGTGAGAATTGTTCCCTATACTAAAGTGTTACCGAATGTAAATATGTAAGATGTTACAGGTTTCATGCTGTAACTAATACAATACGTCTCCTATGAACTGCATATGTGGATATTATGTAGAATGTAATGTTTAAATCAAATTTATGCTTTAAAAGTAGAGTAGTCATAGCAGTTTTCAACCATAGTCTGTCCGTTTAAATGTCTGCGTTTAGCTTCAAATGACATTTTGGACAAAAGTATTCTATAAAAATAATCTGCATTCCGATTCTGACATCCAAAGGCACAACAATACATTTTTTTTTTTTTTATTCCATGGATTTGACCCATTTCCCTCCATTTGTTACCAGTGTTTTTCTGCCACCACAATGCTCGCGCAGATGCAGGTGACGTAACTGTGTAGTCTACTCCAAATTGGTTTATAAATATTACTTTATACAGAGGAGAGATGAAATGAAAATGCCATCTAAACATTTATTAAGACAGTTCCCCTCAGAGATACATTTATAAAACCCCCCAATTCAGTAGGATTTTCATCCAATATTTCAAGTAACAGTGAGCATTAGTATAAAGTATGTTTAATGTTTATTGGTATATTCCTAAGTACCATGGTATTAACGTACCTTTACGTACCACAGTACTTTTTTTTTTTTTTGTAAGGGAAACAACATCGCAGTGCTACCATATGATTTGCTATGCACTTTATGTTTGTGTAAAGAATATTATTAATCCTTTTTTTAGCCTTTTTATAGAGCTGTTTGAATCAAATGATCCCTCATAACTGCTTAACAGTGACTTTTCAGTAGCCTTCCACTTTGTTCCAGTTCTTCAGTATGAAATGTCCTGACATTCTTTGTGTTCCCGTATCAGAACAGGTAGTGCTACGTGTGACAGCAGCCGTTGTGACATGGGAGTTAGCATATTTAGGCCAGCGTATGCCGGATTGGGGAAAAGCTTCTGAGAATTATTTCTGGACTCACAGAGGACCAGCGGTGTGAAAACAATTAAGAATTTTTTTGTGACTTTAATTAACATTTTAGTTAATATAATTGTCTCCCAGGTCTTAATCGCTAGAGGTATGGCTAATTAAAACATATATCCTTCAAACTCTTAATAAGTAGGCACACTATGCATACTGATGTGATAGATGGAATCTGGCTTGTCTGTTCCACAATCAGCATTTCTTAAAATGTTCTGACTTGTCAAATGGGGTTCTGAAGGTCCCTTGTTAACCCCTGCACAAGACATGACCTAATATACCATATCAGGGACTAAAATGATCAGCGAAAATATGTGATAATCAAGTATATAATATCAAGTAGCCAATACAAGATGGAATCTCATTTGTATCTAATTATGCTAATTATTAACCTACTTCTAGTTTGGGCATTTCAAATGTATTATTATAAACTAGGTCAATTAAATCAGTTCTCAAAAGTGAGGAAATTTAAAACCGGACATGTTCACCAAATCACTAAATTATCTTGAATTAAACCTTTTATAGCTAATATGAAAAGGTGTTTGTTTATTAATTAATTAATTAATTTTATTTCATTTTTGATTGTAAGCCTTACTTAACCATTTTCTTTATGTTTAAATATAAATATAAAAATACCCAGTGTACAAAAATAACAACACTTGTTTAAAAAAAATTAACTAATACTTCTTTCTTTCTTTCTTTCTTTCTTTCTTTCAGAATATATATATATATATATATATATATATATATAAATAACTAATTTCAGTTTAAAATAAGAATTTAATCCCAATGTATACAGTTAAATATACACACATATACATACACAGTTCAAAAAGTACACAAATCTCAATTTTTTTTTTATTTCTTTTGAGCTGACAGTATAAATGTCTTAATTGTGTTTTTTCACATTTTTTTTTAATTAAAAGGAACAAGATTTGTCTTCACTAAAATTACTTAAATACCCAAAGTGTGGGTGTCCACATGTTTTTGATAAGCTAATCAGAATTATGAACATAATTACATGTAGGCAATAGTGAATATCATGTATATGGAGATTTATATTTAGTAAAAAAAAAAAAAAAAGAAAGAAAAAAAAAGTATATATATATATCTCATGCTTTTTTCACTTATAAAATAAGCAGTATTTTATATCATATGCATCTCGCATCACAAATGAGACATTTTTTAACTCACATATGCATTCTAGAGGGGGAATCTATCTACTGTATGCCTTCTGGGGTAAATAAAAACAGGTGGAAAATAAACAGAATTCAAACAGAGGCAAACAAACATATTCAGCAACATCCTCTGTAGTAGAAGCAACATTTTAGTATGAGCTCCCTGTGAGTGTGGAGGTGGAGAAGGTGAGAAGAGAATTAAAAGGAAAATAAGCAGGACAGAGGCAGTGAACATCTCCTGTGAGTCACCAAAGAGATATATTGGTGGTAAGTAAAAGTAACTGAGAAAGATCAGACCCAGAATACCCAGCAGACCATCTAGACAGGGCAAATTCTTATTCTTCTTACACACAATGGCATCAAATCACACCCCAAGGACGTGATGAGGTCAAGGCCGACTCTAGTGCCACTTTCATTCCCCTTCACAGTTGCAAATTATCACTTATGCTTCAATAATCATGCAATGGTGAGATGTGTGTTTATGTGTTTGCATGTGATACTGCTGTACTTCTGAGAATCTGAGAGCTCTGATTGTTTTGCTTGACAACAAGCTTTATCTGCAGGCAGATGCTGGTTAGTTCCCTAGTCAAATGTTTCATCATGATACTATAAAACATTCTGTAGGAGAAAGCACAAATGTTGATTTAAATCTGATCCACAAAAAGATATGTTTTGAATGCATTGTAATTTAACCCTTGTGCAACCTTCTGGACATTTTTTTTGTGATCATTTCACCTGTGGTATTGCCAGCTGCATACATTTTGGCACAGGTATGTATTTTTATTGGAATTTTACTATTTCACCTCCTTTAATAAATCTATTTTGCACTAGGTACAAAAAAAATTTACCATTAGCACCTTTTGGACAAAAATGTCCCCATTGCAACCCATTAAACCTGCTATTTTTAATCACAATGCCATTCAATTGTAAAATGCTGCTATTTTTGTTAATAGATTTTCATTCTGATGGCAAGGCTTCAAAATTAATTTTTTTACCATTGTTACCAGATGGTGCCATTTTTTCAGGTTTGGCCAATAAAGCAAATACTCACTTTATTCGTGTTTTCTCCTTCTGCAAATTATAGTGCCAACTGGATAAATAATTCAGCTATAATTGTGTGGGTGTGTTGGTATGGATGTCAGAGTGTGGTTTGTACGTGTCATTAAAAAAATAATAAAATAAAATAAATAAATAAATAAATAAAAAGTGTGTGTGCGTGTGTGTTCTTGTAATATTTGAGAGAGAAAAACTCAGCAAAAAAAAAAAAAAAAAAAAGCTGTAAATCACAAATCCAACCTCTGTTTTGCTGGCATCTTATGGGGTAAATCAGGTACTGCGCCCAAACACAATCTTCCTGAAATCTCATTTTTTGAGATATCAACCTCAAATTTGGAACACAACTTGTTTAGATTTATGGCTCTATTTTCTAGCAGGTTTAGAGTTCAACATATTTCATAAAATATATATTTTATATAAAATATTGTTCATAAAGCATTTTCATAAACTTAAACCTCTTGGTCAATAATAATCTGCCATGGGCCTTCTTTAAAATGAGACCAAACTTAACTCCCAAGCTTAAAATTTATATGCACTAGGTACAAAAAATTGTTACTCTCACCACCTTTTGGACAAAAATGTCCCCACTGAAACCCATTGAAACTCCACACCAGAGGGGTTTTGCTGGCATCTTATTGGGAAAATTTGACACGGTGCCCAAACAAAATCTTACTGAAAGCTCATTTTTTTTTGAGATATCAACCTCATTTTCTAGCAGGTTTAGAGGCCAACATGTTTCATAATATATATATGTTTTATAAAATATAAAATCTGCTTTATATAAAAGCATTTTCATAAACTTAAACCTCTGTAACTTTTTTATTTTCACTGTTGAAACTTTTTCCACTTCATCAGTAATCTGCCATGGGTCTTCTTTAAAATGAGACCAAACTTAAGTCTGTGCTCCCAAGCTTAAAATTTTTATGACAGTTTTTTTGACATGGACATTTTTGTCCCTATGTACCTATGTGTAACTTTTATTTATTGATGAACAAGCGTTAAAAAAAAGCTAGCGTTTAGCCTTAAGTGTATTGCAAGAAAATCTTAGATTTATTCAATTATTCACTATTTGTTTAAGCAAGGGCTGCTTGTGGGCTCAGGAGAGATGGTTGGTCTCAGCGTGATTTTGGGTCTGAGAATTGCTTCAGACAGCCAAGGTGGGGGACAAACTGTCTTTACTGGTGCCAGGCTGTCATGGCAATGAAACAAGTCATTACTAAACTGGCTTCACAATCGACTCCCTGGGCACCAACAACCGATCCACCTCAGATGTTTATCCAGCAAAGCCTAAATGTGTAACTGGATTACACTGCTCACCAAATTACAATCTTTTCATGTGATGACTGCCATCTTTGTCTTTCCAATAATGCTTTCTTGCTCGCAGGTCTTAAAGAAAAAAATGAATGTTTTATTTAAAGCAGGATTAAAATCTTAAAAAATTACATATGTAAGGTTTCTGTTGTGACCCATCATTTACATTTGCTTTCCTTTCCATGTACAGTATTTTATGTATTAATCTATTTTTATTTTTTCCCCAAACAACACTGCAATTTTTTAAACATACTATTCAAAAGCTTGGAGTCTTTAAGATGTTTTATGTTTTTGAACATATAAGTTTTAAACTTATTTTTTTTTAAATAATGAAAGATATGTATAAGTATGGTATTTGGGGTAAAAAAGTGCACCTGCTGTTAGGGCAAAAAGGCACAATAATTACCATGATAATTAATAGAAGGCTGACTTTTCCATTTGTTGATTTGACATTGTTATATTTAGATGGTAAATATCACATATTATGTTGGGTGCCTATCTTAGAGATAATCACCATGATTAAAATTAAACCATCATTTTTAAAAACATGATGTTAATCATATCATATAATAAAATATAATTTGTTGTTACTACTGTATATCTATATTCAATTATTATGGGATCTCTTTCAATGCTTTTAGAATCTTTACATTTTTTTTTTTCCTGTATTTTAATATATATGTTTTATAATAACATTTTAATGACAGTATATTTATTGAACAAAAATGTATAATTTTATTTATCAAAATAAGCAGAAAATAGTACAAACTTTGCTAAAGTGATTATTTTGAACAAGTATTAACTTTCACCCAAGCTGGTGAGCCATACATTTATAGGATTTTTAAACCAAATGAACGACTGTTCATATATGATTTATTTTCACACAAAATCTTTTGCTCCATAAATGTTCAATATAAACGTATATATTTTTTCTGGAATCATACACTTTGGGTGCAGTGAAAAGCACATTTCTTTCTTAGGGTGTGCCTTTAGCCCTATTGTACCCCACTGCTTATTAAAAATAGTGGCAAATATCTGCACCTCAGTATTGTAGTACATTATATTGAGTGTAAATGATCATTTTTATTGAAATTATTATTAAATGTCCTCTACTGAGACAATAAAGCCCTCCCTACACCTACCCCTAACCCTAAACTTTTTGATTATTTTCTTAATTTTTTTGAAAACAAATGCCTTTCCAAAGAGATGTAAAAAGGTGGATTCGAACTTGGGTCAGTCGAATTAAAAAAGACTGCGTTACATGCTTTACCATCTACGGAACTGTGAGTGTTGCTTGACACTTGTCTTTTGTAATGTTGTCTTAGCCTCTTGTAATGTTATCTTAGCCTCTGAAAAAAAAAAAAAAAATAGCCTTCTGCCGTCCAGACGGTAATAGCCTCTGACACCAAGGTGGGCTGCACTTAGAATTTTTTTTCTCCTTCTTTTTTTCTTCAGGATTTTTTGATGAATAGAGTTCAAAAGAATAGGATTTATTTGAAATGGATTTTTTTTCTTTGTAACAATGTAAAAGACTTTACTGACCCAAATAAAAAAATATAAAAATATGTATTTATATATATGAAAATGACTCATGACAGACAGCAAACAGACACTAATGTCCCCAGCTCATCCAGACCCGTCACGGTGCAATGGCACGAACAGTCGTATTTTGTGGATGAAGAAACTGTACACCAAAGAGATGCTTGAAAGCCACATCAAACACTGCATGCATTTGAGGAATCTCTAGATACAGGTCCTTTTTTCGAAGTGCTGACCTTCTCAGCAAATCCCACAATTCCTTGTTTAATCAGATGTGTTTCCCATGTAAACTCAAGATTAGACCACAGCCTTCATGAACATATAAGATAAGCAAATGGACACTTTTTTCTCTCTCGAAGACTTGTAACCTGAAGCAGCTGTGTACGTATCTTAAAGCCAAGATGAAGAAATATTTTATCTGGGATTTGGGATACTCTTTGTGCTACATTTCTTTCTGTCAAATGTTTCCTTTGTTCCAGTCTATCCAATCATTTGCTAAGCTTTCCCTTATAGATAAGACTAAAGCTTTTCGATTCAGAGGGACTGGGACTTTGGAGATGTGATGATCACTGGAGACATGGGTGTAGGGCTTTGCTGAATCCTCAACATCCCCCACTGTTTGCCCACATCAAACACTGATGTAAGAAACACATGACACAAAATCCAAGAGTACTCAAGGACATTAGCTCTATTTTCTAAAGGTAAATCACAGTTAACCGTGTCTACACCTTGAGGCTGTCCACACTGAACACAAAGCGACCATTGCAAATCATTTGAACTTTGTGTCAGTACCTTACTCATAGAACGAGGCATCAGTTTACTGTCAGGATTTGTTGTGTCACGTCACATCAGATGTAGACAGCATCACTGATTGTTCAGCCTGGTCTCATTGTTTATACATAGGTATTAGTACGTAACATTTACAAGCACAAAACATACATTTTTGTATGTTTTTATTCATGCTGAAATGTACAGTTTGCATTTTCAGCATTTTATTAAAGCGATTTAGATTTGTATGTCCCTTAACCTATCCCCAATCCTAAACCTACCCATTTCATAAAGAATATAATAAAATGTAATTGAGCAAATCTGCAAGAAAATGACCAATTTGGTGACAATATAGCATTAAAAAGATTTTTTTTTTTATACTCACTAATCTCACTTTTACATCTAAACCTAAGCATAGCCTCTTCTGTACAGTATAAAAAAAAAAACATGACAGACAGTTACAGTTGAGGTCAAAAGTTTACACCTCGCAGAATCTGCAAAATGTTTTACCAAAATAAAATGGATCATACAAAATGCATGTTATTTTTTTTATTTATTTTTTTGGTACTGACCTGAATAAGATATTTCACATAAAAGACATTTACATATAGTCCACAAGAGACAATAATAGTTGAATTTATAAAAATGACCCCATTCAAAAGTTTACATACACACATACATTTTTTTTGTTTAGTGATAGTTTTTCATGAGTCGCTTGTTTATTTAAACCCTTTCCAACAATGACTATGATTTTGAGATTCATCTTTTCACACTGAGGACAACTGAGGGACTCATATGCAACTATTACATAAAGTTTAAACATTCACAGTTGCTTCAGAAGGAAGGACAATGCATTAAGAGCTGGGGAGTGAAAACTTTTTGAATTTGAAGACCAGGGTAAATGTAACTTATTTTGTCTTCCAGGAAACATGGTAAGTATCTTCTTTAGATTCTGAAAACCAGTACTAAAAAAAAAAAATGCAATATTTAGGCAAAATAAGAAAAATGTACACATATTCATTCTGTTCAAAATTTTTCACCCCCAACTTTTAATGCATTGTTTTTCATTCCAGAGTTTTTTCCGGAGTTGTCCTCAGTGTGAAAAGATGGATCTCAAAAATCAAACAGTCATTCCTGGAAAGGGTTCAAATACATAAAAATGCTGAAAAACCAAAGATTTTGTTGGACCTGATGAATTTTTCTGTAGAACAGCAGGCAGTTTAACTGTTTAGAACAAACAAGGGACTCATGAACAACTATCACTAAACAAACAAACAAACAAACAAAACAGCTGTGGATCATTCAGGTAACAACACAATTTTAAGAATCAAGCATAAGTAAACTTTTGAATGGGGTCATTTTTATAAATTCAGCTATTATTTTCTCTTGTGGACTATATGTAAAATGTATTTTATGTGAAATATCTTATTCAAGTCAGTACTAAACAAAAAAATAACATGTATTTTTTATATGATTCCTCTTATTTTGGTAAAATAATTAACATTTTGCAGATTCTGCAAGGTGTGTGTAAACTTTTGACCTCAACTCAAATGTACATTTTACGTAAAATACATATGAATTATCATGAGATCATGTTGGATTCCAATGGGTTCTATAGTATTTTTTCATGTCACACCACGCCGCTCACATCTTGTGTAGACGCAGTGTGTTTTAAGCAAAAGGACCCACACAGTCTGCCTCAAATGATGAAAGTGTGTCAGTTGGAATAAAGAAGAGACCATTTAATTTTTATTTTAAAGTACAAAAAGTGAATTCAGGAAAAACTTGATATAAAATTGGAATACACAGTACACATGGATGCGGAGTGACAGAGTCGTTATGTAAACAGGTCATGTGTTGAGTTTGTCCAAAAAATGACACTGCAAATAAGAATGCTAACAGGGGTAGATTTAGTAATCTTCAGTGTGAAACACCATCTTATGATGAGCAAGATAGAAGATAAGCCAGGATTCAGTTCACCCGGGGTTTCGAATGACCCAGGGTTAGCTATTTCAAGTGGAAAAAGCCCTATTGTTCTATCACTCTTAAATGTGGGCCACTCATTCCAGTGCCAGGCTTTCTATACTGTCACAGCTCACAGCAAATATTCCCATTACTGCACTTCATTTTTCATCTGAAAAAAGAGACCAAATTAAATTACTCATATGCTGCTCTTTTATTCGCTATATGATTATGTCTTAAACCTATAGCACCCGGGGAGAATACAGCGTTTGCTAAGTGGGTTTTGCAAACACCTCCAGATTGCAGAGTTCGTATGGTTGATGTGAAAGGCATGATAGAGATGAAGCAATTTCTCTTCTGAAGAGCTGGAGGGTGAGTGTCACTGTCATTCGTCTTCCTGCAGCATTTAATGACTACTACAACAATAATGAGGATATTTTATGGACTTCTCTCTCCACGGCTCATCTGCTACATGAGAATTAGCACAGAATATACGATACAAACATTCCCGGTGATGACGGATGAAGTCTATAAGTGTTCGCCATATATAATTGGTCGTCCAGTCATAACAATCCTTATGAGGGAAAATGTATGCTATTAGTCTGAGAATTTCACCGTATCCCACAACAAATTCATCATGACAACAGCGATTACAGAACAACAGGCTTATGTGCTGTATGTAGGTAGTTCGAGGATAATCAAGACATGAAAAACACCAAGATTACTCTGATTAATGGAGAGGTGAAAGCATTGAAAAATAGAGAATCTAACAGGAAGAAAAAGAGAGGAATGATCTTACGTATGCCATCCCTTTCATACTCAGTATATAGTTTACTCTTGTATACAATATATAATCATATTATTGAATTTCCTGTCAATTAGCTTGTTAAATAAGCCCTTGGAAAACTGTGGCATTATACATACTAACACTTCTGAAGGTTGTCATTTGCAAAAGACTATTTAATTTGTTAATAATGTAATTTCAAAGTTCAAGGAAAGTTCCCAGTTTAAAGAATGAATAGTATAATTTATTTGCAGTATCCTTTTATCAGGCTACTCTTAAACGTCATTCAGATTTTCTGCCTCAACAAGCTTTAGACACAAGGAAGTGAATAGCAGGCTACTTTATGATTAAAATCTTGTACACTCACATGAACACTCCAGTATTAAAAGTTATAATCACAGATTTATTGAAGTATATTACAAGTATATACAACGTAAGCAATTTACTATGTTTTTTTTTTTTTTTGTATATATATTTACACTACCAGTAGTCTTTCTTTCTTCAAAATAAATTCATACTTTTATTCAGCAAGGATGCATTCAATTGATCAAAAGTTACAGTAAAAATGAAAGTATACACTTTATGTTCATCAAAGAATCTCGAAGAAAAAAGTACAATGGTTTCCACAAAAATATTAAGCAGCGCAACTGTTTTTGATGTTGATAATAAGAAAAAATGCTGTTTGCATTTTATTTTATTTTATAGTACGTGTACTTACAGTGTACTTACATAAGAAAGTTCTGGTAATATAAAGTAACTACATGGGGCAGTTAGGTTTAGGGGTCGGTTCAGGGTTAGTACCTAGTTATTACCTAGTTATTTTAATTAGTATAACAAGTACATAGTACACAGGACTGTAAAAAAAAAAAAAAAAAAAACAAAAAAAAAGTGCTACTGAAATGTTTTTTGAGCACCAAATCCGAATGACTTCTGAAGGATGCTGAAAATTTCCGTGACAGGAATAAATTACATTTTTTAAATATATTAAAATAGGAAGCAGTTATTTTTTTATTGTAACAACAGGTCACAAAATTGCTGTGTACTGTAATTCAGGAATTTAATTTAGCCATGGGGAGCATAAGAGACCTTCGAAATCATTTTAAAACATCTTATCGACCCCAGACTTTTGAATGGTAGTGTGTATATATTCCAGATGGAATGGGATGGTTGATGAAATACCACAAACTAATGTGACACAACTGAATTCACCCCTACGTCTTTAAACCTGCGCTCTTAATTCTGCTTCATCGTTCTTCATTGCTCCGGCACTCCGCAGATGAAAAGCATCACATTTATAGACTGAATGGTCATGCTCCAAAAGTTCAATTAAGGAAAAACATTCCACTCAACCTTTATGTGATAGGATTACCAGATACATTTCAAAAGAATGAGGAATTCTATCAAGTCCTCTCGTAAAACCCTCATCAAAAATCTCCATCATCTTACAACGGCTGAAAAGAAGAATTACAACATGACAATGAAAATGCAATGCTTTCAGAACGATTTAAAAAAATAAATAAATAAAAAAAATAAAATCTGTTTTCCCAATGCCATTTCTTTGCTTAACTGAGAATATAAACAACTTCTGCTGCAAAGTCATTAAGATGTTTGTTGCAGAAATGCGAATATTCTATTAGCTGGAACAGATGTGATCTCAAGATTAATTTGTACATCTAAACTATTAACAAGATGCATGAATTGACATTTTTCTATCTATCTTTCCGTCTATCTATCTATCTATCTATCTATCTGGCACATTTGTCTTGATTATTTTCACAGCATACCAAATTATTATTGCCATTTCCGCAAAATTATCCCAATTTGGTTTTGAATTGCGAGAGGGGAAGAGAGCTCATGTGACACACCCTCAATCATGGAGGCACAGACAGCTAGCCTGAAGCCTGCCTCAGGTACTCGTCCCATCATTCTTTCTCTAAACCCAACTGATGTAATTAGCACCATGGCACCACGCTGAGTCTAGTGATGACCAAATTAGTGCAACACAAACAAGAGACAGAAGGTTAACTGCTGTGTGATGCCAGCTTGTTTTGATCGGAAGTTCTTTGCAGCGCTGAAGTTACGTGGGGACTCTTGCTTGACAATGCTGTCAGATTCCTGGGGCGAAACGAGACACTTTCTACCCCCACACAACCGTCTTAGCTGTTTCATCATTTGTAAATGACACATTATTATTCTGTCTCCCCACTGCCTGATTCCCTCTTCTCATTAGGGATTTGATTTATTTATTTATTTTTTTTTTTTCCTCAAGCACTTTGAGCCCCTTGAGCTGTTTGACAAGTGCAAAGGATGTTGGTGGCAAAATGAGAACAACTAAAGAAAGGCACAGTTACATTGTTAAGATTTTTTTTTTCCCCAGTCACTTTATCTTCTCAGATAAACCTGCCATTTACATGGCTGAAATTATTACCAAAACTTTTTTTTTCTTTGCGCTACGCATTACATAATATTGTGAATTTCATATGTGAAACAAACAATGCGTAATTTATCAAATTTATTTTAAGCAACAAGTCATTGTAGACCTTTCAAATTTACATACCAAAGAAATATGAAAGAAATCAACAGCAAACGCAAGGCATAATGCCATATAAGTTATCTACCCTTATCATATTTTTATCAAATAATTAGCTTATTAGTAATTCGACTGATGATTTTGAGAGTTTATGTTGTCATATTATTATTTCAAAAATATTTTTTGGTCTAGATATTATTTTGTTTGTTTAGTCATGAAAAAAAAATCGTATACACTCAACTAGATATGTGATTCTTGATTTATGGATTCATTTGCATTCAAGCCACAAGCTTCTAGATATTAGAGAGTTAGACACACCACCCAAAAGAAAAAAAAAAAAAGTTAAATAAAATAAGCATTATGGAGATACTGTATTAATATGCCCTGCAATACTGATTTATTTTGTGCAATTGGTTCAAGTGTAATGTGGTGGATTGCATCTCTGGTATTCAAAATGTCAGCTCAGCTGTGAGAGAAGAGTTTGAACAATCCAAATCAGAAATAAAGACAATGAAAGCAAGATGAATCACACACAAACACACAAAAATTTAGTAGTTGCTATGTGCCTCTGTCAGCAGACAAAGAATGGTGTGGTGAAAGCTGTAAGACAGCAGGGTGGGATCAACAAAGAGACAGATGTGGGGGAGAGAGACAAAGATCGCATCTGCTTACAGACATGAACACACCGCAGCAACTGTGGGTGTGACTGATGCTCTGACATACAGCAAGGTATTTTTCTCTACAACAGAAAATATAATAATAATAATAATAATAGCATTTTCATCTTATCTAAAAAAATATTCTGGTATGTACACTTTAAAAAATGCTGGGTTCAGCCCGTTGGGTCATTTTATTGGGTTGTTTTTCTTTTCTTTTCTTTTTTTTTTTAACCCAGGTATTGGTAGTTTTTTGTTATACGTAACATACGTATTTTGATATACGTTACTATACGTAACTAAGTTGATTGGTCATTTATAACACTGGGTTATTATTATTATTTTTTTCTATCCAACTGCTGGGTTGAGCCTGTCTCTGACGAAACAACCCAGCTGCTGAGTTACAGTCAGAGCGCAGGCTTTTTGAGTCCTCTACAGGAGAGAGCGGTTCACAGCACCTCTGATTTGGTACCCTTCTTCAGCGAAATAAAGGTTTGTACAAATTTTATTTCATTTAAAAACTCTTTACTGTGCTGTAAATTGTATTATTTTATGCAATGCAACATAAGAACAAGATGCCAGTCAGCTGTCACCAGTGGTCACTTCGCATGATGGAAACGCCTTTTGCCTTGCATAAAATAAATGGATTTTATTTGTTATAGTACTGAGTTTAATTTAATTTGGTGCATAAGTATGTTCTCTAATGTAAATACAGTTTGTTTATAGGTAGGTTTTGGAGTCACAGCATCTTTCAGCCATGAGTGAAATGCAAGGCCGCGGCCTGAAGTTCACAGTTACCCCAGCGAACAGCAGCCCTTCACTGGCTCAGATTTCAGCGACACAACAGCACAAGAATTATCACTATTTCGGTAAAAAGCAATTACAGAGAATGGTTGAATAAACTACAATTAAACGCTTTTAAATGTTACATTTTTTATGTCTAAAATGCTTGCTAAACGAGTTTAAATGTATATAATCTTGTAAACTATGCTGTATTCACCCAAATAAATTGCATTTGTGTTGTTTAATAATAAATGTTCATCTTTAGATTATTGCTGCCTCAGTAATTCTGTGTTTTTATAAGTTCCAGTCCATTTTAAGCCAGCAATATAGTTATTTGTAGTTGACTTAAATAAAATATTTAACCCAACCAGCTGGGTCAGAATAGCCCAGCATGTGTTCTGTCCAATATTAACCCAGCGACGGGTTGCCAAATAACCCAAGTTGGATTGTTTTTAGCCCAGCTTTTTTTAGTGCATCTATGTACAGTGGAGATCAAAATTAGAGAACAACCTACAATTTCCTAAATTTCAAGGTCACTGCTTAGTCTTATTTGAGGTTATTCTAACAGGAGTGGATAGGCAGCTTTTAAGAATATTTCATAAATGTATTGTATTCTGAAACGCGGTATTAAAAAAAAGAAAGAAAAAAAACAAAACAAAACAAAAAAAACAAATAGAGAACTTACACTTACAGATATCGCCAAGTTATTGGTGTTAATCTAGCACCTGGTGCTAATTTCCTTAATTATCTGACAACCCCTATTTAACTGGCAGCATTCAAGATTGCAAGATTGCAAGATGGCAGGCCACTCTAAGGTGACTAAAACTATGCAACAGGAAGTTTTTCAGATGAAGGCCAAAGGGATGACCCTTTCATCCACTGCAGGAGAAGTTGGTCATTCCAAATCTGTGATTTCTTGAATATTGCAGCTTTACAATGACACTAATTCATTCAAGTCCCCCAAAAAGACTGGTCGTTGGACTCTCAATGGGAAATCGGTTCAACACTGCAGCTGGAATTGCTTGCCAGTTCAGTGCTGAACAGAGTAAGGATCTTTCTCTGCATGTTTAAGAGAAGTAGGACTGAAAGCGGACTCTGCAGTGACCAAGCCTCTCATCAGCAGAAAGAATCAACAGGCTAGGCTCACTTTTGCGGATGAGCATGTTGTGTGGAGAGTAGAGGGTGACACGGGAGTGGATTTTCAAACCTCTCCTGTCCCACTCCCACAAAAAAAAATCCCATCCCATCCCAATCCCACGAAAAAACTGGGAGAAAATCCTGTCCTATCCCAATCCCGGAAGAATGACTCCCATTCCCTCCCACTCCCGTATTATGTTTTTTTGGCCGGAATCTGCCAGTTACAGTAAAGAATACAGTACAGATCACAGTATGCCTGTAACTTTTTTTTTTACATTAGTTGAATAAAAATGCAAAATGTATTTTTTTTTTTTTTTTTTATTGAACTGAAAGCCATCTTAAACAAATGCACAGTGTGCATTGCACACACATTAAATTTCATGTAAATCATTCATGCAAACACACGTTTCCTATATGAATTGGTCCATTTGAAAGCAGACATTTCACTCTGTAGATATATTTTTCATGTCTCTAAAGTAAGTATACACGGAGTTTCTAAGTGACGCGCTCAAGTTCACAGAGACAGACGGCAGAAAGCGCGTCCTTTTTGCTTTAATTAGTTTACAAAAGCGCAACGTTTCCTTGTTTTTCTGAGTGCACACAAATAAACGTTGAGTCATTACAGATTCGAAAGATGGCTATCACTCTTATCTGTATGACTAAAAATGACGGTATTTTAAGAGCAAGTGACCGCACAGGCGACTCTGTCATGCAGCACCGCGCTACTTTTCGGCTTCCACACTCGCACTGACACTTCAATAGCGCACATTTTTCCAGGTTAACATTAGATTGAGCGGCCATGTAAACTTGCTACTACAAACATCTTTCAGATAAAAAGCCATATGGTCGATGAATGATAGGTGAGCATTTGGATGTCCTGCTGTATTACCAGTCGTTAACGATCTGTCCGTCGTGAACTCACTTGCTTAGCCACACCAAAGCATACAGAAGGAGAGCATAAAGAGACAGGTCAACTAGAATTATACGTTCAAAATTACAATATATAGTTTATTTATATAAAAGGTATATTTGTGTATAAATTTGGGTTTCATAGCGTTACGATTCCCGGTCCCGCCCACTCCCGCTGACATTTTTTCCTATCCCGTCCCAATCCCGTGATTATTAGTGATTTTGTTTCCCATCCCGCGGGATTCCCGAAAAAAATGTCAGCCTCTAGTGGAGAGAGAACTAGTCCAAACTTCAATTTAGTAATGAAAGCAAGTTTAATTTATTTGGGTCTGATGGGAAACATTTCGTTTGGCATCAAACTGTGGAAAGACTGAAGCCCAAGTGCGTAAAGAAGTCAGTGAAAGGTGGAGGAGGAAGTGTCATGGTTTGGGGGATGTCTTCTACAGCAGGAGTTGGTTCTCTTATACTGTACAGATACATAGCAGGGTGAATGCAAATGTTTATCAGAGACTCCTTCAGCAACTATGCAGTTTCTTCACTGCAAGCGTCTCCCAGTCAACCTGCAATTTTCATGCAGTGCCCAAGTCACACTGCACAACGGGTAAAGCAATTCCTTGAACCTAAGAACATTGAAATAATGAAATGGCCAGGCCAGAGTCCTGATCTGACCCTCTGGAAAATCCTTGCCAACAAAGTTATGGCTAAGAAACAAAGTTATCAAACTAAAAAGAAGAGTGGACCAAGATCACACCAGCTCAGTCTGAGAAACTAGTGAAGTCCTCCGGGCGCAGATGTGCTGAAATCATTCAAAACAAGAGGCTCTACACTTCCCAGTAATTTCTGACAGCTGTAACCCTTCAAAATTGTTGTTGTAATCTTCTTTCGTGGTACAGTGGTTACTGTTCTCTAATTTTAATCACTGGGTTTATCACAAAATAATGCTTTTGTGGAAATTCTCTGGTTATTTTGCAAAACATGTTAGTAGAACTTTGGTATACCCACAGCTTATATTCCTTCAAATTTTGAGTGATGAAGATTAACAATATTTTTTGGGGGGGAGTATTTATAGATTGTTCTCAAATTTTGATCTCCACTGTATGTATATACAGGTATGTTTGTATTTGTTTATTTTCTTTTGGAATAAGATAAGATTTTTGTGCACAGATTGAAGATTACTAAAATGCTACATTTTACATCTGGCAAAAATAAAAGCAACAATACAAAATGTATTTACATAACATGTATTTATATTATGTACTCTTTGGAAAGAATACTTAATTACAAGACCATTATCTCTTAACTGTAATTATTTGTGCTGCTTTATATGTGTCCCTTGATTTGGTGCATCCCATGTACAAAACAAAGCACAAAAATCCTTTACTGAAATTCATGTTGCAACACACTTATCCATGTTTTAACATGGGCAAAGACACACAGTCACACACAAACATACACGCACATAAACAAGACAGACTGCTACAACCCTACAAATGACCTGAAGTTCACCACAATTCTGATGAGATGTCCTTGTATGGATTTCCATCTCTGCCATACGAGTAAATACCTCATGCCTGCTCAGAAGCGTTAGGTTAATCCACTGTCATCCAAAGCTTCAGCGATTAATCAGCCACAGTCAATCCATTATTATTCTTGTTTACTCTTTGAGGAAAAAAAAATTAAACCGAAGGTCCCACAATGAGCTTAGGTGGAATTACATGTGCAAACCAAAAATAAGATTCAGAAATGATTTACAGTGAGGGGCCAAAAACTGTGCATGCATCTAATATTTAGAAAGATTAAATCTTATCAGAGAGGGTTATATGAAATTAAATATCAGGACAGATCGGTAAATGGCCTAGTACTTCAAAATAACTCTTGCAAAGCACACCGGAGTTGTAATAAAATCCAGCTCACAAGGGTCCACAATAGGTCTAGCTACATATAATGAGATGAGATACTTGCAAATTACTTCGTTTCGTTGCGCAGCATCTAGAGTTCATTTCTCTTGGTTCTAAATGAAGTAGAACATAGCTGCCCTTTTCACTCTGACTAATAACATCTAGTAGAGGAAGCAAGAGTTTCTGGCTGATTAGAGGTAGTAATATATTTATTAGCATTTGCAGGACAAAGTCAATCCATCATAGACAAAATATTCAGGATAAAAGAGAAGAGTGATTGATTTTGGCTTAACTCAGCTGATCTGAACAATGAATCAAAGATGCAGTGTGGTACGATAAAATGACTGAGACACAACCTCCCTTTTCAACTACCTCTGCATCTGATGCTCTTTATTGCACTCCCTCACCCTGATGATGACCCTATGACCTCATACTGTTTTGAAAAACAAAGTCTGAAAGATTCGATGTTCTTTCTTTCAAATGAGGTGCACAAATGCAGATACAGGGTTGATCCTGAGGAAAATATGCTCTTGTTCTTTAATAACTTGTCTTTTTTTATACATCATCGCATCAACACACTGCTGCTTTCCACCATCAGTGTGAATTTACAGACAGTGCTGGATAAATTACATACAAATTGTAGTCCATTACTGATTAGAGATGACTAGCAGTATGATGGTAGTTAGCAATCTAGGTTACGTTTTGAGGTAATGTATTCTGAATAGCTTTTAGAGCACTTTTACTTTTTTAATATTCTTGGGTTAAATGTTTAACCCATAAATAATCATTAAATAATAAACATTTTTTAAACCACTTATTAATAGACGTACCTTTTGATTATTGCTGATGCCTCAAGTAATTATGTGTCTGACTTTTAATTTACAACCTATTTTGGGTTCATTTTAAGCCAGCCATATAGTATTTGTTTTAAACAACAGTTGAGTTAAATTAAACTACCCAGAAGGTTGCGTTAAACAATTAACCCAACCGCTGAGTCAAAACAACACAGTCGTTGTGTTTGTCAATATTTCACCCAGCACTGGGTTGTATTTAACCCAGTATTTTTTAGAGCTTGATATACTGACATAGGGGAGGGAAAAGAAAAGAAAATAAACATCATGAAATGCACTAAATATTACATTACTCCAGGGTTTCCCAAACTGGGCATAAAGTAAGAACTGCAGAACTTTACAGATGATTTACTCACCCCCTTGTCATCTAAAATGTTCATGCCCTCCTTTTTCAGTCGTAAAGAAATTCTGTTTTTTTAAGGGAAACATTTCAGGATTTCTCTCTATATAGTGGACTTCTTTGGTGCCTGTGAATTTGAACTTCCTAAATGCAGTTTAAATGCAGCTTCAAAGGGCCCTAAATGATCCCAGCCGAGGAAGAAGGGTCTTATCTAGCAAAATGATCAGTTATTTTCTAAAAAAAATACAATTTGTATACTTTTTAACCTCAAATGTTGCTCTGTGTGTACTCTGGCTCAACTGTAAGTATTAAAATTGTAGTTTTTTTTTTTTTTGAAAATAACTGATCGTTTCGCTAGATAAGACCGTTCTTACTTGTCTGGGATTGTTTAGAGCCCTTTGAAGCTGCATTTAAACTGCATTTTGGAAGTTCAAACTCGTGGGCACCATAGGAGTCCGCTGAGAAATACTGAAATGTTTTCCTCAAAAAACAATTTCTTTACGACTGAAGAAAGACATGAACATCTCGGATGACAACGGGGTGAGTAAACTATCTGTAAATTTTGGTTCTGAAAGTGAACTTCTCCTTTAAGCAAGAATAAAGAAAGCTAAATAGTATGAAACTCAGCAGGACTCTTAAAAAGTAGTATCCTTATACCGCATATTCCTTCACCTGAACTGTATGGATTGCTAGTTATAAATATAAACACTTCCTCAGGCATTTTGTGTTTTCTGCTAGCATTACTGTTTAAATGCTAATTCCTGCCATACTGCATAATGTAATCTAATCATATTGCCCTGTACAGAGAATTACATATTTTGTCATTAGGTATGGTATTGTATTGACAACCCAGACTACATGCATATTATCTTACAAGAGGGATTTATTTTACTTTATTTCATGCTGTAATGACATCTCCACACTAAATTGGCTTGCCAGCTTTGGGTTATACCACCGAGACTAAGAAAATCAAGATTAAAAGCAAATAAAAGTGTTTTTGTTACAAATGGCTCAAAGGGTTTTTGAATTCTGAGACGGACTTGTGAAATTCTGTGAGAAGAGAAGCACATCAATCCAGAGGCTTCTCAAGATTCTGGTCATTTACCGATTTTTTTTCCCCTGTGGTGAATAAAATGGAAAGCGTGGAACCTTCAAAGAGACATCTAAAGTGCTGGCACACTGAATTAGAGCTAGTTCGAAGTTTTAGAGATGAGTTTGCCCACGCAACAAAGACCAAACCATGCACCAATGTGCTGCATGCTCTGTATGGGATTTTGAGAAATTATTCCAAACAGAGGGCAGACTCTCACCCATAGGTACAAAGCGGCAGCCTTCATTGTTAGTGTGCAGTGGATTTTAGCCATCTACTTTAGGCATTGTAAAAGAAAACAGTTCCCGCTCAGTTGCTTCCCAACAATTTGATATGCTTGTCAAATGTCTGAATGCATTTTTAATGTCTAAATGGGATCTGGAAAAGTTGGCAACCATGTCCTCTTTCCTCTGAGATCCTTTCGCTAGATATAAGGCCAGTAGTGTGGATCACATACAGGATTAAGTAAGTGTACCTCTTATGGAAGGGTGGGTTTCTCTCTGAATCTGTCACCTGCTTGAGTTCTGCATTAGTGGCAAATTGATTTCTTGGTGCAGTGAAGGCACAGCCTGTGGAGATGTGGGCTCAAACTTAGAGGGGACTGCCATCTGTGGACACTCAATCGATGTGAGATTGTGGAGTGGAGAGAAAGATTGACAGCATCAGAAATAACGAAATAGGGCAAGAATGTGAGCCATGTGATATGGCTTAAACTCATAGGTGGAAAGTTACCGAGAAGATGAGTTCAATCTCCAGTCCTTTGTTACACACTTCGAGGGCACTTAGGTGACAAACATTTCCACAGTGTGTCAAATAAATCAGTACAGTAAAACTCCACTCACCTGCCTGCTGAAAATATTTGGATTCAAAACTTATAATAGGATATGGGATATCTGACAAGAGATTTCAGCAGTTGGGACATACTGAATTCATTTTCCACATAAATGACCTTCACAAGGGTAGAGAATTTCGCTAATTACTATATACTGGTTCTACTGACCTTCTTTTGTCAAAGAAAAGAATTAAAAGGAGAGATGTGGGCCCTTAAAACCCAATTTTAGCTCAGTGAAGGTCAGAACAAAGTGGCTGTGTCCCCTCCCAAGACTATCAATAATTTATACATTTGTAAAGGTACGTCTCAGTTTTAATACCCTAACCAATTTAGAGCTGGATCTATTCACACGAGGCATGCAGATATATCCAGCCTTGAGGGGGGGCACAGATTTAACCCATGACTTGATGAAAAAGAAGATTTTACAAGCAAGAAACAGTCACTGACTGTTTGAAACATGTTTTTTAGGAGAAAAATTTTATTGTTCCATTGCACAATATGTTTGGAAACATTTTAATATCAAAGCTTATATACAGAATACCAACGAGATTATGCTGAACGCTGAATGAATAAATAAGGCTGACAATTAATATAGTTTTATTATATCAATCAACTGTAAGTGGGTGCTTTTCAAACAGAGTTATATTACTTTTAAATATTTCTTCAAAGACAATCAAAAAAAAAAAAAAAAAAAAATCTTTCCAACTATCCTAATTTGTGTAAAAAGGTAATATTAGTTTTGTTTTTTTTTTGTTTTTTTGTAAGATGAAAAAAATTTTCAAAGCACTGTTTAGTTCAAATTTAAACTTTCATGTTGAAGTACTGCACAAGTTTCAAAGTGTCAAGTCATAGAAAAAAAAAACAATGAGCTTCATGTTTCAAAAGTTTCATGTTCGTTAATAGAACTAAAGGGATTCGCTTAAAAAATGCTGTGTGTACTGAAGTTTCATGATTTATTAAAAAAATTCCATATGAATTTTTAAAAGCTACTTGATGTGCCCTCAGAGAAAAACTCAGCTTTTATTGGCTACTGTATATTTTTTCCAAAGTGTATGTGGGGCAACTGAGACAGCAACTGATTTATCACACAAATATTTACAAATATAGCGTTTATCATTTGAAAATCAGGATTTATTTGCTCTTGTGCGGAAGAGCCATAGAGGAAAGGAAACTTCAGGAAAGAAAAGATAATTTAGAACTGAACTATACTTTTAAAAATTAAATAAAAAAGCTCTGATCCATAATTAAAAAAAGGATTTTTATTCAGGCACATTAAGATGTCTGCAAATGCACTGAACAACTAATGACTAATTAGCTCTAAATGGCTTTATTCAGTGTTTGAATAATTGAATCTGAAGTTAAAGAACATATGGGAAAATGTTCTTCGAGAAAGAACTAAAAGACAAGTAGCTTTAATGAGTTTGGTGGCCCCAAAAACAACAAACGCATACTTACAGAGTCTGCAATGCAACTTCTCAATGTAACTTCCGTTTGACAGTCCAGTAAAAGTCTATAATATCCTTTTCCTGTTATGAATGCTGTTATGAATCTTCATTTTCCCAGTATCTTTTCTTTAGCTTTCCCTTTGCTCTCTCTAGCTAACAATCGGATTATCAGCAACCTAAAAAGAGACCTATCTAGTCATCTCCCCCAACAAAGTAATTCATTTTTGATGTTGCTTTCAAAAGGGTTACAGATGAGGTTAGGATTAAGATGGGGGTTTGGGTTGGAGTTGCCTAATGCCATGAAACGGGTTTTACTTTCGAATACTTGCACACTAAACACTTTTTATTTCTATAGATTACTACTTCAAAATCACATAGCGATGGCATTACGAAGTCCTATTGAAAAGTCTGATAAAACGACCACCCTTACTCAATGGAGCTTCAGAGGGCTTTTGATACAGGTCATTAGACTTCAGCTGGCTGGGATCAGACAAAGTGACCATAAGCCATCAGACTAATCTGCTGATAGCGATGTGACAGGGTAGCCATTGTGACATTCCTTTTCTCACTTCCATTCCACTGAAGACTAATATATCACCAGTGTCTCCCATTAGCAGGGGCCATGAGCTCATTTCTGTATTCATGCTGTCATTCACCCTTTTTTCTTTCTGAGGTTAAAACAATTTGTACTTTCACTCAGAGCAGCGGAAGGCTCCTTATCCAGCATTTAATTAGAACTCAGTGGTCTATAAGTAATGAGCCTAGCCTATATCTTTCTCTTTGTATCATGATACAGTATTACACTAAATACTAAGTATTTACATAAATACATATCCTATGTTTCGCTGTTAAACTTAGCCAGTGGTTCTTAGATTGCTATTAAACTAAATTCTTTGCGGTTGGTTGCTAGGTTGGTAAAAGCTAGAAAAGGCTGTGAATGTTTTCAGAGATTGTCCATAATACATTGTCCCTTTACTGGCAATGATTCTATTCAGAAGCTAATGGGATAATTGGAGAGAAAAGGTTTCAAAACAAAGCAAGAGTGGAAGAGATGGGAAGGGAGAGAAAGGAGTGGAACAAAAAAAGAAAAAGAACATTTTATGGTCCAATTGCTTTGATGATTCAGAGCTGACCTATGCTTTGGTGGCACTAGAGGCAAATAATTCATTCAAGCTTATTCTCTTGAATTTAAACTCTGCACCTGCTATGAAGACTTCATCACATTTTGATTTCAAAAACGTGGGGGCCGTTCCAACAGGATGCATTCTTGCTTTGAAAAACAGCTAGACGCAGTGGAACGGAACAGAGTCAGGGGTCTAAAGGTGCGTTTTTAAAAGTTTGACTTCGCAGGTGTCATAGGGTGTCCAAAAATGCTGAAGTGAGGTGTGTCACAACAGCCACAGATGCTGTCATAAAGTACTCCACATGGCTCCGGGGGGAAATAACAGCCTTCTGAAATGAAGCGATGCGTTTGTCTTAGAAAAATATTCATATTTTACAACTTTATAAACTGTCTAGCTTCCACTAACTGTCGTACATGCATAAGAGAGTGGCGTTCCAGCTGATGACGTCGAATATTGGAGAATGCAGCGATGAACGTGGAAGGACAGAGGTCCGGGGGGCCTGCAATCCGCTCCGCCATCCCCACCACCACACCACCCGAGCGTTTTTTTGTGATTGTGAATGAAAACTACTATGTGCGAATATGAAAAAAAAAAATATAATAAATTAGTAGGACCAGTGTGACTGACCCGATCAGTATATTTGTGTTTGCACTCAAGAGAGCTTCAAAGGTTTCTACAACATGTTTTTTCAGTGTTGAGTAATATCTACAGACATATCTATTGATTCACTGAATGCAATCTAATCAGGATCCAGTCACTGCCCAAAATACCCAAGTTATGTAAACAAATGAATCCTCTCATTATAACAAAAACACAATGTAAATAAGAGATTCATTGTCCAGTGCAGAGAGCTTTGTTGATTATAATCGAACTGAGATCACGATGAAAGGTGAGTGAAAAATTTTAAATATTATTAAAGGAGTTTGTAAATGTGATATTGGTTTAAGTTTAATAAACAATAAGTTAATATTAAGTAACTTACATTCTCCGACTATAACAAAATTGCCTGATTTTGCTGTTTCGTCAACGAAAATAGTTGAGCCGCTGTGCATCTCCATTCAAACACAGAATTGAATTGTTTTGTTTATGAATGCGTTTGTGGTTTTAAACGAATCTAGTGAATCAATGAATCAGTTACCCATTCATAAAGACAGTTACTTGCTTCATTCCTGAATAAATCAGCTGTTTGAATGAATCAGTTGAATGAATGAATCAGTGATAAACTCAGTGACTTGCTGCCACCTACTTGCAGTTTTAGTTTCATTTTTAAATGATCATTTAATTCAATCAATCAATCAATCAATCAATCAATCAATCGATCAAATCAATATTTCTGTTTTTGTTTAATGTTATATTTAACATTAATCTCATAACATTATGAATTTAAAACATCCATGTCATCTCTGAGCCTCATTAAACATCTTTAAATATACCTAAATGCCACTTTTGCGTTCTTTTGATTGCTGACTTCTTATTGTACTTGTTCTGATTTGATTGTTTGGATTGGAAATTTAAAAAAAAAAAACAACCTTATACATATACATTTTTTGAATTTGACACAAAGGATTGCATACTTTTAGTAAAGTTAGGGGGCAAAATGCCTTTACCAAGGTTAAAAAATGCCACTGTAAATCACTTTAAGCAGTCAAATATCACCCATCAATAGGAAGGCTAATTTTTCTTATTGATCAGAAGGTGATAGTGCTCCTAACAGCAAAATGCATGAATTCATGAATTAGAAATAAAACTAGGATTTGTAAAGAAAAATGCAGGAGGATTTTAATATAAGCCAAGAGGACACTGATTTTGTTTTGGTTCTCACGAGACTAGCATATTCTCACCGGAACTTACGAAACATGCGTACAACAGTTTTGCGGAAGCTAGAAATTACGTTTATACAGTTGTAAATATGGATATTTTCTTATACAAATGAATCGCGTCACTACAGAAAGCCTTTAATAACTCCCTCGAGCCATGTGGAGCACTTTTTATGATGGATGGATGGATGGATGCACTTTATTTCACTTCAAAATCTGGACCACTACCCACTGCCATTATAAATCACGGAAGAGCCAGGACATTTTTAATACAACTCAGGTTGTACTTGTCTGAAAGAAAAGGAAAGAAAAAAAAAAAAAAATAATAATAATAATATACAGGATTGCCTTTAAAGCAAGCTAAAGCAAGCAATTAGAGAATATAATTAAATATAATTCAGAAAGCAAAAAGTAATATTTATTTCGTTTTCAGTCTATATATTATTAGAATAAAATTACAGCATGTTAAATATATAATATATAAACTTTATTGTATTTCAGCAAGGTTCTCAAGGTGATTACACAAGCGTTTCTGAAAAAAAAAATAAAAGTCTTATATAATTAATATAAATTAAAAATGGAATTAATATAAATATATATTTCAATATTTAGTTTTCAGTCTGTGTATTTCACTTTTCAACTATATGCGATCAGTTCAAGCTAATTTAAAATAATTTAAATTAAGTTAAATTAAGTCAGAAATAAATGACAAGTGCTTCTTTGTTTTGTTTTGTATAGTTTCAAAGATATCACAGTGTGAACGCTGAGTAAGGTCAAGCAAAGACCCCCAGCTCTGGCCACCATTTAACCAAGTGCATGTGTAAAGCGGTCTGGAAATTATTTTTAACGGGCCATTTCCTTAAGCTTTCTAAACATTTAATCATGACTGATTGTGTCCTCTGCTTTGCCTGCAGACAATAAAGGACATTTATCTTCTCGGAGGTTTGACAGCTTCCCAGATTTGTGTGACACTGTACGAGACGCTGTGTGTGTTGTGGTGGGGCGATGGGGGGGCGGAGATTGGATAGGGGGTCTGTTTTTGTGTTCTTTGTCTTCTGCTTTGCTTTGATTTCTGATGCTTTGGTTTAAAGAACCCCTGCATGGGCACAAATGGTCACACTATTTAAAATGTTGACATAAAAGAGGAATGACTTTATGCCAACACTATACGCAAACAACTGAAATGGGTTTCACTGTAAAGCAAAAGAAGGATGATCGATAGCAGACGGCCCATCTTGAACCAGTCGCTACGCGTTTGATCTGACTCCAGTGATCATTAACTAATCCCTTCCAGGTGTCCAGTTTACACACAGACGTTTGCAGAAAAGCAATCCATAGTGTTAGGGAAAAGGGAGAGTGAACTTTTTAACTGTCAGGCTTTGTGCCATTCCATTTGCTTCTAGGATATGCCTCTTGGATGCTGGCAGGGAATGGGTGGATGTATTCAACACGCTTCACCTCTGGAAATGTCTTAATGTTCTTACTCGCAAAACCTTGGCCTTAACACATGGGAGGTCTTGCGCCCTGATTTTTCAATTCAAAAATAGTTTCCTTTAGAAGCAATTTTTACAAATTACACCAAAGCTGAAACCCCCTGACCACGGAATTTCTCAAAGAAAGTCTTAGATGTGCCCTACTATGGCTCAGGGTAGAAAAAAAAAAAAAAAAATGTTTCATATTTCTTAACACAGATGTAAACTGTAGTAGCTTACATTTGATTCAAAGCAAGGCACTGCAGGTGAATAGGGTAAAAAAAAAAAAATGAACTAATAGTTATCACCTTACCCTTACACCTTTCAACTACATTGAAAATTGCAAACATTTTTTGTACAACAAGTTTACAAGTTAAAATATTAGGGTTAAATATGAAGAGTTCAGATGCAAAACCAGCTAAAACCCATCTCGGTCAAAAATGATACTGAGTGAATGCTCTTGACACATATTATACGTCCATCAAATACTTTTTCTTCAAACTCTCTAAAATACCAACCTCAGCCCAGTCAGAAGTGCCAGTACTTACATAGAAACCTATACATCTGAGCCTGATAAAAATGCATTTTTTTTAAAGAAAGACGTCAGATGGATTTAGCTGGTTTTGCATCTGAACTCTTCATATGCAAATGACTGGATGAAGTCAGTTTCAAATTTCTTTTTTTTTTGACATATTAGAGTCAAATGTTTTTACAGAGGGAATTTTGGGTATCTCATTTTTGTCGTTCCATAATTCAGAAAATACTTAGAGCAGACAGAAAGCAATTTATTTAAAAAAAATGTTGTGTATAATCAAGCAAATTATATATGAACAAATCCCTTTGAAAAAACTTTTAGAATATAATAAGTGCTACTGAAGTGGAGATTTATGGCTCAGTGTAGGAGAAAAAACTCATTTTGGGATAACGGCCTTTTAAAAATATGCATTGTAACTAAAATCTATTGACTCAAATCCATAAAGTGCTATACAAGACAGTGTTTTAACAGCGTCTTTTGGATGTTTTCTTTCCACTAGTTAGAAAAAAAAAAAAAAAAAACACTTTATAAAAAAACCAAAAAGCCCAAAAATCTCAAACTCAAAATCTCAAAGATAGATGCATAAAAAACAGTGTTCTTGCCTGCAGGGTCTTCCCTTAATAATAGCATATATACAAATATAAATGCTAAACAAAGAGAACCCCCAAACAGACTGACACATATGTTAAAATACACCACTGACAAAGATAAATTGCCATTGAAATTTATCCATGTAGGTTTAAGACCCACTACGTTAGAGCTGTAGCTTCATACAGAGCATTAAAACAAGTCTATACCCTCAGGAAGTGACCTGTCAGAAGGAATAATGGCTGCCCGCAGCCTTTCCAGCCGAGATATTTGTTATTTGTCACCTGGATGTGCTTCCTTGGCTCCTCTCCAACTCCCACATTAACTTAACCAAGTCTCTTTATTCTTGCCATGATTTGACTTCAAACGAAGCAATAACTGGCTCCAGTTGTCCCTCACTCCATACACTTTATGTACCATCTAACAGTTTCATTTTTTTCCCCCCTGTCCACCTGAGTATATCAAACCATCCCTGAAGAAGTCATCAGATGTATAGTATAGCAAATCCGGTAAACACAGTGATAACTGCATTCTGTACTGTACATCAGTAAAGAATTGCCTCTTATTGTGGTGGCAATAGATCATTTGGGTAATCAGAAGAGGCTCGTCTTGTTTTAAGACGATAATGGGACGGGTGTGGATGGCAATATTGTGAGCTGTCAGCTATGATGGATGGCAAGCTTTGCTGTCAATATTTTCTCATGGCAAAAGATGAATGATGCATTTAGCTGTATATAAACTATAAGTCTGTGATCTCTGGTGTTTGCGGTGACAGTCGGGCTAATTTAATACCTGAAATAAGTTATTGAGGATAAAATGAAGCTTCTGAGGACCAATGCATCCAGGTTGAGGGTATAGCATAATTTCATTAAATATATGGCACCTGTATTTGATGAACAGAGCAAACAAAAAGAAAGGGATCTTTATGCAGTTCAATAGCAATCATGTATTCATGCGCAGCCTGTACTCAGGCCACACAATGCTGAGCTTTTTTTTTTTTTATCTTTGCATGTATACAACTATAGCCCATATGCATTATTCAATAGGAATAGCCTACACTGTCCTGTTTAACAATTTCCATAAAATTCTGCAAACAAGTGAATCTCCATGGGCAATACAATCATATTGTACAGTATTTGGCAGAAATGCAGGGTAATGAATTTAAAATAAAATTCTAAAACACTGGTCAGTTCAGGTCATGCAAAATATTACAATCATAAGTGCAATGGCTGGCTAGATTTGGACAAGGCTATAAACATCTGTTTAGCTTTAAACGTAGACAGATGGGCTTTAGCACAATATCAAGCAATTTCCTTTCTTAGTGCACTGAGAGTACAATCTTTCTCCTACCACCAGAACCAGGCTATGAGTTCATTACACAAAACACAAAAACTGACAGAAAATAAATAGTACTAAAATAAACTACAACATCTATATAAAAATGTATAAACTAAGGAAGCATGTTAGAGGTTATCATAATTATAAATCCTGTCTTGTGAACACAGTCATCACTTTCCTCTGGTTTTGAAAGGTAGGCTATGCATAATATAAGCTGATAAACCCTATTTGATCATGCATTAAAACTAAAATTCTTTGAAGCTGTGGCATTTAGAGAAGAAATTTTCTTACTGCAGAGCCTTTCAGTTCTCTTCAGTGCTGATTTATGGAGATGAATAATGTGAACAGATTTATTGAACGCAGCAATTCACAATCACACCTTATTATAGAAAGATAACCTTCCGTTATAAGTGACCCTCAAATCCAGACATGGTCATGACTGCAAAAGAAAACACGTTCTGTGTGCTGTGACATCATATTTAATTACTAATATTAATAACCAAGTTAAAATGCACACTGAATTTTAATACTGATACAATTTTTAGGGAAAATGTGCTAAAATACTGTTGTTTCATCATCAAGGAATCTCAGTGCATCAAAATCCTTTCACACATCAGTGTAATATGTCTCTCAACACTGCACAGTGAAAACACTCGGCCTCTTTTTAAATCGAAATGTTCGGTGTGGAGGGACCATGGTGCAATAATGGCAACATAATGCATGCACCATGTTCCAGCGGCTCAAGGCACCAGCCATATGCCAGCCTTTATCTCAGGAGTGAGGCAGAAAGAGTGTGATCGATAGGGCATCTCTCACTCAGGGGAAATAAGTGGCTTTGGCTTCCTGCTGGAGCCACAACGCACTGAAAATCATGCTGAAGTCCTCAAATTCCAGACCATCCCCCATTAAAAGAGCAGTGTTGAAACATTCAGGATTCCCCTGATCGCTCATAATTGCCATCCTGACCTAATTAGTTGAAATGAGTAGTCCACTGGATGCCTTAAATCATGGACCTTCTGTATATATGTCTGAAATCACTTGGTGCAGAATTGCTCTCTTCTGAGTTTCTCTTTATGAACTCCGGTTTGACTTGGAAATCACTGCATGGTTAATTTTACTAGATGTGCCCATTTAGTTATGAAATTAAAAACCCTTAAAGGATTAGTTCACTTCCAGAATAAAACTTTCCTAATAATTTACCCATCCCACGTCATCCAAGATGTTCATGTCTTTCTTTCTTTAGTTGCAAAGAAATTAATGTTTTTGAGGAAAACATTCCAGAATTTTTCTCCATATAGTGGACTTCAGTGAGGATCAGCGGGTTGAAGGGAAAAAAACAAAAACAACAACAACGAAAATCAATGCAGCTTCAAACGGCTTTACACGATTCCAGCCGAGGAATAAAAGACTTATCTAATGAAAAGCTCAGTCATTTTCTAAAAATATATATTTTTTAAATAATACTATTTTTTAACCTCAAATGATTGTCTTGCACTAGCTCTGTGATGTGCATCTATGACTTCGTTAGTTTACACACATCTAATGTTGGAAAGGTCACACGCGGTTTGTTCTTTATCTGTGTACTCCGGTTCAAAAAGATAAAGGATTGGGCATCTAACGTTAGTTTACATGCAAAAACTCCATCTCATTTTCAACCTCAAAATCATCTGAGATCGTTGTTTTACCTTTTTTTTGTAAAGGGTTTTGACTTTCTTTGCACGTTCACTCTGTAAACACTAGGTCGGTACTTCTGCCAATGGCTGGGAGAATTTTCAAATTTTATCGATTAGTTCGAATGTAATATTTTGCCACGGTTTTATCTTTTAGATATTAAGGAATAGCGATTTTGCATATAAATATTACTGAACGTTAAAATTGGACACTATGACAATATGCCAATGATAACAGTAAAGAGAAAAGAACAATCCATCTGCATGACGGCGCATGTGATTAACCGTTTGGTGCCACTGACACAGAATGCGCATTTGTGTTGACAAAGTATGCGACGCAGTGGATTAGGAAAACATGCAAGAAGACGGGAGTGAGCTTCTTTTCTTTTTGAGTTTCTGTTTCATGCATGAGACGCTGCAAGACACTTGAGTGCAACAATCAGACGTGTCCAGGTTTATATAGAAAAAACAATGGAAAAGCAGTGCAATCAAATAAAAAAAACCTGTGAAGAACTACTACTGTATGTCTGATATTTCATGTTTGCATCAAGGTGACACGCTGAAAGCTGCTGTTGATTGTTTTTTACAGAACATGTATAGTTATACCTTCAGTCATTTTGAATTTGAATTATCTTGAGATTTTGTTTAAAGCATTTTCATTGTATTATTTCTTAATATATAATAAAACAAGCTTGTACAAGATGTTGTAGCTCATGCATCTTTCCTGCAAATATATGTAACAAGTAATTTGTTTAACATTTACATCATGTTGACAACTTCATGCATTGTGCACTTGGAACAGAATTTTCTCTTTAACTAGAGGGTTAATAAAGAAAAAGTCACTTGAATTATGTTGTAGTTACATTTTCAAGTTGACTAGTTAAAAATTGTACAAATAAATAAATAAATAAATAAATAAATAACCTTTTGCCATATCGCCGAGCCCTACTTCTGCCTACATTGTGTGTGATGTAATTACATAATTACATAATGTGTGAAGTCAAGCTAAACAAGAATTGTGGTTTAAAAGTATATACTTTTTTTTTTTTTTTTTTTTTTTTAGAAAATTACTGATTGTTTTGCTAGATAAGACCCTTATTCCTCAGCTAGGGCCATGTAGAGGCCTTAGAAGCTGCATCTTGGACCTTCAACCAGTTGGCTCCCATAGTCCAAGTCCAGTATATGGAGAGAAATCCCGTAATGTTTTCCTCAAAAACCTTAATTTCTTTTTGACTGAAGAAAGACATGAGCATCTTGAATGACAAGGTGGTGAATAAACTATCAGTAAGTTTTTTTTTTTTATTCTGGAAGTGAATTAATCCTTTAAAGTGTGCCCACAAAATTGGAAATTCTGTATAATTCAATTTCTGGTGTGTGTGTGTGTGTGTGTGTGTTTTACAACACACGTCTGAAATTGTTTTCACTGTAAAGTGAAAACATCTTCAGAATGAGGGTAAGTAAAAGCAACAAGTATTTAAATAGGTCAAAACATTAAAGTGGGAAAGGTGACTAGTGTTGAACTTGTCTAACTTGACACAACATTTGTGTTAAACGTGTGCAAATGAAGCATTTGCCCAGAGGACACAGGTATGGCCCTGCAGAGCTATCGGAAACTCAGGCGGCACAATGCCTAATTTGCATTACAAGGACGCAGCTCCCTCCAGGCCAGAAAGATGGCAGAGTTATGCTCCACACCCACACTCTTCTGATGAATAAATAATGTTTCTCCACCTCACATCTGAATGATCAAGAGTAAGTTCTTCAGGACGCAAATAGCCGCGTAATGGAGCGACACATCTTACAGTAAGTATTTCTCTGTCAAGGGAAGAGGGTTGGGTCAGGCTGATAACAATAGTGGGAGGTTTGGGAAATCAGCGGAAGGGATCCTTAAGGTTTCCCCCTCAAGGCTCCACTGAAAGTAAGACATGTCTCTTGAGTGTAAAATAAAATGATGGGTATCAAAATGAAAAGCAAATGGTGCAGGTGAGAAGTACGAGTTTGTTGAACTTCTATGCATTGTGCACAAAGTGTTCAGACACTTTACCTCTATATGCATGTCAATATTCAGGTCTCATGCGAGTTCATGCACTTTTTATATTGTGGACTGAAGTTTAAAAATAGGGTCATTAAAAATAGTCTCACGTAGTGATGAGTTAGTGTTTCTGGACATTCATTTTAAGCTCATTTAGATTTAGACATGACTGAAAGTGGTAATGTCTGAGTGGGTGAGAATTAACTCAGTAAACAGTCACATCCATTCAACAGGCTTGTTTACAGACTGACTGCAAACACGATAGGTGGGCATTATCTCATTGACAAGGTCAGCCAATCACAGCGGGTTCTCTGTAGTGACTTTTCAAACGTGTCCTTAGAGAAAACGTCCCTCTGTGAAAACTTTTCCAATTGCATAGTACAAAAATGAAGGCATAATTAATTCATTGGCAAGTTATTACTCGCAATAAAGCCCTTCAAAGTTATAACAAATGGTCTACAGCCAAGAGTGTAATGAAGTTTTGTGGTCATGTGCTGAAAAAAAATGTATATGTAATGAAAATGTCAACTTTAAGTAACTAATTAAAAGTATAAGGAAACAGTTTCTGAAAACAGTTAGTTTTTGACGTATTACCAGCATGTTACAATGTCTGCACACTGTACTCTCTACAGAGTCATTCTCAAGTGTGATTATTGTAACGTAATCTCAAGAGCATTACTGTGCTGTTGTAAATAGCTGACATCCAATCTTAACTTAATTAGAAAAAAATACATTATTTACTATTACAATACAAAAAAAAAGCATTATATATTATTATTCTTTAATGTTTATACACTTAATACTGTGTAAAGGAATCCTGTGGCTTTCATTATATATACTGGGGAGAATTCACTAAAGAGTTTTGTGCTGTATTCAGTGCAACCCCTGCAAATTGCATTCAGCACAGTTTTTGGGGGCATGTTTGTTTCATTACCTGATTTGCATAATTCCTTTAGTGAATCGGTTGCTAAAACAATGCAGACAGCACGTGCAAATAAACGACGCTATCAGTGGGGCACAATTTATTCTAAATTCCTCCCTACAGGAACTACTTTTTCAAATGTTCACTCTGGTTTTTGACAATTACTGAGCAGTTCTGAATATTGATTTTGGAATTTAATTGACCTATTTTCATTGTCAATCTCTGAGGTCCTCAAACTGTTATTTCCCTGTAGTCCAGCGTGTTATTGAAAACAAATCTCAAGAAAACACCCTGGAGAAAGGGCTACAGAGGTCAAAGCTTCACATCACTGTCGCCTATAAAATATAGCTGCTCTATAATAGCCAACTGGATAAACAACACCTACTGTTTCTGTGGGTTTCTCTTTTCATCAAACCCAGTTAGTTTACTATTTTTGTCAGCTATTTATTGACAAACAGTATAATGGCTGGTTCACACAGAACGCGTTCTTGCGTTCCACTGTGCTGATTTTAATTGCCGTTCTCTGTAAACACGTGGTTCTACATCAATAGTTTGCACTGCGACTATAGCTGTAGCTGCTTTTCAGCGTCTGCGTTGCGTTTTTAAGACGCTGTGTCAAATTAAACTAGGTTAAACTTTTAAAATCATTCCTTGGTGATGCGCCTAGACTTTTAAAAGCAAAGACCCTGTCGAACACCTTTAAAACTATTTGGCAGTCGCATTAAATCAAAGTGATCAAAACAGATTAATTAAATTCTCAAGGACAAAGACTCTCCTCTACATTTCTCAATACTGAGACTCTTACCAGGTGTGATCCGTTAAAAACACTGTCTGCCTCCACCCACAAAGACGTCGCCTGGGCTGTGCATTCATCCAAAGCTAGAGAGTGCGCTGCAGCTTGCGTGCTGCGTTTGCTGCATGTCACTTCCGCGACACAAATGCGCACAGTTTACCTTCTTTGCAGAATCCTGATCATGTATATGACAACGAGCGCTGTTCATCTATTGGCCTGCATCATCCCAACTGACGATCATGTTAGTGTTCACGGAGACCATGCAGGTTTGCTCCTATGACCATCTAACCTAACTGTGTAAGCTGTATTCACATTGTATTTTCATTAGACTTAAATTTCAAGAAATAATGCACGAATGAATCTAGAAATTACATATGAATTTTCTAGCAGTAATAAATTGACTTGAATTATTATTATTATTATTATTATTATTATTATTATTATTATTATTATTATTATTATAATTAAACCATACCATAGTCTAAAATACAGCAAACCAAACATATATTAAGAGAAAAGAGAAAATGTAGTCTACTCTAATTTATTTAGTAGGCTATGTTTAAATTCTAACTAAAACATATATATTTTTATTCATTTATTCATTTATTGGTAAATGTAATTACTACAGCATGAAAACTCCTGGCCATTTACAAATGTGTCTTTGTAAATGTACCTATATAGCTTTTGTATTTTTTTTCTTCTCCGTATTAAGTTTGTCTTTTCTGCTTTGTATGTATGTTTGACCCTGAAAAAATAATAATGGAAATGTCACTTAAAAGGTCTATTATATACTTTTAAATATATTAAATATTAAATGCTATTAAATGTGTCCCTGCACCACAAAACCAGTCATAGCACAGATATGTTTGTAGCAATAGCCAACTATTATATGGGTCAAAACAATCGATTTTTCTTCCAAAAATCATTAGGATATTAAACAAAGATCATGTTCCATGGAGATATTTTGTAAATTTCCTACTGTAAATATATCAAAACTTAATTTTTGATTAGTAATACCCTCAGCACCCTCAGATTCCATATTTTTAAATAGTTGTATCTCAGCCAAATATTGTCCTGTCCTAACAAACCATACATCAATGGAAATCTTATTTATTCAGATTTCAAATGATGTATAAATCTCAATTTCAAACCCTGTATATTATTGAAGCTTCATATACCTCATTGATTTTTCAGTGTCTGATATCTTTATAGTAATGCTGCTTCTGCCTATTTAATGTTTTATTTCTGGGACCTCTAATAGTGTCATATTTCTTATTGCATAAAGTCATAAAATATCAATCTGATATTGCAAATTATATTTTATAATATTAAGCTTTTAAAATGCCATTGGGCTATTTGGGTCCCCCATCATTTGTGTTATATTAGAATATATCTTGCCTGTGATTTACAAAACCATATTGCTGTAACATATCTGTATTATATAGAAGTGTCCGATTCTGGAGAGCAGAGTATGCATTTACATTTATTAATTTAGCAGACATGCTTATCCAATCCTAATTAAACACACCTGAACCATCTAAATGTTAAATCTAATCTCTGCAGAAAAGTGGGCTTCCAGGAGTGGAATCAGACACCTCTGGTATTATATTGTATGTGTATAATGGGCCCAATCATGATGTAAATACGCTCCATAGTTTTTATCTTTAGTATGGTAAATAGTTTTTAGACGAGATGGCTGTTGCTGCCGTGCCCTTTCTGTGGTCTACAAGGTTGCTGTAATTATGTATCACCAGGGATTGTTATTATTCATATTTGCTGCCATGAAAAATTGCTTCAGAACCACTTTTCGACCGAATGCAACGAGCGGCACAAATGAGTAAGTGCCTATCATCCCTACCATCGTCGAACACTCCAGAGGATTCTCTGCCTATCTTCACCCAAAAGAAGGTCAACACATAATAATTGTACACTCCAAATGGCCTGTTTTATTCATTTGTTTAGTCTGACATCTGAAAAGTTAAGGGTGGATGGCATTTGTTGAGTTAAAACAATACGTGATCGATTTATTGCGAGCTTCATGGACTTAATCGCTCAAATAACAGTCATTAGCGTGCAGACGCACATTATTGTGAGTGCTGAGTTTTAGAAGCCCTTGATAGGGAACGCTCCTTTAGGTGGACAAAAGCCTGCCTTCAGTGAGCACTGCTAACTGCCTGAAGGCTTCTCAGTAAGACACAGCAGCATTATGCTAAGTCTGCTTGGGGAAAAATAAAAGGAAGGGGAAAGAGAAAGGAGACCGAGAGAAGATTACAATTCTGCTCTGCAGCTGCGCAGAATTAATGCACTCGCGATTGGTTTCAGTTGAGTCAAAGAAGAAAGCCCTTCACCAGGGCTTTGCTCGTATTTCATGTTGTCTCCCTTTGTGGCTGACATCAGTGAAAATTAATGTATTCAGAGACGTCCTGAGTGCTTAGCAAGTGATTGATAAGATGATGCAGCTGAGGAGGTTTAAATGCTACTCAGGGAACAGCTGTAATCCCAAGCACGTAACTTTTATTCCCTCTCTTTTCTGCCCCTCTTTTAAGGGATTAAACGGACGTTATTTATTCCCACTGCATTTCAGTTACTGAATTGGCTGGTGATAATTCTTGCATTAGCGATCCGCAGTTTGTTTATTTCATTTGCGGTGGGGCCGATCTAAATGTGTAAACATAAGGCAGTGTTCTGCGAAACCTCTCACATGCGGACTGCTTCCGTTCAGAGAACGGCACTCAGATTTGTTTACAGCCTGGTGTTAATTGCATGCGCACTGTAAAAGTTTTTGTGGTGAGTAAATCAGGGGCAGCAGCTCGATCCTGGCTTGTTTTGATACCTGTGTGTTTGGGTTGTATTGATTGCTAGGTCAGCTTTTAGCGGTGGGAAGATAAATGACCGTGAGCGTCGTGGCCTGCAGGTGTTTTAGTCACTGACGTGAATGATGCAGATTTTCACTGATCAATACTAAACCTATGGTGTTTCTGCCCTGTGACCTTGTCAATAACAATTACATTTCAAAATTTGACCTACAGTGGCAGATAATGGATCATACCAAGATACAGAGCTCAAAATCACTACCTATATGTTGGAGTACGAAAACAAAGTTCTGCTTTCCATCCCTGTGAGGATAGCAGGGACATGAAAATGAACAGCAATGCGAGTTGTTTTGATGGCTCTCTGAAAATCATTCTCATGCAAACTCTCAGTTTTGAGTGTGGACAGGTGTGAGCATGACCTCTGCACTCATGTTTAAAACACAAGAGCTCTCATCTGCACATAAACACTTTAACAGCTTTTGTTAATCGTTTGCCAAATTCACACTTCACTGTTCACCATGTTGCTATTTCTCTTGCAAATTTATCCTAGAGCTCTGTTTAATTTGTTGCTGCAATTTTATTAGATCAGAAGAAAAGCCTAGCTTAATTTCCAATACAGTAATTAATTAATATCAATAACATTTGTGTGTAGTTCTAGCTAAAGGGATAACCAAATGAAAATCAAGATTATTTGCAGTGCAAATGTTGATGTGCACTGCACATAAATAAGAATGTATAGCATGTTTTGTGTTTTGTCATAGGTAATAGTGACAGATGCTATTTACACTAAGTAAAATAGCATATTTTCTTAGAGACATGCTATTTACATTAAGTGCAAATAGCGACAGATTCCATTACACTATGTATTTATACTACTTACTGCAAATAGTGGCAAATATCTGTAGTTGTTGTACAATGTAAAACAGCATGCAATAATAATGTATTGAGTGTAAAATATAGTTTTTTATTAAAATTATATAATGGGTGCTGCCTTATTGGGACAATAAAGCCCTCCCTACACCTACCTCTAATTCTACCGATACTTTATTTTCAGGTTTTTGATTATTTCCTTCCTTTCTATTGAAAATAAATGCCTTTCCGATGTGATATGAGATTTGAAAAGGGAGAGGAACATGTTCGGCAAAAGGCGGATTCGAACTCGGGTCGATCACGTCATAAAAAACTGCGCTACATGCGTTGGCATCTAAGCGACTGGAGCTGTAATGTTGACTAGCCCAACCACAGTTAGTGTAAATAGCCTCTGCCAACAAGGAGGGCTATTTGGACTTGTAACATAGACACTCATAAATAGACACTCAGAAAATGGAAATACTAAAGATTATTAAAATATATATAAATAATACATGAAGAAGATAAGTGCATTGTGCTTTCAAGCAAAATGTGCTTCCCATTAGACTGTTTGTATAAACATATAAATGTATCATTATATTGTTCAGTTAAAATGAAACAATTTTAATTTGATTCAGTTCTACTATTAAAAGGTATAGTTCACCCAGAAATAAAAATTGGCTGAAAATCTCACCCTCATGCCATCCGAAATATAAATGAGTTTGTTTCTTCATTGCAACAGGTTTGGAGAAATTTAGCATTACATCACTTGCTCACCAATGGATCCTCTGCAGTAAATGGATGCAAAATGGCAGTCCAAACATTTGATAACATCACAATAATCCACAAGTAAGTTACACAACTCCAATCCATCAATTAACGTCTCGTGAAGTGAAAAGTTGTTTGTTTGTAAGAAACAAATCCATCATTTTGTCAACTTTAAACTGTTGCTTCTGGCTAATATACCAGTCCATAATCAATTCTGAATTTCATACAGCGAAAAAAGTCCATCCGCTACTGACATATTTGTTTAGAACTGCTTTGAACTATTTTTACTTGTTACAGTTTTGCTTGATCTGTGCATATTTCTCTCCTGATTTAGACAATACATTTTTTAATGGGAGAAAATAATATGTATAATGGATTTGTTTATTACAAACACACAGTCATGTTGCTTGTTTGTGGATTATTACAATGTTTTTATGAGCTGTTTGAACTCTCATACTGATGGCACCCATTCACTGCAGAGGTTTAATTCGTGAGCAAATGATGTTATGCTAAATTTCTCCAAATCTGTTTCGATGAAGAAGCAAACTCTTGAATGACCTGAGGGTAAAATTTCACCAAATTTTCATTTTTGGGTATTCCTTTTACATGGGTTATTCTAATATTTTGTTCTATAAAACTATTTATACAACAGTTCTTTCTGGTTCTCCAATCTGATTGGCTGATAGGAGTGCGATATAAGAGCGATATCAAAACTCCAACAGCCCTTTCACAGTTTGTAGTCGGATCACTCCACTTGCGGTACTTCTTACAGCGAGTGTCATGGCGGACACCCACATCTTCATCTACATTTTCAGGCAAGAATGTACTTGTTTATAGTTCAAATATGTAGTTTGTTAATAAAGATAATGTCTATTTGAAAATTTGCGTCAACGTTTTCGGACATGAACTCCAGATCGCCAGTGGCTGTTATGTCTCTCGTGATGGTGATTATAGTTACATTAGCTGGGTTTCCATCCAAAATTGTGAATTTAACTATATATTACTAAGAAATGTAGGAGAAGCCACTGAAAATAGTAATTTTCATATATAATAAATTACTTGCGCCTCAGAGCGAGCAGACGGAACACAATAAATGTGAACATTTCTTTTGGAGGTGGATGCCTGGTGTTTGGGAACACAGTCGTGTAAGACAGTTCTTGGAGGCTTATACAGAAATACTTTGATGACAGACTTTGCAAAGGGATTTCAGAATGACCATAACAACATTTTAGATGCTGTGGAACGAAATAGGTCCACTGGTTAGACGGGATTTGCCATCCCATAGCGCAAAGTCACATGACTTTTTGATTCGCATGGAGGAATTTATTCGTCAAATGCATTTCCATTTCCCATTATTTGCATAACCCTTTTTCAAAAACCACCTTATGTGAGCGTAAAAACTTTTTTGCGAATTAAGGGATTTTTATTCGAAATCACTCGTTTCTGATGCAATACTTCAAAATGCGCATAAAAACAGGGTGATGGAAACATAGCTACTTTTCCACCATTAGATAGCGACACAAGATTTGACTTTTATGTTAAAAAAAATTAATGCAGTCATAAGCAAAAGTTATTTTTAGTTTCAACATCAGCTTAACACAGCTAACAAATGCACTGAGCAGCGCTGTCTTCAGAAATCATCAAAGGATATTAACATTACGAGTAAATGCTGTATGCAGGTAATCACGATCGGTAAGTCAACTCTCTCTCTCATAATACTGTACATAATACATTGAGCTTTTAATGCAGTAATACAATAGGTTTTCAATGAAGCAACTCAACATGGTTACTAGTATTATTAAATGTTACTAGTTGTTAAACTGTAAACTTTAGATTTGAATCTGTGGCGGAAGGAAGTAGTTTTGCACAAGAGAGGGCTTTAAAGACACTCTGTTGCTATTTTGTTAATTTATTTACACATTCGTGCTGTTGAACTGTTGCATAAACGCAATATCACACTCTGAGATTTGGCTGTATATTGGCACGCTGTAATTACATATGGCCGAATCACAGCAGTGCGGATATACAGCCATATCTCACATCTACGAGTGTGATATTGCTTATTTATTGGCTATATAAATGCTGTATGGCCACTCTACACTGTCTTGTTTGATTTGCATAGGGCATAATCAAAAAAAAAAAAATCAGGAAGTTATTTTCATAAAGGATGGTGATATAAGAGTGCGAGATAGCTGATCTCCTTATGTATGGTGTTAACGGTCTTCCTGTCGTGTGTGAAACTTCAACATACTCCAAAGACTTGGACAGAGGTGCATGGGAGAATAACATGCACAGATGCATATGCAAATGTTTCACGAATGCAGAGCTTATGAAATGTTAACTACACCCACATCGTCATGGCGATGGATATGATCCCACTGGAGTGTGCGAGTCATATCGGCTTCCTTTCTTTTGTTCTTATCTGCAGTCTACATACTTCCTGTGCATGTCTGTCTTTTAGGGTATAAAATGATGATATGTAAAACAGCTTTCATGAGTGAGTGGGTGGGAAGGAGGGGGCTAAATCTCTCATGATATGTAGTTTGTTCTTATCGTCAAATTATAGTATTGAACCTAGCTGAAGCTGTATATCTGACAGAGTGTTGCTTTGTTTACGTCTTTCGAGCGAACGGATGCCAGAGTGGATTTTCCTCGCTATGCCCTTTGAGCATAACAAAGTAAAGGGCATGAGAGGAAGGACACGTTCATTTCAGGGACGGAATAACAAGGCTAGATGAATGCCGCTGCGTCTTCAGAACACCGCATCTCTCTTCGGTAAATGCGTTTCTTTGTGGAGCCTATTCAGCTTGGTTCAGAAAACCAACGGCATCATAGCAACAGGCCTATGGATGGCAGATGAGAGGAGAGAGAACAATCGATGGCAGACACAAAGCTGGGTGCATAGACTAAGTTTGCTTTTCACAGGCAGCCTGTCTGAAGTGAGTGTGAGGTTAGCAGGGACCTGTTGTGAAAAAAATAATCCATTCAGGTGTCTCTCTGTGAATGTCAAAGACGAGCTATTTTAACACATCACGCTTTGCGCTCAGCTTTGTTAGTACTGACCTGTGCAACTTTCTCATGAGTGTAACTAAAAGGTTTTAATATATATATATATATATATATATATATTTTTTTTTTTTTTTTTATTATTATTTGCTGTGATGCATTGAAGACTCTTAAAGGGATAGTTCACCCAAAAATGAAAATTCTGTCATTAATTACTCACCCTCATGTCGTTCCAACCCCGTAAGACCTTTGTTCATCATCGGAACACAATTTAAGATATTTTTGTAATGTGGCACAAAAAGTATTCTCGTAGCGTCATAAAATTAAGGTGAAGTACTGCTGTCACATAGAGTATTTTAAAGTGGTTCTTCCTATTATGCTCTTTTACAAAGTCTTGATTTTGTTTTAGGGGTTTGTACTAACTAGAACATGTGCTCTTGTTTGGTTGTTCAAAAAAGCATTATTTTTTACATAATTTACATTATTACAATGCCTTTCTACCCAGTCTGGCACAAATGGCCCGATTAGTTCCGGGTTTGATGAACGCCCGCCTTCTGAAAAACAAAATGCGTTGTGATTGATTACTTGTCCCAGTGCGATGTGATTGGCAAACAGCTTAGATGGTGTTTCAGTACTGCCACGCCCCTTGCCAAAGCAGCAAGTTCCATCTGCTCCAATATAGTTAAAAATGTATTAAGGTATAGTTGACACTACAGTAGTGTTGGGTCCTATCATAAGCCTGCGAGATAGCCGATACGTGATATTATCGTGGTAATTTATTTAATTATTTACATACTTAGTTTCATTGCCCGAAACCAGCTTCAGCATAAGGCTAAAAGCAGCCTAATGTTTTTAATATGACCTAATTTGTATTTAACATGACAACAACTGAATAAAAACATTATAGGTTACTAATTATAATGCTTACATTTCCTTAGTTATTCAAAATCATCACTGATTAGCCTAGCCTAGTCTAGTGCAAGTTTATGCATTTAAAAAAAAAAAAAAACACTTGAGTTATAAGTGATGCTATCTACGCTGTATGAAAAATAAATCTCTTACCACACACAGCCACAGGAACTGATCACGGCCACTCTAGTAGTCAATGCTTGTGTTTACATCCGCCACGCCTCGGCATGTGTTTCAACCCCCTATGCATTTCGGCTCTGATGCAGCCACTCTAGTCAGTGCTTGTGTTTAAACCAGCCGCACCACAGGGTCATTGAAGTGGCTCTCCGTGCTGCATCGCTAAAGTTAGGCTTATCCCCCACCTTGTGCCTAACCCCCCCCCCCCGCCCCTCCCATAGGTTTCATAGGTATTTCCATAGATTTATTTTAATGATATTTTAATGGCCGCGTTGTGACATCAGCACCTGGAAAACAACGCTGTAGTCCAAAGGAGCCGTTTGTTGTAGTTCTTGAAAAGGGATTTAAAAAAAAAAAAAAAAAAAAACAAATATCTCCCTTAGGAGTGGACTTTGAGATTTGTAACTTTGTAGATTGACTAAAATTCCAAAAGTGAAAAAGCATAATACCTTTCTGAGCCTTGTTGTGGTTCCATTGCTGTCTATGCAGGGTCAGAAAGCTCTCAGATTTAATAAAAAATATCTTAATTTGTGTTCCAAAGATTGAACGAAGGTCTTACAGGTATGGAATGACATGAGGATGACAAAATTTTCATTTTTTGGGGGCGGGTGAACCATCCTTTTAAATAGATAGTTGGAACAAAATAAAAACATACTGTAAGTAACTTATCGGCAGAACCAATATCAGTATCTGTGGCAATCTCACTCTCAAATCAGTATAAAGTGGATGGGGCTTAAACTGTAAATTCATCAGATTAGATGAGAAGCCACCTTAAGATGTAATTCTTTCAAAAATATTTTGAAAGAAAATATTCAGTGGTTGAAAATTGCTCCAGCTCCGGGAGACAAAGAAACATACCGTGTTTCATTTTGTACAAGTGTTTGTTGTATTTTTGTTGCCATTACTCTCGGCAAGCTCTGATTTCTGAGAAATGCACAGAAACGGCAACACAGCTATTTGATTTCCGTCCATTTCGCTCATAGAGTTTACATTTATTCACTTCACATACTCATTATTGCGTAGAGATTTTAGAGGGTTCTATATAATATTGTGCTATCCTCTGACTCAACCTGTTTTCCAGCAAACACAATGACTTCATCTTCTGAATATTTTTCCCATTATTTGATAGAATTTGTAATTCGTTTTGAAGCCATTATTTCCAAATAAGGCATTTGCCTTTGGGCACATCCCTCATGTTGTTCAAACCTATAAAACTTTCTTTCTTCTGTGAAACACAAAAGAAGACATTTTGAAAAATGTCTAGGTCTCGGGTGAAAAATGTCTCTTTTTTGTCCATACATTAGAAGCCAAAGGGTTCTTTGACCCCATTTCCTTTCCTTGTATGGACAAAAACATTCTTCATAGACAGTCGTACGGGTTTGGGGCGACACAAGAGAAAATGATAATTTTTGGTTAAACTATCCCTGTAGGCCTTTGCAAACATTTTGTTTATTGTTAAGGGTTGATTAAAGAACATTTGTTTAAAAGCTCCATAATGCTATTTTTGAGCATCTCAATAGTTTATGTGATTAGTCCTTCTTTTCCAAGAGGAATAATCCTAAATGATTTGAGCTTATTGGGTCACGCTGTATTGTGTGGACAGAGGTGGCAGTTTTACCTCACAAAGACACAGCTGCTTTTAGAGACCCTTTTTAGGAATTATGAGTCAAAATGGCCCCTCCAAAGGCACTACAAGCACATAACGGCTCTCTTCAGCTGTTACCCAGCAACAGAGAATGATAAGAGCACACTGCCCATTTAGAATGACTGAACAGAGCATATAGTGAGCAGAATGTACACCGTTATTGATAATTCATGTAACCCTTTGGCGTATATGCTGAAACTGTTGCTCCCAGCGGAGCGCCGTTGTTGTAAAGCACAGCGGCTCAAACGAGAGCTCTTGACACAGCCTAGGGATTTGTTGTAAGCCATTGCATATTCACAGAATCAACTCAAGGTTTTTATCCATCCTCATACAAAGTCTGGGTAACAAAGGCAGGCTGAGCCACCCTGCTTTGAAGCCTGTTTCATTTAGTGCCATTCTTCAGCCGCCGCACGCGTCGTCCATTTAAATGCACTGGTATTGTTCTCCGCAATGTCAGCTGCATTTTGATCAGGGTCATGATGCAAAATATTTTCTCATCTGAAAGCTGCCCAATAGGTGAAACAAACAAAACAAGAGTGTAAAAAATGAGGAGACGGTTGCTGTCGTGTTGTGAAACCTCATGCTAGGGCCTGTTTTGCATTTTAATTAGTTTCTTTTTGCACTGTGTGAACTCATTTTTTAGCAAGATGCATTTTCAACATGACACGTTACGACATTTCACATGTCCTTCTCGAGAATTTAAACGTGTAATCTTTCAGGTGCGTATAATAGACGTCATCTTGAGTTTTCTCTTTTCTGGACTTTTGGCTTTTCAAATCCTTTGATTGTAATACTATGGAAGCCATTATTCAAATGATCGGTAGAGCCACAAATTATTTCTCTTTACGCCCCATTCCAGTGTTTCAGACCAGTGGGCGCCTAACTGTACCCAGAACTTTCCACAAGAGAGAAATTTCTCCCACTGAGTGTTGAGGTTGTGCCAGCATAATTAGTCCCCCATGCACTCTCCTCCAGCTTGAGTGAGACATGCAAGAGACTTTCTTTGTTGCTTATAGTGGCTGAGCATTAGCCCCGGAAAAGAATGCAACAAAGGTTTTATTTATTTATTTATTTAGCAAGAGATATTTTAAAGTAGATGAAGCGTGCTTGTTGGATTTAAGAGAAACTGGTCCAAGTTCCCGGTACTAAAAGATGGAGCTGGTGAGTAAAGCAATTACATCCTCATGGATGTCTCCCCATCAACTTGGCAAATCTCCAGTCCAGAAGTCTTGCACTGTCCTAAAAATTAATGATTTTCATGCTGTGCATATTCTACTGTTGTTTCTGCATAGTTGGTGCAACAAAAACCAGTTGTACAATGTACATTTATTAGTTAAAAGAGCATTGATAGAAAATTGATAGCAGTGTTGAATAGCAGTGAAATGTTTAGCATTGTTACTTTTCAGTTTTTGTTTTGAAACTACAATGAGTTGACTTTACAAAACTCCTCTTCATAAGTAAGTGACAGTATGACATCAGTCCATATCATTATCATCACGAAGAACGTAATTTCTCTCATCTATTTCTGCGCTAGTATCATCGTCATTATCTTGACGTATATTGTTAAAGTCATATGGCCAGAGCAGAGATATAAGTCAGAGAAATGTGAAAAGACTAGAGATATAGCGGCCGTTAAGCATGTGTGTGAAGGAGTCTTCCTGTGAAAGGGGATATGATGTGACCCTCGGCGTGTCTGGATGAGAATGGATTTGAGTATATGATATTGGATGGCAGCTCTCAGGTGCTTAGGTATAGTCTGTCAGCCTTGATGAATGAGAGAGTATATTCCTCTTGGAAAAGCTTGAAACACTAGACCAGATCACCAGATTACTAGCAGTCTGTTTCAGGTCTGTTTTCCCACCTGCTGCTAAAACCATCACGGATATCTGGTAATTTTGCACCATCGTATTGATGATGAAAATCCAGACTGTGTTTTGGTGTTTGTCTTTACAAACACATTTGTGTGAGACTGGCAGTGCCGTGAGCATCTGCGATGCTCCAAAATAACTCTAAAATGCATCATTTTGACAAATAAATAAATATTACAAGTACTTCATTGTTTTGGAGCTGAAAAACAAGTCTCTAACTACCACTCAAAGTAAACTCTCATAGACTGTTTAGTCTCTAGACAATATGCATCCCAGAAAAAGAGTTGGATCTGAGTGGTCCTTGATGGGACACAGATTTAAAGCTTTTGCAAACCCCACTTCTCATGTGCCACAGTAATGTCCACCAATCTGTTTTTGCACATGTCCAGTGAGGTTATTTGTTACCTTAAGTAGCTAATACAGTCTCTTTTATTCCCAAATGGAAGGACTAATGTGTTTCTGGGAAGCTGTGAATCTGGTTGATACAATCATCTGTAAATCAAAGTTAGTCCGATAGTGGCTTGCCTATCTGGAAATACCAGATGGATAGTTCAAGGGATGTCCGGATGGCCACTTAAACACATTCGGCATGGACCAAACAGCATGTTTAACTTTCTTTCTTTCTTTCTTTCTTTCTTTCTTTCTTTCTTTCTTCCTTTTATTTTTCCGTCTTGTCTGTATAAATACATCTGTAACTCTGTCTTGTAATCCCATATTCAGTAATAACTTTGCATAGGAAAAAACATTAGAAATTTGTGTGATCTTCAGTGTTTAATATGCTTTTAAGGGCCCTGAAGACAATGTGTAAAAAAAAAAAAAAATCAATTTTATAACTTGGTTTCCCCCACATTGGAGGAAAAAAAAATTGATTAGTATCCTGACAGGTGGAGATGGATTTGCCATCTAACATCAAAGAATAGATTAAGCATACTTCCCTCTCAAATTACATTCACATATTTCAAATATGTATGAGGAACATTATGCCTTACGAGATTATTTTTCACACTGACCTCATTGCCTTTGCTCACACCCAATCTCATTTGGGCTTAAAAGTGAAATTGAGTTGTTGGATGAATCAGCGTCATTGTGGGACACACAATGGCAGATTTTGGGCAACATCAAAATACCAGATCAATCCACAAAGCAGCTTGGATTATGGCAGTAAACACAGAGAATAACAAACAGGACATGAAACGCTTCAGACGTTCCAGCATATGGATTTGTATTAATGTTTACAGCTTTAAATAATTAAAACCCTGTTTATCCCAGGATGGGAGAATTTTTTTCTGTAGTTTGAGCTAGAGAGTTACACGACATCAACTTGCAGGTAAAGTCTGGTAGAGTTACTGGTTAGAGGTCAGTCTATGGACTCGACGTCTTTGAGCAAATGTGGACTCATGTAAAGATGGATAGAGGCCCCAGAGACCTGGAAGCCTCTTAGCTGGATGTTCCTGACAGCACAGTCCTCTCCTGTAACCTTGTTCTCTCATCTGCACTCAAGCGAGCCTCCATGGCAGAAGAGTTTTAATGACCCATGCCACTTCAGAGGCCGCGCGGCCCGCTATAGGGTGGAGATCAAAAGGCCAGGGTTTACCTGTTTCTCCCCCTCTCTCCTTTGTTGTGGGATGAAAATTTCGACAGATATCAGAACCAGATCAAAGCATCTCTGTCTGCTCATTTACTTTGGTTGAATTTGGAGCGTATGAGGGAGAACAGCATTATAAATGGTGCTCAAAGGCAACTGCTGGGAAGTGAAATCCCTGTGCTCTCAAAACAGAATCAAACCTGTATGCAATGCCAGATTGTTTTTGAATCATGAGCAGCATTTTTCATCCGGGCGCCCTGTTAATACCTGTATTACTGACTCAATTTTAGACAGAAATGTCGTCCTCTTTTGAGCACGTACATCACCGTTAAAAAGATTGAGGTCCCTTATGTATTTGGTAATGTCTCTTATGCGCACCAAGGCTCATTTATTTGATCAAAAAATACAGTAAAATAGTAATATTGTGAAATATTATTACAATTTCAATATTCTATTTGGGTATATTTTAAATTTTAATTCAGTCCGTTGATGGCAAAGCTAAAAGGCTTCTTCAGTGTCACACGCTCCTTCAGAAATCATTCAAATATGCTGATTTGGTTCGGTTCAACGTTATTTTAGGTGTCTTTAAGTGCGTTTTTCTGTCTAGAAAAAAAAAAAAATTATAAGCTTAAAGTCAGACACAGGTTTGTTGGTCTGGTTAAGTTTAAGTGTGGGTGAAGAGGTAGGAGTCGGGTTGACAGTGTAATTATTGATGTAAGTACACACAATAATTACAATGTAATTATAGTAAGGTATTTTGAAATATAAGTAAAAACAAGTACACAAAAAAGGCATGTTATCAAATGATTAATATAAATGCAAGACACAGTAGTTAGCAACAATTAATATAAACTGGAAACATTTTTGCGAAAACAACAATAGATAGATAGATAGATAGATAGATCTATTTTGTCAAATATAATTATGATTTAATTACATAAACTAATGAATTTCTCACTATATAGCTATACACAATTTATTTAGTTTTATTAATTATGTTTTAACCTTGGCTGAGGGAAAACGTGTATTGTTTCCTTAGTTAAAAAGATCTAATGTTCTTAGTACTTGCTAAATTATCACAAACACCAATGTATTAATACACAACGATCATTAATGCTATTAATGCTCCTGTTGTAGAATCATAGCTATTGGGTAACTGCGATCATTACTCTTGATGTTCAGGTTACATGTTGTATTGTTAGTGTCTCTTCAGGCGATATTTTGTAGTCTCTAGTTTGAAATCTCTGAAGGCCACGCAGCAGCATGAGCAAACTGTTAATATTTTCATATCACAGTTTTGAGCTGATCTGCAGTACATAGTCTTTTTTTATTATGTTTTAGCTTTAAGCCATATTTTTAGGAGGTGAAAATTTATTAGTGTTCCATCTCTCTTGTGACATCGGTGGCTCCTAATCAGATGACACACTCACGCACCAGTCCTCTAGTGTTGAAACCAATCCCCTAAAAGTGGTGAGGAAACTCATTAGCACTGGGCTGCTGTAATTGATAAGTTTACATCAGAAAGATAACAGTGTGGACTTCATTAGCTTTAGGACTAGAGGGAGACTTTCTCTTTCTGGTGTCTTTGTAACCTGGTTCACAGAAAGCATTTTTAAACTGTGTATACTTATTTTTTGTTTGTTCGTTGTTGTTGTTTTTTCCCTCGTAATGTGCCGTGATGCTTCTGACTATACATTTTCACACATATGGATGAGTGTTTTATGTTAGATGTTAGCTAAATATAGATACATTTTTCAGAAAGTTTTAAATTTTATTCTTGATGAAGTGCTGCCACTTACTATTATAATCAAGACTGACATGCAGCAAGGATAATGAGGTCACGTACTATATTTTAATCACAATTAGTTTATACCTGCTTAAAATATTCTTAAATATCTGAAGTAGGAGGTTCATTCTCTGTTATAATCATTTATACTTTTATACTTTTTTTTCTCTTCCTCTTCTTTTTTTTTTTTTTTTTTTTTTTTTTTTTGGCATTGTGGAACCTTAACAGGTTTTTTTTAGGTTCAAGTTTACTGACTCCTAGAAAATATAAATCAAAGCTAGCTGGCATCTGAGCAGTAGAAATCGTAGCGTATGATATTATATTTTAATTTATTTTCATTGAGATTTCATTACTAAGCACTCATATGCATTGTATGTTAGATATTAGTTAAATATAGATATATTTTTCAAAATATTTTTAAGTATTATTCTTGATGAAGTGCTGCCACTGACTATTATAATCAAGACCTGCAGTTAAAATTATTGAGATCATGTCCCGATTTTTTTTTAATCATTTACTTAAAATATTCCTGTTTTTAAAAGGATTTATACATAGTCCCACACTTTTTTTAACATATTATTATTATTATTATTATTATTATTATTATTATTATTATTATTATTATTTTATTTTTTTATTTTTTTATTTATTTATTTATTTTAGGTTCAAGCTTACTGACTCCTAGAAATTAAAAAAAAAAAAAAAAAAAATTAGCCAGAGTTCCAAATCAGAGTTGGAAATGTCTTGGAAAAAACAAATGTGTGCATGTATGCAAATTGTATAATATCCAAAGTAAACATTTCTAGTAATTGTGCAGTTAATTCTCATATTGTATTTTCAGAAAGCTTTGGAATATTTGTCCTCTCCCCAAATTTGTAACTTTTGAAACGCAGTAATATATAATTTAATACATTGACCTATTAAGATTTTGCTTACATCTTTCTTGTAAATATATGTTTTTTGTATTTTAGTAAAAAGTTTTTAGAGCTAAATCAATAACAAGTACAATTTTAACAATATTTTAAATGTAATTTGTTGTATTTTGAACCAAATTTTTCTTTGTAAAAGGCAAAAAGTTGATCATACTGATTTTAAAGTTAAGGATTCATTAGTCTGAATATATATTGAACCAAACACTATCATAACATCTTGTCGATAATTCAGTATACATTATTTTGGATGAAACATCCCATGTTACAGTAGTGCCAGTGTGTTAGTAGCGACTACATCACATTACAGAATTTTAACCCACACACTAAAACACTACTAAAAAATGCTAGAATACTAAAACTTGCGTTCACTTTTATAACTACCGAAACAAAATTAATTTTAAATTTAATTATAGAAAAATCATGTTCGGTAGTTACATTCTTTAACCCTTGAACTGTCACTCCCATTTTTGAACACAGACATTAAAGTGCACTATCCCGACTTAAATTTTTATAATTCATGAATAAAAAAAATGTTGTAATATGATTTTAATATACTTTTTCTGTGGTAATGCAATGTCTGATTTTAAAATGCCTTTCAAAGGATGAATTCTGAGATTTTAAGTTTTTAGTTGATATATAATTTCTTAAGATTTCTATTGCGTGATAGGGAAAAAGGCAATGAAGAAAGTCTTTTGTGACAAAGGTCAGAACTCATGTTATGATGTAGATTTTTTTTAAGTTGCACTCTTGATATATATTAATCTATTACTTTTCCTACATAATTTCTAACACAAAAATATGGTAAAATATCTATTTAGGAGTCTTAGACTTTTCCAACGATGTATAGTTTGTCATGATTAGATTAGGATTTATTTGTAATACAGTGAAGTAAACTTAGGCGTCCCACAGAGGGGACGGTGACAGTTAAAGGGTTAAATTTACACACAGATTTTTAATACTTTTGAACACATTTACCTCAAAATGATATAGGGATGTAGTTAAAATCAGTCTCAGCCAATGGACTAAAACATACAATTTTTCGGTAGTGACAAGAAAATGCGGGACACTTTTTTTTTTTTTTTTTTTTTTTTCTTTTACATAAAGTTTCCTGATTTACAAAAAATATAAAATATAAAATATATATATAAATATAAAGATATTTTTAAAAACAACAATGGAATTATATATATATATATATATATATAGGTTAGGATTTGGGACAGCCACCTTCCAATTGCAAGTGCCCACTAAATGATGAGTTTATATGTATTAAACTTACTGATATTTTAATAATTATTGTGGGTTTCAATAGATAATAAAATGATCTTAGTAAACATCTAATTTGAATACGTTGACCCACATAAGTATATTTAAATGTATTTTCATTGACATTTCATTGATTAATCAAAGTCAGATTTTCATGATGACATGGATAACAATGGTGACAGTGACTAAAGTAAAAAGTTGTGAGAACGTAGAGTATAGAGCAGATATAGATTTTTTTTTTGATTCTTCACAATCCCCAGCTCAATTTTAACAGCTTTTAGGTGGGGAGGCACCCGCAGTTTGACTTCTCAAGGTTGCGAACAATTTCTTTTCCTCAGTATTCTAATGACTCGAGGCTTCTTCCTCTACGTCTTTACAGTCACTCAGATCCCAGCCAGCTGCTCATCAATTTGTCTTATCTCTCTCTTCCTGCTTCCATGCCTTGCCAGTGCTCAGTAGGTGGAATAAATTACTACCAGTCAACATAAACTATGAAATAACCAAGTCTCTTACACACAAACACACACTTTCCTTTGGTGCTACTGAATGATAACAGAGAGGGGGAAAAAAGAAAGTGTCTGAGATAGAGATCCAGGCTGAACATTTTCACTGAAACTTCCAGACCACTTTATTTTTTCTGTCTCGCTCTCCTTCTTACTAGTAATGACACCTTGTAATTCCTGGCAGATAATTGCTAGCGGGACCCTACCTGTAATGTTATTCTTCACAGGAAGCGAATGACACTCTCGGCCCTGATGTTTCAACCGAATGACAGCTAAATTGGCAGTAGCCAGTGAAGTTCAGAAGTTCAGATATAGCCATGTGTTACCAGGGGAAATCTGGGAAAGTAATTAGGAGCTTAATAACCAAATGAACGTATTACTCAGAAAAGCGGCTGCCGCTGCCGAGACGTTTTCAAACTGTAGTTATTATGAAATAGATAGTAAGGATACTATGTTCCGTTGGCTGATCCCACAAGGAGTGAAAATGATGTAGGAAACACTGCATGAAAAATAAACTGAATTAGGATATAAATACAATTCTCACAGCATTTTTGAGCAGTAATTATTCTGGACTTGAAGCACATTTGAATGTCATAGTGTGCGTGTGTGTGTTTCAAGAGGGCCCTGTTTTCTGAACGCTTTAAACAGCTTATCTAGTGTGCTTTTAAGATGGATTACAGTTGTGTGTTAGGGCTGATTTCCTCCTCCTGTGTGACTCCAGGGCTCCAGTCTGGCTGTGAAATAGAGAGAAACCTTCACTCACACACACACACGGCTGTGTCCGCAGAAGCCTCGCTCACTGCGCTCAATGCAGATGAGGTGCTTTAACAAACAGAAGGGCTGGTAATTTGGAGTGAAAATAAATGCAAGAACAGCCCGTGTGTATAAATGAGATCTCTCTCTTTAGTCTCCAGATACTGCTCTTGCCGTTAGCGCTATAAACACTGATGGTGTCACTGAAGCAAGGCAGTCATTAAAATGTTCAAAATAAGGGTGAAGGTTAAGTGGATGCCTATGTTATCTCAGTCATTGAATTTTAATTCTCAGCGCAAAATTATAGACCAGCCAATTAAACGTGCAATGAGGACAAATATTATAAAGGCTTGAGCTTTGGGGTGCTAATTTAAATAACTGCTGGCCACTGAGATCATCTCTCCCTGGAATTATTTCATCTTTTTTGTTTTTTCTATCTTTCTTTCTTGACACGTGAGCAGGAGAAGATGCAGTTTGTTAATGTCATCAGCATTATTGCGCTTGTGTAGTGTGTGTGTGTGTGTGTGTGTGAGAGTGAACTCGACAGGATATTTGTGATATGGCTAGTGCAGGACTTGACATTCTTATAATTAAAATGTATTGAATAGAATATGCTAGATTATAATATTGTTAGAATTATTTTTTGCGACACATTTCACAGCAAAGTATGCGTAGGGTTTCTTATTAACGTCTGCACGTAACTATTATTTATAGCAGTTTTCTCTGTGGCTATGCTGTCATTTGTGAATTGCAATGGTAAACATGTTCTAAGTCTGTGTTTTCTGTCAATTGCACACTGCTTTCAACTTCAGCCTGCTGTCACTTAGAAGAGAACCCATGGGACTGCCGATGGCAGTGGTGAGATATTGTCAACAAAAATACAATATAACAAACTAAGACAAATTCTGTAGTAGGCGCATGAACAATTTCAGGCAGTCAGGCATAGGACAATATTCAAGTATATAAATGTGTGGGTGTGTGTATGTATGTATATATATATATATATATATATATATATATATATATATGTATGTGTGTATATATATATATATATATATATATATACATATTAGGGCTGTCAGTAGAACCTAATTAATTACATGATATTTCGATTAATTAGATTAAATACATTTGACTGTGAAAATACCCACAAAAGATTATTTAAAGCTATTTTTGTGTTAAATGAGAAAGTATCAAGTAGACATTACAGATTGTAGCTTTAGAAAAGAACATTTTATTTGATTCAACATAGAATTTATTACGCATAAACATAAACAGTCTAACGTAAATGGAACATAAAAGAAGATCATTTTAGAAACATCTCAGTAGTTTTTGTTCATACGATGAAAGTAATTGGTAACAGTCTTCAAAATACCTTCTTTCATATTCCACCAAAGAAAGGTTTGGAACGACATGAGGGTGAATAAATGATGAAAGAGTTAACTTCCTTTCTTTTTTTTTTTTTTTTTTTTTTTTTTTGGTAAACTATACCGTTAATGTTTTGATTAGTATTCTTTTTTTTTAATGTTTTTTTTGTTTTGTTTTTTTTTCCCCTGCACGAGTCCATCTCTTTATGAATGGACTTTTGAATCATTGGTTCATGCAATTCGTTCAAACATGGATTCAGTTATAGAGATGTGCAACAATTCTGCTATGGCTTCTAAGGTATATATATATATATATATATTTGTATGTATGTATGTATGTATATATTAGGGATGTGACGAGTGTTTACATTAGAACTGCACGATTAATTTTTAAAATATCGAGATTTCGATTCAGACACCCACAGGATCTTATTCCTGAATGACAACGATTTAGCTATGTCTATTACGTCTGTTTCACATCGCGAGTGTCAGTGGAGCGTGAGAAGTCGCTGCCCATGTTAATGAATCAGAGGTTCGGGGTAAATGTGAACGTAGAAAAAGCAACACAAACAGTCTTTTCAGCCACATTATAATCATTATTTCTGTGTTACAGACATTTAAATAACAGAAGTACTGGGATAAAAGTTTATAGTTTGGGTATAAACACTTATTGTCTACAGTAGCAATCAAAACGAAAGTATCTTAACATTTGTGTGTATAGTAACGCTTTTCCTCTTCATCCTCTTCGACAACTGCCCGTTTAAAAAAAGTATGTCATTGAATCATTCATCCAGGAGATGTCAATAGTTAAACAAATCTTAATGAAGTGAGACACTGACTCCTTCATTGAATGTTTTTTTTTTTTTTTTTTTTTTTTTTTTTGTTTAAATGAATATAGGTTTTTAAAAGACTTAAGCAATGAACAGTTTGTCAGAACCACTAGTAAATACATTATTTTGTTTAGTTTTCTAATCTTTTTTCTCCGGAATCGTGAGAGAATCATGGTCTCCAGTTTATTAAAAATAACTGGGATTCTCAGTTTATCCAGAATCGTGAAGCTCTTGTTTAAATGTTCTTTATTACTGCATATAATTCATTAAAATGGAAGTTTAATTTCATAAAGTTCAAAATGCAACTACATTTTTTTGCATTTTATCTTTTTCAGTTGAATAAAAGACTATTTTCCCTATATATTTCATCATTGAGGATTTGTTAAGAAAAGTTAAAAATCTCGTCTCGTCTCGTTCTCATGAACCCAGTCTCGTGTCTCGTCGCGTCTCGTGGGATAAGTGTCTCGTCACACCCCTAATATATATAATACACTACCAATGAAAAGTTTGTAATAATGATGCTTTTAAAAAGAAGTCTTTTTTGTGTCTTATGTCTTTAAGTGCTCACAAAGGTTGTATTCATTTGATCAAAAATAGAGCAAAAAAGATTGTAATATTACAATTTAAAATAACTGTTTTCTGTACTGTTCTACTTAGGTTGTTTATCAGTGTCACATGATCTTTCAGAAATGATTTGGTAACTTTACAATAAGGTGTCGTTTCTTAACATAGTTAATGAACAATGAACAATACATTTATTACACTATTTATTAATCTTTGTTAATGTTAGTTCATAAAAAATACAGTTTGTTCATGTTAGTTTACAGTGCATAGTTAACTAATGTTATCAAACACAACTTATGATTTTAATAATGCATTAGTAAATGCTGAATTTAACGTTAACTAAGATTAATCAATGCTGTAAAAGTATTGTTCATTCTTAGTTCATGTTAACTAATGTAGTTAACTAATGTTAACTAATGAACATTATTGTAAAGTGTTCAAGTTATTCAGATGTGCCGATTTGATGCTCAAAGTTGAATGTTTTTGCTCAATGTTTTTGCTGCTTAATATAAAATAATCATCATCATCATCATCATCATCATCATCATCATTATCATCATCATTTGGTTTAAGCAAAAAGCAAAAAGTGCATTCAATTAATCTAATGTGAAAGTAAACATCTATAATGTAAATATTCACATTAAGCATTAAAAAATGTTTTTTTAGGATTTATAAAATAAGAACCATTATTAATAACTGAGCAGCATAACAGCATATTAAAATGATTTCTGAAGCATCATGTGACGTTGAAGTCTGGAGTAATGGCTGCTGAAAATTCTTTATACATTATTATTATTATTACTACTTTAAAATATAAAACGGTTATTTTAAATTGTAATATTGATCAAATGATCAAAATAAATGCAGTGTTGGTGAGCAGAAAAAAAAAAAAAAAATTCAAAATGTTTAATGGGTAGTTTGTAAAATCTAATTTTTAGAAGCATATAAAAGTATAAAATTATATTAAAAACATAAACTCTCATTTAACTGTGATTTTGTTTGGTGTACTCCTAGACAACAGACATCAGTCCACCCAGTCTGCATTATAACACGGCTCAGCAACAGTGTGACAGTATCATGGGACATCTCACTTTGCCAGCCATTAGTGAAAATGGAGAATTACAGGAAAGCAGCCAAGCCAACGGAGCATGAGTGCCATTACTCAAAGTTTTAAATCCTTCCACTAACTGTAACTGCATATTCAAAAATCTGTCATAATCAAGAGAATACAAGGGAGCAAAATAAACATTTATAGGATAATCTCTCACCATAAGAGGCTTTTAAAAAACACATTTATTTTATAGTATTTTTTTTTTCACAGGGGCTATTTGCAAGGAAAGAATACTACATACCCATTAAGGCACTTAAAGTGAGGTCAAAAAGGAAGAAATTGCTAGACTGAAGCATAAACATCAACTTTATTCAAAAGGAAGCATAACAGAATATGGTTTGAGATTATGCATGAATATTGCCGATTTGTTTCGTTTTTTTTGCATTGCGTAGCATGAAAGAGCCGATGCAGTAACTTTGACCGCAGCTATCACCCGATGTAAACTCTAATCTTCAAAAACAACGTGAGAATGAGAGAGAGAAGAGTGGGGTGATAAAAGAGAGTATTTCATCACGTCAAAACTGAAAAAAAGAGAAAACACAACGACAGAGGATTAAGTGCCACTGTGAAAGAAATAAAGAGGGAGCTCTCTATCGGCATGCAGATTGGTTACCAGTGGGGCTCTTTCCACTTTAATCTTGGTTTCTCTTTTTTAAAAGTGACTGCCCATCTGCCAAAGGCGAGTGCCTTAGATTGTAGAGTGAGCTAATGACCCTTTTTTGTGTTTCTAGGAGCTTAAGATCTCTACTTTTGACGAACACTGGCACCTGGGGCTTTGATAAACAGATCCGCTTGCTGCTCCTTTGCATGTGGGAGTCAAATGTTTCAAGGTTGAAATCATTGGCCTCATTTTTCCCAACATTAAACGGCAAAGGCTGTTGACATGTACTCCTGCAGTGATTATAAAATCCCCTGTTCTGAATAAAATACTTTTTCACTCATGTATTTCTCTCTCCCACTCAGTACAGCATTTTGCCATATGGTGTCACACTCACATACACTGTAGCATATATTCCTGTTAATAAAACCCTACTGTTATTCTCAGGAATTTCGGGTTGGAAGTGTTTTGCTAACACATTAACACATTTATAGTATAGAAATAGGTTTTGAAGCCCACAGTGGATGAAAAATGTAGTTATCAGTAATCCTGTGCTTTAGTTTTGAGATTTGAGACTACTGTGAATATGTTAATGTCTTTGCTTATTTATTAATATGTTACTGGTTTTAGTAAATGCATGTCTATCTGTAGCTTCTTGATTATGAGACATTTTAAGAATAATAATAGTTTCTCTTCATCACTTCAGTTAACTCCTTGTTTTTAAATGTTTTCCTCAGACAAACAACATGAAAGTTTCTGTGACTGTAAAAAGTGCATTAATTTTTAATGAGGCAAGTGTCGAGGCAGTTCATTGGTTGTGTTGCTAAATAAGTTGCTTTCTAAAGGTCAGTTCACACCACACCGACAGACAGAGCGCAGTTCATCTCTCTCAGACATTTCAAGACCCGACAAACGCCAATTCAACATGTTCAGTCGGCCAACAGACAGCAACAGCGGTAACATACTGATCTGACCGAACCTGACGAATGTATCTGCTGCCGTTTGTCAGCGTCTGTTGATGCAGTGTGAATTGGGCTTAACATTTTTGTACCGTACCATTTTTTTTTTTTTTACATTTATTGATATTATTTATTTATTTACCCTGGCTCAGTTAGAGGGCAAAAGTTCTGCTCTTCACAACTGTGAAATGCAACCCGCCATTAAAACGGGCCTATTTCAGGGGGCTTAAAAAGACGTTAACGCAAGGTTAAGTGTTGTGTGAAAAGCACTTTAGAGTTATTTATGGGTTTACTGATAAAATGACCAATGTGTGGGAAAAAAAAAAATCACGAAACTCAAGCTGCATGGCATGTCTTTTGTTTATTACGAGGCGGTACTAACTGTCACCCTGACATTTTCACTAGCCTTCAAATCTAGAATATTGCATGGTGCTGTCTCTTGAACACATTTCATATAATGATAGGTTTTCATTACTAGAGCAGCTTTCAGATGTCATTCTAACTATGACCAATAAAACCAAGTACATTATTCCATAATGTACTATTACATGTAGTCTGACATGTTCCCTGCTGGGATGCAATATCTGGCCAAATATAAACATTAATTTGGCTAGCCATTTAAATATGTCCACAATGTAACAATAATTACTTAGAAGTCTGTGGTGGCTAAAATTTATGCCTGGGAATGAAGTATTACACTGTGTGACGCAAGTGGAGGAAATCACTATTTTGGCTTGGTATACGGAACCTAAGACTTCTGCTATTGAACTGATATAGCCTTGCAGATACAGTATATAGAAAATAATAAAACGCTGTATTCAGAATTTTAATATGAATAACTGCAGCAAACTGTCATTTTATGTTGTAACCAACAAATTGTTGTTTAAAAAAATACATTGCAGTAATGATAGTGTATGTACATGTTTTGTTTGAAGTCACCATCTTGTATTTTCATTTTAGTTATTATTCTCCCAGCATAGTGGTACAGAGCAGAACTGGCTGCACTGAGAAAATAAAGAATGGGGATACAGATAGGACTACAATATCTGGGAAATATAATATTTCAGGATCTACCATTATCATGATCACAATACATGTACACATGTGAACTGGTCACATCTGTAAGCAGTGGGAGAACACAGACATATTATGAGCGAGCAGCTGATTGATGTATGATTTTAAAACTACAAAGTAGTTTTAAAAGTAAATATCAAAGTATTTTTACAATATAACACAACACCCCAGTAATATATTATTTTATTGCTTGATAAATTGTACAATTTATGACTTTTTTCTCATTGGCAACACGACTAAATGACTTTTGATGTTGAAATTGCATTCAAATGGTATGTTTGATAATGCAGATTTCAGAAACATATCTAAATATGTTAAAATCAATGTTAAAATTAAGATATATCATTATAATATAATAATACATCATGATATATTATTATAATATAATAATACATCATGAGGTACAGTAATATGTCTTGGAGAATTATATACATAATAGTTTTGTTACAAAATTCAGTATGGGCGCTGAGAATGACAATAGTGACTTTATAATAAACATAACCTAAGTGGTTTCATTTATTTATGCAAGCAAGCAAGGAAGCAAATAAATAAATAAAAAATGCAGGCAAGCCATCACATATACACTCCATTTGCTAATGGGGCTATTTAAATGTTATCCCCTTGAATTTGACCTTATAGTTCAAAAGTCAATATTTAGAGAATCACCAAGGTGTTGCCCCTTTGACAGTGAATGTTTCCCTTGCAGGATTAAAGAATTTTGTAAAGCTACCATCTGCTGTCGGAAATGTCAGGCCTGTTCAGGATCAAACATGAGAAGCGCTCAGTCTTGCATCCCTCTCAGCACCCACAGCATCCTAAAGTGCCTCTTTCAGGCCTGCCATAAAGGCCACTTCAAGGTCAATGGACATGCTTTGTGCATAACAGAGCCTTTGAGGTGCTGACAAAGGCTGACGTTAGAGAGACAATCACCCAACCAAAGCATTTTAACAATAGATTTGCAGACATTTAGTACATGTGGATCGAGTGTAAAGAAATTATTAAAACTATTAGGTCCATCTATTATTGTACAGTACTGGAGAAAAGAAACACACATGCACTGAGAGGTCAAGGTTTGACTAGTTAGCATGGTCGAGTTACTCCCTGCAGCAAGGTGCTGTGATTGTATCTGGCATTATCCTTTTTTAATGCCCACTGAAATATGTGAATTATGACAATTATTATTATTTGCATTACACACGTTTCTTCATGAATTGTTCTTTGAAAGGTTCTTCACAGCAATGCCATAGAATAACTATTTTTGGTTCCACAAAAAAAAAAAAAAAGAACCATTCAGTCAAAGGTTCTTTTAGAACTACCTCTTTCTGACCTTTTTACAGTCTAAAGAACCTTCTTTTACCACAAAGAACCTTTTTTGAAACAGAAAGGTTCTTCAGATGCTAAAGGTTCTTTATGGAACCTTTTAGACAAATAAGGTTCTTCTATGGCATTGTGAAGCACCTTTATTTTTAAGAGTCTATGAAACCAAAATATACTGCATAAAACGAACTTGCAATTGACTTTTTTTCCTCACAAATTCTTTTTCTCAGAACTGGATAAAACAAACTGGTAATTCTGACTTTTTTCATAGAATTCTGAGATAAAAAGTCAAAGAAAAGAGAAAAAAAAAATTGAATTGCATGTTTAACATAAATATGTTCTCAGAATTGCAAGTTTATATCTCACAATTCTGCCTTAACAACTCAAAATTGTGCTGTAAAGTCAGAATTGTGAGCTATTAACTTGTAATTCTGGAAAAAAAAAAAGTCAATTGCAAGATATAAATTAGCAATTCTGAGAAAAAGGTCAGAATTGTGAGTTTATATCTTGCAATTCTGACTTTTATTTCTCAGAATTGTGAGTATAAATTTTGCAATTCTGAGGGTTTTTTCCCCTCTATTACGAGTTTATATCACACAGTTCTAAAAACGGAAAAGTCAGAACTGCGAGTTTGTATAATAGAATTCAGAGAAAAAAATTCAGAATTGCAAGATGTAAACAGGCGTTCATAATATACAATATGTTTTGTCATTATGCATTGGCCTCCTTACATTGCACAGAAAGCAATAACAGTTTCTGTTGACATAGAACATAGTGTTCATATGAAAACACATTCCTAATTTTATGCTCTTCAAGAATAACATTAAGTAAAATATCCGCTCACATGGAACTGTTTTTGACACACAGTTGACACAAGCATGGAGCTTTTGCTGAAGTAACATTAGCTTAGCAAATATGACATGTCCTCAAAAGGCATCAGTCGAATGAACAAGCGGTTTTCTGATCCAAACAAAAACAGTAGAATCATTTGATCCATCGTGTTCAATGGACTAGCGTTTAGCCTCAGTGGTCGATGGTGTTAGAAAAGGATTATTGTTGTTATGTCAAAAGAAGATATGTCAAACAGATGGCCAACTGCAGTGACATTTTAATTTTGCATTAAGACCGTTCTTATCCTCAAAAGCCCTTATTTCATGTGATACTTAACACAAAGCTAGGCCTTTCATTACATGATATGAATGTCATCTGCAACCTTGTGTTGTCGCTATAAGCATACAGGGTCAGCAGATCCCTTCATTTTGTCTGAGGCAAAGGATCTTATATCTATAAGTCAATATGCTTTATTCAAAAGAGGAGTCAGATATGAGAACAGGATGTTTGGTGGATTAGGAGATGTGTCAGACTAATCCATGGATTTCAACTGGCATTGAAAATATTAAGAATATGCTCTCAGTGGGGTGAGCCAGAGTCACATTCACATCCACGGTGAATGCATGGAAGACAGAGTGAGGTGGCAAACAATAGAAGTGGGCCAACAACTGCCTGTGCATGAAATGAAAACTATGGACAATGGCCAGCATTATGTCCAAAAGCAGCATAACAGGCAGGAAACAATTCTGGAGATTGATAAGCAGCGGGGGCAAATAATGCACGTGGTTCTGTCACCCACGGTGATGCTGGGTGGCAAGGTGGCTAAAAAGGTCACCGAGACATCTGGATCAAAAATCTGTTTTCTTTCTCCAACCTGTCCAACCTCCAACCCCAGAGAGGGAGCGCCAGGACCGCTCATCTGCTTCTGTTTGTATCTGGTAACTACATTCCCTTGAAAAACAACATCCTGCTATGCCTGGCAATATTGTCCTGAGTTCAAAGGTGTTGTTCAAAGGGAGGGCTGTTCTGGGTCACTCAGCCTTGACCACAACCCCACCTGCCATTTGTTATTAAATGTATGCGACATGACAGGTCCACTCTGGAGTTCTGCTTGATGACCCCATTACTGAAGGGCTTGACTTTCCATCTGCCAGGCTTTTCTGATGTGCTCTTCCTAAAGGTTCCTTCCATATTGTTTGAGCACACAGATGGTTTGTACAATGTCTTTATCAGGCATTCATGATACAGTATGTTTTGTTAGATTGTCATTCAGCTACTGAGTTCCATGGGGAAATTTGCTGTTTCATAGATACATTAGCTGCTTTCACACAGTAATACCAACAGGGCCTAAAACTAACTTTTTGCAACACCTGCCATTGGCCGGTGACATGAGAAAATTTACCAGCCAAATTATTATTATTTTTACCGGCCATGAAACTATTTTTGCAAAAACAGGCAGTTACTTTAATTATGTGCATTTATGGTGTAATTATTACATTTTTGAGTCAATCCATGTTCATATAGCGCAAACAATGAGCTGTTACTTTAATTCAGCGTGTCCAGCACAGCAAAATAGAGTCGATGCGGAAACAATCGCTGTACTGCTGCAGACGCAAGGCGCCTGGAAAAAATACGCACCGCATATGCACGGCAAACGGAGCATGTGTAAAAAAAAGGCATACAGTATCAAATACAAGACAGTCTCTCTTTTATCCATCGTCAGTGAAACACCACCTCTCGCTAAAACACCAAGAACCGCCATGACTTTGTGACGTTTGCTCATCATGTTTCCATTCCGTTCCAGTGTAACCCCAGGTATGTGTCACCACATTCTCAGGTTATAAAGAATAAAGAAGGGAAAAGTTAATCTTAAGAAATAAAGCAGCAATATCTTCTCAGGTAAAAGTTTTTAAAACCTTGTTCATGGACACGCTAGCCATCACACTGCTCTGACCTTATCAGCCTGTTTGTATCCTATTATTTGATTCGCTCTTGTCGCTTATGACAAAACAGCTAACCAGTCACGATGATTTTGTCTTTGGAAAAGATTATTTTATTCGCTTACGTCAGAAACAATGAATCTCTTTAAAAACTGGCTGTTGCATTGTTGTAATTCGTAAAAGTTTTACCCGCCAACTGGCAGCTGACACGGTTCCGTATACTCGCATTTGGCACTTGGCGAGTGTTAATTTTAGGCCCTGAATACCAGTAAATTGCCAGACAATTACCAGTACAACTTTACCGGTAAATACAACAATGAGCTGTTCACACAGGCAATTACGCTCCATCTTTTTACCGGTAAAGCACCATTCACACATTAGTTTCAAAACACCAGTAATTTCTATGAAATCATTAACTAGCAAATGACCTTTAAATGGTCAGTGTTTTTGTTGATGTTTCCATTTTTGTGTCACACGTTCACATTCATGCAGCTGCGCACACAGCGCAGAGTAAATCTCATACACTCATACATGCTCATTCTGTGTTTCCACAGAGCACATTACCGCTAAGTTAATGTTAATGTTACAACTTCTCATACCGATAAATTGCCAAAACGAATTTACCGGTATTTATGAAAAGGTCCTATTCACACACAATGTCTTAAAGGTGCAATAGGAGATTTTGGAAAATGCTAACTTTAGCCTGATAACATTTTTGTTTTGTTTTGTTTGTTTGTTTGTTTGTTTTTCATACAATTTAAGTCAATAGAGAGGAATCAGTTATAGTTTTATATGTATATGACACAGAAAATAAAATGCTAATAATTCATAGCTGAAATATGATGATATGGGAGGGAGATGGATTGACTGCTTATTTAAGTGATTAAAGGTGCTGAAACCATTATAAAAGACTGTGAAATTGGTTGAAATTAATAATACATCATACATGAATAATTCATTAAAATTCATATCGCACAAACATGTGAGTTTGCTGTAGAATTAAATTCTGAAAATTTTCCCCTCTTAAAACTAAACACTTCAACAGTGGCTAACCATCTGAAAACATAACAGAATACATAACATATATTTTTAACATGAAATGCATCCATTTTTTAAATGTTCGTTTGCACCTAGTTGAGTTTTCTTAACATTTTCCACCAGAGATTTAGCAGTGGAAAAAGTGCCAGTAAACCCCATTCCTCTTTGTATAATTGGTGTTACCATGTCATTTTACTCAACAAGCCCGTCTTTGCGTAAACATGCCCTTGATGAGAATGCTACAAATTTAATGATGGCAAAAACAGAGCAGCATGATGGAAAGTAAACATTTTAAAAGGGGATCACAAGGGAGAGGAGAATATTGAATGTTTTATGTCAGAAGTCCCTTCCCTCAGGTATCAATTCATAATTGCTTTAGATAATAGGGATTCAATCATTTATGTTCCATTTAGGTCTTGGGAGAATTGTCGGAAAAGTACTATATGTCTTAATCTAATTAAGGTGTGAGTCAGACCGGGAGGTAGATGAGGGAAATCGAGGGAAAAAGGGGAGAGTGGAAAAGAGAGCAGACGCAGACCGGTTAGCGAGACGGCATTTTGATGACAGTGGTAAGAAGCTGTAACTGCTTTCTCTCATATGCTAATAATCCTGTTTACTTTGGTGAATTCTTGTAATTTACATAATATCACAGTTGAACAAAAGGCATACCAGAAGCCTTTTTTTTTAAAATTCTGATTTCCACTGTGTTTTTGTTTGTTACAGAGATATCAGAACATGATTGAGTCGAGTACTTTAGATGTAGTATTTCTGTCTAAGGAGACATTCCACCTCATAGCTTTCCCAAAGTGATCTCTCCACCATCAGAAAACATACCATAAGTGTTAGTTATGGCCTCTTACCATCCTATTGAGACAGACTGTCACCAAAACCCCATTTACATCCTGATATACATGAAGCTTCAGTTTGTGATGACAGCAATTTCAGAAGGGAAATTACCTTCCAACAAAAGATGACTGTGCTCTACTCCAATGATGTGGTATAGAATAGCAGAACTTGGAAATAGATTGTGAATGACAGCATGCTTGAATATGTAACAATGGTACAGAAATCTCTGTATAGGATTCAAAAATATTTATGTCTCAGAAAAAAAGCTTTTACTTTTTTTTTTTTTTTTTTTTTTTTTTTTTTGGAGGACTGAGATTTATTTTGAGAGACAAATATGTATTTTTTATATTTATATTTTTATTTATTTATTTCACCTCCCACATCGGCCTTCAGTAACCTTGATTTGCCCATAGCTAAAAACTAAAAGCAGTTTGTGTTATCAAGTCTCAGCAGTGCACAAGTCAGGTTTTGGACTGAGGGTATTGAGCAAATTTCTTGAATTTAAAACTTTTCCATTTCTAGTTTGTATGTGTGGAATGTAATGCTTCTTTATTTGTGGAGTGGCGTAGCACTAGATTAGTCCAATGTACATTATCACGCACTGACAGATTGAGGTTACAGAACAAAACAGTCGCACCATAGGAGGTTAACACACAGTTTTGCATCTGTCCTCAAACAGAAATGCTCAATAAAATATATATATATATATATATATATATATTTATTTAGAATACTGTTCCATCATTAATGAATTGCTACACAGTAACAAATAAATAATGCACTATTAACTGATCAGTAAGTACCATTTTTATATCTCCCAGAGAACTACTACTATACAGGTTCATAATTAATGTGAATGATGCAAAATGTATAATTAATTCTAAAGTGAAGATCATGGTAACACACTAGTAAAGATTCCATCCAATCAGAAGATATTTACTAATTATTTGGATCTGTATTCCAAAGTGAATAACATGATAACTCTATAGTAATGACTGAAATCATTGCACGCTTTTGAGGTATGTATATGTTTTTAGTAATGGCTCAAGTGCTACTACATCCTTCTAAAGGAATTACTAATTATTTGGATCAGTATCTAAAGTGAAGATCATGGTGACCCACTAGCAATGACTCAAGTGTTCCCAAATATTTGCTTATGATGGATTTGATAATACTTGAGTCATTACTAGTGGATTAGCATGATCTTCACTTAAGAATTAATGCTGAAACAAGGGCTGGGCGATATGGGCAAAAAAATTATTTGAACTTTGGTCCGAGGGGATAAAGGGTCTGTGAGTCACGCTGTTTCGTTCCACTTTTGGCACATAAAAATTATATCGAACATTTATCGAACTCTTCATATCGTTTTATCGAGGAAAATTATATTGTGATAATTATCGTTATTGAATTATAACCCAGCCCTAGGTGAAACGTTATTTTAATGTCCAGTTCTTGCTATTAACAAACCATTAACTACAGCTTCACAGCCTACAGCCTCAGTAAACTACTAATTTGCTGCTTATTAATAGTTAATAAGATAGGTGTTAAGTTCAGGTATTGGATAGGATTAGGGACATAGAATATGGTCATGCAGAATAGGTGCTCTATAAGTACTAATAAACAGCCAATATGTTAATAAAAGGCATGCTAATAAGTAACTACTTAATAGTGAGAATTGTTCCCTATACTAAAGTGTTACCGGTTTAATTATTTTGCATTATTCACATTAATTATGAACCTTTATATAGTTTTTAGTAGTTCTCTGGGAGATATGGAAAAAAAAAGTAGTTACTGATTAGCTATGAACTACCACTTACTGTTACTATTACTTACTGATTAGTTAATCAGAGTTTCTTGCTAGAATGTTAATAGTGCATTAGTCATTTGTTCTTGTGTAGTTAGTCATTAATGACAGAACAGTATCCTAAAGTGTTACCCATTATTGTACTCCATCAGTTGTGCAGCATCTATACAAATGAAGTTTGGTTGGACTTTGCACTTGCACTTTGTGTTTTTGATAAACACCCAAAAGCCTTTAGTGCAAATGGCAAAGCTGTGTTTTCTTATATTCTCTTCAATCTTTGTAGCACCTCTGGGGCACTTGGCTAAAAAATGATGTAACAGGCAAAGATTTAAAACTATATAAAAAGTTTCTAAAAAAGAGGAAAGGAGAGTACTTCCTTACACTGTTTGATTTACACGCTTTTTTGTTTTGTTTTGTTTTGTTTTTGTATTTGCGGTGAAGGGAAACTGTTCAAATTGACAGGCAAATATTCTGGACTAAATGTGGGCATGGCAAACTCAAGGGTGCTCAAGAGGTCACAAGAGAAAGGATCGAAATGATAATTACTGTATGATCAGATCAGACAGGATCAATGAAAAATAAAATGATTATTTAGAAAAAGAATTACTAGAACTAAATGGAACCTTGAACTAGAAAGCTCTCCAGGTGGAAGGGTATTGAATGGTAGTTGCTGAGGGTTGTTTTCTATGTGTGCAGGCAGTGGGAAAGCCTTGTTGATGGAACTTGTAGTAGCAGACTTTATCAGAGTGGAGAGAAACGCTGGAGTCTGCAGTGCAGTAGCTGCTCTCTGCATGTACATCATACCTCCTATTTCTGACAGCACCATTACTGCCTCGCCGATTTGAGGATAATGACTTTCTAAATGCTGGGACCTTTATCCCTTTATCACACACTTTCTAAATATGGAGACTCTGCTTGTTCTATGTAGTCCTCATGTTCATTTATTTACTGTCACAACTACATTTTTGTTGCATTTGTATTCCACACATTACATGGCACAGGTAAATTATGCAAATTATGCTTAAATGGAAACAGTAAAAATAAAATATCTTGATCAATATTGATTGATAGTTTGAAAACACTTTTATTAATTAAAAAATAAATCCATATTTTTGTTGTTGCTCTTTATATTTAAAAGAAAATATCCAGGAAAATTAAAAGTCAAATTCAAGAAATCATGGAGGTATAGGGAAAAACAGAAAAAGACAAAGCAATATGTTTAATTTGTGGTTTTGTCGCTGTTATGTCATTTCAGATTATGGTTGGATTGTTCTCCGACTCTGAGTGGGCATCCTGTGATCCCCATGGAGCAGTGCCTGGCTGTTGTGGTGCTGAAATATTTATAAATTAAATGTTGTTTCGTGGTTTTTGTCACTGTGGTTGAATTTTAATATTTATCTTTCCAGGAAATGCCTTGAGTCTGGCCCGAGGATGCTGGTTACTATTTGTTGAGGCTTCTTCACCAATTGCTGTTGTTTGCACCCAATTATTGCACTATTATTGCACAATTATTACTAATTTTGCAGTATGTGCACTAAGCGTGCATAATGTACATGTGGTATTTTGGGCCACAGGCCTGTACCTGAACGGTCTCTGTCTCTGGTGATCATCCCTGGCCTTCTTATTTAATTTTATTCATATTATTTATTGGTGTACCAGTATAGTGTTATTTTAATCAACTGTTAGTGTGGTTTGCAACTTGTTTTACTACCTGGATTATTGCAGATGGTCGACTGGAGTGACATCCCCCGGCTCTATTTCATTAATACTGAAACTTTCAATAAATGTTACACAGTATAGTTTACATGTCTTTTTCTGGACATCCTATATAAAATACTCCCCCATGTTAGTGTCTCTGCTTGACTTTTTGCAGTATGCTTAAGGAATAGTTGACCCAAAACTGAAAACTCACTCTCAAGTTGTTCCAAACCTGCATGAATATCTTTCTTCTGCTGAAAACAAAAGATGTTTTGTAGAATGTTGGTAACCAAACTGTTTATGCAACACGTTCTCACTCCCAACTCGTCACATATTGACGCTTGGTCAGGACCCTTTGGCATCACTTTTTGATGCACAGGGTACCCCTTTAGCGTCAGTTTCGACATGTAGGGTCCTTCATTGTTTTAAATAAGAAACCCTTGGCCTTATACACTGTAAAAAAACAATATGTTGAGTCAACTTAAAATAATTTGTAACCTGGTTGCCTTAAAATTTTAAGTTCAGTCAACTCAAAAAAAGTTTATTCAACTTGAAATGTTAAATTATACGAAGTAACAACTTAGATATTTGAGTTGAATCAACTTAAAATTTTAAGGCAGCTGGGTTACTTACCCATCTGTTAAGTTTAACAAACACAAATATCTACGTTGTTACTTAGTACAACTTAACATTTCAAGTTGAATAAACTTATTTTAGTTGACTGAACTTAACATTTTAAGGCAGCAGGGTAACAAATTATTTTAAGCTGACTCAACAATTTTTTTATTTTTTACAGTGTAATGCTGACGCTGAAGGCAATTTTATAGTCATGATTAAATTATGCACTGGGTAATAATATTGCAATTATTGCATATATGTTGGGGTGTGATTTTTCAATGTAAACAGTCACAAGTTTTATTTACATTTCATTATTTACACATTTACGAGCACCCCTGTCCCTAAACCATTTGTCAGTAAAACACAAGATATAACTGGCATAAAGATGCCATATGGCTTCAGAAGACTCGGAATGCAACTTGTTTTTAATGTTTATAAATAAATATATACCTGCATATATAAATAAATACCTGTGACTGTACTTATATTTGCCTGTTACGAGTTTAGGGTAAGGGTGGGTTAGGTGCTCCAGTGAAATTAAGGCAAACAACTGAAATCAATGGAGGACCCTGCACGTACAAAAGGGATGCTAACGGGGTACCTTGAGTCTCAAAAACCGACGCCAAAGGGTCCTGACCAAGCCTCAATATGTGACGAGTTGGTGTTGGTTGGAACGTGTTGGTTTATGGTAGCCACTGACTTCCTTAGTATTTTCTTCTTTATATTATTGAAGCCAATTGCTACCATCAACTATTTGGTTATCATAATTTTTCAGAATATATTCTTTTGTGCCCAACAGAAGGAATATACACATACAAGTCATACACAACTTGAGGGTGAGTAAATGATGACAAAACTTTCATTTTGGTGTCAACTCTCTCTTTAACTAGTGCACAAAGATACAATAACATAAAATGACCACTGTGCACAATTTTTTTCTTTTTTTTATTTTCTTTTCTGTGCTTTATTGTATAAATGTCAGAATTCATATTTGTGCACCATGTGCTGCTCAGTATAGTTTATGATTTTTGGGAAATGGTAATTTAGCTCAAAGCCATTTTATTTTTTTTTTTTTTTTGCACATATGTGTATCTCCATCAAGCCAAACCCTGGGGTGCAGCAAATCTCAATTTTGAATGCTAACACCAAACATACACATCCATATGTTACCCATGTGAGAAAAGCATATTGAAGAGCTCAACACATGCCTTTCTGCCAAAATTCGAAGTACATTTTTAGCTCTTATATGTAGCTGTTAAACATTTTACATGCATGTATGGATACTTGTGCACATCTATGCACAAAGACACACAAGAAGCGGGTGAGACACTAAAAAATAACGAAAAGCAATTGGATGTGAATAGTAGCATCTAAAAATATGTAAAAGCGCTTATATAAATCCCATTTTTGCGATTGGTAAATGGGTTACAGATTTTTCTTTAAAATAGTGTGTGATTTGTTGGCAACAGTTCTCTTCTGAGTAGCCTAAAATTGTTCCGAATTCAAGTACTTTTCCTCAGAATCTTTTGGTTCACACAGTGTTTGAGTGCTTCCCTGAGCTCTAGTGCTGAGACGCAATCAACTTCAAGTGGGCTCAGATGAACCCAGAAGACCTAGAACAGACATGTGATGATAACCTGACATGAGTGGGAGGCTGTCATTTGTTTTACCTCAAGTAGCATTAAGTAGTTTCGGTTATGTCATTATTTTTTTATTTTCTGTGCAGACACAACAACAAGGATTATTTCATTATAAAAAATAAGTAAAGCCTTTGGGTTATGGTTGGAGTTTGCTGTCAGATCTGATGTTCATGCTCTGATATACCAGTCATAAAACATGAAGACAAGAAAACGCACTACATGTCAGAGAAATGTTAATTTGGTTTCGACACCGAGAATTTTTGCTCGATGCAGTGCTCAACTTGTTAAGATCCCTGAAAACATAAAGGCTGAATATTGTCAAGAGAGAAATGCTAGTGTACTCTCCAAGAGAGTTAACCATTATTTTGCGGAAAGGAGTCTTCTGCTATAACAAAACCCTTTAATCAAGTGACAGACAATAGAGCACATGTCAATGAATGAGTCCACAGTCTATTTAATTGGTTTCTCCAACTGTAAGGAGCTGCACTGAATGCATGTCGTTTCCTTTATTTTTCCTCTGCCAGTTGTCAATAATTAAGGGATAATTTCTTCTGTTTCCAAATGTCTCTGAATAAAAACAAACAAACTGCACTATTGTTGTCCTGCTAAAAAGTGTAATTAATCTAATTAGAAATGATATATACTCACATAATAACCAATTTAATGCTGCCAATGCTTTTAAACAAACTGAAAATAATCTTTGGTTCTAATAGTTTAATTACTAGCTGTTCTAAATGAGAAATGAGAAATAGACTACAATAGTTTTAATAATCTTTGAACATCATCTGCTACATATATAAACTAATAAGTCAACGTATTTACTGTAATGTACATTTTAAAGGATTATTAGTACTTAAAGAACTGATATTTAAGTTTAAATCCATAAGAATGTATACATTCCGTAATGTGTCTAAAAGAGACTTTATAAATATGCAATTTGCTATTTGAAAAGTGCTGACAAGTTAAAAGGTGATGCTGCAATTATTGAGAATGTAAATACATTGACGTTGCTGTTGTTGTTTCAGTTTCTTACTAAAATAGAAAGTACAGTAGCATATAATGTAAGAAAAAGAATAAGAAGAAATGACCAGCACCTTTTCAGTTTATGGACATTTCCTTCAAGTCTAAAGCACAGCACAAAACAATATGTAAGTCAAATGTTGTAGGGGTTTATAACACATTGGGCTGTATTTTAGGCTGACCTTTCTTAGACTGTACAGCTATTTGAAACAACAATTTATTAATACCTAGGGTATAGAACCAGTTTGGACACACCTGACCGAACTGTATTTTTCATTATCACAATGACCTTTTGATGTCAAGTTGAGGCTATATTAATGTCTTAAACAAACTATTTATTAATGTTTTTTTGCCACAGAGTGAAGAATTAGCAGCCAGTAATGTGAACTCCTTTGAAGCATATGAAAACGTCAGGTAAACATTTGTTTGTTGTTAATGCTGCGACAGTATTAAGGCAAACTGTGAGAGTATTATACATATATGTGTATGAAGAGTTCAGATGCAAAACCAGCTAAAAGCCATCTCAGTCAAAAATAAGATGATGATACTGAGTGAATGCTCCTGACTCATATTATACATCCACTAAATATTTTTACTTCAAACTCACTAAATTCCAGCATTAGCCCAATCAGAAGTATCAGTACTTACATAGAAACCTATACAAAGTAGCCAGAAAGAAATGCTCATTTTAAAGAAATACGTCAGATGGATTTAGGGGCTTTTGCATCTGAACTCTTCATATATATATATATATATATATATGATTTAAGAATTCCTATGATCACATTTAGTGCAATTTCATTTGAGTGTGGAAATTTGGAAAATAATAATAATAAAGAATGAGTAAATGTGCCCAAATGTTTATCAGGTAATGGACTAGTATTTTTTTTTTTTTTTTTTTCCGCCCTAAATATGTACATTCTAGCTGTTTAATTGTCCTTTTTTTATTTCTTTTGAGACAAGCTTATTTATTTTGGTTGTAAGACAACAGGTTGACTGGAAACAAGAAAAAGGTACGGAAAAGATTTTCCCTCAGTGTTCATTAGAGTGATATAGCAAGAAGGGAAAGAGGCTGGCTAGGGCCTTTCATTTGGGCCTTTCGTCTGATTGCCAGCCCTCGCTCCCATCTGGGTCCAGAACCTTTCCATTCTGATTAATGAACCAGCAACACAAGCTTTTTTTCCCTTCTTCTTCTTATTTTGATACCTTGTCGGCTATTTCCTTCTCAAAAGTTCAGTTATACACATACAAAGCAATCCATCATTTAAATGAAACTGACTGCAGAGGCAAATTAAAACTGTCAATTTAAATTAAGAAAGTTCACAATCTCTTTAAAGAAAAAGGTGCCTGGCATCAATAAGTTTACTTAAAACAAGGCAGCTTTATGCACAATCAGCTGTGAAACCTTGGAACACAAAATCACCAATCACTTGAAATATACTGTAAGCTGGGCTATTAATGCCAACTAAATGTTTTTACAACCAGAATACTGTAATATTTCAGTCAATAATCCTTGCTCTGTTCATGTGCTATATGTAATTTTGCAATAATGTAGATATTGTTTTATTTATTTATTTTCCCCAAGTCCGTTTCATTTTCACCTGGTCATCAAGTTTCAGATTCAGACCCCATATTTCGGTAATGAGCTTTCATTGCTCAATGCAGGAGAGTGGGACAGCGCTCACAGGCAGGTAATACAGTGAAGTGTCTCATCTTCTGTCTACAACCTGTAATAATTATCTGAGAATCACAGGGGAAATAAGCCAGACTAAAGAAAGAATATTTCCTCAGCAGGGCTTAATATAAATATAATATAATTATAGGATTAATATAGGGGCTAGGAGGGGCTAAAGCCCCGGGGTCCAAACATGCGGGGGTGCCCACAGCTGGCTGCATTGTCTTGAGCTGAATTCATTAAAGACCTGCACTGACAAGTGATAAGTTGATTAGTTTACACATGGTTGTTCTCGATCTAACACACGGTACAAATATATGGTTGGAGAAATTGTCCAAAGAAAAGTTTGCTTAAATGACATAATTTCTGACATTGCTCCAGTTTTGTTATCTGTAAGACATTTTAGCAATGACATTTTGATTGTCTGTTATCACTGCCTCAGCGGGGGTGTACTTTTCTAGATTATCTTTGATTAAAAAATCAATTGTGGTCCTCTATAGCACAAGTGATTGAGCCATCTTACACGAATGTGACATTGTTAAATCTAAAGGATTTACTTTAAAACTGTTTTCTCTCAAAAAGTACTAGTACATTTTACAGTTTATTACAAAGAAACTTCAAATAACACATTGAGATAATGCTTTAGAATACTGTTCCAGCATTAATGAATAACTACACAGGAACAAATGAGTAATACATCCTAGAAGCTACTATTAACTATCAACACACTTGTTGTTCACAAATTAGTAAGTATTAGTACTCAGTTGAATGCATTAGTTCACTGTTAGCCAATCAGCAAATACTATTTTTCATATCTCCCTGAGACCTACATAGAAACTACATACAGTTTCGTAATTAATGCAAATAATGCATAATGCATAATTAATTCTGAAGGTCATGGTACCCTACTAGTAATTACTCAAGTATTACCAAATCCTTCAGAAAGAATTACTAATTATTTGGAACATAATTCTAAAGTGAAAAGCATGATAACTGCCTATTAAGTCATTGTAAGCTTTAGAGGTTTTTGTAAGGTTTTGGATGGATTTGGTGACACAGTCATTCTTGCAAAAGTAATTAAATGTTCCAATATAGTCTTGATGACTCTCAGTGAGAAATGTGGATCTTTCTCTTTATTTAAGTAGCAATAATATGTGACAAAAAGAATACAGAATAGTGTAAAGTCCAGAGGGATGCCAGAAATTTGACCACACACTGCAAAAAAATTATTTTCTTACTTAGTGTTTTTGTCTTGTTTTCTAGTATAAAACATTTAAACATTCTTGAATCAAGATGCATTTACTTGACCAGGTAAATGGTTTACGATACTGTATTATGTCTTGTTTTCTGAAAAAAAAAAGTTAGTTTTTTGCTTAAAACAAGCAGATATTTTGCTTCTTTTAATTAGATTTTTTTTTTCCAGAAAACAAGACATAATATCTTAAGTCATTTTACTTGTGAAGTAAATTCATCTTGATTCAAGATTTTTTAGATATTTATACTAAAAAACAAGACAAATATACTAAGCGAGATTTTTTTTTTCTTTTTTTTTTTTTTCTTTTTTTTGTTTTTTTGTTTGCAGTGCAGGCATTAAAAGAAAAAAAAAATAATTAAATTAATTTCTTCAAAATAATCCACAGTCAGTTACTAGCTCCGTACTGGTTACTGATAAAACGTGCTAATTATTAACAGGCTAGTTCACCCAAAACTGAAAATTGGCCCATTATTTACTCACTCTCCAGGCAGGTATGACTTCCTTCTTTCAAATGAATCCAGTTGGAGTTATATTAAAATTTATTCTCGCTCTTCCAAGATTTTTAATGGCATGCAAAACATAATAATGTTTATAATAACAAACACTTTTCTCTAGCTTGCGCCAACTGGTCGTACACGGAAGCCTTTCCGGGTGGATGTCGGCGTTGCACGTACACTGCTAAGAAGTGATGAATGCGAACGCACAGTGGAAAGACGTAAAAAAGATAGCGGTCGCTAATTAAAAGTACAAAATGAGGATTTGAAAAATAAAAATGTCAAAGGATTTTAATATAAACCAAGAGGAGACTGGTTTTCCTTTGCTAAAGTAAGGAAATTTAGCTTTCTTTGCTCCTGTAAACAAACATTGGTTTTACCGAGACTCACCGGCACATCCGACATCATCCACCCGGGACCGCTTTAGTGGATTATAGGATATAGGATTCATCTGAAAGAAGGAAGTCATATACATGCCTGGAGGGTGAGTTAATGGGCTAATTTTAATTTTTGGGTGAACTAACCCTTTTACATATTATTATCTATCAATTATGTAAGTGGTTAAATGTTAAGTAAAGTATTGGATAAAATCTAAATTAAAACATTAGAATGTATCCTCTGGTAGTTATTCATTAGTTTTACATTAATTATGAAAGTTTGTATTATGAGTACTGTGTTTATTTGGCGCTTTATGATAAATCGTTTGTTGTATTCCTCAGTTGTAAGTCGCTTTGGAAAAAGTGTCTGATAAATGAATAAATGTAAATTAAACTCTTTGTAGTTTCTTCTGGGAGGAATAAAAAAATACTGATTAGCTAAAAGTGAACTACTGCATTCAGCTGAATGCTGCTTACTAATTTGTCAATCAGAGTTTCTTGTTTTCTGTGTAGCAAAAAGACTGAAATGGTATTTTCTTTTTAAAACCTACTATAATCTCTGTTTTATTTACCTCTTCAGAAGGCTGTTGTTGTTTTTTTTACAGTGTACAGATGTTGCTGCTGTGCCAGGAAGCAGGGTTGTCATGCATCTATTTTTGTGAGGGGACACACAGACAGACAGAGACATGCATGTGCACACAAACACACACATACACACAATACACAGAAATGGAGAGAAGCATTCTATCTAACATCTTTTTATGAGCCTTCAAAATGCACCCTTACTGTTTCAAGGTTATTAGACATCCAAACTCTAATGCTTTATGGGAGTTGAGGTCAACACTGATACAATTTAAAACCACTGAGTATAAAACCATTGGCTACACTTCATCGACTGTAAGTAGAAAATGTGATACATTAGGCATTGATTATAAAATATTAAAATAAATATACAGAGAAAAGATTCTATTTTATTATGTAATTTGTAATGCTTTATGTAAGTCAATGTTGTGGTTATTCCTATTTCCATGGTAACAGGGTCTTCTGTGATTGATGGATCTCACATGTCGCCCTTCAGTTCGGATGAGCATGACACGTCTGGCTTTTTTCAGACATATTTCAAAAAATGTCTGAACTAAAAAAACAAAAACAAAATAAAGCTGTGGCACAGTGGGTAATGCATGTGCTCATGACACATAAAAAGCCACTGTGGTCACATATATGCAATTCTGCTTGCAACACATATCCTGTTCCTCTTTCCTGTCTATCTCAGCTGTCTTATAAATTAAAGGGAAACCCACAAACAAAAGACAACTCTCTGTTGTACTATGGAGGGGGCCCTTGGGGCCTCATAGCCTCAGGTTGTTATGTGTTTATAACAAAGACTTATTCTGCCACTTATTCTGCCATAGATAAGTATTTTGAATCTATTCATTTCAGTTCCATAAAAAGTGAGACATTTGTCAGTATTTTTTATCCAAATTTAATGCATTAACTGAAGATTTTTTTAGAGGTAAAATAAGGCTTTTTGTTTTTAATGTACATTATAACCACAGTAAATTCTCTGATAAAAAAAAAGGCTGTGACTGTGGCAGTAACCTTTCAAAAGGTACAAATATAATATAAACTTTCGTATCTTTTTCAAAAAAAAAAAAAAAAGGTGGAAAATTGCACAAAGGCAGTCTTACACAAGGAAAGTAAAAAGTAAAGCTTAAGCAATAAGAAAATGATAACACTAATCTAATAAGCTAATCTGATCACTAAATATTATTTATATGCAGTGTGAGCTAAATTCAACATAGGCACCTCCTCTGCAAAACTAAAAAAAAAATAAAAATAAAAAACATACCTATATGTACAAATCTCTGCAGTTTCCAGTTTAAATTAACACTAGAGGCAGTAAAACTCAGACAACTTTTATTCCTTTTTACACAATTTATAATTTGCACACAGTGGTTTGATGAATGAAGCCTATTTTTCACACAATTGCTTGTCAAATATTATACTATGGATTCAAAACAGTCCTGCACAATTTGAAGACTGATACTTCTGAACGTTGTTGTCATATGCATGAGTTTTCTTATTCAGTAGGTTTGCTCGGTAGCTCACGTGATATTTTGTTGCACTTGACTGATGAAGAGCTCCAGTACGAACCCTGTGAAACTACAGTTCGACAAAAAAGCTCAAATCTGCATAAGAAAGTTGAAATAGCAATGGTTTTAGTGCCACTCTCTGGATATTTCACTTTGAAACTGCCGCGTAACATGCAGTAAAGTATGTAATTACAGTGTTGCAGAAACACATATGAAGGCATGTATTTCCAATGAGTGTGGGTTGGCAAAATCTCTCTCTAAACTGCTGTATGGTTTGTTTGTATTTATCTGAATTTAACTGCCCTAAATGAACAGTTCTTATCATCCACATGTGTATTTATCCTGTTGTTGGTTCTGAGCTGTGCCTGTGCTTTCCCCTCTTTGCGTGCTTGTGGTATATTGCACTTAGTCCAGCGCGCAAGTGTGAGTCTGGCACATCACCGGTGGTCCACATTCTCTCTGTGTGTGACTCTCTAAGTCATCTGAGAACTTCAGTGGGTTTGTACTGGAAATCTATCATGTGGACGGTAAAAAGGAAGTGAGCCAGGACATATCCCTGGGGTACCCTAGTGCTACTTAGCATCATCTCCACCATGGAGACTTCATAAATACCGCCTGTCAGTAAGGCAGTCCATGGTCCTTGAGACTGTGTGACAAACGCTTGCACTGCCCAGAGTTTGCAAAGAAAGTGAATATGACCAGAAATGCTTGAAAGTATATCAGTGTGAGCTTTCCATATGCATTTAACTCAAAGATATTCAACATATTATAGATCTAAGACATGTTTTGAAGAATTACAATACATAAAGTCCAGCTCTGGATGTGGCTTTTTAGTGACACTTTGAGTGATGTGAGTATGTGCAAATAGCTGCAAGCCTTACTGGTTTTAAATAGCATAAACCAATTACAAAGCTATCAGACAAAACAAGCCCTGGAGGGCAAAGGTAATGTGGAATTGTGACATCCTATTGTTATATAGAGATTCTAACATGACCTATGGTGATTTTTTATATTGTTTTACTTAGATTGAATGTCAAAGGTGCAGTTTTGTGTGTGACAGAAACATTTTTCAAATTGTTCTCGCTGATTACTTGTAGCCTGTTATCTCAGCAAATGTCCAACATTGTCAAAACAGCGACTCCTATTACTGAGTAATATCCTGCAGTGACAAATCAAATCTTATAACATGACCATTAATCATAATCTGCTGGACATGGAATGAGCGCAGATTGTTTTGCCCTGTGAAATGGTAAACAATCATTTGGTTTCATTCAGAGACAGGGGTTTGTGAGATCCTTTTAGCTCAACCAGCAGAACATGACCATCTGTGAAGAGTAATCAAGGGAAATTGTGAACTGGCTAACCACTACGCAGGATTTATAACTTATGAAATTAGCTTTAGATTTACCATGAAAGATCTGTTCATTAAAAATGCATTAAATGTGAACAGGATCAGTTGATGCTAAATGGAATAGCCCAAAAGTCATTAATTTGAGCTTTCCCTCTTTCTCTCTTAGACAGCACTCAGGCTGTTGCTCTGATATACAGTATATTTCAAGTAAGAGAGGACGACACTACAGCCATTGCATTGACATATGTGGAAGACAAGGACACTCATATGAAAATAAATAATTAAAACAAACTAAAGTCCACATTTTAATTCCTTTAAATACAAATGTGTCTTTGTCACTAGGCTGAACATGCAGTCAGATCATAACTGCTTCCTATGAGAAATAGAAGGGTCTCCTGAAGGGGGCACTTCCCAGCCTGAAAAGCCAAATCTTCCGCTGGGTTGCATTTAAAAGGGTCATGAACTGAGAAATCAAAATCCCCTTGATCTTTTAAAATATAAGAGATCAATGTACTATGAAAACATTGGTCACACTTTATTTTGAGGTCCAGTTCTCGCCATTAACAAACCATTAACTACAGCTTTTTCCTAATTTGCTGCTTATTAGTAGTTAGTAAGGTAGTAGTTAAGTTCAGGTATTAGGTAGGATTAGGGATGTAGAATATGCACTGAGAAACAGCCAATATGTAACTCGACAGAAGAAGATCAACACCTGCTTCTACATCACTGCCTGTGGTAACACTTTAGTATAGGGACCAATTCACACTGTTAACTGGCTACTTATTAGCATGCATATTACTAGCATTTTGGCTGTTTATTTGTACTTATTATGCACCTATAAAGCAACTTAACAGTTATTAAGAAGTAGCAAATTAAATGTTTAATGAGGGAAAGGTCGTAGTTAAGGTTTGTTAATAGCGAGAATTGGACTTTAAAATAAAGTGTGACCCTGCCTGTTTATCCCTGCCCACCGATTCATGCTTGTAGTGTAAATAATGAGAGTGGCAAACACAGGTCTATGCTGAAATAACACAATAAAGATGGCTCCAAAGACAAGAAGACACTGTTCAGTGCCAAGTTGTGGAAAAACAGTCTTTGCATTGCCTTCCTTCTGATTCCAACATAACGGAAGAGTGAATTAACTTTATTTTTAATGAACATCCAGACCGCATCTGTAAGAACTTGGTTGTTTGTTGACTTCTTTTTACAGCGGATTTGTTTACAAACACAATTCGACGCAGGATTTTCAGAAAGATTGAAACTAAAAGATGATGTTGTGCCGAATGTATGCAACATCACACCACACACGTATGAGTAACAGTTTTTATTACGTGGTCACTATTGCTTTGTCGGTTATTGTAGATCATTTGATATGTACTGAGTATTTATGCATTTTTAACCTAAATCACAGCAGCGTCCATCTGTGAAGAATGTAGGATGTCAAACATGTACTACTGTTAGCCAATCATAGCAGTGGGCGTTTACGTCCGAGTCTACAATCTGCCACACCCATTCAAACAGAGGGTTCTGATAATGAGGGTCAGAACAGGACAGAAAATAGTCTATTACTTCTAAATTATGATGTTTTGATGTAAAAATCTTGATATCATAATAAGTGGGCCAGAACAGTACAATATAAATATAATAAAAACTGTCCATGACCCCTTTTGTTTAAATCTATTCATTCCAAAGAATTCCCTGAAAAAAAAAAAAACCTTAACAATTCATGTTAATATATATTACTAAATAAAATGCCCTGCATGTGTTCATATTCACTTTAGTAGGGGTTTGAATTACAATTATATGCACTAAGAAGTTTTATATTTGACACTAAAATAACAAAACACTTAGGGGGTAAAAAAAAAGAACATTAAATATGCTTTTTCCAATGTTTGACTCATAATTGTTTCTATTTCTGTAGCCATTTCTTTTTTGTCATGTGACCATTGACGTCATTGTGCCTAACCAGCACCACCGCGGTAGTTTATTCTATTATTCTCTTACAGAGTGTGCGGTCATGAAGTCATTCAAATTAATGCTTACAGCTGAAAGCCTGTATGTTATTTATGCCTCAGAAATAATTATGAGACATGCAGTGGATGGCAGAAACAACTAATCAGTATCTTTTGTTGAACATCAAAGGGGATAAGACAGACTGTTGATGTTCCGGCTGTTGAAAACCAGCCAGGTAGATGTGGAGGCACCATTACTCAGCTAATGAGCTCAGATATATATATGGGCAGGTCTGTAGGTGAAGGGATGGAAGCAGCAGCCAGCCAGAGATAGTCCTATTTTGCAGTAATCCTGCAAGGCTTAGAATGGCAGCTGCCCGGCGAGCGCAACGTGAAGCCGACCCCACGGAGCAGAGTGAGCGGGCGATTATGCAAATCAACAGACCTCTCTCACACTGCCCTAAAAAAGGTGCCTGATTGCTTTTGGCAAACCTTCACTAGAGCCTGAGCAGATGTTTCACCTCTGTCTACCAAACCTCTCAGTGAGGTGCACATGCTGGATTTCCTGAGCAACGTGTGCGGAAATTATCATTGTCGCAGATGAGCAGTGAGAACAGTTAGATTGGCTTTGTTTGAGGTTTTAAAGGATCAATAACTGATAAAAAGAAGAAAAAGTGAAATACACAGTCCATCAAGCTACTTAGTGTCACTCAACAATCAACGATTGATTGACCAGCTTGACGAATTGTCCACTTCTTCTGTCAGCACGCAAATGTTTATGTTTTGCATGTCCTTCGAATGTGCCATAAAGCCGCACATATAAATACATTACTGCTGTTGTACTGGCCAAGTCTTAAGGTGTTTTTAATGAATCACACTTTTGACAGCACAACAACAAACAGGTAAATTCACATCACACAGTAATGGAGTTCAAATAATGGATGGCCATTTTAGTGGCTTGATAAAGCCCACTGAAGCAATAGACCGGTGCCAAGTTCAGGGACGAGTTGATGGCAGCTGTCAGTCACGCATCATCTTTACTTGCCAGAAGTGCATTTTGCTTTCTTATATCACTCTGGTTCAGACCTCATTTCCCTCCTTGTCATCTGATAAAAAGAGTTGTTTTGCACTGTGCATTTGAATTAATGTTGAGAGTAAAATGGGATATATCTCATTTGCCAGATGTAATTTAGTGGAACAGGACACAATTAAAGGTGCGCAATGTAATTGGTTTAAAATTATATAGATTCACATGAGATCTGCGGCCTAGAAAAAGCAGTTAGACTGGGTCGCCCCCTCATGGGGGACACTATGTTGACATCACATGACCAGCTGAAAATTCTGTCATCATTCACTCTACGTCATGTTGCTCCAAACCTGCACGACTTTGTTTATTCCGTGGGACACAAAAGGGGATGTTTTGAAAGTCAGTGGGGTCCAAACAGTGGTTATTTCCACACTATTGCTTTTATTTTGATTAACAGATATAATACTTTGAAGATCTAAACATAATAATAGATAGAAACTAATAGACTGATAGCCTATAGACCAATTTGGAGAAGATGTCACAGTTATGTCACTTGCAGCATTGTGGCGGCAGAAAAAAACTGGTAACAAGTGAAGGGAAACAGGAAAAATCTATGGAATAAGAGAACAAAAGGTATTGCTGTGCCTTTGGATGTCAGAATGCAAATCATTTTTATAGAATGCTGTCATCAAAGATGCCATTTGAAGCTAAACGCAGATGTTTAAATGGACAGACTATGGATGAAACCTGCTAAATAAATTTGATTTAAACAAAAAGCCTACATAATATTCACATATGCAGTTCATAGAGGGCATATTGTATTAGCCTTACTGTTACAGCATGAAACACTATTTAAACCTATAACATTTTACATATCTATTTTATCTCACACTTCTTTTTTTCCTTGCAAATGCAAGGTTATATCTCCTAGTTCAGACTTTATATCTCGATTTAACTCAACAATAGTGAGTTCGTCAATTCTGAAGAAAAAAGCCAGAAGTGTAGGCTATAAACTCATGATTCTGAGCCGAGGTGAAAAGAGAGAATGACAAGCTGGTTTTTCATACCAGGATTGCAAGAATAAAGTCAGAATTTTGAAATATAAACTCACATAAACTTTATTCCATGGCTTCCATAGACTGCTACTTGAAAACTGTCATTTGCTGCCACTAGATAGGCTCCGCCCACAACTGGGCTGCAAACATTGAAATTGGTCTATATGGAGGGAGGTCTAAATTTCATGCATATTTAGACTTATTTACACTGCTAATGATAATTCTCATGCTAAACATGACCAAGGTCTCAAAAAACGAGTTGGAAGTATTTCTGTGCCAAAGATACTCCTTCAGGGTTCCTATAGACCTTTGTCCTGAGTAAACGATGAGCGCCGCCATTACGAATTCTAACTTCCAATTAGATTCTCTTCTGTTCCGGTCTCCATAGGAACCCATTCAAATAGCGTCCACATGTTTTTAATGCAGCTAACGTCGGCAGCTTTGTGTCATCTACACACTCATTAAACTTTGAGGATTGAGGTACTGACATATGACGGTCAGTGCGACATTGCAAAGTGATGGCGCTGTGGAGCCATGTGCTTTTTAAAAACATTTTAATAGGTTTATCATTGGATTATCAGCTCAGAATGTACGCTAATGTGACTAGAAACACTGGAGACCAGAAATGCAAAGCATGCTTCTGGTTAAGAGTCAGATGTGACTTTAGCATTCAAGAAAAACGTCAAGTTTCAGAAAGTTTTTTTTTTTTTTTTAAAGGATGACCCTTCATGACGTGATAAAGGGCAGGGTTCCTTGTATGGGCACTTCTCCAGGAGGAGTGTGTGCATACATCAATCAGAGCGAGAGCAAGAACATGCCCATCAAGTTGCTTCACTCAGGTTACGGAAGTCATCGGGATCTGATTCTGCATCAAATGTGGCTTTATCTGATTTTCAACCAAAGTTCATTTAAGTCAATAAGATTTTTGTTCCTGTTTTATTTGTGTCGGTTTCACAGCTTGCAGATGATCCCTGCACAAAAGCTTCACATGCTTGTGACATTTGGCTGCACCCACAGCACGCCTCCATGAGCTCACCAATTTTCAGAGAGAAGTGTTATAGCTGTATCTGTTTATATATATATATATATATATATATATATATATATACAAATCTGATAAAACTGAAGACTTTTTTGAGATATGAAGGATGGAATACTACCCTACAGGTTAATGACAAAAAAATTAACATGAATAACCTATGCTAATATAGGTGTGGCTAGCTAGCATACAGTATTTTATCATGGCTGCAACATCAAGGGCCCCCAAGCCACATGAACCAGGGTAAGCACCTTGTCTGCGTTAACATACTTTTCTGTTGGAAAATGAGCATATTTAAATGTAAAACTACATTTAAATATGATTTGTGTTCCACATTAAACTGTTGCTTTTAAGTCTTGTTAACAATACAATGAATATTATCTCCACATGATCTCATTGAGTTATTCTGTTAATATGTACCATCTCGTACCATTTCATTAACGTTTGATTAAAGATTGTCCCTGACTCATTATGATTAATGTATTTGAGTAAATATATAGGTAAATAATTAAAATCTAGTTAAAACTAGAATAGTTGCCTAGTCTTTAGCAAAAATAGAAATAGACTTTTGCTCTTTGAAAGCAAAATATATACAAAATATCTTACATCTAAAATAATTGTATATATATATATATATATATATATATATATATATGTGTATATATATATATATATATATATAAATCTTAAGTAACATTATTAGTAGTAGCAGTAATTACTTTGAGGTAGGCTTTTATTTGAGATACACTGTAAACCCTAATGCTGTCTTTACTTATACAATCAAGTAATGTTGACTAAACATTACTTAAATTTTTGCATTTTGGACCTTTTACTTAAAAATATGAGTTCATTTAACTTATTTACTATCAAAATGCATAAACTTAAGATTTCAAGTGTTGTGAGCTCAAAATCATGATTAATCATTTGAAAAAAAATCATTTTCAAAAGACATCTTGAATGTTGAATTTTCAATACAACTGAAATATTTGAGAGAACATCACATAAGCTGACTTCATAAATTAATGTTGATTTTCCTGAAAAGGTTTTTTTTTTTTTTTTTTTTTTTTTTTTTTTTTTTTTAAATACTCACCATTATAGTGAATAGTGTTACTTTTGGTTGGGCACTTGGAACTTTGTTTATATTATTATAGTTTTCTTTCTGTTGTTGCAACAATGCAGCATGAAATCAGAGTTCTTTGATTTCAAAGAAAGAAAAGTAATAAATAGATTGCTTTTAGAAGGTGATCTATGTTCTAATTAAATCATTAGGTTTTTTAGGTAATTAAATCATGAGTGTTTTTCATGCTGATTAATGATTTTACAATTTTACTGTTTTTCTTTTTTTATAAACACTATAATAAGCTTTTAACTGCGTTTATATAATCTTTTAATATTTGGGGTAATGTGCATGAGTCACACACAGACTTCAACATTCAGCATGTGAATCACAACAATGGTAACAACTCAATTTTATTTATTTTTATTAACTATCAATAACCATTTTATGAGCTTTTTTTGTTTGTTTTTTGTTGTGCTACTACTGACATGACTTGCAGTCAAATATAAGAACATTGTTTAACAGTTTTAAGTAACATTTTCATGTTGAGTTAACTTAAATATACAAGTACACTTAAAAAAATGAATACCAAGTGAACAAAATTGTTTAAGTACATTAAATAAGTGCTAAGTTTGTTGAACTGAATGATTTAAGTACAGTCTACAAAACCGCCAAGTTAAATAAACTTAAATATGCAAGTTTTGGAAGATTCATTTACTCAATTAAATTGAGGCAACGAGTTTACTCAATCAATTTAGTCCAATTAACTTATTAGGGTTTTCAGTGTACAGTGAGTTAATATGATTTTTTTTTTCCCCGTTATAATCACCCCCAGTTGTAACACTCTGACTTCTTGTATTTATTTGATATTATAGTCTTGTCCTTATTATTGAAAATATATCAATTGTATAATTAATTAGTGCATCTATATTTGTTTCTTGCATCAAAAGATGGCTGATGTATTTCAAGTAGTTTGTGAGTTATGAAGGAAAATGTAAAAATGGTTACACTTGTAACATGAGATTGGCAGAAACTGTTATATCTCCTTTAATACATGCTGTAAATGGCATGATAAAACATTCATTATTTTGAATCAAACATACATGTCCTTTCTATTATTGCCATTATTTATAATGATGATTTTATCAAATAAAAATGTATTCTTTTCAACAATGTAGCCTATATGTGCAAATGCAGAGCGGATGTGTAAAGGAGAAATATATCTATGTGTATATGAAAACATCTTTGTGTCATTTGTAGCTCGCTGATGGACACTGAAGCGAAGCATCTGCGTGTGAGAAATAGCACAGAACTTTGTGGTGGTGAAATTCTGGTGTATGGTGATGTTCACAGTCTGATGGCTTGCAAAGACACGACACTCAACACATTTTTCACTGCTATTTTGTGGAGAAATAGCTTGTAGGACTAGATGGATCTTAGGCCGTTTCTCACATCGAAAGATGTTAATGGCAAACATGCCGGTACACAGTCTGAAGAAAACAGATTTTAAGTGAGAACAAATTGGGCATCTGTTGCTTGCAAATCTATTTTCTTTTAAAATAACAATTACTTTTTTGTTATTTTGTTCATTTACAAAACCCTGCAGAGGTTAAAACTTCATGGTGACTGGCTAATCGGCAGAATATTCAGACAGACGTCGTGATTAAAAGTACAGACTACAAATGTGGATGTATCTGACTGACCCTTTCCCTTCACTCCACCTTTTCTTTGTACCGTACATAAACTTCCCTGCTATGGTCAAGTGATTTCCATTAGCAATTTGTTAAGATTTCTAAATGACTGATGTATCTAATGTATCTGTTAGGGATGTGATGAGATATCAATGTGTCTCGCGAGATCTCGTGACGATATCCTCCAAAACATTTTGCATTGTTTACATTAAAGCTGCACGATTAATCCTTAAAATATGGAGATCTCGATTCAGACACTCATGCGATCTTATTCCTAAATGACAACGATTTAGCAATGCCTATTAGGACTGTTTCACATCGTGATTGTCAGTGGAGCGTAAGAAGCACGTTTGTCGCTGCCCATGTTAATGAATCAGAGGGTCGGGGTAAATGTGAACGCAGAAAGAGCAACACAAACAGTCTTTTCAACCACATTATAATCATTATTTCTGTGTTACAGACATTTAAATAATAGAAGTACTGGGATAAAAGTTTATAGTTTGGGTATAAACATTTATTGTCTACAGCAGCAATCAAAACGAAAGTATCTTAACATTTGTATGTATAGTAACGCTTTTCCTCTTCCGCCAGGAAAACAAAAAGTATGTCATTGAATCATTCATTCAGGAGATTTCAATAGTCAAACAAGTCTTAATGAAGTGAGACACTGACTCCTTCACTGAATTTTTTTTTTTTTTTTTTTTTTTTTTTTTTAATAATTATATGTTTTTAAAATATTAAAGCAATGAACATTTTGTTAGAACCACTTGTAAATTACATTATTTTATTTAGTTTTCTAATCTTTTTTCTCCAGAATCGTGAGAGAATCATGGTCTCCAATTTATTAAAAACAACTGGGATTCTCAGTGTATCCATAATCATGACACTCTTCTTTAAATGTTGTTTATTACTGCATATAATTCATTAAAATATAAGTTTAATTTCATAAAGTTCAAAATGCACCTATATATATATATTTTTTTTTTGGATTTTGTCTTCTTCAGCCGAATAAAAGACTATTTTCCCTATATGTGACCCTGGATCACAAAATCAGTCATAAGGGTCAATCTTTCAAAATTGAGATTTATACGTCATCTGAATGCTGAATAAATAAGCTTTCCATTGTTGTATGGTTTGTTAGGATAGGACAATATTTGGTTGAGAAACAACTATTTGAAAACCTCTAATCTGAGGATGCAAAAAAATCAAAATATTGAGAAAATTGCCTTTAAAGTTGTCCAAATAAAATTCTTAACAATGTATATTACTAATCCAAAATTAAGTTTTTATATATTTACAGTAGGAATTTTACAAAATATCTTCATGGAACATGATCTTTACTTAATTTCCTAATGATTTTTGCCATAAAAGAAAAATCTATAATTTTGACCCATACAATGTATTTTTGGCTATTGCTATAAATATACCCCAGCGACTTAAGACTGGTTTTGTGGTCCAGGGTCACATATATTTCATCACTGAGGATTTCTTAAGAAAAGTTTAAAAATCTCGTCTTGTCTCGTTCTCGTGAACCCAGTCTCGTGTCTCGTCTCGTCTCGTCTTGTGAAATAAGTGTCTCGTCACACCCCTAGTATCTGTCGATTTGCATCTAATGTACTGTGGTTTTGAAAGCCTCTGGTTTTGGATGAAAGCAGCTGCACTGAAACTGTATGCAGAAGAGGAAGAGATACAACAAAGTGTAATCAAATCAAGTTCTGTATTCATCCATGTGATTACAGTTCTCAGAATATGTCGAATATTACTATCATCACAGAATCAGCAAAAAAGTCCATTATTACACAGATAGGGGAAGTTGGTGCTTATTTATTTGAAGTGATTGCCTGCTTGTAAATAGCCATTATTAAATATAATAGGGTAAAAGGTTTATTGCCACAAGTCTGCAAGCTGCTTTTAGAAATGATTTCTTTATAGAAGTGTTTATCAGAAGCACTTCTTTAACATAGGCATTTCTGACTGAGTGGATAATTTGGACTTGATGTGGTTTTTCAGACACATTTATTAGAATGCAGGAAAAGTCATGCTGTTCATATGAAAAAAAAAAAAAAACATATTAGGAAAATTATTAAGGAAAAATTGAGCATCAGATTCTTATCTAATTAATCTAATTAATTCCAAATTAGAACTTTGTTCCCATATGCCTTGTGGATGCAATATTTTATTAAATCTTTAAAAGTAATGCAACATTGTACATTCAAAAAAGGTGAGAGCACAAAAATAGGAAGAAAAAAAAAAAGTTTGACTGTGCAATGACAGCAATGTGACCTTGTCAAATGGTCTCTAAAACTAATTGCATTGGTCTCAATCTAGCCTGGAAAATGTGTCATGTCTGTCATGAACTGGATGAGTTTTGTGGAACCACAATTCCAATTTCATTATCGAATCCAAGCCCAAGTTATACATGAATGAAAACGCTTTTGCATGTATTCTACGTCAACCAGAACGTAAATGATATACGAAATGTCACAGTCTCTCATCATAGCAATCACGGAGCATCCATGCTAGTGCTGTCAAAACTGTGATGATTTTGTTATTTCACTTTTTAAAATTTATAGCAAGTTGTCAGTGAAATAGCGTGTGAAGTCCATTAGGGAAAGTAAAACTGAAATCCGAAATGTTCCATGTACAGATAAGTTTAATGTATCTTTCTCTTTAATGTTGGAAACTTCACCCCAGATACACGTGTGTGTGATAGAAAGAGGATAGCCTATATTTGAACATTTTTATTTTCTGGAGTCCTTGAGTTTCGGTGTCAGATATCAACCCTCTTGAGTACCTGAACAGATTTCTTCCTTCAAATAGTTCATTTAAGAGGTCCTCCAAGCTGAAAGAGCGTGATTAAATATGTGGAAGCTGTTTTGAAACGAAATATGAACTATTCACTGTTCAGTCCACTGATTCTTTGTTGTACTGGGCCATCTTCTTCAAGAAAAACATTTTAATAGATTTCTGCCTCAGGCAGTTTGTCTTATTCAGTGAAATTCCAGAAATCCAGGGCCTCCTCTTATGATATTAGTAAATGTTTCATGCCAAACCTAATGAAATCCTAATTCTCATACTGACATCTAGTGTTAGCCTATAGAATGGACATCTTCTGTGACTGTAACCATAGAAACACATAGACAAGATGTTGTTCTGACCTTTATTGCAATGATCTGCTGCTAATCTCAGACAAGGCTTCAATGCTTGTGTAAATAAATTAGTTTAAATAAGTAAACACCATTACTACAAGCACAACCTCTACTACTACAGAACTGAGCCAAGTATGCTATGCCTATATTACTAATGCTAATATACTCTACTGATTTACTTAAAAATTCAAATATTCATAATTATTCTGTAAATAAATAAATAAATAAATAACGTCTTTAGAAAAATAATATATGCGTCTGTTTTCCATTGAAATATTACACTCAAACGCATTTAACAATTACAAATGAGTCGGCAGCACTACAACCAATCAAAAAAAAAAAAATATCTTTGTATGATGTGTCTAATGCATATTAGTCAAAAGTGTCTGGCACTGAGGTGTTCAATCATGCTTTTCGTTTTCCATTATCAAGATAAATGAGCAGAGTAAGGGGTTAGGAGATTTGCCCTATAGCCAATGGCTTTTAGTTCACCAATTTAACAGTATTACAATGGCATGTGTCATATACACAAAACCTATTATTTATTCATTTATTTATTATTTGCTGATATTATCTCAGTGTATGGGACATGCAATTTTCTTATAGTTAGTCCACAAGTTCTGACACGTATCCTTCTTATTGAACTTGTTTACTCACGACTCGGAAGTCCATGAATTCCTTTTGTTTCCTCGTTTATTTTCAACATCAAACGTTCAACACTTCTCACAGTCTTCCTGCATAAATCCCCTTGGGCTACAACAACTTATTTGCTGTATCTTGATGAACTATAAATTCCAGTTAATGTTTTTGAGTTTAATTGTTTTTAAGTGTGTTTCACTTGTTATTTTATTATAATGTAATAATTATTTTATACAAGTTTAATTATTATATATATATATATATATATATATAAATTAGGAATACAGAGCTAGTTTTTATATCCTTACTGTGTCTTTACTGCATACTTGTGCACATCATGGTGAATTTCACGGGAAGCAATTACACATGACACCATGCTGTTGCATGCCAATCTTGATACAAGCTCTCGCCCTCAGTATATGCACACTTCAGACATGTAACCTGAAGGCTTTGCTGGCTGTTGGGTTGGATCCAGCTGATATGCAATCTTACTCTGATGTGAATAAGTTTTACTGCTGAAGCACGTACCTATTCCCAGAGCTTACTGTCTTTCCCTAGATAAACAGCACTTATCTCAATACATCCACAGTGCCTATATCACCTAAACTTTTATACAAGAAAATCTGTTTAAAAATACATACAGTAGTTCTTGCTCTAAACTCTATAATGACCTTTGAACATCATATATATTCATAAAACAGTCACTGCTGATCATGGAACATGAAATATCTGTCCTGGAACTTGATATATATTTATATATTTTTTTGTTTATTGAACAGGCAATATTTAGTCTCACAGTTTTATAACTTTATGTTTTTTTAACTTAATGCTAGACGAGAGAGGACCAGGCCTGGACTTTATTTTGTGTCTTGTGTGTGGAAGTCGTCTGTTAGGGGCTGCCGCTTTACTTTTGTGTTTTTTTTTTATTATTAAAGTGCTTAAATGTTCACTGGTTCCCGCCTTCCCGTTCTACGAACTTCGTTACATTGGTGGCGAAACCCGGGAGGAAGGAGGGACACGCTGTCAGAAAAGCCCTCACCCTCGGGCAGTACGAAGGAGCGGACGACTGTGGATGCCCGAGGCGGTGGTGCTGGAGCGATGGTACAGTAGGCGGGACGGAAGGCTCGCTGCCGTGCTCCGGGGTCAAGGAGGGGTGGCTGCCATCCGAGTCGGCGGCATTCACCAGGAGTCCGGAGCCTGCTGCCGTCCGCCATGTTGGGGAGGAGCAGGGAACGGGGGATCGCGGTGCTGAGGAATGTAACACAGTTTGTAGAACGGGAAGAAGGAGGCGGGAACCGGCGAACATTTAAGCACTTTAAATGTTGCTCCCTGGTGCTCCCCGCCCCTTTTCCAGAATAGAGCTGTGCCTTTACAGCTCATTCCCGCAGATTCTCTGCCAAAAAAATGGATTATTATGTCTATTGTGCTTCAATAAAGCCATATCAGTTTAGTGCAGTTCGGCAGCATGTGCACAGACAGCGGCTGTCACACAACATGTGAGTACTATTCTAAACTCTCTTTACTAAACTAAAGTCTCTTTCATGTCTTATTGCACTTAAACTGTCAAATACACACAAGTTTATGTTAAAAACACAAGTTACAAGAAAATTTGGTTACGTCTGAGAAGGTAAACAGCTGGGAAAGAAACTGCATGTTTACTGCTGTGTGGCAGCAGTGTAATATACAGTAAATAAATCAATAAATCCATTGCTCTCTTGTCTTCTCAGAGGCTGGGACTCTAAGTAGTGATCTGTGCTTGTCTGTGCAGCCAACAACAGAACATTTAGCATGCTTTGCTCAAACTTTTGCCATTGTGTTAGAACTGGTACAACTTTGTCGCTTGCGAAAACAAAATGGTGGTGCGGTGGGTGGAAACTTGCATAGTAGTCTTATAATATATTTATTTTCATATTTTCACAGAGAAAGGCTTACCAAAACAAAGTTGCTGGGTTGTCCTTTTTCACGTTTTCTGGGTTGGTGGATGTTCGTAGACCTAATAATAGGACTTAAACATGGAAAAAGTCAGATTTTCATGATTTGTCCCCTTTAATAACAGTATTTGATATTGAGAAAAGCTCTGTGTGTCAGTGATGGTTATTTTATTTCAGTGCAGGTTACATTATGATTCTGTCCAACAGCAAATTTAGCTTATGCGCAAATTTGAAATATCACATAAAACATTTGCAAATAATGCACTGCTTTCAAGCACTGTGTTCAAGAGAACAAAACTGTCACTTCCTGGGAAACTGGCACAAAAAAAAATCCACTGGTTAATCCAGTTATCCAGTCACATCCACTCAGTCACGTGAGGTTGTTGTTATTGTTGCACAATATCCCAAAATTAGCATATAAAATGAATGGAAACATCGCTACTGTTACGCCATTAGATGGTGACGAGAGACTGTCTTTATGTGTGAGTAACAGTAGCAAAGTATTTTATACTGAAAGAGACTGAAACAAATATTTGTACTTATTTTTACCTTAGGCAATACCTTGTAAAATGCAACCAACAAATGCAGTGAGCAGTGTTGTCAATGAAAATCTCTATTACAGATGAAAGGATCCTCAAAATTGTAACTTTTTTCACTCTTTTTTTAACTCTGAATTTGAGACTGAACTGAATGCTAAATGCTGTATCAGATGCAGAATCTCACTTGCTCAGTCCATCTCTCTCATAATACTCTCCTCTACATTTACAATAAGCTTTCACTGAAGTAACATTCCTTTATCACTAGTTCTAATTCGACATTCTAGAATTAGTACTTGGGTTCACCTGTTAAACTGTAAAATTGAGATTTGAATCAGTGGTGGAAGGAAGTACTTCCACACACACCAAGGTTTTTTTGGTTTTTTTTTAAATCTTTTTTGTTGTTGTTGTTGTCTTTATGTAATGTGTATAGCTTGTTAGTTAGTTATAAAAGATGTATTGACTAAAGAAGAAAACTGATGTTAGGCATTGTGTTATATTTTCTTCGTCACTCTTAAAATCTCTCAGACCTGGGAATTATTCCCCCATAGTGCTCCGAGGCCTGAGGCAGCAACGGATAGATCTCATTTTGAGCTTTATAAGGCAACTGCCTAATCTACAATCGCATGAAAAAGTAAAGTGGATTTTAGCACTTCAAAGAGGTATTTCATCCCGAAGATTTCCGCAATCATTTGTTAATATTGGGTTTAACCTTTCATCCCCTCTATTTCTTGTTTACTCTGTCAATTTTTCCAACTTTTTCTCATTGATACTTATGTTCAGCGTCTGAACCGAATAAAAAGATAAGAATTTACTGAGCTGAAATGCTGAACTGGGGGACCAGACTTTTAGGATGAGGGATGAAATAAGCCATTGCGATAGCTCACAAACTGTGCTTGACAGTATTAAAACACATGTATCCTGCACACAATCAGCCGGAGGGGTTGGAAGAAATGGAAGGAATGTGCCATTAATGCAGGCTAAGAACTGCATGGTATTTTGTCATCAGGTTTGTCACCTGCAAGTGCTAGAAACTATTAGTCAGCTGACACAGCTATAAAACATGTTTATTAGGCAAATCAAATGAGTAACAGCAAACATTTTTCAATAAATAAATTAAAAAATGAGACATTTTACAACGCTGGGCCTTTGTGTTAATTCATCTCCTTTGAAAATTGGAAGACAACATTTAGCAGGTCCCAATTATGGGATATCACAAAACCCTCTTCTGGCTCATTAAAAACTGAAATAAATTAGCTAACCTGAAAAAAATGATATAAAATTCCATCCTAAATTGTAATAATTCATTGTTCTGTGACACTTTCCATTACGCTCCAGGTTAATCAAATCTCACGCACATTTTATCAAATGCTAATATGCTGGCAAGCTTGAGAAAACAAACAGCGAGTAATGACTCTTGCAACATTTACAAAGGTTTTAACAAAGTCATATCCAATATTTGCATTTTGTAAATTAAATGGCACAAATTGGAATCATGGGAGTTTGATTTACGATCCACTGCTGACATGTCTTACAGTTAAAAGTTGGTAAATTAATTGCTATTCTCATATGTCTAATTATAGGTGTCCTCCTCAAATTACATTAATTAATATCTATAGGCTACTGGATATAGCAACCAGAACTAATCAATTACATTCGCCTGTCTAGTCTCTTAAATGATCATATTTGTCAGAATATCACTGGCTTATACAGCCGTGGAACACAGAATAAAGACCTTACTTTATGTAAGCTTTTTTTTTAGCATGCGACATTCAGATATGCCAAGACTCCACTGTCGAGATCTGGAGGAGAAACATTTCCATCTAGAGGAAAAGAGAATAAATATCTCTCCTATGATTGTTGTATCCTATAGACATAGATTTATTCATTTAAATGTGTTTTCATTTAAAATAGTATTACACATGCATTCCAGATATCCAAATCTTCTCCTTTTCCATGCATCACCCGAGGCAGATATGAACCAGTTGTCTTTTTTTTTTTCTTTTCCAGTTGAAAGTGCTTTTTCAGGTCTAGCTGTACCTGCATTTCCACTGAGACCTCAGTCTCCTTGACCACTTCACCTCGTGTTTGCAGGCATTAATTTCTGTGTGACACGAGCTGGTGCCTGATCATAGCAATCAGGTGTCCCATGAGCCCCTATCTAGCGGTCAGAATAACAACTGTAAGGTCCTTTGGCCACCAGCAGATGGCAGTCTTGATCTATTTTGACTTGCAACCTTAAAACCTTTGCCTTCAAGCCGTAACATCTTGGCTCACTTTTGCCTTCAGAGTTTTAAGACACACTATCAACACATGAAAGGTACATTTGTTGAAAAATCTGTCCTAGTAGCAGCCATAGTGAAACACAATCTAATATTAAAATAATGTGATCAGTTCTGAGTACATCTCAGAAATGCATTTCAAGTAGACCGTACATACATGCAAGATTTTCTTTGTATTTATTATTCATTTAAACAGTTCTTTTTTGTAGTATTATTTCTATTTTTCACCCCAAAGCCCATTTCATTCTAACAGTCTTCTTTTTGTCCTACTTCTTAAGGCACTGAGCCAGGTTTCTGGTATAACGCCTGGAGTAAACAAAGTCCCCTTTTTGTGACGCACTCTGGGCAGCTGACCCATTTTTACCACATGTTATTAAAAAAAGAAAATCATCTGTGCATGAAAAAAGACGCTCACACATATAGATGTAATTGGTAATGGGTATATACAGTTATATCTTATTCAAATCAACAGATGAACTCAAATTCACACTCTCAGCTTGTATTCCTTCCACAATGACCTTGTCCCTCTCTTTTTAATGGAATATGTAGGGCTGTCGGAAAACCAATCTCCAGTTGTTTTTCACCTATTTAAAACGTACAGAGAAGGGTCAAGACTGGCATTAATCAGAACAGATGCAGATCCAGGTAAGTGCCAACGGAGAGTCCCTGGAGCGCGCTGGTATCTGCAGCACACCGCTGCTTCTCACGATCTGACTCTGGGCGAGAGCGCACCAGACGTCAGGTGGAACTTTCCAACCCAGCGCTGTCATCGGCACCCACACCAGGCCCGTTACAATTAATTTACCATCGCCAAAAGGCCCTGGCACTTCAAAAAGCTTCTCATCCTGCTGCATCAAACCCCACAACATGCTTGCTGTGATGTTAAATCTGGAATTGCAGCACAACACCTTATATCCACCAGGAATGCCAACTGTTGAATGACGGCAACATTTAAATTGGGTCCAAACCGATTACCATCTCTCACCATCTGCATTTAATAAATTCACATTCATTCTAGTGGTCAAAACATGACCTTGCATCCACCACCAGGATCTCTTAATGACACCAAAAACTTGCTTTTATTATTAGAAAAAGTATATTTTTCTCACTGCTTGAAGTCTTGAAAAACACAAAGAAAAAAGGAAGAAGGGATAAACTTCACCCAGACAGGCCGGTCCTTTATCTAAATGGAATCAGTCACCCAGCGTTATTAAACAGTGAATGGACACGCTAGAATTGTGCGCTTTGTGGTGCCGTGGCAGAAATAGCCTGCCAGCGTGCCTTAGTGAGCCGTGCTCGTATTTATTTATTCTGCTCTACCCAGAAACACCTCTGATGCTCCTGGGCAGTGGCCTCTTCCTGCTATCAAAGGCCATCCCCCAATGCAGTTCAAAAGATGGATGGTCCCGGGGGTGGGGTCGTCATGAAAGGTAAGATCAAAAACACAATGGGCCGTCCAGCTGCCCAGCCAGGCCTCGAGAGGAAGAGGAAGGGCTGCTGATCTTTGTGGGGGGAAAGTTGACAGGTTTCATTTGTCAGGTCTGCTCAAGCTGCCCTGCCCTGGCACTCCAGACGGTTCTTTGCTGGGAATGTGTCCATGCCTTTACAGGACCCAGATATACTAACTGTAGTTTGTATAAGAGGATTTTAACCTGTAAAAAAAAATATTATATGTTGCAGGCATTAATAAACATGCTATATGTGCTGTTTAACCTAAGAATCAATAATATGTTAGAATTTTAAATGTGATCAGCAACTCATTTACATTTATTTATTTATTCATTCATTTTTTTTTTTTTTTTTTTTAAATATATTTAATTCCGCAAAACTGATCAAAAGTCAATAGTAACCCTAGTATAATAAATAATTTATTTCATTCTAAATATACTTCAAATCTATTAACATATTTATTGATATATCACTTAAGACTTGCTAAAATAAAATTTAAAGAAACTTTATTTGGAATATTTCTTTATTAAACAATGCACATTTCTTAATATTATGCCTAAGCTATGCATGACCTCTAAATGTCTTTAAATGCAAGATATTTAAAGTGTACCAGAAGTATACTTCACTTAAGCATGATTACTTAAGTATATTTTAAGTATTTCTTTATTGCACAATGCACATTTCTAAGTATTATGCCTAAGATGTGTTTTATCACTATTAATAAGGATTGTATACAGTCTCTAAATGTCTTTAATTGCAAGATCTTTAAAATATACCTGAAGTAAACTTTTAGGTTCACTTTAGCACAATAAAATATACTTAAGTATATTTAAATATTATTACTTCACTAGGGCAAGGAAAATAATTCCATTTTAAATTAATGCTACTCTTTTGAACTTCCATTCATCAACAAATCCTGAAAAAAAATTCTCAGTTTCCACAAAATCCTGGTGTAGCACCGAATCAGCACATCAGGGGTGCATTTCCCAAAAGCATCGTTAGCCAACTATGGTCGCAAGTTTCGTCGCTACCAACATAGATCAATGATTCGGTTCTTCCCGAAACCATAATTTAAACAAACATTCGCAAACAGTGTCGCAAACTTGTGTGATTGTAACTTGTAACTACAGCTCTGGACCTATGGTTAGAAGCATAGTATCTTGTTAGTAAGACATATGGGCTCAATAAATTATGCTCTTGGGCACAATAAGCAAGCTAACATGCAGTACAATCTATATCTTCCATTCAATTTAAATATGAATGCATTTAAATCCATGCATTTTTGTGCATCCTCTATAATAGTGCACATGTGAAGAAATGCCTAAGGGAACCCCGAGTATGACGTAAGAGTGAACCCATTAGATTAGTCACGACTGTTTCCCAAACAGGGTCACATCTCCGTTGTATGAACCACATTTTTTGGGGGCATTTTTAGACTTTATTATAATAGGACAGACCAGAATGGACAGAAAACGAAGTTTTACCACATTACTTCAACAATGTAGGCCCGTTGATAATGACATCACATGCTGTGGTGGAGTAATAATTTCTGCTATATAACTGATTAGAGATCTCTAAAATGCAGCTATATTGAACATGGCACCTGATGACTAATTTACTATTTTTTGTTTCCTGTCATCTCACTTTATCTGATGTTTGATTCATCTCGGGTTCCCTCTTACGTCATACTCTGTGGTTCCTTTAGGCATTTTTGCACATGCACACTATTCAAAAACAGCACTTATAGAGGACATGCAAAAATACATAGATTAAAATGAGTTTATATTTAGATAGAATGGAAGATATAGATTGTATTGCATGTTAGCTTGCTTATTGTACCCAAGAGCATAATATATTGAGCCCATATGTCTTAGGCTACTAACAAGGAACTATGCTTCTAACCACAGGTCGAGAGTTGTAGTTTCAACCACGTAAAGATTGTGGCGCTGTTTGCAAATGTTCGTTGAACTATGATTTCAGGAAACACCGAATCGTTGAATTATGTTGGGAACAACAGAACTTGCAACCATAGTTGGCTAACGATGCTTTTGGGAAAAGCATCCCTGAATGATTTCTGAAGGATGATGTGACTCTGAAGACTGAATTAATGACTGCTAAAAAATCAGGTTCACCATCACAGGAATATTGTTTTAATCTCTAACAATATTTTACAATATTACTGTTTGTAGGCCTTACTGTTTAATCAAATAAATGCAGGGTTACACTTTATTTTGATAGTCCACTTTAGACATTCTACTAACTATATGTAACTTTGCAACTACATGTAAACTAATTCTCATTCATTTGCAACTACATGTCTACTAACTCTCAGAGCAGACTGTTAGGTTAGGAGTAGGGTTAGTAGAATAAGTTGACATGTACTTGCAAAGTTTAGAAGAGTGTTAGAAGATTTTAAGGAGACAGTCTACTAATACTCTAATGACTAGTTGACATGCAGTTGCAAATTTACTTACTGTTAGTAATAAAGTGTTAATAAAGTGAAAATAAAGTGTTACCAAATGCAGTCTTGGTGAGCAAATCTGAAAACTATAACTCTTAGTATATGAATATGAAACATTATTTACGATTATGTCGCTTGAATTTTAAAGGGGAAACTCCCAGCAGCTAATACCTATTTACATATTTTATGTAAATACATCACTTTGGCTTTTACTCTCATATTTTCAAGTGAACACTGTTTATATAATCCTCAATTCTTTGTTTCCTTTCTAATTGCAAGTCATCCAAACCCTGAGGCTTCAAAGCAGCCTGAAGCTAAGACACACCCACTGTGTTCCCAGAATTGAGTTTTTGTTGGAAAACACTTTGAAAAGTTGGTGCCAACTCTATAACTGTCCCTCTGGCAAAGGTGCCCGAGTGAATCAGATGATTTGTTAATGCTGACATCAGCCAAAGAAAAAGATATCTGCAGATCCTTTGTGAAAGGGGTTATATGTGACCTTTTGTTATACTGTAAAGTCAATTTACTTCATTTGCACACTTATTTAACTGTGTAGGTACATGACTGACAGTGCTTCATGAGTATTAACGGCTCTGTCTTCTGAACTGTTAATATTCATGAACTAATTTCTTTTGACCAGGACACGATTCATTTCATAAGCTTGTGTCATCTATAGCATACTCAGGCCTATGCTAATTTTATAAGGGCTCTTTAACTCACAAAAGACTGCCATCTCACATTGATTGGAGCATCTGATGCAAATTACTGTCTTCATAGAGCTGAGTAACCTATAGTTCACATTCCTTTTCAATAAGAACTATGCGTGTTGAATTAATGTCTTCAATAAAGACATGAAAATATGTGGTTATTGTGTAGTCTGCATTCTGTGTAATTAATTCAGAACAAAGATAAGCACAATTTTTATGTCAAGTTAATGTAGCACCAAGGGATTTACAAACCAGCAGTAAACTAAAAATAAGGCTTTACAGCCTGATCCCACAGGATAAGTTAAGTTCCTATGATGCCATAGGGGAACTGTTTTAAGTTTTATGGGTCTTTAGAAAACTATAGCCTACTTGTGCTTCAAAGAACCCAGGACGGTTCACTTTTTTCTCTGCAGAGCAAATACACTGCCTGAAGAACCAATAATGTAACCCCAAACATGTTTTCTTCTACAAAGAACCATATAGTCAACTAAAGAACAATGAGAAACGTTCTTTGATAGGACATATTGAAGAACCAGCAAGTATAGAATGTGATCAGTCACAAAAACAGCGCACAGTCAGAAAAACAATAGCATAAATGCACTTCTCATTTCTTTGAGGTCAAGGAGAAACTGAAGGACTCTCTTTTTCCTGTGTTTCTCTTTCCTCATAAATATGCATGCGTCTGGGCTATGGGGATGCCATTGAGTATCCTTGTTTTCTGACCTCTTTAGCAAGTGTTAATCCAGGAAAAGGCTAGACCCATTTCACAAAAGTGTACAAGCCCTGCCCATCTCCCTGGAGCTTCAACCAAGAGTGAGAATTTGTGGAAGTTAAGCACCAAGAATGGCTGCCTGATATAACAAAGTACAGAGCATCAAGCTATGAAGGTTAAACAAACATGATTTATGAACATGTTTTCATTGTGTTTAAATTGCCTTTCCTCACTTTCTTCATTATTTACATACTCAAACAGGTTTTGTGGCCAAAAGTACGGTGGCCAAGTGAGCGTAACATGCTGCAACTTCAGAAAACACATGCAAATAGAAAAAAGCACCAGCAAATTAAGAACACATCTTCATCAAAACACGCTGCAACAACAGAAACACCCTGCAAATGCTCACAATGCAATCAAATACAGAAATGCTCAAGTAGCACAGACCACAATGGAAGGACCCCAGCAATGCAAAATTAGGAATCGTGTGATCAGAATGTTAAAATAAACAAAAATCTCACCTTTCAGAGCAAACATTGATAAATATGCCCCAGCCATGTTTGTCACTTTGCAGTTCCCTTAAACATTTCCAATGTGGTCTGTGCACATATTTGCAACACGTATCTGTTTTTGTTTGTGTTGTGAGTATTTGCAGTGTTTTTTTCAGTGTGTTTCTTTACTTGTTTGTATTATGAGTATTTGAAGCGCATTTCTTTATTTGTGTTGTGAGCATTTGTAGCGTGTGTATTGTCAAATTGAGGAAGGTGTTTTCTTAATTTGCAGCATGTTGAGCTCTCTCAGCCACCGTACAAAAGAGCTCAACATTCTGCAACTTAAGAAAACACATGCAAATACAAAAAGTACCTGCAAATTAAGAAAACATTTTCATCAGTTTGGCAACAGATGTGCTCCAAATACTCAAAACACAACTAAATACAAAAACACACCACAAATACTCACATCAAATCCAAACACAGAAACACGCAGTAAATACTCACAACACAACCAAATACAGAAACACGCTGCAAATACTCACAACACAAACACAACCAAATACAGAAACATGCTGTAAATCAGGGCTGCCCAACCCTGTTCATAGAGATCTACCTTCCCACAGAATTGAACTCCAACCCTGATCAAACACAACTGAACCAACTAATTAGGATCTGAATGAGCACTTGATAATTACAGACAGGTGTGTTTGATCAGTGTTGGAACTAAACTCACATAACAACCAAATACAGAAACACGCTGCAAATACTCACAACACTACCAAAAGCAGAAACATACTGCAAATACTCACAACACAACTAAATACAGAAATGCACTGCAAATACTCACATCACAACCAAATACAAAAACACACTGCACTTTGTAGCGTGTTGTCAAACTGCCGGTGTATTCTTAATTTGCAGGTGTTTTTTTTTTTTCTTTGCAGCATGTTAAGCTCTCTCAGCCACTGTACAAAAGAGCTCAATGTGCTGCAAATACACATGCAAATACAAAAAGCACCTGCAAATTAAGAAAACATTTTCATCAGTTTGACAACAGATGTGCTCCAAATACTCAAAACACTACCAAGTACAGAGACACACTCGAAATACTCACAACACAACCAGATACAAAAAAACACACTGCAAATACTCACATCACAACCAAATACAGAAACACGCTGCAAAAACTCACAACACAACCACCATTTGTATAACTGCATAAATGCAGTACAAATACTATTTAACTATAGTAACCATGTTTTATTTTTTGTTTTTTTAACCATGGTTAATTTTTGAAAGGGAAGTTAGCCAGCTTACAAACAAAAACCTCACCTTTCAATCTCACCATGCTCGTCAAGTTTTTGCAGTGCATTTCTGTGTTTTGTCGCAATGTGGGTATTTGCAGCAAATGTGTCGTCAAACTGATGAAGTTGTCTTAATTTGTAGGTGTTGTTTCATTTGCAACGCATTGAGCTCTCTTGACCACCATATGGTTTTGGTGGTGACAAGGACACTCTTTATGAGTCAGTGGCTGCGTCCGGAAACTACTAAATGCTGCCTTCGGACGACACATTTCAAGCTAGAAGGGCATCAGATACCTTCATTTGGTAGATTTTTGAAGGCAGCATAGATGTATCCTTCGCTGCCTTTGATATCCCACAATCATATGTGTTCCATTACGTGATGGTTGAGCAAAAAATAAAAAATAAAGTTGGTGTCAGAAAGTTGCCTTTGGTTGTCAGTTTGTGTATATGTATGTCTCTGACCAACTTTTTGCACTTTTGATGTAATTTCTAGCGAGAAATCAGTATTATAGTAATTGTCATGTTGTGCAGCAGGCAGGCAGGCAGGCAGATGACGATTGTAGAATGAAGTTTTAAACAATATGATTTTAATAATAACAGGCAGACAGGGAGTACATACACAACTAATAATGACTAAGAACGGACGCAGACTACTGGAGAACCGAGGGCTTAAGAAGGGGAGCAATCAAAGGAACTAACAAGTTAATTAATAAACACAGGTGAACGGAATAACAATCAGGAAACAAAGGAAAACTAGGTCACAGGGGAACAAGCCAACTAAAAACTCAATGAACACAAGGACAAAAACTAAACATAACCCTGACATTACACCCCCCTCCCGGAAGCTGCATCCCGTGCCGTAATAGATCCACCGGGGATGGGCGGTGGGCACCCTGGAGGCTACTGCAGGACTGGAACAAGGTGGAGTCAGGGAGGGCCTCCAGGTCGGATCAGGGAACTCGGGAAGCCATGGCGGAGCAGACAGTTCGGGAAGACATGGCGGGTCAGGGAGCTCGGGGGGCCATGGCGGAGCAGACAGTTCGGGAAGCCATGGTCAGGGAGCTCGGGGGGCCATGGCAGAGCAGACAGTTTGGGAGGCCATGGCGGAGCAAACAGTCCGGGTGGCTATGGCGGATCAGGGAGCTCGGGGAGCCCGGGGAGCCATGGCGGAGCAGACAGTTTGGGAGGCCATGGCAGAGCAAACAGTCCGGGAGGCTATGGCAGATAAGGGAGCTCAGGGGACCATGGTGGAGCAGACAGTTCGGGAGGCCATGGCTGGACGGCCTCCAAGGCCTTAACCTCTGGCCCGGACCCTATGGCCATGGGAGCTGGCATGACACGGCGTGTTCCAGAGGGGGCTGGGCGACGAGACTTATAATCTTCCTTTATTTCTTCGACTTCTAAAGTAGAACCAAATAAATAAAGGATGTGATTAATCAGTTCGATCAGGGGATACTCACATACGGGAAGATCGCAACATATAGTTTCGTGGTCCAGCCCCAGCTGAAAACACGCACCTAGAGCAGCATTGTGCCAGCTCAGCTGGTTGGCAAGCTTGAGGAATTCCTTCACATACCGTTCCGACCGCCTTGCCGCAAACACCAAAGCGTGTCCTCAGCCTCTGTCATCTTTAAATTGGTCCATTTTTCTGTCACGTTGTGTAGCAGGCAGGCAGGCAGATGATGATTGGAGATTGAAGTTTTAAACAATATGATTTTAATAATAACAGGCAGACAGGGAGTACATAAACAACTAATGACTAAGAACAGACGAAGACTACTGGAGAACTGAGGGTTTAAAAAGCAATCAAAGGAACTAACAAGTTAATTAATAAACATAGGTGAACAGAATAACAATCAGAAAACAAAGAAAAACTAGGTCACAGGGGAACAGGCCAACTGAAAACTCAATGAACACAAGGACAAAAACTAAACATAACCTTGACAGTAATTAAATATTCACTTAGTTAATGCTAGTTCTATTTTGTTTTAGAACATTAAATTGTTATGCTGCCACAGAAGCACATCCAAAATCAATTTTGTGAGGTGCCTGTATGCGCAAATACTGCCTGCGAAGTCATTACCGGATAAGGCAGCGAGGCAACAAGTCAGCTGCCTAGGTTTTCGGGTGCAATCAATGAATCATTGCTCAATGATTAAATCAAAAATATTAATTCATTTCAAATGCAACATTCTGCTGTGACTTTATTTTTATGACAGAAAACGTAACTTTCAATATTGAATCTAAAATGTAAGTTACTCAGTATAGAACTTTTGTTTTTTGAACTGTTGTATAAAAGCATATATAAAATCACACTCACATGCGTACATGCAAGAAAGTGTTCAGTTTCTCACTGAACTATGTTAAAAATGTTTAATTTTATTGCTTCGCCTTAACCAAGCATGACAGGTTATGAGGAATAGCAGTGGAATTACTTGTGCAAATTGCTAGTGCAACATTCAAGTCACAACAGATTAAAAACAAATAAATGAACATCAATGGAAATAAAAACATTTTAGGTTTGTGTGTTTTCGGGAAGATCTAGGGCAATGAGTTACTTTATTTGCAAACTGCTCTTGGCTATTTCCCCCCACCCACACGCTCTTCCTCCATATCCCCTCACACTCTCTGAGCTGTCCAGCATGATTATGGGCCAAATCACTCCTACCCTGTCATGGCAGTTATTAATGAGGGTATGTATTACTCCCCTAATTAGCTGTGACACTGAACATGTCATCTGGATCAAGATTAAATGTATGACAAACACTACATTCTGATAAATAGATGCCACTTACCCATGGAAAAGCTAAATCTTATATGGTCCCACTTTATATTAGGTGGCCTTAATTACCATGTACTTAGATCAAAAATATAAGTACAATGTACTTATTGTGTTCATATTGCATTCCAAAACACTTTTACTGCCATTGAGGTGGGATACGGGTAAGGTTTGGTGGTATGGGTAGGTTTAAGGGTCAACAGTGTACCAATAAATGTAATTACAAAAGTTAATTACAGATGTAATTGCATACAGGTATTTTATTTATTTATTATTACAATGTAAACACTTTTATGTATTAATTAAAATAAAGTACATAGTAGTTAAGGCAACCTAATATAAAGTTGGACCCATAATGGTGAAAATTACAATTCTTGAGTGATTATGGCAGATGACACAGCAAATAAATCTCCTTTTTTTGTGTATTTCATGAAATACATAAAAGTAAAGCATATTGCGTATACTGTCAATATTGCTTGATTCACCTTCAATGGGCAGAGTTGCACAGCTTCAAGACATAATCTGATTAAAACACCTCTGGGTCTCTTTGCAATACACTGGCTGTGGTGGACCGAAACACAAACAAAAAACAAATATTATTTCATATCATGCATTAAATTCCTACTGTTTATTATTATTAAAATGAAGCCAAAAAGTTGGTGTGTGTGTGTGTGTATGTATAATAACTATGATAACTGTGATAACGAAAAATCTGGTAGGTATTCTATGTGTCACGTATCCTTTTTGTCATCGTGTGTTTTTGTTGTGATTTCACCATGTGCTCCCTGGACTCAGCCCTCTCGTCACCCTAGTCACGCCCTCCTTGTTTCTTCCTGAGTGTTTCATTGTCTTCACCTGTGTATGTTCTGATTAGTTTGTGTATTTAAGTTCCACCTTGGGTTTAGTTCCCTGTCGGTCTTTATTGTTGCATATTGTTGATTAGTGTGTTTCTACGTGTGTGGATATCGCTCTGTGTTCCTGTCTGTTCCTCGTGAAAGTAATTAAAATTAGATTTGTTCCGTACGTTGTATCCTGTCTTCCATCCTGCAGCAACAACGTGACAGAAAGACCGACCCTATAAAGAGAAGATGAGTTGGGCTGAGGACGCTTTGTGGAGACTGCGGCAGGACGGTCGTGAGTTGGAACGGTATGTGGAGGAATTCATCAAGCTCTCCCACCAGGTAGGCTGGCACGAAACTTCTCTTGGCGCTGTGTTTGTTTTGGGGCTGGATGATGAGACAATACGCTGCGAGCTTCCCACTTGTAGTTTCCCTTGATCGAGCTAATCAATCTGATTCTCTATTTAAACGGATCTGATTTTGAAGTAGAAGAAGTTCAGAGTCCGATTAGGTCTCATCCTCCAGTCTCCTCCCAGACACAGCGCAACGCGCCCGCCTGCCCTAAGCCGAGAACCTCCACATACCGTGTCAACGGCTCGAACCGTCAGCCCAGTCCCAAATCCCCAGTCATCCTCCAGAGCTCCACCGCTGTCCTCAGCCCGATGCGGCCGGCCTCATCCCCGCGCTCTAATCCGCCGGCCACCGCCCAGAGCCCTGTCCTCGGGCCGCCACGCCAGCGTCTGCTCGCAAGATGGCCGCCACGCCAGCGTCTGCTCGCAAGATGGCCGCCACGCCAGCGCCTGCTCGCAAGATGGCCGCCACGCCAGCGCCTGCTCGCAAGATGGCCGCCACGCCAGCGCCTGCTCGCAAGATGGCCGCCACGCCAGCGCCTGCTCGCAAGATGGCCGCCACGCCAGCGCCTGCTCGCAAGATGGCCGCCACGCCAGCGCCTGCTCGCAAGATGGCCGCCACGCCAGCGCCTGCTCGCAAGATGGCCGCCACGCCAGCGTCTGCTCGCAAGATGGCCGCCACGCCAGCGTCTGCTCGCAAGATGGCCGCCACGCCAGCGTCTGCTCGCAAGATGGCCGCCACGCCAGAGCCTGCTCGCAAGATGGCCGCCACACCAGAATCTGCACGTAAGATGGCCTCCGTTCCTGAGCCCCCGGCCAAGATGGCCTCCGTTCCTGAGCCCCCGGCCAAGATGGCCTCCGTTCCTGAGCCCCAAGCCAAGATGGCCCCCAAGCCTGAGTCCCCAGTCATGATTGCTGAAATGAACATTATGGACAGGGCAATCCCACTGGAGTTCACTGCTCCTATTATCTCCCTAATTCTCCTGAGCCTCCGCTGGTTCCGTCCAGCCTTCCTGAGCCTCCGCTGGTTCCGTCCAGCCTTCCTGAGCCTCCGCTGGTTCCGTCCAGCCTTCCTGAGCCTCCGCTGGTTCCGTCCAGCCTTCCTGAGCCTCCGCTGGTTCCGTCCAGCCTTCCTGAGCATCCGCTGGTTCCGTCCAGCCTTCCTGAGCCTCCGCTGGTTCCGTCCAGCCTTCCTGATCCTCCGCTGGTTCCGCCCAGCCTTCTTAACCCTCCGCTGGTTCCGCCCAGCCTTCCTGAGTCAAGTCAAGTTGTAGCTGTTTTCCCGAGTCAAGTCAAGTTGCAGCTACTGAATCAAGTCAAATTGCAGCTGCGTTTCCCGAGGCAAGTCAAGTTCCTGAGTCACGTCAAGTTGCAGCTGCAGCTACTGAGCCAAGTCAAGCCACGGCTGTGGTTCCTGAGTCAAGTCACGTCACGGCTGAGTCAAGTCACGTCACGGCTGAGTCAAGTCACGTCACGGCTGAGTCAAGTCACGTCACGGCTGAGTCAAGTCACGTCACGGCTGAGTCAAGTCACGTCACGGCTGAGTCAAGTCACGTCACGGCTGAGTCAAGTCAAGTCGTCATGGCTACATCTCCTGAGTCAAATCAAGTTCCTGGTGCTTTTCATAAGCCAAGACAAAGTCCAGCTCGCCCTCCAGAGCCGGAGCTCTGCCCAGCTCGCCCTCCAGAGCCGGAGCTCTGCCCAGCTCGCCCTCCAGAGCCGGAGCTCTGCCCAGCTCGCCCTCCAGAGCCGGAGCTCTGCCCAGCTCGCCCTCCAGAGCCGGAGCTCTGCCCAGCTCGCCCTCCAGAGCCGGAGCTCTGCCCAGCTAGCCCTCCAGAGCCGGAGCTCTGCTCAGCTAGCCCTCCTGAGCCGGCTCCTCCTTCAGCGCGCCCTCCTGAGCCGGCTCCTCCTTCAGCACGCCCTCCTGAGCCGGCTCCTCCTTCAGCGCGCCCTCCTGAGCCAGCACCTCATCCAGTGCTCCCTAGGGCTGGCAGTATTGTAAATTCCCCCAAGAAAATTTTGGGGGGGGGGCTACCCGCCATGGCCTCCTGAACTGTCTGTCCGGCCATGGCCTCCTGAACTCCCTGATCCGCCATGGCCACCTGAAATGTTTACCCGGCCATGGCCTCCTGAGCCCCCAGACCCGCCATGGCCACCTGAACTGTCTGTCCGGCCATGGCCTCCTGAACTCCCTGATCCACCACCATGGCCTCCTGAACTCCCTGATCCGCCCTGGAGGTACGCCCCTAAGTACCCGGTGTCTGTCCAGCACGGACCTCCAGGGCGCCCACCCCCCACCCCAGTGTATGTGTTACGGCGCGAGTCGCGCCTTGTGAGGGGGGGGGTAATGTCACGTATCCTTTTTGTCATCGTGTGTTTTTGTTGTGATTTCACCATGTGCTCCCTGGACTCAGCCCTCTCGTCACCCTAGTCACGCCCTCCTTGTTTCTTCCTGAGTGTTTCATTGTCTTCACCTGTGTATGTTCTGATTAGTTTGTGTATTTAAGTTCCACCTTGGGTTTAGTTCCCTGTCGGTCTTTATTGTTGCATATTGTTGATTAGTGTGTTTCTACGTGTGTGGATATCGCTCTGTGTTCCTGTCTGTTCCTCGTGAAAGTAATTAAAATTAGATTTGTTCCGTACGTTGTATCCTGTCTTCCATCCTGCAGCAACAACGTGACACTATGATGTTTTATGTCATATAAATTTAAATTTAACACAACATTTTAGATAAACAATATCACTATAAACATGTACAATTCAACAGAAGCAATGTAATTACATCACATTGTGATCCAGTAAATCTGAATAACTAAATCACCTCCAGGACCAAGCTAATTAGCATTTGACTACACATTTTAGAGCCTAAGCAAAGATATTCCATTGTTTGACATAAAAAATTGCGTCATATACACAATTACAACTCCCAATTGCTTTGGACTCTTGGGTGAGGTAACTGCATATCAAATCTCCAATACAGAAGGGCACCTACTGTGCTTTCAAAACTGATGAAAGGTTACCGGTCAAAAAAACGTAGCTTAATTATAGTCTATGGCTATTGGGAATTCATCTGTCACTTACATTAGTGATTAAGGTTTACAGTTTGTCAATCACCTGTGCTCCCCCTGAGCAAACGCACATTGTTTGAACCACCTATTTGACCTCGTCATCAATGGCAGCACAGCATGCCCTTTTCCAACAAAACTTATTGCCAAATGAACTTCAGAATGAAACAGTCTGCGGTAGCCTTTGAACACGTCAGTACAACAGAGACAAAAGGTGATCTTGCTTCAAAGTTCTCGGCTTGTGAAAGGCATCTGAATTGCGGCCCATATACACAATACAAATCACCTTCTCTGTCATTTCCCGTCATCAGTGAAGGCTCCACTAACCCCGACTAGAGAGAGCAGCACACCGGCTGGACTGTCCAGAGGTATCAGAACGCTTTCTAAATTCAAATTCCTCACTGGACTGGTAAGGCTTGTGGGGGGATGGAAAGAACTGGTCGTCAGGCTCAATATATAACCCTGATCCCATTAGAGACAGACCCGCAAAATTGAAGAGAGGCATTATGAGGTCTTAGCGTAAGACAGCAACCAGAGGATTGTTTGATGGAGGTCAGAGAGGCTCTCCCATGCTGCTGAAGCACACATTTTGTTTGAACCTCTCGAACAGATTTGCTCTAGGCAAAATGTATCATTTCCAGATCTGAACCCACCGAGACACGAACCGCGCAGGGGCAGGTGACTGATCTGGTTCTGCTGCTTGTCTGTTGGGTAATACTGCATGCATGAAAACACAGGTCTGTCCATGATACAGTGGAACAAAGTCTCTCTGTAGCCCGTGGCCACTTTTAATCTGCAAACCCTCAGCGGTCCCAGTGGTATCAGAGGTGTATAATTAGCCCCCCGCTTCCTGTACCAGACACCGTGGTTTAGAGTTGACTATTTCTACCTGCTTATTGATTGTTTGTATTTGCATTGTTTTGTCTGGGAGATGTTACAAGCAGATTTCAATAGAGTCTGTAAAACCAAAAAAAAACAAAAAAAAAAACACTTTTTTTCATGTCAAGATTAATATACTTCACTCGTTAACAGTGCTTCTGTGATTTCTGAATTACGTTGAAATAGAATAAAAAATGTTGCCTATACATAAATAATACATATTCTCAGTCAGACCATTTACCCTGTTGTGTATAAAAGTTTTTTTTTTTTTTTTTTTTTTTTTTTTTAACGTGCATTCAAATTCCTTTAATTATCCATCATTGCGTTCATTCATATGCTTCTTAGTCAAAATCAATCAAATCAAAAGAAGAAGCGCTATGCCTGGGGTGAAAGCCAGGATCCAGCATATGTTGAAAATCATAAACATGTCAAAGAGAGTTTGTTGATCCCCAATGCTTTACAAGAAAATAAAGCATAACAAGGAGAGAAAATAAGATGAAAAATGAACGGCATTTACACCATACTGTAATCCTGTAGTGTTTGTTATGCAATGTAAAACAGCAGAAAACTCCTACTATCAATCTGTAACACCAGAGTAATCTGAAGTTCTCAAGCACCTTCGGCCCGTTCGCATGCCCAACTTATTTAACGTATTTCAAGCACACTCTCCTATCTTACTTTTAATTAATTCTATAAATCATTATTAATAACCTTTAAAGCTTCCCATCTGCATGCCTGTAATCACCATAGTCAATCTTTGGTGTCAGTTTTGATTGCCAATCCATGTCCTCCTCTAATTGACCTTGTCCACTGAGGGAAGAGGAAAGCGAATTGCCTTCCCTTTGATAGTCGATTTATTCCTGCGCTGAATGATGAGTGCTTAGATTTTGTTCTGAAAATTTAATTAAATCTTGTCTCTTTGAGAGGCAGAACGAAATACCAGAAGCAGGTGAGCACGGGGTTAAACCATAAGTATATATTATGTGACGATGTGATATTATGGATCTTTTCAGATCCATTTAAATTCATTTTCAAAGATGCAGTTAGAATCATGAAAGCTTATGTCTGGCAATAAGGAAGCTGCTTGTCCAACAACGGCTTTAGTTTTGTTAGTATTCCATCATAGATTTTATGGGTCATGTATGAGGCTTCTTATTGTTCCCAAGCTGTTAGAATTGCCATTAAGGCTTAGAGTATCTATCCATTTGTTGAGAAATGTTTTTAATAGCAACCATACCCATGTGATACTGAAGCTGAACAGAATGTTTGTGCAACAGTGCTTTACCAGATGTGCACCCCCTGCTGGCCTCACTAACATCTATTCCAACAGGAACCATAGCTTTCCCAAGAGATCTCCCATCCTGGTACTGACAAGGCTCAACCCTTTTTAGCTTCACATATGCAGTTAAAAGCTACAGGTTAATAGCTATTGGCTTTTACAGAAGATCCCGTACATCCCTGGGCCATTTTATAGTTTTCCATTTTCCACTTTCATAAATAAAGGCAATATAGGCGGTGAGAAAAAATGCAGAACCGACCAAGCTGACACGTCACCAACATTACTGTATTTTACATGTTTTTCTTGGTCATCAGTTATGATGTGCATAAAGGCACATGCTGCATTGTGTTTGTGCTGCATCAATTTGTCTTTTACTCACCAGTGTTATGTGACTGAACAACACTTGTCAAGGGGACAAGCAGTTTTATTTAACTGAAACAACTTATTTGGTTTAGCACGATTGCACACATTTGTTATATAACAAGGACAAGAGATTAATCTTTGAACATCTTTTGAGAGAGCTTGCTGTTTGGAGAAATTAAGTTTCAATTAAATGTACATTTTTTGTTTAATGCATAGTTTTATGTCTTCATTTTCATGGATAAAAAGTCAATATAAAAATCTAAAAACAATCACATATACTTCAATTAGCTAAATTATTCAATGCAATACAATGATGGTTGTTTTTTCAGTAAGGGAAAATTCTGTCACCATTTTGTTACCCTAATGTCATTCCAAGACTTTCAATCATCTTTCAGTCACAAATGAAAATATACATATTTTTCTTTTTAAAGATTCATTTCTGTCTTTTCTTTTTGCCTTTATTTAGGAAGAACTGTGTAAGTAAGACAGGAAGCGAAGTGGTAGAGAGAGAAGGGGGTGGGATCGAGAAAGGTCCATAAGCCGGGATTCGAACTCGGAACGCCCGCAGCGCAACGGCACTATATGTCGGCATGCAAGAACCAATATGGTGGCTTCTCACATGTCACACAAACACGTTCAAGCTTTTATTTACCATATCTGAAACGTTCTTTTGAATACTGATGACATAATTTTCATTTTTGGTGAACTATTCCTCTTAACAGCAAGAATAATACCTTACATGACACAAAAATGCTAAAATAGATGTTTTGGCTAAAGATATTACTGGGAACAAGGAAACAGACTTGCTCACTCCAGGTCACAAACACACACACACATCTGAAGGTGGCCAGTAAGCTATAATAGGAAGTGGCCAGTAAGATATAATAGGAAGCTGTCAAAAACCTCTATTTTAAACCCCTCAGAGTGTTGACATAGATGTAGGCACACGAAAAGGACTTGATGGGAATCAACTGTTTCATTATTTCAGACAAGGTCCCCACGGCACAGATATATCAAACATCTTTCATTTGAGCCTTGCATGTGTCAGGGGGTTGTTGAGGTGTTGGAATATGATATGCAAAGCCTTGTTTTAGCCTGATGGGAAAGCCATGTCTTTCTCCTCAGGCGTGTGGCCTGGGACTCATCCAGCATGCAGCTACAATGAAGGTTATATAACCTGGCCTAGGGAGCCACTAGATCCGAGCTCTGTGTGTGAGTCCTGGGCCTGGAGAGATTTCACCGGCTGATGGAACTATGTCAGGCTCGTATGAAAGGATCAGCGGTGTAATTTATTAAAATACCCACAATGGGCTTGGAGGTGGTGGTAGTAGGGGAAACCGGCACAAGCGTTTGCTCCAAAACTGCCATTTAGAGGAACTGGCAAAGGGTCATAAATCCTCATCACAAGCACAATGTCCGACCTGTCATTCAGCTCTTATTGCGGAAGGAATTTAATTAGAGCTGGACTCTTTGCGTGTTTAAATGGGATGAGTTGATTTGCACGTCAAACTATAGCGATGACAGCATTAGCACGAGACTTATAATGGCATGCATTTTCCAGCTATCAAGCTTAGTTACACCGCACTGAACAATGAGCTTGTTTGCTGGAAAGGCTTGGATTCACATGAGAAATTAGCATATTAGTGATCATTTGCAGTTTCTTCTGCTGCCCACATAATGCTCTATATTTGACCCGCAATGGATTTCACAAACCTCCAAGGACGTTTCTCACAGATGTCTGTCTGTTGAAATTAATTGCATTTTCTTAAACCCCTGAACTGATATATATATTTATATTATATTATTATATTCATTAATATTCATTATTGGCAGCAAAATAAAGTTAAAACAGTAATATTATGAAATATTCTTAATATATTTTAAAATGTAATTTATTCCTGTGAGGGCAAAGCTAAATATTCCAGTCTTTAGAGCCACACGATCCTTTAGAAAGAATTCTAATATGCATATATAGCCTATGAACATTAGACAACAAAACACAAGATGAGTTTAGTGCAGAATACCTGAACTTAATTGTGCTTCAAGTCTAAATGAGGACACACACCAAGTTAGTAAGTAGGTGGGAGTGCTATTTTCTTTCAATCTCACAATCACGTATACTTTTATTACAGTTGAAAAGAGACGTTTTATGCAGTTCTCAGATTTTAACTTTTTTTTAGATTTCATGATTTGTTTGTGGTTTCTATCTCTAGAGTCCTTGTGTAAAGATGCAATTAACACCGATCACTGTCATGATCGCTGTAATTTCCCGTTTAGAAGTTCTTTGACAATCTACTTTTATTTCCATCCATTCCTGAAACAACCAGGTACAATTCCCAGGTAATGCACATTCTCCCTGTGAACACCCAAAGCCTCTCCCAGCATTAATAGCTCCTCAGGAGAGGGCCTGTACATCAGACTTTATCTCCAGAGGAGACGAGCAAGCCAAATGAAGGCTCGACTTGAGAACAAGCCTACCTTGCCATCTCGTGGGGATGCTCGGAGAACATTAAGTGAAACATCAGTAATGTGAAAAACAAATGGGGGGATGCGAAAACCCCTTAAGAATTGCTGCGCCAGCGATTCATCAGACCCCACTATAAATCTCCAAAACTCTCAGTTGGGGCGGAGACGAGAAATGTGTGAAGGAGAGAGAGAAAGATGGCGAGATAAAGAGAGAGATGAGGTGGCACAGAGGAACTTCCTCCTGCTGCTACTCGCTTTCCGTAACGGTGGATGATAAAATTGGCTCATTTAAGGGGAAATATATGGGTGTGTTGTCTCTTTGGGGTGTTTTGTAGAACATTTAGGAGCTCATCTTCACATGAGAGCTCTTGTCTCCAGACCAAGCTGTTCTTCAGGCAAGGCTTTAATTGGGCTGCTGATGCCGTTCATTCGTTTTGCATTGGAGTTTTCCATTTAAAGTAGGCGCCAACACGATTTGGATAAAGACAAATGAAGTTTGTTCTGTGCTCGGGAGCGATGGGATCGGTGTAATAAAGATGCATTAGGAACTGAAGTAACGCGTCTTGGCAATGTGTCACACAGTTGCGGCCCATGGGAGAGGTGGGCAGGAGCAATCTCTCACTGTAGGCTCTCATTGCCTCTTGTCAATCAAATCGGTGCATATGATAATGAAGTTCAGCATTTTGGGTTTCGTGCTGCATGAGAGCCATCCTCTCAGCGGAACAAGCCCCATCTGTTATTTCAAACACCTAGAAATTACTGTCATGTAACTTTAGCGAATCCCATACTAATATCAGTGACAAGCTTACATGGATATTATTTGGCTGATGTACAAAGAAAACAAGCAATGTTTGGGACTGAGCAACGAGCAGGAGATAAAAGCACCCACTCCAGTCTCCATTATGCTAAGCTTGTTTCACCCACACAATAGCGGCGGAGGATATTTCAGAGCGGTGAGCTTCGGGGCCTCTGCAGGACCTCCAAAGGCTGTTATTTTATGTTTGGATCAGGTAGAGCTGATCAGGCTTCAAAAATAACTCTATAAGGCATGTACATTTATAGTTTAGGCATTTGGCAGACGCTTTCATCCAAAGTACACATTTGATCAATTCATGCACTTCCTGGGAATCAAACCCATGACCTTGGCATTGCTTAAACCGTACTCTACTGTTTGAGCTAGAGCAACGTGTTTGATTTTCTTTTGTTTGTTTTGTTTTGTTTTAGCTTAAGATATTCATCCAGAGAGGAATGTTCCCACCCTTATGCCTCATGGCTTCTTGTCAAAGAAACAAGTGAAGGCCTTTCTCTAAAACAATGATAAATAAATTTGAATACACAAATCAGTGGTTACCGGTTAAAATGTCACATGCCATTTAACACCTCAGTAGGGCTGACTGAGCTGTCTAAAGATTGGATATGAGTCCAAATATTCATTCCCTCTGAAGCATTGCCCATTCTCATTGGTCATTTGGGTTTGCCTGGCCTCATTTGCCGGTTAATTGCATTCTATACTTGAGCTAAAGACCTGTCATCTGTTTCTGTGGTCCCATTTATCTTACAAATAACCTACAGAAGGTGTGCCGCACCACCTCGCTATGCTAAATGAGAGACTTTTTATATTTAGTGAATTTGGAGAGCGTTTGCCCTAATTTTCTTTTACTTATTCCCCATGTATTACATTAGTGACAAAGTGTTCTTGTTAAAATGTGCCTCGTGTTTGATACATATTTTTAAAATAAAGAATGGATGGATGCCTTCACAAAGTCTCCCCGGATTTTTGTGCTAGACTTGATAATTATGCATTTTTAATGTATGCGGTAGTTTCAGAAGCAGCGTGAGACTCCTTATTGGAGGTAGATTAATTACAGATACAAAACAATCTAACATCCTGTGCTGAGGGTCCATCAGCAGCTGCACCTCTCTTTCTGCAGTGTTCATCAAGACGATTTTCACCGCGATCAAGGAAGTGGCTAATTCAGAGGTCTGGCTGCCATCAAGCAGGCGGTGTCACGCTGGGACGGGATGCTGCGGACATAACGTAACAGGTCGGGGAAGACTGGCGTGTTTTACGTGACTGTGAGTGAATTTCGTGCAAGTTCATCTTTATTTCTTTACGTCCTCCTCCGATCGGGGCTCATCCCGCTGTGCGCGCTGTCCCTATTCCTTGTAATTATGTAAATGACACATTAATGAGGTGTAATTCAGAATTCATAAAACAGCAGGGATAAACTGTTAAAAGACACAGCTTCTTAATGAGCGGGAATGTGTGTTTCATCATTGAACTGGCTGCTATGCTAATTGTTTACCTACCACTGTTTCTTAAATGCAGCACATTTATACCCAGGTCATAGATATTTATGACAATTTTGAATCACTTAATCAATCAGGTGAAATGTTAGCCATGCTAAATACCATCTGTGCTCTACCATCTCTACAGGAAGCAGCATGGCATTACAGCTTGCTAGCAGCTAAAAATGGTTGGGCGCCCAGAGCTTAACCTAATAAGTCACTAGTGTCAGTGATTTACCAACTCTTGCATATGTTTCAGAGCCCTCCTGCGGTTTAGGGGACTCTGACTGTCTTCTGGCTGCCAGTGAAATGAGAACGGTTTCAGTGTGGAAGGTGATGGCTGACCTCTGGTTTAGCAGAGAGGGACAATCAGAAAAGATATTCTGATACTCTGTCTGAAACTGAGCAAAGAAATAGCTCCCTCAACACAGACTTCGGTGTTCAAAGAAAGCTACATATTATTTTATTTTTTTCTGCAATAAAACACAAAAATATAAGACAATTATCTCATTAAAATGCAAATTTATCTTTTAATAATGATATTCCAAAACTGACAAGCTTAACCAACTGTAGAGAACCCTAAAAAATCAAATCAAAATGTAACATATTTTTTGAAAATACATTTATTTCTCTAAAAACAATGACATTTGGTTTCGGCTTCAAGGCCTTTATCAGTGCAACAGCTGGACAAATCACACACATTATTATTTGTTATGCTTTACAAATAATCCAACAGCCCACACCCAACAAGCCAACCATGAGGGTCTATGGGACCCTCCCAAAAGGACAGAACAGATCTCTGGTTACAACAGTGACCAGGTAAACTTTATGACCCAGTGGAATTCAGAGAGTTTTTACCCTCACTTAATTCACTTTGAAACAGACACATACTGCCCATAGGACTTCTTTTATTAATTTGTAGACAAACCTTTCTATGAAAGAACATGCATATCCCCAGGTCATTGTGTGTATTATTACTGTTTTTGTATGTTGTCTTTTCTATTGTATAATATTTTATGCATGTTTTATAATAGAATAACTCATTAATGTAACCTCACCTTACCATTTTTGGTTCTATGAATTTGTATTTTGATGATCTAAATGACAGTGCACATTATATGTTCATACCTATGCAACATAAACGGTAACACATTAATATAGGGAACATTTCTCACAATTAACTAGTTACATTTTAGCATGCTTATTTTTTATTATTTTTACCCAGGTGCTGTGTTATTTTTTTAACCCAAAAGCTGGGTTCAACTTGTTGGGTCATTTTATTGAGTTATTTTATTTTATTTTACCCAGGTGCTAGGTAGGTTTTCTGTAACTAAGCTGCTGGGTTATTTTTTTAATACCTAACCGCTGGGTTGAGCCTGTCTCTGCTGGGATACAGTCAGTCAGAGTGCGGACTTTTTGAGTCCTCTACAGGAGAGACTGTCTCTTATTGCTGCCGATTTGCACTTCTTAAGTGAAATAAAGGTTTGTATACATTTTATTTTATTAATAAAGTCTTTACTGTGCTGTAAATTGTGTTATTTAATGCAACGCAACATAAGAATGAGATGCCATTCAGCTGCGTTAGCAGTGGTTGTTTTGCAGGATGGAAATGCCTTTTGCCTTGCATAAAATAAATTGATTTTATTAGTTATTGAGTGTAATCTTAAAATATGTTCTCTAATGTCAATAGTTTGTTTATGGGCAGTTTTTGGACTCAGTCATGGCATCTTTCAGCTACTAGTGAAACACGAGGCCACGGTCTGAAGTTCTCACAAGAATTAGCACTATTTCTGTATGTGAATACACTACAATTAAAATTCTACTTTTGAATGTTACATTTTTTATTTCTAAAATGCTTGTTAAACGAGTTTAAATGTGTGTAAAATTGTAAACTATGCTACATTCACCCAAATAAATTCAATTTATCTTGTATTTTGTCCATGTGTTCTTGCTTAATAATAACTGTTCATCTTTTGATTATTGCTGTTGCCTCTAGTAATTCTGTGTGTGTGTTTTAACCAGCAATATAATGATTTTAGTTGACTTAAATAAAATAACCCAAGTTGGGTTGTTTTTAACCCAGCATTTTTTTGAGTGTATTATTATAACTAAGTATATATATATTTCAGTGGAAAACAATTTTATAATAAACTAACTTTTTTTTTTTTTTTTTTTAATGCCATATATAGTTTGGAGGTACAGTGAGAGGTTTCTAAAAAAAAAAAAACCTTTCCTCGGAGTAAAAGGTTCTCAGAGTTCTCTGTGCAAAGGTGATGTGATTTCACCTTGAATACATCATGCATGCAATCACCTTATACACACTCCACAATAAATCAGTCAGAACAGACTAAATGCCTTTTCACATGGGATGTGGCATTCTTGAGTGTCTAGTTCATTTTCAGTGGGATACATGAGGAAAGTGGCAAAATGTGAGCTTCAGTGGTTTCACTGGTGGCACAAGCACAGCTCTTTTCAGCAGGCGCCAAAGAGACACATATTTTATCTTTTTGTGAGCAGCAGCGGCAGCCACATCGACTTAACCATTATTACCAAATGATCATAGAACATTTTACTGAACTCATATCAGATCCGACTCATCACTGCACAGAACGCTTCCACAAGGAAAGAATACGGCAGCCACATGGCGATTCCACTGCTTGCCTCATCCTGTGTGAAAGGGCCTTAACGGGACTAACATCCATTTTTCAAAGTGTTAGAACTACTGTCATATATCTTGTTGTTTTCTAAAGTCTTATTCTCACTTTTCTTCACGACCCCAGTAGAGCAGCGCAGTGTTAAGGTAGTGTATATGATAATCACAAAGTCGTCAAGTACATGTTAAAAAAGAGAGAAAGATGGTGGTAAATATGTCAAGAATTATTAAAGATTATCACTCAAATGATGGTGTTGCTCCTCAGTTTGAAAGGAAGCAGCACAGATTGTTGTATTTTACAACCCTCTACAAAACACCTCACCGCACATAGTCTGAGTAAATCAATTAGGTGTAAAAATGGCATGTATTAAAATAACACCATAAAAGCCCTGTCATAGAGGACTGGTTTTAGACTTTAATTAGACAGGGTTAACAAAAAGAGAACGACCCATAGACTGCACCTATCTCCACTGTGACCCCAACTAAAGGGTGAATTCAGTGGGCTGTCGAATGGCCAATTCCTCATTTGATTAATGTGTCCATGTCCATGGGGTAATTCTGGCAAGGTTCTTGTCTGACATGTCTGGAAAGTCCAGCTGTATTCATAGCAAAGAAGCACTTAATTCAAATGAGCTGATCTGAATTGCAAATAAAGCTAGTTTAATAGGGCTAAGGTCTGGGAGCATGTGTGTCAGAGTGTACGTGTAGTTTGTGCGCACGCTTTGTGTGATTGTGGTGTATATGTACAAACATCACTTTATCTGTCTTTGCATATGTTTTCTAAGATGAAATGGACAGAAAGCTATACTTCAGTTTGTAGCGAAATCACCGGACATTTTCTAAGCATTACTTTTCAGCATGCTTGACATATATTGCAGTGTTGCCCTCTGATACGGATTGTATTATTTTACCTGCTCCTTGTAGAGAGACACTGTGAGAAGTTCTGTTCTAATCAAAATGTAAATTGCACGGCATTGTTATCTTATGATGTGTATTGCACTCCTCGGCCCTTCTGTTAGTCCTCCACTGTACAGTTGAAATTGTACTGGAGTGCATTTGAAATTGCACCTTGCCAATAAAATATAATATTTACTGATCCCCTAAAGTGTCAATGCCATCTCAGACTGCCATTAAAACACCATTATATGACGCCTGGAGTAGATAATGATTTCAAAATGAGAGCTGGCAGCTCACTGATATGCTAATAAAAATCAATTAATAGTGAAGAATTTGGATGGATTGAGCAATAATGTTTTGCAATTGTTTGGACGGACAAACAGTTATGAGCTGACTGTGGCAGAGAGATCAAAATGTACAGCACAAGCACAACAACATGCTAGATATGATGTAGTCTTGACTATCCAGATCAGTGAAATGCTGTTACACATGCAATTACACATGCATGTTTTGATTTCTGTGCAACGGGGGAAATGTTTAACAGACGTATTGCAAATGAGGAAATGGACTAAATTTAAATCCTCCAGATCAAAACAAGAATGTGAAATAGTTAGGGTTATTAATCAATGCTGTTGAATGAGTAACAGATTCAATGACTTACTCAAAAAGACAAACAATTCAGTTCAAGCTGTATAAAAATAGTAAGAGTACTTAGGTAATTGTCAGGGTTCGTGTGTGGGAGGAGGAGTAGGGACGAGGAAATCATACAAAATGTGCTTTAATAAAAATAATCCAAACGGGAACAGGAACAAACTGGAACAGCCAGGAAGACACAATCCAACACGACATAAACTAACATAAGGTAACATAAAGTGACATTAAGAATGGACAAGAAACAAGTAACTGAACCAAACTTATATAGGAACACTAATGAGACACAGACAGGTGTACGTGATTAACAAGTGACGACATAAGAAACGGAACAGGAAAGACCAAATAAGGACACATGAGAGAAAGACCAACAAAACAGTCCACAGGGGTGTGACATTACTCCCCCCTCCCGTAAGGTGCATCTCACGCCGTAACAAATACACCGGAGAGGGGGGGTGGGCGCCCTGGAGGCTCGTGCAGGGCAGACACAGGAGGGAGAGGAAGTACGCCTCCAGAGCGTATCGGAGAGTTCAGGGAGCCATGGCGGGTCAGGGAGTTCATTGAGCCACGGCGGAGCATACAGTCCAGGATGCCATGGCGGGTCAGGGAGCTCGGGAAGCCACGGCGGAGCATACAGTCCGGGATGCCATGGCGGGTCAGGGAGCTCGGGAAGCCACGGCGGAGCATACAGTCCAGGATGCCATGGCGGGTCAGGGAGCTCGGGAAGCCACGGCGGAGCATACAGTCCGGGATGCCATGGCGGGACAGAGAGCTCAGGAAGCCATGGCCGAGTACACAGTCCGGGCAGCCATGGCGGATCAGGGAGCTCGGGTAGCCATGGCCGAGTACACAGTCCAGGCGGCCATGGCGGGGCACACAGTTCATGAGGATAGCCCCCCCCCCACAAAATTTTCTTGGTGGAAATAAGGGTATTGTCAGCGCGGGAGGGTACAGGAGGACTGGGCTTAGGAGGCGCCGGCACAGGAGGGCGCTCTGGAGGCGCCGGCACAGGATGGTGCTCGGGCAGCGCGGGCTCTGGAGGACTGGACGCGACCAAAAAGAAACAAGTAACTGAACCAAACTTATATAGGAACACTAATGAGACACAGACAGGTGTACGTGATTAACAAGTGACGACATAACAAGAAACGGAACAGGAAAGACCAAAAAAAACACATGAGGGAAAGACCACCAAAACAGTCCACAGGGGTGTGACAGTAACAAGCTATTCTGAATTCAACTACTTGTTTCATTCCTGAATGAATTGGTGTTTTAAACAATTTATACACAGCACAGATGAGTGAATAATTCAAAACATAGCAGTCACATGATTCCTTACTAAATTAATCAGTTTTTGAATGAATGAATGAATGAATTAATGAATGAATTGTTTGAAATAATAATCAAGTCACTAAAATCAAAGATTAGATTAAAATCAATATTTAAAATAAATAAATACATAAATAATCACTTGAAAAATCACTTGTCCCATCTACTGGCATAATGATGGACCCTGCACAAATTATTCACACCAGTTGGTATTTTTGTGTTGTAACAGCTATATTACCAATGTTTCTATTTAATGCCCCTAATATCCTCATATAACATAATAATGTAACATTAAGCATGTTACAATGTATCAATAAATTTACCTGCACATTTATCTTAAGGGGAGCATATTACCCCGTGTCCCTCTATCACACAACCAATGTGTGATTAAACAATGTTTTACAGTAACATTATAACAACGTTGGCAACATGATTAATGGCATAGCAAGCAGCTACACAACAACCACATAAACTACACGCTGTAATCATCCCCCTCGTCAGCCTTCCATCAAGTGATTTCAAAAGTGATAAATAAAAATAGGCAGTTTAGCCATGGATTGTCTGTTAATCGTTTTGGCATTTTTGCTCCAATGTGCCGTGCATTTCTTCCAGAGTAGGATTTGCATTTGCATGTTAATGAAGGTTAAGGGCAGAAGCCACTAATTACAATCCAGCAAAGTTCTGCCTAATGGTCCACTAAAGACACAGCATAGTTCCCATAATTCCATTATGCAAATAGCACCAAGGGTTGGAAGCCCACAACCTGGGCAGACCTTAAAGGGACCTCATGTCTGGCATCTGCCAAATGAATACAAACTCTCCAAGCTGAATTACTGTGGCACAGCAGGGAGGCTGGGAATTCACTTTAATTCATAATACTGAGTAAACATTAAAGCTTTATGCTTAAAAAAAAAATCAGAGAATAAAACCTCTCTCAGACATTCTGAATGTCGGTAATAGCACAAAAATGGTAGTACACTGTTCTCCTTAGCTGATTATTAGTATGCAGAGCTGGGTAGATTGCTTACCAATTTCAATCCGTTACTGATTCCAAATTACATGACAAAAAATTGTAGTTAGCAATACAATTCATTACATTACACATTTTAGGTAATGTAATTAGACTACGTTTGATTCTTTTAGATTATTTTTGATATATGTCAATCAATCTCATTTTCACATTGATTTAAGCAGGATAAACTTGTACCATATTAATATAAAATAGAGAAAGTAAAAAAAAAAATATATATATATGTATATATATATATATATATATGTATTGTGGTTATCAACAACATGAAGTGCATTAAATATTATATTATGTCAAGGTTTCCCAAACTGGGTTTGTGAAGGAACTGCAGGGGGTTTAATAGCTAATAAAGAATTAAATCATAAAAATTATAAAGCAAATCATTTTAAACTTAATACTACTACTACTACTACTACTACTACTACTAATAATAATAATAAACGTACTAAAAATATATTTCATTTGTATACCTGCATGTCATGTGACAATAACTGTCACACCCCTGGACTATTTGTATTGTTTTTTTCCCTTATGTGCCCATATATGGTTGTTCGTGTGTCTGTCCTCGTTGTGTCATTATTAGTTAATCATCATCGCCTGTCTGTGTATCATTAGCCACCCTTTATAAGCTGTTTAAGTTCTATGCTTTGTGTCTGGTCTCGTCAATGAGTATGTCTATTCCTGTTTTACCTGTGTGGGTTTACCTGTGTGGATTATATTAAAGACTTTCATTGTATTTCATCTTTGTGTTGTGCATCTCACGTGTTGTGATGATAACTAACTTCAACTATTAGCATGCAAATGTGATATTGTGATGTTCATTATTAAAATATTTATTTTAAAATCTCAGGAGTACTGCATATTAAAAATAAAAATATTAAATAATGTGTTCATCAGTAGTTGATGCAATGCTAAAACGTTTCTTAAACCTGAAATATTTTTTTTTGTAAATCAGTGGTCAAATGCTGTGTGGCTGCCTGACTAATGACTGGTCTGTGTGTGAATATCCACAAAACTAGAAGACTTTCTAAGTGTATATAAGCAGGCAGGCTATTTTAGAAATGAAAATTTAAAAGATGGAAAAGAGGAATTGGAGAGAATCAATAAATTACTAATTATCGTTACTGTGTAAATAAGTAATCATTTGATCCATAAAAAAATGTAATCTGATTACTAGCATTTTAAACTGTAACTTAATCTAATTACAAGTACTTAATTTTTAGAATCTGATTACGTAATCCAGATTAAATGTAATCAGTTACTACCCAGCTCAGTACGTAAGTCTTAAAAGGAATGGAAGGAAACCAAATAGTATCACATTTTTTTTTTTTTTTTTTTTTTTTTTTTTTTTTTTTTTACAATTCAAGGTTTTTGATACATACCTACACAATTCCAGAAAAACAGCACACCTCTCGCATGCCTGGACAGCTACTATGAAGCCAAATAAAATAATTAAGACCCTCCCCCCTCTCAAACACTGAGGAACATATGGCTCAAGTTCTAAAGTAGCTTCAGAGACATAATGTAGGGTGGCATTGCCAGGGACTAGTGGATGCCATGGCATGACAGTCACTAAGCTAAGTCCATAACCCCGCGCATCTGCCTCCAAGAGAGAAATCTTTCATCTGAACAAGTCCATATGGCCAATTATGAGAGACATCCAGGGAGAATATTTGGCTTTATTATTTTTGTTACCTTTTAACTGCCAAGGGAACAGGTCTGCATAAAGTATGTTTAGGGATGGAAAGTCAAAACAGTTTAATGGTGTTTTATAGCTTAGGTAGGGGGAGTCCTAGTTTTACCCTTGTGATGAGGAAAAGTAGGATTTTCTGGTCATACATCTGTAAGAAAATCTGAGCAAATAAATAAATAAACTACAGAATAATGTAAGTACAGTCAAATTCGATAGCTTCAAGGCTTTAGACAGCAGCCTCTTATATTCATGATTTAACCTTGCTAGCAAAGCAGGGTGAACAGAGGACTCAACCCTGCAGCTAATGTTCTCTCTCTTTTTTTTTTCCCCACAAAAACCAAAAAAAACAAAAACAAAACAAACATCTGACCTAGCACTCCTACTGTCTGTTGTGCTTTCATGCATGTTTTTCAATCTTTTACAGTCTGACACCAGACAGGTTATTCATTCATAACAAGGATATGAATGTGCAGTTGAGCACACATAAAATCTTGCAATAGCAGTGGGTTATTGAAAATGGTGTAATACTTCCTGAGGACTTGCAAATCCTCTCTGGCCCAAAATGTAATAACACTGTATTGAAGGGAAAGTCGAGTGCATGATAGTTATAATAATTTAGATGAGCCTCTTGCATGTTACATTGTGTTTCAACGGCATATGATCGCAAGTTTTCAATGAATACTGAAGTGCAAAGTTCTTCATACTTCAAATGTAGCTTTATTCTGAATCGTTGTTTGGTTATCATGAAGTAAATAATAAAAAGAGAGAAAAACAGCCCAAGACCAAGTGCTTATTTCCTGTCTATTGACCAGCCAACAAGTGTTGGCCTTCAGAAACAGATGCTTTCATATCCTTGTAGGTAATAATACATGAAGTATTCTCGTAAAACTTAATAGCGATGTTTTTCTCTGCCAGGCATCTAGAGCAATGTCCTTTTGTCAATGGTATGACTGAATGTGTACGGACTGAAGAAAATAGGCTACGTTGATGTCAATGGAATTAATTACCAATAAAAAAAGGGCGATCAAAAATCATTGGCACATTACAGCTAGTCCCTCCAGGTTAAATAGTCGCACAGTTAAACTACATATGCGCCAATAAAATAACACAACCTTGATTATCTCAAGGAACACACACTTGACAGTGAAAATAGCCTGTCTGCTGCAATCACACAAATAATAAATCCAGCGAGTGATGAACGTAACACAAGGTGAGTATTGCATTGAAAAAATCTCGTAACTGTCTTGCAAAAGTGAAACCGCATTTGGGCTCAAACAGCCCTTCTTTGAGTAGCTTTTTCTTTGCAATTTAAAAACAAAATGTGTAACCTCCCAGGAATTCCCTTGGAAACAAATCGACAATAACAAAGGTTTTATCCAAAGTGATCTTGAACAAACCTCATGGAGTATGCATTTTCACATTGTTCAAGGGCAATGTGTTTGAAACAATAAAGGCTCTGGTGTCATTGTAAACGACTGTGTGGCGCTGTCACATTAAAGGCGGCAAATGAAAAAGCAGGAGAAAGAAGGAAACGGCTCACCTCCCTCCCCTCTCGTCTGTAGTCTAACCACACATACTGTAGGTCTCAACTTGTTAAACCTGATATGTGATGCTGGGTGAATAGCAATGTGCTTATTCTCAGATGCTGTTGCTTGGTGCAATTCAGTGGAGTCATTCTCTATTAGAGCTGAGATGAAGAGGACTCGTCCTTTCTGACATTGACTCAGCTGCCATTAGCACGGCCGACGGTTCATGCTAACGGTTCTCTCTTAGCCGGTTTCCCTCGTTTCTTGTGCGGGTTGTTCTTTCAGTGTTTTGGTTATACATTACTTCCTTTCGTTTGAGTTTGTGCTCAACAAATTTTTATTGCTGTGTGTGGTGTAAATGATCCCTCACTATATCTCAATCTGAGATTATTTTGCATGCAGTTGGAGTCACTATTTGGAGAGCACGCTGATACCGAGATGCTGGGAAAATATGTTGATTGATCTCAATGGAGTGATGTAAATGACATCAGCATGTGTGTTCGATAGCATAAAAATGAGGTTATGATTGATTCTTCAGATGAGATCTGCCTAGGGTCCATTAAGCCACAGATCTGATTAGTGCATCTGTAAAATGGCCTATCAACAGAACGAAAAAGCACTTACATTCAGCGTTTTTTAAAAACAACACTTTAAACCTATACATAAAACATTAGTTAACCCTGTTAATATGTATTCTTGGAAGATTGATTCCTTACAGCAGGAGAACAGGCAATATATGCAAGAATAAAGTTTGAGAGCTCTCTTTTATAGCACATTCTCTAAAAGCTAATAAATGTATGCAGTAAATCAAATAATGTAAGGTATTACTTTCAAAAGACAGGAGAGCAGGCTACACACCAGCGGTAATTCAGCAGCTCTTCATTTGTGCTGTTGGAAATGAATCAGCGAAGTCGGTTATCGCGTGATAAGTTTAGCTGTAAAGAGATTAAGAGCTCTAGGCAGAGACGGAAGGCTGGATTAAAGCCACGTTAAACAACCTCTTGTGCGACTTCAGCGCTTATACAAATTCTGTGCTTTCCACCTTTTGTGCGCCTTCTGCTTTCAGGCCTCGGAAGAAGATACTACTTGCGCCGAGCTAAATTCTACACATCGCTCGATGCCTTCTTTTGTCAGAGCTCTTTGCGCAGCATTTTCCCGCTTTGTGTCGACGGTACCGGCAAATCTTCTGACACCAGGTGCTGCTGGAGCTGAAAAATGATCTCTAACAGGACCATCCTCTCAAGATGAAATGGACTTTTAATAACGGCCTCCATGCGGCAGAGTCCGGAAGCAGGAAACCTGTTAAATGCGAGCTGGGTCACATCTCCCGGTGTCCTTTGTAATGCCTTAACCCTTCAAAATTGGGTTGTAATCTGGGCTCATCCGAAACGCTTTCATACAGCTGTCGAGGAGCCGGAGGGTAGCAACTTTTCCACCCCCCTCCCCAACACTTTAAACCCCTCCCCCCAAAAGGACGGCTTAATGGTGTCAGCGTGAGGGACGAGGTCTCGACTCTTGTAACAGAGCGAAATCTTAGTCCCATCATCCTCGCTGTGTGCTGTAATTGCAGGAATGGTGTCAGCACTCAGCAAGGGAAAAGAAAAGGGAGGGAGACTGGGAGGGGAGGGACGGGGGCAGGGGTTGTAAAGAAAGAGAGTGAAACGAGAGGCTCAGCTTCAATCCACTTGACCGAGCAGGTCAACGGAAATAAATGACTTTCCCCTGACCAAGGCTGGAGCTCTCTCATCCGCTGTGTCACTGCTGCCATATCCCTCCGTCAAGGACAGGAGGGCTCACTTGACTGCAGTCAGACAGAGATAAAACAGTGAAGCACTCAAATCACTGATTAAGTCTCCCTCTCTCTGCCCAACTTTCTCATCAGTCAGGAGTCTTTGAGTTGGCATTTTTAAAATATTTGTATAATTAACAGTGGGCTAATGGAACACATGTGGCGCCGGATGCATTATAAGGCATGAAATGTGTTTTTGTGTGCGTGCATGTGTCTGTGTTGTTGTTGTTTGACGATGGATCCTGAAATGGCTGCCGCATGCTGTGCTCCACTTTGGAACTAAAAGGGAAGTTTGGGCAAAAAGTTGACATGACTTTCATTTCCGACTGATCTTCTCTATCCTTCGCCAACCCACGACAGCTCCTTCCTAATCGCAGAAGGTGAACGAATGCGCAGGCAGATAAACGAGTCCTTCCGCACATCTGGAGATGTAAGTGGTGTGAAATGTGTGAACACTGAGCAGATTTTTATCTTGTGTGCACCTTGTTCACACCACACTTTAGGGAGTCTCTCCAGTTCCCACCTGAAAAGACCCTGGCAAGGGCAGGCGTGCCAAGTGGCACAACAGATGGCCCTCTGCTCACCATCATTTCCTCTCGCACAATGCTTTGGGAGCACAGAGAACCCGCTGGGAGAGGAATCAGCAGCCTTCCTCTATCTGACCAACTGAACGAAACTCAGAAGCCCCTTCATAAATCCTCATTATTTTATCAAAGTCTCCTTGTCGCTTCATGAGAGTTGAAGGACACAGGCTATTGTGTACCTGCTGCAGATACGCATTGCATTTCCTGACTCGTTATCCATCCTGCGGTCCTGCTGCCAGGAAAGCTGATGCTGCTTCCATTTGGAGTGTTTTGCCCTCAATGCTCTGGCTGCCACATGTATGGGCTGTTTCATGGATTGCCCATGTACCAGATGGAACAGCTTTTTAGTTGCACACCTAATCTCCATTGTTTTTCCCTCAAGCAACCAGAGCTTGACTCATTTTCATACATTCTGCTACAGTTTCTTGAAATGTCTTTATGCCCCTAGCATTTTAGTTAGTTAAAGAGACAGTTCCCCCAAAATAAAAATCCTGTCATCGTTTATACATGCTCATGTCATTCCAAAGCTGTATGACTTTTTTTCCCCTCCATACAACGACAGTCAGGGTTCTAGGACTGCCCTCGACTAAAGAGTTTTCTGGTCGACTAGTAGTCCTTCATTTTAAGCATTAGTCGACTAATCGCACGTTTATTAATAAACCATTTAAATTACAATAATGAGCCTTTAATTGCTCACATAGCCTAATAAGCGCTCAAGCGCACGCATAAAGCTTGCCACAGCACACCGGCAGAAATAATGATTATGAATGTGTCAGGGAAAAACAGTAAGGAGGCTGCATTAATATTTGAATAACTATTGATAAACTAGTGCTTTCTTTGTTTTCGGCTTAAGAGATGAAGTCAGCGACACTCATCATCTCCGCAGTAGTGGGTGTGCCTGTATGCATACGGATTACATAATCAGAATACCGTTATTTGTTTTCAATTTTTTTTTCAATTTTTTTTTCAATTTTTTTGAAAGCAGACATTTCTAAAGTAGTATACACAGAGTTTCGGTTAATTCCTTTTCCTGATGCGCTCAAGTTCACAAACTGAGACGGCAACAAGCGCATCCTTTTTGCTTTCATTATTTTCCAAAAGCGCAATGTTTTGTTGTTATTCTGAGTGCGCATAAATAAACGTAGAGTCTGTACAGATTCTAAACGTGTATTACTCTGATCTGTATGACTAAAAAATATGGGTTATTTTAAGAGCAAGTGACCGCACCAGCGCCTCCATCTGTCATGCAGTAAAGGCGCACAACTATTCAGCTTCCACACTCCGCACAAACACTTGAATAGCGCACATTTTTCTAGGTTAACATTAGATTAAGCAGCCATGTATAGTTGCTATTACTTACATATTTCATATAATTAAGCCATATTTGAGTTCGATGAATGAGAGGTGAGCGTTTGGGTGTCCTACCCGATGGACTGTATTACCACATAGACCAGCTGTTAACGATCTTGTCCGTCACAGACTTTGCCACTTAGTTTGGATTTATTTATTAATTTATTTATTTTGCTGCGACTAATACAATTTTGGTCAACCAAGCCTCTTCTCATCGACTAACCATTAGTCGACTATTAGGGGGGAAGCCCTAGAGGGTTCTGTGTTTTTTTTGGATCTCATGATTTTTCGAAATATCCTCTTTTGTGTTTTACAGAAGAAAAAAAGGTAAATCATGACAGACAAGGGTGAGCAAATGATCAGAGAATTTATTTTGGGGTAAACTATAATTAAAAAAAAATAATAAAAAATGGAATCTAAAGTTTAGATTTACTTCTCCAAAGGTAGTACTGGGATAAACTGCCTTCTTCAATCACATGTAATGCATTAATTGTTATTCTGTGTCCCGTGTCTTTGATACCATCTTTTCCATTATGTCTCATTGGATGCACCACAGGTCTGCGCCAAGTGGTCAGACTTTTTCCCAGATGGCGGTCATCTGCTTGCAGTATTCTCATTCATCTGTTGTGGTGCATCCTGTGAGCCTTTTGAAGCTAAGAGTAACCAAGTGAAGGGTGGCAGTGGATATGCATATGCTGTTTCATGTCTCATGATTTATGTATAGATGAAACCAGAAGGAAATTCATATTAAAATTTCTCATTGGTTTATACTGAATGTAGACTAGTAGAGTATGTTGAATTACACTTTTTATTTGAATTATGCACATGGTGTGGATAATATATCGATATTTAATGAGCAAAGCCTCAAACTAAAATAATTTACATTACATGATTGTAGCAGATAAAAAAGACTGAACAGAAAACACAGACATAACCTTGAGACTTCCTTTTGAACCCAGAGTCATTCACTGAAAAATTCAGAAACCAAACTTTTATGGGCAGTGGTAACAAAAAAAAAAGAAGAGCTCACCTATTCACATGACATGCTGGGTAACCAACAGCACTGTAATAAAACTAAAATATTTATTCAGTCGAGTTTGGTAATTATTAGTCTGGTCAAAAATATCCATCTGCATGTGTAGTCTAGATATTTTTTGGGACAGTTTTATGAACACTTTTTTTTTTTAAGAAGCCATGTCAAGTTGATACAACATGTCTTTGTGCTCCACTGCTGTGTTTTTTTAAAATGTTCTTCTATGCAAACATGTGCTAGACAGACGTCTTTGACCTTGCTGCTTTTTAAGCACCTCACACATGCTTGTTGCAACTGTAGCGCAACTTATCAATGTCAAAACAGCAGACCAATCAGAAGAAGACAAGACGGGGCAAACATTGCAAGCATACAGATCATTTGTCAACAACCCTATAACCAGGAGAATTATTCCTCTATTTTATTTTGTTTATTTTATTTTATTTTATTTTATTATTTTATTTTTATTTATTTTATTTTAATGCTTTGTATTTATTTATTTATTTATTTATTTATTTTTTACAGATCCCTCTGTTCCATTCCATTCCATCCAGCTGCTTTTTAACACAAGAAAATGTCTTGTATAGATGTGCCCTTTCTCATTCTGTGCTGCCTGCTCTTGTTAAGTGAGGTGAGTTGCAAAAAACAGGAGCATGGAAAGCTTAAATTGCTCTGATGGTATGAAAATTCCTTACGACAGAGTGTAAATACAGACCCGGGAGCTTGATTAATTGCATAGTTTTGTCACGTTTTTTTATAATGGACTCTACGCACAGTCATTTCCACATTTAGCCTCAATGCTCACTGAAACTTCTGCTGTGAATGGAAATTGTGAGCACAAAGTTCAATCTCGACACACAGGACAAAGCAATAGTGTGTATGTGATCTAAAGGCACTAATTACTAAATGCTATGTTTTACATACTGAAATGGTATGTCTAGTCTACTATATAATAATAATGCTTTATGTAGTCTACTGCATTATAATTTGTTGTGACTGACACAGTTGACAGTCTGGTGTGGTGTTTGTGGCAACATGATGTCCTGTGCACTCATTTCCCTTCAATTAAGCTTTTCTATATAAATCTGAGGTCTGTCCTGTGGAGAATTATAAATCTAAGAAGGCTCTTCAAGCATCCTCTCTTGCCTGAAACTAATGTGTCAGACAGCACTCTCATTCGCACTGTGAAATGATGTGGCCTGATTGAGCAAATTATTGTTTTACTGTTGATTTATTTATATATTTATTTCTTATAACATTACATTTATGTCAAAAGAGGGCAAGTGTGAGAAAGAACACAAAGAGGGAAGACAGAGCTTCACCAAAAGTTCACAAAAACCCAGTCAGAAACTTTCTGTCACGGTTGAGAGGGAAAAAATAGAGAGAAAGTGAGTGAGAGAGAGACAGAGAGGGTGCAAGAAGAAAGAAATTCACCCGTTCTTTGCTTGGTGTATAAAAGCCTCAGAGCTCACTGCCCTCCACTGTTTAGATTTAGGATTTCTGCACAGCCCCAGTAAAGCGCTTTAGGGCTCTTTTCCCACTGTCGACAAACCCATGTTTCTAGGTCAACCCCTCCCTCTTCCAAAATGTTTTATGAGCCTGCATTAAATGTACATGTCCTTGTCTTATTTCATCTGGGAACCGAGAGAATGCAGCCATGGCAGTGCTGTTAGTTCCTCTGTCTGTCTGTAGAGGGCACATAAGGATGGAGAATGAGCCTGTAAGGAAGAAAAAAAAACTTTATTTGTGCTTGGTAACTTCTCATAAGTTTGATAAAGAGCAGAATAGAGGCTAAAGATAGCTACAGATCATCTCAGAATATATTTGGGTAAAGATATACATCAAAATGTGTATGACTACATTTTCAGACATAGTTAATATATTGCTTTTGTCCAACATCGGTAGTTTCCATCTTTGATTAATTATGTAATTTGTTCATGAAGTTAGGGGAAGATTGATTTTGATCATTTCTAATGCAATACTGCTTATACTAGAAAGCAATGTCACTCCAATCATACTCTAACATACCTTTCCACATAAACTCATACATATTAATGAAGCCTCTGAGCTATATGGCATACAGTCTTTGCATAGCTTTGAATTCAAGCTCTTCCAGAACTTATTCAACATTACACAGAGCATGATTCACTGATAATATTTACCTTCAGATGGTTCACTCCCTCAAGCCTTGTTTGTTCCCTCAAGTACCTGGGATGCTGCTTTGTGTGCCTCCTCATGAAAGGAACACATTGTGTTTTTGTTTTACCCCAAATATCTAGCAGGCACAAACCCAAACCCAGTGCAGCCCATCAATATTAAAAAAGAAATAGTGAGGGACAAAAGAAAACCTGAATGGCATTAGATAAAAATATCGCAAGTGGCATCCACAAGTAATTATTCCAATGATGAGCCTGAAAATAATTCTAGACCTTTTGTGAGCCGTTTTCTTTTACTTTTAACATACTGCCAATGTGATGCTAGTGGATGTACTGCATGAAGCCACTCTCAAGTTTACACAGATGTCCTAGATAATATTTGTTCCACAAATTTGAACAAACAGAAAGTATCCAAATACATTCTGTCCTGATTTTGATACAATATAGCTTTTTTTTTTTAGGTTTAAATGAGTGTGACCATGCTGTGTGTATAGCTGTCAAAGCAGACACTAGTAATTGGGTTTGTGCTGGAAGGCAACAGTAAACATGCATATAGTGATGCATGGGTCAGCTGAGACTGACCTTCACAGGGGATGCACTGCTGGACTGTCTGTCACCGGCGACTTGAATGCCCCCCAGTTTTAGGGGAGTAATCTGATTTCTTTCTTGCCTGTTCAAAGAGCATTTTGCATTAAGGGCACCTTAGCGTGAGATCACAGGTCTCACGTCTAATCAGACCATAAGCGACAGTGCACAGGAAGATAAGGCCAGGTGAGTGCTACCTTTGGCTGTTACAGCAAAACATTCCCAGCAAGAGGACAGCAGGTAGCCGACTAAGCGGTTTTAGAAGCAAAATACGGAGCCAAAATAACAAACACAAACACAGAGAGGCTGGAGTAGCTGCATATGCTTGGAAATATTGTTACTGCTGCTATATTTTGCCAGTGGCACAAATAAAAAACAAATATATTGTTGATGTGTTATAATTGTGTTTATATTATATTTTTGTTTAATATTTTTGTAAGAGGGAGAAAGGGGAGGATAAAGAAGGAGAGGAGGAAAATACTAATATGGAGAATACATCAATGAATTATAACGAAATCAATGATTTATATAGAAATATATAGTTACATATACAACTGAAAGTTGATCTTCTTCTTTTTTTTTTTTTTAGCATTTTAGCATTGCTATAATGTTACATATATATATTACCATTCAAAAGTTTGTAATCAGTAAGACTTGTAATATTTTTTTAAATAAGTCACTTATGCTCATCAAGACTTGATTTATTTGATTGACAATACAGAAAAAATAAAATAGAAATAATACTGCAAAATGTTATTACAATATAAAATAATGGTTTTTATTTTAATAAACTTTAAAATATGATTTGTTCCTGTGATGCAAAGCTGAATTTTTATCAGCTGTAACTCCAGTCTTAAGTGTCACATGATCCTTCTGAAATCATTGTAATATGCTGATTTATTATTAGAATTATCAATGTTGGAAACATTTGTGCTGCCAAAATAATATATATATATATATATATATATATATTTTTTTTTTTTTTTTCCGGGATTCCTTGATGAATAACAAGTTAAAAGGAACAGCATTTATTCAAAATATAACTATTTTGTAACAATGTAAATCTATGCTATCACTTTTTATTAATTTAACACATCCTTGGTAAATAAAAATATTAATTTTTCTTAAAAAAAAAGGAAAGAGTACCAATTTACTGACCCCCGTAGTGTGAACCGTAGTGTATGTTTTTAGAAAACCTTTATATTTTAAATAAATTCTGTTTTTTGTTTTTTTTTTTTTACTTTTATCAGTCAAAGAATCCTGGAAAAAGCATCACCGGTTCCAAAAAAAAAAAAATAAGCAGCACAACTGTTTTCAACACTGATAATAAATCAGTATATTAGAATGATTTCTGAAGGATCATGTGACACTGAAGACTGGCGTAATAATGCTGAAAATGTAGCTTTGTATCACAGGAATAAATTACATTTTTAAATATATTCACATAAAAAACAGTTATTTTAAACTGAAATAATATTTCACAATATTACAGTTTTTCTGTATTTTTGATAAAGTAAATGCAGCCTTGATGAGCATAAGAAACATCTTTAAAAACTATTAAAAATCTTACTGATCACAGTTTCCACAAAAATATTAAGCAGCACAACTGATTTCAACACTAATTCTAACAAGAAACAGTATACAACACTGATGATAATAATAATAATAATAATAATAATAATAATGCTTCTTGAGCACCAAATCAGGATGTTAAAATGATTTCTGAAAAATCATATGACACTGAAGACTGTGGCTGCTGGAAATTCAGTTTTGACTAATTACATTTATTGCATATATTCAAACGAAAAAATGTATTAAATTTGTAATAAAATTGTAATAAAATCATAATTGTAATAGTGTAATAGCATTACTATTTTTACAGCATTTTGATCAAATAAATGATTTTGTACCGCAGGCTTACAACAATTAGACACTTTAAAAAACACTTAAAAATCTATACAGATGGCAAACTGTAGTTTACATACAAATATGTAAACAGTGATATAGTAACAGAAACCATATGCATGTCTGGATCCACTGCGCCTTCTATAAAATCAATATTTCTTACATCTTGGCCTCTTCACGAAGGTATGGAACAGCATCACCTTAAAGCTAAAATAACTGATGACTCACTGAATAATTCAGAACATATTAGAATGTGCACAGTATCTCAGTACTTCTAGGACCGAGTTCCTAATTATGAAACCAAACTTGATCGAGTCATAAATCCAGCCCACTGTGCCTCTGGTGTGCCGTGGATCTTCAAGTCAGCCTTACTACCTCAATCCTCCACACAGGAGCCATAAAACTTTCCAGAGGAGCCCAGAGGGTACCGTTAGCTAGCGTTCCTTAGACCCACTACCCAGCCCACACTCCATCTCCATCAACCCCATGTGGACTTCTTTAATAGCACCCTTTAATGGGCCTTCCACATGCTTTACAACAGGACTTTATGATGGATGTTAGGGGAGGCATAATTGGGAATAATGAGTCTGTTGTTGGGTAGTATCACCCCCCTAGCCATCACAACACAATGTGCCAGAGTCACCAAACAGCTCTGTGTGTTTAGAGTGGCACAGTAAACCTGAGTGCGAATAATTAAAGACAAGAGATTCCTGCTCAGGTTTTATGCTAACCTCGTGAATACCCATCATTGGCTTCGATACAGCACCGCTTCAATAATAATTTGTTTCCTCCAAGGTCAATTATAAGCTCATTGTGTAATCATGACATATAAATCACCAAATTTACTTCTAATATAGATGCTTAAACTGTGTACTGGCATAGATCATTCAATAATAAGATGATTTTGCTGTCCCATTGCGCTGATGATTCCCTTCACTCAGTCTTAATGAGAAACCTGAGACTGCTCCAAGGGTTTTATGAGGTCAAATCCATTCATGTTTCTAGCAGCACTCGCTCCCTCCTTTCAACCCCAATCCCCATCTTTTCCTCATCCTTCTACGCTCCAAAGCAATCAGATACATGATACTGCACCTACAGCATATTATTCCTCCCTTTTTGACCTTTAATGAAACATGCATGTGCTCCATTAAATCAATTACTGTATATCTGCATCTAATGTCTGTTTGTAGAGTATGTATAAGGACATTCCAGAGACTAGCTTGTGGCATATTTTTGTTGTCAGAATCTAGATGAGATTCACACCATATTCAGTTGGATGAATAAAGAGAGTTCCATGTCAGTAAATCATTTAAGAATTTTATTTAAAATAAATCTTCAGATGTTTTAGCAATGTTCACTTCACTCCAACACTTAAGGTACCCCTTTAAGCATATTTTTTTGACGTGCAGGGTCCTCCATTGTTTTCAGTTGTTTGCCTCTCTTTTCTCTGTGGAGTGACGAGCCTGTTTACTTTAGCCACATTTAGGCTGGACATTCCCAGTCATCTCAATGGCAAATTGACCTCAATTCACTTATATACTAACTAACTGACTATCATTTAGTTATTTAGTCAGGCAGGTTAACTATAACATATTTGTGGGATGTTTTCATGTGCTGGTATTTTTGCAGATAATTCTGTTATGACCTTTGCTGACAAAACTAGCAGATCTCACACAAAATGTTTTCATTTTTCTGTTCATGGCTTTTTGGCAAATTTTACAACATCTTTTTGAGAAAATGAGACCAGTACCAATAAAAAGTTTGGACACACCTACTCATCATGGTCTTTTGCATCATGAGGAACATTTAATCAGATGTGTTTACATTTTTGACTGCAGTCTATGTATAAATAAGGCCTATCAAGTGATGAATGTAGTCTTTTTTAACACAAGATGTTTAGTTGGAAGTTCATAGGTAATTTATGAGGAAAACGCAAAGAAATCCCTTCATACACGCTCATAAAAAGAGGAACTAAAACTGTCACCTTTGTACCTAAAAGCAGTGCCTCGTCAAAATATTGGATGAGGAAAAATATTTATATTATAGTCCAAAAAAAAAATAAAAAATACAATGGCAATTTTACAAAATATAACATTAAAAAGTGTATAAACCACTAATTTTTCTAAAGAAATATTGTCCAACAGCGACACTAGCAAGTAAAGTTACAGCAGCAGTCCACGTCTCTCTCGCCTTCCCTGAGCCCATTGAGTTTTAACAGACTCCCTAAAGCATGCACTTTGGTGGGGGGTAATTGAGAATAAATTGGGAAAAGACACATTGTGATATGATTGGATATGACTGGTTATGTTTGGCTGATTGGATAATCCTATAAATCCCATCTTTTGTATTCATGGGTGATCTGCGTTCACGAATCAGTCTGGATGAGCAAATATAATGGCGTTAATAGGAAGACAATTAAAAAAAAAAAGTAAACAACTCACACGCTTAGATATAACCACTTTGTTATGTCAAAATGAGACTTAAAATGGCATGAAAACATGATCTGTAGGAGCTTTTAGTGAGCAAAGTAAATCTCAGTGTCTGTGAACAAATTTACAAAGCTTTGATCACTTATAATCCGAAAAACACCAACATAGTTAAAATGTAATTTAAAAAGAATATCAAACTTAATTCATAACTTCTAACTTGATTCCTACTTGGCTTTAATAAATAGAATATTGATTACATTGTTAATGTAAAAATATATTGACATGAAATTACAAATAAAAGCATACATATTAGTAACTAAAAGGTACAAAAGGTACTACTCCAGTGACAGATTTAGTATCTTTTTTTTATTTATTTTTTTCCTCCAGAAAGTGTATATAAATTCTAGGGTTGGGATCCTCAATCATGTCTAATTTTCATCAACATGTTTATTTTCAGTGTTTCATCACCTGAGCAATCGATACCTAGGTTCCTTGTACATCCTTCATAGCCTTGTGTTCATCTGTGCCAAATTAAATATGACATCTACTGACTGAGGTCTCTATTATACTACTAGTTAGCCAACTGCACCAAAGCAGACAGACACATAAATGTATCAGTACAACATGAAATTGCATGATCAGGATTCCAGCCTGTACCTGAGGTGCACTTCCGCCCCACCTTTGCAAAAGCTTTTTACTCAGATTCACGCACACTTACGCGAGCACAAATCCACACACACACACAAACCCACAGAGAATAACACAGGGGACTGTGATGGAGTAGAGTGGCAAGGAAGAGAGACAGCGTGAGCAGCTAAAGGAGTTCATGTGTGACACATCCCCCTCAGAGCTGGTGGAGGGGCAGCCACATGAAACCTATTAGCACTGGCGTCTGCTAGAGTGTCATTCTATGGCACGGCCACCTCGCGCAAAGCCCTTTCCTCCCTCTGCCCTTCTGTCACCGCATCTCTGAGCAGGCTCTGCCTCGTTCCCTACAATTAGCTTAAGAAAACCTCACAGATTCCACCGACATTAGGCAACACATTATTGCGCTTCTGACCCCCATTATAAACACTGTACACACTGGAGGTTAATGCATGACTGTCAAGCTCATTAAAGTCACAAAGCTCTTATTCTGTTGCTAGTGCCCACAGTATGAAATTGCTTTTCTTACATCTACCTTGGAACACCTACAGTATACTGAGGTCTACTAGTGATTTATCTGCCCACCAGAGGAGGATTGGCTGCCCATCTTGAGTTTTAATACCTCTCATGTTTTGTTTATTAAAGAGAGAGTTCCAAAATTGAAAGTTCTGTCTTTACTTACTCACCCTCATGTTGTTCCAAATCCGTAAGACCTTAGTTCATCTCCTGAACACAAATTAAAATATTTTTTGTTAAAATGAGAGCTTTCTGACCCTGCATAGACAACAATGTAACTGACATGTTCAAGGCCCAGAAAGGTAGTAAGGACATTGTTAAAATAGTCCATGTGATAGTCCGGTGGTTCAACCATGTTATGAAGATACGGAAATACTTTTTGTAGGCTAGGAAAACAAAAATAATCATTTTATTCAACAATTTCTTCTCTTCTGTGTCAATCAATGCGTGTTCACAAGAGTGCCATGAATATTCCTTTAAAAAAAAAAAGGCTCTTAAAAAGGATCAACTGACTTTATCTGCATTTTCACAACAGCAATTTCCATGTTGTTCCTGTAATTTTTAAGATTTTATAAATTTCCATGACATTTTAGACCTGGGAAACATAATTTCAAAATTTCAGTAGAAAATAGAATTGGTCCCACTTTATATTAGGAGGCCTTAACTACCATGTACTTACATTTTAATTAATCATTTGATTCAGTGCACTTATTGTGTACATACATGTTTTTACGTTGTATTTATATTTTTCAAAAATCCTGCTTGTAAATACATATGTAATTAATTTCTGTCATTACATTTCTAGTTAACAATTCATTTCTGTCATTACATTTCTAGTTACACTGTTGACCCATCCCTTACACCTTAACCCACCCTTAAACCTACCCATACTACCAAAACCGTCCCTAAACTTACCCATATCCCACCTCAATAGCAGCAAGAGTTTTGCACTACAATAGGAAAACAATAAATACATTGTACTTATTTTTTGATGTAAGTTCATAGTAGTTAAGGCCACCTAATATAAAGTGGGATCAAATATTTAAACCAAGACAAAACATGACACTTTCATTAGCTTTTTCTATGCATTAAGTGTTTGATAGCAGTGAAACAAACAAAAAAAAAAAAAACAAAAAAAAAAAAAATGCTAGCTACCAGGGGTGATCGATAAAGATGAAAACATATCAGTGAAATAATGTATACTGGATTCAGAGCAGCAAATTAATAAATATCAGGAAACAAATACATATAAATACTCTGTACTTGTGTGTTACATTTAATGTGCATTCCTCTCTTTCTTCAGGACCTTCTTAGTGATACCTTCTCAGTCATTAGGATTTCAGAGCCAAATTAACCAAGTTCGGATTCTCAGTTTATGTTTATCAGCGTGTGTACAAGATATTCAAGTAAGTGATTACAAATTGTTAGTATTTTAATGATTTAGTTATTCAAATGTTGGTACTGTATTTGCTTCAAATGATGACACTAACTTCACTGAATGCGATTCTGATTAACATCCTGCAATCAAACTTGTTTAGAGGCCTTCATTACTTTTATATTGCTGTATTATTATTTACATATTTCACATTCAGTTATGAATGTTAGATTTTGAGAGCTAACAGTTAATGATAACTGTTCTACACAGTTCAACATACAGTAGTTATATGCATGTGTAAAAAGGCTAAGAAAGAAAGTTATTATTAACATATGCCATTTCTAATTTCATATTGTCAGTGGATGCTGCATCCACTTTAACATCCTTGTTCTCCTTAAATAACATGATGCTCTTGTGGTCATTGCTAAAGGTCATCCACTCTGATCTAGTTTTCAATGGCAAAATTCACTGTACTGAAGTTATGTTAACTTAAAGAACCACTTGTGAGCAGTGCTTCTACTGGTCTAAACATCAGTTTGGTACATCATTCATATCCATTCGTTCATTAACGGCTGCTATCCCTGGAAAATGGGGCTCACCCAATACTGTTGGATATAATCATTGTGGTGTCAGTTCATTCATTTAGCAGTTCTACAAATATGATCCTTTTTCATCCATTTCTCAAGGTCATGCTTGCTTCTGAATATCTTGGGGTAAGTCAGTGGAACTGACTGTGTGCAGGTTCAGCTTTAAAGCAGCATGACGCATTAGTCTAGTTTAACATAATCCTCTCTTCAAGAACCAGAAGTAGCCTACCAACCCTGTGCAAGTATCTAGGGAAGTCCCTTTGATGCAGAGTCTATGTTTGAATAGTGACATCATCCATCACTATGACTGTAAGTCCTAATGGCCCTCTGTACTTCATCTTAAACAACGGAATATCCAGCAAGTATGCACAACAATTAAATTCATAGTTAAGTATTAAATATGTAACACTAATCCAAAATGCCACAACTGTGATTTCCACTTTTTTTTTTTGAATGTCTATTTATGTAAAAACTGCTGCCTTTCAAAAGAAAGGTTTTTTTTTTTTTTTTTTTGAAAAATATATGTATAGGCCTACTGTTACAAAAAAAAACAAAAAAACAAAACAATCTCAACATTGATAATGATAATAAGTGTTTCTTGAGCTCCAAGTCAGCATATTAGAAGAATTTCTAAAGGATCAGTTATTTTAAAGTGTACTAATATTTAAAAATATTACTTTTTTATCAAATAAATGCAGCCTTACACCATGTCTACACCGGACATCTAATGGTGTGTGCAAGACAAAAGCAAACTGAATTATTTGCGCAAGTAGATCACATACAAAGTCAAGGCAAACTTGCAATATTTGCCTCAATCACATCTTCTGCGTAAGTTGAAACATTTCAGCTCAAACTGGAAATTTGCATGTCACGTTTTCACGCAGGGCAATCAACAAAGGGTTTATTGACACGACAGTATCAGAAAATGGAGGAGAGCACAGGAAAAATATCCTGTGAGTAATCTAGAGTAACGCTACAATATTAAAAAATAAATAAATAAATAATCTGTAAAAATAAAATTTATGGTAAAAACTGGCAGCTGTGGTTGCCAGAATTTTACTGTAAAAAATACGGTAGCAACATTTTAGGTTTTACGGATTTAACTTAATTTACATTTAAATATCTAATTTCATTAACTGATATACTGTTAAAGGAGAACTCCACTTTCGGAACAACAATTTACAAATAATTTCCTCATCCCCTTTTCATTCACAATGTTCATGTCTTTCATGTCATTTTGAACTTCCAAAATGTAGTTTAAATGCAGCTTCAAAGGGCTCTAAACGACCCCAGCTGAGGGTCTTATCTAGAGAAACAATCGGTCATTTTTTTTTTGAAAAATCAAAATTTGTATACTTTTTAAACACAAAAGCTCATGTAGCACAGGCTCTGGGATGCGCATCCACGATGCTACAAATTAGTGATGGGTCATTCTTGAACGATTCGTTCATTTTGAATGAATCTTTAATGGGACTCGGGAAGAACGAGTCGTCTCGGGGAGTGATTCGTTCAGTTGCGGATGCGCAACATTCTATTAGGTTCTGCACTGGAATTAGTTCACCTGTTTCGAGTCTTCAGGTATTTCGAGTCGTTCGTTGACTCAAACCCGAAAACTTGTCAGATAAGAGATGAGGTGAGCTAATCATAGACTAAAGACCCAGGTAAACAATGAATGAATCTTTTCTGTTAGATGCATTATAGTTTTGTCTTGTTTGTAGTGTGATCAACGTTTGTGTAAGCAGTAGATGTGTTAGGGGAAGTAACACATAGCAGTTTAATTATATTTTGCTAAAATGAGCGAAATGACTTGGAAAAAGATTTGTTCATTTTGCTGAACGAGACTCAAAGGTCAGAGTCAGTAAAATGATCCGAACTTCCCATCACTACTACGAATCACGTCTAAGTTCATTGTCTGTGTAGAGTATGGTGAAAAACTCAATCTTATTTTCTCCTACAACTTCAGAATCGTCTGACATCGTTGTAGCTTTTTGTTTGTAAACAGCGTTTGACTTACTTGCACTTTTTTTTAGTCTTTGCGCATTCGCTTTGTTAACACTGGGTCTGTAGTTCTGCCTACGTCCTGCGTGACCTTTCGATGTGATTCAATAGTATAGCGTCGTAAAAGCATATCCCAGTGCCTGTGCTACACAAGCTTTTGTGCTTAAAAAAATACAATTTATCATTTTCCAAAAAAAAAAGACAGATCATTTTGCTAGATAAGACCCTTCTTCCTCAGCTGGGATCATTTAGAGCCCTTTGAAGCTGCATTTAAACTACATTTTGGAAGTTCAAAATCGGGGCACCAATGAACTCCATTATATGAAGAAAAATCCTGAAATGTTTTCCTTAAAAAACGTAATTTCTTCACAACTGAAGACAGAAAGACATGAACATCTTGGATGACAAGGGGGTGAGTAAATTATTTGTGAACTGTTGTTCTGGAAGTGGACTTCTCCTTTAATACACCAACCTACTGAAGTACTGAAATCCATTTTGTACCTTTGTAATACACTGATACCACCAAAAGCAGGTGGTGATGAGAAAGTCACATGATATTTTAAAGCAAATTACAAGAATCTTTTAAATATTAACACATATATATAAGGTGCACAGAGTCATTCACAAAAACACTGAACACCATCATGGTAACACACATGAGACTGAAATAATGCAATTAATTTAACAACATTGAATGTATTAGATGTACATTAGATGTAACATACAACCCTAATGTACACAACTGATAAGAAAAACTTACCGTTAACCAATTAATAGGTTTTTACTGTAGCATTTTTACGTTCTTTTACTTTGTGGCAGTATGTCATAAATTGAATAAGCCACCACTTTACTGTCAGGGATTTGTCACGACGTGTAGACACTGTGTTAGTGAACATAAGAGACTTCTTTAAAAAACATTCAAAACTCGTACCAACTTTTGAACTGTAGTTTACGTATAAATTTATAGCACTGTATAGTACACTACACTACACACACAGGGAGTAGTTTATGTATAAATGTATACAATGAATCATTGCCGATGATGTAATTGGTGTTTTATCATCTTGTTTTAGGTGAATTGTGTAATTTCTGCACTACTCATAAAAAAATAAAATGAAATGAAATAATAATTACAATAATATCTGTTTTCAAACAAGTTTCTAATATTTCACCCATCTGCCGTTGTTCTGCACATTTATGTAACACACCTATGAAACTCTGTTTTTCCAGCACAGGTCGATCTTTGCCATCCAGCTCAGTGTCAGCTAACATTACGTGCAGATAAGGCAGACAGAAACATTCCTAATAAGCACACGAATGCAAATACATGTGCTTGACTAATCTCCTTACATTCTGGGGTGCAGGTCATGTGTCTGATGTGAGGAATTACTCTGTGTATGTCTGCCATGTTATTGCTTAAGCTCTGCTTCTGACAGGCTTTAATGGTGATGAGGGAAGGCAGGCTACGGTGTGTTTCACAGAGACTTCTATACTGAGACGCACATCAAACCTCTCTCCCTGGCCCGTGAAAGTAATGTTATTAAACCTTTATGTCAGAGAAAAAACTCACCGAAACCTCTTTAATGTTTTGAGCTTCTGTGGAAGTTCTATAGGCCAATTGCTTTGGACTTATCTCACCATTATATTGAAGTTCTGCTTATGAATGACAATATACACAATGTCACGAAAAACCTTTCAAGCGGCATTTACAGTCCGAAGAATGGGTGATGGATGCCGGAGCATAAACAGGTGTCAAAAAATGTCAGATTAGTTTTGTTCAGGACTTAACGGCACAAACCCCTTTAAAATTATTGTCAGGGTAAATTGAAAAAAAAAAAAAAAATGAAGGGCAGAAAGGAAATCATTCATCACTCTCTCACACATATACACACACACACACAAACTATGTCAACAAATTTCTTTACACTAATCCTTAATGCATGTTAACATAACATTATGTTTGCTTGGATAATAAAAATGGATTTAATAAAGACACGAGTCAGAATATTTAAACAATTGATGTTTCCTTCTTCTTTTTTTCTTTCCTTTTTTCTCTTTCCTCAATGTGTCCTATAATACTGTTTATGAATGTTCTTGAGAAAGCGGCTTGAAGCTGTCAGGGCCTGTGAGGTGATAAAAACCTTGAGGAGGAGAATAACACCTTCATTCTGACACATGAAAAGGAATCAAATTCTCTGGAGCCTTCTGCATAGAAGAGATAGGCTTCATTTTTTCTCTTCCATAAACATACCATTGCATTAAAGGTGAAGTGTGTAATTTCATCGATACTAGCGGCACAAAACGGAATTGCAAAAATAATGACTGATTTCAAACAAGTTTTCTGAACAGTGCTGCAGAGAGCAGTGGAGACTAAATGTGAGCTGAAGTAAAGACATGCTAAATGAAATATTAGTCCAGTAAAAATATATGTAAATATAAGAAATATAAGTAATGTAATGTAGTAAACTAATACTTATATTACTTTACTAGTATTAAATTAATACTATCACTAGTAAAAAAAAAAAAAAAAAAAAAATATATATATATATATATATATATATATATACACACACATTGTTGGGGGTAACGCATTACAAGTAACGCGAGTTACATAATAATATTACTTTTTTCAAGTAACTAGCAAAGTAGCGCATACTTTTGAATTTCTAAGAAAATATCTGAGTTACTTTTTCAAATAGGTAACACCAGTTACTTTTTTCCCCATTTATTGATTGACAAGTCTCCTGTCAGGAAATTGGGAGTAAATGTGATTCAGTATTCCTCAAAATGAATAAAAACAGTGAAATGCAAACTCAGAATATGACACAGCCCTGCAAAAATTAAATATGTTCAATAAAACAAATATCCTTTATGTATTTAATCCCATTTTATTAACCAGTGTCTTTGCTGCTGACCTTCAATGATGCAATTCAACCATACTAATAAGAAAAAATTACTTCAGATAAACTAACAGTGATCTAACAGATAAACTAAGAGTGATCTCCTGCATAAATGTACTTTTCTTTTAGCCTGAGGTGAATTAATTTTACTTTTGGTGCAAAAGGGCTTTTACATTAGAATAGTTTTATATTAAAAAACAAAGAAGCAAGCCCTGTCCAGATTTAAAGTGTAATGCAAAAGTAATGTAACACATTACTTTCCATAAAAAATAACATAACATAATTAGTTACTTTTTTTAGGGAGTAACGCAAAATTGTAATACATTACTTTTAAAAGTAACTTTCCCCAACACTGTTTATGTATGTATGTATATATATATATAGACAGATAGATAGATAGATAGATAGATAGATAGATAGATAGATAGATAGATAGATAGATAGATAGATAGATAATTTATTCATTTTTTTGTGAATCTAAACTTAAAAAATATTTTTATTTACTATAAACAACAGTACAATCTAACATTGGTCAAATCCTCTGCATACTCAAGCTGTAAGCAGCTTGATTGAATTCTTGCCTCAATTTGAGTCCAATTTTGAGCCACATGTCCAATTTAGTAAGAAATATACTCGCTTTGACTGTATCAATGAATCAATAAGTTGCTTTCTTGAGTAGCGACAATTGGATCAGTTCAAAAAGCAAATATTTCATTCTATACAATTTATGAACTGAATCAACAGATTTATAGACAGTCCAGCCCCAAACCCGCTTCACTGGTTGAGCCATTGTTGCTGCTGATTGTTGGGATGCTCAAGCACCACAGTGCCATAGTGTATAATCAATAATAATTCAGAGAATTACAATCTGGGGAAATCAACTGAAACAAAAGGTTTGATGACATGAAATCAACTAAAGGCTTTTATTTATGACATATAACTCTTAGATTCATAACAAGCATTGTCCAGCAGACCAACTGGAACCAACCCTCTTCTGTTCAATGTAGTGATCACAAGGCATTTTTCCTTTCAATTAGTGTATGTATAGTGTGAACCTATTAACCCCAATCATGAATTAATCTTTCTTGTCTTCCAAGTAATTTCTCCCTCCGGTCTCATTTAAATGAACACACCCTGAGCACTCTCTGTGTTTGAGGTTTGAAATACATGTGCTATTTTTGGGGATCTGTTGGGGAACAGAGTCTCATGCTGTGCTGGAGATTAAAGACAATGTGTTTGTAAATCAACTGCTTGGCTTGGTAATAAGGCTAATGGACTAATCAGAGATCAAATTTGCAAATGGAAGTTTTAAGTGGAAGAGCCACACAGTTTAAAGTTTAAAAGTTGTTGAATTGTCTATATATTTAGCCGAAACCCATTTTGTAAAGTATGATAATCTAGGGTAAAGGATGATGTCTTTTTGAAAATCAGTTGCATGCTTCGAAAATCAACAGCAGCTTGCTCTTGAAGAGCATCCACGGCTTCAGAACATGCTCCTCTGTCTGTCTTATCTTCATCTTATTGACAACAGATGGGATCTTAACCTTTTAATCTACATCTGCAAATCCTCATGCTGTCTTCATTACCAATGCTGGAGTGAAATGTCTCCAGGATTCTGTCTGTTGGCAAGAAAATGCCTCCAGCAAAATGTAATCAAACCACAGCAAAACTGAACTATAAGGTTTTTGTTTTTTTTTTTTAATTCTTTTTATTATTTTTTTTTTTTTAAGTGAACATCATACAGGCCTATATGCCAATATGTACTGTATATATGAAATGTAAAAACACATTTGATGCTTAATAAAATAAGTTCCATAATTGCATTACACTATATTATTATATTTAAATCAATAAATATTTAAAATATTGTTAAATATTTAAAAGCTGGCCTATTTTGACAAAAAAATTGAATCTCTTACGATTCACACCATGCAAAATAACAATAACTACACAGCTATAATGTTAATGACAGTTATGAAAGATATTGGTGGAATGATTGAGTGTTGTTTCCAGTTGATTACCAATAAAAACCACTGACATCTAATGGAGAGTCCACCTGACTTTAAAGTGTTTGAGCATTTAAGGTGGCAGTACATTAAACATCAAAAACATAATAATAGGGTGAGTTGGTGTGGAAGCTAATATCATTATCTTTATAGTTATCGTTATTGGTGTGAAAGAGCATTTTAGACTATTATCTGCTCTTTGAAACATAGGTATGATTATTTGCCTGGAATCATATAAAAACAAAGAGTGCGAAAATAACATAAAATCAAAATACAGTCAAAAACTTCGAATCCATTTTTCTCATTTATACAGTTGGTATATTTTCTGACCATAGCTTTGTCGGGCAGTGGTATCATGTTATGTTTTATCATGTTCAGTTCAGTGTTTATTTAAATTATGAATGATTTTTATCAGAATTATTTTTTTCACTGATGAAAATGAGAGTACAAATAAAAACGTGACGAAAATGTTAGGTAGGGACGATTTGGGAAATTAATTCAGAACGAATCTCCTTCAGGGTTAAGAGGTTAGATGCCTATATGAACTGTATCGTACCATACTGATCTATCTGGCGGAATATAAGCAATCATACATTTGATGCAAGACTCATAGAACGTTCAAAAATGTTCAATATCTGGGAGTAAGAGAACAGCAGACATGGATAAAATTGACGACGCAAAAGAAAACTCAATTCAGTAAGGTTTTCTGAGCGCACACACCGAAGCATACACACAGAAAGCACATCTCACACAGCACACAAGTACTCTTTCACACTGCATAAATGAAGAAATACACACAGAATTATGCTGAATTGTCCATTTTGATGAGTATTCACATAAATGCATACAATTACATCTTATCGTACGTGTATCAGTACATTGCATCCATGCATTCGGTTTTAAAGGAACAGCAACCTAATTTAGCTGCTATCATCCGAGTCATTGATGTTAATCAAGCAACAAAAGAAAGACAGAAAAACTCACTGCTCTTGACTGAATCACTTTACTAGACCTAATAAAGATTAATCCAAATTTATTTATCTGAATAAATATGTCTGCTTGAAAGAATGAAGAATATAGTAAACAAGCTGTTATAAAGAATGCACAGCCTAATTAACCTATATGACCATTAGTATTTCATTAAAAAGATTTTCTTCATGAGAAGTGGTTTTATTTAAAGGCATGTTGTATGTTACCACTGTTAAATCAGTGTCTATCATGACCGAACCTATATAATGAGTTTGGGAATTTTAGAGAAATGCTTAATAAATGCAGTGCACTGCAACTAAACCCATTAGATTTTGGCCGACTAAAACTAGATTAAAACTAAAACAATTCAGATGACTAAAATATGACTAAAACTCAATGACATTTTATTCAAAAGACTATGACTAAAACTAAATAAAATTTTGCTGTCACAGTTAACACTGGTTCTGTTAATGATCTGTATTATGAGGTTAAACAAGCATTATAGCATAGAAACATTTTTTTTTCATTTGGCACTGAATGATAAGTTTTTATATTTCTGTCACAAGATTAATAAGTAAATTTAGTTTTTTAGCAATTAGAGAGAGATCATTTGCTTAAAGTTCATAAAATGTTCTTAAAATACTCTTATTAAAATTGAGTAAAAGTGGCAAAGTGCTACATAAAAAGCATAAAACCTCATTAATTTGCTTGAAAATGATTAGCAGGAAAAGAATCTTGACTCCAAGGCATGGGGTAAATACAAAAGCTTCACTCCAAAACACTTATTTATTTTAATTAGATTTTGTTAGTTGTGCAATTCTATTAACAACCTTTGCATCTCACCAGTAATTGTGAGGTTAAAAAGACAGCGGAGAGCTGTGAGATGCACATGTGAGAGATGATGAATTACTGTTAGCCATTTTCGAGGACATTGTGTATGTGTCGTGCTTTTTGTCCTCCAGTGAGTCTTGGCTGACCCAAAACTCTTGGGATCAACTTCTGGTACTAAACATGCTGACTTATTAGTGTGCAGTGTTCTCTCCTTCACAGGCCTTGGGGCAATCATGATACTGAAGCCGCCAAATGATTACAGCAGTGTAGTGCAATGGTTATTTTATCTCTTGTGTATATTTTAGATGCGCGTGAGCCGTGGTCACACATGAAAGTAAACCACAGTGCAAAATCAGTATGTGGTAGGAGAATTGCTTATTACAAACTCCCTTAAATTCCTACAGTCCGCATAAATGAGATGCCAGCCAGTGAAAAGTTTTACAAAATCACAAATGTCGAGAAGGCAGTATGTTGCAGCAGAAAACAAATTAGCAACAAAAATGTAGAGAATCTATTTATTTGTTTAGTTGGTTAGCTAGTTAGCTATTTATTTATTGGTTTGGTTATTTTGTTTCTCTAGCCTGTTTACACTGAATTTTATCTCACTGCATTACAGATGAATATTTAGAATAACTTCTTCAATATGATACAGTAATCATTCATTTGTTTACCATCTGCAGGAAGATGATTACAAATAGATCTTGTGTTCCTCTGGATTTGCTTCCTATACATTCTGTTTCTAGTGGCTGGATATCCATTAACTTTACCCAGTTTGCAAGCTATAGAGCAAGCTAGCAATTTCCCTGGCAGAGTTCTACGAAAACTGATTTTGCTTTAAAATATGTTATTCAGGCTTTAGCTTTAGGGATTTTAAAATGACTCTTTTTGCAGGTTACATTGCTCGATGAAGTCAATGATCTGATTCAATAAACAGAAAAGAAACAAGTGACTAGCTTCATAAGACAGTAATTGAATCATTAATTTATTTGCTAAAAAAAAAAAAAAACAACAACACCAATTTATTCAGAAATGCCACTATGCCTTGCTCTGAGATATTTAAAAGCTGATTTTGCTTGGAGTTATTCCATGAAGTTGCACGTACAATCTGTACAACTAAAGCACATTTCTTCCACAAACATTCACAGAATTCCATCTTCAGCATTTTACCTTCATAGGCTTGATTGAAATGTTCTGGACATGTATGGCAGTGGAAACTCTCCACAGTAATGGTCTTTTACTCTTCTAATCCCCGCATTCAGAGTTTGGAATGGCCTTGTCTGTAGGTCGTAGCTTTTGCAGTGCAAAGCTGGCGGTTTTCCTGTTTACCTGCTGACTCAGATGTTTCAGATCTTTGACCTCTTCAGTGATCAGCCGGGTGATTGTCAGGTATGTGTGCACAGGCATCATCTCAAGGCCTCTTTGTCCTAGACCTGAGGTCTTCCTGAGCAGCATGTATTCCAGCAAACAGATCATACAGCACTTCTCAGCAAAGCTAAGAACACATAGTTCCTGTACAAAAAAACAACAGTATGGGTGAATTGTAAGCCTGGGACATAGAAAGATAACTGGCTTAATAAAAAAATGAATACCACATGCAGTGCACGAAGGACAAAGCAGGAAGTGGGGGAGCTGGTCGTTAAAAATAAATCACATTTGAGTGACAGCTCAATCTATCATCTAGCATCTATCTATCTATCTATCTATCCATCCATCTATATCCTGAATGATGTTAAAGACCTGTTCAGCATATTACAACATGTATTGCCGTTACTAAATGTATCAGTTTTTTTCACAAATTGGTTGTGTGAATGAACTGATAATTCACTCATCAAGTCAGCTACCTGCTTCATCTTTGCAATAGCAGTGTTTTGAATGAATCAGTTGAATGAATGATTCACTCACTCATAAAGACTTATCACAACTCACTGGTTTAACAATGAAATCTATAAAGTGTCACTGAAAAAAGTAAAATAAATAAAAAATAAAAATAACATACACAGTAAGACAGACAGTTATAGAAATTTTCCCAGTCCCAGGACTTTGTGTTGTGTATCAAATAGTACAATACCTAACATTTGGATAATAAAACATATTTGAGTTAAAAGTCACGCCAGTCTGCTTTGCACTATTTAAACACATAATATCCGAAGACTGCTTTAACAGAATTTTCTAAACTGAGAGTTTAGTTTAAGTTTTCCCCTTATCAAGTTGTGTGAATCCGTGAGGGTGTGAAACTAAACATTGTTGCCAGATGGCTCAGTAATGCGTATGATGGTTTTGTGGGGCCAGTTTTATGGGAGGTGGCTGTTCCGTGACAGTGGTTACCCTCTACGGCCATATATTTTCACCTCTGTCAAAATTCATTGACGTATAGAGGAAAGTCACAGAGCCCACAGCTGCACCTGCACAATAGAGAGGTAGAAACTTTTCATCTAAGCTATTCTATATATCAAGGGCTATAATATTGTCTTCTTAAAAAGGTTAGTTCACCTAAAAATGAAAATTCTGTTATTTTAGTGTGATAATTTAAAATAATTAGTTTATTCAACAATTTGTTTAAAGAATGTATATTTATTTATTTATTTGTTTTTGTTTTCTTTGCACACAAAAAGTATTCTCATAGCTGCATAAAATTACGGTTGAACCACTGATATCACGCAGACTTTTAAATGATGTCCTTACTACCTTTCTGGGCCTTTAACGTGTCAGTTGTGTTGCTGTCTATGCAGAGTCAGAAAGCTTTCAGATTTCATCAAAAATACTTTAATTTGTGTTCCAAAGATGAATGAAGGGGCTTACGGGCTTGCAACGACATGAAAGTTTATTTATTTATTATTTATTTATTTATACAGCGCTTTTTAACAAAACAGGTTGTGTCAAGCAACTTTACAGTATTCTCGTGGTCTTGCGCCGACGGCCTTATAGGTGAAAAGTTCCTCACTGATGATCCGTCTCTGGGGCTTATCTAGTTGACGTGAGAGTGAGTAATTCATGACAGAATTTTCATTTTTGGGTGAATTAACGCTTTAAATCTGCAAGGATATTTGCGATAATGCTAGACTCGAAAGTTAAATTTATAAATTACAAATAGAAAACACATTATAAACACAAAAATTGCTCATGCTTAATTGTTGAAAGCCCTATTCAGGCAGTAATTGTTTCTCATGTGGACCTGGGTAAAAATAAATTTGCATGGCTCCTCAGTGATGAAAACTCATGCATTTGGATGAAAATGTTTTCCTGGTAAGGGGTGAGCTTTGTGATCCTGTGAACAAAGGAATGCACTTCTCACATGGTCAGTCACATGTTCAGAATTGAATAGTAGGTAAATTATTTATTCATTGAAATATCCATTTTAATAATAGGATTACCTCATATCCCCATGAGAAATAGCTACCTTCCGAAAAGCAGTAACATTTTATTTTATTGATCAGTGTCTTTGGCATTTAAAATCTGAACTATTAAAGGGATAGTTTACCCAAAAAAAAAAAAAAAAATATGTCATAATTTGACATGACTTACTTTCTTCAGTGAAAAACAAAAGATTTTGATATATACATGCATTCTCTTTATATGTATACTCATTCTTTGCTCAACTCTCTTTACATTGGTATAGCAAGGAAAAAAACACTAAATACAAAACACAGTAGCCATATAATTGATTTAGACAACTAAATTTCATAATTCACTTCAGCTCTCCTGAGGTCTCAAGAGGTTTCCAATTTGCATTGAAAATGTATATTGTGGTTGCTTTATACAGAGAATCCTTCCTCCCATGCCTCTGTCTGACAAACCCCAAAGACAGCCAGACTTTACTTATGCAGAGTTAGATGGCAAGTTGGACATCTCCTAGGGAGGCTGTGTCATGGGGTTAGACTCCAGGTGTTACTCTGAGGTTAACTTCAGCTCTCTCTGTCTTTGCACGTACTCCTCCAGTGAACATGTTCCCCAGCTCTGCCCTCTACACAAAAGAGCACATGCCACCTGCAGGATGATGTTCTCTCAGTCAGATAGTTAAAATGTTCATTAAAGCTGCACAATTACATTACTTATGTATACGTTTGGGTGCGTCTTTACACACTTTAGATTGCTTTACAGTATTTTTTATTTGTGAAATATATTTTTTATTATTTTTTTTTTTTTAAATAACTTGAATAGATGCACATCTTTGTCTTATATGTTTCCTCTTCCTCCTCCAAACAGTCTTTTTAGGACGAGAATGAGCCAGTGCATTCAGCGCACACATTACCTGACCACACTCGGAACCCCTCTCATTTACATTTAGAGTGAATAGCACTCTGCCGCAGTCTCCACACTACTAGGACGAAGCTACTGTTTACAGTTGTATTGACAGTGAGTCAAGCAACTGTTATTTGTGTCCTCACTGTTTTGACATTCCTCATAGTCAGTGTCTTTACGGCAAATGGTTTTGCGCATTAAATGCAAATACAAAGCACATCATTTTCTGTTAATGGTGTGGAAAAATGAATGGTGTATTTTGAAATGTAAACAACAGATACGGATCTAGTTTTTGGCAAGTTCAAAACCCAAAGTCTGATATTACTATTAAACTCTTCATGTTTTGGCAATGACTTTGCTCTGTGACCATCCACAAAATGGTTTCCTATATCCACACTTCCATTCAAAAGTTTGGGGTCAGTAAGATTTTTCATCAAAGAATCCTGGAAAAAAGTCTGTATCACTCTACTTTAGTCCATGGACGTTGTCCCTATGCAATAAAATGACTCACAACCAGCAGAAACAAAAGATCTAAACTGCTGACCCCTGCGGAAGAAACAGCATATGCTGGTTAGGTAGGTTTTAAAGCGTGGATGCTGGTGTAAGCTGGTTTAAGGTGGTCCTTTAAGCTGGTCATGTGCTGGTCCTAAACTGGTCCCTCCTGCTCAGGACCAGCATAAACTAGTTAAGGACCAGCATAAACCACCTAAAACCAGCATCCATACTTCAAAACCTACCTAACCAGCATATGCTTTTTTTTTTTTTTTTTTTTAATTTCTTCATTGTGTATACGTATTTATGACCCTGGACCACAAAACCAGTCATAAGGGTAATTTCTTAGCGATTGAGATTTACGTCATCTGAAAGTTGAATAAATCCATTGATGTATGGTTTGTTAGGATAGGACAATATTTGGCCAAGATACAACTATTTGAAAATCTGGAATCTGAGGGTGCAAAAAATCCAAATATTGAGAAAACCTTTAAAGTTGCCCAAATGAAGTTCTTAGCAATGCATATTACTTATTTAAAAATTAAGCTCTGATATATTTACGGTAGGAAGTTTACATAACATCTTAATGAAACATGATCTTTACTTAACATCCTAATCATTTTTGGCAAAAAAGAAAAATCAATAATTTTGACACATACAATGCATTTTTGGCTACTGCTACTAACATACCTGTGCTACTTAAGACTGGTTTTGAGGTCCAGGGTCATATTTGGCCTGAATGGATGGACCCATGCCAAAGGTGTCAAAGACTTAATTTTGGGAATGAGAGATTATAGCCCTAAGCTGGAGTAAACAGCAAATGAACACACTAATAAAGCAATGTATGCTAAGTGTATTAAGTAATGATGGTCTTATTAGCGTGACATCCGAACATAAGCGAGTCCAAAACATGTTATTGGTAATGAGAGGAAAAACCTTTGGCTCTTAAAGCAATGAAGAGAAAAGAATTTCAAGCGAGTCTGTCACAACAGAAAAGTGGACTAATTAGCTTTGAGTTTGGAGCTAACGGTTTTCACTGCCGAAAATCTGTATTTTCCATGGGGTTATTCATCAAACTGGACACGAGGCTGCGAAAACTCAATGGAATTGTCACAGATTAATTTGCAGCTGGCAAATGTGTTCTTGCAAGCTTGGGTAAAAAAGACCTCTTTTAGTTAACCTATAGTTAATAAAATAATGTCTTTTTACTGATTTGCCATTACTGCTTTGATTACAGAGGGGTCAGTCTTTGAATGCAAGAGCATTGGCTATCTATTGCATCATTCACATATTCACCGAATCTATAAAGTTGAATGTTTAAAGGCGTTTAAAGGGAACACTGCTAAAATATTCCAAAAAGATGGAAATATCTGCAGAGAGATTTGTATCTCCACATCTACATGTGGTCTCCTACAGCAGACGGCTACAGGCAGGTCTTCTAACCTCGTGCACGGAGAGGCTCTGTGGCTATTTGCTGGAATGCAGCGCGAGTTCAAGAAGCAGAATGGAAAATGCTCTGAGTTTGAAACATGACAGGAAAAAAAGAAAGAACGAGAGAGTAAGTACCTGAATGGAAGCAGTAGGCCAGACACGAGTGGCTGCCTCATGTCTGAAGCCTGCTGCTTTCTCTTGTCAGTGTGTGGTGTACTTTCTCTCTTTTCATGTCTGTGTGTCTACAGAAGAGATGTACTGCTTTCATACCCCAGCATGGAGGCATTTGATATTCATGGAGAAGAAAAAGAGGGAAGGGTGAGAAACATCAGCAGGGATGGTGCTCAGCGCATAAGATTACCTAGTAATTATCAAGCCGACTCAATCACAGAGAACTGGCAAATACACACTTGGTGCAGGCAGTAATCGCGAAGATTATTTCGAAGGGGGAACCGAGGAGCACATAGGTTCTTTCTGCTCGTCATTTGAAGTCATATGAGCCTGGTGAGGCATATTACTTTGTGTCCCAGTTCATCTAAGAGCACGAGGAAAAAATAAACAACTCTTGAATTATAAGCAGACTCACACTGACACAGTCCAAACCGCCACTGCTCTACGTTGTTTATCCGCAACTTTCTCTTCTCATGTATTAAAATTGACTTGCTAATGTAATCTTGAAATGTGACACTGCTTTTTGCTTGAGCACTGTCTGAAATATAACAACACATGGAGATGTGTTGTTTATTTTCCTGTAAAAGGAGAAAGACAGAGAGAAAGAGAGACATTGTTCCATTACAGGGAGTCTACTGTGCCTCAATGGCCTCTTTTATCAAAGATAAGTAGTATTGATTTACTTCAAGGCAGAGAAAAGTATTGGACTTAAGGTCTGGCATTTAATAATCTCCACCTAATCCATGATGCACGTGGAGCTGCGGTACTTGAGATCTCGTTGAAAACCGTGGCGTTGTTTATTGTCGAGTTGTATAATTTACCCTGAAAGAAGCTACAAATGAGATTGAATGTTTTGAAAGATAAACACTTTAAATTGATATTGTATCTGTGAACTATAGTTATCAAATATGAAGCGTTGAGAACAAGATCAGCCTCTGTCACAGAGTTGATCTCAGCACCAAAGCACAATGATGTGACCTGCACATTGATGTCCAATCTATTTATACAGAATGACATTGAGAGAAACGCAAATGTGTTCTCCTCGTGCTTGATTAGCTCTGGTGCATCTCTGGTCTTCTGAGAGGCGTGCAATTTTCACCCTCCAGCTCAAGGGTGGAAGGAACACCCACCCCTCTATTTAGAATGGGTTGAAAAACGGTTGATAATTATGTGGTGTGAGAAATACCGAAAATGAAAAAAAGGAGGGGTGAGCTGGCGTTGGTTAAGCTGGTTTGGATGGATGATATGTCAGTGCACAGTGTCTGCCAGGTAGGTATTTCTCTCTTCTTTGGTTTGGGCTCTAGGGGGAACAAGGGTCTTCCCTTTTCCTGCAGGTGGGCATTAGCTCAGGCACGATCAAAGACCTCTGGTTGACAAGGCCAGCACTCTCATTCCCTAACCTGTGTTTACGGCGTGTGTGTATTTTCTCTGAATCGATGCCAGAAAGAGGTAATGTGTTAAAGGGGAGAGAGAACACCCCTGTTTTTTAAGCGTGTTGCTGGTGCAGGATTAACGATCAGAGTAGCAAAACTCGCCTATTGGTTGCATCAAGCGATCAATGGCGATGAGCAAGGCAGATGTGAGGGGAGCAGGAGGGTTGCCGGCAGACATGCAAAGCACGAGCGGCCCGTTAAAACGCCTCCATTGCTCACCAAGATGGAGTGCCCATCCTCACTGAACAGACAAGTTGAGGCACAGCTGAGACCCAGGTTAAACGCAGCAGGATTTTGAGAACGGAATGATTATGTCAATTTGTGGAATTGAATGCTTGTTTCATCATTTACATCACAAAGTGTCATCTGTATTTGTGTCACGGTACTGGGGATGGGTGAAAAGTGTTACTGATGGCAGGAATCACCTGTTAACACAAACACAATTGTTAGAGTAAGACAGTTCCAGAAATAGAAAAAAAACAAACAAACTTATATATATATATCAAAATTATATATTTGATTAAGTAAAATCAAGGTTTTTATGCCCACACTCAGTATGCATTTAGATTTGTTTTTGTTTGTTTGTTTGTTTGTTTTTTTCTTTTCAAAAGTAGGACTTTTGACCTTTGAAAGGTCATGTAAGGTTGGCATCATGTCTTGTTATTTTGCAGGCCAAATCAATGAGAGAAATGCTCAAAGTATGTATTTCCACCCTTCAGAAAGCTATTGTTGCCCTCAACTAAAATATTAGAACAACTGCAAGACTGCTAAAAATTGCATCATAAGCAATCACAATTAAACAAATGCCTAGTTCTTTTATGAAACTCTAGATGGCGCAGGCATACGGGTGTTAACGTAACATAATATTCACAGCCTTATACCACTTGACACAAGCTGATTGGTTCACGTCGCGTACGCAGCCAATGAGTTTGAACCTTTACCTTTAAATGGCTGGTTGGCATTCATTTGAGCCTTTCGCAGCAGCCGCTTTGAATTTCTCTGAAACTCAGTTAGATAAGTAAACGTTCTCACTCTTATTTTAGTGCTTTATTGCGTTAGTCAGCTTACATTTCTAAAAGTAGTAAATGTAAGTCGTAAAACTATGCGCAGGTTGTTCGCGAGAGAAGTAACGTTAATTACTAAGCATGTCGTGCTCATATAACAGCAGCGGCTTATAGTTAATGTTTGTGAAAATACAACGCCAAGTGAAAGGGATTACCCTATTTGCCCGAAACCTTATATGTTTTAATATTATCTTGAAATCCACTTCATTATTGCAATCCACTTCAGAAGGGAGCGCTCACTCTTAAAGGGGCCACATCTCTATTTCACTCGTTACATTTGGTTCAGCCATAGTGCAGTGTTTATTATGAAAGTCATGTTTAGTGGTGGTTTAAAGATAATGAATCAGTAATTCGTTTAAAATATAAAGATGCTACTACCAATAATAAATAGGTTCAGTTTAGTAGCCCATTTACAATGCAGCATAATATTAGATCACTTTTAAACTTGGAATTTTCTTATGTTTATTCAGCTGGGCTTACAGCAATTCTAGTACTTTCATAGTGTGTAGCAGCAGTATCCATAGAAATTCAGATTGTGTTATTAGCAAATTATTAACAGCTGCATGCATAGCAATTAAGTGTTTTATTTGTAGCAGCAGTAGGTAAACTAGTTGCTGAAGTTCCAGTGTTTAAACATGGATGTTATGTGAACTCTTCAAGTGAATAGGAATTATTAGCATTTTGTTTATTTATAAAGGGGCTATAGCAATCCTAAGTACTTGTACAGCTAGCAGCAGTATGTGCTATTCAGGGGAGCGCCCCCTAATATAATGATAGGGAAAACACTGGAGCAGTTTCAGATGCAATGTTAAGTAACCTTAGCAGCGGCATGCTTAGCAAGTTAGATTACCATTGTTTCTAATATAGCAGTGACAGCATATAGTACTTTTAGTTGCATGAAATTCCAGTGAAACACATGGAACACATTACTTTTACTATTTAGCAGGGCCACAGTACTTTTGCAAACTCTTTGAAGTGAAATAGGCATTATTAATTGTGTTCGCTTGTTTAATAAAGAGCTTTATAGCAATTCTAAGTACTTTTGTGCAGTTGTATCAGCAGTTTGTTTACAGTATGTTATTTGGAATTTTATAGCATGCCATATATAGAAAATTCATATGCAAGGTTAGAAATAATTTTAGCAGCAGCTTGCATAGCAAGTCAAATGGTTGTCGCTAATATACTGTAGCAACGATAGCAGAAAGCACTTTAGTGATAACTCACTGATGGTAAATTAGCTCTTTAAAGTGCAGTAGGCATCTTATTACTTTTGATTATTCAACTGGGTTTACAGCAGATTTCGTGCAGCAGCAGTAGCACTATTTGCTCAGGCCACCCAAGCCTGAGTCAGGTGGTTGCTGGAGGTTACTTCATCTATCAGCCTACAGCGTGATTCCTGTTAAATAGTGCGTGTTTCTATAGTGCTGTTATGTCAATCTATGATTTCTCAAATATTGTAAGTTTACAGTGACACTAATTCATTCAAGTCCCCTAAAAAGGCTGGTCATCCATGCAGGACAAATTGTTGAGAAGACAGGATAATGCAGAGACTCTTAATGGAGAATCGTTCAACACTGCAGCTGGAATTGCTTGCACTGATCAGGGTAAGGTTCTGTCTTGGGACGTTTAAGATTAAGTAGGACTGAAAACACACTCTGCAGTGGCCAAGTCTCTCAACCGCAGAAAGAATAAAAAAATTAGGCTAGGCTTTGCTGCGGAACCGGAGAACTGCTCCAAAATTCACTTTAGTAATGAGAGCAAGTTTAAAGTGCTCCTATTATACCTTTTTAAATATGACCTTTCATGCAGTGTGTATTGTAGCTGTATGTAAACATACAATATCTGCAAAGTTGTGAACCCGACAGTGCACAATACATAAAGTTATTGTCTATCAAAAAAAAAAAAAAAGTCGGTTTACAATCGCCTGAACGAGTTGTCAGGAATTTGAATCTTTTTCTGTTACAGCTGTACATCACGAAGTAACGCATTTGCATAATGTCCGCCCACGTTCTACATCGCAAACAACTTGCCCGCCCACAAACACAGTAAAACAACAGCTTTATCTGCTCACTCGCTATTGTCTAGAAATATGTCAATGAATAGTGAATGTTTGTCGTTGTTATTACTTGAAGTTCTGATAAAGAATAGAACAATACATTGGTGTACAAGCTGCAGTGCTTAATCAATTTCAAAAACGTTTTGGCGTTGGGTTGACGCATATACTATGGCTGTTTGGGTGTTGTTTACCACCGAGTTGTGGGCTAGAGTAACGGTGATGTGCGTTCCGTGTTTGAAATTCGCTGCACGCAGTAACGTTAAACCAATCACAAAAGACTGGGTCATCGGACCAATCACCGCAGATTATTTGTCCGATTCCTGCACTAGCAGGAATTGAAGGTGGGGATTGTGAATGAACAGTGCTCTTACTACCTTCAATACCATGACTGAAGTGCCCTTGAGCAAGGCACTGAACCCCCAATTGCTTTTTTTTTTTTTTTTTTTTTTTTTTTTTTTTTTTTTGACTTTGCATGCATGCCAACTTGTTGTTGAGGACTCCCAAAACCAAAATATACACTAACAACTGACAAAATGAAAAGGCTGGGCCAAATTCCTAAACTCGACTGAACATTTCTGGAAAATCCTTGGTGACAAAATTATGGCTAAGAAACCCACTGTAGTCACCAAACTATGGAAGAGAGTGTAAAAAAAGTGGAGCCAGAGCAATGTGAGTAATGTCCTGCGGCCGCAGATGTGCAGAAGTCATTCAAAGTAACTCTGGAGCAATCTACCTAACATTGTTTGGGAATTTAAATCTAGATTAATGACTCATCTCTTTAACTGGCTTACACATAACACATAACAAACTAACACATTTATATTATTCAAATCCATTAAAGGATTGTTAGGCTGCATTAAGTAGGTCAACTGGAACCAGGAACACTTCCCATAACACCCAATGTAACTTGTTGCATCGTAAGAAGAAGAAGAATGCCATCTACACTAATATTAGTCTGTTTCATTCTGATTCCGAGGTCACTGTTGTCACCCAGATCCAGTCTGTATCCAGATCAGATGGTCACTGCAGTCCCCTGAATCCAGTGTGTATCCAGCCAGATGGTGGATCAACACCTAGAGATGACCTCTACGGCCCTGAATGTCAGCGGAGACCACGTCAACTAGAGCCCCAGAGACAGATCCCCAGTGAAGACCTTGTCACGGCCATCAGCACAAGACGACGGAACCTGATGAGTCGTCTGCACACTCTGACTTTGCTGCAAAATGGAACAAACTGCTGGTTCGTCTGGCCAGAGGAAAACTGGCCCCCCAACTGAGCCTGGTTTCTCCCATTTTTTTTATTTATTTTTTTTTTCCCATTTCTATCACTGGTGGAGTTTTGCTTCCTTGCTGCTGTCGCCTCTGGCTTGCTTAGTTGGGGATGCTTAATTTCCAACGACATCGTATTTGAACTGAACTGAGCTGGATGATAACATCACTGCATTTAATGATGCCTGCCTTTGACTGAAAATGTAGTGTTTACTGTTATCCTTTTGCATTATTGGCACACTATTTTTCTATTTAATACTGTAAAGCTGCTTTGACAATCTGTATTGTTAAAAGCACTATACAAATAAAGGTGACTTGACTTTATTGTACTCTAATTTTGATCTCGACTGCAGATATACAAAAGTTACTGTTAACATCAAAATACATTTTTTTTTTCCCCTCTCATTGATCTATAGTTTTATTAGTTTATCGTTTTCTTATCTTTCTAATGAGGTAATCTGGTATTCAGGTCGAGTTTTATATAATTGCATTGTCCAGGCATTTCATTGTGTTCCATTTAAAGTTTTTCTATTACCAATCCATGCTGCACTCTCTAGAGTGATCCGGCATATCATAAAGTACCCAGGACAAATCAATCTTTCGCTATACCTCATCCAATAAAGCCTGCGCAGAGCTTATAGCGGGTCCATTGACTGAAGTCTTTAATCACCTCAGATGAACCTGACCTTTAAGTATTGTAGTATCTTTTGAGGGTTACGCTGTGTCATTATGACAATAAGCTGACTGCTTCGCCTCAGTGAAGTGCCCGATGATTCAAACATGCTGACCTTACAAAGGAAAACTGTCAAAAACTTTGTCAAATCTCTGAGGTATCCAGCCACAAAAATCAGAGGATCAATCAAGCTGACTCAAGCATTTTGCGGGTGCTCTCTTCAGCATGGAGGGGGTGGTAGTGGGGTGTCACACTCTGATAATACAGCAATCTATCATGGCGATGAGTCTAAGTATTGGCTGCCTGTGACAGGCACTGAGGAATGGGACTAGACTAAGACAGACTTCACATACTCACCCGATCAGCAGTCTGGCGCCTGAATGAGGAACGCTGCTCCAAATCCATTTATTCAACCACTGCCTCACTTTTTTATACTTTGAAAAGGACACTTTTTGTTCATCACTTGACAGTTGTTCCACAGAGGTAAGGAGACATGAAAGCGATTTGTCCATTTCGATGTATTGTTCATGCTGTTAGAGAAAAAATATCCAGATTTCCTTTGAAATCCACTGTATTGACCCAAAGAAGTAATATGAAAACGAACAATATCTAAAGCTAAAACGTGAAGAGATGATGAACATTTGAAAAACACCACGTCATACACTGCTTTTCTACAATAATCAGAACCTTTTTTCTAACATTAACTCAGAACTCTAGAATCTCTCTCTCATTCTCTCTACACATTTGATATTTGGCTGATAGAAAGATGCTCTACTTATAAATATGTATGTCGTGAGATCATTCTGGGACAGATATTCATCATGCCCATAAATACATAATTAATGTACTTACACATTTTTACACTAATAAGCCTATTTGGACCCACTTTATATTGTGCCTTTAACTTACATTTACTTACATTTAAATTACATTTGATACAATGTACTTACTGTGTACATACATGGTTTTATATTGCACCATGTATATTCTGTATATTTAAAAATACTGATTTAGCTTTTTTTGGCTTTTGATAAAGTTTTTTTTTTTTTTTAAGTAGTGGGGGGAAACATACAACATACACTTTTAAGCATTTATTTTAGGCAGCAGCTATTTGCACTAAGTGTAAATAGCGATAGAGGCTAAGTGCAAACAGCAATGCAATGTAAAATAAACACAATTATCTGCACCTCAGTATTGTAGTACATAAAAAGTACGCAGTAATCACATATTGAGTGTAAATTATAGTTTTAATTCAATTTATTAAGTGGATGCTGCCATATTGGGACAATAAGCCCTATCTACACCTACCCTAACCCTAACCGATACTTTATATTCAACTTTTCGATTATTCCCTTAATTTTTATTGAAAATAAATGATATCCTTTCCGTTATGATATGAGATTTGAAAAGGGAGGAAAAAAGCTTGCCAGAAGGCAGATTCGAACCCAGGTCAATTTGCGCAACTGGAGCTGACTGTTGACAGCCCTCTTTTGTAGTGTTGACTAATCCAATCACAAACTGGTGGGCGGAGTTAGTGTAAATAGCCTCTGCCAACAAGGCGGGCTATTTGCACTTTGCAGTGTAAATAGTAATGCTATCACACGACCAATTCGCACATATTTTACTAGGTGGCTAATTCACGTGATTTCGTATGACCTCACTCGTACAAATTTGTACGTTTTCAATGACGGGTAGGTTTAGGGGCGGGGTTAGGTGTAGGGCATTCGTACAAATTCATACGTATTCTTCAACTTGTAAAATTCATACGTTTTAGCTAAAATCGTATTAGCTAGTGAGGTCATACGAATTTGTATGAATTAGCCACCTTGTAAAATATATATACGAATTGCCGTGAGATCAGGCTGGTAAATAGACACTCCGTTTATGTTATTATACTTTATATGTTTGTACATTTTTAAAGTTTTGTGTGTGTGTGTGTGTCTGCAGCCACAGTCTTCGCTTTAGTAGCACTCCAGGTTTTTACAGAGGGCTTTGTTCATATATAATTGTACTGATTTTATTTCTAACAACAGGGTATGCATGTATGTATGCTTGTATTAACATTGACAATATTTTATTTATGTAGTGATAATCAAAACTCCATTCAGTTAAACTATTTGACTCTAATAAGTCAACAAAATGAAACAAGAATTTTAAACCTGGTTTCATCTAATATACAGATTTCTGTTTTGCAAATGTATGCAAATTAAATTCAGAAAACCTGTAATAAAAAAAGAGAGAGAGAAAGAGAGAGTTGTTTGAGAATATGGTGGATGGTCAGTTAATCCACAGAGGTCTGGGCTAAGCCCTGAATACTCACCCTAGAACCACTGCTGACTTTATATATTTAACAGCACTAAAAGTAATCAACCCCATAATAGATCTGATACCGTTATTATTGGACAAAATATCAGTTTTACCACGACAAAGCTTCATTTGGTTTCGCTGCATGAAGCAGGCACAGGTATCTGAAATTTCATTAAAATTAAAATTTAGTTTCAAGCCAAGCTGCAACAGTGGATCAAAAATAATACAACATGCAATACATAGCATTCTCCATTTACATTAGGAGAGATCAGAACTGTCACTGTAATCAGCGGCTCTTCAGAATCTCACACAGCGCAGATTCCAGCACCTGATGCAGGATGATTGGAGGCACATGTGGCCAATTTGGTCTAACCCTGAATGCAGTAAATGACCGCCAGAAGACTGAAGAAAAAAGCAACGAGAGAATTCTAGTAATCAATCTCTTCTTTCCCAGTTATTCATACAGATTCTGAAGACTGAGAACAAGGCCACTGTGAAGACCACAGACAATCTACACATTTATGAGATCCCTATAACTTCTCTTAAAATACTCCAGCCTTCTTGGAAGAAACACAGTTTCATCTGTTTATGAAAGCACACTACGCTTCTTGATTATTGTAAATACATTCACCCTTCAAGGTATATTGCACCATATTAAAGACAGAGAATCTAATTATGCTACTCTGGCAATGCCATAAAAGACTGTGAAACAAGAAGACAACAGAGAGAAACAAGCAAATCAAATTATTTGTGTATCTTTCCGATAGTTGTTTTAATATTAAGAAAAAGAAAATCAATGAATGCTGAGGGGAGCACATTGCAACTATGCCTTATGGGGAATAACACAATGATTCTTTAATTCAATTACTGTATATTATTTCTTGTACAGGAAGAACACAAGGTGCTGTTGTAAATAGAAGATAGAACATCTGTACTAATCTGTCTATGAGAGTCAGCGGCGAGGCTGAGGCAGAGATAAGCCAATCTAAGCTGAGGCGTCAGGAATGACATGAGACGACTGAGTGGAGAGCTGTTGGGATGCTCTCCAGAGGAGCATGAGAGGCATCACGAATCTATTACAAACCCTATTAAAGGTACCAGAGCTGTCAATCACACAGGAAATCTAAAACCGGGAGATAGCGACTGGGCAGCGAGTCAAACACAGTGCTGATTTGTGAGTGTGTGTGTGCGTGTCTAAGCGTACACTGACATATGAGTATGAAAGCATCTTAGCATTATTTGAAAGTGCAGTAGGCTAGGAATCAAAACAGATCTAAATTTAAAATTGGATGCTAATGAATAAAAACTAGATTGTTTTTCGGTTTCTTCACTGATTTCACTATTACAGAACAAAGAGATACTATTAACGAAATAACAAAAAGCTTCCGAAATAGTATCAACATCTGGAGCAAATAAAATGCCTGCAGTTTCATCAGAAAAAGTGGAATCCAACCAAGCTTTGCACAGCTGTTTCAAGAACTAATGCTAGTTTGTCAGGGCAAATGGAATATAATTAAGCTGTTCTTTACGTATTGGCATTCTTTGCAAGTTTCCTGATGATTTGTTGTAATTTGTGAGGAATCGACATTATGACTAGTTGGACAAGAGAGGGCATACTGTTTAGATTGTTGTAGGACAGTTCTAATTGAGGCGGACTGTGGGAGCTGAATTCTCAATTAAACAGCAATGAAACAACTTAGTCTTTAGCTTTGTCTTATCCGTTGTATTTCTTACAGGAACATCAATATGTCACAAAGGAAATAATTGCGGCTGCAGTAACACCCTGTCTGAATGCCTTCTCCGCTGCAGAATTTGTGGCCGTAATTATGCTGTCAGTCCAGGCCCAAATATAGTACATTTTCTTGCATAATTATGGCATCAACCCACAAATTCGCTAGGCTTATACATGTTTAGACTCTATGGAAAACACCTTAAATAGAAGGGGAGAGAAAGGTAATTATGTCCTACCCATCAAAAACATCCATTTCTGACTGATTAAATTACATGTTTCAATGAACCTTAATTGCTTTTTTGTCAAACCCGTTATGTGATTTGGCAGACCGGCTTTCAGAGAGATTGGCCGAATATTAGCACAATTATTTCAATATTACATTAAAAGTTTGAGTTATAAGCCCAACACACTCCCTCGACGAGTATTTCATTCTCCTTTGATATCAAAACACTGTCAGGACTGTCAAAGTGGTCTCAGATAAGTGATGCACTGAATGGGAAATGTGACTGAAAGCAATGATAAAAGAACCAAAAATAAGCACAAGAGGGAACCTTAGCATTGCAGCAACAGTACAGGTTCATTTTAAACAGAGATTTATCGCCTTGGACGGCACATATTAGCAATTTATCTGTGCCTTCTAATATGCGCGATTCCTAATCCTTCCTTTTAGTACCATGCTGCAAGGGCTTGTGAAGTAGGTATTCGCATTCAAGCAACATTTCATTTTTTAGTCAATGATAGTTTGTTATTAAAAAGTGCACAATAGGCGCTAATTTTCCGAACAAAGTGATTTATCACATTTAGCCACCTCGCCATTTGTATGTATGCTGTCATATTTCATTATGGAGGGGGCGAATTGCCACTTTAATAATGGCGGTGACAGAGGAGTAAAAGTTAGCCAGATGAAGACTGATGACAGGCTTAAGCATTGGACATGGCAGTCAGAACATGGTGGAGATTGAATCCGTAACCCTCTGCACCCATAATAAATTATCTCTCTGAAATGGAATGATTGATTTGCAGCGGTGATGCTTGCACCTGGAATGGGGTCCCTTTCTAACCACTCTCAGGGACATCTGTGAAACTTTCTCCTTCAGGAGAGAAATCCCTCTCCTTTTTTCCGCTGAGTGAAAGGATGGATGTGCAAAAATGTGACCAAGCGATTCATTTTTTATTTTTTATTTATTTTTTTCGACAGCATGGTACAATTTGACAGGAAGGCTCTCGAGATTATGCTTAAGTCAGTAGCACTGTTTGGCGGCTACTACTGTCTCTTTCTATCATCTCAAGCTTTCAAGTTGCCCTCGCAGGCATTCTCTGAGGCATCTGAGGTGTGAGAGCAGAAGAGCTATGGGCAGAGATGATACAACATCAAAGCCCGAATGGTCAGCAGACGCGATGGAATTTGTCAGCTGACTCCTCAGTGTTTGAATTGGTGAGTGCACATGGACACCACCCAACCTCACCTTATCACTTCTGCAGCTTCCATCCTACCTCAATGCATCATGCTATTTAAAATATATTCATTTCTTCCTCAGGATCAAAAAAACTGAATGTTCACTTGATTGTAATTAAGCTACAAAGGCTCTCTGAAGGACTCTTGGGAAACTTGCTCACTTTGAACGTCTTTGATAGAATTTCTGATTTTAATCTGAGTATTAATTCTCCTCTTATCTTACTTTACATTACCATACAATACCATATCTTGTTTCCAAGGACAAGAGTCTGTGCTGAACTTGTTAGCTGGAATAGTGAGCTTGTGATTCCATGCATACAAGCTCTTGATAGCTGTCATATTTAATTGACCTATTCACAAATTATGCTCTGGCATATTCTCTGTCCTCCTAACGAATCTCATTATGAGACTCCAGTCACTTCTGGGTTATCAATCACTCACGTGAACAGAAATGACAGTCACATCATAAATTACCATTACAAATAGGTAAATAGAAAGAAAGAAAGAAAGAAAGAGAGTTTTCTTTTTTTTCTGTTTTCTTTAAAAAATTCAGATGCAATCTAAATCACTGTCTTCATTTCACATTCATGAAAAATACATGCCGTATTTTAAACTTTTGTGAGATCACCTATTCCCACACAGTATATCTAATCCCATATGAACTAATAAATCAGATCGGAGTAAAAAGGTTTTGTCTGAAAGAACGAATGGGGGAAACTGACACATCTGGAAAGAGAAAAAAAAATCATTGACCTCTGGTTCTGTTATACCCTTTAAAAAGCTAATTTGCAATGAATTTAACATCAAGTAATTCCACTGGGTTTTTTCCATTCCAAATCTAAAATGAGAGATCAGAAATATTTGGCTTATTGCTTTGTTCTACTTTAGCTAATTAGTGATGACTAATTTTACACATAACTGTACATATTTCTCACTCACAATTAGGCAAATATCTTCTCTGTTTATAAGAAGGTCTCTAGGTTAAGTGCTTGTATTAAACCAAAAAATAAGAGTAAAAAATAAGAGCTTCTGCAGAGAAAATATTGCAACATGTTTTTTTTTTTTTTCTTTTTTTTCCTTCTGAAACAAGTCATGGCATTGGAACGCTTTTAAAGACATGCATTGAGGAGAACATGCCATAAATGCCAGTGTAACACACTTTACATCTTCAAACAAAGTACTAAGTGTTCACACAGAACATTTCATTACATTTTAAAAAAGCCAGATGGAATGGGATGAAATGAAGCAAGACATACAGGTCGTAAGGTGGGTTTTTAAAAGCAAAACCATTTTTAACCCGACAAAGCATGTAAAAAATAATACGCTCATCCAAGAGACAGAAAAAGCAGCAAATATGTTACAACACGTCTAATGTTTTATTCTTTAAGAGGATGAGCTATAGTTTATACAGTAACATCTAGGTATGCATTAATTCTCATAAAGTCTCTGTACAAACAGGCCTCTTATATTGTCAGCATATCAGTATAAAGATGCGTTCAGAGTGTCAAAAGGTGGACAAGTGGTCAGGGGTCCTTGTGCAGTGAACGCTCTTACAGCCAATTTTCCAATAATCCACTAATCTTCCTAATGCATACAATTTACTGTCACAATTGCTGTCTTATTCAATTTCTAATACAGAAATACAATAATACAGTAACACATTATATTTATGTAATCCATTTAAGTCTGCAACTAAAGCTGTGCAGAGCACTTAAAGACCATATCTATCTTGCCATCAACATACCTGCCTAAGAGTACTAAGACCTTGATTAGCTTGTTCAGGAGTGATTAATTGGGGTCAGAGCTAAACTTTGCAGGACAGTGGCCCTCCTATTATGCCATTTTAAAGGTTGTTAATGTTGTTTCAAGAGTCTCCTAAAACAGGTTTACATGTATGCAAGGTCTAAGAACACTTTAGTTTTCTCCAAAAATAGATTTAATTTTACCTCATTTCTAAATGATTTGTAAAACGACTCGTGTGAAGCAGAGCGAAGAATCAGTCTTTCTAAACCCCTCCTTTCCGTGAGCCCTCACTGCTGTGATTGGTCAGATGGTGCAGTCCGTTATGATTGGTCGACCGCGTACAGCGCGTGTCGAAAACGAAACTGCGATCGCCATAACTGAATGACAGCCCTGGAGACTTGTCAATACATAGAAAAGATGGCGTCGATTTTACCACACCATTTCGAGCAATTTGCTTATGTAAGTGGGGCACACCCCTATGTTGTAAAACTCAACATTGTATAATGCATTAAGCGGCTTTCACACTGAACGCAGAAAGTGCTGTGCTGGCTAAGATTCTAATTCCTAACGACTTGTTCAGGCAATTGTGAGCTGACTTTTTTTTTTTTTTTTTTAGGAAATGCAGTTCCTAAAACTAAATAGATTACTAGTTCCTGCAGTGCGAAAACATGCCAAAAAGCATGTACTTCCACCAACAGTTCTAGGAACTATGAAAAGGTTTCTCCAGTGCAAAAGCCCCTTTAGTCCAAGTTTGCATAAATCAGACACAGTTTCAGACTACAGCTTTTGCATGACATTTTTAAAAGATGTGGCTATAATTGTATGTTTCTTACATATACTGTATCATCTTACTAAATCAGCTTACACTTCTTGACAAAACAACTTAGAAGGGTACATAATACATTAGTAGCGATTACCAGGACAAGTATTTAAAAAGTACACGCTACATGCTGAGAAAGTACTCGAATGCCAGTGGGAAACTATAAGAGAGAGTAATTAGGATTTTCTTGTTTGTTTGTGTCAGTCTGACATCCAGAGGAATTTTTTTTTTTTTTTTTTTGATACCCATCCACACACTTTTCGGATGCCTAGAGCCTTGCCAGTTCCCTCACTCATCGTCTCTTCTGCAGAGTAAAGCTTTTATCAGCTGCACTTGCTGGTGACAATTAGTGTCAGTAGTATGATGTGTGAGAGGGGCAATGGAGGCAAGCAGGGGGATCATGGCCCCTGATTGGGAAACAGCCTCTGTGCTGAGGCTGAGAAGTGGATTTGAGCCAGACTCTCCATTAGAGTGCTAAGCAAGGTCACTGTGCCCGCCGTTGCCTCTGCCAAGCTGCTTCAGCCCGGGCCCCTGCCGAGGTGGAACCATGGGCCGCCAGCCAGCTCATCTGGGACACGTCTCCAAATACAATGCCAGAGGTCACAAACCAGACCCAACCCTGCCATTGTCCAAAGTCGACAGCTTCCCATGGAGTGAGTTATAGGAGAGAGTGTTACGGCATTTTAAGAAGCTGGAGTTACGGAGCATATGCCATTGTGGGAATGGATAAGACTCTGTCAGCGCTGGCCGGTAGAAAATAACTGTAAACTATTAGATGGAAATATTTTCATTAAAGGAGAAGTTCACTTCCAGAACAAAAATTTACAGATAATTTACTCCCCGCCTTGTTATCCAAGATGTTCATGTCTTTCTTTCTTCGGTCGATAAGAATTGTGTTTCTTGAGGAAAACATTTCAGGAATGTTCTCCATATAGTGGACTTCAATGGTGCCCCAAAGTTTGAACTTCCAAAATGCAGTTTAAATGCAACTTCAAATGACTCTAAATGATCCCAACCGAGGAGAAAGGGTCTTATCTAATGAAACGATCAGTCATTTTCAAAACAAACTGACAATTTCTATACTTTTTAACCTCAAATGCTCGTCTTGTCTCGTCTCTGTGATGCGCATGTATAGTCTGTGTAATCCGGGTCAATACAGTTAGGTTAGGGTATGTTGAAAAACTCCCGTCTCGTTTTCTTCTTCAATGTCAAAATCGTCCTACATCGGTGTTTTATCTTTTTTTTTTTTTTTTTTTGTAAAGGGTGTTTGATCTTCTTTGCAGGTTCACTTTGTAAACACTGGGTCGGTACTTCTGCAGTGATGTAGGACAATTTTGAAGTTGGGGAAGAAAACGAGATGGGAGTTTTTCGACATACCCTAACCTTGACCTTATTGAACCAGGAAAAAAAACAGAGTTCATGCAAGATGAGTGTTTGAGGTTAAAAAGTATATTAATTGTTAATTTGTTTAAAAAATGACAGATCGTTTTGCTAGATAAGATCCTTCTTCCTTGGCTGGGATCATTTAGAGCCATTTGAAGCTGCATTTAAACTGCATTTTGGAAGTTTAAAGTTCAATTTTTTTTTTTTTTTTTTCCTCAAGAAACAATTTCTTATCGACTGAAGAAAGAAAGACATGAACATCTTGGATGACAAGGGGGTGAGTAAATTATCTGTACATTTTTGTTCTGGAAGTGAACTTCTCCTTTAAGAAGTTGTAAGAGGACACATTGCTGTAAAGGTGTATAAGGTAGGTAAGTCGTTAACAGATTTATTGACAAAATGTAAGTTAACCAAGTATTTATTTATTAATGAATTAAACAATTTTAAAACAAAGTATTTGAGAATAAACAAATAACGCTGCAATATAGAAAAAGACCCAGAAAGAACATGACTGTTCTAAATAATTTAATATAATTTAATATATTGTTTAAATAGTTGGTTTAAATTGTCCCTTTCTTGTCAGCTTCAACAACAATAAAAAAAAAAAAGTTTTTAGTTTTTGTTGACTAAAATTATATGTCATTTTAGCTAGGGATGGCTTTTTTTCTGGTCGAGCAGTGTCAAAGCTCAAATAAGCACCTTACCTTGCTGACTCACCAAAGTATCGCCACAGGGGCCTCTGAGCTGTGGCACAAGTGAGTGATCGCTGGACTACGATGGCCAGGTCGGCCAGGCCAGACTGCCCACAGGCCGGAATAACACATGGGAGATCAAGACTGGAATCTCAGTGAGTCTGAGTGCTGCAAAACCCCTGGGTACATAACTCCTCCTAATGAATGTACGTAGCCTTTACACCAGGTGCATGACATTATCTATAGCGTACCCTAGTTTTGAATGTTTAAAATATCCACTGTGACAAATGAATGAGGCTCGGAGAGAAAACTTCTAAACAGGGTTGTGTGGGATTCAGAACTAAACTGAGAATAAGGAATGAGATGGCAAACAGGATGTGGATTTAATGTTTTTAATATAACTAATTAGAATAAAAAGTAACAAAATGTATTTTTTAAACTAAAAACCAAAGTTAAGAAAACTTTAATGTTGATTTAATCTGTATTAGGGCTGTCAATGTAACGCATTAACTAAATTAGTTATGAAAAACAACCTAATTAAAATATTTTAACTCAGTTACTGCTCTGGCCCCGCCCCCAGACCTGCACATCATCTTATATTTCATACAGTTGACTTTTGACAAATATGATGCAGAGCACCAACTCCATAAATGCAGTTTTAGCCTAAAAGTCATACTGCTTTTGTCCTGATCTATCACAAACTTTTATACAACAGTTCAGTAAATAAGAAGTTGGTATTGTCTTATATTTTAAACACAATATTTTGCTTAATTTTGCAGAAAACATATTACCTTTAAAGCCATAGAAGAATTTTTGCGCATCTCCGATCAACACAGCAGTGTTTAGTTTCTGAATGAATTCAGTTTAAATGCGGCTTCAAACAATCCCAAATGCGGTTGTAAATGATCCCAGCCAAGGAAGAAGGGTCTTATCTAGCGAAACAATTGGTTATTTTAATTAAAAAAAAAAATACAATTTATATACTTTTTAATGCCAAACGCTCGTCTTGTCTTACTCTGCTTAGACTGTTTTTGTTCCGGTTCGTGACAGTTAGGGTATGTCGAAAAACTCCCATCTCATGTTCTCCCTCAACTTCGAAATCGTCCTATATCGCCATTTTACCTTTTTTGTTAAGGGTGTTTGATCTTCTTTGCATGCTCACTTTGCAAAGACTGGGTTGAAACTTCTGCAGTGATGTAGGATGAGTTTGAATTATTTTTAAAGTTTTTCGATATACCCTAACTGTCTTGACTCATAATACACAGATCTCATGGAGAGAAAGGCAAGATGAGTGTTTGAGATTAAAAATTATTTAAATTGTATTTTTTAAATGAAAATAACCGATCGTTTGCTAGATAAAACCCTTCTTCCTCGGCTGGGATCATTTACAACCGCATTTGGGATCGTTTGAAGCCGCATTTAAACTGCTTTTTGGAAGTTCAAAATCGGGGCACCATATCAGTCCATTATATGGAGAAAAATGCAGAAATGTTTTCCTCAAAAAACATAATCTCTTTACGACTGAAGAAAGAAAGACATAAACATCTTGGATGACAAGGGCGTAAGTACATTATATGTGAATCTTTGTTTTGGACACATCATGTTATAAATTAGATTAAAACTTTTAATCGACTGACAGCCCTAATCTTTATACAACTTAAAGACAGAGAGAATGAAAGCTAGATGAACAACAAAATGCTAGATAGAATGAGAAATAGAGCTTAAGATAGAATTAATGCTAGACAGTGAACAATAGAGCACTAAACAGAACGCTAGAATGAACGATAGAGCAACAGAATGCTAGACAGAATGGACAAAACAGCACTATCCACCTTTTTCTAAACGTGGAAGTTGTGTCCAACTGGAACAATGCTTTTTTTTTTTTTCAAATGAATGTATTTCCCCAGCTGATAATATAACGTTAAGAAATCAAATGGTGCCACAGTTTCATTACGTTCCAGTCATTTTGCAGTAACTCACCTGTCATAGTTTAGATGACATGAAGTGACACGAGGGAGCTGCTTTGAAAACAGATGAGGGCGCATAATAGGCCATACAGCTCCTGACCAGGACGAAGTTCATGAGATTTTGTCCACAAAATGATACGCGCACATTATTTTATTATTTCACACACAGTATTTTAATTTAAGCACATTAAGCCATGCTTGTTTTCTTTTGTCACTTATGCAAAAGCAAGGGACATGGACAGTTTTGCTGTTACACAAAACAAATGCTTTATAAGAATTGAACAGAATGTTCCTATGGTTTAGCCACAAGAATGAACCATGGAATGATAGATACAGTACAATGAAGGAGAGAACAATAGATAGAATGAATGATAAACGTTAGACGCAATGAAAGACTCAATGTTAGATACAATGAACAATAAAACAACACAGCACTAGATACAATGAATGAAAGACAAAATTAAAGATAGAACAATAGTCTGAATGAATGACAAAATGATAGATAGGATGGTAGAACGGCAGTACTATAGATAGATAGATAGATAGATAGATAGATAGAATTTGCCTATCCCTGGTTAGAATGTAATTAGATTATTGGTCATTCAGCAACATGTGTAATTTAACTCATCAGTTATTTCGATCTATGTTTACTCATTTGCTTTTAATCATTTGCATAGATGCATGTGGATCTGAAGCTCCGAAGAACTCAAATCTGTGTCAATAAATTATTACCTTTTTATGCCAAACGATTCTGTGATAAATGAAAAGCTATTTTGAACTTTCAATCAGACGAGATGCTGAAAATGAAAGCGTGTTCCTCCTCTCTTCAAGGTTGCCTCGGTGAGAGATGACAAGCACTCATCCTCCTTTCACTGTGCATCTCATTCCAAACGAAGACAAATAAACCGCTGATTGAAGCTGAGAACGCAAAGATGTGACTGACATGTTTGTATAAATGTTTACACATTACTCCCTCTGATTAGTCACAGCGCTCGTGGATGGGGTCCAAGAGCTGGAAAATACACCTGTGTGCATATATGAGACCGTATGTAACTGTGTGTGACTTTTAGCTTGTGCGTCTCCACCCCTTTGAAAGCCCCTCCTGTCATAAAAGATTAGAAAGGGTGCATGTTACAAAGACAACGGTTCTCTCATGTCAGGGCTGTTTACTGAAATAACACAGTATTAAATTTAGAGTATCCTACATTCATAATTTCAAACACTCCCCCATGAAATATTTAGTGTGACTAAATGGAAGCAAGGTTGATGTTGGATGTTTTGACATGTGTCTCTGTAACTTGGCTATTTGAGGATGGTAGCTTCAGTATGTGGCAGAATGTGACAAAAGGAGACGTTCTGCACAGACAGATCTTAGTTTTAGCTGTTCTGTCTGAGAGCTGAGTCACAGCCATGTTTGTACTGACTTCGTATGTCTATGGTTTTCGTTTTGTTGTTGATTTGTTTGAAGTGACTGCTGAGTAACACCGGGTCCAATTTCATTATCCGTGAAAAACAGAAAATGCTTTTGACACTGTTAGATATGTCCTCGAAAATAGACGGCAGACGAGAGTAGGAGGATAAATGATCCTGCAGAAGGTATCAGGTATTATGGGAAATATTAAAAGTTGTGGAGTTTTAATATCACTATTAGTAGTGAAAGTTGATATCAACCCTTTACATAAACCCATTTACATAAATATTTAATGAGTCAGTTAATTAAAACAATACATCCCAATAATATATATATATATATATACATTTTTTTTGTTTGTTTGTTTGTTTGTTTTGTTTATGCTTTACACTGTAGTAAAATACAATTCATAATGTATATAGGTAAAAATTAAGGTTCAGCTTGTTAACATTAATTACTTAAGAAGATTGATTCTGATTGGTCAGTCACTGCGTTCGGCAGTCTGATATTTCCTAATATTGAATGTCATCTATGGCAGTGCTGTACTTTCACATCTCTTGCATCACTTTGCAGACTGTCTTTCACTGTCTCTTCTTTTGTACAGCTGGCATCTTGCACCTTGTTTATCGACTGTAAAGAAAATGACATCAGAGGATTTAAAGGGGAGATAAAGGGGACATCGGATGCAAAATTCACTTTTACATGGAGCTTGCATATGTGCAGTGTGTGGACACAACCACCCTAACAACAATAATAATCCATTCACTCCTTTTTTTAATCCCCCCAAAAACCTAAATAGACTCAGTTATCAAGGGTTTTGATTTTGATTTTCCCCATCCACAACTGCTGACGGACTTTCCTTTATTAACATATTCCACTCTCAGCCAGATCTCTCAGGACAGTACACTGTCCACAATTTTCTCTGCTCAAGCAGCTGTAGTGACAGCAATGTCTCGTAAGCAATGCAGGTGCTTTCTTGAATGTAAAAATGAACATAAAAGACTTCATTTTTTTCTGACATCACAGCCACTGAGGACACAGTGGATTAATTTTGTTTTGGATGGTAACACAACACTAAATACATAAAAAACTAAAGAGAGTGAGCAGGGTGGAGTGAGAAGAGCTCATTATCATTTAAAGAGATATGCACCTGCTGGGAACAGAGCTGTTTTTTGACAAGGTAAAAAGGGTGTTTATTTACACGGCCATTGAGAAATTTTAAGCAAAAGTATGTTGCAGACATTTCGTGAAGACCCTAAAGAATTATATCAACTTGTAGAAAATAGACATCAGATGTCCCCTTTAATATAATCGTAATATTTTGTACAGTGTTTGTTTTAGTCGCTGGGCCAATATAGGTTTGTGCATGACAAAGTATGTTGCAGATATTTCATAAATACCCTAAAGAATCATACCAACTTGTAGAAATTTGGCATCTGATGTCCTCTTTAATATAATGGTAATATGTTGCACAGTGTTAATTTTAGTGGGCCAATAATGCATTTTTTCCCCCTAAGTAAGCTTTAAGATAATATACAGGTAATATTCTAAAATAATTTCTACTTAAATAAATATGTCAGCTTATTTATTTATTTGGTAAGCAGCTGTATAATAAGAAAATAATGTACAATCAGTTGATCATTACAGCAAAATAAGCAACAATAAATACTTGCATTAGGTTTTATGGTAACAATTTGTTTTTATTTGTTAACATTAGTAAACTATATTAGTTAACATTAACTAACAATAAACTTAAATGAACATTTAATAATACCAAAGGCTAAAAAAATGCTGTAAAAATATATTGCTCATTGTTAATTAGTGTTAGTTATTGCATTAACTAATGTTAACAAATTACACCTTACTTTAAAGTTTTTTATGATTTTTTAACAGTAACTTGTTAGAGTAACTTGTAACTTGTTTAGATTCACATTCATGTATAAAAACAGTGCTGCTTGAAAGTTTGTGAACCCTTTAGAATTTTCTATATTTCTGCATAAATATAATGCAAAACACCATCAGATTTTCACAAGTCCTTAAAGTTGACAAAGAGAATCCAATCAAACAAACAAGACAAAAATATATACTTTGTCATTTAGTTATTTGGGAAAAAAAATGATCCAGTGTTAAATATTTGCGAGGTGCAAAAGTATATGAATCTTTGTTTTCAGTATCTGTTGTGACTCCTTTTTGAAGCAATAACTGCAGATAATGTTTTTTTGTAACTGCAGATCAGTCCTGCAAACTGACTTGTAGGAATTTTAGCCCATTCTTTAGTACAGAAACACTTGAACCCTGTGATATTGGTGGGTTTCCTCCTATGAACTGCTTGCTTCAGGTCCTTCCACAATATTTTAATTGGATTAAGGTCCAGACTTTGACTCAGCCATTCCAAAACATTACCTTTGTTCTTGTTTAACCATTTTTTGGTAGAATGACTTGTGCGCTTGGGGTCGTTGTCTTGCTGCATGATCCACTTTCTCTTTAGATTTTAGTTCATGGACAGATGTCCTGACATTTTCCTTTAGAATTTGTTGGTATAATTCAGAATTCACTGTTCCATCAATGATGGCAAGTCTTCCTGGCCCAGATGCAGCAAAACAGGCCCAAACCATGATAGTACCACCACTATGTTTCACAGATGGGATAAGGTTCTTCTTATGCTGGAATGCAGTGTTTTTCTTTCTCCAAACATAACACTTTTTATTTAAACCAAAAATTATACTTTGGCCTCATCCGTCCACAAAACATTTCTCAAATAGCCTTCTGACTTGACCACTTCTGGGGAGGGTATCTGTGGTCTAGAATTTCCTCCATTTGTACACAATCTGGATTTGTGAAGTCCAACCTCTTTAAAAATGTTTTGTAACCTTTTCCAGCCTGATGAGCAACAACAACTCTTTTTTTGAGGACCTAATAGATCTCCTTTGTTTGTTCCATGATTCACTTTCACAGACATGATCAGACTTTAATAGATCCTTGTTCTTTAAATAAAACAGGGCATAAACGGACACTTAATTGTCATCCTATTGACTGAAAACACTCCTGAACAGATAGATTTCACCTTCAAATTAATTGCTAATCCTAGAGATTCACATACTTTTGCAACTCACAAATATTTAACGCTGGATAATTTTTCATAATAAATAAATAACAAAGTATATATTTTCATCTCATTTGTTTAATTGGGTTCTGTTTGTCAATTTTCAAAACTTGTGTGAAAATCTGATGAACTTTTTGGCCATATTTATGCAGAAATATAGAAAATTCTAAAGGGTTCACAAACTTTCAAGCAGCACTGTATACTATACCATTCTCATTGTTAATTCTTGTTCATTCATAATTCAGTAAAGTTAATTTACACAATTTGAAATTTTTAACATAAGTACTTAAAATTTAGTTCACTGTTCATGATACCCCAAGCCTTAACTACTGTGTACTTACCGTACATCAAAACATAAGTACAATGTACTTAGTGTGTTCACATTGTATCGCAAAAACTGCTACTAAGGTGGGATACGGGTAAGGTTAGGGACATGTTTGGTGGTATGGGTAGGTTTAAGGGTGGGTTAAGGTGTAAGGGATGGGTCAACAGTGAAATTATATGTAATTACAGCAATTAATTACAGATGTAATTGCATGCATTGTGTCAAATGATTAATTTAAATCTAAGTACACAGTAGTTAAGGCCACCTAATATAAAGTGGGTTCTAAGTACTCATTAATCATTACCAAACAATCAAATATGTACCAAAGACATTTTGTGTTTATTTTCTCTGCAGTTAAATGTAATTTATTATGTATATTCCAGCAACATTTACTAAAATTTCCCAAAAAGCCAAGGCATGCAGCATAAACCAGTGGTGGTAATGTGAAATGACTTCACCTACATGCATGCGCCATTGAATTATTAAGCCCTTCTCTGGGGATAACCGACTGTCGTTATAGTTCCCTCCGTAGCAGTCACAGATAAGCGTGGCTGATTCTTTTTGAGTTTGCAGAGCTTTGGGTGCATGGTGGCGCAGGGAATTCGCTTCAGCGACTGCAGTCAGAGATAAGAGGAAGAAAGGGATATGTAGATGTTCTTTGCTGGGAAAGGATGCGGAAGAAAAGGTAGGCAGAGTGATTCTACATTTCACTCTCCACCAACAGTGTGGCCTGCATAATGATAACTTTCTCAAAGTGAACAAAGGCATCAAAAGGACTGAGAGAAGCAAGGATTATTTAAATACTAGGTGTATTAAAAGTCCTGGTGTGCCTTTCCATCCCTAAAGTCACCCGGGAAAAAAAAAAAAAAAAAAAAAAAAAACCAACTCAGCTCAGTTTTAGTCTGCTGAAAAGCATGTATACACAATGGAATCAGCAGTGTTAAATAGCAGCTGACTAAGGGGCAGAGATAAAAAGGCAGTCGTTCATTCAAGCTAAGCCAGAATTAGCTCATGTCATACAAGAAAGGCTGCAAGAAAGTGATATGACAGTACCCAGCTCTAAATTCTAGTTTTGTCACTAGTTTATCTTGAACACACAGTTCCTCAAGTCTGAGTATGGGACGTTTCATTCAATATACAGCACCTGTCAGGCATTCGTTCCCTTTGGATGGATTATTCAATTGCATTTGGTCTGAATATTACAGGTATTTTCTGTTGATCTGTCATGCTTAGATGATGAATTGCATGTCTGTCGGTGATAAGTACATATTTAAAGTTGGCATGAAACTGAAATTTCTATGACTTTTCTTCTCTATTGTGACGTATATCAGAGTAAAATGGCTTAGACTTTAGTCAGGGTAGCACCATATTTAATTTTTTTTTAACGGTATGACAACAAGGCTGTGAGGGATAAAAGTACAGTGTGTTCAGTGGATTGGATGGTTGTTCAACAACATCCTTTCCGATTGTTCAGCTGACAAGACGTCTTTCTGAAAACACTTTCAGTAGACAAGAATTCCATAAACCTGTTTTGAAAGTTGTGAAAATTGTTGTGGAATCCTTCACAGCGTTGCTTTCATCACACATTAAATTCAGTATGGCATCTAACTTGATTAAGGTCTATAAACCAATTTGGAGTAGACGTCACAGTTACATCACTTGTAGCTGTGTGCGCATTGTGGTGGCAGAAAAACACACTTAACAAATGGAGGGAAACAGGTAAAATCCATGAAAAAAGAGAAAAACTGTATTGTTCAGCTTTTGGATGTCAGAATTGGAATGCAAATCAGATTTATAGAATACTGTCGACAAAGACGCCATTTGAAGTTAAACACAGACGTTTAAACGAACAGACAAGGGATAAAACCTGCTAAGATTACTCTACTTTTAAAGCCTAAATTTCATTTAAAGAATAGGTCTATATAATATGCATATATGCAATTTATAGTGGACATATTGTATTAGCCCTTACAGTTACAACTTGAAATACTATGTAAAGTTTACTTCCAGAACAAAAATTTACAGATAATTTAATCACCCCCTTGTCATCCAAGATGTTTATGTCTTTTCTTCAGTCGTAACGAAATTATGTTTTTTGAGGAAAACATTTCAGGAATTTTCTCCATATAGTGGACTTCAATGGTGCCCACGAGTTTGAACTTCCAAAATGCAGCTTCAAAGTGCTCTAAATGATCCCAGCCGAGGAAAAAGGGTCTTATCTACCAAAACGATCTGTAATTTTCTAAAAAGAAATTGACAGTTTATATATTTCTTAACCTCAAATGCTCATCTTGTCTAGCTCTGCGTGTACTCCGTGTATTCCGGTTCAAGACATTTAGGGTATGTCAAAAAACTCCCTTCTCATTTTCTACTCCAACTTAAAAACCATCCTACATCGCTGCAGAAGTACCGACCCATTATTTACAAAGTGAACGTGCAAAGATGATCAAACACCCTTTACAAAAAAAAAAAAAAACATAGTAAAAAAGTAGTTTTTCGATATACCCTAACTGTCCAGAATACACAGAGTATACACAGAGCTTGACAAGACAAGTATTTAAGATTAAAAAGTATATTAATTTGAATTCTTTTTTAGAAAATAACTGATTGTTTTGCTAGATAAGACCCTTCTTCCTTGGCTGGGATCTTTTGGAGCCCTTCAAAGCTGCACTGAAACTGCATTTTGGAAGTTCAAACTCCCGGGCCACTATATGGAGAGAAATCCTGAAATGTTTTCCTCAAAAACGACTGAAACGACATGAACATCTTGGATGACAAGGGGGTGAGTAAATTATCTGAACATTTTTGTTTTGGAAGTGAACTTCTCTTTTAACTCACTTACTTAGTTGAAACCCCTTTGCAGCCTCAAGTCTTTTTGGGTTTGATGAGACCAGCTTTGCACATCTGTATTTGGCAATTAACTGCCATTCTTTGCCTCACCTCTTTACCTCTCAAGCTCTGTCACCTTGGATGGGCGCTGGCAGACATTTTCAGGTTTCTCCAGAAATATTTGATTGCATTCCAAGGCTCTGGCTGGGCCACTCATGGACATTCACAAAGTTGTCCATAAGCCCCTCTTGCTGTGTGCTTAGGGTCATTATTATGTTGGAAGGTGAGCATTCTGCCCAGTCTGGGGTTTTGAATGCTCTGGACTGGGTTTTCTTTAAGGCTTTCTCTATATTTTGGTGCATTTAGCTTTTCTTTTACTCTGATGAGTCCTTCAGTCCCTGCTGCTGAAAAAAGCCCCACAGCATGAGGCTGCTACCAGCACACTTTACTTTTGGGATGGTACTCTGCAGGTGATGAGCAGTGCTTGGTTTCCTTCAAACATAATGCTTGGAACTGAGGTTCATCAGACCAAAAAAATCTTGTTTTTCACAGTTTGAGGGTTTTTTAGGTGCTTTTTTGCAAATTCCAAGAGGGTTTTCACGTATCTTCACATTTTACATAACATTTATCTATTTTATCTCACAATTCTAACTTTTTGTCTCGCAAATGCAAATTTTATCCTAGTTTGCACTTTATAACTTGATTTAACTCAACAATGTGTCATTTCTGGGGAAAAAAAAATCCAGAAGTGTGGGATACAAACTCAAGGGAAAAAAAAAAAAGACAAGTTGATGTTTCTTATCAGAATTGAGAGATATAATCTTGGAATGTGAGAAGACAAGCCAGAATTCAAAATATAAACTCAAAATTACCTTTTTTTTTTATTCTTTTATTCCATGGCTTCCATATACTGCTCATTTTCTGTCCACAAAAAAGGTCATCACTATTTGCAGACTGTTTGAGAAACACAGGACATGATGATGTTCACAGATATATCATTAGTAAACACTGCAACATTTCATGAAAATATCAGAATTGTCAATTGGGATTTCAGTGACGTCAGAATCAATAAAGCATTTGAAATCAATAAAACAATAATGAAGATCAACCTGTCATTAAAACATAATTAGAATGTGCAAATAAACAAATCAATTGATGGAATACTGATTGACTTATTAAGGGAAATTCAGTCTCTCAGTCTCTCTACTTTCTTTACTCTCTTACATATTGGTGCCAAACAAGGTTGCCACCAGTAAGGGACGTTTTTGTTCTGACCTCCTTCTGTTAAAAGAGGGGCTGTCCTTGGCGGGGATGTGTACGGGACATGGATGCATAAAATGTATTAAAAGCGAAGTGCTAAGTCCTGAAGGTTAATTTACTCTTAACTCTTTTTAAGTATCTGTCTGTGGGGGCTTCATTAGGGTGACATGCTGGATGCTGGAGAGGACGAGATTAACATTGCAGGGGAGGCATATTTCTCTTTCAAACTGTCCGTCTATCTATTCTCACACCAAAACGGGCGTCACAAACGCACGCTCCTGTGCACGCACACACATACAACATCTGGAGTCGACTAGTTAAACCTCATAATGGGGAAGGACAGCCCAATGGCAGTGGGATGCTGCCAACAAGGGACTTTTTTTTTCCATTGTGCTTTTAATTAAACCTGTATCCCATTCGTATCTGTCGTGATATCCTTGGCTGAAAACAATTACAAAGGAAATATTTGATTGTGGTCACACTCCACGTACATATTTTGCATTACGCAGTGCATGAACACGATCCGACTTTTGAGCTCTATGTCTTTTGGTTAATCAGCATTGTCATTGCATCTCATTACCAACAGAATAGCATTTCCGATGGCGGCTTATAGAAGTTGATTCCCATAATCAAACAGCTTGGCAATCAAACAGTCCCTAAATGAATGTTACCATTTCAGCTCCACTGCTTTAATGCATTGATACTAGAATTAATCACATTTTGCTCTGTCTCACTGTTCTAATTTATGCACTATTGAAATAGAATGTAATTAATGACTATTTAATTACTGATACACTGCAGAGTTTGTGTTTTAGGACTGGATATGGTAGAAAACGGCCATGCAGATTATTTCCTTTATTTATTTATATGTGTACTAGTGGTGAAAAGTTTGGTATAATTATGATTTGTAATGCTGTTTAAATAAAGTATCTTATGTTTATTTGATCAAATACAGTTAAAACAGTGAAAAATGCTAATAAAAAAAAAAAAAAACATTATTAATAACTCAGCACCAATAAGTATTGATAATAACAAGCGAGCACCAAATCAGCATATCAGAATGGCAGTAATGGCTGCAATTCTGTGGCTTTGCCATCACAGGAATAAATTACATGTTATAAATGTTATAAATATAATAACAACAACAACAACAACAATAATAATAATAATAATAATAATAATAATAATAATAATAAAAACACATTTTTTAAACAAATAATGTTGTGATATATTAGCAATATCACAGGAGTAGGCATTTACAAGTGTGATATTGCCTTTATACAACAGTTCAACGGCATGAGTGTGTAAATAAACAAAATAACAACGGAGCGTCTTTAAAGGCCCTCTTTTGTGCAAACTACTTTCTTCCGCCACGGATTCAAGTCAAAGTTTGATAGTTGATCAGCTGAGCCAAAGCCTCCGTTACTCATTCCAAAATGTCACTTTAGAACTAGTAACGAAGGAATGTTGAGCTGCTTCATTGAAAGCTTATTGTATTACCGTAGTAAAAGCAAAGTATTATGTGTACTAACGTTAGAGTACAATAAGAGAGAGATAAAATGAGCAATTGTGATTACCTGCATCTGATACAGTATTCATTGTTTTGCTCCAAAAAAAAAAAAAAAAAAAAAAAAAAAAACATTCGTTTGAATATCCACTGAGGAAAGCGTCATATTTGTCGTAACATTAATATACTTGCATCTGTTAAGGGTGATTTGTGATGACAGCACTGCTCAGTGCATTTGTTCGCTGCATGAAGCTAATGTTGAAACTAAAAATAACTTACCCTTATGACAGCATTTATGTTTTCAACGTAAAAGTCTTTACTGCTGACTCGTAAAAACTTGTCTCTTGTCGCCATATGGCGGAACAATGTAACTAAAATCACCATAACGAACTGTTTCTCATCAATACTTCTGTTATTTATGTAAATTCAGTATTAAATACCACTATTATTTTTATAAAATATTATTTATTAAATCATATTTAATAAACAACAACACCCATCAAAAAAGTTGCTAGGCAATTCAGTCACATGTAAAGTTACACAGGCAGTGCTCTGATATGCAACATTGCATTTACATAAACATGTTGAGATTTTGCCAAAACAATTTGCTCTGGAACAAATAATAGATTAATGAGACCAAAGACTGCATGTTAGATTTGGCCAAAATGAATTATATCTCATATTTAACCACTGGAGACATTAGAGCCAGTGGCAAATTCCAGAAGATCTGGCCACTTTAATTGTTGGAAACAGTTGTGCTGCTTATTTTTATTTTTTTTTATTTTATTTTATTTTTTTCTTTTGAAACCTGTGATTATTTTTTTCACAATTCTTTGAAAAACAAGTTTAAAAGAACAGCATTTATTCAAAATAGAAATGTTGTTTAACAATTTCAGTCTTTGCTATCACTTTTTATCAGAGGTCATCGGATGCCCATTTTCCACAAGTTGATATGATTTTTTAGGGTCTTAATAAAAACTCTATAATTTAATAATTCTCAATGGTAGTGTAAAACACCCTTTTTACGTTGTCAAAATCAGCTCTGCCAAAATCAACTCATTCTGAGGGATTGTTCCTTTAAATGCAAATGAGCTCTGCTCGCCCCGCCCCTCTCTTCTCTCTCCGGAGTGACCAGCTGTGCTCTAAGAGATTGTTTACTTTAGCTGCATTTAACACGTTTAGCTGCAAAACTTGCTAACTAGCATGTTATTTGGAAGGGTGATTGCAGAGATTCATTAAAAAAAAAAAAAAAAAAAAAAAAACCTATACTCACTTCTGCTGTACTGTAGGTGAAGCTGGATCACAAAATATTTGTGCGAACATAGATGAATTTATGTAGATCGTAAGGCCCATTCCCTTCACAAACAAACTTAATCTACTGCATATTCAGCAGTTCAGATGTCGGGAGTAAATGACGACCACTATGTTCATTATTACATCCAGTAACAGAACACCTCAATCTGAGATATTCTTGTCTCCGGCATCCCTGCTCTGGCATCGAAACAATGGAGGTCGGACTGTTACCGCTGATTTAGGGCGGATCTGAGGTAAGGCGCTCATGTCAATCAACTATTGTGGGAGCAGCTTCTGTTGGTGTGACACCACAATGACAGGCATCTGAGAAAGTCTCGATTTGAAAAAGGGGATATTATTTTTACAGATTAATTAAAAACCACTGCATGGATTTTTATCATTATAGGGTAGATTCGTACATACACTGTCAACACACATTAATGTTCAAACAACATGTGTAAGTGAACTTTGCAACCGATGACCCCTTTAACACATCCTTGGTGAATAAAAGTATTAGTGTCTTTCTTTCACAAAATAAATAAATAAATACATAAGTAAATAAATAAATAGACAAAAAATAAAATACTGACCACAAACTTTTATTGTTACAAATTGTACTGTTACAAAATATTTCTATTTTAAATAAATGCTGTATTATTCAAGAATCCTGAGAAGAAAAACAAATATGTATCACAGGTTCCAAACTAAATATTAATCAACATATTAACATCAGCATATTAAAATGATTTCAGAAGGATCATGTGACACTGAAGACTGAAGTAATGATGCTGAAAATTCAGCTTTGCATCACAGAAATAAATTACAACAGTTATTTTACATTTAAATAATATTTCACTATATAATGTGATATATATATATATATATATATATATATATATATATATATATATATAATACATTATGTGTGTGTGATATGCAAGAATTAGCAAGGTAATTACATTTTTTGATCAGGTTGGTATCTTTATTTCTCTGTTTTGCTTCTTTTTTCAAGCAGCACTGTATTGTTCAATGAAACCTGGCCACAGGAATCAATATACTTCTTCTAGACTTTGTTCCTTGTAACTGTGTAATGGGGGAGAAATCCCCAATGCCTGAGTGCAGGAAGGGGAGAGGCCCCACTCTCGTGTATCGATCCTATAGTACAGACTTGAGGCAGACCAAGGGCAACTCCCAGCTCTCGTTCGCTCTCATCGTCTCTTTCTCCCAAACACATACACACACATACTGTACACAAGGGCAGGGCAACGCCAATGAAGAGAAGACCAGCAGGCAGGAAAACTGTTAGAATGTTGCAGAGAGATAAAGGTGCTTTGTTTCCATTACGGATTCACTATACAGATAGAACTGAGGGATTATAAAGTGAGAAGAGAGGTGGAAAAAAAAGCACAGGTACACATTTATCTACTGTCGGCTTTATCTCGACACTCATGTACTCAAGTACTCAGAGTGTACTTGTATAGCGTGGGAACAGAATCCCCCAGCAGAAATGAGACAGCAGCGCTCTTTTGATTTCAGCTACACTACTGCAGTGGCTCTCAACTGGTTTTGCTTCAAGACCCATATTTTACACTAGATCAAGTGGCGACACAGTGCCAAAGTTGTTTACTGCACAAAGACAAACAAAAATGTCCTTTATGTTCTAAACTTTAAAACGCACACATATTTACAAGAACTGTACAGGGCCAACAATATTCAATAAATCTGAGCCAAAGCAAAAATCGTAAAATGATACTACATTATTAGTGAATGTTGTTTCATTCAGTTTGTGTCAAAGTTTTAATTTATTATTACTGTTGTTGTTATTATTATTATATTGGTTTAGTTTTAATATTTGCATTAGGCTCCCTGCTGTCTGTGACCACATATAATGTATTTTTAAAGCAGTCAAAGGTAATGTGTTAGCTTTATATTTACATATTATATTTATATTATTAATTTAAATTATATTATTTCATGCTTATGTAACAGTAATTTAACACACTGCCTTATAACAACATTTATTCTTAAAAGCTCTTAACAAATAAATGTGAGATGTACTGAAAATAAGTACACTTTTAAAGTAACACTTTATAATAAGGTTCATTAGTTAACATTAGTCAACCACAATAGTTAACATAAACTAAGAGTGAATACTTCTATTGCATTTATTAATCATAGTTATTGATAATTTCAACATTTACTAATGTATTATTAAAATCCCAAGGTGTGTTTGTTAACATTAGTTAATGCACTGTGAACTAACATTAACAAACAATGAACGACTGTATCTAACTGTAACTAACTAAGTAACTAACTAATAAGTGCTATATAAATAAAGGTGATCTGTAGGAATATGTGCATAAAATACCATCTATGTTTGCTGTCTTTACTGGTTAACAGTTGACAGTTAACTTAGTTGACATTATGGTATGTTTAATAATATATTTTCAGAAACAAGCATACATTTTACTTAAATTGTCTTGTTAAAATTTGCAGCAATAATACTTGCGTAACACTGTTGACAGTCAATTAGGTTTGCTAGTTTAACCAATATTAGGGGAATGAGAGAGAACATAAGTTCTAGTGTTTCATCCATGTGCTTCTAGAGGAAATATCATACTGTGCAAATTATGCGAGAATGGGACAAACCATTCCTTTTTTTGGGGAGGGGGGAACAGATGAATACCAGGGTTGTATGTGATATGGCTTTTTCAACATATAGTAGTGTGATTGGGAAAAATATAATTATGTATTAGAAAATTAAGCATCTGGGCTTTATATTGATGAAAATATATTAAAAAAAATATATACTTCACATACATCATTTTTGGGTAGATGTTCACAGAACTAGTTTTGTTATAAATTTTAAACCTCTTGGATCTTTAGCACAATACTCATCACATATTTACCTAACAACTATAATGTAATAAGCTAAAAGACACACTTTTATTTATTTTTTTTTCTACACCACACAACTTGAAGTCACACACGCTATCTGACACTCTTAGCAGCAAATAGTACACCAGAAAATGTTGCTGATGCTTCAGAGTGTCAAATAAATCCCTGTTCATGTGGCTAAAGGTTAGTCTTTGATCTCAGGAGAGGGCGAGGATTAGTATTTCTCACCTTTAAGAGAAGCAAAGAGAAATGGGAAAGACTGACCATGTGATTCCTGCCTCGGTAAGGTAATAAGGACAGAATAAAAATGATCTGCGTTTTGGCGTAATAGAGTTGTAATAGACTTGCTCTCCGCAGGAGACACAGAAGAAATAGACTGACGTCCCACAGAGAAAAGTCTCTCCCCGATGGGGTTTCCCCTGGGACGGAATGCACACGTTCATCCAACCTCCGTCTGCCAGAGCAGTCATCTATCATTCTACATTCTAGCTTCCTTAGAAAATGGGAACGGACCCGCCACAACGACCTGCATAAAGATTTCTGATTAGCATCAGCTTTCTTTCGCATGTTCAGTATGCCTGATGGTGGGGATAGTTTTGTTCGGTTGAGCTTATGAGCTCTCTGAGGTAAAAGTAAGTCTCTATCTCTCTGCAGGTGTTTATCTATAATCAGCTCATAATGAATGAGATATATTCCTAGAGAGAGATTCCTGATCCTCCTTGGAGATACTTGATATATATTGGAAAGATATGCTATATGAATCTGAGGCTTTGAAACCTGCTCTTCGCTCATGCTACATATAAATGCATTGGCTTCCTCTTTCTTCCTCACTGTTGCTCTCCATCCAAAAAAACCTGAAAAAACTAAAGCTTGAAATAATTAGCCAGAAAGTCCCTCTTTTGTTTGGAGCCGCTAACATGTCATACATTACTGAGCTCAGAGCAGTCAGCCAGAACAGCCAAAGACATTTACATCACATCGGCGCGTTCCACGATACAGGTAGCATTGTAACTATTAAAATGCATACGGAATAAGATTAAGTACCACCCTGATGAAATGTGACACACTGTAATGAAAAAGAGACAGAGAGAGAGACGGAGAGAGCTAGGTACATACATTCACTATCTATTAATCATTTAACGCCACCTTAATAACACATTTATCAGATGACTGCGAAAATCAAAGAAGTTATGAAATATTAAAGTCGCAAGACCAACATTACACAGCCGAGTCATAAATCATAACAATAATGAATAATTTACATATGTGCATATGATGGTCTTTTTTGGCCTACTGTAGATTGATCACTCAAAGCGCAGGAATCAATCTCAATGAAGTATGATCAATTGAACCCTGTATCTCACTTACCTTAAAAGCCAAAATGTCATCGTTTCCGATAGATTTCAGAACGTACTGCAGATTTTTGGAGAGGTGTCATTCCCTCTGACTAGCATTGCATTGATTATTACAATAAAAAAGGCTCCAGAAAGCCTGCTTGCAGTGTCTCCCCTGATGTGTTGGTCAGGCTCCTTTAAGCAAATGCTATCTTTTCTATTCATTCATTTGGGTCTGATTGAGGGCTTCAGCCGCGATGAGATCGATAGCTCACAGTGAATACAAGACTGACAGAGGTAAATTGGGTTCCCTTGTTTAAGTTAACAGAGGACCTCAAAGTGATTTTTACTTTGTGGCTTTTGGCCCAAACAGAATAAAACATTCTCCGACAGACCACCATCTGAGGAGTTACCCTGTTTAATAAATAAGTACTTAAAGGAGAACAGATAAGACACAGCAATTTCTCAATCTAAAAGAAACTGCAATAGTGACGGGGAGAAGTCGAATTCCACTTTGGAAAATAAAACAAATGGTGCATTTTCAATATTCATGTCTGAGATTGTCGAATATTTGAATCTGTGACCTCTAAGATTCCTTGATATGCTGAATCAACAGTAATTACAGCTGACTATCGATGGTTAAGGTACAGATCCAGACCCAGCTCCTCATCTTAATGTATACTTTTTTTTTTTTTTTTTAAATAAGACTGAGCAATCAATCGGCAGCATCAATACCCCTTAGCATTGCTTTAACTGTGCGCCTCTGCTAGCTAATGAAATCTGTGCAAAGCTCCTCCAGCTATCGATCGACGGGAGCTCTAATTTGCCGCTTGAGATCAGGCAGCTCCATCTCTACCTTTTCTCTCTCGTCTCCATCTCTTCCCTAACTCCTCCTTCTTCCACTCTCTCACATAGCAAATAACTGCTGAGCAGACTTGCCTTGAGCAGCATATCGAGCTGGGGTGCAGGACTATGGAAATATTTCATCAGACATTTAACAAAGTATTTAAGGTCAAATAGACAAGTGTATGAGTAAAAGATGCACTGGATGAAGTACTCAGCTCTGGTGAAATGAGACAGCCTCACAACACAAGTAATAACCGTATCCTGCAGCTATCAATGAAGTCTTCCAAATACTACAGTATGAAGCCGACATTTCGTGACTATCTTATGGTTATTGATATTAAGGTTTGCATTTGTAGACTACACACCCTGCTGGCCGCAAAATGCAATCGGACACAGGACAATAGGACACTATATTTTGATTATTTGCTACGAAGAGCAGATACAAAAATAAAATAGGTTTGAATTTATGGAAGACAGATGCTGTAGGTTTAACATTTATGCATAGACACAAAGTATGCAGAGCTACTACTCCAGGGAAAAAAACGCAGACAGTTTTTCCAATTACATAATAAAGAATTCTAATAACTACATAAATACCAGTGGTGGACGAAGTACACAAATGAGTAAAAGTACACATACGTATAATAAAATATTATAGTAAAAGTAGTAACAGTAAAAGTAAAAGTACTGCTTTTTCAATTTTACTCGTGTGAAAGTACTGTACAAAAGTACTCGTTTTTTAAGTACTTAAGTAAAAGGTACTGATAAATAGATTTATGTTGCAATTTTATATAAGTTACTTTTTTTTTTTTTTTAATTAGCATATATGTTTTATAATCCTACTGCTCAAAATATATGGGATGTTCCCAAAATAACCACTATATGGAGTCAAGACTTATCTTTGTTGTTGATATGGAATAAGTTGAGGAGACTGTTGTAGTAATGTTCACTGTGAACTTACACTGCGATGTACCTGAGAGAAAGATTCGACCATCTAATTTTCACCAGTAAGAAACAAGTGTTGTGTTGTCTTGCAGAACGCCACAGTTATACATGATACGAGAATGAGGCCTGAAGTTAGGAAGAACATTTTAAGGTAAATATAATTATATTTGCATAATGATTTTTTTTTTTTTTTTTCTCAAACCTTGTCTGTGGTATAAAAACACCCCTGGCCAAATGCCCCCAGAGGGCCTCACTTCCCACTTTGATAATTACTGTAGTTACCATCTTCTAAACATCACATCCTTTCTTATTCCCTCAGATGTAATCTATCCAGGTGGTTGAAAAAAAATTGGATTTTATATCTAAAAATGACATCAACTTAGCACCAGCAAGCTTGTTAGCTAACAGATGGCAAAAGTCCACACATCCTTCACTCAAGTAGAAGTACAGATACTGACTACACTTTTTTACTTAAGTTAAAGTAAAGAAGTATGGGCTCAGACATGTACTTAAGTAAAAAGTACCCATTACTGCTACCTGTTTTAGTGTTTTGTGGTAACTGGACCTCACCTCATATTGACACATTAATACAAAATAACTTACATTTAAAACAGGGCTGGGAAGGGACAACATTTCAGGCAGAGAAATCTCACACTCATCCAGGCCATCCCATACACCCACAACAAATTCTGAAACCATACACAGCCCTATTTTTTTTTTCTATGGCCATCGGATTAAAATAAATGTTTAAAACCTTAGACTGGGGCTGTACTAAATAAGAAAAAGGCTCTCTCTTGAACTGCACCTTCACTTCCATTTTCCTTTTCAGTCTCTTCCATGATATCTCTCTGCATCTCACTTTGTGTGTGTTTGCTTTTTTCACTGATTTTCTTGTAGCTGTCACTTTTCCCATCAGCCATTTACTGTTATGAGCAGAACTGTCTCAACCTTGTTGCAAAACAACAACCTCATTATATTCTATTTGCAGTAACAATTTTATTTAAGTATCATATTATGACCAGGTGTTGTTGATTTATCTTAAAATGGCTTACATATTATAGATTTAACAAAATTATATTTTCTAAATTGCCTAAATGTCAAAATTAGTACAATAATGATTACTTATCTTGCCAATATCTTTACAGAAAAATTGTAATACTTAACATGTTATTGCATTATCATGAGTCATATTTTTCTCTTACCAAAATTAACCATGGTTTATTACAGTAAAAGTATAGTAACCGTGTTTTTTGTTTGTTTGTTTGTTTTTGACAGATTGATTACAATCTGTTTTAATTTACAACCATAGTTTTATTACACACATCTCATGGTTAGACTATGGTTAGTGAAGCAAAACCATGGTTCATTTGTGGTTACCATGGTTTAACTATAGTAACCATGGATTTTGGTTTTAATTTTTGTAAGGGTTGTGTTGTTACCTGCCCTAGCTAGCAACTCTTGGCAGCCTGTTAACAAATTAAGTTGACCTGCACTTGAAGTCCTGAACAGGTCAGTAGTTTTGCCTCTATGATCCACCGGGGCGCTTCCAACCATTCTCGAATTCACTCGCGTTGATTACTCTGATAGAAACCGTTCTGGTGGAGACGCGGAGCGCGCGCGAGCCGAATCGCGTTACCAGGAAAGACTAACCGATCCATGATTTATTAAAGATTTGTTATCGAATGGTGATCCACCAAATGCTGATTAAAACTAAAGTAACGAGCCTGGTTTGAAAATGTAAGTAGAAACTACAGATATTTGTTTAAAAATGTAAGGAGTAAAAGTAAAAAGTACTCAGAAAAATAAATAGTGACACCAGAAAAATCTACTTAAGTACAGTAACGAAGTATTTGTACTTTGTTACTTCCAATCTCTGTTAACTAAACAGCTCATATATTTGACCTTAGCTAGTTCATTCAAACAATATAAAAATTGATCCTGTTGATATATATATATATATATATATATATATATATATATATATATATATATATATATATAAATAAACGTCACATAGGGCTAATAGGGCTATGCGTAACATTTTAATAAAACTGCTAACAGTTGTTTTAATGTTTCGTTTTTTGACCTAAAACATAGAGACACTGATGCTGATCTGTCTGCACTCAAGCTGTAAGCTTAAACAGATCACCCTTTACAGCAGATTTAATTCACAAACTAAAAATATGATTTTTAGTTACAATAATTAATCCTGAATTTCGACATTAGTAACTTACTTTTCGCAGCATCAGGCTCACAAGATCTCCCGGTTCTTCTGAATTCAGTTCGGAGACTCGCTCTAAACGGATCATTTGAATCAGTTGTTGACTCGAGAACAGCTGCAATCAGATCATTCCAACTCGTGAATGAATCGTTTGGTGGGATTTGCGAACTGATTTAACAGGTTCATTGAAAATAATCAGTTTGTTCATGAATCAGACACCGATTCTGCATCTCGAAGCATGTGATGTATTATAAGGAATAGCCTGACGGTATGTTTTATGAAATGTAGTGAAGTAAAAAGTATGATTTTATGCTTTGGAATATAGTGAAGTAAAAGTAAAAGTTACTCAAAATAAAACTACTCCAGTAAAGTACAGATACTTGTTACTGTCCACCACTGATTAATACAACAGTTTGTTCTAATTCTCAGACTCTAAAAGTGTTAATACAGTCCAACAGCAGTGCAAATATACATTATAGTCTATTTTTGCTGCTATTACACAAGTGGCCTTGTTGGTGGCAACAAGTGAATGTCTTTATGAGTGATTCAGTGAATGATTAGTTGAAAAGAGTCATACAAAAACACTAGGGCTGCATCCAAAATTGCATACTTCCTTACTACTGTAGTAGAAAACTACAGTAAAGAGTATGAGAAAAACAGTGTAGAATATCTCAATATCTGAATTCAGAGAATTTAAAGGGATAGTTCACCCAAAAATGAAAATTCTATTATTAATTACTCACCCTTGTATTGTTTCAAACCTATAAGACCTTCATTCATCGCAGAACACAAATAAAGATATTTCTGATAAAATCCAAAAGCTTTCTGACCCTGAAAGCAACACAACTGACACGTTCAAGAAAGGTCGTAAGGACATTGATAAATAGTGGGGAGACAACAGAAGTGTGCATTCAGTGGATACTTTACTTCATTCACTATTCCCTACTATACTCTGCTAACATGGACAACATAGTTAATTCGACACTTAGTGCGCCAGAAAGGCTGCGGACACTGTTTTCCATCTGCAGTGACACAGGAATTCTTTAGGCACAAGGCTCGCAGGGTATTTTCTAGCAGGTATCTGTTGAGTGTACATTGATTGTACACTCGTCATTGCAGTGCACTATAGGACTGAATGAGTGCACCTGATAATGTTTTCGGACTCCACTACAAATGGCTGTCCCCTCAGGCTAGGTCTACACTAATTCAGATGCATTTGAAAATGGCATTTTCTTTTCAAAACGCTCTCTGTCCACACTAGCATTTTCAAGCATTTTCCAAAAGTTTCTCATCTGAAAAGTCAGAAAATATTTAATTTGCCTTACTGCGCATGTGTAAAACCTTATAAAAAGCTCACAGAGATGATAAAGATGATCAGACAGTAGGTTTTCATGCAATTCTTCTGGCAGGATCAGTTTAGGCTATTTACCAAAATATCCCACCATTTACTGGCGCCCAGGTCGCACTCAATCACTATTATATGTTTGATCTAAAACGCAGCTGCCCTCATGTTTTGCTGCAGGACAGCAATTATGAGTAAATTTTCGGTCATCTTTGCAAGACTGTAATATGAAGAGTGTACGAAGTAACATATCTTTAGCAACTGTGTGAAAGTAGCACATAACAAGCACAATATTGGTATAAACATAGATATCTATTAGTACAATGTGTATCACATGACTAAACATACGTCATAGTTTTAAAAAGCTTATGTTTTCACAGTCCACACTACAACGTAAAAACAGTGTTTTCACATTTATCCATTTTGGAGAATGTGTTCAAAAAGGTTTGTTTTCCTAGAAAAAAAAAAAAAAAAAAAACGCTGTCTGAGTGTGGACGGAAGGCTAAAACGGACATAAAAAAATTGAATCAATTGTTCAACTGATTTGTTCATAACATCTATACATTTGGTATTCACTACTGTGAATAGAGACACTACAATATTGTGTCTACATCACAAGAATTGTTCGTATGACAGATTGTTGAAGTTGCAACAAGGTTAAACAGAGCTCATATTTTAGCGATTTAATGTGAATGCTGAACATTAAAAGAAAAGTTGTTTTGGGGAATTGTGTTTTTTCTTTCAATAACAATCACATTTCATGTCTGACATCAACTCCTTAGTCTTACTAGGCTTTTGGCTAAGAAAAAGCTGTGAGGGTTTTGGTCAATGAGGCTTGCAGTAATACCGCTCTCTTCCTTTCAAGGAGAGATCCAACAGTCTGTATCACAAGGGATTAGACCATGGGGAAATGTTCCTAAATACTGCCAAGCAAAACTGCATTAGAATGCACGGTCGACTCTAATTAAGGTGGTTTCTAAAGCATTATGTGGTGCAGTTGAGCAGGCCAAATACAAGACGGTGACACTCGGCTATTGCCAGTTGCTCTAGAATGAAGACAAACCTCTCCTTCTGTCTGTCGCTGGCAAACCCAGTGATATAGTACTTCTCTGACCACAGAGGCTATCACAGCACCATTAGTGGATGTTTTAACCAAAGATTTTTCACAATCATAATGTACTGTTATCCTCACTCTAGTGTAAAAAAGAGATGTTTGTTTTAACTGCACTGGATTAGGAAACCATGGAGACTAAATATCATGTTAAGGACTAAATTTTCCAGATGTTCTACAAATGAAGCAGCCCTGCAAAAACACAAACACACACAAGGAAAAAAAAAAGTATATGTAGCTTTGTACAGTATTTGAGAAGTGCTAAAATACACCCTCAATACAGTACTCAATACACCACATTCAGATGCCAAATTGTATTTAGATCTTTGTTCTGCAGTGTTCTTCCTAATTCCTAACATCAAACATCATTAATTTAATGTTATGGTCTTCATGCAGGGTCCTCAAATATTTGATGTTAGTAAGATACACTATACACTATATTGCCAAAAGTATTCTCTCACCCATCCAAATAATGGGAATCAGGTGTTCCAATCACTTCCATGGCCACAGGTGTATAAAATCAAGCACCTAGGCAGACTGTTTTTACAAAAATTTGTGAAAGAATGGGTCGCTCTCAAGAGCTCAGTGAATTCCAGTGTGGAACTGTGATAGGATGCCACCTGTGCAACAAGTCCAGTCGTGAAATTTCCTCGCTCCTAAATATTCCACAGTCAACTGTCAGCTGTATTATAAGAACGTGGAAACGTTTGGGAACGACAGCAACTCAGCCACGAAGTGGTAGGCCATGTAAACTGACGGAGCGGGGTCAGCGGATGCTGAGGCGCTTAGTGCGAAGAGGTCGCCAACTTTCTGCAGAGTCAGTCGCTGCAGACCTCCAAACTTCATCTGGCCTTCAGATTAGCTCAAGAACAGTGCGCAGAAAGCTTCATGGAATGGGTTTCCATGGCCGAGCAGCTGCATCCAAGCCATACATCACCAAGTGCAAAACGCGTCGGATGCAGTGGTGTAAAGCATGCCGCCACTGGACTCTAGAGCAGTTGGAGACGCTCTGGAGTGACGAATCGCGCTTCTCCATCTGGACGAGTCTGGGTTTGGGGGTTGCCAGGAGAACGGTACTTGTCTGACTGCATTGTGCCAAGTGTAAAGTTTGGTGGAGGGGGGATTATGGTGTGGGGTTGTTTTTCAGGAGTTGGGCTTGGCCCCTTAGTTCCAGTGAAAGGAACTCTGAATGCTTCAGCATACCAAGATATTTTGGACAATTCCATGCTCCCAACTTTGTGGGAACAGTTTGGAGCTGGCCCCTTCCTCTTCCAACATGACTGTGCACCAGTGCACAAAGCAAGGTCCATAAAGACATGGATGACAGAGTCTGGTGTGGATGAACTTGACTGGTCTGCACAGAGTCCTGACCTCAACCCGATAGAACACCTTTGGGATGAATTACAGCGGAGACTGAGAGCCAGGCTTTCTCGTCCAACATCAGTGTGTGACCTCACGAATGCGCTTCTGAAAGAATGGTCAAAAATTATCATAAACACACTCCTAAATCTTGTGGACAGCCTTCCCAGAAGAGTTGAAGCTGCTATAGCTGCAAAGGGTGGACCGAGATCATATTGAACCCTATGGATTAGGAATGGGATGTTCATATGCAAGTCAAGGCAGTATACTTTTGGCAATATAGTGTATTTGTATCTAACAGCAAACACAGGGTTACATTGTTATTTTTCTTTTCTTTACTTTGTCTGATACACTCTGTTGACAACATATAGTTTTCCAAGAGAAGATCTATTGCATATTATGGTGGTGCAGCAATAAACATCCCTGACATCCCACATAAATGAAAAGGCCCAGGTTGCATTTATCAGTCGAACAGGTCACCCAATACCTCATTCACTGACATTTCGACAGTGGCTAAAGTACCTGCCTGACCTTTTACTGTTATTGTTGAGTTCTGCACCAAACTGTGTACAAGTTACAAACATTAAACAGCACAAAGATACTCTCCATTTAAAAAAGTAAATAACTATACAAAGTGCAGCATTAAGAAAGACATTTTTAGAACATCCAGTGCAAGACCAGTGTTACTTCTTAATATATGAGGGATGTTCTGAACCATGCTAATGACATATAATCATGGCTTCAAGCTCTAAGCCACCATTCTTCATTACTAAGCAGCTATATACTGGTGGACAAAGGCTAGAGACGCAATAGAGAAAATGTGTGTATAATGGATTAATACATTTTAAAGTAGAAAAGCGAGAAGGAAACACAAAAGGTAGAAAGTAGAAAAAAGGCCATTCTTGAAATGTTGCTCATTTTGCTTTTCAGAGAGCTTGTCCTGTATTTAGTTGGAGGGTGTGTGTGCGTACTTGTGCATATGTCAATGTGAATGTGACACTGCCAGCATTAGGGGTGTAGTGTGGGGCTTATTTTAGACATCATCAGAAATATCATGTTACACAGTTTTAAATCTCATTTTTGCTTCTCTTTTGCTTGTTCAGAGTGCTCACAAATACAAACAAACAAAAGAACAAAAACAGTTATTGAACTAAACTGAATCAACACTAAACTGACTTATGCCATGTAAGAACTAGGGCTGTCAGTTTAACTTAATTAATTAGTTACAAAAAATAACTCGATTAAAATATTTGAACACAGTTAACGCACTGGCCCTGCCCCCAGACCTGTACGTCATCTTATATTTCATGTAGTTGACTGTTGACAAATATGATGCAGGGCAACAACTCCACAAATGCAGTTCTGCCCTAAAATTCAAGATATTGGTGCAAAAATGCTGTATGTTTTGTCTCATAGTCATATTTATATGTCACATATCACAGGATATCACACGGGCAGCAAGAGCAATATGACACGAGTCCTGATTTTGTCCCGATCTAGCTTAAACAAGCTTAAATTTGATTTTATACAACAGGTCAGTAAATAACAAGTTGATATTGTGTAATATTTTAAACACAGTATTATGTCATTTTTGCAGAGAACATATTACCTTTGAAGCGACTGCAGAATTGTTGCGTGTTTCTGAGCAATACACCCATGTTTAGTTTCTGAATGAATCCGTGTCTTGAAAGAATCGTGTGAATCAATGATTCAAATGCCCATTCATAAAGAGAGCCATTTACCTCATTCCTAAATGAAGCTGTTTGAACAAATTGAATTAATAAGTCAATGACTCATAAAGATTTAGTTTCTTGGTTAGAGTATAATTTCACTGAAAATAATAATAATAAAAACATTAAAGGGACATATATATATATATATATATATATATATATATATATATGTCATCATTTACTCACTCGTGTCGTTTCAAACCTTTCTTTTGTGGAACATGAAAGAAGGTATTCTAAAGACTGTTGGTAACAAAGCTGTTTTGGCTATCAATGACTTTCATTGTACGAACAAAACATACTGAGATGTTGCTCAAATTATCTTCTATGTTCCATAGTTCACGTTAGGCCATTGCAGCCTAAATGTTTATGTGTAATAAATTCTTTGTTGAATCAAATAAAATATTTATTTCTAAAGCTACAATTTGTAATATACTTGATACTTTCTCATTTAACACAAAAATAGCTTTAAATAATATTTTGTGGGTATTTTCAGAGTCAAATTTATTTAGTGGTTAATTAGATTAATTAATCAAAACATTTTTATCGATTGACAGCCCTAATAACACTACTGGTTTGTTAGAGCTGCTTTACAGCATAACTTGCATTTGTTGCTACTGTTTTGAAACAGTGTTATCGAAATACAGGTGACTTGACTTGTATGCATATTCAGTATATTCGCAAAATACTGTATACAGAAATGCAAGGGTGAAAACTGGTTTCTGAAAACACTGAGTTTTGATTTCTAAGTGATCAAATTAGATTACACACTAACAAGAAATGGAAGGGGTAAAAATAATTTCTCTTTTTGATCTCTAAGTGAACAAATTATGTGTAAATGTTTTTACACATGGGTGTGGGAAATTAGTAAATACGCGTGCCATTTAAATGCTAGTATTTCCCAAACTGAAAAAAAGAGTGGCAAAGAGAGAAATAAGACAGCAGTTTTGAATGATGTGTCTAAAGTAGAGAGCTGAGCATAAAGAAGATAATGTGATTGCAGTTTTGCAAGCTTAGTCTGAAGATTCAGAGTTTTGCCTCAAGTATAACTTTGAGTGTGTAAGCAATTTTAAAAACTAATTACATTACAACGCAATGACTATTAACACTGCAGCATTTTTTTTTTTTTACTTTTTGTTTAAAAAAGTTATTGAGCCAGTAAATAAGACATTCAAAACATTTGTCAAATAAGTGTTCAGAACTGTCTCCTTCCCTTACCTACTGAATAAACTTAGTGATTATAAACATAGTGATAATAGTGATTCATAATTTGAAGTGTCAGTAATTTTAAGTGTTTTTTTTTTTTTTTTTTTTTTTTCCACATCACATCCATAAACAAAATGAGAACACCCAGCTATTATATGGCATGTGAGGGTGGAACATTTGTGGTTTGTTCTTACAAAAGTTGCTTAAAATTTTAGCTTATCTAAGCAGCTGCTTTCAATCGGTAAAGTTCTAAATGGAAATCATTGTTGCAGTCTGGGGAAACGGCTGTTATCAAAACCTCAAACTGTGGAGAGCCTGCATTAAAAAAAAAGGAACACAGGCTCATTAAATACGTGCCTCTATATACATTTCTGGAAAACTAAAAAAACTTACCTATATGTATGAATCACTGCAGTTTCCAGCTGAAATGAACACTAGAGGGAGTAAAACTCAGACAACTTTTAACACAATATGATTTACAGGTTTTGAGTTTTGATTAATAAAGCCTAATTTTCACACAATTACTTGCAGAATAGTATGAAATAACTTAAAAACAATTTTAACATCCTGCACAAATTGAAAACTGATACTTTTGAACATTCTCATCACAAATAGAGCTTCATTTGCATGAGTTTTCTAATTCCGTACATTTGCTCGGTAGCTCATGCGATGCGACGTTGCACTTGAGAGGTGAGCAGCTTCAGTCCGCAGCTCAAATCCATCTAACAAAGTTAAAAAAGCATGGCTGCATCAACAAATGCGTTTTTATATCACGTTTGCATTTGTTAACACTGTCGGGCAAGTTTAGAGTTGGGTTTGGTGTAGGGGATATTTCCAACACAATAGAGCATTAACCTTTAGCGACACGCCCTGGATATTTGAATTCTGAACAGTTGCAATACGTACCTCAAGCAGCGTAAAAAAACGCAGCAATGCGTGCCTGTACCAACATAATAACAATGTGCCACATTCACTTATTGAATGTGTGTTTTAGCACCACTCTCTGGACATTTTACTCTGAAGCTACCATGAAACGTTTGTTCTAGAAATGTATATAGAGGCATGTATTCCATGAGCCTGTATTGCAAAAAAGGAAAGTGACAGACCCCATGCTAAAATACTAGTGCAAGGCCTTAGAGAATTGATGACAGCTATGAGATCTGAAGGGATTCAAGACTGAAGCAGGGATGTTTCTTTTTCTGCTGAACTTGTAAAACATTTCAGTGGCTCAGTAGCTAGCTAGCTAACACTAGAGCACTTGATCCCTTGATTCAGATATGTAACGTTCTTTGTGATCTGATTTGACTGAGAAATCATTAGAGATCAATGCAAATAACTTGATTTATTTGTAAGCATTTATGTTTTTATCTATCAAAGCAAAAGCGGGAAGTACGTTACTTACTTGTTCAGATGGTATTTGTCTAGTTGGACGTATGTTTATGTATGTTTCTATTGTAGTGAATACAGATTCATCCGCGATGAGGAGCAGTGAAGAAGCATGACCCATGTAAACAAATAACTCAGCAAGTAAGTTGCATTTTTATTGTTTAAACAGAAGCAGCCATAGAAAGGGAAAAGTTACTGTAGCTCCAAGGTATAATATATCTAAATATGGTACACTTTAGTATAATGAACAATTCTCACTATGAACTGGTTACTTATTAGCATGCCTATTATTAACATATTTGCTGTTTATTAGTACTTATAAAGCACCTATTCTGCATGACTATGTTCTACATTCCTAATCCTACCCAATACCTGAACTTAAAGGAGAAGGGCACAGGCTCTGGGATGCGCGTCCACGATGCTACGAATTAGTAATAGGTCGTTCTTGAAAGATTCTTTCATTTTTAACGAATCTTCAATGTGACTTAAGAAGAACGAGTCGTCTCAGGGAGTGATTCGTTCATGCGCAACATCCTATTAGGTTCTGCACTGGAATTAGTTCACCTGTTTCGAGTGTTCGGGTTTTTTGAGTCATTCGTTCATCTTATAGGGCTGTCATGTGATGAGCGAACGACTTAAACCCAAAAGCTTGTCAAATAAGAGGTGAGGTGAGCTAATCATAGACTAAAGACACAGGTAAACAATTAATTAATCTTTTTCTGTTTCTTATAGCATTATAGTTTTGTCTTGTTTGTAGTTTGATTAACATTTATGTAAGCAGTAGATGTGTTAGGGAAGTAACACGTAACATTTTAATTATATTTTGCTAAAATGAATGAAATGACTCGAAAAAAGATTTGTTCATTTTGCTGAACGAGACACAAAGGTCAGAGACGGTAAAATATCCGTTATATGGAGAAAAATCCTGAAATGCTTTCCTCAAAAACTGGACCTTAAAATATAGTGTGACCCTAAATAGTAATGTCTAAGGTGTTTGTGTATTTACGGTACATTTATGGTTTCCATGTATCATGTTTGTTGCATGAGTTTCACTTACACTCACTGGCTGGAAAGGAGGAGTCTCTTTTTACATAGATGAGCTTGGATGAAAGTGAAAATAGGAAGATCTGAGACAAAACTAACTTGAATCATCATAAGATCAACTTCACATAATAGGTAAAGCATGCAGTTTCTCAATATTTTGGTTACTTTGCTCATTTTTTTTTTTTTCTTTACATACAGCCTGATGGCTCTAGAATAACATTTAAGCATATTCTCCTTAAAGATTAGTTGTGAAGGTCATGTGTTGGGTTGTTGGATGGTTGGCAACCATCACATGGTGGAACTAGACAAGTGAGGTATTACACTGTTTAGCCTATGTATATTTTTATAGCGTCAAATGACTGTCTCTGTAATTGAGCAACTGAATCATTCACTCAAGTGATTAGTTTAGCAATACTGATTTGTTCAATATCAAAACACCACTACTATGCGTTGCTTGGAGATGGGACGGTCAATTCTGCGAGACAGTTTGTGACTCAGATTTGATTGGAATTGTAAGCAAAAATATAAGCAAAATAAACTGCAAATATTCAGTTTAAGGGCTGAACAAATATATTATATATTAACACTAAATGGAACTACAGAAATATTATATATATATATATATATATATATATTGCTTAATTATAATAACTGAGAAGTAGTTGGCTAATTACAGGCCTTAAATGTCATGTAGAGATTCAAATCAGTTCTGTTGATTATTTACAGGAATAATCTGTCTGAATATATTGATGAGTCAAATCCACATGTGAATGAATTATGCACAGATCAGTGAGAGTGCCATAGGCTTGCATTCATACACTGTCACTCTCAAGAGCCAAGCAGATTCATTATAGACACAAAATTGAGAGAATTAAAATACAGTTAACTACTGTATTTGTAAATATACACTTTATTAACCACATGTGCAAAGTGTGATCATTGGCGCTTGGTTCCCGACACTAAGCTCTAGCTGATAAAAAAGAGATGACGTGTAAACAAAAGTTATTCTCTGTATGTTTAAGGACGCCAAAACCTGCTGATGTGATGATAACCACAACTTTATACGAGCAACAGCAGTATGAAATCTCCAAGTTCCTTAAGATCCAGCCACTGGCTTTGGGGGTAAAACAAATTTGTCAAACTCTGTGTCAGTTTTTGTTCCTGTTATTCTCAGTATATGTTCTCATTTTCCTATGTTCCTCATTCCTGTTTTGCTTTGTTTTCATGGTTATCTTATCATTTTGTTTAAGTCCTGTTTTTTCTTTGTATTTTTTGTGTTTGTGTTTATGTTTGTTTGTAAAGCTGTTACCTGTTAATCTTAAACTGTTATTTTGGAAAATAAACTGAATTTAGCGGCATTTTAGATTCACATCTCTTCTTCTTGCCTCGCCTGTGTTTAGTGTGTATGAATTAACAGGCACTATATCTTATGTTTCACAGATTTTGGAAATACTGATAGCCTTATTGGCATTCGGTTTGACAATCTGGAATAAGTATTTTTTTTGTCTGGCCGCCAATCATTGTAAGTCAGTCATTTTAATATCAGTACAACATTTTACAGTGAACAAATGCTGAATTATGTTCCATTTCTATTCTGCAGTTCTTTATAATTGGAGTTATAACAGTCTTGGCTGCAGGCACACGTAACCCAGGTCTGGTTAGTGTCAAATTTATTGAAGCAATATGTTTATAAAAAGAAAAGGAAAAATGTTTATGTATGTACATATTTATTTACTTATTTATTTATTTATTTATTTGTATTGTAGGTCAAAACCTCACAAATGCTCAGCTATGTAAATTTTGCAATAGCGTCTTTGTCTTTCCGCTATCAATTTGTTTTAGTTAAGGTAAGTGATTACAAAGCCTACAGTATGTTTGTGTGTGTGTGTGTGTGTGTGTGTGTGTAGTATGGTTGGGTATTTACATAAATTTTGATTCACAAGCTTGTGATTCGATTTTAGTTCGTTTCAATATCGATTCATTTGGATATATACTCACAAGCCACTTTATTAGGTCCACCTGATCATCTGCTTGTTAACACAACTATCTAATCAGCCAATCACATGGCAATGTGCATGCACTTACCAAGACAACAGAGGATTATAAAAATCCTGCCTGGTCTGATGAGTCTCAGTTTCTGCTGCAGTGTTCAGGTCAGAATGTAATGCTAAACAACATAAAGCATGGATCCATCCTGCCATGTATCAAAGGTTCAAGCCTGATGGTAGTGTAATGGTGTGGAATACATTTTCTTGGCACACTTTGGGCTCCTTAGTACTAACTGAGGAACATTTAAATGTCACAGCTTACCTGAGTATAGTTGCTGACCATGATCATCCCTTTTATGACCACAGTGTGCCCATCTTGTGATGGCAAGCTCAAATCATCTCAAACTGTTTTTGTAAAATGAGACAAATAACAATGAGTTCACTATACTCAAATGGCCTTTACAGTCACCTGATCTCAATCCGATATCAGCAGAATTGCAGCATCTTTGCAATGTGGTGGAATGGGAGATTGACATCATGGATGTGCAGTCAAAAAATCTGCAGCAACTGTGTAAAAGTATCATGTCAATATGGACCAAAATCTCTGAGGAATGTCTCCAGCACCTTGTTAAATCTATAGGGGCTTTTGCACTGGAGGAAGCTTCTCATAGTTCCTAGAACTATTAGCAGAACTTCCTGTTTTTTGACGTGTTTGCACCGCAGGAACTAGGGACATATTTAGTTCTAGGAACTTCATTTGGGGGAACTAAATTAAGTTCCTACTTCAGAGTAGGGTCTAAAACAGGAACTACCAGTGACATTAGTGTACGCCGACTGGCCAAATGCGTATGAAACACCGGCTACTCTGGAATTTTTAAAAAGCCATGTATAAATATTTACTCAATGAACACAATAATGTCATTTAGCTAAGTGTTGTCTTCAGCACTGTGTTCTTTTCTCAGCCTCGATAATATATAACACTGCAAGATGTCATACGAGATTTAGCCAGATTTCTTGCTCTTTTAGTCATGTAAGTTGTGTGTAAATCTCCATTATAATGAAACCCACAAGAAAACCGCTCCAATCACAGTGTTCTCCAAAACTTAAGGATTTATTTAAACATGCATTGAATATTGAAGAACTGTAGAATGTAGTGCGTATATTTGGCAAAATGCTCCTCTCTAGATTTGCCTATTTTTTTTTTTTTTTTTTTCTTCTGGCCATTGGCTTTTCTGAGGTAAACATTACATGGTATATTGTATACAAGCTGTTTATTGGTCTTTCCATGGTTTAAACACTGGTTGAGCGATTACGTGAGACATGATAAAGATTGTGGTAACTTGTACTGTATCTTTCAACATACCTTCTGATGTTGATTCATGTTTATTTTGTGCTGTAACTAGTAGTAAAGCAAAAGAGCCGATGGGTTCATCTGCGCTCTGCACTTGATTGGTTAATTTGAATTAACCAAATTGAGAAATTATTCCCCGGTTTCATAAACAAGGCTTAAGCATAGTCCTAGACTAAAATGTAAGTCTGAGCTGTTGCATTTAAAAGAAACCTGCACTGACAGATCTTAAAATATATCAGTGCCTTTGTTTTGTCACACCAGTAATGTGTTTTTTATATATATTTTTTTATTATATATATATATATATATATGTGTGTGTGTATATATGTATGTATGTATGTATGTATGTATGTTCTAATTGAACAATGGCCTAATCCTGGCTTAGTCTAAACCCTGTCTGTGAAACTGGACCTAATATTTTTACCCACCCCTAGTGTCTACATTAAAATGATTTACCTTTTTTTCCCCACTGATAACCTTTTAACACCTTAGTATAGGGACCAATTCACACTGTTAACTAGCTACTTATTAGCATGCATATTACTATTAATTAGTACTTAAAAAGCACATGTTATGCATGACCATATTCTACATCCCTAATCCTACCCAACACATAAACTTAACAACTACCTTACTAACTATTATCAAGCAGCAAATTAGGAGTTTATTGATATAAATAAAGTGTGACCATTCATATTTATGTTTCAGTTCATAATCACTTAATCTCTCTATGAAATAGATTTTTCCGGATATGTACTTATACGCCCATATCACCTGTGATATTCTGATCTTCATTGTCTCTCTTGCTATTGCTGTAACCTCCTGTTCCTGTTGCTGGAGTCCAAAGGTAAACATCATCAAAAAAATCAAACAATTAAAAAATCAAATAAAATAAATAAATAAACAATAATAATCATAATGCTATGTTGGTTCTCTTTCAGCCAACCCCTGTCATGGTCAGTTATGTGGCCACAGATTTGCCTGTCAACCATATCGTACAATTGGGCCAGCCAGACCCCTCTGCAGTGGCTGGGCATGTTAGTTCGGTCATGTACGTGCTGCCAGCAGCACATGGCTCAAACCCACCTGCACCTCTGCCAAATTATGGCCCCGTCCCCAATGCATCTCCACCAATCTACAGTCCGGTACCAACTACACCTCCACCCAACTACGACAAAGTCTCAGATGCACTTCCACTAAACTATGGCCCAGTCCCAAATGCACCTCCATCAGCATATGAGGTAATTATGAGCATTTTTTTTTTTTTTTTTGAGTAACTGTAGGCCTGCTAAATCAGAAAAAATATATGAAAACTCTTCCTACACATTGAAACCCTATAAATAATCTTCAAATATATGTGCTTGCTAACCTGTTGTAATTGCTGTACTGCACAGCTCTGATACACAGTGTTCTGTTATTGCAGCATGAAGATTTACAGACCAGAAAATGAACTAGATCTCAGAAACAAAAGGGGATATTTAATGTTTATACAATTTATGGTATTGGATTTTGGCAAATGGAAAACCAAAAAACATATTTATAAATTTGTAAATCAAATGGATAAGAAACATGCTGCAGAATCTTGTGTTCATTGTTTATTAAAGGTTGTTTTTTTCCTCTCCCCACAATGTTTGCTTCATTTAATTTGATTTTACACAGTAAAAAAAAATAAATGGTTTTCTTAATTTATGTGCATCTTTTCCCAACAATTCAACACAGTAGACACCACAATGGAAATTCCACATGATTGATTCAGTCCAGCATTTGCAGACAAAGTTAACATTTAAAATCTTATCAAGCAGTGTTCAGTATGTGTAACAGAGAGTGAGTGACGAGAGACGAGCAGATCCACATGCAAACTTTTATTAAAGGGACGAGACAGATACATGGTCGAACTGGCAGGGTCAAACAACATAGCAGACAGGGATATCGTAGGTGAAGCACAATAGGAGTCTGTGAAACAGGCGTAAGTCCAATCGGGAGCGAACAATGTCCGTGAAGGGTGATCCGAGAGAATGGTCAGACAGGCGAGAGATCCGAAAAACACTGGGAAACGCTAGGAAACACTAGGAAACACTAGGAAACTACTACTACAATCCGTAACATGAACAGAGAAGGTCTGGGGCTTTTATAGAGAGCCTGATTGGTCACGGGGGTTGACGCAATCAGTGCGGTGGAGGATGGGAGATGCAGTCCGAAATACAGAGTGACAGTCAGGCGTGAACGAAAAGGTGAAAGTGACATCTGATGGTGGGTAGTCCGCAGAGCACCGACCAGATTCATGACAGTATGTTCTTTTAGAGAGAAAAAAAAAGTTCAAATTTGTATCAGTCAAACAAATGGTTTGCACAGTCAAGTTATAAATTGATTATTCATTAACCTCTAGAATTATGATCTCTAGAACACAAACTAACACAGTTGACATTTTATATTCAAATCTGTTTGACATGTTCTGTCATAAGTTCTATTTCCAGCCCTTTTATAACTGAAATTATTACAAGTACAGCATAACCTGTTCAAAAATATTTCAGAACTGTAAACAAAGCACTGCAAATCCACATTATCACTTCATCTCAGCACTGAAGCAAAGAGGAAGATGGGTTTAGATGGCCAAAATAATTCTCAACTACTTTGTGGGTCCGATCAGCAGCTCTATTATTCAGTTAAGATCACAGCTAATAAAATCAGAAAAAAAGATTTACGTTCAAACTAAATTATAAATTAGATTAGTATCGGATTGCATGTTACAGTGTTTTGTGAATGCATTTGTGCAACTGGATATTCAGATCAACGAAAGCCCAACAAATTGAAATAAATGACTTCTTTATTATATGGAAGCTTGTCTCCACCACAGAATAAAGGATAAAAAAGGTAATATATTTTAAGTTTGTATTTTGCAGACTTTTCAGACTTTAGAATTTTGACTTTTTTTTTTTTTTTTTTTTTCAAAACTTAATATGTACAGTTGAGGTCAAAAGTTTACATACAGCTTGCAGAATCTGCAAAATGTTAATTATTTTTTTCAAAATAAGAGGGATTATACAAAATGCATGTTGTTGTTGTTGTTGTTGTTGTTGTTGTTGTTGTTGTTGTTTTAGTTCTGACCTGACTAAGATATTGTACATAAAAGATGTTTACATATAGTCCTCAAGAGAAAATACATGTAAAATGACCCTGTTCAAAAGTTTGCAAACACTTGCTTCTAAATATTTATTTATTTATTTATTTATTTATTTATTCATTCATTCATTCATTCATTCATTCATTCATTCATTCATTCATTCATTCATTCATTCATTTATTTATTTATAAAGTGATAGTTGTTCATGAGTCTCTTGTTTGTCCTGAACAGTTAAACTGCCCACTGTTTTTCAGAAAAATCCTTCAGGTCCCACAAATTTTTTGGTTTTTCATCATTTTGTGTATTTGAAACCTTTCCAACAATTATTTTGAGATCTATCTTTTCACACTAAGGACAACTGAGGGACTCATATGCATCTATTACAGAAGGTTCAAATGCTCATTGATGCTTCAAAAGGAAACACAATGCAAAATAATTTAGGCAAAATAAGAAAAATGCACACATCTTCATTCTGTACACATCTCAAAAGCATATAGTCATTGTTGGGAAGGGTTCAAATACACAAATATGCTGAAAAACCAAAGAATTTGTGGGACCTGAGGTATACTTCTGAAGAACAGGCGACAGTTTAAATCTTCAGGACAAACAAGGAACTCATGAACAACTGTCACTAAAAAAATAAATAAATAAATAAAACAGCTGTGGATCATTCAGGTAACAACACAGTATTAAGAATCAAGTGTATGTAAACTTTTGAATGGGGTCATTTTTATAAATTCAACTATTATTATTTCTCGTGGACTATATTTAAACTTTATTAAGTCTTTAATGTAAAATATATCTTATTAAGGTCAGTACTAAATAAAAAACAACATGCATTTTGTATGATGCCTCTTGTTTTAATAAAATAATTAACAGTTGCTGATTCTATGCATGTAAACTTTTGACCTCAACTGTATATAATAGCATAGAATGATAAATAAGCATAAATATAAATAATACTAAGTAATATAAATAATATTTCCATATTACAGTTTTCTAAAAAGTGTTGTCATGAGTAAGAACATTCCATACCAGTGGCCTCTTGTGGCTTATTGCTTTATTAACATACTGCCATTACAAAAGTGCTGCAAGCTAGACTCCATTAATAAATCTGTCTGATGTTTTTTTTTTCCTCACATCCTGAGTAGAGGCCTGTCTCATCTTCAGTGAGCTGCGCAGTGACCTGAAACAAACTCTAACACTGAACTGAGCAGGTCATCTCACACATAGTCTACATTTATGCTGTATTACAATACAGATGTCCATCCTGTTTTATAGTGTTAAATACAACCATGTTCAAAAACATTTTGATTATTAACAAGAGTGAAAATCGCACTAAACAGGCTTCTTTAAATTTTCAGGACTTGCAACCACATATTGAGTTAGTTTTGTTGTGCTGTGTTAAGGAAAATGATGTCTGTTACGTCATGCAATGTAGTAAGTCACTCTGCACTGCACACACACTTGTCACATGTTTTTTTGCTTGTGTGTGTGTGAAGAGTATAGAGAGTGAAATGTATAAGCATCACCAAAGACTGAGGAAGCTGCTGTAAACTCTACTGTTCTGTCGATATGCTTACAAATTGCAGTACTCCAATCTCATGAGTGAGGAGGGTGTTTTTCTTTTTTTTTCTCTCTTTTTTTTTGATGGTTTGTTGTATATGTTCCATTTATTTTGTTTTCATTTATGTATCATACACAAAAAAGAAAGAAAAAGACCTGGCACTTAAACAAAAGTATAAATGTACAGGGGCACAGCTAGGTCTTGACTATACACAGGCTGAATGTTTTCAAAAGCTGGGTCTTGCTTTCTGTTGCCTTTTTTATGATGTAGTAAACACAAGCCTGAAGGAAAAAATGTGGAAGATATCTCAAGGTCACACATAGACATGTGTCCACACACACATTATTGATATATAGATCAATATGAGGCACCTGTCAAAGCTGAAAGTCTGAATGCTTACCATGACATAGAGTGAAAGGAAGCAGACATATCCGTGAAAAAAAAAAAAAAAAAAAAAAAAAAAGAAGATGCATTTTACAGGCCACCATGGTGAACATGCAGGCAAGAGAGATCACCCATCAGTTTTCCAACCATTTTCCAACTATTTTTTTTATGTTTTGATATGAAGGCCTTAACCCTCATGTTTAACTCATGTTTTATTGTTTTACAAGACTGAACCAGAAAAGATTTTTTTGACGCTGATCAAAAGAAGACTTTATTTAATGTCAACATGCAAACATCTGCACATCTGTAAAATGTATTAATAGTATTTATAAAGCTTATGTATGCCTTTATCTGTTGAACATGAAAAAAAAAAACACATTTATACAAAGGGCATTTATACTATTACTGTGTAGCTTTGGCTTCATGCTTGGGGTCATGGAAAAGAAATCTCTCTCAGGTGGCAGGTGTTTTGCAGACATCAGGATTTCCTGCAGGATTTACCTGTACTTTGCTGGATTTGCTTTACCGTCTACCTCACAAGTCTTTCAGGACCTGCTGCAGAGAAGCATTTCCACAGCGTGATGCTGCCACTATCATGCTTCACAGTGGGGATAGTGAGTTTCTGATGATGTGCAGTGTAGCTTATGCCAAACATGCCGTTTAGTCTGACGGCCAAAAAGCTCAATTGTGGTCTCATCAGACCATAAACTCTTCTTCCAGCTGGCTATAGAGTTCCCCACATGCCTTGAGGCAAACTGTAGCCGAGATGTCATATAACATTTTTAACAGTGCCTTTCTTCTCCCTTAAAACTGTGACTAGTGAAGCACAAGGGCAAAATCTGTTGCATTCACAAGATAGGTAGATTTACAGGTGTCATAACATTTCAATTTCTCATTGCATCTATCTCCTTTCATCATCTGCAAAAATACAGACTCATCAGAAAGTGTAATTTCCAGATAGAGGTATGTTTATACTAAAATCAGGTGAAGCATACAAATGCAATATTATGCCCATTGGTTGTGCTAGTGATGGCTGCACTAAACAAAAGTAGTTTTAAAATGGGATGAGATCCAAATGGATAGTGACATTTAGTAAGAATTACCCATAAACATAATCATCATAAAACATTCAAGCTAAGAATTAACTTAACAAATCTGGGCAAATCTGAATTTTGCCCAGTAGATCCAACACTTTAAAAAGGAAAAAGAGTACAACAGGCATGCCATTGTCTAATAGCAGTAGTAGTAGTAGTAGTAGTAGTAGTAGTAGTAGTTTCAGTAACGCCTTAAAATGAAGTTCAGTATGTTAGCAGTAGTTAACTAAATTTATTAACATGAACTAGCAGCGAAAATACTTATAAAGCATTTATTGCTCTTACAGGGATAGTTCACCCAAAAATGAAAATTTTGTTATTGCTCACCCTCATGTAATTCCAAACCCGTAAGACCTTCGTTCATCTTCAGAGAACAAAGTAAGATATTTTTGATGAAATTCAAAAGATTTCTGATCCTGCATAGACAGCAACACAACCGACACATTCAAGGCCCAGAAAGGTAGTTGATAAATTCGATAAAATAGTCCATGTGATATCAGTGGTTCAACCTTAATTTTTTGTAGCTATGAAAATATTTTTTATGCACAAAGAAAACAAAAGTGATGACTTTATTCAACAATTACTTCTGTTCCTCTTTCGTGCTGACGCAAGGGCCGGCGTTCTGATGTAGAAAGTCTCTCTTAGTTCATTGTCTGTATTTTCTGGTTCAAATAAGTAAACTCATCATTCAACAGTAAACTGCAACTCATCCTCTCTGTTGAAATCTTCAGACTGATTTATGTACAGCGTGCATTTTCTTCTGTTTGTAAACAAGGCGTAGCGCATCCAGCATCTCATGCATATGCTGTGGTACTCTTATGAACATGCGTCCAAGACTGACAAGGAATAGAAGAAATTGTTGAATAAATATGTTATTTTTGTTTTCTTTGTGCGCAAAAAGTATTCTTGTAGCTTTATAAAATTAAGGTTAATCCACTGCTGTCATACAGACTATTTTAACGATGTCCTTACTACCTTTCTAGTAGTTGCAGTTGCTGTCCATGCAGGGTCAGAAAACTCTTGGATTTAATCAAAAAATATCATAATTTGTGTTCCCAAGATGAACAAAGGTCTTGTGGATTTGGAACGATATGAGGGTGAGTAAATAATGACAGAATTTTCATTTTTGGTGAACTATCCCTTTAAAGCAGGTGTGATAATGGAACCAAATGAAAATCTTTTACAGTCAAGGAAAAATTTACATTGAACCTGAAAATATATGCTCACCATGAATCTACTGGCTACATCTCTGGTGCTCAAACACTGTGTAGAGTTGACTATGTTCTTACTACCTTTCTGGGCCTTGAACAGTTGCAATGCTGTCTATGCATGGACGTTTTTTTAATCGATTTTATCAACTACCTTTCTGGGCCTTGAATGTGTCAGTTGTGTTGCTGACTATGCAGGGTCAGAAATCTCTCGGATTTTATCAAAAATATCTTACTTTCTGGGCAAAAATCTGCAAGTCATCCTCTCTGTCGAAAACTTCAGACTGTTTTATGTACAGCGTGCATCTTCTTCAGCTTGTAAACAAGACGTAGCGCATGCGTCATGGTACTCTCATGAGTGTGCATCGAAGACTGACAAGGAATAGAATAAACTGTTGAATAAATGTTATTTTTGTTTTCCTATTCTTGTAGCTCCATAAAATTAAGGTTGAACCACTGCTGTCATATGGACTATTTTAACAATGTCCATAATACTTTTTTAGGCCTTGAGTGTGTCAGTTGCTGTCTATGCAGGGTCAGAAAGCTCTCGGATTTGATCAAAAACACCATAATTTGTGTTCCAGAGTAAACTATCCCTTTAAAGTAGGTGTGCTAATAGGACCAAATTAAAATCTTTTACAGGCAGGGGAAAAAATTACATTTAACCTGAAAATATATGCCCACCATATGAATCCACTGGCTACATCTCTGGCACTCAAACTTTGTGTAGAGTTTACTATGTTCTTACTTCCTTTCTGGGCCTTGAGCTTGTCAGTTGCATTGCTGTCTATGCAGGGTCAGAAAGCTCTTGGATTTTATCAAAAATACCATAATTTGTGTTCTAAAGATGAACAAAAGTCTCACCGGTTTGGAACGACATGAGGGTGAGTAATTAATGACAGAATTTTCATTTTTGGTGAACTATCCCTTTAAAGCATGTGTGCTAATGGGACCAAATAAAAATCTTTATAGGCAGGGGAAAATTTACACTGAACCTGAAGAGATATGCTCACCGTATAAATCCACTGGCTACATCTCTGGCGCTCAAACACTGTGTTGAGTTCTGGGTACAAAAGAGAAAGAGACAACGAATGATGGAAAGTGGGAAAGGGAGAGAAAATAAATGGGAATGATTGCAAAATGCCTGTCTAATGCAGCTACCTAGTCAGCCATTACAGGTGGCATGTTATCCATCACTTGTGACACAGACCTGCCAAGAGTTCCCAATCTTTCTTCTCTCTCACCGCAGCACTTTCGAGAGCTTCAGGCTATCACACGTGACCTCACCGCTTAAATATCTCCTTTCCCCCTCTTTTTTTTCCCTCTTCCCTCCCTGTTTATTTCTTGATCACCATCCCTAGCAAACGCTGCGCTGGCTGCGGCACAGCAGCTGTTGTTTAGTGATAGATCAGTGAAGCAAGAAATGATGCGGAGCTGAAAAATAGATCTTGAAGCCGCTCTGCCTTCTTGTTTGCGCTCCCTTTTGTTCTGCATTAGTGACGGAACCTCTGGGATTCATTTAGTGGTAATCATTTGTTACTAAGGGGCACCGTGTCTTTCAGACACCGGTGATGAAGTCACCTTTGAAAGGAGTGTAAATGAGTGCGAAATTATTTCCGCTCATATTGCCATTGATAAAGTGTCATCAAGCGGAGATGAATGTCTGTCAAACTGAAAGGCATTATTTATTCCCTGAAATAGCCACCTTTGTTTGGTGTTCCTTTTATCTTGGTCGGTTCTGAATGTGCAGTGATATAACTCTGAGAGTGAGGTGTGTGCTAAATAATGTTTATAATGAGCTGACTGTGGCACTTCCTGACGTTGAACATTTGACGTTTCCCTATAGGCCTGTCTGAATTTTCCCAGAGAGGACCTCGGGAGAGGATTTAACATCCCACCAAAAGGATCAAATCTTTACATCTGCACGTCAAGTTTAACGCTGACACATCCCATGACCCGTGGCTGACGTTTTGTTAAGCGTTGGCCAGATGCGAGGATCTGTGCATCCGTTTGACAGCCACGTCTCTAATGTCCTCCAAATGCCCCCTCAGGTGTCAGCACACCTGCCTGAGCGCAGCAGGAAGCCACTATGACACCCCCCACAGAGCGCCTCAATCACTTAGCACTATGGGAGTTCACCTTCGTCTGTAGGTTGCTATGTATGTACGAGACAAAAACACATACAGTATTTGCCACATAAAAAAACATAAATGTCACACACATCAATTGACTTGTCTAGTCAGCTTGTTTAAATCCTCCTTTTACAGCCTCAGCATGATTGATATTGCTTTGTTTAAAAAAAAAAAGTGGTGGGGAAAGGTCTTAATAGAGAAATACATGGATCTGCAAATAAACAGTAAGGTCTGTTATGACTTCAGCTGTTTTGTGTTTTGTGTACAAGGAGTTCTGGATTCTAATCTGAAAACAAAAATTGCAATAAATCAATTTTTATTTTAATACCATCAGTATAGACAACAGTTGTTCACAATCATGCTGTGGGAAAATGCTATAAACAGCTTTTCGCTGGACAGAACATTGTTACTAGTGGTTTCTGCAAATGATAACAACCACAACAAACACATGTTATTACTAAGATACTATTATTGTAGGGATAGTTCACCCAAAATGGAAAATTCTGTCATTAATTATTCACCCTCATGTCGTTCCAAACTTGTAAGACCTGCTTTCATCTTCAGAACACAAATTAAGATATTTTTGATGAAATCCGAGAGCTTTCTGACCCTGCATAGACCCTGCATAGACCCTGCAACGCAATTATCAAGTTCAAGGCCTAGTGAAGTAATATGGACATTGTTTAAAAAGTCCATGTGACATCAGTGGTTTAACCTTAATGATGTAGAACCAGATGCCCTGCGCCTTGTTTACAAGCGGAGGAAGAAGCAGGCTGTACATAAAACTTTATAAATAAGATTTCGACATGATGACTTGCAATTTCTTCCCAGCCTTACTTATTTGAACTAAGTTGAACTAAGTGAGATGGATGTTCTATGTCTGAATGCCAGCTCCTGCGTCAGCAGCATCACATGTATGCGTCATGGTACTCTCGTGAACTCATTTCAAAGACTGACATGAAAGAAAAGAAATTGTTGAATAAAGTCATTTTTTTAAAGTCATTTTCACATTTTCATAGTTTCAGAACATTACAGTTGAACCTCTGATGTCACATGTCCTTACTACCTTTCTGGGCCATGAATGTGGTGATTGTGTTGATGTCAGGGTCAGAAAGCTCTCAGATTTCATTAAAAATACCTTCATTTGTGTTCTGAAGATGAATGAAAGTCTTACAGGTTCGGAACGACATGAGGGTGAGTAATTAATGACAGAATTTTCATTTACAAGGAACTATCCCTTTAAGTTATTATTATATAATAACATAATAAATTATTATTATATAATATAAGTCTGGCACTGTATAACAGTTATAACCCACTAATTAAAAGTTTGTCTGAAAAACTGAAGTTGCTTTCTCTGTTTTAGATGCATCCATGCTATAAGCTTTCATATTATATTTGAACTGTTTTTTAACAGTAACATATTCTGACACACACTACCATTCCAAATTTTGGGGAGATTATGAATTTTAATATTTTTTTCTGCATTGGTCAAAATACAATATTACTAAAAAAAAAAAAAAAAAAAAAAGAAAAAAAGAAAAGAAAAGGAAAAAAAGGGAATATAGATAATACAAGTAAAAAGTGATAATGTGACATGCTTTCCATTTGAATATATTTTAAAGTTTAATTTATTCTTGTGATGCAAAGCTGAATTTTCAGCAGCCGTTACTCCAGTGTCACATGATCCTTCAGAAATTGTTCTAATATGTTGATATTTCTCAAAATTCTTAAAAAGTAAAATGTGATGAATCGACTCCAAAAGAACTTATAACAAAAAAAGGCATCTTAAATTTTTCCATTAGTGTGCCCCCCTCCAGTTTCTTGGAATGCCATCACTTTGTAAGTCATGCAGTGTAAAAATTAACATATTCAGTCCAAAGTGCTTCTTGCTCCAAGTTGCATGCCTTTCTCGCTCACCAGGGTGGTATGACACAGAGTATGATCCAAACCTTTTATGATTTTGTGTGGCCACGCATCCATGAGGCCTGTGGTGTGAGATTGCTTTTGTGGTGACACAGAGGGAGAGAAAATGAGCTGGAGGTGGACTCTGCTGTTCTACACTGCCAATCTATTCTGGCTGAAGCAGAACTCTGACCCCCCCAACCAATTTCTAATGGGTTTTGTGAGTCACAAGCAAACACACAGCTGGGGTCCAAACAAACTTCAGTACGTCTCACGTCTCTATCGCTCTTTCTCTTTTGCACAAGCCTCTTCTTTCCACTAACTAGTTTTCTTTTATCTGTCGTTGTTTGCTATTGCGCAGTTGTTTAACTAATACTCATGGCTTTCTCCCACATATTACATTTCATGAAAGCGAGTGATTAGAATGGCATCACTGGCATGCTCATGAAATGCAAATTGTTGGCTTGTGATTAATACTATAATTGCAAACCTATCAGTTAGCGGGACTACTTGTTTACACATGAGAGTGATGCAGAAAAAATGTGTGAAAATGATGTGAAAATGCAATTTTTAGGACAATATTTATAAAAGAATAGTAAAAGATGTAATAAACAAATTATTTACATGTTATGTCCTTAATTGAAAAGATGAATTCTTTAAATATATATTTGTTTTTTATTTAGTATTTTACTTTATTTAGTACTTCATACGCATAAAAATGCAGGGTTAAAAACAACCCAAGACTGGGTGAAATATGGACAAACCCAGCAATTGGGTTGTTTTGATCCAGCGATTGGGTTAAATGTTAAACCCAATATTTTTTTTTTTTTTTTTTTTTTTACTTTCACAATAAAATTAAAATGAACCCAAAACAAATAAAAATTACTGGCTTAACATGAACCCAAAACAGGCTGGAAATTAAAAATTAGACACATAATTATTAGAGGCATCAGCAATAATCAAAAGATGAACATTTATTAACAAACAATAAAAAAAAAGTAATATTTAATTATTATTTATTTAACTCAATAATAAATGCTCATTTATAGAACATATTAATAAATGTTAATTTCCAAACTATGTTGGGTTCATTTTAAGACAGCCATACAGTAATTTTTAAATAATTGTTAAGTTGGGTTAAACATTTAACATCCATATTTCACCTAGCACTGGCATTTTTTAGAGGGTAAGTACTATTGATGCTAGTCATTTTTAGAGTGCAAGCATTTTTTAGAGTGCAAGTGTCATTAATGCAAATAATTTAATAATTAAATTTACATTATGTAAAAACTGGGGGGAGAGTTGGAGGGGTAGTGAATGTACAGAACTCTGGGGGCTTGCAAATTAATTCCCCCAAATTTCTCCTTATATAATACAAAGCATAATCTCTGCTTCAAAACTAGCATGTGTTTTAAATGCAGGAATGCAGTGATTAATGATTAGAAGTGGAATGTTCTTTACTCCAAAAAATCTGAATTCATACTCATAAAAAAGACTAAATGTATTCCTTAATTGTTGTTAAACAGTGACTAAAATGATCCAAACAAATTGAATGGGGTGACAAGTCCATTGTTTCTATATCTCTGCAATAGCTCAAGGTTATGGTTTATCCTCAGGGATGAAGATTAAAATAACAGGACAATCGTGTAGAACATAATAGTGGATATGCAACAGATAGAGAGTGAGAAATTCTGCCCTTAAAGCTCTGTGACTGGTTGTTCTCATCAATCTCTGTCCCCTGTTGTACTGTTAACGCTCCACTTAGAGGAGGCTGGAGGCTATGTACTTCATTGCCTAAGCTTATCCCTTTGAGTTTAGATAATATAAAATGAGGTTGACTGTGAATTTCCATATCCCTTATACTAAGTAACATACTACTGAAAATATTGTAGAATTCAATGCAGCTTTTTCTGCAAAGATAGACAGATGCATTCTCTTTCTTTCCTCTCACAGACACGTTTCTCAAAATTATTTGCTCCCGTTCATTAATATGTGGATGTGTTGTGTCGTATTAGGCTACAAGCAGTTGTTAAAATACCACTGGAAGCAAGGAGACTGCCAAGACCCTTTTAGGCATTTTGCCTTCGTGCTCATTCAACAGCATTACTGCGAAAACAAATTTTGCAAGTAATGTGACATGTTTGAATGTGCTCTGAGGCATGGTTATTTTAGAAGTGTTTCCTTGCACTGAAAATGTTGAATCCATATTTTAGGTTATAAGTCATGAATGATTTTTATCAAGAGATCGCTCTCTGCCCTAAATGACAAGGCATCAGTAAATATTTTCCAAAGGAAGAAAAAAAAGTATCTCTGCAGATTAAGTAAGGTTAAAGAACTGCACATCAGGCTTCCCTGTGAAACCTCACATCAAATAATTAGAGGGGAATTCCACCATGATAGCTGAGTGCCTCTGAAGTTCTGCCAGTGGGCTGCCTTGGGCAGTGAAAAGAAAGAGGGAAAGAAAACCTGATGTGAATATTCAAGCATGAGAATGCAGCCCTAAGGGATGAAACAATAATCAAAAAAAAAAAAAAAAAACACTCATTATAAAATTTGACAAAATAGCACATTTCTAAATATCTTACAGTAACAATTTGTTTCCTCTCACTTGGGAAACATTGTTGCTCCTTTAGTGATTATTGCAACACATTCCCAATAACTGTAAGACCAGCTGATTCTCACAACCAGACAAGCTTCAGACTGTTAAAACCCACCTACTGGTCTCACATCTCAAACTGACCTCATATGAATAAAGTAATTAAAAACATTTAATCATCTCCAACTGCGCTAGAAATGTCCTACAGTCATTGAGAGTGTGTACATGCACACTCTTAAAGTATTTATGCTTAATAAGCCAACAGAGTTAGATTTTCGCCAGTTACCCCAGAACGTAAACACCTTAACCTGTGTTCCGTTGGCTTGTTACACTGTGCATGTGTAATATGGCCCTGTACCAAAAGGCACACTTACAGACTTGTGGACTGACAGCCGCATACATGAGATCGCAAAGCCTGCAAGACCGTAGGCCATTTGTCATTTTAGGTTTCAGAAGGGTGCTTGCAGGCACCCCTTTTGCGGTCGATATAGCCCCTGATGCACACTTTTGCTGAGCCTGCACTGAAGCAAGCTCTGCAGCAGACTTCTACCCGATAATCAAAGCAGCATTACATCATGGAAGTGCAGACTTGAAGGAGGACCGTGACTAGCTCAGTTTCCATTACCCTTCAAATTGTGCAAATTGAAATTGCAATTGAATATACACCTAATGGAAATGCGTCAATTTCACAAAAATCCCCATGTATAAAAAAAGTTTTTATGGTCATGTTTTTCAAGCAATTCGAACAAGGAATATTTCACAAAGCTGCAATAGAAATGTTTTTTTTTTTTACCCATAGCATTTACAGGTTATATGGCATATATAAAAAGTCATATGATTGTTCTTCAGTGGCTTCAGGCTTTCTTTCCCATTAATGCTTAGACAACTCCGACGCAGCCACCAGAGCTGATCACGACCACTCTAGTCAGTACCAGATGTGCCACGCATCTTTTAGAATCGGCTCTCTGCGCTGTTTCTTTAAAGATACACGCATCCGCTTCCTTTGATTAAATATAGCCAATTATAGCCAATTTGATTAAATCCCACCAAAATCTATTGCTATGACCTATCACAGAAGGAAAAATATGCTTTAGTCGCAAAACATTGGTTAATGGAAACGCCGTAATCGTAAATATGTAATGGAAATGTGCCTGCTGTTTAGGGTACCGTTTGGGGGAGGCCTGTGTGGCAGAAAAGCATCTCAACAGCAGATTTAAGCACTTTTGTTGTTGTATTATTCAATAATATTTTGTGTGTGTATGTGTTCATGATGGTGATGTTAGTTACATTATTCCACCATTAGAGTGAGACTGTTTTTATGAGTAAGTCAGCAGTAAATACTTTTATACTGAAAGAGACTGAAAGAGGTTTATAAACAAGGAAGTTATTTTTGCTTTCAACAACACCTTGTAAGAAGCAGCCAACAAATGCACTCAGCAGTGCTGTCATCTGAAATCACTCTTAACAGATGAAAGGATACAACGACAAAGATATCGCCTTCCTCAGTGGACATTCAAACTAATATTTTATTGTGAATATAAGACTGAGCTGAAAAATATAAACATTGTATCAGATGCAGGTAATCACACTCTCAGTCCATCTCTCTTATAAAACTCTATAATATGGTGAACTTTTTAACCCTTTCATGCGTACGATCACACCGGTGTGATCATTCTTGGCTGGTCCCTGAAGCATACGATCACCAGTGTGATTCGAACATTCAGCGCATCACGTGATCAACTGCTGAATTCAAATTTGCTTTGGCTGGCACTAAACCAGATCAGACGTGCTGAGCGCTTGTCATATTATTCAATGTTTTCAACCATATAATGCTTATTTTAGGTTCCAGACATTTACATAAGTCCTAGTAAAACGATGCATTTATAGTTTGCAAAATATACGCCAATGTCTATGGAAGCGGCAATAATGATCCTTAAAAATGTTATCTAACGACAGGTTTTATTGATATCATATACACACTGTGTAGGTAACTATAAAGTTTACTCTACTCTTCTCCCAGCTCACCAGACTTACTTTAATGTTTTTCGGGAGGAGAGGATGAATTTGCGTCTTATAAATCCCACAGCTCGAATTCAGTGCGAACTAACATGGCGGCGCCCATCACCCGGTATAGATCAACTAATGCGGTTATTATAAAAGTGTTTAAACCTCCAAATGCATTTACTTGCACTTATTTCAAAATCGGAATATCAGATATTTCATAATACAGTGAGCACGTTTGTGAATATTAATAATAAAAAAAATGATATAAAAGTGATACATGTGTCATACAACGCTATTGTGGCTGCGTTGTATCACGTGACAAACACGATGCGTCGCCATGGAAACAATAAGGCGATACGTTCTAAAATAATGGTCGCCTAAAAAAACTCACCCTGGGGGCTCAGCTAGAATATTTTAAACTCACATGTGAAAGGGTTAATACAGTAATACTATCACAACAAAACGATCCAACAAGCATCAGACATCAATATAATGTCAGGTTGACGTTGGACCCCAATGTCGGACAGATGTTGGATTTTGGTTAAGAATGAAAATTGGGTTGATATCAATATTTGATGTCAATTTGTCGTTGACAAATTTTCAAAGTCTGGTGATGTCGGTATTGGAAATCAGATTACCGTTGACATTAGACACTGAATTAAAACTGAATTTTGTTCACCTGGTGTCACAACCAAAATTTAACCAATTATTAGTGTCTTATGACATTGTGTGCCTGGTGTGAACTCAGCGTTCCTTCATTACTACTGTAGTTCTAAAGTGATCTTTTCAAATTAGTAACGTTGGCTTGGGCTCAACTGTTAAACTATAAACTTGAGATTTGAATCCATGGTGGAAGGAAGTAGTGCACACAAAAGAGTGTTTTTAAAAACACTTTATTGCTGTTTCTTAAGTTGAACTGTTGTTTAAACACAGTACCACACAAGTAGCAGTGCAGTATGGCTGTATATCAGCACACTCGTGTGATATTGATCATATGTTCTCATCTCATGTAGCCAGGACAAGTGGTACAGTCAAATATGAGAGGAAAACAAGTCTGAGGAGAATGAGGATAAAGTTTCTGGCTGATATTTTGGAAACTCTGGGGTTTGTAATGGCTTATGTAACATCGAAGCTCACATAACAAATGGAATAATCTAAGTAGAATACATGATGTACTGTATGCTTATGTTTTGATGAACCAGAAAATATCCAGATTTTTAAATTACATTTTGTAAACACTTTTTACCAGCATTGCATTTATTGATTTCAGTAAACTGATTTTTGGTAGTTAATATATTGCATATGGAGTGCATGTAAACATATTACTGATACAATCTGTGTAGCAGTATAGTAGTATTTAGGCTGTCTATTAGTTGAGAATCTCAGTTACTCAGGGGTTTCTTATGCGGTTCTGGCATGCAATGTGTATTCCCAGCTACCCTGGCAACTGCATTTTTGTATTTTATTGAATCACATTGGTAGGCAAGACTGTAGAAAAACACCTATCAATTTTATAAAGCTATTTATTCACAAATGACATAACACAATAGTATAGTAAAAGATTTCCAGGTAGTGAATGGCCCTACAAACTTCTATAATGATATTTCGCCACATTTGCCACCTTGACAAACCTAACTTTTGTTTAACTCTGAATTTCCATCCATTATTTCCATGGAGAAAACCTTCAGGGTGCAACATTACCATAGAAACAGACATTGCAGTGGAAGACGTATAAATTTTTCTCCTTTAAATTAAATAAACAATTCTCGCTTGAACTGTAAAGACATGTCTTTATTGTAGTGCAGATGTGATGCAGGTCACACATAAAGCAACAACCCTGCTTATTGTGTGACCAGCATATCAAGTCTCTTATGAACTCTCAAGGCGTCTCATGCATAAAGGTGATTTGTGTCAGGCTGAATGCAGAAAAAGATATCACTGCTGCAGTGTTTAAGCACTGTGAGGTTTAAAAAGTGAGCTGATGAGATAAAGTTACTTCTTTGCAGATTTAGATGTGCCTAAATGGGCCTGGATGTTGATGTACTATGTGTGTACACACACACACACACACACACACACACACACACACACACACACACACATATGTTTGTTTTTGTGAATTCTGGGGACTTTCCATAGACTTCTATAGTTTTTATACTGACCAAACGATATTGTCTATCCCCTAACCCAACCCTAACTCTAAACCTACCCCTTACAGAAAACATGTTTGCACTGTTACATTTTCAGATAAACATCATGTACTATTTGTGTCCCCACCATGCCAAAAATTTCAGGTTTTACTATCCTTGTGGGGACATTTGGTCCTCACACTGTAGCAAGAAGTACACACACACACACATATGTGTGACAGATATGTATGTGTGTGTAATTACTATAGAGTAGTAAATAAAACATTTTTATATTTCAGTCACACACTTAATATACATCAGAATAAAATGCAACAGCAATGATTTTTAAGTTCCTTTTTAATCCATGTAAAAATGAACTCTAACTCACTTCCCTGCTCAGAAAGTATCCCTTTTATTCAGCTTGCTGCATAAAGCTTTGACACACTCTCAGTTGCTCTCTCTATGTACTTAATGACATGACAAAACATGGTGCCAGGTAGTCATCGAGCGACAAGGTTGAGAGTTCTAAGCAAATCCCATAGATGGAAAAGAGATTTTAGTGTTGTGATCATAAAAGCCACAGAACACTTCAACTGCATGTCCAAGGTTTTGTTCCACCCACACTTCAGTCACCGTTGTCTTTGATGCTGGCTAATACAGCATGTGACACGCAGAACTGTATTCATACAGTATCTCTGTATTTCACAGAGTGCTTCTCATTCACCTTTTCCTCAACTCATTAGTTCACTTCCAAAGACCCCCGTGGTGAGAAAATCATGTCCTTGGCGGGGCTGCCACTATGCTTCTCTCTTGCTTATTCTTTGCCACAAGAGGGAGAGAAGATAATCAGCTTGTCAGACAGCACTTAGGCTTCATTCTCCCCTGTAGGCTTAAGCAGGGATGTCAGTGTAGAGTTGAATGTGCCCTCTCAAGACACTGTGGCGAGCTGATAGCCAGCGAGGCCCCTTGGTCAAACATGCCAGCCAATTACAGCATCCTGATCTCTCACTGACAAGCATGTTTCTGCTTGTAGGATGCAGAACACAATAACATAGTTGCTCTTTTCCTGAACTATTGCAGTCAATGCTTTAATAATGAAAGTGTCAAAAGTTTCAGTCAAGAGCTTGCTGACCTTAATGTTACCTTTGTTCATCTTTGAAACACAAATTCAAATATTTTGATGAAATCCAAGAGCTTTTTGACCCTGCATAGACAGCAACACAACTGGAACATTTTATGGCTCAGAAAGGTAGCAAGGACATCAGTGGTTCAACCATAATGTTATGAAGCTACGAGAATACTTTCTGTGCTCAAAAAAAAAACCGAGTTAACTTCCGAGTTAGTCTCTCTCACTGTTCATGAGAGCACTACGAATGTGTGAAAAGTCATCAATTTTGTTTTATTTGCGAATACAAAAAGCATTCTCTTAGATGCATAACATTATGGTTGAACCACTGATGTCATGTGTTCTGAATATAAATGATTTTTTTTATTTTTGGGTGAACTATCCCTTTAACACTAATACACTAATGATGAGTTCTTAATGAGTTCAGATACAAAAGCCTCTAAGTACATCCAACGTTTTTCTTTAAAATTAGCATTTCTTTTTGACTTGGGTTGAGGCTGGGATATAGCACATTTGAAGTGAAAGTACTTGATGAACATATGCTATGTGTGGAGAGCATTCACTCACTATTGTTATCTCATTTTTCACAGAGATGGCTTTTAGAGGCTTTTGCATTGGAACTCTTCACTCATACTCTGCAAAAACATTCAACAAGTAGTGACGACTTATTTAAGAACAGATTTTCATTATTAATGGGTGGTGGTGACAGTTCTTACGATATCAGTTGTGCTAGTCCCCCAGCCTTTTGCAAAATCCATGTCATTAGCTGAAATGACATTATTTGAACTCCAGCCACTAATTCTACATCAAATTACTTTCAGAATGGCCTCTAAAGGCATTTAAGATTTTCATTAATTTTTAATCATTGCACTAAAATGATAAAAGACTTTAAAATATCTTCTTTTTTTGAACACACACAAAGATTTTGCTTATGCATCAATGTACTGGATATTTGTTGGGTCCTTTATTAGTCATAGCATTCAATGTCAACTTCTTTCAGCATGTTTTATCAACATCCTTAATGGCAAAGCAACATTTATCACAATCATGAAGGTTTCAGTGAAAATTTCAAATGCATTTTCATGCAGGCATTGCATAGCTTGAATGTGAAAAAATAATGTTCTTTGTCAAATTGATGGATGTTTGAGCTGGCATCTGATTTGCAGGGATGAACTAATAAGCCAGAGGAACATTCCACCAATCAGCTTCATTGCCATTATTACCACCAACACTATGGTAATGTGCTTATACAAACTGCACAGACAGGGAAACATAAATTATTGACACCGGGTGCTTACTGGAAGCCCAGGTGTGGAACAGTATGTATAGTATGTATTATATATACACACACTCAGCTTCCTCAGGCTAATTTCTGGAAAAAGCCATAATTGCTCGCTTTATAATTTATGACCGTTAGAGTAAGTCTGGCAAAGCACCATCACCTATTACTCACCAAGCCTCTACCTCTCACTGCCGTGCTGTCAAAACACACGTGCACGCGCACACACACACACACCCTGCATGGCGGTGTCTTAAATCACAGAGACAATTCTCTCTGCGGAGGGCTGGGTGGGATGTACTTCCCGTGTAAAAATGACATGAAATACAGATAAATACCGGCAATGTGTTTGCTGTCTTTGTAGAAACTCACCAGGACAGCTGCAATCCTTCTGTTTCTTTTCCCCCACTTCCGAAACCTAGGACAAATTCAATTCATCAAAACTTCATGACAAGCTAAAAATATGGACCGGCCCTAAAAATCACTCTTTGTCTGTTGTGTTTTGTCCTAAACTTTGATTTATTTAAATTTTAAAGCCCTGAAGTTAACTATTGATTTTCTTTCTTTCTTTTTTTTTTTTTTTTTTTTGAAAACAATTGAGAAATGGAGAACTGACACAAAATGGCCATTTTAGATGATCTATTCCAATAAATATTTCAAATAAAATATTTATATAATACATAATAAAATATACAAGAATTATAAAATATTTTGTGTTATTTAAAACATTAAGATCATATTTTAGAATTTTACTTTATTATAATATTAATTTGTTTTCATGTTAAAAATCTGTTCTGCCATTTATTTATTTCTATGCACTAGTTTATTTTTTCCTTGTATTGATTCATTAATCAATTTTAATTTAATCACACGTTTTTTTCCCCCCCACCTTTCCCATTTGTTGGTTTTGTTTTCCATTTACAGATTGCTGTTTTTCTCCATTTGTTGATTTAAAGCATATCATGATAAATCATTTTTTATCTCATACCACATTTCAGGCTGTGTGCACCTGCTGTTAGTGTCCTCTGCTGGTCTAGACCCAGGGCACATTCCATGTTGGCCTGTTTGTGAATCTGTGCATGTTCTTTCTTTGTACAATTTTATTGGGGAAAAAAAAAAAAAAAGAACTAAGACACAAGCTCTACAAGATACAAGATGCCTGGCAATGAAATCGTATACCATAGTAATCAACTAATGCAGCTACAGATTACATAAATGCCCCTTGGAGATTTAGCCAGCTACTTGAGAGGGTTGTTATGTGTTAATTGGACATTAATCTGTTATCAAATCACTTCAGAGACAAAATCTGAATCTTTATTACCCCTGGTATTTGAGCTGTTATACAATATATTTTTTCAATTACTTAAACCACACTTTCACATTTTTCTACATTTTTATGCGATTCTCACTAATGCATTTTATTGTCCACTTGGTGAACGTCTTCAAAGAAAACTAATACCACACCTCTCCTCCATAAGCTGCATGATTCATAAGCATAGTTCGTCCCAAAATGAAAATTCTGTCATTCTATTCTCACACTCCTGTTGTTCAATACCTGTATGACTTTTTTTTTTCTTTGCAGATCTGCAAAGATGATATTTTGAAGAATGTTTCATCTGCTTTTTTTTCAAACAGTGAAAGTCACCAAGGCATTTTTTTCAAATATGGCATCCTATTTTGTAATATGCAGAAGAAAGAAATGAGCATGACATTCTAATTTTTGGGTAAACCATCTCTTAAGGTGTAATGCCTATAGCACAAACAATGCAAAAGAAGTTTTGAGGCAGAGTTTAATACTAAGAATGAAGTTTTCTCTTGCCTAGTATTGTGCCAAGCAACGTGTATCTTTTGAAGAACAACATGGATGTTCTTTTAAAGTACCTGATCCTTTGAAGTTATTGTGAGTGATTGACCTCAGTCATCACTGCAGTTTATAACCCACTACAAATGGATATCAATACTCTTAATTGTCCCTTCTCTTTGTCCTGTCCACCTTAGTTACTGTTGCTATTTTGATAAACTTTTCTACCGGCACTCATTCTGCTGCCAGCAAAACAGCAAGTTAATTACAGATTAAGTGAATTACTTCAGGAAATAAATAACACTGACATTTTGAATAAACAGTGAATTTATATCTAGTTATGCACAGTAAAAGGTCTCCAAGTATGCCATGGGAAGATTACAACCAATGTGTGAAACTGGGTAAAGAAATATGTGATTAAAGGTAAAAATTCAGAATCTATGCCAAAATCTAGAAAAAAGTCTGATTAGATAGTAGTCTAAGCAATTGAATCACACACAGACAAATTTCACAGCACATCAGCCCCACTAGATAATTCATAAAGTGTAGAATAACATGCAACCCATGTCGAAAATAAATGTGATTATTCTTTCTGCACAAGCTACCATGAATTATAGCATGACTCAGACGGATGGACAATAAACTTGTCATAGGAATGGCTTAATTAGTTGCAAAGGTCCCACTTTATATTAGGTGGCCTTAACTACTATATACTTTCATCAAGAAATTAGTACAGTGTTCTTATTGTGTTCATATTGTATTGCAAAACTATTGAGGTGGGATACGGGTAAGGTTAGGGACAGGTTTGGTGGTATGGGTAGGTTTAAGGGTGGGTTAAGGCGCAAGGGATGGGTCAACAGTGTAATTACAAATGAAATTAATTACAGATGTAATTACATGTACTTAAATATAAGTACAATGTAAAAACATGCATGTACACAATAAGTGTATTGTATCAAATGGTTAATCAAATGTAAGTACATAGTAGTTAAGGCCATCTCATATAAAGTGGGGCTGTTGCATAATTTAAAGACTAATTGAAGGTTTAACTTTAACATCAGTTGGTCTATGTTAGATGGAGCTAGCCAATCAGTATACTGGTTTCACCCTAAAGGATGGTAATGGCTTTGGATGCTGAGCTCAATATTGTATCATACACGAGAAAGTGCAAATTCAGCTGTATTAAATCGCAAGTTGGTGGAAAAAAGGACATAAGCAGAGCTATACAACAGAGCTTCAGTGTGCAACAAAACATCTGATGGACCTAGCAGGCTTGTCAGACAAAACTGCTGTAAGTTTGAATGAAAAAAACTGAAGCATACAGGCCCGTGTGTAATATTTACTTACATATGCACTTTGATGGCTGTACAGTGAGCTCTGATGGCTGTCTCTCCCTTGTCTTTGATTATCCTCAGGAGTCTTTCGACTGCCGAAAACATTCCACCTGGTAGCATTTGGGCACACAAGCTGGAAGAACAGAAAACTGCAAGGAGTAGACATATTTTAGTGTCAGATATGCAAATCAAAGAACACTTACCAAATGTTTATAAAATTCATTTTTCTTGACGTTTTGCTTTCTGGACATCAGCTGAAGACTCAGGCTGATCTGCTTCATTAAGAATTGCTGATACATCAGGTATCTTCAGTCCTGGAACACAAGGTAAATATCATTATAAGTTCTAATGACAACTCTAAGAAGATTTTAGCAAGGTGATGGATATGACAGTGCTAATGTATTTGTTTTGGTGGAATAGATCTGCTACGCTGCTGAATTGCTGCTGCTGTTGGTTATTGCTGTTGTGGTAGATTTTTTGCTGCTTGCTGCAGAGCAAGTACAGGAATTGCTACTGCCAGTACATATGCAGATATGGTGCTGTGAGTATTTAGGATGTACTGCTGCTGCACAAATTACAAATATAATTATCCATAGATCTATACAGGTGGAGCTGGGGAAGGTGGAGGGTTTCAGAGTAACTCTGAAAGCGCACTGCGAAATGCTCTAGTGAATGCTAACCAGCTTTTAAATGTAAAGTAGAAAAGCTCATTGGCTACATATGCAACATGAACCAATCAACTTGTGCCAAGTAGTTTAACGCAGTGAATATCATCAGTTTGCGGTAGGGATCCATCAGCCTGCGCCATCTAGAGTTTTATGACAGAACTTGGCATTTATCTTGTGCAAATTATTTTCAGACTGCCACTGAAATGCCATATAGATGTCTAAGTAGCGTTGCCAAACTTTTTTCTCTGAAAACCTACTAGCACAAAGTATGATTCTGCAGTATTTGCAGAAAGCTTGTCATATTTCTCATTAAAGGCTGGCGCCAGTCTTTAAATACAGACCTCAAACAGCTATCTCTGAATGCTGCTCATACTTTTTATGTGCCATCTTGACGCTGTTGAAATAGTCAAATGTGTAGTGACCCGCTGTGCAGGGCGTACAGCTTGACTGAGCATGGACATAAGGTCATGGCAGGGTGTGGCAACCCAGCAGGCATGGTTTATCTTGTCATAGAATATTTTAATGGCATCTTTTTCTTCTTTTTTTGGAGCATGGCAACCACGGTTAGTTTCATTTCACTGTATTAAAAAAGCAGCTTTGATAATCTGCAAAATCTCACCTTAAAATGGGTTTGAAATTTTTTAAAATGTGTTTCTTAGAGAACGCAATCTATCATTACCTGCCAAAATGGCTAGTGGCTTGACAGCATTAAACCAATTACAACAGATTTTCTTCTGCATTTTGTGAGTTGCCAGGTGTTAAATCCAAACCCAGTGTGCCATGTTTAATCTGTGGTCTGTCTATCCACTTATGTCCATTTCAGAAGTTGAACTGTTGTCTGTGCCCTAAGGCTGCCCCCTAATAGTCGACTAACCATTAGTCAACGAGAAGAGGCTTGGTCGACCAAGATTTTATTAGTCGCTTAGTCACAGAAAAAAAAAAAATCCACAAGAAGTGGCAAAGTCACGCAGACCGTGACGGACAGATCGTTAACAGCTGGTGGTAATATAGTACATCAGGCAGGACATCCAAACGCTCACCTATCATTCATCGACCTCAAATATATCTTTTCATCTGAAAGATGTAAGTAGTAGCAACTTTACAAGGCCTCTCAATCTAATGTTAACCTAGAAAAATGTGCACTGTTGAAGTGTCTGTGTCAAGTGACACTTGCTCTTAAAATACTCTTACTTTTGGTCATACAGATTAAAGTAATACATCTTTTGAATCCGAATCTGTAAAGACATTTATTTGTGTGCAATCAAAATAACAACGAAACGTAAACGCTTTTGTAAAATAATGAAAGCAAACAGGATGCGCTTTCTGCCGTCTCGGTCTCTGAGAAATTGAGTGCGAAACTTTAAAACTATGTGTATATGTCGTACAGACATGAAAAATATCTATAGAGAGTGAAATGACTACTTTTAAATTAACCAATTCAAAAAGAAAACAAATATATTTAGACTATGTAATCCATATGAAATTTGCATACAGGTTCACTACTGCGAAGATGACGAGTCAGTGTCGCCGACTTAATCTCTTACGCCGAAAACAAAGAAAGCGCTAGTTTATCAATAAATTATTAAAACGTTATTGCAGTCTTGTTGTTTTTACCTGACACATTCTTAATTTTTATATCTGCCGGTACACAGTGGCAAGCTTTGTGTGTGTGTGTGTGTGTGTGTCCAATTTATTAAAGGCTCATTATTATGATTTACATGGTTTATTAATAAATGTGGGACTAATAATCGATCAGTGCTTAAAATGAATGACTACTAGTCAACCAGACAAATCTTTAGTTGAGGGCAGCCTCATTGTGCCTGCACTAATATTAACATGTGTCATGGTTATAATCATTTGTCCACATGTACAATACCAGCCATGGAGAGTGAGAGAATACTTGAATATATCTGGATACCTCATATTTACTTTATACTGTATGACACCAATGAGAGATAATCAGAAAGTGTCCCAAGTGTGAAAATTCTGTCATTATTTACCTTTTCATTCCATTATTTATTTATTTATTTTATTATTTTTTTTCCTCAAGAATCATGCAGCTAGTGTGCAACAGACATTCATAATGATCACAGCTGTCAAAAAAAAATCTTCTCCTGCACTTGAGCTCTCATCCCACCTCTCTTATTGTATATTCAGTTTTGACATTCACAAAAACTTGCGAAAAGTTTTTTTTTTTTTTTTTTTTTGTTTGGAAAAAAAACATTTGGCCGTGGGTACAGTTCGCGTGACATTCGGTCTAGTTTTCAGTTGCTGTGAACAAAAATGAATCACTATTGATGACGTAATATTCACATCTTTGCATACTCTTGGTTACACTTATAATATTATGCATTTCTCATAGCATTCAGAACAAACTGCCTTGGGAGAGAGGATATTCTTCACATCTCTTGCAATACACCTGTGGCAGAAAAAAAACACAAGTGCTGTTCGGTGTATATAAAGTTTTGGTGGTAAATCCAATGTGACAAAAACATGAATAAAACAATGAAGCTGACATCTCATACTGAAACATCACCTAGTTACAGTGGTAGAAACAGCTGCTGCTAGTTCTCTACCTAAAATTATAATGCCAAAAGAGTTTAATGAAGGTAATATCAATGATAATACTAAATTAAATCCAGTATAAGTTCAAAGAAACTTAGTACTTGACCCTTATGGTTGTGGGAGAAAATTTGGGAAATGCTGCACCATAGCACTATCAACACCTTAGGTACTAAACTCATAAATAATTAAATCACTGTCACTACAACAATCAGTAAACAATCAGTAATGTTAAATAAGAATATTGTTTACCTTAAACATTGTTTCTCTGCATTTACGTCTGCAAGACAGGGCTGTAGTACTCGAGTCCGGTCTCGAGACCGTTTTTTTATGGTCTCGGACTTGTCTCGGACTCGCTGGTATTCGGACTCGGACTTGTCTCGGTCTCGGCCACTGGTCTTGCCAAATATGGCTTTTGGTCTCGACCGAGTCCAGGTGTCTTTATTATGTTCCCAGTAAGCACACATTTTAAACTTTTTTTCATTTTAATTTTTTCATTTCACCCGCCCGAATTTAATTAAAATATTATTTTTCGTCACGTCATCTGCCCGAACGATCCATCACTACCAATAACCAATCACAAAAACAAAAAAACAAAACAAAAAAAGTAATAACCAATCACACACTAGATTATATTTGCGCGGCACGCTCTGCATCTGCGTGCCCTGCTAACGTTAATTTCCATTGATTCACACACACTCTAACAAACGAAAATGTCCGCCAATTCTGCCATTATCAAGTTTGCTTATAGAAATCACCAGGAATTTATCAGCGCTGCACTTAAAAAGAAACACAGGGCAGACTGCAAATTCTGCAAAGCAACAATTTCGGAAACCTGTGGGACAACGTCAAACTTCGTCAGACACCTGCAGAGGAATCATACATCGCGGTAAGTTAACTGCAGAGCTGGAGTTGCTAAGCCTTGACTATGTGTTAATGTTAACATTAGCTAACATAGCAGAAGATAAAGGTAATGTTCTTGGACATAAATTTATAATAATTTACGTCTGGTATTACTGGTTTCATGAGGTAAAAAAATGTTAATGTTAACTAGCGCAAACTAAGATTCACGTTTAACTAGCATTAGGAGACACAAGCATGTCCTGCACGTCTCTGAAATAAATGAAAATGGAACGGAGCAAAGTATATAGCCTATATTTATTACATGGCTTGGTTGAATTCTAATGTAGAATGCGGTCTGTTATCGAGAAATAGCAGACCACATTCTACATTAGAATTCAACCAATTGAATGTAAGTATAACACACCATTGCCATGAAAAACAGAGCGTTGCTATGGACGCAGGATTCTAACCGTAGAGACGGAACTGACTATTTTCTTTAGCGTAAGCAATACAGTCGTTTTTAATCAAATTTATTTATGCTTAAATGCTCAGTACTAGTACCTAGCATTGGTAATAGTAGTGGGTTGGTGTTTGTATATCAGTTCTAACACTGCTATTATGAGGTATCACCATATGTCATCATTCTGTTTTCTTTAGATTAATAGATTATATGATATAAAGGGGAATGTCTATACTTAAAAATCATGGGTGTTGTGACACTGTTTTTGCTTTTAGATCAACAAATAATAACCCAAAATGATTGTCTTGATGATGTCATGCATAAGACTTTTTTTTCCTGTCCTGGACTCGGTCTTGACTCGGACTCAAACTTTTTTGGACTCGGTCTTGTCTTGGACTCGAACCTCTTTGGACTCGGTCTTGACTTGGACTCGACTAGTCCTGGTCTTGGACTTGTCTTGGACTCGACAAAGGTGGTCTTGACTACAGCCCTACTGCAAGACATATCTTTTTGAGTGTTTGCTCATGTGCAGTATGTCAATTGGATGTTTCCTATCAGACGTCAAATAGACGTATATTAGCTAGATGTCTTTAAGTTGTTTATTATTTAGAATGTAGTTCCAAATGTAGGTTCGGGAGGAGCCTAAACCTTCAGTCCTGTCAATCATCGCTAAGAGCGTATATAAGCAGCAGTCGTTGCTCCTACCCAGCGACAGTTCTTCTAGCATCCCATGCAATAATTTTGCATCCCCTTCTCCTCCTTCCCTTTCCTTTCTCGTCTCCTTCCTTTTATTACAGCGTACAACTATAGAGGGGGTTTCTTACTCAGAGCTCGAGCCAAACTTCGGGTTCGAGCCTCTTTCGAGGACAACAAGTCAAGTTTGTTTACCATTATCTAGCAGGACTAATTGGGCAAGCGAACTTGTGAAATGTATGTAAAACTGACATCTGAAAGACATCTCTCAGATGTTTGTACACAGCAGATGCTTTCCAGATCAAGAGATCTTTAACAGCCATCTAGCAGACGTATGTATAAGATAACTAATCAGATCAATCATAGTATTTTTCATACTGAAATCTGTAAGATATCAATGAGCATCCACATGACAGCAAGTAGGGAGAAAACTAGGAGTAAATACAAGAAAACTACAAATAAGAAAAAGCAGGGACATGTTGGTATAATCAGGACAGAAGTGTGAATTCATGCAAAAGGGCTCAAAAAATGCATTTCAAAATAAAAGCACATAACGCCCACACAAAATAAACAATTAATGTCTTGTGACTACTAGTGGTTGTTAAAGGAGAATCTCAGACAGGGGTGTCCAAAACTCACTAGAAACTAGTTGTGCTCGACTTAAAGTGATGCTGTGCAGAGCGATCTGTGTTTGACAAAGTATGCTTTTTGTATGCTTTTGAATCGCTCTTGCTGTACTTTGATATTATACACCGATCGGTCTGTGAACACACCTACTTTCAGGCAAGTGTGTTGAAGCTTCAGGAGGAGGATTGGACACTCCTGGTCTCAGATAAGATCTCATTTCAAAGGTTGCGTCCTCTGGTTGCATTTGTAGGCTGTTGTGTGTGCTCAGGGAATAGTCGGGGCAACTCTGGCCCTCAAGATCCACTTTTCTGCAGAGTTTAGCTGCACTGTAGCTTTATAGTACTCCTGAAGACCTTCACTGGCTTGTTCAGGAGTATTTGATTAGGGTTGGAGCTAAAGGAAAGTGGAATATGATTATTGTTTGACTTAATCATTAAATGTAATCCATACAGAAACTATGTTTGGAGGAAAAAGATTAAAAAAAGTGAAACATGCAGATACTACGCATGCAGTTCTTTACTCATAACGGATCATAGAGAGGCATAGTATTGAAAAAACAAACTGTCATCTCTCTTCTGTAGCGTAACACAGGAGATTGAGGACATGAACTGAACGTGCTGCTTTGAAGCAGTCTAGCTCGCAGCATATAATCCAAATGATCAAACAAAATAAGAACACTGGTAAAAAGGAAGATGTGATGTTTTGAGACACAACATTAAAAAAAGGAGGGGGGGACTTGAAGCTATTAAAGTGGGACATCTCGTATTCAGTGGAGAGCTGGAGGCTGCCGCCATCAATCAATTCAACTGGCTTTAGCAGGTGCGGAAATTGAGAAACTGTGTATAGCTGCATATTAAACACTGACATTCAGCCATTTAATTTAGAAAGATATAGATAACAGGCCAGCGTTCATACATCTAATTCATTTCTGTGAACCAGATCTTCTAAACCATTCATTTTAAACATTTAGCTTTACTAAATGCAAAGGAATAGGATTTTCGTTTTAGCTAATTTAGCAGCATCCTACTTTTATGGCACCTATGATTCAGCTCGTTAACAACTTCAATATGATTTATGACTGATGATAATTATGAAGTCTAGAAGTAGCCTCATGTTGGCCAGTTGAGCACCCTTAACAAGCAACCAGAGATATTTTTTTAGTTGAAACCATCATCCACAGTTGTTTCCACTCGTCTATACTCCACAAAAAGACATCCAGTTTAGGGCCTGTATTGAATCAGTGCCACAAACCAAATTCAGGTGAGAGTGATGTCAGGAATGCTCAGAATTGCACTGTTACTGACAAATGACTGGAAATATTTCCCGTATTGTATAGTTCACAGAGTTAAACATCTCCTTTCACAGTTTGTTAAAAAAGAAGATGGGGGAAAAAAGACTTTGAGAAGAAGAGCTTCAGATTTCAGGCCCTATTTCATACCCTGTTTGTGGAAAGTGGCATTTATTTTCACAATAAGTATTGATTTTCTTTTTTAATATGTGTCCTCTGAAGTTGATAGCATGTAGTGGACCTTAATTAAAGGATGTTGAAATAGAGGATGGCAGAAGGACTGGAGGTTTGGACAATGTTCAAGAACAGTACAGAAGGGTATAATCTGCTGTGTTGACATGGTTAATTAGCCCAGGTTAGGGGAAGTGAGGTTGATCATATATCACACTCTTATTCACAGCTCCATTTACTATCCCGCTTTAGGGAATTCTTTTCTCTTTACCCCTCACCGTAAGACGGTTCGAGGAGATGAGCATTGTGTGTCAGGGTGGAGAGGACACATGCGAAAGTCAAATATTCATTTGTCTAATTTCATAATGAGCAGGAACAGAGGAAAAACAGGGCTAATATTCCAGTGGGCCTAATTAAAATTGGTGGGAGCTCGAGAAAAGCAGTTGCACTGAGGTGATTTTAGACTCAGCTCAAATGAGAAGACCTAATTAAGGAGACTGATGGCCTTTACTTAGAAGCCGCCTGAGATGTGTCGAGCACTTTGTGTTTGTCCCCGCAGCAGATCACTTTGATTAACCACTGTCTGTATCAAATCTGGCAGGACAATTAATAAATAAGGTCCAGTTAGGAAAAAAAAAAGAAATACGAAACAATTATAATAATTATGATGATTGTGAAGATAATAAATACAGCTGCAAGGTGCAATTACAAGGCCATCCACAATCGAATCTTCAGCTCATAAGCTCAACCTACATTGTTCTCAGTGTGAGGCAAAGTCAAGAAAAACAAAACTAAGCCACACCGGACATGACTTTGGATTGTTTCCAAAGATGAAAGCACACAGATACTGCTGTAAACAGGTTTTAATATGCAGGATTAAATAGCAAACTGCTAATTACAGACAATATGGCCAAATTTTGGCAATTTGATTCTCTTCGTTTGATTCTCTTGGCAATTTGATTCTCTTCTGTACTCTTCGTGACTCAAGAAATCTAAAGAGCAAGCTTATCTCTGGCCAAATTATTTAAAAATTATAACCACCTTTCATTTTTAATAGGCCCCAGTCCAAAAAATCTCCTCATCATCAAGTTGGTTAATGCAGCACAAGAGAATCGATCTATCATAAAGATTTTAATAACTTTTATTCAGCACACTTAAACTAAATTTATTTTTAAAAAGTATTGACATGTTTAACAATTCTTATATTTGCTTAGCACAAGGTGGCGCTATCACTAAACTTCTCAGTTACACACAGGGCGAGTGCAAAATATTGATAATCAAAATATGTACATAATTCCTTGTAAAAAAACTTTTCTTGCATTTTTAAAACACTGTCTTGTACTGTAAATGACGATCTTTACAGCCACTTGAAAACTTGGGCCAAATATATGAATCAAAATGGCAGATAAAACAGTGAGGCAGCAATCAAGCCACCAGATACATTAACTCATGATCCAAGGAATTGGGAGAACAATTATTTTGCTTCCTGGACATTATGTTTGTTGCAAGTTTTAGAGATAAACTCATTTCGAATTGTATTTAGTGTTTGTTTGTTTGTTTGTTTGGGTGTTTGTTTATAATATCACTACCAGGCAAGCAAGTTTATTAGTTTATTAAAATATTAAGTTTGATGTCCCTGTGCTATATATTATCCACAATAATAATAAAAAAAAAAAAAAAAAAAAAAAAAAAAAAGCACTTTTATGGATGTAACAAATTAGACAATGGATACTGCATTAAAGATTTCTATTAAAGATTTGGTATCAAGACTATTATTTAAATGTTACATTATGACAGCCTTTAGTCACATAAAGACAAATAACATGACAAGGCTGGGAAGAGCAAAGAAAATGTCTTACTCTTTAGAGGCAAAGTGAACATCCACTTTCCTTCAGATTACAGAAATTGAAAATCTCTTAAATTTCTTATCATGAGCGCAGCAGGAAATGCAGAGGACTTTTAATTAAAAAAACAGGCCTTTTGGCGGCCTGTAGGCTTGCCCATGTTGAATGTTTACTTTTTTTTTTTTTTTTCCAAAAAATTGGACAATATGGGAATGGAATTTCACATATAACCTTGGATTTCATTTTTATGGACTAATCATGTAGTGGATTATTTTGGAAAGAAAATGGAGGGTTCCAGGAAAAGGAAACAACAATCTTGGTGAGCACAATCCTTTTTTCACAATCTTTCAAAGAAAATTACTTTAGGGTTTAAACTAGTTTTGTGTCTTTAATAAGAAGTAGATGGTGGGGTTGCTACTCATTTCAAATTGACTGGTTGTTCTTGAGCGTAGTTAAGAAAACAAACTGTCATGGATTGTCATGACAACAGCAGTTGCAACAAGTTTACAGTTGTTGTGATATTGAGAATGTAAGCTAGATTGCAGACAGTTTGAGACAGTGTTTTATAGGAGTAATTAGAAATTAGAATAATAATAAAGTTCTTTTTGCATTTTTCATATGCTCAAACAATGATTAAACAAGATCAGCTACTAATGAAATCCCAATTTAAGTGAGACCTTATGAATTGCTTCTGCTACTGTACCCTGTTTTTAAAATTTGCCATTAATCAGTTTTGAAGGGCCACACATCCAAATAATGGGCTTTAAAAGTGATTAATCATCTAACTGAGAAAGAATGAGAGAGGATTTGAGATGTTAGCCCCATAGCAATAAATCACCCGCATAGTACTTGGGGAAATATTTAAATAGTGACACCAATAAAACAATACAGCTCTCCTTCTCTGACCTAGCATGACAAATTCATAATCATTATCAACTTCCATTTGCTATGAAAGAAGGAAAGATTCAGCTGTCAGAAATTCTGAAGGATATCATGGTGTCAGCGATGCTGACTGATCGATTTCATTCCACAGTTTGCAACATGAATAAACACAGAGAATGACAAGGCAAGGTTAACTGTTTTTCACACAATGTTGGTGTTACCACAGTGAAAATATTTAAGGTATTTCAACAGCTCCTAGATCCATTAAAACACTCTCTATGTGAACATTAGAAGAAGATAATTAAGCTTTGACTGTTATTAAGTACTTTTTAAAGATCCCTGCTCTTATGATTCTTAGCTACGACCGGTATTTCTTGTCTGTGTTTCACTGGCAGGGTATATATGGTGCAACTCTTTCATTCTGACTAATCACTTAATGTCTTTAACCATTATAAATGCATTTTACACTTAAATATCTTTTGCCATAATCCACCCATATGTCTGATCTCTGTGTGCTACTCTTTGTTTAGTGCAAGTTAAGGTTCACAGTGACGAGTCATTTTAAGGCATTCCAGTGTGGCTTTCTTACCGTGTAAACACTATAAACATTATTAAGCAAGATGCAAACCTCATAATTATTTTTATATATTTTAGCAAAACAGTTTGCTTTGATCTGACAGAGTTCAGCTTGCCTTGGGAGAAAACTAACTGCCTAATTTTTCTCAGGGGTTTTAGATGAGGTTTCATCTTGTAAAGAGAACATCAATTGCTGAATCCTCTCACTGCCAAGCGAGCTGTGTCACTCACATCCATCAAGCGGTGGAGTCTTGAGTAGTTTATTAATACACCGCATTATGTATATGAGATGTTTGCTTCTCTTTCTCTCTCTATCTTTCACACACTCGTTCTCTTTTTCTTTTTTTTACCTGTTTTATCATTCTTAGAGTTCCTCCTATATTCGACATTGAAGGAGTAATATCTTTGTGTTTCTTTATGACACAATGCTAGAACTGGCGCTAATCTTAATCGATGACACCGTTACTCATCTGCTAAAAGCTACCTAAATTTATCCACTAGCAGAGCATACTCAGACTAATAGCGATTGCTTTCTGACACTCGTCCTTGGGAGGATGCCGGGAATGCAGCGAGAGGGCAGGAAGTATCATCTTAATGCCTTAAAGCTGCGCTATATATCTCAGTGAAGAGTACACACGCCCCACAGGCATTAGTGCAGCTGTATACATGCTCGAACGCAAATACGAATCTTCACATCTGCATCAAACATATACCGTAATGTTCAAAAAGACCACTTTAAAAGCAGGTCCTATGCGCAGATGTACACTTTAATATAAATACATGATTTCTGTGTTTGAGACTTAAGTATGGGAATGTGTTTTAGTGGTACTTGACACTTCACAAGATTTGCATTTTGTTTTTTAAAACATTAAGTGCCAGAAATAGTTGTTCCTGAACTTTGAACTCCTGAATTGCTGAAAATACCAGCTAAGACATTATTAAAAACCAGGCTGGTTTATGCTAGTTTGATGTTGTTAAAGTCTCCATGAAATGGAAGTAGCAACAGATCTTTTTATCCATATTCTGACATGCATCAGAGTGCGGATTATCAAGGCCTACTCTTTTTTTATAATTTATATTGATGGGACCTGGAGAGTTTAGTGGGGTTGAAGTCAGAAGTAGCAACAGATCTTTTATTCTGTATGGTGATCTGTACTGTACAATTGAGTACATATTATAGACAAAAAGGAAAAAAGTGTTGGCCAGGGACTTGGTTCTATCCATCTATCCATCTTTTGTTGACTGGACTTCAGATGCTTATATTCCATAAGTTGGTGTAATTCTTTAGGGTCTTCATGAAATGTCTGCAACATACGATGGTTAAAATTCCTCAATGGTCTTGTAAAACAACACCCTTTTACCTTGTCGAAGAAAGCTTTGTTCACAGCGACTCTTTTGGTGCATGTCTCTTTAAATGATAATGAGCTACTGCTCACTCCTCCCCTTTCTTGCATTTTTTTGTGAATTTAGTGGTGATTTACCATCAAAAACAAAACTAATCCACTACATTCTCAGTGGCTATGATGTTGGGAAAAAGGGAAGACTCTTATGTTCATTTTTTGCTTAAGAGACATTGTTGTCACTACAGCTGCTCAAGCATGGAGAAACTACAGCCAAACTACAACATATGCTGATCTTTTTCTTTAACAGGGCTATCATACTAAGTAAAATGCTGTTTAGCATTATCAAGGCTGGGAATTCATTCCTTTTTCATTCCCATGGGAACCCGTGTGGTTGTCCTACTGTGCTATAGCAGCCTTTGATCATCTTTGATTTCTGAATCCTGCAATTGTTGGAATGCGTCTTTAAGTACAAGCATTGCAGACTCAGAGATTTGCTACATAGGTTTGCACCCCAAGGTTTTCTCACTTTTATATCATTAATTATCTCTCAAAGTATGCAGTAGGGTTGTTAAACGTTGTGCATTTTTATGCTTTGATGAAATTAGGGGTGAAATGTCTAGCACATACTATTCTTACTAGCACCGTGTCGAAAATGTGAAAAAGAACTCAATTCCAGCATGTGAGCGTCATGGTGATTGACAGCACTTGCCTCTCTGTACTCCTCCCACGCTGTAATTGACTTGGCTGGGGCAGCTGTGTGTCTGTGTGAGTGTCTTCCTTAAATGGCTATTAATTAGCATTAGAGAGCGCAGTCTGCTCACACCTCGCCTCTCTTAATCCTGAGCGTGTGGCTTTTCGTGAATCCATTAGCCACGGCGTGGAAGTCGCTTCTGCGCCAGAGTCAATTACTTTATTCATGCTGCTTTGCTGTTTTGGAGACTCAGCTTTGACATTGTCAGCAGCCAGACTGAAACAAAAGCATAAAAAGGAACCAGCCACTTTTACATTTCAGACCTCGTTTGATTGATTTCACATTTGCCTTTCATATTATTTGTTATTGGCCATTAGCCTCTTCATTCTCATTAGATATAGTGCTTTACCCCCTCCATTTTCAGTTTACAAACAGTCACTTTCATGGGTTATGTAAGTTTTTTTTTTTTTTTTTTTTTTTTTTTTTTTTTTCCTGTCTTACGAAACTGCAAATATGCTCTGCTTCGTCTAATGGCAGAATGTGCGTGTGGTGGATTTTCAAGCGTTATTTTAAGTGTGAGCAGGTTACGTTCTTTGTCACGTGTTTGGTGTAGCTACTAAAAGGCACGTCTTTCAGCTTTTGGCTGAGCTCCCAAATCCAAACCCCATTAAGAAGTACATCTAAAAGCTTTCAGATTGCCAGTGAGGGGAAGCCCATCCTCTTGGTATGAAATTAGATTTTACCGTACTACTATAAGGCAACACGTGTTTCTTCATTCCCAGGAGGAGCTGTCACTTTCCCGGCGCGATGCGTTGCCATGTGGGACCTGTGGTTGTTTATGTTGTCTGTAGTTGTTTGTGGGGCAATATTTCCTACTTTACCACCAACCTCCCATTTATTAGTGACAAAGCTCGCTGCAATAGTCTGTTCTGACCTATTCGTGACTGGCACTGGCATTTAAGAAATACCAACAAGAAGGCAGTGCAAACTGACAGGGTGGACTGGAGGAGTGGCGCATAGCATTTTAAACGGCAAATGTTGGAGAGGACACGCTGTCACACTGTTCCTTCCCACCAGGCCTTCAACCCAAAGGGTTAGAGGGGTTCATCGGTAGATGATGAGCACCATGGGAGGTCACATGCACTGCTGGGATTGCTCACTGGCTTTGGAATTCTCCTTTGGCCATTTGGTTGGCTTCCTTGCGTGGTGGCTAAAGTAAAATTGGAGTTAGAGAAGGTCAGATCTTCATGTTCTACATTACAACTTATCAGTCGCAGATGAACTCATTAACATTGATGTGCGTGGCTTTTACCATGGGGTTACCATGTTCAGTGGGAATAGTGCGACAGATGAGGCTCTGTTTGAGTTGGTGAGAGTTCACTGTGGTTTGTATTGATGGCACTCAGAGGGCGAGGGAGTGGGAGAGCGGATTTAGGGGAAAAGGCTCCAGTGGCAGGCCGGAAGATGATGGAGGGGCTGTAGGTGGCGTGTTCATAATGCTGTCTGGATGCTCCCTGTGCTCTGATACCCCTATGAGAGGCATAAGATCCTCACTCCGGACTCTAGGCTTTAAGATCAATAGGATTATGGGACTTGTGCTAAAAGCTTGTCTTAGTTCTCCCTGCAGCTTGCGTTGCACTTTCATGCCAACTTCACTTCTTCACGAACATCATCTCTGACTCAGTGCAGGGGATCATAGCATATGTGGACTGTAAGTACTGTCACTATATTTGACTTCTCTAGGATATTGAGTATCACTTTTCTTGAGTGTGTCTTTAAATAAAAAGAAGTGTTAAAACTTTTGAACTGATGGGTTAGAAATACTGGAAAATGTTGAGGCAATGAACCACTAAAGATCTGTTCTAAAAAGAAATGGTCGAATGAATACACCAAAATTATAATATTAATATTACAAATGTGTATATTTTTTCCAGTGATAAAAATAAAATCAGGTTGACACAGATGAGCTTTAGACTTAAAGCTACTATTCCACTCAAAGATGCATAAACTGCAGTACTGCTTGTTTGTGAAGTGTACTTGGGTTTGAGAATGGTGCAGATAAAATAACATAATGTTCCTTTCGCCTAACCAAAACCTGTAGTACACTCTACTGCTATCACTGTAAAATGCAGCAAAGTAGGGTTTGCTTGGATTGTAGAGACAGAAAAAAAAATGTAAGAAAAGGCAAAAATTATCAGATCATTAATTGAGGATTTTCAAGCTTAAAATGACCTTGTGGACCAGTCGAATCTGTCAGCATTAGTAATTTTCTAAAAAATAATAAACATTACCAAAAAACAGGTTGTAATGTAATGCATTAGAAAGTGCTAAAACAAAACATTATTGAGGTTTCCGGGTTTAAATAACAGTTGATTAAAAAACAGAATAATATTTAGGGCTGTAGCTATCGATTATTTTAGTAATCGAGTATTCTACCGATTACTCCATCGATTAATCGAGTAATCGGACAAGAAGACATTTTCTTTATTAAAGAGCAATACTGAATATATAAGAGAAAATAAGATAGGTCTCTTAAAATAAACAACTAATTTGTTTCCTTTTTAGAAAAAAAAACAAAAACATTTTGATTGCTGAAACCCATTTAATGCATTTATATGCCAAATTACATTCAAACTGCAGATACAAATATATGAATTAATAATAAAAAAAATGAATACTGATATTTACATGTATTTTTAAAATGAAAATGCTTTAAATGTGAAATCAAAACCGCCAGTAGGTGGCAGTAAGTCACTGTTTAGTAAGTGAGTCATTGCGATTGAACTGAATCATTTAACGGGTGATTCATTCAAGAACGAAACACCGTCCTGTTGCTCAAAGACGCAAAACAGTGCTGTGGCTGTGTTTGGAATAGTTATTTGTTGGCGAAATAGAGCAAAAACAGGCAATATGCTGTCTAAAACGTAAGTCTCTTAATATTAACTTCTTGTTTATGAACTGTTGCATAAAATCAGTATCATATTTGCATTCATGCTGAGACACTCTTCGTTTGATATTCACTAAGTTTCTGTTTCACAGAGAGAGAATGAGACAATCAACATAAATGACACTTAGTCTTTCACAAAACATAGCTAACTTAGGGACAGGTTTGTAGTTACAGTAAATGAACTAACTTTTTTGAGCAATGTTGTTTTTGGCACTTTCCCATTGAGAATGGCTAACAAATTTCTATCTAGATACTTTATATCGGTTATGGGCCCTGTGTCTTTCCTGGTTGCCCATTGGCGGCAACATTGCCCAGCAACATTGCTCAAAAAGTTGCCCGATGTATCATCAGCCTTGCTGTCTGGGTATAAGTCTACCTTGAGAATTCTCTCAGAATTGTGTTCAAAATATTTCTCTTAGCCTCAAAATATTGGTGTATCTCTGTATCTCTTGGTTGAGTTGGGCATAATGGGATTCCATCTCATAAATCATATTTCTTAAAGAATTTAGATTCTGTGCATAAGACCTACACCTATTTGCCCACACAAAGACCTATCCCAGTCCCAGTGGTCCTCTCCCAGTGGGTTTACTACCATCCATTTCCCAAGGATTGCTACACTTTAAATGCTGTTATGTGAAACCCTTCATTCTCACATAAGACATAACACTGCTGGTCAAAACATCCAGTTAAAAAATAAAAAAAAAATATCGAACAGGAATACACAAAGGACTTGTAACCAAAATGGTCTTGTAACAATGAAAAATGGTGGTAGAATTGAGAATGTGTGTGTGCTTGTGTGAAAAGAGTGAGAAAGAAGAGAGACTCTTGTTGCACTGGTGCAGTGTTTGAGGCCAGATTCAAAGAGGAATTGTGCATTATGATTCTGTGACTGTTATGTGTTGTACACTTCAAAGATCTTATTACAACACAAATTAGTATTCATGTGCCATTCAAAATGCAAGTCCAACACCTGCATTGCTAACAGGGCGCCAGCAAAGGGACACAAAAAGAAAAACAGCAGCCAAAAGCAATGCTTTCTGCAGTCCCTTATTTTGACTGACTGTCCATTGCAATATTTCTGTGCATAGCAGAGGCTACAAACACAGGCTCACTGAAACAAGCAAATAAGTAGAACCAGATTTAGCAGTCTAGTCATACAGTACAAGTGACGTTCCTTCAAAATGATCAACATCTTGTGAAAGGTTTATTTAATGTTTTTTTTTTTTCTTTTTTTAAATGATCATTTTCTATTTTAATGTATTTTACAGTGTTATTTATTCCTGTGAATGCAAAGCTTAATTTACTCCAATGACAAAGTCATTTACTCCAGTGTTCTGTGTCACATGAGCCTTCAGGAATCATTCTAAAATGCTGACTTGCAGCTCAAGAAGCATTACTTATTATCAGTGTTGAAAACCATTGTGCTTTATATATATATATACACATATATATATATATATATATATAATTAGTTTTGTTGTTGTTGGACCATAGTAAACAGAAAAGGTAATTGCAACTTTTTAATTTCACAATTCTGACTTTTTTCTTAGAATTGATATAGACACAACTGTGCCTTTTTTTTCCTCAGAATTGTGAGAGATAAACTCGCATTTGCAAGTTAGAAAATCCAATTTTGAGAGAAAAAAGGCTGTTCTAAGAATTGTTAGTTTATCTCACAACTCTGACTTAACTCGCAATTGTGAGTCATAAGGTCAGAATTGTGAGATACTCGCAGTTCTGAAAAATATAACTCGAAATTGCAAGTTTATAACACAATTCTGAGGATAAAAGTCAGAACTGAGAATAGAAGTCAGAATTGTAATATAATATAGCAATTGTGACTTCTTTGCTCAGTATTGCGAGTTTGTATCTCTGACTTTATAACACGCAATTGTGAGTTAAGTCAGAATTGTGAGATGTAAACTTGGAATTCTGAAAACATAGTAGTTTTTTCCCCTCACAACTGGATTTTATAACTTGCTGTTGCTAGTTATATCTCACAGTTTTGACAAAAAAAGTCGGAATTGCAAGGAAAAAAAGACATAATTGCAAGATATAAACTTGCAATTCTGAGTAAATAAAGTTAGAATTGCAAGTTTAGATTTAACAATTCTGAGGTAAAAAATTGTGAGTTTGTATCATGCAATTCTGAGAAATTAGACTTTTTTTCTCAGAATTGCAAGATGTAAACTCGCAATTGCGAGAAAAAAGGTCAGAATTGCGAGATATAAACTCGCAACTTTATAACTCGCAATTGCAAGTTTACATCATGCAATTTTGAGAAAAAAAGTCAGAATTATTAGTTTATATCTCACAATTCTAAGGGAAAAAGTCAGAACTGCAAGATGTAAACTTGCATTTGTGAGAAAAAAGGTCAGAATTGTGAGATATAAACTCACAATTGCAAGTTTATTTCATGCAATTCTGAAAAAAAGTGAGAATTGTGAGTTTATATCTTGCACTTTTGACTTTATAACTCAGAATTACGAGTTTATATCTCACAATTCTGACTTTATAACTCACAATTGCAGGCTTATATTACATAATTCTGAGAAAAGAGCCAGAATTGCACGTTTATGTGAGTTCAAATCATGCAATTCTAAAAAAAAAAATAAAAAAGTCAGAATTGCGAGATGTAAACTCAGGGGTGGAAATGGGCTTCAATACAGTTCAGTGCATCCTTGTTAAAAATAAATAACCAAAAAAATAATAATAATTGCTTTTAAGATTTTGATCTGAATTTGGGTGAAAAATGATTTGATCAGTATCTTGCTTTTGACGTTATTGTTTTTTAATCATTTTGATCTTAAACTTCAGTTTAATAATTTGAGTTTAATTTTAATTCATTAGTGTGATGTAAATCACTTTATTACTTTTACAACACTTATTACAGTTTATTACTTGCAATCTGTAAACTTAAAACAACATCAGTTAGATATCAGCTATTGTTCCGTGTAATATGGGACTGCTTTGAGCTTTTGATTGTTGGCTGGTTGATAGGGAGTTGCTAGACATTTGTTCTAGGTGATTTCAAGTGTGTTGGATGGACACCGATAGAGTATTGTCGTTGGTTACTGTGGTTTTAATTAGAATTTTGTAATGGAAATACGAGATGTTTCAAAAAATCTCAAGAAATAATTGTAAACTGTATATTCCTACAGAAAAGAAAAAAAAAACAGATTTGGTCAGGGAGCTTCCCAGTAACTGCCCTGCTGTATTGTCTTTAAACATTCGGGAAACCGCAAGCAGCAGTCAGTCGATCTCACTGCTTTGATGTGACTACCCATCTGCTACGGCCCACAAGCCGCTTGCGGTGGTTAATTAGCTTTTTGTCAAGTTCGCTGTTTACAGTTGAAATTGTCACAGACCCCATCCTCACGTGTTGCCAATGGCTGTACACAGACTGATGGAGAAGCATGTGCTGTGCCTGGGAGACATGCACTTTCTGTGCGTCACAGTTTAAATCTAGAGAGACACTTTCAAAACCTACTGCAGTTTAGACTTCAGTTTGCAGTTCAAAGGCATTTCTGTAAAGGTATGGTATTTCAAATCTAAATGTATCTGATGGCATGATTGCCTGTGGTAGAAAATATAAAATAGCCAAGGATCTTTATTCATAGATGGAACGACTCACTCTGCAAGCACGATTGAGAAGCAGTAGAAATGAGTTGTGAAAAGATGATGAATACAGTACTTTTAAATACTTTCTGAGTACTTGAGAATATTACTCACACCAAGGTATTTGTACATTTCACGTTCAAGTTTATACAGCGAGTGCAAGGGAAAAAAAAATATGGCTGGGATTGAAAGTAGACCTACTTATTTACTGTAAGCATTTTGCCCTGTTGTGAAGCTGCACTTGCAGAAAAACAAATCCTGTCCAGAAATACAAACTGCATGCACAAATGAGCTTGACAGTCCATATAAATCTTGCTGGGTTGTCCCCAGTGAGGTGAAGTCTGGGCTGCTGGCCTGTTATCAGCTTGTTTACATTAAACTGCATTATAAGACCCTTGGGACGGATAGTGACAAATACAATGGCGTCATGATCAGACACCACATTTGTCTGCAGATCTTTCTCTTCATTTGGAGACTTTCGGGACTTTGTTCCCCCATGTCCTCATGAATTCTTAAACATAGGCCCCGGCGTTTGAAAATAACATTTTATTGTGGTGATACACAAGAGCTAGTGTGTTTTCTATTGCTGGCTTTTGTGATATGATGCAAAAATATGCCAAATGTTGCATGTAAATCAAAGCAGATGTGGAGAAGAGATATACATGGTGCTTGAGTGGAAATAAAATAGAATTGAGTTAATTTCCCCTTTAATTTGAACTAAAACTAGCATTTCCCTTAAACATTCTTTGTTGTTGCATGTTACTTTTAGTTTTTGTCCTGATTTTCTAAGAACTTGGTTTACTGATGAATCAACTGTGACAAAACGGACAGCTCAAGTTGTACTACATCTTGCTGACTCAATGCCTGACTAATTGGTCAGAGACCAGAGAACTGTGAGGTAACAGTTGCTTTTTGTTAGTGTCGCCTCTGCATTTCATTGCCTGTTGTTTCTTCATTCAGTTATTTATTAATATTTTTTATTCAAAGAGAAAGCATTGTTTATTATTATCTGTTGTTAGCATCCAATTAGTCTCTAAGCTGATAATTTAATTTTAGTCTCTGTGTTCCTTTATAGCTGTATAGTTCTGATATTGTTCCCTAACAGACACAACAAAAATAACTTCAAAAAAAAAAAAAAAAAAAAAAAAAAAATGCATGGAAAAAGTCTGTAGTCTAAATTCTAAAGTGAATTCTACCTGGAACATTGTAAACCAGACTTTGTTTCCAAGAAAACATAATGCATTTTCTCCAACCTCATCCATTATTCTTTCTGCAGTCTGTGGGATGTTATTTGAGGCTGAGATCTGGTTGGTACTTTAAATGTGTAACTTTCTTCCTTAACTGGTTGTAATTTGTTTGGCATAGTTGCTGTTGCTCATCGGTTGAACAAAATGCATTGTCTCATTACTCTTACTGTAAAATCCTCTGTTGTAAGCTTTACATTCCTTTTTAAATGCAACATGGATAGAATTATAAGGTTTCTCTGTTTAAGCATGACTTGGGGGACTTGTAGTTTATGTTTCTTCGTGCCATAATTAACATTTTGAGTGCGTAGATTATGCAAACAGCTTAGGGCGCCTACACTAAAGCTTTGACAGAGCATCTGATGGATATGAATGTGCAAGATCATTTTAAGTGTGTGAAAAGAATTTGACAGAAAAGCAGAAAAATGCTTTGATTTCTGAAAGCACATTCCCTTTTGAAATTGTCATTGGTTGGTGGATGCCTGCGTCAGAGCGTGTTGCAGCGAAAGTAAGAAAGTTTTTTTTGTTGTTTGTTTGTTTTTGCTCCAGGGGCCAGTTGCATAAACTTAGCCTCTATGTTTAGACAGAGTTTTAGGTACTAGTCTGACCAACTAGCAGTTAACCAAAGGGTAATCAGTCATATATATTTTTTTTTTGGATTCAAGTTAGACTAAACTACATCCCCATTCATTGAATTGGCTCTATCACTCTCTCCTCTCCACCTGTAGCTGGTGTGTGGTGAGTGCACTGGTGCCATTGTCCTGTGGCTGCCGTCGCATCATCCAAGTGGAACGTAATGACCAGACTTAAAGAAAAATATTAGCTGACTTACTTTTTAAGACTAGTCTAAACCTTTTATGCAACCGGCCCCTGCTCATCTTGAGTTATTTCACTCTACCTAATAATAACAAATCTAAATGTCACATTTATTTTAAAAGGTTTATGCGGGTTTATTTTTGTTTAAAGGTTCTATACAATGTACTATTTACAGACACTGTAAGTATGCATACATGTACTCTTGAAAATTGTATAAATTATATATGCACACACATACACATGTACAATATTAATAGGTGACATTGAGAGGCACGCACTTACACCTATATTTAGCTTTGCTTTTTTTTTTAAAGATAATTTACTCACCCCTTTGTCATCCAAGATGTTCATGTCCTTCTTTCTTCAGTTGTAAAGAAATTGTTTCTTGAGGAAAACTTTTCAAAAAATGATCTCCATATAGTTGACTTCAATGATGCCTCCAAGTTTGAACTTCCAAAATGCAGCTTCAAATGGCTCTAAACGATCCCAGCCGAGGAAGAAAGGTCTTATTTAGCAAATCTGTCACTAATTTTCGAAACAAATGGACAACTTATATACTTTTTAACCTCAAATGCTCGTCTCGTGTCATCTCTGCGATGCGCATGTGTAGTCTGTGTAATCCGGGTCAAGACAGTTAGGGTAGGTCTAAAAACTCCCATCTCATTTTCTTCTTCAACTTCAAAATCGTTCTACATTGCTGTTTTACCCTTTTTTTGTAAAGGGCATTCAATCTCCTTTGCATGTTTACTTTTTAAACATTGACTTGGTACTTCTGCAGTGATGTAAGAAAATTTTGAAGTTGGGGAAGAAAACAAACAAGATGGGAGTTTTTCGACATACCCTAACATTAGAGCCCTTTGAAGCTGCATTTAAACTGAAATTTGGACCTTCAATCCATTGGCTCCCATTGAAGTCCACTATATGGAAAAAAATCCTGGGATGCTTTTCTCAAAAACCTTAATTTCTTTTTGACTGAAGAAAGACATGAACATCTTGGATGACATAGGGGTGAGTAAATTATCAAGAAATTTTATTCTGGAAGTGAACTTCTACTTTAAATACTTTGTTTTTTTTTTTACATTAGTATAGCAAATCCTGTGGAAAATGTTCCCAGTTGAAACTGACTAAAAGTGTATTTTTTTACAGCCTTCAGATAAAAGTTAGCTAGTAGCTGCTTGAAATTTGGAATTGGTTTTCCTTTCTATTCTGTAATTTTTAATATTAACTATTGTGTGTGAAATGAATACGAAATAAGGTTTTAGGAATATTTGGGTCTTCTAAAACTGCTGTCATGTCATACAATATCAGCAGCATGACCATCACTAGCATTACTTTACATGCACGACTGATTACATGCTATATTAAAAATGCGTGCATCAGGTATTACCTGCTAATCTAAAGTTGATACATATTCTCCACATTTGCCTTTTGTTCTTTTAGAATTTTAAAATGACATTTTCTTATAACTCATTTATGATACTATGATTATAGGATATTTTTACATTTGTGTGCCGCAGCAGAACTATAAAGTAGAATAAACCTCTCAAGATAGTCTTTAATATGAAATGTCACACATCAGGGTTTTTACATTAGGAACAGGAAAGTGGAGAAAACCAGCGTGAGTTTTAAATATTTCAGCTTTCTGTTTCACTTTATTTTTATATATTTCAGTTTGTACTTTCTTATTTTTGGGCTTAAAATTAGGGATAAAATTAGACTGTGTTTTAACATGCTTTTAAAGTGGAGTTGAAAGTCAGTGGCTCATGCACTAAGGTGGTTAGTGTTCACTCAGGGAATTCAGAAACAATAAAAGCTCCTTAAAACACGCACTGCTACAGTCTGTGGTTTGTGGTTTTCCGTTTCTTGATATTAGACCAGTTTCACCACAGCCTGACTTTGGACTTATGAAAAGTATAAACTCAGGGCACGTCCTGGGGAACTCTGAGACTTTTAATCTGTGGTGGAACTGATCGCAGTTGACCAAATAATCTGCCAATTCCCTTCACCGGACTGCAACGGCAACAGAGGCTAAGTCCCTGGCCCTCTCATCCCAGAGAGCTTGCTCAGCACTATAAAGAAGCATTAAATCCCAGGAAGAGAAAATGAGAGGTTTCAAAGTAAGAAGATGATGAGTGGACATTTATAGGTTGGGGCAAGGTTTTCATACTATCTGGATGTATTATAGCTGTCACAACTTTCTCTGGGAGATTATTTGGCAGTTTTAGGTTACGTATTTGACATTTGAGCTCTTCCGCCCACACTGGATGATCGTGACGATGACATGAAGTACATGGGAGGTTGTTTGGGGGAAATGTACATACCATCTATAGCCGATGACAGCTAAAATGCTTGTTACACATGAGCTAGTTGTCAGGTCAGAGAGAAAGTTGGATATCCCTATATCAGTAATAGGGATAGTAGAATTGCTGCTCACATACAATACAGATACTTCTGTTTTAATTAGTTGCTTTTGAATTCTTATAGAGTAAAATGTAAAGTATATTATAAGCGCAGAAGTGACAAAGTAGTTAACATACACTATGGCTGCAAAGCTACAGTGTTTCTCTTTCCTCCTCCTCCTCCTCTCTCCGCTAATTTTATCATGCGCAAATGTTGAAAACGCAAACAGGCAGCACACATTCGCATGCCACATTTATACACAGAGCCGTTCTTGCCAGAAGCAATGACAATGGGGGGAAAAAAGGTTCATCTTGAGTTATTTCACTCTACCGAATAATAACAAATCTAAATGTCATATTTATTTCAAAAGGTTTATGTAGTTTATTTTTGTTTAAAGGTTCTATACAATGTACTATTTACAGACACTGTAAGTATGCATACATGTACTCTTGAAAATTGTATAAATTATATATGCACACACATACACATGTACAATATTAATAGGTGACATTGAGAGGCACGCACTTACACCTATATTTAGCTTTGCTTCTTTTTTTCATTCTGCTTCATTAATTGGTGCTTGAGTTGTGCAGTGTGCAAATATATAAAACTGACTGAACAAAGAATTCCTACTCTGCTGTGTATACATACACTGTCAAAAATGATTATATCACTAAAAGACTGAAAATGCTAATATATAAAGATATTAATTGTTTAGCAGTACATTTTTTAACTTTAGAAGTTTTACCTTAACAAGTCATCTTATAATATACAATGGAAAAAAAAAAAAAAACTGTAAATAGGCATTCCCAGAATTTTCTGTGACACTTCAAATTTGATGCTTTATCATTATTATAAATATGTTTCTTTCCCCACCCCCATCTTATGTTGTTAAATTAATGGTTATTGCATTATTTTGTTATGGTGTTTTGTATGTGTGTGTAAAACTGTGCAACTTTTGTGTAGTATTTAACTCAGTTTGTGAAAAAGTTACTTGTCATGAACTTTGATTCATCATGTATCTTTGTATAGTGGTTGTCAGTAAAAAAGTAAAACTGAGTTTAGGAGCAGCGTGGTTATGCTAATTCAACAAAACATTCATTTATTTTATTTATTTATTTATTTTTTATACAGTGTGTATAGTACAGCGTCATCCTCTTGACTACATTCAATCCAAAATGGAGACATTGTGTTTCTTCCATGTTCTTTTCATCACACATGAGGTATAGTTGTGCCATTTTCTGAGACTTGGTTCTTTCTCCTCTCTTGCCATGCTGCCAGTTTGAGTGGGGCAGCAGGCACAAGCTGGGAATCATTCCAGGAACCTTTCTCAAGCAGCTGAATATTCATCTTCATTAGGGCATCATCACCCCACCACACTCCACTGCTGATTCCTGTTAACACTGAGCGAATGTGCAAAACGGGTGCTGGGGGAGGCGACATGACGGGATGTGGCTTAGAGAAAGGAGGAATATTGAATGAGTGACAGAGCTGGGGAGGACAGGGTGAGCTTGAACAAGATTACGAAGGACACACTGATCTCATTGCTTGCTTTTGCAACGTGCCCCTCGTACTGATACTGCCATATATAAAGTACTGGAGAATGCAAGGACATTAGCAAATGAACTGTGTTTGATTCGTTTTATCGTTTTCCTAGTGTTCAGTTCCTTTTAACCTAGGCAATTAATGAATGGGCTACTCATTTATAGGATTTCTGGACACAAATTAATGTGCACCTACCTCTAAGTGAGTTATTTTAGGGGGGGAAAAAAGGCTCATCTCATGTCTTATTTTTTATGTACGTTTTTTTTTTTTTTTTCCAAAAACATAATTTGCTCTGCCTCTTCTGTTTGTTTTGTCTTGTTTGTTTGTTTCCTGCTGGTCTTCAAAGAAGTCCAGTAATCACTTATGATGAGAAACATGCCTTGAGGAAAAATACCCAGTCTTGCTCATGTGTTTTATGTTAACTGATAAATATTGAAAATATAAATGATATCTTTTCATCTCATCTGTTCAAAGCTGATCATGTTTACCATCTTGGTTTGCTCACTGCTAAATTGGCATGTAAAATAAAATAGGATTCATTTTATAACCTTAAAGGAAGTTCACTTCCAGAACAAAAATGTATAGATAATTTAATTTACTCACCCCCTTGTCATCCAAGATGTCTTTCTTTTTCTCAGTCGTACAGATTAAGTTTTGGAGGAAAAACTTTCAGGATTTCTCTCCATATTGTGGACTTCTATGGTGCCTGTGAGTTTGAACTTCCAAAATGCAGTTTAAATGCAGCTTCAAAGGGCTCCAAACAATCTCAGATGAGGAAGAAAGGTCTTATCTAGCGAAACGATTGGTTGTTTTTTGACAATTTATATACTTTTTAACCTCAAATGCTTGTGTTGTCTAGCTCTGTGTCAACTCTGTGTAGAGTTCAAGACAGTTAGGGTATGTCGAAAAACTCCCATCTTATCAAAAGCCCTTTACAAAAAAAAAAAAAAAGGTAAAACAGCGATGTAGGGTGATTTCGAAGTTGGAGAAGAAAATGAGATGGGAGTTTTTTGACCTACCCTAACTGTCGTGAACCAGAATACACAGAGCTCACGCAAAGCTAGACAAGATGAGCATTTGAGGTTAAAAAATAATATAATTTGTCAGTTGTTCTTAGAAAATAACCGATCGTTTTGCTAGATAAGACCCTTCTTCCTCAGCTAGGATCGTTTAGAGCACTTTGAAGCTGCATTTATACCGCATTTTGGAAATTCAAACTCAGGGGGCCATAGAAGTCCACTATGTGGAGAGAAATCCTGAAATGTTTTCCTCAAAAAACATAATTTCTTTACGACTGAAGAAAGAAAGACATAAACATCTTGGATGACAAGGGGGTGAGTAAATTATCTGCTTCTTTTTTAAGATGTATGGTTCATATACATTATATTATTAATTCCATGGTCCATTTTACCTATAGCACTCCTATTATGCTATTTTAATATTTATAATTTGGTTTTGGGAGTCCCCAACAACAGGTTTACATGCATGCACGGTCAACAAACACTTTCATTTTCTTATAATATGCTTTTAATTTCAAGTTATTTCTTAACGACTCTCAAACCATTTGTTTTCGAAGATTCATCTTTCCAAACCCCTCATTTGCATGAGGCTACTCTGCTCTGATTGGTCAGATAGCCCAGTCTGTTGTGGTTGGTGTACCGCATACCGTGCATGTCGGAAACGGAACGCCCATCACACGTACTAGAATACGGCTTATCAATAATTCATCCTATTAAAATAATGATAGTGCTCCACTCTGTTCTAAAAATAAAGAATCAGAGGTGGAAAATTTGTTTTACATTAATGTTAGCGAACCAGGCTTGGTAGTAAAGACCCAAACAATAATACACATTAGCCGAACACAGCCATGGAATACTGATAAAGCACAGCAGTTTGTAAACCAACATACAGTATTGCTCCATCATTTATCATGAATTCAAGTAATAAGAACGATAGACATACTATATTAATCGACACAATTCTAGACAATAGCGGGCCCACAGCCGATTAGCAGAATGATAACATGAGTTAGCTAGAGACCTACAGCTACACTGGTGTATACACAACACAGTTCACAAAACTACATATTTTGCACTTTGACGTTGTTGTTTACATGCACATACAGCTACATTACACATTGCATGAAAGGTAATTTTCAAAAATATTTAATCAAGCACTTATTTATTTCTAATTTAGGCCTCTTGGATTTCCATTTAAACTGATGTATATAACAGAGCAGGATCGTAAATGATGGTAAACGTGACCTATGTGAGAAATGTCGATTATATTTATATATTTGATATATTTCTTTTGGGCTTCAGAGACCTTCTATAGAGTTATTAGTGGAGATTTTTAAGATTGAGCCCAAAGTGAATACAAAAACAGATAATCTGAGGCACTGGGTATTAAAAATAAGTATTACCAGCCAATTAAAGCACTGTGTCTCTCTACATTACGGCTTGTGGGCACTGGGATTCCACGCTGTAATCAGTGATGCCCATCAGATCCTGTCTTAATGTCAGAAAACCTTCCAGCGGAGTATTGAAATATACATTAAAGCTTTGTTTATAGTTTGCCTCTCCTCTGTTTTCTAATAAATATCCTGTATGTATCCTGAGACATGTTATATTAATGTGGACAAAACCTGGAGTATTTGGAGAGGAAAATGGGATAGTATAAATTACTCATCGTTCATTTGATTTTGACATGAACAGTGCTACATCTCTACATTAATGCTTTTGCTGTAGAAAACCATGCGTTTTCCATAACTACTTCTCTTGGGTAATGCAATTCAAGTGTCTATTGCTATTGCATTATGAATCTTGTGTTTGGAGGGTAGAGTGTTTATGTAGGCCATAAATGCCTGAGCGCATCTGCAGAAATATTTGAGCAGGAAATAGGGGAGACTAGATGGTTGTAACACTTTTTGCTATAAAGTCTGAAACTCAGCACAAACACACACACAAAACACAATTTTTCTCAAAGCTTAATAAAAATGTCCTCCATTTATTTGCTACAAATTAAGTTTACTTTCTACAAGTAAAAAGTGTTTCAGTGTCACATGAGCCCTCCGAAATCATTCTAATGATTTCTAAAAATTACTAGAAATGTCAAAACAAGAACATTTATTTGAAGGAGAAACCTTTTGTAACACTATAAGTATCCTACAAAAATCAACCTACAAATGGCGCACTTATAGCTATCCACATTAAGCAGGGAAAAGAGAAAGTATTTTAACATAGGAAAAAATTACATCACCTTTAACATTTAAACATTTACGCTTGGAGGAATGTGTATATAGAACTGAAACAACTGATCCTGCAATGCATTTATTTAAAAGCCAACACCATTATGAAGTCAAGAAGAGTTCAGGCAGCGCATTCTCTCCCTCCCTCTGTTTGTCTACCTCCCTCGTGTTTAATATCGCTCCATCACTGTGGGCATATATCACCAGTCCAGTCAGGCCAGTGAAGCTTTGATGCGCAGCTCTCTTCATCGGGGCATGAATTTCTGGAGCTGGATTTAGTCAAGTCTCAAAATTATCCTAGCACTGATTGTGATGTCTGGTTTAGTTGTGTTTTATACCTGACACATGCTATCAATGTGATGTGGCCACTGGCTGAAGCAGAATTAATTTCATGGTACACCTCTTGTAAAGTGCTGGTCTGCCTCCATTCAAGATCTGCACAGTCATAATATGAAACAATAAACATCAGTCAGAAGAAATACCCCATACTTGCAGTCAGTCTTTGTCTATGACAGAGTCATGGGATTTCCATGAGCTTCAGTCAGATGGATGTTTTATGAGTTGTGGGGAACCCTTGGGGAATACTTAATAAACAGCCATAAAAATGACCAATAAACATGCTTGACTAGTCTCCCAATGGGCCAGTGCCATTCCTGTCATAAAGGGAAAATACTTGTGGGGATGTTGTTGTAAAGCTTTTCTGATTTCAAAACAAGAAAAGAAAATAAAACGTCTGAAATAATGCTTTACGACCGTGCTTTCATTTTATGACGGATGGCTGGAGACATTATGCGCTCGACTTAGCTGTAGGATAATATAAGGTGTCAGTTTTACCATTTGGTCCGGGCTCATTTTGAGCATGTTACACAAACTGCTGGTGCCACCACAGTTTCATAAACCTCCCCTGAAATCATTTGCAAGTCAGTAATGTTTGGACACACCATGCCCTCTGTCTCAATTTGTTGCAGTTATATCTAGCGTTTGTGTTTCTGCTTTAGCTGCCAGAATTCATTATCTGCCATGCTAAAAATATTACAGATTTGTCCTGAGAACGGGTGTCAGAGGGGCAGAGAATGGCCAAGAAAAAAAGATTGGCACGGTAACAACTGTCCAGGCAAAATTAATAACCTCATTCCCAAAGTACCCCTATATTTTAGTCAACTGAAAGGGAGCAAGGGCTCAATAAAGAACTCTCTGTCCACAGGCTTGCTGCTTGTGTTGATGTGAATTAAACTTTCAGGTTGGAAAAAAGTGCCTTTATCTACATTTTTGCGAAGTTCACTATTGGCACCAACTTTTATACATTTTTCATAAAGGTTATGATGACTGGGGCAAATTATTGATTATTAAAGACTTTTTGCACAATTCCTTGCATAATTCTGGGCTGATAGACAATGTACTATGGAATCCCTAACGGGAATAAACACAGAGATGGGAGGGAAAATATATTTTCTCTGACAATTATATCATTGGGGAATTAATGTAAATAAATTGTGGGCATCAGGGAGCTGCTATTATCACTTTTAAATGCGCTTTCGAGATTTGCGATCCCAAGTACTCTGTTTATATGGAGCGGCAGTACTTACCACACATTTTATGCTCAGGATCTGCAAATCATTTGCCATCGTCCTATCAGTCATCTCTCCTTACTCTGATAGCACACACACATCATGGAGACGTCTATTTGACGTCTGCATTTACATCTGCAAAATGTATTTTTTAGAGTGTTTGCTCATCTGCAGTATGTCTATAGGATGTTTCCTGTCAGATGTCAAATAGACATCTATTAGATGCCTTTAAGATGTTTATGATTTAGAATGTATGTAAACCTGACATTTTACAGATGTCTGTCAGATGTTTGTACAAAGCAGATGCTTTCCAGGGGCCTCATTTATAAAACTTTCCATAGATTTCATCCTGAAAGTGCGCATACGTGCAAAAGCTAGATTTTGCATACGCACAAATTTTCAGATTTATAAAACCATTTGTGTGCCAGAACCTGTGCAAAATCCGTTTATTAATCCCAGTCAGGCAAAGATTGTGTGTATGTGCATCTCCACTTTTTTTTTTCTTTTCTTTTTTTTTTTTTAATAGTTAATTCATTCTTTTCCAATAAAATGTATGCCATATTGCTGATAAGGTAAACATATGTTTCAGGGAATTTAAATATAGTTTGGCCTACTTAGGCTATATTTTGCTGTGAAAATGCAGTTGTCTGACTCAGCGCATCACTGTCAAAATATTTACGCGTTAATCTTATAGTTTCCTTGAAATTCCTTCAAGTACAGTGGTATTTTTCAGAAGATACTGAAAGTGTCTGCCTTCAAACAATATCAACATCTCCGTACAGCAGTAGTTGTACAGTATTATCATTAGACCTTTTTAAACTGGCCGATGGACCGTTCAACCTCCGACTCCATCAGCGTCTGTCGTAATATAGAAGCATCATTTATCCTTGTTCTCGTTAAAACAATTTTCTCATAACGTATAAAAATATAGCATATCCACTAGAAATATGTCTCAATTCATACAATTTTTAACTCTCAGTGATTATTTCCAGTATTGAGTGTGTAATTTTTAATCTAAATGTTTAAATCAAAATTAAAACTGAGTTTAAAATAAATAATTTCAGTTTAAAATGCTTTGTTGTTTCGGTCACTGCAGTCAGCGGACGCATGGGTCAGAGTTTTGCAAATTTTCCCGTCAATCCCATTTTTTGCGTAGGAAAACATGCCCTCTTTCAGGGCATGTTTTGTGTACTTACATACTGTAATGTAACAGGCTACCACTAGCAAGTGGCTAACCCCTTTAATGGCTCCGTAGAATGCGTTATTCATTTTCCGTGCATTTCCGAATTCACACTTCAGGCACACCCCTAACCCCCCACCCCAGTGTCAGCCTCCATCTTGATTACTGTAGGAATTGTCTGATGCCAATTTGGTAAACATTGGCCAAAATTATTGCATAATACTATGTTATGACCTCGAGAAACATTTACTGTAGTGCATGGTTTGTAAACAAATACATTTTGATGTTTGCATTACATAAACAGCTTTGTATGTATGGCTTTTCTAATAATAAGTAAACTTGCTAGGTAGCACACCTGGTACAGCATTGCATTTGCTATGCAGAGCACTGTGAAACACAAGTTATGGTTAAAAAAAAAAAAAAAAAAAAAAAAACTTGTAGAAGTGAACTAAAAAGGAATGGATGCATTTGGAAATTCTTTCTTATCTCATGTTTGCTTTTGTTAACATGTAGCTTAACACATTTGTGAAGTTCCACGATACGTACAATAACCAACGCAATAAAACACTGCAGATTAACATTCATCTGTTTCGGAAAAAAATGGCAACTCTTTGAGTGTCACTCACTGGATATTTTAAAGTTAAACTTAATATAATTTTGCAGAATGTCAATTCAGGCATGTTTTTCCAGCAAGATATTAAAAATACTACAGTATAGGTTCCTTTTGACGTTTCCTCACATGTACACTGCCCTCCAAAAGTTTGGAAACAACCCTGGCAAAGTGTAATTTTGGACGATATCACCATAAATCCTCATAATTTTTTTGGTGCAAATACATTAAAGTAACTTGACATTATCTTTGAAGACCATAATAATAATTTTCATTTTGATTACATAATAATGGCAATATATACATGTCAAAGTCAGACATGCCCCTTTGCCAGCTGTGATGCCTGGTTACTGGTTTAAACTTGGCCCAGGTTTTTAAAAGATTTTTGGGTCAGCACACCTTAATAGCTTTAACAATTGATTGCCAATTAAGTTTAGAATACAATGAATTTAGGCCCAGATTATGCAGAGCTGTAATAGCTGCTAATAGTGGATATTTTGATGAATCTAAAAATTTTTCTATGTATCAACTGTTTATTTAATAAGATATGTTTTCGTAGTTTGTGTTGACCCTTATCAGTGCAAAATCATCACAAATTAAAAAGGATTCATGCCAAATGTCCAAAACCCCACTTTTCTAGGGCGTTTCCAAACTTTATGTATTGAGTTAAGAAATGCAAGTCATGCTGAGCGGGTCTCAACAGGGATTTTAAAAAGGTAGGAGGTCATAATGAGGCATAAGTTGTGGCTGTTAGATACGTTATGCTCAATCAGAGAATATGGCCTCTGGAGCAGATCCCCCCAGGCACTCTCCCCTACTTCTGACATACCGCCACAGCCTCAGATACCCTTCTCATTTACAATTAAAGATTAATGGGAGAAAGGGATTTCGGATCACAGAGATTAATTGCATTCATAACCCCCCCACCCCCCATTTTTTTCTTTTTCACAACTCTTTCCCATCATTTCCCACCCCAACATAAAGCTAGTGGTGATTTTTGTCAACAAGAACACTGAGAAATTAATACACCATTTGCTCAGATTCCTGCGGGATCCTGCCGTACTATTTGGTTGAGCTGAAAGAGGATAGAACCTCTGTCTGACTTGAGTTATTTTATCATTCATCCATTTGCTTGCTATATGATGTATGGTTTGTTAAAATAGGGCAATATTTGGCCGAGATACAACTATTTGAAAATCTGGAATCTGAAAAATCTAAATATTGAGAAGATTGCCTTTAAAATTGTCCAAATTAAGTTCTTATCCATGCATATAACTAATTAAAAATTAAGTTTTTATATATTTATGGTATGAAATGTAAAAAAAAATTGATAATTTTGACCCATACAATGTATTGTTGGCTATTGCTACAAATATACCCATGCTCTTTATGCTTCTTAGTTTTATGGTCCTGGGTCACATATAATGTTATAACAATTCCTTTAAAAAATATTTTTGTTTTATATTTTATAAGTTTTCTTAGGGTAGGTTTGAGTAAAGTACTTGAATTCTTTAAAACAGGTGAGTATGAGAAATCACAGAGAGCAGAGACATTGTTATTTCAAGTTAACTGCCTTAAATTGTTGAGCTGGCATTGAACATACTCAACTAATCTCATTGATTAAATACAATGAATGATAGTGTAAATGTATAAAAATATACCTATACACACCTACAGTTGCACTGAAGAATCTGCCAAGCCTCAGGGCAGCTAATAGGAAATGGAGCAAATCTAAAGATGCTTTTGACTTGAGTATATATCAGTCTCTATGCTTTGTCTCTGCCAACATTGCCACTGCCAGCGTCGCACCATGACAAGATCAACATGACTTTGAACTCCCACTACCTGTTCAAGACATTCACTTCTCTCCTCTGCCCTCCACCACCACCTCACTGACTGCTGAGGACTTTTAAGGTGATAAGGTGGTAACAAACAGCAGGCACTTTTCACACATCCACAGATGTTGTATACATCTTCAAACTCCTTCTCTTCAGCCCACATCCACTCCCATCTTGTAAAAGGCAACAGTCCTCCCTGCATTCGCGCAAATCATCAACACATCACTTGTGCCTGGCATCTTTCCCAGCACATTTAAGCAGCCTCGACTAACCTCACTGCTCAAAAACACTCTTAACTCTTCACTAGTGGAAGATTACGGACCAGAATCCTCCTGTTCCTGGCAAAAACACTTAAGCAAGCTGTTGTTAGTCAGGTCTCTCCTTTTTTTTCCTCAGAACAACCTGCTGGATGACAAACAGTCGGGACTCAGAATTGGCCATTTCGTGAAGACTGCCCAGCACTCAGTTGCTGAAACCCTTCAAGTGGTGAGAAGTGTGCTTCTATCACCTGTCCACATTCAACTGGACCTGTCTGCCACCTGTGCAGTGCGTCAACATGACCCTGTCTATGCTCTCTGCGCTGAACATCACAGGAGCTGCACTTGCTGGTTTGAGTCCTACCTCACAGGTAGATCCTTCAAAGGTACCTTGAATGAGGGAGAGTCTAAGTCACATCTGCTAACCACTAAAATACTTCAGGGATGACTTCCTGCTCTCGATGTGTCCAACCTCACTTGGCCCAATCATTCAGGCACACTGCTTTTTTCCACCACCTCTAGGCTGAGGACATGCAGACCTGCCTGTCATTTCAGTCTGACAACCACATAGTGTCTGCACAAACTTAAGAGGGGGCAAGTCACACATCTCTTTGTCTTGCTCCACTGGATACCAGGAACTGCCTGCATCAATTTCAAAGTATCTGTGCTTGTGTATGGCTACTGAATGTACAGCCTACACTTACTGATGCCAGTATGAGGTGAAGGAATGTTCCTCTCCTTCTTTTTCCTCTTCATTTTCTTTCAGTGGTGAAACTTCTCTTTCAAATCTTAAAGAGTTTTCAAGACACAACTGAAAACCGTTCTACATGCACTTGAATTTTAATGCATCTCTTCTAGTGTTATAATCTCTTCAGGATGAAGTGCTTGTAATGTTGTATTCCACTTTTGTAAGTTGCTTTGGATAAAGGCATCTGCTAAAAGAATAAATCTAAAGGTTTATAAGGGTTAAATAGCTAAAAAAAAAACAAAAGCAGTGTTTTTCACTTATATAATGTAGGTGAATATAATGCAGAAAATCTCCACCTTGAACCTCAGCAAATGCTTTGTATTTAGTAAAGAGACTAAGGAGTTGAAGAGACTAAAGAAATATTTAGTCATTTGGCATTTGAAACCTCATCACACATTGAAATGCATTCTGGTTTTGTTACTTATAACTTAATAATAATAATAGTTAAAGTTATAAGTTTACATACACCTTGCAGAATCTGCAAAATGTTAATTATTTTACCAAAGTAAGAGGGATCTTTTATTTAGTACTGACCTGAATAAGATATTTCACATAAAAGACGTTTATATATTGTCCACAAGAGCAAATAATAGTTGAATTTATAATATATATATATAATGACTCCATTCAAAAGTTCTGATTCTTTCTTTGTTACCTGAATGATCCACATCAGCTTTTTTTTTTTTTTTTTTTTTTTTTGATAGTTCATGAGTCCCTTTTGAACCCTTTCCAGCAATAACTATATGATTTTGAGATCAATCTTTTCACACTGAGGACAACTGAGGGACTCATATGCAACTATTACAGAAGGGTCAAATGCTCACTGATGCTCTAGAAGGAAAATTGATGCATGAAAAGCCAGGGGTGTATACTTTTGAATAGAATAAAGATGTGTATATTTTTGTTATTTTGCCTAAATTTTATATTTTTTCATTTAGTACTGCCCTTCAGATGCTACAGAAGATACTTACATGTTTCCCAGAAGACAAAATAAGTTAAATTTACCCCGCATCTTTAAATTCCAAAGTCTTCTATCCCAGCTCTTAATCCACCGTTTTTTCCTTCTGGAGCATCAGTGAGTGTTTGAACCTTTGTAATAGTTGTATATGAGTCCTTCAGTTGTCCTCAGTGTGAAAAGATGGATCTCAAAATCATAAACTCATTGTTGGAAAGAGTTCAAATAGACAAAAATGCAAAAAGAATTTGTTGGACCTGTAGGATTTTTCTGAAGAACAGCGGGCAGTTCAACTGTTCAGGACAAACAAGGGACTCGTGAACAACTATTACTAAAAAAAAAAACTTTCTCTTGTGGACTATATGTAAAGATCTTATGTAAAATATGTTATTCAGGTCAGTACTAAATAAAAAATACAACATGCATTTTGTATGATCCCTCTTATTTTGATAAAATAACATTTTGCAGATTTTGCAAGGTGTATGTAAACTTTTGATCTCAACTGTATGTGGAAAAATATATTGGTAACACTGTCTATGAAGCCCATGTTTATAATACATTATAAGGGTATTCTTGAGGCATTATAATGAATGCATAAAAAAAAAAAAAAAAAAGTATAATATGTTACATCATCTATAAATAATCATAACAATTATGGTACAATTATAATGCTTATTTGCAGATATAGCAATATATTATTTATACCACATGATGAACACCATATTAAATCTTACATTTATAATGGGATATATATCTTAACATTGTTTATTTGAGATCTGCACAGTATCTTGCTAGATCTTATAAGAGGTTAGGTGTGGAGTGTTATTTGAATGTTCCCTGTGAGGCTAATATTAATTTTGATGGGAGCTAGTTAATAACTTCAACTGAAAAAAATTGCAGTGTTTATATGTTAGGTTACATTTTATTTTGATGCTCCCCTTAGTCTACTGACTATAGTTGACTATAAGCAACTTTGCAACATGTCGACTGAGTATCAGTAGGCTTATGTTAAGGTTAGGGTAGGTAGAATGTTGAGTTGCAAAGTTACTATATACAGTTTGTCTTTTGGGGAACCATCAAAATAATCAAACTGATATTACAGTAAAAACAGTTCAAAGCAAATGTGTCATATTACACATTCATCTGATCTGATATCTGATCTTATAGCTGTTTGAGGAAAAAAAAAATATTATTATTATTATAACTATACTTGTAAGTGGTCATTGATTGCTTTAAGTAAACTAGCATATGAAAATGGCAATATATAAGACTTATAATACATTATAATTATGATAAATATAATCCATTGTAATAAGTGAATGCAACATGTTTATTGTGTTATAAATCATCATACTCTTAAGCTATAACCATAAATAAGTAAATATTATAATACATTAAAACTGTTCTTATGAATATTCATAAGATGATATAACATATAAGTTTTTTTTTATAATGCATTAAGCATTCATTATAATAGATTAAGCCTTTTCAGTGACACAAATGAAATTTCCCCTCAGTATTACTGAAATAAGTATGAACTGTGGCACATTTTGAAGAAATTACAATGATGGGCATACTATGTAACTAATAGGTAACGTAACCTGACTAGCAGTGTTTCTCGTGCCCTCTGACATAAATCAAACTTTCCCTCCTTTTAACATCAGCCTCTCATCTTGTTATGTGGCCTTTCACACAAATTGTTGCACTGTGTTTGAATGTCAGGGGTTGTTGCAGGCATTTTGAATCTGCACTGATGGATATTGGCAAACAGCTTGCTTTTGTGAGTAAGGATAACCTTCCATTTGATCAATCTTGCACCTGTCATGAAGACTATTCCCCCCAATAAATCAATAACTCACATTTGTTTGTCCCAGTGCTTTATATTCCTCTCTCACTCTCTTTCTGCTCATCTGTCTTTCTCTCTTCTCTTCCTCGCTCATTCCCTAGCTTTCTCACTTTGTCTGTGATAATCCACAGCATATACCCTCACCATTTTATTATCTAATTGAGGCTGTCGCTAAGGTTGAGAGAAACAAGTACGTTTCAATGGTTAGCACATACTAATTATTACCTCTTCCTTATCCTTATTAAATGAAGGGTTGTGGCTGATGTGGAGTTATATTACAATGTTTTTCGAATTAACGCAATAACTGTTTTCATGCAGCCTAATAATGTACTCTGATTTTTCTGATTACTTTCACAATCAGGTGTGTTTTCTTTGCAGAAGAAATGAATTCAAAGGTATTTAAACCAAATGCCAGATCCATTAGAAAGAGTGGGCCTTGGTGTATTTGTCATTTTGTTTTTCTTGTCTTGGTTTCCTTTCTTACTGTACTGATTTCTTGCGTAAAATACCCATTCTAAATCCATGGATTCCTGCCATAAAGCTTCCATTTTTGTCGCATACTGTATTCTCATTCAGAGATGTATAGTTATTAGAGGGGAAAAGTACAAGACATGCTGTTTCTAATTCTCATCCTTCTAAAGACATTTTTCTCTTGAGTAACTCATAGGCCGCTTTCTTTGACAGGACAGTTGTTATGGAAACATTAATGCTTTTCATTTCATGCGCTGAAATTGTGTTCGGAATGTATGTGACACATAAACTGTTTTCGTCTGATTGCGGAATTTAGGTTGGACATAAATGGTGCTTTTGAAATCTGCAAATGGATTGAATTTATTCAGATGGAAGAAAAATCTATGCATGTGAACAGTCAGAAATTGGACATCAAAAATAGAAATGTATCACACTTCTGTGTGATAGTATAAAGGAAATAGGTTGTCTCTGCAGAACAGCCCACACTGTCCTTCAGAGGAAAGGTTTATGAAATCTCCCTATGGACGGCGTCACAAAATAAATCTAGTATCAGGAGGTGTTGAACTACGTCTGACAACGTAGACCAACGGGGGTTTTAATCACCAAACAATTGCTATGAACTTCAAAGCTGAGCAGAACTCCTTGCTTGACAATAATATTGTTCCATTAAGATTATCTCAGCTCATAGAAAAGTCCTTTCCTTTTAATTTCATGTTCGAACTGAGTCATTATGTTGTAATACTCACAGGAACAAGTCTGTAGATTGTGCAATTAAATTTCTAGAACAAAACGCTTTTGGTGCAGTGGTGCGTTCCCAGAGGCATTCTGAGATCCTTGGTTGCGATGTTAGAAGGGCTGTTCTAACGTCTTTTGTACCAATCTTATTGGGTGTAGACCACATAAACCACTTATTAATTAGAAGATAGGAATCCCACTGTGGACTTTTCTCCGTGAACATGTGAGGAGCCTCAATCCCCATCTGTACGAGAACGTCCTGCTTAAAGCTTTGTGTAAGCACAGCAAGTGATCTCCGCACATGGCTGAATCCTCAGTGTGGGGGGTTCACAGGGTAATATTCTCAGGGTGACTGTCATAGAGGATTAGATGTTCAGAATGGTGCCGCTGCAGTGTTTCTGAGGTAGACGTTTGTTCTCTGCAAATCTGCTGTCCCATGGAGCATGTCTCATGTTTTTTTAGCTGGAATGCTTATACATGCCTGAGCTGTCCAGCAGAGTTGATCTAAATATGTTAATATTCAGCACAGAGAAAGATTGATAGATCCACTTCATCCTCTGTTACAAAACAACAGCTCATAGTCTATGTGACTGTCAAAAAATAAAACTTATTCTAAAAAAAAAAAAATGCACCAAAGAGACACAAACAGGAGGCGACAACACTGTTTACACTGTCAGATGAATAACTGTCTTTGAGCGTGTCATCTTGACGTGTTTATGGCTTCAGCCAAGCAGTGACATTTGATAAAAATGCTTTTTTTACAGTAGTAATTAAAATGCAGGTCTGCCTATACTTAAACTTACACACACACCATTACTGGGCATTCTACAGGGGTATAAACAAGTATATAGCCACTGGTGCTCACTGGATATGTGAGAGGTAAATATGAAATAAAAACAACAAAATGTATAAGACACTCAACGTGGTTAAGCGTAAAGGGCCTAGGCTAAAATTGTTGATCAGCACATTTTGGCTTGACACAGTCTTCCTCAGGATGTACATCCTTTGTCCGCAAAAACTTTTTCAGTCAGTAGAACAAAAAACAAAAAAACAATTCTAAACCAGTGGGTTAACAAGTATTAGTGGTTATAAACAACCCATTCACATTCCAATAAAACATTAAATCACGGTCAAATAATCCACCTTGTAACCTCCCTGTGGAAGAAAAAAAAACACCATAGTGTGATCTCATGATAATTCGTATGCATTTACGTAAAATGTGGTTCTACAAAACGTACATTTACTTACGTTTTTCCAGACACTAAAACATACAATACTCAAGTTTTAAAAGTACCTAAACGTGCAAATGCTTACGTATTTCCAGATAGGTAAATATTTTAAGTTTTTAGCTAAAAATACGTAGCGATTTGTATGTTTTAAATGTTGAAATACGTCTAAACTGTACGTCTTGGCATCAATTAAAAACGTACAAAATTTGTTTTTCCGAAACAACTAGCTCCTACTCAGGACCAGCTCAGGACCAACTAAGGATCAGCTTAAACCAGCTCAAACCTGCTGCCTTGCTTCAAAACATACCTAACCAGAATATGCTGTGTTTTTCAACAGGACTCGCACCCTTAAAGGATTAGTTCGTTTCCAGAACAAAAATTTGCAGATGGTTTATCCCTTTGTCATGTTTTTCTTTCTTCAGTTGTGTGTGTATATATATATATATTTTTTTTTTTCACCATATAGAGTGGACTTCTATGGTGCCCACAAGTTTGAAAGTCCAAAATGTAGTTTAAATGCAGCTTCAATGGCCTTTAAATGATCCCAGCTGAGGAAGAAGGGTCTTATATAGCAAAACCATCAGTTATTTTATTTTTAACCACAAATGCTTGTCTAGCTCTGCAATGCGCATGTGTACTCTGTGCACTCCAGTTTAAGACAGTTAGGGTATGTCAAAAAACTCCTAATTTTCTCCTCCAACTTCAAAATCAGCCTTCATCGCTGCTTTACCTTTTTAATTTTGTAAAGGGCGTTTGACTGTCTTTGCACATTCACTTTGTGAACACTGAATCTGTACTTCTGCAGCAAGGACAATTTTGAAGTTGGAGGAGAAAATGAGATGGGAGTTTTTTTCGACATACCCTAACTGTATTGAACCGGAGTGCACATAGTATGTATGCAGATCACAGGTTAAAAAGTATATACATTTTTTTTTTTTTTGAAAATAATCGATTGTTTTGCTAGATAAGACCCTGCTTCTTGGGCTGTTTTCTCAAAAAACATAATTTCTTTACGACTGAAGAAAGAAAGACATGAACATCTTAGATGACAGGGGGTGAGAAAGATATCTGTACATTTTTGTTCTGGAGGTGAACAAATCCTTTAAGTGTATATATCTAAAAAGTCTCACACTGTGGAAGACATTTCAGTCTGTTCCCACCTTTTATCATACATCGCTTATTTTAAGGGAGCTATCACTACCAGTACCCACATCATTGTAATGTCTTGCCACTGGACACAACAATTTTTTAGTGCAAATTTATGTTTGGCCACTCTCAATCTCAGCTTCCTTTTTGTCTGACCTATATAAAATATGCCCAATATTCACATTCTAACGTATGAATTGCATAGTAGTTAATGAAAGACTCAACTGGATACACATTACAAGAACACACACAAGTAAACGTTTCATTTTTACCACATTGACACAATGATTACATCCTCCACATCTAAAATTACCCACTAAACCAACCCATTTTTTATTTTCAGCAGCTGGAAGGTAACTACGCACAGTCAGAGCTAAATAAAAATCAGGGTTAGTCAGCTGTCGGAGTCCTTCCCGAATGTATTGGTCTCTTCCCCACACTACAACAGCACCTCCATTGTCAGCTGGTTTCTGAAAACAATATCCCTGTTTCATATAGCCATTTCACTGATTTGTAAATAATGACCATAAATAGTGGCCATTTTTATGTACAGGAGGTCAGACAATTTATTTATTTTTTTGTCTTGTTGGATTGTTTGACTGGGACTGGGATTTAAGTGTTTTATTGGTATGTGAGTGGGTTTTTTATAGCCACTCTTACTTGTTAACCAGCTTTTTTTTTTTTTTTTTTCTATTGATTGTTAAAAGAATGCTTTTATGGACAATGGATGTGTATCCTAACAAAGGCTGTAACAAGCTGAAATGTGTTCAAACATTTTTTTTTTTTTTTTTTCAATGATTTAGCCCAACTTCTTAAAGGCTTTTTACGCTTAACACCATGAGTTGCTTGGAATGTTTTATTAACTATTTTCATTCTTATATTGCTAGTAAATTTGACAAATAATTACAAAGAAATGGCAAGTAAAACATTGAATTAAACTTCACACCTTTTTTTTAAAAAGTAGTGTATATACATTTATATAAATCACATTGTAAATTGCACTAGGCATTACGTGTTTAAGGTGTTTATTAATCCATGGTTAATGTTAACTTCTGCATAAACCTTCTTTTAACATTTCAAGTTGTATAAACTTGCATTAAATATATTACGGGTATTTAAATTAAATTAATAAAGCCTTTATATAGTTGTTTTTTATTGCATTAACAGATGTTAACAAATTGAATCGTACTATACTGTGCAGTGTATGCTTAAAAAGTAATATAATGTTATGAGTACACACAGAGATAATTATCTATTTCATTCTGCTTTAATATTGGAAAGGTCCACAATGCAATTTTGTTGCAAAATTGTTGTTAAAATTATGTGATTATTAATAATGATAAAAATTATTAATTGACTTAAGTTATTTAAAACCGTCTGATTTCATCTAAGGGGATGTGCGTATTTCATAATGACACACACATGAATGAATGTCAGATCTAAAAATAGTCTCTGCTAATGCCTGCTCCTATAGGCATTCGATAAACTTGAGTCACAATTTCAAGTTTATTCCTTCGTTTTAGCAAATGCCACTGCAAGCATCTACAGTTATGTCTTACAATGCCTGCTCAAACAAACATACGCCTGCATACACGCACACACTTTCTTTACACTGAGTTGTGCATGCGGAGCGATTATAATGAGCCTTCTCTCATCTCCTCCCAAATGGAGAAGGTGTCAGTCTTAATGAGCGCTATTAAAGGTAACTTGCACCATTATCACGCCACCCCTGTTATTTATGGCAACCATCAGCGTCTACTTTTAGAAGCCCAGCTCAAAACGGATCCCGCTAAATGGTTTTTCATGTCCAGTTGCTTCCTCTCGTGATAGGAGGTCTGCTACTGTATCCTATTCTAATCAACTTGTACAACTTATTAAGACAGGTAGACGGAGCAGCTTTGCCCCGAGGAGCGCTTCATTCAGCCGCATGACAGTTTATGAATCTCTGTGCCAAAGAATGAGCTCTTGGCTCTCAGTGAAATGTAAGTGAGGCTTGTGGCCCTCCAGATGCTCTCACTAATTCTATTCGCATCATACCTTCTTAGTGCGAAAGTTCTCTGCCAGGATGTTAGCGTGTACGTTGTACCCGATATCCCCAGCAACCTGGTTGACACGGCTCCATTTATGTGCTTTCGAGTCTAGGAACTATCGGAGAACAATAATTACTGCAATTGGGAAATACGCTCAGTAAATGTGAGTGGATATAAATAAATAAATAAGTTAAGTGTAATTAATAGGGGGCCAATATGAAACCCATGATAATCAAATCTGCTGTGTTTTTCAATTTGCATGATTAAGATCTTAGTTGTGTTGTTCATTTAGGATCCAGGTTGTTCATTCTCAAAATGTCAACATATCAAAATTCTGAACACTGCACTTAATTATCTGCAGAGCTTTAAAATCATCAACGTAAAAACCAATTAACTTTAATTTGTTACCAATTAAAATTTGACTTTTAGGAGTGTTAATATGCTAATCATGGCACTAAACCTATGCTGGAAACTGTTTACACATCGCAGGCCCCCGAGGCCATGAACGGAAGCGTGCTCGTGTGTGTCTGTGTGTGCCGGCACAGAAAGATGGGGAAATGATGGTGGGAAGTCTTGTCATAAATTTGTAAATCATTATTCATGCATTTGGAGTGAACTTTGACTATTTCGTTCCTTTGCTACATTAGCGAGCGACCTTTGGAATTCTGGTGAGCAGCTGTTGTGAGTGGCTGGAGATGCCTGCATGACTAGATTTTCCAAAATAACACGGAGATGTGAACAGTCGACATATTGTGGGACTTTTATGACACAAAAAGTGATTACAGTGCTTGCAATGCATTGCAATGCACTTGCAATGCCATGTTTCTCCGACGTTTTAGCCTAAACCGCTTAACGTAACTCCATTTAAACTGTTTTGTAGATAATTTCAGCCTATTGCGCTATCTATTTTTGTTTTTGTAGACTCTAAAAAAAAAAAAAAAAAAGTAAGGAAAGATGACTTGGTGAGCTTGAAAACTACATCAAATTTATAGTATGCTCAGCATAGAAAATGTGTGGAGTTCATACTTGACTTTATAAGCACACATTTAGCATGTTCTAAGCCTAATGGGACTGTGCCTAAACTGACACCGATGACATCTTCTAAAATGTGTCTAATGGTCTTGTCTTCCTTACTTATATGAGCTTTTTAAACTCGCCTTTACACTGCAAAGCTATAGTATTGGTTCTGTGCACAGCCAAATGAGACATTTGCTTAGTATCATGACAACGACAAAGCAGCTCTGATGCAGCATTTCATTTACATAAAATCATTTACACAGAACCAAAGCCAATGAAATCTAATCTTACCTAAACTTGAACACTAATCTTTCGCTGCTTTGCAAGCTCTTGCATTTCCTGAAGGAAATGCAAATCTAGTTTTACTCATCCCCCTACAGAAGTTAGGATGGAGAAAGAAAGAGGTTGGTGTAGGTTGCTTCATTGTGTCAGATGGCATAACTTTGTTTGTTATTTGTGTCACAGAAATTCTATTACGTTGAATGAACACTCACTTTGCAGAAATGGAGAGTCATCCACCTGAAACTGTTATTATACAGTTGAGGCTGCTCTTTAAAAAATAGTGTCTCTTTCTTGCTTTGGTTGAGGTGAAATCGATAAACACAGTCCATTATCTTCTTGTCTTGTTGGATTGTGTTTTGAATGGAGAGCCCAGCGTTGATGCTCATTCTCCACCAGAGCTGGTGCATGGCTGTGTGAAAGTTAATAGTTGCACAACTGTACATATACTGATGTTCTGTCATTAAATGTTGTACATTTCTCAGACATATATCAGAAATGATAACAAGGATATTAAATATGTATTTATATACACTGTATGTGCATCCCTCATGTTGTGGTCTGGTCCTTTTGACCTGGAGATGAACAATTGCTTAGAAATTTCTCATTATGCTACACATTATTACTAAATATTAACTTCAGTCCTTAAATCAACTTGTTTCCTTTCATTAGCACAGATTCTGCATTTCTTTTTGGCACTGATTGATTGTAGGTCTCATTGATTTGTCTGAGGTTATTTACTTCAGTTTTTTTATTAAATTGCCAAAATTATTCACAAACAAATATAGATTGAAAGAAGCATACACCCAAATCAATGACGCCTAAAGAATCAGTTCCAAAAACAAATACACAACTGTTCTAATTTACTGAAAACAAGTTGTTTAAAAGATTGAATTTGAGATCTGGTGATTATATAGCATAATTAAAAGCAATTTTTAAAAGGCTAGACATTATTGATCAGGATCATGAAATTAGATTTTCAACACAGCACATGTAGCTTTATGTATACACACATTTATGCACAAAAATGCATTTTTAACATTTTTGAACAGTACTATGCATTGCGGGGCAGTGTATGGCCATAAATAGGCAATTTTGGAAGAAGTATGAGGATACATACAGCACACAATAATATTGAGACATGCCAACACTATGATTTATGAATCACAAGAGATTAGAATGCATGGCAGGCAAAAGTCTTCAATAAGAAAGACAATTGTTTTAGACATAGCTTCACATCTATGCGAAACAGCTGGGAAAATCCCCAAGTAATTGCCTCTCTAAATGATTTGATGTAAATGCAGAGACAAATGAATAAATCACGGCTTGTTTCCTGTTTGTTTGCAGAGGCTGTTGTCGCCATTTGCAAATGACAGGGCTGAGGTGTGTAGAGAAGGGTGCCAGCAGTTCACGGCGCACCAGGCCTGTGATTAATTCCACTGACAATGTAGTAACCAATGATCGATTGAGGAAGCTTGGGCTGTAAAGACCGTTTCCCCTTCACTTACTTTGCCTTTTTCAGAAGACGTCTGATATTTTGATCACCGGTAAAGGCTGTGTCAGTGGAATTAATCAATGACAGGGAGAAAGAACCACTGGAGAGCAGCTTGACAAACTGCACAGCAGAACCGAAATAGAGTTAAAGAGGATGTTGGGCGGGATGCAAAATGTGAGCAGGTTTGTATTCATGATCATTTTCTGAGGTGACAACCACGAGCAAACTGTACACATCATGTCAGTACACAAAACATTATTATTGATATAAATGATCAAATTAATCATTTTGATTTTATGGTGCTCATGTAACTTGATTATTGAAATTGAGATAATATGTCAATAAATAAAAAAAAACAAAAAAACCTTTATCATCAACCTTAATCATCAGAAATTAACATTTGAATTATTGATCAATATCTTGATAAATATCCTACTGTATCTGTGAAGACTGCTGTGACTAGCATGTGTTGTATGAGTACAATTTATTTATTATTAATATTTTTTATGCAAAGTTCACAGTGTCATGCAGTGAGGCTAATAATTTATTAAACATCTGTATCTGCAAGATTTAATCCCAAAGGGCTGACTGACCACAGTCCAGAAAACTCTTGATGTCTGCTTGATATTTAGCCGCTAGAGGGAGCTGAATCGGAGATTCATGCGCATCTCTACCATGAGACTCTTCAATGTATGTAGACAAGAAACGTGTCAATATTAATTTCATGTGCACTAATGAATGCTGAAAAGCTGATGGGTTCATTTCAGTGCATTTTCTCATTCAAAAGTAAAGTAAATGGGCTGAATGTTTCCAAATGATGCATTTAATTTAGTTAAAAGCTGATACTGAACAGTGGAGCTGCTTACTGCATCAGTTCAGGGTCATGTTAAGATACTAATGTTGTATTTATCCAGCGTGATCAGAACATTTAACTGTACAGTTGTGGGTTTAAACATGATTAAACGTTATTTTAGATTAGTCGACTCATTTCTATACTTTGGATGTTCTTTAGATATATTATGATTCATGAGCTGTGCAAGAAAGCTTTGAATTTCATCCCTCGTCGCCACATGAGTCTATTAAAGTCTTTAATGAAAGATCAACTCAGTCTAATGCTAAAATCATGGTAAGAATATATGCTTGTTGTTTTTATAAAAATATACATATATTTCATACTCGTTTTCAAACGCTTTAGAAGTTAGAGAAAAGTTGGATAACGTTGTCAGAGCACGTGCTCACGTGCTTTCTGGCGGGATGTCGATCAAGCAAGACATATTGTGTATTATGTTTATTATGTATTCTTTAATTATTGATTTGCATGCCACTAAATGATATATAATTCATTCATAAATAAACAGGGAACATTTGTAAATCGTAGCTTATGGGACATAATTGAGAATTGATTTTGTTCTCTCCAGTCTTCTCAAGGCAAAAGTGTCCCAATTTACCTGAATCCACTCTCACACTTGGCTATAAAGCAAGTGTGCAGCTAAGATGCTTAAATAGCACCACGTATAGACTTTGCGTCCTAGTCATCTGAATTCTCGTTGCATTCAAATCACGAGCCGAAATGAGACCGAAAGCCAGGGGGCCGTCGAAGAAGCGTCAAGACGCGACACTCTTACGGATGCTTTGTTAGCAGAATGCGTTTTTTTTTTTAAAAAAAAAAAAAAAAAAGGTAGAGAAAAACACCAACGCACTGACATAAAAGTTCAGTATTCCCAGGGTAGGGCGCTTGCATGCATTGCCAGGGCTGAGGACCTGCCTCTTTATCAGCCCAATGAGCGCGGCAGAGGGGAGGCTCTTCCCACCAAACACCTCTCGTCCATCTCTCCTCACTCCTCCACTCAGCGAGCGGGCTTGCCGGAGCTCACCGACACCCTGTCAACGCCAAGCCACTAAACTGTACGGATCCTAATTGTTCCCAGCCGCGTCTGTCAACTTATTTTCTTCTTTTGCTCTTGTCCATATTCAACTGACAGAACATTGACAGAAAGACAAGTGCCAGCAGTATTGCGAAACAAGTCACGTCTTTTTTCCCCCGTTGTCTGATATTTTTTTATTTCCTCTGAATGACATGGAACGGACGTCCGGATGAGATACAGTAAGTACTAAAGACTCATTAAAAGGCGCAGGAGGGTTTTACACAGTATTTGGCGTTTGGCGGGAGACGCGTGCATTTTTGCTCGACTGAAATACTGGATGTTTCGTTTGATGCTGTTTGCGCTACAGTGATTGATCCGAGAACGAGACATATTGACAGCCTGCAGACAAACCATAAATACGCGTTGTCCATTATTTGTTTAGCATATCGTTCAGGAATGTCGTGCGTCGAATATTTGTGTTCACTTTACACAAGAACGTGGTCTGTGAACGTCTTGGTTAATCAACTTAGTCAACTCGCTGTGCCACGTATTTCTTTCCAGTGCTTCTAGAGTATCCGTTCCTGCTTTTAAGTATCGAAAGCCTGTTTTTCTTATTCATTTTAAAAAGCCACAAAGCGAGGGTAAATAGTAAGCGACTTTTCTGGTGAGGAGCTGTCCACTTACGCTGGTGCTGAAATTCGCCAGTATTTCAAGCATCGCCTTTGCTCGCCGAGTCTGTGTATGGTGTTAGAGTGCAATAAAGCTTTACTGCTCGCTGAAGTTACACTGTGGAAGGAAGATTAAGCGGTGGATGTTTTCAGTGTGTGGCTTGCATACTAGTCTACAGGGTAATTAAATTATTTTTATGCACAACTTTTTCGGGAAACAAATATGTGCTTGACTGTTGTGTACTGCATGAAAAGATGAAACATTTGAAATAATAGACAACAGTGTTCTCCAGAGGATGCTGCTTGAAACTATTCAGCCAAATAATCTGGTTTAGTAAATGCTTGTGATTGTTGTATGGTCAACCAGATGGAAAGAAGGAAAAAAAATCTGAATTGAAATCAAGTGCTTGAACAAATTGCAAAGAAAAAAAAAAGTCCATAATAGTAAAATATCTAGGTTATATTTTCTGATATAAAAATCCTTTTTTTGTCATTTTGCAAACTCTAAATTACACTGTAATGTTGTAATATGTCAAGGGCATTGAAAGCAGTTGGTTCAGGGAAATGAAATCAGCTCATGAGCATGAATAGATGAATAGATTCTTCTCTTTGTAATTTTCAAGTTTACTGCATTTATAGTCTATGCTGCAGTCCTACGTCGAAAATATGGTGTTTTTATTCTCCCTTTCAATCCTTAAAATTGTTGTAGGTCATCATGCATAACCGTATCCTTTTCTAGTTATTGATAGTAATGTTAAAAAAAGTTTTATTTTTTATTTGTTCATTGCTTTTTTAATGGATGTTAACTTAGTTGTTTTGTTGTTAAATATTGGTGCTCAGAAATATTTGTGTGCGCAAAGAATGTGGGGACAACAAACGCTGTAACCTGAACCGTAATTGGCTTTGTTGTATAGTTCCTAAACGTTTTCCAATAGCTTAAAGAAAACATATTTTCTTTTGTTGTACTGTATACTTCATCAGAAGACCAATGTGCTCTGACTTGTTTTCTAATGTCAAATCCAACTGACCTTGAGACTTCGCTCCTTAAGCTTGTCAGTTTTATTTACATGCACTTCCAGTAAGTCTGCATTTGTCTCTCTCCTCTAGATCTCTTACATTGATGAACCAACTAATGGATGTCGCATCTCGCCACGCGTCTCCCATCTCTGCGTTCTGGAGACAGATCAGAGTGCGTCCGTGACCCTCCTCGCAACATGAACTCAAGCTGGGGGATACGTAGAACAAAAGAGTAACCATTCAGCTGCCCGTCAGCTGGTCGACCCCTGACTTTTGGAGGGGAACCCAAAAAAAACAAGGCAAAGAGAAAATATCCCAGAGATGCTAAAACGAGGAGAGGAGATGCAGCGAGATCTATGGACTTCTCTCCTGCTAGTATGGATTACTTGTGTGCCGTACTCTTCCATGGCTCCGTTAAACAATCAGTCACAAAGTTTACAAACGGCATCAGCCATGATCCCGCGAAACCGGCCAAGCGAAGGACAAAGAATCCTCAGTCGTGCCAAGAGAGGATGGGTTTGGAATCAAATGTTTGTGTTGGAGGAGTTCTCTGGACCTGATCCAATTCTGGTTGGCAGGGTGAGTAGTCTAATTGTCGGCTGAATATTAAGCTTACTTATCATGTGGAAACATTAATTCTGCTGCCTCAATGCCTTTTCGTTTGACATTTTGTGAAGGAGCAATAATTGCCGTGAAGAAGAGGGCAAGGTTGGCATCGCTGACTCTCGCACAGTTTCCATCTTTAACAGTTCAATTAGGCCGAGGAAAAATACAGCTCTGGATGCTAATTTATGCATGGTGTTGCATTTCACAGGCTTTGGGAATCTTCGGCAGCGAATGTAGTATGAAGGGAAACTCAAAATGAATTATACAGGTGTCGTGTGCAGTATGCCCCGTGCACATGTGTTTATGAAGAGAGCTGAGGTGATATGGAGATAATTACGGGATAGGAGAGTGACCTGGCACTGGACCTGTGCAGAGAGCTCTACGTCCTGAGAGGACTATAGTATGAGCAGGCCAAAGCAGCTTGTTCACAGATCACTGCAAGCGTGAACCTCGGGAGCCCAACCTGGCACTATGCTTGTCCACCCGCTAGCACTTTACCGTCGCCAACAAGACATGCTTGTTTATTTATTTATTTTTTCCTTCAAACAAGGTTAAACTTCCTTACTTATTTAGAATAAATAATATCTCACAACCTTTCCTGAGCAACATTTTTTTAATAGGTTAATTTGACCTTTTATAGCATTTGTTATTAATAGAAATACAAATCTGTATATTTTGTAAAAGCTAAAAAATATACAGATTTTTTCTTTACTCCCTTTCCTTTTTCCTACTTAACATTTCTTTCTTTCTTGATCTGTTTTTTCCCCCCCAACAAATTAGAAGGTTTTACTGTAAAGTCACTTTAGCTTCACTGCACTGACTGAACACTATCTTCACCATCAGTGAGGTGGAAAATGCCATCCTTTGTGTGTCCAAAATTTGGCAGGGTCTCGGCTAATTAAGGCCTCTCACTTGAATTCTCCACTGTTTCTGCTTGCCTCCTCCCGTCACTTGGGCATGTGAATAAAACATGTGCTCTCATGTGGCCTTTACACCTGTGTTTTCCCAATATCGGCATGACACAAAAAAGTCCTTAAGAGCGGCATCAATTTTTCAAGAGCTGCAATTAAACAGCCTTTGTTGGATTCTGCCGTAGCTTTTGATCAGCAGAAATGCATAAACAAACACAACAAATGGGCTCCCTGTGATGATCTCCAAGGTAGAAGGGCAAATGAGTATGACGCTTTCAGGCTGACATATTCACAGTGCTATAGGGCTCTCTGTGCGTGATGGAGACAGCTGGGAGCGCTCAGACGGTGATGTGCCATTCTGCTCCTCTCTAATGTGTTGTGCTTTATTTAACGTCATGAAGTATTTGTGCCGGTGGAGCAGAATGATTGTCTGTAGGAGGACAATGGATGGAAGAGTGGAGGTGAATGGGTGGACGTGTGGGGTACGGACTGCACTGGGCTTCCTTGGTAGACCAGCATTGATTGAGCTTCAATTTTCTGCCTTTTTTTATCAAACCGCAAGGTTAAGTGTTCATGAGCATGGCTTGCAGAGCTCAGATAAGTTCCATGTTGCAGCGAGATAGGAAGCCATGCTGTTGGAAGAGATTGAACACACCACTCCTCTCTCCCTCTCTTTTTCACCGCCTCACTCCATCACCTAAGATCTGCAGTCCTCCCTCACTCTGTCTCTCTAATTAAAAAATGAATCAAATAAAGAGTGGGAGGTGTGTGATTCAAATGGGTCATTCAAATCAGCATGTTTTTTTTTTTTTTCTTCTTTTCCCTTTTCCTGCCATCTCTGCCAGGCATGTGGTTGTGGGCTGATTATCGAGGAACCTCAGGCCGAGATTACACTCATTTCATCCTTTAGCTTTTATTACGTGCCGGTCTGATGTTTAATTATACACCCGGCTCCTGTCTTGTCAGTGCCCGAACTCCCCTTGAGCACCAGCTGCCAGTCGGAGGAGACGATTAGCATACGTGTAGAAGTGGGCATGGCAGGGCTAAGAGAGACAGCAGAGAGAGAGCGACTGAGGAAGGGAGCTGAAGAGTTAGCTACGGTACATGACAGCAGCCGTCTCGAGGTTTCACGTGGCTTTGTGGTCTCGGTGGTCTCAGTGGTCTGACTCACTGGGCTGGTTCTGAAAGGTGCGTCAAACACGACATCCTATGCGCTTCTTTGACAAGACTGAGCTTGTTTTAGATGGTTGTGGAGTTATAGGGGAGGCCAGGGCTAGTTGTCACACTTTTTACTCTAGTGAGTATTTCTAAGGGTCGGTTTTGGTTTGAAAGTCAATTTCTGTGTAGACGCATGCAATACTGTTCAAAGGTTTAGGGTCGGTAAGATTTTTTAATAATTCTGGAAAAAAGCTTAAAAAATCTGCAGCTATTTGTTAAAAAAATACAGTAAAATATTGTGAAATTTTTGTTAAAATAAATTGTGAGTGTTTTCTGTATTAATATATTTTATAATTTAATTTATTCTTCTGTTGGCAAAGCTGAATTTTAAGCAGACATTACTCCAGTCTTCAAAAATCATTCTAATATATATATATATATATATATATATGTTTAGTATATGTATATATATATATATATATATATATATAGTCTTTTACATTTGATCAATTAACTGTGTCCTTGCTGAATAAAAGTACTGATTTAAAAATGACCTATATAAATAATATGGTATTGTGAAAAAAATCGTATGTGAGCCTGGACCACAAAACCAGTCATAAAGCGTAAATTTTTTCATGAATAAATGAATAAATAAGCTGTATGGTTTGTTAGGAAGGGACAATATTTGGCCGAGATACAACTATTTGAAAATCTGGAATCTGAGGGTGCAAACAAATCAAAATATTGAGAAAATTGCCTTTAAAGTTGTCCAAATGAAGCTCTTAGCAATGCATATTACTAATCAAAAAAATTAGGTTTTGATATATTTTTGGTTGGAAATTTACAAAATATCTTTATGGAACATGATCTTTACTTAATATCCTAATGATTTTTGGCATAAAAGAAAGATTGATCATTTTGACCCATACAATGTATTTTTGGCTATTGCTACAAATATACCCATGCTACTTAAGACTGGTTTTGTGGTCCAGGGTCACATATAGACAGTTTGTGTATAAAGACAAAGCAGAGAATTTATATTCTCCGTCATCTCCATTCATTTGGAGCAATGAATAATGGATTTGTGCTTCTACCATCTAATCGTGGATACAAGGTTCCAAGATTGAATCAAGTAAAATTAAAACATTCTTTTGTATATCAGGCTCCTAAAGAAGGTACACGAAAAATATAAACTTGAGGATTTTTTTTTTTTTTTAATTAAATAGATTTTTCTATCTACTGTGTCTGTTTATTGTAAAATGTTATATTTTGTTTGTAAATATTTAGTGTGCAAGAAACATACTGTTATGCAAGAAAAACCAGACAATAACAGTTGTCAGCAGACAATATCTATCTATCTATCTATCTATCTAGCTGTCTGTCTATCTGTCTATATGTCTCTCTCTCTCTCTCTCTCTCTCTCTCTCTCTCTCTCTCTCTCTCTCTCTCTCTCTCTCTCTCTCTCTCTCTCTCTCTCTATATATATATATATATATATATATATATATAAAGACAAAGATAAAATATAGTTAATTTATAACACATTGCTTGGTATGTAAAACTAGCACAACAACCTAGATTTTACAGCAAAAGGAAAAAGATATGTTTAGCCATCCAAAAATAATAATTAAAAAATACAAATACAAATACAAAATTCATTTTATTTAAAACACACATGACAGCTTGCCCTGAACTCATATGGCGGAAAATAATAAATATATAAAGAGTTCGGATGCAAAACCAGCTAAATCCATCTGACGTCTTTCTTTAAAAAATGCATTTTTATCAGGCTCAGATGTATAGGTTTCTATGTAAGCACCAGTACTTCTGATTGGTCTGAGGCTGGTATTTTAGCAAGTTTGAAGAAAAAGTATTTGATGGACGTATGATATGTGTCGAGAGCATTCACTCAGTATCATTATCTCATTTTTGACCGAGATGACTTTTAGCTGGTTTTGCATCTGAACTCTTCAAATAAATAAATACACTTGTCCTGGGAACCTTTTGTTGCTCTTGACTTTTATTATATTGTTGACTCTTGCCTGAACTCATTGACTCTTGCCTGGTTTTATTTTGTTACCTAGTTTACCCAAATATTTTTTAGTTTGGAGGATAAAATTTGAAATTTTTGACAGTTGGTTATTAAACCCGCATACAAAACAGCTGCTATAGAAGAAGAAAATAAAAAAAAAAAAAAAAAAACATGTAATTGGACTATTCAGTTAGAACCTTACTGAGAAATACCACTGCGCCCCTGTTTCTCGTATGATGCATTCTCACAAATATTTTTTGCTATGAGTTTTGCATCCATTAGCTTTTACCACAGATAAATTATGTATCCATGAATGGTGTTTGGACTTGCCACCAAAATGACCACAGTGTACGACTTCATCGCTTAACTCTAAATCCATTGCTGGTGAACATCCCCAATATGTGAACTGAACATGGGATTTCTAACTAAGTACTAGTTGTATTCAATTTAGGTGCATTATATTTTTATATAACACTCATAACACTGAGGTGGCAGAAAAGAACAAACTGTAGTCTTTTCCAACAAAGAGCGATTTGGATGTGTTTACTTAAAGCATTGTCAGCTTTATTACAACATATGTCAATTAGATTCTGTCTCGTACATTGCTTTGTTCCCCTTCTTTTGGCTGGAGCGTGTTGTGACGCCTAATCACAATGGACATCATTCTTCTCTTTGGAGTGCAGATGTACTCTGCACAAATTAATAGCACTGCTGTGTGATGCCTTTTCTTACCATAATGTGCTCTTATCTCTGATGGGATTATGTGTGTTTGTAGCAAAAAGAGAATTGGATAATACGTGATTCATATTTAGCAATCCGAGCTAAATAACAAGATCACTGGAAGTGTCAGTTTGAATACAAGAGAATGGCATTGATTATTTATTCACAAAAGAAAATGGATACGTGTCTGTGGACATTTGTTTGCCTTACAGGGGGCATGACAACACTTGATAGATAGTGCGTGTGAGCTGGAAAGCCATCAGCCAGACTGTGAATGCCTCCCTGTTTCTTTTATTATGGAAACACTTTTTCTTTCTCTACATTAAGAAATTATGTTTTGCTCAAGCAAACACTAGTTGATTTGACGCATGTCTCCTTTATGCTGATGTCCAGTGTACTGTGAAGCTGATTTCAGCATTAAAGCCAGAATAACTGCTCATTCTATGCTTTTGGAACATATTTTTTTAAGGGGGAGGGGAGGAAATTAAAGGGACATTTACCAGCACAGATCTGGCCTACATAAAGGCATGACTCCATTTTGGGTTTAAACCCATATCATTATCTCTCATTTTTCCATTCAACACAAATTAAGCAATAATGCATCCATGTAAATAAGCGTGCGGGCTCAGTATTATTCTCTAACGCTTCATTAAATGCGAGCCTACAACTTAACCTTGAAATATTCATTATGTTATTATTAATTACATTACAATATTAAATATGAATAACTTTGCTATCAAATATTAATTAGTAGCGCTCTGTCATTTTGTAATGAAAGCCAGAGTGGATTAGTTTCACTGAGCACAATGACTGAAGCTGAGAAGGGATATAAATCTAACGTCGGTCGGGCGTTAAAGCTACACTGCTCTAATTCCGAAATAAAATAGCCCATTTTACAGTCGAGGGATGTTGTGGAAATGCTGGTGTCTAAAAACGCTTTAGTGGCATTTGGAAGTGTGCCCTATAGCTAAGGGGAAAAGAAAAATATTGTGACAGTTAGAATGTAAGAAGCAGTGAATCCCTGAAACGGACAATCGATTCATGTTCTCGTGCTGCCTGTGATGGGATTTGCTGTTAACTGCCACTTTGTTTGTTTTTTTTTGTTTTTTTTTTTGCTACCATGACACATTGCTGGAAATCCACTGAAACGGTCCCAACTAGTCTACCGAGGAAGCGTTTGGAGTAACAAAACCTCTAGGAGAAAGTATCTTTGTGGAAGACAATATCACGATGATTGTTCCAGAGGATTTCTGGGTTGATCACAACAAGCACAACCTTTTATATTACTACTATCATAATGTATGCACACAATAAGCAGTTGTGTTTTTCAGTCGCTCCTGGTCACGGTCTGTACTGAGTGATGCGAGCTAGACCACAGAGCAGTACTTGCCCTGTTCAACCTTCTTGACACTTCATGAATTATCTATATTCCTCCCACTGATCCACTCTGGAGAGTAACAGCTCTAACTCTCAGCTGTTTTGCTACGTGTTTCTGTTGCTCTGAAAAACGCTACAGCTTATCACTTTCAGGTAACTAAACCTGCTTACCAGTCGGCTAGCCGCAGACTGCATGCCTACGAACCACCCACAGACAGCGCATTAACCGTCTGATGCGTGTTGCATACAAATCTGAAAAGCACTTTATCAATCTAATAAATTCTAACCTGATTGGCTGATTTTACATAGCTTCTAAGATAAAGGTCACGGAGGTGCATGCTTTTAATCAGTTCTTCTGGGAACAAATACATACAGATACAGCAAGTGCCTTTGAAGATGAAATATTCTCTGGATTTGCTTGTTTGAAACTTTGAAAGTTTCGTGTAGGGCAATTTAAATAGATGCCAACATGTAAAACTATCTATTTTGGTTTGTTTTATCATGTAGTATGCGAAATACATTTTCTATCGAATGAAATACTGCCTAGTGTGTGAATTTTATCCACCTTATTCCTAAATGCGAAAGGATGGGGAAATAACGAGAAGAATAACAATGTGCAGTAAACAGTAAAACTGTTTGCATTACAAACCAGTGTATTCATAATTATGATAATACACTAAAATAATGTGGTATGACAGAACAATTTGCAGTATCAAGCAGCAAAACTAAAAGTTTTGTACTGCAAAAAATAGTTGTACAAATAAAATGTACAAATTTACAAATATATATGTGAAGAATAAGATGGATATTTTGTCAGCTCTCATTCTAAAGTGTCCAGCATTCCACACTTTTTTTTTTTTTTTTTTTTCAGTTAATTCATTTTATTTCAAATAAATAAATACTGGATCAAATAGTTAAGTATAAGCATGAGAACTGTGATGAACCTATAATCTTCAGTCATGTTCAGTATACTCTCTTTTTTCCTGTTTTGAGTGTTTTCTGCACAGTCATTTGCAAAGAATGGCACAGCACTACATCTTTTTTTTCTTTCTTTTTTTTTTTTTTTTTTATAGATAGCTTTTACTGTCTAAGTGGGTGGTTCTTGGCCAAAATAAGCTGCTGTATGATTAGTCAAAGGTCTGACTAACTTCCTCTTCCTTTTTTTTTTTTTTTTTCTTTTTTTTTTTTTGTATGTGCGTGTGTGTGTTATTAGAAAAGAAAAGAAAACAAAACAAAACAAAAGAAACAATTTTTTCCCCATACCCAACATTTTTCAAAATACATTATGTTCCATAGTATAAATTCTTACAGGTTAGAAACTACATGAGGATAAGTAAATGATAACATGGTTTCCATTTTCGCCGTCTAAAATGATGGTCGTCTAAAACGATGCCTTTTTTATCATGTCAAAATGCTCTGTTCACAGTGACCTGTTTAGGTGCATGTCTCTTTAAATGATAATGAGCTACTGCTCACCCCACCCCTCTCTTCCATTTGTTGTGTATTCGGTGGAGTTACCATCAAAACCAAAACTAATCTACTCCGTTAACTTTTACATTCAACAAATTGCGTTGCGTACAAGACACTGTTGTTGCTACAGCTGCTGGAGTGCGGAGAAAATGACAGACAGCATACAACTGGCTGAGGGTGAAAATATGCTAATATGGAACAGTCCGTCAGCGGACGTGGGCGGTGCCTGAACAGAATGACACCATAGTGCTCATGAAATCAAAACGGGTTGATAATTGAGACTGTTTAGGTTTCTTAGGGATTAAAAAAATAAATGAATGGATATTTATCATTGTAGAGTGGTTGTGTCCACACATTGCTAAGACACATTTATATGCAAACACCTTGTAAAAGTGAATTTTGCATCCGATGTCCCCTTTAAGAATGTGATGCATAAGTATTTGTACTTGCCTGCAAATAGGTCTTTAGCTTTTGTCTGATTCACATAATTACGTACGTAACAAGATTATAACAATTGTGTCCAGGGTAATGCTGTGTTCACGTATGATCCGGTCCTTCAATTCCATCACACGCTTATGGTGCGTCATACAGCTTGATTCCTTGCTGTTATCGGACGAGGGGCTTTTTAGCAGATCAAAGGTCCACCTTTTGATCCCCTCACGATTTACCCCTGCCAACGCACACTCTGATCCGAGACGGTCTTGTGCATTAATCTGCATTTACTCAGGTTAGGAGAGAGGCAGTACAGGTTCTAATGGATATCGAGCAGTTGCGTGTGATTGAAGGGCCGCCGAGTGGGCACTAACGAGGGTATTAGTGGACTTATCACTAACCAAAGTAATGAGATGCTGATGATCACCACTGGCCACTGCATCCATCTGCAGCTCCTACTCTGACCTGTGATTGGGATTGTGCCACTGGTGATGCAGAAGGAGAAATGAATGAACTGTCGTCTTTTTTGAACTTACATTAACATTTTTATGGTTAGGGCTGGCAAAGACAGAACAGCAAATGACAATGTCATCTCATTAGTAATTGCAGGTGTGCTTGCATAGACACTGAAATAATTATGAAGTGTCTATTTACACTAAATGCAAATAGCCTGTCTTGTTGGAGAAGGCTATACATACAAACTCCACCTACCAATGTGTGGCTGGGCTAGACAACGTTACAAAAGATGCCTGCTAAACAGCAGCTCCAGTGGGCTAGAGCACATAGCAGTGACGTTTTGACACGGAAAGGCATTTATTTTCAATAAAATTAAGGAAATAATTGAAAAGTGTGAAAAATAAAGTGCCTTACGGGTGTTTATCAGTTAGAGGTAGGGGTAGGTGTAGGGAGGGCTTTATTGTCTTAGCCTCAGACATCACGCTAACAGAACGTTGGCTAAATGTCTGATGCATAAGGCACACTTAGCTGAAAACACTTCAGGAGTTTCAAAGTCATCATCGGATTGGTTAGATTATACAGGATTTCCTTGAGACGCGTACATCGCGTTCTTTGATGTTCTACCTGAAAGCAAAAATGCCGTTTTTTTACAAATAATAATTTAAATTTTACAAAAAATAACTAATTTAAAATCTAAATAAAGCACAAAAATGTAGTAATACTATATTGTGACAGCTTGTTGTCAATGCATTTATTGTCAATCTATGGTTCAAAAGTTTGGTGTTTGAAAGATTTTTTTGTTTGTTTTGCTTTTTTTTTTTTTTTTGGAAAAAAGTCACCAAAGATGGATTTATTTGGTCAGCATATGCTTTAAAACATTATTAATACAATTTAAAATACATGTTACTCATTTATATTTTATTTTTTTTTTAAATATAAATTGTTACTGTGATGGCAAATCAGAATTTTTACCAGCAGCTATTCAAAATGCAAATCATGTTGATTTAGGGGCCGTTCACATGTTGCGCCTAAAAACGCGTGAAAAACGCTAGGCGTGCCGCTTTCTCCTTTCCAAAGCACTCTGTAGCTTGAGCTCCCGTGGCTAAGCAATCATGACCTGCACTCTCAATGAAGACGCGAAAGTTTCAGCAAAGGACAAACAGATTTCCAGCACTAAAAATCGCTTGCTGTAGCTCTGCTACTAAATTAATTTAAATATGGCTATCCCTGTACAATTGTTATCAGCTGTTTCTCCATCTCGGCTGAGCTTTCAATGTTGTTATGGGAAAAGATGAAGCTAATTGGCTGGTTCTTATCACATGACCCGCGATGCACTTGCGGCATTCTGAAGAGTTTAGATGTTTTTGGCTGCGTCCGAAAGCTCTTGGAGGCAGCATTCCAGGGCAGGAAGGCATCAAGGCACATCCGAATTCAAATTATGCTTTATTTCCTGTCTCCGGAGGTACCTTCTTCTGATTGAATTGTGAAGGCAGCATAGATGTATCCTTCACTGCCTTCAGTTTCCCACAATCCTGTGCGTGTGCGTATATATACATATATCTTTATTTATATATAGGCTATATAAATAAAGATATTCTGGTGAAATTAGACTTGTTACTTTATATAATAAATGAGATCTTGACCATGATATACTTTATGAATTGTAATAGTGCAAAAGCATAATAAATAATATTGTTTGTAATAATAGTATTTAATTTAATTTAAATGCTACCATATACAGCCACAGACGTGCCAGGAAAAACCGAGTGCGTCGCTTCCGTTACGAGTGCAGCCACGCCCCTACATTTGAAATAACGAATTTGAGTACACAAAAGACGCAATATGTGAACGGCCCCTTAGTGTGCAACAAACATTTCTATTTTTTATGAATGCTGGAACCAGTTGTGTTGCTTAATATGTTTTCTTTTTTTTGTAGAAACTGCGACACTTTTTAAAAATAATTATTTTATGAATAGAACAGCTTTTTTGAAGTAGAAGTATTTTGTAACATTATAAATGTCTTTACTGTCACCTTTGCAGAATAAAAGTATTAATTAATTCTTTAAAGAGGTCATTGGATGCAAACTTCACTTTTTCATCTTGTTTGAACATTAATGTGTGTTGGCAGTGTATGTACTAATCTACCCTATAATGATAAAAATCCATGCAGTGGTTTTTAATTAATCTGTAAAAATAATATCCCCTTTTTCAAATCGAGCCATTCTCAGATGCCTGTCATTGTGGTGTCACACCGACAGAGGCTGATCCCACGATAGTTGATTGACATGAGCTCTTACCTCAGATCAGCTGTAACAGACCGCCCTCTTTGTTTCAATGCTGGAGCAGGGATGTAAGTTAGACAAGAATATCTCTGATTGAGCGACTGAGGTGTTGTGTTGCTGGATGTAATAATGAACATAGTGGTCATCATTTACTCCGCTGAAGATGCAGTAGATTACATTTGTTTGTGAATGGAATGCGCCTCCCGATCAACATATATCCGTCTATGTTCACGCGAATCATTCGTGATCCAGCTTCACTTACAGCAGAAATGATTATAAGGGTTTTTTTTTTATGAATCTTTGCAATCGGCTAAACGCGGCTAAAGTAAACAGGCTTGTCTCTCCACAGGGAGAAGAGAGGGGCGGGGCGAGCAGAGCTCATTTGCATTTAAAGCAGCCTCAATCAGAATGAGATGATTTTTGCAGAGCTCATTTTGACAAGGTAAAAAGGGTGTTGCTTTACACAACCATTGAGAATTTTTAACCAAAGTATAGATTTTTCCTTAAGACCCTAAATAATCATATCAACTTGTGGAAAATGGGCATCCGATGACCCCTTTAAAAAAAAACATAGTGACACTAAACTTTATAAAATATAAAGATTTCTTCAGTACTTTGCTTTAGTAATTTTAAATGCTGTCAATATGTCCACATTGTCAATTTCAGTGTTTCAGTATATTATTATAATTAAAGATAGATTGCACCCAGTACATTTTTATGGCATACTGTTTCATAATGTACTACAGTATTGAGGTGCAAATATCTTCCACTTGCACTAAGTAGTATAAATAGCATCTAACTGATATTATTGCAAAGAAAATACTGCTATTGCTAATTGCACTTTGTGTAGATAGCATTTATTGCTAAGAAACATACTGGGACCAAACTATCGAATAGTAGTATAAATAAACTATGAAAATTTATTCAGCACTCTACTCCAGCACTAAATGCTGCCAGTATATTCAAATGTAAAAAAAAAAAATGTGTGTTTTAAATGTTGTGTACAAATACCTGCAAATACTTAGGGGCAACAGAATTGGACAATGATGAAATAAAAATCTAGACACAAATCTATATGGCTTTCATGAGCTCATCCGCTGTCCGATAACTCCAACTTTTGCTCTTTCGCTGTTATCATCATGAAGTGGTGGTGGTGGTAGCACTGCAAGATTAACAGTAAGCATCCCAAAGAATCCTCCAGTGCAAGTCAGTGCCCCTCTCATTCTCATTGCCTCACCATTAAATTCAGCACTCTTTGTTCCTTTCTTTCTATTTCATGCCTCCTATTCAGTGTGTTATTTCAGCCAAGAGCTGTGGGTCATGCAGGCCTTTAAAGCCATTATATCATTGCTAGGTGAGCACAGTCTGTTGTCTCTCTGTCTGTCTCGGTGTCTCTCTCTCTCTCCACACAGTGCTGTAATAAAACACCAAGACTCTGCACAGCGTCCAGCTGAGCTGTGGGATCACATTAACACCTCTCGGACCAGCCGGACAGCTTGTCTATAGCTCCGTGTTGTTGTCTCTGTCCCCATTAACAAGGTCTGCCAGTGTGTGTGTGTGTGTGTGTGTGTGTGTATGTGTGTGTGATTGCTACATGTGTGTAGAGAGTCTTAACTTGACAGAAGAACATTTCGCGAGCGACGCATATTTCCATTACAACACCAGGGTCACGGTACAACCGCAATTACAGACAAAAGCCCTGCTCCATCTGCCTTTCACCAGGTGCTCTTGAATCATTAAATATGTATACAGCCCAGCATTTAAATAAATAACTGCTGGCATTTTATTTCTCACTCTGATCGCCATGTCTTAATACCCCTTGCAGCATCTCTCCTCTCATTTTTTCACACACACATACACACATAGAAAAACACATGATATACTGCTCCAGCAGGCGTAATGAGCCAGTGTGGCAGAGGTGTGACAACAGCAGTGCACCTTTGCAGTGACTTATAGGGTCTGGTCGCAGCGAGAGTTGTTTGAGGTGTAAATCCCACATCCCTCGGTGGTAACAAGAACACAAACAAACACAGGCACACTTTGTCCCTGTGCTCTGAATCCTCTGCCGAAGTGACACCGGGATGAGGAATCTGCATGCGGTCCTCATCCGTCCTGCTTGGAGCGTTATGGGAATCCAGAATGAATGCTATATAAACGTTTTCACGTGGCGTGGATGAGGCAGGAGCGAGCGCGGTCCTGTAGTCACGCCAGTGAGGAAGAGAGAGATTACATTGGCAGAAAAAAGCCAGACGCAACCAACTGTACACGGAGACAATTTCATTCACGCTGTCAGGTAATGGCAGCACAGTACTGAATATCCACAGCCATCTTTTCTGCTCATCTCTGTTCATTAAGTGAAAAGATATCATCTGTACAAAGGCCGCCCACCTCGGTTCTTACAGGCGAGGAAGAAAATCCATACATCGACAAACCTTTTATAACCGTCTTTCTCTGTGGGCCAGATAGTCACATGCCTTTTGAGCCTTCGCTGTAACCTCAGAGGCCGTGGTGTATTCTATCTCATTTCTGCTGTTTGATTAAATTTGAGCATGCTCAGGTTTGAACAAAACAGCTTAGGTCAAGTATTATAGCTTTCTTTAGAGGAGATGGGAGACACTGATCGTGCTCTGGCCTTGAATAGGATGGTAGAGATGGCGTGTATACACCTGGGTACTTCACATACCTGATGCTACCTTTGTTTGCCAGCCGTCTCTGGGTTTTGGCTGTTGAGAGAACTTGTGGAGGTGGTGCATGTAGCTGCTAAATGAAGGCTTTTGGCAGTGAGCCTTGAACTCTGCGTGGACTAATCACTGGAATTAAGCAGTTAACCTTTACTGTGTCGCCTGGGCTCAATCTTTCACTGCTAAAGCGTGTTATATGGCCCTTTCACTCAGCGCCGCGAGAGCCTCTGAATCACACTGTGTATACTGTAGACAACACGCTATACAAACTGTGACTAGAGGTATCAAGAGTGATTATTTATTTAGTTAGTTCTTATTCATTTATTTCCCTGTTTACCTTAAGAAGTCATTGCTGGAATGAGCATTTCCAATGCCTGTACTGCTGCTGCATAGCAGCGTTTTTGTCAGTGGTAGTAGACACAAATATGTTTGTTGTCTCATTTTTTGATAGCAAAGAAGCAGGATGATAATGATTTTAATTAAATAAAATATTTGGATTGGATTGAGCTGAATGCACCAAAACGTTGAATTTGAGTTAAGTACTAATCAGAATATGTAACTAATGCAATGAATATGTTGTTGCATGTGATACAGAAACAATCACTGAAAAAACATAATTTAAAAGTATTTGATATTTATATAGAATTTTTTTTTAATCGGATTTTTAATGCTTTTAAATGTCGCTTATGTTCACCAAAGCTGCATTTATTTAACCAAACATTGAAAATATTGTAATATGTTATATTTGAAATATTTATGGTTAACCTGAATTTTCAGCAGCCTTTGCTTCAGCCTTCATTGTCACATGATCTTTCAGAAATCATTCTTATATGCTAATTTGGTGCTCAATAAACTATTATTATTATTATTATTATTATTATTAGCAATATTTGCTAAAGTATAGTTGCATTTGATTTAAGTACTAATCAGAATATGTAACTAATGTAATGAATATGTTGCATGTGATATTTTCCTAAACAGAATAAGCAAATTACTGAAAAGGTATAGTACCATTCAAAAGTATTTTATATTTATATTGATTGAACTGATTTTTAATGCTTATTATTATTAACAATGTTTGTACATTTAAAAAAAGGTAAGCTTGATCTGTTACAGCTCATTATTTTCTACCAAAATGTTATTTTCATCTACTAAAATGAAATAATATTTTGTCAAAATAAATTAGACTGTAATTAATACTTGTGACTACATTTTAAGAGGTTTTTTCATTAAGAGACAAACACTAAAAAAAAAAAAAAAAAAAAAAAAAAAAAAAAAAAGATTATAGCTCTAATTTTCAAATTTCAATTAATTGTCTATTTGTATTATTTTATTTAAATTATTATTATTTTTTTTTATTTGGTCTGAGTTATGGTGGATTATATCTGACCGTAAGAAAGCCGACTTTGCTGATGAATTTGCTTACTTGCTGAGAGACTTGATGCAAGAGCACGTGGTGTAGTTTAAGCTCTGGCAGCTAGGCTAATTTCTCCATCATTTTGGATTGCAATTATTCAATCCTGATTACTTAAACACTTGATTATAATTATTTAAACCTTCTAATTGCTCACTGGTATAGTCATTGTGGGCTGCTAAGTCATCATCCAGTGAGTCAGTGGATGCTTGGCAGGGCTAAGCAGCTCGCTTCTGCAGACGGCACCCTGCGTCAGGGGAACTGCAGGCAGAAGAGCTTATCCCAGGCTCCCTCAACCCATGAAAGCCTAGGAGCCAAACTGGGAGGATAGAGTAATCTTGTCGAGAATGGATGTCGCTATTGTGCTTTTTGATGTGTAGTTGGCGGCGTGGTTAACTGGGAGCAACCGTGGGCAGGCGAGGTGTAGACAATGAGAGCGGGTGGGAGGAAAGGCCTATTTCGAGATCTTAAAGAACAGCCACCATTCACTGTTGCCTTCTGCCCGAGCTCCAAAATGACAACAAAAGAGGAAGTAAACCCCTGCTTCCGGTGCATTCTGCCATTGTGGTGTCCGTTGCTGCTTGGCAGCCATTTTGAGAAGAACAAAAAGTAACCATGGTGAATCGATTGCCCCGGTTGTCTCAGTGACACACCTGTGAGATTGTCTGGGAGCCAGCGAAGTGTGGCACTGACCTTTATTGCAAATGAACTATTTTTGTTTAATGATACTGCTTGAGAGAGTTAGAAAATAATAGAATAACCCAGAGAGAGAGCAAAGACCTTGTGCGACGCTCTTGTGCACGTGAATCGATAATCAGCGCTGGAGCATGTGATGCATTGTTTCACGCCATTGTGATTCTGTGTAAATACATTTCGGCCACCTTTGTGCAGCATTAGAAAGTCTGTGTAAACACACAGTATTTGCCTACTTTGATGCCGGTTTTACAGTATATGTAGATCAATACTTCTTAACCAGGGGGTCGGGACCCACTAGGAGGCTTTAGAAAACTGTCCAAGGGTGTTTCAAGATGATGTTAAACACTGAAAAAAAATGTAGTGTGGAAACTCAGTTTCTACTAAATAAATAAATAAAATAAAATAAAGTTGAATTAAACATGAACTTTTTAAGTAAAAAGAACTGAAACATTTATGTATTTATTTATTTATTTATTTATTTAAAATTAATTAAAGTCCTAAAACGCTATGGCCATTTTATTTATTGATCAATATTCAAATATTTATTTATTATTTATTTATGTTTTCTAGTATAAATATCTAAAAAAAAAAAAAAAAAATTGCATGCATTTACTTGACACGCAAAATGACTTAAAATATTATGCCTTATTTTAGGGAAGAAAAATCTATATTGAAATAGTTTTATTAAAATGTCGCTTAACCTTTTTTTCTTTCTTTCCATATTTTATTTTATACATTAATTTTATCCATAAAAATTAAAATAATTTTTAAAGCAAAACTAGGGCTATATATATTGTGGTGGACAATGAGAACCTTTTGAGAGTCAAAAAGTCTGAGAACCATTGATTTTTTTTTTTTTTTTAATTGTTTATTTTATTTTTTTTTTTTTTACCATAAAATAGTGTCATAACGACACATAAAAGCAGACAGAACACCATTACACACACGTACACACGATCGCTCACCCACATATCACTCGCAAATGACTTTTCTCACATCTCCATCTCGACAATGTCCAAACATGATCCATTCTAGTCCAGACATCCTAAAAATGCTGATTATATCCAACAAAACGAAGCAAATCTTGTCACATGCTCTGTTGTAATGATACAGGGTTTTAACATGCTAATGCGCTGGGTGGGTTTTGCAGACAACATTTCATCTAATTTCAATTCCTCCTTTCCTCTTCTTGGCATTGAGGGGTTGCATGAAAAATTCAAGCCGTTATAATATGAGATCCAGATGAATCATGAATCCTTAATGGCTATCAGGCCTGTATAGGCTGGCCTCTGGAATTACACTCAAAGAATGATGACTTTTTTTGTACTGGGCCAGTTGCCTGTGTCTTTGTGTATATATGTGTGTGTGTGTGTGTGTGTGAGGAATAGAAGAAGAGCCTGGTTCTTCTCATACAGGTGTGAGCTTACACCTGCATGCTATGAAGGAAAAAGAGACATAAGAAGTGAGAAAAGGATTGGAGACACGCTACTCCACACATACTGGTTTGTGTCTTAAAGTTTATTAGCTTGTGCTGATGGAATGGACGTGTATGGTGGTGTGAAGAGGAAAGGAAATAAATAAAGGAAATAAAGGAAATGTGTTCTCTCCCTCTCTCTCACCTCCTACACTAATGCGTCAAAAAAAGAGAGATGTCTAAATCATTAGTATCTATAATTACTATTATTTAAGGCTTTCTAAGAATCACATTCGCTATTGAGTTGCCAAATTGATTGGTTGCAACATGTTAGGAAAATGGTTTTCTACAAGAACACACACATACACAAACGGTGTTGAGACACATTGTGCCATTTCTCCAGATGGTGATTTCCTCAAAGTGTTAGAGAGCTATCGGCATTTTCAAAATGATATCGGATATCTGTTGTGTGTCCTTGCTACAGGACATTCATATGTGTTCAGAGTGAACACTGGTTTTTTGACTGGCTTTCTTTTTTATTGCAGCACGCTCTCAGGCAAACACAAGCACATACGTAAAGCCTGACGTGCAATCACACAGGAACATGAACACATAAGCGGAGACAGACGGTGCCGGAAATTCTTGGCCAATAACAGATCCGTGATGTCATGCCAGACATTACAGGTGCGCACATTACAAATGCAAGGTCACTGTTGTGCTGCCGCTGTGTATTTTTATCTCCGTTGAGGAAGCTGAAAACATGTCAGGTAGCTTTTCTCGTGCTCGCCTAGCTTTATGGCTCAATATTTTCCTGAATCCCGAAACGAAGCACACTTAGTCAAAGGGGATGACCAGGCTAGCCAATTGCACTCCTGCGGATCGATGCAATCTCACATTGCCATGTTTCAGCCCATTTGTCTGTGTCTCCAAGATACTTTTCTAAACGTTCCAGGGCACGTTTCTTCAGTTCAAGAAGGCATTCCGGTGTCAGTGTGCTGTTGTTTTTTTCTGCAATGAAACGGTAATGCAAGTTTTGCTTATCAGTCGGTTGTGGACATGTGCCGTGTCTGCTGCCAGGAATCTATCTCGGAGACGGCCCGCCCATGCGCGTGACCTTTCTCTTTTGTTAACGCGTAGTGTTTTCATAAATACCGTGCTGATATCGCGGGCTTGATAATTACTGCGCTCCTGCACACCCGGCCTCTTTATTAGTTTCCTGACAATGGGCTGTCTCGTCAGCTACACCGCTGCAGGGCCAAGAAAACTTACTCCCCCTGCCTCTCTCGTTCGTGACCTGAAATGAATCAGATGATCGCTGACGCCCCCTTGACATCTGAATATTGGTAATAAAGCGAGGAACACATGATTTAAATTCACTCACAGAGCTTAGTTTGAAAAACATCATTTTTTAAGTAACAGCAGACATTATAAGCAGGTCATACTGATTTGCCATGCGCATACACACATTTGTGTATAAAGCTTGTGTGTAGGGGAATGTTTCTGTGAATAAATTATTATTCATCAATGAGTTCATACTTACATTTATTCAAAAATGTAGGATTACATTTGGAACCAACTGAACCCACATTGACACACAATGACAAAACCTTGGTGGCCCTAAAAACATGGAAATTCAGATATAGTTTTATATTGTATATACAGTATAGAACTGTTCAAAAGTACAGAGTCAGAGTGTTTGCTTTTATTCACCAAGGATTCAAGCATTGAAATGATTAAAAAAGTGACAGTAAAGGCATTTACACTGAACTTTGTTCATTACAGAATTCCGGGGGGGGGAAAGTATCACAATTTCCACAAAAATATTAAATATCACAGCTGTTTTTAACATTGATAATACTAAGAAATGTTCCTTAATCACCAAATCGGCATGATGAAGGATGTCTGAAGGATTATGTGACACTTAAGACTGAAATAATGCCTGCTGAAAATTCAGCTTTGCATCATAGGAATAAATTATATTTTCCAATATATTAAAGTACACCTATTATGGATTATGAAAGGTTTATATTTTGGTTTTGGGAATCACCAACAACAGGTTGACATGCATGCAAGGTCAAAAAACACTTTTATTGTCTTATAACAACAACTGCTCAACAACTCCCAAACAATTCGCTCAAAGAATCATTTGTCCAAACCACTTCTTTGCATGACACTAATCTGTGGTGATTGGTCCAATGACCCAGTCTGTTTTGATTGGTCTACTGCGTGCAGCGCATTTCAGAAACGGAACGCCCATCGCCATTACTCAAGCTCACAGCTCAGTAGTAAACACCCAAACAGCCATGGTATATGCGTCAACCCAACACAGAAATGTATTGATAAAGCACTGCAGTTTGTACACAAAGTATTGCTATATTCTTTATCAGAACGCCAAGTAATGACAACAACAAACATTAACTTTTGTAGACAATTGTGAGCGAACAGATGTTGCTGTTAGCCGGTTAGCCAGAGACATATACAAGCGGAATGAACAAAACTAGCTAAATATGGATTTTGCATGCTAGGGTACATGAAAGCTGCATTTTTTTTGAAGGATTACTCCACTTTCAGAATAAAAATGTCTTTTTTTTTTCTTTTTTTTGTAAAGGCCGTTTGAGCCTCCTTGCACATTCACTTTGTAAGCACTGGGTCTGTACTTCTGCAGCGATGTAGGACGATTTTAAAGTTGGAGGAGATAATGACTTGGGAGTTTTTTGACATACCCTAACTGTACCCTAATGTATTTACCCTCACAGTGCAGAGCACAGCATCTTCTCTACAGGAATCTGCTATGGTATTTTGGAGGGAGGGGGGGTTCAAGTTTTCCCGGGTCTGCGTGCGCAACAAGTGGGCGGGCAATAGGCTAATGTTTCAGGTTGACGTCAAATTGAAACAGCTAAAGATTAGTTTTAAAAACGACTTGTTTTCATGACTCTGAACTGACTCTTTCTTTTGAAGGACAATAACTTTATACACGGAGCACTTTCAGATTTAAAACTGTGTTTTTATTCACTTAGAGCTGTTACACACTGCATGAAAGGTAATTTTCAAAAATCCATAATAGAGGCACCTTAAAATAGAAAAGCATTGTTTTAAAACTGTAATAATACTTCACTACTGCACTTTTATAAACATTTATAAACATTTGAACAAGAAAAAATATGTACATATCCACCTCTTAAATATATCCGAAAGTTTAAAAGGACTTAACATATGTAGCTATTAATGAATTCCATACATTTATGTACTCAGAACTTGTATGATTTGTCATTTATGCATCATGAAGTAGTAAAGTAGCTCTAAATTTTCAGACTTATTCATTTATATTTCATTCAAAAATCAGAGGTCCTAAATAAAATGTTAAATATTTTTCAGCAGAATGTAAAAGTAAAAATAAAAGAAGAGACATTTTTGTTTTAAAACATTTTGTTTTCATTGAAATATCCTTGTATTGTACCCTTTGTCTTTATCGGACACCACTGCAGCATCACTATCTGCCCTTTCCTAGGCCTGAATCTGTAATAAGCCTATCAAGTGAATATGATGGCGAAGTGACAAGGAGGAAAAGGAGATTACAGTGGTGATGCTAAGGCTGTTGGAAGGGCCTATACACATGTTATTGAATTTTTTGGGATCCCTTGCCAGTAGTTTTGTCCTTGTCAATATAGATCACACTCTGCAGGTCAGACTCTGGGGAATAGGTCACTGAGGTTTGATCTGAAAGAACTGAGGCTAGGGAAGCAGAGAGAGAGAGCGAGAGAGAGATACAGTCATATTATTTTACAGCTCCTCTCAATATATTATACCGCCGCTCTTTATAATGGAAAGCTAACTTTTATTTTATCATATGTGTGAGTGGTAGCAGTGCTCGGTGATAAGGGCACATCCTGTGTACGGGAGTACAATCTGAAACTGAAGAGGGTGGATGGCGATGGGAACTAACTACTCACGAGTGAAAGGGGCTGGGCTGGATGTGTCTGTTAGGGAACATAATTACTACTAATGACCATTAGGAGTTCAGTTTTCACCCTCCAGGGATTGGTGAAAGGGCTTTCGCCTTATCAGTTGATTAGTGCAAATCGTGGAGGCCGGATCCAGCATGTTAAGTAAACGGGACTGAGAAGTGTAGCATTATCTAGGGAAGACTAATGGAGCAGCACAGAGTTCATCCTGAGCTAATGTGAGCCGCATATACGGAACCACTTACAGAAATCAGATGATAATATCAAAAATTGAGCCACCTCCCCATCCCACCCCAAACACCACACACACCACTTTCCTCATGCTGCATTTCCACTAGTCTTGCTTGTTTGCATATGTAAATGAACCCTATATATGGATCTTTCCTCTTGGATTTGGCCTGTTGGAACATAGGAAGGAACTTACAGCCAAAGCAATTAGTTGTTGACGGAGCAGTATCGCTGAAATGATCGCATGAGGTGTAGACAGGGCCACGTTTGATGTGTTCAGATTAATCCATAATTGGACAAGGGCTGGGAGGGATAAGACCATGTCATACACGCCTGGACATGTTCTCTCGCCTCTGGTATGCTAATGGCGTAGGTTTAGCATAAACCATAAAATCGTGTTTACTGGGTAAACTCACATTCAATTTCAGGCTGAGCGGAATGATGGAGATTGAGAGATGAAAGTGGGCGGATGATGAATAATCTTGAACGTCACATGCACCGCAGGTAACTTATGAGACATTTATTGATGATTCAATATTTGTGCTCATCAATGCTTATTTATGATTTATTACTTTAAAAAAAAAAGACATAAGGCAATAATCAGTGATTGCCGTATAAACCAAGCTGCGAGATCCTGTTGAACAAACATTGTATATTAGTCGAGAGTCCTCGTTAAACAAATGTCTCAGATTGGCTCGTAGATGTACACAAACCCCATAATTACTCATGGAAAAGACAAACTGAAGCAGGCCCATATGATGATGCATCTTCTGCAGTACATGTGCGAATAATAAACCAGCAGATGTATTGTAAATATGTAGCCTTGTACTGAATGAAAAGACAGCAGGCGGTTTATTGCGCTGCATCTTTATGTCTGTGCTCTCAACCATGCGTTGGATACAAACATGCCAGAAAATGTTCAAATGAATGCCTCTGTAGTACTTCAGATACGTCGGGAGTGCTATTTGGAATTAGTCTTTTGGAATGCACCCTCATTATTATGAAGTAATACAGACGGTGTGTTGAGTTATGATGTTATCTGTGCAGTGATCCTTCAAGATATACATGACATCACATTCATCACTGACTTTGCTCCTTCTGGACTAGGAAATCATGTGTGTCATGCTCAAATCATAAATGAAAAATATAAAGAAAGTGAGCACAAATTGGGTGTGGCATATATATATCATAACCTCTTGTTTTAAAGGGAATCTGAGGAAGTAAAGAAATATAGATAATTTAAAAAATAACATTTGCTGAAAATTTACTTTTCATCATGTAGATGAGTTTGTTTGTTCATCGGAACAGAAATGTAGCATTATATGGCTTGCTAACCAGTGGATTCTCAGCAGTGAATGGGTACCGTCAGAAAACAGCTGAAAGAAACAACACAATAATAAGTGACATCAGTTAATGTCTTTTGATTCTATTGCATAGAACTGAATAAAAATAATATATTGATATATTTAATATTATTATATTTTCTGTCCAATCATATTGTTTTACTTTCAGTGAAAGTGTGGTTATTTTATTGGCTTATATATTTTTTTTTAATTCAGTATCATTAAAATTATTGAGTAGCCGAGTATCTGCGTGATTCGTCATAGACATAAACAAAGAGATGTAGTTTCGGCTACAATGTTCTTCCAAGATGCATGCAGTTCTGTGTATTAACCACTAGAGTGCTAAACATTACAGAATGCAGCTTTATAAAATCTTACAAAAGTTTTAATAAAATAATAAATAAGTATTAAAAAGCAATTTCTGTTTTAGTTTTGGTTTTCAGCCAAGTACATCCAGAATATTCAGTTTCGGTCCAGAAGTTTAATTCCGGTGCATCCCTAATTTAAACTTCTGCTTCTGTCCAAAATATGAGCTAATAATACACAATACCACTTCCTCCAGTGAAAAATTCCAACCCGTGCTATCTTCTTACATCAAAATCTACCAGCATATTTGTTTACAACTGTTTTGGCCTGTTTTTGCATGTAAATGGTGCTTGATCTGAGCTAAGGCTAGACCATAATCCAATATCAGGATATATCGCAATATGATGTTTATTTATTTTCTGATAACAGTGATATGATTTTTGAAAACATTTCCGATATTTCAGTATACATTACCAGTGTTTCCCATACATTGATTTATTTGTGGCGATTGACTTGAATAAACATGAGCACTGCACATTTCATAATCAAATGCGGCATGGATGTTTTATATGAATGTATCTTTGAAGGGAACCAACTGTTTTTAGAAAGGTTTTGATGCCTTTTTATTTTATCTGATAAAGTAACGTTAATGAGTGCAGCTCTGCTTTGTGTACAGCCTTTACCGGAGAAACTGCTGTTTTTACAGCTTCAAAAGCGACTCCTGCTGGCAGAGAATGCATTTGCATTTTCAATAAGCCTGCCTCCAGCAACATGTTTTTGTTGTTGCTCACTCTTTCTTTTCTGTTTTCTGCAGCAATTTTTATATTCTTTGTCTTGGCTGAAGCACTTTTATTTAAATCTATAAGAATAATTTGCTTGTTATAGTTTAAAGTTAAAAATATTAATAGTCTGAGAGTCTTAAATTTAATTGACAGTGATTTAACATTTATTGTTTGTATGAAAGATAATACAAAAAAAAAATATATATATAATATATATTTCATAGACTTGGCAAATTCATTTTTCAGAAGTTTGTAGGTACAGATCTGTTGTAGGTGTTCTTGGCATTTTTTCGGAGGCTTTTTTTTTTTTTTTAAATAATGTTCGTATCAATATCGGAATTATATTGTATTGACAGAAATGAAGAAATATATCATGATATAAATTTTGGCCATATTGTCCTGCCCTAATCTGAGCATATTTTTTCTCTTGATTCAAACAAGAGAACATGATCACTGGGAAAAAAATAAATAAATAAATATATATATATATATATATCCATTTAAAGGGATAGTTCACTCAAATGAAAGTCATCGTTTACTCATCCTCATTCCTTTCCAAGCATATATAAGTGAGGATAGGTAAATGATACTACAGTTTTCATTATGAGAGGCAGAATTCTTTTACTGTTATTCTGTCTCGCTGTCCTGTAGACCTCTGCCCCCTAAAAAATGGCCCTCACTGATCTCATTTGGAATCTCGCCCTTACTATGTGATATTTCCTTTGAGACAGTCTCAAGTGAAAAAATATTTCCTCAGAATATGAATTGCCCTCTCTCTCTTCGATTTTTCTTTTTTTATCTCCCTGAGTTGGAAAGCCCCCCAAATGTGAAAAGAAAATAAGAAGGAAAGAAAGAGATGAAAAAGAAATAAAAGTTGTGTTGCAGCATTTTTGCCTGTGCAGTGGAATCCCTTAAAGGGATTTCATTTTTCTTCATCTCCCTGGGACCACAGGACCTTTAAACAGAGCCACGCGCTGAAAGAAGAACACAATTATAATTCCGATAGTCTTGTACAGTAAATGTAAACAGATAGCAGCCTGCCTCTCTGCCCTCCTCTGTCTCCCAAAAGGCAAGTAATGAGGTAGAATAGATGTAATCGTCTTGAGCAGCGGCTTTTTACCTCAGTGCTTCTTTTTTTCCCAAATTGAAAAGTATTGGCTGGTCTACGACTGCGAGGCAGAGAGATGGACTTAAAAAATTTATGGGAGCTCTGAGATTTCACCGTAAGCATTAAAGTGATTTGTAAACAGTATAATATATGACTGCTTATAAATGGTGGTGTCATTTTTTTTCATCCTAACAAAGGGAAAATATCTTCATTTCCATACAATGGAGCTGTGTTTTGTCCCCAGCTTAATTTTAGGCTGTTTTTTTAAGTGCCAGGCTCAAAGGGGAAGATAAACAAACACGGTCCCCCCCAGATATCTATACAAGAGCAAAATGGTGGCAAACTTTGATTTGACGTCTCATGTTAAATTCTCCAGGCAAGATTTTTTTTTTTCCCAATTTATTTTTTCACAGAATATTTTGAGCTGCATATTGTCTTGGGGGCAGTGTTTGCCTTCTTGTGTGTGTGTTTCAAAGCTTCTAGTGAACAGAAACACTTGTGATATGCTTATCGGACTATTTTAGGCTGCGATTTTAAATGCATTATTGATCTTCTGCATTATTAATAGCATACAGTATTGAGATTTTTGCTCCTTCACGTCATTTCGCTCACAAACTGGCTCGCAAAATGCAATTTGTTAGAGTGCATTTTGAACTCGAGTCCTTTTTCTATGAGCTCTCAGACTGATATATCTCAAACAATTGGGTTTATGCATTTATAGACTGTCCTTTTCCCTACTTTTTCTCCATTCAGGTCTTATTTTGTGTTGCATTAAACCACGGCATGGTTAAATTCAAAATATATATTTTTTAATAGTTCTACTTAAAATAGCTTCGTCTTGCAGCCACATCTCTTCTCTGACTCCGATGACGTGTGCATAGCCGCAAGAGCTAGACAATCATTTCTCTTCTTCAGCAACCTGTCACTCACATGACATTGCAGCAATTAGAAAATGACAACGATCCAACGATCCAATCAGTTCTCGATGGATGAAATCAAGTTCCGTCCTGCATTTTTTCTCATTGGAGAACTTGTTTCTCTCAGATATACATCATAATAGGAAAGAAAAGATGGCTGCATTTTTCATTTCATGCCAACTTTAAAACCTGGCTTGCTAAATTCTAAAAGCCCCATAAATGGATACCCAACATGAGCTCCTGTCCTACAGACCTTGCACTCGCTCCTTGTATTTTTTTCTTTGCATGACACGCCATAAATGTCTTGACTGACAGCTCAGCGTCGAAACCTTCCACTTCACAGATTTCACATTGTCTGTGCATCACTAAGCGAGTGGAGGATTGCAAGATGGCGAGAATAAGAGATAAGTTAACCCCCCTCCCAAAAAATCGAGGGAAAAAAAGAAGCTGGTTGTGCATTCCGAATCCTTGCCCGAGGATAAATTTTACGGCATCAGTGTCACAACAGACGGATGACTTGCTTCGGAGTCTTCCCAATCTTTTTAGACAGTGAAGACAGACTCTGCCTGTGACTTCCCTTCACGGCTCCCTCGCTGATTTACGTGCGGTGGGGGCGGGCCATCTGGGATCATCACATTTACTGCTTGCCCAGGCTGGCCCCCACTAAATGACTAACTCCATGAGATTGAATTTGTATGCTAAAGGTCAGAGTAGTAGATCATGACTGCATATGGGTACAGAAATAAATTCTGGAACTTAAGTAAATGGATAAACTTGCTGTGCTCCACAGGCTGTTTACAGCGTTCTGTTTTAGCCACATTGAGAGAACTGGCGCTTGCACATTTTACTGGGCATTTATGTGTGTGTGTGTGTGTGTGTGATCTAGGAACCAGCACCAATCTTCATGCAAAGCACAGCTGAACTGCTGTACATGTCATTCCAGGTGACCTGTTCATGCTTCATAGATGTCCAAGATTATCCCCAATACTTCTCTGAAAGTATAATACGTTCTGACATTTGCCCTTGCAATTTTGCTCCCTATTTTCAGTAATTTCCATTCAAGCAAAGAAAGTGAAATTTCCTCTAGATAATGATACGTTTAACAATTTTAAATGCCTGAACATGCTTCACAAAAGTACAAATCAAATGTATGCCGAAGACCATTAATACTAATCATACTGCCAGATGACAATCTATGCGAGAATTACTTAAATTCTTTTTTTTTTCTTCATCAGATGTTCCAAGACTATTACATATTTTTTAGCATGTCACCTTTTTTATTTATTTATCTATGTATTTATGTATTTTTTTTTTTTTTTTTTTTATTGTGTTGTGTTGCTGGGAAAAGATTATAGGTTTGAGACCACTCCATTGGTGTAGGGGCTTGAGGTCTGTTTAGTGACCCATTTTCAAGACGGCTATCAGAGTTTCTCTAAGCTATTTTAGTAAGGCTTTGTGACTGTGAATGTAAGTGTGCTGTGTATGTACAGTGACACTAATCAAAAAGCATAACAATGTGAGTGACAGAATTAAAGTTGAATGCGTACGGAGGGGAATTTGCTGACATCCTGTTTTTCTGTAATTAAATATTAGTGGGAAAACGCATGTTATGATTTTTCCATTCCGGCAGAGAACAGAGATGAAAAAGAGAGGGAAAAATATGTAAAAACAGATCTGCATCATCCCTTGGGTACATTACTTTTCTTAGTGAGAGAGGACAAATGATGAGGGATGGGGAGTGAGAAAAAACATCTCATGATATTGCTCATTTGCATCTTTTCATCTTTTCACAGCTTGACGGTAGATCAGTACCATAGACGAGCCAATACAAAGTTGTTTGTTATTTTTTTTTCAGGGCTATTACTCTCTCATTCTCACTTTCTTAGTTGCTTTTCTATGTTCTCAGGTCACCGGATTAGTGACCTGGTTCTGTGGATGGAAGCATTTTTCCTCATGTTGTGACTAAATTGTTATTGGGACCTGTAAGAGCAAAGGCAGGAGCACAGGGCAAAAGTGAGATTGATGAGTGTTTGGGCACTTTCCTTGAGACCCCTTCGCGTCTGGCAAGAACAAAGGCAGGCAAGTGTGACAGCCGGCATCCATCTCCCAGTCAGGGGCGACGGGAAGGGGCATGTATACAGGGACACCCCCTGCCACCCTCTTTCCAGTTGGCCTCTATTGGCAGGAAGGGCCCCATGTGTTTGAGTGGCCTTCACTGTTAGGACTTTTGAAAAGACCAGAGATTTCCAATCCTGCTCCTGGAGTTTAACTCCAACCTATCCAAACACATATGTCTGTAAATGAATCTATCTGTCTATCTGTCTATCTGTTTGTCTATCTATCTATCTATCTATCTATCTATCTAGTTTGTTTCTTTGTTCTCTCATCTCTGTTATTTCTGTTCTATCTATCATTCTATCATTCTTTCTATTGATTGAGGTCTGTTGTTCTAATTTTCTTTCTATCTTTCTATCTGTCGATCTATTGTTCTAGTCGTATTATTATTCTATCTATCTATCTATCTATCTATCTATCTATCTATCTATCTATCTATGTATCTATCCGTTGTTAGTTTGTTCATTCTCTCTGTTCTAACTTTCTATCAATCTGTTCTATCTATCTATCTGTCTATCAATCTATTGTTCTAGTTCTATTATTCTATCTATTGATCACTGTCGTTCTATCTGTTGTTCTGATCTATCTATCTATCTATCTATCTATCTATCTATCTATCTATCTTTCGTCTATCTTTCGTTCATCTTTCGTTCTGTCTTTCATTTGTTCTATCTGTTCTATCTATCGTTCTGTCATTCTCTCTATTGATCATTCTGTTGTTCTGTCTGTTCTATATCGTTCTATCTGTCATTTTATTGTTCTATCGTTCTATCGTTTGGCTTATCATTCTATGTATCATTCTACCTATCAAACATTCTATGTATTGTTCTTTGTGTCATTCTATTATCTACAGTTCTGTCTATCATTTTAGCAGTCTGTCTGTCTGTCTGTTGTCATTCTGTTGGTTTGTCATTCTGCCTATGATTCTATTTATCAATCGTTCTATGTATTGTTCTTTGTATCATTCTATCTATTATCTACTGTTCTATCAACCTATACACTATAAACTTTCAAACATAACAACAGTTTTGGAAAAAGCTTGACAAGCCAACATTCAGAGTAAGTTCTGGATAACTTTGTTTTTCTAGTTACATTCCTCCGTTGTAGTTACATTGCGTACTTATGAATTGGATTTTTATTTATTTTATTTTTTTTTACAAATTTAAATTGAATTGCAATTCTGCATCCTGTTTTGTATCTCTATTCAAATTCACTTTAAATTCAGGAATTAAATTGTAATTGACAGGGAATTCCTTATTTGATTCTGAATTGAACACAACTGTGCTAATAGTCCACGCCAATTGGAAGTTAAAGAAATCAAAGAAAAGCCATCAAAGAGAGGTTTTAATTTCTTACAATTACAGTCAAATTCAAAACAGGAACCTTTCTTGAGAAATTTCTGTATAGCCTTCAGAAGAAACAACAAAGACTCAAATCCACCCAACTGTTTTATTCCCGACATCCGGAGTCTTTAAATGGTGGGGCTGACTTGTGTTCATGGTGCTGCATCTAAAAGCAGGACAGCAGTGAATGCTTCTCACAGTGGTGAGCGGATGACACATTGTTGGGGTGTTCAGTCAGAGCAGCCCATTCACCAACGCCACTAATCTCACTATGCGGGTGCTCTGATGTAAATTGCAGGTAAGGGGGAAAAGCCTCCGTCGGCTGATGGGCCTGCAGTGCAGCGTGAAATGTCTGTTGACACTACCGATGGGCATTTCAGACAGAGAATAAAAATGGATGCGTAATTTGACAGTGTTCGTTTTGAAGGGTCCATTTGTATGTTTTTTGTCTTGTCTCCATCAACAAGCACTTTATTTTGTCAGCAGGTATAGCTGAACTACCATGAGCTTGCAGTTGTTACATTTGGGAATTGTCTCTTCACAGTTGATGTAGATGTTTAACAGTTTTAATTTTTGCTTGAATGTAGTACATTCTTGAGGTCATACCAATTTTCTCGTGTTTTTTTTTTTTTTTTTTTTTTTTTTTTTTTTTTTTTTTTAACAGACCATAAAACAGAAAATAACGATGGGTTCAAAAGTAATTCAAAAGACAGAAAAGACTTCTATATTTATCTTCCCAAAGAGAGAAGATGAAAGCAAAATAAATATCTGCTGTGGGAATTTATTTGCTGGGTAAACTGCTCATTTTGCCCTCGGCACACCAAAAAAAGGAAAGCTAGAAATACAGGTGCTAAAACAGCTCAGCAAAACAATGATGTTTTGGGACCTGTGAAATTTGTAAGATGCTTTCATCACTCAGTATGGCTTTCATGAAATGTACAGTACACCTTAAGGGAGGCAAACAAGAAAGGATGCTCACCCTTTGTATTCCTGTGCATGAAACACTACCCCTTGCCTCTTGCCTGCTGGTTTTCTAAACTCGAGACTTCGGAGCCGCATAGTCACTTATAAGCACACGTGCGCACACACACAAACAGACGCACACACATTCGGTTTGCATGCAGTCTTCAGTCTGTGAGACAAAGGAACTGCTTGTTGCCACGTCTACTCTGCCGTGATGTGACATGTTAAAACAGAGTTCTCTGTAATTCCACATTAGAACAGACAGCGAGCATAGATAGTGCTGCCTGAGCACTGAACCCCCCTCTGTCCCTGAAGCCTTTTGTGGGGACAGCCAATAGACACTTCAAAGAAAAGAACATGATAATTGCAGCTCCTATCAGTCCATTGGTCTCTGCCAAGGAGAGATGGATGAGTTATTTGCATGTCTAATGGCACTGTAGTACCTTCATGGCCTTAGGGAACCACTTGAAAATAAAAATGAACATGAACATAGTGGCATGTCGTTTTCAATTAACAGCAGAGATACCAATACTACTACTTCTACTAATTTAAATTATACTATTATTATTATTATTATTATTATTATTATTATTATTATTATTATTATTATTATTTATGCACTACTACAGGTGTCCCCAGAATGCGTCTGTGAAGTTTCAGCTCAAAATACCCCACAGATAATGTATAAGGTAATTTTGAAAATGCCTATTTTGAGTGGAAGCAACAAGCTGTTTTCATGCATTCTTTCAAATGCAAATGAGCTGCTGCTCCCCGCCCCCTTTTCCAGAATAGGGCTGTGCCTTTACAGCTTGTACCTCAGATACTCTGCAAAAAAAAAAAAAAAAAATTGTTTGGCTTTGACTGCCATGTCTACCATGCTCAAATCGCGTTTTAAACCATTTTCGTTTAAACTTATGATATAGGGTTTTTCGAGCACACACATCTGAAGCATGCGCACAGAAAGCAGCTGTCACATGGCGTGTGAGTACTAAACTAAGTTCTCTTTCATGTCTTATTGTGCTTAAGTTGTCAAATACACACAAGTTTAGGTTAAAAACACACATGAGCTACAAAAACAGTCGTTTATGTCTGTGAAGGTAAACAGCTGGGAAAGAAATTGCATGTTTTTATTAGATCTGTGTGGTAGCAGCGTAATATACACTGAATAAATCAATAAATCCACTGCTTTCTTGTCTCCTCTGAGGCTGGGACTCTAAATAGTGTTCTGTGCTCGTCTGCGCAGCCAACAACAGAACAGTTAGCATGCTTTGCTCAAACTTTTGCCATGGTGTTAGAACTGGTACATCATTGTTGCTTGCGAAAACCAAATGATGGTGCTGTGGGTGGAAACGTGCAGAATTAAGGGGCGGTAATATTATAATAAGATCTCCTTCTTACATCACAGGGGGGAGTGAAACCTGAGCGACTTGTTTTTTTCACATGCTTGCAGAGGAAGGCTTACCAAAACAAAATTACTGCATTATTCTTTTCCAGATCCTGCAGAAATTGTAATATGTGACCCTGGACCACAAAATCTTAAGTCGCTGGGGTATATTTGTAGCAATAGCCAAAAATACATTGTATGCGTCAAAATTATTGTTTTTTTTTTTTTTCTTTTATGCAAAAAATCATTCGGAAATTAAGTAAAAATTATGTTTCATGAAGATATTGTGTAAAATTCCTACTGTAAATATATATGCATTAGTAAGAGCTTAATTTGAACAACTTTAAAGGTGTTTTTCTCAATATTTAGATTTTTTTTTTTTTGCACAATATTTTTGCCAAATATTGTCCTATCCTAACAAACCATGCATCAATTGAAAGCTTATTTATTCAGATGATGCTATGCTTTCAGATGATGTATAAAGCTCAATTTTCGAAAAATGGACCCTTATGACTGGTTTTGTGGTCCAGGGTCACATATGCTGATTTTCTTATTTGAAAGATATGTTTGAAAGAGACATTTTTGTAAAAATGGAAATGTATTCATTTTTGCTTTTTATTATTATTAGCTGTTTCTGTTGTTTCATTGTTAGTGGTTTCTAGGTTGGCAAATCTTTGTATAACAGATTAGTTTTTAGCACACCAGAAGTTCAGAGTCACAGCCAGTCTTAAACAGGACCAGTCCCAGGCCAGACCTGACGTGTTGCTTGTGATTGTGTTACTTGTGTGAAATCAATGCATGTTTTAACAGGAGAATTGGTAATCACATCCTGTAGCAGTCCACAGCCCATTCAGCCACTCAGTAAATGAAGCAGCGGGTTAAAACAACTGCGCTAAAATATGAAATTAGATTCTCAATCTGTATTATCTAGACACAGATAAAGCTCTTTTGTAACAGAATTTTGTTTCTGGACCTGTAGTTGGATCTGCTTCATGAAAATCTATCTGTTTTTGATTTGATTACATTTGCTTTGTATAGCAATAACAATTGCTCTGTTTGGTTCCTTCTCAGCACAGTAGGAATAAATCAAGAGCACAGGAAGGCTAATCATGTACCTGGGAAGGTTACTGAGAAAGCCACTCCATTCAAGGCACCGTGTGGTATTCATTAGTCAAGCATGAATCACATGCTCACTTTTGTTGTTTTGCATCAGGGCATTTATTATTTATCCGAACGTAGGAATCCTGTTTTATTTAATACATAGCAGTATTAAATGCAGGGTGAGCTGATAAAAATGACAATCATTACTTGTCATGTATTCATTTGATCACATATGTAATTGTGGTTAGTGGAATCTCTTAAAGACAAAAAGTAAACAATACTTATTAGTAAGAGAGTAAAGGTGACATCCAATTTAATAAAACAATCCTCAGTGAGTACTGCAAGAATTTAACAATAGGCTTATCAGGCAGCATGCAATCCTTTTCTCCTGATGAAAGTATTTATATTTAGATTCATTCATTATGTACACTCCATACGGACCATTTTCAATATGTGAAACAGATTTACTTACATATGAGAATCAGTGTTATATATATATATATATTTGAGTGTTATATCCATATAATATAAAGCTAAACAAAGAGATAGGGTAGCAGATTTGTAATGACTGATTACATTTAATGCATTTTAACCAAACAGAATAGTGCTTTTGAAAAGCAGTTGAAACATTTCTGCAGTTATTAGTAGTTTTAGTTTGAAATTACATAGCAGATGGTGCAAGTACAGAGTTGAGAAATAATAGGGGAAGAGGGAAATGAATATTGGATGCGACACACGCCAAATTTGAACCTACATCTCCCACATGAGCACCACGTGCCAACCACAATGGCTACAACTTAATCTAGATAAGCAAAATTAAAAGATAACAGCATGAAAGATGTGTTGTACTACATAGTACTGACATGAATTATAGCAATGCTGCTGATGATGAGGAGGAGAAGTAAGTTAATATCATTAGTTAGGCTGTTAAAATATAAATGGCATTGCTTTTGAAAGCCCCTGAATCCATTACAGGCATTTGCTCTTGCAGCATGCGTGATTGGCATGAAACCTTTCAGTGGGCACCATGCAGAAACTGCGGTGATCTTGAAGGCCTACAGTAGCACGTGGTCAAATCCACAGCCCTATTCTTAAACAATGCCTAATTGACCGTTGAGATGGTCCTTGGGTTGGGGCTCCGCTGACATTTTTGAAACGCATGACACGACATCTCTGTAGGTGATGTGAATCCTCTCTTCTCTACTCACGTCCTCTCTGCCACTTGCCCTGACAAGAGGCAAAATCATTAATTTGCAATGTCGGCCTTAACGCTGCGCTTTAGTGTGCAGTCGGCAGGCGTAGAGGGATGGAGGGGTCCTCATTACAGAGCCGCTGATTGTTCCTCAGGCTACTATAAAGGTTCATCTCTAGCAGCCACTGACATATTTTCTCCTGAACTGACAATAAAAGCTGTACTCCATGGCAGTGGTACAGAGAGAGATGGGTGTAAAACCCACTGTTGTTCCTGTTCAGCTCCAGTCGGGCAGCTCTGAATGCTAATCCACACCAGTGTGCTGGCAGATTTAAGACTGCCCAGAATTTTACATTTCCCACTGTTGTCGTTATTCTTTAGCTCAGTGTCTTGTACTTAACGTTTTCAATCAGATTTATGATGAGATCAACTTAACATTGTGATTTGGTTGTTTTCTTTGACCTTCTATCTCCTTTTTACCTTCAGTGGAGTGACCATAGACTTTTACCTCATTCCTCATCTGACAGAACTGAAACAAAACACTTCTTTTTACAACTACCAGTCCTCTTTGTATTATACGTGTGTTAAGAGAGTTGGGAAATGCGGATGGCGTCAGATGTTAGAGCACTGGAGTTGCCCTGGCAACCCGGATAATGACAGACTGCCTCCCCTCCGCAGCCGCACTTTCAGTCGATTGTTTGCACATTGAGATTAAGCGATCACTCGTCAGAATGAGACTGGTGTGAGCGCAAGCTTGAAATGTTGTCTGTACACATAGGGCATAGGGATGAACAAATGGAGGAAGTGAAGTTTTGCAGCTGTGACATTTTGTTCATATATTGCAGGAATCCATAATAATAGATGTTATAGTTCATTTTCTGGAATGCATGAGAATCACAGGAAAGAGGGAAAAAAGTTTTCTGTCAGAAAAAGCGCATCATTAATTTGGGCTCATTTAAGGGTTTTCGTAGAGAGAAGACTGTTGTGGAGCTGATGTGTTAATGAGATAGATCTTTCATGTGGAATGATAGGACAATTAGGAGAACAAAAGTGCAAGGTGTGACAATTTAAATGTGTGTGCTTTGTCAGTGTCTGGAAACGGCACCGCTGAGACAACATATGCATAAAACCATAGTTATTAAGCAATCTTTTTTTTTTTTTTTGTTGAAGTCCACATTTCAAAGCTCACGCTGTCCTTGTTACTGCAGTCTCAAGTGTACTTCCACCTCGCACCAGGCTGTATATATTACCGCCTCAAGAAATAGGACTGAAGTTGCTGTACATCATGTAGATACAGAGCTGATTTGAGTTATGTGGGGACGAAAATTCTGAAAATGTAATTCTAAAGAAAAGAAAAAGAAATTTACTCACCCTCATGTTATTTTGTAGTAGTAGTAGTAGTAGCTGCAGCAGCAGTAGTATATTGTTGCTGTTGTCGTAACATTATAAATGTCTTTAATAAACAGTTTAATGTGTCCTTGCTAAATATTTTTTTTTTTTCTGTCTTTCTTTAAAACAATATATATTTCTGAACCAAAATTTTGACTGACAGTGTACTTGCTCTTTAAATTCAACCCTTATGTCATTTTGAAGTAGTAGTAGTTTCTGATCCTTCAGAAATCATTCTAATATGCTGATATGGTTCTCAACATTTCTTTTTATTCTCACTTTTTAAAACAGTTGTGCTGCTTAAATTTATTAATTTATTTATTGCTCCTATTTTAAGTAATAATCATTTGTAACATTATACATGTCTTTAATAATCAGATTAATCTGTCCTTGCTAAATAAAATTATTTCTTTCTTTCTTTAAAATATTTCTGACCCACAATTTTGGCAGTGTATTTGATCCCTTTTTTGTCAGTCTTCAAACTCTATATAAATGTTTCATTTCTGACACAACACAACTAAAGGTACCATACCTTTAACAACAGTTGAGATTTGTGAACTGCAGGTAATCAGTAGATAAACAGTGATTCAGCTTGTAGAACTATTGTTCCAGTTTATTCAGTCTACCACTTTCTAATGAGATATACATGATGTATATATATATATATCTGCAACATACATTGGTTAAAATCCCTCAATGGTTGTGTAAAACACCCTTTTTACCTTGTCAAAAACAACTCTGTCTCTTTAAATAATGTCTCTTTAAATGATAATGAACTACTGCCCACTCAACCCCTTTCTTACTTTTTTTGTTTGTTTGTTTGTTTTTTGTGTGTATTCGGTGGCACTTTACCATCAGAAACAAACTAATCCACTCTGTCCTCAGTGGCTCTGATGTCGGGAGAAAATAGACTGTTACGTTCACATCCAACATCCAACTACAAAACACCTGCATTACTTACGAGACATTGTTGTCACTACAGCTGCTCGAACACAGAGAAATTTCCGTACAACTGGCTGAGAGTGGAAATATACTAATATGGGACACTCCATCAGTGGCCGTGGGCGGGGCTTGAGCAGTATGATGTCATACTACTCAGATAATCAAAATGGCTTGAAAACTGAGACAGTTTACATTTTAAAAAAGGATTTAAAAATGGAGTGAATGGATTTTATCATTGTAGAGTGGTTGTCTAAACACACTGTTAAGACATATTTATATGCAAACTCTATGTAGAAGTGAATTTTACATCTGATGTCCCCTTTAATAAACAGATGTAGTATATTAATACAGTTGTCTAGATGAATGCAAATAGAAGTTCAATGAGTTCATTTCTAGGAAAAAGATACAACAAACCCACATTAGCCTAAAAAAAATCACAACTAAATCTGAGAGAAGGCTTAGCTAGATTTGGGCGTCTTTCACTTTTGTTTGGCAGATGTCTGTTCATTTCTCTCTCAGAAGCAGTCAAGGATAGTCTTGGCCTTTATTTATTTATTCATGTGTTTATTTCCACACACACAACCCAATTGCCTTCTCGTTCTGGAGCTGTGGCCTGGTGACTGGTTTCAAGTTGGTAACAGGGCCCTGAGGCAGGTGTGAGCCGAACGCTTTGACCTCCATCCTCTACTAGCGATGTATGAAGAGGTGAATGACAGATAGATGGGATACACAACCCAGGCATTACCTGGAAATCCAGGACTTAGCCTGCCCTTTTCCTCTTTTTTGTCTGTGAGATTGAACAATTCAGCCATCACAGTAAAACACTAGAATTTCGAAGAGACTATGCAGCTCTCCACTTGATGCTGGGCTTTAATTCTTTTACGTGATTGATTGCAGCTTGGTCCGGTGTGGACGCCATTGATCTGGTCATGCTCGAGTGGTATTAGCTGCAACTGGAAGTAGCTTCAATCCCCCTCCTCTGTTTCTCTTTTTAGCTCCATACGGATTTGGACGTGGGGTCTAAGAACATCAAGTATGTGCTGGCAGGGGAAGGGGCGGGCACCATCTTCGCCATCAACGAGAGGACGGGAGACATTCACGCCATGAAAAGGCTAGACAGGGAGGAGAAGGCCGAGTACACGCTCACGGCACAGGTCATCGACAGAGACAGCAACCAACCTCTGGAACCGCCGTCAGAGTTCATCATCAAAGTGCAAGACATCAATGACAACCCCCCACAGTTCATTGAGGGGCCTTACAAAGGTTCAGTGCCAGAGATGTCCCAAGTGGGTGAGTGATCTCCTTTCATCATCTCCGGTTGTCTCAGCTGAACAATGACACGAGGCCCTGTATCTCACAATGAAATGAGGCAGACAAAAGCTCTGACAAAATATACAAGTAACAGAGATGTTGTGATCTAAGAATAGACAAAGAGAAATAGGAGGTGACAGGAATTTCTCATTAGTATGTCTGGAGATTGATACCACAATACACAATATTTATACTGGTGCCCATAGTCATGTTGTAACCTCAGAAACCAATGGACATAGCTCAGCATTGAAATGTAACAAGCGTCTGCCACTGAGACTGTCCAGTGTGATTATTAAAAAAAAGGCTTTTTGTTTTTCAAGCCACATAATGTATTCATAAGTTCTTGAGCATTTGTAGCCATGCATGAATGTCTCCGTAAGAATGGTTTAAATAGAGCTCATAGTTAGTTGACAAAGCCTGCTTGAGATTTCTCCGTACAATCCGAGCCTGACCTTGAGATGGATTTTGAATACGAGTTAGTCGGTGAAGGGAATCTCATAATAGTGTCACTTAAGGGATTCGTTATAACCCTCATGATGTTCTGAAAGCCCCGTTGTGCTGCAGGGTAGTGTTTTGCAGTGAAATCCCCCTTTTGCAAAAAAGTATACTGGAATCTGTTGTGTATTTTTCAACTCTTGGGTAATAGCTGTATATAACGTCTAAACTCATGACTTGTTTTGTTTTTGCGGTTGATAGTTTATGCACAACATGAAGTAATGTAATGCAGAGAGGATGACTATATTCATTAATATAGATTAAAGATGAGAGTACTCTTGAGTTACAGGAAGTGCCATTATTAAAATGATCAATGTCAATTTGAGCAGTAAAACAGCATTAAATCTGCTTTGTGCTTTACGTGTTTTTTGATTCCTGACCCAAGGCTCACATTTGAAGTGCAGAATGCAGTGCCCCTCTCCAGGTGCATTACAACCCAGTCATGTGTAAAACAGAGCTTCCTTGTTTCCTTTAAAACCTTGGCTTCATATGGGCATTTTCTCCTCAGCGTTTGTTCTTTTTCATATTTTCCGTGCACTTAAAGCATACGGAATTGGAGCTATATGTGAGAGTCTTTCTCTCTCTGCTGCTGCTTTCAGACTAATGCACTCAATTGAAATCCTCAGTGTAGTTTTCCGAGGGGTTTGACAGTGAAGTGTGGGATACAGCAGACGGTGGGGGTGAGGAGCGCAGTGGTGGAGGAGGGCAGGAAGGGGAATACGGCAGAAGATGCCTGAAGTTGACTTCTTTCACGATTGTTCTTTTCTTTTGTCACTGCTGATCAATTAAACATTAGCTGATGTTCTCTTGTTTGCTTGAAAGGCATTCTCAATGACTTGTTTTGGTCTTATAAAGTATTTATGTTGTGGGAGACGCTCATAGAGAGAATCAAAAGCTCTTTGGCTGGGAGAGAAAAACAACAAACAGACAAATAAGGAAGCCTCTTTTATTTCCTGTCTCATGTACACAAATCACAGAAGTTTACCTCTCATGCTGATGTCGCATGTTTTGTTTTCTAATAATGGCTTGACAATAAGTTTTGTGAGGAAGTTGTGAAGTTTGTTTGGGTTCTTGAAGTTCAGTTGAGGAACCAAACCAATTGGTATTCATTTATTTGCGTTGCAGCTTACAGTAGGTTGTCGATGATGGAATTGTAGTTAGTACAGGTAGACAGACTTTTAATACACTAACACTAACTATTTTTAACCATACACACTTATTAAACTCAGTATCAACATATGTTGTGGTGTTGACATTTATTGATGTATAGCAATTCCAAATAGTACTCAATACTCATTTTCCACAGTATTGATACACCAATTCCAGCTGCATTTTCTCACTTTCTCTTCTGTCTGCCAGTAAATTTAAAACACACAGTAGTGTGTGGCACTGTGATCATTTACACACGTACAGCTGCAAACTTTATTTACACATTCGCATCATTTCCAGCAATTTTTGTAGAGCGTAGTTCACAGTGTTTCACTATATTTGTAATGACAAACTATTGTAAACCTGTCATCACAGAAACTTAACAGGTTTCCCACCACCAAAATAAAAGCTTGAAGGTGTAAGTCTTGTACATGAAGAAATAAAGATGTAAGAATTGTAATTTTACTTCTGGTTTATAGTAATCATTACTATAATTATTAAAAGTGCAGTTGTATTACAATAGTAATATATTTTAAGTGTTAGAATTAGAGTAGAATCTTTTTTTAAATTGACACTAATTTCTTTAAAGTCTAATATTATACAGAGATCATGCAATCCTTATTAATAGTGATTTAAAACACATTGTAGGCATAATATTAAGAAATGTGCTTTGCGCAATAAATAGAGTTTAATTATACATTTATAAGTCTTTAGTGATATGTCAATAAATTTGTTAATGGATTAGAAGTATACTCAGTATGAAATGTATGAAATAAATGTATTTAGAATAAATTATGCTTTTTAGTTATTTATTTATTTTTTACTGGGGTAATAACGGAATTCTGTCTACAGGTGTAATGTAAAAAACCAAGAAAAACATCCCACTGCAAAAATATATATTTTTTATTTCAGTGGGAACAAACAACACTCGGATACTGCTGGAATGCTGTGTAATGCCGTCGGCAATCTCTAAAATCCTTAGATCACCAAAGCCACGAGAGACCAAAGAATAAATGATTTGAAAGGCCATGTGAGGCGAGATAAATCACCTTCACCTTCTTAACTTTAAACATTTAATAAAAGCTCATGGATGCAAGTTTTCCCTCAAGAATTCTCTGTTTATTTTCGTGACATTACCTCATAATTCAATTTCACTTTGAATCATTTAAGATTCAAGTTAGTTTCTCAAGTCAGTCTGTCCACAATAGGCAATGACAATTTATTTGCATGGATTGGACAAATCTCATCGGATTACCAAGTCTGTTTTTTCACTAATGGGGTCTTTGACTCTAAGGCCAATACAAGCAGGCGAATTCCCCCATCAGGTCTTCAAACCATATGCTGGCATTACAAAGCTCCCTGCCTTCTGCTGCTGACAAGAGGATTGTAACATTGTTGAAATTAGCAAGTCTACTTGAAGTGACTATTGGGGTAATTAACATTGAGTCGTCCATACCGCCTCCCTTCCACGGAAGAAGGTGTGAATGACAATAATTGCTACAAGGAAAAATAAAGCCGGGAAAGTTGTTTTTGTCATCTGAAAGTCGAGCGCGTGTGAGGCCTCGGCGACGGGGGCTTCATTATAGAGTCGGGTAATAAAGTCGGGAAGAGACAGATGGCACATGGCTCCTCCGCCCTGCTTGCTGTGTGCCCGCTCTCTCCTGGCAAAATGAACCCGTGTACGGAGACACAGTGCGCAGGAATGTGTCAGGATCTGCTAAATTGGAGTGCTGATATAAAATTGAAGTGACGTTAATAGATTACCCAGAGTTCATTTGCATTTTCAGAGTTATTACGAGCTCCGGTAACAGGGCTAACAGGCGAGGGGTCTGTTCTTCTAATAACATTTCTGATTATGCACGCCATATTCCTGGCAGGTAAAAAATAAATAAGGTCTTGTCAGGGGGATTTTTGACAATGATTTGGAAGCTATTTTCTGAGACATATTTATGGAAATAGATAACACATATCCGCCGTAACCGCTCACACATTTTAAGCTATCAGCCCATGTACATTTGCAGTCTGCACACTGCCTTAAATATGCAAAAACTTATTGGAATAATTTTGAATGGTTTATTTTGCATTTATATAAAAGTCAACAGTCCTAGGTGTTTTTTCTTCTCTTTTTTTTTTTTTTTTTTTTTTTTTTTTTTTTTTGTGTGTGTTTTCCCCTTCTTTTTAAAATAAAAAAATAAGTCTGTAGTAAACATGCCCTTGATTTAATAATAAATAACACCAACCAAAGTACACTACTGGTTAGTGGTGGTTTTAGGTAAATATTTCACGTTCAATACAAGTTACATGTAACCGAGTTATGTAATTGCATATATGTAACTGTAATCTGTTACAGTTACTGAGAAAAAAAAGTATGATTAAATTAGAGTTACAAAAGGGGTTGCATCTGAAGATTTTCAAAACACCCACACATAGATTTAGTTGATTTCTTTCCTTAAATTTGCATTGCCTGCAATTATATATATGTAGAGTTCAGATGCAAAACCAGCTAAAAGCCATCTCGGTCAAAAATGAGACAATGATACTGAGTGAATGCTCCTGACACATATTATACGTCCATCAAATACTTTTACTTCAAACTCTCAAACTCACTAAATTCCAGCCTCAGCCCAATCAGAAGTACCAGTACTTACATAGAAACCTATACAAAGTAGCTAGAAAGAAACGCTCATTTTAAAGAAAAACGTCAGATGGATTAAGCTGGTTTTGCATCTGAACTCTTCATATATGTTGTTAGAAGCCAGTGTGTCCTGTCATAACTATGCAAAGATTTCATAGCAGTTTGATAAATAGCAAAAAAAAAAGAAAAAACATGTCTTTTATGATTTTAAACCCTGCCTGGTTTAAATGTTTGAAAATGAATAAGTAAAAGTAATCAGAAAGTCATCAAATTACGTTAATAAAGTAATTAAAATAGTTACACTACTGATTACATTTCAAATAGGGTAACTTGTAATCTGTAACCTATTACAAATTTTAACCTTCCCAACAATGTTCAATACAAATATCAAGTTCACAGTGAGGAACTTACAACTGAAGTAATTTTTAATAATATTTAAAAGCAGAAATGTAAAAGTTTATCATTAAAAAGAAAAGGAATCATTTTTAACACTAAAATCTAAAATAATTACAGATTGGCCTCATTCACTCATTCACTTCCATTATATGTGCCTCAGTGCCTCACTGTAACCCAGTCGAAATTCATTTTTGTGCTAAGTGCTGTGTGTTAAGCCTAACTTGTATTAAACCTGGAATGTTCCTTTAATGCTTAACTCTAGTTCAAAATGTGAAAGTACAGATTTTAATGGCTAAAGTTCATGATTTAAACATATACATTTTGAAATTCATTCACTACGTCTGACAAATTAGTGCCTTTCAGAGCAGACATCTTCAGCTGCCAACCCGGCAGCAAGCAGACATTATGTCTGGCTCAAAAGTTTCTAGATATGCTAAAATCTCTCCAAGAAATATAGCTGTAGCATTTGAAGTAAAGTGGCCGTAAAGTGTGTGCTCACATACTATTGAACAAACAACTATAAAAAGGTTTACTATTAGACATGTACAGGGCAACCTATCAAGGGCTTATTTTATTAAAACTGCGTCCAAATTTGCCCTGCTTTGATAGACATTCTACAGATAAAGCCATCCACTTTTTGTCGCTTCTCTTTAACACTGTAGGGCAGCTTGAGTTATAATCTAATTACACCGGGGTACATGCTTTACATTCAGTATCACGTCTTAACATAAGAGTCTACTTTCACATGAAATTGTTAGAGCCATAGGGCCTACATAGATCTCTGTACAGTAATTACCATCCTCTTGATTATTCTGTTTTGCTGTAAGTATCACTAATGACTTCATTTCTGACAAGAGCATGAAAATACGTGACTGCTTGGCCAAATAAAGCAATTTCAGATAAGTTCTGCTTTGCTGAATAAGCCATGACAGATGTAGCCTATATTTGTTGCTAGGCTTATTTTAGCATAAAGGGTAAAAGCCAATAACCATCTAGAAAGACTTGCTCTTCCTCATTAGTGGTTGAAACATGGCGCATATTTCTCTGGTAGATTCCAAGGGTTTACGGTTATATACTTGAGCATGTAATCTGGTGTGTGGCAGTGGCAGATGGAGAAAGAAGTAGGGGGTGTTGGGCCTTTAACATGGTGTGCAGCTGGGCCGCTGCGGAAGCACATCTGCTGGTCAGGCTCCACGCTGAGGTTTGCCCATGGCCTCAGCTGGGTTTGAGGGTCAGGGAGTTAACCCACTGCAGCCAAACCATGTCCAGCTAACTTTAGAAAAAAATCTGGAGGTAGTGGTCAGCAGAAATGTGTACAGCTTCTTTGAAACTATATGTGTGCTTCTCTCAACTCAAACTGTTAAGATACATTTACTGTGACTGGACTAACTTCTCTACACTACAGTCTTAAAAATAAAGGTTCCAAAAGTGTGTTTTTGCAGTGATGCCATAGAAGAACCATTTTTGGTAATCGATACCTGGCAGCAAAACAGCAGATTTTTCCACTTGGCCGAGCAATTTTCGGACAGCTTTCCTTGCACATTAAAGGGGTCATGAACTGCCTTTTTTTATTATTTTGAACTGTTCTCTGAGGTCCACTTATAACGTTATCAAGATTTTCACATCAAAAAAACATCTATTAGAAGTAACAGGCTATTATGTCCTCTTTTGACCCCCCTCATCGGAACGCTCTGTTTGAAAAGGTGTGGTTGATTGTAGACTCAAAATAAACACCCACTGGTATGACTGTTGTTACCCAATAAGGAAGGTAACACCAGTGACAGTTTTCATGAAAAATGCATTTTACAGAATGGCTGCTATAAGGTATCAAACCACATGTTGTCAGTCATGGTATACTCACTAAATTAAGTAGTTTAATCCATTTTTTTTAACAATTCCCTAACAATAAAGTAGGTCACAGCAGTGACTTCAACTAAAAGCTTTGTATGAAATCATGAGATAAATGAGAAAAATTCTGATAACTGAAAAGAGACAGTGGACTAAACATGGGCTTTTTTCATAGATCTTCAGGAAATAGGAAGAAGGAAGTCAAGTGATGTCATCAGTATGATTTTTATTTCAAAAGAAATGATTTTTCTTAAACGGTAACACCAGTGACAAAACTCCAGGGGACCACAACATTTATTGTATATTTTATAATTTATTCAGCATTTATGTTTTTTTTTTTTTTTTTTTTTTTTTTTTTTATGCCATTTACATCATTTATTTGATAGTTATGAATACATTGTTGTATTTTAAATGGTAGACCTCAAAATAAAGCACTTTCCCTCTGTACATGGCTGTGGGGATGAGCGGCTTTGTGGTGCTTGGAATTCTATATAATTAATTTAAAAACAAATATTGCCACATTGATAGCTCAAGAAGGTGTAATTGTTTAAATAACATATTGTTTCATTTTAAAATATAAAGAAATTGTAACCCTAAAGTTTTTTTTCAAGTGTAATATTTCTGTAAAGGCTAGGGACAGAAAAATGGACATTTCCATAGAATGGCCCAAAATTTTAGACTAACAAGAAAGTTCTGAGTTCTGAAACTTCCAGAATGTTTTTTTATAGTACAATGACCTCTTATATGTTAAAAGATCAAAGGAATTTTGGTTTCTCAGTTCATGACCCCTTTAAATCACCCACATCCCAACAAACCAATGAGAATGTGAATCTCTCCATAACTGGCACAGATTTTGCAGAAAATTACCAGTGTTTAGCAAATAAATAATTTACGGACAGTTGCATGTATTCCCATTATTTATTATTCAACCTTTACGTTTCACCTTATGGCAAGGGAATTTATAGTAATGTTAATATTAATTATCCAGTCTCTGAACCCGTTCTCTCAAAAGGCTTGAATATGCAGAGCATTCACAGCTTATGTGGACTCAACGCTCCTGGGTCTGGGTCAGATCAATCAGGTACAAAATAGCTGCATATAGTAACAAGTGCACATATGTGTGTGTATGTAAATATATTCTGTTATAATAATTGTTTATTTGTGAAAATATTTTCTTTCTTTCTTTTCTCGTTTCGTAGTGTATTGAAAAACAAACCTGTATAATTACAACAAGCTAGACTTCTTTTTGCACGTAAAGTCTGGCTGTCTCTCTCCACTTACTTTTGGATTTATATTACTGACTTTTACATCCACGGAGGTTTTGCAACAGGTGCGAGTGAAATGGATTTTCAGTTGAAATGGCCTTAGTGAATAAGATGTAAGCAATTCTTGCTGTGAATGTGCTACTGTAGTACTGGTTTCAGCACGTTTTCTATGAAACCACCACTCTCACTGCCTGGACATCAGTGCCATACATAAAATGTGAATCACGAAGAAAGAGCTTACAAAATGATCCTACTCCACTCCACTGACTCTGCCCCTTATCCTACCGCAGTCATGTTCAACTGCTCATGAAAAGAGATGAAAGTACAATAGACAGTTTAATCCATTTCCATCAACTTTCCTTTCGTATTGTTAAATCTTTTTTTTTTTCTTTTCCTCTATATGTTTTTAGCCCACTTTTATCCTTGGTTGTTTTGATGAATATAAGGTCTGCACGAAAAGCTAATTCTGTCTATGTCCTTCTAATTCTCTGGAACTTTTTCTTTTCCTATCATTTACAGAATTCGCAGTTTATACTTACAGTTTTAACCTTGAGTCAAAACAGTGCACATTTTGTTTTCAAGGTTTAAAGTGAATTCAGCTATTAGCTTTAACTTTCTATCAATCACGGAATGCTTACACTTTGCTCTAGTACAGGAATACTGCATTGGTTTTAGTCTAATACCTAAAAATGTGTTTTTGAGGACGCAGGAACAGAAAACCCATACATGCACAGGAAATGATGCCCTCATTGTGTTCAGCATAAAAGCAAATTTAATGATCACGTTGGAGCTCGAAAGTAAAATAATGGACAAGGAAAAGGTTTTTTTTTTTTTCTTCCTAATACAGAATGCTTTTCAAAAGTTATTCTCCTCTCTCAGTGGAGAACAGCCGAAAAGAGTAGGGTTGGAAATAGACAACAAGCGATGAAAGAGAAAGGAGAGAGTGTTTTTGCAGTTGGGTGATGAGGAGAGCCCATAAATAGACCAGGCCAGCACTAATGGGCCCAGGGGGGGTATTGTGTTGGCTTAGAGAGTGACACTGATGCCATATGACAGGGTAATCAGCGCTGAGGTGGACACTGACATTATCTGTCTCTCATGATAAGGGAAAGCATGGAGGTGAAGCTAACCTCACATCACTCAGACCTATCTCCCTCATCCTAAACGTGAGCTGAATGATAGATACATGCTATTATTCAATGCTCCAATATGAGATGGCGTAGTCGTTGCAGTTTCAGTAGGCCTAATTGACCTGATTTACTGCAGATTGGAAATTAGCTCTGAACAAAAGCCATGAAATGCAGCCAAGAACCATCAAAAACTGTTGAAGCTTAACATATTTGCAGTAGTTTCTGTTCAGTTGTTGAATCACTTAGAATGTACAATGAAATATTTGACTAGTAGTGCAAACATATGCAGGAAAAGTCTTAAAAATCAACTATGGTACCACTATGGTTTGTTTTATTTTATTTTATTTTATTTTATTACTTTATTGCTTTTAATTTAATTCTAAACAAAATGTATTGGGAAAATAGTGGTCTGCAGAAATGTGTACCACTTCATCTCGAGAATTATTTGTGTAACGTGTGTGTTTGTGTTTCAAAGACAAAAATGCAGTATAACTGACGAATATATAGTTTAATATGCTTTGCACGCAGTAAATATACATTTAGTATGCGTGAATTAACTTCATTTAAGGTTACTTTGTTTCACATCAGGTAGAAACAGCTCTGTATTGTAACCACAGCACACACTGTAAAATTATTTTCCAAACTTGTATGGAGTATGTTACTGTTTCTACTTTAAAATTGAAATTGAAAACTGTTACTTGCTTTTTCTTTGTAATTAAATATGAGATTTGTGTGTGTGTGTTTTTTTTCTAAGTGAAAATTGTTTGTACACCATTTTTAAGAAAACAAACTTATTCCAGAGCAATTTTAAATGTTTTATATACATTCGTCCAAAAATATATATAATGAAAAGTTAGTCTTTAGTACAATATAGGTTTTTGCTATTACTTTTGATCAATAAAAAGTTAGTCTTTTTTAACAATATAAGTTTTTATCAATTTAACACATCCTTGCTGAATAAAAGTATTAACTTAAAAATATATATATATATATATATATATATATATATATATATATATATAAAAAAAATGACTGACTCCAAACTTTTAAATGGTATATAATTAGAAAAAAATGCTATTTTAAATAATTGCTGTCCTTTTTACCTTTTTATTCATCAAAGAAAGCTGAAAAAAGCAGGTTCCAAAAAAAAAAAAAAGCAGTACTGTTTCCAGCACTGATAATAAATCAGCATATCAAAATTATTTCCCAAGGATTATATGAAACTGAATACTGGAGTAGTGATGCTGAAAATGTAGTTTTGATCACAGGAATAAATTAGACTTTAATGTGTATTAAAATAGAAAAACATTATTTTACATCGGAATAATATTTCACAGTTTTTTTTTTTTCCCTGTATATTTGATCAAGTAAACACAGCCTTGTTGAGCTTAAGAAACTTCTTTAAAAAACATTTAAAGTCCTACTGATCCTAAACCTTTTGAACAGCAGTATATATAATTTTTTACTTTTACGTTTTATTTTTAAAGATTTTATTTTTCTGATTTAACAAAATGTCATGTGCATAACAATTAAGGTACATACATACGTTAAAAAATGAATGAATGAATGAATGAATGAATGAATGAAAGAAACATGGAAAAGTTAAATGTTTGCATGGTCACAATATTGCAATATTGATTTGTGATATCTAAATGTCTCATAATAATGAACCTCAAATTAGATTATCTGTGTTAAAGTAAAATATTACAATATAAATATTAATTAATTCAATATAAATATTTCTTATTCATTGTTTATAACTTGTCTGTGAATTGCTGTACCTATGTAGATCTGTTCTCAGCATAAGTGCGGCAGACTGTCTTACACGGGCAGCATTCTTGTAGAGGACAGCTGAGATTTCGGTGAATGCTTGAGTGTTCTAATCTACACTCTTGCCTTTGGCACTGCTTATTTATATCTGATATGACGCCTGGCCGCTTTCTCACAGACGGCCCTCTGTTCAAAATCTCCTTCATCTATTAATTATGCAAGAGACACAGTGTGGATATTTAATGTTGCGTCAAGGCTTTCTTTTTCGCTCCTCACCCTAGGACCTCATTTCATTGTGCTTCTATTTCTACTTTTCTCTGTGCTTTACTCTTAATTTCCATCATCCTCCTAGTACGACAATGAATCCACTATATCCTCTGTCTGTGTCTCTCTCTATGCACATTATTAAGCAGCAGTATGCACTTCCCATAGGCATTCAGCGTTGCCCTCCCAAATTAAAAGCGCTGATTACATCCTGTGGGCAATGTGTTTTTATTTGCTCTTTATAGTCCTTTTATTAGTCTATATTCTAATGAGCGGCAGTATTCAGAGTAAATGCACAACCGCAGAGAAACACATGATGAAGCCCTCGCGTTGTGCCGTTCAAGCGAAGGGCGCCCAGAGCCTTTGTGTTGCTGTGGCTAACCGGGATGATGTGTTCAGAAAAAAAGGCGTTTGAGGAAAGGTCTTCATGAAAGGTCTTCTCGCAGGGGTCGCACCACAGAAGATTCATTGGAGGCTGTCTGGGTTGGGGGGGGACATAAATGTGAGGGAAACGCATCCATCACGCAGTGCAGATCTAAGCTTAGAGGAGCATCCAATCATGGCTCAGAATAAAAGGCTGGGCATAAAAGTCTGCACTGCAAGGTCATTTGAAAAAGAAACAGATAAGATGAAGAGATCAAACGGTAAATCTCTGCTGCATAGAGTCTTTGTGGTTCTCACAGGGGACCGGCCCATTAAAGCAGGCCTTTGCTCCAGTGAACATCTCCTCCACGTATGAGAAGCGCTATCATCTCCCCCCTACTGTCCCAAATAGCTACACTCAAACATTTACAAACAAGGTTTTGGTGGTTAAACCAGTTGCATCATTCAGTTTCAGATTTTTATGGGTCTATCGCAATTTTTTGACATCACTTATGTTTGGCTCTTACAAGAGCCGCAATGTCACATCAGGTCTTCTGGCTAATTGGAAGCACCTATGGTGAAGAGAAACCTTTTTTAAATGCCACACTTGATCAGATACTTAAGAAAGCCTATTTATTTTCTTTCAGCTTTTCCCTTTCTTTTTATCCATCATTTATTTTAACAAATCCCTCTAGGTGTATGCTTGTGCAGGTGTGTATTCTGGTGTATATGAGGGTATGTGTGTTCCTTTTGATGGATTGCTTGTCAGAAGGCACCAGGAGCGCTTCCTATGGCTGACTGAAACATTTACTCACCAGTCACGTTCGCTGGGTTTGGTCTTACCTTTCAGAAGCTCTCAGCAAATGTGTTAACCCTTCTCACCCAGGCCATTTTGTCTGAGGCCAAAGGTTTGGTTTGTGATTCCCTTTTGGCTCGTACTACCAGTCGGGGTGTAGCCGAAGCCATCATTGCGTCCATATCGTGTGCAATTGTCATGTCAGAGGTGGCGCCGTCGCCGTGGCAGGGAGATCAATGGCTCCGTCCACTCCCACGTCCTCCCAACTCCTTTGACCGTGATGTTTTTCATCGCTGTCTGACTGTTCTGTGAGCACAGTGATAGTTATATGTCAACTTTGATGGTCCCATCATGCTTACAGGAAGTCAGGCACAGCGTTAGCTCATTGCCTCACCTTCACACCACACACTCAGACACGTACACACTCCCACCTGCTCAGTGCTGCCGTTTATCGCCTATCCTTTCCTCTTTTCACTTTTTCTGGTGAGGGGGAGCAGACTTGGCCGGCATGCTTTGTGATGATCACAATCACTTCGATGTGTCATTTATTCTCCTGAGTCCTTCAATACTTATCTCACTCTAGACACAGCCAAAAATGGAGCTGGAATACACCCAGTACCTAAAGCCAACTGGAAGGCCAAAAATGTTCCCTTTGACCACATTTACGACATGGCTTATCGTATTTTCATTTTCCAAAAAGTAAGTAAATAAATAAGTAAAATTATTATAAATTAAAAAAAAAAAAAATTTAAATAGCTTTTCTATTTTAATGAATATAAACATTTTAGATATATAATATGCTGATTGATTGATTTTTATCAGGATTCTTTGATGAATTAAAAGTTAAAAATAACAACAGTTGTTTATTTAATATAGTAAAAATGCTAATGTCACTTTGATCAGTTGCTAAATACAGTTGAGGTCAAAAGTTTACATAAACCTTGTAGAATCTGCAAAATGTTAGGGATCATGCAAAATGTGTGTAATTTTTTATTTAGTACTGGCCTGAATAAGGTTTTTCACATAAAAAAGATATTTACATATAGTTCACAAGAGAAAATAACAGCTGAGTTTATAAAAATGACCCTATTCAAAAGTTTACATACACTTGATTCTTAATACTGTGTTGTTACCTGAATGATCCACAGCTGTGTTATTGTTTGTTTGTTTGTTTAGTGATAGTTGTTCATGAGTCCCTTTTTTTTTGTCGTGAACAGTTAAACTGCTGGCTGTTTTTCACAAAAATCCTTCAGGTTCCACAAATTATTTGGTTTTTCAGCATTGTTTGTGTATTTGAACCCTTTCCAGCAATGACTGTATGATTTTGAGATCCATCTTTTCACACTGAGGACAACTGAGGAATTCACATGCAACTATTACAGAAGGTTCAAACTCTCACTGATGCTTCAGAAGGAAAATTGATGCATTAAGAGCCAGGGGTGTAACTTTTGAACAGAATGAAATGTGTACATTTTTTCTTATTCTGCCTAAATATCCACGCCCTTCGGAAGATACAGAAGATACTTACATGTTTCCCAGAAGACAAAACAAGTTAAATTTACCCTGATCTTTAAATTCCAAAAGTTTTTACCCCCTTGTTTTTAATGCATCGTGTTTCCTTCTGAAGCATCAGTGAGCGTTTGAACCTTCTGTAATAGTTGCATCTTACTGCTTACTGTAATAGTTCCCTCAGTTGACCTCAGTGTGAAAAGATGGATCTCAAAATGATACAGTCATTGTTGGAAAGGGTTTAAATGCACAAAAATGATAAAACACCAAAGAATTTGTTGGACCTGAAAGATTTTTCTGAAGAAGTTTAACTGTTCAGGACAAACAAGACAAAGACTCTAAACAGCTATCACTAAAAAAAAAAAAAAAACACACACACATAGATGTGGATCATTTAGGTAGCAACACAGTATTAAGAATCAAGCTCTTTTCTCTTGTGGACTATAAGTAAACATATTTTATGTGAAATATCTTATTCAGGTCAGTACTAAATAAAAAAATAACACATTTTTTATAATCCCTCTTATTTTGGTAAAATAATTGACATTTTGCAGATTCTGCAAATCGTCATTGTATATAGTTATATTTATTTATATTTGTTTTTCAAGATTTTTGATTAATTAAAAATTCAAATGAACATCATTTGTTTATTTGATATAGTAAAAATGTAAATGTCTTTACTGTCACTTTAATGCATCAGTTTAATGCATCCTTGCTGAATAAAAGTATTGCTGCACAGTGCAGCAATATCATAAATGTGGTCAAAGTATATAAAGACATATGGTGAACAGAAATATTTTGTCATGCATTTACTTTCCAGAATATGAATTGTTTACTTTTCTTTCTGTCATTTGCTTTTTTTCTGAGTGAGAATGAAACAGAAGAGAGCAGAACTCCAGGCAAATCTTCTGTGGAGGTATTTTTATGGTTTGACAGCACATGCCACTATTCTGACAGGCCTCATGTCTCACTTGTTATATATTTCCAGCGCAACTAGATAAACTTTATTTTTCTTTGACTTGTTTATTACAAACAGTGCTTGGAACGTGGAAAAAAAGATCCACCCTCACAATGTCCTCTTGACTTATTGTTCCTCTCAGTGTAACTTATAACTTACTCTGTCTTGTTTCATTTAGTTCTGACTATCTAGGGGACAATTAAATATGCGAAGTGTAGCAATTTGTCTAGAATTTATTTGACAGCATCCTTCACAAATCCCGCACACATTTCCTAAGAACTAATTAAAATAAATCAATGACATGCCACTTCAAAATGGCGGCATATGTCAAAGCCATCAGCAGCAAGCAAAGGACACTCTTAATTGTTTTGTTCCTGTGGTTCTTGTAAACAGCTTGTCAAGGACTGCACTCAAGCATCTATGTTACACAAGTGCTTTTTTTTTTTCTCTTCTCTGCCTCAAATGTCTTTCACAAACACGTACTTTACAACCCTTGCCGCCCCGCTGCCACATTAACTCACCCCAGGCTGGTAGCATGTTGTGTTAAGTGTTGGTTGTCTTGCTGTCTCATCAAAGGCCATTAATTGTGGCACCAAAGCGATGGTCACTTATACCACATCAGCCTGAGGGCTCTTTTGCATGTGGTAGCAGATTTCAAAACATTGACAGCCATAAGTAGAGTCTCTCATGTCTTTCTCACTGGCCATGTAGGCAACTGGACATTCCTTTAGCTGCCATTTGATAAACAGAATGCAGGTTTTGGTTAAAACTCAGAGCTTTCACCTTCACAAAATCCAATGTTTTGAGTGTGAATGTGAATGAACAGCCGTTATGAGGACGGATCAGGTGGACGGAGTGCTAGATGAGACTATTTTATTATTTATAGTCTCCCTCACTAAGCCTCTCAGCAACATTCATGTCCCTTGATAAACAACACAGAGGAAACACCCTTTTCAATTATACCTCCAGCTGTAAATCATGCAGGAATGAGTGGCGGCCTGAAAATTACACCCTTCCATATGACAGGCGGGTGAGCACACACCTTGATATCCTTCTCCTGCTGATAGCTTTTAGCATTTGTCGTAAACGTCCACCTGTATCGACAACAAGACAAGCATTGCTGTTATGAGCATAAATTGGCCTCAATCCAGCATGTTTCAGCGGACTCTAGTGGACATTTTGACTCGCCTGCTGTACCGTGATTCACAGTTCGAAGCCTAGCCTATTATCCCTGCCGGTTGGTTTAGGCCGCAATTTGGGGAGAATGATGGCTCTTTGATGAGAGCCTTCAAGGCTGGTAATACATGTCTGACCAATGCATTTCAATCACGACGGTCAACTTGACTCCCATCGCTCCAGCTGCTAGTATGGGTCTGTTATTGTAACGCTTACATTCAATTTGGGGTCAAACTGATTCTTTGGTTCTTTTTAGTCTTTTCCCAGAATTATGTCCTTCTAAAATGGTATGTTAAAATCAAAATAATTGAATAATAATTAACAGGGCTCCAGACTAACACTGGTGTCCCATGTTCTACAGATGGTTACACCGGCAGGGGGGCCATTAAAATGAAAAATTAAAAGAAATCTGTAATAACACTCACATTGTTATTGTTTTGCAAGTGCAATTAACAGTAATATCGCATAAAGGCATATTTTATAATTATATAGTACTGGATGCTGGTTGATCAGTGCAGATTTTAACAGTATTAGTAGCATGTTTCACCTATTCACCACGTCACTTTGCAGCTCCTGTAGTGGATTGCTATTTTTGTATGTGTGGCAACATTATGTCACTGACTATATATTCTAGTATGAGAATGACACTTAATGTATATGTTTGTCTATATATATATATATATATATATATATATATATATATATAGCTGTAGCTTAAAAAATAGCAATAAGTATTGCATTATATTATATCTTTACAGCATATAGTACTGCATCTTTTAGTATGTAATTTTAGTGAGTCTTTTTGGTGCCAAATTCTGAAGCCATTTTTGTTCTGAAAGTTCCAAGTGTGTTGCTATTCCAGATGCCATGGATTCGGCAGATGACATGAGTAAATAGCTTTCAGCAGGAAGCTGAGTGGTATCATGATGGGATACCCATTTTTCCAGCCATGGCTCCTGCCTTGCTCAGCTGCACACCCAAAACAAGCCCATTTAAGCCATAGAACCACTCATTATCACAGATCACATTGCCTGACATTGCTTTGAAATGATAGAAACCGTGAAGAATTTCTGTGGATGTGGGAAAAGTGTGGCATGAAACGTATGTCGCTTGAATTTTTAAGGGTCTGTGAGGACTTTGTGTTTATTGATCAGATAGATTTTGGCCAGAGGTCCCTTTGTTGGTGTGTGACCACATTCCAAGCACTCAAGTCAAAGACAAGAAACCTCTAAGGACCGACATGGACTCTTGCCAGCTTCGTCACATTCAGTCACTGCACTGATAGTATCAGTCTCAGACAGCACGCCTATGGACCTCCAACAGTCATTCGCTGACTGTCTGATGCACACAAAACTGGCAAGCTCTAATCTGATTGGCTGAATTTTCTGGAGTAAGGACAAACAGGTGTTTGTGTATTTGTTTGTTTCTGTCTGGAAACAAAGTCATGTTTACAAGGTACCAGGGTGGTACGACGAGTGTTTGACAATGAGGTTATCACTGGATCTTCCAGGTTGTCAGGTTTTGTTTAGTTAACTAGATATCCAAAAGCAGACTGGTATATATTCTGCTTTGTTTTCTGAGTTACATCTGTGAAATAGTCTGTATTTTGCGATGGACAGAGTAGGCTATACAGTACATCTATTTTATGTAATTTTGCCTGTGCTTTCTGAATAATAGCTTGTGTCTATGCCTGTCTATTATTGTGGCATCATCCATTTGAGACAAACCTCTCCCTAAATTATTGTCTGCTTTACATATTGGTCAGGCAATTTCTTCCTGTCTAAGTGGACAAGGGAAAAAGGCTGTACTGATGGGTTTTGCTGTGTTGCATCAGATGGTCAGTTGTCATTATTACAAAAAAACAATTTAAACTGTAATTGTTTTATGAGAAAAAAAATATGTAGTCCTAAAATTGTAAGAACCAAGCTTAGCTTTTGTGCAAATATGTATTTATAGCTTTTTTATTATAAGACATTACCTACCAAGAGAATTAGTGAGTATTATCATGATATCATTGAAATTGAATTGTTTTGCAATGGTTTTTCTTTTTTGATGTCTTTCTTTCTTGTCTTTTCTTTTCTTTTCTTTTCTTTTCTTTTCTTTTCTTTTCTTTTCTTTTCTTTTCTTTTCTTTATTTTCTTTAGATAAAATTGTCAACATTTACTCACCCTCATGCTGTTCCAAATCTGTATGACTTTCTTTCTTATTTTTAGGCATGTGTTTGTACGCATTTGTCCTTACTATCGAAGTCAATAGGCTCCTGTTGTTTGGTTCAGAATGTTGTTTGTAAGTCGTACAGATTTGAAAGGACCTGAGAGTGAGTAAATAATAACAGACTATCCCTTGTACAGTGATCTAAATCATTTCTAGAGTATATTCTGATTTTGCCATACTAACACCTGCCAAATACTGAATATCGTTTAGTAAAGTTAGAATTAGCTACAACAGTGCAAGCAAGCAACAGGAAATGCAAGCAATAAATACTATTTTGGCGCTCTTTAATGTGGCATGATAGATTGCTGTCACTTAAACTGGGTACTCACCTGTGCGTAATCAAACACATAGCAAAAGATTTGTGACAGCAAAATAGACAGGGGTGGGAATTACAGTTGGAAGTTACAATAGATCACCCTTAGTGTAATCTGTCAAAGTGACGAACAGCCTTCAGATTTTTCTGTCACTGATAAAAAAATTTCTGTCAATGACGGAAAATTTTCAGTCAACGCAACCTCTGTGACTCATTCTGTCATACTTTTTACGCGTTGTGTTGTGTTGCGTCATGTCATGTAACAATAACACCATGTCAAGCAGCACTACTCTACACTGCTTAAAACTCACATTTGAATAGTCAGTAGCAAACTCTTCAAATATAAAAACATACTTACAGGCTGTGAGTCTGACATGCCAGACTGTCCTTGCAAAGTTGGAATTGCCCCACTTTATAGTGAGCATAGCTGGCATTTTAGGCTAATCTGCCAGGTTCAGGAAACAGTCCTTCGTAAAATGCACTTGAATATTTGCTTTGTATTGTTCTGTAACAGTGTTGTAAGTACAACTTAACCACTGATTTCTAGTTGTGTACTCATTTGGAAGGCTAAACAAAGTATTTTCGCTTTCGCAATGAAACACACAGCATCCCCACAACATGGCGGCAGCTGCAACAATACTACAGTGAGAATAAAAGTTACGTCTTCTTTCTTTGCGTATAGATTCGGGCGATGTTATGCTAATCTTCCCACACCGTAAACGTGGGGGCGTGTTTGAATGAGCCGTTTAGGAAGGTGTGGCTGAGTCTTAACTTTTATAAAGAATATCTCTTTGGGTTTGAGACTTTAATCTTTGCAACTTCACAGATCTTTTATATGTGCAAAAAAGCTTGTAACACTCGAAAGACAAAGGAAAACATGAAATCGCATCGTATGTCCCCGTAATGTATTCCGAATATCCAGTCGCAGCTAAAGCCCAAATAAGGATATATGCATGCTTTGAGCTATGTCATGTAGAGACCGCAACATGTAAAGACCTTCACTCAATCGAGTGAAATGACCTGACAAGTAGAATATAATTTTCCTACTTCAAATTGATTCACATCATTCGGTAACTGCTGGCACAGAGTGTGATCGTGCTAAAGTTACTGTGGATATGCCAGCGGATAATGATGCCACCACAGACAGAACCACAGAGAAGCACAGCATGGCCCAGGGCTATAGGAGCAAAAGCACTGAGATGTAAACAGCTTGGAAGTGGCCTGGCCCGGGGACATGCAGTGGCCTGCTCAGGGTGATGCTTTCCCCCATATTCCTCAGTGGCTTCATGCATATACATGAAATCCCAGGCACGCCGGGGAGGGATGCTAGTCTCCGTGTTCACGGACACCGATCTAACAAAGAGTGGCCTCCCAAATCTCTGCCATAATGCAGCTGACAATACCCCACTTCAGTGTTTATCTACCGCCCACCCAAAGCTCAGTTCATAAGGAGGTTTGGTATTGATTTTCTTTCACTGCATCCATGTATGCAGTAAGTACAAAGAGCAGTTTCCCTTTATTTTTTCATTAGGCCCAATGCCCTGGTGCAGTGTTTCAAGCATGCAGTTGACATTTCTCCAGACACAAATACGATTTTTATGGCTGTTCTGTTTGAGATCCCCAAACAACTCCCATGGCTGGAAAGGCAATGAAGCACCCTTGATTTCCCAAATGCGATGAAAGAAATGTCATAATATTTAGATTAATGTGCTGCGGAATTGCATCTAGGAAGCTAGGTATCATCTCTGACTGGGTCAACGCGATCACAACTCTTTATTCGAAGCTTCGTCTGGGAACCTCATAAAGTTTTATGCTACTTTTTTAAAAAAACATTTTTACTCTTAACTTTTATAGCACCATTAGATAGAAGATAACATTTTGAAATCAAGTTTTAGCAAGTGTCCATCGCCCCAGGGTGTCGCCAACCCATACGAGTCTCGGACTTTGCGGTGCAATACATTGCAAGGACAGGCTAATCTGTACTGATTTGGAGCTCAGCCAGTGGAAGCCTCCTCTAATCCCTCATTCTTTTTATCAGAGGAGGAGAGGCAAATTTCACTTCTGCACAAGAGGGGGAAAGGAGCTATTTCATGCCTCACTGGCTCCACTGTTTTTTTTAGAATGGTTGTCTTCTCCTTTTTTAGGTCTTATTTTATATGCTGCATAGCTGCATTCTGTGAAAAACTTGCTGTATATGTATATTTTTTTTTTTTTTATTTATTTATTTTTTTTTTCCCCCGCTGCTAGAGGTGGGGAGATACTGTAAAGACACCTTTGCCAATTAGCACATTGGCCCTTATTTGTCCTGTGTTAACACCATTGCTCTTTCCTGAAAAAGGAAGTCATTACATTTATTAATGCAGCATTCATACTTTTATATGCATTGCAAAGTACAAACATTCATTACAAAATCCCATTACATTGTTTTCAGCTGGCCTCCTACTCGCAGCAAAACAGAGTGTGGGCCGCCCCCTCCGCTCTACAGCGGTGAAACAGATTAAAGACTGCAAGCGGCTGTTCGGAAAGTGCGCTTGATGTTCCTACTTTGAGTTTTTTAACAGCTGTCCGGTACACTGTAGCAGGAGAGAGACAACTGCGGTATCAAGCAGCTTTCAGCGCTCCACAAGTCAACAGTAATGTCTTTATTAATCTCTCTGCCTCTAAGGCAGCTTTGAGAGGAAACACTGAGTAAATAAAGAGAAATATTTCCAGTCCTAGATAAAGATAAAGGGATTGCTTTTATCTAAACATGAATCAGCTGTCTTACGCAAAGGGAGCCATAGAGTACCTCCCCAGGGCTGTACGGAGAAAGAGATCATATACTGTTAGCAGCATTTGGGATTGAGATAAGGAGACTATTGTGCCATCTACATACACATGCATTCAGTGAACACAAACACTGATGTTCATGGGTAATGTAATTAAAGCATTTGATAACACAGTGCAGTATGTCAAGATCCTGCTGAGTGAAAGGAAGTGCATGTCAAGTAACAGATATCCTGTGGGGTGAATTGCTCATATTTCCTTGGTCATGTTTCACACGTATCATCCGCATGCAAGGACGTAAACTAACAGTCATCAGTCATTGAGAATAGCTCAGACACCTCATCAAATGTGGGTCTTAGTGCGTCTGACATAAACTTTCTGACACACATACATCTCTGTCCACTGGAGGAAGTTGTCACGTGTAGCGTACAAAGTAATGATTTTAGTTTGAGTGTTTCATATACACACAGTGTATATGGTATGTCAACACTATGGTATGTCTATAGTGTTTATTTAATTTATTACTCCCCCTTATGTCATTCCAAACCCATAAGACCTTCTTCTATCATCTTCTGAACTCAAATTAAGATATTTTTTGATGAAATCTGAGAGCTGCATAGACAGCAATGCAACTACCACATTCAAGGCCCAGAAAGGTAGTAAGGACATTGTTAAAACAGTCCATGTGACATCAGTGGTTCAACCATAATGTTATGAAGCTACGCAAATACTTTCTGTGTGCAAAGAAAACAAAAATAACATCTTTATTAAACAATTTCTTCTGTTCAGTTCTGAGTCAGTTATAGTCGTGTGTTGATATGAATAGTTCTGACTGAATGGTTCTGACACAGAACCAGAATGCTCTGTGTCTTGTTTACAAGCAGAAAAAGCAACATGTTCTCACTCCCAACTCGTCACATATTGACGCTTGGTCAGGACCACTTTGGCGTCACTTTTTGACGCTCAAAGTACACCTTCAGCGTCACTTTTCAACGCACAGGGACCTCTATTGTTTTCAGTTGTTTGTCTTAACTTAATGGTTTGCATGCATTTGTAAAAAAAAAATAAAAAGTAATTTTTATAAAATAAAATTAAACCCACCTAACCCCACCCCTACCCTAAACCTTCTGAACAATATAAAACTGACCATAAACAAGCAGTATAAAAGCATTACAAACAAGTTGCATTCCAAGTGTTTTGAGGCTATACAATATCTTTAAGCAAAGAAGAGAGTAAAACATAATGCTTAATCACTAAAAAGGAACCCGCTCTGTTAACACGCTCACATCTCATTCACAACCAAGTCTGACGTAACACTTCTTCTGGCAGCATTTTTTGAATTTGCGCAGACTGCGGCACACAGGATGAGCTTTACAGCTAATGGAGATGGTGATTGCATCTATTCCTCTCACAAATCAATTGTTTTGCCTCAGAAGACTTGGAATAGTAATACTTTTTGAATAAATTATGACTGTAGTATCTGTCTGTTATATCTTGTATTTTATTGACAAATGGTAGGTTTAGAGGCAGGAGTTGGGTTACGTGCTCATAAATGTGTAAATAGTGTAATATAAATAAAACTGTTGTGACTGTTTGCTTTGAAAAATCACACCCCAACATATATGCAATAATGGCAATATTATTTCCCAATATATAATTTAATCACGACAATAAAATTCCCAGTACGTTTCGCTTGGCATATTGAAGCCAAGGGTTTCTTATTTAATGCAATAGAGGACACTGACCGTCAAAAAGTGACACCAAATGGTCCTGACCAAGCACCAATATGTGATGAGTTGGGAGAGAAATTGTGTTGGAAGAAGATGCACTGTACATAATAGTCCTCATAAACATGTCTTAAGATTTCAGCAGAGAGAATGGCTTGCAATTTTTGGCCGGTCTTACTTATTTGAACCAGAATATACAGAGAATAAACTAAGAGAGATTAATGTTCTACATCAGAACACCAGCTTCTGTGTCAGCAGCACCACACGTATGCGACAAGTTACTTTCATCATGAACACGTGTTGAAGACTGACATGGAAGAGAAGAAATTGTTGAAATTGTTTTTGTCTTTGTTTTTTTTGCACACAAAAAGTATTCTCGTAGCTTCGTGAAATTACGGTTGAACCACTGATGACTATTTTAACAATGTCCTTACTACCTTTCTGGCCCTTGAACGTGTCAGCTGCATTGCTTTCTACGCAGGGTCAGAAATCTCTCGGATTTCATCAAAAATATCTTAATTTGTGTCCTGAAGATGAACAAAGGTGTTATTAGTGTGGAGTAATTACTGACAGAATTTTCATTTTTGGGTGAGCTATCCCTTTAAGACTATTTTAGACCTGTTGGGACAACAACTGCTACAGAGTAGCCCACTACCTGTGTGACTTGTCATTTCCAGAAATAGAGAGAAGTAGCTCTGACGACAGTGTTCATCTGCAAGACACATCCAGTTTTGTTTATTAACTGCTAGAGCGCCAAAAGTTACATAGTGTACCTTTAATAAATTACTTTTTTTTTCTGTTTGGCTGATAAGCATTAGAAGTGGAACAGGATCCCATTATCAGTCTTCATTAGTTTACTTTATTAGACAGAAATGAGGAACAAAAAAGTGAAAAAGCTTTATAGTGTCAGTATTCAATTTCACAAACCTTGAAAACCCAGCTGTTCTTCTGATCTTCTGAAGTGTGCATTGTAGTCTGCATAAAACGTGTTTGAAAATTGGATGCGGACAAGATTGGCAATATTTACGTCCTTGATTTCCAGCTATGCTGCGCTATATCCAGTGGGCTGTTATGACATAATTATGCCATATTCAGTATTGTATGTAATATAAGCATAACCTGTTTTTTTTTTTTTGTTTTGTTTTTTCTTTGTTTTTTGGAGACAATATGATTTCCACTGTACACAAGACTTATCAGATTGCTGTAGGATTCAGTGCTTACTTCCTTTTTAGTAATGTTTTAACATGCTTCTTTTTTGGGGGGAAATAATAACAAAAATAATAAGAGGATCATAATTTAAGAAGTTGCTATCTATATAAGTTTATGTTTAAAGTTTTTTTTTTTTTTTTTTTTTCAGTACAGATTTTTTTTTTCTTTTCCCCATATTTAGATGTTATGTAAAATAAACATACATTTAATTACAGCATGTGCTGTGTACTTAAATTTAATAGTGTAATGTCATATATTTCGGCCAAATTGCGAAATTGCGAAATGTCGTCAAAAAATTCAAAAACTCGAACCCTAATCGTTTAATCCCTAGTGTACATCTTTTTTAACATTTGCTTTTTTTGCTGCTTCCTCTAAACAACAGTCGTGGTACATCATATTCCTCGCTGGAGTCGAGTCATGAGGGCTTCACTTGTGTTGCCTGAGGGAGATGTAGAAATGCACCTTCACTTCGGCCTAAATCAAGCCGTGCACATCCCAGTCCTCACAGTAAACGTTTTTCTTGCCGTTTCCGACAGCTCCAAATACCTGTAGCTCCAGCACAGGCACGCTTGCTGGTCAGACGCTTACCAAGCTGTCAGAGTGCTGTGGAACATGCTTTACAAACAATTACCACACCATCTGCACTGTCAGTGAGCTGTTTAGCATTAGCGTCTCAGTTTCTCTCCCACTCTCGCTCTCTTTTGTGCGTCTCGCTTTTTTTTGTGCTTCTTATTTCTCCTCTTTCTTCTCAATTCATCCAAGCCACGGGTTAATGAAGAGGAGGTTAGGAGAGCAGCATGGATTGTTTGTTTGTCTGACTTTCTTCGTTTTGATCTTGTTAAGGCCTGGAGCTGTGATGTTTTTTCATCGTGGAAGTCTCACAGCGTGAGCGAGCGCTTGTGCACATCTGAACAACAAAACACACTTTTATGAGTTTATTCTTACACCATGGCCAGAGGTGTTATTGAAACATCGGTAGGGAGAGAAAAAAATATTTGTTCTCAAAGAAAAAAAGTTCAGAACGTGGACACAGCGATGCGGTAAATGGAAATAATGGATTTATTTGTTCATTGCAAGTCATTTTTGTTTATTGAGGATGATTGTTTTCTCTTCTGCTCCGCAGGTACTTCAGTAACAAGAGTAACAGCAACCGACGCGGACGATCCGGTGTACGGAAACAGTGCCAAGCTGGTCTACAGCATTCTGGAAGGCCAACCTTATTTCTCCATCGACCAAACCACTGGTACGTTAATCAATCCACCATGTCCAGATGGTAATGAATCATTCAAATGATTCAACAACCTTATTATTATGCTTGGAAATAGGTGTAAGATGAATGTCCCTTTGTGTTCCAAGACGAGTTTTAGGTGTTAGATCATTTATTATTATTGTAATCATTGTTATTATGATCATCATTATCGGAGGCAGGAAAGAAATATTAGAGAAAGAGCAAATAAACAAGATCATTTTACCTGAAGGACACATGCAGATGCTGATTTTGTTCTGTAATAGCGCACAAAGCAATTTGCGACTTCTGATTTAAATGACAGGGCTATCTTTGAATTCCATCTGCATTCTGCTTCCTTTTCAACCTTGACTTTGTTTTTTCCCTAATTGCATTTTCAGCTGACTTGTTAACAGTGTGTCTGTAAGCAACATGATTAAATAATGGTGAAATTACATTAATAAGCAATGAGATGGAAATGAACAGCGCGTAATTTGGAAAAACAACAGACAATAAACAAGTCCTGTGTCTGTCCAAATTGTATGTGCATATTAAATGAGCAGACTTTAAATATCAATACTTTTTTTTTTCTTACAAGAACACCTTGTGCGCTTCATAACCCCGTGCATTTCAATCACTCACTGTCAGCTTTGTCTAAGAATGCAAATGGTCGAGAGTAGGCGCGAAAGCCCAAATTGAGGTGCCGCGTACGTGGTTTGCGTGATTACTGAACACATGCAGATGGCTTATTCAAGTGAGCCAGATGTTTTAATGAATGTTAATGAAAAATAAGAGGTAAAGGGAAAACAACCATTAGAAACCATTTGACATTACCAACACCTCGTAGAAAATGAGACACACTTGATAAATACGTAAACATCATGCACCAATTCATTACTTGGTTAATGGCTTGCAAAAAGAAAAAATAAATAAATAAATGGAAGGGAAGTAAACCTCCAAATACCTATGGAAATGAATGTTTGTGTTGCCTCGCTTCTGTGATCATCAGGAATTCATTTGAATAGATAATGATAAATCAGGATGACAATTGAATGAGTATTGCAGTGTGCATTAGATTCAGCGCTGCACCACGCACAGCTGCATCCCAGCACTGCGTTGCTGTATGCCTATACTGGCAATCAGAGCACTTCACCTCTAAAAATGCACCTCCTTAGTTTGCTGAAATTATTGTGTTCTGTTGGTCTCCATGACAGAACAAAAAACAAAGACATGTAAGTGCAGCTTCAAAAAAAAGGCTAGCAGACAATGCATGCGTGCTGTGAATTATTCATGCGTAATGGAACCGGAGCTGGCCCTACAACGCACTTACCTTTCTTCCCGCAGAATGCCTTTGTTTCTTTAGTTCTTTACTTCTGTTATTTGCCAATCTCTTTAATGTAGCTGCTGCTTATTATAGTTTTTCTGTGTCTTTACACAAAAACCTGATTGATTTTGTAAGATTACACCTCTATGAAGATTCTCAGTCATCCAGATCATTGTAAAAATGTCTCACAGAACTTGCAGCGTAGCATATTTTTCTATCTATTGAAGATGTTTTGTCAGTTCCCCAAAGTGGAAGGGTGATTTCCCAGGATTTAAGCTCATCGCACAACATAACATCATAAGGTTTGAAAATTGCAGTGGGAATCACCACCACTACTTGTTTGCAGTGTGAATTGGGGGGAAATGTCTGGGGTAAAGATGAAACTGTTAAATGATGGGGAATCTCAATCTACAGCCAACCATGTAAAACATATGTAATAAATAGGAAAAATAGGTCCGGATGCTTTTAGAAAACTAGCAGTAATATATTACAAAAGAAAAAAATGTGTATATATATATATACATATATATATATTTGAGCAGGTTACCTGTGGGTGTTATTTATTAATTCATTTATTTATTTGGCAGAGTCAGTGATGGTGCATACAGTACTAAAGATTATAAAAGGCAGACAGCATAATTCACATTCAGTCGGAATATAAATGACTCCAGGTGCTGGGACAAGTCCTCAGCAAACAAACAAGCTAATTTGCAATGCCAAATGAAAGCGGCACAGGCAATGCGTGGCACACACTAAGCTGGGCGGGGTGTCAAGGACAAGGGAAGAGCTAACAGATTTTGCAAACTTCAAACCTCAGAATGGACAATGGAATGTTTATTTTGACCATGTTCAGTTTGAAAGTATAGCATTTTCTTATGTATTTATTTTCATATTAAAAAGGATTCAGTAAATGAGAGATCTTTTCAATGTGTTGTTTTGTCCTTTATAATATCACTTTATTATATGTCAATTAATGCATTTATTGTTATTGCTGTAGCAATCATTAGGGTGGCTCTGGCAGGGATGGACCGCGAGATGAGGGAAGAGTATCTTGTTGTCATTCAAGCAAAAGACATGGGAGGTCACATGGGTGGGTTGTCAGGAACCACCACTGTGACAGTGACACTTACCGACATCAACGATAACCCACCAAAGTTCACAAAGGGTAAGAGAGACCCTCTTTTATTATCTATATAAAATGACCTATCCTACATTTCAAAAGTTTGGGGTCAGTAAGAAATACTTTTATTTAGTAAGGATGCATTATTAAATCAAAATTGACAATTTATCCAAAATTTCGGTAACACTTTACAATAGGGTTCCATTTGTTAAGATTAGTTAACTATATTAGTTAACATGAGCTAACAATGAAAATTACTTCTAAAGCATTTATTAATCTTAGTTAATGTAGATTCCAACATTTACCAACACATTATTAAAATCAAAAGTTGTACAATAAGTATTAATGTTATTTAATAGACCTGAACTCTCATGGGCTAAAAATGAACAGCTGTATTTTTAATAAAAAACTGGAACAAATGGATTGCTCATTGTGAGTTAATCTTAGTTAATGCATTAAATATAGTTAACAAATGGAACTTCTTTGTGAAGTGTTACCCAAATTTCTATTTCTTTTTAAGTTCTTAAGAACTTTCACTCATCAATTAATTCTTAATTCTCAAAAAAAAAAAAGGTTTCCACAAAAAGAAATATTAAGCAGCATTTATTTTTTACCACACTGATTATTACAAGAAATATTTCTTGAGTGCAAGAATCTGCAAATTACAATGATTTATGAAGGACCATGTGATACTGAAGACTGAGTAACGGATGCCGAAAATTCATCTTTGCCATTATATTCAAACGTATATTAAAATAAATTAAAAGCATATATGTGATCCTAGACCACAAACCAGTCATAGGGGTGAATAAATAAGCTTTCTGTTAATTTGGCCGAGATACAACTATTTGAAAATCTGGAATCTGAGGGTGCAAAACAACCAAAATAGTGAGAAAATACCCTTTAAAGTCGTCCAAATTAAGTTCTTAGCAATGCATATTACTAATCAAAAATTAAGTTTTGATATATTTACATTAGGAAGTTTACAAAATATCTTCATGGAATATGATCTTTACTTAAGGTGACACACTGCAGGTGAACTGGGTAAAAAATTATAATAATTAACTAATAGTTATTGCCTTACCCAGTGACTGATTACGTTGATAATTAAAACATTTTTGTATTACAAGTTTTCTAAAATGTTAGGTTTAAATATACAAATAAGGCATTATTTAATGAAATATATGTTCATTTGCATACATTTCTAGAAAAAACTGATTTTGAGAAATCAGCCTTTAAAAATATGTATTGTAATTTAAATATATTGACATGAATACATAAAGTTATTGTTTTTTTTTTTGTTTTTTTTTCCTTTTTTTTTTTTGTTGATGTTTTCTTTCCACTAGTCTGGGGAAAAAAAAAAAAACACTTTATGAAAATCATCAAAAAGCCCAAAACCTCAAACTTGACAGGTGCATGATTTTTTTTTTTTACCCATGCAGTGTATTTTTGGCTATTGCTACAAATACACCCGTGCTACTTATGACTGGTTTTGTGGTCCAGGGTCACATATATACATTGTAAGATTCAAATAAATCCAGTCTTGGTGGACATAAGAAAAAAAAAAAAAACTATTGACCCCAAATATAAAATAACTGTTTTGTTGTCTAGTATTTAAGTTATTTCTGTTGTTTGTCACCTGATAGACCAGCTCTTCTATTTTCTTGTACCTCATCTCTAAAGGCTCTTATGAGTTTACGATTCCTGAGGATCTTGGCATCGGGAAGCCTGGAGGAAGAGTAAAAGCGAATGACAGAGACATCGGGGGAAAATGCTAAATCAACTTACAGCATCATAGGTGGAGACGAGAGGGATGTCTTTGAGATTGTCACTGATGCTCAGACTCAGGAGGGAATCCTCAGACTCAAGAAGGTAAGACCAGAAAAGTAGGCTTAATGTGCAATAGGGACTCCATAACAGTTGTAAACTGTCTGTTACAGGATCGTCACTGGGCTGCACATTGTGAAAAATATGAAAAGTGGCTCATTACCGATGACAAATGAGTTTAATATTGCAGAGACAGAACCTCTCAGTATGTATTGCAGGGGTCGGAAACCTATTTGACACGGCGTGCCATCTTAAATGTAATTTCAAACACTGTGCCATACCCTCCAAAAAGAAAGAATTAATCATGCAAATTAATTAATTATGCAAATTACTGCCTTAGTGTTTAGTGTTTGACTCTTTTTAAGGTTGTCTACATTATTTTCACTGGTGTTGTTGTGTTTGTTGTTCCCAATGAGTTATGTGTCTTGTGGTGATAAGTCGAGTGCATCTTTTTTTGTGTAATTATATAGTTGTTAGAGTCACTGTCATTGTGGTTTATGTGTAGAGTAGGACGGTTTGTATAGGTCTAGTTGTAAAACTCAAAAAAAAGATAGCAGTATTGTAGTATTGTTCTGAAACCAGAAAGCGACAAATACAGCAGAGCGAACTGTGGCCTATCACCTGCTCAAATAGTAAAGGAAATAGTGTCTGGCTTCCCATTCAGCTCATAACTAAATAAACCGACTACATGACTGTGAGCAGGATTAATGTGAGATTTACAGTAAATTGACATGCCGGTCCAAAGGAGTTCAGTTTTTCTAAAATACACACCTAAAATAAAATCAATGTAATAAATGGTTAAGGTGTTTGACCCCTAATGGATACTCTCTTTTTGCAATAACTAGATTTTCTTAGAAACATTTCAGCTGAAAATCCACATTTAAAGTCCCTGTACACCTAAAACTGGAACTAAAACTGCAGTCCAGGTGTTCTGAGATTTGAGAACTACTGTAACTCTGAACCCCTTGACTTGCTGTGCTCAATTCTCAGCCCTTGTGTAGCACTGTATATTTGCATATGGAATGGCCATTGTATGCAAATGAAGAACCCTTCACAGTGGATGAGAGCACAATGAAGCCCTTTTATCTTACAGGAACATCTACACTGCAACTGTGCAGCAACGATTCTGCACAAACAATGTGACAAAAACATGGGAAAAAGTATTTGTCATTTTTTTCCCATTGCGTATCGAAATTATAGCCTGTAGGAAGTGTATGTGATGATAAAGCTATGCATATTATGATGTGAACAACATAATGAATATCTCATGTGGGAATTAACCTAGAGGACTTGATCTCTGTTAATATAAAGAATTATATCAGAATTATGTGCCTTAAATAATCTGCATTATTCAACAGTTATCCATAATCAATTAGTGCGCATTTTATATAGCCTATATGGGGTGTTGCCTCCTCAAAATACTTGATGAAAAAATAATTGTAGTACAAAAATGACTTGTTTTTCTAAAGAAACATTGTCCAACAGCAACACCAGCAAGTAAAATTACAACAGGAGTCCATGTCTCTCTCGCCTCCCCTGAACCCATTGAGTTTTAACAGACCCCCTAAAGCGTGCCGTGGGTTTGGTGGGGGGTAATTGAGAATTAATGGGGGAAAGTCATGTGACGTGATATGATTGGATATGACTGGTTATGTTTGGCTGTGACTGGTTCATACGATAAATCCCGCCTCTTCTGTTCGTGCTTGTTCCGGGTTTGTGAATTAGTCTAAATCAACAATATAACTGTGTTAATTGGAAGACTTATAAAAAAGTAAGTAAACAACTCACACTTAGATATAACCACTTTGTTACGTCAGAAAACTTTAATGACTGATGATCTGAAAAAAATTGAAAATAGTTAAAAGTTCACAAATAAAATATATTGTTTGAGCTTTTAATGCCTTGAGTTATTTTCAGGGGTGCACATACATTTTTTTTGCCTGATTCTTATAAGAGTACCTGGAGATTTGGTTTGGACCTCATGCTTCACATGTGAACAACATAACTCAAAAAAAAATAAATTAATAATAGTGATGATAATAATATCATTGGACTTGAATATATTATTTAATTAATAAAAAGGTCATATTAAATAAAAATACAATTATTTTATAGTAAACTTAAACCTAAATAAGTAAGCTTTTATTTATATGGTGGTTTGCCGGCAAGTAATTAAACACATTATTAGGTTTAGAGCTTCTGACTGAAGAGTGTTTAGTGAAAAGAGTGTCAGTGAATGAAATGACATTTTTGTATTATGCTCTGAAAATGGCAGCGAATAGCCTAGAACAGTGGTTCTCAAACTTTTTATACCAGGTACCACCTCAGAAAATATTTCGCTCTTCAAGTACCACCAAAATGACCAGTGTTAAAATACAGTAGCAAAGTAGGCCTAACATTTCAGCTACAGCTCTGCACAGTTCAAAAATGAGATTTATTGTTGTCAGCCACTTTAACATTGTAAATACACAGTTTGAACATTAACACTGCACTGTGCTTTACAAACAGGTAAATAAACTTAAATAATGATTAAATTTAAAATTTACCAACTTTAAAAACTTTACTTAAATAAAGATTAAGTTAAAATGTATTGTTTTAATATTAATTTATATTTAATTTAGTGATTCCTCTGCGTACCACTACTGGTACTCGTACCACACTTTCAGAACCACTGGTCTAGAATTATGCTTCCAGTTCTAATAGAATCTTATACAGTATCACAGTTGTCGATCTAAAATGGTAATTGTGCATTAACAGCTGTCAACCATGTTGGTACGCAAACACACACTCTGAACTTATTTACACAGCACATTTTCTTATTTTGGTTGCACATGTAGACCTGCAGACCAATTACTGTGTTTAACCCCCCCGTTAGTTTGGAATAAAAATTAAAAATGCTTAATAACACTAACTTGAGATTCATTCCTAGCTTTAATAAACAGACTTTGATTACCTTGTTAATGTAAAAAGGTAAAATCAGTTTTCAAATCATGCAGGATGTTAAAATTGTTTGGAAGTCATAACATAACATTCTGCAAGTAATTGTGTGAAAATTAGGCTTCATTAATCAAAACTCTGTACCTGTAAATCATAGTTCATGTGAAAAGGAATAAAGGTTGAGTTTTACTGCCTCTAGTGTTCATTTCAACTGGAAACTGCAGTAATTCATACATACAGGTTTTTTGTTTTTTTGTTTTTTGTAGAAATGTATATAAAAGCATGTATTTTCAATGAGCCTATGTTGGGATTTGTCTTTAAAATAAAATGTCTGTTGTTGCTAAAAGCTAAAAAAGTCTGTTTGACACACAAGGAAAGTCTGTGACATCTAATTCTTTAAAGAAAGTTTCTTGCAGTAACTCACTTTACGTCCTGTATTTAAGATGTATTCGCAACATCAAAGGATATCGATATGAACTGTCTTGGCCTATATCTCCTGTATCTTATTTGAAAATATATTGATATACCTTACAAACAGAATTTCTAACTACATTTAGTGCACAAAGAACAGGACCCATCTGAAAAATTTTGTTACGGATATGTGTACTATTACACCCGCAATAGAAATGGCCTCTTGAATATCAGAATCATAACATTAAAGCAAGGGGGGAAAAATCTGGAGGCAAGGAAAAAAAAATAGTCATTTGGATTGTCCCAGGTCTCTCACAGCTGAATGTGTAATGGCATGCCTGTTTTTCCTTGTCTTCTCATCCCATAGCACTTGGCCTGGAATCTGTTGTCTGCATTACTAATAGTATGATGGATGGCATTGCATGAGAAAAACAGGCAATCAACAGCCCACTCCCCGCTAACCTCTATACCTCCAGACGGTGCTGGAGTTCAGGAGAGCAGAACAAGCTTGTAAAGCACACAACCCTTATTTTTCCTCAATTTTTTGCACCTGCCACTGTGCGCAGACACACATTTTTCCCCAGGCGCCGGTGCTGAGTCGACGTGCGCCAACAACTATCATCTGCAGCAAGTTGGCCGACGCAACCCTCACCAACAATTAAAATTTGATTTAACTTCTGCTAAATATTGAATGGTCATGACCAAAGAGCCTTTGTAGCAAGGTTAAACATATTGATCTGAGTGAGATACCACAGGCTCAGACAGTCAAGATACTGCTTTGTTGTAAAAGGATGCATGCTTTCATCTCTCCCATGCCCCCCTTAGGCTGTGGTGTTGGTGGTGCTGTACTTCCCCCGCTGCTGATCTTTGATGCTTCTAAATGTCCCTGTAAACCTACACACTTAAATCATGCTGGATGTATTTTGGAATTGGCTGGGTGCTCTCAAACAGACATACATACAGTATATGTGGTAAAATCAGTCACAGCCATGCGGTTCAGTATGCGTTCAGGCCACATGAAAGTCTGAATTGCTTCATCTGGAAATGACGGAGGTCAAGTGACAGCCATAGTCATATTCAGGCCTTTCCGCACAATGAGTGCCAAAATGCAGACCCAGAGGGATGCAGAAGTGCCAGTTTTACTGTAGAGAGTCAAATGGCATGCATGACTATCAAAAGAATGAGGTGTTGGCATGATATTTTTAGATGGAACAGATTTGCAGTGTCTGAGATGAGAGGAGCTTGCTTCAGTCTTGCCAATATGCAAAGCTGCATTTGAATGGCGCCCTCAAAAATCTCAACTACGATTAAATAGTAACATTTTAAGCATGCTGCATGGTAAAAGAACATTTTCTTTCTGTCTTTCTTTCTTTCTTTCTTTCTTTCTTCCGCTTCAGATGTGCTACTTTATTTACCCATTTTTTACATTTAGGACATAAAACTCTATGAACTGTCACCAAAATTCGATAGTCTTGAACAGCACTGACCTTTTCTAAAGCAAGCAAGGTGCCAGACTGCAGCTTGTTCTGAATTTTACATCACAGGGAAACTTCTACTTGTAAAGTGCTACTGAAAGGTGCAGTGCTATTTGCACACCCTAACCAGTTTTCTCATTTTACTGAGTTTCAGATGCTACATAGATATGTAGTTCTCTGTGATTTCTTTATTTCTCAGCACTGAAACTTTTATTGTATTTAGATGCTTTGAACATTTTATTAGATAGAACTAGTAGTGAAGAAGACAGGGAACTTTTGGGAGAGAGAAGACGAATGGGAAAGGGGCCATATTGTCTCAAATCTCTGTGTGAATCGCTTTAAAGGAGCTAAAGAGTAGACAATGGAGTAAAGGTGCAGCAGTCAACCGTATCAAAAGCTTTATATTGTACTGTACAGGAGGACGACACAAAAGAAGTACTTTGTGACAGCACAACTGGAGCTTGCCAGAAAGTCTCATAGTGAAGGCAATGAAGTGAAAAAGATTTATGGACACACACATAAAATAAGTAAATATGCTACCCTTCAGAAGTTTGAAACAGAGAAATTAATACTTCGATTCATACAAAACTAGCAGTAAAGCCATTAATAATATTTCTAAATATTCACAGTTGAAGTCTAAAGTTTACATACATGTTGCACAATCGGTTACACTTTAGTTAGTCCACTTTAGACATTCTACTAACTATAAGTAACTTTGCAACTACATGTCAACTAATTCTCATTAATTTGCAACTACATGTCTACGAACTCTCACAGCAGACTGTTAGGTTAGGTGTAGGGTTAGTAGAATAAGTTGACATATATACTTACAAAGTTTAGAAGATATTAAGCAGACAGTCTACTAATACTCTAATGACTAGTTGACATGCAGCTGCCAAGTTACTTACTGTTAGTAGAATGTCTAAAGTGGACTATCAAAATAAAATGTTACCGCATAATCTGCAGAATGTTAATTGTTTTACCAAAATAAGAGGGAGCATACAAAGTGCATGTTATTGTTTAGTACTGATCTGAATAAGATATTTCACATAAAATATATTTAAATATAGTCCACTAGAGAAAATAATAGTTGAATTTATAAAAATGGCCCTGTTCAAAAGTTGCATACACTTGATTCTTAATACTGTGTGGTTACCTGAATGATCCACAGCTGTGTTTTTTGTGTTTTGTTTTGTTTTGTTTTGTGATAGTCCCTTTGTCCTGAACAGTTAAACAGCCCACTGTTCTTCAGAAAAAGAAAGAAAAAAAAAATAGCAACATTCAGGTCCAACAAATTCTTTGGTTTTTCAGCACTTTTTTTTTTTTTTTTTTTGTTTGTGTGTGTGTGTGTGTGTGTGTGTGTGTGTGCGTGTGTGTGTGTGCGTGTGTGTGTGTATTTGAACCCTTTGCAGCAATGACTGTATGATTTTGAGATCCATCTTTTCACACTGAGGACATCTGAGGAACTCTCTATATATGCAACTATGACAGAAGGTTCAAATACTCAGAGTTGCATCAGAAGGAAGAACGATGCATTAAGAGCCAGGGTGTAAACTTTTGAATAGAATGATGAAGCAATTTTTTTTTATTTTGCCTAAATATTTTATTATTTTTATTTTATTTATTTATTTATTTATTTATTTTAGTACTGCCCTTCAGAATCAACAGAATATACATACCAAATAAGCTAAATTTACCCTGATCTTCAAATTCAAAAAGCTTTGAAGGATTCTGAAGGTAGGCAGTTTAACTGTTCAGGACAAACAAGCGAACAACACAAAAAAGTGAAACAAGACAAACACATGAACAGCTATCACTAAACAACAAAAACTGAGCTGTGGATCATTCAGGTAACAACACAGTATTAAGAATCGTTTCAGTGGGGTAATTTTTATAAATTCAACTTTTTTTTTTTTTCTTGTGGACTATATGTAAACGTCTTTTATGTGAAATATCTTATTCAGGCCAGTACTAAATATAAAATAGCATGCATTTTGGTAAATAAGAGATTTTGGTAACATAATTAACATTTTGCAGATTCTGCAAGGTGTATTGACCTCAACTGTATGTTTTAAATGGCTTTCTTTCAAACTTTCTATTAGTCAACATTCAACATTCAATGCTAATAATAAGAAATGTTTTTAAGCATCAAATCAGAATATTGGAATGATTTCTGAAGCATTGTGTGACACTGGTTTTAGAATAATGACTGCTGAAAAATTCAGTTTGTTCTTAAATTGTTATAATTGCTAATAATAAAAATGAGCACTGCCACAATGCAGTCTAAATGCACAAAAATATAAGATGTATATGAGATCACCCGGAAATATTACAGTGCCCACACCTCAAGCAACAGTGAAACAGCAGTTATTATGTAATGTAGTGGGACTGGTTTTAAAAAAATATTAAAAATATGGAAGAATTAAATTGAAGTAGCTGTCATTGCTGCATATGCTGGTTCTATACAACTTTGATGTGGGGTTATATTCATAATTTGTATATTATGATGTAAATAAATTTGATTTTCTGTGTTCTGAAATATAAATGTTAGCATAAACAATATTTCTTTCTTTTTTTTTTTTTTTTTTTTTTTTTTTTTTTAATATATGACACAAAAGTCAAGACTAGCCAAGGGTCCAAATAGTTCTAAGGAACATTTTTTTTCCTCCTGTATTTTCCACTCGTTCTCAACAGGACTGTAGTAGCAAGGGAGAGGTGAAAATAAAATGAAATAAAATCCTCCCAAAAGCTTTGTGGACTGCAGCAGACAGAGGTACATGGGCTGTTCTCATCCGGGTGCCCTGCTGTCAGCCGCACTGACTTCAAAGTGTGCTGATAGAGAAACTCCAGCTGCTCTTCTCTCCCAGCTGGGGCTGCTCTCGGCCCGGCTCCAGTGTCCGCCTGACCTCCCCTGTGGGACAGAGGCTTTTTTTTTTTTTTTTTTTTTTTGATAACATAAGCAAATTCTTCATTCTACTACTTCAACTAACACCTAGAGCCTGTTTCTTTTTCATGTGTTCTTCAGCGGTCAGGTCTAGTTTCGTTTCTGTCAATAAAAGAGCACAGAAGGGACTCGAGCCCTTTTTCGAGTTCAAATGAGGTAGGGAGAGATGTGATTCAGAATACAATAGTGTCAGGCTGGTACAGGGAGAGTAAAAACCATGACATTTTTACTAAATAAAATTCGCCATAAAATGGCACTCTGTGTCATGTTCTTTTCACTGTAGAATGTACGTACACAGGTGGGGTGAACATGGGGCTTTTCCTCATCCACTGAAATCACAAATATTTATCCTGGAGTACAAATAATTCCCAAATTGTATTTTATCTGCTACTTCAATAATATCTCACCATTGGATAATTGCCCCGGAGAATACATTAACAATGTTAACGTCATGGTATTGTAGGCAAGGATTAATTTTGTTTTCAGACAACACAAACATACAAATTGTATTTTTCATGATTTCTTAACAATTTGCAATTCAGTCCTTGTGTTTCCATTAGATTAACCTTATTTGCAGCCTCATTTAAATCCCAAACACATGCTGTCTCTGCCACAAATTAATAACACATCCCACGCTCCAGGTGAAAGTGTGGTTATTGCTACTAAATATTATTTTTGTTCACCTTGCTATTGGGCTCGCAGCAGCTTAAATCTTATCCATTGCAAGGTGGGAGGAAGCCGGTGCAATTACAGTCAGACCTGGAAGCCCAGCAAACTGAGTCTGCTAAAACCAGGAAACCGTTTGTCTTTGTTTTGTGCCCATTAATAATAAACATCTCTCTTTGTCTCTGTTTTCCAGCCTCTGGACTTTGAGTCAAAAAAATCCTACAACCTAACAGTGGTGGCAACCAACATACGTGCCGATTCGATTACGGGCGGGCCTTACATGGACCAGGCCACTGTCAAAATCACCGTTGAGGATGCAGACGAACCCCCTATCTTCACAAAGCCTACTTATCTTTTCGACGTGCATGAAAACGCAGCAATCAACACAGTCATAGGAGCGGTAGCAGCGAGAGACCAGGACGCCTCACACAGCCAAGTCAGGTAAAAGCAATCATTTCTAGACCTTGTCGGAAGAGGTCTGGTGCTCTGTTGTCCTCCTTGGTGAAATTAGGCTAAAAAACATCTTCATTAAACCAAGAGAAGATCAAACTCAAGCTTCTGCAACAATCTAATATCCAAGTGCTCCTTCTCCACTGCATCCTACCAGCCATTAAACGCTGCTGATGAAATTGCCTGTAGAGGTGCATTTGCATTCAGACTAAATGGAGCTCTCACCTCCACAGAATTGGTTGTACTGGGAAAGAGAGAGAGTGGGGGAGAGAGATAGGACAATGACACAATAAGATTCCTCCCCTTCCTCCCACTGATGTATTTCATTTCTGTGACTTCCTACTTGAAAAATTACAAGGGCACCTTCAGTATAGGTTATACAGCCAATTTCTCTCAGTCCAACCTAGCATTCCATTAATTCTCCAGTGACTTGCGATGTTTCGGGGACAACATGCAACAGGTTGTGTAATTACATGGGGAGCTGGGAGCAGGGGAGAAATCAGAGATTGGGTTTCAACACTGCAATGGAGTTTACATCAAGTGAGCGTTTTCATGTGTGTGATATATTTATTCTAGGGCTGCGCAGTATATCGCAATCAAATCGAAATGGCTTAGTGAGAACATTACATTGCAAAGGCTGTGTTTTAATTAAATATACGCTCTGTGTGTTTCAAAGTGAAGTGTGGCAATGTGTTATTTTACACGTAAGCAACTCATGATCCTATGTGTTTAGCAGTTCAAAGCACCTCAGTTCACAGTAAATGCTGCTCCATATGAATCCATCTGATTTATAGTTGTTTTTTTTTTTAACTCTATTCAGAAGAGTTGATTGAAACCTGTATTGATAACTGTAAAAAAAAAAACATTTTTCCCAAATCATTCAGCCCTAAAAGGATGGTTAGCATTAAAAAGAAATGGACTTTTTTCGTGTTTGGTTTTAATCATTCTTATTTTATTTACTGTATAGATGCACTCCTCTACAAAAATTACCTCAGGCTTTCCAGAAACATTTTAAATCAAGCTATTCAAGTCCTATTCAAGTTTCATTTGAAAACAGAAATCCAATGTTCATGTCCTTAAATGTTAATGTCTCTCTTTTGCACAAGAGCTGTTTGTTCTACATTGTAGCGTACTTGTTTATGTCATTTTGTATTTCATAGTTATTTTCTTTGGCTGTTGCATCAAAATATGAGGTGTAATCATTTCAGAGTGATTTAAATGTTTCAGCTGTGACATCTGTGCATACTGAAGTTTAGGACTGCATTACTAGGACAGAAATCTGTGCCATTTGCTGTTCCCAAGCTGGAATGTTGGTGTTTTTGACTGGGATCAAAATCCCCTTGACTGGGATGCTATCATTCGCATTTGTGCACCCATCGGTCTGACATACAGGCTTTTCGAATTGATGCATCTGTGTTATTTGGAAGATGAATTACTTCTATCCTGAGGCCTTTGAGTAGATTGTGTTAAGCTAAAAATCACAAGGTCATTTTAAGCATTACGAGATGAATTATCTTTATGCGATCAATTTATATTTGGTTTTTTGACTTTTTTGCTGAATTTTGAACCATAGAGTGATAAAGCTGCATGTCTTCCCAAGCGAAGCAGAAGGGTTGAAGTAATTTTTAAAGGTAAAAGCCACTTTGTAAATAAGAAACCAGATTTAAAAGGAAAAAAGACCGACTTTATCTGGCGAATAGCTCATGCTGAATTTCATAGAGAAATAAGATAATCAGACCTCACCTCAAATGACAAAATTTCTGCTTGAATACAGTTAATTGAGCACATCGGTGTGGTTGTCACATCAATAGGAGAAGCAATCAGGGTGAAATGGGCAAGAGTTAAAAAAAAAAAAACATGGCGTAATTGTGGCTTTTAAAGGACTCTGGTAAAATGAAAATGTCATTTTTAATCGCAGCTTGGCATGGAAACAGTAATTCACAGAAACATTGTTCCACATCAGTCTGACCTCTCAGACCATACCTACCTTCAGCCTCCCCATCTCTCTTGCTTTCTTTTTCTCCTTATAAGATTGCAGGATTTCTCTTGTTATTGTGAAACTGACGTGCATCAAATGGTGCCAAGCTGTGTCCAAGTTCAAATTAGCCCTGTTAGGAGTATTGTCTATCTGTCAAAAGAAGTGTGGGTGTAATCATTGGGGATCTTTTAACCTTCTCTGACAGAAGTCCCTCTGGCTCCAGATCTTGTTGTGGCACCTGATATCTAGCATATGCTAATACATGCTGACTGCTCTTGATGGCGATTGTGTTATCTTGATGTATGCTTTACTTATACAGAGTAGGCAGAGTTATTTGATTCGGTTACTGCACATTTACAGGGTGCAGCCTACTGGAAAACATTTGCTACAGTAGAATAAATTGTGTTTCTGTGAAAGTCCTTTTAATTACTCTTTTACCTGACATAATAACTAGGTAAAAGGCCTAGAGAACATGTTCCATCCCGTACTTTTTTTTTTTAGTAAAAAGAGGAAAACTGATTTTTAAATTTCATCACAAACATTTTTTGAACCTCACACTGAGTGTTTGTTTTTTTAGTTGTTCTTTTGTCATTTGCCATTTTCATTTTTTATGTAAGCTAATAAAACGGTCACACTTTACATTAGAGTCCTCAGGTTGCAGGATAATTACATAAGGAAGCAGGGCTGCTGAGTAATACTAATCAACAACATGCACTTCATATATAATTATTTTGCAGAGTGACTTGTAATTAAATGCTGTTTTTGCTACCATTAATTAATTATATTAACATGTAATGTGTGGACTGGCTTTTAGGGTGATAAAAGGTGGTAATGTTACATGTTGTTGAACACACCGTAAAAATGGGGACGCTTCATGTGATAATATGACACGCTAACATAACTACTTTTATTAAAAATAGATGATATATTCATGTGTAATGATAATTACAATATTATAAGATATTTTAATTATTAAATTCCTTTTTATGATAAATACCCAAATATATCAAATATCAAAATCCGAACTACATATTTAATCAAGATAACCTTTGAACCCTTGAAATGTTTGTTTTTATTTTTTCTTTACACCTTAAACAACAAACCCCATGGAATAATTAATCACAGATTTTATTGTTTGTGTCTCTTTTTTTCTCCCACTTCATTCCCCACTGTAACTTTTCAGTTTGACTGACACATAGCAGAACATTTCAGGGTCTGTCTCTCGGTGGTACGTGGAGCTGTCAGAGCCTGACTGAAATCCACTCAGCCTCCTGGAGACTGTTCCCAGTTGGGAATGCTGTCTGGCTGCCTGCACAGCAGTAGAGCACTCCTCCTGGACTTCCACCCTCAGTCTCAGGATCTCTGCCACGGCTGAACATTTTCCTCACGTTCACTATCCAGTCCAATGATTTTTTATTTATTTATTTTTATTCATTTATTTATTTTACAACCCATTCCTCATCCATTGGGACCTTCTTCCAGTTACACCTCACACTCGCCAGTGTTTGAGAGAGTATCAATTTTTTATTAGTCAAAGATTAATAAAATATAGGCGCATATTAACTATGTTAAATATAAATGTTATGTATTTCTGAGAAGTCTGATTTTTTTTTTTTTTTTTTTTTTCGGAAAAAAGCGTACCTTCAGAAAAAAAGAAAAAAAAAAGATTTGTTTTATATGGAAGCCCGTTTCCACCAATGAATTAAAAAAAAAAAAAGGTAATTGCGACATTTATCTCACAATTCTGACTTTTTTTCCTCTTAATTGCAAGTTTACATCTCCAATTCTTTTTGAAAACAGAATTGTGAGTTTGTGTAAATAAAAAGCTATAAACTTGCAATTCTGAGAATGTCAGTCTTTTTCCCCCTCAAAACTGGAATTTATAACTCGTAATGGCGAGTTTATACCTCACAATTCTGAGAAAAAAGTAAGAATTGTGTGAAAAAAGTCAGAATTCTAAGAAATAAAGTCAGAATTGCGAGATATAAACTTACAGTTCTAAGAGCATCAGTGTTTTTTTCCCCTCAGAATTGGACTTTAATTTGCAACTGTGAGTTTATATTTCACAAATCTGAGACAAATGTCAGAATTGCAAGAAAAAAGGCAAAACTGTGAGATATAAACTTGCAATTCTGAGAAAAAAAAGTTTTTTTTTCCTGTCAAAATCGGACTTTAAAACTCACAATTCTGAGAAAAAAGTCAGAATTGCATGAAAAAAGTCAGAATTGTAAGATAAGATGCAAGTTTATTTCTTGCAATTTTTACTTTATAACTCACAACTGAGAGTTTATATTGTGCAATTCTAACTTTATAACTCATAATGGCGAGTTTATACCTACCAATTCTGAGAAAAAAGTAAGAACTGTGTGAAAAAAGTCAGAATTCTGAGAAATGAAGTCAGAATTGCGAGATATAAGCTTACAATTCTAACTTTTTCTCAGAATTGTGAGATATAAACTTGCAGTTCTGAGAACATCAGTGTTTTTTCCCTTCAAAATTGGACTTCATAATTTGCAACTGTGAGTTTATATTTTACAAATCTGAGAAAAAAAGTCAGAATTGCAAGAAAAAAGGCAGAACTGTGAGATATAAACTTGCAATTCTGAGAAAAAAAAAAATTTTTTTCCTGTCAAAATCGGACTTTAAAACTCACAATTCTGAGAAAAAAGTCAGAATTGCATGAAAAAAGTCAGAATTGTAAGATAAGATGCAAGTTTATTTCTTGCAATTTTTACTTTATAACTCACAACTGAGAGTTTATATTGTGCAATTCTAACTTTATAACTCATAATGGCGAGTTTATACCTACCAATTCTGAGAAAAAAGTAAGAACTGTGTGAAAAAAGTCAGAATTCTGAGAAATGAAGTCAGAATTGCGAGATATAAGCTTACAATTCTAACTTTTTCTCAGAATTGTGAGATATAAACTTGCAGTTCTGAGAACATCAGTGTTTTTTCCCTTCAAAATTGGACTTCATAATTTGCAACTGTGAGTTTATATTTCACAAATCTGAGAAAAAAAGTCAGAATTGCAAGAAAAAAGGCAGAACTGTGAGATATAAACTTGCAATTCTGAGAAATAAATTCACAATTATGAGAAATAAAGTCAGAATTGCAAAATATAAATTCACAATTCTGAGAAAAAAAGTCTTTTTTCCTGTCAAAATTGGACTTTATAACTCGCAATTGTGAGTTTCTCTCACAGTTCTGAGAAAAAATGTCAGAATTGCATGAAAAAAGTCAGAATTGTGAGAAACTTTTTATCTCACAATTCTGACTTTCTTACAATTGTGAGTTTATATCACAATTCCGAGAAAAAAAGTCAATTTGTGAGTTTATATTTCACAATTTTGACTTTAGAACTCGCAATTGCGAGTTTGTATCTTGCAATTCTGACATTTATTATTCGAGTTTGCATCATGCAGTTCTGAAAAAGTCTGAATTGTAAGTTTAATATCTCGCAATTCCGACTTTATAACTCACTCTTTATTGACTCTTCAGAAAAAAGTCAGAACTGTGGTAAAAAGTCGCAATAACCTTTTCTTTTTCTTTTTTTTCCGCATAGATTTATAATATTCATGACAATTAAAAAACAATGTTATTTTAATATGAACTACTGTGTATTTTTTTAAATGCGTAATGTCAGACTGTAATATTCTATGATATGCTTTTAACAGATTTGATTTTAATAATCCACATATGAAACAACTGAAATTTATACTTTTTGCTCATTTGACCTTATTTACTAAAGTATTTTATTTTTTCTTTCTCTCTCTCTGTTTTACTTCTACAGGTATTTTATTGATAGACACACAGATTTAGAGAGGCAGTTTAACATTAATGTTGATGATGGGAAGATCACATTAGCTAAACCTCTGGATAGAGAGACGGATATGTGGCACAATATCACCGTGACAGCCACAGAAGTTCGTAAGTACAATTTTCCATTCTTCCTCTTCATGATTGAAACATTAAATGTTTTATGTTTCAAAATGATTGTGTAACAATATCAAAGAGATCATTACAGTAATGTGCAGAGAGATCATTAAAATCTGTGTAGAGGCACTTCAGACCAATAAAAATTTCACATCACAGTTAACATCTTTGTTAATTATGCAACAGGATTTACAATGGAGAAACAAATGCGGGTACATATTCAACATGTCAAAAGGCACTAAGATAAAAAGGCGACCAAAACCTGGGTTCTAACTATAAGTGAAACATAACAGCTAATGTAATACACCTCAGGTACTAATTTACCTTCAACAGATTTTAAGGTGCTAAAGTTTCCTCTCAGAAACCGAAGACAGAGATTTTACCGAATTAAACAGCTCAGCAGTCGGTTCATGGACATCTAATGAGTGATTTCTACTCACGCCAGAGCTGTTTGCTGTACATAACAGATAAAAGAACATCTGTTGACTGGATAAAGAACTTATTAAACACAAGCTGTGGACCAGAAATAAACACTGCACAAGCCATCCATAAACCTCGAGATTCATTTTGATTGGCATGTACAGCTACATTATTCAGACACTGGAGCCAAAAATCTTTCCCTGGAGGAGGAAAAAATACTGATGTTGTCATATACAATTAACATAAGATGTCTTTGAGCTCAAAGAGCAGAATAAACTGAATTATTTAAGGGCTCCTCACATAGCAACATTGCATGTGAAGTTAAGCATGCAAAAATCTTTCCCAGTGTTTTAACATGATGACCAACAAATCAGAATTATTATTATTCTTTTTTTATTTATTTTTTTATTTTTGATGCTGATGCCTCTGGTGAAACAGAATTTAAACAGAAATATCTGCACAGCATGGCTGTGAATATGAGAATACGAGCCTGCGCTACTGCATTACGTTAAAACGCCTGGTCAAGGCTCATAAGCCTTTTTTTTTTCTTCAGTAAGGCGATCAAGGAGGGAAATTAATTGACAGGTCAAATGCATTTCAAATGCCGTTTGCTGTTCTAAGTGTCGCACATTACAGCAGTATGCCCTGAATTACCCGTAAGCTGTTAAGGTACCATGTCATGTGCTAAAGCCAAACGAATAGATAATTGCTTTAAAAGTCAGCGGTTGCAACCCTAATTAAATACAATCATTTACATGGGTCCTCAAAAGGGACTGTGAATTACTGCCAATGAATAATTCCAATGAAAACTTAATCTAATTAAATTGCCCTTTATTGTCTTCTAGACTTCAGCTGCCACCGTTTTATTAATATTCATTTTTTTAACCTTCATGTATAAAACATGCACCTGTACAGGGGATTTCAAAAGCACTTTGAATGTGTTTTTTTCCCAGCGTAATCCTGTTTTGCATACTTGATAATGTCTAAAGCTCAGACTGATGCTGCGTCTCATCTGTCTCTCCATCAACCCAGGAGATGGGAGGAAAAAAAAGAGGAAGAGAGAGAAAGAAATAGGTGTGAGGCAGAAAGAGAAGGGAAATAACTGGGTCATTGTATTTACCTGGGATTTGCAATAGCTCCATTCTATATTTGGCCGCTGTACTTCTGTTTTCAGATTTTAATAGCTCATCTCTTTTCGTATTAGGAAACCACAGTCAGATTTCCAGAGCCATAGTGGCAATCAAAGTGCTGGACATAAACGACAACGCCCCCGAGTTCGCCACCGAGTACGAAGCCTTCCTTTGTGAAAATGGCAAACCTGGACAGGTAAGAGGGCATCAATCAGGCTCGCCAGCAGCATCTCCCTCTCACAGCTCCTGCGTAACGATCAGCCACGATAAATTATAGCCTATTGATTTAAGAGAGAGAAGTAAGGCACCTGGGTGGCCTTTTTTAGCTACTCTCTCTCTCCCTCTGCAGAAAATGAAAACAATCAGATCCATTCAGGCCCGCTCAGAGCCTGCATCTCTGAGCAGTGTCTGTGACTAACAGTATCAGTATGTACTTCCTCATCCTCGGCCCTCGAACACAGTCACCGTAAGAACATTCTCCCTCCATGTGGGGAAAAGAATGACCGGGACGCCCGGGTCCCGCTTTTTTAGCGAGCCGTAAATCATAAAGAAAAAGAACGTGTCTTGAACAGGGGCGGCAGATATATAGATGGACTTGGCACAGAAAAGTGGGCTGCCAAAGCCTGCGCCCCTTAGCTTAGGGTCTCTACTTTTATGAGTGAATGGGATAGATTTTTCATCTCGTGTTGGCTGCTGTCAGTGTCTGGCCCCATATGATGTCAAAAGTAGAGTAATGGATGACCGGGCTCTCTTTTCGTGTCTTTGTCCACAGGTGATTCAGACCATCAGCGCCGTGGACAAAGACAATCCTTCCCAGGGACACACTTTCCACTACCGCCTGGAGATGCTCAACAATCCCAATTTCACCATCAAAAACAATTTAGGTAAGTTCATCTACATGGATGTTTTTCCAACACCTCCCAATTATGTTTTAAATGCAAGTCACCAGTACTGTGATGCACACTTTTTGGGATTGTGAAATGATTCGGATTTCTGTATCTTATTTAAGGCAAATAATCATAATAATAATTTGTGACCCTGGAGCACAAAACCAGTTATAAGTCGCACGGGTGTATTTGTAGCAATAGCCAGCAATACATATGGGTCAGAAGTATTTTTCATTTATGCCAAAAAAAGTTCAGATATTAAGTAAAGATCGTGTTCCATGAAGATGTTTTATAAATTTCCAACCATAAATGTATCAGAACTTAAATTGAACAAATTTAAAGGCGATTTTCTCAATATATTGATTGTTTTGCACCCTCATATTCCAGATTTTTAAATAGTTGTATCTCGGTCAAAAATTGTGCTATTGTCTTAATAAACCTATATCAATGGAAAGCTTATTTATTCAGCCTTTAGATGATTTGTAAATCTCAGTTTCACAAAATTGACCCTTATGACTGGTTTTGTGGTTTTCAGGGTCACATTTAATTTAATTTAATTTAATTTAATTTAATTTAATTTAATTTAATTTAATTTAATTTAATTTTTTTAATTTTAATTTTATTTTTTTTTATTTTATTATTATTTTTTATTTCTCTTGGTTATGCCTTGTTCCTATTTAGATCATACAGGGCTCAATGCTAAGGATTTTTTCTACTGGCCCAGTCGGGCCAATTTTTACTTGCTCAGTCACAATTTTTACTGGCCCTTCCACAAAAAAAAATTAATAGTTGCTGTTATCATTGTTTTTGACTCATGTTACCTTTTATTTTGAATAACTAAGCTTATATGATACCAAAATTTTACATACCAAATAAATTGTACAATTCTGAATTCCAATCTCGATACCACACCTAAACCTGCTAGCCTAACTAAAGTTCAAACATTATTTGTTTGTTAAGAAAATTATTTTATTATTAAAAATATTTTATTATAAATGAAAAGATGCTTTAGGGAAAAACAGATTGGTTACCGCTGTAAACAAAGCAGCGCCGTGCTTATGAATGCTACTTTAAATGCATCATACATGGGCAAATGAAACACCATGTAAATTTTTCTTAAAACAGTAAGTTCCCCCTCAGAGATAATTTTATATAAACTCCCGTTTCAATATTTCGGATAATATTTGCAATATTTTGTGCATTGTGAACCTTGATCTTGCTCTGCCTCCTACAGTATTTTTTACTCTTTGCGTTCGTCTTCAGCGAATAATTTTTTGTAATAAAATTAAATTAAATTTAAATGTAAAAAATAAAATAAAATGTGACCCTAGACCAAAAAAACAGTCATAAGGGTCATTTTTTTGAAACTGAGATTTACACATCATCTGAAGGCTGAATAAATGAGCTTTCCATTGATAAAGGTTTATTAAGACAATAGGACAATTTTTGACTGAGATACAGCTATTTAAAAACCTGCAATATGAGGGTGCAAAACAATCTAAATATACTGAGAAAATCGCCTTTAAATTTGTTCAAATTAAGTTCTGATACATTTACGGTTGGAAATTTATAAAATATCTTCATGGAACATGATCTTTACTTAATATCTGAACGGATGTTTAAAGAGTTTGTAATATTTCCACACACATGACATTTTGAAAAATGTTTGCAGAGATCGGTTGAAATGTGTCCGGCTGATCAGTGCATCTGTACTCCACTATATAAGTATTTAGACATTTGTAGGCCATTTGTCCATCAGAGACGTGTCTCTCTGTGAATCAACAACACTTAAAAACATGTGCAAATGATAAACTTTTGTGACGACCATGACAACGTGGCAGTAGCCCAATCGGGTTGACAAATTCGTCTGCTGTCCCGAGCGTCTTTCACATCGGGCACTCCTTATCATCGAGCCCTGTCATAGTATATTTGTGCTGCCTTGTGATCCTGGTACCATTGTTTTATTGATCCTTATCACTAGTTTTGTGGATCAGGGTCACATTATTTTATTTTATTTTATTTTATTTTATCTCTCTGTTATGTCTTGTTCCTACTTAGATCATAGTATATTTGTGCTGCCTTGTGATCCTGGTACCATTGTTTTATAATTAAAATTAAAGAAAAAAAAGAACAATTTAGAAAAGACAGACATATGACTATGAAACACAGCAGGGATATAAAAATAAGAGAGAGAGAGAAAGGCATCTGTAAGCGCACGCATTGTGTGTCAAGCGCAGTCCGGAGGCGTGCATTTGAAGGGGAAATCTGGCGGAATTAGTGTACCCAAAAGTTAGCAGATGCACAATTGTCTGGACATCAGCTATTTTGTACTCCCCAGTGCATTTTGAAAGAAAGCAAATGAACAGAATCCAAGTCGAGGTTTAGCGATGCAACTCGATGTAGGGTGACTTACTCAAAGCTGAGGCTGTGCAGCAGATGGTTCTAAATTTGTTTGCTAAATACACTGATTTTTTTCTTTCTTTTTTGTATAACCTATCCGACCTTCTTTTTCACACTGCGCTCCTGCTGTTCTCACCGCGCAACCTAGTATTGCACTATGCTTTCGAAGACTTAAGGGAGAACTGTATTGATCTAGTTCCATTTGGCATGTGGTCTTATGGCTGACCGTTGAAGGAGCTGTTGTTTTGGCTGCTCACCAAAAAGAGGAAACGTGATATTTTTGAACCAGACGGATCAGACGTTACATCAAAAGAGCTCTGCCTTCCAAGGGACAGTCATGATTTGAGATAATATGAAAGCAAGGAAGATGGTGAAAAGGAAAGAAATTGCCAATCCCCCTATAGTGTCTGCAAAGAGCTTTGAGTGGGGTGACAGAAAGCTATATATATACTAGCTGTTTCTTTCTAATTATTTGTGAAATTTACTAGCAGTTTTTAAGTGAAAATTGTTTTACCATTTACAGTTGTTTTTTTCAGTGATTTCATTAGAACAAAAAGAGCCTCAAAAGACTCAAATAATAATAATAGTAACACTCAGCTGTTAAACCTAAAATTATACTTTCTTATTGTTTATCAAAAGAAAATAGATTTATGATAGGAAGAAAATATTGTTTTTGTTGTTGTTGTTGTTGTTGTTGTTGTTGTTGTAGATACAGTATGTGTGACCATGGACCACAAAACCAGTCATAAGGGTCCATTTTTCTGAATAAATATGCTTTTCGTTGATGTGTGGTTTCCTAGGACAGGACAATATTTGGCTGAGATACAACTATTTGAAAATCTTGAATCTGAGGGTGTGAAAAAATCAAAGTACTGAGAAAATTGCCTTTAAAAATGTCCAAATTAAGTTCTTAGCAATGCATATTACTAACCAAAAATTACGTTTTGATATATTTACAGTAGGAAATTTACAAAATATCTTCATGGAACATAATCTTTACTTATTATCCTAATGATTTTTGGCATAAAAGATAAAACAATTTTGACCCATACAATGTATCGTTGGCTATTGCTACAAATGTACCTGCGCTACTTAAGTCTGGTTTTGTGGTCCAGATACTGATTAGATGTGTTCACTTCATCTTTAGTAATTTCAGTAATGCTATAGCTAGTTAGCATATAGATAAAGCTTGTAGTATAATTTCATTTGTTATAGTAACTGTTTTATATCTGTTAATACAATGAACAAGAAACCCACAAAGAAGATCGGTATAAAAAAAAAAAAAAAAAGGCTTTCAAGGAGAAAAATAAAAAAGAAAGATGAAACAATACTGATAGGAAAAGTGTAGAACAATGGACTACTAAGACAAAGACAGACCTTGAGAATTGTAAGATGAAGCAGACAGGCGGAATGTCATTAGTGACAATCTCAGTGATATCTTGAGAGGCAGCATGTATTATGAGTCAGCCTGAGTGAGTTCAGGTTAAAGATGGCCACTCCATCACAGAGACAGGAGAAAGCTCTGTAAGGACACCAGGCTTTGATGCACAGCCTGAGGCATCTGGTGCACTAAGGCCGCTTTCTCATCTTCTTCTGCTGTGTGTGTATGAGTGTGTGCGAGCGAGTGTGCGTGTGTGTTTGATCGCGCTTGGCATCAAAACTTGTGCCGCAATTTGACAGCATGTCCAAAGTTGTGCTATATCCTATTGCTTTTCATCATAGTATGTGTTGTTACTTGTGATTCATGATTTAAAAGCACAGTGTTGTGTGTTGTTTGAATCCCTTAAAAAGAGAGTTTACTCAAATATGAAAATGCTGTCATCATTTACTCACCCTCATGTCATTTCAAGCCTGTATGCCTTTTTAAAAGATGTGAAACAGAAGAAGATATTTTGAAAAACCCATGGAATGAAAGAAAAAAAACCACTCAAACATTTTTCAAAATCTTTGTGTTCTTCAAAAGAAAATGAGTCATACAGGTTTGGAACAACATGAGGGCAGTGTTATTTCAGTGTCATTGAGCTGATATTAGAGTTTTTTTTAATATTTTGAATTAGACTGTATTATATATATATATATATATATATATATATATATATATATATATATATAATTATTATATATATTATATATATTATATATATATATATATATATATATTATTATATATTATATTTTCTGATTTCATGTTAATCTTAAAGTTTAGTCATTGTGTGGTGTTTTTGTCATTTATTAGTGTTTGTTGTTTTATGTATATATAGTTTTATTACATTTTAATTCAGTTTATTATATATATATATATATATATATATGTCAGTGGCATGTGTGGTGATCTGAAATGATAAACTTTACTTACACTATCAGAAAAAGGGGAAAAAAAAACTATTTTATATTTTTACAGAAACAATGTAATCAGTATTCTATGTACTAAGACCAAATATGAATTAGCATTTTTAAGCATTTTACATTTATTCCTAAATAATAACTCATGGCAGTAACAGTTTAAATGTGTTTTTTTTTTTGTTGTTGTTGTTGTTGTTTTTTTTTTTTTGACATCAAAGCTTGATAAATATTGGTCACTTTTTCATCAAGCTGATATTTTGACTAACAAAGTGGTTATATCTAAGTGTGTGGGTTGTTTACTTACTTTTTAAATTAGTTTTATCATTAACGCCATTATATTGTTAATTCAAACTGATCCATGAATGTGCACACGAAAACAAGAGGCAGGGTTTTATTACATGAACCAATGACAGCCGAACATAACAATTCATATCCAGTCATATCCCAGTCATATCTCTCACAACGCTTCCCCCCATTTTTTCTCAGTTACTCCCCACCAAACCCACTACATGCTTTATGGTGTCTGGTAAAACTCAATGGGCTCAGGGGAAGCGAGAAACTCCTGGTGTAACTTTACCTGCTGGTGTCACTGTTGGACAATGTGATTTATACACTTTTAAACGTTATATTTTGTAATAATGGCATTGTTTTATTTTTGTATTTTCTATTAAATTTCCGTTAACCCACATTAGGTTACAATAGAAACATTTATTTACAATGTTTCTGTCTATGTATACTACATACCTTTTCTCTTCCAGTCATAACAATATTAATCATGTTTTCCCCATGAAACGTATCATGCAATGATGCTATCTCTTTTTTTTTTTTTTCAGTCACACTTAATTGCATGATTATCCATCCTGACGACTTGTTTTAAAGATCATGTGCAAGTAATGATCTAGATATGCACATCACAGAGACACACATACAGTCTATGATGGTTCCCACCTGCACACACCAGGCAGGTTTTCTGAAGCAGACCTCCAGAGCTGAGCTGAGGAGGTTTGTTTGTGATGATAACTGTAATTGCGGTGGCGGCTGACATAGAGAGGCCGATGTGAGCTAGGAACAGCGAGGACCACCGCAGCTATCTTGACCTAAAAGTTATGCTTCAGGGTATTGTGACCTGAAAAAAAGGAGATTGAATACTCAAGTGCAACATAATATCTCAGATATTCCATCAGATTTCATTAGCCTTTATTTTGCTGTAATGTGACTAGTATGAGCTTGAATGCACTTAGAAACGACAGACTGACTGTAAGAACATTTAATTTGACCATAGCTGTGCGTAGACACGTTGAAACGTAGCAACGAGGACTGCATATCAGGGAATATTGTTTGGTGAAATAAGATACAGAAGTTCAGGACAATGTTCTTCACACATAATGACACATAAATAATATGGAACTTTAATTACATTGATAAATCACCTCACAGCTTTTGCAGATAATTGCTTTGTGATCTCAGGGAAACAAAAAGAAAGCCATATTTACATTTTTCATTAGCATGTTTATGAGCGGAAATTAAATTCCGACCCTGTTCAGTTTACCAATATTTGTTTCAGTGAGGTTCGTGATGTCCTTTCATTCCATAGTTTTAAATGATGAACTTCTTGTGAGAAGCAATAAATAAATACATACATGCATTAACACTGCCATGGTTGCTCCAAGACTCTATTAAATGATAAAGCTTTTTCCATAACTCAGTTATTCTGTTGTATCCGTCTGAGGTATTATCTAAACCTTTCACTCAGTCTGTGATTTTATTTTCTTTCTTGAAATAAAAATTGAAGGCTTTTAGGAAGACATTGTGCAGCGTATCAACTAAAGGAGCTCCTTGAGACACTGGAGAGCTCCAACATATGCTTTGGGGTATGAGGGGGCAGATAATGAAGTTACAACTTGTGAAAAGAAGCTCCAGTGGAAGCTCCAATACTTTGCTAGGCTTTTTGTCTGCCTCCCCGAGACATTAGTCCCGTAGCCTTTGCAAAAGATTGACAGCACAGATGAAGCTATTTATATCCATCTGTTTATTTATCGGCGGAATAGACGTCGTCTCGGTCGTAAATGTAATAGTGTGTCGTTTCCCTATCGTTTGCTTGCATGAATTGTCTTTGATTTCATACATCACAGCCAAACTTTATCTCTCCCCAGATAACTCAATCAGCGTTCTTGCCAAGCACGATTCCTTTCGGCGACAGAAACAGGAGACGTACCTCCTTCCCATCGTCGTGACTGACGACGGCGAGCCTCCAATGAGCAGCACGAACACTTTAACTATCCGGGTGTGCGGCTGCAGCAGGGAAGGCATTGTGCAGTCGTGTAACGTGGAGGCTTTTGTTCTACCCATTGGTCTCAGCATGGGAGCTCTGATTGCTATTCTAGCTTGTATAATTCTACTTCTCGGTAGGTCATTTCAGCTGCCTCTTTTAGCCCTCACTAATTTTTGAATTTAAAATCCACTTTGTGATTTGCATGTAAAATTTGAATCGAAAAGGCACTTGGTAAAAGAATAAGAAATCAAAACCACTGAACTGCACAAAGGTAGAGCTCACTAAATGGATGTTCTCGTGCCTTTCAGTCATCGTGGTCTTGTTCGTGACACTGAGGAGGCACAAGAACGAGCCTCTAATCATCAAAGACGACGAGGACGTGAGGGAGAACATCATCCGTTACGACGATGAAGGAGGCGGCGAGGAGGACACGGAGGCCTTTGACATCGCCACCCTGCAGAACCCAGATGGCATCAACGGTTATCTGCCCAGGAAGGACATCAAGCCTGACCTGCAGTTCATGCCCAGACAGGGTCAGCACTCGGGGCCGAACGGAGTAGACGTGGATGAATTCATCAACGTACGGCTTCACGAGGCAGACAACGACCCCACGGCCCCGCCGTACGACTCCATCCAGATCTACGGCTACGAGGGCAGGGGCTCCATCGCAGGCTCCCTGAGTTCCTCGAAACGGCCTCCTCGGACTCGGACCAGAACTATGACTACCTTAGAGAGTGGGGGCCGCGCTTCAGAAGACTGGGCGAGCTCTACTCGGTGGGCGAGAGCGACAAAGAGACTTGACCTCTGAGCGCCACGGACCTTTTGCTTTCGTCCACCTAACTTGTGTATTACGCTACGGAGATGTTAGACACTGCTGTTTAAAAGGGGAGGGGGGCGCCTTTTTTTAAAACTTCTTAGAGAGACCTAATAGCATTAGTCATCTACCACATCAGAGTGCATCGTAACGTCAGAACTTACCAGTGTCTATAGTAGGAGGTCAATGATTCTTGTGGAGTGTGAGTTTAGATTACCGTCATTGAGTGTCTAGCAGTATTTTGGGTATTTGTCGTTCACTGTGACCACCAGAGGCGTCAGAACCTTGATTCTTGGTAGTCGCTTGAAAAGACTGGATGGAAAGAGGACTTTGGGACACCTTGTGGCAGGAGAAAAAGGACTGCAGAGGCCTCAGAATGACACTGCTCCCCAGCGACAACAGATCTCTTGCCGTCATTCAGCCAGTCAGATCAAGGAACTTTTAAAAAAAGAAGGTAAACTCAATAGCAATATATTGTCTACATTACTTATGAATGTATGTGTGGTTTAACAATTGCGAGCGCAATGAAAATACGTCACACTGGCTTTAGGATCTGCCTGCTGAGATAACATTTGACCCTTTGATACTACGTGGCCAGATTTCTTGAGTAAACTGGAAAAGCCTCGAGGCTTGCTTTATACAACCCTTTGTATCCATATGCTTTAAGTGTGGTTCACACTCTAAGATGATTTGACTGCGGTGAGGACAACAAGAGAATTGTGGAAACAATGAGGCCTTCGTTTTACAAAAGCAAGCATTAAATACAGTCGTATTCCAATGTTTTTTGGAACATTGATGGTGTTTCTTCATTATTGTGTATGTTTTATATAAATATATAAATATTCATCGCCAGTCGTCTGTTTTGTGCTGAAGGTTTGAGTATATTTGTACTTTTTATTTTTTTATTTATTTTAGTAAAGCTGTTATTTTTATTAACCTTTTTATTTAAAGTTTCAAGCTTTTCCTCTTCAGCTTTGTTTCATTCTGCTGCATCACTGTTTTTTTTTTTTTTTTTTTTTTGTTTTTTTTTTGTTTTTTTTTAAAGCTGAACTGAGTTTCTGTACCAAAATTCACATAGTAAGATTCGTTAACTACACTGAACTGTGAAATCCACAGAGGATTTGTTCTTGACCAGGAAAGATAAGTCAATATTTTATTGACGCTGTGTGTGTGTATATATATTCACATACTATATACAGTGATATCAGTGATCATTCTAAGCACAATAGCTGAGAACATCTAGTTCATGTTTATATTTGACCCCTGCCATTTTTAAAATCAAAAACCAGAATCCACTGAGTAACAAAATACAGAAACAGACATGCGTAATGTGCTGCACTGTATGATATTAGAGCAAAAAAAGAAAGAAAAAAAAAAGTTGTACATAGAGTCATTGCTGATTCTCTTAGCTTTTCTTTGAAGTGATAGGTTTTGTCTATGCACGTTAGCTATTGCACATGGGGATCTGGCACTGGAGCTACGTGCATACTCTGTTTGTATCGATGCGGTATATGGCGATTCTCTTGGACGGACAGTATATATAAAATAGTCTTTCATGCAAATCATATTTTCTACTGTGCTTTAATGCTCATACACTTGTATGTTTAATTAGCTACTCTCTGTATTGTAATCTAAGATATCCATGTATTGTTTCCTACTTTGTGAAATATATTTTTATAAATACTTGTGGGTGTAACTTTTCTTAAGCCAAGTATGTCACAAGTCCTGATCCCTGTACTCTTGCTTTTTTTGTGCATTTTGTTTTTATGAAAATGATTCTCCCGTTTGGGGTTATCAGTTAAGAATCCAGAGCCAAACTGATTACACAAGATACTGAATAATTAATTACTGTGAATGAATCACTTTTATCAATTTTTGTTAAGAAAAAACACCAAATTGACAGATTTTTTTTGTTGTTGTTGTTGTTGGCAGACGACCAAAGCATTAAATTTGAGTTTGTTAGATTTCTATGTTATTGAACAATCCCATCACTGGCCTAACCAGCAGTATTACATCATCCAGTCGAGTTTGTCAGTCTTTCCGAGGTACTTAGACACTTAGACGTAGAACTTAGACATTCATTCAGGATATGTTTTTACTAATAGTTAAAATTTTGTAATAGCTGGTCAATGAAAACATGCACTAGACAGACTTTGGCCATTCTTGCTGGGCTATTTTCAGCATCTCATGCCATTAGCACTGTATTTTTAAGACACCATGTCAAGTTAAAAACTTAAGATCTCTGCGGGGTGTTTCTTTCAGTCTCGCTGTTTAGCTGTTTACAAAAACAACGGCACGTCCAGTGTGACTGGCTCTTTGCTCATTCTGTCCTGTCCGCTGTTGGTAAGTGTGGTTTGGCAAGACATCTATTTTGTAAGTAATAAACTGTGTAAAAATGAATATTACATTGACAGCCCTACATTAAAACAAATGAGTAAAAGGTTTATACCAGGGTTGGGAATACTGTGCCCAAGTATTTATGCATTTATTGCCTTGTGTGCTCAACCAAACCTCCAATTTCCTCTCTGTATTTATCCCTTGACCTATTATAGTCACCTAATCTTTCTGTGATTGGCATCAGGTACGTCTTGCATATATATATATATATATATATATAAAGTAGCTTCACTGTCAGACTGAAATCCTTTGCGAGAGATGCTGATAGATTTTAATTATCTGTCCCCCCCAGTGTTTTCCAACAAAGTGGAGGCTTGTGAGTCATAATCCGCTTCCCTTTGAAAGATTTGAATTTATCCTCTAACCTATCTGATATTAGATTGTTTTCATGAATAACAAAAGCTCATGATCTTGTCAATTACTGCACTGGAGTGGATTTATTGTTTGTTACGCTGAATCTAAAAACAACTAAAAATGCATTCATATAAGATTACTGTGCACAGTCGACTCATCTGCACCCTATTTGTATGCAATTTTTTTTTTAGTTTATTTTACTTTTATGCCTGGGTTAGAATTATAATATCAAACCTAATATTGAAATGTTGTTGTGGTTGTACAATGTCCTCAAGTAGGTTCAACACTGATTTACTAGAAAGAAATTGAAAAGATATATAAGCAATGTTTTGGTGGATGAGTTTTTAATCAAACTAAATCAAATAATTAAATAACAGTACGGTAGTCATTAAAAATGTTGGTTAGTGGCTTTAACTGTTGTACCCTTAAGCGTGGCACTGAACCTCAGGCTGTTCAAGGTACACGCTCTCTCTCTTACTGAAAGTGTAGTGTAAGTTTCTCTGGCAAAATCCTCTGTTAAATTAACCAAGAAGAGAAAGTGAGAGGGATAAGTATGCACTAAAAATTCTTGAATTGTTGGGAAGCCACATTTGAGTTTTATATGATGCATGTAGGTTAGAAAGTACGGAAAGTTACAGACAAGTACAGACTGTCCACACACTCCAGTTTTAATTCTGCTCTATTTTCTGTTCTGTGCACGAGGACCAGGCTGGTCAATTAAAAATCATTTAATTTAAGTGGGTAATACTGTATGACTTCGGATGTACTCTCTGCATATTCATCCTTGGCATTTTCTATGCAGACTAGGTAATAAATTGGAAAATGGCATATGTCCCCATTAAAAGGACATCTTTATAGAAGTCAAGCGAGTTGGAACAGGCCATTACTCTGCCTCTCCCACAGATCACTGAAGCAGTGGAAATACACAGGCACCATATGACCACCCTGACACGCTTATTAATATTGTTGACAACTTTCAAACTTCTGATATGCCATAGAGGATTTATCCTCTGATCCTACAGCAAATGTCTTTGCGCCATGTGCTGATCCAAGTTACTGATTCATGGCAAAAGTTTCAAAAGTGCCAGTAATGTAAAAAATGTGAGAATTACAAAAAAAAGTTATGGTTCAATACGACCAACCTTGTCAAGAGTTCAGTCATTTTTGCAATGACTTAATTATTATAATTAAAATTCTATATTTCTCTTAATAATGCATTACCTCATTACTGAAAACTGAGTAATGAATAATAAGAGAGGTTATGGTTGGATAAATAATTAAACCTTTTCAAGGTTTAGTTAGTTAGCTGCTACTCCAATCTAAACCAAACTAAAACTTAATGTCTGTCTGCTTTTTCTGATGTGTTTGGTACATTTCTAAAACGGGTTGTGTGTTTGGCAGCTAATTTATTTAGTTCCAGTTCCAGACTAGAAAAAAATGTTTCATAATTTTCTCTCCATCTACATTTTTCTTGGACTGAAACAGCTTTCGCTCTATGTTCATCTCCATCCTCCCACAGACATGAGGTTTCATTTGGGAGACCTTGGATGTGACTCAGACACACTTCAAATGTCCTGGATTGTGTACATCATCTCCTTCATATTTTTAACATATTCATCAGACTTTTTTTTTTCCACCTTACTTTGTGATAGCAAGTTCACAGTAACTCTTGATGGATCTTGGACATTTATCCAGGTCGAATTGAATGATGATTTAAAATGACAAAATAGCGTTGCTGGTCCGTAAGGCACTAATGGCGTATTCATGCATATTCATCAGAAATGCAGATAGGTTTGATGCGCTGATGATGCTAATTAAAGCAGCCCTGATGAAAATTAAATGGACATGACCCGAATGAGGACAGACGTTGATGGTGGGCAATAAACAACAAAACAGTCTTTGGGAAAAGTGTCTATCACCAGAATCCAATTATTATTATTTGTTTGTCTGTTTGTTTTACATTTTGCTTGGTTTACTCCAGATGATTTTTGCAATTAAATATCGTAAGATGAAAAGTTACTTCGCAAACTTTGTAAGTGAACAATACATCATTTGAAGTGCTCAGAGCTGTGGTCAGTCCTCTGACTAAACAGCCATTAACATCAACAACTCAGCTGTGGATGGCGAGAAATGTCAAGCTGATGAATTATACAGCAGTAGAGAAATATGAAAGCACTTCGAAGCTAGTGCTCCTGCAGAGAATCAGATAGAAGGCAAAACCTCTTTTGCAAGTGCCGTATGTAGAAAATCAATGAGTTCTGGTCAGAGGCTCTTCACCACAGCACCTACCCCATTTCAAGAGCTCAGGCGCTGTTAATGATAAGACGAGGGCGCACAATCAACCGCAAGCCATTTCGCATCTCTGCCTTTGTGGAAGTTGGGTCAGCTTAGTGTCAACCAAGTCTCCTCGCAGACAAACAAAGAAAAAGGAGAGTACAACATTCCCGAGACCAGCCACAGCTGATCAAATTAGGTATTGACCAAATGCCAAGAATTGAGTGCTAGATGCTTTTTTGAGCCAGAGCCCAGTTAGTCTTTACCAGAATCCTTGTCTGCGTAGTATGAAACGACATTAGTACGAATTATACCACAGTAATACAACATGCACTTCCAGTACAAAGCACTTACCAGTTCTTAGGTTATTTATATTATACATACTAAATAAGATCATATGTACAATCAACCGGTCAATAACTCTAGACGACTACCCAGCTGACAGTTTGTCATCCCACTTTTTCATACCAAATAAATTTAAGACATACAATATTTGATGTATATCACTGCCATTCCAAAAATTAGGATCAGTAAGATTTTTAATGTTTTTTTTCTTATACTCATCAAGTCTGCATTTATTTGACCAAAAATCTAGAAAAATAATATTGTTAAATATTATTTCAATGTAAAACAACTGTTTACTATGTAAATATATTTTAAAATATAATTTATTCCTGTGATGCAAAGCTGAATTTTCAGCATCATTACTCCTGTCCTCAGTGTCAAATGATCCTTTAGAAATCATTCTAATATGCTGATTTATTATCAACGTTGAACAGTTCTGATGCTTAATACTTTGTTGGAACCTGTCATACTTTTTTTTTTTTTTTCAGGATTCTTTAACCCTTTAACTGTCACCGTCCCCTCGGGGGGAACGTCTAAGTTTACTTCACCATATTACAAATAAATCTAATCATGACAAACTATACATCGTTGGAAAGGTCTAACACTCCTAAATAGATATTTTTATTTTGTGTTACAAATTATGTAGGAAAAGTAATAGATCAATATATGTCAAATCCACATCATAACATGAGTTCTGACCTTTGTCACAAAAGACTTTCTTCGTTGCCTTTTTCCCTATCACAATTTAGAAATCATAAGAAATTATATATCAGTTCAAAACTTGAAATCTCAAAATTCATCCTTTAAAATCACACATTGCATTACCATGAAAAAATGTACATCAAAATCATATTACAAAATGTTTTCATTCATGAATTATAAAAATGTAAGTCTGGATAGTGCACTTTTATGTCTGTGTTCAAAAATGGTAGTGGCAGTTAAAGGGTTAATAAATAAAACGTTTAAAAGAACAACATTAGATTTAAATAGATTTTTTTTTTAAACAATATAAACTATCATTTTGTGGTCAGTAAATTTTTATTCTTTCTTTTGTCCTTTCATTCTTTCTTCCTTGCTTTCTTTCTTTCTTTTAAGAAATTAACACTTTTATTCATCAAGGATGTGTAAACTAATTAAAAGTGATAGCAAAGACTTATATTGTTAGAAAAGATTTCTATTTTGAATAAATGCTGTTCTTAAGTACATAAATAAATAAATGGAATATTAAGAAGCGCAGCTGTTTCCTACCTTGATAATAATAAAAACTAAATCTCCACATATAAGAATGATTTCTGATGGATCATGTGACACTAAAGACTGGAGTAACAATGCTGATATATATATATATATATATATATATATATATATATACTTTATTTGATCAAATAAATGATGCAGCCTTCATGAGCATAAGATGCTTCTTTCAGAAAAAAATGTTAAAAATCTTACCAAAGTTAGAAGTGAACAGCACATATTGAACTTGATTGCTTGTCTTTATATAACAGCAAAGAGAAAGCTAAGATAAGTGCATTACGTTACTGGCACTGAAGAGCCTCGAAAAGTCATTACCTACTAAATCAAATAAATAAATAAATATTAGCCTGTTTTTATCATCCGTTTCCAAATGTGCAACCTAAGCATTTTATTCTGCAATGATGCATTATCGTAAGGTGTGAGAGATGTTTAGATGCCCCCCCCTTCCCCTCCTTTTCTTTGCACTCTCTTTGATAGTACCATCCATTTTTCATGATCAGTGTAATGCCAATGAGTAAAATACTAATCCATCTGAGAGCTGAGAGAGAGCGGATGGACTCCAGGAGGAACAGACAGGTTGAAATGAAACAGGCTAGCATAAATATTGTACCACATTACACGACAGACTGAAACCTTCGATAAAAGCGGATCTAAAATTGAACAAGTGGCGCTTTGCTATGTTAGGCTTTGTTATGAATTCATTTTTGTTGTAAAAAAACACTTACTCTGAAAATACATGTATTAGACACGGACAAATGCACTAGAGCAAAATGATGACGCTAATAAACAAATAACTTGCTGAAATGTTTACAATCTCGCACCGAAATAGGGATGAATTAGTGATTTGCTTACTGCAGAGAAAGTCGGCTTCCTTTTTAACTCAGCCATCAAAGACGAACTCAAATCCTAGTGGATTACACTATTTTGATGTAAATGGGGCACATCATACTGCACGTCTGGACAATATGGGTGTTTTTGCATTTGTTTATTCACAGAGGTTAACAAAAGACCTCTGGTTGATTGCTCTCATGTACTTAAGCATAGTGAAGAGACCAGAACAAGTGGATCAGTACTGTGCTAGATCTGTCCAAACACATCTGCACACCAGCATGTCTTGTTAATTAGGCAGAGAGACTTTAATACTTTAATCAGAAAATTGTAAGCTTAAGAAAACAGCAAGAAAAGAGAAGCTTTCTAACTGACTCTCAGCTGTGAAAGGCAGGGACTGATTGAAAAGTATACTCTAAACTAATTAAACCTGAGAGAACATGTCAAAGGGCAAAGCAGACACAATTAACTACCCAGGCTTCTCATGTGTACTGCTGCAAATGATGCTATGTGCAAGACTGAAATAGCATGCACTAAAGTCTCTGAGCATTCATCCGCTGCAAACGTTGGTTTTCCCTTCGCTCGGTGTCAGGGAGCACCCTATGATTACTCCAGAGGTGAACCTTGATTACATCTCACAATGCCACAGGACTCCATTTGTGATTAAAATCGGGGCTCTCGGTTGGAAAGATTAATACATTGATATTAACAATTCAGCTTAATGACACCTCAAAGTGATTCTTTTGAACTTAACGAGCACAAGCCACATGGATCAAAAGAAATGACTTCGATGAAGTGTGTGAATTCAGGACCTTGACACTGGGGAGAATTTGGCACGTGGATGTACAGCTCAACAATTAAACGTGTCTAAACTCATTAAATTGAATAAATGAGCCTATACGTGAAGAGCTGCATTGAGGAGCAAACCCAGAGTAGTCTTGAGTTAAGGAAAAAAAAAAAAAAAAAAAAAAAAAAAAAAACCTTTGGAGATGTTTTGCTTTGGAGATGTGACAGTACAATGTCTCACTGGGCCGCTTTAATGCAGGATGGTGATTCTGTAAAAGCGTGTGTTTTGCATCTGATGTTTTAGAAGACATAATCATGCCATGAGGGAATTTTTGCAGGCAACTAGGACCTTTTCCCTTAACAGAAGTACAGTCTTACAATACAAATCTAAGAATGTCTACAAAAAGGCTTCTTTTCAAACTACGGACCTACATACAGTATCTGCAATCACGCAACCTAGTTACATTTGCTATTTGTTAGGTGTGCCAAAATGTCAACTATGGTTTAAACATATTAAAACTTGAGTGAATATTCTTGGGAAACTAGAATTTGATCATTTTTAACGCTACGGATTATACTTCTGTAAGAAGGTTATACGGTAGGGTACAACGGGGCTAAAGGCACACCTTAAAAAATGTGCTGTTTACTGCGCTTAAAATGTATAATTGCAGAAAAAGTCTATACTGTCTACGTTAAGCTCAAAACAATCACTTTAGCAAACTGTATACTATTTTCTGCTTATTTTGAAAAATAAAAGAGTTAATATTTGTTCAATCAATATATGAAGAGTTCAGATGCAAAACCAGCTAAATCCATTTGACGTATTTCTTTAAAATGAACACTTCTTTCTGGCTACTTTGTATACGTTTCTGTGTAGGTACTGGTACCTCTGATTGGGCTGAGGCTGGAATTTAGCGAGTTTGAAGTAAAAGTATTTGATGGACGTATGCTATGTGTCAGGAGCATTCACTCACTATCATTATCTCATTTTTTACCAAGATGGCTTTTAGCTGGTTTTGCATCTGAACTCTTTATATATTGTCACTAAAATGCTAATATAAAAAATATATTTTAAAGTACAGACAAAAAAAAAAAAAAAACAGCCATCTATTATTTATCATGTTAATTATTGTGCCTTTTAGCCCCAACAGCAAACAGCAGGGACACTTTTTACCCCAAATACCACACGTTTACATTTTATTTCGTTATTTGAAAACTGTTGCTTTAATTATCCACTGCAAATTACAAAACTGAAAAATCATTAAGAAGACATTTGTCTTAAAAATATATGCATTCAATTAAGCAATTCTAATTTGCAACTTAATTTACAACATTTAAAAAAAAAAAAAAAAAATATTAGATCAAGTAAGCACAGAATCAACTTTACGCTGCTGCCCGCGGTCACGTCAAGGATCAGCTAAATTTGCACGTGTATTTTTGGAAAGTGCTACACCACGTTTTGGTGTCTTCCTGCTTCTTCTGATGGTTTGAAATTCTGTTTTCAGGTATCTAGAAACCTGAAAGGGAAGAGAATACAAAAGAAATTAGACACAATTCTGTTTGAGTTTGTTTAAACTAATAGGGGTCAGTTTAGGAAAAGGTGTTGCTCTGATTTCTCAGTGTTCGTTTACAATTAAGAATGCAGTTGGCATCACTTTAATGTATGTGCCACCCATTTTAGCTCTGGGATTTGGAGCAATATGAGATGTGACAACAGAAGTGACAATGCATAGGAACTCTGAGGAAAACAATGTCAACAAACGGCTTTGAGATGCAACACTGAGAGGCGTTTATGTAAATAAAAGAAGAACCCTATTCTGGTAAATGACACCGTGCTTAGGAAAAAAACAACACTAGGGAAAATGGCACGTAAATGATGAGAAATACAACTGATTTTACTTCAGAGGGAATGGAAAAAGACTCGGAGGAATGAACAATGACAACTAGCTTCTTTACTATTCAGGGGGAAAAAAGGTTTATTTACAACTAATTTTCTGTGCATTCACCTTACGCTATTCAGTAATGTTTCCAAAAACAATCTAATCCTGTATATTCTAAAATTTATTCTATGATTGCTTGGTAAATCTTCTCATATATTTAATATTTTTACCAAAAAAACAAAATGTACATGGAAGAAACTACTAGCTAAATTGATATACAGTACACACTGATCCAATTCCAGCATAGGAGAGACTGCAGTACAGTATGTGTCATAATACAGTGCACAAATGTATGTGTCATAAATTAGTGTATTATTTAATTTTCTCATGTTTTTCTGTTTTTCTTATATATCTGTGTAATTACTATGTATGTGTGCACTATCATGTATGTTTGCACTTTGTCCGTACTTTCCTCTGCACTGGAAGCTCCTGTTGCCAAGTCAATTTCCTATTGTGTGTAAACATACTTGGTAATAAAGCTCTTTCTGACTTCAAATTTTTGACAAATGTCCGTTGCTTTTCTTTTGACTTACATATATTAAGGACTGGTGTAACTGTGTAAGATACACCACGAAATTTACTTTGAGGTTTTGAGAGATACTCAAAACAAAAGAATTCTTGAAACTGTGATCAGAAACGATTTATTGCAATCACAGCTAGAAGAAGTTCTATCAACAGTTTCTGTTGTGTTTTTCGCTCTTCTTCTTGTGAAATTTGAGATCAAAGAGCTATTTGATATTTCACAAAGGAAACTTGCATTGTTTCTCACTCCATATGTGAACTATTTTCAACACTATTAGTTGCTTACAACAGGCCTTAAAAATTGGATTTAAAAAGGTAGTGTAATTTCTGCTCACTGAGTTTACAGTGTCCCATAAAATGTAATTTATTTTGTTTAGTCCGTTATTGTTTTATGTAGTGTCAACAGGGGACAGTGGTTATTAGTTTTAATCTTCAATTATGTGGCGTTAATCTTCTTCTGACCCTAACCCTAAGAAACACTGTAGCTAAGGTAAGCATACCGTGGCCATTTAAAATGCAAAGTCCACATGGCTGGGTGGTTTTGACATTTACTTTTCATTTTCCATAGGCTCTTTGTAGAGCCTGTATGTCTCTTTTTACACATATGATCCTCTCTCTCTCTCTCTAATTAAATGAAGTGAAAGAGCCTTGTGTAGCAGTTTCATGGATTTCATTTATGTCAGCAAGTTTCCAAAGGCACCCATCTGAATTTCAAATGATAAATGTAAATATAAATCCCACTCTTAGTGTAGCAATTACATTAAATCCCACATTATGGAAATAAAGACAAAACCAACAAAACATAATTTAATTTTCTGCATTTAGTTCCTCATAGGAGTACAGAGAGAGGAACAGTGCATTTAATTTAGTAATTTCTATGTGCTTAGTCTTCACTGAAAACCTAATTAAGTCAGCTATAAGTGAAATATTTATATAGCACCAATCCTCTAAAATGTTTTTTCTAGTAGATACAGTATTTGAATTAAATATCAATGTGCAATGAAATATTGTAGCACTATTTAAATGTCATTGTGATATTTGATAACTGTGCATGTAGAGTGGATGTAAAAGGATAACAATGAAGATGAAAATCCTAATTGTAAAAGTCTTAAACATTTAAGAAAAGAAAAAAGGCATTCATGAATTATTCTAGAAACAAAATGCTCAATAAAATGCTGTGGCATCTTTTCATTGAGTCTGGTTTACACGACATTAAAAGACATATGGATTTTAGCCTACAGGAATGCAAAAGAATCATTATTCCAATGGACATCGCGGTTATAAATAGGCCCATGAAGTTCTTGGGTAGTCCAATCTTTATCGTCAAATTGTCCCTATTTGTCTTATTGATCAGTATCCATGTCGTGGAATAAACATTTTTCCAGTAAAGAGGAAATTCTGTTTGAGGGAGTTGGACTGTGGTCTTAAAGGGCTGCATTGGGATTGGGATCCCACTAAATGCAAATCTTGCAGGAGCGGGCAGTTTTTGCACTTTACTGCGGGCGATCAAAAAATATAGTACCAGTTCTGCCGTCCCGCGATTTGCCGCATGACAATGACGAGGTTACATAACCCTTTAACTGTCACCATCCCCTCTGTGGGACGCCTAAGTTTACTTCACCATATTACAAATAAATCCTAATCTAATCATGACATACATCGTTGGAAAGGTCTAAGACTACTAAATAGATATTTTACTATATTTTTGTGTTACAAATTATGTAATAGATTAATATATATCAAGAGTGCAACTTAAAAAAATATATTACATTATAACATGAGTTCTGACCTTTGTCACAAAAGACTTTCTTTGTTGCCTTTTTCCCTTTGACATTTTAGAAATCATAAAAAATCATATATCAGTTCAAAATGTAAAATTTCAGAATTCATTCTTTGAAAGGCTTTTTAAAATCAGACATTGCATTACCACGGAAAATGTACATTCAAATCACATTACAAAATGTTTTCATTCATGAATTATAAAAATGTAAGTCTGGATTTGGTTTAATCTGTTTGGTTGCATTTTTATGTCTGTGTTCAAAAATGAGAGTAAAGGGATAAACACTATAGGCTTCCTGCGGTAGTCGATGTTACACATTGTTTAGTAGTACACTGATTACATTACTTGTTAAACTGGAAAACTAAAAGCATCCCTGCTCTGCTCTATACAGCCAGGGTTGCCAGGTCTGTGTGACAAAACTAGCCCATGCTGGTCAAAAATAGCCCAAAGCAATGCAATGATCATATCCCAAAAATCAAAACTCAAAATATAAAAAAAATATATAAAAAAAAAAAAAAAAAAAAAAAAAAAAAAAACATATTTTGCACATTGATCATAAACACAACTTAAAAGCTTCCTACCAGTGGCCCTCTTACACAAAATGTAACAGTTTTATTAGAGGTAGAATGCAAAATGTTTCAAAACAAGCATATCTATTGCAAAGTAATATATTTAAAATGCATTTATTTTATACTAAATTAAGTTCAAGTCTATTAACATATTTACTGACATATAAATATATATAAATATACCGATATATAAATTGTAAATAAACTTTATTTGGAGTACTACATGTGCACAATGCACATTACTTAATTTTAAACCTAAAATGTGTTTTAATGTCACTACTGATGAGGATTGTGTGATCATTAAATAATATTGGACTTTATATGCAAAATATTTAAAGTGTACATGAAGTATACTTGCAATAGTTCCACTTTAGCAAAATCAGAAATACTTAAGCATATGTGACATTGTGTGGGTCAAAATTATCCATTTAAAACAAAAATAAAAAATAGAATAGAATAATAAGTAAAGATCATGTTTTTTTAAAGATATTTTGTACATTTCCCACTGTAAATATATCAAAACTTAATTTTTGATTAGTAATATGCATGTCTAAGGACTTCATTTGGACAACTTTAAATGTGATTTTCTCAGTATTTTGATCTTTTTGCACCCTCAGATTGCAGATTTTCAAATGTATCTCTGCCAAATACTGTCCTATCCTAACAAACCGTACATCAGTGGAAAGCTTATTTATCCTTATGACTGGTTTTGTGGTCCAGGGTCACATATCTTTAGTTGGACTTCAGCACTACTTGCTCACAATTAAAGTGCATAAAGTACAAAATTAGTTGTTCCATATATATACCAGTTTAGTATACTAAACGTACAGGGTGTTTTGTATTAAGTACATATAGAACTGTATTTGTAGTATACTTGAAATAAATGTATTTAAATACATTTTAGTATGTACATTTTTCACTAGGGAATGTATGAAATATTTCAAACCTTTAACCCAGCAGGGGAAATCAACCCACAGCAACATTTTAAAAGTAGCCCAGTTCCGTGGAAAAAAGTGGTCTTGACAACCATGCATCCAACACGAGCTGCAGGAGTCAGATTTCACTGACTACAGGTCAAGGGTAAAAAGAAATGACTGACAAGACCATGGTGAAGGATTTGCTTTACTGAGGTCTTCTCTTAAAAAAAAAAGAAAACATACAAAGAAACATACTTTATTCAGCGACGACACAAGAAGCTGAGCAAAAAGAGACAATAGAGACTCTTACATTGTTTCAAACAAAAAAATCTATTTCAGATAAAGCTGTTCTTTTGCTGTTTCCATTCATCAAAGATTCCTGAGGAAAAAAATACGTATCACAGTACCAAATTCTTCCAAGATTTCTGAAAGATCATATGACACTGAAAATGGAGCTGTTGCAAATTTAACAGTTATTGCAAATTGTCATAATATTTCAATAATATTTTTTTGGCTGTGTTTTGATCAAATAAATACAGCCTTGAAGAGCCTAAGAGACTTCTTTCAAAAAGATTAAAAAACTCATACCACCCTCAAAACTTTTGATTTTATTATTTATTTATTCACTGGATATTTATCACTGTATCTCGTATTTCTGTTTCATTTTAAACATAGATTATAGTTTATAGTAACACACTGTCCACAGCATTCAGCAACAAACAGAAAGCATTTTTCAGGCAGGCAGTTTATGAACTTGTCCTCCAATAGGTTTTCCCCTAGGTAGGTTTGCACCTGTACATCTCAACAGGCAATTTACAAGGTAAGACCCTGCTCAAAAGATGTAGCTTTGACCAAAACTGCTTGCAACGACATGCTGTTCAATTGCTCCGTTTTACGTTCAGCTTACACATTTTAATTTCCTCATTGCTGGATGTAGGGGAGCAGGAAGCACAGATGTGCTCCACAGGGCTCTGTTCTTCTCTACAGTCAGCATTTTTCTTAAGTACCTCACATATGTGCACCTCCGGCCTGGATCCCATCCATGTTGACGACTGAGAAAGGGATTGCTGACTGTTAATTGTGCACACTGGGTGTGTGTAAGGGAGAAAGCACTGAAAGATGGAGGAACTGTCAACTCATTGTCATCTAGGTGAATGGGGGGTTGGTAAAAATGAAGAAGAAGGAGAGAGATGGATGCTACAGCTGAGACACTTAGCATGAGCCAGAGGGAATTAGAAACTCACAGAAGCATAAAATTGCCATTGGCAAAATAATTTCATCCTGGTGAAATAAGAAGTACTTCTAACCCCAGAAATGTCCCGCAACACCACTGCCTTCTCTCCATCTATATTTATCTCAATCTTCGCTATCTGACAGCTTGTTTCAGAAGATAAGTTTGTTTTTGCCTCAGAGTGGAGTAAACCTTATCAAGTATCATTTGACTCCATGTTGTTGGCATATGCTGCGGATGAGAAGTGCAAACTAATGATTGCCTCCAGTGTGTCGATGAGGCTTGGATATTAACTGCCACTGGAGGACACAACATTGGTGTTACATGACAAATGTGATATATTTTGTCACTACGCTGTCAGTCTGCTTGTATTTATATTAATACATTCGAAATGCAGTTGCAGAAAAAAAAGTTGCTGGATTTCTGCATACATTTGATTGTCTGCTTAAACAAATAATACAGAAATAATGATGCATTTTTTTACAACATTCAACAAATGTAAACACTCACAGCGAAGGGTAAAAAGTATGCGAATCCCTTAATGACAAATACTGTTTGGAGTCCAATCAGCGAATGTTAGTCAGAGACGTTCTGCCCTACGAAAACAAACATCGACCTGTAAAAAGTTAGAAAGGGTCACAGAAGTATCTCTGAAATTTTTCATGTTCATCAGTCCACGGTGAGACAAATTGTTGTCTATAAATGGAGAAAGTTCAGCACTAGTGTTACTGTTTCTAGGAGTGGGCGTCCTGCAAAGATGACTACAAAGATGCTGCACATCTAAAGATCAGAAAAGAGCACCTGGATGCTGCTGGCAAAATATACTTTGGACAGATTAAACCAAAGTTGAGTTGTTTTGGAAAAAAAACACAATGTTATGTGTGGTGAAAAAGGCATAGTACAGAGTACACCAACATCAAAAACGCATCTCTGCTGTAAAGAATGGTGGACAGACCATCATGATTTGGAGAAGTTTCGTTGCCTCAGGGCTTGGACAGCTTGTTACCATCGATTGAAAACTGAATTCCCAAGTTTATCAGGACATTTTGGAAGAGAATGTAAGGCTAGTTGAATCTCAACAGAAGTTGGGTGATGCAACAGGAAAACAATCCAAAGTGCAGAAGTGAATCAACAACAGAATGTCTTCAACAGAAGAAAATATGCTTTCTGGAGTGGTTCAGACCGGCCTTGACCTAAGCCTAACTGAAATACTTTGTGGACGGTGAGTGATTCACCAGACATCCCGAGAATTTTGCTGAACTGAAAGAGCTCTGTCAAAAGGATTGGTGCAAATTTCCTCCAGACCATTGTGCAGGTTTGGTTCACAAATATAGAAAATGTTTGGCGAAGGTTATTGCTGCCAGAGGAGCGACAACCTGTTATTAAATCCAATGGTTCACAAACTGGTCAGTGAGGATGAAAAAAATACCATTGCTTTATGTTATTATTTTTTATTTTTACAGACACTGTTGTCTATTTTTGCCCCTTTAGCACAACTGAGAAGTGTGTGATTCAGACTAGATTGAAATCACTAGGGATATCTGAAAAAAAAAAAAAATAAATAAATAAAAAACAGAGCTCCTCAGGCAAAATAAGTCCTTTCCAAACAAGGCTTTAGGTGAAGATCACATTTTATGAGCAATTTATGCAGAAGTCCGAGGTAAATCCTGCAACTGTTAATTTGACATAGCACAAGTAGATTTACCATGTGACAATGAATAAAATAGTCAATATTAAAGAAAGGGGGATTTTGAAAGAATTTTCATTGTTAAGCATAGCAAAGTGCCACCAATACCCCAGCCAATTTTTTACGGTGTGCTGACATGAATGCTACATGATCAGTGAGACAGATGAGATTGAAGATTACTGAAGATAAGAATATCCCCCCATCTAATCTCCAGTTTGAATCTTCAGAAACAACAGTGTGTGTGGGAAAATTTAATTTGAGTACGTCAATAAAGGATTTCAGACAAATACGTTTGATGCGGTTACAATCGCTGGACAAATTTTAATTAAAATATCCCTTCTGGATTTCATCACATGTTGGATATTGACGCTGCCACTCAAGGGAATGCATCATAATTGAATATTTTACACCACAGAGCTGCTGTGCTTCATTGATGTATTCCATACCTCAAGGGGCTAAGTGGACCGGAGAGTAAATCGGGTGAATCATTCTGTACTGAGCTTATAAGATTCCAATAGTGTATTTCAAGTTGATAGATGCTGTCCTTGAGAAAGTGTAGCAAAGTAGTCACTTAGATGTATTGGCAATGTGTCCCAGAAACATACCCAATGCTCTAAATACTAATGACACAGTGCTGCTGATCTCAGTGCCCTTCCTTCACTTTTTGATGTTGATTTAATTAACAGCCATGCACTGGTGTACATTCCAGTAAATTCAATCGACTGCCTTAGAAGAACAATTATGCAAGTTAAAGATGTATGAGCAATAGCACAGAATACTACCAAATAAAAATGTCTTGGTAGATGTTATTAAAAACAGCGACAGTTTGTAACCTAATACAGATCTTAAGTGATACTGTAACAGCGGTTCTCAACTTTTTGACTCCAGTGCCCCCCATTGTCCACAACAATACCCAAAGGCCCCATGACTTTTAACCATGGTTTTACTACCAGGAAAAAAAAAAAAAAAATCTATAGTTAAACCACAGACTCACCATGATTTTAGCTAACCATAGTTTAACCATGGTATTTGTAGTAAAACTACATAAAGGGGAATCAATATGCCAAAAAACATAGTTACTACACTTTTAGTACAATAAACCAATAGTTAATTTTCATAAGAGTTACTCTGAAACTTATCAAAATGACTAATTTTAAAAAATATTCTATCTATCTATCTATCTATCTATCTATCTATCTATCTATCTATCTATCTATCTATCTATCTATCTATCTATCTATCTATCTATCTATCTATCTATCTGTCTGTCTGTCTATCTATCTATCTCTAAAACACAGTATGGTTGCCTGGTCTTAAAGGGACAGTTTCTTTCTTCTGTTGAACACAAAAGAAGACATTTTGAAAAATATAGGTAACATTTTGAAGAATGTGTACAACACAAGAAAGAAACTCATATGGGTTTAGAACAGGCTACATTTCATTTATCATTGGTTTTATTAAGCAAAATGCAATCTTACAGAATAATTAAACAGGATGAACCACTACTGTTTTGTTAAATTTCTTTGTGGATATTTTTATGCTTTGAAACAATTAACTTTGTGTAAACACAATTGCATCAGGGCCTGTATGATCTTTGTTACGCCACTGTAAATTAATATGGGTTTGTAGGAGGCTAAATATGGGAACAAGATTAAACATTTAGCCATTTGTGTGCAATATGAATCAGTTTTTTAGCGTTACTATTAATCTGGTCTAGACATTAAATAATTGACCTATTAAGATATGCTGACTCAAGGTGGTACTATTTTGGCACTGTGTATTCACATACCTTTAATGCTTTTCTAATAAAATGCTGCACACTGTGCCTGTCTGAGAGCAGTTAAAACAAAGTTCACTCTGTGAAGAATATGTCAGACTCCAGTCTGTGAAGTCCAAATCAAATTATGAGTAATTGAAAAAAAAAAAAAAAAACATTCAAGTATAAAGTATTTTCATTTTTGTAAAGGTCAGTCACGAGTTCTCAAAACTTTGACAACTCTAGTTCAAGTCAGAAGTCTTTTGTCACGGTGTACCATTATCTAATTTATCTTCTGGCTTAAATAGGTGCATTAAATTATTTTATTTAAAAGTAAGGTCACCAGGAATAGAAATGTCTGGAGTAGATTTACCAGATCATGGCTCATTTACTCATTATACGAATAGTGGGCTTTATTATTATACCTGCTATATTAATACACTATTACATTATTATTATAATACATACACACACACAAATATTTTTAATTTATAGATAATAAAAAGTGAGATTTTAACAATATTCTGACCACTGAACAAGGAAATGTCTGGGGTTTCCATTTCAGAAATCTGGTCACCTTAATCTTTAACCCACAAAAGTCCACCTGATGGAGCACCTGTGAAGACATTACTGATATATTTTAGTAATGAGTCGCTTACTCATCTTTGTCTCAAACAGTGGCACGGACCAGTGCTGAGCGACGAGGATGAGAGACTGGTAGGGGATTATATGACCTTTCCTATCCCTCCCTTTATTGAAGCTGTCCTGCAGACTCTGCACCGGTGGTATTTACATTAACATTTCAATACATCCAGCACAGCCAAAGATAAAATATTCATTTGACCTTTAAGGAGAAAGACTTACTTAAACACTGTCATGTCATTTAACCTTAAGAAATGTACAGCGGCAGGGCCCGAGAGCAGTAGTGACCCTCATTACTGTTTAGCTTCAGAGTTAAAGGGACGCTGCTTTGGAAGAGGTCATTGTGTAGAATTCATGCTGCCTTCTGTACACACCGTCTCATCTTTCCGCTCTCTAGATTTGGTAGGTTATGGCGACGAACAAGGCGCCGCTAATTATGATGCATAAACACGAGAACGCTCCCTTTCTCTATCTTGCTCTCTCGCATGCACACGAGCGCACACAAAAACCGAGACCCCACATCTGCTTGGAGCGGAAACAAAATGGATGCATGCCCTTTGGGAGCCCAGGCAAATGAATACTGTTGGCAGAACAATTAGCATTTAAAAGGGAGAGTAACCTTTGCTCAATACATCATTTTTATTGCTGTGGACGTTCATTTTCACCAAATACAAGGGCCCGTGTGTACACGTGTGTGCGCGTGTTTGTTTAAGCGTCAGGGAGAAATAAAGAATTTGATAGTTCTTGGCTTAGGTAGCGACTGGGGTCCTAAAATATGGTAATTCTAGCACTTTCATACATCATGAGTAGAGCCGGTGGAGGATAACTTGTGTCTGCAGTGCTTTCATGTTACTGTCTCGATTAATTATTAGCAGACATTATAAACACTAATGAGTACACTATCCCTTTTTGCGTATGCTTGTGGAGTCATTGCAGTAATAATTGTTTGGTCTACTCACGTTATTATTTGCATTTTTAAAATGACAGCGGAGACAGAGTGCGGCTGTGGGTGGCGAGATGGTGCGTTCACACGTCTAATGAAATGCAAAGTCCAAGTCAGGGCTCAAGTGTTTTGTCACACATCTTTCAAGGCCTTTTCTCAAGTCACATTCCTTTTATCTTGTCACAAGTACAAAGACAGTTTCAAAAAAATGTATTGTTTCTAAGGATCTAAGCCTTACCTTACCTATACTTACCTAAAGTAACATGGTAAAGATAAAGTAATCTTTGTGATATAGAGTTTCATTGATTCTCAGCCGTGAGTTTTCATCTCAGTTAGATGGTAAACCTTGTTTTTGAAGGTCTTGTAAGGTTCACATGTGATTTTCATACACTGTTTATCTGGAGTCCCACAGTGGCTCTATGGCTAACACTAACCATAACACTAACCTTAACCTTTGCAGCAGCAATTTCAGATTCTGTGATAGCTTTGCAGAGCATTAGGTACATTGTATTAGATGCTTGAAATTTTAATGCACTATAAAGTTTGAGAAATCCCCTTTTGTACCAAAGGGTTTAGAGAATCATGCTTTTAGAAATGCCAGGGATGTCAGAGCAGCCTTTCAAAGCTCAAACCCCTTATTTACACTGCGTCGCATTATGGCTCCAATGACGTTTCGTTCCGTCCTCCACATGGTGCCAACTTACACCAGAAGCACTTCAGAAGTGAATCGACAGGATTCGCTGGACCACATGATTTGCCAAGTTGTTTTTCTGATTTTGTGTGTGTGTCAGAGATTTTCTTACTATAGGGAGATGAGAGGGTCTGTATTACTTACTATTGGAGAAAGCGTAACGGTCAACTTGGATCACATGTCCCTAAACAACCAACCACATTACAGCCTTGACATCATTGAATTGTAGCACAACAGAGTTGTGCTACACCCAGTCGCCATTTACGGATACCATAGGAATGAATAAGAAGTGCCGTAAGATGAACCCCACCTGTCGCAAAAAGTCAGTGACTTCTCTTATAAAACAGCATTTTTTATTTATTTTTGCGGTAAGCTCTAAAAATAGTTTGATCCGAAAGTATTGTTCAGTGTAAAACATGTTGCAGATTAGCAGATAGGCTGTCGATTCATTTATTGATAAGCCTTTCCTCTAAAAAGTTGTTTATTCATGGTAGTACAGCCTCTCCTCCATTGACATCCATTCAAAAAACAGCCTCTGGTCTCCTTTCCCACGTACTGCCAGACCGGAAGCATTAGCTTTAGCCATTACGCTTTTTTGGCTAATGGTTGCAGACTTGCCATCTAGTGGCTTTGTGCGTGTTCTAACATGCTTGGCTAATGTTTGTGTTGTGTCCGGTTGAATTCTGTTTATTCCACTCATACAACTCCTACAATAAAACTCCACACCTTTTTAGAACTGTCCTTGTAAAAAAGGATTTGTGGTGTCATATAACAATGTGTTTTCTTTAGCTTTGAGGATGAACTTCTCATCATCCATTCTTGCCTCCTAGTAAGGATAAAGTGATGTGAAATACGATCAGGAGTCTCCATGGGATGTTTATTTTGAAATCGGCATGCTTCGTGACTTTTATTTTGTATTTGCTGTGCGACTTGCTATGCGGCAAAATAGAATAGGCCCCTATCTTTAGCGAAGCGGTGCAAAAAAAAACAAAGGATGAAGGTACGTCGGATGCGACAGTTTGATGCTATATGGACGTGACAAGCAACCGTTGCAAATCATTTTAACTTCGTATCAGTACGCCATAAATAGTACGAGGCATCAGTTTACTGTCGGCTATTTGTAGTGTCGCGTCGTGCCGCATCCAATGTGTACAGCGTCACTGATTATAATAGGTTCTATAGACCATTTCATCAGATGTAAACATACTGGTCACAAACTTTACACAAACATCACAAAAAAATACAACCAACATAACATTTGACTGGGTGAAAATGTTACATTAGCACCTTTAATATGTATTTGTATATGTGAAATTTAAAAAAAAAATAAAAAACAAAAAACCAGTATTGTTTACATCTAGCGAAATGGTCTTATTATCTTAATAAGTATTAATAAGTATTTTGCCGCGCCACACCGCAATGCTCGCGTCTGGTCTAGACACGGTGTAAGTGTTTGCAGCTGTAGTTCTCTTCTATTTTTATTTATTTATTTTAAATGTACATCCATTTTTATTCTTCAACCATGGCTATTAATAATGTAGCAACATTTGGTCATTTTGTACCTGAAGGAAGGAACAACATAAAGAAAAAAGAATGAGATGGAGATAAGTTCATTGAAAATGATGGAGTCCTTTGCAATGACTTGATAATCTGCACTAATCAAAACTGGAAGTCCTCTCACTATCTGAGATCTGAGTTTTCAATATTAGAGTTAACAATATTACAGCATCCATCATACCCAAATGCTACATGTCAGTGTGCTGCACAGTCTCAGTCTGCACTGGTGAAGTGTGATTTATAAGAGTTGCAATCTGATCTCAAAATGCAAATACACTTTCTATTTGTGTTCTAGTTTAAATGTATTAAATGTTTTGGATCCTGACATGTAAGCCCATCCTTAACAAAAATGGACTGTACAATCAAAACTCCACACATGTAACGTCTTAAACACATTGACACCGTATTCTCTCTCGCTAGCTGAACATACTTTAAATAAGTAAATATGGCCAAGATAAATCCAGTGACTGTAAAGCCGCCCCTTTTTGTGTATTTAATTTCACACATATTTGCACAGGAAAATTACATTTTATTTATCTAATATAGCAGGGAATCCTGGGTAAATATCAGGTCTGTGGATTTCCTCAGGATATTGGGCGGTAAACACAACCCTGCAGGTTTAAGGAGAGTGCATAGGAAAAAAAAAAAAAAAAAACTAAACTGACAAGTGACAAATCAATGGGCATTTAACTTTAATGATAAAGAAGTTTATTCGTGTTTATGCTGTTATCAAAGAGCTTTTCATATACACAGGTGTAAAACATGCACAATGTTGCTCTCTATTGCATCAGTATCACTATACGGTGGAAAATGGACATTCTTTCAGTTTCCAGTTGCAGTTCAGTTTATGTGTTCTGTTAGAATATAGAAAGGATATTTTACTGAAGATGAATTTGTTTGATCATCATTTTATCTGTATGAAGAAACTAAATCTCTTACAAAACCTTGAGGTTTTTGTAATATTTTGGAATGCTGGCTTGGTGTTTACAATATGTCCCCTGCTTTTGTCGAATGGATGTTTGTGGATTCTTTGTGATTCAGGAAGATTCGAGTTGAAGAGAATGATAATGTATGAAGCGGCAAGAGATTTCAGCTATGATTTTACTTCTATGAACTTGCTGAGAGACACCATTGGACTAATACAAGGCCCAGGACTAATATAATATTTATTGCTCACACTTTAACAATGATAACACACAAGCTATGAATAATATATCTGTACTGTGTATTTACTCACTGATTCTGGAGATATGACAAAACATTTCAGAGAACTTCATGTGCTTATTTATTTATTTATTTATTTATTTATAGTAACAATGTCACATTTATATTGATCAAAGATGATCACTGAGATTTTATTTTATTTTTTATTTTTTTCAACAAATTTACCATTTAAGTGATTTGATTTTATATAACATACCAACAGTTGAGGTCAAAAGTTTCAGAATCTGCAAACTGACAATTATTTTACCAAAATATGAGGGATCCTAGAAAATGCATGTTATTTATTTATTTTTTTTTTTTTATTTAGTACTGACCTGAATAAGATATTTCACATAAAAGACTTTTACATATAGTCAAGAGAGGAGAAAATAACAGTTGAGTTTATAAAAATGACCCCGCTGAAAAGTTAAAATACACTTTTTTTTTTTTTGTTTTTGTTTTTTTTTTTGTTTTTTTGTTTTTTTAGTTTTCAGTGATAGTTGTTCATGAGTTGTTCTCCTCCTCATCGGAAGGGGATAAAGGTACCCTTCCAAAAGACACACCTTGTTCTGAGTCTGCAGCCTGTCAAGGAAAGGACTGTAACAGAACAACCTTCTTTCTGAGTCTGCTACCCACGAGGGAAGGGACTGTAACAGAAACACTTCGTTCTGAGTCTGAAAGAAGAAACAGGAAGAAACAGGACAACCTCCGTTCTGAGTCTCCGGCCTGCAAAGGAGACAATAGCAGAAACACCAGTTCTGAATCTGCGACCCACAAGGATGAGACAACAACAGATACCAAGTCAGAGTCTCCAGCTTTTGAGGCAGCAACAGAAACGTTCTCACGTTCTGAGCCTCCAGCCTGTGAGGAAAGAGATAATCTACGTTCAGAGTCTTCGTCCAGTGAGACAACAACAGATATGAGGTCCTAAGTCTCCATCCTAGGGAGACAAAGTGGATTGACCAAGTTTTGAGTCTCTAGCCCAGAGAGACAGGAGACACACAGACATTTGCAACAAGGTTAAGCTCCGGACCTTCAGCACCTACTCCAGGGCCACATCTGCGTGTTCCAGATCTTAGGACCCTTGGTGCTCCAGGAGATCAGCATCCTACAGCACTTCATCTTTAAGGCTGTCGAAACGGATTCCTGCTCCTTTCCCCACTGTACTGCCACCAGCGCAACCAGTGGAAGAAGTCGCCGCCACCGGACTGCTCATCAACCACAGAGAACGTAAATATCACTTCCAAATCTCTTCCAGAGACCTTGGCATTGTTGTATATTATCAGTATATGATTTTCTAATTTACATTAGATATTATATAGCTGATTGCAGTTGATGACAAATCTTACACGTATTTGTTTGATGCATAGTAAAGTTCTTCCCCTTATTTGTTTAAGTGTAGCAACAGTTTATCTTTCCAGATAACGTAGCTCTGATATAGCAACACCCAACATAATCACTTGCATTTTATGCATCTTATGTACTTTATTCCTTTCTTATTCATGGTATTCATTTAGTAGTTGTTGATTGCTCTTGTCTATCTTTTGTTAATACAATGTATTTTATTACAACTTGTGTCTTCCTTGTGTTGATAATACAGTAAGAGGTTCTACAAGTTAGAAATCCCACCAATCTTTCTTATGTGATGTACTCATAACCACACATTAATTGACACGTGATCCAAGAATCATAACGTCAGCTGTGACATGAGTACCTATCAGTACCCTGTTTCACCTCCCTAGGTTGGGGAAAGCAAAATTCACTACACATGATTTTTCAACCTTCTATTCTAAAAATGGAAGCAAGGTAGTGAATACTTCAGCAGATTAAATGAATTATTACAATCCAAAATATTAACCTTTCCTCAGTTCTATTGCCTGTTCTGTCCCAGGACTCAAGAATCAATGTGCTCTAATATTCCTTAACTGTGACTACGGACCACCACCTACGTTTTACAGTAACATGACCTGATTCCCGCATCTAACTAAGAAAAGGCAGTGGATTAAATTGGTCACAGGTCTGGACACCATGTTATGGTGGTTTTTGGATGGATGTTGCCAGACCCAGTTTAGCCTGCAGCGAGTTTCCGTCTTTGAAAAGAAAAACTTGTTTTGAACTATGAGCAGGTTTTTATTCCTTCATCCTTTGTTTTACTAATCATCCCATGGGCAAACACAGTTAATAACAAAGGCTGAAAAAACGAGCCCTTATCTCATAAGAAAACAGGAAAATAGATATCCCCATTGTGCATAATTTAGCCCTGCTCTCATTTCTTTTAGCTTTCTTCTTTTTTCCTTCCCTTTTTTCAGAGTGAATAAAGGTTGTGGAGTGGATAAGAGATGCATAGATGGATATGAGTCTCTCTCTTAGGCACTCTGGGATTAATGGTGCCCCCATGCATCTGAAAATTATACGAATAAATATGAACTGAGTGGTGATGTGGCCTTGTGGCACATTATGTTGATTAAACACAGTAAATAGAAATTCAGCTTGTATTGAGAGCAGTTTATCGCAATCAGCCACTCACTGTTTTTTTGTATTTTCCATTTAAAGTTATTGAATTTCTTCTTTTTTTCTACTGCACATATTAAATTAAGCTACACAATTATTTCCAGATGGTAGGGCATAAATTAAGTGTGCCTTGCAAAGCTTCACAGGAGCACCTTAAATAAACTTAACCCAGCAAACTAGAATTGTGACAAAAAAAAACAAAAAAAAAAACATAATGAGGATTAGTTATTTACCTGCTTTAAATGTGGGTTTACACTGTTAAAAAAAAAAAAAAAAAAAAAAAAAGTTGAGTCAACTTATAATAATTTGTTACCCTGCAGACTTAAAAATTTAAGTTCAGCCAACTCAAATAGGATTAGTTGAAATGTCGCAGCTTAGATATTTGAGTTGACTAAACTTAAAATTTTAAATGCAGCCAAGGTAACAAATTATTTTAAGTTGACTCAACAAATTGTTTTTTACAGTGTAGTATCTTGAAAGTTAGAAAATTTTACTTGTGTTTTAATGTTTATTTGCCATCACCAAGAGTAAAAGAAGAACATGTAAAACCTCAATTCCTGAAGATCTGTGCTAGTCTGTTCAACGAATTTTTTGGTGAACTGGACATGACCAACAAACATATTTCCTATATCCTTTGCAGTTCTTGCAAGGCAGCACTGTATTGATTTTCCTCAGTACAATGGTAACATTCTGGACAAGAATTAGTTCTAAACATTTAACTGTTATTATTACACTCTAAAAAAAAAAAAAAAAAAAACCACTGGGTTAAAAGCAACCCCGCTCTGGGTCAAATATGGACAAATCGAGCAACTGGGTTGTTTTGACCAAGCTATTGAGTTAAATGTTTAAGTTTGACTATTAATGATGCATTTTGTAACTGTGTGTCTGATTTTTAAATTAAAACTAATTTTGGGTTCAATTTAAGCAGTCATATAGTAATTTTTTAAAGAATAGCTGAGTTAAATAAAACTACCTGGAAGTTTGGTGTCACGAGTCTGGTCCTGATCGTTGGTCCACTCACCACCAGAGTATCGCCTTGCCATTACACAGACTGTTGCGCTACACCCTGGACTACATTTCACGAGCAGGTTTAATCAGTATAGCGATAGCGATCAATATAGCAGAATGTGCAGGGGTTCGCAGCTGATGAAATTTGGCGGCTGCCATTACCGCGTTGTCGCGTTTCTCCTCGACACCGACAGTGAAAGAGGAACTCACAGACAACAAGGCAAAGTCCAAAAACTGACTAAAGGAGGAACGCAGTGCCTCGCGAACGAGTCTTGACTTCAGTGGCTGATTAATGCCATTGGATAAAATTATATCAACATACAGTCCGGCAAGTCTGAGTTATTAGCTAAGGCTAAATACTCTCTTGTGTAGTCCTCAAGCGATCATTCATCTGGCTTGAGGGCTACTAACAATATTGCAGTGTTAATACCGGGCCAATGTCCACATGAATAGCTGCTGGATCCTTGTATTCTGTTACGGAGGTAACGAGGTGAGGAGCAGGCTTTTATTGACATTAGACAGAAACGTGGTCATAAACAGGCTGGGTCGAACACTGGCAAACAGGTATACAGACAGCAAGACACAAGAGTATTCCACGAACAGGCGAGGGTCGATCAACGGTGAACGTAATCCAGCGGGCTAGGCAAAAGAGTAATCCAATGAACATGTGAGAGATCCAGGGAAGGCAGCAAAACAGACTAGACGAGATAACTAGGCTTGGAAACAAGGCTCGAAAGACAATAACAAGAACTAGAAACTAGGAAGTGGCTCCGTAACGCAGCTAACACTACAGCTAAACGCTATGCAATACTCGGCCCAGAATAGTGGGAAGGGCCTCGTATTTATGCTGTTCGTGATTGGCTGCAGCTGCAAGCGCGGTGAGTGAGGTGGAGCATGGGAAATGTAGTCAGGGGTGTAGTGCAACAGTCTGTGTAATGACAAGGCGACCTCTGGTGGTGAATGGACTGACGATCAGGACCAGATACGTGACATTTGGGTTAAACATTTTTTTAACATTTGTTATTTGAATGTATTTAACCCAGCATTTTTTTTAGAGTGTACATTTTTGCAATTAATTGAATGAACCACTTCAATCAAATTGTAGATCATTTCAAATTCATTTGCTAGCTTTTCCTTTTTTGTAAACTTGTAAAAAAGAAAATCCTTTTATCATTAACACCCACTACTCACTTACTCTTATCATTCAGTATATTTCTTAATACCATTCTCATGCTGCCTTGCTGATATTTCCCTTTGGAAATGGTAATTTAATAATTTGGCTATTATTAGTAATAACCTTTAAGTCACATTACTCGGTGGCCATGAACACACTGCAGCTAAATATGGTTGTCACTCTATTTGAGTGCTTAATTCCATTCGGCAGAGTTCAGTTATTTATAAGAGTGACAACTATGTTCTACAACCTAATTATTATTTCGCACATATCCTGTTGGGGGAAAATATACTTGGGTTGTAGAGTAAGTAGTAACAAATCAAACATACAAAAGAAAAAAAAAGTAATACTTGAGGAGCTGAATAGAAGAGAAGGTGTTTTTGCACTTCAATTTAATTTAGTCAGGCAAACTGAAAACACAATCGCAAAGTGAGGGCTCAGCGTGAAATTCTTGAAACCAGAAAGTCCTCAGAACTGTTTGTTTTTCTAAAACGTGTAGTAGGTAACATTTTTATTTATTAGATTTTCGTAGTTTTAAGAATATACATCTGTCATTGTTTCAGTCTTGGTAAAACAAAGTCTATGAATGCATTTGAAGGGTAGGCAGCATATATAATGATTTATAGTACACAGGCTTATTTACCCTTCAAAGGTTGAAATCTGTTAGTTAGCTGACATGAAGCTACTGAACTTCATTTGAGTATCTTTTGAGTGTTTTGTATGGTTGTGTTTGTTTAGCATTCTGACCATTGTCTGTAATTAATTGCATCAGCCATATTTGATTAATTTTCTCTGTCAAACACACTTGGGTACAGTCGGGAAGAGAGGAAGAGGAGTGTTGAGTTCAGATAGAGGCTATGCAGTGTTCTTCATACCGACCACCCTTCAGAAAGAACAAACCTCCAGGTTCTTTTCCACACTCAAGGTCAGTAGAAGTAGAGATTTTGCCTTAGGTTTGGCCAAGTCTATTCCAGTCCTTTTGTAACTCCTGTATATTTATTTATTTATTTATTTATTTATTAGATTTGTTTTTCCATCTCTAGAGATGTTTGAATGTCAGAGGGCCGTTGGTGGCGTGCCCTTCGGGAAAGTTGCCCCGCTGCTTTGTTGGTGAGGATGTGACTCTGGAGTACGTTCACACTCAAAGGCCCGAGGAGGTCATGCGGAGAGAGGGGCAACTGCCTGTCACCATCTCTCTCATTCAGAGACGCATCCACTCACTGTGTCTGAGCACTCTGTCTCCTTCTCTCCTCCCCCGGGGTGCACAGGTCTGTATTACCCCAACCTTGCACACCGATGAGCAGTGATGGACTGTGTAGGATAAGAGTCTCAGCCTTATTCCTACAGTCAAACTCGTTCAAGTTCACTCAATCAAAGATTTTAAATTGCAGGTTGTCAAGTTGTCATCAAAACCATTTATAGATTGACAGAAGTCTGGGGTTGGTAAGTCTTTAAAAATGTTATTAAAAGAAATCTCTTCCACTCACTAATATTGCGTTTAATTAAACAATGTGACGATCCCTTTACTTTCTTTTTGAAGCGCGGTGATTAGTTACCCCGCCTATGACTCAACCTGATGGGCGGTTCATTGACTGCACCTGACGCCGGCTGGGACGCTTCTCTTGACAGACTTGTTTGCGCGGGGACTTGGGTTATGATGTTTTGTTTGAGTCTTTCCTTCTTTTGGGTTTGTTTGTTTGATTTAGACTTTGCTTTGCCTTTGGTTTTGTTTTGGTTCCCCCGTTTTGTTTATGTTTTGGATTTTGCTTTGTACATTTTTTGACACAGCAACAATACATTACACGTTCATTCAGACACCCCGCATTATGCACTGATGAAACTGCCGCTTACACAAACATTGCTTTACTTTATTATTCTTCTATTGCTGAAATTAATTTCTGATTAATAAAGTTTTTCTTTTTCCTTTGAGCTCAGTTATAGTTGTGTGTGTCCCTCTTTGTTGCTTCCCTTTGAGCCAGGGGATGTAACAACAAAAATGCATGAATGATATCATTAACGTTACAATTTAAAACATTTTCTATTTTAATATATTTTATAATATTGTAAAATCTGAAGAAAGAATTTTTTTTTTTAGCAGCAATCACTTAAGTCTTCAGTGTCACATGATCCTTTAGAAGTCATTTCTAATATGCTAATCTGGTGATCAAGAAACATTTATCATTATTATTATTATTATTTGAGGAAAATACAGGTAGTTGCTGCCTTTTGTGATTTGGCAATTTACAGAAAACAGCAAATAAAATAAAATAAGTTTAACCATGCAAAGAAAGAAACAAACTTCTATAGTTTTTACCACTCGGTTACAATATAAAAGATGAACGCTATTCATGGGATGGCAAATGCTAAGACTCTTCTCCGCTCTTCAAACACACAAACACATTAGCCTTTATAGACAGTGTTTCTTGAGTAAAGAAAACGGTGTACTTATTCAAAAATTATTTTAAATGTTTTTCCCCTTGCACTGAGAAAAAGTAGACGTCTGTCTTCAAACTACACGTTGCGACACTTCAATGGAGGCGGCGTGGAGTTATGAGGTTTGATTGACAATTTGAGGATCAAATGGCATTAGGAGGTTTAGTCGCAAGCTCTTTTGAATGCTTTTCATTGGTTAAATATTTGTAAAACCCACAAACAGACAGAATAATGACCAATAGCACTGATGTAAAATAATAATAATGAAATATAATAGAAAAAGGACGTTTTTGATAATTTTCCACAGCACACCTGACAACCAGTGGTTGGGAAACACTGCACTAGATCATTAAAAAAAAAAAAAATTGGTAAACACACACTGACCAAAAATGAATGCATGTTGTCACACAGAATTTTTTTATCAGTGATGGAAAAATCTGAAGGCCGTTCGTCGGACAGATTACACTGTGGGTGATCTATTGTAAAACTGTAGCTGTAATTCCCACCCCTGTCCAGTTGTGCTCCAATGTAGCAGCAGAGCGCTGGATCCAGAACAAAAATGAAACTGTCACAATGTTGTCCTATGCATTTGATTACGCACAGGCCAGTACACAGAAGCTACAACCATCAATCACACCACATTAAAGAACGCCCAAAAAAAATTATTTCATTCTTTTAATTTACCTAATGAAATGGACTGAATTTGAAATCTGTTTTATATCAAAAGTAACACAAAGCCTAGCCTATTGCTTTCTTTTGGAAGGAAGACGCATTATGTACTGTTCATTCATCGACTGAAAACAGCATAGACCAAAATATCAATTGTGATTTATGAATCGATTTTGGTTCATAAAAATGAAAATCTATTAAAACCGAGAAATCTGTTTTTTTTTTTTGTTTTTACCAGTTTATAATTGTTCAAGCGGCTTTTGTACTAGAAGTAGCACTGCTATGAAAAATTGTGCATTTTGACTTTTGACTCAAACCTTATAGTTACTGAGACAAACCTCTTGCTACAACCTCCCCGCGTGACAACTAGCCCCGGACTTCTGTCTTTTTCTCTATATACAGTGAAACGTGTGGTCTCTATGGTGCGATCCTTCATGGCCCTCAAGGTTGTCAGCACATACCAATTCCATTCCAGCCTTTGTTTTGGAGGATAAATCTTTCACAGGCTTGGTTTTATTGAGTTTACTGGCATGATTTGTTGGCCTCCAAGGTCTTCTTCCTCTCAGCTCAGATCCTGCTAACACAGGTGTCTACAGTCCACCATGGTCATGACTGTCAGCTATATATGATGAAAGATGTTGGAATGAATAAATACACGCACACACACCAAAAAAACAGGTGCTTTGAGCCTTTCTCCCTCACAGCTAATATGAGCTCGACTCATAAAACTCTTAGGGGATTTTCCCTCTGGAATTACAATGTACTGCATATTTCGAAGATTCGAGGTTTTGCATGTTGCATTTTTAGCGAAATAACCAGAAGAAAGATGCACTGTGTCAAGTTACGGAGCGGAATGTATTTCATTGGCACCTGTGTTGTGGAGAGACCGCTGGCATATATTTACAAGTTTCAGGTGCACGTTCACACTCGCTTAAGGGCATCTTCTGCAACTCTTCATTTCAGTATATGCTGCAGTTTTTGAAGTGCGCTTGTTCGTAAACATTTGCTAAGGAATCATACACGAGAGCACTGGCTCTGATACTTTTTTTTTCTGAAAAAAAATCACTAGAAAGAGAGTTTTATACATCTATTTTTAACCTCTTGTAAATGCTCTGTATCTGTGGATGCAATATACAAGACTCAATTAATTTTTTCCCTCTGCTGTGCTGTTCGATTGGCTTTCCATGTACAGCGGGGGATTTGGTTCAAGCTCTTTTGTCTCTTGTCAGCCTCACTTCAGTGATAATTCAGAGGCTGAAAGTGCAATATTTTGCAGACGTGATTACATCTTTCACAGTGGACCGGTTCTATGAGGATGGACAGTTTAGAGTAAGGATTTAGCTAGAGGGCTTAAGTGATAAACATGCGGAAAGCTGGAGGGCTGCTGTCTGAACCTGCTCTGAACTCTGTCTCTAACAACGCTCAAAGTCAAGACAAAGCTGCCCTCAGTAGTAAACAATGACAAGTCCTTAATAAACAAACTGTCGCATTCATTTCATATTAATGCCAGACTTGCATCTCCTGTCAATCTTCATTCTCAGCTCCAATTATTCAAACTTTACTGAGCTGGAAAGGCAGTTTTTCCCCTCCACTCAGTATAGTAAAAGCTGAGGAATGGAAATGCTCTAACAATTCACTAAGTCAAAAAGTCACTTTTTCTTTTTAAAAATCCCAACAGGCTATTAGATCATTTGAAAGACTATGGAGAAAGATTCTGTTTGAGTTTAAATAACATATATTTTCAATATACTCGTTTTCTCAGACTTTAATGATCAGAGCATTCCTTGAAATAAATGAAACAACATTAGCTACAAAATAGCATGGGCAAAACTTTGATCAAGAAACAGGATACACTTAAAAATACAGTGTTCTCCACTAATATTGGCACCCTTGGTAAATATAAGCAAAGTTAGCTATGAAAATTAATCTGTATCATTTATCTTTTTGATCTTTCATTCAAATAATTCACAAAATTCTAACCTTCCATTGAAGTAAAACAACTGAAAGTGGGGGGAACTCAGATAAAGGAATAAATGTTTTTTTCTCCAGTGCATTTTGGCCACAATTATTGGCACCCAGAAATCTGTATGAATAAAATATCTCTGAAGTATGTTCCTATTCATATTTACATTTTTAGTACATCAGGGTGACTAGAAGCATGAAATTGTCCAGCCATGACTTCCTGTTCCACAGAATTATAAATATGAGGAACACAAAGGCCAATTTTCCTTAATCATAAATCACAAGAAGCAAAACCAAAGAATATAATTCTGATGTGCAGAACAAGATTGTTCAGCTTCACAAAGTAGAAAGTGGCTCTAAGAAAAGAGCTAAAGCATTGAAAATCCCCACCATCAGGGCAATGATTAAGAAGTTCCAATCAACTAAAGATGTTACAAATCTGCCTGGAAGATGATGTGTGTCTACTGTACTAATGCATGGTGAGAAGAAGGGTTTGAGAGGCCAAAGACTCTCCAAGGATTACAGCTGGAGAACTGCAGAGATTACTGGTCAGAAAGACTAAAAATATATATATCATGCTGTTCGGGACAGTTTCAAGAAAAATCCTCCGTGCTCATCTAAAAACCAACTCTGGCATATTCAGTTGTCAGACACGACTGGAACTTCAAACAGGACTGGCTTCTATGGTCAGATGAAACAAAAAAGCACTTTTTGGCAGCAAAATTGGGTTTGGTGCAAATAGGAATAAAAACTATGTCCACGGTCAAATATGGATCTTTAATGTTATGAGCCTATTTTTTTTTCTGCCAGAGGTCCTGGAAATCTTGCTCTGATACATGGCATCATGGATTCTGTCAAATACCAAGAGATGAAAAATCTAAACCTGACTGCCTCTGTTAGAAATCTTATAATGGGCTATGTTTGGATCTTTCATCCAGACAATGATCCAAATCAACTCAAAAAATGTGTCACTAAGCACAAAATAAAGCTTCTGCCATGGCTATCCCAGTTCCCTGACCTGAACCCTATATAACGTGAGTGGGGTGAACTGAAGAGAAGAAGCACCAACATGGATCTGGAGTGATTCTGTATGAAGGAAAGGTCTCCGATCACTTATCAGGTGTTCTCCAATTTCATCAGGCGTTATAGGAAAAACTAAGAGCTGTTATCTTGGGAAAAGGGCATTGCAATAACTGGGTGGCAATAATTGTGGCCAACATAAACTAGAGAAAAACATTTATTTCATAATGAGATTTCCTCCCCACTTTCCACTGTTTTACTCGAATTATATATTAGATTTTTTTTTTTAATTAAAGATCAAAAGGATAAACAATGCAGATTTATTTTCACAGCCACCTTTGCTCATATTTACCAAGGGTGCCAATATAGAACACACTGGGGTCACTGATTTAATAATAATAGTGGTAATAATACTAAGACTCGTGATAAAGGTGCGTGATATTGTTATGTGGTCATTTCACCTCATTCTGTGGATTAAATCATTTTATATACGGTATTGTGAAATACATGAAAAAAAGAGAGACTTTTGTCTGTAAGAAAAATCCAAAGAGGGATTGATTTTTCAGTACAACAAAAGTGCAGGTAACAGAACATTGTATCTCTATAGGGCAACTCTGAGGGCGTTAGAGGGTTTTTGGAAAACAAAACTTCCTGGTGCTCAGGCACACATTCACAGCAGGATATTTTGATATATTCAAATGAGCCAAACAGTTTTCTCTCTGTCTACTATACGGACAAGCGGTTTGTGCAACGTGCGGCACAAATGAAACTCTGTAGACCGTCACACACTGACCGTGCAGGAGTTGCCAGAGGAAAGGGAACCCCTGTGTGTTTTTGATTAAATTTGAGAAATGGTTTGGAGACCCCTTTGGTCTTGGCTGATGTGTGTGGTCCGAGGTCCTGCATTGAAAGTAAATAAATAAGAGAAAATGGCTGCACGCCGTGGTGAACGTGGGACGCTTTCGGCTGTTTTCTGGCTGCCTGCCCCCGCATTGGAGCAGCCCAGCTGCCACCTGCGATATTCCACATATGACATTTATCCAGGGGAGGGCATTGACAGATGATTCAAAGCAGCTTTGCACTACAGCCAAGAAAAGCCCCCAGTCACATTTGATGAGGCTGGGGACGATTGCTTTACCCTGGCATGGCATATTCCAATGTTTAAAACTCCGCCGCTCGGATTCTGCAACAATGGCTTGTGTAAAGAGAAAATTGAGAACAAACGCACAAGGTGTCTGACATACACCTACATTAGTCCCGCGTTTCTTCTTCTTTTCAGCTTTTCTCAACAGAATTCTGCACACCGATGTTTGCAGAGCTTAGTAAAAAAATATGCTTTTGTAGCTTTAGCCCAGGTTTTGCAGAGATAAAAGATCCCATTTTTTTCTCTCTACATTTAACTTTTCTGTGAAAGACAGCACCGTGTGGACATTCACTCTCAGGAAAGTGTTTAAATGACCACAAAAGTCAAATGCACCAGTCCTCAATTCATTGCTTGTCTATACGTCCACTTGACCTCAGTCACACGCTATCTGTGTGACATCTAAACACGCAGCAAAGAGCTTCTCCCATCTATATGGAAAACACTAACAAATCAGGGTTTATTTTGCTGGACAAGGTAAAACAGTCTCCCTGTCTCCCTGTCACCGCCACCTAATGTCAGGACTGTTCGTAAAAGCGAGATTGGACCTTGCTCTTATACGCTGGCAGGCACGATGTCTCAGGTTTCATTTGCAAGAGCGTGTAGAAGGCAGCTTAATTCATAGCACTCCAAAAAATGGCAGATTATTTTTCCAATGACTACAGAAGTTTTCATCATAACTAAAAATGATCAGTCATTTTAAATAAATTGACTTTGTGTCATTAATTAGAACTGTCTTAGATTAGTGGATTATTCAAACAGCTGTGCTTAATGAGAGTAATATAGCACAGTTGTCGTTTCACATTTTGAAAGTCAATTACAAAGCATAAGGAGGTTATAAATGTTAAATTAACAAAGGTGTGAACCATTAATGAGTCAGTAAACTGATTAAAAGCTCAAGTGTTAATTGGCAGACACCATTAAACTGTAATTGTTAGGGGGCTTTTTTTTAACACAAAGTAACTTTCATCTCTGTTTTTACCCGACTGACAGTCATTCAGACATAGACATTGAAATCATCTTTTTTTTACGTAGATTTGCTTTAATATTACATCTCCTACCCTTAGGAGCTTGCCTGTAAATGTCAAAAAGAGATTACAGGCTACAAGTCACCACAAGCTATGAGACCTCATATGACAGCTGTGACCTCAAAGATAGACACCATGATTCTACCTAACTGAATGAGCCAGAGTCCCAAATCACAACAGTGAAAGTCCTCAGCAGCTACAATACCATGAACTAAACAGCTGTGCGATTTATCAACAATGTCTGGAAACCTAACTGGTCCAATTTCCAGTCAAAGTTCATTCCTTTAAAAGGACAGTTCACTTGAAAATGAAAATTCTTTCATTTACTGACCATTTGCAGTTTGAAGACACTAAACAAGATGCATGAATTTCATTTTTTGGGCCCCCACTTTCACTATTTTCATTTGAAGAAAGAATGGTTTGGAGTGACATAAGGATAATAAATGATGACAGTGAGCTATATAGATTGACAATACAACTCCAGTGGCTAAATCTGTAGGTCCCACTATGTAGAAAGTATGTCCGGCCACTTGCAAGCTCACATGTTTGTGGATTGTCATGCAGAATGTGACTCAGCCCATGGGCATTGCTCTGATTCTTATCGCTGTGCGCACATCTGATGAGAAAACAGTGTGTGACAAACACAGGTACTTCTACATTCCCCTCGTATCTTTTTTAACGATTACATCAAAGCTGGGTAAGCCGGGTGGCAATATAGAGACAAATCTCGACCGCATCTACTCGTCAGAATTCCTGATATGAAATGACATTTGATTTACAGGGAGAGGGAAAGGAAAAAGATGTGGACAAAAAACAAGACCAGACAGTCTGGATAATGGTTCTGAGTGAATGAACATTCAGAGGTCTTGGAATATGACAAACCAGTCTCTTGCAGACCAGTATAGGCCTGTTCCTAGCTTGATTATTGATGTGGATATTGCCCGATATTTGGGAAATATTTTGCCCAACACTTAAAGGGATACTCCACCCAAAAATGAAAATTCTGTCATCAATTACTCACCTCATGTTGTTCCAAACCCGTAAAGGTGATGATACACAGGGAAACTTTTTTGAGCAATTCTTTGTGCACAAGAAGTATTTTCGTAATTTCCTAAATTTAAGGTTGAACCACTGATGGACTATTTTAATGATGTCCTTACTACCTTTCTGGGCCATAAAACATGTCAGTTGCATTGCTGTCTATGCAGGGTCAGAAAGCTCTCGGATTGCATCAAAATTATCTTAATTTGTGTTCCAAGATGAAAGAAGTTCTTATGGGTTCAGAACGACATTTTTGTAAGAAATTCACACTCTACTTCACTTTCGCGGGAGCATCGAGTGTGGCAAACATGACTGAAAACATTACATTGCTTACAAGCAAGCGGGAAAAGAAGTGAATGGAGAGGATACACATGGTAACAATGATTTTGATCATAGTTGTGTGTTTCGATGAAGTTTGAATCGATTGTTTTGGTACACTTTCTCAAAACACATTCCATGACGATGATGTGTTTATCAGTGGGCGGAAAGAAGGCAGCCTTTTGTGGTTGGTTGAACACATTCAACTACAATACTAAATTAATCCGGTGCATTTTTGACTAACTCTTGAAGGTCAGAAGTTCACAAGTTCAAATTGTTTTAATCCCTGTTTGTGTCAGTTTTAATGTTGCCACTTGTGATCGGATTGACAAAAATGCATCCAGGTGTAAACAGGCCCCTATAGATGAATCTGAAGGAAAGGCTTCAGTCTTAGCAGGAGCTCCTAGTTTTCCTTCCTAGTTTTAATCACCTCCCTTTCGCAAGGTTTTGGTGAAAAAATGAAACTTTTAGGTAACCTCTTTGCTGTCTAGGTGTTATGCTTTATAGGCTGAATGATGGCTGACACTGGCAGGGCTTTGCAGGGAAGGATGTGTGAGCTTTACTGTCTCCGTGCCTGATGTGTGTTTACAAAATTGTGTCTTTTCACCATGCTGAACTGTCAGCAGTCACAGCGTCTGCTTCTCTCCTTCACATGGCAGACCCATCCAGACTGACAGACCATTCCCCACAGAACTCTGGGTAATTGGCATTCAGAATCATCCGAATAATAGGGAACGGGCTGCAATTTCTGGAGACATCCCCTCCCCTCTCATGCCTCTTTTCAACACGCATGAAAGTTGTGTTGCCCACACCCAATCGACAGTGGGGCTGCTTTGCATGCAGCGTGGTGGGCAGCCGGTCCCTAGGGGGCTGGGAGTGGCAGAGACGGCTGGAAGTAGCTCTCTATGCATGAGGAGAAATCTCCTTCAGGTCGGTGTTTTCCCCCCCAGTGGATTTCTGTAGGGATTTATGACCAGTCACCTCAGAGCTGGTGGGGAGGTGATCTCTCAGTGTCAATTTCAGCAGCCCTATGTGTCAATCTCAGACAAGGTTTTACTCAACAAACCGCACTAGTGGAAATATTAACGAGGGAAGAGAGAGGTGGCATATTTGCAGCCTCAGCTCTCTGGGTTGTGAAAGTCAAGGAACAATGACACTGTTAGGAATGCTGACTTGGCCCGGAAATTTCAGGTATATTGAAATTTTTGGGAGAAGGGTTTGATAAATATGGCAAAGGCAGCATTAATAATTCTGCTATGTTTGCAGCCCAAAATGCATAATTAATATATATATATATATATATATATATATATCATAAACAAAGAATATAAAAGAATCATTTGGATTCACAAATGCAGCCTTGCTCAGAATAATAATATTCATTAATAATGAATCATAATAGTAGAGCGCAGAATCTAATCTAATAGTTTCTTTCTCTCTCTCACTCACTTATTATTAAAAGGTCATCTATTGAAGGACTGAATATTTTCTCTCTGGCATGAAAATCACAGCATCACTTTGATTTCTGAAAGAGATGCAGTGGATAAAGGCTTTGATATATTGGAAGGGAAAATCAAACAAAGCTGACAAGAATGTTTGTTTCCAGGAAAGATCCGAATTATGGCTACTCTCACAGCTTTATTTGAGATCAAAAGCAACTACAGATATTTCTCAGTGAGGTAAAAAGCATCTGTACTAAATCAAAGAACCTTAGTTATGAGTCTTTGTGTCTTTAATCATACATTTGACCAAAGGTATGCTAGTTTCACCTCACGTTGCAAAGGGTTTTTAGTGATCAAGGGGATTTTATTTGTAGATGAAAAAGCCTAGCAGCGGACCGACAACAGGGTCAGAATCAACAAGTGAGCTGAATGATAAATATATTTATGGAGCCTTTTTTCACCCACACGTAAAGACAAAGAGATCTAATCAATTATACATTTTCTCTTCAGATCATTTTAAGATAACACATTTTATTATATTATGGAACACTGTCGTTGATATGCAATATTGAAACCTGACCTACATCTATTTTTACCTCACTGTAGGAGAATTTTAAGAGGTTTTAATAATCGCTGCATATTCATGAACAGGAATACAATACATTCTCACCATGGGCCCAGGGAGAGATTGCCTTTAGAAGCAATGAGCCGTCAAGACAAGATCTGATTCACATGCAAACGCAGAAGAAAAAAAGAAAGTACTTGGGAGCTTTGAATCTTACCATTGAAACTTCAAATCACTGACATATCATCTTTTATCATAAAGTACCACTGATCAAATATAACTCATATAAATGTTTTAAGATACTATACAAATGAACAATGTGATACTGTGCCAGCCTCAATTGAACGCTACAGAGACAAAGTATTTTAGAATTTTCCAGTTGGCTTTTAGGTCTATAATTCATAATTCAAATGTTTGTAATTCTTACACATTCTGGTCATCGAGATAATCTTTATTTTTTGAGCCTAAATCAAATCAGCAGAGGTAAAAAGTTAAAGAAGGAACTACACTACGTTCGCACCCATGTTTCCAAGGCACATAAAAGCTTAAAAGTGTGGTGTTACTGATGTATTTAATGTTATAGAATAAAACTCTTTTCCTTGTAATAAACATATCTTTGTTTCAGCCATTTAATAAAAAAAACGCTTTGGTAGGATAGTAGTGCAAAAATGCTGTCGTATATTTCACAGCATTTGTATTAGGTCTTTGTGATCTAAATGACCTAAGTGAGGTAATTTGTACATAATTAGGAACTGATTAGAAAACTAAAGCACTTTAAAATAAGTTAAATATTCAGTGACTGACCCTTGGTGCTATTTATTTTATTTTAATGATTGTGTTTACATTTGTTCTGGTGTTGCAGTTAATACCACAACTTGTTCATCATGGCTCTGCGTCAATTGCAATCAAGCACAATGGTGCAGCATGTTCAAATGACCCGAGTCTAGCAACTGATGGAAGTCTCACAGAGGGGCCATTCCTCTCATTTCCACCTGGCACTTGAGTCAGATTGTTTGTCCTCCAATCAGTCGATTTCACTGAGACATTGAATGCAAGCTACTGATTTTTATTTTTTTTTTTCTCTCAGGGATCCATTGTATAACATAAGCTATGAATGACTTTCTGTGACATTCACATTCAAGACATTTAACATGTAGGCTACAGTTCAATATATGTGACCCTGGACCACAAAACCTGTTTGTCCATTCAGCAAAAGTCAGTGGGTTCCTGTGTTTTTTCAAGAAAATGTTTTTCAGAGAATCTTATTTTGTGTTCTGCAGAAGAAAGAATGCCATACAGGTTTGGAATGACATTAGGGTGAGGAAATGATGCCAGTGTTTGTTTGTTTGTTTGTTTGTTTTAAGTAGCATAGGTATATTTGTAGCAATAGCCAAAAATACATTGTATCGGTCAAAAATATTGATTTTTCTTTCATGTCAAAAATCATTAGGATCTATCTATCTATCTATCTATCTATCTATCTATCTATATATAACATATCTAAACTTAATTTTTGATAATTTTTGATTTTAGTAATATGCACTGCTAATGCTGGGTTCACACTAAAATATTTTAAAATCTTATAAGGTTTTCAAAATGTGAGAGACCACAAACATGAGGACAAAATACGTAGATTTAACCGTTTTGCTCCTACCACTGTTGTGCCACCACACACCAAAAGATTTTCAGAGAAGTCCTGACTGTGAACATGAGAAATCTTGCAAAATCTCTCTAGACTTGAGAATAAACATCATACAACAGTTCTAAGAGCTTTATTTCAATGAGACAGTTTGTCTTTGCCTTATGTTTATTCATATTGGAATCAATTGAAAGACAGTATTGTTTGGAAAAAGGTTTTGTTAATACCTAATTAATATTTACTGTAATTACAAGTACAAGGTTTCTGATTGGATATTGTTTCACTTCACGTGATAATCCATAGGATGAGGTTGTGACACACCTCACACCACAGGAAAATCTGAAAAGATCTTCAAAAAAAATCTTTAAAACCACCAAGATAATCAGACATTACCCAGGATTGTCGGAAGGGGAGAAATCAGCCCAAAATCAGCCCGAATATCTTGTGGTGTGTACCCATCTTAAGTACTTCAGTTGGACAACTTTAAAGGTGATTTTCTCAACATTTTGATTTTGATTCACCCTCAGCTTCCAGTTTTTCAAATAGTTGTATTCCAGCCAAATATTGTCCGATCCTGACAAACATTACATCAATGGAAAGCTTATTCAGCTTTCAGATGATGCATAAATCTCATTTTCAAATAACTGACCCTTATGACTGGTACAGGGTCACATATACCGCAGACGTCTTCACGGGCTGACCATAGCAGTGCTAAAGCATGTACAATAGTATTTTCTTTCTCAAGTGGGTTGATTCTGCATTTAGAAAAACCATAGGCCTGAAACGATTAAATTCAGATAAAGCCTTTCGATTTGGATCTACAATAGTTTACCTTTGCAGTACATAAATGTGAGTAATTGTGCAACAGACAAGGCCCAGTCTAATATGGTAGTATATTCACACAGTTTGTGACTATCAAATTTTCTGGCAAAACAACCCGCACACGTTCATAACAAAACATCTATTTTCCCCACAGGTTCATACAACACCATTTTATCAGTTCACACCTTCCTCTCTCAGGATTGTGGGTCTTCTCTCTGTGCAAATGAAAACTGGCTACCTTGATCACACTCTGAGAGAAATAAAAGTGATATACAAACACATTTTTTTTAATGTTCCGAAGCCTGAAATAGATTCTTCTCCTAGTTTTACAGAGAAAGAATGTGACTATAAGAACATATTGCAAAGTTGTAGCTCTTTCTGCCTTTCCACATCAAAGGCTTATGCTGACAGAGGCTCATGGTAAGAATGGTTGTTTACTAGGTAGATCATACCACCTGCCTCTCCCTTCCACCTTGATGTCTCTCTGACGCATCTTTCAGCCTTCATTTAGTTATTTTTATTTTCTCTCTTCCATTGCTTTCATCCATTTCCCTCTTAGATACAAAGGTGTCTTTGTCACTGTCATTTTTTTGGCATGACAAAAAAAAAAAGAAAAGAACTTTGGACACTTTGAAAAGCGCAGGAGATGGGAGGAGAGAAGAAGTGGGAGGAGGAAGAGAAGATTATGGAAAATTTGCCCCTTTAGAGCACCGCAAAGAAGCATCTCTGTGTTGGCTCTGTGATCTCATCTCACTGTGTTCCTCCCACTATTCAAGAGGCCTGTCAGCCCAATAAAGAACTCTTCTTCTGAGTGAGTAGTGAACTACACCATGTACCATGGTGCTGTGCAGGCGCTTCTGACTGAACTAAGGTTTCATTCATGCAGAGAGTTACATTTAAGTGTTGGAAAAAGTTATGTGATTAGTTGAAGTGCCTTTTTTGTTCAAGAACATTCTAAAGTATACAAAGAGTATACAGTTGCAGAAGAACCTGAATTTCTGCATAAATATATGACCAATTTACCTAGCCCCATGCAATGTGGAAAGCATTTCTATTAAATTGAGCTGAGAATAGTGACAAACGGCAAACTCCTAAAGGTTGCTCACACAAAAATGTGTCATAACTGAAAATTCTGTCATAATTTACTCACCCCTCATGTCATTCCAAGCCTATATGGCTTTTTTTCTTCTGCTACATACAAAGGAAGATATTCGAAAAAAAAAATGTCTCTGTGGTTTTTGTCCATTCAGCAAAAGTCAGTGGGTTTGTGTGTTTTTCCAAGCTTTTTTTTTAGAGAATCTTATTTTGTGTTCTGCAGAAGAAAAAATGTCATACAGGTTTGGAATGACATGAGGGTGAGAAAATGATGCAGGTGTTTGTTTGTTTGTTTGTTTATCTTTCTTTATATTTTATTATTTTAATTTTATAAGGTTTCTTTACATGTGAGACACACAACTTGTTGAGTTAGCTCACAATAATTTGTTACCCCACTGCCTTAAAATTTTAAGTTCAGTCAACTCAACTCAACTCACAATTTAGTCAGCTTGAAATGTTAAGTTATACTAAATGACAGCTAGGATATTTGAGTTGAATAAACTAAAAATGTGGTTAAACTTAAAGCTGGGTTTGTTACCCAGCTTAAAATTTTAAGTTGAATCAACTCAAATATAACTTAACATTTCAAATTGACTAAACTTTTTGAGTTGAATGAACTTAAAATTTTAAGGCAGTGGGGTAACAAATTATTTTAAGTTGACTCAAAAAACATAGCTTTTTACAGTGTACTTATTGTTTTTAATTTAGTACGCAACAAATTAAGTCAATGGGCAAATATAATTTTAGATTTTTTTATTTATTTATTTTTTAATTAGTTTGAAATGAAGAGGAAGAATAAAAGATTAATGATAACAATTAAAACACTTTAATCTAATGGAGATTTATGGGTAACCATAACCATGGTAACTATAGTAAAAGTGACTCCATCTGTTCTTTGCAACACATGGCATAACCATGTGTTAATCAGTAAATATGCCTAGTTCTTTCATGAAACTCTAGATGGCGCAGGCTGACGGGTGTTAACGAAACAAGTTGATTGGTTCACATCGCGTATGCAGGCAATGAGTTTGAACCCTTACCTTTAAATGGCTGGTTGGCATGCACTTGTGCCTTTAGTAGCAGCGCGCTTTGAGTTCCTCTAAAAACCCTCCATCTTCCCCAGCTCCACCTGTATTGATCTGCTACGGGTTATTTTGTATGCTATTGTGCAGCAGCAGTATGTCTTAAATACTCACAGCACCATATCGCCATATGCTTTGGCAGTAGCAAGTTCCTGTACTTGCTTGCAGTGGCAATAATCTACAACTATAGCAATAACCAACAGCAGCAGCAATTCAGCAGCAGCGTAGCAGATCTATTCCGCCAAGACCAAATACATTAACACTGTCATATACATTATCATGATAAAATTTTCCGAGAGTTGTCAAGGAAGAAATAAAGAAATTACAGTTTCTTATGTATAGCCTACAGTACTACTCATACAGCATTCAAAACAATGCTAAATGATGCCGTCTACTTTAAATCTTGTTTTGAAACCTTGAAATGATAAGGTTGACTTAATCAGGACTGGCTGTGGAAACGGCTGAATTGATGTTTCTTACCTGTCAGATTATTTCCTAAAAATATGGCCTCCTCTGACCTCATAGGAGCGTGAGACACCTGGCCTGGCCAGAAATAGAAGTGTGAACGTACGCGCCATGCACAACACTGTCCGGCAGAATCAAGCCTGTACCGTGACACGAGGCAAAGGGGGCAGCCGACTGAATGATGACAAGTGAAGAGCCATTTATCTTCATTTACCCTCAATCCCCTTGTTCCACAAAGCCTGTTGCTGCCTCCTTTTTATAATAGGGCACTTGTAAAGCTGGATAATAAAGAGGGGTGTGACAGAAACCTTCCAAAGACACTCACAGACTGTCAGAAGGAAGAGCTTACACCAGTGCTAAACAGAATCCCAGCGACTCAGAGGGGCTGGTTTGCGAGACTCATTCACACACCGTGCAACAGCCGACTGGCATCATTTTTTTACAGTTTAATACTGCTGTAACAAATGAAGTGTGTGAGGAGCTCTTTAGTACAATTAGAAATGCTAAAATATTGTACCAGGGAAGACTGAGGATAGTTGTCACATTTTATAAATGATATAGTGTAGTATCTACAGGGTTTTGAGTCATGTTTAAATGTTTTATTTTATTGCATTTTTATTTTGTTGGCTAAATCAGTGGACAGATTTGTGTGTGTGTTACCTTTTACATGTTTGCTGTTGTTGTTTTTTTAGAATGACTTTTTTCTGAAAATCCTATAAATTCTTTGTGACAACTTGCCCCATGTAGTGTGACAGCATGCTTTGCAGTTAAGGCATGCTGTCATTAATAGATCAACATTTACAGTGAATTGTCTTTCCTTATGCAATAACTGTGAAAATATTGCATAACTTGTGACACACATATACCAAAAAAAAAAAAAAATGTTTTGATGAGAAAAATGCTATTGAAGTGAAATGAGACATATTAACAAGGTGTGATTTGCTGGGGCAATGGGAGGATTGCTTGCCTCTGTTTTTGTTCCCCCCATTCTGGTTGTTCATTTTTTTAACCCTGCTTCTGGTCACATGGAACAGTAAGTAATTAGATTACTATTATGTTATAATTTTAGGTCTAATGTTTATAAATGGCAGGTCAACTGTTTTACTGCCATCCTCGGCGATATTATGTATAGTCAGCGCAACACACTGTTGCTGCTTTTTCCATTTTCAGCATTACAAGAATGTATCCTGGACTAGGATGGAAGATACAGATATGTGTGGACAGATGGCTAAAATGTGTTCAGAATATTTGACAGCTTATCTTAGTACCTCATGAGGCCTAATTGTTAAAAATTATATTTTAATTCACTTAAAACCATTCTTATCTGTATTTGTTACAGCTCATTTTATAAAATTATACTGTATATCTACACTGTCTAAATTTCAATGATGACATTCTCGTTCAAATATCCCCTTCTCTGGTTTTTAACAAATGGCACCCTGCATGCTGATAACAGATCCTTCTCACTCTGTTTTCTTCTCGATCTTCCTTTTAAAAAGCATGAGACAGAGCACTAAAGACATCAGTTTAAATTATACATCAAGTGAGACATTAAGCAAATAACTCAGTGTCGCATTGTTGTGTTATCTCTTCTTCAGAGGGTGATCATTTTGAACTGATGGCCAATGGCATGAATAAATTTGACACATCGCGCATCATTTGTTGAACTGTGCGAGTGTGAGAGGCCAGCCAAGATTCAAAAATGTCAATATCGGATTGTTGAAAAAGCTGAGAAGTGGAGCTCATTCCACCAAGTGTGGATGTGTTAATCACATCACGGGAGGGCAGATCTAGGTTCCGTCACACTTTGTAAGTCTGAATTAAAGGAGTGAAGGGCCTCCCTGTGTTTCATGCCTTGGCTGTAAACAGCACAGTTAAATGTTATGTTCCTCATTATGTTGTAAGTGGGTTAGCATATTCATTTGCCACTGAAGTAGGTTATACCTAGAAGCGCCTTCATCCCTGATTAGCATGTCATCAACAAGCAGTTTGTGCCCACGCTGGCCTCTTGACAATTCACATGTGGCCAAGATAATGAAAATTAAAGCAAAAAATCAGAGAGAGCTTTTGGTCCTGCTCTCTGGAGGTTTGAACACTAATTGTAGTGAAAAATGGACTTAATTTCTACACTCCCTCAGTAAGAGTTTCTTACATCCAAGCTGATGGAAAAGAACGAAATAGTATTACCACTAATTAAGGCTAAGCAGAATAAATTATGCAAGTGTATAATACTCCAGGGCAAATACTAAAAAGGAATTACATGATGGTGCGGTGCCACTAAAACTAGTGACTAAATTCAATACTAATAAAGCATGCTTCAGTGGGCAGGGCAACAACAAACAGTCTCGGCACAGAAACGTTGTGCACTTGTGGAATCTGAACCGAATCCAAACGTTAAATCTGCTGTTAGTAGATCAGCAGTTGTTTTCAGACAAGAAACAGCAAAGAATGGCTGTGAGAGTCCAGGATTTCAGCCAGTGTGTTTACCAAGGTGTCAAGAAAAAGGAATCGGGGTAAGCGGTTGTGCAATTGGTATCACCTCTTTCATCATGATCCTCCGATGAGCTTGGGAAATTCACAGACAGCTGTGCTGGAATTCCTGCATCGTCCACGCCTCATTGAGCGCTGTCAGTTCTGTCCAGTGCGTCTGTCTGTGGCTACGGCTTCGACGCCTGGCCTGTGAAAAAACTCGGCCTGCCCCATTGGGTCTAATTCTAGGAGACATATTTAGTGCATGATTTAGCTAGCAGACCTACAGCTGTGTCCCAACACTCACGACAAGGCCACTGGGCCGTCACACAAGTGTAATTAACCCGTTCATTATGAAAATAAGGCACCATCATGCATAATTCTGTCTCCGGCAGATGCAAGGATGTGCTTGGGTGAGCCGAGACTGTTCGTTCCACCAAGCGTGTGATGACATCATTCTGTCGTAAGTTATCTCAGGGGAGCAAGGGAAAGCTTTGCGGTCGGAGACTGTGGAATTAGCTGAGGATTCTTCTCTAGGGACACTGTAGGTCAGTTCCGGTCCTGACGGTTTACTTTGAACTGTCTTTGTATAAATAAGTTCATTGGTCAGACTTGGCTACCAAGGCCACTCTTCCTGGGCATTTAGAGTCTAATTAAATGCGGTGATTTTTCAAAGTGGATTAGTAATCATGTCACATTTGTTAACTTTCGCACATGCATGTTTATTATGCTAATGCTAAACAAACTTGTAATTACCCATACTGAGCACAGAGCGTGTGATATTTATGAAAGGAGAGACACAGCTGGGATGGTCGCCACTCTGTTCTATTCCTCCTCTCTCTCTCTTCGCAGTGTGTGTGTGTTTTGTTGGACAATGAGACAGATGGAACCCTTAAAACTAAGCAAAATAAGTAAAGACAGCAACAGTCTGTTAAAACGAGAATGATTTAATGGACAGCACAAACATATGGCAAACATATGCATCTTTGTATTTAATCTACATGCCTGGGTGTTGTACTACTACTACTACTACTACTAATAATAATAATAATTATTATCATTATTATTATTAGGGCGGTCAGTTTAACGCGTTAACTTAATTAATTCGTTATGAAAAATAACGCGATTAAAATATTGTAACGCAGTTACAACTTGCACTGCATGCACTGGCCCCGCCCCCATAGCGTACATCATCTTATATTTCATATAGTTGACTGTTAACAAATATGATTGAGGGCAACAACTCCACAATTGCAGTTATGCAGGCACAATATTATGTGTTTTTGCTCAATTTTGCAGAGAACATATTACCTATAACGCCATAGCAGAATTGTTGCCTGTCTTTTAAATCCGCGTTTTAAACGAATAGTGTAAACCAATGATTTAAATAGAGAGAGCCGTTTAGTGAATTCCTGAATGAATCCGCCGTTTGATTTAGTTTCTTATTTAGAGTATCATTTCAGTATCATCAAAAAATAAATAAATTAATAAATTAATTAATTAATAATAATAATAATAATTCTGTTATCATTTACTCACCTTCATCTCGTTTTAAACCGTTCTTTTGTGGAACATAATTCATAGTTTAGGTTATACCGTTGCAGCCTAAATGTTTATGTGTAATAAATTTTGATGAATCAAATAAAATATGTCTTTTTAAAGCTACATTTTGTAATGTCTACTTAATACTTTCTCATTTAACACAAAAAATAGCTTTAGATAATCTTTTGTGAGTATTTTCAGTCAAATTTATTTTGCGATTAATTTGATTAATTAATCGAAACGTCATGTAATTCATTAGATTATAATTTTTAATCGACTGACAGCCCTAATTATTATTCTTTAAAAAGTATTTTAAAGTAATAGTTGTCATTAGATACTAATGACTTCTTGTGAATGGGTTGTATATGGATCTTGCTATTTTGCTTTGAACCCATTTTAGGAAAATAGGATCTATGACATCAGGTGCGTTTGTTTATTGTTTGTGTTTTGAACGTTGCCTCTTTCGCTGTATAACATCTGATTCCCCGCATAAAATTCACTTAAATCACTCTTGCATGCATCTGAAAAGAGCCAGTAAAAAATATTTACATGAACGCAAGTATAATTTGCTTTAGATGTGGCCATTACCTTACAAATGAAGGGTTCTCAAACTGTCAGCAGTAGAAGACGCAGGTGGGTGCCCCGAATGACTCTCTCCTTTATGTTATTCCTCTGTTGAGAATATGACAGCACCTGTTTGAAACGTAACAGCTCAGCATGTGCCGTCTGACACACACTGCTCTAATCTACGCGCCAAAGCCCTCGTGTTCCACTAAATCTCCTTGGCGAAGGATCTTAAGGGAGGAAAGAATGGTAAGCATGCTTGATTTCATTTAAAAAACTTGACATTTAACATTGAATTTAACATAAAGCATAGTTGTGTGAAGCTTAATCACTAGACAGTGGCTTGAACAGATGAATAGTAAAATTCAGAGCACAGGGAAACTTAATAATCCAAAAACACTGCAAGTACATAAAAAGATTAAAAGGTTTAAGAGCCATCTATTGTTTTCTTTTTTCTCTCTCTCCAGCGCTCAACGGGAAGTCCTACCTGCTAAATATCACATGACCCAGCAATCTTTCAAATGTAACATTCCCGTCTTTCCCATGGGGCGTATAGTAGGTGCATTGCACACCACTAATGGAAAGCGGGATGGACGATAATGCGCGTTGCCTCAGCGTTTCCCGTAGTTTCTGCCCCCCAGGCATCGCACATTGTTCATCAATGCTTGCCCAGTTCATTATAGCACTTAGAGACAGGCTAGGTCATAGCATCCAAGCTCTGGGTGAGTGATACATGCACACACAATAGGCCATCATTTACCACACATCTCTGCTGTGTAGTACTGTGCTGCAGCCTTGCCTTTTTGCTATTCATCACAGCTAATGTTTTAATATTGGCACTTTAACAACAGAGAGAGCAGTTCATCTGCAACACAAATACACATTAATGGAATTTTCCATGCGATACATGAATATTGAATTGAACTTCAAAAAGGGGCATGCTGGACCAAGGAAACAGATTATTCTTCTATTCACAAGCGACTTTTAAGTTTTAGAAAGTACAAAGTACAAAGATGAATGGAAATGGACATTTGAATAGGGAAAAGAAAAATGCATTGTGCGTTTTGGTTCACAAACTTGAGGTATCCATTCCTGTGTAGTATTTAAGAAAATATTTAATAGAGTCAAGAAGTCCACAAGACTGAGATTCTATTACGTGGCTCACACATAACACACCTTAACAAAAAATAACACTGAATAGCCTGGTTGGGTTGAATCAATAGAGAAGCTCTCATGGAACTAATACACCCTAACTGTGAAAAATCGAGCAATATTATCCTCAATAGCTTTGCGCTATAGGAAGCACTATTGATTGTGGGGTCAATATAAAAAAAAATGCCTCCAACATGCAACTTTATTCAACCTCTATTGCTGAATGTGCTAGGTCAACTTTCTCTGCAAAATAAAGCGGAGGATATGATTAAACTGATATAAATGTAGAATTTATTATAAACATTGTATAGCTTTATAATGGTGGCATGAATAAGTGCAATGCCATGTGCTCTACAGCCAATAGTGCTTTTGTGTCTAGATGTAGCTGTCTAATGAGTGCAGAACTGTAAATAAGAATTAGAGCAGAAGCGCATTTCTATATTTACTTTCGTCGGCTGTACTCTTTCATGCTCAGATCTTCGGCTGGAAAGAAGGAGTTTAGCTGCTGTTGTGAGCATATTCCAATCAGTCTCCTCCAATCAGTGACTGGAATATGAAAAGTGCCCTCATAAGATCCAACTGTTTCAGATGTACAAGCACCATCCATGAAATAATTAACTGCTTGATATTGCTGTCAAAACCCATGTGCATAGTTAAAGTATATGATCCACATGCACGGGGACAGAGTTTCTCTCACTGGTGGAGGCCAAAATGTCACAGTGGTGCATAAAAGCCTCATTAAATTCCCAATTATTCACATTATCTGTAGAGCTACTCTGAATATACAAATCCTCGCCAAAAGGACAAAGTAGTTTCAAAGGGAGCAGCGTACCTTCTCTTCAGCATGCAGAATAGATAATTGACAGGGCTTTGACAATGAAGACCATGCACAAGCCTGATGCACGGTGAAGGGAGTCAGGCATTACGTTGCTATTTCTGCTAAGTCAATCAGTTGGAGCGTGCAGCAAGCTTTGCCTTCCATCTTTTCAAACTGAAATCAAATCTCTTGTTGTCATTAGGGAGACCCGAGACATATTCCCTTGCTCTCTGTCACATTATGTAGCAAGCTCCAAATGTTTGAGCTTTTGTCATATTTAGCTCATGCATTCGCTCTGCTGCATATCAAATCAGAAAAAAAAAAAAAAAAAAAAAAAAAAACATGTCAAAAATAAAAATGTGACAAAATATCACTCCATGCAGTGCAAACGTTTATTTCCGGTGGGGATTTCAGATTGCAAGAACAATACCGGCACAGGGATGAAAGACAGTTATTTGAGGATGGTTGTACCAAAGGCTGATGGTTTATATTACAATAAGGAAAAATGTTTTACTCGGCAAAACTGAGATTTACTTTGCAGTAAATGAAAAAGGTTAAATAGTTCACCCAAAAATGATTCTATCAATTACTCACCTTCATGATGTTCCAAACCCGTAAGACCTTTGTTAATCTTCGGAACACAAATCAAGATATTTTTGACCCTGCATAAACAGTAATGCAGCTGACACATTCAAGACCAAGAAGCTACGAGAATTCTTTTTGTGCAAAGAAAACAAGAATGAATTTATTCAACAATTTCTTCTCTTCCATGTCAGTCTTCGAGACATGTTTTTATACAATGTCCTTACTACCTTTCTGGGCTTGAAAGTGTTGCTTCAGGGACGGAATGCTCTCAGATTTCATCAAAAATATCTTTGTGTTTAATTTGTGTTTTGATGATTGTCTTATGTGTTTGGAATGACATGTGGTGAGTAATTAATGACAGAATTTTTCATTTTGGGGTGAACTATCCCTTTAACATAGCTAAGGTTTTGGTTACCTCAATTACCTGCCAAAATGATTAAAATGCTACTAATAATGACGTTAAACAGTATAAAATATCCCTAAATACAAGTCTATATTTCAAATACAGTGTCCATGTGACATATATAATGTTATCTATAGCAATAATATAAGAGTGTGTCAATATCAAATAGTTAAAAATAATTCCACATTATGTACTTGTATTTCACTAGTATTACCAATACTTCCTTATGTACAGTATATAGAGTAGCAGTTATGTAGCCACAGCTTTCAATGGCCATAACCACATATTCCCACTGCCGTACATATCGCAACAGGGGTTATGTGATACATGGATCAAATTCTTGTCAGATCTGGTAGGATCTCAGCAAAATTGCTTATGAAAAAAGCATGAAGATAAAACAGCTCCTCATGAAGACGTCTGGGTTTAAGGCAGAGGCTCGGTAGGGGACTTGTACTATGCATACCCTCTGTCCTGGCACACCAATAGCCAGAGGATTCATTTACACTTAGAGTGCCTGATTTCATGCCTTTCTAGTCTTTGGAGATGTGCTTTGAGTTGAAATAAGACCATTTTTGTTGTTCAAAACCAGTTAGGGCCCAGAATGACAAGACCTCTGTAGTTTATAGTATAGATTTAGCAAAGAAAGGAAAACTTCTGAAGTGGTAACTGTTTTTTCAGGATTTGTGGATTTTATTGTCCCTCCAGTTACTGCTGTAATTTATTAACTTGTTTAATTATTTATTTATTTGATAACACTTTAGTATAGGGACCAATTCTCACTATTGACTAGTTGCTTGTTAGCATTAACATATTGGCTTTTATTAGTACTTATAAAGCACATATTCTACATAATCTTACCCAATACCTAAACTTAACAACTACCTTACTAACCATTAATAAGCATCAAATTAGGAGTTTATTGAGGCAAATAAAACAAAAATAAATAAATAAATAAAGTGTGACCATTTATTTTGTGTTACATTTATCATTGGTGCACAGAAACATATTGGATGATGAGAGAGAAGTAACACAAGCACAACTGAGTAACACAAGATTGCTAAAGAATGCTGTTCTTTTGAACTTTCAATTCATCAAGGAATCCTGAAAAAAAAAAAAAAAAAAGTATCATGGTTTCAACAAACACATTAAGCAACATGCCTCTTTCAAATCAGCATGTTAGAATGATTTGTGATACTGATATAGACCTGGGCTGCGTTTCCCAAAACCTTCTTAACACTCAGTCGTTCTTAAAGGAGAAGTCCACTTCCAAACCAAAGATTCACATATAATGTACTCACCCCATTGTCATCCAAGATGTTCAAATCTTTCTTTCTTCAGTCGTAAAGAAATTCTGTTTTTTGAGGGAAACATTTCAGCATTTTTCTTTATAAAATGCAGTTTAAATGCGGCTTCAAACGATCCCAAATGTGGTTGTATTCGATCCCAGCCGAGGAAGAAGGGTCTTATCTAGCAAAACGATTGGTTATTTTCATTAAAAAAATACAATTTAAATACTTTTTAGTCTCAAACGCTCATCTTGCCTTGCTCTCCATGAACTCTGAAGTTATGAAGTCATATACTCTTGAGTGTATTCTGGCTCAAGACAGTTAGGGTATGTCGAAAAACTCCAATTGTATTTTCTCCCTCAACTTCAAAAATCATTTCAAAATCATCCTACATTGCTGCAGATATACTGACCCAATCTTTGCAAAGTGAACATGCAAAGAAGATCAAAAAAGGTAAAACAGCGATATAGGATGATTTCGAAGTTGAGGGAGAACATGAGATGGGAGTTTTTCGACATACCCTCACTATCACGACCTGGAACAAAAACAGTTTATGCAGAGTAAGACAAGAAGAGCGTTTGACATTAAAAAGTATATAAATTGTATTATTTTTATGAAAATAACTGATCGTTTCGCTAAGACCCTTCTTTCTCGGCTGGGATCGTTTGCAACCACATTCGGGATCGTTTGAAGCCGCATTTAAACTGCATTTTGGAAGTTCAAAATTGGGGCACCATATCAGTCCATTATATGAAGAAAAATGCTGAAATGTTTTCCTCAAAAAACATAATTTCTTTACGACTGAAGAAAGAAAGACATAAACATCTTGGATGACAATGGGGTGAGTGCATTATATGTGAATTTTTGTTTTGGAAGTGGACTTCTCCTTTAAGTTATACCTTAAATTGTACCTTATGCTTAATACGTGTTTCCTGAAACATTCTTAGTTTAGTTTACCCTCTGTAAGTCATACTTTCGTAAGGTTGGTCTGGACCACTCTTAGCTATACCTTATCACTTTTGACAGTTCACAATTCTTTACATCTCTAACAGCCATGGCAGAAAATTCAGCATGTTTTTAGATCTTGTTGGTCCAATTTTGTCGAGACAAACTTGACAGAGGTACTGTACCCCCTCAGTCCCGAAATTCAGCTGCTGGCGGCTCTCCTCCTTTTTTTTTCTGCGTAGTAGCTGTTAACTATTTGTTTTGCGTGTTGTGCTTTTATTGAGCAGAACATCCAACAACAGAAATTAGAGATTTACACCAACAATGTGATGCAGTAAGTGAAGACACTATAGAAAATATATTATGATGATCCTTTTAAAAACCACTCGTGTATGTTTTTTTTTTTTTTTTCCCTTTGTTAAAAGCTGTTAAATTATTAAGCAGTCTCTCATGTAGGATTGTTTCCACTTGTATTTTATGTGGTGACCACTGGGAGGTGCTCAGGGCATATATTTTTCTTTCTTGGTTTCTTCCCTGACGTGATGTATGTTGCAAAATGAAAGTAAAAGTTTCACGCAAGTTCGCTGCGTTCTAACAGAACAGAGTAACATGTATTTATTTAAAATCAACATTTATTTTATAAAGAACACTGCTTTCTCACATAACACACTGAAACAGAGCCTGCACAGAGTGAATAATCCATTTTTGATCCATCAGTATCAACCATTTCAGCACCACCATCATGGACAGCACCCGCTAACGTCGCACGTAAGAAAGTATATCTTAAGCAACGTCCTAAGGTATAGTTCGGGGAACACACCTAGAAAAAGTACACCTGTAGTTAAGATATACCTTTAGAGTCCTCGTAACGTGCTAAGAGACAGTGTTATTGGGAAACGCAGCCCAATTATGAACTAAAAATGAAGGGAAATGCTGGATTCGCCTTGCTTATGTTAATTTATATGTATTGTATATATTGCACTATTACCTATATTGAATTTTAGAACCTGGAATTTAAAGTAAGAGTAATAATAAATAATAAATGTTTTATTTTTAAAATAAATTGCCCTAAGGATCTTCTATCTCAATGAAAAAAAATACTCTTCTATCTCAATGAACAGCTGTAATTAATGACTATGTTTAAAAGATTATTCTGTTATGTGTCAAAAACTATAGAGTTGTTAGACTTAAAATAATAACATAATAAAAAATAATAATATCATCCATCCCAGCTGTTATGTCATTCATGCAGGCATCACTAGTGCAGTGCTTAGAAAAGGCAATTGATAAAGTCTCAAAAAAAAAAAAAAAAAAAAAAAAAAAAAAAAAATTTAAAAACTTGTCATCCCTTTTTTTTAAATAGTACCAGAATTTCACCATATTTCACATTAAGAGGCAGGCAGTCAGCCCAGTACAGTATTACTCACAACACCATTCCAGACAGAGTCCTCCATGGACAGCTGTTGGCTGTGATGCCTAATTATGGCATGCCATTTCTACCATTGCTGCCTGTCAAATATGTAACACTAAAGCTTAAAAACAAGCACACTGTGAATCAATTGACGTTCCGAACTGAGCTGGGCAGAACCCTTTGGACAACATTCAAAGGCTGCTCTTCTTGTTGTGAGTAGAATGAAGCAATGAAAACAATGTTGTCAACACCTTCAACCACTCAAAAAGAAACCCAAAATGCAACATTATGCCTTGGGATACAACACGTACAGTCTAGTTATCTTGATTAATTGCTGCTGTATGCAACAAAATTTAAAAGTTCAATTTAAATTCTTCCCTTGTGGGTGCTGCCTAATTGTTGTAGTGAGTGCAATTGAGTGAAGTCAATTTCTTCTTTCTGAAGAATAGAAAATTAACAAAGATTGAAAAGATAATGAACAAAAATGATTCTTCAGTTTACTTCAGGATTGCTTGACACAGAATTCACAAACACATTTCTAGCTCAAGAAAGGCCTACTGATTAAAAAAAGACCGTCTATGGGTGTTGGTGACCTTTGTTCAGCACAACTTACACATCCTGACCACTATCAGTGTAAGTCTAATGATCGACAACGTGACATTTTCTATCGGTAAAATGTCAGATTCAGCTTATTGTATGACAGACAAAACGCTGTAATGGAATTCACTCCTTTTTTAAACCTTAGCAGTGAACAACATATAGGAACTCCCTGGGGAAATCAACCGCAGCATTTAATATGTTCTGCCCACGGTCTGTGAAGAGGTGTGGACCTTGGCCGAACTCACACTACCAGAGATGAATTCATCATGAGCACATATCTTAACTCCCACAGGGGCAGTCAGACGTTGATCACCACTTCCTCTCATAGATAACTTGAACATAGTGAGTAATGATTATTGAATTGTGTAAACACTACAGTTTTTTATTGGAAAAAGAATGCCTGAACAACAAACAAAAAAACAAGGGGTTTTACTATTGTTTATACTGTATATATAGCTCTTTCTGGTCCTCGAACCTGAGATGGCAGCTCCAGGGCGTCAGTGGCTGCTCAGTGCTCATGAACCCACTGAGAGCAGTCTTACCTCGGCCAGATCTTCTGAAATTTGCCGGTGGCTCTGATAAATCTAGCAGGCAGTCTTTGGTCTCATTAATCTATTATTTGTTCCAGAGCAACTAGTTTTGGCTGAGGGCAAAATCTCATCACATATATTTTATGTAAATTAAATGCTGCATATCAGAGCACTGCCTTTGTACTTTTGACTGAATTGCCTAGCAACTTTTGTGATCGCTGTTGTTGTTTATTATTAATAAATATGTGAATTATTCAATAAATAGTATTTTATATAAATAATAGTAGTATTTAATAATAGTATTCAGTATTGGGAAACAGTGTGCGTGTGTGTGTGTGAACAGGGTTGAATGGTGAAACAGGGTTGTAAACGAGGAAGTTATTTTTACTTTCAACAACACCTTGTAAGATGCAGCCAATATATGCACTGAGCAGCAGAAAATCATCGGAAATCATCCTTAACAGATGAAAGGATAGTACAACAAAGATATTGCTTCACTCATTGGACATTCAAACAAATGTTTTATTGAATATGAATTTGAGCTGAACAGTGAATGCTGTATCAAATGCAGGTAATCACACTTGCTCAGTCCATCTCTCTCTCATAATACTATACATAATGCAGTGAGCTTTTAAAACAGTAATACAATAAGCTTTCAATTAAGCAACTCAACATTCCTTCATCACTAGTTATAAAGAGACAGTTTTGAATTAGTACTGGAGGCTTGGGCTCAGCTGTTAAATTGTCAACTTGAGATTTGAATCCATGGTGGAAGGAAGTAATACTGCACAAAAGAGTTTTTAAGACACTGTGTTGTTGTTTCTTATGTATTTACACACCTGTGCTGTCTAACTGTTGTATAAACACAATATCACATGTGTAGCCGCGTGATATGGCTGTATCTTGGCACGCTGTGATTATGATTACCTAGCCATATCCCTCGGCTACTTGTGTGATATTGTGTATATATATGCTGTCAGTTGACCTTAAATTGTATTGAACCTGGACTATTCCTTTAATTAGAATATAATCAGCACTAGACCTGCAGCATTCAAAGCCATAGGAACCATAGACTCCAGCCAGTGTCAATAATTGCACTGCCAAAACCAAGGTCCTCCTCAAGCGGAGATGGATAACGTAAGATTAATAACACGTAATTACAGAGGGAAGATTGGACTGTCACTGTGTCGAAAGCAAAAATTAAACGCTTCCTGTTGGAGGGGAGCATGGCCGCAGACGTCTGTGTCATTGCTGCTCAGCTGCTGTGAGGAATGTTTCTTTCACTCTCATCCCCTCATTCTCTCTGACTGCCTCTGTCTGTATCTTTCGAGGGGAAAATCCCCCATAAGAGTGAGCCCTCTGGAGCTCCCAGCCAGCTTTTGTCTGATACAAGGACTGTGTGGCACTGTGGTCGCGTAAGCAGGTGCATCTCATCCTCTAGTAACAGCGTGGCAGATTGGCCCACTTGTTGAGCACCTAGAGCATAAATCTGTCCTCCCAGGAATGGGAGCCTTCACTAGCATTGAGTTATCAAAGCCAGGGCTCAGAGAATAGTTTGGGCTGCACAGATATATGTGATAATGAGGCAGCAAAACATGCAGCGTAGTTTCATCCCGGACCTGCAGCTTGACCTTTAAAAGTGACACAACTGCATTTAGGAGAGTCTTCAAATTACTTTTCCGTGGGCTAAAGGTGCCGACCCCATATAATCATTAAACGTGCTACAGCTGACATGCTGTTCTGTCTGCTGCATGCTGGGCCAGTGCTTGGAAAGGTGATGCCACAGAGGTCAGAGTGGAAAAAAAAACAGCAGCAGCTATGGAGAGATTCAATATTAAAGACATATTCATAATGAGAGGCCTAGGGACAAAACTGTAGTTTCACAAAGATCACTGCTTTATAGCCTACAGCTAAATATAGGGAGTTTTAAAACTGTATTGAATGTTTTATACAAGGAACAGCTTTTTATCTTTAGTCAAGATTTATTCATGCTTCTGTTCCATAAATGAGACTGTTATATTATATTACATCATCTAAAGTACATTTCTATGCCTTATTTCTACAGTAATACTGTTCCTGCCAATCAACTGTCTAAACATATACATATAAAATAGGGTGGACGAAGATAAGTTTAATTTCTGAAGTCAATGGACGTAATCGCACGGTTAACTATGATTACCTAACAGCTGCAAAGGAAATCCACTGTAAGTAGCAGAACTCATTTCTCAACAACAGATTGGTGCTTCCTGATAATTAACACTGAACAAACAGCATAATACCCGACAAATTTTAATTCTACTTGCTTTTGCTTTCATCGCTCATCAAAAGCAGGTTTAAAATATAGCAGCAAGCAGCAATTATGGGGATACACTGTGACTTAGGCAATATCCGGAGAATCAGAGGATGACTTCAGGATACCCATTTTAAAGAAAATGTAGGCCTAGCCATTACTTGCAGCCTTTGATTAAAGTTCACATAGAACTTTCCTGTATAAATATTATGAATGTGTATAGTGCATATGAAGAGTTTGGTTCCAAAACGCTATAAATCCATTTTGATTAATTTAAGTAAAAATGTGTTTTCTTTACCAAGAAAAGTAGCTAGATGAAAACTACTATTTTCTTTAGGTTATAATAACATTAAAAATTTAAATCCAGATTTTCAGAGATTTATTATAAACACTTGTGCTTCTAACTTGAAAAATTTTAGGAGCACCATCTAATCAATATCAGTATTAACAAAATTAATTTGTACTACAGAGGTGGCACAGAAGAAGACAAAAGTGGCTTGTAGGTGTGTTTGCATATGTTTAAGAGGTGGTATACGTGCAATCAAATTCATAAATTCATGTTGAGATTAATGTTTTAAATATAGAAATATTAAATGGTTTAAATAACTGAAAAGATGCTTTAAAAATTAAACTAAAACTAAAAATAGTTCATCGCAATCTCACAAAGTTCCATTATAATCAACAAAGCTTTCTACACTGCACAGTACATCTCTTATTTACACTCTCTCTAAACTTTGTTTATAAAAGAATTCGTCAGATATGTCTGTGATACATTACTCAACACTGAAAACTAGGATGCGGGGTATATTCAAAGCACCATCTTTACTGTTTACAGTGCCTGAAATGGTGCGCTGTGATTGGCTGAGTGGATGTATCTCATTTTGCAAGAAGGGAGGCGTTTGTCGCGGTTTGGAAAAATAGGGAGAAAACATGACTTTCTTTCTTTAATTTTTAGCTAACTGTCCACTTTATGTTCATTAAATGGCTTTTCTGAGGTAAGAATATGACGTTACGTGACATTGTTTACAAGCTGTTCCGTTGACATCTTTCCGTGATACAGTAAACTACAGTACATTTCAATAAGATTTAATCTTTCTTACAAAATACCTTCTGATGTTCATTCATGTTCATTTCATCATAGTAACTGGTAGTAAAGAGGAAGAGACAATCAGTTCACATGTGCTCTGCGCTGCTGTTTGTACTAAGGCGGTTACAGTAATCCGTTACACTATATTAAATTATTTCATAATGAAAGTGACAAAACTTTAAAGCTGAGACTTCATATGAACAGTAACAAAGTGCAAAACTTAATGCGATTTATTGAATGGGAGACTCTGTTACATTTTGTTCACGCATTAACTGAAGCATAGATGATTCTTGGGATTAAAGAATCAATATTAGTGAATCAAAATGAGAATCGATTGAAACTAAGAAATCAATGTTTCCACACCCAGCCATATTATGATTTCAACTTGTGCCTAACAGAGCTGTTATTATATTACCCTATTACCTGTGAACTTGTATTCTGCACTTGTATTCTGCTTATTTTGCTTAATTTAATATATTTGAGCTACATGTAAATTTGGAAGTCATGGCACATAAGTGGCACTTATCTCTCCTTCACTTAGAAAGAGATAGAGTGAAGACGAGAATGTGTTAGAGTGACCTCTCTGATAAATTTCCTCCATTTTCGCTCTGTATGAGTGAGACCTGATGGGGAAGGCACTTCATCATTGAGAAAGGCTCTCACCATTCTGCCTTCAGCATTTCTCAACTTAATACGTTGTGGGAATGGTGCTAATAATGTTTTGAGGTATGTTTGTTTTGGGAAAATGGTTTCATATATCAGTTTGATGTGGGATTTCAGTGCTGACATCTGGTTTAAGGAAGTTTTATTATGAACATTATCCACAGACTAGGTAAAAAAATGGTGGCTCTTAAGGCTTCTTGTCTTAATTGGCCCTTATTGTTCATAATCACACAGTTCACTCAATTTTGATAAGTACTTTATGCTGATTTTTTATTAGAAAATAATACTCTCACAGTCCCTTCAGCCATGCAGTGGCAACAACTAATAAGATCACCTTTTCTTGAAGCGGCCAGGAAGCTGTGTGATATAAAACGGTCATATATCATGTAGGTTTACTGACAGTCTGTGAGAGTAAATAATACTACAAATGAGCAAACAAACAAAAGTAAAATATGTTACTCATCAGGTCCGAACTCCTTCACGTGCTGTGTGTATGTTTGTGTAGGAGCATGTTAGGGTCCATACATGTGCAGAAACCACCTGGAGCACTTCTTGTAAGGAGTTTTGCTGCTTATTACCCTCAGGCCTGCAACAATGCATGTTTCTCCAGCACCAAGTCCCCAGGTTCCACCAGTGTTATCTCTTTATTGCCTCCCTCTCTCTTTGCTAAAATGCCCCGTCGGCGTTGATTAAGGTACGCCAAGAACCTGCTTATGTGTTTAAATTATCTGCACCTTGTGCTTGGGGACAAACATTCACAGTGGAGCCAAGGGAATGTATTATTCCTGAGTTAGAAATTCTTTGAGGATCTCAGCTTTGCATCTTATTTGGTTGCTAAGCCTGAAGACAAGCCCCAGGGTTTTGGGTTCATAATTGGGCTGATTAATGCCTGATGTCTGATGGTGATAAAGTTTAGGGTGAAAGGGAAAAAAAGCTCTCCGTGTGTTGCTCAGCAGTTTATACTCAAGAGCTGCAAACTGATTAGGTGATCGCTCATGTGTCAGGCACAAGAGTAAAGAATAATTGTCTCCCTAAGTAGGCTTGTGCCTCAATAAGACATTCTGACATAAATGTACTGCATTTGCAGGTTATCCTATGAATTGTGACCTGAGTGCTGTATGTATAGAAAAGTGCACTATGAAGTTCACCTACTGTATGACCAACACAGGCCAATTAAACAGTGACAAACACAACTCAAATAGCAACTTGTCGTATGCTTATTGTCAATCTTAAGCCAGCTAATATGCTATACGCAAATTTTGCTGTCTTTATGATTATTGCTTGTCATATTGCATGATAAGACCCCAATTAGATCTTGGCTGAGGAAATTAAAGGTACGACAAAAACAAAGGAGGCCTTTGTGCTAGTGTTTTGCTTTGAAAAACAGACACTAATGTTGTGTCATGGACTGCCCACTCTTCAGAGCTAGTACAAAAGGATTTTGCTTTGATATTGATACAAACCTCAGAGGGCAAGCTGAAACTTTAAATTCAGTTCAATTTTATTTACACAGGCATGAACACAAACTGTGCTAGGCCTCGAAAACTACTCAAAAGCAAAATACAAATAACATTTAACACCTAAAAACAGACAAAGCAAACAAGAGGGTTTAAATACTCAGGAGAACCAAAACTAATTCAACATGAACCAGTCAAAGGCAAGAATAAGCAACAAGACAAATGGGTTAACAAGCTATATCAACATGAAGCAATCACAAGACAAAACTAAAGAACATGAACATGACTAGTGAACATGAACCAACCACAAGACACTGCTGGAAACACCAGAGGTGCTTCTTAATTGAAAGGCTGCATCCTGGTCTTTCATGTGGTCTTTTATGGCAGAATTTAATCTTGTCATCAAGCACCATCAAAGCTGTCTCAGTTTGAAGGATTCTTGGAAGGAAGCCTTTGTCCCAAGTCCTTCATTTAGCATGTTTTGAAGGATGAATCAAGTGTATACTTCGCATCCACCAATCACCCACAATCCTCTGTGCACATTCCAATTCACAAAAAGAATAATTCTTGAAATAATTCCTGTACATTTTTAAGCACTTCAGTTTCATTATGTAAATCAAGACCAAAAAATGATTTTGGAGATTAAAGTGTAATTTTTTTTCATTTGTTCTGTTGTAAGTTAACCACATAATGCTGAACTGTCCGTAATGTAAACTCTGAGAAACCACAGATGGGTCATTCACTGCACTGCATTAACAGAAAGTCAGTTTGATATTATTTTTTTTTTCCAAAATTAAATGTAAAATTAAATTAAAAGTGCTTTTGTGTCTGCTGGGTGGACGTAGCCATGCAGACTTAATAGACCATCTCGTAGTGTTCTGAGGAGGATTCAAAACCAGAAACCTGGTATAAGAAAGACGTAAACTTAGTCAAAAAAAGGTCAGAATAAAACATTGCATAAGCTAAAAATCTCTGCAAAATGACATGAAAACATATGCTCCACACATCTGTGCAGTTGATGGCAGTAATGCACCAAAAGTTGGTTTCCCATCCGTCAATAAATCTAAGAAGTAGAAGAAGTACATGAAAACATAGCAACAGCTTACATAACCTTACAGCTGCAGAGCATTGAAATCATTTTATCATTGGTTGTTCTACTGGTTGTCATGGCAGGATTTCATAAACCTCCAGGATTTGAGCTTCCTGGAGTTTTGCCTAGCAGGTAGGGTACATGCATAACGTGTGAAGCTTATTATGCCCTTTAAAGGCAAATACATTGGCTTATGATATATTAGTATGAGAATGCATGTATTTGTTTCTGTTATACTGTATACATTGCTTTACCATAACATATTTTGTACTGTATCTCTGGCCTTTAAAAATATGCATTGGTTTGCTAAACTTTGTATTGGTTTCTTGTGATCTGCTTCAAACTGTTGCCACATACATTGGATAGTTTGCATACAATGGGTTGCTTGTCTATGTACTAGTTTGTATTAATATTTTGGTTTTGCAGTATTAAAGTGATGGCATATGTATTGTACTACTATTATTAGTGAATTTGTATCACTGGCTTGCTGTCATAATATATTTGTTTATGTACTTTTTTTTATTACAGGTACTGGTTTTGAAATGCTTGATTGCTGCTTTATGGTAAACACTGCACTGACATTCACAGTGTGAATTTCCAATGCACTATTTATTGACTATTTTTAATGTGTTTTATTGGTGGGTCTGCTCTGCATACTTTATTTGTCTGCAGATGTTTATAGTGCTAATGTTTATGCCAAGGTATATATAGTTCTAGGTGTTTTCCAAGACGTGTTGTCTGATTTGAAGATCCAGACTATTTAATGTTTGTTAATATTACTATCTGAAGCAAAAAATGCATAATTTATGAGTAATGATTTGCAAATACGTAACTAAAACAAATAAAGGCACATTTTGCAAATTGTATTTTTATTTTCTCTTCTCCCAGTGAATTTTACAGAAGGGGGAAATTTACATCTATATATTATCAAAATGTTTTACTAAGAGTGGGTTTGTATCTTTGACAATGAGAACAACAATACATAACATAAAAGATGTCAGACAATGACATTCATTTTACTAAAGTGGTGCACAATATATAATTAGCACATGTCAGATGAAACGAGTACTTAAATCTTAGTGTATTAAAATGATACAGCACTCCACAGAACACACTGTTAAGCCCCTTCATCAAACAAGCACTTCTTTAATTAAACCACCACAGATTGCCATCAACTAACTAATGGACATCTGATTACGCCAAAAAAAAAAAAAAGAATAATACAGATTTTTTTTTTTTTCCCCCAAACAGAATGCAATTATTGTGTGCTTATCTCAAGCAATTCTCGATGGGGTTTCCATAATGATACTGTTCTTGATCAATCTGCACAATATTATTGTGCATAAAAATCTTCAGCAACAGAATATATTTTCAGCAACCTGTTCTTATTTCACACACATACTTTCGTGTATGAAAAATGTTTCAACATTTTAGTACACTGTTTGTTTTTAGTGTCTCTTAATGAATACACAATAATATTTATGATTATTAATGCCTATTATGTTTGTTTAAAAATAATAATAAAATGTTGCTACAGGTAGCAAGTGGGCCAGAATGTTTTCATAAATTGCCTCTCCCCAAAAGCACTTTAAAACCTTTTAAGCATAACATGTCATCCATCTGCAGCAGTGGAAGAAGTGTGATTAAAACCTAGACATGTTTGTATAGAGCGTGTAAAACTTTAGTACTTCACAAATTATACTACATTTAGCATATTCATATTAACACAGTATTCATATTATCACAGTATTCTTTTGGCATGAGCTCCAACGTAATCACAGTACTGCCTTAACTGCTTTATAAGGGCACATCAATGTAGCCATTGAAGCAATTAAAGAGAAAAATACATTTTATTCTACAGCCTTTTCTGCCATTATAAGGATAATACTGTAATTAATTTCGACTTGAATATGAAATATCTCCCTTTAGTACATTATCAGTGGGTCATTTAGAATTGATGAGACAACTACAGAAAAGCGTGTCAGTTCGACTCTTTTAATATGGCATGGTCTCATCACCAAAGCCACTTAATACATACCACGACACGATTGCCAAGGACACTGGTGAGTGAGTTGTGTCTCCTCACGTTCTGGCTCTGAGGGAGTCCTTGCAGCCTATTCCGCTCTTAAAAAAAAAAAAAAACTATAAATATAAACTCTCCCCTTTGTTCCCTCATGCTGCAATTATTGACATAATTTTCACCCTTTATCTTTGTATGACACTGTGGGAAATGTGAGCAAACTCTTAAGAGCGGTGGCCTGGAGAGAAGGGAGACGCAGCTCCTTCTTTCCGGACACACTTGGTATGCAAGGCACTCGACCAGGCAGCCAACGGGTCTCTGCTGCAAATTTACTCACATTTGTCCAAATTTGCTGGCGCGAGACAGGAATGGAAAGACAATCTTAGGCAATGCTATAAAACTGATAAATCATAAACAAACTTAAGTGAAAATGTTAATTTGGCGTTGTGGTGAGAGGCACAAGAAGAATGATTTGCAGATGCGTGAACATAGTTTGAAATGATACATGACACTCTCATCGATGGTAAAATCATGCCCATTATGCATAACCATCTGCAAATGTTCTCTTGATTACAAGTGATTGTTAAACTGATGATAATGATATCATTATTTTCAAGAGGGCGATATAATAGTGGAGTAATATTGTGTTAATTGAGTAGATAAAGAACACATATAAAGAACTCACTCATCTGGACAGGTAGAATATGGAAGTATAATGTCACCACTCGCTTGGGAAAATGGATGCAAACTTAAGCCCAAATATCTTTCGACTGAAACAGAAGCCAAAACACTCCAAAAATGTCTGTAGATTCTACCAGACCATATTGCTGAAATAATACATCCACCAATTTCCTGTGATCTATGACATAGCATACTTGCTGGGGGTGGTTAATTTACAGAGATGACAGAGATCTACTGGCTGCCCATGATGAAGCTGTCACTGGTTTCTTTTTTCTTTTTCTTTCCCCGCAAGTTCCAATTTTCAGCCTGTCCCCTCTATTCTGTCAGATTGCTGCAACGTGTGAGACTAATGGACACTCTGAGAGGTTAAAAACTTCCAAAAATAAGCATAACCTTTATTCTAGTCTCTATGACAGATTACACAATGAATGCAGGTTCCAGCACAAAGCTGATAATGCTGAAATACCAATGCTAGGTGTTTCTGGCATTCCGTTAGATATCATCAAGCAGACGTGTCATGCCTGTTCAAACCGAGATGAAGCGCTTTTACATTTGAATCTTAAGTTTCACGACTGCTGTGTACAAAATTACTAGTACCCCAAAGTCATAGCCTTTGGTGAATTTTGCCATTTTCAAACCAAAACATATCAATTATGTAATTTGTGCAGAACCAAGCAGGTTTTGCGTGCTGGTGATTAGGGAATCCATCCAAAATTTTGCAAAATGTTAATTTTTCAAAAACAGCAATTAATGATGTATTTTATAAGTATTTTATAGCCATTCAGATGTCAGCCTTTTATTAAAAATGACTTTTGCTGAATGACCAAAAGCTTATAGGGAAATTTTGTGTTTCTCTGACAAACTGCAGAGAAATGCATATCTAAAAGCAGAGATAAAGAGGGTTACACTTTATTTTGATAGTCCACTTTAGATTACTTATAACTATAAGTCTTTGACAAAATTCTCATTAATTTGAAATGTCTATAATCAGAGCAGACTGTTAGGTTAAAGGGTTAGTAGAATAAGTTGACATATACTTGCAAAGTTTAAAAGAGGTTACAGTCTTATTTTGATAGTCATGCAGTTGCAAAGTTACTTACTGTTGGTAGAATGTCTAAATTGGACTATCAAAATAAAGTGTTACCATAAAGAGTAGTTTAGCCTTGTGGTATCCATAGCTGATGGTTTAAGTTCAGTTGTCACTATACAGAATACTTGGAAAACAAAATCGATCCCAGACTTTGAAATAGCGACAGCAAATGTTAAACATGAATGATCTCACATTCAGTTCACAATTCAATTATATAATTATATAATGTTATATAATAAATGTAAAATTTGGCCTTAATAGGGGACATATCATGCAAATCTGACTTTTTTGTGTGTTTAAGTGCTATAAACGGGTCCCTAGTGCATCTGCAAGATAACTTGTGTGTATTTGACCATTTAAGCGCAATAAAACATGAAAGAGAACTTAGTTTAGTATTCGCATGTCATATGACAGCCGCTTTCTGTGTGTGTGGTTTGGATGTGTGCGCTCAGAAAACCATATATCAGAAGTTCAAACTAATATGGCTTTAAAACGCATGATTTCAATGAGATGATAATCAAACCAAACAGATGTTTTTTTGACAGAATATCTGAGGTGCAAGCTGTAAAGGCACAGCCCTATCCTGGAAAAAGGGGGGTTGGGAGCAGCAGGTCATTTGCATTTAAAGAGCCATGCATGAAAACAATGTGTTTTTGCTTCCACTGAAAATAGGCATTTTCAAAATGATCTAATAAATGATCTGTGGGTTACTTTGAGCTGAAACTTCACAGACACATGAGACACCTGAGACTCATATTACATCTTGTAAAAATGGGCATAATAGCTCACCTTTAAGACACTACAGTAATTATTATAGTGAAAACCCAAACTGTTATTCTAAATAATAATAATTATTGTTGTTGTTTGTGGTTCATCATACATACATACATACATACATGCTTACTTTTGGGAACATTTGGAGTGTCTATTGCTAATTTGAAATTATCTTGTTTACGCTGTCTATTGTGCCAGACAGACACCATATGAGCATGATGATACTTAGATTTAGGATGTCTGTAATAGAGTATTTGTCTGTAAAATCAGCCTGACATATGGAACAAACACTCTTTTTTTATTACTATCATTACTACTCATATTTTCAAGTGAAGGATGAATATGTGCTCAGATCACATAAAGCTTGATTACAGGTAGATTTACAGACACTGATACTGACAACTCAAGCTATGGAAATAATTTTGTTCTTGTTGAAGTTACTGGCCTATGTATTATTTACATTTAGCTTTAGATTGCCGTCCATTATCCTATAAAACCTTGCAACAAAAACATTTTCGGGTTGTAACCTAGTGGTTAACTACTGAACTAGGAACATACCCTTGCACTATGATTAAAACATTATTCATTTGTTTAGTCACTTATCAGGCGGCTGGCTTGCAATATAAATCCATGAATGCAAACCAAACAAACACCATGGTTTTCAAATATTTGTTCATGCAAAGTCCTGGCTTGTGCCTTAGCATGTGAGCTGACAATGATGCTGGATTGTTTGTATATAAAAAACTAATTTCCATTCCCATAATATTGTGAAGGATGGATCAAAAGACATTCCATCCAAACACTTTGTACTATTGCAGAAAATAAAGTTTAGGTATGTTTATACAGTAGCTTATTTGGGGGTAATTTTGCAATTTGCTTAAATGTTTGGTGCAAATTCACAACTGATGCAGCCACGCTATCAGTACAGAGCAGAAGAAGGAAAAAAAAAAAGAGAGATGGTGAAAGACTGGATTGATTACAATTGTTAATCAAGATCCAGTTGAATGCACTCCAAGAAAGTGCACTTAGTGAGAGAGGTATGCTCCATCAACTGCTAGAATTCGTTCCCTCCATGAGGATTAGTTTGTAAAGTTTAAATAAGTTCCCCTTAACTATTTAATGTTTTTGTAATAAGGGTGAGCATAATGGAGCAGGCACACTCCATAAAGCAGTATAGGGCCTGCAAGCTTCTCTGAGCATTCAACCCATTCTACTGCATTAAGTGAATATTAGCTTCACACCACATTATCCAGTGAAACGCATCAACCCTTTTTTGTACGCTTACAGTTTATTGCAAAATGCATTATGGCAACTAGAATGGGTTTATGAAGAACATCATGACTCTAAACACATAAAGCTGCCATGACAAAATATTTTTTTTATTCATTTTGCGAAAGTAATTTATTTTGGAGAGGACAAGGTCTGTTCCTGCTTCTTACCAATTATACAATTTATCTTAGAGAAGCTGACAATGTGAGTGGCATTTCTTACTTTCTCACAGTCTCAATTTCCAATTACAGTTTTCCAAGCTGTTTTATTTTATTTTTTAAACTTCAAATGCATGATAACTGAGGTGTTCTTAAAAGAATAGTTCACCCAAAAATGAAAATCTGTCTTTTTTTTTTTTTACTCCCTCTAGTAGTGCTTGTCTGTATAGCACACACAAACATACAAACAAAATTGCAAAGACTCAAAACATTTCATACTAGTTAATTTTTCATACAAGTTAGCATATAGCAGCCAGTACCTGTCAAATGATTAAATTGGTCCAATATGACAATATAGCCTATGTGCAATATGCCAGTTCTTCTAAAGGCCTATATAGGCGAAACAGAAAATGAAGCTGTAATTCTTTGAAAAGCTTCAGTTTGTCCTAGCTCTGAAATGTCATTCACTCTTGCTTATATTCAGACATCACTGGTTGTTTGAGAGCTATGGTGGAGGACAAGATTTTTAGCAGTTTTAGGTTTTTTTGCTCACAAATAGTATCGTATGTCTTCAGTAGACTTGTGAAGAAGCCATATAGACTATTTTTATATTTTTATTTATTTTTTTGGAGCTTGACAGCCACTGATCTATTTGTGTGTGTGCAAAATAATTTCCATTTATATTTTACAGAAGAACGAAAATCGTACAGGTTTGGAACAACATGAGGGTGAGTAAATGATCACAGAATTTCTTGAAGCTTTCATTACATTACTTTAAAGGGTTAGTTCAAATAAAAATGAAAATCCTTTAATTAATTACTCACCCTCATGTTGTTCCAAACCCCTAAGACAGAGAGCTTTCTTACCCTGCCTAGACAGCAATGCAACTACCGCGTTCAAGGCCCAGAAAAGTACAGTTGCAAGAGCGTTAAAATAGTCCATGTGACATCAGTGGTTCAAGCCTGACAATGAAAAGAAGAAATTGTTGAATGAAGTTATTAATTTAGTTTTCTTTGCGCACAAAAAGTATTCCCGTAGCTTCATAAAATTAAGATTGAACCACTGCTGTCACATGGACTATTTTAACAGTGTCAGAAAGCTCTCGGATTTCATCAAAAATATCCAACCTGATCTCATGGCGAAAACGTACCTGAGGGAACTTTTTCGCAAGACGCAGAATATGTACCAATAACTACACTGTAAAAAACAATTTTTTGAGTCAACTTAAAATAATTTGTAACCTGGCTGCCTTAAATTTTTAAGTTCAGTCAACTCAAAAAAAGTTTATTCAACTTGAAATGTTAAATTATACTAAGTGACAACTTAGATATTTGAGTTGAATCAACGTAAAATTTTAAGGCAGCTGGGTTACTCTCCTATCTGTTAAGTTTAGCCAACACAATATCTAAGTTGTTACTTAGTACAACTTAACATTTCAAGTTCACTAAACTTATTTTAGTTGACTGAACTTAAAATTTTAAGCCAGCAGGGTAACAAATTATTTTAAGCTGACTCAACAAATTGTGTTTTTTATTTTTTACAATGTACATATCACTGCAGTTTCCAACAGAAATGTCAAATGAGTGGCACTAAAAGAGTGTTTGTTTGTTTTTGATCTCTTATCTTCAGCTGTTTCATCATGAGTCATGTTTTTCACAGGATCTGTACCCAAGGATTCCACATCCTAAGTCCAATTCTGTGCCACCTGAGCTACTGAGCAAGCTTGTTAAATTCGGTGTTGGGTCCATTTGTGCTACCCTGTTGTGTACACCTACCCCAACCCTAAACCTACCCTTGCTGTATTAAAAATACAAGGTAGCATTATTTGTCAGAACACCGGAAAGCTAGACATATGGAGCTGTAATCATAACTGTGAATGAAAATAATTAAACTGCTTGGTGCTTTACAGCCTCTAGTGTTCATTTCTTTTGGAAACTGCAGTGATATGTACTTATTAGTACGTATTTCGCGTCTCGCAAGAAGGGTCCCCCAGTTACATTTTTGTCATGAGACCAGGTTGAAAATATCTTAATATTGTAAAGACGAACAAACGGTCTTATGGGTTTGGAACAACATGAGGGTGAGTAATTAATGACAGAATTTTCATTTTTGGGTGAACTATCCCTTTAAGTTTAAATTTTCTTTATTATTGTTATTATTATTATGTACTCATTCTCCAGCTTCTTTTTTCATTCGCCCACCTCGATTCTCCCTCACGCTCTGTCTGTTTCCTTGTATCCATGCTTTACATTCATAAGCAGAAGGTTTGGACAACTGGAGCAGGTAGGAAATGTCGGCTGTTGCAGCATGGCAGAATTATTAATGTCACCCTGTGACTTACCCATATGCTGTTAGGTGTGGAGTCAGCATGTGCATCTGTTTACTCCTTCCACCCAGACACTGCATAAATATTATGCACCTGAAAATCCAGTCTGCAGCCCGAGATCAAATGATTCCAAATGTCTCTTTCTTCTCTAAAAACAAAGTTTGGCGACACGTTTGCCTAAAGACATATTTTGAGATTGGGTACTGGACTAACTTGATAAATGTTTAATTCCTTTGTCCCATGAGAAATTCATGGGCAATTCTGTAATCAAATAGAGGAGAATAATGTGACAGGAACAGGGGCAATTGTGCTCAGGAAGTCCATTTTCCCAGTTGGTATGGAGATTCTCTCCTCCACTCTTCTCCCTCTTTGGCAGCTTGTGTCAGAGAAGAGAAGCCTGTTTGGCTGAAAATGAAAGGGCCCCTGATATTTGTGCTGGGAGATGGATTTCTCAGTGATTCTGAATGCGAACGTAGAGAAGCGCAGCATTTTCCAATCATCTTGCCGAGGCCATTCAGCATCTGATCAGCGGGTGCCCAGGGCACAGGGTTCAAGCAATCCCCCATACCTAACAATCACATGACCAGCTGGCACACCAACCCTGAGCACCGCCTGCGACCAGCCTTAGATGAAAGACAGCAGCTGCCAGTGAGGAGAAAATCTCTGAAACAAAATGGACAATAACAAAACTGTTTCTTCCGAGAGTAGAAATGTTTGTGTAATGCATCAAAAGAAATAGGATTTAAAGGTTTAAAATATGTACACATAACTTAATTAGCAAAAATCATGACAACTCTTGATGGATATAACAATGTAAATGTATTTGGTCTTGGTGGAATAGATCTGCAACACTGCTGTTGGTTATTGCTGTTGTTGTAGATTATCGCTGCTACAGGAACTTGCTACTGTCAATACATACGCCCATACAGTGCAGTGAGTATTTAAGACATACTACTGCTGCACAAATAGCAAATATAATAACCCGTAGCAGATCTTTACAGGTGGAGCTGGGGAGGTGGAGGGTTTCAGAGGAACTCTGAAAGCGTGCTGCGAAATGCTCTTGTGGATGTTAACCAACCATTTAAATGTAAAGCAGCCAAGTATTTTAATGCTGTGAATATCATTAGTTTGCATTAACGACCCCTCAGCCTGCGTCATCTAGAGTTTCTTGACAGAAATTGTATTTTAGTTGCCTCAATTAGGTTAAATGGATAAATCTATGAAGTAACAACTTGCAACTACTATAAATATGTCCAGCTTTATCTGCATACATACAGTACACTCACATAAAGTGATATATAATATATAGCAAATGCTCGTTACCATGTATGTCAACCTATATGACAATTAGGCATTAAGGTAATATAAATATTAATGCCATGGATTTCATGGAAAGCTGCTTTGAAACAATGTGTATTGTGAAAAGTGCTATACAAATAAAAAAGTGACTATGACCACAGAAATATATTCTGTATATACAGTAAATACTCTTGAGAAGCTACACATGCTTACCACATAACATAGCTGTGCTTCCCTGTCTGAATATACATTATTAAAGATTTATTAAAGTGCTTTAATTATACTTGTTTGCCACAATAACAAAGCAAACTGTCGATATGTCCCTAGAAAACAACAAAGAGGTGTTTTCATGAGGCGTTATTATGGACAGCCTAACTGAAAAAAACAAGTTTTATATGAATTATATACATCATGAGACGTATTATCAAAAATGTATGACATATGGGGCTTAACTGGTAGAGCATAACACTAACAACGTCAAGATCATAGGAAATGCATGTGTATGCACACAGCAAAGCATCTGTTGAATTCCAAATACTGTTTTTTGAACAAAACATCAGAATAGCAATTGAACTTTATCATAAATTAATAATAAAGAAACACGTTGGGAAATACTGGTGATTATAGATCTCCAGTTGTTACATTATAAGAGCACACTCTTTTCACACTTTCTGTTCTTATTAGCACACCTACTGTACGTCATAAAGTAATGTACAATCTCTCATTGAAAACCTACTGGTGTTAAACACTGCTGCAGTTTGTTTCTGCATTTTAGATTGCTGTCGTAATCATAAATGATTACAAATGAATATAATTACTGTGTAAATTAAAGTATTGGCCATATATACTGGGTAGTAAAGCATGGGCTCTGGCATTTCTTCTGTATTTTGCTCATAAATTTCTGATCATAATATCCGTTGGTGCTTTGCGTCCTTGATGTGATTTACTCCTGCATTAATAAGTTGTAATTTATTAGCACCATGTTGGCCTATTTGAGACATAATATGCTCTGATGTTTAGCCAATTACAGTGCCACACTGAGAAACTGGTAACAAATTGGACAATACGGGCCTAATTAAGGCTTATTGGTTGTTGTGCTGAGGTGGCGTTTCGCAATTGTCTGATTTACAGCAGAGCTCTGCCCGGTGGTCATTGTCAAACTAATGCGTTATGGAATGGCACTTTAAAACCCTGCACTGTATCTTAAACAGACATCAACATAAAACGTCATTTAGGCTGACCAGCCCCAAGCTAATTCTAACAAGGCACTTATTGGAACTGTACAACTATTATTGGGCATTCTTCATGATCCTTTCTGAATTTTGACTCCTTTTTAAGAGATTCAATATGTTAATGTTTCTTTTTTGACTATAGTCCAGATTAAATAGCCATGCATCTTTTCTTTCCCTAGATTTTTCAGTAACACTTTAGTATAGGGACCAATTCACGCTGTTAACTAGCTACTTTTTAGCGTGCATATTACTAGCATATTGATTGTTTATTGGTATTTGTTAAGCACATATTCTGAAAGTTCTACATCTGAATTCCTAGCCAATACCTAACTTAACAACTACCTTACTAACTATTAACAAGAAGCAAATTAGGAGTTTATTGAGGCAAAAGTCGTAGTTAATGGTTTTTTAATAGTGAGAATTGGACCTTAAAATAAAGTGTGACCAAATTTTCAAAGCTTAAATGTTTTCTAATGTTTTTGCTGTGAGATTGAACTATGAAGTTGAACTTTTTGTGTGTTGATCTGTCTGATCTCTTCTCTCATAAGGCATGAGCTAATTTCATTCTCTTAGCTGTTCAGCCGAGGTTTGCAAATAATGCTGTAATTTTCAGCTCGGAAGAACACCTGCACCTTTTGGGATTAGGGGAAAAGGTGGATGTCTGTTTAGAATGTACTGAGTCCCAGCACTGGGTACTTTAGTATAGAAGACAAGTGCTAAAAACAGCTTCATGTAGATACTGAGATTGTTTAAACAAACCATTAGAATATTTACAATATATTTTTTTATTATTATTATTGAAACAGGAAGCATATAACATATTTTTCAAGGTTAAACTATAGGCAATGCCAAAAAGAGCTCTGACTCTAATGGGATTTTTACTAGAGGAGATGAATTGTTTGAATACTCATTGTTTTCTTTGTCATTAACTAAGGTTGATTCAAAATGATCCTGAAAACGGCCACAATGGCTCAGCAGCAGCAGCAGGTGATCGTATCCCAGCAGTGCCATATGTTTTTCCTGGCCCATGTTTTGCCTCCCCCAGTCTCACAGAAGGCACATACACAAACAAACCACATTATGGTCAAGGGCCCTGAGGTGCAGGATCAGAAGACCACCGCACACACACATCCATACCCACTAGCACATAATGAAAATGCCCCTTACAGACACAGCTGATCGCTGTCAGAAAGTCTTTACTTTAATAGAGCATTGATAAATGTGGATTGTTTGTCAGTACATTAATATGAGCTGCTCATATATCCCAATATATATATATATATATATATATATTTTTTTTTTTTTTTTCAGGGTTCCTGGAATCTCCATAACCTGTCAGCAATCTAAAGGACTCGCTTGTCTGTAAGTACGAAGCTCTTTAGTGCATTAAAACCCACAACTGTCAGCCTGTTTAAATGACGGCACAAAATGCCGAACAATGGCTTCAGCTGGGTGACTCACTGTCTGTTAAGATCGCTCCGGTCTAATCTCAAGAGAATCGTCAATATTTCTAGTGTAAACACTACAAACTTGGCGTTCTAAATCTATGTAAATCCGAGGGATTACGTGCAGACAACAGTACACACATAATGACAGGTTGAAGGCTCTGGAAAATCAAGCTAGCATGTTTAAGGGCATGAGGAGACAGGAGGCTCAGAAAGAAGGAAACCATCAATAAACTTGTCCTGAAGTCTTTACTGAGGTTATATTAGTGCAATCTATCAATAATGTAGTGGGAAATCCATAATGTACAGTGGAATTTCACCCCTGTGTGCTGTTCTTTTTATGAAGTGCAATCTCTCCTGCACAGCTCTGTTCTGTGGGTGCCATTTTTCAAGCACTCTGATGTGGAATGGTGTTGTCAAAAAACATAAAAACTCTGTATCGTCTGCAATTTTTATGCTGTATATCCATCAAGAGAGCCTGCCACTCATTTTGAAGCCAAGACTATTGCCTATTTGACTCTTAGCACCACCAAGTCAAACTGAGCAAATGAAATGCTGTTTAATGAATTATTCATTTTTTTTTCTTCTTCTTATATTGGTCTAAGGGCTGTAATTGGGCTGAGCTTTTGAATTTTAGATACTTTTTTTGAGGGGGTAGGGCACAATTGCTTTGCAATTATTCTATTCGAACATGCAAACGTGAAACTGAATATGGATGCAGTGAAATGTGGCTACAATAAAAATAGCTGACCTTTAAGAAAGTGCATTAATTCGAGAAGATGTATTTGGCCAAACTGATGCTGCATTCTGGGTGAAATATGTCCGCTTGAAATGACAGAACCCATACAGTAGGCGTCTTTTATCTCCGTGCTCATGATGAAGGTGCATCATCATAAGATTCTGATGGCGACGCAAATATCATTTTATGATTCCCATAATAACCATGAATCAGTAGATAGTTTCAAACTACTAGTGAGGTATGACATGTCAGATGAAGATGAGAGTGACAGCATGTTCAGCACCTCTAAATGTTGCTGTGTAGAAGCTCAGCAAATCCCCATCTCTCCCATCTCGCCTTCTTCAAAGTTCTTTCAAATGTGCTTCTCATCTTTGGAGAGACGTGCTCCTTTTGAACCCGCAGCAAGACAAAAAGAGCTTTCTGAAGGAATAATGGCTGTTTATATGGAGTGCGTTGTGAGGAGCTGTCAGCCAGTGCCTTTAAGTTGATTTGCTAGAGTGTCAGAGAAACGGGGCTTTGGGAGGTGAATCATGGATTGTCAGAAATCAATTCTCAGGGCCACTCTCCTGAGAGACTCAGAGCCATCAGGCATGAGAAAATAAATAAACCCCATCTTAAGAACACATACTTGGCAACATAATGGGCCGCCCATATGCAATAGTATAATTTAGCTGCAGAGGGTGGCGTTTGGTCAACAGGAAATTCAATCTCTGGTTTTTATTTCCACAAATCCTTTATTATTTTCTCTCCCTTATTTTCCTTTTTTATTTATTCTGTTCTTGCTGCGGGATAATAAGATGTATTGAACTCAGAAGTAACTCGCTATAATATCTTCAGGAGAACCCCAGGCACGTTAGGTATTTGTCATTCAATAGTGACGGGCCAATTTCCGTTTTCATCTCCTCTGCTTTGCATTTCCACTAAGGCTCATTAGGACTCATGTATTACCATTCACTGGGGCAGGTGAAATTGTTTGTCTCTAAATGGCAGGTAACATTGTTCTAATGCCATTCATTGCTGTGGCTACTAAACACATATGCAATATGATCATGATGTGCAAGAGAGCACCTCAGGGACTGTTTTATTGTTCTCTGTTTTTCAGCTCGATGACGCAGTCATACACCAGATTTAATCAGCGCTTGTTTTGATATGGATGTTTGTCATAAAGATATACCTGTTTTCTTTCGCTTTTCAGGGGCCGCATCAATAGGTTGTATTACTTACCATGCATTCATGTTTGTTAAAACATTTGGCAAAAGCGGAGCGCTGGATTTGTTGAGCCCCCTGGGACATTTTCTCCTGTAACTTTTATTGTCACTGAGGTAATATATGATATAAATCCTTAATGACATTCCATCTGATCGGCGACCATCAAATTGACTCTCTCCAAGGAAGTATGAGCCAGCCCTGATGCAGCCTTATCACCTCAGCTCTGATTCTGATGTGTTTACCTCTCATCTCGTTGATTCAAAATTGAGTTATTGCCCACCTCTGCTTTGTCCAAACATTTTCAGGAAATGGCGCTCTCGTGCAAATGTAAACAGCAGAGCTGCTTCAATGTTCCTTCTGTTTGTTGTTGTTGTGAAAAAGAAGAGAGCTGGAAATGAACCCAGCTGTGCCGATCTCAAGTTAGAGAAGTCCACAGTATGAATTTACCGCCTGAGATACAGCTCTCAGTGCATTGGGAAGTTTTCAGACTCGGTCCACTAACAAAAAAAGGAGTTCAGAAACAGACATGATGACTAATCACTGCAAAGCCAAAACTAGTACTTAGTCAGCGACCAATAGCTCTCAGCAATTGCCCTCTAATGCTCCAGTGGTGTCACAGATTGCTGACACCAGCTGATAGTGAAGAGGCCATAGTCAGGTTTCCATCACAGCTCTTCAATCTCTTGATCCTTGATCTCTATATGAGGTAAAGAATGCTTCAGCACTAAAAGGGAAGGACCACGGACAGCTCCATACAAGGTACCATGGACAGTTACACAGAAACAGCTGTTTTACTGTATGCTAGAGAGGCATTCCCAAATGTTTTCATGCTAGGACCCACCTAGAGAAGTATAATTAATCTTGAGAACTGAATGAGGTAAATATACGCTTATATAAATGCTTGTTCTCTTTTAGTTAACTTTTTTCCTTGTCATATCATTACATTGTACTTTGCAAGTTGTATGTATGTTTTTGCATGAGAAGAGCAGCTGATGAAAATGTGTCATAAATATGAAAATGATGGCAAATATGATAATGAAGTTGTGTTTGAAATCTCATCCTTCTGTGAACTGATTCTTATTTTGTGTATGTGTGCTATTCATTTTCAAATATCGCCAATAACAGTATATTGCGACACCACTAATTTACACAATAACAATATTTTATTATTTAAATGTCACGTTCATACAGTTTTACTAGAAAGTTTGGTAACACTTTATTTTAAGGGTCCAAAATAATGCATAGTTAAGCATTAATTAACGGTTAATTTGTTCACAGTTAAGCATTAGTTCAGCACAAACACACTAGTAATTAATGATTAATTTAACATTTTAAGGTTCCAAATGATGTATTAGTTAAGTATTAATAAACTAGTAATTCACGATTAACTTGTTTACAATTATGCATCAGATAAGCATGAACACATACATAAATAATGATTAACTGAACATATAGTAAGGGCATAATAGCCATTATTTACAAAGTATTAAACATTTAAAGACACATAAATAAGCAAAAATAAATAACAAAAATAAGCTAGTAATTAATAAATAACTGAATGTACAGTAAATACATGTTAGCCATTATTTACAACTTAATAAGCCATTATTATTATTATTATTATTATTATTATGGAGTGATGTAAATATATTTCTGTGATTTACCATCTATTAAGTTAACCAAATAATAAGCTAGTAATTATGTTTATTTACTGCTGGTTTGCAATTATAAATGGCTAAAATAGTGTAATAAAGACTATTTTATGTATCAGGTTCTACAGTTCTGTTAAAGTTATATCCACATTAATTATGGCACTTATTAAGTGATTTTCAAGCTTATTTACCAGAATAAGCCAATAATTAAGGCTAAACTGCCATTAATACAGTACTAATAAAGCCAGTTTGACCCCCTATTCTAAAGTGAAAGTTATATCCACATTAATTATGACACTTATTAAGTGATATTCAAGTTTATTTACCAGAATAAGCCAATAATTAAGGCTAAACTGCCATTAATACAGTACTAATAAAGCCAATTTGACCCCCTATTCTAAAGTGAAAGTTATATCCACATTAATTATGGCACTTATTAAGTGATTTTCAAGTTTATTTACCAGAATAATCCATTAATTCAGCCTGGTCTCACTGTTTATACGTAGGTATTTATACGTAACGTTAACGTTTAGGGACATAACGTACATTTTTGAACTTTGTATTGATGCTAAAACATACAATTTAGACGTAAGTTAACGTATTTCAACGTTTAAAACGTACAGATAGCTACGTATTTTTTTTGTTAAAAAACGTAAAATATTTACGTATCTTTTATTTCATTAACATAAAACGTAACTGACCAAAACATGCAGGGAAATTGCCATTTATTAAGAATTTTGAATAAAAATATTTTTTATAGTCGCTAATCCCACTACTACCCCTAAACCTAATGTTAACCATAACTCTCTCTGTACAGTTATAAAGAAAACAAAACATGACAGTGCAATCACAATCATTGATTTATTACAAAAATATCAACAGCCGTACCAAAAAGTAATCCAAATGACGATGCATTTGGAGTCGCAGTCCTCTCTGGCAGAATGCAGTAGGTTTGTTTGAGGTGCTGGGCAGATTTTAAAATGATAATCGCTGAAAGTAATATCCAGATAATTGTCTTGATCCACTCCGTGAATGCGCCCGCGCATCATTCAAACACCAGAAACACGTCATGTCGTAATCTGTGACGAAGGCAGGCGGGAGCCAATGAGCGTTGTTTTTTCCTGTCGTAAAACCTGTAGTCTCTAATGCGGCAATATTTGAATTTAGAAAATGCACTTCAGCGCGGGTTATAGCTGTTGCTGCTGGATTCGCTGTTCGGGATGGAGATGAAGATCGCCGGATAAAAGCTTGAATTTGGGTCTGTTCCTCGCAATCGTATGGATTCTGAAGATCTGGATTACAGCGCAGAAATAAAATCTTTTCATTTTGTAATTATGATGCGTGTTCAGTATATTTTATGGTTCTATTGTTAGTCGCAGCATGGTGTTGTCAAAACGTACGTATTGTACGTTAAAATTCTAACAATACGTATGTATTTGTACGTATAGATGCTGTAAATACTGCATTAAAAAAACGTATTGTACGTTTTAGTGCCTGGAAAAACGTAAGTTGATGTACGTTTTGTAGAACCACATTTTACATAAAATACATGCGAATTATCATGAGATCACGTATCATATCACGTAATTAATCACTTATTGCACTTATTATTATTATGGCACATTAATTATGGCACCATTAATTAATGGCAGTCCAGCCTTAATTATTGGCTCATTCTGGTCAATAAACTTAAATATCACTTAAGTGCTATAATTAATGTGGATATAAATTTCACTTTAGAATAGGGGGTCAAATTGGCTTTATTAGTACTGTATAAATGGCAGTTTAGTCTTAATTATTGGCTTATTCTGGTAAATAAACTTGAATATCACTTAATATTTGCCATAATTAATGTGGATATAACTTTCAATTTAGAATAGGGGGTCAAATTGGCTTTATTAGTACCGTATTAATGGCAGTTTAGCCTTAATTATTGGCTTATTCTGGTAAATGAACTTGAATATCACTTAATAAGTGCCATAATTATTGTGGATATAACTTTAACATTAGAACTGTAGAACCTGATGCATCAAATAGTCTTTATTACACTATTTTAGCCATTTATAATTGCAAACCAGCAGTAATTAAACATAATTACTAGTTTATTATTTGGTTAACTTAATAGATGGTAAATCACAGAAATATATTTACATCACTACAAAAAATATAAAAATAATAATAGCTTATTAAGTTGAAAATAATGGCTAACATGTATTTACTGTACATTCAGTTATTTATTAATTACTAGCGTATTTTTGTTATTTATTTTTGCTTACTTATGTGTTTTTAAACGTTTAATAATTTGTAAATAATGGCTAATATGCCCTTACTATACGTTGAGTTAATCATTATTTATGTATGTGTTCATGCTTATCTGATGCATAATTGTGAACAAGTTAATTATGAATTACTAGTTTATTCATACTTAACTAATACATCATTTGGGAACCTTAAAATGTTAAATTAATCATTAATTGCTAGTGTGTTTGTGCTGAACTAATGCTTAACTGTGAACAAATTAACCGTTAATTAATGCTTAACTAATGCATTATTCTGGACCCTTAAAATAAAGTGTTACCGAAAGTTTGAGAACCCCTTGCAGAATCTGTGAAAATGTGAATCATTTTAACAAAATAAGAGCAAAATAAGATCATACAAAATGCATTTTAATACTGTCCTGAGTAAGATATTTCACATAAAAGATGTTTACACATAGTCCACAAAACCATGCATTAAGAGCTGGGGGGGTGAAAACTTTTGAACAGGATGAAGATGTCAAAATGTTATTTTATTTTTTATTTTTTTCAAATTTCATTTCCATTTAGTACTGCCCTTTGGACGCAACAGAAGATACTTGCATGTTTACCGGAAGACAAGTACAATTTACCTTGACCTTCAAATTCCAAAAGTTTTCACCCCCCGGGCCTTAATGCACCGTGTTTCCTTCTGAAGAATCAGTGAATGTTTGAACCTTTTTTTTATAGTTGTGTTCAAGTCCCTCAGCTTGAAAAGATGGATCTCAAAACCATACAGTCACTGCTGCAAAGAGTTCAAATATGCAAAAGATGCTGGAGAACTGAAGAATCTGCAGGACCTGGAGGATTTTTCTGAAGAACAGTACTCAGCTTAACTGTTCAGAACAAGTAAGGGATAAACAACCATAACAAAACAAAACAAAAAACAGTTGTAACCACACACAGTGTTAAGAACCAAGGGTTCCCAAACTTTTGCAGGGGGTCTTTTTTAATAATTTCAGCTATTTTTTGTCTTGTGACTATATATAAACATCTTTTATGTAAAATATTTTACTCAGGACAGTACTAAATAAAAAATAATATGCATTTTGTATGATCTCTCTTATTTTGTTAAAATTATTAACATTTTCACAGATTCTGCAATGGGTTCCCAAACTTTCGCATAAAAACTGTAAATATACATATAGCCTATATCATGACAATAACATAGACAATACTTTTGAATATTACATAAGGTTATGAGTAAGGTTAGAAAGAAACTGTATATATTAAACAATAAATTTAAATTCTAAATTGCATCTTAACAGTTGCTGTCCTTCCGTCCATCATTTCAGGCATTTTAACTATATCTAGGCATTTTAATACAGACTGTATATGGAAAAGCAGGGATTCAGTCTAGCAGTTGAATCATATTAGTAGCAGTAGCAGTAGCAGCAGCAGTAGTAGTACAAATCAGATTTTCTTAGGCAGTAACTATATCTGGTATGTGTAGAAGCAGAAATTCAGTCGAACAGGTGAATCTCAAATCTTCCTCTGCACCGGCCACAGGGGGAAACATGCACTTGCTGCAATACAATGAAAGAGCCGTGCCATAAATGAGGCGCTTTCCAGTGGGAAGACAGTAAGGAAGAGATTAGTTGACTCCCTACCAGGATGCTCTGGCTGTGCTGAAGACTCACACTTTCTTCATGCCCTTCCTCCTCTTCCTGGCCCGCCCAGTGGTGTGCCACAGACAGGGAGTCTCTATCTGCACCACTGACTTGAAGCCTTTTAGCACAAAAGCTGTGTATAACCTACCTGTGTGTCCCAAAGCACAACAGGTAGCTGCAAATACCAAGTTTCCAAATCCCCCCCAAAAAAAAGCTTTTGAATGCCATGTGCAAGCGATCAAGTAAACACGAGGGTGTGTGTGTGTGTAGCACATGGGTGCAGGTGTGTTTATATCTGCTTTTCCACATACACTTCACATAAAATACCCTGTGATTTAGGGGGTTTGCAATACCAAAAGGCTATGTCCTTTATATAAATATAGGTTAGTGGCACGTTGCTTTGCATGTTCAGCACTCAGCAGGTGAATATCGTAAATTTGAGTCTTTGCATTTGCACAATCATGGATGTGTAAAATCAAATTCTTCCCTTTTCACATCTTAAATTTTTTGTTAGTGTTGAAGGTCTATTGACTTCATCCCGAAAAAAAGCTGAGCACTCGCATTGATTTAACTCCTCCTAAAAAGCAAGCTCTGGAAATGAATCCTTAGTGGCCATAAGTGGGGTATAAAATTTTACACCCTCTGTCTTACATCACTGGCTGATCCATAATGATGGTTTCTGTCGGCCACTATGCGACGAGGGACATAGGGGAGTGAAAGATTATTAGATGTGCTTGTAAAGACTTCATGTTTGCTGGGAATTTAAACTAGACATATAGTTGGAGGCAATAGATTGTGATCGGTGGCCCTTCGTGATTGCTAGAGTAGATATTGATTAAATTGATTCAGACACGCATCGATTTTAAACCCTGCTGGGGAGATAGAATGAATATCGAGGAGGCTGACCGAGTTAGGAAAGGAACTAATAATGCATTTGCCAACACCACTTCCCTCTCTAAACATGTAAATTGATTTTGACAGCAATATACTATATTTACAGACATGTGTTAGTGAGATCCAGCATTAATCCAGTATTCTGTCTACATTAGAATCTATTTGTGGATGTGGACACATCGATGTTGTCCACACACTTAGAAGGGACTTTCACTGAATCATGAACTCCTATAAGAATATACTCCATAAAGTTTAAGTAGCCTGGGGACCGTATTACACATGAGTCGAGCTGCTTCTCATGTTCCATACAGCCATAAATCCAAATATATGTGGATATAAGTCTTTAATTTTATTGTTCCATCATCCTCTGTGTTTGCTAGCTGTGGTTTGGCCTCCTCCCCGGGCTTTGGCTTCCTATAAGTAGCTGGAGCAGGTCGGATTAATGATGAATCACCTTCTTACTAGTAATCAATCAGGTGGGATTTCTTCAGCCTCGGTGGGATTTCTCGACTCTTAAAGCATCCAGGCCAGCTTCAGCCTACAGGACCACAGCTGTCTCTGCTGCCCTGCTGATAGCCTTTCTTAAAGGGAAATATATCCAATGTATGGAGCTATAGAGTAGGTTTTGTTTGGTTTCGTAAACTTTGATGTTCTTAAAATGTATGTTTATTTATGGGTGGGTAATATATTTAGAATTTAAGAAATTAAGAACATTTTTCAATTTATGTATATAAATTTGTACTGGCCACAGGTGGATATGATGCCTTCAGCTGCACCACTTGTACCTCAGAGTCAGGCATTCATTATTATGACATGACATTATTACGACACACATGGAAACATATAAGAAGGGGCTTTTTTTAACCCAAATAACTAAATCTTTATCTAATTTATACAGTGGCATGCAAAAGTTTGGGAACCCCTTGCAGAATCTGGGAAAATGTGAATAATTTTAACAAAATAAGAGAGATCATAAAAAATCCATGTTATTTTTTTATTTAGTACTTTTGAAATTATACTTAAGTTGTCTTCCGGGAGTACTTCTGGCAGTACTAAATGGAAAAAAAAATATATATATATATATATTTTAACAAATAAAAAATAAATAAATAAATAATCAACATCTTCATCCTGTTCAAAAGTTTTCACTCCCCGGCTCTTAATGCATTGTGTCTCCTTCTGGGGCATCAGTGAATGTTAATAGTTGTGTTTGAGTTTTGGATCTCAAAATTATAATGGATCTCAAAATCCAGTCACTGCTGGAAAGGGTTCAAATATGCAAAAGATGCTAGAAAACTTAAGAATCTGCAGGACAGAACAGTGCTCAGTTTAATTTTTCAGAACAAACAAGGGACTCGTGAACAACTGTCACAAAAAAAACAAAAAAAAAAAAAATAGATCATCCAGGTAACCACACACATTATTATTAAGAACCAAAAGTTCCCAAACATTTGAAGGGGGTTATTTTAATAATTTCAGAGTTTTTTTTTGTTTTTTGTTTTTTTTTCTTGTGGACTAGCCAGCATGGTGGTTCCTAAAGAACACAATTTCCCCCTCAGGCTGTTTTCCTGGTTGCATTCGCACCAGCAAAAAAAAACTCTGAAGTGGCCGACAGCAACATCTTTATTTGCGGCATTTACAAACGTCAACAACTGGTGAGTGCTGAATGGAGGACGGCATGATCAAAGCTGTTTTTGTTGTGTGTCGTGGGTTTCGTGATAACAGAGATGGGATGCAAACGCACAGTTTACGCGATTGAAAGAGCATGAAAATCGGACTAAATTTCCCGTGACAACTTGTAGTGTTACATATCATCGAGGCTGAAAAAAAACCACAATGCTGCAGACAACAGGTAGGTAAACGAGTAGGTTAACGCTGTTTTCCATGTTCATGGAGTAAATATTTTTACATGGCTTTTTAAAACTGACAGGTAGACAAATTTTTGTATGCATTTGGCCTGATAGCTCCTGTAGAACTGTTTTAGACCCTACTCTGAAGTAGGAGCTAATTTAGTTCCCTCAAAAGGAGCTCCTAGAACCAAATACGTTCCTAGTTCCTGTGGTGCGAATAAGCCAAAAAGCGGGTACTTCCATCAATAGTTCTAGAAGTTACCTTATAGTTAGTAAAATGTCTAAAGTGGATTATCAAAATAAAGTGTTACAATACTGTATAGAAAACGATTGCTCTTTTGGGCACATAAGAGAATACAATGCCAGAAACAATGATGATTTTAAAAGCTCTGCTTGAGGTTTTTCACTCTGCATTGTCGCTCTGCACTCTCAGGCTTAATGGAAACAGGTCCGTGTTGAGCCACAGACCTTTTGCCTCATGCTAGTTCAGGATCACACATTATATGTATCTCTCACAGCGGAATCCAGCTGAATATAGTGTGTGAAATGGTCGGAGCAAAATCCTCAGTTTTTGTGCTGAATATTGTTCCTTCTGTTCAAAGTTAGATCACACTGAGCTGCAGCATGGGGAAGCCTACTTGTTTAACCCGAGAATAACTGTTTCACTATGAGAGCACACATTCCCCCCCACATGCTACCGCTGGCCTTAGAGTATCAGTCACGCCTGGAGGACTCCTGCCAAGCACTCTGCAGAGTGTGCAAACCACACACATCCACGCAGACAGAAGCACTGAAACAAAGCAACTCATGCTGGGTAGTGTTATGTACTTCTCTACAAATATAAACCCATACTGAGTCATAGGGACTCCAACGCCTACTGCAAACCAATATTAGACAATCAATAAAATCTGAGCGAACATTTTTCCCAACCTGGTTTCTGTTAGTTACTGTATATAGTCCAATGAAATCAAATTTTTTTAGATATTCAAGGCAAATTAACAGCGGACCTATGGACACAGTTCTACTTTTTACCCACAACACACCTAACTTACAATACAACAAAACTATAACATAAGGTCATTGGAAAAACATGCCTCTACCACCTACATTTTTTGCAAAATTCTAAAACATACCTACAAATAAAAATTAACTCTAGTTTCCAATGCAAATTAAAACAGGCATGAGGACAACAACTTTTGTTATTCCTATCCATATACATTGTAATTACAGAGGCAAATTATTGATTAATAAAGACTTGTTTTTATGTGGTTCCTTGCAGAGTTCTATGCTATGACCTCAAAACACATTCACCATAGTGCATGGTTTGTAAAGTAATACATTTTGATACTTGCATCACATTAACAACTCCTAAAGTATTGATTTTTTTGACATGTACACTTGCTCTGTAGCTCACCTGGTAGGACCTAATAGGACCTCACTTTTGATGTGAAACGCATGGATACAAGTGGATGGAAGAGATTCAACAAATGTTTTTATCCATTCATTTCCATTCAAGGAGAAGTTCACTTTCAGAAAAAATGTACAGATAATTTACTTAAACATTTCAGGATTTTTCTCCATATAGTGCACTTTGATGGTGCCTGTGAGTTTGAACTCCAAAATGCAGTTTAAATACAGCTTTAAAGAGATCTAAACAATCCCAGCTGAGGAAAAAGGGTCTTATCTAGTGAAACAATTGGTTATTTTTAAAATGTTAAAAAATTTTTTTTATGTTTTTTTATGTTAAAAAAAAAAAACAAAAAAAAACAAAAGTGCAATTTATATACTTTTTAACCTCAAATGCTCGTCTTGTCTAGCTCTGCGTGAACTCTGTGCATTCCGGTTCAATACAGTTAGGGTACGTTGAAAAATGCCTATATCATTTTCTTCTCCAACTTCAAAATCGTTCTACATCACTTCAGAAGTACTGACCCATTGTTTACAAAGTGAACGCACAAGGAGGGTCAAATACCCTTTACAAAAAAGGTAAAACAGTGATGTAGGATGATTTTGAAGTTGGAGGAGAAAATAAGATTGGAATTTTTTGACATACCATAACTGTCGTAACCCGGAATGCACATGAGTTCACGCAGAGCTAGACAAGATGAGCATTTGAGGTTAAAAAGTATATAAATTGTACTTTTATATATATATATATATATATATATATATATATATATATATATAATAACTGATCGTTTTGCTAGAAAAGATTGTTCTTCCTCGGCTGGGAATTTCTGAAGCAATAATTTTCACCACATGAATGTTTTTCCAATGAGTCTGGGTTTCAAAACAAACCACTTCTACTTTGTCCTAATACCTCTGCTGTGGTCCACTTGTAATGCAAAGCTTCCATTTAATGTTGTGGGTTAAACCAGTGGTTTTGTGCACTAATTCTGTTGTGTTAAGGATGAATTCCTTTGTGTTGTGGGCTAAATCCCATATGTTGCTAGTTAATCCCTTTGTATTTGTTGTCTTAATAGCATTGTGTTGCACCCCCACAAGTCTTACTGAAAGAAAGAACATAAAATTGGCATCATATTTCAGCTAAAAAGTCTGAGCATGCTCTATCACACCTTCTGTCTCTCTATCTTTTTTGAATAAGTATATGAATACATTTACACATATCTAAGCCCAAGCTTTGGTCTGTGATCCAGCTCATGCTGTGAGTTTTGGCCTGAACTTATCCTTTAAGCAAACCAGTCTCCATTGGTGGGCTGAGGCTCAGGAGGGTGCTGAAGTTGCAAGGAGAGATTAACATGGTGGGCGAGGGCAATGACCTTCGTGTCTGAGTGAGATCTTCCTTGCCACTGATGCCAATTACACCTTCATGCCATCAGCTTCACACAGACACCTTCTGAACTGCACCTCTGTCCTGTAATGCCATAGGACTCTACCACCATCTCAGACACCCCGGAGAGGAGAAGGACTTCCGAGCAATTACCACGGAGTCACTCCTTGTCTCAAAGGGTAATCTTCTATTTACATATCACTCTGAAGTCCTGCACCACCCCATTTGTGCTCATGCTGCCTCAGATCTTGAGTTAAATGTTCTCTTTGAAATCTTGTGGTGGAGGCTATTAAATAAGACCATTGGCACTATTAATTTGTTGGTAACTGTCACGCCCATGCCCAGAAAACTCAAAGTGGCTTTATTTTCCATTCCCGGAAACACTTCTCTACTGCAGGTTAAGTTGTGAAAAATGGTTATTTTTATCGGAATGTGACAGCTTAAAAACACACTATTACATTGACAGTGACATCTCTGTGAGCTCCGGTTGCGGCGTACAAGCTTGTGTGTACTCTGTAGACGGAGAGTAGTAAATGTAATCCTTTCCCTTTGTTAATGTAATAGATCCACCGACTGAAGCGTTATGTTTCCTCCCTTTCTGGTGTCTTACTGGAACAGTGAGGGGGAGGAGGCAGAGCGGGATCAGATGAAAACCTTTAACACAGAGAGTGGAAAGTGAATTGCTCTTTTTTTTTTTTTGCATGGACTACAGTTGTGACGATCAAAGAATTGGTAGTCAGATCCAATTTAAATGATTCAGTTTTATATATATATATATATATATATATATTTAATTTTTTATTTTTTTAATAAATAAATAACTCTTTAAAGGAAAAATTCACCCAAAAATTACAATTTACTCACCCAAGATGCAGAGTTTGTCTGAACAGATTTAGAGAAAAATAGCATTACATACTTTTAACCCAAATATTGCCTTTATTTAAATAATTAAGTAACCTTGACTAAACACTACCTAAATTTTATACGTTTTGGGCCCATAAATTAAAAACCTAAGTTTGTGTGACTTGTGACTTGTCCCCTATTATGAATTATGAAAGGTTTATATTTTGGTTTTGGGAGGTCAAAAAAATACTTTCATTGTCTTATAATATGCATTTATTTTTACCTTTTCTGCTCAACGACTTCCAAACAATTCACTCAAAGAATCATTTGTCCAAACCACTCCTTTGAATGACACTAATCTGCAGTGATTGGTCCGATGACCCAGTCTGTTGTGATTGGTCTACTGCGTGCAGTGGAACGCCCTTCACCATTATTCTAACCCACAGCTCGGTGGTAAACACCAAAACAGCCATGGTATATGCATTAGCCCAACACAGAAATGTATTGATAAAGCACTGCAGTTTGTACACCAACGTATTGCTCTATTCTTTATCAGAACTCCAAGTAATAACAAAGAAAAACATTCACTATTCAGTGACACATTTCTAGAGAACTGCAAGAGAACGGATAATGCTGTTAGCCGGTTAGCCAGAGACCTACAAGTTGTGCGGAGCAACCACAACACACACAACTAAATAACGTATTTTGCATACTACAGAGTACATGAGAGCAACAATTTTTAATGAATTACTCCACTTTCAGAATAAACATTTCCTGATAATTATCAGGAAATTTTTCTTTCTTTCTTCAGTAGCAAAACATTTAAAACATTTGAGGATTAAATGTTAAAACATTCCAGGATTTTCTCCATATAGTGGACTTCAGGGGTGCTCAACAGATTAAAGGCTAAAAATGCAGTTTCACTGCAGCTTCAAAGGGCTCTAAACGATCCCATCCGAGGAATAAGGGTCTTATCTAGCAAAACTATTGGTCATTTTCTTAAAAAAATAATAATGTTTATACACTTTTTAATCACAAATGCTTATTTTGTCTTGACATGGAAAACACTGCAATGTTTTCCATGTCTCCGTAATCAAACAAACCTGATTCAGATTATCATAGCCTAACAGTTCAAGACAGTTAGGTTATGTCGAAAAACTCCCATCTTATTTTCACCTCCAACTTCAAAATCGTCCTACATCGCTCTTTTACCGTTTTTTTAGTAAAGGGTGTTTGAACCTCCTTGCACGTTTACATTCTAAACACTGGGTCGGTACTTCTGCAGCACTGTTAGATAATTTTAAAGTTGGAGGAGAAAATGAGTTGGGAGTTTTTCGACATACCCTAACTGTCTCCTAACAGATTTACCCTCACAGTGCAGAGCACAGCATCTTCTCCACTCCAAGGGAAGGGGGTTCAAGTTTTTCTGCATCTGTGTGCACAACAAGTGGGCAGGCAATATGCTGATGTTTCATGTTTAAGTCAACTTGAAGCAGCTTGAGATTCGTTTTAAAAATGACAAATTTTTAATGACTCTGAATCGACTCTTTCTTTTGAAGGACAATGGGCCCCATTCATGAAACATGAGCAGAACAAATTTTTGTGTAAATCGTTCGTAAAGCCGTTTTGACGGAAACTTTCAAGTTCATGAAAATGTTTGTATTTTCAAAATGTTAGTTGGTACGAAAGAAATGTCCATCTGCTCCCTACCACGTGTAAATGGTGCGTAGAATGTTCTGTGTTCTTTTTGGCAAACTGATGACACTGAATTTTGATGCTTTGGCATAATGATTACAAGTTTATTTGCCCTTACCCTCTTTTCGAAAACGTTTTCAAGCGCCACCAGCTGGTCATTTTAAGAAGAGCACCTGACACATTTTCAGCTGGCTAAATAAACTATGGTGGACACAAGTTATTGAATATTTATTGTTAGGCATATGGCCTATTAGTCTTTTTTTGCATTTATGCTGGAGCCAAACCTGAGAAAGTAGACCAGAATATTGCACTGCGTTTCTGGACATGCAATTTGCGTAGCTGTAATTAAAAGGCAGGGATTATGCTAATTGTGAATGAGCGTGCACGAGCATCCCATTTATGAATGATTGGAATTCATTAACATACACGTTTAACTATAAAATTGGACGTTTACAAAGTGTTTGTGAATCCGGAGGAGAATTTTCGGGAAGGTCTGTTTTACGCGCAGATTTTTACTATATATTTACGCAAGTTTCATGAATGAGGCCCAATAACTTTATACACAGAGCACTTTCAGATTAAAACTTTGCAAGATGTTTTCATTCACTTAGAGCTGTGTTACACACTGCATGAAAGGTATTTTTCAAAAATCCATAACAGGGGCACTTTAATGTGATTCTTTAAATCTGAAGAAACAAACTCATCTACATCTTGGATGGCCTGAAGATGAATACATATTAATTTTGGGGTAAACTATTTCTTTGAGACCTTTTAAGAATTTTTTGTTTTGTTTTGTTTTGTTTCATACTCAGACATTGTTTACAATTGGTTTTTAAAACGTTAATTTCTCTCATTTTAATTTTTAAAGATTCAGCAGTTCCTTAACTAGCTGGTATCACGGTTCTTCATGTACTTTACTTACCCATATGATCATCTCTGAGTTTTAGAATAATTCCACTAATACTAGACAGTTTTAAAGTGTGTTCTAGGCAATATGTAACTCCCTTTATCTGTCTAACAAAAAAGAAGCAACTTGGGCATCTAAGATTTATGTATAGGGACACAAACGCAATTTACTTCTTACTGCGCACAACTTTTTAAATTAGTACCAAACTTCTGAAAGCAACTTTTAATCTGATCGGTCTGGGCACTTTCCAGCTAAAGAGCTTTTTACTAAGATCGTCCGTATAGAATAAAAAATAATAATAACAGCATTACAAATAAATTGCTAGTAAATAAGGCCTCTTTCAGAGAACAGGGCAATTTGGACCACAGAATGCCTCGCTCACCCTCCACCGCAACATGATGTCTGTCCTGCCTCTTCACGGGGATTTCAGTTTAATTGCTTAATTATAAATAAATGCTTAATTATAAAAAAACTCCCCTCTGGTGCATCACAGAGTTATCACAGTGTGCAAATCAACCCTGCCACTCATGATATTTCGAAATCTGACTCGAAATCTCCTCAAAAACACATTAGCGTGGGCACTCGCTCGCTCACTCTCGTTGTCTGTCTGTCTCTCTGGCTTCCTCCTGGAATGCCCTTTAATTACAGGTTTACATCAGTCCACAAGGTCTATGGGAGCTGAACAGCTGCTCTGCTCAATGGTCCATTTCAAAGCGACGTAGCCTCCTGAAGTACCTGCGTGTGTCAGGCAGATGTTCATTAGCTAGCCAGCCTTTCATCTCGGCGCTGATAACAATGGGCTGGCACAGTTTCTTGTCCTTTCATGGTGGTGTCTACTCCATCCTCTACAGCCTCTCCTCCCCTCCTTCCCTTCTCCATCTCTCTGTGCCAGAACAGCCCGAACAGTCAAAGTGTCAAAAACTTTCTGAAGTCAGACAGAGGGGCCATTTGACTGTAATAAAGGGCTGGATTGTTCTCACAGAGCGATGAGAGGAAGAGTACAAGGTCATACAATACACTAGAAGATCCAGCATGGCTTTAAGGCGATTTTTAGTGCATGTGTGTGTTATATTGCATGAGACAAAAATTATGTTGATTATATTTTTTCAGTGCCCATTTAAAGGCAGCATATACTTGGTGGAAACACATCACTGTGTTGAGCCATTCACACAGAATAAGTTCACAATAGGTTTGCTCACTGGGATCCACTCCTAGCCTGAAACCAATTTTCAAAGAAAGCCCAATGGACTTTAACAAATGGGGCGCACTTTCAAATATCCATGCGGGTCAAAACATTCACATCTTCACTGGAGTGGCCCTTCTGGAAGAGACACGAGAGAGTCAGGATAACTTTTTCATATATGGCCTGGCTTAAAATAAAAGGAACAAGGGGCCACTGTGAAAAGCTCTAAAAACATATTGATGTGCTCTTTAACACTGCAGGAAGTATTATCCAGCATCATGTTATATAAAGTGCTCATAATATAATTAAGTTCTATAAGAGGGCATTTGAGAGAGAAAGAACAATAACAGTATGTTCTCTTTTTTTGTGAAGAACTACAGCTTAAAATGTAACCAAATAAAGCATTAAATAAATATTAGACTGATTCAATGTCATGAAAACTGTGGCTTTTTTCTCAGGAATCCAAAATGAACTTACTAACTGCTGCTTTAGATGAATGAGCAATAATGTAGCTCTTTCGCACCGACATCTTTAAAGCTTTGGGAGGATCTGTAGCAAGAAACATTTTCTCACATTGTGGTCATTTATATTGGCATATATTTTATCTTATTCTGTTCTAATGTTGACATAATTTAAACTGCATTGTGTAAATAATATCACAGCTAAAACAATAATTCAAAGCAGAGGAGATGTGGAATAAATAAAAGTAATTAGAAGATTGCTATGGAAACAAGCAATGACCATTTGATGTAAATTACAATGCAGTTTGCAAGTTGATGCCCTGAGGTAGACTGCATGACAGGAACAGAAACGTGCACAAAGGTGTGTATTTGTAATATCATAAAATGCAGATTGCAAAACCCCTGCAGAGCACATTTTTTACATTCTGAACTTTGGCTAAATGCAGTTGCAAAGGGGAGAGGATGATTTAATATCTTTTTCACTGTGTTGAAGCATGTCACCAAATCATGTTTATTCCTGCCTACGTGAAGATGAACATCACAATATTGTACTAATCAGTGAACGAACATCAGGGCTGTCACACACATTCAGAATGACTCTAACAAGTCACATATTACTTCATGCCCGGTTATTACAACACAACAATATTTACAATTCAATGCAGGAATCAAAAACTAACACCTATAGTTATAACTCAAGCAAGATATGCGTTATTTTGCTGATTTCTACATAATATAGTGCGCTACATTCCTAAAAGTAGTGAACACTAGCAACAGTATTGCAACAAAAGTGAAATAGCCTACCTGAACATGAATTCTTATTCTGAAAGCATTTAAACAACGAGTTTTGTCTTTTACAATAATAAGGTCTCCACAAATCTTGATATGAAAATTATATATTCTCTGATCATCCCTAATCTGCTAGTGCTTTGAATCCATCTAGGCCTACACCTTATGGTGCCACAGACTGCAGGTTAAATCTGTTTTTCGAGGAGCCTTCAAAAAGATGCATAAAAATGTCAATATATAATACTGCTCCAAACAACATTTTATATCATACAGTATTAATGATTACAGGCCCTGCTGGAGGGGAAATGTATTTTTTTTTTATTAACTACAGCTCTAAAAAATAAATAAATAAAATAAATAAAATAAACCTGCCTCCACTTACATATGCAAATGAGTAGGGATGTGCCCCAAATCCGAATACGGTTTTCGGAAAGGGATTGACGTATACTATGAAACCCCTAAAGGGAATAAATGTGAGATGAGAGGGAAAAAAAAATATAATTTAATACTTTCCCTCACATTTATATCATTGGGTAATGTATACTTGTATATAAATTGCGGGCATCTGGGAGTCGCTACTCACATTCAAAGCACTGAAATCGCTTTTGAATGCGCGCTCGCTTTTTACTTTCACTTTCTAGATTTGCGATCAAACATACTCTGTGTACACTACAGAGCTGCAGTACTTACCACATATTTTACAAGATTAGATATTTGTCAGTGGTGCTCAGGATCTGGCGCAAATAATCGCCATCATCCTATCAGTCATCTCTCCGTACTCTGTTTATGTGGTAAGTGAAATTGTATGTACTGTAATGTAACAGGCTACCGCTAACAAGCGGCTAACCATGTCCCTTTATTAGCTCCATAGAACACTTGTTTTTCTGTGCCTTTCTGAATACGGATTCACTATTCAAGCACATCCCTACAAATGAGTCAGAGAGCTCAACTTATCACAATGAATAGCACAGTAAATCACTCTTATAATAAACAACTTAATTAATGAACACTACATTTCCACATGTTAGACAGAGCCAAATGCCATTGCTTAGTTATATAACATTAATAATATCATTAATAAAATTATTTTTAGTTTTTAAAGAAACTAAACCCCCACCACCTTCTAAACTGGAAACCTGAACTTAATTCTTAACTTGAATGTGCATCAAGTCACTGTATCTTGTTCATGTCCTTGTAAGTTAGGGAAGCACATGTTTTGCTTTCGGTGTTACTGCAGACGTAGTGTTTTGTGGATGGCCCATCGCTGGCAGGGACACGGAGGGTGTCAGTGCAGGGTGATATGTGGTTCTGATGTGCCACTAGCACAGCCAAGAATGTCACAGTAAGAAACTCAAAGCTCCATCACAACTCTTTCTCTCAGTCTAGGGCTGGAGACCCATGGCTACAAATGACTTGTTTATTTCAATCTGCCCAGCATGACCATGAGCCTTTTAAGCAGAATATGATTAAACTGCAGTATGCAAGAGAGGAGTTTATCAACCAAGCTTTCAAACATATGTCACAGTCCGTGTACTGAACAATGATTTCTCCACATTTAGAGCATCTATGCGCGACACTTGAGATGCACTGTACAATAAATATAGTCCAACAGTTGGCAGCAGTCAGTGTTTTGATCCTGCATGTTTTGTAGAATTTAGTTGTTTGGCCAAAAGTCAAGCCTATGATTCTGCTTCAAATGAAGACGCATTAAACAGAGGCATCCCATTTATATATGAATTTGGATTGCGTCCAAACTGCAGGCCCTTCCCGTAGCTTGATGCACCATTTTCCTTTAAGAGAAATGTGTTTTCACAGTTCACCAGGGAGAGTATTGAGCTGTTTACCCAGAGCAATATGATGCCATCATTAGTCGCCATGATCCATTTTGGCAAGTATTCTAATTGATTTTTCAATGCATCACTGAAATCATTGGGGGCCTCAGAACCCAGCAACTTTTCTCCTTGCAAAGACGACTTAACACCTCACAAGCATTCGTATAACCTTAATATACATAGCAGATGCTTAACAAATTGGAGGGAATGGCTTTCCCTCTGACAAATAAAGACATGACATATTTGTTTTGTGCTGTTCTTGCCATCTTGTGGTTGTATTTGTGTTACGATTTGGCAATGGGGACTGATGAATATTTGTATGCATTTGACGTAAAATGCAGTTCTTTCACACATACATTTACTTGGCAGCATCTACAACAAATCATTCACATTTTAATAACTTTAAAGACGTACAAATGTTTAAGAAAGTAATTGTTTGATTCTGTTGTTTTCATGAGAAAAAATATGTAATTGCAGTATACGTTTAATATAAGTTTACCCATGTACCTAATTTTATTTGAATTCTGTTAACATTTAATTCATTTAATTAAATAAAGATTAGGGTTAATTAAGGATAATTGTGCCATTTTTTTTCATAGTCATCTAAATGGCAAAAGTTTCCCAATTTAGCTGAATTCACTCTACATTTTAAAATCCCAAAATAAATAAAACCTCTGTAATAGTTTAACCATTACCTAAGTAAGTTTTTATGTAATTACTCATGCAATTATTAGATTATAAGATTATGTACATAACTGTATAATATGACTAAAAATATTATTATTTTTTACTGCCCATTTTCTACATAGTGAATTTGTATAATTTTTAATTTTAATTTTTTATTTTTTTATTGTTAAAAAGTTATGTTTAGGATCTCTGAAATGGTCAAAATATATAAATATGGTATAAAGGATTCATAAATATTTTAGTTTTCTACCTGTAAATATGTAATACAGTTTACGTTTAAGATGTTATGTTTCAGCATCTACCCAAAATTCTAATATCATTAATACAATTATTTTTAACCTATAATTAACCTATAATTATTAATAATATTTTTTTGTATTATTATTATTATTATTATTATTATTATTATTACAAAGAAGAAGAACACAAAAAAGAAGATAAAAAATAAGGAAATACAAGAAAAGAAATAAGAAGGTATTTTATTTCTTTATTTTTAAATGTGTGTTGCTACTGGGGCAATAAGATTGCTCCAGAATTTGAGCACTAGCACATGTATCCTCAAGGCACATGAAGTCAAACAAATCGTCTTTTTCCCCCCCGCTCATCCAGCCTCAAGGCATTACCAAGGACAAGAGAAGTGTGTGAGGTCACATGCTATCTGCAACACCCAGGAGCTTTATATCTGTGGAGACTGCAGTCCAGAGGCCACCCATCCATGCTGAACCCTTACTACAACAATGGGTAATTATTTAGTTTGAAAGCATTATTATTATTATTATTAAATTGTTATCACTGTAAAACATAAACACTTTCAACATACACATATGCAGCTGTTCATAATGATGCCTCAAATAATAAAACAATGGGTCATTTTCCCCACATAATTTAAGTTGCAATATTAATAATTAGAATGAGGTCTACTTTGTTCAGTTACTGAATCCTCCTTCATCAGGACAGCTGTTTCCCTCTGCATTTGTCACGTGAGCTCTTGCCATCGGCCTCAATCTGCTCTAATTAATTTTGTCCATATCAGAAACTTGCTAAACTTAATATCTGCCAACCATCTGGTCATGTGACTTGTCATAATTACTAGAACATTTACTCAGCAGACAAGAACATTAATATAGATTGTGCATTTTTAATTACACATTTCTGGACTTAAAATATGGTGAGAATGGCGTCTATCCTCATCATTGCATTTCCATAATAAACACGTGAAGCCTTTGCCTTATGCTTTTTGTAGCACATTTTTGACAAGCACCTGAAATAGCTATATCACTGAACGCCAGTCCATGGGAAGAGCTTCGAGGAAATTGCATTTGATAGATGCCTTCAATGGGACTTGGAATGACAGCTATGCATCTGCTTGTAGGTACACACAAAACAAAAAGCTTTGGATATTCCCTTGGCTGCTACCTCATATGAAATTGAAAATTTCTCTTCAAACAGTGTCACACCCTGCATACTCACAAGGGCTCATGTTACAAGAGTTGATCTTAAGTTTACATGTGGATGGAAAATGAAAATCTGAGGCTGCAAGCCATTGCTTAATGAGATCCATACCTTGTTATGACAGATTCACTATGTTTATTATCATATGCTATTTACACCAGAGAGACTGTATGACCCAAAGGTTGGGAGATTTATTTTCTGATTTGCTTTCCCCATTTCAGTCAATGTTGCTATGAAATTCAACTCCAGACATAAGCATCTGCCACAGTGTCACTCCTGAACTGAAACTATGCACCAATTAACATACTACGAAAGCACATACATCTGCTCGTCTAGCTGATATCAGAAGGCCAATGACAAATGTCAATATGTAGCTGCAAGAGCAACATAAATATTTAAAGTTTAAATATTCTCCGGGGTCTATGTCAGAACGCCGGCTCCTGTGTCAGCAGCACCACATGCATGCGTCATGGTACTCTAGTGAATTACACTCATTGAAGATTGACATGGAAGAGACAAAGTTGTTAAATAAAGTCATTATTTTTGTTTTCTTTGCGCACAAAAAGTATTCTTGTAGCTTAATAACATTATGGTTGAACCACTGATGTCACATAGACTATTTTAATGATATCCTTATTACCTTTCTTGGCCTTCAACATGATAGTTGCGTTGCTGTCTATGCAGGGTCAGAAGCTCTCAGATTTCATCAAAAAAATCTTAATTTGTGTTCTGAAGATGACAACGGTCTTGCGGGTTTGAAACAACATGAGGTTGAGTAATTAATGACTGAATTTTCACTGTGCCTTTAAATGTATCTTGCCCAATAATTCAAATATCATTGCACATCATAATGTAAAATCACCTACAATACGGTATGAAAGAAAGAAAGAAAGAAAGAAAGAAAGAAAGAAAGAAAGAAAGAAAGAAAGAAAGAAAAAGAAAGAAAAAAAGAAAAAGAAATTAAGAAAAAGAAAAAGATTAGCGGCTAGTCTTTGCCAAATTGAGTAAAATCAGATGACATTGCAGAGCTTCAGTCAATTATAAATAAATCAATGATCCTGAGTCAGGCTCCTGCGACAAGTTTTGGAATAGACAGGCCAAATCTTGTTTGACTAACAGGCAAAGACTCCCAAGACTCTCGCCTATATTTCACTAAGTCTAGCACTTTCTGAGCATTGCGAGGAAGGAATGAAGATGTGCAGAGAACAGCAACAAGCACTATAAGTAAGAATTTTGTATAGTTAAGTTGGACCAACATGCACGTTTCATTATTAAACCCATTATGGCTTGTGATAGATTACTAAATTCAAGAAAAAGAACACGTAACATAAGCTTACATTTATTTGGGTTTTAGTTAAATTACACTTTCAAAAGTGTTTGTGGGCTTCATTTATAAAACCGATCCTTACACACAGCTAATTACTTAAGTGCTATAATTACATGACAAATAAATTTAGGAACACTTTCACCCACAATGAATTCAACTGGTTTAATTGGTCCCACCGCAAGCTCTTTGTAACATCCATGAAATTGCCAAATGGCCGGTCCTTCCAAAGAATGTCTTTTTTCTTTTTATTGCATAATTGCATTACTCCATGTGATACCAATTATCACCGGAATCAAGAGATATCAGATGAGATCTTTCTCCATTGGTGTGGAGAAAAGCTTCCCGTGTCTCCGTAAGCCAAACAAAAAATTAATAGACGTGTTCTTTAAAGTCATCCTCATCATTAAAATTAATTTAAACCCTTGGTTGAGTGGGAACAGCCCAGAGCAACTTACCAGCTGCCTTTAAACGTCCCTGACCATATCTGTGTACCCTAGTGGCTAGTTTGGATATTGATGTGAAACTGCCTGCCAGCTTGCCTCATCTCTGGCCACCTGCCAGCAACAGGAAAGAAATAATTATACTAAAGGCCTAAACCCTCAATGACTAAGATGCTGTCATTCAAACAGAAGCATGAACCTATTTTCAGGTTTGTTTTGCTGAACTTGTATGCATGTATAGATAACAATAAACACTATGACTTGTCATAATCCTCAATCTATTTATGACTTGCACACCAAAATCTGAAATTATACACCTTAGAGTCCAAAATTTAGAATCAAATTATCCTCCGAGGGTGGTTTGAATGGCTGGAAGCATCTGGTTTCCCAAAACAACTGCTACACTGCACACAGGACGTACAACACACAACTATTGTGTCTTTTGTTTTGTCTACAGCAGATTTAGATGTAATAAGTTGGAACAAAGCAAGCACTATAGTCTATTTATTCATCTTATCTTTTCTTCTCTTCTCTCCTTCTTTCTTTCTGTAGGATTCCTGCTGTTTTTTGGGAGCTGTTCTAAATTTTGAAACATCGCCCACAGAGAATTTGGGAGGCTGTAGCGAATCACACTCACAACTGAAGCCTTGCACCATTTTTCAAGTCATCTGAGCCACTTCGCCTGAGTTTGCCTCTTCTCCCAGTCTTTCCTAACCTGCCATACACATACTCAGCCTCCCACAGTGTAATCAAATTCAGAACCCAAAAGGCACAGACCAAGTCAGTACTGGATAATTGCTCAACCACTGCAAACGGCTGCCGTTTGAGACTGTCTTGTTCTTTGAAAATACTGCCAGAAAGGCAGCCTTCTAGAATTCGCTGGTGCTGTCAGTTGATCGAGACGGGCAACGGAGCACGTGTGAGATCAGGAGGTTGTTTCAGTGGACTTATATCTTTGACCTTCTATCATTTCCCAGCACATTTGACCACAACTTGTCCTGCAAAGTGCCCATGTTTGCCATTACCGGGATGCTATTTTAAATGTTATAAAAACCAGTTTGGGGACGAAGGCTGGCGTAGGGTTACAACTAGGAGCTCCGCGATCAATCTCGGGCCATTTTCCCCTCTCGCTCCATCTCTCCCTCTGGTTGTTGAAACACACATAAAAACCGCATATTAGGTAACATAGACCCATTTAGAAAGCAATTTAAAGCACTCCGCAACCGTCGCTGCTGGTGAAGAAGTCTAGCCTCTTAATTATCCTGTATCAGCGTTACAGAAAATGCTTCCAAATATTACTCTTTGTTTTCCTGCTGTCAGCCTCCGGCTTATGTAGCAGGCTTTTAAGTATCTCCTTGTGTTAGACTAAGGTTTCCAACATGGAGAGAAAAGGCGGAAGGTCTCATCCTTTGCCCTATGGCACGAACTGTATTTCACAGGTGTGCGGTTCAGCGTGAAGATAGGCCGGTGCTGAATAAATCTTTCTGAAGAATTTTAGATAAATGTAAAGCACGCGCAGCTCTTCTGTGGATATTAATGCGATTGCGCTTACAAGCACAGCCCGGTGCGCTAACGCACTTATCTATTTCATGCATTCCATGTTGATGGTCTTTATTCCCATTGGCTGATCATTTTCACGTGTCATTCCCCACTCAAAACACTTCCCCAAACATCAAGGAGAAATTCTGAAAACCAGGCAATCTAGCAGCCACCTACCAAGGAGGAACACTTTCAATCTGCTTAACTCCTACCAGTGAATTTAATTTTAATTAAACAGTTAATGAGCCATGGGATTAATGCCAATGGCTTTTTAAAGCAAACATCTATAAATCATTAAGGCCCCATTTGGAAGGGGAAAGGGAAATGTGCCTGTGGCAGACTGGGATCCTCTCCCCTCTCTAGGGCCTGGTGAACCCGAGCCCACGCGTCCACAGTGCCGACATTATATGGGCTGGAGTACTGAGTAGCCCGTGTTTAGCACGCCGTACAGGCATCTCTCTCTCCCTCCATTTCACTCACTCAGCAAGAGCTAAAAAGAGCTGCAGATGGGACTCAACCACAACAAACCTTCCTCCATGACATTGCCTCAGTATACTGAAGGTCAGCAGCGGGGGAACGGCATGACGATGGGGGTCCTACTGGGGCAGTGCTGGCAGGGTTACTATGACCAAATGAGCTTCACATCCACACTGCTGGAGCCCTCTATTACAGGCCTGGACGCCATGAAATGGAAAGAAGGAAAAGTGTCTGAACACTTGGTCAGACCTGCCTCTGAAAATATAGCAGTACATTTGTACAAAAATGTTGCTGTAAACACTCAAACATTTGCTTCATCACTGTGTTTTATTTTTTTCTAACATATTGCATAAATGAAATGATCTTTTTATGAGAAACAGTGCTGCTTTTACTAGAGCTGACATGATGAAGCAATTTGAATCATAAACAGATAAACATCAATATTTTTGTACATTTTAATGAAAATATTTCCACAAAAATCAAGAAATATCAACTTCCCCAAAACACCCACACATCATATTGCCTCTAAAGGAATGCAATCAACATCTTATGTCCAATGGGGCTCTCATTTGTAACAATTAGTGCTCAGTCACATGCATGCTTCATGGCTTAAATCCAATTTAAAGCATCAATGTCTTAATAAGTCAGCTTCTAATCATAACTGCTGGCGCAGCATCCAATCCCGTAATGACCCATAAATTCTGCTCCGTGACTCCATTGATCATCACCCTCAGACGAGATGAGCCAGTTAATGTTATCAAGATGTACTTTCATCTGAAGTATTCATTCAAGATTATGCTGCACATGTATCAGCATCACTGGTTAATCACTATCTTTGTAGCTTTAACTAGCAGAGACATACACAGGCACTCAAAGAAATCGATTTTAGACCTACAGCCCTTCTTACTCATATTTTGAGCTATTATTTAAACAAGGCCATTCTTATTTGTGTAGTCTATCATATATTGTATAATATATGGGCCAGACAAAGCCTGTTGCATAAAGCAAACTCAGACAGCCTAATTCGCATTGCATTATAAGGTAAGACACAGAAAACATGTCAGACAGTGGTCGCTTCAAGGTAAACATCTGCCTATTCTAATCAAGAATTTTGGAGATTACAATAGAAAAAAACAAAAAAACAATGGCTTGTATTACAAGCTAAACCTATAAAAAATGTAGGTAAATATAGATAAGCATGGGACAAGAGGCAAAGAAAATGACAACAAATCAGAAAGAGGAGGACAATCAAGTGTTTATAGAGTCTTAGCAGGAATGAAAATAACAGGGCATTTACCATAGACTTCACCGCAGCTTCTCCAGTACAGAAATTTAGCCTCAAGGTACGTGTTTTTACTTTGGGATCTTAAATTAGGACACTAAGTTTTTAATGCAACTGACTTAAAGTTTTAAACAACTAACTAATCTAAAACAGATTTAGGCAACCTGCCCGATTTCATTTTAGAATTGTGTGTTTATTTATTTATTTTTTTTCAGTGAGCTCCTTTGATTTATTATAACTCAAAGTCTGAGTCTTCATTGGATTTCATGCTGCTAAATTTGGATACCAAGTACCTGACAGCTCACACAAATGCACCACATGCGCACAGAAACAAACATAATACCCTCGCCAGCCCGACTGTGTGATGGAGGCTCCTTATGGCTTCCAAGTGGTTTCATCAGTTATTGTAAATTTTGCATTTTACTCAAAAAAGGGGGGGTTTAGAGTACAAAAAAGAAAATCAATTTAAAACTTTTCAATTTGACAGATTTAATGACTGTGGACCCCCCACCACCCACCTGTGGGTAATATATTTTGTGGTTTTTACACAGAGAGCTATTGTATTATAAAAAGAATTGAATTCCCAGTCTCCAGTGGCCTGTGCTAAATTTACCTTAAACTAAATCACCAAAGCCTACTGGTGCTTGACAGTGAAGGCAGGTGCACAGCCTCCTCTCTGCTGTTGCCAGAGAAGGCAAGCCACCCCTTTCTCTTTTTTTTTTTTTTAAAACGTGTCTTTTATATATGATCAATTTAGTCTTTTTTTCTTTTTCGTTTCTAAAAGTCAAACAACATGTCACTATAGGAACCATTTGGCATATACACAGATGTTACATTCACTTGAATTCATTGCGCAGAATATAGAACCCTCCTCATTTTTCCCCCTGCCAATTCCTTTTGATCTCTTCTCTTTTGTGTTGACAGTCCATGGCAACTTTTGCCAGTTCAAGTGATTTTCAGAGGACAGGCTGATTCTTCCAGCTCGCCGTCATGAAAACGGAGTTGACTTTGACTGAAAACAGCATCAATGGCCCCTGCTTTTTTTCTGACGAAAGTGGTGTCTAGTGAAGTGTTAACAGTCCTGACACTGCTAGTTTTATGTGTGTCTTGGCATGTCTTCCTGTGAGTCAAACCCCTGACGCATATTTTGTGATAAATAAATAAAGCCAGTGGAGAGGAACAAATACATACTCCAAATAGAAGCTGACAGCTCACAAGCTAGTAGATGGAGCCCTCTCTCTTTTCTGCTGACTACTACAGGCAGATGAGAGCAGCGCGCAGAGTCTTGAATGAGTTTCCAGGGCCTTCTGTCCCACTCATAGGACCAAGACAGGCCCCAGGAGACTGCCATGCTACTATTAAGTGGCCTTCGACAAGACAACAAGCCATTCACGTAGAGATGAGCACTCCTTCTGGGGAAGGTGAAGGGTTTAAGAGCAGAGATGGATGTTTTAAATAATAATGACTCACTTTTAGAGGTTTATCGCTCCATTTTTTCCTCTTCTCCCATTCCCTGCGGGAGGGTGCTCATGGTTAAGCATGATGATTGATAATCTAATAATCTAATATCGCCGACGCTCTCATTCACCTTTGCTCTTGTATGCTGTAGGACTAATTGCAAGACTGTCATACAGATCTTGTGCCTAAACTCACCATTTTTACAAACCTGTCAAAAAGTGAGAAGCACTACATTACACGGACGATTAGCTATAATTCCCCCGTTGAAAGAGGAGACCTCAGGCGGACTCCATAATCTACACGCAACCCCCCACACGCTCCCCCATTGCAAAGCACCCAGCTTTGTCATATAGTGACATTACAATACGCCTTTTTGACTTGAACTGGTGTCTTGAGACTGCCTGGTAATGGCCTTGTAAATCACACATCAACTTTTACACTTCCTCATCCGATAAGCAGCCTCCCAGATGATTCTACCGAAGCAATATCCAGCAAAATCAGAAGCTGGAACACTGGTCTTCTAGACGTTCAAGATCCTAATGTGCTTTGTTCGACAACTTCAATGTCTCGAAAGTATACTGAGCAAAGTGCTGTATAAGACCAAAGTCATGGGTTTAGTGCCCCTGGGAATCTACTTCTGATTGCAATTGTCTATATATATATATATATATATATTTTTTTTTTTTTTTTTTTAATGTAATTTGTTTCATTAATGGTGAAGCTGGAATTTTAGCTGTCTTCAGTTCCACGTGATCGCTCAGAAATCTAATCTAATATGCTAAATTTGGTGCTCAAGAAACAATTCTTCTTATCAAAAAAAAAAAAAAAAGATTTAGCTTATTTTTTTAACAGAATAATTACGTAATTTATATATGTATTTACTGTCTTTTTTGATCACTTAAATGTCTTGTTGAATAAAATTAGGCCACGTTCACACAGCAGAAGAATATGGTTGTCAATACCATATTTGAGTCCTTAATACAGTTACGTTCACACACATTTACGGGTGTGACAACCGTATTCTATAATCGAACTTAGACCTGTAAATTTTCAGGACTCACAACCGCATTCTTGAAACAGACGCGCTGTGTGAACGGAACAGGACTGGACAACTTTGTCTGTCATGTCATACAGTGTGAGAGAGCCCATCTGCCGCACAAACGCACGTCTACCGTGTGCTGCATGCTTTAATTGGTGGTTTTGGTAACTTACAGTGACGGAGAAATGAACTGTGTTTCATCTGAAAGTTTATATCCAGTCTCCACCGGAGTTTTGCGTTCTTAGCATGGCTCAAATGCTCCGCTCTCAACTTAAAACTTAAAAGCTGTTGTTGGTTAATGACGATTTGATGGATGAACTCACGGCTAGATTAGACTTATGTCATGTCAGAAACTGGTAATATTGTCAGTTTCACGGACGTCGCCATCTTTGATATTGCTTTGGTCTGTGTTGCTATAGTTACTTATAAGGAATACGGGCTTGACCCCTGTTGCACGTTCATACAGACAGTATTCAAAAATCGACTGTAAGCTGCTGTGTGAACGGGACATTTTGAGACTCACACCTGCAAGTAAATGTGGTTGTCAATCCCAAAAACTGACAGTGTGAACGAGGCCTTATTAATTTCTTTCAAGAAATCAAAAATACACTGACCCAAAACTAAACAAACAAAGATAGATAGATAGATAGATAGATAGATAGATAGATAGATAGATAGATGTGGTTGTTGTTGCTGCTTGTTTAATATTTTGATAGCTTTCAAAATACTAAAGGATAAAGTTTCATTTAGTCTTTTTCTAATGATTGATTTACCACCCTAGTGACAATAATTTGAGAGAAGTGAATTTAAGCATTTGTCCATGGCTAAATGGTTGATTTAACAGGTTTTGGAAATGTATACTTCATTATTGAACAATGTGCTCAGAAGCACAAAGCAATTTCAGGGTAGAAGATCCTTATTGTCAAAACAAGATTTTATGGTCAAGTTTTATAATCTATTCACGTTTGTCCAAAGCGTTTGAAACAGCAGACAGAAATTGGTTTAGACACATCAGAATGCCTTAAAAGTTCTACAGAACAAAGTCCTCTGTATTTTGACAGCAGCTGGGGGATTTGAAACCGCTATTGAAACAGTCCAGCTCTTCTAAAATATCCTCCATGACATTTATGCCTTTTATTAGGATGACAAGATCACGGCAGTTGCGGAATAGAAGGACAACCTGAACCATTGTGCATCCGTGTTCTTACAAGCCCTGTTAGGGGCCTTGAGATTCTGAACACTTGCCGTCTGTCACAGTGGTGGATGTTAGTAGTAATTACGCTGAGTACGTCTTTCTAAGGTCCGCGTGTGCTCTGACTGTTCCAGTCCTCGTCCGGACGACATTGAATGAATGTGTCCTCATCTGTGATGTTGACACGATTAACTTTCACCCACTGCATGTACTGTGTCACAACAGTCTTTAATCATCCCTCTGTCCCCATGCCCTCAACCACACCTCTTCTCCTCCCCTCTAGCACATCAGCTCTACACAGGGCATGCCCTTAAATATTACCTACCTTTAGATCAGGATGGCAGAGAAACTGCCAATTACCCATATTCATGCTCCCAACAACACAATTGCCCATTATTTATGTGCTGCTCTTCCCATTGCTACAGCAAGACAGCTTCTACAGGGAAGAACAAATCTAAAGTGAAAGCTTAAAGCACTTGAAATGGTTCTCCCTCTCACCCAATTTTACCCTTAGTCTTTCTCTCCCTCTCTTTTCACACCCTCCTCCCCTTTTCCTATGCTCATTTTTCCAAAGGTGTGCTGTGGACCGCTTCTCTACTAGCCCGCTTATTGTGCTAAAGTAATTACTCCAGAGAAGAAGCTCATGAAGTGGAGAATTTCAAATGATTTCTCCATATTCATGGAGAGTGAAGCATGGAATATAGAAAATGATAAATTAGAAATGTATTTACAGAGAACCTGATGAGGAAGGTTAAAACGATTAGGCCCGATGGCTTTGCCAAGGAGTCTAAGGCAGACTCCGCATGAGCTCTCTCCCTCTGATTGCTGCCCCCTGCTGAAAACGGTAATAACGCGGTTCTCTCCTCACAGTACTGAGCGTCAGCGGGATATTTACTCCATGCAGGCTTCTCAGGTTATTGAGAGGATATTTTGGCACAGCGATGTCCTATCTCGCTTTTGGAAAAGGTCTCTCTAATGGATGGTTGGATGATTGCTTTCCTCCAATTAACCCACTTTTTATACATCATTTTCATCCGTAAAGTGCTGTGAGTTTTATTACAAATAGTTGATTTTCCAAACCTGTGAATAAATTAAATGTAATCTAAATCCAATTTATTGTGTTTGTCTATTGTCTTAAAAAGCCTAGAGGCTATTGCACTAATGTTAATTGAAATTACTCTTTCTTTTTTATTTGAATTTCAGCAAGCAATATTAAGAAAGCATTAAACGTGCATGCATGCATATCTCTTTATCCCATCCCCCACCTTAATTTCAAACTCATTTATATCTCCCCCGCACATGCAAACACTTTTCAATTTTCCTCAAAAAAAAGAAAGAAATGAAATAGCCAAGGAGTTTGATTCATGTGGACATAAAATATATTAAATGTGTCAATCAAGGATGAAGGTACATTAAAATTCTATAGCATATTTGGACAAAAGTTTGATTTCCTGCACTTTAATCCACAGCCCAGTGCATGCAAGTTCATCTAATTTTACTCATCAGATCTTGATGTTTTAACACCTATAATCCATATTGGATGTGCATTTAAATTAGGTTTTTAAAGGGGTCATATGATGCGATTTCATGTTTTTCTTTGTCTTTGGAGTGTTACAAGCTGTTCGTGCATATATAAGCTCTGTAAAGTTGCAAAATTAAAGTCTCAACCCCTAAGACATATTCTTTATGAAAATTAAGACTCAGCCACACCTTCCTAAAATGCTCATTCAAACACGCCCCCACGTCTATGTCACAATGTGGGAAGATTTGCATAATACCGCCCAAATGTATACGCAAACAAAGAATGCATAACTTTTACTCTCGCTTATTGTTGCAGCTGCCGCCATGTTGTGGAGATGCTGTGTGCTTCGTTGCAAAAGTACTTTGTTTGGCCTTCCAAATGAGTACACAACTAGAAATCAGTTATTAAGTTGTTATATTTACAATACTGTTCCAGAACAGTACAACACAAATATTTGAGTATGTGCAGCACATTTTACAAAGGACTGTTTCCTGAACCTGGAAGAGTAGCCTACAGCTGTGCAGACTATAAAGTGGGGCGATTCCAACTCTGCAAGGACAGTCTGGCACTTCTGACTCACAGCCTGTAAGTACGTTTTCGTATTTAAAGAATTTAGGTAACCTTTATTTTAAGGTGTCAAATTAAGGAGTACTAATTAAGTACTTAGTAGTAGCCGTTGTACTTACATAAAACAAAATGTACTTACCATGTAACTAAGTTATGGAACAGCCTGTAATTATGTAGATGTAATAGGCAGCTACTGTTACACATATGTAACAGATCAAGTCTGTTACACAGCTACGTGTACACTTAACTACAATCTTGATACACTTTATTTTAAGTATCTTATTCTTGTGTAATAGAATGTAATTGTAATTAGAAAAGTAATACATCTATTTAAGCTGTGTACTGGTGGTTTAAATCAAACTAAGATGCAGCTGGATAAGGTGTATAGTATAGATGCACATGAAGTACACTTAAGTACAATCTTGATACCCTTTATTTTAAGAAGCTTATGTTTGTGTAATATTATGTAATTGTAATGTAATTAGAAAAGTATTACATGTATTTAAGCTGTGTACTGAGTTAAATCAAACTAAGGTGCAGCTGGATGAGGTGTACAGTATAGATACCCATGAAGTACACTTCTTACAATCTTGATACACTTTATTTTAAGTAGCTTATGTCTGTGTACTTACATTTTTAATTATGTTGTATAAAGTGTGCAACACATATGTAACAGTCTTTTGGTTACATACAGGGGTTGGACAATGAAACTGAAACACTGGCCAATATAGTGTTGGAGGTTTCATGGCTATATGTATGCAGCCTGGTGGCCAGTCTTTACTGATCGCACATTCCACCAATAAGAGCAGAGTGTGAAGGTTGACTTTTTGCACCCAATAGCTCAAACATTGTACCCTGAAGGTGGTGCCGTGTATTAGGATGATAATGCACCAATACACACAGCAAGACTGGTGACAAGAGTGATTTGATGAACATGAAAGTAAAGTTAAACATCTCCCATGTCCTGCACAGTCACCAGATCTGAATATTATTGAGCCACTGGGGTGTTTTGGAGGAGCGAGTCAGGAAATGTTTTCATACACCAACATCACATAGTGACCTGGCCACTGTTCTGCGAAAGGAATGGCTCAGAATCCTTCTGGCTACTGTGCAGGACTTGTATTTGTCATTCCCAAGATGAAATAGTGCTGTATTGGCTGCAAAAGGAGGCCAAACGGCATACTAATTGTGGTCTAAACCCAGGTGTTTCAGTTTCACTGTCCAACCCCTGTATATAGCTGTGTAACAGACTCGGTCTGTTACATATGTGTAACAGTGGCTGCCTATTACATCTACATAATTACAAACTGTAACTACAGGCTGTTCCATAACTTACTTAGATGGTAAGTACAACAGCTACTACTAAGTACTTAATTAGGAAATTACTCTGTATTATGACACCTTAAAATAAAGTGTTACCAGAATTTGCTACTGGCTATTCAAATGTGACTTTTAAGCAGTGTAGAGTAGTGCTTGTTTGTCATTTCTACAATCACAAATGCAGACTTGGTGTTATGTTTATGCGGCATTATAACACAAAGCTTAAAAAGACAGTATGAGCCATTATAATCAGTAATTATGCCTTCAATGGATATTCAGTATTGTTTTTGTCTCATTGCGCCGGGACATGGTATCACAATATTGTAAGGGGCAAGACATTTCCGTCACACGCTTTAGGGATCAGCCATTCACAACGCACTGGATAGCTGGTTAATCAAAGCACAACGCACTTTTCAGAACAATGAGATTTGTAAAAATCTTGTCAGAAAGGCAGGGCAGAGAGAAGCAATAATGTACAGTATGTGGAAAATGACGTATTTTTTGAACCTCAAACCACGTAAACACATGGCATTACAGCAATACACAAAATAATGTTCTTTATAGCAACATCATATGGCCCCTTTAAAGATTTATTTGAAAATGTGTGTTTCTTGGTTTATCTGTGCTCTAAACTAATTAATCAGACACTGTATGTCAGTCAGAATGGGCACGGCTACAACCTGTTGTAGAGGTGTAGTGTGTGAAGCTAAAACGTTGTGTGAAAGCATTTTTCAAATTGAAGTTTCATTGACCCGTATAACATTAAAAAGCTTTTAATTTTGAAAACATGAGACTCTATGGGATAGATTACCTAAAAAGGAAAATTCTGTCATCATTTACTCGCCCTCATATCATTCCAATATCTGTTCCACATAATATAGAAACCATACAGGTTTACAGTGACATGAGTAACTGATGACAGAATTTGGTAACGCTTTAGATTACAACCCGCAAAGAACTACGTAAGTAAACTGAATTTACGGTGTATGTTTCTGTAATTATAGTGTACCTATAAAGAACGTACATGTAGGTATAAGGGAACAAAATGTTATATTTGGGTAATAAGGGGATAACAAACCAGATATTCAACCTGCAAAGAACTACATAAGTATACTGAATTTACGGTGTACGTTTCTGTAATTGTAGTGTACCTTTTAAAGAACGTACATGTAGGTATAAGGGACCAATATGTTACGTTTTGGTAATAGAGAGTAACAACCAGATATACAACCTGCAAAGAACTGCGTAAGTAAACTAAAGTTACGGTGAATTTTTCGTATTTATATTGTACCTACGTGTAAGTATAAGGGAACAATAGGTTATGTTTGGGTAATAAGGGGGTAGCAAACAGATATGCAAATAATTTATAATGGATTAATTTAAAAAAACTTAACAGGTACCTGTTCTATTAAATCGTAAGTTTGGTGTATCTATACGTAAGCTTTTTAAAATTACTGGGAAAATATACTCTTGTTCCATGTAGTTACAGGGTAAGTGTGCCATCTGCGGGCTGTAAATTAAAGTGGCGATTGTTCCCCTCTTGTTCAAGGAAGTTACAGGGTACAATACATATAACAACGCGACGTAAAATGTGGTTCTACAAAATGTACATTTATTTACATTTTTACAAACATTAAATGTACAATACTGACATATTTACATCATCTAAACATTTAACGTTTACTTAATATGAAATTATAACATTTAATTCTGTTCTGTGTGATTTCTGTTGCCAGCTCGTTTCCAAGAATAGGTCTACATAATGTTATCATGACTACACGGTAAACCCTTAAAATAAATAATATTTCTGCAATCGTTTAATCATTCATGTAATATTAACTTTGTTTGCCGTGGTGGAACACAAAGGCGTTTTCTCTAACATGCTGTGACTAACAATAGAACCATAAAATACACCAAACACGCATCATAATTACAAATTAAACCATTTTATTTGTGTGCTGTAACCCAGATCTTCAGAATCCATACGATTTGCGAGGACCAGAACCAAATTCAAGGCTTTGTCCGGCGATCTTCATCTCCATCTCTAGCAGCGAGTCCAGCAGCAACAGCCATAAACCCGTGCTAAAGTGCATTTTGCTACAGGAAAATCGGACGTTCATTGGCTCTCGCCTGCATTCGTCACAGATTACGACGTGCCGTGTTTCTGGTGAGATGTGTTGGAATGACGCGCGGGCGCCTTTGAGGAGTGGATCAAGACAATAATCTGGATAATATTTTCAGCGATTAACAATGTAAATTCTGCTCTCATCCTACTGCACCTCAGACCTACTGTATTCCGCCAGAGAGGACTGCGGCTGCAAACGCATCGTTATTTGGATTACTTTTTTGTATGGCTGTTGACATTTTTGCAATAAATAAATGATTGTGATTGCACTTTCCTGTTTTTTATATTTTTATAACTGTTCAGTCATAGTTAACTTTAGGTTTAGAGGTAGAAGTGGGATTAGCGACTATAAAAAATATTTTTAGATATATTTTCAGATTGTGTGTTTATGTATTGAACCTACCCTGTAACTTCCTTGAACAAGAGGGGAACAATCGCCACTTTAATTTACAACCCGCAGAGTATAATTTCCCAGTAATTTTAAAAAGCTTACGTATAGATACACTAAACTTACGATTTAATAGAACAGGTACCTGTTAAGTTTTTTTTTAAATTAATCCATTATAAATTATTTGTATATCTGTTTTCTACCCCGTTATTACCCAAATGTAACATATTGTTCCCTTATACTTACACGTAGGTACAATATAAATACGAAACATACACTGTAACTTCAGTTTACTAGCGCAGTTCTTTGCAGGTTGTATATCTGGTTGTTACCCCCGAATTACCAAAACGTAACATAGCCTATTGTTCTCTTATACCTACACATACGTACTAATAGGTACACTATAATTACAGAAACGTACACCGTAAATTCAGTATACTTATGTAGTTCTTTGCAGGTTAAATATCTGGTTTGTTATCCCCTTATTACCCAAATATAACATATTGGTCCCTTATACCTACATGTACGTTCTTTATAGGTACACTATAATTACAGAAACATACACCGTAAATTCAGTTTACTTACGTAGTTCTTTGCGGGTTGTAATCTAAAGCGTTACCCAGAATTTTCATCTGAGGGTGAACTATCCATTTAATAATCTTACAATATGATATTGATAATCTCTCTGAATGTGCACACTGTGTCAGTACATTAGCCAAAGTGCTCTAAACTTACAGTGCTTCTAACATTTCAGTATCAAGTATCAAACAGAACATGTCCTCACAAAGAACCTTCTGCTAAGAAATATGATCATACATAATAGCACCTAAGAATTCTTATTTGAATCTTGATATTGCCGTTTACCTGAGCCGACATGATTCATTACCCATCATACAGTAGGATTATTAGCTATTAGGATGCTATTAGGATGCTGTTGTAGATTATTTGCTCTCATAAGCAGTGGGTCCATCATAACAAGCACAAAAAACGTCGCTAATTCTAACAATAAAGCAGAATTTAACCATGGATGCAATGTTATTTTCATAAATCAAGGCTTTTATACTCCACTAAAATGTATAAGAGATTTTAGCGTATTTTATAAAGACTTCCACATGAAAAGTGATGATGATCAGTTGCTTATTGAATGCAAATAGAGAAGTGTTTGGACATCATTGGAGATCTTATATATATATATATATATATATATATATATATATATATATATATATATATATATATATATATATAGTAATAATAATAACACATCACAAAGGGGATTAAAAAAAAGAAAAGTCATGTCTGCAACCTTGCTGACTAAAGTGAGGTAAAGACCATGGCATCATCTTCCCTCTCATTAATTTCACATCTATAGTTTGCTTAAAATGCAATTAACAGAATAGTGTAAAGATCAATGTGTCGTTAAATTATGCTGGCTCTCATTGCTGTCCGTGTTGAGGTAAGCTTAATGTCTCGTCAGCTCTTTTGAGCGTTATATCGCATGTATTATTTTAAGCAAGCCATTTATTGCAAGGGCACTCCTTGACCGCGGTTCACTGCGAGTCATTACAAAAGCAAACAAATATGGCTGCAGTCCTCTCCACAAGAATGTCTGTTAAACCCCTTAAAGAACCAAAGCAGAAAAATCTCCAGCTTCAGAATGATAATTTTAAGATGCACAGTAGAGCCGCAACAACTTTCTGACAGTTTCATCATACATTACTCCACCATCTCTTGAAATTGACATTGTTGGCTTTGATCAAAGCCAAAACAGAGCCATGATATTCTGAAAGAAGTGTTTCATATGATTTCTGTGACAGACTGTATATCTTCAAAACACTACCAGTGCTTGAAGGGATACACTCTGTGTGCATGCGATCCGTTATTGAGGGAGATGACAGAAAGTGAGAGATGGAGAGAGAGAGAACAGGATGTGACTATGCTAAAAGCAAGTTGCGAGAAGGAGACCATTTGTAAGTACAGAGGAGAGACAGTGGTCAGTCTGAGCAAAGCACATCTGAAACGAATCCCAGCCCATTTGCATCACCAACAGAATGAGAGTCTATTTCTCATACACACACACACACACACATGATGAATATACAGTATTAGGGTTCGGACATAGAAAATGAATGGCTTACAATACAACGCGACAGAAGCGGTGATGTCTCAACCCACAGTGTGAGAACTCCAGGCCTCTTGTGTTTGCTCGCTCCATTCATCATGATCAGGGCACAGTTTGAGGCACTGACTGGGCGCTGACCTGATTGGTGCTACATCTCCCATGTCACTCTGGAGAATAGACACTTTCTTTGTCACCCGGGCACCAAGAATACCATCAAGCTTGTTAGGAAGAAGATAACTCTCCTTTAGTGAAAGGGGAGCTATCTAGGGAGGACAACTCAAAAGCAGCCTTATTGCAACATTGTTATTCTATTGCTCTTCTTTTTCCCCCCCTTTTTTTTTTGTTTTGTCTACAGAAGGGATTTTGAAGAACTGTGATACAAAACGAACAGCTGCCTGTGAACACAGATGCTGACTTAATGTTTAAATTACTGAAGAACCTTTACAGTCTCCTTGGTCTAAACAGTTCTTTCTGGTCCTCGAATCTGATTGGTTAAGAGGAGTGTGATATTCTAGTGATATCATGATTCCAACCATTTCACCGTTTTTCAAAGCCAGTGTCATGTAGGATTCGGATGCCCGAATCCACTATAATTTTAGAAATAAAATTGTTTTTGTGTTAAGGAATGTAGTTGTAAGAGATTTTTAGGCAAGAATGTACCTGTTTAGGCTTCAAATATGGAGATTTTCTGAGATGTGAGCTCCAGGGCCTAAGCGGCCATTCAGTGCTCATGAACCCGTCCAGATCTTCTGGAATTTGCTGCTGGCTCCGATGTCTTTATAGTGTTAAAACATAAGATATAATTTGTTTTGGGTAAAACTAATGGGCAGTCTTTGGTCTCATTCATTTATTATTTGTTCCAGAGCAAAATTTCATCATGTTAAATCTTATGTAAATTTAATGCTGTATATCAGAGTGCTGCCTTAGTACTTTTGACTGAATCGCCTTGTAACTTTTATGATGGCTGTTGTTGTTTATTAAGTATTATTATTCAATAAATAATTTTATATAAACAATAGCAGTTTTTAATAATTGTATTTAGTGTTTGGAAATGGTGTGTGTGTTCATGATGGTGATTAATTTCATTGTTCTGCCAATAGAGACTGTTTTTATAAGTGAGTAAAGACTTTTATTTTGAAAGAGAGTGAAACAGGGTTGCAAACAAGGAAGTTATTTTTACTTGCGACAATATCTTGTGAGATGCAGCCAAAAGATGCACTGAGCAGCGCTGGCATCAGAAATCACCTTTCCTCAGTGGACATTCAAACTAATCTCTCACTCTCTCTCTTATAATACTCTAGTGAGCTTTTAACACAGTAATACAGTAAGTATTTAATGAAGCGACTCAACGTTCCTTTGTTATTAGTTCTAAAGTGACGTTTTCGATTTAGTAATGGAGGTTTGGGCTCAGCTGTTAAACTGTCAACTTGAGATTTGTAGCAGAAGGAAGTTTCTTATGTATTTACACATTCGTGCTGTCATTTGAACTGTTGTATCAGCGCAATATCATACTAATAGCTGTGTGATATGGCTGTTTATTGGCACGCTGTGATTTTTGTCTTAGAGAGCATGCTTAAAAAAAAAGATTCATTTTGCACTTTTTGAGAACTAAAATTACAATAAAACTGACTAAAATGAACGGAAATGACATGATGAAAAACATAGTACATGTAAATGATATTTCTGCCAAAAGACAGGAATAAACTAAAAACAAAACAATCAACACAGCTTGAAATACAATCTTGGCAGGAGTGAAATAGTTCTTTTGGAAGACATTGTAAGATGAGATCAGTAACCTAAAGGATCATCAAGGGGAAAGCATTGTTGCATATCTTAACATCAGAAATGGCCTATGGGCTCCAGCACCTGTGAAAATGCTGTGTCTGGAGCTCACTTCAAGCACATGCACCTTCTCCCAGATGGGCTCTGTAAGCGAGGCTTTGGATCTGAGGCTGTAGATTTAGACATATAAATGGCGTCGACACCTTATCGTCTGCCTTTGTGCTTTGTGCTTTTCCCCCACTTGTACCTGATGTGAATTTCATATCCTTACTTCAATGAGCTCAGCACCCACTTTGGCCTCCTCCCTCGTCACCCGTAGACAGACACAACTCTGCCTAGGGACGAAGCCGCCGCGACTAGATCTGTCATCCTAGCGGAGGGCGTAGTTAACTTGGCACTAGGAGCCTAGTGGTACAGAAACTCTGCCATTTAAAATAAAAGAAACATGAAATGCCTTTTGATGTCAGAGAGGTTCACCTTGCTCTGAACAACAGCCCACATGGGAGCGACACGCCACGAGACAGTTTGTTTGAGGGTAGCGAGATGCTCAGTTAGAAGGCAGCATTCAAAAAAGCAAAGAGATACAAGGGCGACCACACAAAGACAGATTTAAACACCCAAACATTTATCAAGGTGCATATATAGACGAAAGTAAAAGAACTAAGGCTCTTCCCTAGTTTCAAAACAGAACTTATCTCTGACTTTGGCTTTTCTAATAAAGTTTGCTTTATGGGACAAGACAAGAGTAATCCGAACGGAATGAAGTTGTCTCCCTGAACAGTCTTTCTGTCATTACAGAGCTGGAGGGTTTGCTCCATCTGTCACGTCTGTCATTTCTGTTATTGTGAAGAAATTGATTTTTGTATTGTTTCACTGGAAAATGCCCCCAAATTCAGATCACTTATAGGAAGAAGACACACTAAACATACACTAGCGTACACACTCGCACTGTCGTGCACAAACGCAGACAGCTTAACTGTCTGAAAGAATCTTGCCCAGCAGTTCTGTGAACCCTCGCTGATGTACAAAGAGTTGTCAGAACAGTGAGACATGTTTTCAAAACCAATTGTAGTGATTCTGCTCAGGATTAGAACAGACCTCACTCGCATCCAAACATCTAGGCTGTAGGAGGCAGTAATAAGACCCACCACTGGCATCAATTCAACTAAAGTCAAGGTATGACGGCAACCAGTCTCACAATATCACAACATTAAATTGAGTGCTACACATTTTATTCCTTCCTGGTCATATCAATAGAACTATACTGCCATATGCTTGCTGTAAAAGCCACCAGCCTGTTAACCTATTAACCTCTCTGTTGAAAAACCTTGAAAAACTATATTGAAAAGCAGCTTGATTTGATTGATTCAGTTTCACATCCAGCCAAAAGTTAAGCATCAACCAACAATATCAACGACATGCTTTTAATGATACAGACAAATACTTACTGAATTGCTTTGGCAGCTTAAAGAAGGCTACTGATTTCTGAATGAATAAAAAAAATGATAATAAAGCCATTCCTTACGCAAGCCTTGATGGAATTAAAAAGCGAGCAATTATTCCATCAAGGTGAATTGGAAATAATATTCAGTTAACTAAATTCATTGTACAATGACTAAAAAGACTTGGTTTGAATTATGTGCAATTGTGTACGTCAGTGCATATTTAAATAACACAAAAGAGTCTTTTTTTTTCATAATACAAAATAATGGCTGTAAAAAAATTGGAAAGAAATAGTCCTACTCCCTAGTGGCTTTCATTATATTAATAAGTGAATGTTTTTTGGAGGGCTCTTTAAAGTGTGAATTGTTTTTTTTTGTTCTCCTTTGACGTCAGAATAGTTAATAGCAAAGGGTTTTTGGACAGTGCATGTTTTCTGCAGTTCGACAATCAGCATTCGTGATGGCATTATCCCAGATAAGCTTTACAGGTTGTGATGCATGAAATTTATACTGTAAGTGAATTTATATGAATTCATTTCCACACATGAATTCATTTTCTTAAATTATGTGTACCGACAGTCCTCAATGTTGTGAAGGTTTAGCAGTCTGCAACAAGCAGTGAAATCACCAGCAATACCTCAAAATCAATATCAAATTTAATGGCATAAATGTTGTGCTTTAACTACAACACAGTAAATTAAAGGGACATTAGAAATAAATCAGATTAGCTAAGCAATAAAAAAATCACCTGTAAAACAAAACAAAAAAAAAATATATATATATATATATGCACTGCAATCAATTGCCAGTACCCTCATTAAAGATCTGCATCTCAATTAATTGACATTTGAAAGCATTGGCTGTTAAAGTTTCAATCCTTTTACTCACACATGAAGCTCTTTAATCATTTCTACATGCATATGATTAGTATGATATGATTAACATAAATGGCAGCACTGTAACAGTATTTAAAAAAGCTTCCTGGTCTACATTTACCGGTTCATCCTTCATCCTCCTGCTACAGTTACATACATGAATAAGAATTCATTATTTATTAAAGTGCTAAAATGAAGCATAACATGCAGCAACAGCAGCAGGAGAGAGTATCAGGAAAAGAAGTCAAAAGCTTTAGTTTATTTAAATGTTGACTCGTGAAATTCTGATTACCTTGACGTACAGAAACCAATCCAACAGCTGAATACTCTATAGAGAATTTATTTATTTATTTTCTCAGAATAAAGTCTTAAACAAGTGTGCATGTAAAGATGGTTCATGACCATGAGAGTATGCCATAACGTAAATACTATGTATATGTATGGCTTACACTTAGCAAAAATCATTCTTAATTATTATAATAGAATTGACAGTCATCAAATACATTTTGCCACACAGCCACACCACTGAGAAGGATAACAAAAATCTATGACTTTGTTTTTCAAAATTTTACACAAACTATCAGAATGAGCGAGAATGTGTGCAAATTCTGCAGTAGCAGAGTAATAATGACAAAAAGACTACATCTCACAAAGCACCCGTAGCTCGAGAGACTACAAAAGCCCTTTAAGAACAAGATGTAAAGCAGATCTTCAACCACGGGGAATGAAATTGAGTATGATAAGAACTAAGAAGAATAAGGTGAGAATGGATTTAACTGTGAAGATAATCAGAAGTAAGCTATATCTGTCAACGTGGGATGAGTAAGTTCGCTTTGTACTGGCATGAGTGATGCATTTTTGCATGAGTTGTAACTAACATGATGCTGTCACACTTTTATTGTAGTAGCGAGTAAACAAAAACAGAAATGATAGAGCACTCTAAGAAGTCTGTAAAAATACAGCCCGGTGTACTGTGTTAATATGAATTTTTCCTTTTGAATTACACATTGCACTGTGTTGTGTTTTAGAGTTGAATGAAATGTCTGTAAATTTAACGGAGGGTATGCTGGTCATTTTTCTTCTTCTTCTTCTTCTTCTTTTTACAGTGTTGTAAATTTCTGTTCTATTTATTTACTGTCATCTTTCAACTAGTAAAAACAGGGAGACTTCAGGGAGGGGATGATGTATAGTTAAGAACATGCAATCCTCCCACTGATTGATTGATTGATTGATTGATTGATTGATCGATCAGATTGATTTTTAGGTGCTGAAAGAAGGTGAAGGCGTAATGGCACGTCCTCCTCTTTATAGTGCTGGAGACACGATTAAAGGCCTTTATCATTCTTCTGGCTGGAACAAGACCTCAATCTCGCAGTATCTCCACTTTAATCAAATCCCTGCTTTTTCCCTGCCACAAAACTGTCACTGGCAGAAAATAAGCCCTCCCTCATCAAAGAGGGTCTTCAATTGATTTCCAGGCAAGGGGAGAATTTTATTCAGAAAGTTGGAGGCAAAGAGGGGAGGGAAAAAAATCCACCTGCATCCCACATCAGCCAAATTACTTCTGACTTTTAATTTATTTCTGCAGGAAATGGAAAGCTACATCCTAACCACAGTCAATAGGGGAGCCGAGTAGAGGGGTGTAATCAGGCCGAGATCCGACTCCTCCACCTCGTCCCTGTCAGCTTTAATAGGCTCTCCAAGAACACAATCTGCTCCCTCCGACTCACTCCGTCCACATCTCCTAAAAAAGGGGCCCTCTACCCATCGGCCCCAGGCCATGTCCCCCTTAATGACAACTGATCATTCCGAATGTCACACCATGTTCAGGCTCAGACATGACGAGTCCCCCGTGACGATTTCTTAGCATTCCTTAACTTGCCAAGCATATATTGCCAAAATGTGGACATCTTGGTGCTTTGAGCAGATTTTCATTAGAACATCATCTTGTGGAATATTAAAAACATTACCATTAGCAGCAAATGATCTGATGTTAGTTTGCTAATATGCTAATATTCAATGAACTATTTTCTCAAGTGGAAAGCCACTTCACACATCAAGGTCACAAATGATTGGCGGCACTCACACACTCTTTCGGCTCTTTCTCCTGAAGGACTATATTTGTATGGATACCCTGTCAGTGTCATTCAGGGGAGGGGGGGAAAACAGTCTCATAGATGGAAAATCAAAAAGTTTCTATCATCTCAAAATGCAAAATGATCACTCAAATTGAGAATGAGATGAAGAAGAAGTAGAGGAGGAGTGTAGCAAAAAAAAAAAAAATGTATGAGCTGCTCTTTTCATTTCATTTGAGCAAGAAACAGAGCGATGCTTTTGATGGTATAGCCTCTGGGCGTAGAGCTGAATGGAAATGGATTTGTGGAGTGTCCCTGACTCACAGATCAGGTTTTATCTTTGTGCGGTTTGCTATCCTCCAGACTAATGAACCATCTTTGAGAGGAGATTAAATGGCAGGAAAAAACAATCACAGCCCCTGGTCACTTCCATTCTGCCTGCGCTCTCGGCATATCACAAACCCTCTTAGTGTCACATTGGACTGCCTGCTGTCTAAGTGCTGCGTCCGTTCGGGGCAGACTACCACTGTGAAACAAACTACCAGAAATGCTCTCCTGGAGTAAAATGAATGTTTTACTCCATGAGTCTTTTCTCAGCTGTACGACATATGCAAATGGACACGCGTCGAGGAAATGAGGCACTCGGATTGTTATTGTCTTCTTTCAGTGAGTTTTTCCTCCCATGTTTCTGGTTGACATCTTCTTTGTGATGGGTCTGCGTCGAAATTGGGGCTTCATGTGGGTGGGTGGGTGATGTGCTGGAGAGTTTCTGCTTTGGTCTACGATCGCTCTGACAGATGCACCCAAGGGAGATGGGCTGATGTCCAGGAGCACTCACCTGTCAGAGAGTTTGCATGCGGCCTGTTGCCTTGGAAACCAAAGTGCCCCAAACAGATGTGCTGAATGAAAGGTGAGCAGGTAAACAAAAAGCTACCTTTTTATGCATCTGCCCACTATTTTCACATTCATCCTTCACATATAGTCTCCTGATAGCTTGTTTCAGCAAGCAGATGCCCCAGCGTAGCTCATGAGCCACTGATAATGATTGTGTGCTATTAATAGTGTATGAGATGAGGTCAGCCATCAGTTCCGAGTTAATGAGTGTTTTACCACAGCGTCGACATGGCTTCGGCAGAAAAAGTTGAGGGGATCTTTGTTTTACTTCAGACATAGTTTTAGGAGAGTTTTTTTCTCATTTATTTGTTTATTTATGTATTTCCACTCTGACGCAGAGAATAATAAGTGGAGGTCTTGAGATGGAATGCCAGAGTACTGGTGGAAAGTCAAGAGTCTATTTTTCTGGAAAGGCTTGAAATGGATTTTTCCCCTTCGTTTTTGGCAAATTGGAGCTTGGGAAAGCACAGATTTAGCAAATAAATGCAGTAAGGAATTCAAGTGGCTGACATCAGCTATTCTTGAACTAAGCCAATGGATGACTGTAGTGAGTTAATAGAGAAGCACCGTCCAGCGCTCTCACAGGTTTATTTTTGGGTACAAACCACTTCAACCAAGTTTTTTGTAAAGGTATTTGAGATCGCTAATGCCTCGCAACAGCTTGTTATGGTCAGAATTGCTTTGCCGGAACTATGACCTTCAGAGAGCGGCTGATCAAGACAGTAGAAGATCTTAAAAGAGTACACATCTCTATACGTGACCGGCGTGAGGCGAAATGACTCACGACGCCTTCCTATGAGGCCGCTTTTGCTGACATCATCAAACGAAGCCTCGATAATCTCCTGGCCTGCTGCATTAGCTGTTTGGTAATTCACACAACCCCCCAGATCAAGGTTTACAGACTGCTGCTGGCACATTGCCAGGTTCAAAGGGCATTTTTGAAGAGTTCTGGCGTACTTAAGAGACAAAATGAGATTGGTGTGGGCTTGTTCCGAGGCAGTCATCAGCCCTTTTAGGCACTTCCTCAGCGGGAGGAATTTGAATATTTGACTCTGGAGGTGCCTGTGTCTGTCTCATTAAGGCAGTCTGATCGCTGATGACAGGCAAGTCTAGTCACTTCTCATCTATTTCTGTCTCTAACAATAAAGCCTAAATATTTAAGCACATTACCTGGGCTCCCTGTCGGGCTTCGGCGGCTTAATGCGAACACGAGCGGAGTGACATTTAAATAGTCGTCCCGTGACACATGATGTACACGAATTAGTCTGAAACCTTGAAATCGACTGCATGTCGGTGTGATGCCTTTGTGTTGTGACTGAGGGAATATGTGTTGTCATTATGTGGTGTTCTTGATTGAGCAAAGGGGGCACCGCACAAGAGCCTCTGTAAATCAATTTTAGCGATTTCAGCCAAAGCCTCTTCATATCACTTGTTTATGAGAGAGCGAACCTCAGTTTCACACCATCCTCGAGTGCTGTTTTCATCATTGGCTTTATTTTACAAGGAAGTGTCCGGGTTAATTCCCCCGACTACCCTTCTCTTCCTCTGTCCTATGAGATCATTTTTTGCAGCATTAGGTGCTGTGAACCCTTGACTTCAATTTCCTCTCAGTGGCGGAGTGAGATCAGGAGACTACTTCAAAGCTGGATACCATGCTCCAGCACCAGCTCATATGGCGGCGTTAAAAGCCGGGGCGTCTTCGAGGGCCACTGTGGACTCGGTCTGCACCCGCCCCTCTGAAGTCTTTGCCGCTCATACTTTATATGCTGAAGAGCTTTTGACCTCTTTTTTCATGCCAGACGCCTCAGCATTTCAAATGGTTCATTCATTCTGAATGTGATGATCAACTCATTTCACCCTAAAGGCCTCGGTGAAAAAATAGCGCTCGTTTCCTCTTGTAGATTCCAAGGCACTTGGAAAGCAGGCTATGTGCTTTGTCCCGGGAAAGAAGCCTCTTGTTGCACAGGTGCTTTCTCTCTCTTACTGCAAACACACACACACACCAGCGAGCAGGCGCAAATACACACATTCCATTGACCAACAGCCATTAGGCACCAACCTGGCGCGCTGTGTTCATTGAAGCTTCACTAATGCATCAAACACATCTGTAATTTATTGTAATTAACACCATCTCATTTGGATAAGTAATGACACAGCGACTTTTGATGAATGGCGATTACCCATTTGGTGAATCATCTCAAAAGAACAGGTGTTGATTATTTATATATTTAGTAAAGAGTCGGTCATCAAAATGCAGAAATCATCTGCCAGTGCCTCAGCGAGTGACTGTTAATTGCTAGCTGGTTTCATTATCTGAAATGCACCCGAGGAGTCAAACATATTTTGGAATGTATTTACATATTTTTGAAAGTTTACCTATCAGATTAATCTAGCAGGCTGGTTTTTACTGTCAGCTCTAAATATTATTACAGTGAAGCATTTTTATGCAGTTTTATGCATTCATAAAACTATTCATGTCCGTCGGTCTGTATATCAGATTCATACAAATTTCAAAACTTAATTCCGTAATTACAAATTAAAATTATATTGAAATTCTATGATAAAATTTGTAAAACATTTTTAAATTCCAATTTAGTTATTGAATTTAAATTCATTAATTGTAAATGACTAAAATGAAATTCAAACTTGAATTTAAGTGGAATTAAATGAAATTCAAATAAATATAATCGTAATAAGAGAAGTAGACAAACATGATGGGTTGGTGGGTGGGTTTTTGGAATTAGGGATGGATGGAAGGATGTGTGGATTTTTTTGAATTTCAATACATATCGAAACAATTTTTGGTCCCACTTTATATTAGGTGGCCTTAAAGGGTTATCTCACCCAAAAATGTAAACTGACATATGACGTCGGCATTGCGCATGTGCCACTCAGAAGTGACAAACATGGCGAGAGATCAAAACAAAAGAGTCACGAATTAGAAGTACAAAACGAGGATTTGTAAAGAAAAATGTTGAAGGATTTCAATATAAGCCAAGTGGAGACTGGTTTTCCTTTGCTAAAGTCAGGAAACTTTGCTTCCTTTGCTCCTGTAAACAAATGTTGGTTTTCACAAGACTCACAGGCGCATGCGCGATACAGATGTTCTACATCATCCGCCTGTAGCTGCTTCCATGTACAACTGTTAGCACATGCTAGAAATGAAATCGCAATCGTGATTAATTAAAAGCTGTGATTGCCACGTGTATCTTTCAGTGAAGCACCGTTCTGTGATCAGCAGTAAATCTCCATCTGAAGGCCAGAGGGCGCTCTTGCACGGAAACTCCAAATACGCCTGAAGAAAACACCCAGGAAATCACGATCGCTGAAGCTGAATAAACTGAAGATTTAACTGCTTTCATTGATTCAATGTGACTATTAAACACATGACTACGACAATGTATGGTTTATCTAAGTTCTTCTTATTATAATTTTCCCTATAATACAGTATATAATAATAAAATGCCTTTATCACTGCTTAGAATACTATGCATGCCTTATTCTGTGTAAAAAGTCACACCATCTCACAGCAGGACTTATTTCAAACACTCAACTAATGTTATGAAGTGAGTTTGGAGTAAAAACTTTATTAAATGCGGTATTTTCACATGCTTTCAGATGTAGCAGCATTTCTACACAGAGCCGTAGTTCAATGAGAAGCTACATAAACAGCTTTCATTATCTCGAATGATTTCTTTCGATTTCATAATCGCACAATTAAATCATCTGCAATAATACACGCGATATAGCGTAGCTTTTCAGTGAATTACGCCTCTGTGTACTAAATGCTGCTCCATCTGAAAGCACCCAATGGAGATTTACTACTGATTACAGAAACTGATTATAAAACAATTTTTATATAACTGCATTCATCTGAAAGAAGGAAGTCATATACACCTAGGATGCCTTGAGGGTGATTAAATAATGGGCTGATTTTCATTTTTGGGTGAACTAACCCTTTAACTACTATGTACTTACATTTAAATGAATCTTTTGATACATTGCACTTATTGTGTACATACATGTTTTTACCAAACCACCAAACCTGTCCCTAACCTTACACGAATCCTACCTCAATAGCAACAAAAGTGTTTTTCAATACAAAATGAACACAATAAATACATTGTACTTATTTTTTGATGTAAGTACATAGTAGTTTAAGGCCACCTGATATAAAGCAGGACCCAGTTTTTCTTTCATTGATGTCTGTGTTTGCAGTCTTTACTTGTTTTACAATCTTAGTTTACTGTGTACAGTTTTTAGTGATTTCTTGTTGGAGGCTGCACCTGTGGGCTATTCATTTGTTTCTTTCCTCAGACTAATCTAAAACTGTTTAGAGATCTGTAGAGGTCTTTCTGGGTACTGCAGTCATGTAAGTACCAAGCTTTTCCCTCTCACCTCCTCATAAATAGAAAGAGGCAACAATCGACTTGCAGGTATCCACCATGAAGAGGAGGCAGATGGCAAGCCCAGCTGTTCCCAGGTTTTGGAGGCAGGCAGGATCCTGACTCATTCTCCCCAGGGCCCCTCTGGCTTCTGTGGGGAATTTACAGAGATGCTGTGCGTATTGGCGGCCTCTCCTGCTTTACTGGTCTGGGGGCAAACACTCCCCACCTCTCCCCTCTACCTCCTACTCTGATCGGCTCTGTCATAAGTGTGTGTTTAGGTAGAAGAAGGTGTTTTATATTAATGAATATGAAAGCAGTGAGCAGAATTGCATAAGCCTTCAGATAGTGTGCTGTAGCTACACTGGCTCTTTTCAGTTTCCCCCTTGCTTCTCTATAAGCTTACATAGCTTTTGGCCATCACATGGTACTCACTAGAAATGCTAAAGTTCAGGCTAACTCAAAATCACTCGGTTATTAAGCCTGCGATAGTGTACAGTTTGTACTGTACTGTTTTGATACTTTAGTACACTTACTTACTGTTGCCTAAAGCAATAGAAAATTCAGCGCAGAATAAGTAAAGTCAAAAAGCTTTTTTTTGTATGTGTGTGTGTAATTGCTGTCCCAATAGTTTATTGACCTCAGCTGAATAGACTACTCAAAACCCAAGCACATCTGTAGTCTACTTACGATAATGGAGTGACTTATGAATATCATAAACGCATTTGATAGCTGCACCTCACTTCTGCTGTTTGTAATCACAGTAAAAGGTCTTTGGCTCGACCACGTCTAGACTCCAAACGTCAAAGAAAAACGCAGTTCTACTTTTTCTCAGTAAGAGCTCTCGCTGCTGTCAGTCCGTGTCAGTCAGGCCTGAGATCCTACGCATTTACCAATCGATACGGAGCAAAACGGATACTTTGAGCAAAATGAATTCGGTCATGTTTAAGGTGCTATTAAGTTATATTAAAGCTCTGAGATTTGATGTTTTAAAGAAAACATTTTCATTTATCAGACTACTTTATGCTTCACATGGAAAATGTTCTTATGCTCCCTAAGGTAAACAGAGGAGTAAAATGGGGGAGCCTTTATAAAACCACAGATCAATCATAGTTTATGATTTGAAATAAAAAGTCAATAGCCTTTCACTACAGAAAAGCAAAGCTGTATGTAGATGTAAACCTAGAAGTTACTTTAGGAGGAACCAGCAATCAGCAGTTGTGACAAAGTCATGTGTTTTTGTCAAACACATTTCCAGGATGTAACATTCAGAGGTGTGCAGTATAATATTAAAGTATTTAAAAAGAATAGTTATTACAATAGCAAATATAACCTCTTGCACAACACCAGATGAAGCTGCCATTCACTGAACATGAAACTCACATGGATTACTGATCTTAAAGTCTAAAGCGCTGAAAACTTCCCAAGTTTTCAAATCTTATTCACTTTAAAGGAATTCAGAAGACTGCAATAACACACATTAATCACATGAACTGGCTATTTTCAGTACTTTATGTGTTTTTTTGGAGCTTGACCGTTTTGAGCTATTCCCTTTATATAGCTCCTGCAAAGTATATTTATTTTGTGATATTGTTAGAACCATATTTGTATATTAAAAATGATTTGTTCTATATACAGAAAAAACAACAATTATGCAGGCCCACATACAAAGACTTTTATTTTTAAAAACATTTATTTTTATCAGTAACAAAATAATAATAATAATTCCTAATCACCTTATTTTTTTTTTTTTTTTAAAATGACTAATAAATGTAAATCATGTGGGGATTTAATATTATTTTTCAATAATGATAATTATAATAATTATAATCCATAATCCATTCATTTTTCTTACTGCCTTTTCAGCTTTATTTGTGGGGTGTCACCCAAAATAATTTCATAAACACTGATTACTTGCTAAAAAGAAGGAGATTGCAATGGGTTATAAATAATGTGATTAAACACCAAAAGACGAACAATAAGTTACAACTGAAGATGATAAAATGAGAAGGTATGGAATAGGGTCACTGGATGTTTCTGAGACGTTAGAAAGAGAGGCAAACTGTTTTTCGTCTCTTTGCATATGTATGTGACTTATTGCCCCTTGGGGGACCACTATAGATCCAGAGGCCTACAGATGGGTGACAACAAGGGCCTAGACTTTGCATAGTTTATGTAGGCCTGTCTGTTTCCTGATGGATCTCGCAACACAACTTGCTCAGATTAGCTCATCTATCAAAGCCTTCAGATACGGTGTTGTAGATTGAGACAAAAGGTGAGTCACATGCAGTAAAGTGTTTGATATACAGGAAGAAACATCCAGTGCTAGACAGACAATCTGTAGACTATCAGCAGTAACGAGGAATCCTGTTTTGACTGAATTGCCTTAATGAGCATTTTACCATTTTCCCTCATAACAAATGGGTATACTGACCGTAAACATTACACAGGCTATCATTAGTTTAGTGACTGAGAATAAGAGGAAAGAAGAGAATAAGGGTGAGTATGGGTGGGCCTCATTTAATCATATAGCGGACATATACTGTGCATTGCGTCTATAGGAAAAGTACATAATTAAACAGCTAAACGCATATATTCTGAGCTGACTGTGCAGGTACTTTGATGAAAAATCAGCCCAAATGAGAGAAAAAGAAATGCGCAGAGGCTATGGGCACGGTGGGTAGTCCCCCAGAGGCATGTCTTTGCAGGATTTATGCACAAAGTAACAGCTATAAAGCAACACTGGTCACAGAACAGAGAAGCAGGGTCGACTGGCACAGGTTTAATCATTATGAAATCAGAGCACCTCTGCTGAACAGATTAAAGTCAAACCCTCCACTCACACTGATCTCACACTTAAGAAAAAAAGAGATGCCATTTTCCAGGCCCTATTTGAAGTCTTAATGGGCGAAGCTCTTGATGAAATCAATGTCATGTGAGCAGTTTACTATCAAGATATTCTTAAACTCCTTTAATGGGGTTTAATCAGCGCCTCTCAGTGTCAGTACAACTGCTATTCTAAGCAGAAATTACTACAGTGCCTCAAGCATCCCATTATATGAAATGCTATGATTAAATTTACATACTTTCAGTTTCACTCTTCCATAAACAGACTTTTTACACTGCAGCAGTTGCAAGTGTTGATCTTATTCATGGTGCTGCATTCACACCCAATTACTTTATCGGCTTATTTTCGGAGGGAACATGTGGATATAGATGGGTATTATAGCTACAGGCACTTATAGATAACAGATAATATGTACAATACCCAAAAAGGTTTTCTTTTTCAGCTCAGTGATACTATGGTTTGTTTATTCATGTTGTGTATTTTCTCTATGTGCCTTAACAATGTTCGGTAACACAGTCTATGTGATCACTTTGTTTCAAAACAACACCTCATGCCTGGTCATTATCACACTGTTTCACAGCCAATGTAAGTCAGTTGCTGAATTTAATCTTGCACCCTGTTATACACTCTAGACTTTAAATTGGATTGGCTGAGCACTTGCATGTGTGTTTTCCTGTTCTGTGCATTAGTTTTGATTTTACAGACTCTTTCTGCAAGAGTCAGAGATTCATTCATTCAACTGATTTGTTTAGATATGCTGATTCAAAACAAAACAAGTGACTCATTAAGAGTGAGTCACTGAATCACTCACTCAACTGATTTGTTCAAACACAGTGCGACATCAGCTTGTCTGCCTACAGACTGTATAGTCTATACTGGACGCGTCAAAGCGAACATTTCAAATCCATTAGCTCTGTTGTTGGAAGTAGTGCAACCACATGGAGGATGTCAGAAAAAGAATGGAGCATCCGTTTACTGTCTTTAACTTGTCATTGCACATCCAGTGTTGACAGAATCACTGACTATAATTAGCCTATTTCCATTTGCTTTGACGGAGCGCAGCTGGTGTACACACAGTGCTACTATTTTTGCCATATGTTGGAATTGCAGAAATCGTAAGAGTAGTATGCTGTCCTAAATTCAGCAAGTTTTTATGAGTGATTCATTGACGCATTAGTTCATTTTAACACGCTTTTTTTTTTTCAGAACAAAGTTTTTTTTTTTACAATTTGTGCGTATGTGTGTGGCCTGCAATATGCATATTGCATATGGCCTGCATATGGTCTTAAATAAAATATGCTAAAAAAATATTAATTGTTGTTATATATTAATTTGTTTTTGTATGATTTTAGCCCCTTTTGTATTAAGCACACATCTTCAGTCTCAGATTGACAGTATTTTGTGCTTTTTTGTTTGTCTGTCCAGTAGCCTGCACAGCTGTCTTTCTCTCCTTCACCACCACACACACATAAACACCTGCCAATAGCGAGGCCTTCAAAAGCAAGGTTTTCAGAGATTTCTCCTTGAGCACAGGTCAGATGGAGTGTTCCACTCTGAATGGAAATGAGTAACTCTCACTGCCACCAGAGAAAAGATTAAAGTGGCATTTAGAGGAAAGGCATTTCTCCACTGGGCATAATAATAAACCTCCTCATCCAAAACAACAGTGGTGAGAATAGAGGGTTGAGCATGTAGACAACTGAGACCTCTTCCAAGTCTCTTCACAACTCAAAGGGCTCCAAACTGCATCTCCAAACAAAACACAGTACAGGCTTTTGTTAAGTATTAAGTGACAACAACAATCACATTCAAGTTGTGCTTGACTTAGTAGTTGCAAAAGGGGGAAAAAAAACATGTTAGAACATGCTTTTTTAGAAATGCAAACTGGAGCTCTTGTCTGTTTGTTTGTTTTTCTGTTTAAACTCTTTGTCTTTGTGTGATCCATTAAGTGGGGAATACTTCAATCCAGAGCTGTCTAGCTTTGGATAGGATCCAACTGTACAGTAATTTGGAGAAATTATAAGAGAAACTAACAGTATAAAAATACAGGTAACAATTTAAAGGGCACACCAGATGCAAAACTCACTTTTACATGTTGTTTGAACATAAATGTATGTTGGCAGTGTGTGTACACATCACTTTAACATTACTTTCCTTTTTAAAGGAAATGCGCCCGGCAATCTACATAAATGCATCTATGTTCGCGCAATTCTTTCGTGATCCAGCTTCACCTACAGCGCAAGTGAGTATAAGAGGTTTTTATCCTTCTTTGCAAATCACCTTCCTTAATAATGTGCTAGTTAGCACTTTTCGTGGCTAAATGCGGCTAAAGTAAACAGAACAGCTTTTCAGCCCACAGAAGAGAGGAGCGGAACAGGCAGAGCTCATTAGCATTTAAAGGCAAATGCAACAGAACATCTCGCTCTAAAAAGGGCTGATTTTGACAAGGTAAAAAGGATTTTTTTTTTTTTTATAGTACCACTAAAAAATGTAACCAAAGTATGTTATAGAATTCTTATTAAGACCCTAAAGAATCATATCAACTTATGAATTATTATGAAAATAATAAAACAACAGGAAATAAGACTTATATGTACTAATTTACTGTCACAATACAGTTAAATGTTGTTCAGATGATGTAAATCTAAAACTCCTGTTATGTTTTAAGTACTACTGTACTAGGAAGGGAGTGTCTCCTCAAAAAAAAAAAAAAACTGGATGATTATCATTGTACAAAAATAAAACAACACAAATATTATAAGATATGTCATTAAAGAGCTCTGATGAATGATGATCCAAAAATAAATGTATTATAAAAATGAACAGCTGAACATCCGTTCATAAATAAACTATATAATTATTTAAATAAAATCTATATTTTTAAATTGTTATTATTTTGGAATAAATGTAAAATGCTTAAAAAAAAAAATGAGATTTATACTTGGTTTTAATAAACAGAATAGCCTATTAATTCTAAAAATAAAAGATTTTTTATTCTGATAGTGTGGTAGTGTAATTAATGTTTGTTTAACCAAGAAAATGTGACTGGGACATGAAATTACATTTAATAAAATATAAAAATAAATAAATAAACAAATAAAGTAAAAAATGTGAGGACTTTGCCTCCTCATTTCAGAAGACCACTGCAGTGTACAGTCTCACATATACAACAAGAGACTACAGTATTTCAGTATGTATATTCAGAGATTGATGTTCAGAAGCTGTTAAGTGGAGCCAAGGTCTGGTCTGGAGGGGAGGGTTTGGATGTCGAATAGTGAAGGAGAAAGGTTAGACTCCAAACCATTTTGATGGTTCAAAGGTTAAATTTGCATGATGGGCACAATGAGTCCCCTGCCGCTTTGTCTTATACATCTAATAAAAATAGCAGTATGTAATTATTGTAAGTGTGTTATATGCGCATTTGTGAATTTAATAACTACAGGGCAGACACTTCCATAACCAAGTACGCTCGATTGATGTTCTCATTTGCTTTTTGAAAAAAACCTGTTTCTGATTTTTGACGAAAGACGGCATCGATACAGCCTACAGAGAAATAATCTAATTTATATGTAATTTGAAAAGATATGATATGAAAAGTATTGGAATTTTCTCTTCCTTAACGGTTACGATGTTTCAGTGCTGATTAGATATTGTCATGACAACTAGCAGCTCAACAACATTAAGCAGTTCACTCCTCTGTGAAAGCCTCTCATTTATGTTGCTAGTGCTGTCACTCCTTTCAGGATGTGCAGGAAATGATCGCACATCCACACCTCAGCGGAGCTGTAAATCATTACGGCTATGCCAATACGCGCATATTCATCTGAGTAAGCCGTACCGAGTCCCTCCCTCCTCTCCCAGTTTTTCCAGTCAAGACAGATTCCACCCTGGAAATGATGGACGGGTTTTGGTCGGGCGCCGTGGATCTGGGCCCGTGCAGGGATTCTGGAATGCTTGTGAAGGTCAGGTCTCCTGACAATCTCCACATTGGCCTCTGACACAAATCTCCATTCATCAGTTTAACCTGTTTCCCGGCCGCACGCCAGCTCTGCATAGATCAATCAGCTCGCATTGTAATTTCATCAGGCCTCTCTCCACCCCGCCTCCACCATATGTAAGTCCACCCATTCATCATCATGGATATTAAGTGTGGGTATTTAAAAACACTTTGCAAAACGCATCGACTGCTCTCCACAAGGGGGTAGCACACCGGAGCAGTCGGAGGATGCGTAATGACAGTGAGTAATCATTTGTCACTAAAGTTTGATTGCACACTCAGCAATCTGTCCTCCACTCCGCTCTCTTTTCTGTGATTTCACCAACGCCTCCTCGCAGGATTTTTGCAAATGCAAAGTACAGCAATTATCTACAACAGCCACAGTGTTTTCAAATGCTACTTTCGAGAAGAGAGGTGGAAGCCTTGGGTTCTAAATCGCTCCTCTTTATCTTTAGAGTAAAACCGTTTTTTCGAGGAACAGTGTCACATTCCATGTCTACGTCCCAATATTCATCATCCTGCCACTGACAGTCTTTGCCAGGATAATTGCATTATTTTACCCCCCTTCGTGAAGAATGTGTTTTCATTTTGAGAGGAATTATGCTGATTTTGTTGTCCCTTTGTTTTGCTCGCTTCAGGTCCCCTTCCCCCGTCGCGTGAAGCATGGTTTGTCGGCATGCTTACCAATGACAAATGGGGGACGGCGCGGAGGTCTTTGGGGAGAGGAAGAGGAATCAGGTGCACAGCGGCTGGGATGAGGCTCCAGTTCTGCTAAACCCAGGGGCCACCGGCAGAGGAAGAGAGAAGCAGTCCGGGCTACAAATTAATACGTTCACGTGGGAGACAAAAATGGTCGCGCTATTTTTCCTGCCTGCCGTTGCATTGCGATGCACAATCCCCACTGCACCCTTCATACGAATGTTGCTGTGGAGGGTAATTCCTAATGCAGAAAGGCAGAATAGCTCCTACGCCAATGTGATGTTGACTGAATGCTGAGATCTGGAGGAGAGATTTTTAGGCGCATTTTAAAATTCAGGGGAAAAAAAAATAATAATAAAGATAATAACACACAAATAATTCCACTTCTCAAATGAATGGGATTCCGAAGTGGACTTGACAGGTAAAGGAAGAGCGTGCGGGAACAATTCACCAGAATAATTTTTAGGCTACTGCAATATCAGAGAAAGAAATGAATTTCTGCCGAAGTAAATTCTGCTAAAGGTTTTGCATCGGCCGTGGCCAACAGTTAATTTAACAAAGAAAACCCTAAAGTCAAGACTATTTACTAATGGCTAACCACACAAGAAGAGGATTATTCTATATAGAGAGTGCAGTCAGAATGCTTTGATTTGCATATTATTGCAAGAGCGTGTAAAAAATAAAGCCCTACTGCTTATACAAGCTCACACACAGACTGTTAGGAAATATCTTACAACTCATCTCTGCACTTTAATGAATGCAAAAATTGCTTGATCATTTCCACCCAGAGTGCCCATTTATTTGCTGCTATAATGAACTTATAAATTCTCACAAAGGAGTGTGATATGCGATCGTCTGGGAAAAAATATCTGAAATAGGTGGAAGATTAATGCTGTTGTTTTGGGCCAGGGATGTAAAATTGGTTTTCATTGAGCAGCAGGGTTTTGTATTGACACACATTATTTTTCCCTCTGCTTCCTTACCCTTGTAAAATTACCCTGGATTTGTCCTCTATGGTGCGGCATTGAATTATTTAATAAAAATGTTATTTTCAATAAGTATTTATTTTGGGTCATTGGAAATTTAATTTTTGAATCGACTGACACAGCAAGATCTTAGCTGTGCACAGCGGTCCTAGGAGGTATTTCAATTCATGAGATGAAGTTTAAGCTGTTTATGGGTCTGTGAATGAGACCTGGAAAGTAAGTAATAATAGCTAGATTAGCAGTGAATTAATCGAGTACTTAGTGTCTTCAGGTTCTCACCATTTGAATTCAGCTCTCTAATACAAGAATTTAGGCTGAAATATTACAATGAACAAGAGTTTTTATTGATCCATGTTAGTTAGGGTTATGCTCATCTCTATATTTAACCTTTCAAGTTGAGTAACATGAATGTATTGTACACCCTTTTTACCTTGTCAAAAACAGCTCTGTTCACAACAACCCGTTTCGGTGCATGTCTCTTTAACAGTGGTGGACGAAGTACACAAGTACAGAGTAAAAGTACAGATAAAATATTACTCCAGTAAAAGTACTCCTTTTTCAATTTTACTGAAAGTACAAAAGTACTTGTTTTTTATGTACTTAAGAAAAAAGTACTGATAGATTTAGTTTGCAATTTTATATAAGCACCCCCCCCTTCCCCCAGAAATTCACAGTTACATATGACATGTGAAAAAGGCCTGAAGGTAGGAAGAACATTTTAAGGAAAATTATATTTTCATAATGATTTTTTCTTCTCAAACCTTGTCTGTGGTGTAAAAACACCCCTGGCCAAATATCCCCAGAGCGCATCACTTCCCACTTTGATAATTACTGTAGTTACCATGTTCTGAACATCACATCCTTTCTTTTTTCCTCAGATGTAATCTAAGTGGTTGAATACAAATATTCAGACTTTAGATCTAAAAATTACCTCAACTTAGCACCAACAAGCTTGTTAGCTAGACCGCATCAGCTAACAATATTTACTTATTTTCATCTGTCTACTCGGCTAGTTGATCCAAACAAAGTTAAAAATGTATACTGTTGATAAACAATATAAGACAGATGTCACATAGGGCTAAGTGCGTATCATTTTAATAAAACTGCTAACATTACAGCAGCAGGGAATATGAACATTTTGTTTCATTTTTTGACCTAAAACATAGAGACACTGATGTTGATGTGTCTGCATTCAAGCATTTCAGTAGGCTTAAATAGATCCCCCTTTATAGCAGATTTAGTTCACAAACAACTGACAGTTTTGACCTAAATATGATTTTCAGTCACAATAATTAATCCTAAAATTCGACATTAGTAACTTACTTTCCGCAGCATCAGTCATGCACACCCTCACAAGATCTTCCGGCTCTTGTGAATTCAGTTCACTCGCTCTAAATGGATCATTTGAATCAGTGAGTTGTCAACTTGAAAACAGCTTCAATCAAATCATTCCATTTCGTGAATGAATCATTTGGTGCGATTTGCGAACCGATTTAAGAGGTTCATTGAAGAGAATCAGTTTGTTCACGAATCAGACGCCGCTTCTGCATCTCGGAGCATGTGATATATTATAAGGAGTAACGATATGCTTTACAAAATGTAGTGAAGTATAAAGTATGATCTTATCCTTTGGAATGTAGTGAAGTAAAAGTAAAAGTTACTCAAAACACCTGCATTGCTTATGAGACGTTGTCACTACAGCTGCTAGTGAGAGAAAATGGCAGACGGTGTACAACTGGCTGAGGGTGGAAATATGCTAATACAGGACAGTCCGTCAGTGGTTGTGGGCGGAGTCTGAACAATATGACATCATACTACTCAGATAATCAAAACGGCTTAATAATTGCGACAGTTTAGGGTTTTTGGGGATTAAAAAAAGTGTTGCTGGCGCCGATAGTCTTGTGATTAGTGCGGCAATATATAGTGCAACTGTGCTCGCAGCGACCTGAGTTCGATTCCTGTCTCGAGGTCTTTTGCCAATGCTGCTCCCCTCTCTCTCTCAGCCCAATGCTTTCCTGTCATCTCTATAATGTCCTGTCAATTAAAGGCATATAAAGCCCAAAAATATAACTAATTATGCAAAGACCATGTAAAAGTGAACTTTGCATCCAGTGTCCCCTTTAATAATAATTAATAAATGAAGAGTTCAGATGCAAAAGCCTCTAAGTGCCATTTGAAATGTTCTTCTAAAACTAACATTTTTATCAGGCTCCTTTGTGTAGATTCAGAAATTTCACTTTAATGGCAATGAATAAGTTCTTCTAATTGCCATTAAAGTGACATAACTGAGCATAAATAGCCTGAGAAAATTGCTCATTTTAGAAGAAAATTTCAAATGGCAAGTAGAGACTTTTGGATCTGAACTCTTTAAATATTTATTGCTAGTTCATGATGACTAATATAGGAACAAACTAAACTCCATTCTTAAACTCTGAAAAAACTCTCTGGCTGTACAGCAGTCTTCTCTAAAGGCTCTTGCTCACATTGAGATGGCTCACCATGTAAATACACATTTCTAGTCCGAACTGATCTAGCCACACTGAACTTGAGTAATAGAAAAAGAGACTGGGAATAAAGTCCCCGAAGCAAGACTCTGACAGTGTCCTTTTAGAAAATAACAGCCACAAGGACAGAAAGTCACTTGGTCTTGTGGCCACTCATGGCTCTTAAATTGTTAGCCACTAGCAAAAGCGAGTCTGGGAACTCCAGAATGAAAACTCAACTCGAACACACAGGACAGAGAACAGAAAAAAAAAAATTCTCTAAACATCCCCACTGCAATTTGATTCCAAACTGCAGTATTACAAGTAAAAAAAAAAAAAAAAAAAAAAAAACACATTAGATTGATCAAATGCATTTATATTGTTACAAAAAATGTATCTAAAAAAATAATTTGTAGATCAAAAAAAAAAAAAAAAATTATGTGGTTCTTTTGAGCTTTCTGTTCATCAGAGAATCAGAATAAAATGTATCACGGTTCCCATAAAATATTAAGTATTATAAGCAATTGTAAGTAATAACAGTATACAAATGTAACACACACACACACACAAAAAATCAGAATATTAAGAAGCAGCAAATTGTTTTCAAAATTGGTAATGTTAAGAAATATTTCCTAAACATCAAATCAACATACTAGAATGGATTTTTGATGAATCGTGTGACACTTAAGACTGGATGGCTGCTGAAAATGTGTTTTTTTCCATCACAGAAATATATGACATTTTAATATATATTCAAATAGACAACAGTTATATTACATTATAATAATATAACACATTATAACAATTCACAATAGTACTGTTTTACTATATTTTGATCAAATAAATGAAGCCTTGATTAGCATAAGAGTTTTACACAAACATTTACAAATCTTACCAACCCCAAACGTCCAAACAATAGTTAATGTATTTTGTACGTTTGTGTATATATTTTCCAAGTGCATTTCATGTTTCAAGCCTAATATATTGCTGATATTCGTAACACATAATTCAGCACAAATGGTGATAAGAGGACCAGCACTCACAGTGCTTAATGGGTTTTAAGTGTTCATATTGTCATGGATCATTCTGTCTCTATTCAGACAGTTATGTCTCCCTGATGTCACAATCTATTTTGGACACCTCTCCATCCCATCATATAGGTCTAGTGGAAAATTGTGCTTTGTGCAGTACTCTGAACATTTATGAGAGCATTCTGAAGATCCAAATATAGATGTGAATCCTCTCTCCCCTCTGTTGAAAATCACAATACACAAACGCCTCCAAAGAAAACACTAGAAGGCTTTGACGTTTTGATGTGTATGCTTTTTTACCCTGATTTATAATAGCAGCCTACCTCCCTGAGCAATGTAGATAAGATGTACAGACAGGAAACATTTCAGGGGTTGTGATAAGGTTGTAGCATGTCCATGCAGCACATGTCTTCAACGATGATTGCTACAAATCTACGCAAGAGGGAACAGAGGGCTTAGACATACTTCACTCGGCACTGCGGCTTGGAAAGAAGCAAGTAGTTAGTAAAATGGTCTCTAGGAAAATGATGAGGTTTGTTGTTCAGAGATAGACACATCACATTATAATAGAGCCCACAGGAGCCAAAGAGTCTCGCGCTTTTCTTGTCTTTGTCACTATCGTTTGAGGATCAGTAGCTTTACTGGGGTAAAAAGGCCTCCCATCTTGATCCCAAAAGAGAGAGTGAGCTTCCCTATTTGACTTGAAATGATATTCCCTCTACAAATGTGAAGGGACTGCACTCAAACGGCACAGCTTGGGCACAATGTCACCCACATTACACCAACCTCAAACTTGAACGAAGTCAAGCATGCAGCTCAACTGCTGAGGTAATAAAGACTCAATTATGATTGTTTTCTTTTAAGGCCATCTGCCTTCTGATTCCCCCTCCTGCTGGAGTCATGGAAGATGCTGGGATGATCTTGTTTAGAGATGACACGAACAACTCGGTGAACAATAGCAGAAATTAATAGGTCGCATATAAGCAGACTGCTGATTTAAATGAAAAAAAAAAAAAGTTTCTTTGCCTCTGAAATTCAGTTCTATTCATTTAAGATGAGACAATATGGAAGAACATCTCACCTGGTGCCATACAGTCAAAGTAATAAAGCCGAAATATTGTTCTCAGTGTGAGATGGTCTTTTCCAAAGTCATTTCAATCTTCCCACAACATGGTGCTACTGAATAAAACCAGCTTGAAGCAACCCTCAGCATTCAAACGTGAAACCCCTGTAGCAGAAAATCTCACAGATAATACTTCAGTGGAAACAGAAAATACAGTTGATTTGATAGTTAAATCAGTAGATGGTATTTCAAACATGTTTCATCTATCTATCTATCTATCTATCTATCTATCTATCTACTCTGTGAATCATGTAAACCCTTAAACTTTAAGTGCTTCTTAGTTGAAATTTAAAAATTTTAAAATTTTAAAATTGTTTTACAAATTTTGTTGCCACAGTTCAAATCCAATTCAATGCTTTAAAAGTATGATGCATAGCCTAAATATGCACTTACCAGTAAGGCAGTAATGGTTACATATGCAATAACTATTAGGGTAGTTGTGGCCTAATAGTTAGAGAGTCAGACTTGTAACCCAAAAGTCACAGGTTCTGGTCTCAGTGATGGGAAAGATTGTATGTGGGTTATTGCATACATTATCTAATTCATTATTATTGCTCCAATGGTTTTCATTTATGAAACAAAAATATTGTTACAAAAAGTATCATAGATTTTGGTGAATAGTGCATTTTAGTGGATTCTTAGATTAGTGATAATCTTCCCTAAGGCTCTCTCATAGGACTTTAAACAGGAAATCAGTTTGGACATATGCCAACCATGTGGTACACAAAAGCCCTATGTAATTTTACAAGGTGAAGACACTGCTATTGTGTCCCACTGCGCATGGTCACATTCATGAGCCTGACACCTTGAACATGCTGATCCATGCAAAAACTGATGAGAACTGGCTTGATCTCAACATCTTTTTTTCCTGAAGAGAAAGGAATGCATGCATACACACATATGCTTGTTTCAATAATTTGTCAGTTTCTGTTAGTCCCAGTCAAAAACTTATCTTTGCAACATTTAGTATAGATTATTGCACAATAATAGTAAGATATTTGCATTTATGGAGATGAATTTGAAAACAGTGCAACAAGCAATGAATACAGACCATCTGTGGGTGAGGTACTAATATTAATATATACAAGTTTTAATTGTTATGATGTATTAGTAAATGTTAAAATTAATGGTCCCACTTTATATTAGATGGCCTTAACTACTATGTACTTACATTTAAATTAATCATTTGGCACAATGCACTTATTCTTTATGTATGTTTTTACATCGTACTTATATTTTAAAAAAATATGTGCATGTATTTACATCTGTAATTAATTTCTGTATTTACATTTACAGTTACACCTTAACTCACCCTTAAACCTACCCATTATTATACTACCAAACCTGTCCCTAACCTTACCCGTATCCCACCTCAATAGTAGCAAAAGAAAAGTGTTTTGCAATACAATATGAACACAGTAAGTACATTGTACTTACTTTCTGGTCTAAGTACATAGTAGTTAAGGCCACTTAATGTAAAGTGGGACCAAATTAACTACATCCATGCTTTAGAAGTGTCATGTAGACATACTCTGCATTGTTAGTTCATGTTAACTTTTTGGTAACACTTTAGATTAGAGAACACTATTCACTATTAACTAGTTTCTTATTAGTGTGCATATTACTAGCATATTGTCTGTTTATTAATACTTATACAACACTTATTGCTTTATTTTTTGTGATTCTAAATCCTTTAACCCGATTTCATACCTAAACATGACTACTATAAACAATTACCTCACTTACTATCAATAAGCAGCAAATGATGAGTTTTTTTAAGAGAAAACTCTTAATTAGTAGTGAATATGTGCTCCATAATCTAAAGTGTTACCATATTGTTTAAGGGGTCATTGGATGCCCATTTTCCACAAGTTTATATGATTCTTTAGGGTCTTAATGAAAAATCTATAATATACTTTGGTTAAAAATTCTCAATGGTAGTGTAAAACAACACCCTTTTTACCTTGCCAAAATCAGCTCTGCAAAAATCATCCTGTTCTGGTCGAGGTTGCTTTAAATGTTAATGAGCTCTGCTCGCCCCGCCCCTCTCTTCTCTCTGTGGAGTGTCGAGCCTGTTTACTTGCGCCGCATTTAGCAGCGTTTAGCTGCTAAACTTGCTAACTAGCACATTATTAGGAAAGGCGATCACAAAGATTAATACAAAACCGCATTCCATTCACAAACAAACGTAATCCACTGCATCGTCAGCGGCTCAGATGTTGGGAGTAAATGACGACCACTATGTTCACTATTACATCCAGCAACACAACACCTCAATCGCTCATTCGGAGATATTCTTGTCTAACTTACATCCTTGCTCCAGCATCGAAACAATGGAGGTCGGACTGTTACAGCTGATGTAAGATGGGTCTGAGGTAAGACGCTCATGTCAATCAACTATCATGGGAGCGGCCTCTGTCGGTGTGACGCCATCTGAGAATAGCTCGACTTGAAAAAGGGGATATTATTTTTACAGATTAATTAAAAACCACTGCATGGATTTTTATCATTATAGGGTAGATGTGTACATACACTCCCAACACACATTAATGTTCAAACAACATGTAAAAGTGAACTTTGCATCCGATGACCCCTTTAATTAATTTTATAAAGCTTTTTGTAAAATAATAATGTAGACTAATAATGCAGGAGCACATGTAAAGGAAACAGAATTTTTTATGTTTATAGTTAGAAAAATACCAAGCAGTAATTTATATAATGGTTATACTATCATTATACTTGATAAAAACGATGAAGAGCATTTTATTGTTTGTTAGTCAGAGTTTATTATATGGTTTCTTCTTAACATAAAACAGAATGCAGCTTCTTCCAAGTTACAAAAAAAAATGTGCGTCTTCAATACAGATACATTTCTTGATAACCATACTGACCTCAAGTCCTTATTAAAGCAGTTAAGGCTGAAATTGAGGTAACTATATGCAATTTGGGTAAATAGAAATTGATTCTTTTTTTTTTTTCCTCCAGCAGTGTCCCAGAGTGACATGAGAAGAATGACTTACAAACGATCAGCACTCCATTTAATCCAAACTGCCATGAGCCATGATGTCTTCCAACTAGGAAATGATATGCTGATGCATCTCTAAGGGTGTAGTAATTTTTCAGACCTTGCTTCCTCATGATTTGCCCTGTGTTTGCAGGATTACTTCTCTCCCCCCCTTCCCCCTCAACGTGTCTCAGTGGAGACAATTAAAGTGTGACAGCTTCTCATTTAACAAGTGCTGTTTTAGCTTGTAGGGATGAACACATGGCATTCTAATTATCGGCGAACGGCCCACAGACTCCTCACTATTTTAGTGTGTCTCTGATGTGGCCTGATGTACCTGACAGCCCAGGAACACTGGCCCTGAAATTACCAGGATTAGTGCTACAACAGCTGAAAACTCCAAATAGGCCTCCAAAGTTTGAAGGGATATGCAGCCACCACACAGGTGCATGATTTAACAGTTGCTTTGTCATGATTCCTTTTTTTTTTTTTTTTTTTTTGGGGGGGTGTTGTACATATGTTAATACCCTATTGCATTTGCAAATTATGAATAAACTACACGAAATCCTACCAAATGTGGAAATCCTACCAAATGTGAGATAAAACACAAAGTCTTTGAGCTCTTTTATTCTGATTCACAGGACTTGAACCCAACTTAAATGCAACTTAAATGCAGTGCTGTACCAGGTGAGCTACCAAACAAGTTTACTATGTCAGAATCCATATGGAGCTGATTATGACATGCAAACATAAAAATTAATTACTTGAAAAACTAAACTAAACCCAGTTATGGCCTCAGAGTGTTTTGAGATCATAACTTGGGACGTGCCTAAAGCCAAATACCTTATTTGGAAATGCACAGATAATGGCTTTATGAATGAATAATGAACTCTACTGAAAGATAGGAAAAATATGTGGCAGACAGTCACTCCTCATGTTTGCCAGATAACAGATATTACACATAACATTTTAAAATCATACACTATACTGAGCATGTGAAGTGAATAAGTGTAAACTCTATGAATAAAATGAAAGCAAATCAAACAGACGAGTTGCTGTGTCTTTGTGCCTTTCAGAAATCAGAGGTGCCAAGAGTAATATCAACTAAGATACTGAATCATATACACTTTTTCTGTCTATTTAATTTTATTTTAAAAGATATTTTCAAACCTTGTATGATAGAGCCTGTCCCTAATGTGTATTCTTTCAAATTTGTTCAGATTTGCATTTACATTATGTATAGTAAAACTTGTTTTAGCAGTTTTCAACCACTGAATATTTTCTTTCAAATTCCATGTTCTCTAATTAGCTTTTACATAGAGTCCTCTTATTTGAGGTTGCGGATGATTGTCCTGGCATAACTCTGTACAAAAAGTTCCTTTATAGAATAATAACAAAATATACACTGTATACTGTCAATCTTATCAATCTTTGATTCCCTTTTATTTATCATTTAAAGTAGTTTATTGGTTTAATTAAAAGATATTTAAAGAAATGTTATAATTATAACAGAAACATCATAATTTTATTGGCTCCACAGCACACCTCCAGTCATAACACAGTATTGTTCAGAGAACTTTATAAAAATAAGCCTTTATTAATCAATAATCTGCCCCTGTAACCATAATTTGTGTAAACAGGAATAAAAAAGGAGGCGTTAATTTCACCTGGAAACTGCAGTGGATTGTACCAGTGGGAACTTTTTTCACAAGACGTGAAATACATAGCGTCATGTACATTTCGTGACATATTTGATGTGAAATGTCCACTGAGTGGCATAAAAAGAGTTTGTTTTTTTGCCCTGGAACAGATGAACGTACATATAGTTTGTTTTGTGTGACATTGGTTATGTGTCACAGCAGTTCTGACTTGAAATGTCCGTTGAGTGCCACTAGAACTCTAATGCTCTGTGATGTTTTAAATTAATGTACCATCTGCACTACACCTAAACCTACCCGAAAGTATGAACAGAAGCAAAGGTGATGTAAAAACGCAATCACAAGCATACCATTTTAGCTTGTTTTTCAATCTCTCATCTTTCAGCTCTTTCATTGTGAGTCAGGTTTTTCACTGGATTCGTACCCAAGGATTCCACATCTTAAAGCCGGGCTCACACTACAGGATTTTTAAAATCCTAACCGATTATGAAATCTGGTTGCAGCGCACACATAAGGAGAATCTTTGCAGATTATCTTCCCTGAAATCTTAAACATGAACACACTACAAGATTTGAAAATTGTGCCACATCACACACTACAAGATATTATTAAGATTATCATGAAGGAGGGAGCACCTCATGTGATCTCCCGCAACAGATCGTCATTTCAGCAACTAATGTTTACAATTTTTTTTTTTTTTTTTTTTTTTTTTTTTGTACATTTTGTTTATTTGGATGTCTTGTTATAATTGTATATGTTTTGTTGTAGTTTATAATTAAAAAAAAAATAAAATAAAAAAATAATGTTTACAAATGTTAGTTAACTGTTATATGCTTTAACTGTTTTATATCTATAGATTTTACTTTAGGCAGGTCGTGATTTGAGAAGGCAAAACTGATTAAACATAGTCTATGATCAACTCACTGTCTGCCGCTGACCGCTTGGTCGTTAATTTAAAAAAAAAAAAAAAAAAAAAAAAAAAACTTATATTTAACGAACAAAAAATTATCCAAACGTTTTTCTAAATTAACTTAATTAAAAAACAAACGAAATATAATCACTTTGCCATTACACACAAAACTGAACTATTTTAATTGCTAAAACAGTAGCATAAGCCATTTTGGGAGAAAGGGAAAAAAGATGGGCTCGGGTCGGACTCAGGCCGCATGGAGCATTGCTTTCCTTGCTCCATGCAGTTGTGGTATGTTTTCAACATATTATACAGACAGTGTTACTACAAAAACATAGGACGCAGTTTACTCCATCTCCACTATCCAATGGACCGTACAGCTGCTGTTTTGCGGTCGGGCATTGGCTGTTGTGAATGTACGGACGTAATCATAACCGTGATCATCCCGATTTAAAATCCTGAATATCAAACATGTTTGATATGATCGGGGCGGCCCCAATTTGTGTGAGAGCATATCGGGAGTTGCAAGATTTGACCTGTGAACGTTTCACATTACCAGATAATCCGTGCCGAACATCAGGACTGATCCAAGTGCGCAACAAGATTTTTGCTCCGATTCTCGGGAAAGGGAACCTCCGGGCAAAATCGGGCTAAAAATCCTGTAGTGTGAGCCCGGCTTAAGTCCAGTTCAGTGCCAGCCAAATTATTACCCCCTTTTGTTGAAATCGCTACATGATTGCCTAATCTTAACCCCACCCCGCACGTCTAACCCTAAACCTATCAATACTAGGGAGGTACTAATCTGGCGAGGGTCAGAATTCGGCACAGAAAGTGAAACAAGTGCTCACTGTTTGTTCAGAATTCGGCACAGAAAGTGAAGCAAGTGCTCACTGTTTTACAGCCTCTAGTATTCATTTGTGTTGGAAATTGCAGTGATCTGTACTCATTGGTACATATTTCGTGTCTTGCAAAAAAGTTCCAACAGGTACGTTTTTGTAATGAGATCAGGTAGAAAAATGCAGGCAGAGGCATGTTTTTCCAATGAGTCTATTTTGCTGTTGGTACAGAGTTAAGAATTCCCAGAGAGAATGTGCTCATCATAAACCAGTTAATCACTCCCTTCTTCAAATAATCACTGAATTAATTTCTGATGTGTTGTAAAATAAGATGAAAAATGGACCAGGATCAAAGAAGCTCTTATGCAGCGTGATCCAAAATGTTAAGTCGAACAAAGGTTTTCACTGAGTTCATTTGACTTTGCTCTTGCATCAGATTTTGCTATCCTGCTATTGCACCATATTGGGGACACTGAAGCCTTTATATTTTATAACATTTGCTGCTGACATTTGCTGATGCCTTGTGTCTTAAATGACTTGTTCTTAAGAGATAATGGATTAGATCAGGGAGATTGTGAGTGACCAGTCACTGAATTTCCAAAGCTTTTAGCAAATCCAGAAAAATAAAAACCAAGCATCTGACATGAGATAAAATGTTGAGACTTCTACCGAAAAGCTTTTCAGCAGTTGGAGTATTAGACTACTTTATGTTTACCAGTGCAGCTAGATGATCTTCAGTAAGATCTTGTCGGTCCCACTTTATATTAGGTTGCCTAAACTACTGCGTACTTACATAAAAAAATAGATATAATGTACTTATTGTGTTCATATTGTATTGTAAAACACTTTTGCTGCTATTGAGGTGAAATACAGGTAAGGTTATAGACAGGTTTGGTGGTATGGGTAGGCTTCAGGGTGGGCTAAGGTGTTACAGACGTAACTACATGCAGGTATTTTTTTAAATATAAGTACAATGTAAAAAAACATTATGTACACAGTAAAAGCACTGTACAAATTGATTAATTTAAATGTAAGTACATAGTAGTTAAGGCCTCCTAATATAAAGTGGGAACCTTGTTTGTTTAATCAGAGCTACAACACAATGGTTTGCATCATACAGTCTTATAACTGTTTTGAGTAGAGTTTCTTTCTCTTCTTTTTTCATCTTTCACACCCAAATGAATAAATACTGAAAAACAGATTAGCTACTAGAATTACCATATAACTTGCAATTTCCGGGGTGTGCCGCTGACAATTTCTGTGCAGTTTTAGGTGGAATGCCTCACATTGTTTTGCCATTTTAAACAATCACACTTTATTTCACTTCACAAAATGAAGGAATTTGTTGTCATATTTACCTAGAAACCAAATGATAAAGTTATTTTGTAAGAAAAACACTGTCATATACGCAATTTGTGCCTAGTAAATGTTAGATAAGCAATTTATGGCTCAAAGAGTTCCTTTCCATTTCAGCAGACATTATGTGTCATTATGTGTGTCATTTATGACCAATGCGGCAGCTCGGTGTATAGCGCACATGTTCTGCTGATGTCTAGACAACATGCAAACAGCGCGCTTATTAGAAGTCTGCATCATCTTTTGTGCTGAATTGAAAGGGTTAACAGCATAAATTATTGAGCTCAGAAAAAATGTTTATGCATGCAATATACACCAATGTGCATTATTGCAAGATAGAAAGATTCTTTTTTTTTACTGTTTTAGGTCAGTACAACACAGATTGAGACATGAATTCTCTTTCCTGTTAAATTTCATATACATTAAATGCATCTAAGTCTATCTGCACATAGAAATCAACACTTCAGGTAGGTTAGTGGAGGTCGTACATTCAGAGCAGGTGCTTCAAAAGAAACAGTTTGGCTTTATTCAGCCATCTTCAGTCTACAGCTACAGCACATCTCACTGTGTTCTAAGACATCCATTTTTACCCATTATGCAAGAGAGCCCTAGTGATCATAGCTCCTGCCTGCCTTTATTCTCTCAGCTGCGCCCAAGGTTATCTCCGCTCATCTATTCTTATCATCTGCTGGTTGATTGATCTGTTACCCCTGCACCCAATCCACTTAATAGATGAGCAATTTTTAAAAGCCATCACAGACAGACGGAAAAGGTGGTGAGGAAAAAAGTTATCATAGATTACCTCTTGTGTTTTTGGTCTACAAGGCCTTGGACTTATTTGCATTCATCTAAAGTTACAGACAAACTGACAACATTCTTTAGCACTCACTGTTTTTCCAGATCCCGCTAAATATAATATTATGAATAATCTTTCGACACTTCAGATTTAATATTTGGAATGTTTGGAAGGTTTTAAATTTGTCTGATTGCGATGGTAAATTAAAACCTTTGACAACAAGTCTTTGAAAATTTAACTTTAAATGTTTCTCTCGACTGTGTTTTTGGAAGACATCGCTCTCATGAGGCAATGATGTTTCAAGTTCAATATCATTTTGATGCATCAGTTAATTTGGGTCCAGGAAACAGAAATCCCACATCCAATTTGCATTTACAAGGAAAGCTTAGTTGACACTGAAATTTATTCCAAAATATGAGGGGACAAATGATTGCAACATCATAACCTCTCTACTCTCTACTACTTCTGCATGGGAGTAAAGTTCCTAAATGCAAAGGAGAGCTGAGAATAAATCTCTGTCTTTTGACAGTTCTATCTGTCAGACTTTGTGATGCAGAGATGTTTCAGTGAGGAAATACCCTGTGGATGTGAACAAATCAGCGTATTACTGCACGATTAATGTAGCTGAAAATCTTTCCAGCTGTTGATTGTTAGGGGAAAAACTTGCCAGCTTTGAGAAACTAATATCAGGTAAATTAAACGCATTGCTACTTTTAGGGAAACATCTTGTAGGACACTGCTGTGCTGAGAACTACATGAGACCTTAAAGGGAGAGTTCACCCAAAAATGAAAATTCTGTCATTAACTACTCACCCTCATTTCGTTCCAAACCCTTAAGGCCTTTGTTCATTGTCGGAACACAAATTAAGATATTTTTGATGAAATCCAAGAGCTTTCTGACCCTGCATAGACAGCAACGCAACTGGCACTTTCAATACCCAGAAAGGTAGTAGAGATATCGATAAAATAGACCATGTAACATCAGTGGGTCAACCTTAATTTTATGAAGCTATGAGCAGGGCCGGTGCTAGCTATAGGCAGAGCAGGCAATTGCCTAGGCTTTAAGGAGGGGCCTCCATAACCGTAACATCCCCTATACGCCAATCCTAGGGGTGTGACGAGACACTGATCCCATGAGATGAGACGAGACATGAGACTGGGTTCACGAGGTGTATACGTACAAGTGTTCAGATACTTTCGTTTTGATCGCTACTGTAGACAATAAGTGTTTATACCCAAACTATGAACTTTTTACTCAGTACTTCTATTATTTAAATGTCTGTAACACAGAAATAATGATTATAATGTGGTTGAATAGACTGTTTGTGTTGCTCTTTCTGCATTCACATTTACCCCGACCCTCTGATTCATTAACATGGGCAGCGACAAAACATGCTTCTCACGCTCCACTGACACTCGCGATGTGAAACAGTCCTAATAGACATAGCTAAATCGTTGTCATTCAGGAATAAGATTGCGTGGGTGTTTGAATCGAGATCTTGATATTTTAAGGATGAATGGTGCAGCTCTAATGTAAACACTGCAAAATGTTGTATGGGGATATCCTCACGACATTGGACACATTGGATCTCGCGAGATCCCGTGCCACGAGATCTCGTCACATCCCTAGCCAGTCCACTAGTCAAGACGGGCAGAAAAATACTAGACTAATTGTTCCTTGGATATTGTTTAATTGTCACTCACTTGCAGTTAAACCAATTAATGTTGCCGTTACAAAACAGGTCCCACCTTCTGAATGTTTGCCGTAACAAAGCATCCTTCGGATGCTGAAGCAAAAGGCTAAATAGGCATGCGAAGAAGTAAAGCTTCTAATGCAGATGTGTGAGTTGTCTTCATTTATTTTGGAGCGATTGCAATGTATTCGAAATCAACTTGTTCTGCCGATCAGCAAAATTTCTGGATATATCATTCACTGGTTTATTATGAGTAGAGCGCGAGCATAACACTTACTTTTAGTTAACCAGAAGCATCTCTTTCACTTACACTTGATTTGTGTAGGCTATATGGTGCATATTTAAGGTTGAGAGAAGAGATTTGTGCTCGCGCATTTTGATGCACCTTCGCATTACAATAATGCGCTCTGGACATTTGTCATTAAAATAACGCCATAGATCCCACCTCAAACAAACTATTAAAATAAGAAAAAAGTCAAAGGAAATCGATTTTTTAATTGCGTGCGCTCAACCATTTCTGTCGGTGGTGCTAGATCACTTGATGAGGTCCGCACATCCTTTGCGCAAAAACTATAACGCAAAAAGAAAAAAATGTGATCAATATGTGACATGCGGGACAAGGGGTGAAAAAAAAAAGATAAAAGTACTTATGTTTACTTACTGAAGTGGTATTCAGGAACTGTGAATAAATTACTCAGGAAATTACAGCATAATAATAATAATAAACATCCTCAAGAAACAAAAAAGAGATTACCTTAGATAAAGTTTGATGAATATGTATGTATAGTACTGGTCAAAAGTTTGGAGACATTAAAGTTTTTAATGTTTTTGAAAGAAGTATCTTATGCTCATCAAGCTGTACATTTTTTTGATCTTTTTTTCAAAAAAGAAAAAAAAATGTATTTATAATAGAATTTGAACTGTAACAAAACAGTTCAAAAGTTTGCAATTCAATTTTCTTTCTTTCTTAAAAAACGAAATACTTTTATTAAGTTGATGCTGAAAATTCAGCTATGACTCAGTATGGCATTGCTGTGTATGCAGGGTCAGAAAGTGCTTGAATTTCATTAAAAAATATTTGATTGGCAAATATTTGAATTGATTCTACAGGTTTGGAATAACATGAGGGTGAGCAATTAATGACAGAATTTTCATTTTTGAGTGAACTATCCCTTTAACCCTTTAACTGTCACCCCCATTTTTTAACATAGACGTGAAAGTGCACTATCCAAACTTAAATTATTATAATTCATTAACGAATACATTTTGTATTATGATTTTAACGTACCATTTCCATGGTAATGCAATGTCCGATTTTAAAATGGCTTGGATGAATTTTGAGGTTTTAAGCTTTTAGCTGATACATAATTTATTATGATCTCTAAAACGTGATAGGGAAGAAGGTAACAAAAAAAGACTTTTTATGACAAAGGTCAGAACTCCTGTTATGATACAGTTTTTTGAGGTGCACTCTTGTCATATATTAATCTATTACTGTTTCTACATAACTTATAGCAAGTAACAGTGGTAAAATATCTATTTAATGTCTTAGACATTTCCAACAATATATAGTTTGTCATGATTAGATTAGGATTTATTTGTAATTTTAAAGTAAATTTAAAGGGTTCAATCAAGCTAGCATAAAGATATGATGGGTTTGAAAAACTGACTTCTGTAAATGCTTTATTGTACTCAGCTTTTAAAAGCTTTTGACTGAATCTATCTTTTCTCCTTCTCTAAAATAGCCATGTAAAACCTATGAAAGGATGAGGAAATTCTCATTAGTGATCCGTGAGCTCTTAAGAATAAAGCATTTGAGTGTTATATTTTAATCACTGCCATTCTCACTTTTGCTTGAATTTGAGATACTTTCATGGTTCTGTTTAATTTAGTAGAAAAGACTGTGAGAAGTCCCGCTGACGAAATATACATCTGATGACTTTAGTTGCCGTGACATGCATTAAACTGAAAAAAGAAGATCATTTATTAGACATGCTGGCGTAAAAAGAGACTAGGATGATGTAAGATGACTCTTTTTTATGTGAATGTTCGTTAAAATTCATAGAACCTGCTGTCAAAATGTATAATAGGTGAGCGAGAAAACATCAGAAGTCCTTCCATAAAATGTGACAGGAGGTCATTCAGAAATCTCTTATCACCTGGCTTGTCCATTTCACCAATGTGCATATTTTGAGCCAATCTAACACTGTCAATGAGTCCTACTTCAGCCTTAATGAATTTTTTTCAAAGGCAGCTCAATTTAGCCAGCGTGTTAAAAAGTGAGCAGGGACTCGGCTGGACTTACATGTAGGAGAGATGTATATCTCTCATACTAAGGTTAAACCACGGGCACTTTCTCGAAAAAGGCAAAAGAAGAAAAAAAAAAGAATGAGAAAATTATCTTTTATTATTATCTCTTGATCATTGTGATTGGCTGATTACTGTCAGTCTAATAATGGTAATGCTTGAATGGGTCAATCTGGAGAAAAAGGACATACTTATAACCCACTCACTCAGATATCACAATTTTAAAATTAGCTGGATTAGTTCACTTCCAGAATAAAAATTTCCTTTTAATTTATTGCGCCTATGTCATCCAAGATGTTCATGACTTTCTTTCTTCAGTGGAAAAGAAATTAAGGTTTTTGAGGAAAACATTCCAGGATTTTTCTCCATATAGTGGACTTCAATAAGAGTCAATAGGCTGGAGGTCCAAACTGCAGTTTCAATGCAGCTTCATAAGCATCTTATCTAGCAAAACAATAGGTCATTTTCTAATAAAAATTTAAATTTATATACTTTTTAACCACAAATGCTCATCTTGCACTAGCTCTGCTTGCACGTCTGTAACTTCAAGCATTATGTAATCACGTTGTAAAGGTCACATGTGGTTAGTTCTTCGACTGTGTAATCCGGTTAAAGAAGGTAAGGTAGGGGGGAAAACTCAATCTCATTTTTTCCTCCAACTTCAAATTTGCCCGACATTGTTGTTTTAGTTTTTATTGAACTTCTTTGCATGTTCGCTTTGTAAACACTGGGCCTGTACTTTTGCCTACGTCACGCCAGACCTTTCAAACATGATTACGTAATGCGTAAAGTTGTGGACAAAGAGCTATTGCAAGATGAGCATTTGTGGTTAAAAAATATAAAAATTATATATATATTTTTTAGAAAATGACTAATCATTTTACTAGATAAGACACTTATTCCTCAGCTGAGATGGTGTAGAGCCCTTTGAAGCTGCATTAAAACTGCAGTTGGGAGCTTTAACCCGTTGGCTCCCATTGAAGTCCAATATATGGATAAAAATCCTGGAATGTTTTCCTCAAAAACCTTAAGTATGTATAGAGCTCAGAGTGTGAGAATGAGGCCTTTTTGCCCTTGACTGCACTGCAGCAATGACAGGCTAAGCCCAGTGGTGAGCCATAGTTTGGACCTGATAGTGTTGTCATGATTTGTTGGTTGTCTCCACTTGTTCATTGTGTGGGAAAAGGGCATCGGTGATGTAGGAACTGGAGGCAGGCTAGTCTTCACACCTCTCTCCAACTATCCAGCCATGGGTAATTTCACCTTTGAGCTGGTGGCGCAGTCACACAAGCGGACAGAACACAATCTCCTCCTCCCTGGATCCCAGGAGGCTTCGCTCTTGTCCACACCAAGAGTGTTATGCTCTCAAAAAACCGTAGCAACAGAAAACTACAATTTTTTCCCCCATTCTCTGTTGGTGAAATACCAGACACTTCCCAGCAAGCTCTGCCCTGCTTGTCATATATGGTTTTGGAGAACGAACAGGGCTTAGCGCTCCAAGGCAGCTTCAGGCAAATGTCACTTTAAGTTACGTGCACCGCGAGAATCCTGGAACCAGACGAACGGTCACTGATCTATGAGAAATCAGGTCAAGCGCTGAGTGTCCTCCTCTCTACTCATAACTGTCAGGAGCAGAGAGAAAGCCAAATGATCGAGGGGCTGGCTGGAAATATTTCCATAATGGGTGCCCAAGTACACCAATGCAAAGACGCACACACGCACCCCTTTCTCCAGCACTGGAATGGTGACACCGGGATAATACATCATCCACAGAACACCAGGGGGCAAAGCATAATGTCGACCCGGGTCAGCAAACATGGCAGCACATCAACTTTATAAGAATATATTATTATTAAGACTATTCTGAGAGCACAAATAAGAGTTTTTTCTAATCTTTTTCAGAGGGCACATCATAAAAAAGTAAATATTGTCTTTTATGAAGCATCTATTCAAATAAATGCCTTGACTCTAAATCAAACAAACAGATGAAGGCAAGCAAGGACAAGTGTGCTTTTAAACTAGCAGTGGCTGTTCATCGCCATGAATGAACATACTGTAACCCGTTTCATTGTCTTCACACTTATATTTCTTGCAGAATCTCTCAAGCAGCTGGTACCTGAGTCCTTGAGCTACACCTAGTGGCAAAGCTTTTGTCTCTGATCGGCAGCTGAATGAGTTCCCCAGACGGTCTCTGTGAAGAAAGGCAGCAAGAGCAGAAGCGCAGTAAACAAAGAGGTAGAAAGATACTACATTACAGCCTGTCCGCGTGTGGAAATGGTCGAACGAGGACATGAGGAGGGAGGCACTGCACCTCAGAGCATCAGTGGAGGCAGTAAAACTGACCAATCACCTCAGGTGTAGCAGTTCAGGTTGTGCAGCATAAGCTCACATGAATTGCAAGGCTTCTGCGGGGATTGTGAGCGGCACTAGATGCACTAAATAATTCAGGTTTCAGAGCGTGTCATTTCAGAGATACAATGTGTGTTTGCAGTGATTCACTCATTCCTTATTCAGAGTCACAGGGTTGTTTTAACCAGAGAGGAAGCATAATTCAGCTCTTTTATCTTTCAGACATGTTTTACGAACAGTACGGATGTATTTCATACAAATGTGCATGCAAGAGAGAGAAGGAGTGTGCGTGTGTGAGTGTAAAAAAAAAAAAAAAAATCACAGCCAACATACAGTAAAGAAAATCCTTTGTTCTTACAAGCTGCATGTCCTGTGAAGATCCAACGAGCCACAACTAGATGATTTCAACCACACGTTCTTCAACCGAAGAGTCACGACATCTCGGTCAAAGGTCTGCATGATCACTCCCCCTGTGAGAGTGTCAATCAACGGCAGCCGCCAGTGAGGTGCAAAGCCCACAATCAATGATTACAGCGGTGTGAGGGAGAGACAGGTAGAGGACGAGGAGGGATGAAAACACAGGAGTAAGAAACAGGTGCTCTTTGCTTTTCATCCTCTTTTCCGTTCACATCTAATCTGGGTAAATGATTCTCAGCATGGTTAAAACACAAACATTACGGCCATTGTTTAAAATAACACAGGAGAGGACGAAGGCTTCTCCATTGCATTTGAGTATTTACAGTGGCTTTGCAAAGAATATCTGAAACAGAATTCATTGTAACAAATGGACATGATTACCTTTCTGTAATAGAGCCTAAGAGTCTTTTGTTCAGAAATTGCTTTCCTATCACTTCAGTGGTTTGTCCATTTGAACCCAGACTGCAGCCATTAAATCAGGGGGCTCATTGTGATGAGTGCTGCGCAACACATGATCAGAAGTGAGCTGGAAGCGAGCATTTTCGTGGATAAGATTACCTCTGAGGGGGAAGCCTTGTATCGTGCTCTGACAAACAAGAGAGAACAAATGTCTGTTGTCAGGCACTGGAGTGATTGGGGTGGGCCGTCAGTGCACAACATACAGACAATTCGATGCAGGAAAGTGCCAATACACATCAATGACAATGGCACTGTTAACCTTTTAATGATGTTTATTGATGCACTGTCATCAAGAGCAATGAATGTATTGGTATTTGAAGGTCTTTGTAATTCTACTACAATGGTAAGAAATGCACTGACGCTAAAATTCTGGCCAGTAAACAAGATGATAATTATTCGCATGTCATCCATAATTCAAATGATACTTTTTTTATACTAATTATACTATTTTTTACAAAATAGTATAGTATCATTTTAAAAGCTACGAGTAAATTTATGCATCACTTTACATTAAATTATATAAATTCTACAGAGAAGACATTTATAATGTCACACAATTTTTGTTTTAACCTGTTAACTGTCACCCGTCCCCTCAGAGGGACACTCAAGTTTACTTTACTATATTAAAAATAAATCCTAATCTAATCATGACAAACTATATATCGTTGGAAACCTCTAAGACTCCTAAATAGATATTTTACTACTGGTTTTTGTTACAAATTATGTAGGAACAGTAATAAATTATGACAAGAGTGCGCCTCAAAAATCTTCATTGTAACAGGAGTTCTGACCTTTTTTAACCTTTTTCCCTGTCATGTTTTAATTATTATAAATTGTATATCAACTGAAAGTTAAAAACCTCAAAATTTATCCTTTGAAACCCATTTTAAAATCTGGCATCACTTTACCTTGGTAAATGGTACTTCAAAACATGTATTTGTTAAGGGGTTAAACAAAACATTGAACCAAATTTATATAAAAAAAAAGTACAACTCAAATATCCAAGTTCTCACTTAGTACAACTTAACATTTCAAGTTGACTAAACTTATTTGAGTTGACTGACCCTCCATAAACAGCAACACAGCTACCATGTTCAAGGCCCAGAAAGGTAGTTAGGACATCAATAAAATAGTCCATGTGACATCAATGGTTCAACTGAAACTTTATGAAGCTATGAGAATACTTTTTGTGCACAAAGAAAACAAAAATAACTTCATTTAACAATTTCTTCTATTCCATGTCAGAAAGATACAGGTAGTGGAATGTTTCAGTTGTGATGGTGGACTTAGTTTGTGTTCTGAAGATAAACAAAGGTCTTACGTGTTTGGAATGACATAAGGGTGAGTAATTAATGATAGAATTTTCATATTTGGTTAAACTATCCCTTTAAATATTCAATACTCATACAAGAACGAAAGAAAAATCGAACATCAGCCAATAGCAATAGCTCACCATTATTGCACCTCCTTAACTGATTGTTCTCCTGTTTTATTTTATGTACTTTGCCGCTTATCCTTCACCTCCTTAACTTCTCTTGACACAAATGGCAAATTCTCATTCAAAATTATTGATATGCAAAACCATGCACAACCCTCCTCCCCAGGCAAGTGATCATAGTATAAATGCCTCATAAGGCACAGGTGAGTTAATTAATAAATGTTGTTTTAATTAAATCAGTCAGGGATCCAACTATCCACAGATTACTGTTTCCTATAATTAAGTAATTAGACCTGGCATTTTTTGAACACTTACGAGGCAGAGGATGTTATCCACAGAGCGTCGGCACAAATAGAAACCCCCCTATGCCGTTGGCGGAGGTAAAGCAGGAACTGGACCTCCCCTGCAGACTTGGTCAATTGATTAATGCAAGTTTGTTGCTGGTACTGCTGTCTTTCAGTTTCAAGAAGCAGTGTTTGTGTCAATCAGGCATGAAATGTAATTAGAAAGTCTGCTCAGTGCAGTGGTAAGGTGGAAGTGGAGTCAACATGAATCTCGAGAAATGAGCAAAAGGGCTTTCTTCCTGGTGGACATCAGACTTGAATTACCATATCCGCTGCTCAATTTTTTAACATTGTAATATCTGAGGCCATAAAAATGCATGAAGAAAAATGTCATTAATAATGAATGGTCTAGTCAATCTTTTTGTGTTTGCCTTTCTTCATCTGTAGAATTTAATTGCCAATTTATGTTAATAACACAGAACATAATTGATGCATAATTATGCATTAAGTTAAGCTGTCTTTTGTGAAGCTGCATAACTGTATAACTTATTATGACTTATAGGACAAACTTGTAGGACTTGCTTCTATGGCTAGAGTGTGATTTCATGCATGTGTCAGGTTCCACAAACCACAATGTATCCGACCACATTACCAGTGAGGTAAAGTAAAGGATGTGGTCTATATTCATATTCATATATTCATATCATTCACTACGTCCTTCCATCTCAGATGGCAGTGATTCCACTCTTCATGTGCATTAGTGCTTTTGGTGTCTTTCTCCATTAGGAAAAAACACGATAAGTGCTATAAGTGAGCAAGATTTGTTGGAAGTGGAATACTTCTTGTTTTTTTCCAGGAAGTTCTTAGAGTTTATTTTGGGACGTCTAATTTATGCAAAGCCGTTCTATGGCCCTTGGAGGGCACAGTGACATAATGCCATAAGTCACTCTTGACACTGACACTAGCTTTGGGGGACTGGCCATTTTTGAGGACTGTTGAATCATTTAGAAAAAGTGTCACTTGTTTCTTATTAATTGCCCTCTTGTTTGTAGCCTGGGGCAATGACTCGCCAAGACAAATAACCCCTTCATGCTGTAAGTTGAATCCATGCCAGGTTAAACAACTAAGTACAACAAGCTCAGCACAATGCACTGATCTCTCTCTCTCTCTCTCTCTCTCTCTCTCTCTCTCTCTCTCTCTCTCTCTCTGTTCTAGAGCAATCTACGTCTTAAACTACAGACCATTAAATGCTCAAGTGTAGATGCTGTGTTGGTGTTTTCAGTTCTGGGAAACAGAAAGAGTTGAGCATGGAAACAGAATGGGAAAGAAAACTCTTTTTGGTGCACTGCAGTGACCTTTAAAAATAAATAAATGATAAAATAAAATGCAAGAATAACGATAAGCATTTTTGATAATTATTTGACTTGCATTTCCAACCAATGTTATTATTGTTAAAATGAACCAAAATAAAAACTAAGAACGAAAACAAAAAAAAAAAAAACTAACATAACTGGGGGGGGGGAAAAATATAAGAATTATTTTAGTTTTAGTTTTTGATTCATAGTATATTACAACATGCCGGCATAAAACAGAAAAATGCAACTAGATGGCATTAACGCTAAAATGTGCTCAGAAAATGTATTTTTTAAAATGATAACAGTTAGCACATTAATTATGGCATAACTAAAATAATAATAATAATAAACCAAAAACTACAAATTAAAGCTAATAATGATAGTCAAAACTAAACTTGGAACAACTGAAATAAAAACTAAGAATAAACAGTACTTCTACAGCATTAATTAATCTTAGTTCGTTAATTTCTGCATTTACTAATTCATTATTAAAATCACAAGTTGTTTGTTAACATTAGTTAATGCACTGTGGATTAACATCAACATGTATTTTTATTAACTTACATTAACAAAGATTAATAAATAATATTTTAATACATTAACTAATGTTAACGAATGACACCTTATTGTAAAGTGTTAACAAAATACATTCAATATCAGCCTCCAAAAATTCTTCTGATTTTAGGCATGTGTATACGTATGGGTCTTTTTAGTGTACTCTTAAAAGCTTCAATCTTTATTCTGTATACTATGACATGATGTTCAGGAAAGGAGGTCAATTCTACTGACAAACCAGGTATTCTGGTGGTCCAGTCATGTTTGTTATTGGGTTGCCCTTTAGCCAAATGTTATCTTGCAGGGAGATGAAACCAATAACTTGGTGTCCTTAATAATGGGAGAAATGACCACAAATGGCTGGAAGAAAAATCAAAATAGCTCTCCACTGCATTTATATTGGTCAGCCAATAACTCCTGTCCAACACAGACTCAAAAACCAATAAACAGACGTGTTCACTGGGACTTCAGCAACCTTTAGGAATGCCATGAAACTGCCTAAATCCTACAATCACAGACGTGATGTGAACCATCCACATCACACTGAAACACAAGGGTTTAGAGAGAGAGAGAACGTGAAAAAAAAAAAGAGAGGAAATGGTCAAATACAAACATGACATGCTGATGTATATGACCTAATTGATCAGCTTTAGTAGGAATGAATGGAAGATAATTATGCAGTATGCCAGACGAGAGGGGTCAAATGTTTTAAGCGAGAACATGCACATTCCTTGGAAGCACACTAATGGGATGTGTTTGACCTTGTGCCCTGGCACAGTGAAGGCAGATTAGGCAATGATTAGCACTCTGACTGATGGGATGAGGGCATATGATGACAGAATACTCTCTGACAGTTGCTCATTTATTGCATCATCAATTACAGATAGGGTTAAAGGGATAAAAGAAGGATATTTCTCCACATGAAATTGAATATGCAGAGTGAATTTTTAAAAATTGATGCACAACCATCAAACTATACTTATGCACTGGAATACAAATTAACTGTCAGGCAATTGTCAATGGTTTTATGTTTTATTGTCTCTTTAGTTGCTGTGTTATGCGAGAGGGTCAGTGTCTCAGATATATTAAAAATGACTGCAAGAACTGGGAATAAACGAATTCAGACATGACTCTCAGGTACAGTAGATCAGCATCGCGTTTTGAATTTTCACTGTCACTCAGATTGTTCCAGTGAATCTGTCTACGTGACATCTTGTTTATTTTGAAACTAAAATGAAAGACGCACATATTCCTGCCCATCACGTGCTCCAAAGGGAAATATCTCTCTCTCTCTCTTTTTGCAGCGTCACTTCTGTTCTGAGGGGTTATATCCCCAATCATACAAGGAGATAAGTAAATAAAGTTGTCCTGACATTTTGTAACAACTGTGACAAGAATTCCTCTGTACACGCTGACATTTTGAGTCCATGACTGATGATTGCTGATAAGGAACAAGAAAGGGATAAGGTCATTCTCAATCCAGACCAAATGCATATTTTATTGGAGCCTAAGATGGTTTTTGCACACTTTAATAACACCAACATCTATCTATCTATCTATCTATAGTTGAGGTCAAAAGTTTACATGCACCTTGTAGAGTCTGCAAAATGTTAATTATTTTACCAAAATAAGAGAGATCATACAAAATGCATGTTATTTTTTATTTAGTACTGACCTGAATAAGATATTTAACATAAAAGACGTTTACATATAGTCCACAAGAGAAATTACTAGATGAATTTATAGAAATGTTTACATAACAAACATTTAAAGATTACATACACTTGATTCTTAATACTGTGTTTTTACCTGAATGATCCACGGCTGTGTTTATATTATATATATATATATATATATTTTTTTTTTTTTTTTTTTTTTTAGTGATAGTTGTTCATGAGTCCCTTGTTTGTTTTGAACAGTTAAACTGCCTGCTGTTTAACTAGTAGGCCCCAGAAATCCCCCTCAGGTCCCAGAAATGCTTTGGTTTTTTAGCATTTTTGTGTTTTTGAACCCTTTCCAAAAATGATTGTATGATTTTGAGATCCATCTTTTCATACTGAGGACAACTGAGGGACTCACATTCAACTATTACAGGTGGTTCAAATGCTCACTGATGCTTCAGAAGGTAACAAAACACATTAAGAGCCAGGGGGTGAAAACTTTGAATTTGAAAATCTGGGTAAATTTAACTTATTTTTGTCTTCTTGGAAAAATAAGATAATCTTCTGTAGCTTCTGAAGGGTAGTACTAAATAAAAAAAATGATATTGAGACAAAATAATAAAAATGTACACATCTGTTCAAAAGTTTATGCACCTTAATGCATCGTTTTTCCTTCTAGACGATCCTCAGTGTGAAAAGATGGATCTCAAAATCATACAGTCATTGCTGAAAAGGGTTCAAATACACAAAAATGCTGAAAAAAACAAAGAATTTGTGGCACCTGAAAGATTTTTATGAAGAATAGTGTGCAGTTAAACTGTTCAGGACAAACAAGGGACTCCTGAACAACTATCACTAAACAAAAAAATACTGTGGATCATTCAGGTAACAACACAGTATTAAGAATCAAAACTGAAATATCATTTCATTGTAAAATGTATCCCAGTAATGTTTGTTTCATGTACAACAAATCATTTTATAGTGTATCTAAGAAATTGTTCAGATCATCTCCCCTATTATCTACATAATCAACTATAAAAGCATGGCTTTGAATCAAACTTCAATGCATAAACAAAAACTGCATTATAGATGAACTGTGTAATTATGTGTCTGTTAAGTCAAAATAGATAAAAGCTAGAGTAGCAGTTTTGTAGTTCATTTTACAAAACTGAACTGGCTCCAGCTCAGTGCAAACAGTCCAGTGCTGGCAGGAGACTCACCTACACCCCAATAAGGCATTCACTATCCTTTTTCACCTCATTTATTTTTTAAGAACCATCAGAAGATTGATGATTCATTCCTTTTTCTACATTTCACAGCGCTCCACTTCAAAAAAAAAATCTGCATAATTTGCATCAGTTTTATCACCTATGTCTATCTTCCTTTGAAAGGGGAAGTGCAAAGAGAGTGCAGAGATTCCTGACACACTGGGGAAAACCCCTCAGTAAATAGACTGATGGTAATTAGAGCTGGAGACATTTTTTCTTGATGAGAGAACAGAGTGTACTGGTGAAGGATGCTATTGCACACCCTGCTCATACCCTGGGCTTTATAGGAGCTACTGTATATGAAGAGGACCAATCAAACGTATTACAGCAGAGAAAGGCACTGGACTGAATAGTATTGCATGGGACAAATCACACAGTGTCATTCTGATAATGATTTATTGCTAGGAGATTTTTTTTTATTCCCATTGTATTTTCTTACTCTACCTCTCAGCTATTTATGTCTCCACACCAATTAAACTCTTACTCTCTGTGAAGGGACAAGGGAGACGTTTTAAAAATCCAGACAGTACTAGCAGGAATTAAAAATTACAGAATGGACACTCTAGTATTATACGCTTGTAAAAAAATCTCATATAGCCTTCATTGGGAAAACTGTGCTTTCCCAAGTCTGTCAGAATGAAACATTGAATATATGAAAATTATTCTTTTGTAATCACTTTGAGTTAGTTCTTATCTTAGTTTTACTTTTTATCTTAACATGCAAAAAAGTGTCTTTGTACAGTGCCCTGGTTACACATAATAACAGTAAATTATGCAACTAAAGCTAAACCAAACCCTAGTCTTAACCCTATGGTAAGTACATGTTGTAAATTAATATTACTCAGTACTTAAATATATATCAAACACATGACATTGGGGAACAGTTTCTCAGAAAACACACCATGGTCAGTTTCTCGGTAGATGTGACTGGCCTTAGAAATTGTTTGTAATGGTTCATAAATATAATTATGAATTTGTTTATAATGGTTCAACAGGTCAAAAGCGCTCACAAAAATGAAAACTGTATCATCATTTACTCACCCTCATGTCATTCCAAATCTGTGTGACTTTTTATTTTGCAGAACACACACACACACACACACACACACACATCTTCAGAACCACACAGGATGTCTTTGACTTTCATTGTATGGAACACTGACAGGTTTTGTTTTCTATTCTACAGGATAAAAATGTCATCCACGTTTGCAAGAACATTGGAAGATATGATTTTTATTTTTGGGTCAGCTATCTTTTTAACATTGTCAAGGTTATCAAAGCTCTGATAATGGATAACTTATACTGAAATAAGAAACAATTAGTTTAAAAAATGTTCTGGAAGCTAAAAATTATAAATCATATTTCCTACACAGTAATATTGATGACACTAACATTGTATTAATAAGTGAGCACATGCTGCACATTGCTCCATTCACTGTTACAATTCCATTCAGAGAGGTCATATTAACACACTGAGCCCAATTAGCACTAGGGTGGATGACATGGCTGGAAAAGGTCAAGGAGAAAAGCTAACAGCAGCAATCCAGCCATGGTTCACAAGTTCAGTTTGTTTGCTCTTTAAACTATTGTAGACCATCCAATTACTGATTTAAAATGTAGAGGATCATGGGAACACTGGCCTTGTTATATCTGAAATATGTCTGCATCATGCACAGAGAGTTTCTGTCTGAATAAGCAGTATGAGTTTATCACAGCATGAGTTTATCACAGCAAAGCATGTTTAGCACACTTCATACACAAATGGCATTATACTATAAATACTACAAATAAGGAAAATGTGGCAAGTTTTGTGTAAAAAAATCTTAACTGTTTAAAATAACTAAAATAACTGTTTGAAAATTAGTAACATACAAGTATATACATACTTATTAAAGATCATTTTCGCACTGATTTTGCATATCAAGGAACATTTGAGAAAGGCCTTTTGTTGTTTAGTAGTTGGAGATTACGTTTTTAGGAGGGGCTTAACAACTGCAGTTTTACATACTTTGGACATCCAACAAGTGTATACTTGTATACAAGCTATATATATAATTTTTATTTATTTTTTTTTTTATTTTTTATTTTTTCCCAATAGAATAGATCTATGCTGCTGCGGCAGAGCAAGTAGGCCTACTGGCTTGTTACTGCCAATACATCCACAACATGGCACTGTGAGCATGTAAGAAATACTGCTGATGCACATATGTGAACCAGCCCCACATATTGCTTACATGAATCACTCTGTAGCAGATCTATACAGGTGGAGCTGGGGAAAGTGGAGGGTTTCTGCATGTATATAGTGTTTTCATTTAATTCTGTAAACTACTTGTTCTACAAATCTGTGTAGTAGTGTTAAATGCAATAACCTGTCCATGGGCTTTTTTGATTACTGTCAGTATAAGTGCCAGCAATGCAGTGTTGCCAGATATTGCCATAAAAACAAATGAAAACCAAAAAATTAATGAAAAATAAACCAAAATTATTTCAAATATTTAGCATATAAGATTAGACAGGGATATCACCAACCTTAAAGTGCAACTTCCCATTTTATTAGCTTTCTAAACTGTTGAATTAAGTGGAAAAGACTAGTCCAAAAACGTATATTTGCTGGATCTGGCAACACAGCGAAAGCTGCACCCGCGCCCTCCAGACTTGTTCACTCTCGGAAAGATCATTTTCATACATGGACGTTAAACATTCTTGCAAACTATTTAAACTGAATTATGCACGTAGACACTCATATGGTGATCTCATAGCTGGCTAATGCTTACTACATCACTACGTGTGTCTCTCTCTGTCTCAAGTGGCACTCTTTCCTTTTGCTCGTTCTCTACACTGTAAAAAACTATTTGTTGAGTTAACTTAAAATAATTTGTAACCTGGCTGCCTTAAAATTTCAAAAAAAGTTTATTCAACTTGAAATGTTAAATTATACTAAGTGACAACTTAGATATTTGAGTTGAATCAACTTAAAATTTTAAGGCAGCTGGGTTACTTACCCATCTGTTAAGTTTAGCAAACACAAATATCTAAGTTGTTACTTAGTACAACTTAACATTTCAAGTTGACTAAACTTATTTGAGTTGACTGAACTTAAAATTTTAAGGCAGCAGGGCAACAAATTATTTTAAGCTGACTCAACAAATTGTATTTTTTTATTTGCCTCCATGATTTCCGGTAAATGTATCTAATGCTGCCTTCACGCCATGTCGTAATTACCGTAATTCTGAGATGACAACACGTGACATTTTACTCATAGCTTTTCATGTTGTCGGACTTGGAGGTAGCGCCTAAGTAGTACCAAAACGGTCACGTGGTACATCTGTAACTGGTTTAAGTCGTAATTCTAAAAACATTCAGAGTTTACAAGTTGTAATTACAAGTTCAGGAACATGTGAGGGCTTTGGCGTTGATAGTGTTGCCATAGAAACACATAATTCAGATAGAGTAGAATGTCACATGTTTTCATCTCGTAATTACGGCATGGCGTGAATGCAGCATAATTTGCAGGCGTCAGGGAGCCACTATGAATATGCGGGAGACTCCCGGAGCTTCCGGGAGAGGTGGGATCAGTGTGATTGCATTTTGCCCATGTTAAGTAATCAGCAAAATACCAGATGTGGCACATTCCACATTTTAAACCCATTTAAAAATCATAATAAAGCATAATGCTATTAAGAATTCACAAACGCCACAATTCACTTAAATCAATATATGTGACCATGGATCACAAAACCAGTCATAAGGGTAAATTTTTCAAATTGATGATTTATATATTATCTGAAAGTTGAACAAAAAGCTTTCCATTGATGTATGATTTGTTATGATAGGACAATATTTTTTCGAGATACAACTATTTGAAAATCTGGAATCTGAGGGTGCAAAAAAATCAAAATACTGAGCAAATTGCCTCTTTGTCCAAGCTGTCCAAATAAAGTTCTGATATTACTAATCAAAAATTAAGTTTTCATATATTTACAGTAGGAATTTTACAAAATATCTTCATAGAACATGATATTTACTTAATTTCCTAATGATTTTTGCCATAAAAGAAAAATCAATAATTTTGACCCATACAATGTATTTTTGGCTATTGCTACAAATATACCCCAGCGACTTAAGACTGGTTTTGTGGTCCAGGGTCACATATGCGCTTTAACCTACATGCATGTAGGTTATGTACGTGCATTTCAGAGCGGCTCCATTCATGGTAAATGTTGCTACACAAACTGTTATCATTTACACGTTTGGAGCGTCTCGGACTCCATCTCAGCATATTGCTGTGAGTTTGGGTTAACTTTCATTTAAGAATGCAATGTGCGTTATTTAATCAGATTTATAAATCTACGCAAACATAAGAGAATTCATCATTATTATTCCGATTATCTTTCTTATTCTAACTGCTCATTGCGATTTCAAATTACAAGTTTGAACCCTCAGTCTTAGTTTATATATTTTTATGTCCACAAATTTTAAGAAATCACAGTGGCTGTAACGTTCTATCATAAACAAATGACCCAATATTAAATATTTAGTGGACATTTGAATTAAATGTTGTTTAGTCAGTATTACACATGGATTAGATGGTGCAGTAAAGTGGAAAAACAATCGTCAGGCCGTTGTTTGCACTCTGCGGGCGTAACAGTTTTGTTCAATAAAATGAATTCAATATGATTACTTGCTTTTGATGCTTTATTTGAACTAATTATTATTACCTCATTGCTATTATATACGTATTTTAAGTCATTTTAAAGCCTATTGTTCACTTACGTCTATGTTTATTACTACCAAAAAATGTATTATATTTATCAGATTACTCAATTAATCGTCAGAATAATCGATAGGTTACTCGATTACCAAAATTATCATTAGTGACAGCCCTAGATCTGACCCACTGAGAACTGCTGCACTGCAGCTGTCAGAAGCATGAAATCCAGGTTATTTGTTCTTAAGTGATTAGATGTTAAAAATATCACAGCATCTATGTTTGGCCCTTCATCAGTCCCACAGTCATGTCTCACGGCAGATTAGATCAGTTTTTCCATATTGTTTGAGCAGGCCCTCGTCTGTCTGTCACCTATCAAAGCGAAAATAGAGGAAGCTACAGACAGACTGCTTATTCAAGGGACGTTTGTGAATGTCTCTGCTATTGTATCAGGGAGAGCTGTTATCAGTCAGGCTCATAGGACATGTTGTTTTTGTTCACCTATAGTAGATGAAGGACAGCAAAGAATCTGACGTTGTGGCAGCGGCCGGAGAGCTCTGTCACATGGAGTGTCTATGTGATTATCTTAGGTGACGCATTTGTCTTTCTTGGAGTTATCGCTGCATTCAGAAAACAATATCTCTGCCATAAAAAGTGATAGTGGAGGCTTTGGGGGAAAGAAACAAAACACTTGTCAGAGTAACAATTTCAAACATTCGTTTTCAACACTGGATTGTGTCATATATGTTTAGACAGCATAGTGCAAGAATTGTGAGATTTAGAGTTCATCCATACATGCATATTGACATACATCCCTCTCGGAATCTTCTACGGAAAATCCAATTTTACACACCAGGGCTTCTTTGTATTATTTTTAGAGAGCCTAGTTTTCATAAAGACGTTCCAGGTTTTATTTACCCGTAAATACAGTGTGCTACTGAGCGGCACGTTGTGTGCAGCATATTGATCCATCAAATAAATTCGCAGCTATTGTGTAGCTCTTCAGATCAGTGGTCACTAGTAATGCTGAAGAGTAAATCTGGTTTACAACAGTAGGGAAAAGCACTACATTTTCTGTTGTTGTGGAACTGCTACAGTCCCACACCTGCTCTACAGTGATTGAATATTTAATTACAGACTTGGTCACGGTTGTCTGTTAGAATGAGACGCTGTGTAATCATAGAGCTCACGGTTAACCACTGCACAGACACACCGTTCAGTTCTCGCCAACCCAAAAGGCCGGTTTCCCCGAGGCTATCAAAAATAAAAAGGAAAGGAAGATACTTCAACACTCGAAAAAAGGAAGTGCAAGACAGAGCGGAGCACTTTATAATGACTGATCAAGTCTAAAGCAGCTCAATGGTCAGATCATTGTCTCTGAAAAGGGTCTTTATGTGGTCATTAGATTCAGACCTGCCTTATTCTCCCGAGGTATTTCAGCACGATTCCATATTCCTTCCACCTCCAGTAGAGATGGTAATAGGTTTTGTTCTCACTCTTTTGGTGCTCTTCTTTTATGCCCGAGGATAAAGTGTGTCCAACAACAGGTCTCCTTCATCATCCGTCCACAGATTCTTCCTTTCACAGCTTTGTATCCTAGAGGGACGAGAACAAATACATGGGTAATGATAATCTAGTAACTGAAAAACATTACAGGTACAAACACATCTGATCTGGTGTAAAATATTTACTTCAGATTTATTTTATTAACAAACAAAAAAAAGTATGAAGACCTTGTCAAACGCTTTGAACAAATGAAGTAGGTCTTCATCCAAAGGCATTGCTTTCTGTGATATATGTAATCCACTTGAGAATTCATTCTCAAAAGCTGTTTTTTTTTTTCTTTTCTTTTCTTTTTTTTCATTACAACAGTCAAGTGAAAATAGGCAAGGCTTTGAAGTTATCACTAAAATAACTTCTTAATAAAACACCATTTATTAATAATGCTGGAAACAATATGAGCAATAAAACTAGGTGAGAGAGGAGAGCAAAATTAACTGAAATATTCATAATCTCACATTCTTTTATATGCACACTGCGTATCTGTAATTCATTAGAGGCTGCATTTCAACCCCCTTAATTGACTTCCCATTCACAGGTGAATATGAAAGAAGGTCTTTCGCTCTACTTCTAATCCAATGAAAAAGAGGAAATAGGGGAAACAAATGGAACTCAAACTCTGAAAGTCTAAGAAGGTTTTTCCCTCCCCCCTTTGGGATAATGGGCATCGTCAGATTTGACTCATTTTCCACCACCAAGATATGGCAGGACATACAGAGTATTTTCGCAGCTGTCTGATCCAGGCCCTGTAGCTATATGGGGCATAATCATACTGCACATGAGGAAGGAGATCTAAAGCCTTTCAAAGCACATGATGGCTTTGTGAGAATTATGGCACTCTCGTTCCACATCATTAGACACATGGCTTAACAAAGTAATAGCGAGGAGAGAACTTGTTTATATACACAGGTTCTTTGAATTGAATATGTGCGTTTGAAAAGTAAAATGTGGCCTTGCACTGAGGAATGATTCATTAATGTGTCATATATTATGCATCCTGAATCAGCACTGTAATGACATTTAGTGTTCAAACTGAACTACCGTTCAAAAGTTCAGGGTTTTTGAAAGAAATCTCCAAGACTGCATTTATTTATCAAAATACAGTAAAACAGCAATAGTATGAAACATTATTACACTCTAAAATAACTGTTAACTGGTAAGTTATTTTAAAATGTAATTTAATGCAATACTGAATTTTTAGCAGCCATTATTCCAGTGTCACATGATCCTTCAGAAAACTTTCCAATATCCTGATTTGGTGCTCAAAAAGCATTTCTGACTAACAATGTTGAAAACAGCTGTGCTACTTAATATTTTTTGTGGAAACCATCTTTTTTCTTTGAAAAAAACATTATAAATATAACATTATAAATATCTTTACAGTAGATTGTAATGCTTTTGACACTGTTGCGGTTTAATTTAAGGTGTCCTTGCTGATCAAAAGTATAAAATAATAAATGTAAATCTGTGATGCATTTTTTTTCAAGATGAATAAAATGTTCAAAAGAACAGCATTTATTTGAAATAGAATTATAAAATGTCCGTTTGATCAACTCAGTGTGTCCTTAAAAAATCTCCAAACTTGTCAATGGTAGAATATATATAAATAAATTATAAAAAACATTTTAATGAATTGTTCATGACTTTAAAAAAAAAAAAAAAAGAAAACTTCATGAGATATTTTTAGTATGAAAATAGTTAAGGCTAAAAAAAAAAAAAAAAAAAAAAAGAAAATCATCAGAGATGCATTCGATAGGCCGATTAATTATTATACACGGCGAGCCAACAAATCCCAGACAGATGGTCTGGCATAGCCAGGCTTATACTGTGCTAGTGAATATGTAGGTAGGATGTTCAATACGGCTACATGGCAGAATATTTTCTACTTGGCTTTCCTTCTCGAGCCACGGGCTGAGGAAAAAGTCCAAGAGAATCATTTCACATTTATTTCAATTTTAATTTACAACATTGCACTTGCTGTGTGTGCACACAGTAAAGTTTCATCTTGGCACTCGTAGACTGCTAGCAGTCAATGGTGGCCATATTATGCAAGTTTCACACCACACATTACTCAAGGATTCCCTGCTCTCAGGCCTGCTCTGCGGCTGTAGCTTAAAGTGAGAAAAGACAGCATGCATAAAATTGCACTTACTGAAAGCTGCTACAAGCTGCATGAGCCTTTCCATCATTTTAAAGAGTTTGTATATTGTTTCTATCTGTTTGTATCTGTACATGAAGTTCTGTAAATTTCAAGCAAAGTAAATTGCATGTGTTTCAATCAGTGGCGTGCAGTGGTATTGAAACAAGGTGGCAAAACCCTCACATTTTTAAAGTTTGATTTTGACTTGACAAAGTGGTGATGTATCAGTGTGTGAGCTGTTTACTTACTTTTTTATTAGTCTTCTACTTGACGCCATTATATTGTTCATTCAAACAAATTCACGAATGCGGAACGTGCACAAACACAAGAAGCAGGATTTATTGCATTAGCCAATCATAGCTGATCAAAACCAGTCCTATCCAATCACATTGCCTCCACTCACATGATTTTCCCATCCTTTCTTAAAAGAGTAGTTCACTTTGAGAACAAAAAAACTACAGATAATGTCCTCACCCCGTTGTCATCCAAGAAGTCTTTCATAAAGAAATTATGTTTTTTTGAGGAAAACATTTCAGAAATTATCTCGATCTAGTGGACTCCTATGGTGCCTATAAGTTTTAACTTCCAAAATGCAGTGTAAACGCAGCTTCAAAGGGCTCTAAATGATCCCAGCCATTTTCAAAAAAAAAAAAAAAAATTACATACTTTTCAACCTCAAATTATTTTTTTGCCTAGATCTGCCATGCAAATGCATACTCTGTGTAATCCAGGTTAATACAGTTAGGGTATGTCGAAAAACTCCCATCTCATTTTCTCCTCCAACTTCAAAATCATCCTACATCGCTGCAGAAGTACCAACCCAGTGTTTATAAAGTGATCCCATACAAACAAGGTCAAACGCCTTTTACAAAAAGAAAAAAGGTAACACAGCAATGCAGGACGAAAATGAGATGGGAGTTTTCACCTTTTTTTTTTTGTTTGTTTTTTAGAAGTCCACTATGTGGAGAAAATCCTAATACGTTTTCCTCAAAAAACAAAACAAAACATAATTTCTTTACGACTGAAGAAAGAAAGACATGAATCTTGCATGACAACGTGGTGAGTACATTATCTGTAAATGTTTGTTTCGGAACAGTGTGCATTTTGACAGAAAATTTTGATTTATTCTTAGTCTTCTGACTAAAATGCCATTTTAGTCATCTGAATTGTTTTAGTTTTAGTCGACTAAATACCATAAGATTTTAGATCTAAAATTACCAAACAATTAAGGTTTTATCATGATAGACACAGATTTAACTGCTGTGACACACAACGTGCCTTTATATTCTTAATTTTTTCAAGCAGACATATTTATTTATATAAATTAATATAGATTAATCTTTATTAGGGCTACTAAAGTTATTCAGTCAAGAACAGTGAGTGATTTTCTGTCTTTCTTTTGTTGCTTGATTAACATCAATGCGACTAATAGCAACTAAATTAGTCTGTCCCTTTAAAACCAAATGCATGGATGCAATGTACTGATGCCCGTCCGATATTCTCCCAACTGTTTACGTTCACCTAAGATGTAACAGAGTGGGTTTATGTGAATAATTGTCAAAATGGACAATTTGGATAATTTTGTATGCATTTCTCCATTCATGAGAGGCGAGACTTGTGTGCTATGAGAGGCATGCTTTCTGTGCGTGTATGCTTGGGTGTGTGCACTCAGAGAACCAGACTGCATTGAGTTCTCTTTTGCATCACCAAATTTATCCATATGTTTGCTCTTCTCTTACTTCCAGATATTGACATTTTTGAACATTTTATGGGATGTGCAACAAATATATGCCAGCTTATGTCCCACCATATAGATCAATAGGCTATGATACAGTTCAAATGTACGCATCTCACCTCCTAACCACACAGCAGATTCTTTCTGAACAGAAAAACTGATGAAAAAATGCTTTTCCTTCTCAGTCAACCGAAGAATTTCACATAGCTCTGTACGTATTTAATTTGGTATAAAATACACAGTATTTAGTTCCACATAATAAGTGACTAATTTTCTCACAATATTGCTTAGGTTTTTAAAGATAATGAAGATGGCTATTGGTCACATGTTTTGTCCCTGCAAAATTTCTGTACTAGCTTTGAAGCAAATGCTTCTAGCAGTGTCCATATTCACTATGGTGCTTTGCTTAACGGAACCTCTTGTTTGCTGTTTTTATCTAGCCAGGGCATTACTGATAGACACTTCCAATAAAGCATTCAGTGAAAGAGGTCACTTATTTGACCGTGCACTGCAAATATCCCTATAGCCATTGATGTTTTTTTTTTGCTTGAACTGTTGCTTGAGGGATCTACTGGAGCAGGGAGCAGGTCTGGGAAGTGCTGCATCCGCTAATGGCTATAGCTCCAAGAGGCTGGTCTGCATAAACAACAACCTGGTGCAATCAAGATGGTGCACTTCTCTTCTAGGAGGAGAGTGATTGGGGACAATGTGCTTTTTTATGTCTTCCACTTTACCCTTTCTCTACAGAGGTTTAAACAGGGCAATCTGTATGAACATGCCACAATGAGTAATGTCGTTCTCTTACTTCCTCCATGTGCTTCATGTTGTACATTAAGATTTTTAAAATGTATGGTTTAGCCTATTTATTGTTTTTACATTTTCATCCTCCATGCATGTTTATTTTATATGTTTTGTTCTAGTTCAGTACGATTACTAATATTAATGCTACTACTAATACTGTCAATAATAATGTTTTCGTTATGTATTTATACATTCTTGCAAACACATACTTGTAATAATTAAAAAATCTCTGAAATAATGGGTTAACAACAACAGCTATCATGCTGATGGTTCATTTACATAATGCATGATCACAACCCTTCATTAAAAATGTAAGGATGTCACTATTTAATATTGCTTTGAGATAAATGCGCTTTGTGTTTTGAAGTGCTCCCATTTCACTAGTGTAAGAACAATGCCAGAAGCCTTGCTGGTTAAAGTAAAGAAGGATGAGCTCTTTTTCCCTCAGATGAGAGCCATCTGGCTGGGAGCAAGGCCAACGGATGAGTCTTGGGAACGGGCCTCTAAGAATTCCTGACCCTTGGTAGGTTGACTATGAAAAAAGAAGGTATAAAATGCCACTGGGGCCTTGAGCTGGAAAGGGATTTGGACCCAGAGAGGGTGTGTGTCTCTGAAGAGCATTCGCACTTGGACTGAGGGTGAAGAATTGCGAAAAAACAGACAGATGGGGGAGAAAACGCAATTAGTGCCACGCTCTGGACATGGGAAAATGGATTTTTCATCCTGTGACCTAATTACAGAGTTTGTTTCGAGTGTGTATCTCTTTTCATTTCCTAATGAAGCACAATCATTGCAGTTTCTCAAAGAGCTACATCAGCAGATTGATGTTTTTATTATCCAATGCTCTTTTTAGTCTGGCACATAACAAAAGAGGTTGTTAATTCGGTTCGAAATTGATAAAACAACATTTTACCCATGAGCCCTCGCTTCAAACGCAGGTTCAGTCGTACTTATGAAAGCGCTCTGGACTCCAGAGTCTCTCTCGAGAAGACTTGCTGTGTGGCTGAACCACGGCCAGGCTGCCCATTACACTCAAGCAGCTTGAAATCCAAAGCAGCAGGAAATGAAACCATCAGATTCCCACCCACATCCATCCACACAGCAGCAAGCTTAGCCAAGTCTCACACAGCAGAAAATCTATTTCGCACTGTATTGGGTTATACCTCTAATCAACTCTTTCTTTGTAAACAAAGTGTTTAATTTAATACAAGTTCCAATATGCTACTTAATGGAAATGTAGATGTGCCACGCCACCGGAATGGGATCGGAGTTTCTCGTAATGCATATGTAAGCCCGTATGCATATGTATGCTGGCGCATCAGCAGTTTGTCTAGTGTCATGGCACAAGATAAATAGGTAAATAGATACACAGCCTCAAGCTCACTGACTTTCTTATCATTTAACACAGACATTTGTCACCTTCTGTCGTTTTAGCGCTCAGAAGGCAAAAGTCAGAACAAAACATTTACCCGCTGCCATCGGGGGAGCCGAATGCACATGCGACACACCGCTGCTTTCGTGAGGGGGGGAGAGGCCAGCCACACATACATGAGGCACAGAAAATCTGACATTTTTTAAAAAATGACCAGGGGGATGCAACCACTTCAAACAGTGAACACAAATGGAGCAACTGTTTGGGGTCATATGCCCCCACTGCTTTCATTCCCTCACACCCCCAGCGCTCTGCACTCACCTCTACCTGCCTCCCTTTGCCGCTCAGACCCTCGACACACCTCTTCCTTCTTTTCCTCTGTTTCTCTCTTTCTCCTTCATTCCACTCAGCTCTCTGCAGGCCACAACAGTCAGAAGGAAAACAGACACAGCAGTGCATTTTCAATTGGATCTTCAGAATTCCTGTAAAATAAAAGGCCAGATAGCCTTTGTGAAGTCATCTCACCCGGAACGAACCGACATCGGTCCCCTGCCTGATGTCCTCCATCCCCACACCCCTCCTGGCCGCTGACACTCAATATACTCTCCCTTTCAAGCTTTCTTTTCCTGCAGTACTGAGGCTAGTGGTAAGGATAGCCAATGCAAAAAAAAAAATGTACTGCAAGAATTCAGTGCATTAATATAAGGGATGATGTACAGTACTGCAAAAATAAACATAATCAGGGCCTAAATGTAGTGCAGATCACATACCAAATAAGTAAATATGCAGACATGAAATACTAAAATGATTTTCAAATATTACCTGTTTGTTAAAATGAAAAATATATAGTCCATTACAACGTGCAAAACAGCATAAGCTAATTGGTTATAAACTTTCTGTTTGCCTCCCCGCACAAATGAGTCCAATTCATTGGCCAAAAAGAGAAAAAACAAAATATGAATAAAAGATAAATTTGATTGTTAGTGTTTTTATTTTATTATTATTATTATTATTATTATTATTATTATTATTATTATTATTAATTTAAATGATATATGTGACCCAGGACCAAGAAACCAGTCATAAGTAGCACGGGTATATTTGTAGCAATAGCAATACATTGTATGGGTCAAAATTTTTCTTTTATGCCAAAAATCATTAGGATATTAAGTAAAGATCATTTTTCATTAAGATATTTTGTAAAATTTATTAGTAATATGTATTGCTAAGAACTTCATTTGGACAAATTTTCTCAATATTTTTTATTTTTTCATACCCTCAGAATCCAGATTTTCAAATAGTTGTATCTCGGTTAAATTTGTCCTATCCTAACAAACCATACATCAATGGAAAGCCTATTTGTTCAGCTTTCAGATGAAAATAAAATACCCTTAATAAAATTAAAAAAAAAAAGACCCTTATGACTGGTTGTGGTCCAGGTTTACATATGTCACTTTTTTTTTTTTTATGTGTGTGAATCTATTAAATTACCTAGTATATGAAACCATGATCTGCACTTACACAAATAGTCTTCTTTTAATGGTTTATTATACCAACATCACCAACATTATTACCAACAGGACAAAACACTGTATGTGTTACATACAAATGGAAACTTTCAAGAATTGAAGTAGAATATGTGTATTTTTAGAGACTCAACATTGGCTAATAAATAATGATGTCAATATAATTAATGCTTTTAAAAGTGGGTGGGAAAAATTGAATTGAACAATGTACTGGAGAAGGCCTTGAGCCAAAACATTTGTGTTTTGTCCTGCAGGGGATTCATGTAACTTCATAACTTCTGGCACTGTAGTGGTTAATAAAAAGAACTGCATGTGTTTTGCAGAAGAACAACGTAGCCAGAGCTCTCTGATTATGTCTGTGAAGAATGAAGCAGGTACTGGGCTATTCGGCAGCGGTTCCTACCAGAACTAGTCTAAAATAGACTGAATATAAAAACTTACTATAAGTGTACCTGATTCAGGATAAGCCAAAAACAGGATTTGGAAAATCGATTCATGATGTACTCGCTTATTATATAAATGTTGTCAATTTTGAACACATAAAATGTTACAAACTGCAGTTTTAAAAGAATATTATTTTTGTGAGTATGGATCACTTATATTATATATATACATATATATATATATATATATATATATATACATATATACATATATTATGTGTATGTCTGTATTATTTTTTCAGCTTAAATGTCTTGTATGTCATAACAATTGCCAATTCAGAAACAGGAACTACCCTATTCAACTACTGTTGAATGCCGCAATTGACTTGAGTTAATTCACAATGAAGTATTCCAGAAAGCAGTGTAATAACTGTGGTTATTTTGAGGGAATACCTATAGTAGCATTGCATATTATCAATGCATAATGTGGGCACTATAATAACAAGTGTTATGAAAAACATTGTTGTGTTGGAATACAGTATATCAAACATCTATCAACAGATTAGATCAGAAAGCTGTCTAAATCCTTAGCTAATACTAACAATGAAATACGATTAAAGGAGTTGGTGAACTCCACTTGTAACAGCTTTAAGACTGTTAGGTCCTAAATAATTTGATTTGTGCAGCAAGCGATGGCATAACTTATCATCTGCATTTTTTTACCTTTCCTTATCTTTATGGGATGGTTTCGAGATAAGGTCTGATCATCTGTGCAAGTAGTGTGTACTTACTCCGCATGCAATGCATATGATTATGCAAATTATACTGAAGGTAATAAATCCTTGTTCTAGCTGAAGGTTGTTGTAACGCCTGTCTTTCCTCTTTTACTCGAAACAAATTCTGTGTGGAACTTGAACGTTTGCATTTAAAACAGCAGCCCTATCAGTAGTCATGACTGGGAAAAGCTATGAAATATTCCAGAAATGAAGATTGCTAAAAAGGGAACTTAAAAAAAAAAAAAAAAAAACCATCATCTCTGCCACTGCACTGCGTATTTTCCCCATGTTTATAGTCCCACTTTTAGTGAATATTCAGCACATGAACTGACAACTATTTATGACCCTGTGAATAAGCACAAGGCAATCAGTGCATCAACATTAAACTTGTGCATCAAGCCTCTGTAATGGTTTGGTGATCTTTTGAGTTTGCATTTTGACTTAAATGTATGTTTCCCAACCATTTAGAATAAAAATTTCCTGATAATTTATTCACCCCATGCCATCAAAGATGTTCATGTCTTGCTCTCTTCAGTCAAAAATAAATTATTTTTGAGGAAAACATTCCAGGCTTTTTTCCATAAAGTGGACTTAGAATTAAGATCTAAATTGCAGTTTCAATGGGCTCCACACAATCCCAGCTGAGGAATAAGTGTCTTGCATAGCGAATCAGTCATTTTCTAGAAAATAAATAAATAAATAAAAATGTATATACTTTTTAACCACAAATGCCCATCTTGACATGACATGGGGTTGAGTAATTTATCAGAAAAGTTAAGTAATATTCACACAGTCATGCCAATACTTTTAGTTATACCAGTTAGGCCAGTCCTTGATTATTTAGATATTTTCTTTCTATAAATATTTTCTTTTTGTTTACACAAAATGCATTTCTACCATCATTACATTCTGCAAGCTGCCTTACAGTTTTATTCTATCATGACATGTTCTCGATCACAGTTTAGTGTTTGCTTGTTTGAAGAACATATGCTAAGAAGATGAAGAACAGATGAACTGAAGTTAGAACTGAGTTGACTTAGAGAAAACAAGATGCAATGCTTTTTAGCAAACAAATTGATGCGATTTTTTTGTACAAGTTCCACAAAAAAAAAAAAAAAAAAAATCTAGTACCATTCCTAAAAACACACACCAAAGAACACGGAGATAAAAGTCCCAAACAGACCATTAAAGTGTAACAAGCTGGAATGAAAACAGCATGTCCCTCCTCCAGAGCCCAATGACTCTGTGTATATTTGCCCCAAAAGCCCCAAGACAGTAAGCCCAGACAATGTGCTCGCCTAATTTGTGTTTCTGACAAGAACACTAAGACACTTAAAATAGATGGGTTAAAAAAGTGCCACGAATAATGTGTTTGCAAAGACGTGCTCACAATTATCACATTTATTTCTTCCACCTGAAATATTGCAGGACAAATGGGTTCCAATAAATGTGATGCAGGTCTTTTCGAGAGGACATTTCATTTTCAGGGCACCGGAGACATGGAGGGTGAATAAGATAATTATCAGGCTCGATGCTTGTTCTGCATTAGCTCTAGTGGGGAGTGATTATGGGAAACAGCTGAATTGCAGGAATAGCTTTTGAACCATGACAATGGAGGTTATCACCGCATGATGCTAATAAGGGATTGAACACCCGCATAATACGAGCGGTAAGAAGAGGGCTTGATGCGACGAGATGAGCCGAGCTTAAAGTAACAACACTCCGGATCAACTCGACCCACGATTTGCAATGCATGGGATATTCAAGGAGATATATTTCGAGGCGATTAAAATTCTGTTTAAGGGGGTTAAGTGTTTTTACCCAGCAGCAACCAATGCCCTGGTTGATCCATTGGGTGGTAAATGATTAATAGCCTTTAATTAGTGTCCCTCTATGCCCTTCTATGGAAAATAATTGTTGTTTATACACTGCTCAGAGCTATTGTTTATTCTCGGTGTCAAATTAAACGCACCTATATTTTTGTTTGCCCTTATTGTCTCCTACTAGCCAATATGGTACAACTTAATTTAATGCAAACCAAGATTGATCACAATATCTCAGCTCAAAGTTAGCCTCTGGCTGCATGGTGAAAGTAAATTACCTGTACTTGAGCACACTGCAATATTTTGTGCAACCACTGAACCATTGTGTTTGGGATCAAACGGCAGAGGACAAAGAAACATACTGCAAGGGAAATGAAATAGTTAAAAGTGCACAGGCCCTCAAGGACGTTGTCTCTTTGGTCTATTTGTTTCCCATGTCACAGCTCCCACTGGTCTCTAGAGGAATTCGGAGCTTTTGGAATGATACATGTTCCAAAATGCCTCAAGGTGCCTGCAGGCAAGTGTCACTACCCATTGGATATTCCTGGTAAGTACTTTACATGCTTCAAAGCAAAGGTCAGTCATTTGGTATGTCTTCATGTCTACCCCTCGAAGGAGCGCAGTGCTGATTACCCAGAAACACTGAAGAAGGGGACACATTTTAAGGCTTCAGACATACGGGACTTAATGGAATACATTAGCAGTCTATATAAAAGGCAATGAATGGCATTTAATTCTTTAGTTCTCATATGTATTTATTCTTTCAACTTAATTTATTCTTTTAAATTTCAAGCATACTCCGGTGTTTTATTATACTTCGCACCATCAATTCATTGCAGCAGTCATACTCTATAATCATCTGAGCTGCCACTTAGAAGCAGAACATCTTAGGCAAGTTAAAAAGACGCTTCTGAATAAACTTCTACTTGACGTACTACAGTGACTTGGATGAATGAAGAAGCACTGAAATGCCATGCATGCATATAGGATAAGAGTTGTCAGAAAACTTTGATTTTATCCTCATGATGTGTCTTCCAGGAATTATTTCTTCCTATTTCCCTGCTCTCTTTCTTTTTCTCTCTTTGGCAGTGCAAATTCTATTCCTACATGGTGCTGATCATGGTGCTGTTTTTCTCCGTTTGCACACAAAGCCTCAGGGAAGCTCTGAGAAAAAGTTAGCAGTAGGCTGGGGATCCCAAACGGGTTGTACGAAAATGATTCTTTTGACTGGTGGAAATATAGCTCATATATAACCCGGCTCCTTTCTGTGATGCATCTACAGAGGCCTGCTTGGATCCTCCCAGAAGTCAATGGGAAACAGTCAGCCAGAACAATGGCATTAGAGCGGCTGGATGTGTTCTGAAACAGCTTAAGTGATCGATATGGTTTAGCCGGGGACAGACTTTATACTTATACAAAGTACTACAGTTAGCTGATGTCGAAACCTAACCCAGTAATATACACAAAAACACTGCAGTTAAAAAAAAAAATAAAAAAAATCAACGGTTTGATTCATTTTCTCTCCTATTCTTTAACACATTGTAGAACATTACTTTGCAAAGCCAAGAAATTAGCATACACACTACAGAGTACCAAACAGTATAACAACTAGAAGAAAAGTTTTGTATTTGCATCGATATGCAATTGCAACAATTCAATCTAAACATGAGCCAAGACTGAAATCGATTCACCACTAAATATTTAAGCACTAAAAGTTTACAACATCTGACATTTTGACAAATAAATAAATGATGCCATGTTATCCAACCGTGGTTATTAAAATAAAAGCATATTGTATTCTTCTCAATGAGATATTTCATTAGGGTCAAAAGAAACAGGTAATTGGCTTCTAATGTAAAGCAATATCAATCATCATTTTATTGCTGGACTCAGCAGTATTGTAAACAGTCCAAGCATTCAGTTCGAGATGGAGCATGCTGAAGGAAAAGAGCAATTTCCTTAGCCTAAATGGAAAGTTCTGTCAAGCAGTTTGGAGTGATCCACCATCAATCACAGATAAATTCTCCTGAGCTGGGTAGCAACGGGGAAAAAAAAAAAGAGGAAAGAAAAAAATTGGGAGCACTCCATTACCTGGGTGTCTTTCAAAGTGACTAATGGCATGTGACAAAAGGCATTCAAGAGTCACACAATGTGTTGCCTTCATAAAAATGAACCTGCTGCCACCCAGTAACACACCTCACATAATCAAGCCTCAATCTCTGAACAAAAAGATGAGCCTCATTTAGACGGCTCAGAGGGTCAGTTTAGTTTTTTTTTTTTAAATAGATGTTTCTGGCATGGCCACCTAGTCTAATAAGCAGAGGTGTATATACACGTTCACAAGTGAGTGACATTCCAACAGATGACGTACAATGTAGGTGTAGCATAACCTCCACTGAGAATATGCTAGTCTCTCAGGAATCATGTTTTGTTCACAGCAAAGGAAACCCAGTCTCCTCTTGGCTTATATCGAAATCCTCCAACATTTTTCTTTACAAATCGTTGTTTTGTACTTCACATTCGCATAGGTGGGTAGAGTACCCAAAAACTGTACTTAAGTAAAAGTACAAGTACTTATAAATAATAAGTAACCCTGATAGCACACGAACGTCTGCAAGATGTCTGTTAAAGATCACTTGATCTGGAATGCGTCTGCTGTGTACAAACATTTTACAGACATCTGTATGATGTCAGTTTTACATACATTCTAAATCATAAATTGCAGATAAGCAAAAAAAAAAAAAGCAGTCTAAAAAATATGTCTTCCAGATGTAAATGCAAACGTCAGAGAGACATTTCTGTGATGTATGTGTGCTATCAGGGAAGAGCAAAAGTAACAATCCTAATAGTTACTTGTCTAAGAGTAAAAAAGTATCCAATGAAAAATCTACTCAAGAAAGTTATATATATATATACACACACACGCACACACATATATACAGTCATGGCCAAAAATATCAGCACTCTTGCAATTCTGTCAGAAAATGCAACACTTCTCTCAGAAAATTGTTCCATTGGCCAATGTTTTGGTGTTCATATGCTTTTGGTTTTTGTTTGCACTGCAACAACACACTTGAAACCAGTTAAAATGGAGAAAAGTTGACTCAACCTTTGTGTTATGTGTCACACTGAGCATGGAAAAAAAAAAAAAAAACATGGACAGTCTCAAGACTACAAGTTCATCTCCAGAGATCTTAATGTTCCTGTGTCCACTGTGTCCAACATTATCAAGAGGTTTACAGCCCATGGATCTGGACAGAAGAGCAAAATTAATGAAAAATTACAACGAAGGATTGTTCGAATGGTGGATAAAGAGCCCTGATTAATTTCCAAACAAAACCAAGCTGATCTGCAGACACAGGGTACAACAGTGTCAACTCGCACTATCCATCACCATCTGAATGAAAAGGGACGCTATGGTAGGAGACCACTGCTGACACAAAGGCATAAAAAGCAAGACTGAAGTTTGCCAAAACTTATGTGACAAAACCACAATCCTTCTGGGAGAACGTACTGTGGACAGATGAGACAAAAGTAGAGCTTTTTGTTAAAGGACATCATGGCACTGTTTACAGAAAAAGAAATGAGACCTTCAAAGAAAAGAACACAGTCCCTACAGTCAAACATCGTGGAGGTTCAAAGATGTTTTGGGGTTGCTTTGCTGCTTCTGGCATTGGATGCCTTGACTGTGTGAACGGTATCATGAAATCTAATAATTACCAACGAATTTTGAGGTGCAACGTAGTGGCCAGTGTCAGAAAGCTGCGTCTATCTGGTTTCAATTGACTGTAGATCTTTATGTTGTCCATGTTAAATTACCCAAAGTGAATGAGAAACCACTTCTGGCGATTCATTTGTGCAGGGAACTGAACAAATCATTCAAAGTGATTCACGAACAAATTCAGGCCCTTTCACAAATGGCACACTAAACCCTTGTGGTCTTTCTCTGAGTCCACACTTTCATAACATAATGGCGCTTTGACTGTGGGGTAGAAGTCTGCTGCGGAGCTCGCACCAGTGTGGGCTCGGCAGAAGTGCGTTTCGAGGGCGCATAACGGCGGCAAAGGGGGTGCTCGCGAGCCCCCTTCTGAGCACTAAAATGACGAATGGGACACCCTACGGTCTCGTGTACTTAACAGACACACGCACGCGGTGGCTGCTGTAAGTCCGTAAGACCGCAAGTGCACATGAAGTGTTCGATTTGGGACAGGGCCTCAGACCATTTTGCAGGCTTGTTTGTTCAAGGCCTTGAACAGAACTGACTCAAAAGGGTGATTCATTCGTGAATGGGGCTTCGTTCATGACCTGGTTAAAAGAGACAGCACACTTGGAATAAACTACGTGTTTCTTAACATATTGCATAAAGAATAATTACAAGAGGAACGTCACCCAGTGTAGTGAAATAAAAGTAGAGTCTTTCATTGGAAATGTACTCAAGTTAAAGTAAAAGTACCCATCTTTAAATCTACTCTTAAAAGTACAACTTTTCCAAAAATGTACTCGTCCTACATTATCTGCTGAAACGGCACTCTCACATGAATGCACGTACGACAGTTAGCAGAAGCTAGAGATTATGGTTTATAAAGTTATAAATATGGCTATTTTTCTTAACCCCCCGGAGCCATGTGGAGTTCTTTTTTTGATAGATGGGTCCACTTAATTGGATCTCAACACCCATTCACTGCCATTATAAAGCTTGGAGGAGCCTGGATGTTTTTTTTTTTTTTTTATAAAGCTTTGATTGTATTCACCTGAAAGAAAAAAGTCATACCCTGATAGCACACATGCATCACGGTGACGTCTATTTGACGTCTACATTTACATCTGCAAGACGTATTTGTGTTTGCTCATCTGCAATGCGTCTTTAAGATGTTTATGATTTAGAATGTATGTAAAACTGACATCTTACAGACGTCTATCAGATGTTTGTACACAGCAGATGATTTCCAGATCAAGTGATCTTTACTAAAAATCTTGCAGCTGTACATGTGCAATCTGGGTATACACCTAAGATGGCTTGAGTAAATCATGGGGTAGTTTGTACGACTATGACATGACCAGATTTTAAATTGAAACTTTAAACTCTGCATCAGCTGATTTTGAGTATAGTTCGTCACAGATGTTATAAATGGCTGATATTTTTTTTTTACCTTTTAGACTTTTGCTATTTCATTAATTGTTTTGCCGTTCAATGGCAGATTCCACTGTGACAACTTACTTTTCGGGAGGCAATTGTGAAATATTTAGAGAACTAGTCCTGGTATCCTAATGATGAAACACTGTTACTCAAGTACCTCACACCTCTGATAATTACAGTAGTATTAACAGCATTTCTCATTTCTTCTCACCTTCGTTTATGCAAGGCTCTCATATTTCCCTGTCCCTCTCTCTCCTGTTCTCCTACTCTGTCATTTCCACGACAGCACGATTTCTCCGATGCAAAATAAGCAGATCAGTCTTTTTGAGGCCCTCATATCATCAGCGAATAAATCACTGCTGGAGATTGACAGGGAACACAAGATGATTGTACATGTCATTCTCAATTACTGAGGCTGTCTTGCCAGGGGTGTCTCAAAACACACTAAACACATACACCACTGAAAATAATGATGTAATAAAATAACACAATGAAAAAAATGCTACATTTTACTATAAACAAAGAAGTATACATAGTATACATATGCTAAAATGTACTGAGGTTGATTATAAATTCCAGTTTTAAATACCAAAGATATTCTTCAAAATATAATGAGGTTAACACATATCTTGCCATCTGCTTAAAGGTATTTTAAAAGCACTCTGCGGTGTCCCAGGGGTCTTCAGCAAAAAGATTTGAGGGGATATTCCTCATCATTATTCCCCTGCTAGATTGCTTTAAGGGTCCCAAACCTCAGACAGAGATCTTTGGACTTTCTTATATGTTCTCATCCTCACAGTCCCAGTGCTAATGGTCTCTTTTTCACCTGAATGTACTCCCCAGACCAGGAGCCTTGTGAGAGGTTCTTTCAAATTTAATTTAAAGGTAAGAGGGAGAAGCCTCAGTTCTCTTATCCCCCTCTATAAGGTCTTTCTTTATTCATATCCTGTATTATTATTAATATATATTTTTTATTTTACCAGACAGAATAATTACATTTGATTTTATGTAGCTTTGAAAGTCTTTAAGTTAGGCTGTATTGTACAATCACTTCACAAATTATAAAAGAGGTACAATAAAACACCTAAAATGCTAACAGGAGGTCTAAGAAACAACAGAATATATTATAAAACAAAGGAAAATAAGAGATGAGTCTGTAAACCTGGAAAAAAAAAGGCTGTGTGATACTAGGTCAGCTTTCTTTCTTTCTTTCTTTTTCCTCTCTCTCCCTTCCAGAATGTCTGTCTTTATAATGCGATGATGTACCTTCTCCCTCTGACATAGCTAGAAAACTACAAAGCCATCTTCTGTGATAATCATGGCAGTTTCTGCTCTCGCTGCCTCTTTTGTTATTTAGCTTCCTTTTGTTCAAACACTGTCAGGTCTCCACCTGCCCCAGTGGTTTAAAAGAGAAGTCCACTTCCAAAAACAATGATTCACATATGAAGAGTTCAGATGCAAAAGCCTCTAAATCCATCTGATGTTTTTCTTTAAAATTAGCATTTCTTTCTGGCTACTTTGTATAGGTTTCTATGTAAGTATGGGTACTTCTGATTGGGCTGAGGCTGGAATTTAGTGAGTTTGAAGTAAAAGTATTTGATGGATGTATAATATGTGTCAGGAGCATTCACTCAGTATCATTATCTCATTTTTGACCGAGATGGCTTTTAGCTGGTTTTGCATCTGAACTCTTCAATGTACTCACCCCCTTGTCATCCAAGATGTTCATGTCTTTCTTTCTTCAGTTGTAAAGAAATTATTTTTTTTTTGAGGAAAACATTTCAGCATTTTTCTCAATATAATGGACTGATATGGTGCCCCAATTTTGAACTTCCAAAATGCAGCTTCAAACGATCCCAAATGCGGTTGCAAATGATCCCAGCCGAGAAAGAAGGGTCTTATCTAGTGTAACGATTAGTTATTTTCATAAAAAAATAATACAATTTATATACTTTTTAATGTCAAATGCTATAGAATATAATTGGACTTGGATATCAATGAATGATAATTAGCACATTAAGAGTCTTGTCATTAGGACGTGCACATCTGCAGAATCCATTAGGAACTTAAAAATGACAAACACTACACTAGAAAAAGAAGTTTAGAAGGTAGTCAAATGCGATTACTAAGCATCTAGTCAAGCCTGCTGTAAGATCTGCTTTGTCTGATTAGTTCTTTTCCTCTGTGTGTAGGATGGTTTTTAAAACACCAGCAATTTACTATAAATTACTGCTCAAAGCTTGTATTTTATGTTTGATTATCCATATTTTAAGAATGTCTCACATCTGAGATTGAGTAAACCAGATGATAAACTCTGTAATTAGTTAAAGGCACAAATCAAAGAAGTATACAGTGACGATGATGGGCATCGACAGGAGAGTTGAAAAAGCTTGACACAGTGATGCTTTTCCTTATGAAAGATAAACCTTAATTATATTGTGTAATTTCTAGATTTTCTGCAATCTGTCTAGGTCTTTTGGGAACAAAACATCTCCCAAGAATTTGGAGCTAATGATAGCCTGTCAGAGGTGCAGCTGTCTAGAATAAATTGTCAGGTTCCCTTATAAACAAGAATTCCCTAAACATCCAAGATGGTCCCAAACAAAAACTTATTTATGACTTCAAATACAACAAAGTAGTAACAGCGATTCCAGCAAATTCAGTACATGAAAAAAGAAAATGGCCATCCAGACAAATTACCTGGCTGTCACCGTAAAACAGATGCGTGAGGATGAGATGAATTTATCAAACTTCATAGGCATCAAGGTGGCTCTTAATCTCAATTTTCCATCAAAATCTTAAGCTTTTATGTGAGTTTCAGACTTCAAACATATGATCGTTGATGATGGCTTGATGTCCCTCTGGCACAGAGACTAGTTGTGTTGTGCTATTGTTGTCTTTTTTAAAAAAAACACACACACACAATTTGCCATTCCATGTCCTCAGAGCCCTTACTTTAATCATTTATTTAATCAAGCAGTCGCGGATTTGAGGTGTTATCTTTTCTACTGGATCAATAGGATAAATAATGCTCTACATCCCAGCTTAGCGGTCAGCCCAACATCTCTCATTATCACCACCATCAGCCCATAGCATAAGATAAATACATCTGATCCATCCATCGGAGCAGAGCCCGATCTGTCACCAAAAATCTATTTGTAGTAAATCTCGCAGACATGGGAAATATGCACTACAGAATCTGTAATGAGATTCTTATGTTCTTAAAAAGAAACGCCTCACAGACAAAGACTGAAATATGAATGTAACACTTTCAAAGAATGTCAGACAATGGTAATGTTCTTGGCTCAGTATCAAACGTGCTAATTTGAGTTTGTGCAATTTCATTAATCTAAAATGCTAAATGAGCTTCTTTTCTTGTCTGTGGTCTCCTGATATGTAATAGAGGGATCAAGAGACTGTGTGTAGTCCATGAAATTCTTTTTGCTGGTATATGTAGGCTACATTGATCACTTTTTGGAACACACACAGCCAATGACTGTGGCAGGTGAGAAGAAATAGGCTGGCTTCTGACAAATGCTTCTTACAGACATGTAATGTTGTCCAAGGGACCTCGGCTGCAAGCCTTTGTGAGTCATTTCTCTTCTCCTCTGTTACTACCCATACGTGCTGTGAAAGCGAGAGCTATTGCAACCAGGGGAAATCTCAAACAACATGGCTCTGAGTTAATTAATAACAAGGAGAGCTTTAAAAATAGCCATATTTGATCTGTGGACATGGATTGAACATGATTGCAGACATTTCTCTACAATCGTAACTCTTCAAAACATTGCTAATGAGACTATATCGTAGATTTGAACTTGTGGTGAGAAAATAATTGTCAGTATTGATTCAGCCATTAATTGTACTGCTATTGTAATGCAATGATGTACCACAAATAGCACATCTTAGGTTTTCTGAAAAAACAAATGACTGCAACGACATTCAGTTTTTATTTCATATTATATGCAAGCCACCACAATATATTATAAAAATGATATATTATGGCTGCATCTACAATAGAGGAACTAATCTACAAAACAGCTACTGTGTAGCAAAGCACAGAACAGAAAATAGAAACGTATATACATTTTCCTGTCTTCAACTATATGATATACCCTATATACACTCTAAATGACCAAACATGTATTATGTAACTCAGACATAATAGATAAATATCATATCATGTTTGACTTTAAAGGATTAGTTTACTCCTAAATTAAAATTTACTGATAATTTACTCACCCCTGTGTCATCTAAGATGTCTTTCTTTCTTCGGTCGCAAAGAATTTTTTTTGAGGAAAACATTCCAGGATTTTTCTCCATATACCAGTACACTTTAATTGGGATCAGCGAGTGAATGTCCAAATTGCAGTTTCAGTGCAACATTAAAGGATTCTACACAAGGATTTCTCAGCTGAAAAATAATGGTCATGTCTAGCAAAATGATTGGTCATATTCTAAAAAAATAAAAATGTATATACTTTTTAACCACAAATGCCTGTCTTCTATGCTCTGCAATGTGTGTCTATGACTTCACGCATTTCATAATCACTTTGGAAAGGTCACAAGTGGTTAGTTCTTTGTCTGTGTACTCTGGTTCAAAAAGGTAGGGTAGGGCGAAAATTTCCATCTCATTTTCTCCTCCAACTTCAAAATCGTCCAACTTCTGCTTCTGGTACTTCTGCCACACGTGACCTTTCCAACATGACTACATATTATGCAAAGCCAAGCTACTGCAAGGTGAGCTTTTGTGGTTAAAATGTACATAATATTTTTTTTTTTTTAGAAAATGGCTGATCATTTTGCTAGATAAGACAATATTCCTTGTTTGGGATCGTGTAGAGCCCTTTGAAGCTACATTGAAACTGCAGTTTGGACTTTTAATCCGCTGATCCCTATCAAAGTCCACTATATGGAGAAAAATCCTGCAATGTTTTGCTCAAAAACCTTCATGTCTTTTCGCCTGAGGAAAGAAAGACATAAACATCTTGAGTGATATGGGAGTAAGTTATCATGAAATTTTAATTCAGAAGTAAACTAATCCTTTAAGTCAAACATGATACATGAACATCTTGGATGACATGGAGGTGAGTAAATTATCAGGACATTTTTATTCTGTAGTGAACTAATCCTTTAACATAATAGTTTACATATTTGGTCTGTACAGTGAAATCAAAGGAACAGCTCAAATAAAATCAAGTAACATTTTATCAAAAAAAAAACAAAAAAAACTTTCATTGTATGGAATAAAAAACATACTGTCGCCTTGGGATTATAAGGTTCTATCTGACGTTTTTGTCAAAATTGAGTTATTCACATATTCTGATTCTGTGACAACTTATTTACATTATGTAATGTTTCTTTTTGAGCCCTTTTTTAAAAAACAAAAAGGGTTCTACCTATAGAAGTTTACGGAACCCCAAAACTTTGAAGCTCAATATCTATTTAGAATGCAGATAGAACCTTATAATTCCAAGGTGACAATACACGTTATGCAAGAATACTCCTATTTTGTTCCATGGAAGCAATAAATTCATACGGGATGGGGAACTATCCCTTTCAACAAACTCAATTCAGTTTCAACTGTGAATGTTTAAGGAAATTGTAATGTTACATGGCATGCCTTTCAGAGAGAATATAATCTATAGAACATCAGCATTATGAACGCTCATAAGTCTTAACATACACTTTGAGCCAAGGAAATACAGCATTAAAGCATTAACCTATGATAATCATTGTGAGCACATATTACAATACCACAGAAACAGCTTCTCTTTTTTATTTGATGATGATGATTTGTTGACCATTTATTTTATTATATTTGGAAAAAACTGTTGTATGAAATAGCGTTTTATACTCAGTGCCCCAGCGCTGAAGGCAACATTGATGGTCTGTGTTTTTATTACGGCCATTTCCTGTTTATTCAGAAGCCTCATCCATCTCCTTGAAAGCTTCATTGTCTGCTTATTAGTCCTTAATTCCAAAATTTGAAATTTCTAATAAGCTGTGATGGATTATAATGTTGCTTTGTCAGATTCAATTTGGGTGGTCATATTTACTCAATATAACGCCAACTAGCTTACTTTGAAAATTATGTGCCTGAAATGATGTTTGGTGGAAAAAATTGAGCCTGCATGCTGTTGTTTGCTAATCAGACGTCAACTATGGTTAGCCATTAGAGTGACCTAGTCGGGGGGAAAAAAGGAAAGAAAAAACACCAAAAGAAAGACTCAGTTTGATATACAATTGATGGTTTGCAAATTACTTGAATCGAGTTATGTTTTTATACCCCCCACCCCCTCAACTTATCTGAATAATGCATTTATCCATTAACTTTCTAAGGCGTGTGCTACGGGATCTAGCTTCATCAGAGTCAAGGATTTCCAGGAGATGCTTCTCTAATATCAATGATTTTCTACACCATTACATCCCTGACAACATGTCCTTAAGGGGAAATGACAAAAGGATGGATCGTCAGAAAAACAGGAGGCGAGATAAACTACATGGGTTTTGTCACAAACAATATTAGCGATATGCAAGTGAAAGACAACGCCCTGAGCCACTAGACCTAATCCATTTAACAAAGTACTTGAAAAAGCCTCCGCTAAAGGGATGTTTTTTATTGCTGGCAGCTGCTTTGCTTATCCCGGTACGCTTCCCTTTTTAAGGTCAAGGAGATGTTAGATAACTTGCAAACGGTGGCATGGAGCAAGCATGAAGCATTTAAATACCTGTGGCAGATTGTGTTTGGGTGGCGTTTGGAGATCCAGGCCAGGCTGGAGGGAAAGGTTTTGTAAGGCCTGATATGAAATAAGTGTCAGAGGTTAAGCCTGTAGCAGGCTTACAGAAACTCATTTCTCTTATCTTTTTCTGGTCATGAACCGTGAGCAATGGCATTATCAAGGCCCTGTTGTTACAACAGAGAGCTGCATCACAGACACAGAGAGATTTCACAAGTGCGCGTCTTAGGAATGACTCCAATCGCTGGGCTAATCTTGCTATTGTACATTCCCGTTATCGGCCCCCACCACTGTGAGAAGAACAAAGAATAATATCTCCCAATCCATAAATCATAATTTCAACCTTTGTGTTAGGTCACCATTTAAACTGTCTCTGAGGTTAAGAGTTTATCCCAGCTTGCTCACAGCAATACTTTTTTTAATCCATCTCTCAAAACATTTCTATTGTTAATTGAATTTCCAAGCGTGGACATAACAAGAACGGGAAAGAGAAAGAGCGAGCGAGGAAGAAAGAATGAGCGAGAGAGAGAGAAAGAGGCTTCTACATTTCAAAATGTTAATCTGTTTTTGCATAATCCTTATAACTTGTATTTGCATGGTTAAATATCCATCATTATCCTTGGACCGTGCAACCATCATTGTTCTATTTACTCCAAAGACATTTTTATTTGCACATTCCAATGACTAAATTATGACGCCTAAAAGATGAAAATCTACATACAATACACATGGTAATGTGGATCATGCATATAAGCATGTGTGTAGTTACAATGAATCCAAAGCCATGCTTTCCACATCTTTTCCTTTTTTATCTTTTTTCTTCGGTTTTGAAGGAGCTATTTTAGTTGTTACCTTATAAAAAGATAAGTTCTTAAATAACTATTTTGAACCTGTACACAAATAAGATTTCACATTCCACCAAGACATATTATTGAAACAAAGCTGCAAAATAGTTAATGTAAAACATTTTCATGGTTGTGTTTGAGAAGTCATTAAAGGAGAAGTTCACTTCTGAACAAAGAACAAAAATTTACAGATAACGTACTCATTCCCTTTGTCATCCAAGATGTTCATGTCTTTCTTTCTTCAGTCGTAAAGAAATTATGTTTTTTTGTTTGTTTGTTTTTTTTTTTTGAGGAAAACATTTCAGGATTTTTCTCCATATAGTGGACTTCAATGTTCTGCCAATTTTGAACGTCCAAAATGCAGTTTAAATGAAGCTTCAAAGGGCTCTAAACAATCCCAGCCAAGGAAGAAGGGTCTTATATAGCGACGCGATCAGTTATTTTCTAAAAAAATAAAAAAATTAATTACAGTTTATATACTTTTTAACCTTAAACGCTTGTCTTGTCTAGGTCTGCCTGAACTCAGTTTTTTTCGGTTCATGACAATTAGGGTATGTTGAAAAACCATCTAATTTTCTCCTCCAACTTAAAAATCCAACATCGCTGTTTTTTGTAAAGGGTGTTTGATCTTCTTTGCATGCTCACTTTGTAAACACTGGGTCAATACTTCTGCAGCAATGTAGGATGATTTTAAAGTTGGAGGAGAAAATGAGATGGGAGTTTTGAGACATACCCTAACTGTAATAAACCAGAAAAAAAAAAAAAAAACTAGACAAGTGTTAGAGGTTAAAAAAGTATATAAACTGTAATTTTTTTTTTTTTTTTTTGTTTTTTTTTTTAAGAAAATAACTGATCGTGTCCCTAGATAAGACCCTTCTTCCATGGCTGGGTTTTGAGCCCTTTGAAGCTGCATTTAAACTGCATTTTGGATGTTCAAAATTGGGGGCACAATTGAAGTCCACCATATGAAGGAAAATCCTGAAATGTTTTCCTCCAAAAAAAAAAAAAAAAACATTTTGGGCATTCAAAATCGGGGACACCATTGAAGTTCAGCATATGGAGAAAAATCCTGAAATGATTTCCTCAAAAAACGTAATTTCTTTACGACTGAAGAAAGAAAGACATGAACATCTTGGATGACAAGGGGTTGAGTACATTATCTGTAAATTTTTGTTCTGGAAGTAAACTTCTCCTTTAACATCTTGCATTTATAACATTAATAGCATTAATAACTTGGCCCACCTGGTCAATCTGAGTAAAGTTTGAAATGGCTGAAGTTTATCTTTACCATGATTCCCAATCATTTATGTCTAAATTTACAGCTTGTGAGACCATATAACCCACCTCAGGTTAAGTGAACTCGTCACAATATGCAGGCTTGTAAACAACCTGTAAACAATTGTTGTTACTCATTTCACAATGTAGCAACAACAGCTTATGACAAATTATCAATATGGTACAAGACACCGTCATTAACAAAAATGGATAAGGTTTTTTTTAAATGGTAGTCTTCTGTTATAACTAGTTAACTCCAGTTTTATTATACACACCTTTGCGTTAATGGAACAGGATTTATTCTTTTGATTTATCCTTGCATTTTGTCTTTGCAGCTCATCAACATATCAATTAACCACTTTCTTGCTTTCATGTGACAGCACAGATGTGAGTCTGAGTAATTGCACAACACCCCACTTCTGGTGGTCCTTGTGTTTACTAAGTGCTTTAAGAAATATCAACCAGTCATGTTTTGAGTCAGGTCTTCTAGTTCTTTTTTTTTTTTTTTTTTTTTTTTTTTATATTAATGGTGCTACCGTACTTCAGGATAAATAATTTCCTTGGTGAAATAGTCAGGTCGGTGAGAACTCATAATCTAGTGGAGACCACCTAAGGTCAGTTACACATGGATCAGGAAGCAGCACAATTATAATATCTCACACACTGACATTTGGATTTTAAAATAATGTTCACCACCTCTAGCCCTGGTTTAATCAAAACCCCAAAAACTAACTAACAAGTAGCAAGTCCTATGACCCATTTTTAAATAATGTTTTCTATAATGCATGTAATTATGTAATAAATCATCATCATCATCATCAATAAATAAATACATTTGGTCACATTTTATTCTGTGATTTCACTTGTACTACATGCACTACATCTTTAGGATGGGAGACACATTACAAATTCTGTTTAGCCAACATATATTCACACATAAAATAACTTATAATCAATATAAGATCACATGAAGATCACATCTGATTGGAAAATTTGCTATCAAACAAAATATTGTTTAGACTTCACAATAAAGTTACTTATGTTAATATTAGTTGGTACAATAGACAACATGATATAAAAGTACTTTACATTATTATGGTAACCCTTTACAGTAAGATCCCATTAAGTAACGTTAGTTATTGCATTACATAACATTAACTAACAATAATGAAAACATTTGTTACAGTATTTATTGATTTACTGGTAACACTTTACAGTAAGGTGTCATTAATGTATTAACTAACATTAACAAACAATGAACAATACGTTTATTACACTGTTTATTATTTTATCTTTGATCATCTAAGTAAATAAAAATACAGTTGTTCATTGTTTGTTTATGTTAGTTCACAGTGCATTAACTAATGTTAACAAACACAACTTGTGATTTTAATAATGAATTACAACATAATGATGTTATGATAGTTAATACAACTTTTCACACTATTGTGAGTTCATGTTGGTTCAGTTGGATTAGATAATAGCAATTATTACAAGTTTTATTTTAATAATGCATTACTAAATGTTGAAATGAACATTAACTAAGAATAATAAGTACTTTAGAAGTATTTTTCATTGTTAGTTCGTGTGTCAATGTAGCTAACTACGTTATTGCAAATTTATTGTGAAGTGTTATCACATGTATTAATATAGATTAATTTCTATATACTCATCTATTTTTAACATTTCAAGTAGAAACAAAAACAATATTATTGCTGTTCATTGTTAGTTCATGATAACTAATTATTAACAAACTGAATCTTGCTGTAAGAGGTTGCTAAAACCAGTATCTACTGTACATTATTTGGAAACATTCCCAAATGTCCCTAAAGCAAGGTCTTCTCCAATTTGGCCAGCTTCAGGACCCCACCACCCCACACACACATGTATATGCTTCATCACCCAAGTTTACATTCTGGTCAGGTGTGTGTCAAAGTGAGCAGTTTCACAATTCTCATTCTAGCCAATTTTCCTTTGAGAGGATTCTTTTTCCTCTTTCTCAAAGCTCAGTTTGAAAAAGGAGCTTTGGTGTAAGCTCACAGGCCACTAGGGAGCGATTCCCAACTGACACTCAGAAAAAGAACAGCTTCAAGGGCCCACGATGCCAGAGTGCATTGTGTAAAGGAAAAATACAGTGATTAAAAGTGAAATGTTTGTTTGAAGTTGATGTTATTTTCGAAAAACCTTTCTTAAGAGGATTTTGAAAAGAAACTGATGGAAAGCCGAGTGAGAAAAGGAATGGAATTACTTCCCACATTTATAGTACAGTGTTTCCCTAAGCTACCATCCCACAGGTTTGGGCCTTAAAGGTCTCAGGATGTATTCAAACCTCATCAGTGGCTTACAGCTAACTTCAAAACCCTAATTAACCTAGATATAATGCTGTGCCAAGAACAATGAGCAAAGTAAATCATACTGTAGATACACAGATGAGATGCATGAATATTGAATATCGCCTCAACAGAGGCATTTTAAATATTCATGCTAAACTAAAAAACTTGAGCGCTATAGCATCCCTGCTATGTCACAGAAGTCAATGCATTGAATGCATGCGCTTTATGTACTAAAATGTTTATGATAATACAAAACCATTATGAGAGAAGAGTTTTATTTTTGTTTTGAAGCAGCCTCTTTTTCAGAAACGAAAATGCCTTTGATGGTCAGACTATGCTAAATGAAACCTCTCCAGAGGGGGAGCATTGTAACAGATGTACATTAGTATGCACCCTCCAGACCAGGCTGCTGGGCCGCCCAAGCCTGGTCAGAGCTACATCTGGACCAGGTCACTACCGTCTCAGCCCCGAAGCTCATTATGGGGAATTACCAAGAGAGCACCAACAGCAGAAGCATGAAGAGGTCAGCCTCGATGACACTGTCAAGAGATACCGAGGGTAGATTCACGAAGAAACTGTCAGATTTACCCATACTACCGAGACATTTTGTAGTCTCCCCAAAGCAGATTTACCTTACATGAGAGGCCGATGTAACTGAGATAAGGAAGACATATGGGAGCCATATAAATGACCAGCCTCTGGCAACATATGATACTTAGCATTAAACTAATCAAAAAGGTCAATTCCTGGGGAAATATGACCCAAAAGCACGGTCGATTCATTTTCTGGCAGTAGCTTTCGTTGGATTCTGTGGCTGCTCTGGCATACTGTGTCATAAGAAAAGCCTGGCTGTTCGGGAGAGCCTTTCTTACCTATAATTCATGGATAATGAGAGATTTAAAGACAGAAAACAAGGATCATCTTTCTGTATGGGATCCGAGACACCTTCCTGATCCCTCTCATTGGAAAGCCCTTACGACAGTCCACTCGTTATTCTTCAGCAATTATGAATTCCTTTGACGGCATGACTTTGCATAAATAACAGCTAATTGAATATAAATAGGATGTGATGGTATTTGATTATCTGTTTTTCATTTTCTGGAAAGATTATGCAAATGGACTCATCTGCATATCTCCATACACGAAAAAATAAGATGAAATGTCGGACTAGATTATTCTTTGCCTGCATTACAGGCAAACTTCTTTAATCTTATGAATTTGGGATTAGTTTCACATTTTGGTATGATTCTCTAATTTGGCAAGATGAAGGAGGTCATTGAGACACTGGGAGCTTTTGTTTGCTTCAGTAGGTGAAGACAATAGACCTAATAGAGTTTAAAGTGGCTTTGTTATTTTTCTTAAAGCTTGACTGAATCGTGGAATTTGTCACAACTGCTCATTGTTGGCGGGCAGATACGGCGGGGCACGGCTGCGCGCAGATGATGAAGAGTTTTATTGCGGCATGGTCTGTTTGGAGTAAATGGAAAAAATGAAAAGCCTATTACAGGAATAGATGGTGAATTACAGTTCTGTCTGGCACCTAGATCCCGCCTTTAACTCCCTTACAATTTACTGTATGATGCAATTTCAACACATGTGTCCAACCTTTGGTGTCTAGTTAATGAATACACTTAAATAGGGGCAAAAATAAGGTGGCTTTCCAATTGCCCGGATGGAGTGTAAAAAGAGGGGTGAAAACTTATGAAACTTTGGGTGAAATTTTAGAAAAAAGTTAAAGAAGAGAACTACATAGATAGATAGATAGATCGATAGATCGATAGATCGATAGATATTTTCTTTTTAATCAAATGTAAATTCATGTACTAGTCACATTTTCTTGGTTAAATAAACATTACTTACACTATCAGAAGAAAAAAAAAAACATTAACAATGTAATCAATCTTCTACTTATTAAAGCCAAGTATAAATCTCATCAATTTAGTGTTTTTAAGCATCTTACATTCGTTCCAAAATTATAGCTCAAGGCAGTAACAATTTAAACAATATATTTTATTTGTGAACTTACGTTCAGCTATTCTTTTTAATAGTTAAATTTGAACTATTTTTTTTTTTTTGGATCATCAGTCATCAAAGCTCAGTAAATATTTGTCACAGACACTAAGATTTATGTTAAATTTCATTGAGCTGATTATTCTCTAAAAACTCCCACAGATCATGTTTTCATGACATTTTAAGACTTATTTTGATGTCGCAAATATAAGAGGCAAGATTTATCACATTAATTAATCACAACCGAACATAGCCAGTCATATTCAACCATATCTCTCGTGTGACTTTCCCCATTCATTCTCAATTACCCCCTACCAAACTCACAGTACACTTTAGGGGGTCTGTTAAAACTCAGTGGGCTCAGGGGAGGCGAGAGAGACGCAGACTCTTGCTGTAACTTTACCTGCTGGGACCAGTTGCATAAACTTAGCCTCTATGTTAAGAGAGTGTCTTAAGTCCTAGACTGACCAACTAGCAGTTAACCAAAGAGTAACCAGTCTTATTTTTTGGATTCAACTTAGACTAATCTACATTTTCCTGTAACTGAATTTAAAACATTATGAACAGTTTTAAAGATAAAATTAGCTGACTAACTTTTTAAGACTAGTCTAAACCTTTTATGCAACCAGGTGTCACTGTTGGACAATGTTTTTTTGTTTGTTTGTTTTTTCAGAAAAACAAGTGATTTTTACACGTTTTAATGTTTTTTTTTTTACTGTGGGGGGTTACTTTTGTTACTGTACTATTCAGGTAGGACAGTGGACAAATGACAGGAAAATATTACGAAGAGAGAGGGGAGCGTGATCAGCAAAGAACCTCAAGACGGGAATCAAACTCAGGTCTCTGTGAGTGCAGTTGCACTGTATATGTCAGCGCACTAACCACAAGGCTATCACGCCGACTAATGTTATATTTGGTAATATTGGCAATGTTTTATTTTTGCACTATGAAGTTTTTTCTCATCCAATATAAGGAAAGACACTGCCTCTCTGTTGCCTCCTCGGAAGAAACACCGCAGACAGACAGACAGGCAGACAGATAGATAGATAGATAGATAGATAGATAGATAGATAGATAGATAGATAGATAGATAGATAGATAGATAGATTACCAAGTATAAATGATGATATCTTTTATTTTTTTGGTTTGTGAATACTGAAAGATATCCGAGTTGTTGTTCCAATGAATGCTCATTCTCAGATCAATCTGGAAGGATTATGTATAGAGCTACTTCAGAAGCTATCTTTTGATTCGATTCTGTTCTGAAAAGACCTGTTTTCGATTTTTATTAAGATCAGTTTTGTCAGGCATAACATTGATCACCTAAAATGAGAGGCTAAGCTAAAGCAGAGACTGCCAAGTAATAGTGAATTAGAAAGTGTAGTGGGGGAGAGAAAATATCCATAAGTATTTAATAAAGGCGAACTGCTGCAGTTTGAATGAATATCATATATATATATATATATATATATATATAGCAAAAGAGACGAGAAAAAACGACTGAATAAAAGAAGAGAAAACAAAGATTCAGAGTTACAAGGAAAAAGTGAGGGAGTAATTGTTCTCACAGGTAATCCATAGCATTAACTTATAGAGAATGTGTTTATGTCGCATCTAAACAGTGTCACGCCGCGGGTCGCACAAACCAGAGTTCAGCTGGGTCAAATTAGATTCCAGAAGCTTCAGCATGGATGGATGATCAAAGACAACTGAGTTATTTAATCCATATTGTTGCTGGAAGACAAATTAGCTGGTAGTGCAGAGGGGACAGGCGCCTTTGAAACGCCTGAGACTGCATGCATAACCAAGGATCTGTGGCATTTGACATCTACAGAATGGGAAATGAAAGCAGGAGGCTTTGTAAGCCACCTCCTGATGCTTCACCCCAAGGGTGGTGGGAGGGTATGCATGTCTCTCAGAAACATGATTGATTTGCTTCTTAGTGTCAGCCAAGTTGCAGAATATGATTACGGATTGCTGAGGAGATTCGCACGAACGCTCGTAGACACGGCCCGGGTACAACCTACATGTGCTGGAAATAAGTGCCAGAGGCTTGTTGACTGATGTGTGGTCCTCCCTTTGCTCTTGTTCTTAATTATAATTGGGCACAGTTCAGGTCCTCACATCCTTAGTCATTCATTTTGAATTTTAAAGAGCTGTCACTCAAATCATGGATTTGTTGTTTTTTATTTATTTATATTTTAGCTAGAGTCCTTATTCAAGTCTAGTTGGGGGAAAAACTCTTTTAAACAGGCTGATTTGAGAATCTGGAACAGTGCAGGAGCACAAGATTTCACTTTTAATTTCAGAATTTTAAATAAAATAAATAAAATTTGAGTCTGTCTTGCTGTGTAACACAAACAAAATGACCTAGACCATGCAATTTCAAATCAAAACCTTGATTTTGTTTTAAAATATATAATGGCAATTATAATACACAGGAAAAATGGTGCAGATTTTCATTTAGAAACTGCTAGTATATTTCATAATTAAAGGGATAGTTCACCCAAAAATGTATATTTATATATATTTAAACATACACATTTAAAGCAGTGTCAGATCAGCTTCAATCTCAGCAGCAACAGCTTTTAGTGTAACAGAAGCCAAAATATCCTAATAACCAGCTGCTGTAATGTCTATTAATCAAAGAATAAAATTAAAAAGAAGAAATCAATAACTTCTGTAGTTTTAAGCTTTAAAAGAAGATGGCCATTAAACAAAGGTTAAAATATATACTTTATGCTGTTTCTACATTAATTTGAAAATTGAACGTGAAGGTATTGCACTATAATAGTGTAATTAAAAACATCAATGTCAGCTGGGATTAATCGCGATTAATTAGTTAATTTTGTTTTAATCAATTGACACCACTAATGTGTATATATATATATATATATATATATATATATATATATATATATATGTCACATGAACTATTTGAATATGTCCGGGCCTTGAACGTGGTAGTTGCGTTGCTGTCTATGCGGGGTCAGAAAGCTCTCAGATTTTATCAAAAATATCTCAATATTAAATTTTGTTTTGGTGCACTATTCCTTTAATTACAAAGAAACAATAAGTAACAGATTGAATTGAACATAACATTTGGAAGTAAGAAGACTAAATAGTATTTTCTTGTAAAAGTTACACCAATAATCTTCATGTACAACTTCCAAAAATCTTATTTTACGTTGTTTGCAATGAACCATTAAAGGAGAACTTCCAGAACAACAATTTACAAATAACTTACTCACCTCCTTGTCATCCAAGATGTTCATGTCTTTCTGTCTTCAGTCGTAAAGAAATTATGGTTTTTGAGGAAAGCATTTCAGGATTTATCTTCATATAATGGACTTCATTGGTGCCCTGAATTTGAACATCCAAAATGTAGTTTAAATGCAGCTTCAAAGGGCTCTAAACGATCCCAGCCGAGGAAGAAGGGTCTGATCTAGCGAAGCGATCAGTCATTGTTTTCGGAAAAAAACTGTAAACTTTTAAGGACAAAAACTTGTGTAGCACAGGCTCTGGGATGCGCATCAACAGGTCGTTCTTGAGCGATTCGTTCATTTTGAACGAATCTTTAATGTGACTCGGGAAGAACGAGTCGTCTCGGGGGAGTGATTTGTTCAGTCGCACATGCGCAACATCCTATTAGGTTCTGTACTGGAATTAGTTCACCTGTTTCAAGTCTTCAGGTTTTTCGAGTCGTTCGTTCATCTTATGGGGCTGTCACGTGATGCTGATTTTGCTCAAATGAACAAAATGACTCAAAGAAAGATTCAAGAGACTCAAAGGTCCGAGTCCTTAAAATGACCTGAACTTCCCATCACTACTACGAATCACGTCTTCGAATCACCACGAGTTCATCGTCTGTGTACTCCGGCTCAAAAAGGTAGAGTATGTTGAAAAACTCCATGTTATTTTCTCCTTTAACTTCAGAATCGTCTGACATCGTTGTAGCTTTTTGCTTGTAAACAGTGTTTGACTTACTTGAACTTTCTTAGTCTTTGCACATTCGCTTTGTAAACACTGGGTCTGTAGATCCGCCTACGTTCCGCATGACCTTTCGGCGTGATTCAATAGTACGTGAACACACATCCCAGAGCCTGTACTACACAAGCTTTTTAGTATTAAAAAAAATTATTTAGAGCCCTTTGAAGCTGCATTTAAACTACATTTTGGAAGTTCAAAATCGGGGGAACCAATGAAGTCCATTATATGGAGAAAAATCCTAAAATGCTTTCCTCAAAAAACATAATTTCTTCACGACTGTACATCTTGGATGACAAGGGGGTGAGTAAATTATCTGTGAATTGTTGTTCTGGAAGTAGAGTTCTCCTTTAAAACCAGCTTCTAGATTTTCCATATAGTGTTTGGTCAACATGAGTATTAGAGTTTCAGTAGTTTAAACCAAATCTGTAAGTCATCCACCAGAAAAATGTAGTCTGTGGCATAGAGACAATATGGAGAAAACACTGCCTGTGAGCGTACATATTTATTGCGAAAGCAAATGGGATTTCCTTCCCTCATGTGGAGACTGAATAAGGTCTATTTGCTATTATAATTCACCCCAGACAATCATGTTAAACCAACTCTTCCCCACTGCCCCAGGTCTATTAAATCCCTCATTCATTATATTAATATGGATATTATTTGGCGTTAAGGACAGTACAGAGAGGCATCTGAGAGACGTGCATAACAGTAACCAATCTGAAGAAATGCAGGGTTTCAAAGAAGTCTCAGTGCGGCTGCCATGAATCAAATTTTCTTCAAAAGCTGAAAGGTATTTACTGTAACACTCCTTGTGGTCTAAGGATTTTTCTTCATCATAAATCCAGAAAATTCATGCGCTTCGCATTCGCAAGGGCAAATAGGGTTATCCCTACAACCATTTGTTTGGTTCTGTGCAGAAATATAGCAGCTATATCTTTGGTTGTTGTCCTGCTCAGTGTGAATATAAAGAATGTATCACTGAAGCTGTTGTGCGCAATTGTTTATTATTATGTCAAAAGGGATAGTTCACACAAAAATTTAAATTCTGTCATTATTTACCCTCATGTTGTTCCAAACTTGTGACTTTCTACTTCGGCAGAACACAAAAGAAGGATGTGCACACAACAAAAGACACTGAGGTCTAATGTTGTTTGGACCCCACTGACTTGTGTTCTGTAGAAAAAAGAAAATCATGCAGGTTTGAAACAACATGAGTGTGAGTAAATGACACCATTTTTAAGAAACGCAGCTCTGTGGCTGTGTTTCGAGCACCTCGACATAGCAACATGGACTCAACCAATGGCGTGAGTTTGGGGCGGGGCTATTTGTTTGACCACATCTTGGAAGACAGAGGGATTGTTTTACAATTCTGTGGCATTTAGTGCCGACAAACGGCAGAGAAAGTTGCACATTGGGCTTTTAAAACAAACAAACAATTCACTTGATTGTTTATTTATTTTTTTCAACGATTAATTACCGCTATTGACCAAAGTCAGGTAGTTACTGGTCACAGTCGGACAGGTCCTTTCATCATCCGTGGACATCTAGTGCTTTGATATGCATTCTGAAGCCTAATATCTTTTTGTCTCTGTGTGTCTCCCTTTCTTTCTCTCAAACTGATGAAAGCTTGAATGCCCAGCTGAGCCTGTTTAAATGACCACTGGAGAGGCCTTTTATTCTCTCCCAGACAGCTTTCTCTATAGCACACAGAGCTTTTGATGCACACACAGTCCATCCTCCTCACTAACAGTTCAGACAGCTGTGCAAAGCCTTACCAAAACACAAGGCCTCTCTATCTCCCCCTCTTTATCTCACCCCCACAGGAAATAATAAAAAACCTACTGGACAGCTAACCTTTCCAGTGCCAGCTGTCACTGGCTGTGACTGAAGATGAGATATTGTGAAGGCTATTGTCCTTTTGAAACCGTCAGGGATGGAAACGGGTGACAACGCGGGCCCCCCAAAAATTAATTGAATATTTAATCAGCACAGGAATCTGAAGGAATTTGTCAAGCTTCTTCGTTGTTGACTTTTCCCCTTCGCTCTGACAAATGAGACGCTGTCTAAACAGTACTAGAGGACGACGCACTCTGCGGCCTGTCAAGATGTCTGTGATGCATGCAGAGGAGCTGAGAGGGGAACAACTTTGCACAGAGAATCACTTGATTGATTCTTATTAGGCAAATCCGCTAGAAACGTGGAGGTTCACTGGCATTAAGCCGAGGGGCTTGTGTTGTACGCAACTTGAAATCTCTGCCAAAAAAAGCGCTTTGTTTCCATTTTCATCTGCGTGAATTTCCTTCTTATGAATCCCCAGGAACTCTAAATGAATTAATAGGGCTTAATGTATCATGAAGATTTTATAATCCACTCTCACACTTCTGTTTATCATACCTAAGATATAGACATTTCACAATGAGTGTAGCTTTATAGCTAAATTCTCTCAAATTAAATGCAAGTTATTCTACACTTTAAACTGCAGCAACCGCTTTATGAGCCGTTACCAATACATTCAGTGTAGGCCAAGTAAATTATCTGAGCAGAAAAGTAAGGACACCTTCATGGACCCAGCTTGTGTCCTTCATGCTTAAACAAAAATTAAAATCAAGGCTAACCACACAGCATTTGGTATGGAAATGGAGACATTTAGAAGTCTGCATTTTAATTTGGGGTACAGTGATAGCAAAGTCTGTGTTCCTCTTTTTCAAACTATAACCTTGCTCATCTGTAATTGTGTTTCTTATTCCTGGTCAACCTGATAGTTTTGCATGTGAGTTTTGATTACTGCATCATGCTCACCCAGATAATTAAACACTACCAAGTGAAAAAAAAGAGTTATATCATTAAAGGAGCACAACAGCCTCTGGAATTAGATAATTATTGCAGGAAATCACACTAAAAAGGTCAGCTTAGAAAGTTTTCTCTGCAGTAGTAGCTCTCAAATATTCCAGCACAAAGGAAAAGGGTGCAACTTTAACACAAATCCTTGAGTATATCAGCCACAGGATTAAAGAGCACACACATTCTTGATTTGTAAAACACTTTTTCATTTTAGGACTTGTTCTGTTGTGAATTATGGCAACAATGCCTTATATATGCAGTGGCAAACCTGTTTTTGTATTTCCAAATACTAACTTGTTAACCAAAATTAAAACCTATTAATAGACTCTAGTCAGACGTCGTATTAAATTTAACGCAGATGAAAATGGGGCTGTTTGGGATCAACTTACAGTCTTTACATTGGTATACACTGTATGCCAGTCCTGCTTTCAAAACTATATTATGGAGTTTTTGTCTACTGAAATTTTCAAATTTTGAAAGATGTTTCATCAGCTGAAAAAAATGGCATGTTTTTAAAGGAAGGTACAATCTACTGAACACAGTGTACTTATGTTCATCACAGCCTAGTTTTTATTAATGTCAAAAAAGGTCTATTGAATAAAATAAAATATGTATATTAGATACTATTTTAAAAACTTAATAAAAATGTTGCCTAGACATATACTGTAACAAAAGTTTAAAGGAACATTTTTGAAAATAGGCTCATTTTCCAACTCCCCTACAGTTAAACAGTTGAGTTTTACCGTTTTTGAATCCATTCAACCAATGTCCGGGTCTGGTCGTAGCACTTTTAGCATAGCTTAGCATAGATCATTGAATCTGATTAGACCGTTAGCATCTCCTTCAAAACTGACCAAAGAGTTTCAATATTTTTCCTACTTACAGTTTTTCTCAATTGCTAAAGCACACCCATTTCCCTGAACTATAAACACCAGTCCCCTGCTTTAACACTTGAGTCAGATTTGGTGAACTGTTACTGCAAAACTCTACACACAAATCCCTACATTTCTCAGTGCTTACACCATGTGGTCATTTAGAAAGCACGAGCATTCAGTATTGTTCACTCAAGTCTGCAAAGTTTGAGCTCAATTAGCACACAATTACCCAAGTGGAAACACTGGGAGTCAAAATTTATCACACACCAATCAGAACCTAAAGGTCCAAAGTCAGCTTCAAGTTTGGTGCATTTCTCAGATCAGTTTGCTTTGGTACGTTCAAGCAACTAATTATGCAACTGATTTGTCTGCGGTTTCCTGCATTATCAGCAGTGTTGGGCATGTACCTTTAAAAAAGTAATTAGTTATAGTTACTAGTTACTTCTCACAAATAGTAACTGAGTTAGTAACTGAGTTACATCATTATAAAAGTAACTAATTACCAGGCAAAGTAACTATTGTGTTACTTAAAAAAAAAAAATCTAATTTAATATAACTACAAAATAAATATAAAACATTGTACACTAATCTACACTATTTTAAGGTTGTTGTGGGCAGTGTTGGGAATGTTACTTTGAAAAGTAATTAGTTATAGTTACTAGTTACTTTTCACAAATAGTAACTGAGTTAGTAACTGTGTTACATCATTGTGTTGCTTTTTTAAAAATAAATAAATAAATAAATAAATAAATATATTAAATAACTTGGATGACCCCAAATTTGAAATTGAAATTTTAATGAAATTAATTACATTTTTAGTTTACTCACCAGACTAATATTAAATATCTGATATAATATTATAATTATAATTAGCATACAACTTTAGCCATTAGAACTTTAGTAATTAGAATAACCATGTATGAATGCATGTTTGTCATGTTGACTGAACTTAGGACTGGTGGTTTATACATGGTGGTTAACATGTATTCAAGAGAATTCAAGTGGTTAACATAGCGTTTCTATGAACGTCTTGTTACTACCACGAATTCTACTGTTAATAACAATATTAAACACACTAAGGTTTAATGAGCTGCTGGGTTCATGAATATTAATCACGTTGTCTGCGTTCGCTCGAACTAATTTGCTCTAATCAAAACAGGGACGATAATAGGTGAGCGCCAGCCAATGAGATTGCTTTGCACATTAGTTCCGCCTACTACCGGAGAAACCAGCAGTTCTTAAAAGCTGAAGTATTCCAAAGGAGCTCCGTTGTTTTGAGAGGAAAATACAACAAAGAATATCGTTTACACGTAGCGTGTCAATTCTGCATGGTATAAGACTCTGTCGCTCTGTATGTTTCTTTGGGTGTGTGAGACAAAGTGACGGCTCGTCGTGTGCCTTCACACTAGAGTTTACAGCTCGTCAAATACAGGTATGCTGCGCATCCATTCAGATGAACTGAAAAATAAAATTATAATAATATTATAATAAATGATAGTAACGCTGTATTTTATTGGCAGTAATGGTAACGGCGTTATAACGTAGGAAACAGTAATTCGTTTGATTACTCGTTACTGAAAAAAATAACGCCGTTAGTAATTTATAACGCAGTTATTCCCATCACTGATTATCAGTTCCTATTGTCATGTTGCTCAAAATGTATTACATGTATATAGTTATATATGCTATAGTCTTACCTCTCAAAACATCAAGTCATTAGCTCATCATATATGTTTTTACAGTAAATGATGTAGTTGTCATAAACTGTCAAGCATATTCTACACATTTCTATAGACTTTTTGTAAATTTTCCATATATTGTTCAAGTGAACATTGACTCTCACTAATGCAGAGACTACAGATCAGCCAATGATAAATCCAGCATTTCTCTGAAATCGCTCAAAGGTACATCTCATGAACCTTCAACTGAAAAGCATACAGACAGAGAACAACACAAGAGCTACAAATTTTGACAGTGGACTTTCTCATTTTTATTTCCGCCTTTGCCCATATTTCTTTTCCTTTTGTATTTCACAATGAGTTTGTAATGTGTTTTTTTTTTTTTTAAATATATATATATATATATATATATATATTTTTTTTTTTTGTTTGTTTTGTTTTGTTTTTGTTTTTTGTCAGACCACTAGTAAAAGTGTAACTGTGAATCCTATCCAGTCTTTTTCAATCAATATCCCACATACAGTAATGTGTAATTTCGAAGAGGAAGAGTAGGAGGTAAAAGAGGAAGAGAAGAAGGAGGACGACAACGACAACAATGTGGAAGAGAAAAAGGAAGGGCAAGAAAACAAGCAGACTCATATATTTTAGTTAATGCGTGCCAGGGTTGGATCAGGCATGCAAGAGGATTTTACCGCTTCCTGTCCAGGGCCAATTTAGCCTGTGATGTCCCACACCAAAGACAGGATGCTGGCGCAAAATAATTATTTTTGTTGTTTGTTTTTTGTTTTGTACTGTACTCTACAGTACAATAAATGAAGGATTAAAACACTTGCAAATGCATACATTTGTTGTGTTCATCATGTGATTTTTTTTTTTTTTTTTTTTTTCCAAGCAACACTTATTACCTGTTTTCATAGTATTATTTTGAATTGATCTCATTAGTGTATAAAACTGTGTGTGTGTTTTTAAGGGTCATGTCTAAGAGCAAAGTTTGTTTTTTCAGCAAGATTGAGTTGTTTTGAGTGGAGAGCTTCATTCTGACCTGAATATAATAAGTTTGGGGAATTGAGTTAGAAGTTATGGATTTGTTTTTTAGAGTTTTGCAAAAAAGAGGCATAATTTCAAGAAATGTGTTTAAGCAATTGAGAAAAACTGTAAAACTTGACTCTTCTGTAGTTACACGATATTACCCAGCGCCTAAAAATAGTCTCCCTGTGCAAGCAGGTGGTCACGTTGTTTATGTTGAGGAAAGTTAGCCTATTTTCAGGTGCTGCGTAATATCATTGCGCCTGCTGCACATCGGTCTAAGTACATGATGTAACTACAGAAGAGTCAAGTTTTACATAGGGAAAATAACAAAACTCTCTGGTCATTTTTGAGTGAGATGCTAACGGTCTAATCAGATTTAATGATCTATGCTAAGCTATGCTAAAAGTGCTATTTTTAAATTAGCCTATTTTCAAAAATAGTGGCGTGTTCTTTTAAGTTGAAATACTAAAAATGAAAATGAAAAAAACTGAAGCTAAATATTAGAAAACAAAACCTGACAAACGAAATGACTAAAATTAAAAGTAAATATAAATTTAAATGATAAACAAAGTGTCACTAACGATTATTTTGGTAATCGAGTCAATGGCTGATTATTCTGACGATTAATCGAGTAATCTGAAAACTATAATATGGTTTTATTGAACAAAACTGTTAAAATACATTGTGTATTATGTACCTAATGTACATTTCACATTATAACAAATAACTGCAGAGGACAATTGTTTTTATACTTTACTGTACAATCTAATCATTGTTTAATATTGACTAAACAATATTTAATTCCATATCCACTTTATTTTTTTATATTGGGCCATTTCTTAATGACATAAATGCTGCCGCCACTGCAACTTCTTGTGGACATCAAAACGTGTCAGAGTGAGGGTTTGAGCTTTTATTTTGAAATCACAATGAACAGTTAGCATGTTTAGAAAGATATTAATGTATTCTCCTGTGTTTGTGTAGGTTTATAAATGATTTACATTACAAATCTGATGAAATGGCGCATGTATAAATACTATAATATTATATAATTAATACTACAACAACATTGCTTCACATGCATCTGAGATCTGCTCTGACAATCTGGATGACTGACTCTACACATGATCAAACAGTATTTTGATTTATTTTACATTTTAGGATTTACAGATCAGCTCATCGCATTTCTAGATAAATCCCAACAAATATACTGCACTGTTCCGATCAAGCTTGTAATGCGGTGTGGCATTGTTATTAACTGCATGTGTTGTTCCGAGCAGAGCGCGTCGAGGGCAGACAGATTCAGAAGTCTCTAAATACTGGCCATCTGTCTATAGTGTGGCCCAGATGAGCATGATTTCTTCCCCTCCTGTTTTTCCCAGGCCTGTGTTTCAAGGTATTTGTTTGTAGACCGGATGACGGGGAAGGTAGCATCTGGCAATAATAGCACCTTGGCAATGAGAAATAGAGCAGCCATTCCGCTGGATATTACGACCGAATCATCTGTGGGGGATATTCTGCCGCTCTCCTTGATGACTAATCAGTACACTGGCCTACAGGGATTTCTATTCAGGTCTTCAACAACCAGTGTGGGGCGTTTTACTTCGTACACTAAGAACATGGTAACCTTAGTGAGTCATTATCATGCAGTTATACAGGACGGTCCGTTCGTTCATAGAACGTAAAAATTGCATACAAATTTGGATTCAACCAGATCAAATGCATAGCTGTTTGATATAGAGGAACACTGTTGGACAGAGGCAAGGTGATAACATAAAGCTGGTTATCGGCTGCCTTCATAGTCACGGATTTGTCACGTTGTTGTTGCGACACGCCGGAAAGACGATTATTACAGGCAAGAGATAGAGAGAAAAGTTAGGGAAGTAGGTGCTGGAAGCGCTGAAGGGTATTAGATGACAACAGGAGGTGGCTCAGGGGATTCTTCCTCTGATCTCGCCTCACAGTAAGAATGTAATTAAACACATTTTAATAAAAGTGCTCTAAGAAGCAAAACGAGAGAGGAGCACGTACAAAACTGCTCTAATTTGTTTAAGCTCAAGTGCTTCATATGTTTTCTGAACATATATTTATCAAAAAGAGGCAACATGCAGCGTCTTTCATTCTTTAAACAGTATGAGAGCCCCAATGTCTGGTTATTATCAGCACTGACAGGGTGTGTTCCCATCCTTAACCCATGCAGGGACGCAGCCAGGGTGAGCGTTTCAGCACCACGGCGCAAAGGACAGCTCCCTTTCTCCAATGCCGCCTGCAGCTATTGTTTCCTTACACTATCACTTAAATGCTCATCCGTAATCACTGCCACCTCTGAACAGCAAGTTATTAATGCAGTTCTGTTGTTGACACAAGACGTCAAAACTTTATGTTTAGCAAAGCATGTAATTGGAACTCCAGTGTTGCATTAGCCCTCCCTGCTGCTTGATTTCTGTGTTAAAGGAATACTTTACCCAAAAATGTAAATTTGCTGAAAGTTTACACCCTCAGTCCATCCAAGATGTTGATACGCTTGTTTCTTCACAGAAACAGATCTGGAGAAATTTAGCTTTAGATTTCTTGCTCACCAATAGATTGTCAGCAGTGAATGGGTGCCATCAGAGTTAGAGTCCAAACAGCTGATAAAACACTACAATAATCCATAAGTAATCCACACGACTCCTTTCCATCAGTTAACATTTTGTGAAGTGAAAAGCTGCATGTTTCCACAAAACAAATCCATCACTAAGATGTTTTTAACTTCAAATCTTTGCTTCCAGCTCTAATTCCAGAGCCCTCTATCCACAATTTTGCTTTCTAGTGTTAAAAAATAAGGTCTCATCTAAATCAAAGAGAGAACAAATCAAACATTGTTTACAAGTGAAAAGTCCAAAACACTTCTAAACAAATATGTTGGTGGATTTTGATGTAAGATGGACAGGGGATGGACTTTCTCTTCTCTCGTACTCTCATAAACCAGCACTGAAGACTGACACAGAAGAGAAGAAATTATTGAATAAAGTCATTGTTTTTGTGTACAAAAAGTATTCTCGTAGCTTCATAAAATTATGGTTGAACCACGTCACATGGACTATTTTAACAATGTCCTTACTACCTTTTTGGGCCTTGAACACGTCAGTTGCATTGCTGTCTATGCAGGGTCAGAAAGCTCTCGGATTTCATCACAACTATCTTAATTTGTGTTCCGAAGATGAACGAAGGTCTTATGGGTTTGGAACGACATGAGGGTGAATATTAATTACAGAATTTGAATTTTTAAGTGAACTAACACTTTACAACATCTTAATGATAAATTTGTTTCTTACAAACATGCAGCTTTTTACTTTATTTAAATGATCGACTGGAGTCATATGCTTTTCTCACTGGCTTTCATTTTGACGGCACCCATTCACTGTAAAGGATCCACTGGTAAGCAAGTGGTTTACAGTAATTTACACACATTTCTCCAAATCTTTTCAGATGAAGAAACAAATTCCTCTACACGTTGGTTGGTCTAAGGGTGAGTACGTTTTCAGCAAACTCCTTTAAAGGGATAGTTGTTCCAACTGATGAAAATTGTCATAATTCACTCACCCTCATGTCATTCTAAGATGTATGACTTTCTTTTTATTTGGAAATATGCTTTTGTCTGTAGAATAAAAGTCAATGGTGTCCAAAACAACATCAGACCCCTTTGGATTTCATTGTACGGACAAAAAAACACTGACGCACTGGCAGGCATCGTTGAAGTCCACTAAATGGAGATAATTCCTGAAATGTTTCTTCAAATCTTCAAAAACACAATTTCTTTACAGCTGAAGAAAGAAAGGCATGAACATCTTGGATGACAATGGGGTGAGTACATTATCTGTAAATTTTTGTTCTGGAAGTGAACTTCTCCTTTAAAAACATTCTTAATTTTTTATGCATTTTATTGTGAGAGGACAGTGGAGAGATGACAGTACAGTATTGGGTGAATAGAGGGGGACAGGATCCACAAAGGACCTCAAGGCGGAATCAAACTCAGGTTGCCATGAGCGTAGTTGCACTATGTGTCGACACACGAACCACTAGGCTATCAGCACTGACTCATTCATGAAATCTTAACATCATGTTTTCCAGAAGAGATGTATTTGCCTGGATCAAGGTAAACCTTGTCCAAGCATGACCATGAGTGTGTACAGTGCTTCCAGATGTCTGCATTTTAACTTTGAGGCCCCTTACTTCAAAAAGTAATTAAGCAGAGAAAATAATTTGAAAAACAGACTCATAAAAAGTACAAACGAAGCAGCTCATTAACTTCATTCTTTAGGGGCACCAGCTGTGATCAGCTTGTTCGTTACTTTAAGGCAAATACAGTTAGATGAATGATTCTTTGTTCTTTGTGGAAGCAGGGAAATGTACAGTATTGTTCATTTTGAAGGCTAGATTGTGAAATGAATCAGTTATGTGAATTCAGTGATATAAATTAATTGACTTCGCTAGCCCATCTATTTGTTAATAGCAATCCGCCGTGCAGAAGGTATCACCAGTCTCATTTGGAAAAAAAAAAAAAAAAAAAAAAAAGGTTTCCAAACAGATGACAGCAATTAGACAGAATAAATTAGAACAGTCTCACAACAACAAATTAAATTAGGGTAAACGATTAAATTAAGGGAAAGGTTTAAAGTTCCTTTAAATCGATAATGAGGAAACACATTTGGGAGAGCAGAACATTTTAGACAGCCGTTCATTTAACGAATTAAAAATGCATGTTTGGTGTTATTAATAAATGATTTGGTCATAATTGCAACAGAAATAAGGTTGAACTAAAGAGTTTTCAGGGAAAAAAGTGCCCTTCACAGTCTATTAAACTGCCAAAAGTACCAAATAATAGTACAGAAGATATATGGTTTTGACTTTCTGTATTAACATCAGGGTTTTTTTTGTTTCTGAGTCTAGAAACGCATTTTTAAAAAAAAAAAAATTAATTAGCTCTTTAGTTGTCATACGTTACACCTTATTTAATCAAGCTGCTGAAGTAAAGACTCAAGCACAACTGTCAGTGAATAAAGTTATCACTCATGAGGATTATCTGAAAATCATATTAGCCGTCACAGAAGCAGAGTCCCTATAACTTCATCCTGCAACTATTTTTTTTACGCCTGGTACTAAAGAAGCAAGTGATAAATATCCAGGGCCATAAATACTAAATGATAGGCAATTAGAGACACCTGAGGAAAATTACATCTCATCCACACACCTGGGAATTGAAGCAGCTATCCATCCATTACAGCCAAGCGGAGCGGGACACGGGAAGATGTTGAGACAGAGAGATATAGTGGGGGAGAATGGATGGGCTTGAGCTAAGTGCTGAAGGAGAAAGACAGGTGGGACGTAATCTGGGCCACGCTGTGCCCCCTTTTGGAAACTATGAGACACTCGATCATGTCCACATGGGCCGTGTCTTGTATCCTCAGGGTAACAGGGTGTCAGCCATTTCATTATAGGACAGTAAAGGTCCCTTTGGTCATTCCCAATGAAGTCTTTCAATATCTCAAGTAAATATACAAAGTATGTTTTACTGAACAAAACTTAGTAGTCACATTGAAATCTAAAGAAAAGTTTGTAACATTTTGATACAGCTGCATTCCATTTAGTCCATCATGTCCCCAGAAGACGAATGTATGGCAGTTATTCCACATGTATCTCATTATGGAATAATGGGCCTTTTAATTGTCTTGTCTTTAACAGTCATGTCTAAAGAATAACCTTTAATTAAGTTCTCACTGATTACTTTTTCCCTATTTGACAAAAGCAATTACTGTCACCCAGAGAACAGAAATAATTATTCTTATTTGGTTTCACCAAATTGCCACTTTTTGGCCATTCATGTTGCATAGTTTATCTTTAATTGGTTTTAAAACTACTTTTTATAAGTAAATTAATTAATTAATTAATTACTTTGGAAAATAATTTTATCAGAACTAACATTCAAGTCCTTTATTCACTAACTAAAATGAGTAAATAAATAAAGCATACATTCTTTTTTAATCCAAGGAAGAAAGGAAAAAAAAAAAAAACTTCAGTGTCTCTCACTTATTTTTGTGAATCAGATAATGACTTACATTTTTTACTCAACCGTTTCAAACTACTTAAGGAAACAAATTGTGTTCATTTACCATGCTTGGATGGGACAGCCACGAGTCGGGCAACCCAGTAGTGCGGCCTTTATTTGGCCCTGCAGTGGTATACAGCTAAAACTCAAACCTGTCCATTGTATGTCACAGAAAAGGCAGCATAATCTCACCCGGCGTAAGCCAGGTCCCACTGAGTCCTATTCATGCCCTGACATCCAGCTTACTTACATCTGTCTGTTGCCTTGAAGCTCTGCACAGGAGGTTGATTCCCTCCGAATTTTAAATAAGGAAATAATGTGATTGAAGTCGGCGTATTAAGTGAAATCTTCTGTCTGACGGCTGGATTGCTGAGCTCTGTTATCTCTCCCACAGAGTGAACAGCTCCGACCGCAAGCTCTTTCTACTGCAGGGAAGGCATAATTTGTCTCTCTATACATGCTGGCCTGCACAATAAGAGAAAAAAAAAAGAGAGTAGAAGAGACATAGGGAGCTAAACACGCGAAAAGGGAGCTCGCGCTTTAAGCCTGGAATTGACATTCAGGCCGTGCGATCGAACAACAGTTGGCCGTTCTCCTATAAAATTGGCAATGCATATTTGTGTTGTGTTATTCTCTCTCCGTCTTTTATTTCATTCGCTCTCGTTTCTCCCCTCCGCCGCCCGCCATGCCTGTGATGAATCTCAATTATGGCAAGGTCACCTTTCATTCAGTTGATCTCTCTGTTGTTTTATTCGAACTGGCAGTACTTCCACACTATTATGGTATACTTATTGACAGCCTGAATCCTCTCCAAACAAGAGCGACAAAAATGTGGGAACGTTACTGGCTCTTCTCTAATTTTGGGTGACAGAATTGGCAGCATCTCTTCATAGCCTAGGTAATGGCCTTATCATTACCACTGCATGCTCTGGTGATTCAGGCCGAGATTTTTATGCCGTTTCCCTATTCCGCAAACTCGTTCGCAGTGGATGTCCCGTGACATTTATATTTGTCAATTGAAACTTTCGAAAGTGCTCATTCAGATTCGAGTAGATTTTTACAGAAGTGAAAATATGGAAAATTTGATCCGTAAGCATGTAAAGTCAAGCGTTCAACCTTGTGGAATGAGAGGTGGTGGGAGTAAGATTAGAGTGCAGTGAAATGTGCTTAACATAGTGCCTCTCACATTCATAGGTCTCGTTTAAACATCAAATACACTGGAGCTGTGATTTAGTAATTAGCGCTGGTGCTCTGACACGTGGAACACAGACTCGAGTCCGGCTCATGTCAATTCCACGTACCTTATTTCCATGCACACTGGAGCTGTAGGCTAGAAGCATAGATGTTTAAGCCTGGCTCACACCATTTTCGGCTACAACTAATCTACAACTAACTGTACACCCAAAAGGGAAAATTCTGTATGTGTGAGTTTCTTTCTTCCACAGAATGTAAAAGCAATTTTTTTTTTTTTGGTCCACACAATGAAAGTCAATGGGGTCCAAAACAACACGAGAGTGAGTGAATAATAATTTTTGGGTAAACAATTCCTATAATCTCTATAATGAACCCTTTTATTCTTTAAATCCATTTATAGTTTAATGTACCTGTTTACAAAGAGTTAACTAAAGTTTTAAGGTCAAATTCTAGTCATGCTCTCCTATGTACAAAACTTTTAAAGCGTTTATTGATTTAGGCTAATGTTAATGTATATACTAATTTGTTGTATAAATGGACTGCAATGTCTGTCGCCTGCGAGTAAACTATGGGAATAGCAAAACCAGCCATATTTCTAGTATTTGTTGATCACAATTAATTATATGTGACTCTGGACCACAAAACCAGTCTTGAGTCGCTGCAAAAATGCTGCCAAAAATGCATTGTATGGGTCAAAATTATAGATTTTTTCTTTTATGCCAAAAATCATTAGGAAATTATGTAAAGATCATGTTCCATGAAGATATTTAGCAAAATTCCTACTGTAAATATATAAAAACTTAATTTTGATTAGTAATATGCATTATTAAGAACTTCATTTGGACAACTCTAAAAGTGATTTTCTTAGTATTTTGATTTTTTTGCACCCTCAGATTCCATATATTCAAATAGTTGTATCTTGGCCAAATATTGGCCTAAAAACCAATACGTCAATGGAAAGCTTATTTATTCAGCTTTCAGATAATGTATAAATCTCAATTTCAAAAAATGTACCCTTATGACTGGTTTTATGGTCCAGGGTCACATATTATTATACAGTACATTATATATCACTATTAACAATACAGGGTTCCAGAAAAAAAAAAAAAAAAAAAAAAAAAAATCAATTAAGGAGCCTATGAGAAACAAAATTAGGTGCCAAATAGGGATGGGCGATATGGGCTTAAAAATGTATCACGATAATTTCTCATATTTATTGCGATAACGGTATCAATGACAATAATTCAGGGCAATCCTGTTTCTTGAGAGAAAAGTATTGTCTTTTTACACGTAACGTAATTTAATTCACTGGAATATGAATTAAATTGTTTGTTCTTTCTGTACTGGAAGCTCCTAACATTAACATTACTAACATCCTAACATTAAGACGAATTCCTTGTGTGTGAAACAAACTTGGCAATTAAGCTCTTTCTGATTCGCAAGCTGGAGGGCGCCCTTGCGCTGAAACTCCACATATGCTTTATAGTAGAAGTAATAGTACTGACGAGGCTTCAGGAATCTCTAACCCAGTTTTTGTCACACTGCACAGTTTTTTTGTTTGTTTGTTTGCTTTGTTTTTAGCGCTTTAACATTTCAGTCATACTTTCATGTGCTAATGTCTTATCTTTACTTGTCTATATCAGCATTTTAATCCACCTTGTACATGTCCTGGGAGCTAAGAATCACGTAAAGTGGGAAATAAAAGTCTTTTCCAACGTGAAAACTATATACAGTCACAAAGAATTGTTTATTACACAGAATCTATATCAATATCATGGACCATATGTCAGTATTACTAGAGTGTAGTTTGGGCTCCTCCTCAATGCATCCTATAAATTTTGTCTATTGGTGCGTTCAGATAGATCATTATACAGATCGTATTTACAAGCTGAACGCACATGAACGCTACCACAAAGTCGTTATTACGAGTAGGAAACGCGAAATTTTCTTTAAGCCCTGAGTTTCCGAGTTGGAGCGTGTCAGTGAAAAACGTGTTGGATGCAGTGGATACAGCCAAAGACAATAGATAAGCAGTGTCTGTATTGACGGTACATGGGGGCGGGGGTGTTCCATTTTTTCCATTTCCATTGTGCTTTGTAACCAAGCACAAAGCCTATTGCGATTACTGTATTGCAAGTGCACTACAAATAATATGAAGCTCACGCATTACCAGAACACAGCATATAGACTAAAGATTTTGATAAGAAGTGATTGTATTGATTATAAATGAGAATTATTAACAATATTGCTAATATCCACAGAGCTAACAGTTTTACTTGTTGTAGTTTGTTTAAGTTGTGCACGAAATAGTCACTGTCTGCACTTTCACTTCGCACGTCATATTTGATCTCTCTCACAATGTAGCTGCTTTCAGCAGTTGTGCCATCAACTCTGATGTTGGGCAAAGATGAGAACTGTTTGAAACACTTTTTTTCCACTAAAACTTTGAAGCGCATTGTCTCAGTTTATTACATCAACATGAATGATGCGATTGCAAAACAATCAGGAAAAAAACACATCTCATGCACATTTTACACATTACATGTAAATTTAGTCAGCGACCTCCCTGTTGAAAAAAAAAAAAAAACAGCATATGCTGGTAGGTTTTGATGCTGGTTTTAGCTGGTTTATGCTGGTCATTTGCTGGTTTATGCTGATCCTTAGCTGGTCATATGCTGGTCCAGGACCAGCTTAAACCAACTAAGCACCAGCAAAGAGCCAGCAATCCAGCATCAAAACCTACCTAACCAGCATATTCTGGGTTTTTTTCAACAGGGCTTGGCAAAAACTTCACTCGCAAATCAATAATTTTGGTCGCAAATGCGACCATTTTAGTCGCAGTCTGGAGCCCTGCTGTAGTACAGAAAACGTAACATTTTAGCATTACATTAGATTAGATTAAAAAAAAAACAATGTTTTATTAACAAGTTCCAAAGGGTGTAAATACCTTGAGCGTAAAAGTGGTTCATATGATTATTGCCGCACACTCAAATGCTCACGAAGAAGAGCACTTGTGCGTATGACTGAGTCTTACTATTGAGTCTTGCTATTGGGAGATGAGAGGATCTGTATAAATTACCATTGAGCAAAAGCAGAACAGCTAACATGGATCACATGAGGCACCTCAGCCAGTCACACAATGGCCTCTGGTCTCCTTCCTTGCATACCGCCAATACATATCTATGGCTGCATCATTAGCATTAGCCATTACGTTTTTTTGGCTAAAAGTTGCAGGCTTGCCTTCCAGTGGCTTTGGAGTCATGTAATTGTACCTCGGCTCAGAATGCTTTTATGACGCGAGATTAATGTAAACATAGCCCACTGTAAACACCGTTGTAATTCGCTTCAACCTTTTCAAACTTTATGAATGATTATTTTATGTTCAAGTGTGATTAAAGAATTGAAAGCAAGCAGAGTATGGCTGGTTCTAAAGCATGCAGTGCCATCTTCTGTTAAAAACTAAGGTCAGAATTGATTTGAGAGAGATTTGCGATGCTTTTCGAAAAACTCTGAATCATTTCCCGATTCGTAATACATCAATTTATCTTCCTAGCCCTACAACAAAACAAAACAAAGTGAGTAAACCACACAAACAAACAAACAAAATATTGTTTACTGTAGGTTCATGATAATTAATACATTTACTAACAAATCGAACCTTACTGTAAAGTGTTTCCAACATTTCCTTAGTGATTTCAGCATTGGTAAACCAGCCAACAGTGTCCCATCTCTATTGTTCCTGTCAATTAAAGTGACACAAAGGCCAAAAATAAAATAAAAATTTACAAGGCAATGCGAGATGCATCTTGGCTTGTGTGACCTTCATTTTAGTCACTTAACCTTTCATATTCAGCTATGAGTAATATAATAATGTAAGCTGTCAAAAACGTAACTATTTATATCAAGTATTTTTTTTTTTTTTAATCCAACATTAGAAAATGTCCAATGATATATGACGCATATAGCCACATAGCCCTTACAAGGGAAAATATTGGATCCAGCTGCAGTAATTATGTGCAGGAAGTCAGAATGAGTAAGGCGTGATGTGACTACCATTGTGATCTCAGCAGAATGTTGTCATTGCCTCATTCACATTTCATGGGGATGCTGATGTGTTTAATCGTCTCTATGGTGCAACATCTGCCACCAGAGAGCAGGAGAATAGGGAGAGAGAGAAAGCGAATAGACTGCCTGCTTCTCAATCGACAGTGACGTGTGGTTAAGCATGAGCATCTTAGTAAACAGGCGTTATGATGTCTTTGTAATGTGCCTGGTTTACCATGCCCTGAGTCATTAGCCTTGTGGAAGATTTGCGGCGCTTTATTTTCCTGTTGGCTGCCACTCTTTGGAACTAGAGAGGCTGGCTTGCTGACTGTGTCTGGCAGCGCTGGGCCTGTTAGGTCTCTCTTTGGGGTATTGATCGACACTGGGATTGTTTGACCCTGTTTACAGTCTAAGGTACACAAGCCACATCTTGGAGACCCGCAGACAGCTGAAAATGTCAGATGACGATACCAGCCCCAGCTCCTGGAGCGAGGGCATATTATTGAGTTAATCCTGCAGAGAGGAAAATTGTGACCGGCAAAGAGCACCTGGGTCTCTGAAAGCCATTGAAATATAAGAATACACACACGGGATACAGGATGTATAGCTTTAAATATATCCAATCGAATCGTGCCTAAGGGACTGAGGCTGATCTTCTCAAACAGATTGGCCAGAATTTTTCCCGGCTAGAATCAGCAGGCTCAGAAGGTGAATAGGAGTGTTTCGTTTCAAAGGTATATGAGTTATGCTTCGGATTCTTGGTCCATCAAATGCATAGATATGAGCACACATACCTCACAGGCTAAGAGTCTGAATCAGTTTTTATTTGTAGAGTCAACAAGTTGCATCTACCCACCTGTAGCTCTAAGACAAACTCTTCACCGCTCTGTGGTCTTACAGGATTCTGCCAGCTTTAACTTTCGCCCACCCTCATTGAAAATGAATTGATAACTATTTCCTAGAAGCTCTCTTTGCTGTACTAGTTAATCAAGCCTGTAAAATCACAATAAATGCAATCAAATAGGCCTCATTCATTGCAACTGTAAGTGGATTTGAACAGGAGCAATGATTGCGTTGCATAACATATTCCTCTTAAGTACCTATCATTTAACATTAGAGATTTAATGTTTATTGTTCAGTTTAATTGCACTGCCTCGGCAATATAAAAATAGATATTTGAGGCTTATCAAAAACACAATGAAAATCAGTTCATTTACTGCATGTACTCACTCAAATATGCACATTAAATATATTAACCATTATGCTTTTCTCAGCGATAGACACTTTTAGAAGTGACATATTCAGCCAATTTAGAATTTTCACAAAAAGACAGATCCATAAAAACAGTGGCACATGATATAAAGCTTTCAAACTTTATTTAAAATTTTTCAAAATAAATGTCAGAAAAAATATTTTAAATATTTACTAATCTAGAAATCTATACTTTCATTAAAGGGAATCCCAGGTATTAAGACTTTTATGGCTTAATATAATTAAGCCATAAAAGCTATAAATAAAAGCCATAAATAATGTCTCTTACTTATGTAGTTTAAAAAAAAAAAAAAAAAAAAAAAAAAAAAAACATGAAAGATTTATCTTATTTATAGGGGGCATCGGATGCGAAACTCACTTTTACATGTTGTTTGAACATAAATGTGTGTTGGCAGTGAGTGTACACAACCACCCTATAATGGTGAAAAAAATCATTCGGTGGTATTTTTTTTTATCTTTATAAGTAATACTCCCTTTTTCAAATCAGGCTATTCTCAGCATCTTGTTTGTGTGAAGTCACACCGACCAAGGCCACTCCCACAATAGCTGATTGACACGGTCGTCGTACCTTAGACCCGCCCTAAATGAGCTGAGTAAACTGTGAACTGTCAACCATTGTTTTGATTCCTGTGCAGGGGAAGACAAGAATGTCTCTGATTGAGAGATTAAGGTGTTTTTTTATGCATCTTTGCAAATCGCCTTTCTTAACAATGTGCTAGTCAGCAAGCTTTGCGGCTAAATGCGGCTAAAGTAAACATTACGACTCATCACCCCACAGAAGAGGGGGCAGGGTGAGTAGAGCTCATTAGCATTTAAAGGGACATGCACTAAAACAGCTCGCTTTGAAAAGGACTGATTTTAACAAGGTAAAAAGGGCATTGTTTTACACTACCACTGAGAAATTCATGACAAGCGTTGGCATGTTTACATCAGAATGGCATCTAGTGTTTCTTGCCTCTACCGTTTGTAAGTTCTTTCAGTAGCTGTGCTTTACTAAAAGCCTCAAAGGCATCAGGGCTTGAGAGAACAAATACGCGGGTCTTTAGAAAGTTTTATTCGTCCACAGACATCTTTCCATTTTTTCTCCCTTTCTTATCGCTAGGAAAGTAGTGATGACTTACGTCTCTTTTCTTGTTGCCCTTCGGCTAAAAGTTACAACCAAAAGCCACACAATGTAGCATCGTATCAGTATTTTCCAAAATGTGTTGCGGTAAGAATTGCAACAGTTAGCCCCAGTAGCTCACAGAGTGCAACCATTTCACATCATCAAATAATGGCGCCTCCATAGTCCAAAATATGTATAATACAATGTGGAATGTTTGAAGTTTTTCATGGGTTTTCTGCTACATATTTCAGCTAGAGACACCATTTACATTTTATTAAGCCATGCAAGTCTTATTACCTGGGGTTCCTTTCAAACAAGGACATAATAACAATCAAAAATGGCAGTAAAGGCATGTAAAGACACAAAAGATATCTATTTTCAAATAAATGCTATCCTTTTGACCTTTCCATTCATCAAAGAACCCTGAAAAAATACATACCTTGGTTTCCACAAACATATTAAGCAGCACAACTGTTTTCAACATTGATAATAATGTTACTTGATCAGCATCCTAAATTATTTCTGAAGGATCATGTGACACTGAAGACTGGAGAATTGGTTGCTGAAAATACAGCTTTAAAATTTGGAATAAATTACATTTTAACATACTTTAAATTAGAAATTTTTCAAATTGTAATCATATGTATGATGACTATGACTAAACACATAAGTTGTTATTCTACTACCTATTTAAGTTCTGTATATAAACTAGAAAATAAAACTGGGAATAATTTGTTTTAGGCTGGCACTGAGTCCAGGGTTGTTTTTTTATTTCCAGTTGTTTCGTGAGTCAACATAAAAAGATCTGCTTTTGCTCCGGGTCAGACTGTCTTTTTTTTCTACTCATCAAACACAAATGACCCTTCATTGAACAGGCCAGCATCAAGATGGTGATTTAAAGTTTTGACTGACCTCTGAAAGGTTAAGCATTATAATTGCTGCGCAAAAGCAACTTTAAACCAATGCTACAATCATCAAAAGCGAAAGGGCAACCCGAACAGCAAGTTGACCCAAACTCTTTATCTGCTTGCTCTCCTCCACTCTGACTTTATCTTCCTCACAGTCTTTCATCAGATCCCTGAGCTCTGCATTTGCATCCTTCTGCACAAGGGGAGGCAATGGAGAGGAACTCACAGCTTAGATACATTTCCTCCTGTGACCCGGGAGCTGCATCAATGTTTAATACCTCTCTGGCTCAGTGCCACTTTACTCAGCATTGTTCAATGTTTTATTTAGAGGAGCGGCAGGTTAAAGTTTCACTGGGCTGTCGCCCCTTTAATCCCCCTGGCGGAAATATCAGGGTGGCGATCCGCCGGCTGCCCGCGGAGGATCAGAGGCAGCGTCGCTCAGGTGGAAATGATGTCTCACTTCCAAAGCTCCTTACTTCCTGCTTCGAGGTCGTTTGCATGTGCCTGCCGCATGCCCGCTTCCCAGGAACGGCGGGGCTGCGGCTTACTGTCAGATATGTCTGTTTTTAAATGCCCATTCAAAATGAACAAGAGCTGGCAGAGCGAGTTATTTTCCTTTGTGTTAGACTGTGCAGAGGCGCATGTCTGCAGGCGTCAATATTTTTATCTAACTTGAGCCAAATGACAGCTCACTTCATTTCATTTATCCTTGGCCTCTAAAGTTTGGAATTAATGAATGCGATTTTTGTCACTAGTGGCTTCAGACAGAGAGAGAGAGTGAGTCAAAGACAGACAGAGAGGATGCTTCAGTATAAGCAGTCAGCGGGTGCTGAGGGCAGTCTGCTGATCTGCCATGATGCACTCAGACAAGTGAATAAATCAGCCTACAATTAGGACCTCTGATTTCATTTATGCAACCTAGGAGCGCTCCTGAGGCTGATCCTGGCAGATGTCATTTCTAGGCAATTGATTTTGTGACTGTCCTGGGCCGCCAGCACTAGGCAGCCTCCATGCCAGATTAAAGATGGAATTTAAGCACGAGCCAAATGACCGTCCATGCAATTTAAACATGAGAGGAGAGATCTCGCTCACACGCGGACTGACACGTATGCCTTCTTGTTCACCTTGAGTGTATCGATAAAAGCACAGACACACACACACACACACACACACATATACATATATGAAGATTTCAGATGCAAAAAGCCGTTCGCTTGTGTGTGTGTGTGTGTGTGTGTGCATATATTAGCGTTTCGAATAATTTTGCATCAATTCAATTTGTAATTTTTAATCATTGAGTGAATAGAAAAATGGTTAAAACTTTAGTTAAAGGGGTCACTGGATGCAAAATTTACTTTTACTTGTTGTTTGAACATAAATGTGTGTTGGCAGTGTGTGTACACAACCACCCCATAATAATAAAAATCCACCAAGTGCTTTTGTTTTAAAATCCCCAATAATAATAATAATTTTTTTCAGATCAGGCTGAACTGAGATTCCTGGCAGTTCTGCACAGGCCCCTCCCACGACTATTGATTGACACAGTCATTTTAGCACAGACCCGTCCTGAGTAAGCTGGGAACAGTCCGCCATTGTTTTGGGGTAGACAACAATGCCACAGCAGGGTAGATAAGAATGTCTACTAAATGATTGAGGTGTTCTGTTGTTGGATGTAATAATGAACACAGCAGTCGTCATTTACTCCCAACATCTGAGCCACTGAAGACGCAGAAGATTACTTTCGTTTTTAAAGGAAATGCCCCCTGATCTGTCTAAATGCGTGTAGGTTCACGCAAATCATTTGTGATCCAGCTTCACCTACAGAAGACGTGAGTATAAGGGTTTTTTTTTGTTTGTTTTTTTGCTAGTTAGCAAGTTTTGCAGCTAAAGTATAGAGAAAAAGAGAGGGGCGGGGTGAGCAGAACTCATTAGAATTTAAAGTGACATGCACTGAAATGGCTCGCTGTGAACAAAGCTGTTTTTTTAATAAAAAGGGTGTTGTTTTATATTACCATTGAGAAATTTTAACCAACGTATGTTATAAACGTACCTTAAAGAATCATATCAACTTGTGGAAAATGAACATCCGATGACCCCTTTAAGGGACCAGCTCTCACTGTTTACTAGTTGCTTGTTAACATGCTATGCTATATTACTAGCATATTGGTTAATCATTGGTGCTTATAATATAAAACACATATTAATGCCTTATTCTGCATGACCATATTTTAGATCCCTTAATCCTACCCCATATTTGAACTTAACAATGTAATTTAAACTAAAGTTAGTTAGTTAGTTAGTAGTTCATAGTTAGTTATTAGGGTTACACTTTATTTTAAGGTCTCCTTGTTAGAGTGTAATAATACATTTAAGTGCTGAGTAATATTAATTAACTACATGTACTTACTATATAGTTATGGTTAGGATAAGTGTTTAACTTGCATGTAATTATGCATAATTAATTGTTAATATAATAGTAAGTGTGTAACAAGAACATCTTAATATAAAGTGTTACTAAGAATTGGCCCCAAACTAAAATGAAATATGAAGTAAATGTGTGAATACAGCAATGTTTCTCCAAATGTGCACGCTTTTGGACTAAAAAGCCCTTATGGATGTTGTTTAGTGAACCCCTGTCATCACAAATAAACCAGAGCAGATGCGATTAAATATGTATGTGTCTCGTTTTTCTATTTGAAATATAAATAACCACCAGTTAATTTTGCATAATAATTTTGCACTCCTGACAGAAATGGAGAAATTACTGTCACTGTAATCATTTTTATAATAAATAATGGTCCAAAATCCTTCTAATAATACACAGTTTGCTGAGAATGTCATATAAGCAGTGTGTAGCGAATGTAAATAAGAATTTGTGGCCATTGCAATCTTTGCACCTGGTTAAAGAGCAACTATTATGCAAAATACACTTTTACACGGCTTTTGGACATAAATGTGTGTTAGCAGTGTGGACACAAAAACCCTACAATGATAAAAATCCACCCACTCCCACTCATTTTTAAACCCCATTAAACCAAATCAGTCTCATTAGGCATGCAGTTTTGATTTTCAAAGCAGTGTGATGTCACATTGTTTAGGTTCCACCCACGGCGGCTGACTGACAGTCCTGCATTGCTATAGTTTCTGCCCTCAGCGAGTTTGGTTGTACACTGTCCACCATTGTTTCCACACTTGAGCAGTTATAACATCAATAATGTTCTGAAGCAATCCCGGTCTTCTATGTTTGGATGTAAGACTTAACATAAGAGTCTTTTATGTTCATTTTCTCCCAACATCCAAGCCACTGAGGACGCAGTTGTTTACTTTTATTTTTGAAGATAATGCGCCTTAAACTCTACCTAAGTATGTTTGTCTGCGCAAATCATTTCACTCCATACTGCTTTGTGGTCACGTCGTATATCATAGTGCTTAGATAATTTTTAACCTTATTCAGTGGCAGTAGCAAACACGTCCTCCCTGTGCTGTTGATTCGGTTGTCGATGACAGTTTCATCCCACTTTCGGTGTGTTTGGATTCCCATATGTATGGCTGAACTCTATGGTTCTCTCGCTCTCAGTCATGTTGCTTTTACCGACTATTTACTGCTGTAGGCATGCAAAGCAGAGATGTATACGCTATGCCCTCTTCTGAAGACAGGGTGGGAATATGCAGCTCATTTGCATTTAAAGTGATACACACCAAAACAGCTCTTTTTTGAGACACGCCCCAAAAAGGACATTTTCCACATTGTAATAAGTGATCTGTGGGGTATTTTAAGCTACAAATTCACGGACATATTCTTGGGACACCCAAGACCAATATTACATCTTGTAAAAAGAGGAATAATCTGTGCCCTTTAAGTCATCCTGCAGAACCCTTGGAAGTTTGCTGAGGCCCCCTAGTGGGCCACGGTCCCCTGGTTAAGAACCACTCGCCACATTAACATCTTTGTAAAACCAAATAGCTACTTTTTTAGTACGTGGCTGACACACATGGAATAAATGTACACATGTGCATGAGAAGCATACAAGCGTTTACTGCACAAGCATCGTTACAGATGACTGCTTCAAAAACACTGAGGAAGTGAGAAAGGAAACAGCGAGGAAAGGTTTGGAGCCTTCTGTTCTGTCAAACAAAAAAAAAAAAAAAAAAACAACTCCTCACATACTGTTTTGCTATAAAAATGTTAAAGTGCTTTTGCTTCTCAAGTCATTATTAATGAATAGACTAGAAAATCTAACTACAGTGGAGACATGCTCACCCTGGGGTTTTAGCTGCTAGAGCAATGCCACTCTCTCTAAACTACACGCAATTACATAGCCAATTTCTCACAGTCTGGAGGAAAACAAGCCTTGTGGCTATATAGCAGAAGATCTGCTTTGATGTAGAACATTTCTCAGGTCACGATAAATCAATACACATACAAAAAACAAAGCATAAGTTAACACACAAAATATGTTTCACATCATAACGCTAGCCTTATGTTTTCATGCCTAATTTGATATATTGTGGCTTTGACTTCTCACTATTTTCCCTCCTTCGTACATTAAAGAGAAAAAATGTTAATAACATAAAATGTGCGATTTAAGAGAAGCAATATTAAATGTTTAGGATGTCTAACACAAGATCCAGATTTATTGCAATAGCTAATCATTATTATCCGGAGAGCAACTGTTTGGACTTTTACTTTATTCACTAGTCCTAATTAGAAGCAGATCTAAAACATATTAATATGTGAAAGCCATGCATGGCAGGTCTTCCTTGCCCTCTAACATGCAGAATTATTAAAGCGTTCTCCAGAGCCAGCTCAATTTATTATTCTCCTTCTGTCTATGCGTTCTCGCTCTCACTCTTCCCCACAATGTTTGTTTGTTAATCATTGTTTTATTTCATAATCACAGGGATTCTTATCATTAATTCCCATTTGCGAAAATGAACAGAATCAAAGTCATAACAACAAAGGATGTTTTCAACGTGGGTCATGTTTTGTTTACAAATGCTAGTTTGATTAATTACATTTTGATTTGATCTTACTTTTATTTTTGGATCAAGTGATGTTTTGTTCTAATAACTCTTTATATTCACAGCTTTATTTATATTGGCCTTGACAAAATGTTAGTACAAACGATATGAAGTTACCACACTTTTCAAGGGCTTTAACTGCAGCTCTTTAAATACCAATCAAGAAATCTAAAAGACTAAATGAGTCTATGCATATTTCAAAGTATAGGCCTATACATGAAAGTACAAAGAAAGCACAAATAAAATGTTTATCTGTCCCGAGGGAACCGCGAGATTTCTTCTTGCCATGTGAGCTCTTATCTCCTGACTTGTTTCTTTAAATTGGTGTAATAGGTTTAGCTTTTGGTATTCAGGCAAATCCTTGGTACAGAACTTCTGCTTGAACAAACCTAAATGTTCATGGGCAGGCCCAACATGAATAGTCTTTCTAAGGACTAAAATTGCTTTCAATTTGTCTACAACATGTCAAACTGAATTGCCTTGAGGGATGAGGTTAAGGATTTATTACTCAGCAGAGTATGTGTGTAGTAGCATCATTTAGCTTATTCACGTGTTTCATGCTCAATGCATGCGCATGTCTGGCATCCTCTGAATCACAGTGTTCCTGGGGCCTAACTGCTCTTTTTCGTAGCCCTTTATAGGAGGTTTGAACAGGGCAGAGGTGTGAATATCCTCTGTGACAGAGGCATTAAAAATGAAGTGTCTGGCTACAGAGACTTCTGTGGACTCAGAAGTGGATTTATTCATGGGGTATTATGGATAATATTCCACATTCACTGTACATTCAAAACTGGCAGAGGTTTTCTTGGATAAGGAAAATAAAGCTCAAGTGGAAAGCCTAGTGTGCTGCATACTCAAAGTAAAATGAATAGATCATTTCTTCATATGTATAATATAATATAATATAATACAATATAATATAATAGTGCTGTAATTGCTAGGGGATTTTTCAAGTTACATCCAACGCTATCTCACAACCAATTTGTACATATTTTACGAGGTGGCTAATTCGTAAAAATTCATATGACCATGTGACTGATAAGATTTATAAATTGGTAAGAGAAACATAGCCATATCCCGAGCTAAGACCATGTCTAACTGGTCAAGACACCATTTGGGATGTGTCCAGCAGCCCAGTTTAAAAACTCAGCACACCATAAAATTTTGCTTTTAGCCGTTGCTTTTTGCGTTAGCCATCTCTCTTAGCCATGCTTTTTTCCATCACTTTTGTCGCTGCTTTTTGAGTTCTTTGAACGCTCCCTGGCTTACATGCCAGCCACTCCTCTAAAACAAAAACAAAACATGAGTTTCTTTTTCTTTCCGTTAAGAGTTTTGTGTTCTGAATTAAGTTTTGTCGCAAGCCGTGTCCCAGACATATGTTCCCACCTAAACTTTAGCTAGTGTACACAACTCCACACCATCCTTCAGCCATCGCCCAAGTCATCACGTCGAATGACCACAAACTTCCAGCCAATCAGCAACCTTGGGAACCCCCTTTCTGCAACTACCACATCAAAGGGAATCCCTTAAAGTGGTCATCCGATGTAAACTTCACTTTTACATGTTGTTTGAACATTAATGTGTGTTGGCAGTGTATGTACACATCTACCCTATAATGATAAAAATCCATGCAGTGGTTTTTAATCAGTCTGTAAAAATAATATCCCCTTTTTCAAATCAAGCCGTTCTCAGATACCAACAGAGGCCGCTTCCACGATAGTTGATTGACATGAGCTCTTACCTCAGACCAGCTGTCACAGTCCAGTAACTATCCTTGTTTCAATGCCGAAGCAGGGATGTAAGTTAGACAAGAATATCTCTGATTGAGCAATTGAGGTGTTGTGTTGCTGGATATAATAATGAACATAGCGGTCGTCATTTACTCCCGACATCTGAGCTGCTGAAGATGCAGTAGATTACATTTGTTTATGAATGGAATGTGCCTCCCGATCTACATATATTCGTCTATGTTCGCACAAATCATTTGTGATCCAGCTTCACTTACAGCAGAAGTGTGTATAAGCCTTTTTTTTATGAATCTTTGCGATCGCCTTTCCTTATAACGTGGTAGTTAGGAAGTTTAGCGGCTAAACGCAGCTAAAGTAAACAAGATCGTCACTCCACAGAGAGAAGAGAGGGGTGGGGCGAGCAGAGCTCATTTGCATTTAAAGGAACAACCCCTTAGAATGAGATGATTTTTGCAGAGCTCATTTTGACAAGGTAAAAGGGTGGTGTTTTACAAAACCATTGAGAATTTTTAATCAAAGTATATTAGAGACTTTTCATTAAGACCCTAAAAAATCATATCAACTTGGGCATCCGATGATCCCTTTAACACAAAGGCAATGCAAGCTTAACTGACCTGTTTCCCTTACATTCTAATGTAATGGGAATTACATTCCCTTACATTTGCTGCTCAAGAAATGTTTCTTAATATCAAATTTGAAAATGGTTGTGCTGCTTAACTCTTTCCCTGCCAAACACAGAATTTTCAATTATTTTGGAGACAAAGCTTCCCTGACAAACACAGACTTTTCCAGGTTTCCACATTTTCATTGTTATACGCTAGGGGGTGCTTAATGAGTCCAGAATCTCCCGATCAAAAACACAGGCGAAGAAGACGCAGAAACAAACCATCTCATATGCAAGCAGGTGCGTTTGAAAATATTGAGCTCATTATATAAATGAAAACTGCCTAATGTTACTGCCTAAAACTTTGGTAGTGTTGATGAAAGCAATCTACCACATTTTTGCTTCGATCGTTGTACTAAATATGATCCAGATGTAGTACTTGATAAAAAAGAGGCTCTGTTCTTTAGTTTGATGTATTGCATGTTCAGATATTCATACAACAAATTATTCTGGAGACCATAAAATTTCAGTGAAAATTCAAAAAAAAAAAAAAAATTGCTGGCAGTGGCTGGCAACCTTTTTAAAAACGCTGTTGGAATTAACATTTATGAAAACTTTTTTTCAGGATTCAGTTAAAAGAAAGTTCAGACGAACAACAATTATTTGCAACTGAACAACAGATCTACATGCATTTTGCAATAGATCTATCTTTATATGTATCTATCCATGAAAAGCATGTACAGAAAACTTTTCTTCAAGGAGGTAAACATTCGCAACTGAACATCCAAATTGGATGTATCCTAAAAAAAAAAAAATGCATAGGCTATGTTTCATAGAACATACTATTAATGTTGCCCTCTCCAGCAAAAAAATCCACATCCATATTTCCCATGGATCAAATACAGAAGCACTGATGTCTTCTCCTTTCATCTGAGCTAAATGCATCCTTTCAGGGCCATTGACAAGGTTTTATTTCCATGTAAGGAGTTAAATTTGCTCCTGACTAGCAGAAGAAATAAAAATTGTTTTAGCTCTGCTGTGTGCATTAAGCATGTTCAGTGGAAGTGTGGATTTTGTTGCATTCGTATGGGAATTAAAGTCTGAGTGAGAGAGGAATACATAATACATTGGTACTCGGGATGGATCCAGATTTGCTCTGCGCAACCTTAAAGGAGTTTTGCCCAGCTCCAGTGCCCTGAAAGGGTTTTTAGTAAATATGCTGTTTGCTCACCATCAGTATTGTGTTTAATAACGCAGTTGCATATTAAGTAATCTTTTGATCTTTCTTTCATTAAGCCTCCCCATGTGTGTTTTCCTGTTTTCTTTTTTCTCCTCACATTTTCAATTTACAATTTGCTATACACACGAGAAAAATGAAAGAGGACATGGAGAGGCTTTTTAATCTTAAAATTAGGAATAATATCATGCTATTAAAACCTCTTTAATTGCTTGTGTTTCTGGCGAGAAGCACAACTTTGTTCACAAAACTTCTCGTGCTCTCGGGCTGTGTTGCGGGTGCCTGTTCAGAGATTTATATGAGCTGTATTTCAGCAGATGTCATGTCGGGTACTGTTGGCTCTGCCGCAGGGAGTCGTAACTCATTGAGAGACTACCGGTACCCTGTTATCAGTCTGCTACATGACCTCACACCAAACACGCCGATACTCGAGTGTATGAAAGCACACGTTCTGTCAACATGAGCAATGGAAGCAACAAAAGCAAATTACACAGCAATGGTCGGTCATACCAATTTTATGTGTCTGTCTGCCTGAATTCGGTGACATGGTTTAAAATGACATGTTTCAGTGGCAACACTGCAAAGGCTGCAGCAGGGGGATGCAATCATCTTAATTCACATTATCTAAAGAGCCTTTGACATAAGAAGGCAGGCCAGGAGAAGTTTAGTCAGGTTGTTTTAAAGAGGATGGGGATTTTCAAAACGACATTTTAGACACTGAACTACTTTGACTGTTGTGTTTAAGGCATCAAATGCACGAGTGCTTGACTGAAGAAAAAAAAAAACAACAACAGAAAAATCATGCACTATGGAAAGAACAAGTAGGTCAAATGAATATTATCCATAATAACCAATCCACCCATATATTTGACAGACATCTTGTTTTCGCAGACTAAAGTGTAGCAATTCAAAATTATGCTAAACAAAATTCAAACTGACTAGTCATGAATATTCACACTGCAGCGCTTTTATTATGCATGCCCGACATTGTAGCCTATGAATAGCAAAGCAGCACATTGCAAAATAAAACACCACGTGCAACCCGGCAATAATAGGACAATATTTAGGTCATAAACAATTAACTTTGTTCTCCTTGGTTCAGATAGCACATTAGGATACACCTTCTATTTCTCAACAAAAGGCTAAAAAAATTTCACCTGCACATCCCATTCCCATTTATTCGGCTCTAATTATGTTTGCTCATTTATAGGGCTTAATTATAGAGGGAGCCCGTAATTACAGGGGCAGGGAAAAGGTGGGTGAGTTTGCTGAGAGGGATCCGTGCTAGTCTAATGCCCATAGTATCATGTCCCAGTCTCAAAGCCAGGACATGGTGTGACTGAGAGCGGTCAAAGCCTGCTGAGAGGGAGGCAGCGGGGCTGGAAAGGTACAGAATGGGAGAGATTTCTCTCCTTCAGACCAGCAGAGAGGAGAGTGCCGTTTGCTCGAGCGTGATAACCACAGAAATGAGATTCTTTGACTGGAATTGCTTTTAAATCGTCACATAGCCGCCGTGCGCTCTTCGGTGCATTCCGATTCTCCTTGTGGCTGGAGACTGCCAGCTATGGCCGGATAATACTCCTCTGCCGGCTCCTCTGAGATCAGCCGCCACAAAGACAGTCATTCAACATTGAATGTTTTTGCTGGCGACTTCCAGCCGGTCGAGTCCAATGCGATTCATTGGCACGCGAGTTTCCCCATTGTTGTGTGCGCGCGTGTGCGACAATGAGCATGTGCCGCAGTGCAGGCCTTTATGCACAGAATAAGGGTAATGTGTACACAAAGAGCGATACCACAGGGACGCTCTGCTGGCACGGACGCACTGCAGTTCACCACGGAGAGAGGGATATTTGCTAGCAGTAGAGCTCGCCAGGAAACATAATAATGTGTACGCACAACACTCCCGGGGAAGACCATTGAGAAGCTTCAAAATGCGGAAGAGAATGCCTTCGGCTTTTTGATGGACCCTTTTGTTGAATATCAATTTCATACAGGCTGGTGTAATGTCGTGAAAGGTACAGCTGAAGGTCAGTAAAAGACACAGAGAACTTTTAGCCTTATACTGTATGAAGTGGGTCAGATTGACCCAGTACTACTGTGTGGTTTTGGGAGTTTTTATTTTTCTTCAGTTTTTCCCTATTAATATTTTATGTAAGCCTTAGCAATTTTATGTACATATTTGTTGCTTAAAATTTCAGAAAGAAAATGGACTAAAATGTTGTATATAATAATAATTAATTCTGTGACAATCCATTGATTACTCAAAATTTGGATTTGTGGCTATGTTAGCGTCATATTTTGTGTTAAAAAAAAAAACACATTTCTATTTGAAGAGTTTGCAAAAACAGCTAACTCCAGACATTTTTACCATTTGTTTAAATAACAAATAAATAAATAAATACAGCTAACAAATATAATAAAGCAATAAAAACATGATAACAAAATAAAAACCTTTTTCTAAAAAAAAAAAAAAAAAAAAAAGGGGGGGAGTTGTCCGTTTTTGCAAATAAACTCTTACTACAGTATACAGTATACTAGATATATACAATTATTTTGTCTTTAAAAAAAAAAAAAAAAAAAAAAAAAAAAACTTTTTATAATCTGATGCCTCTTTTAAAGTTGGACACACCAGAATATTTTTTTTCCTCATGACCCAAAAGACCATGTTGTATACAAACATTTGACTTGGTCTTGGTCTTATTCCTTTCCCTAAACATGAAAATGGAACCATTTTGTGTGAAATCTCCTTTCTGCAGAGATTATAACTAAATAATCTGCATAAATTGGCAAATAAAAATTTTCCATTGTATAAGTACATAGGAAGTGAACAATACACATTTAAACCTTTGTGTAATCAAATTATCTTTTATTAAATTGCGGTCACCTTTACTGTTGCTCTGCCAATTTGAAACGGTAAGTTTTGCTCAGAAGAAAAATTATGCCGCTTTTATGTAAAATTAGTGCGTATGTGACGTTTTAGCTCAGAATTCTCGACAGTTCATTTTTTTCTAGCTTGTTAAAATTATCACTTTTAAACATGCTGTTTTTGTGTTTTTGTCCCTTTAAATGCAAATTAGCTGGTGCTCCCAGTCCTATTTTCAGAAGAGGGTGGAGCTTCAAGAGCCGACAAAAACAAAATAGGACACAAAATAGGAAACTCTCAGTAGCAGTGTTCAGCCCTCTATGTTCAAACCGGAATTGTTTAAAATTCAGTCATCTGATTGTACTGTGCATAATAAATGCATATTTATGAATTACACAGACAGGTAGCATGGCGCAATAAAAAAACTCCTGAAAAGTGAAGCCAAAGTGTCTTGATCGCCCCACCCTCTCCATGTAATCTAATGGGACGTGAGACAAACTAAATAATCAAATTACACTTTAAATACCAAAGATGTTTTCTGTCATTTGAGGTAGTTCTTATCATGCTTATTTATCTTTAAGTTTTAGGTAGTTATTTTATGCTATAAAAACAGGCCGTTGTGTCATGATTGTGATCTTGCGATTGGGCCTGCGGGAGTTTGGGTGGGACTCTGATACTGCGGCTCCACCTCACGATACTACGGCGCAGACTCTGGCTCCAAAAGAATCTGTCATAATTTATGCAAGATGACAGCGGCCATACTGAGATGCTTTGGCTTCACTTTTCTATAGTGACGGAAGTGAAGACACATCGTCCATCTTTTTTTTAACTCTTTGGTGCCATCGTATGCTACCACAAACTTTATTTGTCCCACTTGTGATTATGAGCTTGACAAATTCAGGCAATCGACTTCACATTGCTTTCATATAATTTTTAACCACCACATTTGTATTTACGATCATTCTGGTAGCACATGAAGGCAGCATTAGTGAAAACAGGCAGAGACAATGGTAGTTTTAGGAACATTAGCCTTAAAGAAGAAAAGCAATTTGGAAAACAAATGTGTGATACTTTGCCTGGAGCTGACGTTGGTATCGATCCCTAAACTTACTGTAAGAGCGACATAGAAGCGTTTTTTTTTCTTGGACAATTCCTTTGAAAATTAATTTTGACCAGTGTCCTCAGTGGCTCAGATGGAGGGAGTCTATGGAGACTCCTGTGTTCATTGATGCATCTCAAAACACAACACTTGTATTGCCTCTTTGGTGCTGACATTGTGTATCTCCAGCAGCTACAGCAAGAAAACAGTAATGGCAGACTGCTGCTTCTCCACCCCATTATAGGCTGGTTGATTTCACACTGTAGCCACACAACTGTTTTCAAACACCTTATACAAGTAATTTTTGCGTAATATGTCCCCTTTAAGGTTGAACCACTGAGGTCATCTACTATTTTATCAATGTCCTTACTACCTTTTTGTGCACTGAATGTTGTAGTTGTATTGCTGTCTATGCAGGGTCAGAAAGCTCTTGGATTTCATCAAAAACATCTTAATTTGTGTTACAAAGATGAACTATGGTATTAAAGGTTTGGAACAGCATGAGGGTGTGTAATTAATTAATTAATTAATGCTGTATTGAGTTGTAATTAATTTTCATTTTTGGGTAAATTATCCCTTTAGCAACGGACAATAGACCACACATTTTTGCCCACACATTTACTTGGAATGATAAAAATATAAAAACAGGATGCCTTCCTTTGAAGAAACCACTAAATACAATATAAATCACTCTGACTCCCTTGCATTCACATATGTTTTGGACCATGCATTTAAGGATTAAAAATTGTAAGTTCCAGTGCTTAGCTACTACTACTACTACTACTACTACTACTACTACTCTGCATTTAGATACCCATTCACAGGTCCTCCTAGGACTCTTTTCTACACTTGTATACACCACAATTACTCCTCGCATACCCACTCACCCATGAGAAAGGCATCTTTAGAGATGTCCCCAAACTGCATCTTTGTTGACATGTTAACTTTAAGTCTGGGCGTCTTTGATCACAGGGATGGGATCTCAGAGGGGAGTGTGATTAAAAATGACATTTTCAATGCCCAAGGACCCAGGCAGCTGGGGGATTTTCCACACAGTGTGGAGTCGTAAGCTCATATACGAAATACACCAGCGATTCCAGCAAAGAGCCCTAACTGGGGAATAGGATATAGCACGGCAGAAAGCGCTCAACCTCCCTCCAGCCCTTTTTGCTAATAGTTGTGAGCTTCACACTGGATGACTTTCAAAGCGACTTGTTCCACCCTTTCACATTAATGCTAGTTGGAATGCAAATGTTCAGGTTCTATTCAGAGCCTCTAGTTTTATGGGTGCCGCGTCGGAGATGACAGGCCCGGGATATTGACAGCCGTGGTTAGCTCAATCCAGCCTAAAGTTTGGGATTAGACTTCATTGTGCCAGAAATAGGAAGGCCACTGTAGTAACTATAATCCATGATGAATGACTTATCTCACTGGGCTTGCTTTTTTTACCCTTCATGGATTACAGAATAGGTCCACTTCAAACTATTTCTCTCCTTAGAGGACATACTGCCAGGAAAGATTCTAGACATTACGAATCAAACACGATGTTCGCATTTCTTTGATCAAAGGACTGTCAGCTATATTAAGACTGTGCCTTCAGATATGTGTCACGGTGAATAGATTCACATAGAACAGGGCAAACTCATAATGGATGCACAATACATAACAATCTGACAAAGAAAAAACAAGAAGAGAGACCATGTGAAGGTGAGAGAAAGGGCATAATTTTACTTCTTCCTATGTTGAAGGTCAGGTCATGAAGAGACTCCTGCTGACCTCTTGACTTCTGACTCTTGGCTCTCAGCAAAAATAGAGGGAATGGAGAGGAAAGGTCAATATTTGAATAAACATGCTGTTATTGATCATTTTTTGCTTTTCGAATCCCAAAAAGAGTTTTCGTATTGAAAGATTCATGCCATTTTCAGTGTTGGGGATGCTGCAAGATTTACTTTACTTTTATTTATTTATTGTTCCATGCAGTGAAAATGAATGGGGTCAAAATGTTCTTCAAAATATCTTGCAGAAGGGAAAAAAAATGTGTTACAAATAAGTTGGACTTTATAATGCAGAGTTTGGACTCCACAAATCCACAGTCAGACAGATTGTTTACAAATGGAGGAAATTCAAGACCACTGTTACCCTCCCTAGGAGTGGTCGACCAACAAAGATCACTCCAAAGCAAGACTTGTAACAGTCTGCAAGGTTGCAAAGGAACTCAGGGTAACTTTTAAGCACTTAAAGGCCTTTCTCGCATTGGTTAATATTAATGTTCATGAGTCCATCATCAGGAGAACAATGAACAACCATGGTATGAATGGCAGAGTTGCAAGAAGAAAGCCACAACTCTCAGTCTGCAGTTTGCTAAAGATCATGTGGACAAGTCAGAAGCCTATTGGAGAAAAGTTTTGTGGATGGATGAGACCAAAATAAAACTTTTAAATGTTTAAACGAGACGTGTTATGTTTGCAAAAGGTGGTGGTGGTAGTATCATGGTTCGGGCCTGCTTTGCTGCATCTTGGCCAGAATGGCTCGCCATCATTGATGGAACAATAAATTCTGAATTATACCAGCAAATTCTTAAGGAAAATGTCAGGACATCTGTCCGAGAGCTGAATTTTAGAAGAAAGTGGGTCATGCGGCAAGACAACAACCACAAGCACGCAAGTCATTATACCAAAAAATGGTTAAAGAAGAACAAGGTTAATGATTTGGAATGCCTGAGTCAAAGTCCAGACCTTAATCCAATTAAAATGTTGTGGAAGGACCTGAAGCAAGCAGTTCATAGGAGGAAACCCACCAACATCACAGGGTTAAAGTGTTTCTGTACTGAAGAATGGGCTAAAATTCCTACAAGCTGTTGTGCAGGACTGACAAAATATGTTACCTGCAGTTATTGCATCAAAAAGTGGTCACACCAGATACTGAAAGCAAAGACTCACATACTTTTGCAATTTGCAAATATTAAACATTAGATCATGTTTCCCAGTAAATAAATGACAAAGTATATTTTTGGTCTCATTTGTTTGACTGGGTTCTCTTGTTAACTTTGTGTTATATTTATGCAAAAATGTAGAAAATGCTAAAGGGTTCACAAACTTTCAAGCTGCACTGTATGTAAACAGACCCATTAAAATAATGATGTAAAGTCGACACCACATTGCAGTTTGTTGGGAAAAAAACAGCTTGTTACTATAAAAAAAAAAAAAAAAAAATTACACTGATTTAAAAACAGCTGAGCTCTACTGTCACGCTTAAGGTTGCCATCCATCCCGCATGTATAATAAAGAATTGTCCCATATTTAAAGGAACAAAAATTGTGTTCTATATAATCCATTTGGGACACAGTTTGCCCTGTATTTTATTAAACAGCTCACAATGGCCTTTTCAGTTGAAGCAGTTTAACATACAAGAGTAAATGCTAAAATTACAACTGGGAATGGAAAACAAATTGTGAAGGACTGATGTAAAACAGGGACATATTTCATCTGAGAGCCAAAACATTGCCTGTTGTTACATTGTACGGATGCTGCACTTGACAGCAGAGGAAGGATCTTAAGAGCCCAGCTAATACTAGCTAACTTTAATCTGCTGACATTTTGCTCTTTTGCTCCTACTGTTCATCACAATGTTTTGTTTTTAGGGGAACTATAAAGATGGATTTTTTGCAGTGTTAATTAAAGTGCCTAAAATACAAAGCATGTAAAGTAGCTGTGAGGTTGTTCAGCTCATGATTAAATATTTATGTACATTCTCTACAGTCTCCTGTGGTATAAGCTAAAATGATATTTGTGTAATGCTGTGTGACACTTTAGTATGACATTAAAATTGTATTTATTTTTACAGATTCAACAGATGCACGAAAGTCGCATCCTAGTAATCAACAAATCATAATCAAACAATAGTCATATTTTATGTCTTTATTCAACTACAGCTGAAATCAAAAGTTTACATACACCTTGCAGAATTTGCAAATCCTCAGTGTGAAAAGATGGATCTCAAAATCGTACAGTCACTGTTGGAAAGGCTTCAAATACACAAAAATGCTGAAAAACCAAAGAATTTGTGGGACCTGAACCTGATAAAGCAGATTATTTTAAGAGACTCTGTTCTTTATTTTGATGTGCTGCATTTTTTGATATTCGTACAACAAAATATTCTGGGGGTCATGAAATTTTAGTAAAAATGATCAAAAATGCTGGCGGTCGCTGGGGGTGAAAGAGCTCAGTGACTAATGTATAATAAGAGTTTTTTTTTTTTCTTCTCTAAACTTACACTAATCAAGCTAACTGTACTCCTGAATTTCAGTAATAACTTCCTCTGTCATAATAGCTCTTTACATATAACCCACTTACAGACGGTTTTGTTCCCTCTTTCTCACAGGTTAGACAAGGAATGGAGTCTGTTCCCCCTCTCTCTGGATTAAGTAGGTTGATTCCATGTGAACTTCTCTCCAAGTCAGTTCCCAGAGGTAGAGGAACCTCCCTAACCAGCTGCTCTTCTTTTGCTGTTCTAATTCCCTTACAACTCTCTATCTTTCACCCTCTCTCTCCTACAGTTGTCCCCCCCCCCCCCCCCCACCCCCCCCCCCCCGCCAGCTCATTCTTCAATAGACAGAGCACAAGACATGTATTTAGATGACAGAGACTTCAATCATCTTCTTTTACCAACTTAATCACTTGTTTATTTCCGCAGCAGTCTCTCGTCATTCAAACTGGGTTTATGAGCGGTACAGATCCAAACACATACTTAATACTATTCAAGTGAACTGTGATCACATTTCTGCTGTCAACACACAGCGATATCTCCGCAGATAATTAATATGAGGCCGTAGTCATATGGCATGTTATGTATAGTGTGCCACCACAACAAACTGACAGATAACTTCTCGTGGTTTAAGTAATAAAACAAATCTGCAATCTTGCAGTCACATCATTAGTTTTGTTCTTTTTTCTACTTGGAGTAATGGGCTCATTCTAATGAAGCGTTAATTATGTATAATCGCATGTAATTTATTACAAACAAACACGGTGCCTTTTGTCAGGTTAGACAAACTACATCTAAAATTACAATGAGGTTTTTTATTCAGTGAACTCTGTTTTGACTAGATTTTGTATTCTGTAAAAAAAAAAAAAAAAAAAAAAAAAACATTTGACATGGCCTATTAAACATTCTCTTGTGACTTTCAGAGACAGTCCAAATTCCTTCAGTCTGTTGTTGTATTTTGTTCAGACAACAACAAATTAAAATTTTGTCATCATTTACTCTCAATTCGTTCTAAACCAGTAAAGAGGTTATTTTGAAAATATTGAGAAACAAACAGTTTCTATCGTATGGATACTAAGACATTTCTCAAAATATCTTTTATGTACCAAAAAAGTTTGGAATGACATGAAGCTGAATACATGATAACAGACTTTTTATTTTTAGGTGAAAAATCCCTTTAACATTCATGACCAAAGGCTCTGTTACACTACGACCTGTGTCAAACCAACTATCACACTGATTCAAGCGTACACATGCAGAGCAAAACACAGATAAAGGGAGAAGGCACATGATACGGCTAAAACAGAGGTGTGAGAAACACGTAAAAGAAACACTGGTCATTAATCTCTGTCTGTCCGCTCTGGGGCCCTTTATGCATTTGTCAATTAAGAACACCTGTTATTCAGTCAAAAGACCAATTAGCTTGTTCATCAGTCAAGTTAAAAATAGGTTAAGAAATCCTATTTTGCCACATTTTAACCTTTGTGGCAAGGTGATTAGACTCACAGATGTTTAAAGGGATATGTTATCTTAATCAGGCAGAGACATCTACCGTATGCTGCTGCTTTTGTCTAGTTAACAACACTGGGCACAATTTTAAACCAAACAAAGACAGTAGTGAGCAGATCACATTATCTACATTTCCATACATTTGCCTAATGATACCCACAATCAAAACAAACATATTGAATGGGAATATTCATCTAATAATAATAATAGTAATATGACGACTTAGTCTACACCTAGCATGTTTACATGCACAACCTAGTGAAAAGAAGTCCACTTAAAGTACCTCAAATCTTATAAGTATTTTAAGTACTTGCAGATAATGTAATTATCAAATAAAAACTCAGTTTTTCCTAATGACCCTAAGACAGTAGGGTCATTTCAGGTCAACTCAGAAACCGGCTCAATTTTCGGAGTTTGCTAATATTTTTTTCTGCAGAAAGTCAAACATATATATAGATGAAAGCCAAAATATTAAATGTCACAGATGTGTATTTACGGAGTAATCCATTATTTTGTAGAGGGGGGTCAAAAGGACAAGTTTCACCTGATATTTAGAGCCAAATTAGAGGGCTGTAAAAATGACTTTAGAAAGATGGCAGCATCATTATGTTCTTTTTATATAAGGGTTGGTAGGTCTATTAGTAAAATATGTTGACATTAGCAATCGTTGTTTCATCATATGCCAACGGTGACAGTTCAAAAATGGCAAAAAGCACTTTTTTTTTTCTTTTGCCTTAAGTTTGCATGCCTACAACTTAAGAATTATTAAAGATATCTTAATATCCTTTTAGATTATGGTTCTTAACAAACTTTCTTTTTAGTATCTTCATTTTAAAGGTCCTCAATAGTTCAATCCCAGAGGTATGGAGCACTTAATGAGGCTCCATGAGTAAACTGGTCAATTACCCCAGATAGCACACATACGCCTACAAGATGTCTGTTAAAGATCACTTGATCTGGAAAGCATCTGCTGTGTACAAACATCTGACAGATGTCTGTAAAATGTTAGTTTTACAAAGATTCTAAATCATTAAACATCATAAAGACATATAATAGACATCTATTAGATGTAAATCGAAATTGCAGATGTCAAATAGACGTCTCCCTGATGTATGTGTGCTATCAGAGTGTTCACATTGTCAGTAGTCAGTCTAGATAAAGACTACTACCATTTTAAGGCCCTAGTACAGTCTCATAGATATTGGGACCCCAATGTGACTCTGTGTCTACATTTTTTTATTTACCCAATGGTTTCAAAGGTCAATAACCAAATGTAGGTAAGTTTTTAAACAGCTGATAGTTTTTGTGTTTAAAGAGGAATGTCTGAAGAACAAATAATACTGAAACTAGAAATATAGCTTGTTTCCCTCTATCAAAATAACGAAATACAGCACACCTCTCTCAGTGCCAAAAACAAACATTTTTTTTTTAAGTTTATAAGTCTTTAATTCAAGAAGTATTAACAATATCTTAGTGTTGTTTTAGATTCTTGGGCCTCATTTGATCTTAGTGTGTATGTGTGTGCTTAAAGAAACACTCTGCTTTTTTTGAAAGGCGCGATGATATTACACAGTGCCTGAAAATAGGCTTACTTCCGTCAACATAACCAGCGTGACCACCTGCTTGCACAGGGAGACTATTTTCAGGTGCTGCGTAATATCATTGCACCTGCTGCACCCATGGTACGACAGCAAAGTTTCTTGATTATTACAACGAAATGAGAGTATAGTTTCTAGCCATATCACTCTAGAAAATCGCATCTTTTTATTTTCTGTCAGTCTTAGTACATGATGTAACTACAGAAGATATCGAAAAAAATAATGAAACTGTTTGGTCATTTTTGGGCGGGATGCTAACGGTCTAATCTGATTCAATGATCTATGCTTAGCTATGCTAAAAGTGCTACCGCCAAACCCAATGATCGGCTAAATGGATTCGAAAATGGTAAAACTCAACTGTTTAACTCTAGGGGAGTTGGAAAATGAGCCTATTTTCAAAAAAAGTGGAGTGTTTCTTTAAATCCACGCCAAAGCTTATATTTGTAAAACCTGCCTTTGACGTGGAAAAGTGCTTAGCGTCACATCAAGGTCTGAGCAGACTCAGAATACTGCAGGTTTTTGGAAATGTAAGCTCTTCTTGCAGCTCACTGTTCTAAATTAAAGGATTTGGACAATGACTGGTGATCTTTTATATTTTAATGCAATTAATTAGGAGTTGTTTACAAGGCAGAGACCTGAAAACATTCAGTTGGGTGCAAGTTCAAGATCATTTGCGATTCATAGATTTCACATCTGAAAGAGAGGCATACGTGCGTTTTCTGTGCACACATTCTATGAATCACACATACGCATATTTGAGAGATGATCGTAAGATCAAATTTAGGATGGTTTCTGCGCAACATTTTATAAATGAGGCCCCTTGTTCTAACTTTTCTTTTGGAGGTTTAATTTTTTAAAGGCCCTTTCAAAGATATTGCAATGCCAATGTGGGAATGTGTAGTTACAATACTGTGTATTTGAATTCTTGGTAGCTTCAAAAAAACTGTTAAAAATGAACAAAATTCCATTTTCCAAATATCTCTAAAACTGATTCAAATATAGATTCTTATAAATACACCTTTGAGAGCAAATTAATCTGCCTCAACTTAACCATGTTTTGTGGATTTTTGGTACTCAGACAGTTATGGTTTATGCAGTTCTTTTCCAATACAATTCTAGGTTTAATACATTATTTATTCTTCAGACATTCCTCTTCAAATGCAGTAAGTATCAGCTATGTGCAAAGTGAACCACATTTGGTTTTTGATCACTGAAAATGGGTAAAATTAAACTATTTGAACATGGAGCTACTTTGAAATCCCCATATCTATGTGAATGAACTACACGAGGCCTTGAAAATAAAAATTTCAAAAGGAAAGATTATTTAGAATGAGAATCTAGAAGGGTATTAAAATATCTTGAATACTTTTAGAGTTACATGCATGACAACTCTGGAAAAAGAACTCGGGTATTAAATATTCTGTTATGCTTTAAAGTAGTACACTAACTGTGATGTGTTGTAAATTACTTTTAAAATAGTTTCAATACAAATGACATTATGGTATATCCAAGTTTACTATAAATGCTTGGTAGTACAAGACAATTGAATTACTAAATGACATAAAGATGTACTTACTTGTAAGTCCTATTTAATGTGCTAAAAAAAGCTCTATAAAGTTTGCTAATTGCACTGAAAATAAATTTAAGCTATAATACATTTTCATTTAATTGCAGTTAACTACAAGTGTCAGTGTGCGTGTAACTGAATTTTTTCAGGTTTGCTTTTTTTGATTAAGTATGCATGACACGATAATACAGTACAGTATTTGAAGGATTAAACAAACATTACTTCTGTATTTCAGCACAAACACACACAAGCCAAGTGTAATTTGATGAACGTACACAGAGAACAACGCTAAGCAACAATTATCCAAGTCCATTAGTTCCAATTTAAAAAAAAAAAAAGAGAGAGAGAGAGAGAGAGAGAGAGAGAGAGAGAAAGTGGGGGGAATATGTGACTGGTGTGATATCAGTCGGACTAAACCATTTGCATGACATTTTAAAAGGAATTATTGATTTAGTCCGACTGAAATCAAACTTTTAAAGAGCACGTACATGCGCTGAATGCCACAGGATAGTGCCACTTTACATTCCATTTCATAAAAATGTCAGTTTGTGGTTTCGGAGACAAAAATTAGTATATAAATGTGCTGCATGGCCTGAGATGAGGCTATTTTACAGTTGGCAAGCACACGTGTCACGGCTGCTGTGTGATATGTGTTTAGCGTGCTCTTCCAGGCTTAATGCCCTCAGTGCGCTTGATGCTTGGCAGACAGACATGAATATAAAGGCAAACAGCATGGGCAAGTGTAGGTGAGACGTTTCGTACTTTCTTATTCTGTTCCAATTGCCTGCTGGGTAATGAAGTGCTGAGAGCGAGTGCATTGAAGACTCAGTATGGGGGCTTTCTTCTCCTGTTTGGCAATACTATCGGCGCTGCATTATCCAAGTCCAGCACGCCGGAGTCTTACAGCGTTTACGTCGTCTAATCCTCATTATTTTTCCTGCATGAGCTTCCACTCTACCTTTACTTTTCCTCCTGTTCTTTCTGTCTCTTTCTTCTCTGTAGTTGTAAGACTGCTCTCTTTTTATGTCTTAATCTTTGGCTATTGGCAAACTTATGGCTTGTTATCTTCGATTAATCTAACAAACAGTGTGTCGTGTGATCTCTGCTCAAATGATCTCATTAGCTCGCTTTCATTTCACTTGTGAAGGTTTGAGAGACAGGAGAGGAGGCGGCAGAGGAGGAAGCATCTATCTGAGGGGAGAGGAGATGAGAGTCTGCATGCGTCAAGGCCAAGATCAGCAGACTGTTAAAGAGATGGCATGCATTTCATACTAAATACGACATTGACAGTTATCTCGCTTTCTTTCGAATGCTGTGAACATTCTGCCATCTTGTCAGAGCTTCCCACTCCAGAGAGATTTCGCAATTTCGCTCTTTGAAGGTTTAGCACCTGCTCCTTTAGGTCTATGAGAAAAACAAGGATACAAGCAATTATTTTGCTAGGATTTCTAGCAGGCCCAACAAAGGCACTTGGAAAAGGGTTACCTCTGACATCGCTCAACCCCATCTACCACATGCTGCACTAAAACAAGCTGCCGAAATGGGCCAGCTCTGATGGGAAGATAAAACCTGTCAAGCTGAGGCTATGATTATAGCAATTTCACTGTCACCACTATCAACAAGAGTAAAACGTAGATGCTGCACTCACCTTGAAACACTGCTTAACACGTACATACACTTCACAAGTTTCCTCAAAGTAGGCGCTCTCCATTATGCCTGGACATTATTTGCGATACATTCACACTAAGCTAAGTGAGAGTGAAATTTCATAGCTCCCTCAAGTGTTAAGGAGGACAAGTGACACTGGAAAGATTTGTTGAAAAGTTTGGGGTAGGTAAGATATTTCAGTGCTTTTGAAAAGTTTCTCATGTTCATCAGGCATTTATTTCATTAAAAACACAGGCTTGTTGCCGAAACAACTGAATGCTCTTTTGCTAAATAATTATAATAAAATTCTGCGAGTGCGGATCCTTTACTTAAATATACGTTGCTGATTGATCGACGCATCCAAGAAAAAAGTTAAGCGCAGTGATTTTGAGTTTTTCATTAAAAAATACAGTAAAAATAGGAATATTGTGAAACATTAATTTAATTTTAAATACTGGTTTTCAGTGTCACATTTTATTTTCAGAAATCTTGATTTGGTGCTCAAGTAACATGTTTTTATTTTAATAAATGTTGAAAATGTATATGAAAGACACATTGCTACAGTGGATCTTCAAACCGTCTGACAATATTTTATTTAAAAATTACATTTTATAATATTATAATTACGATTTTTATTTTTATTTAATAAGCTAAGAAACTTTTACTACTCTAAATATTATTGTAATAACATTTTTTAAAAACATGATTTAAAATAAAGTGAAATAAAACCAAACACCATTTAGCCAGCTGCTCATTTGCTTAATTGGAGAATTTTACAGTAGAGTTGGAAAATAGTTGGTGTGGGTCTTGGAGTATAATTGTGTCCCGAAGTCATGTCAGAATGATTGTATTTACTAATTGAGTGCACATGAACGGCACCATCAAGTCATAATTATGAGTTGGAAACTTGTTACTCTCTTTAAGCTCTGACTTTCTGAGTTGGAAAGTGTCAATTAAATATTAATGGGTAAAGCAATTTGTTACTGATCATAATAAGTTTTAATTGTGACTGCTGGTGGTACAGTTTAGTTTAGTTATGCATTTTGTGTACTGTTGATGAAAAATAGCTGGTTTATTAGGAGACAGTCAAAACTATATCATGCTCTGTGGCAATACAAGAATTATAAACTACTATTTTATAAGATTTTTCATGTTGTTTTTTATTTTTTTAAAGAAGTATCTTCTGTTCACCAAGCCTGGATTTATTTGATCCAAAGTACAGCAAAAACAGTAATATTTTTTTAAATATTTTTACTATTTTAATAAATAAGTTTTGAATATTTGAATATATTTTAAATTGGAATTTATTCCTGTGATTTCAAAGCAGAATTTTTAGCATCATTACTCCAGTCACATGATCCTTCAGAAATCATTCTAATATTCTGATTTGCTGCTCAAGAAAAGTATTATTATTAATATATTATTATGAGATTTTTTTTTTTTTTTTCAGGTTTCTTTGATAGACAAAGTTCTGAAGAACAGCATTTATCTTAAATAGAAATCTTTTTGTAACATTATGAATGTCTTTATCATCATTTCTGATCAATTTAAAACATCCTTGTTTAATTAAAGTATTAATTTCTATTAATTCTTTTGAATGGTATAGTGTATAATGTTACAAAAGCTTTTTATTTCAGATAAATTGTGATATTCTGATTTTTCTATTCATCAAATAATCCTGAAAAAATGTAGTCAACTGTTCTTAATATTGATAATAATAATAATAATAATAATAATAATAATAATAATAAATGTTTTTTGAGCAGCGAATCAGCACAGAGTGATTTCTGAAGGATCATGTGACACTGAGGACTGGAGTAACGATGCTAAAAATAACGATGCTGAAAATTCACCTCTGATCACAGGAATAATTTACATTTTAAAATATATTCAAATAAAAAGCAGTTACTTTAAATAGTAAAAAATATTTCACAATATCACTGCTTTTGTTGTATTTTTGTATCAAATAAATGCAGGCTTGGTGAGCAGAAGATAATTATTTTTACTATTGTTACTGTTCAAAAACTGTACATATGCGCTTGCATTACTACTTTGTCTTTTTTCGAAAATGTAAAAATGTACAAAAAAAAAAAAAAAACAGAGTGCGCCTGAGTGCACGTCATAACTATGATTTTTAAACTCATAAGCAGAAACTTCCCATGAGGCCTTGAATGCTGCATATGCCTGTGCTTACTTCTCCACAGCTTCTTGTGTTGCGGTGAGGGTCACAAAGACCTTTCACGATCTTTGTTCTCTGGCTTCCTTTCACGCGATCAGCAGCCTGCTCCCCATTTAACCCGGTGCTGAGTTACCTCGGGTTTCTACCTAAATGTTCGTCCTTTTCAACCTTTGTAATCGATTTCTCAGAGCAGCATAATGTTCTTCCCATCTGGGTCTTTCATAATAAAAAGCCATTCTGAAAGAGCCAGACGTGTTCAGAAAATGCTCCAAAAATAATATTAAAAGAGCGTGAGCTACATAGAAATAAAGACGTGACAAAAAGCCTGTCACATAACCATACTTCAGACTGAATGACAAGTTTTTGAACGTTTCATGTCCCGGTTATTGTTAGACAGTGATTTAAATGTTCCAGACAGTCACGACTGGGAATTATGGGGATGTTCCAGGAGGATACCCTGAGGTGTCAGCCATCAACCTCCTCCAGAGCCTCTCATATTTGCTTGTACTCACTCCGCAAAGCCTTTGCGGTTTCCAGTCTAAATAATAGAGCGAATGGTCCTCGGAGTAGCAAACAACTTATCCCTTATTTATTGTCTCTCATCAAAGAGCATCTATGTAACCTACAAAAGTAACACCACATCACATGGTCCTTTGTTTCAAAACTTGGAAAGCAACCAAATATAAAAATGATCTGACAACATATTTTCGCTCAGTTTGAGCGCTTTCTGTCTCTTCTTTGACGTGCATGAGGGTGAGATGGCGTTTTGTTTACTGAAATGCCTTTTGATTAAAGTCTCAGCTTGATGTTTGCAACGAGGGATGGAGTCATGAGTCATAGGGAAATAGCTTTTCTCATGTTGAGAATGACACACTATGAAAAGGACTTGAATAACGGAGGCGTGTGTGTGTGAGTGTATGGAAATCTCACACAAGAAGGTGATTTGGCTCACTGATGTACTCTCAGAGATGCACAAATGAGTCCAGGCCTACACGGCCATCTTTTAAAATGTATGTAAGTGCTATTAGGCCGCACACACTCGTATCCCCCACTATAAACATGCTCATAACACACTTAGCGCCTTTTCAAATATTAATAGAGAGGTAGGCCGTCCGCACAGCTACGCACTGTGGATTTGGCCACTTTAAAAATGTATCATTTATCCATCTCGCCGCATGGCTATTTTACACGACCACTAGACGGTAATTGCAGACGCATCACGACGAACCTCTGAGCTTAATTGGCCACTTTTTCCTTTGAAAACATACATTCTTTTGAAGAGCAATTTGGTGCACATCAACAACTCCCACCACACATCAACTGGCGGCAGAACATCTCAGGGCGAGAGAGAGAGAAACCAGCAAATCTCAACGTCGGGAACACGTAAGCGCCCCCAGTTAACATCCCTTCACACTTAATTTTTAAGGACTCCTTTAAAAAGATCATCTGCTCTTGGTTGCGAGAACTGATATGGCTCGGTCTCCATTTTCTGCCTGACTGAGGCTCGCTCTGATGTTCCGCCTCAGGGCTCAGGCGCTGCAGGTAGCCCTGCAGGGGCCCCACAGACGCTCTATACTGGCACTGCGGTTATTGAAATCCGGTTGGACTATCCGTGGATCTGTGAAAATAGGAGCACGGCGAGAGTGATACCAAAAAGAAGAGCAAGAACATAAACAGTAGTGCCACCTGGGGAAAGTACGACATGCAATGGGATACCCGTAGCTTTGGAGCCTCAAAGTTTGACACAAAAGGAGCGTGAAGACCCATTTAAAGGAGAAGTCCACTTCCAGAACAAAAATTTACAGATAATTTACTTACCACCTTGTCATCCGAGATGTTCATGTCTTTCTTTCTTCAGTCAATAAGAAATTATGTTTCTTAAGGAAATCATTCCCAAATTTTTCTCCATATAGTGGACTTCAATGGTGCCCACAAATATGAACTTCCAAAATGCAGTTTAAATGCAGCTTCAGAAGGCTCTAAACAATACCAGCCCAGGGTCTTATCTAGCAAAACGGTCATTTTTGAAGCAAATGGACAATTTATTTACTTTTTAACCTCAAACACTCGTCTTCTCTTGTCTCTGCGATGCGTATGCGTAGTCTGTGTAATCCGGGTCAATACAGTTAGGGTTTGTCGAAAAACTCCCGTCTCGCTTTCTTCTTCAACGTCAAAATCTTTTGAAGTTGCGAAAGAAAATGAGATGGTATTTTTTGTGACATACTCTAACTGTATTGACCGTATTGAACCAGAAAAAAAACAGAGTTCACGCATACTTAGACAAGACGAACATTTGATGTTAAAAAGTATATAAATTGTCAATTTGTTTCGAAAATGACTGATCATTTTGCTAGATAAGACCCTTCTTCCTCAGCTGGGATCATTTAGAGCCATTTGAAGCTGCAATTAAACTGCATTTTGGAAGTTCAAACTTTGGGGCACCATTGAAGTCCACTATATGGAGAAAAAAAATTGTGTTTTCTTCAAGAAACATAATTTTTTATCAACTGAAGAAAGAAAGACATGAACGTTTTGGATGACAAGGGGGTGAGTAAATTAAGTGGACTTCTACTTTAAGGAGGGCTCAGGACATGACCCAGAGGGACAGCTCTGTAGAGAGATTAACCCATTTTGTGAATAATATGCCCAGATCCCTCCTTAGCAGGAGGAGACTTTTGAGGAGTTTATCAATAGAGCCCTTCCTCCATTATCCCAGGCACACCTTCTCCTTTCACCTTAAACACGCACCGGCGCATAGCTTAATGTGCTTTTACAAATGGCTAATGGCTTCCGCTTCTCATCTCAGTCGTAACACAACAGCCCGGGTCTGACCGGCCTGGATTACAATAACAGTATTAATATTTGAATCGGGCCGTTCTTCGTGGACAGCGCTGGTGCTTGAGCAGAACAAAAGGAAACAGCTGTAAGACACAATGTCGCTGGGAGACACTGCGCTAACTGCAGGTTAGCCTCATTTTCTCGGCACTATAAACTCCATTATGCTAACAATGGGCTCTATGCTAATGCGCTGTCCGTGTCGTTTTATTGATGGCTGAAGAGTTAAGCAACGAGGGAGCCATTTTATCGGCGCCTCTGGCTGCAGGCTGGGCGAGCGTGTGCCGAGGTTCAGAGATTGACATATCGGGGGGGAGACCGGGTTGCGGGGGGCTGGAACGGCGAATGACAAAGGACTGGATTTGATTGGCAATTATATCTGAGCGCTGGCACAATGAGGCAGTGGACGCTCCATCTCTCCATTCTCTTCTAATCACATTGTGCACTCTCCTGACAATGAATTAATGTAGCGCTTTTCTCTCGCCACTCCTCTTTTATCTCCACTTTTCTGCCTTTTCCTTTTTTTCCACAGGTGGCTTTAATAAAGGCTGCTAATAAAATTTAAAGCCTGGATCCCGAATTTCAAATAAGGGGCCGCTGGTGGAATGAAAGACGGGGACCGTATGCAGAAAGTTGGCAGAGATCAGCTCCGTCATTGAGAGAGGAGAGAGCACAAGGATGTGATAAGCGCATGCTATCAGATGTCAGCAGGGGTCCTGAGGTAGACTTCTGAGCACACTGTTTATTAGCTGCCCTTCCTTTCCTTTGTGCTTGAGACTGATCGTGATCAAAAGCGCCAGATGAATCCATGAATCACAGACATAAGCACTGAAAGGAAAACAATTTCATGTGAGAGTCTGAACATCTGAAAGCCTCAGCAGTCATTCTAAAGCAGAAAGCTGATAAGATTTCATCAAACAGAAATATGATGTTTACCAAAGTACACGCGAGCAACTTTCACCACGTAGTGAAAAGATTCGGTGACTTTCTTAATGCAGAGGAGACATAACGAAATCGAGGAGTTTCATAATAAACAAAGCTTCTGGAAAGAGCCAGGCTTGGATCAGTTTTATTTAGATATTATTTTAAAGGGATAGTTCACCTAAAAATGAAAGTTCTGTCATTTATTACTCACCCTCATGTTGTTCGAAACCCGTAAGACCTTTGTTCATCTTCGGAACACAAATTAAGATATTTTGGATGAAATCTGAGAGCTTTTAATCCTGCATAGACAGCGATGCAACTTACATGTTCAAGGCCCAGAATGGTAGTAAGGAAATTGTTAAAATAGTCCATGTGACATCAGCGGTTCAACCTCAATTTTATGATGCTACAAGAATACTTTTTGTGCACAAAGAAAACAAAAATAACAACTTTAACATTTTTTTTTGTCAGTCTGTGCCACACATTCATGAGAGTATCATGACGCTAGGGCTGGGCGATTTTTCAGATTTGATCAATTAATTCAAATTTAACATTTTGCAATGATTTTATTTTTTAGAAATTGAGGAATTGCAATTTTTAAAGGGGTCATCGGATACTCATTTTCCACAAGTTCCACAAGCTGAAGTCTATAATATACTTTAGTTAAAAATTCTCAATGGTTGTGTAAAATAACACCCTTTTCACCTTGTCAAAATGAGCTCTGCAAAAATCATCTCATTCTGAGGGATTGTTCCTTTAAATGCAAATTAGCTTTGCTCGCCCCACCCCTCTCTTCTCTCTGTGGAGTAACAAGCTGCTCTGAGAGATTGTTTACTTTAGCCGCATGTAAGGCATTTAGCGCGTTTAGCCGCAAAACTTGCTAACTAGCACATTATTAGGAAAGGTGATTGCAGAGATTCATTAAAAAAACCCTTATACTGCTGTAGGTGAAGCTGGATCATGAATGATTTGCGTGAACATAGACAGATATATGTAGATCGGGAGGCACATTCCCTTCACAGCTCAGATGTCGGGAGTAAATGACGACCACTATGTTCATTATTACATCCAGCACCACAACACCCCAATAGCTCAATCTGAGATATTCTTATCTAACTTACATCCCTGCTCCGCCATCGAAACAGTGGAGGTCGGACTGTAACAGCTGATCTGAGGTAAGATGCTCATGTCAATCAACTATCGTGGGAGCATTTTTTTTTTTTTTTTTATCTTTGAGGACCCGACCTATCTGCAAGGACCTTGCTTGCTAATCTAAGCACGTAGCACTCCATGGTATGGCTATACACTTGCGATCAGAAGTCGAAAAAGCAAAGTATAATATTTGTGATAAGCTAAACATTTTGCAATAGAGGTGTCACCACCAGTATGACAAAGCATTTTAATTTAACAGATCGTTAAAGATCACAAACACGATTCAAATACCAACGTGATTCTATTCTTAAATTACAATGATTCATCTGTTTGATTCCTCAGCCTTTCTTCCGTGCAGTGTACGATCATACTAGTGTGATTTGAACATTCAAATCTGCAATCATGCTGCTGCTGACCTCAAGAGAGCCACTGTCATGTATATGAATGATGTATATGAACAGTTTCACAGTCTTTTCAACCACACAGTTCATTATTTCTGTGTTGCAAACATTCAAATAATCACAGAAGTACTGGGATAAAAGAATCACACAGCTCTATTTTGCAAACAGCTCTTAAGTGAATCTTGTTTTTATGTAGCCTGTTGATTTTTGTTCATGGTATTCAGCTGCAACTAAATGTTTAGCAAAAAAAGAAACAGAATAAATATGCTTGATATCCTCTTTTATTCACATTGGAATTGAAACTGGGAATCGAAAAGAATTAGAATCGATAAGCGGAATCGGAATTAGAATTGATAAAATTCTAACGATACCCGACTCTAGTGTTTATAATGCCGTTTCATGCATGAGACACTGCAAGAGATGCAAGTGCAGCAGTCAAACGCATCCATGTTTACATAGAAAAAAAAACAACAATGGGAAAGCAGCGCAATCGAATAAAACCTGTGAACTACTACTGCATGTCTGATATATCATGTTTGCATCATGGTGACAGGCTAAAAGCTGCTGTTCATTGTTTTTACAGAACATTTATAATTAATAGTCTACTGGTGTTATACCAGTATTTGAATTTAAATTACCTTCACTTTTGAGATGAGAATCAAACGTTCTGGAAAAATCTAGATATTATTTTTTTTTCATATCATCCAACCCTACATGACGCATACATGTACATTCCTTTGCTTACAAACAAGACGGCTCAGATGTCAGAACGTCGGGTCCTGCATCAGCAGCAAAGCTCTCAGATTTCATTAAAAATATCTTAATTTGTCTTTCAAAAATGAACGAAAGTCTTACGGGTTTGGAACAACATGAGGGTAAATAAAAAAATAATTAATGACAGAATTTTCATTTTTGTTCAAATAAACTATCCCTTTCAATTTTCTAATATAACAAATATTACTTCAATAAAGCCATTAGAAAAGAAACCTTAGCTACAATTTCTTTATCATATCTTAAAAAAAGAGTAATTTTTCTGACCAAGAGTATCCATGATAGCTACCAAAATGGTCACAGGGTGACTGCAGAATGCTGGGAAAATAATTTATCAAATGTATTATTTATGTAACAAACGATGAAAACAAAACAAAAATGGATGTTCAAAACTTTGTAATAAAAATAAGCATGATAAAATAGCAAAAAGCTATATAAATAATAAGAATATAAATAAATTAGTTATGATGCCAGCAACTGTCTGCAAAAGCAGGTGTGAAAATGCTTCATTTTAAGGTGTCAAACTGAGAAGTGGCAAGAAAGTCAAATGCACATAAAGCAAAGCAGAGATTCATCACAGATGGAAATTTCACGAAACAGGGTTTAATTACTGTTACAGGAAGACATGAAATCAAAAACAGAAACCTTGAAACCACCTGAAATGTGACAAATACATCATCCTGTTTCCTTGCACTATACTGTATGAGAAAACTATCATTTTTTTTTTCAAATCATTTATGTTTAAAACATTTCAGATGCTTCAACAGCCTAGTTTTGTGAACTCGCTTTTTTTTTTTTTTTTTTTTTTTTTTTTTTTTTGACTGATATTTCTAATTAGAAATGTTTTAAATCTAACTTATCTTTTGAGCTTGTAGATTGTGACTCAGCTTTCTGCTTTATAAATCACAGGCACATAAATCACACAGATGAACACTGCTGAAATACCCAAATGTTATTGAACTAGAATTGAGATATAATTATATAATTGAGATGGATGTAGTGAATGAATGTAGCGGCCGGCTAGGCCTCCTCTGGACATGACAGGGCTTCATTCCAGCAGTCATAAGAAACTCCACAAGAGCAGTGAGCTGTGCATATTCAGTCTATGTTCATGAAAATGAAATGGTCAGAATTTTATTTAAACAAATGAGTTTTAATTTGCACTTCTTGTGGTAGCTAAATTAGTAGAGAAACTAAAAACTTTGATGGTCTACAACACTTCAAGCATAATTACATTCAATCATATAAGATTTAATTGACTTGCAATCTTATATAATTTACTGTAATTGTGTATTTGAGTAAAAACTATTCAGCACATTGCAGTTTATGCAATAAACAACATCTATTTGGATTTGGACTGATAGATTATCAACACTGTATGCCAAAAAAATGTCCTTCCTTTATATAAACACTGGAAAAAAATGCTGTTTTTGCTTAAGGTTTAAACTCACAGAGACAATACTACAGGATGTCAGAAGGAGATATGCTATAGGCCTATGCTTTTAGAAGCATGTTGTGATGCATGGCTAGCATTTGTATGATCTATTTGCATAATTAAAGAGAAAATGAGATTTAACACCAGGCAAATTCACTACTTAAAGTAGTAAGCCAGATTCTGAATATGCATGAATTCTGCATGTTAATAAAAGAAATTAAAATGGCTAAAAATTTCAACAAAAATTTTCCAGCTCAAATTTTTGATTTTGATCTTTTTTTTTTTTTTTTTTTGAGAACAGAGACGTATAGTGATGAAAGCCAAAATATTAAATGTCATGGATGAATATTTACTGAGTAATCCACCATTTTGTAGAAGGGGGTTTAAAACAGCAATTTTCATCTGGGATTCAGAGCCAAATTACAAGGGGGAAAAATTACTTCAGAAAGATGGCAGCATCATAATGTTATTTTTACACAGAAATTGGTAGGTCTATTAGTAAAATCTGTTGACTTTAGCCAAGTTTGTTGCATTATGTGCCAATGGTGACCCTTCAAAAATGGGGAAAGAGCACTTTTCAAGTTTTTACTCCAACGTTTGCATGTCTGTAAAAGTACTAAAGATATCTTAATGCCCTTTTAGATATTGGGTCTTAACAAACTTTCCTTTTGGTATCTTCAGTTTGAATTCCTTATATGGTTCATTTCCAGAGATATTGCAATCTTAATATGGCTCCAGGAGCAAAATGTTAAATTGTACATATTTTCAGTGGTTTAAAAGCAAATGTAGGTCATATGATACTACTTTCCTTTTAAATAGGAATGTTTGAAAAACAAATAATGTTGAAACTAAACATGTATCTTGTTTTCTTCTGTCAAAACAACTACATTGAACATGTCTGTCTAAGTGCCTATAACTCAAGAATTATTAAAGATATCACAATATGATTTTAGATTCTAGTTCTTTTCTTTTGGAATATTAATTTTTTTAAGGTTCTGCATCATTCAGTCACAGAGATATTGGGATCTCAATGAGGCTCCATGTCCAAAATGTTGAATATAACTCATTTTCAGTGGTTGAAAACCAAAGTCACTAGTGCAAAGTGACCCACATTTGGTTTTGGACCACTGAAAACGTGTATAATTTAGCGATTTACTCCTGGAGCCATACTGAAATTCCAATATCTCTGGAACTGAAACATACAGGGCCTTAAAAATGAAAATGCCAAAAAGAAAGTTTATCAAGACACAATATATATAAGGGCATTAAGATATCTTTAATACGTCTTGAGTTACAGGCATGCAAATTTTGGAGAAAAACCTTGAAAAGTGCTGTTTTCCAATTTTTGAATGATCACAATTGGCACAATGCAACAAAGATTGCTGAAGTCAACAGATTTTGTTAATAGACCTACCAATCTCTGTGTAAAAATAACATTATGATGCTGCCATCTTTCTAAAGTCATTTTACCCCCTTGTAAACTGGCTCTGAATCTCAGGTGAAAATTGCCATTTTGACCCCCCTCTACAAAACAGCAACCTACTGTAGGCTCATTGGAAATATGCCTCTATATACATTTCTGCAAAACTGAAAAAACATACCAATATGTACGAATCACTGGAGTTTCCAGCCGAAATGAACACTAGAGGCAGTAAAACTTTTATTCCTTTTCACACAAAGTATGATTTACAGGTACAAAGTTTTGATTAATAAAGCCAAATTTTCACACAATTACTTGCAGATTATTATGTTATGACTTAAAAACAATTTTAACATTCTGCACGATCTGAAAACTGATACTTTTAAACTTTGTTGAGACATACTGTCATGGCCAAAAATATCAGCACCCTTGCAATTCTGTTAGAAAATGCAACCCTTCTCTAAGAAAATTGTTGCAGTTGCAAATGTTTATTTTTTTTATTTGCATTGGAACAACATAAAAAAAAAAAAAAAGCTTCCTGTAACCATGAATGAGTTTCTTACACCTCTCTACTGGAGTTTTGGACCACTCTTCTTTTGCAAACTGCTCGAGGTCATTCAGATTTGAAGGATGCTGTTTTAAGATCTCTCCACAAGTGTTCTATGGGATTCAGATCTGGACCCATTGCTGGCCATTTCAGAACTTTCCAGCGCTTTGTTTGTAACCATTTCTGAGTGCTTTTTGAAGTGTGTATAGGGTCATTTTCCTGGATGTCCCATGACCTCTGGTGGAAATGCAGGTTTCTGACACTGGCCACTACGTTGCGCCCCACCTACCATAGCGTCTCTTTTCATTCAGATGGCGATGGATAGTGCAAGCTGACACTGTTGTTCCATGTCTGCAGATCTGCTTGAATTTGTTTGGAAGTTAATCAGGGCTCTTTGTCGACCATTCGAACAATCCTTCATTGTAATTTTTCATTAATTTTGCTCTTCCGTCCACATCCAGGGAGGTTCACTACAGTGCCATGGGCTGTAAACCTCTTGATGATATTGCACACAGTAGACACAGGAACATTAAGATCTTTGCAGATAGACTTGTAGCCTTGAGATTGTCCATGTTTTTCCATAATTTTTTCTCTCAAATCCACAGACAACTCTTTACACTCCTTTCTCCATGCTCAGTGTGACACACAACACAAAGGTTGAGTCAACTTTTCTCCATTTTAACTGGTTACTATATTGCCCACACCTGCTGCTTGCCACAGGTGTGTCTAAATACAAATTACAGGAGCACCACATGCTTGAAAAGCAATTATTTCTTACCATTTTGACAAGGTGCCAATAATTTTGTCCAGTCCATTTTTGAGTCCTGTTTGCAATGTTATCAATTTGACTTTTCTTCTCTGTTTTTTTGTTTTTTGTTGTTGTTGTTGTTTGAATACAAAAACATTTGCAATTGGAACAATTTTCTGAGTGAAGTGTTGCATTTTCTGACAGAATTACAAGGGTGCTGAAATTTTTGGCCATGACTGTATATAGCTGCATATGCATGACTTTTCTAATTCAGCAGATTTGCTCGGTAGCTACATCACGTATTGAACGTGCGTTTTAGTGCCACTTTCTGGACATTTCACTTTGAAACTGCCGTGAAATGTGCAGTAAGGTACGTAATTATGTTTTTTTTTTTGCAGAAATGTATATAGAGGCATGTATTTTCATGAGCCTGGGTTTCAAAATAGTGGATTACTCAGTAAATATGCATCCATGACATTTAATATTTTGTCTTTTATTACTATACATGTCTATCTTTCTTCAGAAAAATATTAGCAAAATCAAACATTTGGACCTCTGGTTGAGTTGACACATATATATATATATAATGTTCCAAAAATGTCCATTTCAAATAAACGTTATTTTAATCTTTTTATTCATCAAAAACAAAAATGTAATCACAAAAATATTAAACATCACAAACTGTTTTCAACATTATTGACAAGAAATAATATTAATGAGAAATATTTCTTGAGCACCAAATCAGCACATCATAATGATTTCTGAAGATTCATATGACACTGAAGACTGGAGCTGCTGAAAATTCAGAAAATTTGCCATCACAGGAATATTTTTCACTTTAAAATACATTTGAGATATTTGAATGCATCTTCTTTTCCATTTGTCATGCTTATTTTCACTAGTTGCGTTTCACCCGTGAAACGCAACTAGTGTGATATTGTAGGTGCAAGATGACACTTGTATCTGTTGTAGCATGCAGACCCTTGTCCTCTGCACATTGTTAATGCTCCGTGAGGAAAGATGCCAACCAACTCACCCTCACTCACCGCCCCTGTCCCCCTATACCTCTATCTTTTATAAGCCAGGGTCACCACAAGCCACCTCTAATCTCCAGTGGAGCTGTGTGTGCGCATTTCAGTGCGTAGGGCCTTGTGCATGTCTGCTTAAAAAAAATGGATTGCCACTCAGGGGACCCTTTCTCTGCAAGAAGTGGCTGTGAGACAATAATTGCGGGCAGACGGGTAGGTGAGAGGGAATATGACAATCCGAGATGGCAAATTGATTTTTGCTCTGCATGGAGCCCAGACTCCCACAAACAGAGAGAGAAAAAATGAATTAGTAGAATTGGGATGGAATTTAATGTTCAGTTGCACAGGATGGCATCACATCAGGTCCTATTCAGGAAAGAGCTGAAATGTTGCACACACACTTTTTTTCTAGGCCTTTCAATTTCAACTTCAAATCACTCTGAATGTTTTGCTAACACCATCATAAGTTTAGCAAACCTGTGCTAAGCGAAGGTCGAAAGTATATTGTGTGCACTGAATAGAACGGAATGCATTTGCATTCAGCAAAGAGAATGTAGAGAAACGTTACGTCATCAGGTAGAAGAAAGCAAACTGTGAAAAATAATTTAGCACTGTTTAGCTTATTTGTATGTGGCAAAGGTTGTTTCTTGATTAGGAAATATAATGAGCCTCTTCTAAAATCCAAACATAGCCATATTTTCAATACCTCACCCACGCAACCATGAAAGAAGCTTTGGGACTATTGTTTTTTTCGTTCTTTTTTGTGTTGCAAGCTGATTCTTGATTCCTGAATACCAAATTTTCTTGACTCAATGAGATGAGAGCTGGCTTTGTCACATGGTCTTAGTGTGTAACGGGACTATTTTGAGCATGAGGCCTTGAATAAAAGCAGACTCTCACATTTGATGTTGGGAAGGCTTTCAAAAGGGGAGTTAATGAGTCATCACTCTATGACATAATTGCTCCTTTTGATTTAAATAAGGAGCTGTGCATAATATCAGCTTAATGTACAGTGCCTTGAACTGGGCCTTCTTATAAATTCGTTCCTTTAGTACTATTATAATAAAGGTAATTATAAGATTAGATGGTCATTATTGAAGGTCTTTAATTGCATTTTGCTTCGCTCAGATGAAGTCTTCTTTTCTATGTATATTTGCAACAGGTTTCATCATGAAACGAATTAATATACTAGCCGTGAGCGGCCCAGATGGAGCCACGAGAGCACCGGGACTGATAACGTGATGTTTCTTAACTCATCTGATGATCTGTCCATGCATATGCTCTTTGTAGTCCGTCTCGGTGGGCTGACGGTTCCCGACACATCCTAAGTGCATAATGAAGACTACTGAGGACGTCAGTCGCAAATGTTAGTTTTTAGGCCTGTGGTCTGCAAATATCCGCTAGAACTTCTAGAAACATTTGGTCATCAAAATACCTTTCATTCCGTTCGTTTCGATTCCATTAACAAGCTCATCAAACAGCACGGCAGAGTCGGCAACGTACAGGAGCGTGATGGGGCTGACACCTGCTAATGAGCGCATTAATATTTATGGCGTGATTACAAACTCACAATTAACATTCTAAACAGAACATTTTATCCTCGCTTTCATGCTTGACTTACAACACTACAGTCATTTCTTTTGATTTTATTCAGCCTTTTATTTATTGTGATGCTTCACAGGCCCCAGAAATGCTGGAGCTGCTAATATAATTGTGAAACTACAATGCCCTGCTCTTTTGAGGAGGCTATAGCCTTGAGGAGTGCTTCTGCAAAACAAGTTATGCCGTTTATGCTCTGCCCGTTTCATTACCTACATTATGTGAGGCTCTTTTTCTTGATTCTAATGATTAATATTTTACTGAGCAACAAAAATGCCCTTTTTTACTATTATTATCTTTTCTTATCATGTATTCTCTACAGTGCATTGATTGAGTGATTACAGTCACGATCATGGTCAAGCATGTACATGATTCTATCAGTGCCTAGAGAAAAAAAAAACAGAATTCAACTTGATTTCTAAAGAATGCACAGGAAATAAAACCACTCAGAAGAGCCTGCTACTGGCACCAAGCTAAGGTCGGGTCACTCTTATTTGACTGTCAACCCGACCTCAAGATATTATTTATTTCTGAAATGTTCCCAGCAAAAAATCTAGGAAAAAAAAAAAAAAGAAGTTGATCTCAGTACATAACAACCCAGGTCGAGCTGTGATGGTACAAATTATCTTCACTACAGGCTATGCTGGGAACTGTTTGGTGCCTCATGGTTTCAGATTTAGTTCATCAAAATAGTTACCATGCAATAAGGATCAAAGGTAAAGTGTAAAACAAAAGAAAATAAATAACATCACCTGATTTGTTCTTAACTGCAAGATTCAGGACACACGTCAGAAATATCAGCCACCTAGAATGTAGAGAGTAACAGTATATGTTTCGAAACAATTCATCACACCTGTAGATGTTTCTAGACAGATTTAAAAGTGACTATAGTTGTACAATATACAAGACATAAGTTTTGATCTTAATAGAAGTTTTCTGAACGATTAATTCTAACTAAGCCTGTGCAACTGTACAATTCACATTTAAATAAAATGTTACATTTACATTCAAATAAAACAGAATGCATGAGCTCTAATGTCAATGTACACTGCCGTTCAAAGTTTTGGGATCAGTAACATTTTTAATGTTTTTTAAAGAAGTCTCTCATGCTCAAAGTTCCATTTATTTGATCAAAAACACAAAGTACTATTATTAAACATTATTGCGATTTAAAATAACAGTTTTCTATTTTAATACACTTTAAAATATAATTTATTTCTGTGATACAAATTTGAATTTTTATCAGCCATTACTCTAGTCTTCAGCATCACATGATCCCTCATAAATCATTCTAATATACTTATTTATTACTTTTATTATCAATGTTGGAAACAGTTGTGCTGCTTAATATCTTTTTGGAACCTGTGACACTGTCACAGTGTGTCGTAGAGAGGACACAGGAATAAACTTAAACAGTCTTTTAATTGAAAGGAACCCAACAGAAAATCAAACTCACATACAACATAGTAACAAAGTAGACAGGACAATGAACTCAAAGTAGGAAACAGGAACTTAAATACTCTTGATAATTAATAACAGGTTGAGGAGTAATCAATTAACTAAACAAGAACAGGAAAATGACCAAATAAGGAAACAGGAACTATAGCTGGGGGTAAGACACGGAACACAAAGTCCAGAATCCTGACAGATACCTTTTTCAGGATTTGATAAATATAAAGTTAAAAAGAACAGCATTTATTCAAAATAGAAATCTTTTCTAATAATATAAGTCTTTACTGTCACTTTTATCAATTTAACACATCCTAGATGAATAAAAGTATTAATTTCTTTAAAAGAAAGAAAGAAAGAAAGAAAGAAAGAAAAAACGGTAGAACGGTAGTCTATATTGTTACAAAGGATTTCTATTTTAAATAAATGCAAATGTTTTATTCATTAAAAAAAAAAAAAAAACATAAATCTGAAGTATCACAGGTTAAAAAAAAATATTAAGCAGCACAACTTTTTCCAACACAACATAACAATCAAACAATTTACAACATAAATCAGTGTACTGTGATTTCTGAAGGATCATTTGACACTGAAGACTGGAGAAAATTCAGTTTTCCATCACAGGAATAAATTCTATTTTAAAGTATACTAAAATAGAAAACCATTATTTTAAACTGTAATAATATTTCACAATATTACTGTTTTTTGTTTAGTCAAATAAATGCAGCCTTGATGAGCAGAAAAGACTTCTTTAAAAACACTGAAAATCTTACTGATCCCAAAGTTTTGGACAGCAGTGTATGTTTATGTGTAAGTAAAATATAAAATGACAAGAATAAATTAAGGTCTTTACAACACTGTTTAATTGTTATTGCCCAGCGAAATTGGAAAAAGATAGATTGATTTGGCCAAAACACCCTTGACCTAAGAACAGAGTTCTGGTTAAAATATACAGTAATAATATTGCTGACTTTTTCAGTAATGTGTTGAAGGGTGGGTTTACTGTGTTTACCCAAGAGTTGTTGCAAAATATGTTGATATTGGCATTTTAGAAGGATAGAATTCACAAAATCATCACAATTTAAAACAGTATTGAATCCCACATGCAAAGAAACTGCTTAAAACCTTGAAAGCTTATAGCCTTTAACTTTCCCATGTGAAAACCAAACTGTCTCCCCAATGATTAATTGATATGTAAAACTACTAATGATGGTGAGGGACGAGAGCGGGAATCAATAGAGCGTAATATGTCCTTTCTCTTTTTCTTTTGTGCCTAGTGTGCTTTATTAATTACTTAGCATTTCATATATTCTTATTATATTTAACAGAATGCATTCTAAACTTTGTTACACAGGAAAAACTTTTGTGCTTACTTTGAGAGCAGAGGTGTAGAAATCCTGAAGTTGTTAAAGCATGACTAAACTGATTGAAAGTTTCACATTGAGTCATGTCTTTCCCTCTTAATGCTATAAAAAACCAAGCGAACTATTTCAGTATGAATCATGGGTTAGCCAAGCTACAGTACGTTTTCTGCTTTAAAATTAAAACATGAAACTTCATACTAAAACTTTAATTTATTGTATAACAAACTTCTCTTTGGACACTTTGGGTTTTATTGTGTACAAGGGAAGCCAGGTTTTTTCTTTATTGTGTTGAAAACATGCAATTTATAAGCAATGTCACATTTCATGATTAAGAACCATATTCTAAAAAAAATGATTATATAATATATACGCCAAAAACACAATTTTGTTAAATCTGTGTGATTTCTATTCTTAGTTGAGGTTACATGTATTGTTTCATGTCAGTGAAGGCAGATTGATCCTCTGAATCCTCACAGTATATGAGACTTGCTCTGGCTGAATAGCCACGCGACTTCAATTTACAGCATGTCACAGCACAATATATATAGAGAAGAGCTACAGTGCCCAAACCATTTCATTTTCACATTAAACTAAGCCCATCGATCAACAATCTCCTGCCTCATTATGCTCGTCTCATAGCAGGAGTTCTCAGACCTGAAGGCGATCAGACTGAAAACAGAGAGTATACGCACTGCACTTAATTCTTTAGCAATTTAGCACTTCTGAATGCATGTAAGCTAATGAGACATAGAGCTCATGTAAAATTGCTCATAAATCTCTCTGTAGAAAAGGCTTTAATATCAACGTCTTTGATCAAAAAGTAGGAGTAGCTGCATCATATTAGCACTAACGGCACTAACTGCTAACTGGAAGCGTTTGGGAATTCACAGATTCATACCAGATTGTAATTCAGATTATGCTGATTTGTTTTAAATTATAAATGCGTATGAATTGTGAGGTGCCCATTTTCAAGAGTCATCACGGTAATTCTTCCTCGGTGGCTCGTATATCATCATCAAATTTGATTGGTGCACCAGTAATAATATAGCAACAGCATCAAAAATAGTGTATAATAGATTTTTATTTTTTTTATTAATTAAAAATTGTAACTGCTGTGAGGCACAACTGGAAATCACACCTCTGAGTTCTTCGATTTCAGCGATGGACAAGAACAGTGCTACAGATTTAATGATCTGTTAACCATTATACAATGTAATAGTGTTTATTTTAAAGACATTTATTCATAGTACTACTTAGGGCTGAAACGATTCCTTGAGTAACTCGAGTAATTCGAATACAAAAAAACACGGAACACTGCGTTTCCCCACGGACCATTATTACTGACGCACAAACCGTTAAACGTTGGACATATTTATGATGTCCCTAAGTGCCATTTATGTTGATTGTCTCATTCTCTCTCTGTGACACACAGAAAGTTAGAAACTTAGTGAATATCAAACGAAGAGTGCTTCAGCATGATTACCAATGTGATACTGATTTTATGCAACAGTTCATCAATAAACAAGAAGTTAATATTAAGAGACTTACGTTTTAGACAGCATATTGCTTGTTTTTGCTCTATTTCATATATATATATATACACACAAATATATATATATATATATATATATATATATATATATATAATTGATATATTTGTATTTGCATTTTTAATGTAAAAAGTGGGTTTAGTTTTCATGGTATGCAATTTCAGTAATAAAAATGTTAACTTTTCTAAAAAGGTAACAAATCAGTTGTTTATTTTAAGAGACCTATCTTATTTTCGCTTGTTTATTTTGTATTGCTCTTTAATCAAGAAAATGACTTCTTATCCGATTACTCGATTAATGAATGGAATAATCGGTAGAATACTCGATTACTAAAATAATCGATAGCTACAGCCCTAGTACTATTAGTAGTAGTAGAAGTAGTAGTAGCAGTATAAAATCTCTGGTTATAGATAAGTGTAAATGATTTATATTTGTTCTAATTCCAACTAGTGACCACATGATCATGACAATGGTCCACATCAATCACAGTATTATTTGAAATTATGAGTTTGGTTTCCATTAAATAATCAATAGTAATGTATTTGGCCTTTTACTTCTCACTTCAGTTGTGCTTTACTAAATAAAAATAATTATTTGTGACTTTAGGGTATCTGCAGTGCCTTGGAAAAATGTTTTAGTGCAGAGGCCCTCATGATGACCAATGTCTTTACATGATCATTGTGTAAAATCACAAGTTTGTTCTGCAATCCAGATGAAAATTTAATAAAACAAATTTTCCAACAATCTTTTGTGTTTCATTCTCACACACAGCACTTTTTATTCAATTTGAACAAGTGCCAATCTAAAATAGCCCCTTTTCGGGGTGCCAGATGAACCAAGAAATGTCGCAGCTGAGTGCTTGTTCGTAAACAGTAATTTAATCCACACAGTGGCTGTGATTTTTATTTTTACAGTAGTTACAATGCATTCTCTTATCTGAAAAGACATTTCAAATGGAATGCATGTTGCAATGCATTGTTGTTGATTCAATGAGGCATCATAAGATATGTGTCTGTTTGCTGTCGTGAGAACAACTCGCAATCTTAAAAACCGATGAGCCACTTCCTCCCTTCGAGTAAAATTCAGATATATCTGTTATCGGATATATGTGATGTGACCCTCACCCTCTGAGCAAACTGCAAGATTAATTAAGACTCTTCCCCCCCTCGCACCGTCTGCCCTCCCCCACTTATCCTTTTATAATTTCACCTTTACCGTGGAGAATACCATCCAGGACTCATTACTATGAAAATTATATCAGTATGCACTGCAGGCAAGACCTAAAGTATTTTTCTTTCTTTTTTTCCGCTCCCTTCAAACAGCATGTTTTTTTTATAATTAAGAAGAATCCCTGCAGCTGTTGTTGACCCGCTCTGTCACGCCGAGCAAGAGCTTTGGATAAAATCAAAGAAAACAGTTTTCATCAAAGATATTACCTACAGCCTCAGTCCAAACCAGGTTACACACCTGACAGAAAATGCACACGGGGTTCCATTCATCTTCACGCTTTTTATTCGCCCACAATATGCAAAATCAGCAGCTAGCTCTTGCTATCAGAAGGAAGGTAGACATATTCAGTGGTATTTCATTAAAATCAAGACATAAAAAAATAATTTTGCTTAATAAGAGTTGCTTATTGAGAGGACACTCAAATGAATGTGTTGGTATGCCAAAGAACATTTTCCTCCCCCCTATTTAGATTCAAATCCTGTACCGACACAGTGGTCTTGTAAACTTCCACTTAATTTCATACTAGCACCCTGCAGGGTCCAGTATCAGCGATAAAGACCACCATGCATAAACTCAGCAAGATGCAAAGCTTGTTACAACTACCAGTAAACATCATTTTAATCAATGAACATTGCTAAGATTTTCACACAGTGTAAGCAACCCACTAACAAACATCAAGCGGACACGAGGGAAATCTGGTAGGTCAGGTGTCAACAGCAACCAGTGGAGTGGAAGAATTGAATGCATGAAAAAAAAACAACTCTTCACATTTTACTGCCTCACTTGTGTGGTTGAGATCCTCTTAAGATTACAGACTCAGAGTTTTTGTGCTTGGGGGTTCCAAAACAAAAAATAAAAACATTTTTTCCAAATTTTCTGAGCATTCTGAGCATCTGGAAATCTCACGTATGCAACACATGCTGGTGCATAAACACTTCCATCATAATATATATATATATATATATAATTTTTTATTATTATTATTTTTTTAAAGAATTGTATTCTTTTACTCATAAAGAATTTAAGAGTTAGGTTAACCAAAAATGAAAATTCTGTCAATAATTACTTATCCTCATAATTACTCATACTCATAAAGAATTTAAAAGTTAGTTCACCCAAAAACAAAAAAAACGGCCATTAATTACTCACCCTTTGTTCATCTTCAGAACACAAATTAAGATATTTCTGATGAAATCCAAGAGCTTTCTGGCCCTGCACAGACAGCAACAGAAAGGTAGTAAGGACATTGTTAGTCTCAGCCTCAGACGTCTGATGCATAAGGCACACTTAGGCCCTGTCCCAAATGGCACCCTAAATCCTTGCAGTCTTCCTCTGAGTCCGCACTCTCGTGACGTAATGCCGCTTTGACTGTCGGGTAGAAGTCGGCTGCGGAGTTCGCACCAGTGCGAGGTCGGAAGAAGTGCACACTGAGGGCGTATAACGGCCATAAAGGGGACGCTCGTGAGCATCCTTCTGAGCACTAAAATGACAAATGGGACACCCTACAGTCTTGTGCACTTAACAGACACGCAGCGGCCATTGTAAGTCTGTAAGACCGCAAGTGCACATGAAGTGTTCCATTTGGGACAGGGCCTTAGCTGAAACACTTCAGGAGTTTCAGGAACACTATGTGCAAATAGCAATGCATTTTATTTACACCAAGTGAAAACAGCAATGCATTCTATTTACACTATGTTAATATAGTAGGATTTTCTGCTATTTCTACTACTTATTGCAAATAGTGGCAAATTTATGCAACTTAGTCTTGTAGTACATTTTAAAACAGTATGCAATGATAACGTACCAAGTATAAATGATCATTTTAATTCAAATTATTAAATGGATGCCACCAGTAAAGCCCTCCCTACACCTACCCTAACCCTACCAGATACTTTATTTTAAAATCGATTGTTTACTTCATTTTTATTGAAAATAAATGCCTTTCCGATGCGATATGAGAATTTCAGCAAAAGGCGGATTCGAACCCGGGTCGATTGTGTCAAAAACAACCATAGCATATGCTTTATCATCTATGCCACTGAAGCAGATGTTAGACTGTCGTCTTTTGTAGTGTTGACTTGCCCAATCACATGTTGGTGGGCGGAGTTAGTGTAAATAGCCTCTGCCAACAAGGCATGCTATTTGCGCTTAGTGTAAATAGACACTCCGAAAAAGAAAACATACCAATCCTCAAGGCAGCGTATGTAATTTTCACTTGACTGTGTTAACTAATAATAATAATAGAATTTAGTATTATTTTATTATATATTATCTAATAATAATAAGAAGAAACTTTGTGGATTATTGTTAAACTTTATTGCAAGGCGCTCTCCAAACTTCAAGATTACTGAAAGAAGAAAGAAATGAAGATGACGAATGACTCTGCTAAAACAAAAATGAGAAACTGCTGCAGATTATCAAGTGAATGAAAAAAAACTTACAACAAATAGCAGAATGTCATGGAATTAAGTGTGAATACTGGCACACATCCTCCAACAAGAAGCCACACTGAACAAAACCCACAGGCTTGAGAGAGTAACACGTTTAGCCTTGAAGCTCCTAATGGAACACGCAGCAGCCAGAGTGAACATCTGGCCCTCATCAGGAGCCATCGACAGGGAGCCACACGCTCAGCCTGCAGATGGTGGAGAGGTTCACACACAATGAGAGCTACCTCACATCCACTCCATCTTTCTCCTCCTTTCTGTTTCACACACACATTCGCTCAGAGGCAAAGCAGCGCACTAACAAAGACCCATTATAACCTATGAGCATCTGCATTTACTGACTCCAAAAATGAAGAGCCTGACACAGTCATACATCAATAAAAGCTCATACACACCAGATGACAGTTGGAATGGAAATACGCCTCAGCTGAGAAAAAGAGCGCTCGGCTTCCAGGAATATTAATGCGGTTTTTCACTATTAATGCATGAAACAAATGAGGAGAGAAACGCACACATCTGGGTGCAGCACCCATATGAGGGCTTTAAAGCAGTTCATAAGATTTAAACGGTGTGGTTTAGAAAGAGTTATTGACGGGGAATGTACGCAACGCTTATGCAGTGAGGGATATTCAACCATTTAGAATGTTCTCTCACACACCATAAAACAGAAAAAAACACCTACGCTGCAATCAAACATTGAACCGCTGTGATGTTTTTTGTTTCATTTCCCAAAAATGAAGATATAAACCTAGAAAGTCAAACACCCAGAGCTGACTGAAATGAAGCGCCTCCAAAAAACCTTCTGTCTCCTTCTTCTCATTCACACGGTCATCATCCGAAGGGCTATTTAACCTACAGAATGAGCCGCAGCTTTCGAGCTGCCAGTATCTCTTATTGTCACATGTCAGAGACTCCTGCTTCAATAAGTATTGGAAGGGCCGAAAGCAATTGGTTTGGGCACGTAATCTGCAAGGCATCCGCGGGATCCGGCGGGGAAATGAGAGCAGGGGAGACCGCGGACGCCCCGTGCCTCCAGCCAGCCGCTTTCAGTATTCCAGGGCAGAGCCAGAGCAATTAACAGTCCTATTGCCTTCCCTCCGCACGGCTCTGTGTTTGCCGTGTGCCATTAGGCACCGGGTAGCACCTGTCAATGGACGGCCGTTCTCCCAGGCCCCCAGCGCGCCGGCCGTGATTGATGACAGGTCACCCGCAGACAGTCCCTTTGAATTTTCAATTCTTCCGTGGGGAAATTGCTCATTTCTTAGAAGTACATTTTCATTTTTGCAACAAGACAGCCTCCTAAGTTTATATATTACTCTGAGCCCGGCTGTGGAATTGTGATGTATTGCGGCATGCATTGGACACGAAAAATGTTCATTTGCGCTGACTTTATTACGCGCTATTTTTTCCACCGTCATCGACGTGCCAAGTTACCATGGAATACAGATTTAAGCGGGCGTGACGTTCTTATTCAGATAAGCACGGCGAGCAGCCTCCCTCCTCATAGCTACGGAGTTAAGATTGTCAGTTTGACATTGTGCGCTGCTTTTTTCAGCCATCGGGGCATTTTTATAATACAAAACTTGTATCCTATTGGACGCGGCATTGACTTCAAAGGAGGTTATTTGTCATCGTACAGATTTACGCTGTCACTCAAAAACATTTATATCACTTTAAGCTCCTCGGGTGTTCTCGGTCGAGGATGGCAGAGGAGTGGTGATGCCGTGTTCTGGCAGGGGCACAGCAGTCTGGGAGCTCAGAAGCACCGCGATTACGGCTGCGTTAAACACCTAATAAAATTCCCGTATTTGAACTGCACTCGTACAAAAGAGCATCTGCTTCTGAGAGGTGGTTAAGGCTGACTGTATTAAGACTTCACAGATTCTGCGAGCTTGGGTCCGGCCCAAGGGGCTAAAACCTGCACCACGAGTGTTCGGTGTGTAAATATTTGGAATGCTTATAAAGTGTTTCCTTTTTGGGCAGATGATTAGCCGAAACATCTGGAGGAGAATCAAGCCCACATCTTTTAATAGGAGCTCCAGATGCCAAAAAGAGTGAGCTCTGCGAGCGGTGTCTGAAAACGGAAAGACGGGAGGAATGGGAAGAGGGCTTTAATAACAGCAATTACGCTTTTAATTAACCCCTGTGGTCCGTCGGCTTTCTCAAACATAAATCGAAAAGTCAGGGTTTGGACTCTGCTCCGCAGCCTAAAACATTAGAAGAATAGAAATGAGGAAACGGCGGCATAAAGTGTAAAAAAAATGAAATTAAAATGGCCTAAAAAGACACGCAGACAACTGCGAGACAGCTAGCAGTTGCTGACTGGGTTGTTTTACAAAATGGCGCTGACAGGCAGTAACGGGAAAGCAGCACTGTCTGCATGTGTGCCTTAACTCCCACATCTCCTCCTTTTTCGGCCTTAATTAGACAGACTTAATGTGAAGTGAAGTGTGACTGATACTGTGATATTTGTGTCCCTGATGGAGGCAAATGTGATGCTAACACCTCTGCCAGCAGTGGCCCATCAGCGGGCATCTGGAGAATGCACAGGGGAGGCTAAACCTCACAGCTTCAACCACCTAATGAAGCCATGCTTGGTTACCGGACTCCAAACAAACAACCAAACCAACAAAGCAAATCATATAGTCCGAATGTAATTTAGCTATGTTTACACATTTCAGACCATGGCTTTTATCAGAAAATTGCATGTTTCTTTGGTGGGCCTGTAGTGCCCCAGAGGAAGTCAGGGCAGTGTGTGACATATAAATATCATTTACAGAAAATTGCACAATAAGAAGGGTCCACCAAAGGCTGAGAGCCTCACTCATTTTTTAGTCTGTGAATAGCCTCTTTAGACTCCTTTTGAATCATCAAATGGAGGTAATACATTAAGCTACATGCGTCTAGCGTTTACAAGACACTTATTTTATTTCACTATACATTAATTAATTCAAAAAAGCATTAAAATACTAATTATTGGGTAAGGGGAACTTCAAAGTAAAAAATGGCAGGATGATACAACTGTCCTGACATCATAATATATTTATACCATATGTGCAATTTTCCGTGGACACATTCTAGCTGGGATTTTAATCTTTTCTAAACTAGCTACGTTTTGGCTAGCTAATAGCTAATGTTTGTGCTGTGTAGATTGATTGTTGTATGACATCTAAATACCGTGAGAGCTATAGAGAGCAGAGCATGATATGTATGAGTATTTAGACTGTTCTCTGTAGATCCCACCTTCTCACAAGCCACGACTGGTCGATTATGTACAATGCCTGTATGTTATTGTTATTGCTTATATATACATACGCAATATCACAGTCGCAGACGTGAGATATGGCTGTATATCAGCACAGCGTGCCGATATACAGCCATATCTCACGTCTACGAGTGTGATATTGCGTTAATACAACAGTTTGACAGCACAAGTGTGTAAATATATAAAATAACAACAGAGTGTCTTTAAAAGCCCTCGTTTGTGCAGAATTACTTCCTTTCACGATGGATTCAAATCTAAAGTTGACAGCTGAACAGCTGAGCCTAGAACTAGTTGAGTTGCTTCATTAAAATCTTATTGCATTACTGTATTGAAAGTTCACTGTTATGTGTATTATGAGGGAGAGACTGACTGGGAGAGTATGATTACCTGTATCTGATACAGCATTCATTCTTCAGATCGGTCTGTATTCACAATAAACATTAGTTTGAATATCTGCTGAGGAAAGCGCTATCTTTGTCGTAGCATTTTATTGCCATCTAATGGTGGAACAATACTATAATCACAATCACGAACATGATATTTAATAAGCAGCAACAACAGCCTTCATAAAAGTTGCTAGGCAATTCAGTCAAAAGTACAAAGGCGCATTGAATTTACATTGAATTTACAAAAGTACGAAGTACAGCACTGAATTTTCAACATACCCTCACTATCATGAACCAGAACAAAAACAGTCCAGGCAGAGTAAGACAAGATGAGCGTTTGGCATTAAAAAGTATATAAATTGTATTATTTTTATGAAAATAACTGATCGTTACACTAGATAAGACCCTTCTTTCTCAGCTGGGATCATTTACAACCGCATCTGGGATAGTTTAAAGCCGCATATAAACTGCATTTTGGAAGTTCAAAATCTGGGCACCATAGCAGTCCATTATATGAAGAAAAATTCTGAAATGTTTTCCTCAAAAAACATAATTACTTTACGACTGAAGAAAGAAAGACATGAACATCTTGCATGACAAGAGGGTGAGTACATTATATGTGAATCTTTGTTTTGGAAGTGGACTTCTCCTTTAAAATAAAGTGTGACCAAAAGTGTTATTATATTAAGTAGTGCTAGAACATTAACATTTTGGAGGTTACCGCTATTCTATAAATATCCATGAGTCATAGTTTGCCATATTCTTTTAATTCTTTTTTCTCAAGTAAAAAAACTGTTTTACTGCTGTTTGAATTTTTGTCCACGGAATAAATAAGTGTTCCAAACAACAGGCAGTAACATGCTGGAAAAAATAAAATGAGAGAAAATAATAATAATAATAATAATAATAATAATAAGGATGTGCACTCTCACATGTGTTTGAAGTGTATAGAAGTTTCACTTACGTTTTATTTACATTTTAATTGTAATCAATGAATTTATATGAGCCAGTTTTTGTAATACTTACTTCAAAATTGTATAAACATTTCACAAATCCATATGAATTCAATTTGAATGCAAAAAATGATTGTCTTCTGAACTCTCTTGAACTATGCTGATAAAAATAAACTTTATTTTATGCAATAAAAAAGGGGTTTATCTTAACTAAACATTTTTGATTTGAAACAAAAAAAAAATTGAAACAAGATTTCATCTGTCTAGGGCTAAACAGATATACACATTGTTCAGACACATTGTTTTCTCACTCTCACACACACACAGTCAAGTGTCATTGCAGAGGCTGAGAGAGCACCATTCCCCCGCCCCCTGTGCGCCCTTGCAAGTCATTCTGTCAGGACGCTTTACTGTTCTCTGGCCTGAGAAGGCCACCCAGCTTTGTCACCTGAAGAAATAAAAGTCAGGGCTGATTTACCTGATGAGGGGCTTTTGTCTAGTCTCTCCTTGACCGCAAACTCTACCTTGTCTCCCACGCCAAACCCCACTTTTTAAATTCAAAAGCAGCGCGTTTGGCAACAACTCAACCCCAGCAGTGTTCAATCTAATTAGATGCCACTGCTCATTTTCAGGAAATCATTTTTCCCCCCTTTCCACCTCCGCTACAGTCAAGATAACATTTTTCCAAGTTGTCCACTTTCCCGTGCCATGAAGACAATGGGATATCATTTCGAGTCCCCCAACCTGATAATTAACAGCACATCACAGATTAAAACCCAGACATGCGAGTAAAGGTCACCTCACTATTATTAGAATTACAACATTTATGCGCCCATCACGTGTCAGTAGTCTCACCGCAGGAGTTCAGTCCAATACGATTGGTTATATTTGATCCATGCATCTTGCATGCGAGTCACTCAATATCTCACGCCATTACAACGTAGAGAAAGCTAATTGATTGTAGCGCTACAAACGTGAATAAATGCAATTTCACAGCCAATCGACTAATGTTCTACTGTTTGGACTGTGATTAAGAGTGTTTAATAGTCTTCAGCAAGCACAAATGACAGTCAAAGCACATTTCCGTCCATTGGACATTCATCTGGACCCCTAACCGCTCCTCCATGCTCTAATCACTTGGGTGCAACCACATCATACGGCCTGTCGTAATAGCGCTTTATCAATTTGCTTTTGGCTCTGGACACCTGGATATTGCTCTAAATGGCTCACGCAGTGAACTGAGAGGAATATTTCAATAGAAAAATCATTCAGAGCTGCCATTGGTTGCTCTTCTTGACTTTTATAAGTTAATCCCCTCTGCTAGCATTATCGATTCGCTCAGCAGTAAGGCTAATTTGGTCTCGCATACTAACACCGAGTTTACTCCCAAGGTATATTTGCGCACCGCAGGAGGCCAGCGTGCATTGCGACAAAAAGCCGATAACAGCATTTCACAACTTTGAGGATCAAAAATCAAATATTACGGAGATTTATTAATTTAAAAAGTATGGTAAAAGTATTGGTGAGAGAGATTTCTCATTTTTACTTCATAGATTGACTTTCAGAGCTCGGTGACAATGGCTAGGTCATCGTTCAACAGCTCAGCGTGAGAGAAAGTTAAAGTGAAATCTTTCTTGAAGCTGTATAACGATTAAAGTGCTATTCAAACATGAGACAATGTAATTGCAGACTATCCTAATTTCTCCTTTGCCGGTGAATCTGAATTAAAAAGTCATTTCAAATCGCGTCTTCTTTCTTCTGCCCTGCCTTTATCTGTCTTTCAAGCTGCTGATGGGCTCACATGTGGAAAACGTGGTCTTTTGGAGCAAAGTGTCTGGCCTCCACATGGTGTGGAAAGCTTTTGAACCAGCATCCTTCATTCCGTCTGTCTCCACACATCAGAGAGACGCATCTTGAAAGTACCCACACAACACTAAAAGGAAGCTAGAAAATGTTGTGAGGTCAGTTTGGGAAACAGGTGTGTTTGAGTCTGTGTGTGAGTGAATGCATCATTGTGTGCTCTTCCTCGAGGTAACGCAAAAACAATGTGAACTGACAGCCATGACACACAGGCCATTAATAATAAATGGGAGTCCCAGTGCTCACAGTGCTATCAACTGTCATCCAGACAACATCAACAACAACACTCAAGAGTAACTCCCACAGCCACAAACCTTAATATTCCATCACTGGATATTTACTTGCACCAGTTTCTACCAAAACTTCAATGTCCACTTCAATGAGTTTCATCAGCTAAGAAAATGTTTTTTGGTCAGTTATTTCTATCTTTTGCTGTAGTGTGTCAGTAGGAAATATCAGTTTACATTCACAAACATTCATTTAGACATTAATTGTAATAATCCAGTGAGATTTTTGTTTGCACAAGAAGTCTGACAACAGCCAGTGCTCCACACGGAGATCTGATCTCACCATCATCCAGTCTGTCTGGAATGACATGAAGAAATAGAACAAACTGCAAAGCTACCTGAAAAACTCTGCACAAGTGCACCTAGGGCAAGAACTACTTTAAACACAAAGGAGCTCACACCAAATATTGATTTAATTTAGTTATTAGAAGTTAACTGATAAAGAAAATCTATTTACGACATTATTTTTGACAGCATCCTCATTTTACAGCATTTTTACACAAGCGCCTAAAATTTTAACAATACTGTAGCTTTGCAGGTAGGCTTCTTAAAGCATCTTGGAGACGTTGCCACAGTTCTTCTGGATGTAGTCTGTCTCTGTTGTGTTTCTTCATGTTATTCCAAACAGACTGGATGATGATGAAAACAGATCTCTGTGTGGAGCACTGGCTATTGTCAGACTCCTTGTGCAAACACAGATCTCACTGGATTATTACAATTAATGGCAAAACAAACTGATATTTTCTACTGGCGCACTACAGCAAAAGGTAGAAATAATTGAAACATTTTTAGCTGGTGAAAATACTGGTGTTCTAATGATTTTGGATATCACTGTATATATACAGGGGTTTGAAAACAAAAAGCGAATGTAATGTAGGTTATGCTATTATGTACAAGAAAGGATTAAAACCACATTATATTCTAACATTACAATCTAAAAATAAAAATAATGCTTTCTAAAGCAGAAGTTAAATTGACTAAACTAAAAATAAAAATGAAAACAAATACACAGACTGATTATCCCCCAATTGCAGTCACTTTTATAGTTAGTGCTATCATAAAATACACTTACTTGTAGGTTTAAGCTTCCACATGTGGCACGTTTATTGTCCAACAACAAATATTTTAGCAAAATGTATATTTAAGTCGGAATTATTGCACACACCTTATTTTTCCCATAAGAGTGGGCATTTGCCAATTTTTTGGGTCTGGCTTCCGGTCTCATCTGTGTCCAGCTATTTTTATCTGTAAAAAACAGCTTGTTTGCTGCTGGATATTGCAAATTGGTGTGTCTTACTGTATTATTTTAATGTATTATCTTAATTATGAACACGCTGGTTTGTAGTGCAAACAGTTTACTGCACGTTGTTATTCTTCTCGTTATTTCCCTGTGGACCCTTTTCACAAGACTGTGATGATGCGTTTCAACGGTCATCAGCAACTTCCTCCAAAGTTTTTTATATTTTGATTTTTTTTTTTTTTTTAATGTATGTATATTTATAACACTGTACTTTGTATTATATACCTTTCCATCAAACTACAAAAAAACTAGGTAATGCTAATGCCAGGATGTTTCTAAAGCAGCGTCTATGGGAGGGACGGTAAATTTGACATCTTTCTCTCTTCTGACTGCAGTTGTGAAAAGAATATTGTGGACTTTTTCTTTTGCTATTTGAGCAAATGGGAATGCAAAAAAAAAAAGAATACATCTCTGGTACTCGCCCATTCACTGCTCTTGAAGTTTACCCAACTATGACAACTTCTGCTGCTGAGAAACCTGGAAATGTGAAAAAGGTCTACAGCAGCTAATGAATCCAAAAGTCTTGGCGATAGGCTTACTTCCACGTTGAAGAATAAGGTGGATTGCACTCCATCTGTTCGTGCTCATTCACTGAAGTCTATGAAGTTTAGTGGAGAATTGCATGCAGAAGGCTTATGCACTCATGATAGGAAATATGTCCATGAGTTTCTAACATTCACAGATGGAGAATATACCTCATGCATCTCTAACGCATTAAACAGCACAAGTAGCCTATCTGTCAGCACGTATGTCTGTCAAAGCATCTGACGGGGGCAACCTCTTTAAACTACACGTAATATAAAGCATGTCTCATGTTTAGGACAAATTGGATTATGCACTTTCCCCACAGCTGCTCACTCTGTGTCTTGCGCTATTTTTCAGAACTGCTCGTATTAAGCTTTATAGCATTATATAAACACCATATCGCTTATAAAAAAGTATATCAATATGACATACAAACTTGACACACTCCCCAGCCCTACCATTCAACTCATGCCTTAAAGGGATAGTTTACCCAAAAATGAAAATTCTGTTATTAATTACTCACCCTTGTTGTTCCAAACCTGTAAAACCTTCATTCATTTTTGGAAAACAAATTTAGATATTTTTATGAAATCCGAGAGCTTCCTGAATAAATGTAGGGTACAATGGGGCTAAAAGGCACCCTGGGGTACAAGGTCCCATTGATATTATTTTCTTCTAAACCACTAAATGGCACAAAAACAAGGCATAGCACAATCCAAAACATTTGCTTTTCAAGACGCACGTGCAAATTTGTCTGATCGTTGACGCTATCGTGGGCAGCAGTGCAAAGCTGATTTTGTGCTTACTTGATCTAATATTTGATGTTTTTTTAAAATGTAGATTTAAGTAGCAAATGAGAATCGCTAATATTACTGCTTATATATTGAGACAAAGGTTAGTTTAGACTTTAGTTTAAGATAATTAAAGTAACAGTTTTTAAATAACAAAAGAATATGTAGAAGTATAGTATTTGGGGTAAAAAAAGCACCCCTGCTGTTGGGGCTAAAAGGCACAATAATAAACTTGATAATTAATAGAAGGCTGACTTTTCAATTTGTTGACTTTACATTGTTAGATTCAGACGGTAAATATCATATATTATGTTGGGTGTCATAATATATGATGGTTTTGAATGAAACCGTCATATTTAACACTTTAACTGTCACTCCCATTTTTTTAAAAGAGACAAAAAATGCACTATCTAGACTTAAATTTTTAAAATTCATGAATGAAAACATTTTGTAATATGATTTTGATGTACATTTTCCGTGGTAATGCAGTGTCTGATTTTAAAATGCCTTTCAGAGAATGAATTTTAATATTTTAAGTTTTGAACTGATATATAATTTCTTATGATTTATATTGCGTGATATGGAAGAAGGCAATGAAGAAAGTCTTTTGTGACAAAGGTCAGAAATCATGTTATGATGTAGATTTTTTTAAGTTGCACTCTTGACATATATTAATCTATTACTTTTCCTACATAATTTCTATCACAAAAATATGGTAAAATATCTATTTAGGAATCTTAGACCTTTCCAATGATGTAAAGTTTGTCATGATTAGATTAGAATTTATTTGTAATATGGTGAAGTAAACATCCCACCTGGATGATATTAATCATATTATAATAAAAAAATATTGAATTTATTGTTACTATAAATCTATATTAAATTGATCTCCTTCAATGCTTTCAGAATCTAAAATGATTTTGTTTTTGTACTTTAAAATATTTTTATATTAAAATATTTTAATGACAATTATATTTATTGAACAAAAAAAAATTTATTTTTCAAAATAAACAGAAAATAGCACAAACTTTGCTAAAGTGATTGTTTTGAACAAGTCTCACATTTTAGCCAAAGTATTTACATCAATACTGTGTGCCTTTTGCCCCTTGCCACCTCATACATTTATAAGACTTTGAAACAAAATAAACAACTTGTATGATTCATTTTCACACAAAATCTGTTGCTCCATAAATGTTCAATACGAACATATGTATTTTTTCTGCAATTATACTTTTTAGACGCAGTGAAAAGCACATTTTTTCTTAAGGTGTGCCTTTAGCCCCATTCTACACTAAAGTTTAATTACTATTCAATTAAATTTCCACTTTCTGAAACTCAAATAGGTTTCGAACGACATGAGAGTGAGTAAATAATGACTTAATTTTCATTTTCAGGTGAATTTGAAAGGTTTCTTAAAATGTTTATATACTGCACAAAAAAGACTTCCAGACTTTTCCAGTTAAACATCTAAATGTTTACAAAGCGAGACTACAAATTTACACAAAAAGCCTAACTGCGTAAAATGTTAATTTTCTTTATTAAGATTTATTTTTCTTCCTCGATTTGCAAGTTAATGTCACAGTTTATGCATAACAAGAAAAACAACAATTTGTCAATGAGATAAAAAAACAACCTTCATATATTCTCTGATAATAAGTCTTTTCATCTGACACAATCTTGCTTCTTTTATCTAGTCTGGACAAAAACTGATTGAAAAAAAAGATTGTTTGCATTTTATTGAGCAGATTCCCATCGCAGCTTTGTTAGTGTGACTCAGAGACATGAATTCTGCTGCCATGACACGTGCTATTCTAGACTCTTCTCATTGTGCTCCTCTTACTTGAGTGAGAGCAATGTTATATATTCTCACCAGTAAATGAGATTGTCCCGTAGAGTGCCTTAGGGTCTCTGATAGTGCAGTCAGGGTGAAAAGTGGTGTGGCAGCATAAATTAGCACCTGAGCCCAGAGAATTTCGCAAACAGCGGGCAGGAGAGGATTCAGATGGCACCTGTCCACTCTGTCTGGCTTTCTATTATCACACAGACAAGGCATCAATTAAACATGGCGGGCACAGGCAGCGATACTGTCAGCTTGTTATGCACGTGTGTACACAAGTCTGGCGGCCTCTCGGATGCCGCAGTTTAGAAAGTTGCGGAAAGGTCTCCCTGGCTTTGTGACGGGTTTCCACGGCAACAGGGGCGATTTCACAACACCAACCGTTTCCAACTCAAACCGACTTCCATATGCTTCTGTCCCTCCCTGGGAGACCAGTGAAGCTCGTTTAAACTTATTCATCTCTCACCAATCACACAGCCAATATTGATGTGTGTACAGAAGTAGAACTAATATAATATTAAAAAAAAAAAGAAGAAGAAGAGGGCGGTGGTGTGATTTACCTGACCGGAGGGGTCGTAAAGCACTGATTCATCTCATATCATTATCCAAAGTGTTACACTGGGGTGCCTTCATACTAGCACAGACATATTAGAGAGAAGAACATGAGTAATAGAATGAAGACGGCAGTTTTTTCCGTTCCTTTTTTTTTTTTGCTAACAGAGCACGCTGTGTTTCCTCCTGTTGTTATTGAGTAGTTCATATTGGTAAGTGCTGTCGGACCTAATAGAGTCGGAGTTGCTATTGGTCCCATAGGGAAAGTGGAGGCCATAATCGGAAAGTGAAGAGGAAACTGCTGCAACTAAGCCTGTGGAGTGCTGAGCGAAGGAATTCATGAGTAATTAGAGGGTGCATTTAGTGAATCCTTGCCCTCCTCTCGGCTGTTATCCGAACGAGTCCCTATTCTGCATTTAGGGGATCAGAAAAACAATCCGACAACATTCGCATTTAAAAAAGCACATGACGGAAAAAACAGACATACTTGCTGTGGTGGCACATCTGAAACATTTGTAATTTTGCTTCAGGGTTAAAATGAAGTTTTATTACCGTAACAATGCGTCTCTTCCTTGTGTTGTCGCTGGGATGTGTGTCAGGGGGATAAAGCGGCTTCGTTCTGACGGGAGAAAATCATATTGATGTGATAAAACACATGGCGCGATCTGCATCCATCACGCCTGACGCCGCTAAGGACATGAAATACAACGTCAATGGCCCCTCCTATTTACATGAAATGATTGAATGTGTTGTCCTTTAAGGAGAATGTCAAGCCGTTGGACAGCCCCTATTGAATTTCCCCGACTCGGCCCTGCCAACCACACTTGGTGATGTCTAAATGTTGGCTTGATGGATTGGAGTCAGAGAGTTTGTGACGGAAAGCATTCAGGAGTGTCTGGGTAAACACTTGTAGGGCTGCGTTTTCACATGAAGGACGGAGGTGATCGGTGGTGGGGCTTGTCAGCTTTTTGCCTTTGCCCTCGAGCGAGGTGACACAAGAGCAGGCTGGCGCGTGAATACGAAAAAGGATGCGTGAGATAACACTGGCATCTTGTGTTTTGCTCATATTAGTATTGTTAAACTAACTGCAGCTCTTATTTTAAAATGTTTTGATGAAAAAACTGCCGACAGAAAGAAAGTGCCGAAAGAAAAATCGTCGCATTGTTTTACAAAGGATGATTTAGCACCCTTGGAAGTGTAAGGGGAGCGTGCTCTGTTCACTCATCTTTCTTGTCTAGCAGGCACGAGGCTTTGTGATTAATGAAAATTTGCTGTGATCACTGTTATGGACCGAACACTGGTGGATGTGTATAGGACGGGCTGATTTGTCTTTTTCTTGTGGCTGGAGGCTTCAGCAGGAACCCTGCTGTCTATATTAGCAGTTCAACGACTGCAGAAAAAGGCCCTCAAAATAAAGTATGACCCTCAGGACACATGTTTACGAATTGTTACACAAGAAGTGTTTATTGTTCTCTGTCAGGGATGTTGTTTTACTGTCTGGGGACTGGCTTGCAGAATTGACAGTGAAGCAGTGCCTTGTTCCTCTCCAATTACCAGGCTCAACAGCATTTTTTTCCTGCACTCCCTCCTGTTTTAGTTTGACATTTGCAAGATGGCTTTCCTGAGTAAAACAAACAAGTGTCTCTTTGATTCTCAAAGGTATAAAAGGGTGCCCAAAGCATTAGCCTGATGTTCATAAACCAACATCTACATGTCATACAAGGATGCATTTTTTTCTTTTCTTTTGGTAAGTAGTATATAATCTTGCTGTTTCACTGTATTATAAAATAAAGATAATGCACTTTGTATAATAATTATGTAAGTTCACTTAACTATTTACACTATGATTTTTACATAATAATAATATACAGGTTGTTTCCTCAGAGGAGGCATCCGAAAATTGGATGACAAAAAAAATGCATTGTACAAAAATAAAACAATGCAAATATTACAAAATTTGACATTTAAAAAGTGTATAAATCACAGTTTTTTTCTAAAGCATAACTGTTCAATAGTGCTGGGCGATACATCGAATATTATTTTGACAACAATGTCAAATTTGAAAATGTCGTGAATATCGAATATTTCAAATTTGAGCATGCTTTCCCAAAAGAACGTGCTGAACGTCCAATATTACATCCGCTTATGTATTACCGCGCAAGAGAGGCGGGGTGCTCTACACCTCTCTGCACGAGCATTCATGAGTGCGGTTGCCAGATATCAAGAGTTCATATCCCTGATTCAGAGCTTCACTGTTACATTTTCTGCCCGGTGTTGTGCTTATTTTAAGCAATCTGGCAACCAAGCGCACAAGCGCGTTCTTCATTGCGGAAGCGCCGACGATGATCTAAAAGCACCGACAAACAAGTTGGAGTTTAGCGATCAAAATTAATGTAGTCTCTTTTCTGTCATAAGATCTCAACTGTATTGTTTGCGTTTGAGATCACTGAATAAATGTACTTACTCATCCGCTGTTGTTTGTATAGAGAAACATAGGCTATTTGGAATTACTTTTAGGAATTTCGCTGTTATAATATTTTTCATTTATTTTACCAGTTTGCATTAATATTTGGTATTAATTTATATAGACAGATAGATAGATAGATAGATAGATAGATAGATTATATATTATATTATTTATAGATAGATAGATAGAGATATATATGTATGTATATATATGTATGTATATATGTGTATATATATGTGTGTGTGTGTGTGTGTGTGTGTGTGTATAAAAAAAGTCTATAATGAATATTATATCGCCATAATGTATAAACAACAGAGTGAATGTGCATTACGCATTATAACAAATGACTGCTGAGGGTGTCAAAGGCCTGACGATTGTTTTTACACTTTATTCTAAAGCGCCATCTAAACCATGTTTAATATTGACTCAACAACATTTAATTTAAATGTCCACTTAATCTTTAATATTTGCCCATTTCTTATGATAGAAATGCTACAGCCATTGTCATTTCTTGAATATGTGGTCATCAAAACGTAAACAGAGAGTAAGGGTTTGAGCTTTTATTTTGAAGTTGCGATGAACAGTTACCATATTGAGAAAGACAATGATGTATTCTCCTGTTTGCATAGGTTTATAAATGATTTACCTTGAAAATCTGATGAAATTATGCACATTGTGTTCCCAGATGAACGTTATAATAAACCCAAACTCACAACAACATGCAGAGATGAAGTTTGAAACGATCCTGACATGTAAATAATAGTTTGTGTAGCAGCATTTTATTGTGAACAGAGCCACTCTGAGATGCATGTACGGAACCTACACGCATATAAATAATTAAAATGCACATATTAAACCTGCATCACGTATATTTATTTATTTATTTATTGTGAATTCTAAATAGCATTTTGCTTTATTATGATTTTTAAATTGGTTTAAAATTTGGAATGCGCTACTTCCGGTATTTCCCTGATTACTCAACGCGGGCAAAATGCAGTCGAGGATTTTTCAAAATCGAATACTCAAATAGAATCGAGGAATCATTGCAGCCCTACTTCAGATGCTCTAAAAACATGATCTGTGGGTTTACAGTGAGCAATCCGCTTGTTAAAATTAAAGGTACATCTCTGTGTCTGTGACCAGCGTTTACTGAGCTCTAATGACTGATGATGTGAAAATAACTTAAAAGAACAGCTGAATATCAGTTTATATATAAAATATAGAATTGTTTAAATAAAATATATTGTTTAAATGGCTACTGCCTTGAGTAATTATTTTGTAATAAATGTAAAATGCTTAAAAACACTAAACTGAAAAGATTTATACTTGGTTTGAATAAATAGAACAGCCAATTAATTACATTGTTAACCTAAAAATATAATACAGATTTTTATTCTGGTAGTGTTTATATATCATTACTATATCAATAGTTGCATAATTATGATTTATAATGAAGTATTGGTAGATAAGGGGTACATAATGAAGCATAATAAGGTAAAATAATTATTATTTCTATTATTGTTCATGTTGTTATTCATAATGATAATAACAACAACAATAAATACAACTGATGTTTACAACAACAATAAATAACTAAAATAATTAGAACTTTATATATATACTGGTCACGCAAACCTGGCATGGGTAAAGAAATGTGTCTCATTACTGTAATGATAGCTGCATAATGGTGGTACATAATCCATAATGACGTATAAGCTCATGATGTGTAATGAATCTTACCAGTTCAATTAAATCATGCTATAACTGTACTACTTGCACTCGTTCAGAATTCGTAATTATTTAGAAACACTTACATTCACAATTGTAGGGGTTACTACCCATTTATCTTTACAAATATAGCTGCAAGCAAAGCATTTCAGAGCATACAGAAACAAAAGTCATGCCACTGATATGTTTATAAGCCATGAAGGAATTACACTGTTAGCCACCATATTGTGGCAGATAACTCTTTGACAAAGGCTAAAGCCCACAATAAGCCACATAAGGGTTGTGCCACATCCTTTAAATGGGATTATTGTATCTACCGGGATCTATAGATCGTCTGTAGGGGGAGAGAGCTGCAATCATAAACCATTCATTACCATCTCTTCTATTTTCATTCCATTGCAACACACAATCCCGTCCTTTAAGGCATCTCTGAATACCATGTCTGGTGGACCTGTTAGAGCAGAGGCTCCACTGAAACAAATGGCCTTGCTTACACTCCCTGCAGGGACTCTTAAAGATCAGGATCAAGTGTGCTCTACAATTAGACCACGTCAATATGGACGCTGATAGATGGTGATTGGCCTTGGAAAGAAACACTGTGGGAGCTACAGCACAAAATCTCAAACTCTTGCAAATAGACAGGCTATGCGTTTAACATCCTTTTCTTTCACATTGAAATGCACTTGCGGAATCAGAATTGAAGGTTACAGTGATGCACATTAAATACTCTACTAAAAGAGAAAGCTGAATGCAAACTTTTATATAACATTCCATTCAGATTTATGGAACTGATTTTTTTAGTAATACGCAGTAAACCTTGTTTAATAATTAGAGTTGATACGTCAAGATCACTGATTGTTGCGAAATAACTGGAAATGGCTCAGAAAAGAGCTCAATCAACAATTTGGCTTGACGACCCCGTTGCAGGATTGTCGGCTACAATATCTGGCCTAATTTGTTTGTCAAGCATTATTTATGCAGGAGCAGTTTGTAATCCTTTCACAGATGGTCTATTGAAGCTCAGTGCCCAATTTACAGACTCCCCCATTTTTTCTTCATGACCAATTGGTTCCTCACAATTGACGACTATAAATCCAAAGAATGCCGCCTCGGTGCTGTTGGCATTCCACATGTGCTTTCATCCCCCAAGAACGTCCCTTGGCCAAGTCCCACACATCTCAACATCCCAGGCCGAGTGCAGTTTTTTGGTAGGGCTGTTTGAAGGAGGCGCTAATGAGACAGTCTCTTGTGTATCAGCATGTAAACACTGACGGGGTGTGAACTATGGCACTGCTGATTCCCATTTGGTTCAATTACAGCTGAAACCGAGAGCATCAGTGACACCAGCTCTTTATGGGTGCGCGCCTGTTAGCAATGGCCACATGCTCTCCAGACAAAAATGGGAATAATCAAAGTCCGTAATTATTTGGCCAGCGAGGGGTGACGGTATGTTTTCTCTTGGCTGATGCAAGTAGATGTGCTTTCAGACATGCCTATAGATGGCAAAAGAAGGCAAACTGTTATAACCTCGGTCCACCCTGAAGTGCCGTTAGAATATGGATGTTTCATGCAGGCTTGCATCAGATAAACAACATTTCACAGCAAAAGCAACATAAAATGATAGCAGGGTCTGGCCTTTTGGGGTAAGAAAGAAACTGAGTGTTTTAGGTGTACACTCAAAATCTAGGGAAGCATGAAATGTAAAACTGCCCAATAAGGCGATATTTCTTAAATAATGGATAAATATTAAATACCAATATTAAATGATATGGTTGTGTATAAATAAAATAAAATAGAAGTGAAGCAGTCAGATTTTGAGATCCATCTTTTCACACTGAGGACAACTGAGGGACTCATGCAACTATTACAGAAGCTTCAAACACTCACTGATGCTCCAGAAGGAAACACAATGCATTGAGAGTCGGGGGGTGAAAACTTCTTGAATTTGAAGATCAGGGTATTTTTTTATCTTCTGGGAAACATGTAACTATCTTCTGTAGCCTCTGAAGGGCAGTACTAAATGAAAAATATGATATTTAGGCGAAATAAGAAAAATGCACAGGTCATTCTATAATTAGGGGTACGTTTAGAATTTGAAAATGTGACAAAAAAGTTTTCCTTTTCCTCAAAAACCCAAACATGACTCTACATAGCTGCTTTGGAACAATCTATATTGTATAAAGTGCTATATAAATAAAGGTGATCTGTAGGAATATGTGTATAAAATACCATCTATGTTTGCTACTGTCCACCATTTTCTTCTTTTACTGGGTAACACAGTTGACAGGTAACTTAGTTGACATTTTTAGTGTTTTGAGCGTATACTCAAAATGGAAGCCTAGAACTAGCGTATGTTTAGAAATACATTTTCCTAAACAAAACATAACATTTTAGTTAAATTGTCTTGTTAAAATTGTCTTGCAGCAATAATACTTGTGTAACACTGTTGACAGTCAATTAATCCACTCTTGACACAGGTTTGCTAGTTTAACCAATATTAGGGGAAAGAGACAGAACATAACTTCTGGTGTTTCATGCTTTTAGAGGAAATATCATCATACTGTGCAAGTTATGCGAGAATGGGACAAACCATTCCTTTTTGGGGGGTCCTAGTGGGTAAACTAATTGACAATGGTTTTTCGGACACAAATAAAACAAGTTATATCACAATAAACACTTATTTTTTAAGCATCAGTATCAATTTCTTGATAACCTAATATAACTGAGGGCAAAACTATCAAATTCATTTATATTTGAGGTAATTTTCATGTTTAAATGCAGAGTAGAATGAGCAACTTCACAGCTGAATACCAGGATTGCATGTGATATGAACATCATTTTTGAACAAAAGATATGGCTTTTTCAACAAATAGTAGTATGATTGGGAGAAATATAATTGTGTACTAGAAAATTAAACATTCTTCACGGACATGAGATGTACCCACAATTATAGAATGAGCCATACACATCTCCATTCTGTTCAAATGTTTTCACCCCCAAGCTCTTAATGCATGGTTTTTCCTTTTGAACCATTAGTGAGTGTTTGAACCTTCTGCAATAGTTGCATAAGTCCCTCAGGTGTCCTCAGTGTGAAAAGATGAATCTCAAAATCATACAGTCATTGGAAAGGGTTCAAATACACACAAAAAAAAATGCTGGAAAACCAAAGAATTTGTGGGACCTGAAGGATTTTTCTGAAGAACAGCGTGCAGTTTAACTGTTCAGTACAAAAAAAAGAGTGATTTATGAACAACTATCACTAAACAAAAAAAACACAGATGTGGATCATTTAGGTGACAAGTATTAATACTAAGTATTAAGTATTAAGAATCAAGGGGATGTAAACTTTTGAACCAGGTCATTTTTATCAATTCAACTATTATTTTCTCTAGCAGACTATATGTAAATATCTTTAATGTGAAATATCTTATTCAGGTCAGTTCTAAATAAACAATAACATGCATTTTGATCCCTCTTATTTTGATAAAATAATTAAAAGTGTTAATGATTCTGAAAGGGAGATGCAAACTTTTGACCTCAACTGTATATTGTGCAATCTTCAGAGAATATCAGAGAAATGTGAAGGTTTTCTTTCACCGTCTATAGATGTTCAGCCTGCCTGTAGTGACTGAGCTTAGTTCCTCAATTCTGTTCCTCTGCATGGTGTCCTTTTTACTTTTTCTCAGCCTCAGTGCAGCTGGGATCATGGGCTCTGGGCCGGGCCGTCTGCTGTCGCTACCCTGATGGTGATGTCTTGGTCTTAGATGAACTGGAGGAGTCTGACTGGGTGCCAGGGCACAGGAGTGGGAGGAGAGAGCAGGTCATTCAGGTTCTGGTTGGTTTGCTTGTGGCATATTCTCAGAGGGGGGCAGGACTAATGATGGAGATGATCGCGTATTCGTTAATCACTGCCACTGGGAGAGGGAAGCACCCGAGGAGGCTGGATGGAGATCATAAAGTCAGCTTGGCAGAACTCAAACAGTTCAAGACCCTATGGAGCAGCACATCAACACAGATATATGCAGGCGGTAGTGAAGGTGGACCAGAGTTAGATTACAAACGGAAGCTTTCTCAGTAACAAAAGCTAAATTTTACCATCACATGAATAGTAATAGGCCTGCTCTGTCATCACAACCTTTCACTGCAACCCCATCACCACAAACTGACATTTTTCTCCACCTTTGAGTGATTCTGTTTAGCATAGTGAGGTTATGAAAGTGGCTGAGTGCCCCCATGATTCTGAGGGATGTGACTATATACGACATTTATGTACGGTATGAGAATTTATGAAGGTTAAATGTGCTATTCAAGGATTCGTTACGTCTTATCTTCCGCAAGAACCTTGAACAGATGGGCCATTTTCCTTGTGTAATGAACACTTATTAACAAGGGGTCAAAGTGTTTAACATCTTCATTTAGTCTGTCTTTTACCTCTATGCTGAATTAATGTCGAAACGACTCAGAGCTTTCTCAGTTTTTAGTCTCAGATTTCTCTTGACGGTCGGATATCACAGTAAGCGAGGCAGCTGGAAATGAGGCTTTACTCTATTTGACCTTTTAAGAGTCATTAGAACAAGGTAATGTCACACTCTTTCCTATGGAAATTACAAATCTGCTCAAATCGGCCCAAGTACTGCAAAGCCCACTCCCACAAATGACTAAAGAAGAAAAATCCCTGTCTGTTACTCCATAGCCCTCTAGGTTCTCTAGTTTAAAGGTACAGAGAACCAGCTCGAAATGGCAGAACCACTGTCCTTGTTTTGGCATTCTGCATTCGGTTTGTTTACCCGTGAATATTTACACTTGTCAAATGAATTTGAGGCCTCTTCATCACTTGTATTCTCTAAACACTGCAGTCAAGCCACTGCATCCATCTATATGGTCAATTTTTAATGAGTTCAGTCAAAATGACTTAACAGTGATTTTTGTTCTTTTTTTCTCTTCTGTTTTCGTTTTGTTGCTGACTTGTCTGTTCTTAAACCTCAGAGCCAGCTCTTACCTTTCAGAACAAAAATCCCCTGGTGCAGGGTTCTTTGTCAAAGTATTGCTGGCCAGAGGAGAAAATAGGTCATCTGTTTTGATCAGTGCAAAATGAGTAGAATTCTAGTTATATATTTATTTCTCTGCGTTAGCTCAGAGCTCATTACTGCCAGTACTATTAGTTGACCCGAAGCACTCAATGACCACTAAATTGTATTCGGGAGGTTACCACAGAAACTGTTCTCTCCTTTCCCACCCAGCGTAAATTGCAGCAATGCTTAATAACAAATGCATACCGTAATTTCTGTGTCTCTTGTTCCTCATGCTAGTCACAAATGCAGTTTTTTAATCAAAGGGGATGGGAGGATAGGGTGGGGGGACAGTCTGGTGCAGGCATGTCATACATTTATAGCAGTACAGTGGGAGCGTATGGCTGTCATGTCTGCTGTTACTAAGCTGCAGCAATGCCTCTCCGACACCACTGTACCCTGTAAACACATGCAACGCTCCTCCAGGGACCTCCCTGTTTACCATGATCAAAGCGGCAACGGTACAAAATGCAATTTGATGCGACAGACTCCTCGCTTTTGCACGCGTTAAATTCATAGTGTGTTTGATATCACCGCATACAGAGGCTGATTCAGACAGAACATGGCGTTTTCTCTTGTTTCACCTTGTTAAAACTCTGCCTTAGCCACTTTTGTGGTGAAAAAAGGCCCACCCTCAAACCTAATTCGATATGTTTACTTTTTTTATAGGGGAAAATCTCCTCAACCACCACCAGCATGTCCCACATCCACCCGGATGACGAGACGCCAGCCATTGTTTGCCAGAACACCCACTTCACTTTAGACAACCGCTTTAAACAGATATTTAAAACTCGAATACGCACTGCACCAGATTCCCTCCAATTGAACAGATGCCGAGTGACAGCGCAGACGATTTAGTGTGTTAAACTGCACAACAAACTCAGCCCCCTGGTGTGCATCTGTAGGTCATTTCAATAATAACACCGAGAAAACAGTAACCGCTTCCCTTAAGGAAGACTTCAAAGTTTTCAAATTAGTTCAGCACTTTTGTGAAAGAAAAAAAAAATAATGAGAGACAGTGATCTCTGACCTTTACCCTTGCTCCCATTCTCTACTGTGATTTGACAGAAATAGAGGAGGTGACTAGATGAAAAACTGTTGGCTGATTGCATCTACCAAGTGACAGCCAAAAATAAGGCTGGAGCCTGATAGACAGCAGGGGTTAGCACCTCTATTTCTTCAAAAGTGCGACAAACACACACTATCCATCTGTGAGAAGTATTGATTGCGGTTTTGCATGTCCGTCACATAAGGAATTTCTTCATTTCCAGTGCAGACTCTTCAGGTATGAGATTGCTGTCAAATATGTGGCTGATTTGGAATGCACTGAAAGACTGCAAAGTTTTATTTTCCCAAAAACCAATGCATTTCATCGCTATTGCTAAAACTGGTGCCGTTTCAGAACGCAGAGGAATATAAAACCATCCAACACAGCAATTTGACCTATAAGCAACAAAAAAATAGCGTTTGTATTTGCTCCCAGCTGCGAAGCCTAAATGTGTTAATTTGCAGACCTGCGCTGCGTGTTTGAGGAGAGAGATGGCCCATAGCACAACTGTATCCCAGATGATCTCACTGAAAAGAGTCAGGGTTTATAGGGCTGTGAGCACTTGATCGTGGACCAGAGCTTTGGAGGTATCCAGAAAAAACATCAGTGGATTTTAGGTCAGTCCCTCTGCTGCCCCACATGGAGAGGAGGCCAAGAGCTTCTCTTGGCCTTTAATGTTTAATCAATAAAACCCACCCAGCTTATGACTACAGGCTAAAATATTTTGGCTGAAAAACCTGCATGCATCTGAAAAACGTGACAGGGAAAGGTCGATAGATTTTCCTCTCTCTGCAGGTGTGATTGATTATAACTGACCGGTGCTGGGTGATACAGGACTATAAGAGCTCAGCCATTCATTAAAACACATCAGGAGCCACACATCTGCAATGAAGGTAGATGATAACAGATTAGACAGGAGGATCTTACTACATCTGACCTTTCCTATGGCATATTCTTTTTCATTTGCACTCCTTCATCTTCCCTAGCTTTGCCGCTTGATTTTTTTTAACACCGTCCTTTTTGAACTTATTTCCTCTCGATGCGCTCAGAGGTGTTTGTGTCTGGAGGCAAACGTGTTTTCCTGCATAAGTAGTTCTCGGTATGGACCATGTTGTTCTCGTACGTCATTATTAGCAGTTGGAGCTCAGAATAGAGGATTAATTATAGGGGGTTCTGTAGTACTTTACTCCGCACAGCTAGAGCCCATTTAAAGACTTAGCGAGCTGGGGACTTTCCAAAAGTCTCTCATTTAATCTTTTCCACGAGAATGCTTTTTTCCCCTTCAATTTTAACATATACATAGTTGCGCTGCCTAATTATAACTATACAGCAACGACTGAGTCGCAGTCACCCACACAAACATACACACAAGAGAAAGCAATGATCAAAGCGAGTGCGACGCTTTAAAAAGGCCTGCGTTAGACTCATTTCACTAAAGGCTCTTAAAACCTACTTAGCGTGGGGAAAAAAAATACACAAAGCATTAGCCCTCAGAATGCCAGGCATATGTTATTGTTGTCTTGATTGTTTCTGCCAGCATATGGAACGCTTTAAATCTGCTCAGCAAAAACAAATCTCAGTGATACATTTACTGGAATGCCGTATAGAAAGACTCATATCTGATTTGTAATACTGACCCACATTTTACACATTGGACCCAATGTATCTAGCTCTGCAACGTGATGCTAAAATAAACACGCCACTCCAGGCAAAGAAAAGATAAAGTCTCATTCACTGATTTATTTTTAAAATTATAAGCGTACAATTGAGGTCAAAAGTTCACATACACCTTGCAGAATCTGCAAAATGTTAATTATTTTTCCAAAATAAGAGGGATCATACAAAATGTTATTTGCGACCTGACCTGAATAAGTTATTTCACATAAAAGACGTTTACATATAGCCCACGAGAGAAAATGATAATTCAATTTATAAAAATGAACACGTTCAAAAGTTTACATAATACTGTGCCATTACCTGAATGATTCACAGCTGTTTTTTTTTTTTTTTTTTTTTTTTTTTTTTTTTTTTGTTTAGTGATAGTTATTCATGAGTCTGATTGTTTGTCCTGAACAGTAAAACTGCCAACAGAAAAATTCTTTAGGTCCTACAAATTCTTTGGTTTTTTTAGCATTTTCATGTATTTGAACCCTTTCCAACAATAACTGTGATTCTGAGATCCATCTTTTCACACTGAGGACAACTGAGGGACTCATATGCAACTATTAAAATGCTCTCAGATGCTCTAGAAGGAAACACAATGCATTAAGATCTGGGGGGTGAAAACTTTTAGAATTTGAATATCGGGGTAAATTTATCATATTTTGTCTTCTGGGAAACACGCAAGTATCTTCTGTAGCTTCTGAAGGGCAGTACTAAATGAAAAAAATATGATATCTAGGCAAAACAAGAAAAACGTACACATCCTTATTCTGTTCAAAAGTTTTCACCCCCCGGGTCTTAATGCATGTTTTTTCCTTTTGACATATCAGTGAGCGTTTGAACCTTCTGTAACAGTTGCATATGAGTCCCTCAGTTGTCCTCAATGTGAAAAGATGAGTCTCAGAATCATACAGTCATTGTTAGAGAGGGTTCAAATACACAAAAATGCTGAAAAACCAAAGAATTAGTGGAACCTGGAAGATTTTTCTGAACTGCAGGCAGTTGACAAAGGGACTCATAAACAACTATCTCTAAACAAAAAAAAGCACAGCTGTGGATCATTCAGGTAACAACACAGATTTTGGAATCAAGTGTATATAAACTTTTGATTTTTATAAATTCAACTATTATTTTCTGTTGTGGACTACATTCAGACAGTTTTTTATGTGAAATATCTTATTTAGGTCAGTACTAAAAAACAAGATAACGTGCGTTTTGTATAATTCCTCTTATTTTGGTAAAATAATTAACATTCTGCAGATTCTCCAAGGTGTATGTAAACTTTTGACCTCAACTGTATCTTTTGTTGGTTGTTTAAATACGCAGCCACAGTATCCATGTCCAAGAGTCTCCAAAATGTCTCGTCACTGCCACATTTTGCACAGGCACAATGCAACATTCTCAGCCTGCACACGAAAAATGTCAGTTTAGGGGCATCTCCAAATAATTTTGTTGGGCTAGGCTCTAACATTTGCCAAGCTGCAGTACAGAAAGCATTATAATCTAGTTTAAAAGGGATATGAGCAATGTCTCTTCATCATGACTTTCATTAGATTGTGTCTCAGTAGATTCCACAGGGTGATAGATCAGCCATGCAGAAATGCCCTTGCTGAATTAATCGGTAAAAGAACATGAGTTTCTAATATGACAGATACAGTAAGAGTAACCAACATCAGTTATGAACAGACTGCACAGTGTACTATCCTTTCTATAATGATCTATTGCAGTACTTACTAGAATTGGCTTTCGCCTTCTTAAGACAAACCGCAGTGCAAAATTTCAGGAAAGACAAAGTCGATGTGTTCAAATGACAAAATGACCCCACATGAAAAATGAAGAGTTACCGGAACTAAACGGTGTGAGTGTCACCAACAAACTAGCATGGAGAAATCCACCACGGAATCACTTTAACACCACAAGTGAAGCAGGGGACAGATTGACTTTCTCCATTTAGGTGTATTATCTTTCAAACCCATGGGCCGTATTGGGCAAGTTGCAGACATCAACTGTCTGAGCAGCTCTCAAATATAAACCAATACCGCAATTTTCTTAACTCTGGAATTAAAAGAAAGAAGGAAAGAGAAAGTGAGGTCTGATCTTGGAACATTTTGTCAGTTCAATTTAATTCTTGTGTCTGTCAAATGTCTGAGAGGGTATACTTTACATTTTAACAACATTCTTTTTTTTTCCTCCATCAAAGAATGGTACTTTTCTTAAAAAAGTATTTTTCTGCACTGAATGAGGCTTAAAATCATTATTTGTGACAGTGGGTATGTGTCAACATATTGTGAAGTATTGCATCAAAATGTACTGCAGGTAATCTGATGTAACTTTGTAATGAAATACACTGCATTGTTTTGTTCTTATTTTGTCACCTATTAAATTGGGGCAGTTCGCCAAAAATGAAAATTCCGTATGCCTTTCTTCTTTGGAACACTAAAGATGACATTCTGAAAAATACATTTTAATGAATAATGTTTCAACTTTTTGTTTAAACAAAAGTCAATGGATTTTTTTTTAATCGAGGTTTGTAACTACATTGAGGGTGAGTAGACAATTACAGAATTTTACATTTTGGGGTGAAATATCCCTTTTAATTCTTTTTAATTCAGTTAAATTTAGGGTTGAGAGAGAGTAAACTTACATAACAAAACAATGAATTTGGCATTTTACACCAAAGCTTTGCCACAGCTGTACTTTTTTTTACATTAGTTGTTGTTTTTATGATGTGTGTATTATTTGGACGTGTCATTTTGCATGTTGAGTTGTATGCCGAGTGCGTATGTCCTATCTTTAGCACAGGACGATGTAAACACTACAAGCTGACAAATCGCTATCCTAAAACAGCGCTCGGCTAAATAAACTGACTGATAGTTTTGACCCCAAAAACATGGCCTTGTCTTTGTTCTCTCATATTCCTGGTCACAGGCTCATCTCACCTGATCTACTTGCCACTGTTATTTGATGTCTGTTAAACTAGGCTGGGTCAAGGCCAAATGTGCTTCTGAAAATACATTTTGACACAAAACACGATGCTGTTTTTAGCTGCGATGCTCAATGTTTTTCTGATCAAGAGCAGTCTCTGGTCTTTTCAAACAATGCTGAAAGAATTGCAGTTACCAAAGACAGCATCACTGCCTGGATAAAATGAATGCCTTTGACATCAAAAACAACACCCTATGAGCAATGTATCAGTTATGGGGCAAAAAACAGTGGGGGGTTCCAAAGTCAGTGAAGAACAACTGAGGAGAGAGAGGGGGAAATATCTTGCACTTAGCGGATTTACTGAAGTAACCCAACCCAAGCTGAGGCTGCGCTATGGGGTCAAATAAACTGGAAAAAAATTTTTTAAATAAGATGACTAACAATTTTCAAGCATGCTTTCCATAATGCACATGCACAGAGATTTGAATGTTATGTCAAAGGAAACTATTGGTATTACAGCTTAAACTGTGTTTTAAACTTAAAGGTAGGGCTGGGCGATATGGACAAACAAAAAAATCATATCAGACATATAATTTTCATATCAGTTGACATCAATAATTAGCACGATAAATGTCAAATTTTTCTTTCTTTCAAGTTTAAATGCAGATTTTTGGTCTAATGTAAAAATTGTAAAAACCAGATGGTTAATTGTAGTTTTAAACTATGGTAAGAACATGACAAACATTTTTTCTTAACAAAATAAATTAAAAATAATAATAATAAAAAAAAAATTAGATATGTTCTAATGAGAAATATTGTTTCAAATTAAAAAAAAGGTTTGTGTTGCCTCCATAATATTAATAATATTATAACCACTTCTTAGAAATACACATTTGATAGTAGCTTGAGTTAGGATGCAGATGTAGTTCTACATTAATAATGTAATAAAGCTCAACATTAGACCCACATTTCTGACACAATACCATGGTGCAGTTGTGCCGTGTTACTACAGTAAATCCATGGTAAATGATGACGATTTGTGAATTAAAAAGCCTTCTGACTGTATAGTTGTGCACAGTGTTTCTCCTGTTTGTCAGCGATGTATCATCTGGCTATAAACTGTTATTTGTGTCCACACTGGATCTCACAGCAATGTTTAGTGGGTGTGTGCCCGAGACTCATCAGCAAGTGAACACATCTGCTTTAGTGAACTATCGCCACGCTGCTGTTTTAACTATGAGCCGAGTGGATAAACAGTCCGAATGTTGCGCTTCAAATGACTAGCCACATAAACATTATATAGAACATTTTTCGATCACTTGTTATCGTTTATTGAGCAAATTTGTATCACGCAATAATTATCGTTATCAATTTATCGCTCAGCCCTACTAAAAGGTATAGTTCACCCAAAAAATGAAAATTCTGTCATTAATTACTCACCCTTATGTCGTTCCAAATCTGTAAGACCTTCGTTCATCTTTCGTTATTTTTTATTAAACCGGAGAGATTTTCGACACTGTATAAACCACAATGGCACTATGTTCAAGGCCCAGAAAGGTAGTAAGGACTAAGGATGTCACAATACTCAATATAATTTTGAACCGTTCGGTACGACATCCACGGTTCAATACGCGCTTGTGAATTGCGTTTTTTTGGTTTTGCATTTAAATAATTTCCTTGTTTTATTTCTCTCAAAATTTGCTGTGTGTGTGCCTGCAATTTCACGTGCTGAGATGAGGAAACACCTCCCCATTTATATTTGAAAAAGCAACACTTGCAGAGCATCTTCCATTCTAATGAAATGCAATGATCAGCCTTTCTAAACTTCACTCGAGTGTTTGAAATAACGTCCTTTTGTGATCTGATGTGGCTTCCTATCATAGAATGAGGCAGACAATATATTCTATACTGTTTGTCGATTAGCAAATATACTTAATCATATATTATTGCAGACGAGTGTTTATTGTCCTTACATTTTATCATTCAAAATGTTTAACCTTATATCTTGTTCTTATTCAGTTACACCAATAGCAATGCCTTTATCCATATTACAGATTTCCCGGCTGGAACGTCATCAGTGCTATCTCTTTGACGCATATGTGAATTTTCTGCACAAGGGCGCCCTCTGGCATCCACTATGAATGAAACCCATCCTATTTTGCGTAAAAATCTGAAAAATAATACCTCCTGTCAAAAGAAATATTAAGCAGACATATAATAATCCACGCTTTTCCAGTGTACAGAGGTTTACAGGAGCATTTTGTTGTTGATTAGATGCAAAAAAAAAAAAAAAAAAAAAAAAAAACACTGATGTTTGTGGCAAGCTATCAGAACCAAACCGAACCAAAAACCGTAGTTAAAAACCGAGGTACATATTGAACCGTGGACTAACTGTATTGTTGCATCCCTAGTAAGGACATCATTAAATTGGTCCATGTGTAATGTTATGTGTTGTGGTATTCTTGTGAAACACGCGTCGAAGACTGACATGGAAGAGAAGAAATGGTTGAATAAAGTTGTTATTTTTGTTTTATTTGCATACAAAAAGTATTCTCGTAGCTTCATAACATTGTGGTTGAACTACTGATGTCACATGGACTATTTTAACGATGTCCTTACTATCTTTCTGGACCATTTGAACTTCCTGGCTGCATTGCAGTCTATGCAGGGTCAGAAAAAAATATCTGGTAACACTTTAGAATAGGAAACAATTCTCACTATTAACTAGTTACTTATTAGCATGCCTATTATTAACATATTTACTGTTTTTCAGTACTTATAAAGCACCTGTTCTGCATGACCATATTCTACGTCCCTAATCCTACCCAATACCTGAACCTAACAACTACCGTACTAACTATTAATAAGCAGAAAATTAGGAGTTTATTGAGGCAAAAGCCATAGCTAATGGTTTGTTAATAGCACTAGACCTTAAAATAAAGTGTGACCAAATATCTTAATTTGTGTTCTGAAGAACAACAAAGATCTTACAGGTTTGAAACAACAGGAGGGTGAGCAATTAATGACAGAATTTTCATTTTTGGGTGAATTATCCCTTTAAAACGTGTTCCATCTATCCATTTTTCAAACTGCTTTTCCTCTGTAGGGTGGCAGGCATGCTGGAACCCATCCCAGCGTCTCAGGCCAAAGGTGGAGAACAACCTGAACAAATGAAAACTTTGAACTGTCATACATTTGAATGTTTTCAGCATATAGCCAACTTCTTAGTGGTTACCATCTCCTACATACTATTGATCACACCATGACCTTCATGCCATAGTCAATACGACCCTGTTAAGCATGAATTAAACACATGCATCATGTTATATGACTATTGCTACATTTATGTAAGCTTTATATTCACTACTATGCTTTTATGTAGGGGTGGCTTCAGGTTGACTAGGACACTTTTTGTCATTGAATGTCCCAATCAATCTGAAGTCACCCTACAAAAGGTAGATTCCAGCTTCAAAATATTTTGATTATAGCAGCTCATTATAGTCAAATAGTTTGTTTTAATATGATCTAAAATAATACAAAACGATCGTTAAAGGTACAGTTCAGCCCAGGTGAAAAATCAGTCAAGTTCCACATTAGAAAATCATTCAGATTTGGAATGACTTGAGTAAATGATGTCAGGATTTTCATTTTTGGCTAAACTGTCTTTTTAGTCCTTACAGGAATACATTTCTTTGCAATGTTCAGGTAATGTCTGTAAAAGAAAGATATTTTTTGATAAATGTAGCATAAAATGGCTAAAGTTAGTTATTGTGTCTTTAAAGTCATTGTATTCATCAAAGCCGACTTCTTTCCCCTTAGCTGGTCCCTTGCAGATACAATCGCATGCCTGAAGCAGGCATCTCTCTCACCGAGGCGATGCAGTGCCATCTTGTGTAAGAACATGCAGTTCACCCTTTATGTTAAACACAACCTCCTCTAGATGTCTAAAACCTGAAATCTCACAATAGGCTGAACGATGCGGTAACATCAAACATTTGGAGTTTTTTTTGTAGTGCTGGTTTCTTTTTTATCTCATCTTGAGACATCAAACATTTTGGGATTTTCCTCTTATCTTGCTCCTATTCTCTCCTTCTGATTCGATACTGCATTATGAGGTTTTTATGAAAGAAACACTAGAGCTTCTACATGTTTTGCAGGAATGGTAATAGCTGTGGCTAGGAAATGAGAAGATAAGGAGCGAGAGCATACATTAGTGCTGTGGTTATATGGTGCGTACATTTGCCTAGTTCTTTCACAGCGGCGTTTTCCAATCATATGCCAGTGTGTCTATGTGTGGTGATAAATAAGATATATAGTTTCCCTGTAAATCAAGAGAGGGAAAAACAATCCAACTGGAATTAGATCCGGAGTTATCAGGTTCCATTCAACAGGAAACAGGGGAATGTTATGGCTTTTCGCCCCTTTCCATCTTCCCTCCTTCCAGTCCTCTCTCTCTGCCCTGCATCAGCGCCACAGCACCTCCGTAAATCAGGCTTAAGGAGTCACGCCACTGACGGACCCTATCAAAATATTATCACAGGCCCGCACAAACTTTTACACAGGATTACGCTCTCCGCCATACGTTATTCTGTGGCGACAGGGCCGTTTACATGAACAGCCTCGTCCTGCCAGAGACAGGTCACATTTACTGCACCCACGTAAATATTTACGCCTTACGACAAATGCATTCTTTGGCAGGGCCCAGTATCGAATCGATCCAAACCATCATAACAAAATTAAGAAGAGGTGAAGAATCTCGCCAAGGCGGCACTCCAAAATTCAGCCGTTTTGTTTTCGCTTCAGATCATGAAAGGAACGACCGCGACGAGATCATCAACTCAAGGTTAATGTGAAGAGGAGTTGGTGATACGCGGTTCCAATCTAGGCCCACTCAGCGCTGCTGCCTTTTCATTTCTAGTGTTCATCTTGTTATCTGTAATTGTTAAGGGATGAGAAGACCAAGGCCGGGGCATTGGCTGATAAGCATTTGTGTGACAGCTTTGCAAATTGATGCTTATGGTCCAGTGCTGAAGGCTGCCGGCTGAGGATTGTGGGTGGGAAAGTGAGCTGCCTGGGCATAAGACAATACAATTATGAAAATGATCCATTTCATAATGTGTCTTTTAAACATTGACTGATCATATAGCTACAGCGGCGGTGGATGCAATAAGCGGACGGCGGAATGGGGTCTATTTGCCTGGGAAACCTAAATGTAAATATAATGAAGCAAGTGTGCACACCGCAAGAGAGGGAGTTTAAAGAACATTGGTTTAAAATGTTCTCATTTCATAGCCACCTCAGATTGGCAATAAGCACTACCAATGATGTTTTATTCATCTACATAAGTGAGAGTCAAGCCAGTCCCCGCTGAAATATTACAAATTATCATTTATATTGCTTCATTTTGTTGGTGCTGGAGAGTGGCTCTCTTTAGATCTAGTGTAGAGGAGACTGGATAGAACGGCTCAGCTGCGGTGGGACAGAGCTGAGGTGGAGCTTTAGAGGTCACGGGGATGACAGCGGGTTGGCGGTGAGGAGATCATCGAGAGCTGTGTTTGAGCATGAGAACAGCAGAGTATGTTTGTTCATTCAAGTACTATATACAAGATACAAGTGGCCCCACAAAAACAAAACAAAAAAATGAAATGATACTTTAAATATGATCTAAAACCACCTGTAGGTGGCAAGTCTTAATGAGTGAGTCATTAAAGGAGAAGTCCACTTCCAGAACAACAATTTACAAATAATTTACTCACCCCTTGTAATCCAAAATGTTCATGTCTTTCTTTCTTCAGTCGTAAAGAAATTATGTTTTTTGAGGAAAACATTTCCGCATTTTTTTTTCTTATAATGGACTGCTATGGTGCCCTGATTTTGAACTTCCAAAATGCAGTTTAAATGCGGCTTCAAACGATCCCAAATGCAGTTGTAAACAATCCCAGCCGAGGAAGAAGGGTCTTATCAAGCAAAATTGTTGGTTATTTTTATTTTTAAAAAATACAATTTATGCCAAACGCTCACCTTGTCTTACTCTGCTTGGACTGTTTTTCTTCCTGTTCATGACAGTTAGGGTATGTCAAAAAACTCCCATCTCATGTTCTCCCTCAACTTTGAAATCGTCCTATATCGCTGTTTTACCTTTTTTGTTAAGGGTGTTTGATCTTCTTTGCATGTTCACTTTGCAAAGACTGGGTCGGTACTTCTGCAGTGATGTAGTGATGATTTTTAAATGATTTTTGAAGTTGAGGGAGAAAATACGATTGGAGTTTTTCTACACACTCTAACTGTCTTGAACCAGAATACACAGAGTTCATGGAGAGAAAGGCAAGATGAGCGTTTGAGATTAAGAAGTATTTAAATTGTATTTTTTTAATGAAAATAACTGATCGTTACATTAGATAAGACCCTTCTTCCTCGGCTGGAATCGTTTACAACTGCATTTGGGATCGTTTGAAGCCGCATTTAAACTGCTTTTTGGAAGTTCAAAATTGGGGCACCATACCAGTCCATTATATGGAGAAAAATGCAGAAATGTTTTCCTCAAAAAACATGATTTCTTTATGACTGAAGAAAGAAAGACATGAAAATCTTGGATGACAAGGGGGTGAGTACATTATATGTGAATCTTTGTTTTGGAAGCGGACTTCTCCTTTAAGTCATTTAGTCAACATACTGATTCAAATAGCTGATTCATTCAGGAACAAAGCAAGTAACTGTCTTTATGAATGGGCCACTAAATCACTGACTCACCTGATTCATTCATTCATTCATGGGAACTATTTCTGATTCCAAAACAGAGCAAAAACAGACAAAACAGAATGTTGCCAGAATTGTCTAAAACGTAACACACAGTTATGTCACAACAGTAGTTCACTCCCAGAACAAAAATTTACAGATAATCTACTCACCCCCTTTGTCATCCAAGATGTTCATATCTTTGAGGAAAACTTTTCAGGATTTCTCTCAATACAGTTGACTTCTATAGTGTCCCTGAGTTTGAACTTCCAAAATGCACTTTAAAACAACTTCAAAGAGCTCTAAATGACCCCAGCCGAGGAAGAAGGGTCTTTTTTTTTTAGCGAAACAATTATTTTCTAAAAATCTAAAATTGTACAATTTATATACTTTTTAACCTCACATGCTTGTCTTGTCTAGCTCTGTGTGTTCCAGTTTATGACAGTTAGGGTATGTCGAAAAACTCACATCTCATTTTCTCCTCCAACTTCAAAATCAACTTGCAAACAAATGACGCTAGAGCTTTTCTCAAAAATAACTTTTCACTGATTTTGATGTGTTTTTTTGATGGATGTATAAAGTTCCTCTTAGGTTTACACTCGTGTCCGAACAGAATAACCACTGGTATAGTTATATGAGCATATTCCACATAGCTTGGTAATCAGAAAGTGTCTAAGAGGATGTCTTTATTCTGAATAATAAATCTATTGCTTTATATAGATTTATATAGATTTGCTTTATCACTTTATGTATTTTAATTGTCCATTTTCTGGGGCCATTGTATGAGAGTATCTCCAACTACTACGGCCTTAGAGTATATCACACTACCACCTGATGCCACCACAAAAGAAAGCCACTGAATTAAAATGTAGTCTTCTCAAACATTTCTTCCAATTGATCTTACAGCGTTGAAAAGGTTAAGCCAAAGCTGACCTACTAAGCCCAAACCTCTCAACAGGAATCTTAGTCTCATCCACGTATACAAACATCACTCATCCCGCATCTGCATTCAGTCATTTAACAAAACCTCTCAATGTGGTCCTCCAGCATGCAATACGCACAACTAAACAACAGCACAAGAGTGCGACGCACTTCAGACTAAATTAGTCGCTTCCCTTTTCTGTGGAGCGAGGCAGGGGAAAACAGACGACAGAAGCCCAGGATGGTGTGCTCCTATTGAAACAGGGCTATGATTATAGATTTTATCCAGAGAGATAAAAACAAGACAGCAAGCCGTGATCACTGTGTGCAGCTGGGATATACATCACAGAACAAAGTTGTCCCGCTGAAAACACGCATTCGCTATGGCTGCGAAAAAAAGGAGGTAAGGCAAAGTGTGTGGGTTAAATAAAGGTCTGTGTTGCCAGAGGGGACAGGGTGGCAGCAGCGATATATATCACCCAGCAGATATTTTGCCTCCAAGCCTCCTGGGACGGGGAATCTGTGACTCCGCATGGGCGGTGAGTCCTGTTTGATGGACAGTGCTGTGACAGGCGGTGTCACACAAGCAGTGTGTGGCGGGTGTGGGCTGGGCAGTAGGTGATAAACTCTGTCACTTTTCCCAACTTCCAACGCTGATGAGAAAGGCATCTACAGCTGTCCAGCCATTACCATTTCAGAGTCTCCACCTGCACTGAGCTTATGATAACCAACAGCTGGTTAGCCTGATAAACCAGCATCTCCTCTGGCCATAAAAGCAATTCTGAACATTGCTTTGCGGTTGATATATAGCAAATCTGAACACAGCGCTTGGGCAGTGTGTGCATCTCTGTGTGTCTCTCTGTTTGTGTGTGTGTGTGTGTGTGTGTGTGTGTTTGTTTTTGGCAATGGTGGGGGGTGTCTCTGCAACAGTAAAAGGTCATGGGTAATAGTTTTGAATGTGTGGAGGACTCCTGCAAATCCGGATGTGTCGTGCTGAGCTGATGGCCCTGTCACTGTGCCATGAATAGACCTACCCCTCCCACACACCACACACACATATTTCCATTTAAGAACAGGATAAGAATAAGCAGGGGAAAGAGATTGAGACTGACAAACAACAAAGGAATGATTGAACAAACGAAGGAGAGAAAGAAGGATGAGAGGAACGGAAGAGTGACAGAATGAAGGAAGAAATAAAGGAAGCATGACAGTGAATAAACAGCGAATAAATGCAGGAAGGAGCATAAGAGGAAGGAAATGAGTGAAGGTAAGAAGGATGAGTGGACAAGATAAGTGTACTAATAAAAGAGACAAATAAAAAAAGACAGGAGGGAAGGATGGGAGAAAGGAAGGAAGAAAATAAAGAAAGATGTATGGATGAGTGGAAGGCAAGAGTTTACAAATGAACAAAGGAAAGAAGACAAAGGATAGGAGGAAGAAAAGAATGAATAAATTAATAATAAAGGACAAGAGGAAGGAAAGCATGAAAAAAATGAATGTACAAAGAAAGAAAGAAAGAAAGAAAAAGAAAAGAGAAAGAAAGGGAGGAGAGAGTGAACGAATGAGTGAAGGATGCAGGGATGAAAGGAAAAAACTGAAGGAAGGAAAGATGAGGGCAAGCATGACAGGAAAGAAGAAAGGAAAGATGAGTTGAAGGCAAGAGTAAACAAATGAAAGGAAAAAAGAAAGGAGGGAAGGAAGAAAAGAATGAATGAAGAGGAAGAAAAGCGTGAAAGAAATAAATGTAGAAAGAAAGAAAAGAAAAAAGGATGAGGGCAAGTATTACTGGAAGGAAGAAAGGAAAGATGGATGGATGAGTGAAAGGCAAAAGTGAACAAATTAAGGCAATGAAGACATGAGGGAAGGAATGAAAGAAAGAAAGAAAGAAAGAAAGGAAAAAACGAAGGAAGAAGGTAAAGGAAGTAAGGAAGGAAATATGAGGGCAAGCATGACAGGAAAGAAGAAAGTAAAGATGGATGGATGAGTGGGAAGGCAAGAGTGAACAAATGAACACAGGAACAATGACAGAAGGGAAGGACAAAAAATGAATAAATAAATAAAGAAAGGAAAAGAGGAAGGAAAGCGTAAAAAATGAATGTAGAAAGAAAGAAAGAAAGAAAGAAAGAAAGAGGAAGAAAAGCATCAAAAAATGAAAAGAAAGAAGAGAGGGAGGAAAGTGAACAAATTAATGAAGGATTAAAGGAAAAAACTGAAGGAAGGAAGGAAGGAAGGAAGGAAGGAAGAAAGGAAAAAGGAAAGATTAGGACTAGCTTGACAGGAAGGAAGACAGGAAAGATGGATGGACGGTAAGTGGAAGACAAAAACAAATGAACATAGGAACAATGACAGAAGGGAAGGATAGAAGGATGAAAAATGAATAAATGAATTAAGAAAGGAAAAGAGGAAGGAAAGCGTGAAAAAATGAAGGCAGAAAGAAAGAAAGAAAAGCATCAAAAAAATGAAAAGAAAGAATAGGGAGGAAAGTGAACAAATGAATGAAGGATGCAAGGATTAAAGGAAAAACTGAAGGAAGGAAGGAAGGAAGGAAGGAAGGAAGGAAGGAAAAAGGAAAGATGAGGACTAGCTAGACAGGAAGGAAGACAAAAAAGATGGATGGAAGGAAGACAAGAGTGAACAAATGAACATGGGAACGATGAAAGAAAGGAAAAAAAGAAAGAAAGAAAGAAAGAAAGAGAAAGAAAGAAAGAAAGAAAGAAAGAAAGAAAGTGAGAACAAATGAAGAAAGGAAGGGTGAGAGAATATAAGAAAGGAACAATGAGATGAAAAGAGTTAATGAAAAAAAGGAAGTACGCAAAGAATAAAGTGAATGAAGGAGGGGGAGGAAAAAGTGAGTAAAAGATGGAGGCAAGAATAAAAAATAAAGGGTGAAAGAAAGAAGAGTGCTGACATTAATAAGGGATGGATGGATGAGCAGAAAAATAGTGAACTGGAGAAGGACAGATAGAAAGATTGAATGAATGGAGAAAGGAAGGGAGGGTGAGGGAGTGAGGAAGGAAGAAAACAGTCAAGGAAGGAAGAGAGGAAGCCCAGAATGAACAAATGAATAAAGGTTGAATGGAAGAGAGGAAGAAAAGAGTGAAGGAAGGACAAGAAGGAAGGAAGGAAGAAAAACAAAGTGAAAGACTGAATAAAAAGAAGGAATGAAGGGAATGACGAGAGGCAGGAAAGAGTGAACAAATGAAGAGAAAGATGGACAGAAGGAAGAAAGAATAGAGTAAGGAAAGAGTGGACAAATGAAGGGACGTTGGTAAAATAGAAGAGAAAAAAGAAATGAGAAAAGAATTCAATGAAGGAAGGAAGAAAGACTGTCAGAAATATCTGTGTCCCACTGAAAGTAACTCACACTGGATTGTGGCTGCAGGATTCAGTATCTAGTAGAGGTGTAAGAAAATATCAATACACGCATGTATCGCGGTATTTCGTTTGGCGTTACTGTATCAATTCTCAAAAAATGAATATCGATATTTAAAAAAAAAATCATACAAGATTCATGGCAGAAGCTTCGTTTTGAGTTTATATCCTGACCGCTAGATGGTGGTCTTCTTATCTCTTAACTTAAACAGTGACAGGAAATATTAGCATAAAGGCACGCCAATAATGTTATCATTAATATAGTTCGGTGCTAGTAATGGAGGATGAAAGAATAGTTCCTGCTCCCGCCTCAGTGTACAAAGTTGAAGCGTCTATGAGCGCCCGCTTTCATAGACCAGGCTTTAAAGCAGGGTCTAAAAAAAATATATGCTCCATTTATAAAAGCTTACATTTTATACATCTAATAACTAAACAATCCTGCAGGCATTTTATTTCCCTCCTTTACTCATACTACACAAAAAGTAATTTAATAAGAATGTTACAGGGACTGATCTTTTGAACTGAACTTTTTGCTAAGGTTTGGTGTGTTCTTAATTACAGCTTTCCCTAAAGTATATCCTATTCTTAAAATAAGAAATATCCCAGTATATCGCCTTTACAGTATCGCAAGGTAATGCAAAATATTGCATCGCAACCCCTGTATCGTGATACCTATTGTATTGCCAGATTCTTGGCCATACACAGCCCTAGTATCTAGGGATTCAGCCATGATTCAAAAGCTCTCGTCCAATTAGAGCACAGCCCTGTACCATCCAAAGCACATGCAGGGCAGCTCTGCCCGGACCACCTCTCTCTGCGCAGAGGCTTCCGTGTCTTTGTCTCCCTCTCTCCCTCTCTCTCTCTCAGCCACTCTCTCTTATCAGCAGCCATTTTCTTCCATCATCACTGCAGTTGAGTTTCAGGTGATGTGATGGGGCGAAGCAGCGGCATTCTGTTGTCTATTTCCTATTCTACATGTATTATTGCTCTTTATAAAAACTACAGAACAGACCCAGTGCTTTCAAATATTTCAAGGAAAAAAAGAGGAGAATATAAAGAATGTCACAATAACACACAAAGCATAGAATGTGGATTTCTGTCGTAGGTTAATGTTTTACATAAAGGCTCACGTATTTTGCTTGTCCTCAGTTGTCTTTGACAGTGAACAACACACATTAAAGAAAGTGTGCACAAGTCAATATGCTGTTTGTTACAAGCTTATTTTCCTTCAGCTCTAGGCTCTGTGGAATTTATCATAATTTTAATTCATGACATTTAGATTTCAAAACCTTTTTTTATTTTGAATTTAAGCTAACTGTGAAGTTCCATTAGACTCATTCATTCTTAATTAAGCTGAGGACAATTTTTCATCAGCTCTATTGTAAAACGTTATCAGAGCAGAGTCTGAAATGACCAGAGAGAAAAGACTTCCAGACTCATTTATTATCTTCATAATAAGTTAGAACGAAATTCATGTTTGGCCAAAGTCAAAAACAAATGATTAACAGCAAAAAAAAAAAAAAATTATAATTATAATTTCTGGGGTTGCTATGGTTCCATCAATGAAATACAATCAAGATTTGATGCTAAACCTTTGCTTTTTACATCTGTGTGATAATTGTCTCGCTATGCAACTAGTATTTTACCACTTACCAGCCCATTGGCATTATCTCCTCTTCTCTTTTCACTCTCAAACCTCTGACAGCTGTAACGGCTCATATCAAGGTGTTGACCTCCAATGTGTCACTCCCTCTTTCGTTATCCGCATCTCTCCTTGTCCCTCTCCGTCTCCCCCTCCGCCTCTCTCTCCCATCCTCTCCTTTTCTTTCTCTCAAACCCTGTTATCTGCCTGCGATCCTCTGCTGATAACAATGTCTTTTATCTGCAGGTTACCTGCACAAAGGGACCTCAGAATTGATCAAATGCCAGGCGGCTGATGAGCCCTCAACAGAGTGCTTTTCCAAATCCCACAGGGCCAGAGGGGAGGGCGAACTAGGAGACCGGGACATGGCGTGCATGGAAAACACAACTCCAGCAGCTCGCCGGACCCCTGAAGCCATTACAGCGCATCATAAACACAAAAAACTCACTTCTGCTGTCATTCTCTCTGGATATATCCCCATTAGAGGCCTTTCCGACTGCCTGCTGCGAAGCCTTTTCTGTAATTCCGAAAGGAAAACTCCCCCGCACAGACACAGCGAAAGATAGAAGACAAAGAGTTGTAACAGAACATATGATTAATTTCATATCTACATATATCAAAGAGCATAATAGTAGGGCACAATGATTTCCACAAAGTGGAAAACTGATGGAATCATGAAATTCGGTCATAACAATTGAATATCCTGTAGAATGCAGGAGGTCACATAATTTGGCAATTTTTGTGCCTGACACTCGTGGTGTTTTCAGTGTCTTCCACATGAATATCTCCAGAGCCACCCTGAGAACTACTATTTTATTCAATAAAACCTTCTTCAATAAAATTCATATAATAATAGGTAAGATGTTTTGATTAAAATATCCAAAAACCAATAGAACAGTGTTATATATTTTGCTGACTTATGTACTTACATTATCCCAAACGTTTTGAAGAATATGTTTAAATCCAAAGAAATAAGCAATTTTAACTAGTGTAACAGGCACTGTGTCATTGCGTTGCCTGCCAATGATGTCATACACCCCCGATTTTCTGGTTTTATTTTGTAGAAAACACGGAAACCCCAAAGACACTTTAATATGTTATGCATTTTATTAGACATTCCAGGGCCTAAATATTAAGTTAGTTGGGTCGCATCAACCCGCGGACATGAAAAACAACCCGAGGCTAGAGTGTTAAAGTAGCCCAAATCCTCTGGAAAACTGTAACTGTAACTTTGCAGATGTTGTTTATGCTCAAACAGCTACATTACACATTAACTAAAGTTAAAAAGGCGGAATTGTAATCTATGACCTCTTCATATCCTACACAAGAAACTCAAAATGTCTTCACGGCAACCAGTCAAAATAAAAGTTTGGTTTAACTTGAATAAATTGTGACAAAAATATATTATATATATTTTTAATATATTATATATAAAGGAACATTTTTCTTCTATATTTTACTTTTAACAGTAAACCATAAATATAGAACAACTAAAACAGGCAGCAAAGAATTTGGTAACACTTCAGAATAGGGAACACTTATCCACTATGAACTATGACTTTTCCCTCAATAAATTCTTGCTTATTAATAGTTAGTAAGGTAGTTGTTAAGTTTAAGTATTGGGTAGGATTAGGGATGTAGAATAAAGTCATGTAGAATAAGGCATTAATATGTGCTAAGGAATTAATAATACTGGCTAATATGCATGCTAATAAGCAACTAGTCAAGAGACCATAAAATAAAGTGTTACTGAGAATTACTGGAAAAAAAGACAAAAAAGAAAAAAATCATACAGCACTTAACTGTAATATTCTTTCTGACCAATAAAATGTATTAAAACCATTAAAACATGGAATTTAGGAAAAATACATTGGAATTTGGGAAAAAACAAAATAGATTTCATAGGGCCTTAAAAGAGTAGTTCACTTCCAGAACAAACATTTACAAATAATGTACTCGCCCTGTTGTCATCCAAGATGTTCATGTCTTTCTTTCTTCAGTCATAAAGAACTTATGTTTTTTGAGGACAACATTTCAGGAATTATTTCCATATAGTGGACCTCTTTAGAGCCCTTTGAAGCTGCACTGAAACTGCATTTTGGATGTTCAAACTCGTGGGCACCATAGAAATCCACTTTGTAGAGATAATTCCTGAAATGTTTTCCTCAAAAAACAATTTCTTTACGACTGAACAAAGAAAGACATGAACATCTTGGATGACAACCAGGTAAGTTCATTATCGGCAAAAGTTTGTTCTGGAAGTGAACTACTCCTAAGTTTTGTGCTAAACTTTTGTTGAATTGTATACGTCTCATGGTTTCATTAACTCATTCTAAACAGAATTCAGAAAAATTATAACATGAAAACAATTTCAGTGTTTGCGAGCAGTGGTGACGTTTTTGTGGGTGGAGCCTATCTGGAAAAATGTAAATTTGAGTTTATATTTCAAAACTCTGGCTTTATTCTCGCAATTCCGAGATACATCCCGCAATTCTCATAAGAAAAATCAACTAATCATTCTCCCTTTTCTGCTATCAAACTCACTATTGTTGAGTTAAAGGTAGAGTAGGCAATTACGGAAAGGCTAATGATAGCAAGCAAGATCTCCACCTTCCCTGCGTAATCACTTTGCAAAGCTGCACCTCCTCTAAAACATATGAACGCACTCAGGCAGATAAGAGACTAACCTACGACACGATGAGAGACTGTGCTGGTGGAGGATTGAATGCAACGCTGTCAGATTACCTCATGTCTCATTCACCGGTAAGAAAACATTACAGTACAAAGCGCATAATATTACAATAATAGCGCCTTTCATTCTCTCTGGAACGTGCTGATGACGTATCATGTCTGCCCAAACAAGGAGCGCAGAGGTATGGAAATACACATTTGACAGGCAGGTAGGACAGCCTATCGTAATGTTCGGACCAAACATTCTGATTGGACAAACATACTACTACTACTATACCTACTCCTTCCACAGATTATATAAATATACATAAATACATTTAGAACACTTAGTGATTGCTGCTGGGATCAGATTTTAACACAAGTCCTTAAAGTTGACAAAGAGAATCAAATCAAACAAACAAGACAAAAATGTATATAAAATGTAAAAATGCACATTGTCGTTTAGTTATTGAGAAAAATGATCCAGTGTTAAATATTTGCAAGGTGCAAAAGTATGTGAATCTTTGCTTTCAGTATTTTTTGTGACCCCTTTTTGAAGCAATAACTGCGGGTATGTTTTTTTTAACTGTTGATCAGTACTGCACAATGACTTGTAGGAATTTTAGCCCATTCTTTAGTACAGGAAGACTTGAACCCTGTGATGTTGGTGGGTTTTCCCCTAAGAACTGCTTGCTTCCACAATATTTTAATTGGATTAAGGTCCGGACTTTGACTCAGCCGTTCCAAAACATTACCTTTGTTCTTGTTTGGTAGAATGACTTTTTTGGCAGAATGACTTGTGCGCTTGGGGTCGTTGTCTTGCTGCATGACCCACTTCCTCTTTAGGTTTTGGTTCATGGACAGATGTCCTGACATTTTCCTTTACAATTTGCTGGTATCATTCAGAATTCATTGTTCCATCAATGACGGCAAGTCGTCCTGGCCCAGATGCAGCAAAACAGGCCTAAACCATGATACTACCACCACCATGTTTCACAGATGGGATAAGGTCCTTCTGATGCTGGAATGCAGTGTTTTTCTTTCTCCAAACATAACACTTTTTATTTAAATCGAAAATTATATTTTGGTCTCATCTATCCACAAAATATTCCTCCAATAACCTTCTAACTTGTCCACATGATCTTTATCATGTGCAGACAGGCAGCAGTGTTTTTTGAAGAGTTGTAGCTTTCTCCTTGCAACCCTACCACGCACACCATGGTTGTTCATTGTTCTCCTGATGATGGACTCATGAACTTCAACATTAACCAATGTGAGAAAGGCCTTTAGTTGCTTAGAAGTTATCCTGGGGTTCTTTGCAACCTCTGAAACTATTATACATCTTGCTTTGGAGTGAGCTTTGTTGGTTGAACACTTCTGGGGAGGGTATCTGTGGTTATTAAACAAACTAAATAACCTTATGGTATTTTTCTTATTTACACAACGGCATGTCATTTCTTTCTCTACATGGATGCGCATCTATAATTTCTCCTCCGCATAAACACTGACGGGATCGCAAGTCCATTCATAAAAACGTTACTCTATAGCGCAGTATGCCAAGGAATTCGTCGATTTTTGGATAAATAAATCAAAAGTTGGTCTGTCACTTAATTCGGATTGGGATATGGACTAATGTCCGTAAATATAGAAACGCAAAAAGACAATTTAAATATGAATCCTCCATGTTCCGTTTGCCTCTGTATGAATGAATGACAGACACGCAGTTTTGTTTACTACATAAATACTGAAGCACACATGACACTCATGACACAGTGCTGTGAGAGTCACTTTATGTGAATTTTACTGATTCATTTGAGAAACTAGCATCATATCATACTATATACAAACAGAAACTAAACAGCAACCCATCAAAATAAAAGTACAGTTTAACATGTAACAGAAATATATGTCTTGTATTACTTTTGTACAGTAAAATGTAGGTCCTTACATATTCCTATTTCTGCCAAATTTAAATGAAACAATTAAATGATAAAAAATAAATTTTACTACAAGATTTACCACTTAATTGTAGAAAAAATACTACAATTATTATTAAAACTTTTTAAACTGAATATTCACACAAATTTTCTTTCATGTTTTAACAGTAAACCTCTGTTTGTTTAAAAGGGTTTAGTTTTCATTTGATTTAAAAAAAAAATAATAATAATAATGCCTTTATTTGAAACACACAAGAATTTCTGGGGGAAAAAAGGAAAAGATTGCAGGGTCCTATCATTTAAAATGTTGAAACTGAGAAATTTGGGATTTTCGTTATTACACAGAGAGTACAGTAAAGAATAAAAAGTACTGTTGGGCACCGGCACCAGCATAAAAAAACAGGACATAAACTGACACCGAATTGTCATTCTATTGACTGAAAACACTTCTGAACAGATAGACTCTAATTTCACCTTCAAATTAACTGCTAATCCTAGAGATTCACATACTTTTGCAACTCACAAATATTTAATGCTGGATAATTTTTCATAATAAATAAATGACAAAGTATATATTTTCTTCTCATTTGTTTAAATGGGTTCTCTTTGTCCATTTTCAAAACTTATGTGAAAATCTGATTAACTTTAACTTTTTTATCCTTTAAAAGTAAATCATAGCAGGTTTCATCCATAGTCTGGCTGTTTATACATCTGCATTTAGTTTCAAATGGCGTCACTGACGACAATATTCTATAAAACTGATTTGCATTTTGATTCTGACATCGAAAGGCACAACAACACATTTTTTTTTTTCTCTTATTCCATAGATTTTACCCATTTCCCTCCATGTGTTATCAGTGTTTTTCTGCCACCAAAATGCGTGCACAGATGCAAGTAACATAACTGTGATGTCTACTCCAAATTGATATATAGAATCCAGAAAAATTAAAATAGGGGAAAAAAAAAAAAAAACAATTTTGGGGGGGAAAATAAAATGGATTTCTTATGGCCCTTTAATAGCACAGAGAGAGAGGAGGGAATGTCATCTCTGGGCTACCTAGAAACAGGCTGGGTATGGATCAAACTGGCTTTGATATACCGACACAATCCCTCTCCTTGTTTGCGGGTGCATTTGTTTTCACTTCCATTCCTCTTTTCCATTCGCTCCATGTTCGTATATGCGAAGCATGTTGCCGTGTATATCTGCACATGTTCGTCTCAGCAAACCAACATACGGTGCTTGTTCGGATCAGCCTATGCACCTGAGACTAAATATGCCAGGATATATTTGGACTAGGATGCGTGTTTCTGTTCAAAATACACCCCCTCACCTATATGCATACACACAAACATGCACAGCTGGGCACAAACACTGCCGGTGAGATGTCTTTGACAAATTAAACCTCTCCGCCTCACCTGTCATTTCACTAGTCAGCAGGGGATGAGAAGGCTTGAGAGTCTCTGGATGAAGCAACATCCTCATCTCCAGGTTCAGTCCTCCTGCACATTTCTGGCCTGTGTTGTGCACTGACCCTCTCACAGCACAGACATAAATAACCCATGCTGGGTGAGAGGACTGCAGTGGCCACAGACGCTCTCGGGTATTCAGGCAGCAGACACTCTGCGGCAATATCCAGCACTTCCAAGCTAAAAGCGAGGCTGAAAATAAGCTGAGTAGCGCTTTGGGTTTAATGTTCTGTTCTGAAGAGGAGCAGGGAGAACAGAGCTGCATTATCATCCCTCATCTTTAAAAGCTTATATTCAGATTTCTGAAAAGGGGCTCTATTATAACAGACTAAAATAGCAGTGGATTTGCGACTCTAAAGAACATCATTTTCCTAATCAGGATTTTGGCTAGTTCCCTGTAAAACGAAGTATCATTAAAAGAAGATACATTTACTTGACAAGCAAAAGTGTGTAATATAGTAAGACTTGTTTTCACAGAATATCTCTTGAATTAAGTGTATTTTTTCTTCTATCCTGCTGGCAAATTATTTTCTTGCTTAAAGCATAAATCTCATTAAATGCTTTTAGATTCTTGCTTAAAAAAAGAAGAAAAATTGCCATTGGGGCAAAAAAGTCATAGTGTCATAATTTATTCACCATCACGTTGTTCCAATCGCTTTTCTTTCTTCCACAGAGCACAAAAGGAGATGTCCAGCAAGTAATCAGAAAATGAAACACCGAAAAAACAAAGTGTTTTTTTTTTTTCTTTGAGTACAAAACAGACCCAAAAGTCAGTATGCACTGAAGTTTGTCCTCTCCACTGTAGATCTCAAACCTCATTTGTATTCTCTGAATATGTGCATTTTTTAAACATTTGATGTAATAGGATTTTGGCATAATGACGACAAACCTAGTGTAACACTTGTTGATATGACATATATAAATAAACATAGTACAGCTGCACGATTAATCGTTTAGAAAAAAAAAACAGTCTCGATTTAAACAACCAAACGATTTCATTTCTAAATGACAATTCGCCTGCGTCTTATAAACGCCTGTGATCACTGTAGCTTCTCACTTTAAGCAGCACATGAACTGATCATTTCTTCTTCTTTTCTAGTTATAGCACAAAATAAACATGACTGCACATGAGAAGGTATTTTGTTACAACCACAGAAAATGTCAAAACATACCATATATACCATTTTTAAAGTTTAAGTCCATTGGATCTACTCCCCTGTCTGGTTTGTTTGCTGCATTTTTAGAATGCCGTTTCATGCATGAGACGCTGCAAGAAATGCAAATGCAACAGTCAAACGTGTCCATGTTTACATAGAAAAAACAATGGAAACCTGTGAAGAACTACTACTGTATGTCTGATATTTCATAATGACAGGCTGAAAGCTGCTGTTCATACTGTAGATTTTACAGAACATTTATAGTTAATAAAAGTCTACTGGTCATTCTGAAATTGAATTACCTTGGCTTTTGAGATTATTTTAAAGCATTTTCCTCATACTATTTGTTAGCATATATGTATGAGACAAGTTTGTACAAGATGTAGTTGTAGCTCATGCATCTTTTCTGCAAAGATATTCAACAAGTGATTTGTTTAACATTCACATCATGTTGACAACCTATTCTTTAACTAGAAGGTTAAAAAACAAAAAGTTACTTGAATCATGTTGTAGTTACATTTTTAAGTTGATTAGTTAAAAATCAAAAAAAAAAAAAAAAAGAATCGATTGAATGTTCTGGACATATATATATATATATATATATATACATATACATACATACATACATATATACATACACACACACACTCAGACAAATTAAATACTTTTAAAACAACTGCAGCAATTAATATTTCGTCACAGCCCTCAACAAGTTTATTTTTTGAGACAAAAAGAAAAAAATAGATAGATAGATAGATAGATAGATAGATAGATAGATAGATAGATAGATAGATAGATAGATAGATAGATAGATAGATAGACAGATAGACAGATCCTGTGTAGTGGCACTTGCATGTGATTATTATTATTATTATTTATTTTTTCTGGATTATCTATTATTCAATTACTTTTCCTGTTCTGTTTTCTCATATTGTCGGTTCAGTAGTAGTATCGTGATATTTTAGTCAGGTATTGTATCAAAGTAAAAATTTTGGTATCTTGATAACACTAATAAAGTACTCATGTTAATGAATCAGAGGGTCGGGGTAAATGTATAGTTGAAAAAGTCTTTTCAACCACATTATAATCATTATTTCTGTGTTACAGACATTTAAATAATAGAAGTACCTAGATAAAAGTTTATAGTTTGGGTATAAACATCATTGTCTACAATAGCGATAAAAACGAAAGTATCTTATGTATTGTAACGCTTATCCTCTTCCGCCAGGAGGTGGCGACAACTGCCCGTTTAAAAAAAAAGTATGTCATTGAATCATTCATTCAGGAGATTTCAATAGTCAAACAAGTCTTAATGAAGTGAGACACTGACTCCTTCATTGAATGTTTTTTTTTTATATACTTTGTTTAAATAAATATATGTTTTTAAAGACTTAAGCAATGGACAGTTTGTCAGAACCACAAGTAAATGACCTTATTTTGTTTAGTTTTCTAATCTTTTTTTCTGCAGAATCGTGAGAGAATCATGGTCTCCAGTTTATTAAAAACAACTGGGATTCCCAATTTATCCAGAATCATGAAACTCTTGTTTAAATGTTGTTTATTACTGCATATAATTCATTAAACTGGAAATTTCATAAAGTTCAAAATGCACCTACATTTTTTTGCATTTTGTCTTTTTCAGCTGAATAAAAGACAATTTTCCTTATACATTTCATCATTGAGGATTCTCAATGAACCCAGTCTCGTGTCTCGTCTCGTCTCGTCTCGTGGGATAAGTGTCTCGTCACACCCATAATATATATATATATTTTAAGTAAACTTTTTTGTGTAAAGTTTTGCTTCTCAAATAATTTTAACTTTTTTTTATTCTGGAAAACAAGAAATTTGTTTTCTACTAAAAAGTAAACATACCTTAGTTTTTATATATATATATATATATGAACATTTAAAGAAAATCTTACTTTCTATAGACACATTGCAAAGAAAACGAGGTTGTGATTTTTCAAACTGGTGTGTCTGATAACAACAGCTGCACTCGAGGAGAGAAGTCCTCTCTATTGAGTGTGCCTTGTTCCGGCTCCAGCCTGGAACAGTGGGAAGGTATTAAGGAGTCAAAACAACTGTCTCTGTTTCTGCTCTTGTTGCATCTGTGGTGGAACTAATCGTTGCGTCCTGCTGCTCTTCAAAACTACACTTCACAGCCCTTTTTCTGAGGGTTGGTCTGGTAATCACTTCTCCACCAGCATGCTCCGCTCTGGACTAATTAGGCCCCCCAGCCCCCCGAACAGGTTCCGGCGAAAAGATTCTTTAAATCTCCACTAACTGATGTGATGCCAGGGATGTGAACAGGTAGACGGTGGGCTCTTAGGGGGGGACCTGGCAGACTGCAGAGAGGAGAGTAAACTTCCCACAGCAAGGGCTTATGGGACTGCACTCATCCCCCTCTCCACCCCCGACTGTGGATCCCAAATGAGAATGTGAGCCTCCCAGAGCAAAACAGACCTTATTGGTGCTGGAGAATGTTAATGATTGTTTATTCTCTCTTTGAGAAGGTGATGGAGAGGGGGGGTGGGGGCTGGAGAGGTGATTGATTTGCTTCATTTGGCGTGATATCTATTGTAATTGTTACCGTGTTTGACAGCTGTGCCTTGGGCTTTGGGCACATGCAGAGAAGGAGAGTGCGCTCGTGGCGCTCGCTGTCGCTCCCCTTAATAATGGAGTGATTTGTAAATATGATTTATTTATTCGAAAGTTATTAGAGGCGCACACGCTTTATTTGTTTTGTGTTTCACAGCTTCACGCAAAGGCTCCCGAGCCCGTCAGGAGCGTGGCTTGGCTTTCAGTGACAGCTTGTTTTGTGCTTTAATAACGACAACGGGTAGCAACGCTGCCACAACTCACCACTTTCATGCTCACTTTACCAGAGGCGACGAAAAAAAAAAAAAAAAAAAAAAAAAGAACGAAAGAAAGAAAGAAAAAGAAAGAACAAGACTTAAGTGTGAGCTGTAACTGTCATCGACACTCCCCTGTCTCCTGCTGACAAATTTGACAGCTCTGAAGCAAAACAGTTCCAGGTAGCTGAGATAGTGGCGTTATCTTTGGAGATGGCAGGCCAGTTTTGAGTTATACCTGCCTGTCACTTGTCTTTTAGAGGGATCTTCAGAGACGGCTGTGTAAAAATAGCTCGCCTTTAGAGTGCTGAACACCGTCTCTGTCAATTTCTATGAGTTTTTTTAGACAAACTATGCACAATGTCAGCTCCACCAAACCGACACTTAAACAAAGATGCACAGCAGTTGCCACCAACCAAAGTAATGGAAGTGTGACAGCTCCTGTATACCTGTATACGTACTGATAACTGAGATATCCCATATACATTTCACAAATGTTTAAAGCTCACATGTAAAACTCTAGTGAAGCTTTGTACCTATCCAGTAACAATACAATGTACTAAAAGTATTTGGACTGCGTAAAAGAGTATTTTTGCTGCCGTGTTCACAAAAGTAAAAAATCTGGCCTTGCTGAATTTCTCTCTATTTTAATGCCTCAGTGTGAATTTTCATTGCTTTCTGGATGATTTGAAGATGGGAAAAATATGTCATTGGCCCATCTTTTGATGTATTCAAAAATGAAAAAGAAATAAAAAATCAGTTCATGCATAAAATGAATGCTTTCAAAGATGAGTATATGAATTAAAGTTTTTGACATTTTTTTAAAGACATACTGTCAAAAATGTCAGGGTGACATGTCCTCATATCATAATGAAAGAAAACAGCCTCTTAAATAGACAGAAATCCTTACTGAGTGCTTCGCCATAATCTTTTATTACCTGTCTTTAACAGTCTTTTATCTTTTGTCCATAACGGCAAACAAAGGTAATTCATTAAATGTGACCCTGGACCACAAAACCAGTTTTAGGCATGGGTATAGTTGTAGCAATAGCCAAATACATTGTATATGTTATGCCAAAATATCATTAGGATATTAAGTAAAGATCATGTTCCATGAAGATATTTTGTAAATTTCCTACCGTAATTATATCACAACCTAATTTTTGATTAGTAATATGCATTGCTAAGACCCTTTTTGCACCCTCAGATTTTCAAATAGTTGTATCTTGGCCAAATATTGCCTTATCTTAACAAACCACACATAAATGAAAAGCTTATTTATTAGCTTTCAGATTATGTATAAATCTCAATTTCAAAACATGGACCCTTATGACTGGTTTTGTGGTCCAGGGTCACAAATAAGGTTGTAAGCATAATGATATTTATGCATTAATAAATAATGATATGTGTAAAAGCAATACTTTGTACCTTATTTTTTTATTTTGGAAAATATTTAAGATGTGTACACTCACATGTTTTTGAAGTTTTAAAGAAAAACATGTTTACTTGGTTACGCCACAATACATTGTTAGCATAATAAAATGTCATTTTTTATTTTCAACAATGTAAAAATATTTTAAACCTACATTACAGCACTTGTGTTTAATTTAGATTTTTCATTATCGTCAGTTTTGGGAAGGTTACTTTGGAAATGTAATAGGTTACAAATGTAATGTAACTATTTCAATTAAAGCAATGTAACTGATTACTTTTGATTACTTTTATAATACTTTTCTAAATTTCTAACGAATGTTTTTAATCATTTTAGAACATTTCAAACAGGCAGGGTTACCATACAGTAGTATTCAACACTAATTACTCTAAGACTTTCAAAATCTTTCATCATTTGAGATAAGATTCTAATAATTTTAAAGCACAGCAAACTTTAGCAACTTTAGTACCTTTTTTAATTTGAGATCTCCTAGGTTAAATACAGATTTAAAATCATAACGTATAGTTTTATAGTTATGATACTGTTTTCGAAATCTAATCCTTGCATAGGTACGACAGTAAACACTGGCATCTAACAATGCCATGGAAAAAAAGTTAAATCTTCAAAAATAAATCATATGCATAAATCCAAATCAAATAGGGTTCCCTATACTGTGTCCTAAACTCCAGAAACATAGGTGTCATATTTTAGAGCAGTAAATGCAATTTGTGTGTCAAGATTTTCAGATGTAACCACCTTTGTAATCGGTAACATTTTCATAAGTAACTGTAATTTAATTACACTTTTTTTTTTTCTCAGTAACTGAAACAGATTACAGTTACATTTATTTTGTAATCAAATTATATAATTCCGCTATATGTAACTAGTTACTCCCAAACACTGATTATCATGGACACTCTTTTGTTTCATTGACCCAACTCAATCAAAATTACTAAAATGAAAAGATCTGAATGTAATTAATGCATCAAATTTGGTGGAAATCCATCCGTCCACAGATCTTTTATCAGAAAACTAAGCCATACACATCCATGCTTCTACACATCCTCCTTAAATGCTTGCGTGATCGCTTCTTCATCCTTGAAGGAATCTAATTCTGGTTCCTGTCCTCAGAGACAAAGCCTGCAGCTCAACAGCAGGTAAGCACCTCCCTCTACTGGAGTCAAGCGGAACAGTGCTGCTTCACTTCCTGCTTCCACTCGAACGTCCCCGTTCTAAAGGGACGGCTGGCATTCTTCACGCGTACTATGAAATATGCAGCAGCCACTCAAGCAGAAAGGGCTTCACTGACCTGTGCCATGTGCTTCATACCGACGCACAGGTGGCAATAGCTGAGGTGACCTGTTCCCTCCCACTGTTTGTATTACTATGTAAAATAAATCGATGTCCTCCAACACACAGCATCTCAGGGGAGGCGAGAAGAGAGAAGAGGGTCGGTCGGTAGGTGTGTGTGTATGTGTGCGTGCGTGCAGGTACGAGGCTGTTTTACAATATCAGGCACATCAGCGCCTTGAAATACGCCGACAAAAAATGGATCCGCTTTTGGCAGTAAATTGATTAATTCTGGAGTGTCAAAAGGAAGGACTTCAGATTGCCTGTGGTCTTTAAGGTAATACACTACGACAGTTTAAGAGTCATGAAACGCATCGCAATAGCCTTGAAGTGGAGAGGTTACAGTGGAGGAGAGAGAGAGAGAGAAAGAGAATGGGGGACAGAACGCTCCTCTCGTCGCGCGCTAGCGTTCTCTCTGCACCAAGGTCAGCGAGGCTGAAGAGGAGGCAGCGGCTGTCTGCCGCTATAGGAATTGTAATCAATTCTTACATTTCAAGGGGAGCAAAATCTGAACAAGTCGCTCAAAGGAAGATAGATGAGAGAGCACAGCCACAAACACACAGATCAATAATATTCATAGCGTACAGAAAAAAAAACAATAAATTACAATTTTAATCAATGATCTGTGGAGGAGATGCACAGAGACATGCTGCAGTAAATTTGCCCTTAACCACTGCGAAATGCATTATTCAGAAAACCGAGGGAATGGGCTGTTTGTGGACTTTTCTTTTTGAAGTGCCAACATTATACTTCCATGACTCCACTATTTATCCATCTATGTGTGTGGGAAGTGAAAGTAGGGAAACGTAAGGAGGAATACATTGGGACTCCATCTCAACGAGATGTGCAGACATCCAATTAGAAGCTAATAAGATAAATAATAACTGTAATTGTGTTCTATCATGCTGTGTCTGAGCATCTCTGACTGGATTTTCGCAATGGGATATGGGGCAAAAGAGCAAAGCTGAAAGGAAATTTTAGAAATAGTAATTTTCAGTTCAGTCAGCGTGACGGCCTACATCTTCTGATCCCAGTGCTTTCCAAGTGTGATAAGTTGAGAATACAATCTCGGTGCCACAAAACATCTAGCTCCTTTATCTCTGTCTGTGCAAATTATGTGAAAATGTTCAGTTGTTACCTTAAAGGGATAGTTCTGTCATCATTTACTCCAAACCCGCACTGCTTGCTTTCTTCTGTGGAACACGAAAGGAGAAAATGTGAAGACAATTTGTTTTCAATGATCTTTTGTATGGAATTTGAATAAACTGAAGATATTAAGCTTCAAAAAAGACACAAAACAAGATAAAAGCATCATAAAAGTAGTCCATGTGACTTATGTGCTAAATTTCAAGTCTTCTGAAATTATTCAGTAGAGCTTTATTAGAAAAAGTCCAAAATTGAAGTAATCTTCCCCTACGGTCTGTTGATTCAAACACAAGATCAGTCCAAATTACGAATGAATCATTCAGACTTGTTTTGTGAATCAGATCAACTGATTTATTGCAATGATATGACTCATTTTATGATTTAGACATCTACTTTTTTAGTGGATTTTAGTGACTCAAATTTGAATCCGTTCTAATGCAAAGTTATAGAAGTATTATGTACTGCTTTTATTATGGTACTTATCCATCCTTTTTAAAGTTCAAAAGCCTCAGTCTCTATATAAATGCATGGTCATAAGCACAGAAAATAGCACTCATTTTTTCCTTTTGTGTTCTGCAGACGAAAGTAAGTCAGCATGGAATGACACAAAGGTGAGTAAAGATGAAAGAAATTTTATTTTTTCCCTTTAAGGAGCAACTGTATTTCTACCTTATCTGACCCTTCAAAAATGTTGTTGTTGTTATAACTCAGTATAGCCAGATAAATAATATTTTTGCCTTGAGTAACATGACTTAATTGAGACGTTACTGCAAAAACCATTTTTACTAAGCAGGTTATGAGATATGTCAAGTTCCATAACACAGCCCTATTTTCTCCCCAAAGGCCTGTAAAATGTGGGTGGCATTCCACAAATCTCCCTTATATAGACTTTCTGACAGGATTTTAATGCCACCAGTAAAACTTTTCAAAGTCGCAGAGCTTCCAGGAGTCGAGACTGTGGGGGTCGGGGGTCTTCCGCTCAGCTGGAGAGGCAGCCACACAAAGGTGGAGCGAGCCGCTATCAGTCCCTTTGAGATGATAATCTGCAAGATCGCTCTTGCAGCGACAAACGGGGCCACGGAGACTGCCATCTTTACATTACTGAGAAAAGGCCAATGCCGACTGACAGCTACAAATGAGCCCCGCTCCTGAGCCTAGACACAATCACAGCCATCTAAACCCACACTGACGTTTTAATCCTCCCGAAATAACCTACGCTGAAATTCTCCCACAGAGGCAATGAGAAAGGGTGTGTGTGTGCGTGCATGTGTGTGTAAAAAAGCAAGAAATGGGAAGAGAAGCACAAACATGAAAAAGGATGCTTGTGTGAATAAGGTTTCTGTATGAATGCAACTGTGATTCTAGATTTGTGGTTTTCAACTGGTTTTGCGTCAAGATCCAGACTTTACACTGAACAAGAGAGTCAAATACGTTATTTTATGTTATAACGAAGGCACACATCATGATAGTTAATATTTCAGGAAACAAGTTCATTTTGACACTATAGCAAAAACAAATAATAGACCAAAACGTTTTCTTTTGTTTGATTAGAACACAGAAAGCAGAAGGTATTCAAATGAGGCTGATGTCTAGGACCTAACCTACAGATCCAACGTATTATACAGTGTCACAACGCATCATCAATCATCCATATTGGCCGCACTGAACGTAAACAATGCCACTGAACCAAACGAAACTCACATAATTTGCTGATTATTGCTGATGAAAATGGTCAATTATTGTCTTGTTTTGGGCTGTACCAATCGGTTGGACCAGAAAAAACATAGTACTAGACTGCCAAAAGTTATAACAAATTAAGGAGAAGCACTGTCAAAACTGGAACAAAAGGCATCTGTGGTCGGCCAAACTGAACCAGGATTTCCACGGCAAGAATCTTGACAACATTCGTTTGTTCTTAGAATTTCCAGTCAGGCAGATGAAATATTAGGATAATATCTTAATTAATACTGATTGTACATATCTTTACCACCTATTAACTTTAGTTTGTCAAAATATTGCGCCCTTTCCTGCTCACTAAGTCCTTCTCTATATGATTAAGCAGCTTTCACATGTTTTTCTGTGGTTTAGACAGCATAAATTAGCAGAACAACGTATTCAGGAGTACATTAACTGTGCAATCCACGCTGTTGTTTACATCTGTGTATCTCTAATATGGCTGCACATCCAGGTAACTGACCAAACCGTGACCAACGTGCAAACCCTCTATATCTTAATTAATACTGCTCTTTACCACCTTTTAACTTTAGTTTGTCAAAATATTGCACCCTTTCCCTAAGTCCTTCCACACGTTTTTTCCGTGGTTTAAACAGCATAAATTAGCAGAACAACATATTCAGTAACGTAACACAACCGATTTTTCCCAACTGTTTAAATCTACTCAAAACATAACTTCCTGTGCATATGCAGATATAGTTGCCATAACACGTATTTTGACATAATTTTGTATAACAACGCATCCGCAAAAGCCTCGAAAGAGAACTCGATTCTCGAAGCACCAAGCCACCTGTCTGACAGCTCCACTAGACATCAGCTGTGCCCCCAACACATTACCGAAACTGTTTATAGTACAAAAGTAAACACAATTGTGCCTAAAATCAAACCAAAACCTGATCAAATGTAAAGTACCTGGCACCTCAAATGCACATGGACCAGTCCTCACTATTTGCAATCGATATCGCCGTCCCAACGCCGTATAAAGCGTGAAACACATACCTTGAAGTTTCATGACTCTCGTGATGTTTCTCCAAGGTCCTTCTGCTGTTTTTTTTACAGTTCTACAGTTGATGTAGCCTATCAAATAAAATCCCATTTCAACTTTCACAACAAAAAGTGACAGGTGAGTTTATGCCATAACCCAATAAACTCTGTCAGACAACAAAACTTATGGAAAGTAAAACCTTTTAAAAGTTTATAAGGCTATTTTGTTTGCTTTTGGGAGATAGTTATCCCAGAAATAAAGCCATCGCAGGTGTACAGGCTGAAGGAAAAGTAAATTCACGTCTGTACAGTAGAACCCAGGAGAAGAAGGTTCAACACTCTTCAGAAATAAAAAAAAATAAAAAATAATGAAGCGCAAATGTTAGCTTATCTGCACTCTTAAAAATAAAGGTGCTTCACAATGCCATAGAAGAACCTTTTTTGTTTAAATGGTTCCATAAAGAACCTTTAACATCTGAAGAACCTTTCTGTTTCACAAAAGGTTCTTTGTGGCGAAAGGTAAGAAAGGTAAGAAAAAAGGTAAGAAAGAGATGGCTCTTTAAAGAACCTTGAATGGTTCTTTGTGGAACCAAAAATGGTTCTTCTATGGCATCCCTGGTGAAAAAACCAGCATATGCTGGTAGGTATGTTTTGATGCTGGTTTAACTGGTCCTTTGCTGGTCCTTGACCAGCAAAGGACCATCTTAAACCAGCATCAAAACATACCTAACCAGCATCCCAGCATCAAAACACACCTACCAGTATATAGTTTTTTTCACCAGGGATCGCTGTGAAGAACCTTTTAAAGCACTTTTATTTTTAAGAGTTTAAAGTCATTTTTGCTTATTAGTATGGTTGAACTGGATCGTCAAAGGTCAGCAACAAAAACACTGATTAATAAAATGGGATTAAATACATAAAGGACATTTGTGTTATTTTTACTGCATGTTTGCTTCATATTCTGAGTTTGCATTTCACAGTTTTAATTCATTTTGATGAATTAATGCATTTTCACATTTAGTCTAGAACTATAGTAACATCATGTTTACACAACGCACACAATGCTTCTGTCAATAAATGGGAAAACAAAGTAACTGGCGTTACTTAATTGAAAAAGTAACTCAGATATTTTCTTGTTAATTACAAAGTAATGCGTTACTTTACTAGTTACTTGGAAAAAAACGTAATCTGATTACTCAACTCACATTACTTGGAGATTAGAGTTTATAAAATATTAAATATGGATATTTTTGTTATACGAACGCATCACTTAGTGTCAGAAGGTCTATATTAAACCCCTGGAGCCGTGTGGAGTACTTTTTATGATGGAATGGGCACACTTTATTTCGCTTCAAAATCTGGACCACCATTCACTGCCATTATAAAGCTTGAAAGAGCTAGAACATTTTTTAATATAACTCGTCTGAAAGCCATTGTATTCATTTTCCCTGTCGTCCCATGATCTGAACTGTCCTGTGACCCACCTGTCTTGCGAATCCCCATTCTACACGATCCCTTACATGTGCATTCACCCTTTGAGTGATCTATTGTCCGCAAGGGCGCAGAGTGAATGCTGGATGATATCCTTTAGCTGATGATTGGAGATATGTCTGGAAGAGATGACAGCTCTCACTTCATCTGAGAGCTGGAAAAGAGTGAAAGAGAGAGTGCTCATGGCCAGCGCCCTGTTAAGATGTGATTAGAAAGCCTGTCAGAAGTGAGGGGTACTCCAAAGAAGCATCCTACTGCCAGAGCTGAAGTGACACAGTGAATTCTAGGGAGTGAAGAGACTGTGTGCGTGTTTGTGTGAGCAGGCAAGGAGCGAGAGAAACAAAGAGAGTTTGCAGCATGCACAAGAGGATATAGAAATGCCACAGACGTGCTTGGTATTCAGTCTTCATAATCAGTGTCTGTGCATCCAGTGACACGGATGAGGAATTGCTCCTTTCTTTTACGAGTCTCTCGATGCTGTCAGAAATTATCACAAATAATTGTACACACAGGAAATTAAGAAATATGACAGAAATGACAAATGCACGCATATTATGAGAAGGAAAAGATATTCGAAAGTGCCGAGGGAGGACTTAAGCAAACTCAGTGTGATTTACTAGGGCATTTAGTACATGCAGGAACATTTTGCCTCGAACACAAAGAGGAAAGGGAGGAATATGAATGTTTGGGGTATTTAATGTTACGATTGGCTGGGAAGCATCGCTATTTGTATCCGAGGCTTTTTTCGTGTGTTTATAGCTTATTATATTATTATGTCTGTCCCTTAGTGGCACATTTTAAATAACGCTTTATATCTGCACAGAGAGCAAGTCTGTTTTCCTTGTCGATAATATGCTAGGGAGTATTTTGTCTAAAATCCACTTTGCTTCTGGCTTGATGTTCATAGTAATTTGTTGTGATGACAGCATATCATTTTTCATTCCTTAAATATTGCAGCATTTTCATCATTCAAGGGCCTCCAGTACTCGCCTCAATCTCTCCAAGCACTAGTGGAAAAAACACCAGGAATACAGTAAATCAAATACTTTTTATTATAAAACTTTCAGTGAAAATATTAAATATCACACTTACAGTGTGGTATCATACAGAAAGCTCCTCTCCAGACAACACTGTAGCCCAGGAACTATTTGGACATAGTAATAAATTACACACTTTTTCAATTCAGACAGTGATGAAAGACATTTGTACAACATACATAACATCACAACAAGGCTAAACAATGTCTTTTTCCATTTGTTCGTTATTAGGAACACTTTTAAAGTCAAGGAACAAATGAAACGCACCGTAAGAGACCGAGAGTTCATTAATGCAGATCCAGAAGTTACAGTACAACTAATAAACCAAAGTACCCTTTAAAAACGGTTTGAGCAAAAAAGGACAGAGCACCCTGCAGTGCAACATCTACTTTTAAAAGTGACCTTTTGCACTTATTAGTGTATGCAAATGTCCCTTCAAGGGGTTGGGGACTGTTAATGAAGTGTTTGGAATGAATTGAGGACAGAATGAGTGCTTCCGCTACACCTCAAGTGCCATCTGCTCCGATGTTTATTGTTAGAGCAGGACCGTCATACCCAAACCCTGTGAAAGAATTACTAAGGTGAGACTCCGCTCTTCGGTTAAGCACAAAACAGTGGCCCAACAACCGCAGCACTCAGACAGATAGAAAAAGAGATGAAGAGCACTAACAAAGTAAACTGAGATGAGGTCCCAAGTCCTGAGAGGCTCGGGTTTGTTAGCTTCTCCTCCTCCTGAACATGACACTCACTCCTGCACACTAATTGGTCCCTACAAAGTGACTGAGAGCAACCTACTCTACTCTCTCTGACACACATCTGGGACGAGCTTGGCCCTCTCGTACGCCGTGTGGGAGACGGAGCTGCATGAACCGCAGACAAATTAAACACACATACTGGCAGCCATACACAAACATAGTTCTTCCGCCAATGGAGCCACTACATATTTCAGCGGAAGCACTGATCTTCATTAATGATAAATCTGTCTTGTCTGTTTTTAGTCCTCTGTGGCGATCAGACGGGATTGTGACTCAACCTTTCAGGTCACAGCAGTTCCACTGAGAAAATCGGTGCATTTTAAAATGTCTATTAAACACAGAAGCCCGCATGGTGGAGATTTGGATTGTCTCTTGACAGGAGGAACTTGACCAGTGGAAAAAAGTTGAAGTTAGTTTGTGAATATACAAGAATAGAAACACATAAACTAATAAAATATAAAGTTTAATTGTTTTTGAGGAAAAAAACAATGATGGAATGAAAAAGTGCGCTGCACTTCTTATTGCACCAAAAACACAGATTTGACAAATTCACTGATTCAAGCAGGCGGTATTAAGGTGCGGTCACGCTGTTCAGCAAATTCGTCATAGGCGAAATCCAGTCATTTCAACAGGAATCCAACAGATTTCTCCACACAGATTTTGAAACAGGTTTCAAGTTGACCAACAAAAAAGTCACTTCTGTGTTCTACACTATTTAGATTAGACAAGGGACAATTTTGATGCAAAATTTCACTGAAATTTCACTGATGTGACCACACCTTCAGACTAAATGATTACAGGCTAAGGAGTTGCTCACTGTGAAATGTACTGTTTATAAAATGACGATAATAATAAAATCACCGTGGCTATAGCTAAACTCGTCCTCTGTAAACACGCTTGTGATGCTTGCCCTGCTCCTGGTTTCTTCTGATTGGTCCTCTGTTTTGAAACTGACATTTATGAGCTGTGTCAAACTTCTTCAACTTGACACTTGTCTTAAAAACAAAGCACTATGCGAGAGGTTAAAAAAGAAGCATCCATCGAGAACATTTACATAGATGAAATTATTAAAAAGCAGTGCAGTGGAACGCTGTGTGAATCGGCCCTCAGCTCTGTACAGATATGCTGGGTTCGCCTGGAGCTCGAAGAGCTAACACAAATTCTACAGTACTTCAGATGTGCACAGTCACACCAATGTTCATCTTCTGCTCTTCAATGTAGCATGTAAATGAACTGATGATGGGAGTCTCTTAATGGCTTTAACCGATGGTCACATCTCCAATCATATGAGAACAAACAAAGATATTTACAATATTAATGTTCTGCAGATTGGTTATTGAAGGACCACGGTTCTAGTTATGATACCCCATTGATGGAGCCAGAACCAGGTGCAGTTTACAGAGTTTTTTGAATTCCTCAGATACCATTATCTCTCAATAGTCCATGGTTCACTGGAATGCCTCTTTCTTTACCACATCTCACAAATATGAAATTTGTCCATAGTGGTCATCTGTATCACAATGATTTACAGATCTCAGAGTCAGTGAGGAGGCTCCTGGGAGGCTCTTCTGCTTTACTGTCTTTTGGCGGAGCAGGACTTGCAGCATTGTTGACCGTAGAATTTGTGATTGCAAACACCATGCTGAGGCACCAGATGACACCAGCTGAAGAAGTCGATGCAAGGCTGGTCTTCTGTTAATGGAAAGACACATAATGACTATTATTTATTCGAAGCCTTAAAAACAACAGTGCTAACACAAACACTCAGTGTTTTTGTAAGTGCTGTTTAGTCTGAATAGAGACATTGTGGGGATGTTGCAAAGCACTTGGAAATACTGCACCGGCATACCGATAAGGACCTGACCTGCTCTCTGAAGGCCCTCACACTCAGTTCTCCCATGAGAATAAACAACTATACACTCACACACACACTTCTGTTCTCTGTGGAGAAGAGATCTTTATGTTTTCATTATCATTATAATTAAGCTGTGTATAGGACATGACAATTACGATGCGTTCATTTAAATGATATTGTTTAATCGCACAATGTATCTCAGTTTCTTATTGTTAAATAGGTGCAGAAAAAGTAATTTGGCCTACCAATCAACAAGTAAAAAGCGCATTGTTTTCCCACAACATAATGAATACGTGTAAACACCTCTGATGTTTATCAAACTTGATAATTGCATATGATACTTATGTAAACAAATAGCAGCAATACCAATTACAGCTGGAAAATATACATGGATTTATGCAATTGGCTGATGCTTTATTTAAAGCAATACAGTTTATCAGTATATGTTTCCTGAGAATCCAACCCATGACATTACTAACTTCATGCTCCACCAGCTGAGCTACAGAACAAGATATGAAAGTTCATAACAAATAAACATTCAGCAGAATGTCATAACCAATGAACATTCAGTGGTATGCCCATTCAGGCATTACAGGTACTGCTGAGTGAGATAAGAGTTGAGGTAAAAGTTGTGTAGTGTGCAAGACTCAGGGATGGCAACCAAAGGTTGCTGGTTTGATCCATTAGTCAACATCATTGATCCTAGGAGCAAGGCAATAGAAAATGTACCTAAAAAGGTGATGAAATCAATTTCCTAAAACCTTAAGGAAGGAGGGAACTAACAATGAGAGTAGATTAGCTACCTTTTACTTCTTATTGTGAAGACGGTCTGGTCATGCAGATTTTTGTACAACTTGGAGAAGATCAGGCCATTCTTTTTTGAATCTGCAGCACAACTTCTTATCTAGACTCTTTTAACCTCTAGATTATAATGCTCTACTAGCTGCATACCCAATAAAACCTCTGCAAATGATTCAGAATGGAACTCACACTTCACTTCTCTTCGTCTCGTTTCACTGGCTGCCTGTTTCTGCTCAAGACACTGATAACTACACAAAAAAATCATCTCAATTTCAATATTTCATTTCAATTTCACTTTCATCTCTTCTATTCTGAACAAATCTTGTAAGTTTGTACTGAAGCACATCTTGTGTTAATACCTCCATAGCATGAATTGCTATACAGGATTGCTTTCAAAACCAGAGTCTCGATTTTGATTCGCAGTACCACACACAAACAGATAACACAGTAACTCTGATCAAATATATACACTAAAGTCCAAACGTTTAGGGGTCAGTATCCTTCAGAAATCATTCTAATATGGTGATTTGCTGCTTAAGAAACATTTTTAGTACACTGTTGAAAACAGCTGTGTTGCTTAATGTTTCTTTGGAAACCAAGCACATTTTTCAGAATTCTTCAAGAAAAAGAAATTTTTTTTGAAACAGTAATCTTGTGTCACATTATACTGTAACTCATAATGTCTTTACTGTCACTTTTGAACAATTTAATGTGTCCTTGCTGAACAAAATATAGTTTCTAGGGATGTCAAAATTCTCAATATAATATCAATAGCAATTAATGACGATCGATTTTAAAGCCCAAAAAACTGTGCCTGTCCATCATAAAAAGCGCTCCACATGTCTCCTGGAGGTTAATAAAGGCCTTCTGAAGCGAACTGATGCGTTTATGTAATAAAAATATACATATTTAAAACTTTATAAACCGTAATCACCACTTACCATCATACGCGCGTTCACAAGAGAGTGGCGTTCAAGTGGATGACGTAGGATGCAGGCATAGCGTAAACTCTGATGAGAATATTCTAGGTTTGCAAGAACTAAGTTTTGCTTCCAGCAAAGGAAAACCAGTCTCCTCTTCACTTATATCGAAATCCTCCAACATTTTTCTTTACAAATCATCATTTTGTACTTCGAATTCAAGACTGGTGTATTGTTTTGCTCTTTCCTCTGCGTTTCCGCATTCACCACTTCTCACCGGAGCTTACACTATGTCCTACGTCATCTGCTAAAACACCACTCTCTTGTGAACATGCATAAGACAGTTAGCAGAAGCTAAAGATTACATATTTAAAGTTTTAAATATAGATTTTTTTTTTACACAAACGCATTGATTCACTTCAGAATGCCTTTATTAACTCCCTGCAGCCTGCGGAGTACTTTTTATGATGTATTTATGCTGTTTTTTGGGCTTCAAAATCTCAACAGCCATTCACTGCCATTATAAATATATTTTATAACTCTGATTGTGTTTGTCTAAAAAATATACACCTTATTTTTGAGTGAACTATCCCCTTCTAAATCTGAAGATTTAAAGAAAAAACAGTTTGTACCTTTAAGTGTAGGTGAGGGAGGTGGGACAGGGACTGGGATTGGACCAGGACAGAAATGTGTATTGCAGGCCCGTGAGCTGATGGGTCTCTGATGAGGTAAACAGCCCACCGACGGACGCCCTTGTCTCAGACACTGAACGCTACGTGTCTGCACCCCACCGCCACAGGACACTGTGCACTGAAAGACACACAGACAGGACAGGAAGATTAGATGTCTAGCAGAACAGAAACAGAACGGAACTCTGACTGGTCATGATAAGTTAGTTGCACATACTTGAAGCCAAGGAGAGGAGTACCAGCCCAGAGTCACGGAAGCGCCACCCCTGTCTGGGCCAGGTTGGAGGATCTGGGGAGGCAGGGGCTCTGGGCAGGGGCCGTTATTACAAGCTTGCTCGAGGTCTGCTTGGGGCTTGAGTAGGTTCCTGCACCTCCTCACAGGGAACTCTGTGTAGCCTCCGTGGGAGTCTTTCTCCCCACACTGCAGCTCTCTTTTCCTTACTCCTGCTCCACAGGAGGCAGAACACTGCATAAAACAAGCAGACAATCAGATAAGAAGCTACATTATTAAAAAAAAAGTTGTAGCTTACGTTTGAACCACTGATGTCACATGGACTATTTTAATGATGTCCCTACTACCTTTTTGGGCCTTGAAGGAAAGATGAATGAAGGTCTTACGGGTTTGGAACAACATGAGGGTGAATAATTAATGACAGAATTTTCATTTTGAGGTGATCTAATCCTTTAAAGCCACGTATGCTTACTGGATACGTATATCACTTGGCATTGTAAGATTTGCATGAAAATGTCGCTTCTGCATCAGGGTTAAATGGGTGAATATCTGCATGTGCTACATATGAACTATTTGTGTGAGCACTTCTACATAACCTTTGATATTCCTCCGAGGATCCTTACCTCTCCCCAGGTGGTAGTTATCCACTGAAGACGCTCATTCTTCGGGCAGCGGCTCAGCACACAGGTCTCCTGGGCTTTGGGCTTCAGGTGTAATTTACACATGCTGTCAGGCACCACCACAGCCCTGGCACCTGGATCAGTGCTCCTGCAGAAAACACTGCGCTTCTTCAAACCTCGCCCACAGGTTTTGGAGCACTAGAGAGAAGGAAGGAAAGAAAGACAAACACGGAGAGAGAGAGTTACCCTCGTGTGGTCTTTGAGTGATGTTAGTTTAAACATTGTAAAGGTCACTGTGGCATGCAGTTCACCTCAAACAACAGTTGATATGAACTCTGGAGACAGGCGGTGCGAACTCAACCTGACCTTTAGGAGGAATTTAGTCGATATCAACTACTACTGCAAACTTTTTGCGAAGATTTATGATTTAACATATTACAAAAGATTAATTCGCAATTTGCTGCTAATGATGAAATGAACTCTGGCAAAGCGTTTCGACATTCTCTGGCTTTTGTGTGTGTACATGGAAAGATAAAGTTCAGTATACACAAATATATGCACAAGTAGCAACAGCAAAAGTTATTACAAAATAGTAGATTAAACCATGTGTAAAGCAGTCATTTATCTAAAGTAACACTTTCCAACAGCACTAAAGTTTCAGAAAGGACACTCTGTGCGGTCATTTCATAACATTCAGAACAGATGCTTACTAAAAGCATGGCAACATAAAGAGATATGGAGCATTATGTGTTACATGTGCAATAACAGCAGGGGGCAGTAGTGTTTTAACACAGATGTGACATACAGAATGTTTTTCCATTATGTTGTTCTGGGCATCTCAAATCTTCACCTCATATTTCGGTCATTGCTGTAATGCAGTACTTTGTAAAATGTTGAAATTTAGGAAAAGATTTCTATATAAGGGTATAGTCAAATTTTCCAAAACATGTTCTGGTCAGACAACTAAACATCATTCATTATAATTTGATTATTTACAAAATGGCAAGAAAATTAACATGAACAAAATAAAGAGCTAAAATTGGCAAATATTTTTTTGCCTCATGGAAAACAAAGAGTAATTTGTAAACTGTAAGGACATTATTATAATGTTATAGAAGATTTCTTTGTCTGTTGACTTTAATTGCACACCTGATGATGACATTCTATTACACTGCCATTCAAAACTTTGTGATCAGAAAGATTTTTCACATTTTTAAATAAGTTTCTTCAGCTCATCAAGGCTGCATTTATTTGATCAAAAAAAGAAATAAATGTGAAATTGTAAAATATTATATCAACTATATCAATACATTATATTAATGTAAAATAACTATTTTGTATGTGAATATATTTTAAAATGTAATTTATTCCTGTGATGCAAAGCTGAATTTTTAGCATTGTTACTCCAGCCATTATTGTCATATGATCCTTCAGAAATCATGCTAATTTGCAAAATTATTATTATTATTAATCAATGTTAAAAACAGTCGTGCTGCTTAATATTTTGTTGGAACCTATGATACTTTTTTCAGGATTCTTTAATAAATAAAGAGTTAAAAAGAACAGAATTCATTTAAAATAGAAATCTTTTGTAACAATATAAACTACCATTTAAAAGTTTGTCTTTTTTGAAAGAAATTAATACTTTTATTCACCAAGGATGTGTTAAATTGCTAAAAAGTGATAGCCAAGATTTACGTTGTTAGAAAAGATTTCGGTTTTGAATAAATTCTGTCCTTTTTAAATTTTATTTATCAAAGAATCCTGAAAAAAAGAATCACAGGTTCCAGAAAAATACATATTAAGCAGCACAACTGTTTCTAACACTGATAATAAATGTAATAAATCAGCATATTAGAATGATTTCTGAAGCATCATGTGACACTGAAGAATTGAGTAATGGCTGATGAAAATTCAGCTTTGCATCACAGGAATAAATTATATTTTAAAATACATTCACATAGAAAACCATTATTTTAAACTGAAATAATATTTCACAATATTACTTTTTTCTGTATTTTTAATCAAGTAAATGCCTTGATGAGCAAAGAGACATTAAAAATCTTACTGATCCCAAACTTCTGAGTGGCAGTGTAATTCCATTGGAAAAGAAACAGATGGAGGTAATGTTATGTAGGTTGCATGTTTATGTAAACATACCGGTGACCAGGAGCCGGTGCTCCACTCCGGAGGACACGCCTGTGTGTTGCAGGGCTGTAGCTGGGCCGGAGCCATTACTGGACATAAGGAGTGAGCCGCCACCTCCTCCCGCTGGTACGTCACCTTCCTCATGCAGCGGATGTTTCGCGTCTGCTGCCCGCCTCCACATGTTCTACTGCACACTCCCCATTTACCTGTTGTCCAGCTGTCAAGACAAACAATTTGACCTTCAGACGCGAACCTTGTGTTTGAACACTTCAGCACATTTTAACATGAAAGAGGACATTTTACACCCATATGGCACGGACACGTGAGGCGCATAAACACACACACACACACCCTTTTTCAAACAAAATCTACATAATGTGATGATCATTAGATTAAGACCAATCTGATTACTCTGTAAACCACATAATGGAAAGACTAATGAAGAAACCACATACATTTGTCTGCTGCCACCCCACCCCACCCTCTCCTGTGGGCTCACATGGGCAAATATAAACATGCACTTATCCTTTACGTTGAAGTTTCTAGCCTAAGAGTTGAAATGTTTCAGATTCATCAACTGATGCAGACATCGAGTTCATAAATACGATTTATATTTCTGCAATATGCACATTACAAAATAACAAAAAACAAATATATTGTGGGAAGTAAAGGAGACATTCCAAGATTCTGTAATAAATTAATCAGTTTCACTGCAGCGATATGATTAACAACAGTTGGCATGAATCAATGTGTTTCTTCTAAATACTCATTAAAAATCAAATTAGTCTTTGTGAGATTGCAACAGTGCCCCCCAGTGCCAATGATGCAGTAAAAATAAAAAACTTAAAGAATGTTGAAGCTGTAATAGCCTCAGTGAAATTACTGACAGAATTGTACATTAATGAAAGGCTTTTTGATCATCAGTGATAACGAAGACAAGACAAACTCACTGTATAATAAACAGAATATTGTATTTTACATAATGTTATTCAGCTCAGATTTTCACAACAAAGACAGTACTGACATATTTTTTTTGTTTTTATAAATGTTGGTACGTTAAATTAAAGTAATAAATACATTACCATTCAAAAGCCTGGGGCCATTTATTTATTTATTTATTTATTGACTTTTGGCTCACCAAGGCTGCATTTATTGGAAAAATAAATAAATAAATTCAGTAAAAACAGCATTGTGAAACATTACTACAATTTAAAAATACCATTTTCTAATTTAATATATTTTAAAATGCAATTTATTTATCTGATAGTAAAGCTGATTTTTTAGCTTTCAGTATTTTTCAGTATTAATTTGGACACCAAGCTGTATTAAAGCTGAATAAGTTACACAAAAATTAAATCTGTACCGTACCTTTACATTTTTTTTTTGTCTGTCTTTTGTCCATGTGATAAAGTTTTGTAACTGTGTGTGAACCTGCTGTATCGAAAGACAAATTTCAGACTTTGTCTGACAATAAATTCATATCTTATCGTATTGTAAATCGTTCTGATATGCTGATTTACTGATTTACTGTAATAATCAATACTGAAAACATTTGCACTGTTTAATATTTTTGTGGACAGTTATTTTTCAGCATTATTTGCTGAAACTTTTAGAACGTTGAAACAGCATTTATTTAAAATAGACAGCGTTTGTAACAATAATGATTTTACTGTCACTTTTAATCTATTTAATGCATCCTTGCTAAGTAAAAATATGAATTTCTTTCAATAATAAAAAATAAAAAATAAATAAAAATAAAAATCCGACTGACCCCAACCTTATACTGACCCTAAACCGCAGAGTAAAAAATGTGAATATTCGGTTTAATTGTGCACTTTCCCATCAAATAAGATGTTATTTTTGCGGAGTAAAACTGACTTTAAATAATGGATATGACATGATGAAATATTGAGTACATTTAAAGTGCATTTATGTCTGAAAGACAAAATAAAAAACTGTGTAAAAATCAACACCAGTGCCAGAGAAGCTCGGTTCCAGCGCTCAGATTGCAACTCTGTCCTTGCTTCTCTTGGCTGTGGATGAAAAGAAGCTTTAAAATAGAGCTGGGCAGGCCGGGTAGAGATTAGAGCAAATGACAGCTATGACGAGAGCCGTGGCCGCAACACCGGACAGACGCCCCGGGTCGTGTTCTTAGAAGACCCAGTTCCACCCAACCACTCACACAGACCTGAGAAAAATCCTTTAATTTTCTCTCCAGCCATCTGACAAATTGGAGGGAGATGGTTAAACTGCTATTTTAATTGAGGGAAGAAACACGATCCACAGCACAATATGCCTTTTCACTCCCCCTCGTCCTCTCCTCGCCACATAAATGACAATGTGTCACCGGTCAAAGAGCTGACTTGTCGTGCCTCACTGCAAACCGCTGCTGGCGCTTGTTTTAATTTTGTATTTCTGGAATCTTTCAATAACTCGCATATTTCAAGCCATACAATTAAAGAAGACATATCTTTGGGGACAATACCGTGGACTGCTGCACATTTCGGGATACGGTCTGATTACATTGCCATTTTCTCCACGTCTACCCAGAATGATGCACCCATAATAGATACTTGTTCCAAATCACTCAATGAAATTTAAGCTAGCGTTGGTCGTGCCACAGGACAAAGGCTGAATTTTTAGCACTCTCTGGGGAATGGTTTGGGTTTGGAAGGGATTGTAAGTTTAAGAGCACTAAGAGAACCATGTACTTTCCTAAACCCATGTGACATTTCACATTTTCTCTGCTAAAAATATTACTTTAAACAGACCAAAGCATGTGCCCTAACCACTTTAGCTATGTTTGGTTGTATGATATTGGAAATTGTTTTTATTGTTGTTCATTACAGTAGTCTTTGGTATTTTTGGGTGATCATGTACACAACAGTTCAAAAGTTTAGAGTGAGTATGATTTTTTAAATGTTTTTGAAAGCTTCTAATTCTCATGTAGGCTATTTTTTTTATTTTTATTAAAAATACAGTAAAACTGTAATATTGTGAAATATAACTACAATTTAAAATAACTGTTTTCTGTGATGGCAAAGCTGAAATTTCATCAGCCATTATTTAAGTCTTCAGTGTCACATCATCCTTTCCACAAAAAACAAAACAAAACATGAATTAATAAAAAAAAAATGTGTGTCAGTACATATATAAATATATATATATATATATATATATATATATTATTATTAACCAGGTTTCAAGCGGTTAAGGCATTTTAGCATATAAGGAAATGTTTATGACTGTTATAGAGCCAACTGTGGTCTGATCCCCTTAAAACTTTGCATGCTTGTTTAGAATCCTCTGTCCCATGTGCTCAGCATGTTTTGTGAAGTTTTGAGTTTTCGTTTAGGCTTTATAGGATTTTGTGTACATTTGAACAGGCCCCTTTTCTAAGCGACCCCGTTATAGCTTCCAAAAGGGTAAATTCAACATTTTTTGATAATTATTTTTTGATAACTACAGAGTCCAGACAATTGCGCTGCCATATTTTTTTCCAGATTCAGCGAAAAACCTAGGACTAGTTCCCAAAAGTAGGTTTTTTACAACTTCAAATTTCTCTTAACTTTAAGCCTCCGTTAACCTTGTCTAACAGGTGCTCAAAGTTTGTTGACCAATGGCAGCCATGTTTTTGAAGTTACGCAAATGTCATTGTAAACACTTGTGGCACTTCGGACCAAGGCCGTGCACACCAATTTTCATGTTGATAGGTTGTGTAGTTATCCAGTTATAGCCATTGTTATGTTTTTCCCTCTTAGCACCACCCAGTGGCCAAGCTCCGTGATTTTTCCAAGTTCCTCAGATTGGCAGCAGATATCTTATTCAGTTCAGGAGTTATAGGCATTTTACTAAAAGTGGCCCTGGCCCCATTCGAATGTTTTGGCACCCTTTTGCAATGGTGAGTCAAAAATGCAACTTTTTTTTTAAGATAATATAAGATAATCCTTCTGTACTGGTTTGGTTTTGATTACACGAAAAAACTAGGACTAGTTCACAAAAGTAGGTTTTTAATAAAATGCGAAATACCCAAAAATTTTGCCAGGCTCACGATTGTTATGAGCGATTTTGTAATTTTGATAGCTGTAGCGCCTCCGTCAGGCCAATTGGGGTGAGCCTTGGTCACATTGTAGGCGGTGTGAGTACTACCATCCCTCCACGTTTTAAGTCTCTATGACTTACGGTTTGGTCTGCACAATCAGTTTTACGTGAAGATCGCTGATCTGTGACTATTCTAACAATTAGAACAGGGTTTCAGCGCTACGCGCTTGAACCCCTAAAAGATGCTGATTTGATGCTAAAGAAATAGTTCTTATTATGTTGAAAACAAATTAATGCAGATAAATTACTGCCCCGAACAATTTTTTAACAGAAGTGCATTTGAGGTGGTCAGTTCTACAAATGTTTGGTAAGAAACTCCTAAAGCTCTCTGTCCTTGAAGAGTGGCAGTTAAACAGAGTAGCAAACACACAATCATGCAACACAACTATGAAACCAAAAGAAAAGAAGAAATATTCAGAGGGCACTGTAAAAGTCTTCAAGGCATGTGCATTTATCTTTTCATGACATTTTAGGGAACAAATCAAGCCAGCCGCTTCTGGGCCCAGCCTGTGTTTGAAGTCACCGCGCTCTACGCTTCACAGAAGCAGCAGGGCAGCGTTTGCAGCCGGGAGCACGTCGTCAGACTGAGTCCTGTAGGCCATAGTCCGGAGATTAGCGTTCGATTCCTGGCCGGCTAGACGCGCTCAATCCCCACAGGGATGCAGTCTTTTTTGCTCCATAATAAAACATGGGCAGACCTGTCAACACTGAAGATATTTGCTGGAAAGATAAGCAGAAGCTTCTGTCTTGTTCTCCTGTTTTGAATGCATGCCCATACTTTTTCTGGAAGTGTTTCCAAAGGTCTATTTATTTTCCCTTTCCTGCACCCTTTTTTTACTTTTCCTCTTTTCAGCAGTCATAAATCAAAGCACATAATGCCTCAAACAAATAATGTTCCGGGAGTCTGCAGTCGATATCGTAAGCCCGTGATGTCATTCAATATGGAGTGAAACAGACTCGGCTCTGCATAGAGTGAAGGAGGTCATTAGTAACTGTGGGATTTAGGATTGTCTGTCTGAACAATAAACACACTTACAGTATGACCTACACTGAGAGAAGAAAATCCATTCTGAATGGTGGGAATCTCACGAAGAGAGAGAGAGAAAAAAAAGCACAAGGCCATTTAAGATTTAACATAATACCCTGTCGTAACTATATTTGAAGAGCTCTTACAGAGGGTGAAAATGAAAAGTTAAAACTTTTATGACTTCTTTTTTCTGCAGAACACAAAAGAAGATATTTTTGTTCATACACGAAAGTAAATGTGTCTAAAAACAACATTTACTTTCATTGTAAGGCCAATAACCAATTTTTCAATACATGTTCAATTGAGACATTTTGTTCTGCAGAGGAGTAAGAATAAGTCATACGGGTTTAAAAATGACATGAGGGAGAGTAAATGATGACAGAAGTTTAATTTTTTTGAAGGAACTATCCCTTTAATAGCGTTTCCAATGCAGGTACGACAGGCTAACTAACTCTCTGTGTGACCCACAGGATGGTGATGTCATTGAGTTGTGACGCCAACAGAAAGAGTCTGGGATCACTGGTAATCTCTACTGGTAATCAAAGCCTCTTTCTCAGCAAGTTGAAGTGTCATAGGGTTACAGGCAGACACTGGTGGTGAGTGATGGGAACCTGTGCAGTCTGTCTCCACATATCCAGCACCGCCGCAGACATGCTGCTCTCCCGTCAACCCTGCCGTTGTTTTCAATTACAATGTTATTGGAGTATTTGTCAGGCTTTGAATGGGACAAGCCAAATCGGTTAGAGCTTGTTGCTGTAAGGAAACAATCATATGGTCTTGATTTCCCCTTTTAGCATCGGCTCGCCATAGCCTGCACATTATAATCGGTCACAGCCAACATTTCACACGATGTTAGGCCAGAGAAAAAACAAGAGCGAGAAGGACGAAGGGAGGAAAGCCAGGAGGGGTGATTTGTTATCTGAGTTCCAGAATGGTGCGTCAATGCCTTTCACCCTGGCAAGTGAGGGATGCTGGGTATGTAGATGCCTCTGTAAGGCAAGAGATCAGTAAATCAAGTCAAACTGAGTGTTGCTCTTGTAAGAATGGCGGCAGGACTCTCAAAAGGAAGATGGACCGGCAGATTGACTTCAGCTTTGAGAGCGCCAGAGAAAGGATGTTTTGAGCAGCTCCTTTCATAGAAGCCCAAAGGAGGTTTCTGACACCTAGACTGAGAATGTTTTTCCCAGGGTCTCTAGTGAGACGGTGCCTGCTTTTCTTTCCTTCTTTTCCATGCATAGGAAGTACACCTTTTTCCCATTTATCTTCCTCATTTCTAAATATAACACTTTGCCTTTTCACTCATAACACTCACTGTAAATATAATGGGAGTCTTTGATAAATACGTCTTCTTATTCTTGGAATATTTGAATAGTAATTCACTGTCATCAACAAAAAGACAAGACAGAACGTGAGACCAGTATTTGGATGTGTATATATGCCTTATTGTGAAAGCTGGTGTGTGTATGCATGCATGTGGGTTTGAGTTTGTATAATTTAAAAGGTGCGTGTGTGGCAGGCTGTGGCTTGGAGCTGGAGTTTGGGCAGTGAGGGCGCAGTCAGTCCCTGTCTGGAGGCTATGTTAATCCTGTTTTCTTTAAGGAATGAAACAGAGAAAAGAACCCAAGGAAGAACGTGACTTCTCAAAGCTTTGAGCTGGGTTCTGCTCATGCTGAAGCCACCACAGCTGATTTTAGACAGACATACCAGGGCACCGTGCCCACCAATAGCACTGCAGGGTTGTACACCACTGAGGAAGCTTTTTAAATTCTATTTCAGTTTTTGAATTTGAATTTAAGTGGCAAACAGTTTTGAAATACCTGTCATTAATTACCCTCATGTTGTTCCAAACCCGTAAGACCTTAGTTTATCTTCAGAGCACAAATTAAGATATTTTTGATGACATTCGAGAGCTTTCCGACCCTGTATAGACAGCAACGGGACTACCACATTCAAAGCCCAGAAAGGTAGCAAGGACACTGTTAAAATAGTCCATGTGGCATCAGTGGTTCAACCGGAGGCGTCGTGGTAGTTTTGTGAACGTGCGTCGAAGACTCGCACAGAAGAGAAGAAATTGTTGAATAAAGTCAATATTTTTGTTTTTTTCATAGCTTTACGGTTGAACCAATGATGTCATATGGACTTTTTTAGCAATGTCCTTACTACCTTTCCGGGCCTGCTGTCTATGCAGGGTCACAAACCTCTCAGATGTAATCAAAAATATCTTAATTTGTGTTCTGATGATGAATGTCTGACAGGTTTGGAACCAAATGAAGAGTAATTCATGACAGAATTTGCATTTTTGGGTGAACTATCCCTTTAAATACATTTCTTTTTTACCAGAAAAGGAAGGTTTTTGAGGACACAATTAGACCTAAAAAACCTTGAGGTCACCATGAAATTAAAATTCAGTTTGTTTTCTAATTGTTTGTTATTGATCTTATTATACATGGTTATATCTTGATCTTCCAGTGAAAAATACTGAAACGAGAGACGTATTTTCCATAAATCTGACGTAGTGACGTATGACCAGCTTCTTTAGTCATTTAATTAACTTAAACTCTGCACCCTTTTTTACAATCAACTGCCTCTATCCAATCAATGACCAACTGACAGAACCAAGTACCTACCCTACATTTCTTTTCTTTTTCGTTTATCTGTTTCACAAGGATTTATGTCACAGTCTGGAAAAAAATCACAATCTATTGCTACTTCCATTGTATCATGACTATAAGGAAGTTTAAAAGGTTTTTAAAGTCTGGTGTGCAGGTTTTATATATCATTTCTTTCCCATTTAAAGGGTTAGTTCACAAAATGAAAACTATGTCATTAATTACTCACCCTTCGCTCATCCTCGGAACACAAATTAAGATATTTTTGATAAAATTCGAAAGCTTTTTGACCCTGCATAGACAGCAATGCAACTACCATGTTCAAGGTCCAGAAAGGTAGTAAGGAGATCATTAAAATAGTCTATTGTGACATCAGTGGTTCAACCTTAATTTTATAAAGCTACGAGAATACTTTTTCTGTGTAAAGAAAACAAAAATAACAACTTCATTCAATAATTTATTTTCTTTTGTGTCAATAACTTTACAGTGTTTCTGGACCTTAAATGTGGAAGGACTCTTGCTGGGTCAGAGAGCGTTCAGATTTCATCAAAAATATCTTAAATTGTGTTCAGAAGATGAACAAAGTTCTTGTGGGTTTGGAGCGACACAAGGGTGAGTAATGAATGACATAATTTTCATTTTTGGGTGAACTATCCCTTTAACTTCCAATTCAACCTGTGTTGGGCATGAGCAATTCAATTTAAATTTGAACTAAAGAATTGAAAGCTAAATCTTAAATTCTAAGTTGTGTCGAACCCTGCTAGAGAGAAGCAAACATGGACAGAAAGACAGACAGATTCTTACTAGGCAGGGCAGGGCTGTGTGTTGCACAGGTGAGAGCCCACCACAGGTCTGGTCTCAGGGTTGCAGAGTGAAGAGTTGACCTGTGTGTTCTGATCCTGCAAACAAATGGCTTTTGTCGAGACCCGACCTGACAAAAGAGATACAGAGAGCAAATTCTGAGCATAAACACAACTAATCTCTTTGGACATTTTGCAGAGATCCATCTCTCTAACCCGGCCTAACATACGTCTTTATCATGCGATAAACTAATGCATCCTCTGAGCGATCTTTTAAAAAAGGAAAAGCTTGGAGCACACTGTCCGTGAATGGTCTTTCTGGGGATTATGGGAGCTCAGGATGAATGGCAGTACTGTAGTGTAGCTTCTGTTGTGGCAAACAAAGCCGGGCCTCTGTCAGTGTGAGAGGCCAGGGGGGGGGCGGCCCAGAGGTCTGCTCTAAAGAAAAGCATGAATGAAACTGTGTGAGAGCGCAGATAGAGATCTGTGCTCTGGGCATGTCATAGTGCTGTCTGTCTGCCACCAACACTCAGACAACTGACTGTGAATGGAGGAGCCACTACCACAGAGATGAGCCAATGAGATTGGGAGGTCTGGAGGAAGGAGGGGCGTACTTTTGTTTTGTTTTTTTTTATCCGGCTCACAAAGGTGCGTTTGATGGACCTGGGCAAATACACACATAGACTTCCTTCCTCGGCTGACACACAACCACAGAAACTCTGCTCTCTCACACTTGAGTCAACAAAGTAAACATTTACAGTACATAGAGCATCCACTCACCCCCAGCACAAGGCGCAGAGCAGTCAGAGCGTACCACAGACCAGGTATAGTTGTGCTTCTTCTCAGGATGGGGTAGAGTGTATTCCCATGATATACCAGGATTTTTACCCTGAAGAAGAATCTGTGGAGGAGAACAGATTGTCATGGGTTAGTGAAAACAATCAAGCAACAGGTTTCCGTCTATGCAAGTACGCACTACCGTTCAAAAGCTCTATATATGGGCCATTCTACAGAACTGGTGCAAAGACAGAGTTGGAAACATCCTTTTTCCATAAATTTTTTTGTATGTATGCAAATTATATAATATCCAAGGTACACATTTCTAGTAATTGTGCAGTTAATTCTCATATTGTATTTTCAGAGTTTTGGAATATTTGTCCTCTCCCCAAACTACCGAAACGCAGTAATATGTATGGGTTAAATTGACCTATTAAGATTTTGCTTACATCTACCGTCTAAATATATTTATTGCTATTTTATTAAAATGTTTTCAGAGGTAAATCTTTAACAGTTACAATTTTAACAATATTTCAAGTGTGATTTATGAGATTTGTTGTATTTTGAATCAAATTATTCATTGTAAAAGCCAAAAAGTTGCTCATACTGATTTCAAAGTTACTCTGAAAATACATTGAACCAACATCATAACATCTTAGTTGATAATTCAATATACTTTTTAATAAAACATCCCATGTTTCGGCTGTGACTGCACACTTTCGGTAATGACAGTAATGTTTTGGTAGTGACCACGCTTCATTACAGAATTTTAACTCGCATACTAAAATACCAAATAAAGCATTGTTTTCTTTTGTCACTACCAAAACGATGATGACATGTTTTGGTCTTGACTGTTATGTAGTGACAAATGTTTCGGTAATGACAATTTTAGATACTTTTGAAACTAGCTCAAAGATGCTAATCAGCACATGGTTAGCTAGCACAGTTCTGAACAGTGGTACACATATAAAAACTAAATGTTATGGAATAACACCCAACAAAGTGTGCTTAACTGCAGAAAAAAAAGGGTGTTTGGTAGTAACATTCCTTAAAGTTACACACAGATTTTCAGACTTTTGAACACATTTACCTCAAAATCATAGGGCCTATCTACCCACCATGTAGCTATGAGAGAGGAACACATGAATATTTCCTGATCATAAATGTAGAGGTGTACTTAAAATCAGTCTCAGCCAATGGACTAAAACATACACTGCTTCGGTAGTGACATAAAAATGCGGGAAACCTTTTTTTTACATAAAGTTTCATAATTTACAAAGAAATTTTTAAAACTTAATTTACTTTTACAAAATCAAAAAGATATTTTTAAAAACGACAATGGAATGCAAAAATTCCCAATTGAAAGTACCAAAATAAATGATGATTGACTGATATTTTAAATATTATTGTGGGTTTCAACAGATAATAAAATAATCTTAGTAAACAACAGATTTGAATCCTTGAATGTTTTTTTAATGTGTTTTTTTTTTTGTTGTGGGACAGCAATTCTATAGAATGGCCCATATATATACATATATATATATATATATATATATATATATATATATATAACTAACACTATACTATTGAACAGTAGTGGATATAAAACAAACAATAATCAAATATTTGATGAATTAAATACACACTGTGCATCACCTCTGTCTTTTGGAGCAAGTGCACAACAACAGACTTTTTTACACAATGTTTTTAAAAACCTAAATTATTGCTTTAGTCTGATTGAAACTGAAATTGCATGCAAATGTGCTGATTGTCTTGTTAATGTTCTCATATTCCAGCAAGGGAGAAGGTGCCAGAGTGTCTGCTGCTGTTTTGTGGCTGTAGCTCTTTTGGGACTGAGAGATGACACCACAGTGCTCCTAGTGATCTGAAGGGAGGCTTAAATTATATTGTCTATGTGTTTGAACTGAAGCTTGTCAGCTTGTAAAACGGCACAAATGTACCAAACTGTGGGTTGGGTGAATCTGAATATTTTCATATAGTGGTGTACTGTGAGACTTTACTTGCCAGCAAGTTTTACATTGGTGTTTATGTTTCAGTAGGCCTGTATGCTATAGTTTTGGTGCTTATTCCTGGAGAAGATCTTGTAGTCATTCATGTGAGACTAGACCACAGAGGAAGTTCAGCCAGTTCCTCACTAAATCTGTGCCCAAGGCCACCGAGGACAGCCTGAGGATAACTCTAATGGAGTGGAAAAGTCCTCCGACATGAAGAGGATCTTTGTTTTTTTTCTCAGACTTTGCCACACTGGGATTTTCCTCAGACTATTTGTAATAAAAAAGTGCAATGACACCAAATTCACTGGAACTGGTAAACCACCAAACTATATGTAGAGTGCATAAACAAGGCAACTAAAGAAGGACTGAATCTTATGGGTCACTGGAGAGTTGCAGCAGTGTTTACACAAGCCAACAGTAATTGCAATGCAGCCCAAATTTCTCTAAAGTAAGAGTGCAAACTTAAGTAGTGGATTAGGCAGATGCCACCCATCCTCTAATTACTATGGATTTACCCTCAGTTAATGTTTTGAATAGGAAGTGTGTGGCAGGCTGCTGCTGATGTGGGAAGATTATCCTTAAGTCAGTCACAATAAACACAGTAAACCAGTCTCAATGCAATGCTCTGTCAGATTACTGAGTTGTCTAAAACCATTCAAAATCTTTTCTTGGGTTCAATGGAGTGTCATGACTGTATGTTTTACATTACGGATGGAGACGTATGAATTCATGTGAATTCATTTTTCATGTTCAATGAGATGCAGGTGATGCAAGATGTTGAGAAAGAACCACTAACTGAAGTAAGTTTCAAGTAAGTCCAGACCTGTAGTAGAGGAAAGAATCTATCAACAAGACAGCAGAAGTCATTGTGCGAATCAAACAAAGGCGGTATTTGAAGGATGGAGGGTTTCCAGTGAAAGTAAAACAAGTATACTGAAACACAGTGGCAAGTTAGCAAACTTTTTAACATACTGTATCTTGGCCCACTCTCTCTCTGAGTGTCCAGGCTGAATCTATTGCCCTGGAAGCGGTCCATGAGACCCTGCACGCTAGCCTGTTCAAAGCTGGTCCAGATTTACAGTTGGCACTGAACGCAGAGCAGCTATTCCAGATTCAGACTCAGGAGGAGGTCTCTGATCCATCTGTGATCCGGCTAGCCATCTGACTATGGATACAACACATGGGGAAACTCTACCTCTTCTGATCCAGTGTCCAGACCAGCAAGAGTCCACTGCACCATGTCTGTGCACTGATATAGGAAGTCTAGAGTTTCAGACCTAACATATGCAGCAAGAATCATAATTTTGAACATCGATTCAACATGCAAAATATCCCATCCAAATACTGTAAAAGCAAGTCTTCTTTTGTCTTGTGTTGCAATGAAAGCTTCATCTGATGTGCTTCTCTCTCTAGACGCCCGCTCTCTATCTTTCACTCCAGTTATTCTGAATAATGACGGAAAATCTGGGGTAATTACTAAACTCTGTTGAACAGGACTACTAGGACAGGTTCATTATCAAGCACTCCCAGTATAAGGTTACTACACAAAAATCCATCTGTGCCCTGGCTAGAAGTGTAGCAGTTCCTCCCGCCATGAAGAAACGAGTGAATGAAAGACTGATGAATGGGAGCACGGATACCACATCTAAACGAATCATTCTGGGCTGGCATGACCCTCTTAAGACATGCCACAAGAATTTCAATACCTAAAGAAATCGTAAAAAATGTTTAAATCAAAAGCACTTCAAGTTTGAAAGGAACTCCTCTGTTATGTCTCGTCTAGTGCCTCTCAGTCCACATGGCTGAGCTGATTACAAGCTTTGGAACCATGTCAACGTTTACATTCACATTTCTCAAAATGCACTTTCCTAAGGTTCCTGAAGCTGAAACTTATCCATTTTCCATAGCAGGTTAAACCGAGAGATCCAGCCAAGCATAATTGACCAGCTGCTTCCCTCGAATCGCAACCCCAAGCCTCTCTGATCTATTGAGTTCAATTGCAAAAATCTTAATCTTTTAATCTCTCTCTACCCTCCTCTTTTTCTTGAAATTACAGAGCATACTTAGAGAGATTAATGCCAACTCATCTTGCAAATCAGGTCTCTGCTGCCATCGCCCACCCTGGGGAAAATCGTAATGAAGAGAGGGCATGTGGGCTGAAGGGGAATGCTACATGCACGTAAAGCACAGGTTGAATGCTGTGCAGATCAAAGACCAGTAAATAAGATCAAAATGAAAGTATATTAAATGAAGCATGCTAACTTTTGCACAACCTGCACAACAACACCTGCAATAGTATCAAGACCAAATGGGTTTTGAACAGCTTGAGGTGTTGGTAACAAACCTTCCTTTACCTCAATGCAAGCAGAGCTGTTTTCCTGAGACTTAAAAGGATAGTTCACCCAACAATTCTGTCATTAATTACTCACCCTTATGTCGTTATTAACTCGTAAGACCTTCGTTCACCTTCAGAACAAAAATTAAGAATTTTTTGATGAAATCCAAGACCTTTTTTGACCCTGCACAGACAGCAACGCAACTACCAAATTCATATGAAGATGAACGAAGGTCTTATAGGTTTGGAATGACATGAGGGTGAATAATGAGAGAATTTTCATTTTTGGGGGAACTATCCCTTTAAAAAAGTAATTTTCTCACTTTTTTTTCTTTTGGCCAAGAGATAACAGAACTATTTCTAACTGTAATACACAAATAATGCTGCATCAAGGACATGTTGGACATGTTACTTTAGAAAAGTATTAATTATAGTTACTAGTTAGCTATTACTACACAAATAGTAACTGAGTTAGTAACTAAGTTACATCATTATAAAAGTAACTGATTACAAGGGAAAGTAACTATTGTGTTATTTTGGAAAAAAAAAAGTTCAAATAGGTCAAATAACTTGGATGTCCCCTATATTAAAAATGTTAAACGAATTAAATGGACACTAAATAGAATAAATTATCATTATGAAACATAGTACACTAATCTACACAATTTTAATGTTGCTGTGGGACAACGTGAGAGACACCTATCAAATTCAATGAATTATTGTAAATATTATCAACCCTCTATGGACACCTTAGCAATAGAGTCGCCAATGGCTAGTAAATCTTTTAGTTTACTTACCAGACTAATATCTGATAACAGCATTGTAATGGGCAAAACGATAATTCGTTTAATCTTTACTGAGAAAAATAACGCTGTTAGTAAGCGGCTATTCCCATCACTGATCATGAGTGAGCAAATTCTCTTTCTAAGAGCAAGCTTAATATTGTATATCAGCCCACAGAACTGATCTACTACAGTTGAACACAATGGCGATAAAAGGTTTAAAGGATTCTTTTGAAATCAAATTCTCTCTTTTATCCCCGCTTCAGATTTGTGCAGATATATGAAGCGCCCTTACTATGACTTAACCTCAACGGTCATCTGAACCCATAGCCATCACCCTTCATGTAAGCAGTGCCCAGTGCTACCCATTAGCAGGAGCACACAGTGCAGCGAGTTCAAAGCTTAGTGCCATTCACATTGTCGCACCGTTTGATCTCGAATCTCTACATACTGAAGATGAAAGTCACAATGACCACGTCGGCTCTGGCCTGCAATTAATCCCAAACAGGGGCGTTAGTCTGTCCGTTCGACTCATTTGTGTCTCTTCTCTTCTGTCTCTCTCTCTATCTTTCTCTCGTTTGTTTCTCATCTCTCTCGCTCACTCACTGTCCCTTAGCCTTGTTTTCATCTGACCGAATGGCCACGGCGCTCTTGCCAAGACCCTGTCATGGCTAATTCGCTAACAGGTGTCAGGCCGGACGGGGACGGGGGTGACTCACTTCAAAGAGCAGGGTCTCATTAGTGGGGCCTGCGGCGTACAAGGTCTCAGGCTGGTTGAAAGAGCGCTGATAGTTGAACGTAGTGCCTGCGAACTGGAACCTGCCAGGCCAGTCCACCGTCCAATCCCCCGTCAGGTAATAGGTGCCACGCTTCAGGCTGCGGACGGCCAGGTAGCTGGTGGAGATCTCCATCTCCTGCACCCTGATGCTCCTCGCTCCAGCGGGAACCATCACGACGGGGTAGTACTCTGAAAAGAAGGAAAAAAAGGGAAAATGGGTATGCAGTGTCTGCTCACTTCTGCCTTTTCTGCATTTTTAAAGGCCAGAGGGAACAGGCATCTTTGAGCTGATGCATTATCACCTCCTCCAGTCGGACGAGAGCGATGAGGTGCCAGACTGCAGAGTTCTTGCTGTGTAAGTGCTCTAAAAAATGCATTGCACTTTTCTGTGAAGTCTGCTGAGAGAGGTCTAAAGTGACAGACTTACCTATACTACAAGGATTATTTTTCTCTTTTTTCAGTCTCTATGATCTTTTATTAAATTTTATTAAAGGCCACTAGTTCTCAAACTATTCTGATCAAATCAGAAGAATCAAATACCACCTATTTAACCCCTACAGTGTTCAGTCCTTAAAAAACTGATGATTTGTGAAAGATTCAGAAGTTTGAGGTCAGTACGATTTTAAGAAACAATTCTTAACTGAGAAAGAATGTATTAAATTCATCAAATGTGACCTTAAAGGTATTTTTTAAAGAATTAGTTCACTTACAGCGTAAGAATTACCTGATAATTTACTCACCCTATGTCATCCAAGATGTTCATACTTTCTTCAGTCGAAAAGAAACGAAGGTTTTTGAGGAAAACATTCCAGCATTTTTCTCCATATAGTGGACTTTAATGGGGATCAGTGGGTTGAAGGTCCAAATTTCAGTTTCAATGCAGCTTCAAAGGGCTCTACACGATCCCAGCTGAGTAATAAGAGTCTTATCTGGCAAAATGATTAGTCATTTTCTAAAAAAAATAACATGTATACCCTACATTTTTGAAACAAAGTACACAGACAAAGATTTAACCGTGTGTGACTTTTCCAGCATGACTACGTAATGCTTGAAGTCACAGAGCTAGTGCAAGATGAGCATTTGTGGTTAAAAAGTATATAAATTAGATTTTTTTTTAAATGACCGATTGTCTTGCTAGACAAGACGCTTATTTCGGGCTGGAATCGTGTAGAGCCCTTTGAAGCTGCACTGAAACTGCAATTTGGATCTTCAACCAGTTGGGCACCATTGAAGTCCACTATGAAGAAAAATCCTGGAATGTTTTTTTTTTTTATTTCTTAATCTTAAACCTTCATTTCTTTTTGACTGAAGAAAGAAAGACATGAACATCCTGGATGACACATGGGTGAGTTAATTAACAGGAAATTTTAATTCTGGAAGTGAACTAATCCTTTAACTTCCTATTGATCAAAGAATTCTGAAAAAATGTAACACTGATAAAAATAAGAACCATCTCAGGTGAGAACCACTGCTTTAGGCATTTTTTTCTATTATTTTGTAGTGAATTTACTCCTTGCTTCTTTCTCTTGAAGCCTGTTATTTTCTTCAAAATATTGTTTTGTCAAAGAAGACCCAAAGGTATGAAAGATACATGCTCTACAAGAACCTTACCGTTGGCTCTGTGCTGGAGGGTGTACTGGCCACTGTAGAACTTGCAGGTGGAGTTGTCTCCTTTACACACTCCACAGGCATCCAAAGCGGCCTTTGATCCCAACACCTGGTCACAGCCCACCAGCTACACAGATAACGTTATTAAAAAGATATTTTCAAACTGACAGTTTAGCCCACTGGGCCTGATGAATATAACAAATGCATATGTCAATCAATTCTCATGCGAAAAACCAATGCAAAATCAGCAGTTAAAGTGATGCCAGAAAAATGACAGTCTCAGAATCATCACCTCCTCACATACCTCACATATCCCATCAATGCACACCCCTCCTTTGTAGTCAGAGCAAGACGTCCCATCTTTGACTTTGCTGGACATAGCGAAGAAAAAATCAAAGTCCTCAGCAATGCAGTACAGCTTACAGATGTCCTCTTCTAGATAGGAGATGAATAGGGTCATTAGATCTTATAGCTTCAGAGCGACTTTATGTTAGATCTTCTGAAGCTGTGTACTGGTACCCTCAGCGTGCCGCTATAAAGTTTCATGCATGAGGACATATGGAGCAGTAATCCTGTGAACATTTTTTCAGACAAAACGCAGGTGGACTTTTATGTAAAATAGAAAACAATTCTTTAAAACACATGCACAAACCCACAAACCCACACTATCACTGATTCCCACACATCACATTTCAGTTTGAGCTTGAGAATGGAATTGCTCTATTCAACACAAATTGCTGTAAAATAAAATAAAATAAAATAAAGCACCATTTATTCCTAGCAGACACAATGCAGATGTGTGCTACTGTCTAGTGCTAATTACTGGGCATGTTTAAGCTGTGTGTGGTTGGCTGTGAAGCAACTGGAAGGCTCACCATGCTGTAGAGAACATACCCACAGAACACATGTTACACTAAAACTTAAAACTCTGTTACAAATGGGCCCATAAAGCTGGAATGCAAGAGGGGAGACTCTATCCAACTCTCCTACTGAGAGAAAAATATGGGCCTATCAGAGATGCATCTGCATCCACACAGATATCCAGGCTCATTCAGTACAGGAGCTAAGTATGAGCTGTTAGATTTAGATTCATTATTTTTTTAGGTCATAATTACTGTGCTTGTACAAACGACAGTAAACCTAACAATAAAAGCTCAAATCTGAATAATGCCTCTAAAAGTAAAGAGAAGGCCAAGTAGAACTTAACAATAGGACACGTCAGAGGTTTAATCCAATTTGATCTACATCCAAAATCCCAGTCAAATACGGATAAGCGCTTCCTAACACCTGTACTAACCACTGAAACACATGACCTACTGATTAGAGCGCTGAGCTCCATTCACCCCACTGAAACCTCTGGATACACTGCAGAGGTTTTTCAGTTTAGCATGAGCTCAGCATCTCCTCTCAGGGCCTTTTCATTAGTTCAAAAAAATCTGACAGGTCAATACCCATTTGTTTCTATCCTTTCACTTTTTCACTCCCAATCTGCTTTAAGAAAACCCAAATACGCAAACAGGGTCCTATTCAGGTCCAAACCTGCCTATGGGGTTGATCAGTGCACTGCACTCACAGAACGAGTGGATACATGTTTTCAGTCCAAATCCATGCACAGCTTAGTCAACACACATTAGGTGGGATGAATCGCTTGGGTGGAATATATTTGTAATATGTAACAATCTCAACACATATTGTCAAAAACAACTGAGAATGATTACTATTTAAAAACACACCTGTTTTTGCTGACTCAGATATTAGAGGGCATCAATAACTAAGAAGGCAAGGTCTGAGATTAATGTTTTTTGCAGTTTTGTTATTAGTTATGCCAGACAAGGGTACATACACCGGTCAAAAGTTTGGAGGTCAGATTTATTTATTTACTATAATGATTTCTGAAGGATCATGTGACACTGAAGACTAGATTAATGGCTGCTAATTAAAATTTAAAATATTACTGTTTTACTGTATTTTCATTAAATAAATGCAGCCTTGTAAAACATGGAGAGATTTAAAAAACATAACTAATATTAACTTATTACTTGTATATTAACTTAATACTCAATATAAAAAATATTAATAAAAACAAATGGTATTTTATTTTATTTTATTTTATTTTAATCATACACTACCAGTCAAAGTTTTTTAACATTAAGATTTTTTATGTTTTTTAAATAAATCTTTTCTGCTCACCAAGCCTGCATTTCCTTGATCCAAAATACAGCAAAAGCAGTAATATTGTGAAATATTTTTACTGTTTAAAATAGCTGCTTTCTATTTGAATACATTTTCAAATGTAATTTATTCCTTTGATCAAAACTAAATTTTCAGCATCATTACTCAAGTCTTCAGTGTCACATAACCCTTCAGAAATCATTCTAATATGCTGATTTGCTGTTCAAGAAACAGTATTATTATTATTATTATTATTATTATTATCATTATTTGAAACAGCTGAGTACATTTTTTCAGGATTCCTTGATGAATAGAAAGATCCAAAGATCAGCATTTATCTGAAATAAAAAGCTTTTGTAACATTATATACTATCCCATTCAAAAGCTCGGAGTCGGTATATATATATATATATATATATATATAGAAATTAATATTTTTATTTAGCAAAGATGATTTAAATTGATCGAAAGTGATGATAAAGGCATTTATAATGTTACAAAAGATTTCTATTTCAGATAAATGCTGTTTGTCTGAACGTTCTATTCATCAAAGAAACCTAAAAAAAATCTGTTTTCAACATAACAATAAATGTTTTTTGAGCAGCAAATCAGAATATTAGAATGATTTCTAAAGGACCATGTGACTGGAGTAATGATGCTAAAAATTAAGCTTTGAAATCACAGGAATAAATGACATTTTAAAATATATTCAGTTATTATATATACAGTTATTTTAAATAGTAAAAATATTTCACAATTTTACTGGTTTTGCTGTACTTAGAATCAAATAAATGCAGGCTTGGTGAGCAGAAGAGACCTTAAAAAAAACATTAAAAACCTTACTGTTCAAAAACTTTTGACTGGTAGTGTACATTTATTATACATTCTATTAAAAAAAAAAAAAAAAAAAAAAAACAAGTGTGAGTCTCGCTCGTCCAGTAAATGAAGACGCATGGGGATTTTGAACCCACAGCAGAGGTTTATGGTGCTCTCTTCCAGCTGTTAATGAGACATTTGCTTTTGTTCGTAATGAATGCACTAAGGCCCAAATATCTCCCATACCTTCCACTTTGGTGTATGGCTTCCATTTGTAGTACCATCCCCTGAAGGGTTTGCTGTTGTACTCGGCGCACTGCTGAGCTCTGAAGTCCACTCCGTTGGGCTGGCATGGCTTGGTGTTACACAGCTGGTGCAGTCGACCGGGGCCTTGGCAGAACTTGCCGTTGTGCTGTGGGCTTGGGTGAAACAACCAGCAATTAGCGCAAGCGAACATGGAAGCGAGGAGAGAGAGAGCGAGAAGAAGAGAAGAAACAGATGTGCCTCAGCAAGCATTCAACATGCGAGAGGAATGACAGCCATTCGGTATTTTTTGGAAGACGGGCTGGTGAGATGCATTACATATGATGTGCATTAGCATCTGCACTAAGGGAATGTCTTTGTGCATTATCGGTGATGTGTCTGACTGAATCACATCCCAACTGACAGCTGTAAAAGATATAAAGTGTTTGGGATACAATTCCATTCATGACTTGGACTCGTCTGTGTTTTCAACAGCTATGATTTTTGAATAATAAACTTCAACGAGAACAAGACAACACGCAGCTGTGCTGATGTACTTTACACATTGTGTTATCTGAGTCAACGTGCTTGCAGCCAAATAGGAAACCTGGTTGAAAATGGTTTGTTTTTGATGGTCCCTACCTTGTTTTCTTAGCTGACCTTGATAGGCTGATCTAGCTAAAAACAACCACCAAACTAACACAAACCTGCTTGGACCAACACGGAAATTCATTTATTCATCCTTACTTCTAAACCTGTAACTTATGCAAGCAAGGCTGGATATCATAAAAGGTCAGCCCTCAGGCTCTGGACAATGTGTTCGATCCGTCATCCTGTCTTGCTGAGGCAGCTTGAGGCTGGAGAAGAGCTGTAGCCTCTCCCAATGCCACAGGAATGCCTCCAAGTGCCACATGAAGCACAGTCACCATCTTTCCTGAGGGAAAAGCGGTCCTGCAGCTCCTGTAACTGAGGCTGTGAGAGCGGAGGCATGCTTGCGGCATGGCTGCACGTTTTAAAGTGGAAGACTCTTGGGTACCCTCTTGTAGCCTAACCTCAAAGCAAAGGACTGTGCCATGTGCCCGTCAATGTGTGTGTGTGTGTGTCTGTGCACGTTCTTTTAGTCTCTGGCCTTTAGCTTTTTATTGCATGTTCACACTTGAGGTTAGAAAACCGCTCACAGAGAGGACAGATGAGCCTTCCACGCGCTTTTAAAAATCACTCATCATCTTTATGCATGTACAGTGATCAAACAGAGAAAGCATGGGGAAAAAACACACAGTGAGATAAATGAAATACTTCTTTTTTGAAAACTGACAACATAGCTCTATTGTCTAGAACAGATGTTTTCAAACTGAGGGTCTTGACCCGCTCGTGGGCTGCAGAGTGGGAATAAGTGGGTCACTAGAACGGTGGTGTTTTCAGATGCACGTAAACATATGTAAACAATGACTCTATAGAGTTGATTATTGTTTGAAAAGAACCTTCATTGATTTAACTCACCAAATCCATTACAGTGGCTACTGAGTCAACATATGATTCACTTACTGAATTGCAAATTCCAGAATTTTAGAGCTTCTGGTTTCATCCTCTGAAAGTCAGTGGGTTTTTGGTTAAAAGACTAGCTCACTTCCAAAACAAAAATTCTCTGATAATTTACTCAATCCCATGTCATCCAAGATGTTCATGTTTTTTTTTTTGTTCAGTCGAAAAGAAATTAAGGTTTTTGAGGAAAACATTCCAAGATTTTTCTCTGTATAATGGACTTTAATGGGACCCAAAGGGTTGAAGGTCCAAAGTGCAGTTTCAGAGCAGCTTCAAAGGGCTCTACATGATCCCAGCCGAGGAGTAAGGGTCTTACCTAGTGAAACAATCAGTCATTTTCTAAAAAAATAAAAATGTATATATTTTTTTAACCACAAATGCTCATAGTCACGTTGGAAAGCTCACGTGTGATATAGGCTGCACCAACCAAGTTTTTAAAAAGCGAACGTGCAAAGAAAGTCAAACACGTTTTACAAAACTGCATGTGTTTCCAATGTAATTACGTAATGTGTCAAGTCACAGACACGCATTGCAGAGCTAACGCATTTGTGGTTAAAAAGTATATACATTTTTATTTATGTATTTTTTAGAAAATGACAGATTGTTTTGCTAGATAAGACCCTTATTCCTCAGCTGGGATTGTGTAGAGCCCTTTGAAGCTGCATTGAAATTGCAATTTGGACCTAAAACTTACTGATCCCCCTTGAAGTCCAGTATATGGAGAAAAATCCTGGAATGCTTTCCTCAAAAACCTTAATTTCTTTTCGACTGAAGAAAGAAAGACATGAACGTCTTGGATGACATGGGGGTGAGTAAATTATCAGGACATTTTTATCCTGGAAGTGAACTAATCCTTTAAATGCCTAAAATAAGGTCAGTGGTTAACAAGCTCAGCATATTTTATGTTTTATTTTACAACATAAAATACATCAGTAACATCCTACTCTTTATTTTTTAAGCTTTTACGTGTTTTGAAGAAAAGGCTGGAGCTAACAAGTGGCTAAATAGAGCTAAAGAGGTTGTTACGAAGGCAAAACAGGTAAACTCATCTACTCACTAGTGCACTTTTACAGCCTAGCTGTGTTTATACTCAGCTCCTTGCAAACTATGCTAAAACTAAAACATTCCAGCTTGTAAATTTTAAGTAAAGATCAAAAGATTTGTTGGAAACTTGCTGGTGACTTTGAAGTTGTGTGACAGCGGAGTAGTTTGTTTATAGCCTACTTAAGTTTATAAAAGCTGCGTTCATTTGTGAAGATTATCTTCACCAAAACATAGAAGAATCATAAACTTTTGTTGGTCACAAAGTTTATTTTGTGCAATAATCCAGCGACCAATGGGAAATCCTATTGGTTTTTGTTGAGAGAAGCACTGTTAAAGGGTTAATTCACCCAAAAATGAAAATTAGGCTATTATTTACTCACCCTCAAGTTATTCAAGGTGTATATGACTTCCTTCTTTCAGACGAATGCAGTCGAAGCTGTATTAAAAATTGTTCAGACTCCTCCAAGCTTTACAATGGCAAAGGGCAGGTGTTTCTTATCATCAGTCCAAAACAAGTCTAATTAAATGCTTCCATCAATAATAAAAAGTGCCTCACACAGCTCCAGGCTGTGAATAAAGGCCTCCTGTGGCAAATCAATGTGTTTTCGTAAGAAAAATATCCATATTTAAAATGTAATAATCACTTTATTATAGCTTGCGCTAACAGTGGTACACAGAAGCCGCTCCGGGCAGATGACGTAGGACTGTAAGTCTCATGAAAACCAATGTTTGTTTACGGGAGCAAGGGAAGCTAAATTTCCTTACTTTAGCAAAGGAAAACCAGTCTCACCTTGGCTTATATCAAAATCCTCTAACATTTTTCTTTACAAATCCTCGTTTTGTACTTCTAATTTACGATCGTTGTTGTGATTCGACACCTGTCCACCTGGAACCTGTACAACTTGTTAGCGCAAGCTAGAGAAAAGTGATTCTTGCGTTTTAAATATGGATATTTTTCTTACAAAAACTCTCTGATACTTTACAGGAGGCCTTTATTCACCCCCCCGGAGCTATGTGAGGCACATTTTATTATGGATGGATGCACTTTATTGGACTTGTTTTGAACTGTTAAAGAGAAACACCCACCCACTGCCATTATAAAGCTTTGAAGAGCCAGAACGATTTTTAATATAACTCCGATTGCATTCGTCTGAAAGAAGGAAGTCATACACACCAGGGATGCATTGAGGGTGAGTAAATAATGGGCTAATTTTCACTTTTGGGTGAACTAACCCTTGAAGTTAACTTCCAGGTTGCCCTACAAAAATATATATGCACTTACTATGTATTCAATTCCTTTAATAAAACTTTTTTTTCTGTCTTACTAAAAAGTTTTTGGTGGGTGTCAAGAAAGATTATACTTCTCTAGGTGGATGCTGGCATAAAAAAAGTCTGGGAACCATTGATATATGGGTGTGTATAAATATTGCTTTAGGAAATTATGCCTCACTTTTCAGGAGAAGTCAGTAAGATCAATGATAGTCTAACAATGCTGTCAGACGGCTGTTTGTGCATGTCTGCTTTTGTTTTTGGAGCAGGTTTTCAGGCTGATCCTATTAAAGCTTTAGTGACAGTGGGCCCATATGGTAGAGCACTTACAAAAACACACAAAGCACAGCGAGCGATTGAAAGAAGAGAGGCGGGGAAGAAAGCCAAGTGCATGTTTTCTGATTATACGTTGAAATAACTGTGCCCAAATCAATTTTGTGCTACATGCTAAACTTCACACAATAGTTGCTGGCAAAAGGGAACACTGTTCTCTTTTTCTCTTTGTCGACACGACTTTGTAGCATTGTTTTTCAACTGGGGAATATTAAATCTCAGAACAGCTATACTTAATGCAAACTTCAGAGGAAATAGGGTCACCCTGTCTGTCTGCTTGCCTGAATCTCCACAAAACTCCCCACGTAGACCACATCCTTCTCTACCTCAGTCTCTCAATACATCTCCAATCTCTAAGACCCCCATCTTTAATCAAACCCTCATTATGCCCACATTGTTAGCCATCAGATATCCACTTTAAAGTCAAGTCATTAAAACAGAGCCCTCTACATATAAATAAACAGAACCAAACAATGATGCAATGAAATAAATCGTTTGTTTGTTAGGGGCTTTCCGAAGACCTGAGGGTGATTGTACATGCATCCTACTCTTTCAACTTTGGCCTCTGGTAATGGTGTATTAATGCTACCCATACTCTGTTACTTAACACTGTATCCTGTACAGTAAACAAACTTCAAATAAGTAATCCCAAAAACAACCACCTACACTACACTTTTGCCAAGAGATGCATTTCTCAAACACTCATATTAAAGACACACAAACCTGTATCTGGCAGCTGAGTATGGATAAAGTCAAGGGAGCATATTTATCAGATAATATTTACTGATAAATGTTGTTTGAATGAGATGACATCTCATGCAGCTGGCTTTAACAGCTGTCTCCTGAGGACCTGAAGATACTGAAGTGATGAGTATGGGGATTCCCCTTGAACCTCACCGCCACAAACAGAAGACATACCAGCACCTATTCCGCTGCAGGTGCTGTCTAAAATCCGTAAGGGAAGATTGTCCATCAAAACTCTTTTGAAACATTTCCGAATGAAATACAGATAAAATGCTCTGATCAACATGAACTCTGCTTTCCATGCGGAATGCAGACAGATGTTCATGGTTTGCACCTCATAAACATGTGTAAACAGCCGTGCAGTGAGAAGAGAAGTCTGCTACAATGATCTGACTGCAGTGTGAAAAGCAGCAATATTGTCTTATTTTTACTAAACCCAAAAATCCCCAAAAATCTCGGATTATAGTGATTATAGAAATTCTGCCTTAAAAGCACCCTAAGTCTCTCTCAAGTGGATTAGACGCTATTGAACTAATACAGACCAACCAAATCAGGACAAAAAAGAAAACATTAAAGCACTCACACTGAAAACACTTCATAGTCTGCCCACAAATAACAGAAATTAAATAAACAATCGTAGAATAAAAATATTTCCACCCCCTCTTTTTCGAATTCAATACATATATTCAGATAAAAAACATTTCTATACAGCATATTCTGCATTCCAAAACAGCTTTCTTGCAATAGAGCGGGAAACGCCTGCTCTTTCCTAGCAAAGTGCTTCCAAAAAGCAATCATTTTACAGCGTCTTTCCAAATGTTGTGCATCTATGGATGGATCTTCAAATCAATCTGATCTTTAAATCTACCTAAACATTTTGCATGAGATCACAATGGATAATACAGATCATATGTGTGCAATTTAACAAACGCACAATGATTTTTGGGCTGGGTATTTCCAGGGCATCTTTGAAGTTCTCCACCTCAACTCACATGACTTTGAATAGTTTCTTTCTTGCTTTCTTTCTTTACTGGAACTGTTCACGTCAGACGTGTTGGTCTGGCTGTCTAAGGCATTATAAGTATTTCCTATTCCAACAGAAATATGTTAAGATGCTCTAGACAGCCAAATGTTGATGAAGCACAATTCCATGTTCTGTGTTTTTGACCAAACCACACATTGAGCCATCTGTGGTCTATAGAAACCCAATCTCAAATAAACCTGCCACCACATAAAGAGAGGAAGCACCTGAACCTAAACGCACAAACACTCCATCTACTATTTGACAGACACTCAAATCTTTAACAATCCTGCTTTATATTATATACCTTAAATACAGTGTAAATCACTTTGGATATGAGCATCTACCAATGCATACATGTAAATATTTATTTATTTATTGTAAGTTGCTTGTTTGTATGACTGTCTATTTATTCTCTCTAGTAGATACACTGATCCTGTGCATTCTGAAACAGTGAACCCTGACATACCAGAATACACTTAATCCAAGATTACTCAGTGTGTCAAAGTTCGGGGGTAATCTAGGACTCGCAGTAGGTCAGTCGGTCAGGAAAACACAAGTGCTTCCACCATTCACAGCTAATCTACCAATCAAGGCAGCCTTACGATAAAAAAATGCCATTAACTTTTTACTTCAGCGATTTTAATTAGCATAAACAAACAGCCAGAGTACAATTTTGCAGTCAGATGCTATGTTTATCTGGATTTCCTCTCTCACACACGCTGAACTGAACCATTTTCTTCAAATGCATAATAGATGGTTCATAAAAAAATGAAATGTGTCAGTATCTTAGCATGAATGAGTCTGAAGCACACTGTCTGATATCTTTGAGTTTTTGGTTACCTGGGGCTGTTGCAGGATCGCTCTCGGTGCATGACTCCTCCACCACAGGTGCGTGAACAGTCAGACCACTCGGACCAGCTTGACCACTGGCCATGCACTGCTCTAGGACCATGATCACCAAATTTGACACACTGTCCTCTCCTGCACCACTGCATTATGGAAAAATAAAAAGAAAGAACATTTTACACCGATCAGTTAAATGTGAAAGCCTGTTTCTGCCTTAGATTTATTGTGACTTTGCATCTTGCAATTACAACCTTACATCTCACAATGTTATATTTCACAATCTCGGATTATGAGTATTTCTCATAATAATTTATATTGTTTCACAACTCCAACTCTATATATAAGTGGGGCTTTACTTCTTATGTTAGACTCTTATGTGGCTCATATCTCATAATTACTATCTCATAATTATTATTTTTTATTTTTTTATTTTTTTTTTACAATTTTTAATTCATATAGAAATGTGTTGAAATTTATAACAGACACGAAAATTACTTTTGGTGGGTAGATGAAAAGACAGCTATGGAAGCCTGTTTCCACCACTGAATTAAAAATAATAAAAAAGGTAATTGCGATTTTCTCTTAATTTTCTCGTGAGAGTTTACATCTTGCAATTCTGATTTTTTTCATGGTTATAAAGTTATAAAGTGAGAGTTATAAAGCCAGAAAACATAAACAATTCTGAGATAAAAAGCTGCAATTCCAAAATTTTTTTACACCACCTCATACATTTATAAGATTTCTCAACTTGTATGATTTATTTTTACACAAAATCTGTTGCTCCATAAATGTCCAATACAAACATATATCTTTTTCCGCAATCATACACTTTGGGCGCAGTGAAAAACACATTTTTCTTAGGGTGTGCCTGTAGCCTTGTTGTACGAGTTGTACAATTGCGAGTTTATATCATATCAGAATTGCAAGAAAAAAAAGTCAAAATTGTGAGATACAAACTCGCATTTGTGAGATAAAAATGCAAATTATAATTTGCAATTGCGAGTTTATATCACGCAATACTTACAAAAAAAAATCAGACATGCGACTTTATGACTCGCAATTTTATATCACACAATTTTTAGTAAAAAAGCCAGAATTATGAGTTTATACTTTGCAATTATGACTTTAGGGTACAACAGGGCTAAAGGCGCCCCAGGGTAAAAGGCGCCTTTGATATTATTTTCCTTTCAACCACTAGATGGCAGAAAAACGTGGTGTAGCACTTTCAAAAACATCCGCTTTTCAAGATACACATGCAAATTTGCTGCGCAAAGTCGATTCTGTGCTTATTTGATCTAATACAGACAAAGGTCTTCTTAATGATTTTCAGTTTTGTTTAAGATAATTAAAACAGCAGTTTTTAAATTACAAAAGAATGTGTAAAAGTATGGTATTTAGGGTAAAAAGCTCCCCTGCTGTTGGGGCTAAAAGGCACAATAATGAACATTCTAATTAATAGAACGCAGACTTTTCCATTTGTTGACATGACATTGTTAGATTCAGATAATAAATATCATATATTATGTTGTGTGTCCATCTTAGAGACAATCACCATGTTTAGAATGAAATCATCATATTTAAAAACATGCTATTAATCATAGAATATAATAAAATATCACTTCCTGTTACTACTGTAAATCTATATTAAATTATTATGGGATCTCCTTCAATGCTTTCAGAATCTTGACATTTTAAAATGATTTAATTTCTGTATTTTAAAATACATGTTTTATATTAACATATTTTAATGACAGTATATTCATTGAACAAAAATATAATTATTTTATCATCAAAATAAGCAGAAAATAGTACAAACTAAAGTGATTAACTTAGACATTATTAAAAAAAAAAAAAATGTTTGTATCAATACTGTGTGCGTTTTACCCTATGCTGGTGTGCCTTTTACCCCGTGTCTGACTTTATAACTCATAATTGTGAGTTTATATCATGCAGTTCTCAGAAAAAAGTCAGAATTGTGAATTTCTGTCATGCTACTCTGACTTTATAACTCGCAATTGTGAGTTTATATCAAGCAATTCTTAGGAAAAAAGTAAGAATTGCGAGATTAAAAGTCGTAATAATCTTTTTTTTTTTTTTATTCAGTGGCTGAAACAGGCTCCCATAGACAGCAGACTACTATCAGACAAACAGATTTTTTCCATGTCACAGACAAGACACAGTATTAGAGGGAAAGTGAGGAAAAGGAGAAAGTGTATCTATAAAGATCTTGAGCCTGCTGGTTTGGGATGCGGCCCAGAGTTACACCTGGAGAGCAGGACTCGGCCTAGCCAAGCCACACAGTCCCACACATCAGCACCTCTTATCCCCATCAACCAGTGGAAAGGCCCAACTGTCCATATGGAACATTTACACAAAGCAGAGAACAATACCGCAGGTGTGGATGAAGAAAGATGGTGAGAGAGAGACCGGTCAGTTCGTGTTCCTCTTTAATGGTGGTTCAGTGAGTTCAGACAGAGAAAAGGTGAACAGACAAGCACTCACTCACCATGTCTGGTCCGCAGATGGTGCCCTCGGCAGCAGGCATGAACTTGGTCTCACACCGGTGTCCTGTTCTGTGGCACCACAATGATTTACAGATGTCCTGGTGGGCACGAACACACAGAGAGCACAGTCAAAAACGGGCCTACACCCGCTGGGAACCCTTCAACCTCCCTGGCTTGCACCTCACCACGCCGACCTCTTGTTTCTACAGCAACGGCCAATCAACTTCCCCAACAAATAAAAAAGCCTGTCAAAATCAATCACTGTGCTGCCCAAAAGAAACACGCTATTATCGTTGCATTTTGTTTCTTCCCACAATACGATGATAATAATGGGTGATGAGAGGTTGGGACACCGGCCACTGCTGGCCGACGGCCCGATTGCATCTGGCAGACAGTGAGAGAAACATGGTTTACAAAAGCTAGCAACACTGGACTCTGGATCATCGGGTAGCTAACACCGCTAGCTCCCACGGCTAATTACATCTCAACGACTTTGTGGCAAGGACAGGATGGTTTGGGGGGAACAGAAAACAAAAACACTGGGTTTTATCTCCACAATCATTCTTAATTAAGATGTACAGCTGCCTTCCATCAAGGTTGACGTTCAAGACCCTTTTCAGCGCACGTACAAGGTCCCCGGAGCGCACAAAAGCAACAGGGATCTCTCAAAGAGGAAGTCCGTAGCATGAGAGCTAATCCCACAGATAGACTCTCGCAATGTTCATTTCCCAAGCATAACTATTTGCATATCAATGTGTGCGTTAGACGCTAAAGGCTACAGCGGATGCCAAAGGGGGCCCTGTCCATCTTTGTTGTCCACGGACTGTGAATGAAGACTTAGAGTAGATTTTGAGGCAGTGGGTTTCCTCTCAGTAGACTGTTTTATTTCCAAAGCTCAGATGTGTGTTTGTGTTGACCATGATGTCTCCACACACAAACATTACAGGTTGAAGCACATTTAAATATCTGAGACTCTAAATGGACTCAGTCTCTATGGGATTGTGCTTAGTCAAAAGGTATCGAAGATTAATTATTTAAAGGAGAAGTTCACTTCCAGAACAAAAATTTACAGATAATTTACTCACCCCCTTGTCATCCAAGATGTTAATGACTTTCTTTCTTCAGTCGATAAGAAATTATGTTTCTTGAGGAAAACATTTCAGGATTTCTTTCCATATAGTGGACTACATTGGTACCCCCAAGTTTGAACTTCCAAAATGCAGGGTGTTATCTAGTGAAACGATTGGTCATTTTCAAAACAAATCGACAATTTATATACTTTTTAACCTCAAACACTTGTCTTGTCTCTTGTAGTCTGTGTAATTCGGGTCAATACAGTTAGGTTAGGGCAAAAAACTCCCATCGTTTTCTTCTTCAGCGCCAAAATCGTAATAATTTCTTATCGACTGAAGAAAGAAAGACACAAACATCTTGGATGACAAGGGGGTGAGTAAGTTATCTGTAAATTTTTGTTCTGGAAGTGAACTTCTTTAACTAGAGTTGTTTGCCGATTCCAGCATGTGTTCAAACTAATTTAGCATAAAGGGCTTGAACTATGAAGAGCATATTTTATACACTATTGGTTACCTTTACAAAGTCCAGGCTGCACAGTTTTGCTTTCGAGCCAAACTGCCATTTGCACTGTATATCAGCATCATACAGCTGACCTGGAAGCTGCTCGGGATACTTGTACTGGCCTATCTGCTTGGGCTCGTCCACTAAACACGAAGCCTGAGCTGTTCTGTGAACACAAATGCACGCAAAAAAAGATGAGCACAGAAACAGACCATACACTATTATTACTAAAACAAATTAAATATACACATTTCTAAAATGTATTTATATAACACATTTTGATGATAAGTGAAGTGAGAGCTTACCCTAAAAATCGGTTCAAGTATTGCCGACTACAGGCAGACCAGGAGAAAACACCATTATTCCCAGCCAATGTGGGAGACATAATGTTCCCTTCAGTCTTCCGGCAGGGATTCCCCTCTCCGTCATGGATCATTCCAAAACTGGGGCAAAAAAACGAGAGAGCAAAAGAGGAAGAGATGGAGATTGTGAGTTTAACCCAGTGAGACTATTAATGTACAACCTCAGGACAGAAACCACTCCCCGAGTCAGGTGGGACATTACCTCTATAACTGAAAGCTCTTTCATCCCACAGAACCCTTTAATAATCGCCGTACTTTACTGAATAGAATAAGTCACATGATTCACACTCACACACTTCTCCAGTCCTGTGAGAATCAGGCCAATTAATGCATCAAAATAAACATATGCGCTAAAGTCACGAAATGTGAAGTGCTGGCAAGATGTGCCATGTGTTTATAAATGACCACTCCTCAATAAATGAGTGATTAATGATTGTTGGCCAGTGAAGATTTTGCCCTAAACACTGTGCACATTGGAGGCACGTGTCCATTTCATTTGTACAAAATGTTTGAACCGCTGAGAATAACAAATCCCACAACATGTTATCAGCCTGGTGGTTCTCCAGGATAGATTTTGCTCCAGTTTACGTTGAAAATGCGCCAAAGGGCCGAAGAGCTCAAAATACGGCTGTCATAAAAACAAAATCTCAAACACACAACATAAACTTCCCCTTATCACAATGGCAACCGGCAAACACAAACAAAATGTTTGCTGTTGCACAGCATATGGTTTCCCAAACTGAAACAGTGAAAGCATGAGTGAACGTACTTATGTCCTGACTCGTGGGCGATGGTGAAAGCGAGGCCCAGCCCCGTATCTTCATTAATCGTGCAGCTACGATATTTGCTACACATCCCACTTATTGGAGCGAAACCTGCAGACAGGAAATCAGAAAGGACAGAAAGCTCAAAACAATGATGCATTTTGAGGACACAAATCAAGCTGATTTCTTGCAAATTCAACAGGTTTGAATGAAAACGTTAACATGCGATTTAAGTATCACTAAACATGCCACAATGTTTTCAAACCTATACAATTTAAAACAGGATCGTATTACGCATAAACACACTTTTAGGCTATTTTTCCTGCCTGTATGTTCTCCGCTTCGGTTTGAGTTTCACATCATAGAGAGGCAATTTAAAAGCAGTGCTTTCCCCTTTGCCATACATTCAAAGAAGTGCATACTTGTGGTTTGGAGCTTCAGAGCTGAATTCATTACATTTGGCTGACGCCTCTATAGCAAAAACTGAAGAAGCTGCCAACTGACTGCAAAGTGGATTTGAGCTTTCTTGGATTCATTCAGGTGAAGTTCTCTGCCTGAGGGCAGACTAGGACACACATCACCAACCACAAGCTCTTTCTTACCTTGGCATTGTGTAATTCACCCTCTTGCAACTCGATTAGCCACTGACATCACAACACATGACCCACTTCTGCTATTGGAAGGTGAATGTCAAGTGCCTTACCCAAGGTGTCACACGGTTCATTCTTCCAGGAGCAGATGTCCAGCCCCGTCAACAGAATGGCATGGTCGTGCCGCTTGCCGTTTTTACCTATCAGGCCTGATTGCCACTGGCAGAAGCTGTTGAGTGATTGGTCTGCGTGATGGTTGATAGACAGACCCAGCTGACAGCAGCGAGGCCGAGGAAGATGAAGTGTTCAGAGGGGTGGTGAGAGAGAGAAGAAAGAGTAGTGAATGATCAGGCATCTTTCAAGCATGAAAGAAATGAAAAATAAATGTCTGGGAATCTTTTAAAAATCAGATATGACATATTCAATTTACCTTTAATGAGAATAATCTAGCTATAACGACCAGTGTTTCCTGCACTGTTTAGTGCAAAAGCAAATTTAATCTTATCTTGTAGTCTTTGTTGAATGTGATGCAATAAAAAGGCTGTGTACTGCAAAATAATGCCAAGAAATGTCAACACACAACATATTTATCATTTATAAACAGATAACTCTTGTGAGCCGTTCTTTAGTGAATCAAAAACATACCGTGTGACCAGTATAGTCTGAATCCCAAGCAAATTCATTTTTAATGAATTAAAGACTTACAGGGAACAGTTTGTTTTGATTCACAAATAAATGAGTCTTATAAATCAGTTCTTTTTAGAGAATTAAAAACATACATGACCAGTATAGTCTGATTCCTGAATGAATTACTCTTAGGAGCCAATTCTTTGCAGTGAATCATAAAAAAACATGCAATGACTGGTATATTCTGATTCACAAATAATGACTCTTGCGAGTTTTAATAGTTTTTTTGGGGATCAAAAAAATAACTTGTGACCGGTATAGTCTGATTCCCGAACAAATACATTTTAAATGAATCAAAGACATACAGGGACCAGTTCGTTTTGACTCACAAACAAATGATTCTTATAAGCTGATTCTTTTTAGTGAATTAAAAACACATCATGACCGGTGTAATTTGATTCCCAAGCAAAATAATTTTATATGAATCAAAGACATACAGACACCAGTTTATTTTGACTCACAAACAAATGACTCTTATAAGATGGTGCTTTTTAGTGAACATACAACATGACAGGTATAGTCTGATTTCTGAATAAATGACTATTACGAGTCAGTCCTTTGCAGTTAATCATTAACAAACATGCAGTGACTGGTATATTCTGATTCACAAACAAATGACTCTTGTGAGTCAATTCTTTGCAGTGAATCATTAAACAAACACACGCAATAACTGGCATATTCTGATTCACAAACAAATTACTCTTCTGTGTTTTTTTTTTAATCAAAAGCATACAGTGTGATCAGTATAGTCAAAGAAATGACTCTTAATCAGAAACATACTGCATGAATATTTTTTTTTTTCACAGACAAATGACTCTTATGAGTTGGTTGTTTTAGTGAATTAAAAAACAACCAGCATGAGTTGTTCATAGTTTGATTAAAAAAACAAATGTGAGACATTTCTTTTCAGTGAATAGATCAAAATTATGAGTTACTGGTTTGAATCATCAGAGTGGTTACCAAATCAACAGCTGACTTGTGCTTTTTCAGTGATGTCTGTAAGTTTTGTGTCAGCATCATGAACGATTAGATATAGAGACACAGACAGAGACAGACAGACAGACAGTTAGAAATATATGAAAGAACGCATGTATGTTTTGCATGTATGTATCTTACCGGATCTTTCTCAAGTAGGAGGAGGCTGACAACAACAATGTTGATATCATTTCCAATAGTTCCATCTTTGAACAGACTGGAGACCTGTTTAGCACAACAACATTTTGCACATTATTACAGGTAAACAGTCACATGCTAAACAAACCGTCTTCTCAACAGCAATGCTGCTGATAGCTCTGCTTACCATGTTCATGACAGTAAGGACGTAGGTAGTGACGTTGTCTCTGCCATGTTTCTCCAGCATCTTCCTGTCTGCCACCACCAGAGTTTCCACATTCAGACCACCCTCTTTGCTCGATGTAATCTCTGAGCGCTTCACCCGGCTTTGCTGCTCAAACTCATCAGGCATGACAAAATGATCCTCTGTAGGAGGCTTGGGAGTATCTGTAGTTAGGATGAGGTGGAGAGATAAAAGAACGGAAACTTGTGAAAAGAGTGACAGAAACTGGAAATTGCCTCAAATAACTGCTTTTCCTTTTTCCACGCTAGCTGCCTGATAAAAGCGCCAGAGAGGCGATGACAGACCAGGAAATACACAGTCATTAACTTCACATGCTGTTTCCAAGCTTACATTCAATTTCTTTCAGTAATACAAATGATAATGATACAGTAGTTTTGCTTTTGAAATCAGTATAAATATCTCAGAGGGCTTTACTGTTATATGCACACTGACAACTTTTACAAGTACATAACGTGTAATGAACTTTCCATCTACAAATGGCTAAAAAGAAAGTTCCCTTACATACATTGCTTGCGGCGTCCGCAGAAATGTTGTCTCTGGAGCTTTCCGTGCTGGTAGTCATGATGACGATGGTGGTGGTGATGATGGTGATGGTTCTCATAGGGGTTGTTTGATTTAACACTGCTGGTCCAGTCAGTCTTATCAGCGTGCACTCTGCGCTCAGCTGATCGCTTGTAGATGACATGTGGATGATGTCCAGAGGGGGCGCTGTAGTTGTGTTGTAAAGCCAAATGCTGCGGTAGAGGAGTGATGAGAAGTTCCTCGCCGGAGAACCGGATCAGACCTGACTGCAAAGTACAGAGGAAGCTATAAGTAGGTATATTTACATTCCGTAGTAAGTTCACTTCCAGAACAAAAATTTACAGATAATGTACTCAGCCCACTGTCATCCAAAATGTTGATGTCGTTCTTTCTTCAGTCATAAAGAAATTGTCTTTTGAGAAAAATACATCAGGAAGTTTCTCCATATGGTAGATTTCTATGGTGGCCACAAGTTTGAACTTCCAAAATGCAGTTTTACATACCCTAACTGTCTTAAACCGGAGTCTTGAATCTTTTTTTAGAAAACAACCAATCATTTTTTCTAGATAAGACCCTTTTTCCTCAGCTGGGATCCTTTAGAGGCCTTTGAAGCTGCATTTAAACTGCATTTTGGAAGTTCAAACTCGCTGGCACCATAGACATCCACTATACGGAGAGAATTACTGAAATGTTTTCCTCAAAAAACATCATTTCTTTACAGCTGAAGAAAGAAAGACATGAATTCTGTATTCATGAATTCTGTACATTTTTGTTCTGGAAGTGAACTACTCCTTTATGAGAATATTCGGCTTCAAGCTTAAATTCAAGTTGAGCTCTATCGACAGCATCTGTTGCACGCTGCACGATGATTGCCAAAAAGATTTCCATTGTAAGCATATGTTGACACAACTGTCAGCATGTTTATTGTTTTATTTCTACAAAGTGGAGGTTGACTTGAACTTGTTCTCAGTGGTAATAAACAGCATGGAACAGATGCTGTCGACAGAGGTCAACTTCTAGTTAACCAGGAGTATTCCTAAAGGGACAAGTTAGCTTTGAGATAGCCAAGTTAAAATAAGAGCGCACAGATGTGGGACTGAAAATATATCAAATCAAAGACATGGAGGTATTTAGGTGAGTTTGATGTCATGGAAGAAAAGCCCTCCAGGAGACCATAGACTTTTACATTCCAGGTTGTGGGGGATTCATGGTCCCTCCAGCTGAAACGTCGGTGGTTAAAAAAACAGCTGTTGCAGAGTCACAAAAAATGGGCATCGCCATAGCTACAGCTGTCAGTACACAATAAACAAACGATGACATGGCGGGATGTACAGCAGCCTGGGGCTTCCGAAGGCATCTTAAGGAGCTGCCCATTTATCAAATGTTTCAGTACAAAGAGCAGAGGAAAGTTCATATGTAGCATTACCTTTCAGCAGCTTGTTTTACGGTGACGATTAGCATGGCCAAAAGCCAGGCATAGACTATCATATCTACATCCTCTCTCAACAACACTCAGTCCTTGAAACTCTCTAATTAACTCGTTTTCTCTGAGGAAAGGGAAACTTGAGAGGTAAAAGTGAAGAAACCTACTGTACAGTATTTTAAAAGAGTAATAGAAGTAAAAGGAGTATTACAAATTAAAATGACTGTTTTCTATTTATTTTAAATGTCATTTTTAGCAGCCGTTACTCCTTTTTAGCGTCTTTAGCGTCGCATGATTGTATTAGGAAACATGAAATTATAATATCATGTAGTGCGGTTAATAAGAATTATACAAAGCCATTATCAGGAAATACTAATTTGATTGAAAGACTGGAATCACATAATCCAGTCTTTTCTCATCCATGTGTGTGCCTGTTTATGTTGCTTGGGAGAGTTTGATGTATCTTGCAGAGCTGAATTAGATGGCATGTTTGAGAGGTAGGTGGAGGAGGTCAGATATTCGCAAGCAGTTGATTAATGAGGTGTGGGGTCAAAGGCGAGCCCAAAGCTTATCGTCTGCTGTGATAGTGACACGCATTGGTGCCCTGGGACACATCTGCAGCAAGCCAACACATGCGCATATGGAGCCATTACTAATAAAACATGTCAGAGCTTAATTGCTTCATTATAAGTCATATACATGTGTCTCCAGATTTATTTGGTTTGGGTCAGCGTTTCTACGATGCCTTTTCCAGCAAAATGTAGCAATATTTCAGCGTAAACCACTTTTCTCTATACGGCCGATGGGAAAAGCAATATATGTCAGCTTCATTAAGTAAACATGTACTACGCATATAGACTTTGTCTTTTCTTTAGGGTTACATGATGTATCTTTGCACTGTATTTAGCAGGACAGAATCACAAAAACTAGTCATAAAAATGGAATAATACAGAACGTAACCAAACTTGGAAGAATATATGGAAAGGATGGCCGTACAGTTAAACTGTGATATGAACTAGTGTCTGAGAACAATAAACCGCATAAAGTGCTATATCGTCTACACATACAAAAGGAGAAGTTCACTTCCAGAACAAAACTGTACAGTTAATGTACTCACCCCACTGTCATCCAAGATGCCTTTCTTTCTTCAGTCGTGAAGAAATTATGGTTTGTGAGGAAAACATTTCAGAAATTATCTCCATATAGTGGACTTCAATGGTGCCCGTGAGTTTGAACGTACAAAATGCTGTTTCAATGCAGCGAGGAATAAGTGTTTACAAAGTGAAAATGCAAAGGTTAAATGCCCTCAAAAAAAAAAAAGAAAAAAGAAAAAAAAAAAGTAAAACAGCGATGTAGGATGATTTTGAAGTTGGAGGAGAAAATGAGATGGGAGCATAGTACGCATGCGCATCGCAGAGCTAGACAAGACGAGCATTTGAGGTTAAAAAGTATATACTTTTTTTTTTTTTTTTTACTAGATAAGACCCTTTTTCCTCAGCTGGGCTGATTTAGAGCCCTTTAAAGCTGCATTGAAACTGCATTTTGGACATTTAAACTCACTGGCACAATTGAAGTCCACTATATGCAGGGCACTCGTGATATGTTTTCCTCAGAAATTATATTTTCTTAACGATTTAAAAAAAGAAAGGCATGAACATCTTGGATGAAAACAGGGTGAGTGAACTACTCCTTTAGGGCATGCATGACACTTGTGGTGTTTTCAGCATCTACCATCTCACCAAAATAAAAGGTTGGTTGAAGAAATGACAGAAATATCTTACTATTGTATGGTAGAATGCCATTCGTAATAACAATAAGAATAAAGTTACAATAATAATACAGTTTATGAAACATTATTTTTAAAGAATATCACATAATTTTATGTTTTAAAACCTATAGTGGAGCACTTTGCCAAAAAGTTCAAATTTAATTTGATTATATTTTAAAAGATTAATTAAATTGCAAAACATTTGTGCATTCATTTTATTACAAACATTTTTGATAACACATTTGTAGTAAATCATAAAACACATAATCCAGAAAAATTAAAACAGAATTTCAGAAAAAAATAAAATATATTTAATAGGGCATATTATTGTTAAAATGTTTTTTTTTTTTTTCATTCAAATGATGAGATATTCTTTTTGAATATTAAAATTGAATTAAAATGTAATTAAGAAGACTGTTAGTGACTGTGACTATTTCTGCAGGTTACATTGTTCCATTGTGTCACTGAATCATTAATTCAGTTGATTCATTCAAAAATGTTACAATGTAAAAAAGCAATACTGGATGTAAAATGTAAGTTATTCAATATTACCTTTTTTGTTGCGTTTATTGGTGTAAAAACATACACTACCAGTCAAAAGTTTTTGAACAGGAAGATTTTTAATGTTTTTTAAAGAAGTCTTTTCTGCTCACCAAGCCTGCATTTATTTGATCCAAAATACAGCAAATGCAGTAATATTGTGAAATAATTTTACAATTTATAATAACTGCTTTCTATTTGAATATATTTTCAAATTTTATTTATTACGGAGATCAAAGCTAAATTTTCAGCATCATTACTCCAGTCACATGATCCTTCAAAAATCATTCTAATATGCTGATTTGCTGTTCAAGAAACATTTATTATTGTTGTTGTTGTTATTATCAATATTTAAAACAGTTGAGTAAATTTTTTCTCAGGATTCTTTGGTGAATCGAAAGATCAAAGGATCAGCATTTTTCGGAATTTAAAAGCTTTTGCAACATTATACACTATATCATTCAAAAGCCTGGAGTCAGTATAATTTTTTTTCATCATTTTTATGCCAACTAGCGAGCGTTTAACTTTAAGACGTAAATATAGGTCTTAATAAGGTGCTTGCACAAACGACCTATATGGTCGTTTTTTGGATGACAGTTTTGTACAAACAGCACATATTATACACGTGTTTATTGATGTGAAAAATCAATGACTGTTTTACTGCTCTTGCCGCCAAGCCAGAGTGGAATCAACGATAAAATAGGTGTATCTCTATTGCTTTATTGACTTTTGTCTCTTTCCTGTTCAATATTTGCAAACATACACTGTATGGCCATAAAACCAAATTACCATTAATTCAGCAACAATGACTATATTCAGCACCTCCTGACAGGCCTGGCTTTACTAAGTAGGAAGTGTTGCAGTTGTAAAATAGGTCATATTACTCCAGTCATCAGTGCCTAGACCATATTCAGTCTGGCAGAGCCATTATTGCCAGAGACAAACTTCTGAGAGGCCAAGCGACTAGGTTATTGTGAGCTAAATGAGGGGAATATCTTACCTTCATAACCACAAAGATATAATAAACACACTGTGCTAAAGATGAGCCACTCTCTCCTGTCAGTCTGGCTTGGGGATGAAATAAATAGTGAATGTTTTCTTAAATACTGGCTACAAGACACAAATTCAAACATAATATTTGGAGACCTGTGGTGTCGTAAAGAAACCATTGGTCATGGGACGGTGCATCTTCCTGAATGACTTGAGCTGCTCTCATCACCGAGCTGAGGTCATCTTCCCTCTTTAAGACTAGATGTCAACCTCTGTCTCCCAGACTGCTGAACCTCACACATTCCGTCTGGCTTTGGAATTCTACCTAATCCCACCCTCCACGAACAGGCAAATCCTTGCAGAATAGCTGTGCATTCAGACAGTGATTTAACCCCCTTCTGTTCTTCATGCCCCGTGTGTTTGATCCAGCGTACCCCGAACCCCTCCCATCTCGCAGGTGGCAAAGTAAACACAGGGCACTCCCAGGGCTGAGGCGGTGCCCGCAAAAGTGCATGCTGTGAAAACAGCGGTAGTCTGTGGCAGGCTGCCGCAGTGATCTGGGGCATCTCCTCCCACCGTTAAACACGGGGCAACAGGGCCACTCGTCTCTCTCCAGCCACGCTGACCTTTCCTCGTTCAGCTAACGGCTTTCTTCCACTAACTGAAGGCAACAAAAATGAGACTGACTGATGTGAGATGTTAAAATCTACGAAAGTGATCACAACAAATATGGAGAACTCAAGTACATCAGCTCACTGCAACAACATTTGAAATGCATTTCATTTCATATGAACATGAAAAAAATTTATGTGCAATTTTATATTTGCTAGAAATTATACCTACATTAAGTTTTCTAAATATTTTTTCCTTTACTACACAGCCCACACATGATTTGCAGGGGAGAAACAAGTTACTATAGCCATTTTAGTTATAGAAATCAATATTTTTTTATTTTATTTTATTTTTTATTTTAAGTTTTTGAACAGTACGTTTTCTAAAGAAGTCTCTTCTGCTCACCAAGCCTGCATTTATTTGATCCAAAATACAGCAAAAGCAGTAATATTGGGAAATAATTTTTCTATTTAAAATAACTGCTTTCCATTTGAATATATTCGAATATATAATTTATTCCTGGTATCAAATTTACATTTTCAGCATCATTATCCCAGTCTTCAGTGTCACATGATCCATGATCCTATCACTTTTGATCAATTTAAAGCAATTTAAAGCACTTTTGATCAAAAGTGATAATAAAGACATTTATAATTTATAAAGATATCTATTTCAGAAAAATGATGTTCTTCTGAACTTTCTATTCATCAAAGAAAACTGAAAAAATTCTACTCAGCTGTTTTCAACATACTACTACTACTACTAATAATAATAATAATAACAAATGTTTTTGAGCAGCAAATCAGAATATTACAATGATTTCTGAAGGATCATGTGACTAGAGTAATGATGTCAAAAATTCAGCTTTGAAATCACAGGAATAAATTACAGTTAAAAATATATTCAAATAGAGAAGTTATTTTATTTAAAATATTTCAAACCCCTAGGGTACATCTTGGGTTGCTAAGTGTTCACAACAAAACCCACCCATTTGCTACTCAAAACTACTCAAAACTAGCCCATCACATTTTGAGGGGGTCCCCCATTAAAAATCCTATTCCGGGGGGATAAAAATCCACAATTTTTTGCGGGTTCCCCTGATAAAATTCGTATTCCAAGGCCTATCACGTCATTCAGGTTGCATGAAAAATAATTTGTTAAGTAGCCTAATTCCGCAGAAAAACTGCAGTTTCGGCAACACTGAATTCATGACAGAAATCCAAACATTTAAATTGCAAGGCGAAAAAATGGATGCACAAAATCACTTCATACTAAATTTTCTGTAGCAGTGCAGCACTGGCCTGAAAGTGACAGTTCTGTATCTGGACTGAAACTTTCTGACACTGGCACCAGCAGGACATCCTTATTGTTGAGCCCATTGATAAAAATCATTAAATATGGATCTTTGGATTCTCAAGAAACTCTTATACCACTACCACTACTAATATAATGCACACTGTGGAGCATAACCATGCTTGATGTAAAAATGCATTCCACTGCCTCAGCACTTCTGTTCTCATTCACACTGTCTCTGTCATGTAGGAGTTATAGTGTGTGCCTCTGTAAAACTGAAATCTTCACTCAAGCATCGAGAACATCAAATACTTACACAGACGATACACAAGACGCGAGTTAACGTCTACCACATACAAATCAACCAAAGAAGACCAGTATGTAATTTACTTTCTTTAAATAACAGGGTTAACATTCTTTTTTGATGATAATAACGCAGAATCGCCCTATTATTAGTGTATTGGAATTACAGTGCAGTTTTGCATTAAAACTTTACTCACAACCAGAAAACCAATGCCATTGATCCATGTTATGCACAAATGATGAAACACTACTTTCAAAAATAACTGGACAACTCCCGATCCTGTGATGTGGGTTTGCACACATCTTTACATTTGAAACCACGCTGACAGACAAAATTAACACTTTCTCTTCGCTTATTTCCACTCTTTTTCAGGTAAAATAAAAAAATAAATACATTTTTGAATTTAGAATTTTGAACATTTTAAAATCTCTAACAGCATTTGCAATAATATCTGTAAGTATAAAAACCCAAATCATTGTTTGAGTGAGTGGAGATGGGAGATGACTTTTGGGAAATGCCATAAGCCAGCATTTTAAGGAAAAGCCGCAAGATTTCAATGCTGCCGTTTTCTGAATAAAGCATGTTAGCACGTTACTCGAGATGAGCTTCCTGCGGTGAAGCCCTCCCCGTACAGGGCACCCCGCAAGCATGTGTTTAACCAACATCCTGGAGGACCTCTGTAAGTGCCCTGCAGTCCACCTCACACAATTATCACACATGTATTTCATTTGTTTTAGAGACATAACAAACTTTACTGTCAAATATCTAACAACTTAGTCCAGCAGTTAGCAGATGGAGGTGCTTTGCTTCGATAATGGGGGTAAATGGATTCCATCTGGGGCCAAATTTTTTGAGCTTTTTGGCCATTATGTCTGATGGGATGCAGAAAGAAAGGAACTGGCTGAAGATATGAGAGAGGAAATAACTGAAGAACGGCAGGGATCCTATTATCACAATATCAGTTGTTTTTTGTTTTTTTTGTTGTTGTTTTTGGCACACGTAGTGAGGATCACCACAATATGGTTGGTAAATTAAGATTGGCTTAATTTTCTTTCTTTCTTTAAAAGAAAATAAATATTGATATTCAGTGCTAGCAAAGAGGTATAGGGGGAACTGCGATCATGAGTTGATGAAATGCTAATAATTAAATTTTAATACATATATATCAATGACGTGACGCCGAAATTTTCTGTCTGAACTGATGAACATGAACTGATCATCTCTTTATCTTTACTAGTTATAACACAAAATAAACATGTATGAACAACAGATGGTATCTTTTTCTCCCGTACAAAAGATGTCAATACACACCATTTGTCAACTTCAAGTCCACCAACTTTACTCTCCTGTCTGGTTTGTTTGTCAGACATAACGGCGTATTTGGCCTTATGAGTGGTCAGATCACCTGTTAATCAAACTCCCGGTGAAGGGTCAATTGAGCAGCCAAGATTTGGCAAAGGGGCTAAAGAAATGCCTGCAGATAATGCCATGTGGTGCGTTTTTCACATGTCTCTTTACATACATTTTTAATAATATAAGGCCTTTGTGTCATTTGGAGTGACCACTCATCATGTGGTGCGACCAATTATAGGAATAACTGTATTAAAATAAAAATAAAATTGAAATATGAATCACTGCTACAGCATGATTAAGTGAATGGATTTTTTTTTAAATGATCAGTTTTATGCAATTTACAGGAAAAATAAGTCTGCTAACTACATTTAAGAAGGTAACTCTGAAATTATAAAACAAAAATATGAGATCATTATTTACAAAAACTCTAAACACTTTCATTACTGAGAATATCTAAAAAAAAAAAATGTTAAGCATGTTAAGGAAATTAATTTTTATATAAATCATGGTCACACCACATGACATTTTTTAAGGCTATGGCCAAATTAGAGATGAAAACACTAAAATCACTTAATTTAAAATTGTAATATGAATTTATGTGTACACAACATTCCTAATGTTTGAACAATTACAACAGATATTATTATTTGTATTTTTTTTAATGATTATTTGGTATGTTAAAATTGGCCTGTCGAAAATCCTTAATGGATTTTCAATGACCCATTGTCAATGACCCATATATATATATATATATATATATATATTTTTTTTTTTTTTTTTTTTCCATTAACAAATGTCATGAACCATTAATCAACATTAATCAATTGTGACTGTGTTACATACAACTATTTAAAAAAAAACTGTTCTCTTACAATCTCAGGGGGTAAATATTTTAGGTATTTTAGGTTCAGCTGGCAAAAAAAGGAGTATTTCCTATGGAATATATTATTGCACTACAATGTTTTTAATGTAATAACGTGTGGCAGGTGATCACATAATTACACAAGTGCCTAACTACAGCCTTCTACAAAAACCACCTGACTACTTAAAGCCTATTACACTCGAGGGAACGAAGGGAAGCACTCAACCACAGTCTTCTTCTGGTTTCACATTCATGTGCCAGACTTCTAGTTATCTCCTTCAAGAAACACTTGTAAGAGATGTAGATTAGAGGGCCAACGTCTGCTGCCAGATAAACATGTTTCATTTTCACAGCAAACACAAACCATGAGAGCTCTTTTAACTCTCACTCCATCGAGTCTTCACATATTCAAAGGAATATCAGATGTTGGGAATTAACTAATAAAGCACGGTCCTCAAAGCGCTACTCTATGAACGACTTAACCGCAGGGACCGTCTGTTTTATGTGGTTTCATGAGAACTGTCTTTGACTACATCACTAGTGACTCTTCAGTGCAAGTATGGGAAATAATTTATTGCCTGTCTCCGTGAATCTATGAAACGTAATTAGCATCTCTTTGTGTAAACTGTGAGTGTTTTTAAAGCTTCCAACCGTGGTATTATAATCTAGATGAGTAAGTGCTTACATGCTGTTAAAGGCTGGAAGGGAGCAGTGAGAAACCCAAAGCTGCTTATTACCCAGCTTTAAAACACATCTGCATTCCACCGCTGGCTTGAATCTGACCAGAGCATCAACTCTTTTGGCTTCAGTGGGAAGAGAGTGTGTGTTTGTGTGCATAGACAAATAATGGACACTTTCGGGGCATTTGGATATTTGGGATCTACACAAACTCAGAAACTGTACTTAACAAACCTAGGGTTAAATATATTTTTAACACTGGGCTAGCATGTTTTTGCATTGCTAAAATGATTAGGTCTGAAATGACACAATGCTAGAAAGCTATGTTTGAAACAGATAACCAACCATAAACTTAACAGTGCTTTTCTCATTAAATATTCTTTTGCAGTTAAAGAACATTTCATGTGGTGACTAAAAGCGCAATATCATGTCAAAATCAATTTTATGTATACAATGACAAGTAAATCTGAATACGTATCGTTATTTTTGTTTTCTTTGTGCGCAAAAAGCATTCTTGTAGCTTCATAACATTACAGTTGAACCTTTGATGTCACATGGACTATTTTAACTATGTCTTTACTACCTTTCTAGGCCTTAAACATGTCAGTTTTGTTGCTGTCTATGCATTTCATCAAAAATATCTTAATTTGTGTTCTGAAGATGATTCTTACGGGTTGACGTGTGTGTGTAATTAATGACAGAATTTTCATTTTTGGGTGAACTATCCCTTTAAATTACAAAATTCAGGTCTATATCACTTTTTCTGATGTTATGTTTTGGTGGATTCAATTCAAAACAGGAAGTCCACTATTTATAGCATAGTCACACCATAATACCCAGATATAAAACATAAGGGAAAGGGGAGTAAAATTGGAAGAGGGAGAGAGGAAAAGTGATCTTGCCTCAAAAAGAGGGCATTGCCTAGATTTACTGCAACGCTTTGCTAAAGATTTGGGACGCTCTGTGGTGTTAGGACGCAACACTCTGAAAAGCACTTAAACAGTGCAAAGTAAACAGAAATGCTGTAGGAAAAAAATCACTTTATTTGGAAAAAAAGATCAACTTGTCATCTGGTCATAAACTGAATTTCTCCATAGACCTTTGTCACACCATATTTTTTATGTGAATGAAAACAAGATTGTAAGAAACAGACTTACAGTCTTTACAATGGTATGTATAAAGATACTAGATCACACAATCTTCAAAACACAACTTTTATGGAGTTATTTTGTAAAGACGATATAGCACAAGCAATTGATCACAGCCTCGTTTTCATTCCTGTCAGAAATCAAATACGGCACTAGCCTGAGTCTGACTAAGGTCTATTAAACCAGTTGGAGCAAGCTGGTCCAGTGGGAAAGCCGGAAAACTAAATAAACAAGAAACGTGATTAAAAAGATGAAGCTGCTGCCCAAGCCTCAGATATCTCAAACCTAAGTTGTCAATGATAAAACGGTGTCCTTTCATAACTCCATTACTCTAAGGAAGATGCATGAGCTTGACTCACATAATTAAACCTCAGTGGAAAAATGAGAATTTTAAAATGCCTGTCCCAAATGGTCCTAGCCAGGAGATATGGGATTCCTTATAATATTTATGGCTTCTCAGAGCTGGTGCGACAGCCACTTCACCACTGCCCATTAGTTTTAGGTCTTCAAGTGAGTGAGAACAAGAGCTATTACAGGACCAGTCTGCCTTTCCTCTTCCTCACTCTCTCCAACAGTCTCTCCCTCTCTCTCTGGCATCCCTAAGCAGCCTCTACATCACTGTCACCACACAGACCACCAGGGAATAGCCCCTGGCAACTCCTATAGTGCTAACATGGCATAACACCCCATGAATTATGAAAGGGGGAGTGGGGAACATTTGTAACTACAAAGGAGCCCAGCATATATTCACTCTGGTTTCAATTTGTCTGTCTGCCCTCCCAAAACTCAGACAAGTATAAATGTCCACCACGTCACCTGAGCATTGTCTCCCATGGTGCAGCGCATTTGAGTCTCAGCTAGCAGATTCAGAGTGGTTAATTCAAGGGACTGAGTCAAACAGTGGCAGGAAGAATCCCAGACTGGTCCCAAATAGGCCCATGTAGCTGTAGGGCATTGCTAAATTGTTATCCGATACATCATCATAATGGCATTGCTATGGCAAACAAATTACTGTAAACTGAACAAACAAGCAAGACTGAAGCTGTGTGCAATACAAGTCCTAGAGTTTCCAAACGTTTGATGTGAAGGATCCCATAAAATGATGATACCTCTTGCAAAGGACCCTGTTCTTAAAATATGAAGGCAGCTATGTAATTTAAGCCCAAGTTAAGATGCGGTCACATTTGCCGCTGTTCGGCAAGTTTCTGCAGGCAAAATCTGGGTCATTTCAATAGAAATCCTTGTCATAAGGAATTTTGAATGAGGGCAAATTTTGCCACAGGTTTAAGTTGGTTATGCTTTGACCAACAAAAAGCTGGCCGGTTTGAAAGTAACTTTTGTGTGAGCTTTGATTTGTACATCGCTACACTGAATGGACCATTTTTTTTTGCCCATAAAATTTCGCTAATATGACCACTTGTGAGAAAAACAGTAAATGTAATAGTATAAAAACAACACTTAACAATTTAATGATTCCCATTTATGTTCTCATTGCTCTGAAGCCATAAAAAATGAAATCATTATCTGGAAAAGATTATCTTTATCTGTGGAAACTATACACTGAAAGAGAGAACATAAGAACGTAAAGGGATGGTTCACCAAAAAATGAAAATTCTGTCATTAATTACTCACCCTCATTTCGTTCCAAACCCTTAAGGCCTTTGTTCATTGTCGGAACACAAATTAAGATATTTTTGATGAAATCCAAGAGCTTTCTGACCCTGCATTGACAGCAATGCAACTGACACGTTCAAGGCCCAAAAAGGTAGTAAGGACATTGTTTAAATAGTCCATGTAACATCAGTGCTTCAACCGTAATGTTATGACGCTACGAGAATACTTTTTGTGTGCAAAGCAAAAAAAAAAGACTTTATTCAATGATTTCCTCTCTTCCGGGTGCCTATGCTGTTTTTGCTGTCTATGCAGGGTCAGAAAGCTCTCGAATTTCATCAAAAATATCCTAATTTGTGTTCTGAAGATGAACGAAGGTCTTACTGTTTGAAGGGTGAGTAATTAATGACAGAATTTCTCAATTTACGTACTATGATTCACACATTTTTCCCTAGAAATGTAGAAATGTATCCCTAAATAAGCCTCAACAGCTTGAGGTAATTATAGCAATATACACAAAAACAACATATATACACAAGGATCTAAAGTATTTGTGCTAAATCATAATCAAAAGAATCACAGTGTCTTGATATTAAATTATAATGCCACTACCCAATGACCCAATGCATCTATACTTAATTTATGATGCCAGGAAGAGGGTCTCAAACTGGAAGGCCCCCAACAGCGTCCCCATTTCAACAGAATCTCTTTCAACAGTCTTTCAAGTACCAATCTTGTCTGATGGAAACCAAAAAAGCATTTTCTCACAATTTCCTGAGTCAGACAAGCACTACAGATCTGCTCTCGGAGTCTGTGTATGGTAATTCCCAGCCTCGCTCTTCCACTGATGTTTGAATGGCCTGGCGCTCTACTCTCACTGCAGTGTATCCACACAAGCTTTGAGCGCACTGACAGCTTTCCTCCTTTCCAGTCAGAGTGAATTAGCATCACAACTGTCCCTAAGTGCAATCCCACACGTTAGCGCATCAGCTTGAACCAGCAGGTCTGGTGCTGAATAAACACAGCTGAAGTGCTTCAGCAGCAATTCACACACATACACACCTCACACATTCACAGACAGTCTAGCACCCACAAGGCTGGACTATGGGCCGGGCTGTCCATAAAAGATAAAAGAACACTTTGCCATCAGAAAAAGACTTCATGAAGCACCCCCAACCCCCCAAAGACACAACAGAGGGAGTCTGTGGGAAACCTGTTTAGCAAAAGTGACTAACACCTTGTAACATTTGTGCATACTACATAATTGATTAATTATCTGTTCAGTTTTTACTTGTTAGCACAGTTTACATAAAAGATGTGATTAATTTAGACACTGAATGTCACATCTGCTCAACCAGTACAATTATGAAGGCTTAACATTAATTTGATTCGTTCAATATGAGTAAGTTACTCAAATAAGAACTCATTTTCTGTGTCCCATCATGTAATCAGTAACAAGGTAAAAAAAAAAAAAAAATGATAGTCTGACTGTGAACAGAAGAGACAATGGGGGGCTTGGGAAAGGTCATGTCTGAGTTCAGCATGATTGGACATGTTTGGAAAGAGCTGAAATTCAGTGAAGGCCAAATCTAGTGAATCCCCTGCCCCACAAAGCCCTGCTTGCAAACCATTCAAAAGACCGGGAGGATAATTAACTATACTCAGTTGTCTGCCTGGTGGACTCTGCCTACATTCACATATCTGTCCTAATCATGAAATGCTGAGTTGATCTGTATTTTTAAAAGTTTTTGAAAGAAGTCACCAAGGCTCACTGCATATCTTTGATCGAAAATACAGCAATATGTTGACATATTATTCCAATTTAAAATAAAAGTTTTCTATTTTAATATATTTTAAAAAAAGGGGGGTTTATGTATTTGTATTTGTTTATGTTTTGGCAAAGCTGAATTTACAGCAGCCATTACTCCAGTCTTCAGTGTCACATGATCCTTCTGAAATCATTCTAATATGCTGATTTGCTACTCAAGAAGCATTTCTTATTATTTGGTAGTATACATTGATTAGTAACAAAGACAAATAATCAACAAAGCTGAGAAATTCCTCATTTTACCCTGTTGAACAAAATCAGCATATGCTGGTTATGTATGTTTTGAAGCATGGCTGCTGGTTTAAGCTGGTCATGTGCTGGTCATGAGCTGGTCCTAAGCTGGTCCTAACTAGCTCCTGCTCAGGACCATCTTAGGACCAGCACATGACTAGCTTAAACCAACTCATGACCAGCATATGACCAGTTTAAACCAGCTCATGGCAAGCTAAGGACCAGCTTAAACAAGCTCAAACCAGCAGCCATGCTTCAAAACATACATAACCAACATATGCTGTTTTTTTCAACAAGGCAGGAACACCATAAAATACCAGCAAATAGCCTCTCAATCAAGTTGAACATCATGAAAAAGGGAGGGGGAAATTTCCCAGCTATGTATGTTGACTGAGATAATGAATGAATTCACAATTTCAACATTTCAAAGCTAAGACTGTTTAGTCAACCTATTGTTATCCTACCCTGCAGAGTTGCTAACTTGCTAATTGTTAGCAAACTATGTCGTCAGTTAACATAAACTGATAAGGAACATCAAGTCTATTTTCTCATTACCTGCTCTAAAAACGTAAAGGGATAGTTCACCCAAAAATGAAAATTCTGTCATTAATTACTCACCCTCACGTCATTCTAAACCCGTAAGGCCTTTGTTCATTTTCGGAACCCAAATTAAGATATTTTTGATGAAATCCAAGTGCTTTCTGACCCTGCATAGACAGCAATGCAACTACCATGTTCAAGGCCCAGAAAGGTACTAAGGACATTGTTAGTCCATAGTCCATGTGACATCAGTGGTTCAACCGTAATTTTATGAAGCTACGAGAATACTTTTTGTGCGCAAAGAAAACAAAAATAACGACTTCATTCAAAAATGTATTTTCTTCCGTGTCAGTCTTCGACGTGCGTTCACAAGAGCACCACAACCACAACATGCATGTGGTGCTGCTGAGCCGCCATTCTTACGTAGAATAATAATAATTCATAATTCATTACATTTATATATAGTGCTTTTCTAAGCACTTAAAGCGCTTTTACATTGTGAGGGGGTATCTTCTCATCCACCACCTGTGTGTAGCATCCACTTGGATGATGTGACAGCAGCCATAGTGCACCAGAACACCCACCACACACCAGCTTACTGGTGGAGAGGAGACAGAGTAACACAATCAGTATACGGGAAATGTTAGTAGAACGTCCATCTCTCTTAGTTCATCGTCTGTATATTCTGGCTGACTGTTTTATGTACAGTGTGCATCTTCTTTTGCTTGTAAGCAAAGCGCAGCATATCCTGGTCCTACGTCAGAAATCATGCATCATGGTACTCTTGTGAACAAGTCTCGAAGACTGACACGGAAGAGAAGAAATTGTTGAATAAAGTCGTTATTTTTGTTTCCATTGCTTCATAAAATTACAGTTGTCACATGGACTATTTTAACAATGTCTTTACTACCTTTCTGGGCCTTGAACGTAGTAGTTGCGTTGCTGTCTATGCGGGGTCCGAAAACTCTTCGATTTCATCAAAAATATCTTAATATGTGCTCCGAAGATGAACAAAGGCCCCACAGGTTTGGAACTAAATGACAGAATTTTCATTTTTGGATGAACTATCACTGCTGACAGGGCAGTGAATGTGTTAAGTTACTGAATGAGTGCCCATGTGTCGTACAAATCATAACAACTAAATATAGCAAGACTGCCAGAATAGATCATACATCAATAATCCATGTTGAACAGATCTCTAAGCCTTTCATTGTGGTACTAGAGCCAATTCAGGACGGCATGGTGGCCCAGCCAGTCAAAACATGTCTAGAAAGCAGGATCAGCCTTTTCAAAGGGGGATGGGCTTGAACCTGTCACCAGCCATATGGAACCGTGACCCAGAGAAGGCCCGGGGATGTGGATTTGTCTATGCCTAGGCTGGAAAAGCAACTCTGAACTTGCACAACCATGTGACCCCGCAACTCGATCCAGTGGAGGTTCTGACCTCTGAACAAGAAGTAGCAGAACACCAATCCAGAAGCTCCACCTGCTAATCCACTTTTACAAACTGAAGCAGCTTTGGGTCTGGCACTCATGCCAGTATGGATGCAGCCCATCTAGAAGATTTTGAAATAACCTCGAAACAGCACACATGACTACACTAATCCACAAATCAACAAGCATTTCATTACTACGCTGATGTGTTTTGTTTTAGGGTTGGATGGGGGACGTTTGATCATGCCGCTAAATCTGGGGCCAGACAATCCATTTGAGGCAAGTGATAACAGCAATTGAAGGCCGCTCAGTAATTAAAAACTTTAAATGAAGCAGGACTTAGCGAGTAAATCCCTCTGTTCCTGATTTAAAGGCCCGGGACCGCCTGTTCTTCATTTAACAACTGAATCCCTGTCCATCTGCTATGTTATGCACTGTTTAACAGAGACCAAGAGGACTAGCACAAGCAAATCAGACTTTCATCAACTCAGTAACCGAATGGACGGCATTACACCTGAATGTGCCGACTGTGGGGGTTCTCATCCACAATGATTTTACTTTTGGACCGCCATTCTCGCAACACAAAACCTCTCTCTTTCTAAGCAACTGCCTCCTTGGCCTTTCACGGCACAAGGGGTTGCTGCGGATCAGCAGAGGGATGAATGGGTTCTCATTTGTACTTAATCCAAAGCTCCTCATCAAGCGGAGATGACATGGAAGGGTTAAATTCCTCGGTGACTCGTTCTTTTTCACTCCAACAAAGAAAGGGAGAGTGAAAGAGGCAGAGTGACAGAGTGAGAGACCCCTTTTTTTCTCAGACATTTCCTTTGGCTTCTGTACGTTAAAGCACAAAATCTAAAGGGACACACAGGTCTTGTTTGGCATCCTGCATGTCTGAAATTGGGGCACCTTTAAGGCCACCAAGAGAATCACCTAGAGCTTGGGCCATCGTTCAAAAAAAAAAGAGCTTCAAAAGAAGGGGGAGTAGATCAAAGAGTCCCTGCAGTCTATTCAGATGCAATTGCTTCCAAATCACATTGTGTTGTCACACAGTTTTAAAAGAATGGGTCACTGCTGTTTTATTGTGGAGAAGCTACCACTAATGAAAAGGACAATGCAAAGATTAGCGCTGCCAGCCAACCGCCTGAAACCTCACTCTGTCTTTAATTGTAAAGAACAAGGGAGACAGGAAAGCAGGGCAAACACTGAACAAAAGAACAGGGAGCGGAGGCAGAGAACGTCAGCAGTATGATTTTACAGTTGCCCACCATCCAAGGTGAGATGTGATCCTCTCTGAAGGAAACATGTCAAGCATAGCTCAGCACTCCACTGTGTCTGCACTTCAGTGCTCTTCTTGCACAATATATACTATACTAAATGCTCTGAGGCACATTTGTACTTCCTAAGCTCCCACAGGCACGATATACACTTTACTAACCATAACTCAAACATGTTTGCATACTAGAAACATTGGCAGCTGCTTGAAATTGTCCATGTAATTAATGAGTAAACGAACACTGGACAGCAAATATGAACTTTGTTCCAAAATCTAATAAGCTGACTCCATAGGCCAGGGGTTTTCAAACCTGTCCCAGAGGCCACCCAGCAAAAGGTCTGAAACCCAAGGCAGGAAGAATGAAAAAGACAAAAAAAAACAAGTGCAAACACTGGTTGGAAAGCTGGAAAGTGCAGTGTGTTCAAGATGCAAAGTCTGTTCCAAAATATTAACTTAATTTTGCTGCATCTTAAGATAAGATAAGGTCAAATTCGAAGAGAACATCACAAGGCGATCCAAGACTGCTTTGCAACAAGATCAGTGAAAAAATTCCAAGATGAGGGATGTAGCAGACAAAAGGTTGATTCAATACTGAATTAATTACTAAAACAATTAGAAACATCCAAAAAAGTTGTGTTAGTGAAATGAGTGAAATGCATTTGTATGATGCACAGGCGTTGCTGCCTATATAGAGCATTTCAAATTAGTCAGTTATGAGGTTCCATTTTAGTCAGGATGCATCCTTAAAAAGCAGTTGCGTATGTAATTAGTAGACACTGATGTAGCTTGTTTTGGAGTCTGTGAATCTCTGGGTGAGTGCAAAGGAAGCCACTTACCAGACCTGTGCAAGTGGATATAGCCACAGAGGATTCAGAGTGGTTTCGGATGGAGCCCTGATAGAGACAGTTATGAATAGAAGGGTCAAGGGTGGCTGTATTGATGCCCGTTGCACCCAGAGTCTGTACAGTAAACCCCTCTGCCAGCACATGGGACGGCTGCAGGTCTAAGTGTAATTCCTTGCCAAATGCAGAGACATGATAGTGCACTGGACCACCAGCTTCTGAAAGGGATCTCCTGCTCCTTCCATGTCTTGACAAATCATGGGAAATGTAGCTTCCAAGTGAGTCCACTTCCACTGGTGTGGCAAAATCATAATCTGTGAAGAGGACCAACACAGTTTAAATCACCTGACTCAATACCAGTCCATCATCAGTTTATTAAAACATTTATTAAACGTACCTGTGGGAATGTTTACGCAAGACATGAAATACGTACCCTCATGTACGTTTCAGGACACATTTGATGTGAAATGTCCACTGAGTGGCGCTAAAAGAGTGTTAGTTTTTTTTATGAACAGATGAACGTACATATGGTAAGCTTTATGTGATGTTGGTTTTGTACGCGTCACAGCAGTTCTGACTTGAAACGTCCATTGAATGGTGCTATAACTCGTTTTAAAATAAAGTACCATCTGCACTACATACACGATAGTATGAACAAAAGCAGTGTGACGTAAAAACGAAATTGCAAGCATGCTGTTTTTGATCTGTTATTTTTCAGCTCTTTCATTGTGAGCCATGTTTTTCACAGGATTCATATCCAAAGGATTCTGCATCCTAAGAAAACGAAACATATGGAGCTGTAATCATAACCCTGTATGACAATGATTACAAGTGCTAACTGGGGTTCTTTATTAGCTAAAGGTTCTTTATTGGCATCAATGGTTCTATATAGAACATCCATGGAACCTTTTAAATGCAGAAAGGGTTTTTCATAATCAAAATTTTTAAAATATTCTTCATAATGGTTCTTTTACACTGTAAAAAAATTAAAAAACAATTTGTTGAGTCAGCTTAAAATAATGTTACCCTGCTGCCTTAAAATTTTAAGTTCAGTCAACTTAAATATCTAAGTTGTCACTATAATTTAACATTTCAAGTTGAATAAACTTTTTTTAGTTGACTGAACAGCCAGGTTATAAATTATTTCAAGATGACTCGACAAATTGTTTTTAGGAACCGTTTACTAAAAGGCTCCTTGGGGAACCAAAAATGGTTCTTCTATGGCATCATTGCAAAAACACCTTTTTGGAACCTTTATTTTTTAAGAGTGTAGTGTTCTTTTCTGCTGGAAACTGCAGTAATATGTACTTATTAGTACATATTTTGCATCTTGCGAAAACGTTTCCACAGGTACATTTTCGTCACAGGATCAGGTTGTCTTACTAATATAATTCTAACAGGAATTAAGTCAGACAGGTAAATAAAGAATTTTTTGAGTTTTATTCCAGTGGATTAAAGCTGGCAATTTTACCAGACATATACTTTTAAACTATACAGCCTTTCTCTTCCAGAAAAATTGGACCAACAATATTGATGACTCATCCTGCACTACAAAGTTTTTGTCCAAAACATCCTCAACTGAAATGTCACTCCCACTACAGGAAGGAAAACTGCACTGTCAAACCATTTCATGGGGTCTTGTCAACACTTGCTGTCTTTTCCCCTATCTTGTCTATCCCTAACTCACCCATAAAAATGTAAAGAAATTACCTCCTGGCTCTAAAACTGTGCATCATTGTTAAGACTTTATTTTATATTTCTATATCAACATACACGTGACTGTATGCAACATTTTGTACTGTCTCATGCTTCTGCATGAACTTGTTTAGTCCCTAGTGTAGCCTCTGCAAGCTCTGGAAATGACGAGTAAATTAACATATATTCCATGTAGCCACAATTTATATCCAAAGCTAAGTCAAGCATTTAACCAGTAACTCACAATGAGCATACATTCAGTCAAGCGTTCTCGAACTTTTGTCTGGTAGTGTAAACGTTAATTAAAAAGATAATAAACTCTCTGACTAGCTCAGTAAATAAATAAGAGATGAGGGAATCCCTTTAATGCGCCCACACATACAGTACGCGTGCTAGTGCACGACCACCGGCACATGCAACTCATATTTGGCAGTGTATTTATGTTGTAACTTCTTAATTCAACGGATATGTGTGGCATGCTTCAGCGTATTTGTATGTTTATACGTACAGGTATATCCAGGTAGGGGTCTTTTGATCTTAGGTGGAGCGCAAAAGCATGCATCGGCATCAATCATTGGCTTGTCATCAATCAGAAAAGAAATACAGTTGCAGTGCGTAAAGACACCAACCTTGATAGAGGACGCCGCTGTCGCCGGTAAATGAGACTGATGTTACAGAGTGGAAGCAACAAAACTGCAGAGCCTGCAAAAGCGCAAACAACTCCCCATAATTAACTTCTTAAGTGACAATGAGTAAAAACATATATATTAGAATTAATTCATTTTCAGTGTGTCACCTGCCTTTATAAAGTTCCCAAACGACACACTCGCCAAAAATCTCACTGATGTGCTGCTTACCAGAGGGACTTGTAAACTCCAGAGCAAAAGGAAAAGGCAATCCATGTTGTCATGCATGCACCTTTACTGTTACCTCTTCAAAAACGGGGAAAGCAACAATCCGCAAATCCATGCAATGCAATTTAGAGACATTGCTAATTGTATAAACTGCCCTGCTTCTGTCGTTCCTCAAGTAAAATCCACCAAGTCCATTTGGGTAACGCGCACCGCTTCTGTTTGCAAGCGCAGGTACACAGAGAACTGCTGACTGCTGAGCAATGACAGTCGGCGTGTAGGCTATGCGTAATGTGTGTGTGTGTGTGTGTGTGTGTGCGTGTGTAAACTATACTGTGATAGTGGCACCGGCTAATGGACAAAAGGTGGGGGTTTAAATTTCCACCAATCAGCGACGCCCATCTGCGGGCGATTCAGTGTATTAGCGCTCCTCACTGTCCGACCGTCCATAAACAGATCACAGAGTTCACTGAAATGGGATACAAGTTCGTAGCACTCCCTTTAAATGAACGGTCCGAGCAAGTAAACACACGCTGTCGAAAGAGTTTATGTGTTCAATGTGAAACCGAAGAGTTGTGAATGGGCTGCTGATGATTTATGATACTGTACGCTTTACTGTATAATGAAGCGCTTTCACGTCAGGTCTTGTTCCTAAAAAAAACTACTGTCATGAATATCTGTTCTGCAAGCTCTCAGCTGATAGTCTACACTGAATGTAAAGCAGTTTGTTTAAGTGATTATTATTGGGCGCTCTTGCTCATCTACCGCATCTATTCAGCCTTTTTCCACACTGTGCAAACAAGATCTCCTGACAACTTGATTCTGGTTGTAGCCTTTATAACTAGGCAACGTTTAAAAAGAAATGTTTTAGAAAAAAAACAAATCTCAGTAGGCTGTTACACCAAGAACAGATATAAATCAGAAATAAATGCTACAGTTCTTTCTAAATGTGTTTACACAGACTTTTAATTATCTTTAAATAGATGTTAAAAGAAAGAAAGAAAATAAACAACTAGGCCTAATTTAAAACAATAATTAAAAAAAAAGAATAAAACACAAAGGAGTCAAGATAAGAGTCATTCGTGGTTCAGAGTCAAGTGGCTGCATTGTATGTTTTGCATTTACTGTAAAGAACCAGCTCACAAGATTCATTTATTCACGAATCGTATTACACTCGTTTTTGATTCTTTTGAAAGATCTGACTGATATGAGTCATTTATTTGGAACTGCACTTCACTCAAAGCACTTTTACATTTACTAGCTGGCTCATTAAGCAACTTTTTTTATGGTAGCCTATCAGTCCACACCGATTGCTGATGCTTTCCATTTTTGCACTCTAGATTTAATATTGTGGCAACGCTAAATAGTAGGACAAAATATTTAGCAAAGTGTTAGTACGAATGAAAACTTGTGAGAATTCATGCTCAAGAACTGTTAACAGTAAACAAACGTCATGAAAATCATTGACTCCCCATATTTTTAAGAGATTTAATCAGGTTTGAATATGATCTAGTTTTTGGTTCCCAGGCCTATAATAACCAAACAGAGGACAGCTGTTATTACACACTGACTCCAAAGTCTTATTAAGACAAGAGCTCAGTCTACATTTGGGTGAATTTGAGCAGTCTCATTTGTTTGATTGTTTTCCCTGTTCACCGTTTTATTAAAGGAGCCCATAAAACTACCTGATTTTTATACTAAAATGTTTATGAATCACATAAAAGTTAAAGTGGAGGTTCAGCCAAAGAATAAAAGATCAATTCAAGACGTCATAAGAAGTGACTTAAAAGTAGCTTGATATTTATTTTGTTTGTTTTTCGCAATGGTTTCGGGTTTTGTCTCTAATGAACAGAGGAGGCCAAGATTACCGTGCTCCACACAATATCAACCATATGACAAGTAGCTCGAAGAAAGTCTCCATGTGAAAGGAATAATCCAGTGAGTTTAATTGTGCTTTACAATCCATTAGTTTCTAGCCTAATTTTGAAAAGTCCTCAGAAAGAGTGTTGTCAGATGTTTTAGGAAATATTGGCTGGGGGCTCAGCTTGTCAAAGCCAAATGCATCAAACCCCAAAGGAAGATGGTTTTGCTTTGACTACAGTGTTATTTACCTAGGTTTCTGTGCCAGTTTTTCTTTCTCTGGTTTTAAAACTGCCCAAACTCCACTGAACGGAGTGGGCACGGAGAGCTGAACGTGCAACACCATACCATAAAGCCATGGTTGACATATGGGTTCATGTATACAGCATATTAAATGGAGTGTCAAAAACAGTCAAGAGGTTCACTTATAGATGTCTCCAAAAATCAGTCAGACTGTGCACACAACCTACTAAAGAGCAGTTGAAGCCTGGAGGGGGGCACAGATATAATACTTGCCAATACAAACTTCTGGAGCAAATGAAATGACTCTTAAACGTGCATCTTTAACAATTCAGATCGGCACATATGATCGTTTAAAGCAACTTTTGCAATTTAACGTAATGCAATAGGCAGTGAGGTCATAACTCAGCCTCTGACCTCATATTTGCTAACATTTGTTCCCGCTCTCTTTACATGGCTGTACACCATTTGTTTTATATTTGTTTGCATGTTGTGGAGAAATGGCTTTTCCAGCTGTGGCTCCAGCTGGGGAGAACTATGCCAGGTCAGGGTTGCCCATATCTGCTCCTAATTTACCCCACACTGGGTTTGGAGAATAGAGTGCAATACTGGAACCATAATGTCTGATGGTCAGTCAGAGGACTTCTCCAAATAATTATGATCTGCAGGTTTCAATTTATTCATGCAGAAATACACAGCACAGCTCATCTACATGTATTTGATAGCATTAGGTTTGTAAACTCTCATTCACTTTGCTGAGGAGGACAAACCTATAAATCACACAACCTACTTTTAAGGACCAATTTCCATTCCACTCAACAAGACTGTTTATCTATAATAGAGTCTATGTGGGCTGTATCTTTGGAAGTAAATGTGGTATCCAGACAAGAATGTTAAATGGAGAGGTCATAAATCTTAAACCATGACATGAATCTATACACCTTTGAGTGGCGGTTGCACCCACTATTTATTTGACTGTGTCACCGAATCCCCAAACAGTCTAGGAAATAACTAGGAAACAACTACCTTTCAAGCCTGACCTCTTGACTTCAGCTCGTACCCTGGAGAACATCCCTGATATCTGTTATCTTATGACTTGAAGGCCTGAGGAAACTTCCAACTTGCATTATCTCAGACATCATGACAAATACGGCTGCATTTGCGTTCATTCAAATTCTAAACTCTACCAACATTAAAGGACTAACTGGAGATCAGTGCTTTGAGTGCTTGCACCCACATGTGTGTTATGGGTCAAACCGTGGTTAAATTGGTGCTGATGTGACTGTTTACTGTCCGTTTAATCTTGTTTACCGTTTGTTTACTATTCTCCGTTACTGTGTACCTGGCCTGAGAGTATAGACTTCAAAACAGTGTCAGCACTCTATAAATGATCAAGCACGTTTCATAATGTTAAGACTGAGAATCAGCCCAGTTTAAGAAAAACATCTTGACATTGTCAGTGCAACTCCTTGAAGTTCAGGGAAAATAAATAACTACAATACTATCAACACGACATGCCTCAAGACTAGGGTCAAATGCTCATCTAAATACATTTATAGAAAAAACAAATACATGGGAGAGTGGTTTGTATATGTCTAGCTCTGTTTTGTAATATCTGTTTGCCTAGTCTGTGTGTTTCTGGAGTGTATTGGCCTGCATGCATACAGTATGTGTACGTTTTTGTGGGGTCTGAGAGGAAAAGACTGAGATATGTTTTAAACAATGCCTCAACATCTGATAAGACTAATGACTGCTTAATCTGGGATAAAGCCCCCACCTCCATTCCCTCCTAAAAGCCATGAGTGTTGACCCATAAAACCATTGTGTCTCATTTCCATGATGGACTTTTTTGAATACATCCTGTATAGTACAAAAATATTGTTATTTACCTGTACTGTGCAGGTTACTGTAGAGCTAACAAGAAAGCAAGCAAGAAAATATGTAGGATGGGATTTAATTTTAAAAACCAGAATGGAGCCAGGCAGGATGCGATTTTGAAAAAATAATGAATAATAGATGTTGGTTAACATTATCCAGTAATCTGCATGGCCTTAGTGATGTCACCAGAAAACGAAAGTCATTTCTGAGGAATGCACCTTCAAAGGGCTCTACAATCCCGCACGTCCTGATTTTGCTGAGTTAGATGTGTTCCTGGGTCAACATATTTTGCTGACCCTGGAACAACATTTTAATCCAAAAATTTAATCTTGACCACATCCCTACACCTAAACCTAACCTTACCCATGAGTAATTTCTAAAATCTGAGGAAATGATAGATGAATGACACAAGCACCAAACACTGATTGTAAGCCTAAACTTCACAAAAACTATAAAGTGATTTTTGAAATCTGATTGGTTAATCACAATGTGGTTCCAGGGTCAACATAGATGTTGATCCAGGAACATGTCGTACTTGGTAAAATCAGGTTCTGCCTACAATCCCACCGGAGGAATAAGGGTCTTATATAGCAGAACAATTTGTCATTTAGAAAAAAATAACACAAAATAACAAAAATTGTATATATTTTTAACCACAAGAGCTTGTCTTGCATCTGGAAAGGTCACGTACGGTTAGTTCTTTGTCTAGGTACTCCAGTTCAAAAAGGTTTTTTTCCCCTCCAACTTCAAAATCATCCGACATCATTGTTTTACCCATTTTTGTGAAGGCCGTTTGATTTTTTTATTGCATGTTCGCTTTGTAAACACAGGGTCGGTACTTCCGCCTATGTCATGCGTGACCTTTCCAACGTGACTACATAGTGCGTGAAGTTGAGCTAGTGCAAGATGAGCATTTGTGGTTAAAAAGTACATACATTTTAAACATTTTTTAGAAAATTACCAATCTTTTTGCTAGACTCTTATTCCTAAAATGGGATTGTGTAGAGCCAGCCCGACTTCACTAAAAATTTGCACATATTTTACAAGTCGGCTAATTCATACGAAATTGTACGACCTCATACAAATTTATACGATTTTAGGTAAAACGTAAGTTGCACAATACGTATGAATTTGTACGAATGCCCTACACCTAACCCCACCCCTAAACCTACCCGTCACATAAATCGTACGAATTCGCCACCTCGTAAAGTACGTACAAATCGGTCGTGAGATAGCGTTAGTAGAACCCTTTGAAGCTGCATTGAAACTGCAATTGGACCTTCAACCCATTGGGTCCCATTTAAGTCCAGAATATGAAGAAAAATCCTGGAATGTTTTCGTCAAACCTTAATTTCTTTTTGACTGAAGAAAGAAAGACATGAACATCTTGGATGACAAACTATTTCTTCTTCAGACTTTAACGGAAGAATATAAACCTTTACAACTGTTTAATACCAAATACACATCTCTATATGTTCTCTTCCAGTCCACAAAAAAAGAAAGTACCTGTGTAAGGTATCACTACAGGTGGGCTTTACCCTCCAGGCTTTAGGTAAGGGGAAGATAATTTGTGGGAGACGAGGCACCTGGGAGTCTGGCGATTTCTCTTTAAAGACCTCTCACTCTGATCTATCAAATAAACACTGTGACAGACCTACTGAGCTTATCTACATGCTCCAGTTTAATTTGTTCCTGTACTCATGCCTTTAAACGTCAATGTTTATTTATTGTTGTACATGAAAGCTCACAAAACTACTCAAGCAGTAAACACTCCACATCCTATTAGCATCTGATTTATCATTGTTGAAGAGAATTAGCGTAAACCTCACAGCAAGTCTCCATTGTGTTCTTGTTTGCAGTGAGCAAACAGACCAGACTGTATTTTTAGTTTAGCGGTCTGCGCTCGAAGAATCTTCTGAGTGGCATGTTTGACCATGCGAAACCATCATCCTTCATCCGCTGTCAGACATAGAAATTTACTCTCCCGTAATTGCAGCCTAAATACTGTTGTTTTGGTTATTTTTTCCCCCCATGTGTGGAAATATAAAACTTGCAAGAGTGGAGAGGTTAGAGGAACAGGCAGAAGTTTGTTCTGAAGCCTCTTTCTTGACTTACCACAATAACCAGAGAGAGCCGGGGGATAAGGAGTGGCACCAAGGACACTCCAAATACAATAATCAAGATAAAGATACAGTGCATATGGCTAATTTTACTCAAAGAACCTGACATGTCAAGTACAGATATACTATATAGCATAGTATGGAACCTAGCATGTCATTTATTAACTGACATTTTTGCAGCCTGGTGAGATTTGAGAAAGTTGTGCAATGCATCAAACAAGCACCTCATCAGCATTTCTTTATTACAAAAAAAAAAAAAAAAAAAAAAAATCAATTGGATAGAAGTAGTTCTGAAAGTATTTAATCCATTTTTTTCCATAGGGTTTTAAAGAATCAAGAATAAGTACTGTTAAATAGTTCTAAACTAAGAAATAAAGCAACCAGCTCTGAGGTAAATGGACATTTCCGGGTTTCTCATCGCGGAAGTCGTCATAGTTGGGTAAAATCCGAGAGCAGTGAATGGGAGAGTACCACAAATATATTTTTTTGCATTCACATTTGCTCAAATAGCCAAAGAAAAACTCCACGATAGTGTTTTCACGACTTTCAAAGGGAAAAGACTAATATCGGCAGTCAGAAAACAGTCAAATTTACCGTCCCTACCATAGACTCGCCATTAGAAACACCCTCGCATAAGGGTTAACTATTTTTTGTAACTTGATGAAAAGGTGATATGATACAAAGTATAGTGTTTTAAATGTACATAAATAAAAAAAAAATTAAAACATGAAAAACTTTTAAGGATTTCTGATGATGCTGATGACTGTTAAAACGCGTCAACACAGTCTTGTGAAAAGAGTCCATGACAACATTACTAACTTTTACTGGAAGCCAAAAAGGAAATGAACATTAAAAAAAAAGACAATGATACAACACTTCAATTAAAGCTGCAAGCAGCGTTGAAAGGGCCCTTGCATACAGGCTCACTGACAACTTTAAGAAAACAGTGAATGGCTTTAAGAAAACAGAGAACGGTGAGCAATATAAAGCATTTAAAGTGGTAAATATACAGGGAATGCTTCAAAGTCATTTATATGTGCCAAAATTCCTGCTTCTTCATCTGTGTACTCCGGTTCAAACGGTAGGGCGAAAAACTCAATCTTATTTTCTCCTCCAACTTCAAAATCATCAGACTTTTTTTGTAAAAGGCGTTTGATTTTCTTTGCACATACGCTTCCACCTAGGTCTCGTGTGACCTTTCCAACGTGACTACGTAATGCGGGAAGTCGAGCTAGTGCAAGACGAGCATTTGTGGTTGAAAAGTATATACATTTTTATTTCTTTTAGAAAATGACTGATCATTTTACTACATAAGACCTTTGTTCCTCGGCTAGGATCATGTAGAGCCCTTTGAAGCTGCACTGAAACTTGAAACTGAAAGCTCTATTGCAAAGTATAAATTCAGCATAAATTCTTCAAGCCTGGAATTACTTTCTTAGCCTTAAAAGCAATCAGCAGTTCAATGCATGGAAACCAATCAGAATCATAGTCTTTATATTTTCTGTAAACAGATCTCCAAAATCCAAGAGCTTCTCATTGTTTTGCAACACTGAGTTCCAATTTCAAGACACCACATGCACATTTTAGATAAGTTGCCAAAGTCGTGGTGGTCCGTGAGAGCAGAGGATGTGATATCGTCCCTACTCGCCTCATACATCACAGCCTATCTGTTGACCCTGGGCTTGCTACTCTTAAGGATTTATCTCCTATGTGGTTACATGTACATCTGACCCTTTGACCACCCATAAAGTGAATGGCACTGTAACCTACACCCCTCTAGAGGATAAAGCTAGTCTTTGATCACACCAGGAGGCAGGGCCCATCTCAGCCCCGAACAGGCTGCTGAGGGAGCCATTCTGGAGGTTAAGATTAAGAGAGGTGAGCAGAGCTGAACGTTAAAATCACTGGACAAATAAACAATGGGGAAGAAAGTTATTCACCACAGAAGCATCTATCCGGTTCTAAATGAAGTTTTGGCAGGCCATCTCTCAGCTAGAATAAAAGTACCATTAGCCTAATAGAAAAACAATGTCTAATCTATGAGATGGACTCACTAATATTGTGAAACAAACATGTGTTTGTGTGTGTTATTTTAGATGTATTGTCAGAAAGAACACTTTCGTTATTTCACAATAAAGATGAATCACAAGTCCAATAGCAAGAATTGATGCCTGATGTTTCATAAGCAGGCACTGGACACAATCACAGCCCACAAATATACACTAAATAAACTTCTCACTAGGCTTCTCTTTAATGACTGACCACATCTCTAAAAGCCAAAGAGTAATATTCTGCGGCAGTCTTTTCTTTTATATTCGGTTTTAACCAGAAAAGCTTCACTTATGAATTATTAAAGATTCATGCTAAAGTCTGTCCTCACAAAGCCAGATTTATGTTACATGTCTACTGCATGTCTTACCATTTCTCCAGTGTAATGTTCTTTTAAACCCTGTGCATTTTACTTTAGATTTTATTAAGAGGAAATTGCAAAATAATGTCCATCTATAAACACAATTTATGACACATGTCCTGTTGCCAAAAGGTTTGCGGTATGTGAATTCTGTTATGGACATTGCAGGAGTTGGTTGATGGTTTGTGTACAAGTTTAGCTGGAGTTAAAGTGCCCATGTTGGACAGTGAGGTTTAGGTTTAGGAACAAATGAGGACATGCATTTTTTTTTTTTTTAATTTCATCAGGTTAAATTGAAGCCATTAAGCTTGCAGTAATGATCAGACCCAATGACCCAAGTTGGCAATGTGATTTTACTACCAAAGGAAGGGTCAGTGAGAGTTGGACAGAATGAATGAGAAAAGAGCATAAAAGTGAGAAGATCTTTGGTGAACCAAACTGAGGTTAAAGAGACCGAAAAAAGGAGGGGATGTGTTTCAGCATGCTTTGGGAATTCCCAATGTAGCCCCCTGCTGGCCGGCCCGTCAATAGTATGAAAACACACGGACACACACACATTCTTCTCTTACTTGCTCCTTTCACTCTCTAAGATGATTTGCTTTCACTTTGTCAAATTAGCCCCCCCTCTACCTCTGCTTTCTTACATTCACACGGGGTCTTGCAAATAGCCGCAGGCAGCATTAGCTGTGGGCCGAGTGGCAGTCTGGCTTTCTTCTCCTGTAGAGAGGCTAAAGAGACGTCTCCGGGCATCAACAGGAGGCCAATTCACTCTGACCCATTCACAGTCGTCACTGCCTGTCCTCTGTTCAAAGAAACTCTCCGCTCAAACAGCTACTGAGTTTGAACCTTTTTCCAGAGGACATTTTTGATTCATCCTTACTAGAGAGAGACTGATAAAACACCATAGTAAAAAAGTAATATCAGGCTCAAGCAAAGAAAGAAAAAAACTATTTTTAAAAAAGTAGACGTAACAGAAGTATATTTTAGCGTGTTACCAGCCTGAAAAATTTGAATTACACTAGGTCAGGGTGAATGTTGAATCATCAGTAGATCTTTGATGGTGATATATGTTATATATTTAATGCATATCGAACATGCATTAGTTTTCAGTGACACCTTCTGCAGGTTACATAGCTACACCAGTAGGCGTACTGTCTTTATGATCGAGTCACTGAATCATTTAATAACACTGATTCAATTAGAAAGGAAACAACTGTCAGTTTTAATGAGGGAGTCATTGAATAATTCATTTGTTCAACAACATTGATTCACTTAAAAGCAAGACAAAATCACTTATTCTTCTTACTACATAGTAGGCGAAAAACAGTAGTATGTGCAAACATATTAAAGGAGAAGTCCACTTCCAGAATAACAATTTTCAAATAATTTACTCACCCCCTTGTCATCCAAGATGTTCATGTCTTTCTGTCTTCAGTCGTGAAGAAATTATGGTTTTTGAGGAAAACATTTCAGGATTTTTCTCCATATAATGGACTTCATTGGTGCCCCGATTTTGAACTTCCAAAATGTAGTTTAAATGCAGCTTCAAAGGGCACTAAATGATCCCAGCCAAGGAAGAAGGGTCTTATCTAGCGAAACGATCTGTCATTTTTTTCGGAAAAAAAAAATCTGTATACTTTTTAAGCACAAAAGCTTGTGTAGCACAAGCTCTGGGATGCGCGTCCACGACGCTACGTACTATTGAATCACATCAAAAGGTCACCCAGAACGTAGGCAGAACTACAGACCCAGTGTTTACAAAGTGAACGTGCAAAGACTAAGGAAGTGCAAATAAGTCAAACACTGTTAACAATCAAAAAGGTACAACAATGCACGATTCAGAAGTTGCAGGAGAAAATGAGATTTTTTTGCCTTACTCTACCTTTTTGAGCCGGAGTACACAGACGATGAAAGACGTGATTCGTAGTGTCATGGACACGCATTCCAGAGCTTGTGCTACACGAGACTGAAACATCCATTCAGCTGATTCATTCAACAACATTGATTCACTTTGAAACAAAACAAGTGATGGTTTTTGTGAGTCATTGAATCATTCATTCAAAATATTTGTTCAAAAACACTGATTCACTTAAGAATTAAAAAAAAGTGAGAGTCTTTGTGAGTGAGTCATTGAAACATTCATTCAACTGATTCGTTCAACAACACTGATTCACTTTGGAACAAAACAAGTGACATCTGTGTGAGTGAGTCATTAAAACATTCATTCAACTGATTCGTTCAACAACACTGATTCGCTTTGGAAAAAAACAAGTTACGTCTGTATGAGTGAGTCATAGAAACATTCATTCAACTGATTCGTTCAGCAACACTGATTCGCTTTGGAAAAAAACAAGTTACGTCTGTATGAGTGAGTCAAAGAAACATTCATTCAACTGATTCGTTCAGCAACACTGATTCATTTTGGAACAAAACAAGTGACAGTCTTTGTAAGTGAGTCATTGAAACATTCAACTGATTCATTCAGCAACACTGATTCACTCTGGAACAAAACAAGTGATGGTCTTTGTGAGTGAGTCATTGAAACATCCATTTCATTGAAACATTTACTCAAATGATTCGTTCAGCAACACTGATTCATTTTGGAGCAAAACAAGTGACAGTCTTTATGAGTGAGTCATTGAAACATCCATTCAGCTGATTCGTTCAACAACACTGATTCACTTTAAAACAAAACAAGTGATGGTCTTTGTGAGTGAGTCATTAAAACATTCAACTGATTCATTCAGCAACACTGTTTCACTTTGGAACAAAACAAATGACGGTCTTTGTTAGTGAGTCACTGAAACATTCATTCAACTGATTTGTAAGCATTTGTAAGTATTTGAATAAGAACTTTCATGATTGTTAAAAAAAATATGTTCTATATAGTATGAATATGTGTATGAATGTAATCTGTAGCACATCTTCCATTTTGTCATTGTCATGCAATTTACAGAATCAGTTGCTTAGCCTCACTGCAATACACAAATCCTCACTGTGACCTCAGGACAGTAAAGCGTCCATTGAATGTGCATCCACTGTTTTATGTGTTTATGAATTTGGACATACTACTGTTTTGACATACTGTTTTTCATCTACTATATAATAGGGAAGTGTGCATATAAGTCATTTAGTCACTGAATCATTCATTCAATCAATCAATCAATCGATTTGTTTAAAACCACTGTTTCAGGAACTCCACTACTGTCTGTTCTGGCAGATTCACACATACTATGCTCTCAATGTGAATGCCATAACCTGTTAATATAAAGAAACAAATAAAACACACATGTAAATATTGTGTTTAAAATAACTTACTAAATATCAGCAACATATATAGAATTCATTTAATTTCCACTGAGGATTCATCATTCGGCCATGACACAGTGTAACCACCACAAAAAAAAAAAAAAAAAAAAAAAAAAAATGAATGCATAGTGCAGAGACTCTTCCACATTAAAATACAAAGTCAATCAAGCTCTTAAACAATACAGCTGCTGTAACAGGGACTAGGCAGATAAATATTTAACTTTCATTGACATTTAGAGGCTTAAGACAGGCGTGACGGGACAAGTTGTGACATGGTCTCTGTTGTGAATGGGAGACAGCTAGCAGGGCTCCATCAATAGCAAAACCACCGCTGTTAACCACAATCAGCCATTCAAGTTTATATTTTTGTGTGTAAAGAGAAAAAGTTGGCAACGACTATGTGAAGAGCTCCAGTTACCCACCCTACAATGAGAGTTTATGACCTATTTTTTCCTCTTCCTTTTTCTTCTCATTGAGCGCCTTTATGTTAGTGAATAAAAGGGCATTACTTCATTCTTGTCCTAGGTGGACATGTGAGTGACACACAGCCCTCAGCGACTACCAGTTGATGGCCTTAAAAAGTGATGGGCAGTCTGCAGGTTGTCCAGGTTGGGGTTACATGTGTAACAGTGGTGTGTGGTAGTGTTTTGAAAAGAGGAGGCCTTAAAGTCCTTAAAGTTTAAAATCAAATGTAAATTCATGTCCCAGTCACATTTTCTTGGTTAAACATTACTTACTATTTTATATTTTTACATATGCAATGTAATCAATATTCTATTTATTAAAGCCAATTATGAATCTCATCAAGTTAGTGTTTTTAAGCATTTTACATTTTTTCTAAAATAATAACTCAAGGCAGTAATAAACAAACAAACAGTATATATTTTATTTGTGAACTTTTGTTCAGCTATTCTTTTTAATAGTTAACTATTAACTATTTTTGAATTTTTTGGATCATCAGTCATCAAAGCTTGGCAAATTTTGGTCACAGACACAGAGATTTACATTAAATTTCACCAAGCTGATTACTCAGTGAAAACTCCCACAGATCATGTTTTCATGCCATTTTGTCTTATTTTGACATAATAAAGTATATCTAAGTGTGTGACTTGTTTACTTACTTTTTTACTTAGTCTTCCTATTAACTAATTTAAACTGATTCGCGAATGCATAATGTGCATAAACACAAGAGCCGCGATTTATCAATATATTAACCAATCAAAGCCGAACATAAGCAGGCATATCCAATCATATCACACTTAGGGAATTGCCTCCTCTCATGTGACTTTCCCCTATTCATTCTCAATTACCCCCCAAAAACCCACTGCATTCTCTTAAAAGTCAATGGGCTCAGGGGAGGCGAGAGAGACATGAACTCCTGCTGTAACTTTACCTGCTGGTGTTGCTCTCAGACAGTGTTTCTTTAGAAAAACAAGCTATTTATACACTTTTTAAAGTTATATTTAGGGGTTCAAGTGCATAGCGCTGAAATCCTATTGTAATTGTTAGAATGGTCACGGATCATCAATGTCCACGTAAAACTGGTCGTGCAGACCAACCCATAAGTCGTAGAGACTTGAAACTTGGAGAGATGGTAGTACTCACACTGCCGACAACATGACCAAGTCTTTCCCCAATCGGCCTGACGGGTGCGTTACAGCGATCAAACGTATGAAATCCTTCATATCTCCTAAACCGTCAGTCACAGACTCAAGTGTCTAATGTTGTTGGAATCCTTGGCATTGTTTCGCATTTTTTGAGAAACCTACTTTTGCGAACTAGTCCTAGGTTTTTTACACGTTCAGAACCAAACCAGTGCAGAATGATTCTCTGAAGAAAGTTAATATAATTATTGAAATATCAATAATTACAAAAAAAGTTTAACTTTTGAATCAGTCACAAAGGGGCACCAAAAACATTGTCCTGTCCAACCTGTCCATATGTATTCAAAATCCTATAAAGCCTAAAGGAAAACTCAAAACTTCACAAAACGAGCTGAGCACATGCGACAGGTGTTCTAAACAAGCATGTAAAGTTTTAAGGGGATCGGACCATAGCTGGCGCTACAACAGTCATAACCGTAAAAACATAATATAAGATAAATTATCTGGATTTGCCGAAAATTTTTTTAAATCATTGATGTAGGTGGTTACAAGCTTGCTTAATAATGCCTTTTTTGTGTGTGTTTAAATGCCTTAAAGCGCTTAAACCCCTGTAATTGCTCCTTGCAGCTATATTTTGTTTTATTTTTGTACTATGAATTTTTATCTCATCAAATATTTTGAGACACTGCCTCCCTTGCCTCCTCGGAGGAAACGGCTCTAATGTACAAGTTACAAACTAAATGCAAATACACTCAATTCGAAATTCACTAGGTCACTAGGCTGTTTTGTTTGAATGAAAATCAGTGGAGCAGTATGCTCAAGCACGGATGCCAGGTTTTGGGTCCCTGTTTTATAGCAACTCCAACATTTTTTTTTTCATAACAATTATTAATGAACATGAACATAAACATTACTGATTAGATAACTGTAATTGCTTTTAGTCTTAATATTGATCTAAAAAAAAGCAGTAAAGCAGAGTGACTACGTGACTGTTCACATGCAAGTTACTGATGGAGCGGTACTGGTGTAATGCAAAAGAGACCAAGTTGGAAAAAATGTTTGCCTTAGGCAAAATCACGTAGCTCAGCTGCAACACTGCTCAAATATTCCCTTCTCTATCATTTCTTTTTATGCCTCTGACATCCTAATTTTGCATTTGCCATCTCTTGCCAGCTACCTGATAGGGTGTTATGAGTGCGAAGTGTAGGTTTAGACATCTTAATGGGGAGCCCATTAACTAGAGCACACTTTTCAGTCTAGAAAAGGACAGTCTTAATTTTAGCCTACTTGCACAAAATGGCCATTTAAATCATGCATAGTTGAAAGTTGAAGTTTCTGCTGATCCCTTCCTGCAATCTTGCCTTGTTATGGCTCTCAGCTCTGTGGAAACAGCTCATCACTTAATAAATTGCCTGATTGCCTGGCTACTAATCTTTAACTCGTTTCCCATGATATATTAATTCTGACATAAGCTATATTTGGAGTCATCAATGAAAAACTGTTGTTTTAAGAGATGTCAAGAAAATTCTGTACCAGATTAATTTAAAACACTACACATTCTTAAATTTTCACTGGTTTTGGTCAGTGGTTGCGGACTATCATAAACCTATCCGAACTTCTCGTCGCTCACGTGGCCTGGCAAAGAGTGCAGACACAGTTGTGCCACATCAGCACAGACCCAATGGGCAGAGACAGATCTGATAGAGCACACAGGATGTAGTGAGGCTACATTTTTGAATAATAGGAGGGTAGAGCAAATCCAATCGCTCACTGTCAACAGCTCAGCTCCACAGTGCCCTCTGGACCACATCATGATCTGCTGCTATATTTACGAAGCCATAAATTACCATCCAGCCATCCTCTTCGTTTTTTGTTTTATTTCTTCAGATCTTTGGTTGAAATAAAAACGTGCCTCAGAACAAAATATACGCACCCACAGCAGACAGTCATGCAGATGCCAATGAGAAAACAGGGTGAAATAAACAAGCAAGTGACCCCGAGAGTAAATCACGTGCCGGTTCTCACGAGCCACGTAATGGCTTTTATTACAGAGGTCTTAACCCAGTCATCATAGCGGCATTTCACGGTCCTGCACAGCGGTGAGGGAGAGCAGGGAAAATTAACAGCACCCCATCAAAGCCCAGCACTCCTAGAGAACTATAGGTTTATGGGCTGTAAAGCTTAATAAAGCAAAGAAAACGCGCACACTTCGGAGACAGCAGACAGGATAATTTACTTCCCACACGTCTGTTTAAACACAAACACACACCAAAGGTTCATGTGGAGAACGTCTTCTCATTGTAATGGCTAGTAGCATGAGCTCACTTTCGCCCATGTGTTTGATTGTGTAAATACATCTGACGTATAGCTTTTTCCCCTCGAGAACATTTCGTCTATCAGCATGTGTTGGGCGCGGGGTCAGATCAAATGCACCGGCTTTCTCTCAGAAATCACCACGGAAGCTCTGATGAACATGAGGTCCGTGGAGAATATTTGCCAGGGATTACTCAAATGAATTTGGATTTATGCCTTAAGGAGGATAAGCGGGGCTTTGTGTTTGTGGGAGCTGCCTGTCACTCATTAGTGCTGTGGGTCTATAGACAGAGCAATGCTTGAGCTCTCTGTATCAAATACAGAAGCTTCACCTCCCAGATAGACATGATTAATATGACCACACCCAAATCGGCTTATACAGTACATGCTCATGTGTGTTTGTGCAATAACCACTGCGGTCTATGTACCACAGATGCAAACTATCATAATCGCAACAATATAGTTGAGAAATATGTGAATAACAGGATATAAATCGTAAGAAGGTTTATTATTTACGTTTACGCATTTGACAGATGCTTTTTATATCTAAAGCGGCTTGCAGTGCATTTGAGCTATACATTTTTTCATCATGTGACACTGAAGGCTGGAGTAATGGTCGCTGAAAATTATCTTTGCCATCAAGAGAATAAATTACACTTTAAAACATATTAAAACAGAGATTTGAAAGTGTACTAATATTTTGCAGTATTACAGCTTTTCCAACTATTGAGGTTTTTGAAAATTATAAAGGTAGTATGAAAATCATGCTTTTTTAAAAAAATACATTTACATACTGGATTAAATGTACAAATGCCACTAGACAGCAATAAAACTAGACTGTACTGAAAAATTAATGTTATTCAGTATATTTAAGAGCACTACCTTTGTCAGCCATTAAAGGTCCACTGAAGTGCTTTAAAACATGCAGCGCTATTCTATGTTTTGAAATAATTTCAACTGAAACAGGAAGACAGGGTGGGACATATCAAGCAGTCCTGTCCCCTTTATTTTTAAATAGCCAAAAGTGTTTCGTTTATATCACAGCTTGGGCCAGAGCTGTTCAGCTCAGTACAGCTGCATTTGACAGCATATGACAGCCACAATCTCATCCGTATCAATATAAATATTGCATTTTGTGTAGAATTCAAATGGGTCTGATGCATTTTGTGGTCTGTGCCAATTCACATATAGGATCCGCTCCGTGCTATCGTGTCTCTGGCCCGGAGCGCTGCGGGACTTAATTCACCCCAATGGAAAGCATATTTACACTGTCTGAATCATTCCCTGTCCCCTGTATAGGGCACTACGTGCCATTCACCATACAGAAAATACAAATTCCGGGGGGTTTATAAAGCCCTCCTATAGTGAATCGATTATGCGTTTTTGTAAGAAAAATATCCATATTTAAAACGTAAGAATTACTTTAATCTAGCTTGCGCTAACAGTTGTACACAGAACTTCTTCGACAAGGGGCGTGGGAGTACTGAAACACAGTCTAAGCTGTTCTCCAATCGCAACACAGTGGGAGAGCTAACCAATCACAACAAATTTTGTTTTTTTGGAAGGTGGGCCTTCATTAAACCTGGAACTAATCAAGCCATTTGTGCCAAGCTGGGAGAGATGTACTGTAATAATGTAAATTATGTGAAAAATAACCACCAAGCATGAAAGCATGTTCTAGTACACCCCCAAAACAAAAACAAGACTTTGTAAAAGAGCATAATAGGACCCCTTTAAGTGCTCCTGCTTTTTCAAATATGATCTTTCATGTAGTGTGTCACGTAGCTGTATGTGAACATAAACTATCTGCAAAGTTGTGAAGCCGACAGTGCACGATAAGTAAAGTTATTGTCTATCAAAAAAAAAGACTCGGCTCACATTTGCCTGAACGAGTCATCAGGAATTTGAATCTTTTTCTGTTACGGCCATATGTCACGAAGTAACACATTTGCATGATGTCCGCCCACGTTCTATGTCGTGAACAACTTGCCCGCCCACAAACAGTAAAATTTCCATGTGGTATACGTCACATGGAAATTTACACGTACATTATACAGAAGACGCTGTATCCTATGCTAAAAGTAAAATTGTTTTATATTCACTTCCAAAAGATGAATCTACAAAAATTGTAGTTTCTAGCGATCATTCAAAATACCTGGTTATGTATGTTATGTTGTGTAACAACCCTGCACATGTCTTGCTAACCGGCTAAATCACGCTTCTGTAGTTCTGTTGTTCAGCTGTGGACCCACTGTAGACTGACAATTTGTGATTGATGCAGCTTGACTATCTGTCTGTCTCATTAGTTGGAGTAATTATAAAGGATGGCGCACAAAACGGCTTTCAAACCGAATGCGGAAAGCGCTGTGCTATGAAACCCATTCGTTTCAATTGCTTCCACCACGCGAGGACACTTCATCTGGCAATGGCGGCCATGTTTTTTAAGATACGCAAATGTCCTTATAGACACTTGTGGCACTTTGAACCAAGACTGTGCACCGATTTGGTTGCACAGATACAGCCATTTTTTTTCTCTCTAATAGCGCCACCAAGTGGTCAAGCTATTCAATTTTTTCCTGTGACCTCAGATTGAGCTCTTACATAAGTGTTCTGAGTTTGGTGAAGATATCTCATTCCGTTCAGGAGTTATAGCCATTTTACTAAAAGTGGCACTGCCCCTTTCAAACGTCTTGGCATCCCTTTGCAATGGTGAGTCGAGAGTTCAACTTTTTTTTTTTTTTTTTTTTGTTTTTTTTTTTATAATTATTGATGTTCACTCTCCAGAGAATCTTTCTGCACTGGTTTGGTTCCAAGCAGGCAAAAAACCTAAGACTAGTTTGCAAAAGTAGATTTTTCAAAAAATGCTAAATACCCGAAAATTTTGTTTTGTCCACCATGCAGCAAAAGATTTCAACGACATAAGATACTTGAGCCTGCGACTGACGCTTATGAAGGATTTTGCATTTTTGTTCGCTGTAGCGCCCCCATCAGGCCGAGCCTTGGTCACGTTGTAGGCGGTGTGAGTATTACCATCCCTCCAAATTTCAATTTTCTACAACTTAGGGTTTGGTCTGCATGATCAGTTTTACGTGGAGATCGGTGACCATTCTAACAATTACTATAGGGTTTCAGCGCTACGCTCATGAACCCCTGATGATATGTAAATGTAAAAACTAAATAAACTGAAGCGAGAATACTCTAAAAAAAAAAATGGAAAAAACAAACCAAACAATGATAGAGTAAAACCGAATAAAAACTAAACAGAACAGACAGATTGAAAAATAAATAAAAAGTCAATTAAAAATTCTACATTATAAAAATTCAGTGAGCCGGCTGTGCCACATGGCAGTATCTCATCTAGGAGGACGTGACAGACCTCAGAGTGCCTAAACTCTTCCAGCACACTGGCAGGACACACTCCGCTAATCTCTCTCTGGTCAGTGTCTAGGCTCAAAATGTCAGCATTTCTAAAGTTAGAGGGTAAACATCATGAGGTAGAAAAATTGAGGGGAAAACTTTTTTTTTCTTTTGGCATGAGGTATTTTTAGAATCGTTCTATAGGAAAAGTTTCATCTCTGATTATGATAATTCCTCCACTTTGTGGTGTGCCTTGTCTGTGGGTGGAGTGATTGAGCCTTTGATGTTTCTTTAAACATTCTGCTTATTCACCACAAAGCAGAAAAAAAAACATGTCATTTGGGAGCTGTATTATAATTATTTACTTAAAGGAACATTTCCTTTAAGATATTATTGAAAAGGGGTTGAGTGTTTTAGGAATCACGTCCACAGCATTGAGGATTGGCTTGGCTGCAGAAGCCTACAGTCACAATAGATGCCATATTTAATCTAGCATGCGATCATGGAAGACACAGGATATTTATGGAAAGACAAATTTCAGACATATTTCTTTTCTGAACAGGTAAGTCACACTTAACCAGGAGCCCATCTGGATATTTTATCCTATTTTCACCAATTTAAATCCTGCTACTAATGTCAGCATGACTGGAATCAATCACCTATGCAATAAAACAAGAAGAAACTGCTAGCAGAGCACATAAAAATGTATCTTGGTAGTTTTCATTTAAACCCAAAGGCATATAATAATCAATAAGAACATTTTAGAATGTAGAGGATATGTAAGCTATTCTAAGCCAATAGTTTTTCTCAGTAAAGGAGGGAGCTGTGGGAGCTAGAAGGTCTGTTTGAGCCTAAAGTCCCAGTTATGGATCTCAAAATCCAATTGCAAGAAGCACTTCAACTTCAATTATTTCAAACAGGAACACTAAGCACTGGAAACATTCAATAAGTCACCCGAAGCAACATTACCATTCAAAAGCTTGGGTTTGGCAAGAATTTTTAATGTTTTTGAAAGAAATCTCACCATGCTGCTCGCCAAGGCTACACTTATAATAAAAAACAGTAATATTGTGATATATATTAGTATTTTAAACAACTGTGTTCTATTTTAACATATTTAAAAAACCATTACTCCAGTCTTCAGGGTCACATGATCTCTCAGTAATCATTCTATTTAAATATTACATATAATTTAAAATCATTTAAATTACAAAAATTATTTTGATATTTTATTTGCTGCTGATTTTGGGTGAATTTAAAGCTTTTTACTGAAAATATAGCTAAATACAAGTGGGTTTCTGTTATGGGCCAGTGTTCCATGCTGAAACTGTGAAATTGTTATCCAAGTTCTACAAGTTGGAAGATGAAGTGTTGCTGACCACAAAGCTCACTGGAGGGAGAGCGCTGCACCGACTCGACGATTACTCCGAAAGCGTGAGATTTCAGGTGCAGTCTGCGGAGGTGATAGTGTTTCATAACTCCACAGCACCTGCACACCAGCTCTGTCTGAACTGTCAAGTTTTTCTTCTCTTGATTCTTCCTGTTGGTCTCTGCCAGCCTCCCCAACAACAACAACACACACACAAAGTTTCCCTTTTAAAAACTCAACTAAGCATTGGAAACAAAGGTCGTTTGTTCGCTTTTCACATAGGGCTGGGTTTTAGCTTGCCAAAAGCGGTGTGAAGGAGGTCTTCGTTTCCCCCCGAGGTGTGTCATGAACATCCTCTCTGCTCTCTTTCAAGAGAACAAAAACCCCCAGGTCTGACAGAACAATGGAACAATCTGTAATTATCTCGTGGATATGACACAGATAGGAAACTCAATAGGAAGATGTCATACTTTGCTAGTTTTTCATGACCAAGGGGTCAAAGTTTGGCGGGTTAGCATGACCCAGTTAGCCCCTACTGGTGCTTAGTCCTGAGTAGGACTAAGCACTCCTGAGAAAAGACCTCAGCGTACTTCCAAGAGCCTTGCTCCAGCAGAACGCCATTAAGATGAATGGGAATGCTAACATTCCCATGCTAGCTTTCCCCAGGTATTATAGACCTCTGTGGCTAAATAATTCAAGTACATTTTAGGCCTTGTTCTGACAGAAAGCAAAACTCATACTAGGAAAATCACATAAAATACGACTTTTTACAAGATGCATCCAAACAGGTGCTTTGAAATTAGATTTTTGTTAAAGGTGACATATCATAAAAATCTAAATTTTTCAGTGTATAAGTGCTATAATTGGGTCACTGGTGCATCTAGCAACCCAGAAACCGTGAAAAAGAACAACCCAGTACATTTTTTTGGTAAGCTTTTCTCTGCAAGCTTGTGAAAAAATGAGCCGCTCAGATTTCGCTCCTTTCATCTTTATATTAAAATTAAATGAAACTACTTATTAAAACTTATGAAAAAAAAATGAAAAAATTGTCTTCTTTTCAATTAAATACCAATGGTTATATAGGCTAATTATGCATTATTTATAACAAATGATTTACCATATTCTTTATTCTTTCAAGCAGACATATTTATTTCTATATACACACTGACCAAAATTATAAACGCAGCACTTTTGTTTTTGCCCCCATTTTTCATGATCTGAACTCAAAGATCTAAGACTTTTTCTATGTACACAAAAGACTTATTTCTCTCAAATATTGTTCACAAATCTGTCTAAATCTGTGTTTGTGAGCACTTCACCTTTGCCGAGATAATCCATCCACCTCACAGGTGTGGCATATCAAGATGCTGATTAGACAGCATGATTACTGCACAGGTGTGCCTTAGGCTGGTCACAGTAAATAATGTGCAATTTTATCACACAGCACAATGCCACAGATGTTGCAAGTTTTAGGGAGCGTGCAATGGACCTTTATCTCACTTCCTATATCCGGTAAGCGAAGCAGTGTATCACCACTTCCGGTCCCATCGCAACGCAATGAAAACCAATGGGAGAATCCTCTCTTTCCTTTATTTCGCTGGTGTTACTGCAGTGTACCTGGCTGCTTTTATTCTAAACAACGACACACTGCCTTCACGATTTCCAGACACAACACAGATAAGATACGTGGTATGAATTAATGTCCTTCTAAAATCTGTGTGCTGTTTACCTCAGATCAGCTGTAACAGTCCGACCTCCATTGTTTCAATGGCGGAGCAGGGATGTAAGTTAGACAAGAATATCTCCGACTGAGCGATTGAGGTGTTGTGTTGCTGGATGTAATAATGAACATAGTGGTCGTCATTTACTCCTGACATCTGAGCCGCTGAAGATCCAGTCGATTACGTTTGTTTGTGAAGGGAATGTGCCTCCTGATCTACATATATCCGTCTATGTTCGCGTAAATCATTTGTGATCCAGCTTCACCAGTTTTTTTTTATGAATCTCTGCAATCACCTTTCCTAATAACGTGCTAGTTAGCAAGTTCCGCGGCTAAACGCACTAAATGTGGCTAAAGTAAACAATCTCTTAGAGCAGCAGAGAGAAGAGAGGGGCGGGGCGAGCAGAGCTCATTTGCATTTAAAGAAACAACCCCTCAGAATGGGATTATTTTTGCAGAGCTCATTTTGACATGGTAAAAAGAGTGTTGTTTTACACAACCACTGAGAATTTTTAACCAAAGTATATTAGAGACTTTTCATTAAGACACTAAAGAATCATATCAACTTGTGGAAAACAGGCATCCGATGACCCCTTTAAAGCATCTATTAAACCTAAACTCATATACAGTCACAAATATGATAATTGCACTATTCAGAAGCATAGTTTTGTTTGCAGTGACACAGTCAGCACTTTTGAAGTGAGCACACACACGTCGCAGCACAGGTATATACAATAGTCCAGTTTTATACAATAGTTGATTCACTCTGCAATCTTTTGATCTACAGGGTGTGTGGCTGCTGAGGCTCACGTAATGAATTAAACAGATCAAAACACTCAGCACTTCACCAGTCAACGGATGATAAACATCAGGAGCAATGTGGCTTTGTCATGTCCAACTTTGTTCTACAGTGTGTACAGTGAGCTCTTTCCTCTTAGGCGATAAATCAAGCATGTTTATTTTGCTTCTGCAGGTTTTTTTTTCAGGGGCTTTGGGTATAATAGCGTGTCACCTGGCAGGTTTTTGTGTATAGTGTTCTGGGTGTTTCTACCGCAATAGCGCAAGAGATCAACAATAAATCCATCCCCCTCATCGAAGATTACAACTGGTCTCTGGCTCACACACTGTAAATTACTCTGTCATCAGCTTCATTTCTTTCGCTGAAAGCCTTTATCCCTCTTGTCTAAACAGAAGCGTTGAAGCAAAGCTTTTTTAAAATCGTGCCGATACATCCTGAAAACTCTCCACCCTCAGAGCATCTCAAACTTCATGTCTCGTCGTCACAAGCCTGAAGAGCAGTGGAAATGCATTTCTGTAAATATAAGAGTCATCAATTAAGAAATCCACAGACCATTTGTTCCTCGTTAAAACACGTTCACTGCGGGAGACCCAGCACAATACAGCCGCACGCTCAGACATGTTTGTCTGCAGTAATTACTGTAAATACCCATTATCCGCTGTCTGTCACAGAGGAAAACCACAGCTGAGCTAATCAAGCATTCGTTTTCATGACTCTGCACCCTCAATTACTTCTGGAAATACTGGGAAATGAGGATTTATGAGTATTTTGAGTATTTTTCTTACAGTCAAAGTGCTCAGTGAAGACAAAAATATGCTACTTTTTACTGTTAAACTTTAAAGGAGAAGTCCACTTCCAGAACAACAATTTACAAATAATTTACTCACCCCTTTGTCATCCGAGATGTCCATGTCTTTCTGTCTTCGGTCGTAAAGAAATTATGGTTTTTGAGGAAAACATTTCAGGATTTTTCTTCATATAATGGACTTCAATTGCGCCCCCGATTTTGAACTTCCGAAATGTAGTTTAAATGCAGCTTCAAAGGGCTCTAAATGATCCCAGCCGAGGAAGAAGGGACTTATCTAGCGAAACGTGAGGCACTTACAATCTGCTTGTTAAGTGGTGATATAATGCATCCAACGAACGCAACGAATGCTGTTTCTGGGTACAAGCCCATTTTTGAGCACTGTTTAGTCATATTAAACATTTAAGCTAAACGTTTTCACATTTACGGTACACTACAATCTCCATGCTCACAGCGTCCCAAACACAAATAATTTTTTTATCTATTTATTTACATTTATATTTTCATTGTCTGGCTATCAGAGATTTCGGTATGGAGTAGGATATGACTATAATTTTTTTGTTATATAACATTTTGAGTGTATAATTAGCACTATTTGTTGTTTTCTCGTGTCATCTGATAGAGCGTTTGGACCCAGAAGTCACGGAGGAAGTGACGCATGACGAAATTTAGAGTACTAAAATTGGATATTATTTTTATACTGAAATAATTTTAGCATGCATATTTTTTTTTACATATTGTGGCATTGAAACAGTGAGTATTTTAGACTATCTACAAATAAACAAAAGCACTGTCATCCATACTGTGTTGTACATCCCAGTGAAACTGTTATCCACCATGTTATTTGGATGGTAGCATCTGAATGTGATCTTGCAGTTGATTGAAAGGGGCATTGTTTAAAGGGTTAGTTCACCCAAAAACTATCCCAAAAAGCTCTTAAATTTCATCAAAAATATCTTAATTTGTGGTCTGAAGATGAACGAAGGTCTTACGGGTTTGGAAAGACATGAGGGTGAGTAATTAATGACAGAATTTTCATTTTTGGATGAACTATCCCTTTAAATTGACTAAGTGTTGTGTACATGACATCATTTTCAACTAAGAGTTTTCCATTTTAGCCATTCAGTTACACGACAAAGGGGTGTTGGGGGCCTGAACACACAAACTTTCAAAAACAGTACCGTTATTGTCAATTGTTTTGACAACAATGTAATCTGTACCCAAAAAACACTAATGAAAACTTGTTTGTGTTCAGCACATTGTTGCAGTCCGGTACATGTCTCCAGAGAGAAGTCTGTTGTTCCACTGGAAGAGCCAGTCATGATTTTTTTTTTATTAAAGAGGTCTATAAAAATGAATAAAAACCAAAGGCATAGATGAATCAATAAGATTAACAATAAGATCAAAACAAGCACAAAATTTTCATTACATGCCAACCTTAAAGGGGTCATGAACTGAAAAATCTAAATTCCCTTTATCTTTTGATATAAGAGGTCACTGCACTATAAAAAAATCCTGTAAGAACTCAAAAATTTCTCATTAGCCTAAAAACAGCTTATATTAAAGACAATCTGCCAAAACGACAGGTTGTGGAACACTTCATGACTTAACAGTGTGACTAAACACTGCTTCCACAAAAGAGGATCAACACCTGCTTCTACATAGAGACGGAGCACATTTAGGCCACGCCCACACCGGGGGGGAAAACAATCCAACGCTCTCCATTGACTTTGTATTGCGGGAAGCTGCCTCCTTGTCATTTCTGACTTAAAAAACAGAACAATGTCTGATAGCTGCTATATGACAATGTGTACAGTAAACAAGCTAAAAAACCCAGAACTCCACCCAATAAAATGAGAATTTAAGGACATAAATAGTTGTGAATGTCACGGTATTTCACATTGAGCCATTCAGTTGGATAATTTCTAAGCAAAAGTAAGGTAAGGAAAAGGAGCACTGACATAGGCCAATAAAATTTAGTTTCTCAATATATCTCCTCCTTTCAGGTTTACATAGGGTGGTGAAATGATCCTCGACATGATTAAAAGTAATGATTGTTTCCTGTCGCGATTAAGTTTCCCTCCAGTGGGTGTAGTTAGAGTAATATGACATGTTGTGCTCTACTTTTGCGTCCTTAAAAACTCATTTTTTGGGTCGAAAGATTATAAAAACTTAGTTTTGGGTTTTTAGCTTGTTTACTATACACTTTGTCTCATAGCAGCTTTTAGACATTGTTCTGTGTTTTGTTATTAGCCAGAAATGACAAGGAGGAGGCTTCCCACAATAAAAAGTCAATAGAGAGCGTTGGATTGTTTTCCCCACCGGTGGGCGTGTTTTTCAGATTATGACGCGTATCATTCTTCTCTATCTCCAGCTGTTTAGCCCCGCCCACCAATTTGCGCATGTAGGGCAAATAACGCTAAGGCAAGGCAACCACAAGTCTATGCAGAAACCAAATGATAAAGATGACTCCGAAGAACACAAGACGCTGTGCAGTGCCAAGTTGTGGAAAAACACAGTCTTTGCATTGCCTTCCTTCTCATCCTAACATTAGGAAAGAGTGGATGAACTTTATTTTCATTAAAGTTTTATTATTTGAAAGTTCCAGGCCGTATCAGTAAGAACTTGGTCCTTTGTTTACTTCATTTTACCAAGGATTTGTTTACAAACAAGGAACAATTTGTCACGTGATTGTCAGAAAGACTGAAACTAAAACCCAATGCTGCGCCGACTATGTTGGATCAAACAAACTGTTTTTCATGGTTGCTATTACTTTGTCCATTATTATAGATCGTATTTATACATTTTTAACCTAAATCACAGCAGCGTCCATCTATAAAGGACGTAGGCTGTCAAACATACACAACTGTTAGCCAATCATAGCAGTGGGCATGAGTCTACAATCCACCACACCTATTCAAACAGAGCGTTTTTATCAGCGGAGTTAAAAACAGGACAGAAATGGATTTTTTTGGTGTAAAAGTTGATAATATTGTAAGTAGGCCTCAGCAAACAGTACAAAATATTTAAAAAAATGGCAGTTCATGATCCCTTTAATGTTTATGAACTGTCTCCATGAACTTCTATTGTAAATCCCAGATTCATTGTGCCGCAACATTATGCCACAACTGTTGTCAAAGGAGTTTAATGTGTACTGAAACCAGAAAATTCCTTTTGTTGTTATTTTGCTGCATGTGTTAAACTAAAGGAAAAAGAACCAGTTGTCATTCCCTTTTTTCTCATTTCACTTTGCCGTGACAGTCCGTCCCCCACACCATGCCTCTCAGCGGCATGATTAAAACGCAACCATATCCCACCCTCTAGCATGAATAATTACATTTTGATGGGATGACATTCGTTTCCCAATGATCTGTTACAATAGGGATTGTTAGTTTGATCTGAGAGGACACTTTGAAAGGGCTCTTAGGCAAAGGAAACGCTATGTGTGGGTTGCTGTGTGTTGGCTTGGCTTTAGAAGTCCACGTAGGGCCCCTTGTCTCCAATTTTCCGCCCTGATTGGTCAGAATGAGCAGCGACTCTGTTTTGATATGGCCGCGTAGTCCCGGAGTTGTACCACGTCTGCTACTCACAGTGGAGACAATCAGCATTATGAACAAGGGGCCAGAGACATGACATCATCTTACACTCTGTAAATATTTACATGCAGTGGACATGTAGGTGGATAATATACTGCTCATAGTCAACAGTAAAATGACCATTTGAATGTGTACTAAATGTGTGGCTTATTCTCTCAGTTTATTTATTCATTTTTATGTTCTCAGTCAGATTGACTATGTTTTCCGATGGCATGATTTGATGTCATGAACAGTTATTATTATTGAACAAGACATTGAGGCTTAAGTGTGTAAATGATGACAGAAAATAACAGAACATTAAACCTTAAACATAGGTTTATAACAAATTTATCTAAATTAATCCACTTCATAAGTTTGCTTACACAAAAAATGGTCAGCTAAAATGGTATATCTATGTTAGCTGGTTTATTCAAGTCAAAAATACAGTGCCCTCCACTAATATTGGCACTCTTGGTAAATATGAGCAAAGGGGGCTATGAAAATAAATCTGCATTGTTTATCTTTTTGATCTTTCATTTAAAAAATTCACAAAATTCTAACCTTTCTTTGAAGTAAAACAATTGTAAGTGGGGTGGAAACTCACATTACGGAATAAATGTTTTTCTCCAGTGCATGTTGGCCACAATTATAGGCACCCCTAGAGATTCTAAAATACCTCTGAAGTGCAGAGATACAAGATTGTTGAGCTTCACAATATAGAAAGTGGCTGTAAAAAAATGTGCTAAAACATTGAAAATCCTAATTTCCACCATCAGGGCAATAATTAAGAAGTTACAATCAACTAATCTGCCTGATTGTGTGTCTATATCATCCTAAAGCATGGTGAGGAGAAGAGTTTGAGTAGTCAAAGGCGCTCCAAGGATCACAGCTGGAGAATTGGAAAGATTACTTGGGGTCAGAAAGCCTCAAAAAATATTAAACAGCCTTACATCACAACATGTTGTTCGGGAGGGTTTCAAGAAAAATCTTCCTTGCTTATCCAAAAACAAACTCCAGCATATTCAGTTGTCAAACACGACTGGAACTTCAAACAGGACTGGCTTTGGTCAGATGAAAGTAAAAAAGAGCTTTTTGGCAGCAAACTCACCAGATGGGTTCGGTGCAAACAGGGATAAAAAGTACCCCATGCCCACAGTTAAATACACTGCTAGATCTAATGTTGTGGGCCTATTTTTCAGGACATCTTGTTCAGATACATGGCATCATGGACTCTATCAAATCAAAACATGTTAAGCTGACTGCCTCTGTTAGAAATCTTATAATGGGCTGTGGATGGATCTTCCATCAGGACAATGATCCAAAACAAACATCAAAATCAGCAAACAATGTGTCATTGAGCACAAAATGAAGCTTTTGCCATTGTCCCAGTTCCCTAACCTGAACCCTACAGAAAATGAGTTGGATGAACTAAAGAGAAGCTGGCATGGAGCTGGAAATCTGAAGGATCTGGAGAGTTTCTGTATGAAGAAATGGTTTCTGATCGCTTGTCAGGTGTTCTCCAAACTCACTGGTATTGGTAATAAGTAGATGCCAATAATTGTGGCCAACGTGAAATACAGAACTACATTTATTTCATATTAACATTTTCCATCCAATTTCCATTGTTTTACTTCAGAATTTTAAATTTTGTGAATTTCTTTAATGAAAGATCAAAAAGATAAATGACGCAGATTTTCATATCAAGCTTTGCTCATATTTACCAAGAGTGTCAATATTAATGGAGGGCACTGTATTATTTAATATTGCTGTATTAACCTAAATATATTCATTTATAACAACAAAACTACATTTTAAATCAGGCAGAAGTATCTAAATTTTTACATTTTGTACTGAATCAGGTCATACTAAGGATTATTTAATCAATATGACATTTCATAAATGAAATGGTTTTCACTGTAAAAAACAAAAAACAATTTGAGTCAGCTTAAAATAATTTGTTACCCTGTTGCCTTAAAATTTTAAGTTCAGTCAACTCAAATAAGTTTAATCAACTTGAAATGTTAAGTTGTACTAAGTGACAACTTAGATATTTGTGTTTGTTAAACTTAAAAGCTGGGTAAGTAACCCAGCTGCCTTAAAATTTGAAGGTGAATCAACTCAAATATCTAAGGTGTCACTTAGTACAACTTAACATTTCAAGTTGAATAAACTTTTTTTGAGTTGACTGAACTTAAAATGTTAAGGCAGCCAGGAAACAAATTATTTTAAGTTGACTCAACAAATTGTTTTTTACAGTGTTCCTGGTAATTTTTTGAAAAACTGTAGATATGTGGTTAGTGCTAGTTTGTTATAGATTTAACTATTAAACCACATACAACACTGTTTTTGATTTCTTAAATACATAAATATAATAATCTAAAGAAAAAACATTTATAAGGCTGACCATTCCAAGATTTTATCATAAATCCATCCAGCTTCCAAACTGCTTGTCCTGTATAGGGTTGTGGAGGCGCTGGAGCCTATTAGCGTCTTGGGCTGTATAGGTTATATGCAATAAGTGCACAAACATTTGAGCCAGTGGTAAAGAAAAAAGACCAAACTGATATATCATAGGTCTCTATAGGAACAGCTCTTGACAAAACAAATGTGAGTAGGATTGGAGAATTGAGTGATAGATTTAGAATAATCGGGGGAAATGCAAAACTATCAACAGACAGAATCAATAGTGTAGAACTCTGGTTAACACCAACACCTCCATCCACCCATAACACACAGTGCTGTACCACACCTCAAACTGTGAGAGAGAGCACAGGCCAGCTCACTTTCCACTGTCTCTCAGTCAAACGGATAGAGACGGCCTTTATCCATTTACCACATTAGTGTTTTCAAATGAGTCATTAGTGTCAAAGCCAAATATTGACTTAAATTTCTCAAATAATGGAAACTACTTTCCTAAACGCCTTAATACACATCCTTACTTCACCAAGACTGATCGTGGTTTAAAAATCTGAGCCAGTGAAAGAAATTAGAAGTATCCTGGAGAGTCTGAACAGTGCCTCAGTGTTGCAGGGTTGCTGGCAGCTGCAGACTCCAGCTCTGTGCATCCTGAGACTGAATCCCGCAATGTAAAGCTCTTTCCCAGCCGTGGACACCCTGCCCTCTGGTCACTTGCTGAGTCAGGGCTTCGGTTTGGATGAACTGTGCAAAGCCCACGTGGCCAGTCAAACCCGGCCAAACAGCATATGAAAGGACAGGAGCAGACGTGATCGATTAGAGGCCGCACCGGAGGCTAAGGGTAGCCCACATACACCCACACCAAAACTCACCCCCACATACAACAGAAGAGCATCACAGTTTAAAGTTTAAACAACCATATGGAAATCATGCCACACAGATAAATGTTTCCCAATATTCTCAGTAAGATGTTTTCTATTGCAGCTTTCCTGCATAGGACAAGCTATTAAGAAAATGGATCAACAGACGAATGTTTTCTATTATTTAAAGCAGTGGCTTTTAAACTGGGATCCCTAGGGTGTGCTACAGAGTTCACAAAATATTTGAGTTTTTTAGGCCTGTTAAAGGGATCGTTTACGCAAAAATGAAAATTCTGTCATTAATTACCAGTAAGACCTTTGTTCATCTTTGGAAAATAAATTAAGAAATTTTTGATGAAATCCAAGAGCTTTCTGACCCTGCATAAACAGCAACGCAACTACCAAGTTCAAGGCCCAGAAAGGTAGTAAGGACATCATTAAAATAGCCCATGTGACATCAGTGGTTCAACCGTAATGTTACGAAGCTACGAGAATACTTTTTGTGTGCAAAGAAAACAAAAATAATAATAAATGGAGCAATTCCAACAGGGTCCTCGCACTGCAGTGCTCGGGCCCTAATGACTTCAACAATTTCTTCTCTTCCGTGTCAGTCAGTACCATGACACATGCATTTTCATTACTGACAAGACATTTTTCTTGAGTGCCAAATCAGATTATTATAATGATTTCTGAAAGACCATGTGACATTAAAAATTGGAGTAATGGATGGTGAAAATTCAAGCAAAGGTCAAAGGTCAGAGAGCAAAAGCATTCAAGTATTGAGATGGCAAAGCATTCATTAGCTTGTTCATAAGCAATACTTAAGCCGTGATTGGCAGAATAGTGGCATTGTCTTTCAGATGAAACTATGTTGAGAGAAAACAGAATGGTGTCAATGAGACACCTGAGCTCACACACTTGAATCTGCTACAAACATCTATGAACAAACATCTGGTGTGTCTAGATGGAACAGTATCTGTAAGCGTCACTCAAGTAAGCTCTGGGGTTTTTAAAAGACATAGCACAAGTACAGGAAATTACACGTTCCACATTGCTATGCAAAATAATGCATGACATTTGATCTGAATAAGATCCAGAAAGATCATTACTGGCAAAGTGCACTCACATACACAAGGAATTTGTTTTGGCTTGCAGGAGCTCTAAGCACTTACACATATATACACAAGAAGAAAATAAGAATAAACATCTACACAGAGTAAACAGAACTAAAAAATGGACATGAAAGTGTGTTCAAATTGGGTAACAGTGTATCGCAATTGTATAAATATATATTTATATTTACTGAAGCATCATGCTGTCTGGTGTAGTAGCTGTTCACAGTTCAGATGCTCCAACGTCTCACTTCATCACATAGTGACTGTTTCAAAACAGCTGTCATTTGCCACTTCCATGCACAAAACTAGTTTAAGAAATAGCTTTTCACAAGATCAAACTTCTGTGTTCATTTAATCAACCTCATACTGTTTCAAACCATAGTTTCTCATCTGTGGATTGAAGTTTGTTTGGTTCCCAAGATCCTCAAACATGTTTGGAACGACATGAGCGTGTTTCAATCAACAGCTCAATTAATTGATATTTTTATTTATTTAGCTAGCATATTTCATGCAACTGCCAAACCACATGGAAAAGATTGTGGGATATCATAAGCTGTTCAAAAAAAACGACCTAAGGAAGGTCTCTTAATAGACAGGATGTTATGTAAACACTGAGATTCAGATGTGCCTTTATCCTCTACTTTGTAAATGGTCCATAAAGCATCTTTAAGGTTTCAGACCATTATTTGGTCTATTATACAGGTGAGCCTCTGACAGCAGCACATGTACAATCATCTACTTTTTCTTTCTTCATCAGACAACTAAGGACACACAGACATTCACATGTGCGTTAGACAATAATCAGGATTTGATGTTACCGGAAGGGAAGATTAAAGTAAGGGAGCGCCCCGGTTGCCGTTTCATCTAAAGACATTATTAAAAAACAACAGTGATCCCTCTAAGCCTGCCGTCAGTGATCAGATGAAAAGTAGGCAGATTTTGATGCTTGGTGTTCTTGGGAAACAAGCAGATGAGGACATGACCTTTCCTCACTGTCGGATGGGCCACGCTTTCTCTTTAACCGCGCAGACCCTACCCCAATATGCAGTTATATCACTTTTCCCTTTTCTGGTGGCGCATATTATATGTGTCTCTCATGGCAAACTAATTCATACAATCTCATTCATACATTTTAGCGGTTAGGTTTAGGGGTTTACTTTTTTTTCTGAAAATCATATGTTTCTGTACAAATCGCATAGTACAAATTCATATGAAATCATCACCTCGTAAAATAGCTGTTTTTTTTCCATGAGATCGAGTTGTTACAGGCCAGTCAGCTGCCATTTATTTGCTGACTGATCTCCTGGTATGGCGAACATGCAGGTTCTCTGACAGCTGGTTTCAGATGTTCTTCAAATTCTCTCTCATGAGAAGATAAACTATGGCACAGGATACAAAGGTGTCATAGAAAATACATGTTATATGTTTTATAAACAAAAATAATGTACATTTTACGCTGAGAAACAAAACTATTTCAGAGGTGCTTCCTCTGAGGAGGCAGTGCCTCCTCAAAATACTGGATGAGAAAAAAAAAAAAAGTGTACAAAAATAAAACAACGGCAATGTTACAAAACACAGCATTAAAAAGTGTAGAAATCACTCATTTTTCAAAAGAAGCATTGTCCAACAACAACACCAGCAGGTAAAGTTACAGCGGAAGTCGGCGTCTCTCTCGCCTCCCCTGAGCCCACTGAGTTTTAACAGATCCCCTAAAGCCGGGATTCTCAACTCTGGTCCTTGAGATCTATTTCACTGCAGAGTTTTGTTCCAAACTCTGATTAAACACCTGAACAAGCTAATTAAGGCCTTCAAGAGTTACAGGCAAGTTTGATCAAGGTTGGAGCAAAACTCTGCAGGAAAGTGGATTTCGATGGTCAGAATTGAGAACCCCTGCCCTATGAACAATATAATGGCATTACATTTCAGGATTTCTCTCCATATAGTGGACTTCTATAGTGCCCCCGAGTTAGAACTTCCAAAATACAGTTTAAATGCAGTTCCAAAGGGCTCTAAACAATCCCAGCCAAAGAAGAAGGTCTTATCTAACGAAACTATAATTTTTTTTTTTGAATGACAATTTATATACTTCTTAACCTTAAATGCTCGTCTTGTCTAGCTCTGCATGAACTCTGTGTATCCCGGATCAATACAGTTCGGGTAGGTCAAAAAAACTCCCATCTCATTTTCTCCTCCAATTTCAAAATCATCCTACATCAATGCAGAAGTACCGACCCAGTGTTTACAAAGTGAACGGGCAAAGAAGGTCAAACGCCCTTTACAAAAAAGATAAAATTTTTCAACCTACCCTAACTGTCATAAACTGGAATACACAGTTCACGCAGAGCTAGACAAGATGAGCATTTGAGCTTAAAAAGTATGTAAATTGTATTTTTTTATTTTTTAGAAAATAACTGATTATTTCGCTAGATAAGACTCTTCTTCCTCAGCTGGGATCATTTAGAGCCCTTTAAAGCTGCATTTAAACTGTATTTTGGACGTTCACTCACGGGCACCATAGAAGTCCATTATATGGAGAAAAATCCTAAAATGTTTTCCTCAGAAAACATAATTTCTTTACGACTGAAGAAAGACATGAACATCTTGGATGACAAGGGGGTGAGTAAATTATCTGTAAATTTTTGTTCTGGAAGTGAACTTCTACTTTAATGGGAAGACTAATTTTAAAAAGTTAGTAAACAGTTACATACTTAGATATAACCACTTTGTTATGTCAAAATAAGAATTACAATGACCTGAAAACATGATCTGTGGGACTTTTTAATGAGTAATCAGCTTGGGGGAATTTGAAGGCCGGGACACACCAAGCTGATGGTCGGTCATCGATCAATGTCGGACTGTCGACCAGAATCTGTCGGGCTAGTTTGTTTGGTGTGTTGCACACGTCGGCTCTCATCGACTCACGTCGGCTGTCGGCGCGAGTGAGAATTCTGATTGGATGCTCAGTTAAGCAAACAAGTCATTGCTGGAGAATTAAAGTGAAAGTGATGAAAACGAGTAAGTAAATAAAGAATGGAAAAAGTTATCAACATAACTGATATTCACAATGGTAAACAAGTGCTGCTTTGTTTATGTTTCGTATATCTGCGAATCTTGTATACTGTTGTGTCGCTTTCTCCTTTTGAATGACAAATATATACTATTGATAGACGCTGATATAGACAGCTAACTCTTGTTACACAGGCGCAGAACGCACACATTAGTTTGCAGTCGGCTGTATTCTGTGCGGTGTGTTCAAGTGCAGCTTTTTGGTCCAGACGCTGCCGTCACAAGGCGACAACACCTTCGGCTTTTGTCGCCGCTAGTTCTTTGAAGTCAGCTTGGTGTGTCCTGGCTGTAAAGCAAAACTTTGTGTTGGTGACCAATAATAGGTAAAAGTTAACTATTAAAAAAAGAATAGCTGAACGTACGTTCACCAAAAATATATAATGTTTAAATTATTACTGCCTTGAGTTATAATTTTGGAATAAATGCTTAAAACACTAATTTGATGAGATTCACTGGCTTTAATAAACAATTTTACATTTTTTTCTTTTTCCTGGTAGTGTAAGTAATGTTTATATGACTGGGACATGAATAATAATAATAATCTTTGCCTTCTTTTTTTAGAACGCCACCACACACCAATGATTCATTTCTATGATCCACCATGATCACCCTACATCCTACTGTGAAAGTAGGCGGACAGAGAAACTAAACATGAAGTTAGTATACTGGGTTTATGGGATGCCTGTTAGAAGTTTATTAAATAAATTCTAATTTTAGTTTAGGTCTAAATGATGGCTTACAAACAATGTTAAGGGGCTGTAATTACTCATTTTCATCTCAGAAAAAAAGATAATGTGTTATTTAAGCATATACTTTGCTGTCACACTTAAATTTCCCCAGCAGTTCACCATCTTCATCACGTCTTTTAGCTGCTCACCACCTCCCCCCAGTGGCAATGCCTTGTATGATGAGTCTTTGGTGTGATGACACCATTCTTGAAACATTTCATGATTCAGCGGGTTGACGGAGCCCCACTCAGGCACTGCAAGAGCTGTTTAGGGTGAGCTGTGCAGAACATGCAGCTCAAAGCTTGAGAGGCCTGAGAGGATGTGTACACAACAGACAGGAGGGGCCTCTTTCCGTTCTTTGCTCCTGACTTTATCTACATCGGTTCTCATCGCAAACTCTGTCCAGAGCTGTTGCCAGCAACCAGGATCTCATTCCGACAGGGAATACCCTCTCTCGTGACTCCCTCAGGCACTCGGTTGCCATAAATTATGCAGCCCAGTGCAGGAAAGTGTGTCTACACCTGTGTTATTGGTAGACTCCCTCTAGGATGGTAAGAATGTGCTTCAAAGAAGACAACATCTGCAGTATGGGAAGGTCATGCCTGACCCACATTTGGCACTGAGCGAAACCCTCTCTTATTTCCCATTCTGTATCTTTCAATCTCCATTTGTGGTTTTCACCCTATTTATCCTTCTTTGGCTGTCAAAAGTATGTTCACTGCTGTCTCAAGTTTTTCGGTCTCTCATTTATAATAATTATTTAAAGCAGCAACCTTCCAGTTCCAGAGGCTACAGAGAAACCCGTATTTTGGACACGGAGCAACTCAATCAGTTGGAGCATGTCTGCACTCGAATGGCTTATTCAAAGAGTCAAGGTGAAAGGCTCTGGAAGCTGAAACTGCATGTTGGTCTATTTGTGGGTTCATTTAGCTCTTTATTTTGTTTCCTGCTACCCTTAATCCCACATCCCATCTGGTTCCAAGCAAAATATAGGGTTTGCACAGTTTTTCCCCCCCTTCAACCCAATCTGTTTTGTTTACAATTTTTCCTTATTCTCCTGTCTCCCCTGCTATGAAGCATCCTCAGACCCCCACTGCTTAAGAACTCAAACACCACAACAACCTCCTCCACCCCTGCACATGTGTAGAAATCATTATGGTTAAGATCCACCTCGTGGGGGCATCCGAAGCAAGTTCAGGGATAAGGTTTCCTCAAGCAGGTAGCATTGCATGGAGCCAAGCCAAAGAGGACTGGGGGGAGAGTTTAACAGAGATCATGTTTGATTGTGCTTGGTCCAGTAAGATTTCCCTGTGCTGGGAGTGTGAACGCAAGTTTCTGTTAAACCCGTCATTAATCTAACAGCTCACACTCCACGCTGTGGCCATGTTATTGCCATTGCTTGCCAACGCTTCTGGCCGTGTGGTGTCTGTATCACTCAGGTCAGATGAATCCTGATTCAAATAGACAGCAGAATCCTAAAACAGCCAACTAAACAAACATCCACACTCATAAAAGCTTACAATAAAAACCTGGCCAAAATTGTGTATATCTAAGCTGTTGGACAAAGTTTGGGTTTTAGCAGCTTTTAAGTTTATTTACCTTACATAAACAGCAAACATCCCTCTGCTAGTCAAGCTTCTATATCCAAATTACAACAAGGGAATATAACAACATTTCTGAGGAATTAAACAATAGGAATGGGAATCATAAGGAATTCAATTATTTTGATTCCAAATTGGTTCTGCATTATTTAATTCACTAAAAAGCACTGGATCACATGGAGTCTTTCTCTCAGAAATATAATTTTAGAAACAAGCTTAAATTTAACATTTGTCCCATTAAAGGATATTCCACCCAAAATGAAAATTCCATCAGTTAGTCACCCTCATGTTGTTCCAAAGCCGTAAGACCTTTTAGTATATCTCTGGAACACAAATTAAAATATTTTTGATGACATCTGAGCTTTCTGACCCTGAATAGACAGCAACGCAACTGACACATTTAAGGCCCAGAAAGGCAGTAAGAACATTGCTAAAATAGTCCATGTGACATCAGTGGTTCAACTGCAGTGTTAAGAAGCTATGAGAATACTTTTTGTGTGCAAAGAAAGCAAAATAATGACTTTATTCAACAATTTATTTTTGAATAAAGGTCAGAAAGCTCTCAGATTTCACCAATAATGTCTTAATTTTTGTTCTAAAGACTAACAAAGGTCTTACAAGTTTGGAACGACACGAGGGTGAGTAATTAATGACAGAATTATTATTTTTGGGTGAACTATCCCTTTAATGTTCAGTATAGCATGAGAAACACAAGTTGCAGTTACCATCTTTCCCACAATAAAACACTCCTCTGGCTGCCTGCTTGGCCTTATCTCTCTGTCCAGAAAGTGGTGACATCATGCTTTCAGTGGATAATGGGCTCCATCAGTTCACAGTTAACATGGTAATAATCACTGTCAAATTAAACCACTCACTGGTGACTAATCACAGACACACAAAAGGCTTTCGGAGGGGAATGAGGGACTTGAAGTTCACAGTTACCATTTTTTAATTTTCTTATTTTTAACTTTCCACTTTTTACTCACTGTATTCCTCAGACACTCCCTGAAATTGTCCATTGAAACTGTTTGTTCTGTAAAATGAAACACCAAAGAGATAAAGCAAGTAACATTTTCTGGTGGCTAATGATTTATACAGAGCAGGCCTGAGGCATAAGTCCATCTGCCGAGTGATTCACCACTGGCTACTCACCAAGTAAATAAATATATCAATTTATCAATTCACATTTTTTTATCTCATAATTGACATTTTAAGTAATAATTTAGACTTTATCTCATAATTTCAACTACATGTCATAATTTGACTTAAATTCATAATTTGACTTAAATTCATAATTTTGACTTTTCATCTAATAATTCAGATTTTTTTATCTTGATTTCAACTTTTAAAGTCATAATTTTGACTTTTTTAAATTATGACTTTAAGTAATGATTTATACTTTTAACTTCATAATTTTGATTTAGTGTCATAATTTCAACTTTTTATCTCTGAATTTTGATCTCAGAATTTGGACTTGGTATGTCAGTTGCAGCTTTTTATCTCATAATTTTAACTTTTTGTCTCAATTTTGACAGTATGTCATATTTCAATTTTGTATCTCATAATTATAACTTTTTAAATAATAATTTACTTTTTTTCTCATTATTTTGACTCATAAGTTTTACTCATGATTTCAACTGAGAATGACAATTTTGACTTTTTATCTAATAATGACTTTTTAAGTTATAAAACTTTTTATCTCATAATTTCGACTTAGTATGTCAATTTAGACTTTTTATCTCATAATTATGACTTAAGTCATCATTTAAACTAAATCATAATTTTAACTTTGAATTATGACTTAAGTATGGCATTATTTCAACTTTTTAACATTTTTTCTTATGTGGTGGAAATGGGTGTCCATACAAAATAGCCTAGCAACAAGATGCAACGTGTAACCATATTATACCAATTATTAGTACCGAAATCCTTTAATTTTTTTTTATTAAAAATAGATTTTTAAGATGCAAGATGTGTTTGTATGAAACAAAAAGAATGAATCAATGTTGTAATACAAGAGACATGAAAGTAGTGACAGTCTGATACACAGCATCACAGACACACACACACACACACTCATTAATAAGTTATTAAAATCAGTAGCCCCATGGAGACAAAAGGACAGGATTTTTACTTCTGGAATAAAGTAGCATATACTGCAGGGAATCATTTTGCAATTGAAGCACAGACTGAATAATAGACCGACCAACAAATGATAAGCAAAAAGCATAGAAAAATGCATATCTGAGATACTGAGGCAGTACGGTAAATGGCAGTCTTTCGATAATATAACATGACATCTTAGCCCTCTTTGAACTTTACATGTATGTGAGTGTTGAGAGATGCAGTATAAATCAGCTATGATGTATTCCAAACCTGGTGACATCAAGCTGACATTCACAAAATGATGTTGTATACCCCTTACAAACATCAAACATGCAACTTAAATCACATTAGCAACCTCTGGTATTTATGTGCCATGTTGCTACAACAGTCATGTGGACCTCAGCGCCAATGTAGCAAAACGCCAAGCACAATACCATGCCTGAGGTTCAAACCTGTCTAATTGATAAAAATTAGACCATTGTTTTCTTTGTGTTTGCTTTTGGATAGGGTAATTTCAGTTGTCACACATACCATTTCAAACCTGATAGCAATTTGTACCTTGAGTGTTGATTTTCTGAATTGTTTCTCTCCTGACATGTCAGACAGAATGCAATAAAGCAATTTGAATGTCACTCTAAACTACAGTTGCGAGTAAATCTAAGAGTCTGGATCACGAACGGCCGCAGACTGTCACTGTATGATTTGTGCATTTCACGCAACTTTATTGATTTTATTGTTCTTGCACGGTTTGGAGCACTGCCAAAATTTCAGGAGGTTTTGTTTGGTGAGATAATCTCGGCAAAAGAGTCCATGTTAATGGATGCGCGTCACTCCCCTTGTTCCTGTGCCGACTGTAAAGTGTGTGGAGACATCATTGTCAATGATGGATTGTAATTTTATTCCTTCATGTGCTGGCTTCCTGTATATATTAGAGGGAGCCAAATATTGTCAGGATTGCCTAAGGATACAGAGTATAAAAAGTATGTGTGTGAGAGAGAGTATATAAGTACACAAGTCCTCATTTTAAAGAGCAATAAAAGTGTAAACTGTGCTGGAGAGGTAGTGCAGGGGCATACAACTCAGACGGCACAACATATTGGACAGGTTAACTACCTTGTAACTGCCATATAAACTACAGAATGGTTACAAGCATAACAAGGGATCTAGACAGTAAAGGCCAGTGCAGGTTACAATAAATGGATGTCATCTTATTAGTAATTGTGGGTATTTGTATAAAGTGTGGTTCTAGCACACATACATTTTTGTATGTCTGCCTAGATGCTAAAACATAGGTCATTCACATATTGATAGCATCTTATATGTAAGCATTTTACATATTAACAACTTTAGAGATGTACAAACATCCTTTGAGGTTACAATAACATTAAGTACATGAAATTGATAGGTTGATTTTTTTTTTTTTTTATTGAATTTAACCGATGAGATTAATTAAAAAGTTTAATGCATCACATTTATTTAACATCAATTTGACATTATAATGGTTTCATTTTGTTCTGTGTAATTTCTGGTGCCATATCCAATAGATTTCATCTTTTAATTTATACCTGAGCCTGAATTTTAAATCGTTAAAATGAATGAAAACCATCTAATCAATACTTCATGATTGTAACAAGACAAATATATTTATAATAAAAATACAAAAAATGTATAAATATTTCTAGCTTTCTAAAATTGTGTATACATGTAAAATTTAGATATGTTCTTTTAAATGCTATATTTTAAATTGAATTAAAAAATGACAGATAAATTTAAAACTACTGATTTAAAGATGACTGACTCCAAGCTTTTAAATACTATAGTGTATAATGTTACAAAAGCTTTATTTCAGATAAATGCTCATCTTTGGATCTTTCTATTCATCAAAGAATCCTGAAAAAATATACACAACTGTTTTAAATATTGATAATAATAATAATAATTAGAATAAATGTTTAGTGAACTGCAAATCAACATATTAGAATGATTTCTGAAGGATCATGTGATACTGAAAACTGGAGTATTGATGCTGAAAATGTAGCTTTGATCACAGGCATAAATTACATTTAATATATAATGTATAATTTATATTTAAATAGAAAACAGTTATTTTACATAGTAAAAATATTTAAACATTTTACTGTTTTTGCTGTACTCTGGATCAAACAAATGCAGGCTTGGTGAGTAGAAGAGACTTCTTACTCTTAAAAATCTTACTATTCAAAAACATTTGACTGGTAGTGCATTTTACAAGTATAGTAAATAATAGTATTTCTTTTCTCTTTTTTTGTATAAATTTTATACTAAATACTACTTTTTTCTCTTCAAACCAAAAACAACATAAAACAAAGGCAACCTGAGTAAACACATACAGTTTTCATTTACTTTATTTTAGACTATTTTATTTCTGTTTCAAATCAGGACTTTTTGTATCATACATCATCTACGCCACTGCACATGCGCAGAACTTTCTGATTTCAGTTTTCAATCTGATGAAGTGTTTACATGTCTTATCAAACAGGTTAGAAAAGGTTTGAACCACCTCTTACAATCCAAATAAAATTTAAATCAGATTTAGCCAGTACATTCCAACTGACAAACAGATAATTAGTGTAAACACAGTTGTGTTTGAGCTTCAACTTACAGACTGGAGACCAGAGATTTTCTGGTAAAGAGCAGAATTCATGTTTCCCTCAATTACTGCTAGTTGCCCAGGCCCTGAAGCATCTCCACACCAGCACTCCACACCGAACTTTTGACTCTAAAAGAATCAAGGTAAAAGAATTTTAGGATCATCTAGGTGCGTTTTGGTAAAACACCACTACATACACAGGGATAAGGAATATATACACATACATATACATTACTAAAGTCTTCAGTGTTACACAATCCAACAGAAAACATTCCAGTATGCTTATTTATTATCAATGCAGACAATAGTTGTACTGCTTAATACTGCCAACACAGGAATAAATTAAAGTACATTAAAGTATATTAAAATGGAAAACTATTATTTTAAATTGTAATAATATTTCACAATATTACTGTTTTTACTGTATGTTTGATCAAATAATTAAATAAATGCCGTGATAAGCATAAGGGACTTCTTCCTCCAAAAAAAAAAAAACAATAAAAATCTTACGTATATATGCTCTAATGGAATTAATGGACTCAAAAGACTGCTGATGTCAAGTGTTGTTTACATTTAAATGAGCATCAACATTCTATGTCAGTACAGCAGCTCCAGTTGATATTTGAAATCATCACAACTGTCTCTAAAACCTTGAAGCCTGATCACACATGCTACAAGCTCTTCACGACTACAATTTGGTGAGTTTCAGTGATTTGTCTAGTCTGTGAACTTATCCTTGATTCCTCAGCATGGAGCAGCGTCGCCTGAGTAGAACCAGGGCTCTTTCCACACACCTGAGAGGATTCTTGGTGGAGGGCATCTCTTCCTTTCAAGACCCCTGTGAGCTTTCACAGCTGGCAGCTGTAATCAGGTTAGACCACTCTTACAGCTGGATCTCTGCCAAAACTCCAAGACCCAGAGGTGTGGGAAAGCGCTACCTGAAGAACGCTGCTGTTCTTCCTGACATCTGTCCAGCAGCCTCAGTGTCTTCAGTGGCACCTCTGTGTCAGCAGGAAGAGCCTGTCTCCATCCACGGCTGCAGCGTACAGGGTTTCCTGGACATCTACCGCTCTGGCGGAGCCCATGATGAAAACACGCTGCGGTCGGCGCCGTCCCTACAGCCTTGAGCTGGGACTGAAGATCAAGCAGCGCCTTTGGGAGACGCTCAACTGCCCTGCACTTGTGGAGACAGAGCAGCCTGATGGACGCGTCCTCATCACTGAGAGCTTCTCCACAACCAGCAGAAGCTTCGCTCCACGAATCCACGTGGACATCAGTGAAGAGCCCCAGCCTGAGGAACCACGCAGAAAGAAGCCCAGACACTGAGTCATCATAGTGTCACATGGAGCTTCACACAGCCAGACCTACTGTATGTAAATACTGTATATATTGTATGTACTTACAGAGTAAGTTTTATTTTGTAGAGTAAGTTTTTAGTACATTCCTGTGTGGTTGTTAGGACATTTTTGGTGATTGTCAAAGCGTTGATATGTGGTTCCTAGGTTGTTTTAGGTTGATTTTAGTGTGTTGTTACGTCTTTGTCAGGATGTTTTTGGCGGTTTCCTGTATGTTGACATGTGTTGCGTTGGTTTCTGAGCAGTCGTGTCGTGTTGCTTCGCGTTTGCTGGACTCTTCTGAGCAGTTTTCCGTGCATTGCTTCGTGGTTGTTAGGATGTTTGCAGTGGTTGGTTGACATGCGGTTGGTTTTAAACAGTTGGGTTAGGGTAGGTTAGGGTCCCTCACACGGTTTGCAGCTTGATGTGCTGTGAGGGCTTGTGTGCATCAGTGATGCTGAGAGCTACACCACTGGTATTTCACAACTACTGGTAGGGTCACCCATAGTGGACAGGTCTCAGCTGAGATGCCAGACGAAGACAAACCACCTGATTCTGGACAGCAGCAGATTGGCCTGAGGTTCCTGGCAGAAGATCACAGCCTTGTATTTGCAGGTATGTTGGGTATAAATATAGTATATAATAGCTGTAATTTGAAGTTAGTAATTCATTATGCTGTAAAATTTACGATTATGAAATCTGTTAAGTTTTGGTTTCAATTTATAATCAGTCGATTAAAATATTTTATCACAAATAATTGCATGATTTTTTAGAATTAAACCAAAACTAATCACAGATATTGAAAGTACTGAATATTTATATATATATATATATATATATATATATAACAGAAACTATAATAACCGTGTGTTGTTGTGGATTGCCAGAGTGTTGTTACATTGCTACATAAGTGAGAACTTAATAAAAGTATATATTTTAATCAAATTATCTCTAATGACCGATTATGTTTTTAATCTCTATGTAGAAAAAAGAATATATATCAATCTATTTGATCTTAAACCAACCCACAAGAAGATATTTTGAAAGTTGCAAAGGCGACTCCGGGAACAGTTTCGGACAGACTTCAGAGGCAGCAGAACGTGACGCCGTTGCTAGGTTACCTGACAGTTAAGTTGTAGGCTTTGGAGAAAAACGATCTCATACAGTTATGTATAAATGCTTTAAAAATACATAAAGACCTCGATGTCATTAATCCACCGAAGGTCTGTGTGTTGAAGAAGATGACTGAGAATGGCAGCTACTTTTTGCTTAAAAAAATAAAAGCACTGATGCAAGTAATATTGCAGAACAGGTCATTGTTATTAGTGGCTGTTTTGTTATTATTGGTAGTATATTGTAAATATTATTCTTATTTACTACTCATTTGAACCCCTTTAACTTTTTTTTATTAAATACTATTATTACAAACAATATTATTTATTATGCTTTTTACACTATTATGATTCATAAAGTTTATCATGGTCAAAATCTCATCTATTATATAAAGTAACAAGTCTAATTTCACCAGAATATCTTTATTTATATAGCCTATATGACGCACACGCACAGGATTGTGGGAAATCGAAGGCAGCGAAGGATACATCTATGCTGCCTTCAAAATTCAATCTGAGTAAGGTACATCCGGAGACAGAAAGTGAAGCAGAATTTGAATTCGGATGTGCCTTGACGCCTTTCTGCCTTGGGATTCATTTTAGAGCTTTCAGACGCAGCCAAAGTTACACAGGATTGGAACGACATGAGGCTAATTAAATGATGACCGAATTTTCATTGCTGACTGAACTGTCCCTTTAATGTCCATCAGCCTCCTTTCAGTGAGGAAAGCATCTAACAGCAGAGTGTAGAGCATCACTTACCTGTCATTGTTGATGTCAACAGCTGCTACAGAATGACTGAAGAAAACAGCCATCTAGACAAACAGAGAAAGACATCACTTAACTGTATATAAATATTTATGTACTTTTGAATGTATGTTTACACATTTATATGCACAAACACACAATTAGTTTAATAATGATATCATATGGATATTAATCTTTCAATATACTAAATATGACAATTATTACATATGTTTTAAAACTGTAATCATTAATTTAATAATTAGAATTGTAAACGTTTGTTAAAACAGTCTGTAGGTGTCAGCCTTGAGTAGCCAGTAATCACATGAGCTCGATCATAAAAAAAAAATTTGAATAAAGTCTCAAAAAGGGTGAGGAAGTCACTAAACACTTATCACAAAATTGGGAACATTGATATTGACTACAACATAATGAGTTATTAAAAATTGGTTGGTCCTCTCGTTTTTGCATGTGTTCGTAATTTATTTGTATGACAGCATGGCCAAATCATGAGCACACAATTTGGCATGTTTCATTGCATTATTATCAGAAATAAAACAAATGACTCCAAGCAAATATGCAATATGCTTACCTTTTTTTTTTTTTTCTTTTGGCCACTATGGCAGTTCATTGACTTTCCAACTGACAGTCAAACCATTCTGCAAAAAACAAGCCACTTGAAGATTGTGGGCTTTCTTGGAGTTATTGGAGCTGTTGATGGAACTCATGTTCACATCATTGCTCCAACTGTAAATTAAGAAACATACCAATAGAAAAGGATTTCAGAGCATCAGTAATAATTTGTGATAATGTTGCACAATGCAAAGCATTTAAAAATACATTGAAATATTAAATAGTGTTTTAAAAAAATGATTTTATTATAGTTACATCAAATGATTGGTGTTGTGCTGCTGTGACTTTGCATGAGCAGGCTCATTATTGGATGTTTCAGAAATGATTATTCTATTCTGTTAATAAAAAGGCTGTTTATATGCATATCGTATTTATGAGAAGCACACATGTAAAAGGCTGACAATCAGCTGAACATATACTTGTTTAATTAGTGACACTTAGCCTGCATTTTAAAATCTTTATTTTTCACATGTATTTGAATATGGCAACATAATACCGCACTCTACAATATTTCCGTGAACAAATCTCTGACAGAGACTCCTCCTCTATCAGCCAATCACTGTGTACATAGTTAGTAAGCATGTGACATCTTCCATAGCAACAAGGTCAACCCCACCCTTACTCTTAGCTTAAGACTTCTCTCTACTCCTTAGAAAAAGTTTGTCTCATCAGGGCCCGTATTCACAAACATTTTATCTTACCACTAAGAGTTCTCCTAAATAGCAGTAGTTTTTAGCTAAGCATTCTCTCTCAAAACCTATTCACAAAGCTGCTGAGACAAACTTTTACTAAGGAATAAAGAGAAGTCTTAAAGGCACAATATGTAAGATTCTTGTAGTAAAATGTCCAAAAGCCACTTGCAGAGTGTTATATATTTCATGCAGTTGTGTACTTACATTATCTCAAAAATTCTCAAGGATTTGTAAATCCAGAGAAAGTTTTGAATAATGACTCGTCCCTGGTCATTGTCGCCTATCACTGACGCAACATCCACGCTATCCTCGGTTTCCACTTATGAATACTATGGCAACAGGAGCAAGTATACTTCATAGAAACTTCCTATAGGCGTGTTATTTGAGCAGACTCTGTTTTTTCCAGTGAGCATGACTAGCGGTACACAAGCGGAACGCACATCCATAGAGCGGAATATTGAGCAGTTACAAATGATCTGAGGTAAGACGCTCCTGTCAATCACCTTTCGTGGGAGCGGCCTCTGTGGGTGTGACGCCACAACGACAGGCATCTGAGAACAGCTCGATTGGAAAAAGGGGATATTATTTTTACAGATTAATTAAAAATCACTACATGGCTTTTTATCATTATAGGGTAGATTTGTATATACACTGACAACACACATTAATGTTCAAACAACAAGTAAAACTGAACTTAGCATTCGATGACCCCTTTAAGCTAAGAGTAAGGGAGGGGTTGACTTCATTGCTACGGATGATGTTTGCATGATTACCAACTACGCACAAAGTGATTGGTTGATAGGGGAGGGGTCTCTGTCAGAGATTTAGGCCTATCCATAGAAATACTGTAGGCAGCGTTTTAATTAACAGAGTAGCATAATCATGGTTGATAATAAGGCTGGGTAATATGGCAAAAAATTAAAATCCCGATTGTAAACATGGACACCTTTGGCTGTTGCACTCGGGTTTCTTGCAGGGTCTCATGCATGAAACGGCATTAAATGCGGCACTTAAGTTAAAAGACGGTCACTCCCATCTCCTTTTATGTTTTGGCTATTCCATTGCCAAAACCGCATTCTGTGTGAACGCGTTTCGAGTCCGGATGCTTCTTGATATGAGCACGTCACACTTGAGCAGTAAATCACGTGCGCTGACATACGGTTAGATCGTTCTTTTCTTTTTGCGGTTATCATTGGCATATTGTCGAAGTGTCTAATTCTAACGTTTTGTACTATTTCTATTCCAAATCACGATGTTGTGAGGCAGACAGCTGGCAACAGCCATTTTAGGATAGTTTGTGGCTTGGTCTTAGTGCCTAAGGAGTCCTCTTCACTACTCCTAAAGTTTCACAGGAGTTAGTTTTAGCGCTTTGTGAAATACTCTTAGAACAAAAATGTAGGAGTCCTAAATTTAGGACTGACACGCCTATTTTTTAGGATTTTCTCCTAAATCGGTGAGTTATGGGCTACTTTAAGCCTTAAGATGTTTTGTGAATACAGGCCTAGCTTTGTTAATAGGTTTTAAGGGAAAACTTTTAGCTAAAAAATGTACTGCTATTTAAGAGAACTCTTAGAGGTAAGATCAAATGTTTTGTGAATATGGGCCCTGCTCTTGACATATTTTACGCGACTTTAAAGCGTTACACATTATAACTTATATAATTATACCCTTTCACAAGCCTGTGATGACGCGTTTCAACGGTCATCATCATCATAAATCCTTTAAAGTGTTTTATATTTTGATTTTTAAAAATAAGTATGTACATTTATAACACTATACTTTGTGTTATATCACCATTTCATCAAGTTACAAAAAAAATAGTTATGCTAAGGGGCCGTTCACATATCGCGCCTAAAAACGCGTGGGAAAACGCTAGGCGCGCCGATTTCTCCTTCTTTCCAAAGCGCTCTGTAGCTTGCGCTTCCGTAGCGTCTGCCGTTGCTAAGCAACCATGACCCGCACTCTCAATGAAGACGCGGCAGTTTCATCAACGGACAAACAGATTTCTAACACTAAAAATCGCTTGCTGTAGCTCTGCTACGAAATTTATTTAAAATGTCTATCCCTGTACATCTACGATCAGCTGTTTCTCCATCTTGGCTGAGCTTTCAATGTTGTTATGGGAAAGGATGAAGCTAATTGGTTGGTTCTTGTCACATGACCCGCGGTGCGCTTGTGGCATTCTGAAAAGTTGAGATGTTTTCATCTCGTTGCGGCGCGGACGCGCCTTCCGTTATGAGCGCGGCTGCCGCGCGTCTACGTTTCAAATAACGAACTTGGGCGCGCAAAAGACAAGTACTGCTCACTGCAGAGCCAAATGGCCTCCAGCTCCCCCTCTCTGGAGGTCCAGCTCCACCTCTGTGTGAACTAATGGGTGGAGTTAGGGTTAGGATAGGGTAAGGGGTAGGGTTAGGGTGTGGTTAGGTGTCTATCTCCACCCATTACCTCCAGCGAGGGGGAGCTGGAGCTCCAGCTCCTCCCATCTGGCTCTGCAGCGAGCACCCTCTCGCAAAAGACGCGATATGTGAACGGCCCCTAATGCCGCGTCTATGGGAGGGACGGTAAATTTGACATTGTTCTCTCTTCTGACTGCCGATATCAGTCGAGCTCATTTTTTTCTTTGATTGAAAGTCGTGAAAACACTATTCTGTAGTTCTTCTTTCGCTATCTGAGCAAATGGGAATGCAAAAAATATATTTGTTTTACTCTCCCATTCACTGCTCTCGGATTTTACCCAACTATGATGACTTCCGCTACGAGAAACCCAGAAATGTGAGAAAGGTCCATCTCAAACGATTTTGTTGAGCTTATGGATGCAATAGCCAATCAGAGTCGTTCTGATTAGTCATCGCTGAAACCCCACGGGCTCTGCTAAATCCCTCATCATAAACACCAAAGTGCGATGTACGATGTAAATAGAAATTCATTTCACAGTGCAGCTTCATTGATTATGATGGTAGTTTCTGAGAGTGCTTAACTTCGCACTAAACTGACAATGATAATGTTCTTCCATTATGTAAATATTTTTTGCTCCCTTTCTGTATATATTCGCATAACCGTGCAAATAAAAGCATTATGTAACCAGTAATTTACAATGTTTTTATTATATTGTGATCATGGTTAATTAAAATTCAGTCATAAAAAATATTTTAACACACCCACATCTAATACTTGCCTAAAAAGACTGGTTTATGATGAGGTAATAGACAACACTAAAATTATGATACTTGCACTTTTACAGGCCTTACCCTGCAGTTGGTTCACCCTCCACATGTGCCTCAAGCGATGTCTTCATGAAAGATTCAATCCAATATTATTTGAATTGTCTTCGATTTCACTGACGAAATAATAAAAAAAAGACTTCATTGAACATTTTCCTCACTATAAATTCCTCCCTATATAGAAATGATGATTTCCTGACAGCAGGAGAGTCTCCATTCGTTCACAACCTTCACTGAACGAGCGCATGCGCGATTGGTTGGATAGTTGGTTTTGGTGATTGGCAACCCGCCAAAATAAAAGTCTGCTGATTTTAGTTTTGAAAATGATAAAAGTTTATAGACCATTTCGCTAGATGTAAACATACTGGTCCTGATACACTTCCTGTTTCTTTTCTTTTTTTTTTACTTTACACAAACATCACAAAAAATACAACCAACATAACATTTGACTGGATGAAAATGTTACATTAGCACCTTTAAGATGTATTTGTATATGTGAAATAAAAAATAAAAATAAAAAACAAAAAAAACAAGGAAGCACTTCTGGACCAGTGTTGTTTACATCTAGCGAAATGGTCTATATAAAAAATAAAAACGCAAATAAATAAATAGAAAATGTAATACTAGCATTGTGTTTTTACGTGTACTATAAAATAATTGTATTTTTATTTAATACTTTTTTATTTTAAAATGTAGTATATTTTAAATTAAATCGTTATTTTTGATTTTATTTTTAAAAATAAACCAACTAAATAAGACGCAACATTATTAGTATTTTTAATTAATTATTTAATTTTTTAGTTAATGGGTCACACTAAGAAGTCTCTCACACTTATACGATTAAAAATAACAGTAATGAAATACAATGAGGGAACATGTATGTTAAAATTGTGGACAGGCAGTGTTTTTAGTGTAACATTATGTATATCAAGTCAACTCACCTTTATTTAATCAGTGTTTTATACAGTAAAGATCGTTTCAAAACAGATTTGCAGTATTAAACAGGAAAGTAACAAAATCAATGTCCCAAATAAAGCAGCTGTAATGAGACAATAGTGTCATTATTCAGTTCAGTTCAGTGTTGATTCCGTTCAGTTCAATAACAGTGTGAAGTACATCAATTATGAAAGAAGGCAGATCTATAGGCAGATCTACTGAAGACAGTGTTGTTATTCAGCTCCAGTCAGTTAAGTGTTGATTCAATTCAATTTAAATAATATGTTGCAACATTTGCCAGTTATTCAAATATATAAAGCAGCCCTACAGAAACAACGTCATTATTCAGCTCAGTTCAGTTCAACCAAGGGACCTGTTCTCCTCTGACAACATATATGGTACACAGCAAAGCCAACAAATACAATCAATTTATTTGTAGTAAAAAGCCTTCAGTATTTGGAGGACAACACTGGAGAGAGGCCTAGCGCAATCTCCAGATACCGCGCTCTTTCCCCGGCAGGTGCCGCTACTACAGCGGCATCTCTATAGAAGCCGGGGCATTTTAAAACGCTTTAACGTGGCTTAATACATTAAAACAGGGTTTTTAAAAGACCAATGTCAATGAACACATTAACTAATAAATCATATGTTGTACACACAAGCAGATGCGTCGCGTTTAATTGCACATACAATGTTTTCCTCCTAAGGAACAGGTTTCCCACACGGAAATAACCTATATAAACATATATGTTTTAATATAGGTTTTGATATAGGTATGTTGGTATATGGTATATGGCATGTTATGGAATTTACCCACACGGAAATAACCTATATAAACATAAAACATATATGTTTATATAGGTTATTTCCGTGTGGGTAAATTCCATAACATGCCAATTACATGTGATACCAATTTCACGTGTTCGCACATAAGTTTTTTTGCATTTTTTTTTTTAGTCAGTTCTTAGTTATTGCCTTGATAATAGAAAATATGAGCTAGGCATCATGTATGACAGTTGCCAAAGTGAGATATGAGCTAAAATGACCAGATCCTGCCATGAGCTATATAGGAGACATATCTTGTATGTACATATAGGGATTTTTTGTGGATATAAAGAAGCAATACAGGAGACCTATATGGCCTGTATATGCACATATATGCACCTCAATTTTGCCTATATATGGCATATATACGCATATATATTATCATATATGTGCATATATACTGCATATAGGTTTCATATATGAGCATATATCCTCATATAGGTTCTTTCCATGTGGGTTAACATGGCTTAATGCGTTAAGACAGTGTTTTTAAAATGCCAAACTCAGTGAACACATTAATTAATAAATCATACATACTGTACAGTATAGTATGATTTATTAATAACATGTTCACCGAGTTTGGTCTTTTAAAACACTGTCTTAACGCATTAAGCCATGTTAAGCCTATTCCTTATAGGAGGAAAACGCTTTACGCGTAATTAAACGCGACGCATCTGCTTGTGTGTACATCGTATGCTTCATTATTAATGTGTCTATTGATATTGGTCTTTTAAAAAACCTGTTTTAATGTATTAAAGACAGTGTTTTAAAAGACCAAACTCGGTAAACACATTATTGATAAATCATACATACTGTACAGTATAGTATGATTTATTAATAATGTGTTTACTGAGTTTGGTCCTTTAAAAACACAGTTGAATGCATTATGCCACGTTAGACGTTTTAAAATGTCTCCAGATGCCACGGTCTGGTCTTTCTCCGGCATGTGCAACTACAGCGGCATCTATTTTATTATTAAAGATAATTCAAATCAAAGTGAGCAGTCAAATGGCATTACGGACTGAAAAGTACTATATAAATCTTGCCAAATCTTGCCAAAACCTACAATGTGTGTCTGCATTCTTTTTTCCATTTCTGTCCATGTCTCGTTTCTTTTTGTCCTTGGTGTCTGCAATTACAAAATGAAGACACAGATTAAAAACATAATTAATTACATTATACAAGTATTTAATTTGTGTCTGTGTCATTTACAGTGATGGAAAAAGGACAACAAAAGGATAAACATTTAATAAAAAACATGAACAACAATATGTATGTCCATATGTAACAGACAAGATTCATTCAGACTCAAAACAGTTCCAACGACTAACAACAGTTCCAAATAGCTATGTTAAGCTAAACAGACACCACTACATACATACACAGATGAAGAATATAAATATAACTGTAAATGAAGATGATAATTGTCATAGAAAGTATCTAGAACATGCAACATAGAGCTCCTGCTGCTTTAATGGATTTATTGCTGATGTCAAGTGTTGTTTACATTTAAATGAGCATCAACATTCTATGTCAGTACAGCAGCTCCAGTTGATATTTGAAATCATCACAACTGTCTCTAAAACCTTGAAACCTGATCACACAAGCTACAAGCTCTTCATGACTCTACAGTTTGGTGAGTTTCAGTGATTTGTCTAGTCTGTGAACTTATTCTTGATTCCTCAGCATGGAGCAGCGTCGCCTGAGTAGAACCAGGGCTCTTTCCACACACCTGAGAGGATTCTTGGTGGAGGGCATCTCTTCCATTCAAGACCCCTGTGAGCTTTCACAGCTGGCAGCTGTAATCAGGTTAGACCACTCTTACAGCTGCATCTCTGCCAAAACTTCAAGACCCAGAGGTTTGGAAGAACGGTACCTGAAGAACGCTGCTGTTCTTCCTGACATCTGTCCAGCAGCCTCAGTGTCTTCAGTGGCACCTCTGTGTCAGCAGGAAGAGCCTGTCTCCATTCACGGCTGCAGCGCGCAGGGCTTCCTGGACATCTACCGCTCTGTGGCAGAGCCCATGATGAAAACACGCTGCGGTCGGCGCCGTCCCTACAGCCTTGAGCTGGGACTGAAGATCAAGCAGCGCCTTTGGGAGACGCTCAACTGCCCTGCACTTGTGGAGACAGAGCAGCCTGATGGACGCGTCCTCATCACTGAGAGCTTCTCCACAACCAGCAGAAGCTTCGCTCCACGAATCCACGTGGACATCAGTGAAGAGCCCCTGCCTGAGGAACCACGCAGAAAGAAGCCCAGACACTGAGTCATCATAGTGTCACATGGAGCTTCACACAGCCAGACCTACTGTATGTAAATACTGTATATAGTTCTAGAGTAAGTTTTATTTTGTAGTGGAAGTTTTTAGTACATTGCTGTGTGGTTGTTAGGATGTTTTTGGTGATTGAGGTTGTTTTTGCAGTTGTTCTAAGTTGATTTCAGTGCCTTGTTACATGTTTATCAGGATGTTCTTGGTAGTTTCCTGTATGTTGACATGCGCTGCGTTGGTTTCTGAGCAGTCGTGTCGTGTTACTTTGCGGTTGCTGGACTCTTCTGAGTGGTTTTTCGTGCATTGCTTCGTGGTTGTTAGGATGTTTGCAGTGGTTGGTTGACATGCGGTTGGTTCTAAACAGTTGGGTTAGGGTAGATTAGGGTCCCTCACACAGTTTGCAGCTTGACGTGCTGTGAGGGCTTGTGTGCATCAGTGATGCTGAGAGCTACACCACTGGTACTTCACAACTACTGGTAGGGTTACCCATAGTGGACAGGTCTCAGCTGAGATGCCAGACGAAGACAAACCACCTGATTCTGGACAGCCTGTGGCTCCTGGCAGAAGATCACAGTTGTGTGTACAGGTAAGTTGGCTATAAGTACATTATAAAATAGTTGACTATTAAAATTAAATATACAGTTAAATCAACATTAATCAGATTTTGAAAGTACTGAAATATCTATTTGTTGATTTGCAGATCTTGTCAGTTAATACATTTAGCTCGTTCTTAAAAGTCAAGAATGATTTTTTTTTTCAAAAGTTTGTAGAATCTGCAAAATGTTAATTATTTTACCAAAATAAGAAGGACCATACAAAATGCATGTTCTTTTTTATTTAGTACTGACCTGAATAAGATATTTCACATAAAATGATGCTTACATATAGTCCACAAGAGGAAGTAATAGTTAAATTTATATAAAAAAAAAAAAAAAAAAAAACAATTACCCTGTTCAAAAGTTTACATATGCTTGATTTTTTAGTGATAGTTAAAGTGATAAGAAAAACCCTTCAGGTCCAACAAATTATTTGGTTTTTCACCAATTTTGTGTATTTGAACACTTTCCAACAATGACTGTATGATTTTAAGATCCATCTTTTTTTCACACTGAGGACAACTGAGCGACTCGTATGCAACTATGACAGAAGGTTACGCTTTTGAATAAGGTCATTTTTATAAATTGACTATTATTTTCTCTTGTGGACTATATGTAAATGTCTTTTCTGTGAAATATCTTATTCAGGTCAGTACTAAATAAAAAATAACATGCATTTTGTATGATCCCTCTTATTTTAGTAAAGTAATTAACATTTTGCAGATTCTGCAAGGTGTATGTAAACTTTTGACCTCAACTGTATTTCATTATATTTATATTTTATATTTAAATATTTAAATGTCATATTTAAATGAAAAACTTTTAATTTGTCACAATTCTTATTTTTTCTCTTGTCATGTGCGCTTGCTTCCAGAAGAAAGTTCTCCCATAGTTAATTTTCTGTGAAGTGTTGAACCGAACAATGAACCAAACTAACCAACTAAGAGGTGAATCACAAGTGCACATTTTAAGTTAGTACAAAAAGAATTTTAAAACAATTTGACAAAAAAGACAAAAGTAAGGACTGTATACTTAAGGGAACGGGAAACTACAATCCCATGAAGCACTGCAAATTACATAGTTTTTTATTTAAAATTAAAGAGGATAATATACTGCTTTTAGTATGTTTAATATGTTGACACACCATATGTTGTTTCCTAATGACAGTCTGTGTGTTTCTGACCTCTGAGGGGTGGAGTTCAGTTCACTCTAGACCCACATTAACAGTTCATTTGTCTGCAAATTCATACATCACCCAGAATTCCCCTGGTCCTCAGCACGGCACCACTGCCGTCTGTCAACCCAATCCAAGTTAAGTAGAGACTGCTGTCAGCTCCCATACACTGCCACACTGTATTATTCCCTGCAAGCGTATCCTGTGGGGAACATTTTGTGTTTAATATCACAGTTCAGCCTTTTAATTTCAGTGGGGATAACTTAATTAAATATAAGGCGAGTGTAACGAGCCCTGTTTCCATTAGTTTCCAGACAAATCTCCCAGAACCTGAAGGAGAAAAACTACTATCATATCTTGATGTAATTTCACACTTTACAAACACCACTATATTCAGAAGTTTAAACACTGTTTAAGTCTGTGAATAAAGTCAGAGCTAACTTTATAAGCATAAATACTGATTCAAATCCACAGAGATGATCATCCTATAAAAATGTTAATTAGAAATCATATTGTTAGATACAGTCTGAACAAATGAGACTGTGTTCTATTAAACATTTCCATGAATTAATAAATAAATTGTCACATTCTAAGTAAATTGGCTGTGTTATGTTCTTCATAATGAAAATGAATAATGAATGTTTATAGTTTTATTTTTCTCCATTTTAATCTGCAATTTACAATCCCCAAATTACTACACTAAGCAGAAATTGTACCAGTCACATTCTGTGCTCAGTGAAAGCTTGTAGGGCTGGGAGTCGATTCCAAAAATAATCGATTCCTCGATTCCGAGACGTTGGGAATCGACAGTCGATTCCAAAGTTTGGAATCGCTCCCATCAAGGGGAATCGACTCTCCATTCATAGCCGTTTTCAGTTCAACAAAGTTTATTTATGAATGATGTTTGAGGATGCAGCTTTGCTTGCTGATAGTGATTAGAAGTCTGATTCGTTTCCACAAAAAGGTTCTTTCGGATAGATCGTTTTAATGAACCAGTTCAAAAACGATTAAAATGTTATTTTACGGTGAAACAGACTTATATTGTCCACAGTTCTGAACGACAGAACAGAACATGACGTGATCGAGGGTCTTCATTCTATTTCCATCTTTAAAAAAAAATCCTATTTTTAAACTTTCTATCAGCCAATGATGATTCTGAAAGAAAACGCCTAGAGCACAGATCAGTGGCCGAGAGCACATCTGATTGACAGATGAACTGGTTATTTTGTTTCAGTGTACAGTTTGTTAATTTTGCGCAAAGCATACCATTGAAGTACACATCATTCAGCTGAACTGTGCCTTGTTCCATTCATGCAATAAACGCATGTCCACTGCTGCGTTGTGGACTCCCTGGTGAAAAAAAACAGCATATGCATAAGCTGGTCCTTAGCTGGTTTATGCTGGTCCGTGACCAGCAACATGACCAGCATAAACCAGCTAAGGACCATCTTAAACCAGCACCAAAACATACCTAACCAGCATCCCAGCATCAAAACATAGCTACCAGCATATGCTGGTTTTTTCACCAGGGCTATGACTAATTTCATATTCATATTCGTGCAATGCAGATAAAATTACAATTTAAATACAGAAATGTATCATAATTTAATTATGATTAGGCTACTTTCTAAGACCTTTATATCCTACAGTCATGGCGAAATTAGGTTCCTCCACTCTATAAAAAACAAGAATCAAAAAGAATCTAAAACAACAGTGAGGAATCGATTCTTGGAATCGAATCTCATCGATTCCAGAAACAGGAATCGGAATCGGACGATTCAAAAATTTTCGAAATCGAACAGCCCTAAAAGCTTGTCAGGACAGACCATCCACCTTTTTTTCAACGCGGAAGTAAGCCTATACGGGTGAGACTTCCGGTTCATTATCCGAAATAATGAGAAAATAACAACATCCAGTAAATGGTAAAACTGTCTGCACTACAAACTAGTGTGTTCATAATTAAGATAATACTTTAAAATAATATGGCAAGACACACCGATTTGCAATATCAAGCAGCAAAACAAGCAGCTATTTTGTACAGCTAAAATAGCTGGATGCGGATGAGACCTGAAGCCTGACCCATAAAATGTACAAATGAGTACTCTTATTTACTCTTATGGGAAACAAAGGTAAATAGGCTTATTTGCTTGATGAATATATAAGGCAAACATCTGATTCTGGCTTATGGCTTTTCTGCTGTCAGAAAAGGTGAGAAGGGCACAATCCCTGCCTGTGACAGGTCACATTCAAAAATAAAAACAGCCTAAATCCCCAAACAAAAATATAATACCTGTAATCCTCTGATGACGTCTGTCTGATTCAGATCATAATCACTCAAAAGAGAAGTGAAGGGAAAGAAATGTGCTACAGATCCAGATTAAACAGACTGTATGGTATAAAAAGAATCTCATTGAAATCTGTATATCCTGCCATCTGCTGGACATCCAGAGTTACAGACTTGCCATCGTTATTATATACAGTATAATGCAATAAATAATTGCCTAAATGATCTTTTATTTGTTCTTTTTTATGAATTGTTCTTTCTTACCTTTTATTAAGTCAGTCTATAATATACTTTTTTTTTTTTTAGCTGTCTTTTAGACAGCTAGACAGAGCTGGGTAGTAATTGATTACATGTAATCTAAATTACATAATTATATTAAGAAAATTAAGTACTTGTAATTAGATTAAATTACATTTTAGAATACTGTAATCAGACTACAGCTACTTTTTTATGGATTACATGATTACATATAATAAGTTCCAGTTTTGTGGACATTCACACAAAGACCAGACATTAGTCAAGTGGCACTTTCAATATTGCAGCAACTAACAAACACATTTATTTGTAATTGAATTGTGACTCAACAAATGGAATGTTTTCTTTTTCTGCATTTCAATATCTCTGTGGTGCATGATTATCGTATTTAAATCAGTGTGATAAACGAGTTAGGTCAAAAGTAATCTAAAAGTAGTCTGATTATATTACCTAAAATGCATAATGTAATGGTTTACGTTACTAAGTACAATTTTTGTCATGTAATTTGGAATTAGTAACGGATTACAATTTATAAGTAATCTACCCAGATCTGATGCTAGATAATCTGATCCTTTTAAACATACACTGTTATTGTCTTATGTCTTATTAAAAACGTGAATGTAGTTAAAAATGTGATTCATGCTGTATTTTTAAGCGAAATGTTATGTTAAAATTAAATGTCTTTAACCAGGGAGATTGGTTGATTGATTGATTCTTTATTTTAGTGACTTGTTCATTTATTGTATTTATTGTATAAAACATTCATTTTAAAACATTCTATTAAATCTCTGATGTATAAATAGTAAGTTATGTAGAAATTAACAACAGACTAAGCTTTTCCAACACTGTAAAAAAAAGCTATCGTGCTTTTACATATTACATTATGTATGAAATAGTACAATTCTTTGAATTTATTAAAAACCTTCAAAGTATAACTCAGTTAAACAGGGACAGGAGACTGCAGAGTCATGATGGATAGAGTTACGCTTTTGAATCAAACTCAAACATTCCCATGCATGACATGACACTGCATGTATTTTACTAATTTTAACTATGCCCTTACGCAGTTTTATGTATATGACATGCCGAGCTGCTGCATATAAATATTTTGGACCCCAATCACTTTAATTAAAGTCCCCCTGTAGTCTTTGACCTTTGATCATCAAAAATAAATATTTAAATGTTTTTTTCTTGTGAAAATAATTTTGTCATGCCTTAAAACAGCTTGAATGTAACTCTACCCCCCTCGCCTCATTTACTATACGAGGATCTATGAATATGCAAAGTAGCTCCGCCCCCACGCCGTCGCACCAGCCAGAGCCCCGTGATCCACTAACTGAACTGTAGTAAACGCGGATATAATCGCGAAACGCAAATAATGACTGGTAAAACTATGTTTTCACTAGCGGACAACTACAGTGGATATTGTATCATTTGTTAAAGTTACTTACTTGACCATGCTGTGCGCTCAAAATGCCTTGAAAACTCGAATGAAGCCTAGATTATGATTCCAGTTCGCGCCCGCGACCATATGCGAGTAAAGTGCAGACGACAATGCGGGAGAGGTGCATCTGATTCCGGGCTACTTTTACACTGTTACCACGGGTTATTTTTCAAGTTAACAGTTAGCGCCTAGCGGCTGTGCTCTATTAAATGCTCTATTTAATATCTGGTGTTGTGCTGATAATCCTATTGGCATATTTTGCATGCTAATGATAGGAATCTATCATTTGACGTGATTGGTTACTGAAGTTTGTGACGTAGCAAAAAAGGGCTGTTTCAAACCATATGTCTGGGACAGCCAGTTTAAGGAGAAAATACACAATATAATAAACAACATAAAAAAACTTTATTTTCACTACAGGGGGACTTTAAATTAACAAAAACAGTTGTTCGAACATTCTTCAAAGTATCTTCTTTTGTGTCCCAGGGAAGAAATCGTCATACATGTTTGTAAGGACATATGAGTAAATGACAGAATTTACAGTTTTAGATGACCCATTGCTTTAAACAGTTAAGTCCAGCCAAAAATGTCCTGTTTACTTCCTTAAAACAGATTCTCTTCTGCTTTAATGGTAAACACAGATTGTCGAAGACACATGTCTTATGATTTTATGTCATAAAAGACTGTCAGGGACTTTTTCATCAGCGTCACCACCCTGACCTTATAGTAGATCATTATGAGAATATGAAAAGTTCTTGCTTGCTATAGAAATACAGTTATTTAGAATTGCATTCAAAGATGGACAGCGATAAATGCATGAACAGAATCCAATGTATGTTTTGGATCACTCACTCAAGATGTTGTGAATAATCATATCTTACAGCAGATACACTTTTGAACTCCCTGGGGTAGCATTATATAAAGCCTTTTAAAAATATTTTGTAGCTGATGTAAATTATCCCTCAATTAATCAATTTCGATGTTTGATTTTAATGTGGGTCTTGAAGGAAAAGCAGATGAAAAGCACTGATGTACAGGATGTAAGTGACATGCGCAGCTGCTGCTGCTATCCAAAGAAACTTACCGAGACAGTCAAGCAGAATTGGAAAGCCTGCTAGGGGCACAATGGTAAGAGTTTAAAGGGATAGTTCACATGGACTATTTTAACAATGTCCTTAATGTGTGTTCCAAAGATGAATGACAGTCTTACAGGTTTGGAACGACATAGTAAGTAATCAATGACAGAATTTTCATTTTTGGGTGAAACATCACTTTAAGAGTTCAAATGGGTCCTGTTATGTCAAAAACACACAAAGTTCAAATGTGTGTCAGTATATTAGATCTGTAAAAGGGACATGGCAACAACACACTACTAACTACTAACACATCTCAACTATTCCTCGTACCCTTATACTTTTTTACTGATGCCTTAAGGAGAATTTATATAAATGTGGAATACTGTGAGGTGTACATTCACGATTTTAGGGAGTTCAGAAACAGTGCTTACTTATACCGGGAATAATTCCCTTTAGAGTGGATTTTGTGTATTGTAACTTTGCAGATCATTTGTGATGCACAAACAGCAAAATTTTAAACACTGAAGGAAATTGAAAATGTAAAAAATCACAACTCCTTTATGGGGATGGAAAACATTTAATCACACCCTGTGTGGATGGGTGTTAAGTCAGCAAGTGAAGTGAGTTATAAATGTAGCGACCATAAGAAGTTTGTCCTAACACAGCACATTGCCTATTAGTGCTGGTAATATTGCAGTAATTCTTTTCATACTTCCTCATTTCAAAAAGGACAACTTCTCCATTCATCTAATGCTGAGTCTGGCAGCTGTGGACATCTTGTCTTTGATAACCCTGCCTGTGTGTATCTACAACCAACTCTACAGCTGTAGTGTCGGTCAGTCGCCAGTCGTCACTCAAGCCTGATAACAGTAATATGTTGAGCTTGTATTGTTGTTTACAAATTTTGACATCCACAGTTGTGAATAAGAATGAGCAAGAGAAGAGAGAGAGTGCTGTTGATTAGCGACTGGGCTCTGGCACTGCTCTTCTCTTGTCCTGGTGTGCTTACACAAGATATCATTCAAAGTGAATCCAAGAAATCATGCGGCAGGATCTTGTATTCAGAAGAGTAGAGTCTTATTGTTGCCATACTGGAGATGCTGCTGGCTTTTTTTCTTCCTTTCACAATCATACTGACTTCATACTGTTGCTTGCATCAGAAGTGACACAGGGAGCATTCAGCCACAGGCAAAGATTGACCAAACTGGTGACCCAGATTGTGGTAACTTCCTTCATTTTTTTATGCTCTGCACCAAATTATTAATTAGTTTCAAAATTTTGAAATTATTTTTAAATCATCACTACCATTTTTTTTTCAGCTGAACTACATGACAGTAGAAATTCTACAGGTGACATTGCTTAAAGTCTTACATTCATTACAGCTCTGTGAACCCGTTTCTCTATGCCGTGGCCTCTAAGACTTTACGTCAGCAAAAATGACCAGCTTCTCAGTACAACTGAAGGGACATGCTACGATGAAGTCATTCTCATCTGTGAACATAGCAGACATTTTTACCCCTTACAAACTCTAATGGAAATATTAATCAAACAATCTGGATTCTGGATGAAAAATTCCAGTTACATTTTGGCTGATGTTTTTATCCAAAGCAACTTATATTGTACCAAAGGTACACATTTTATCAGTTCATGCATTCCCTGGGAATCAACCCAAAACATGACCTTCTACTGTCTGAGCTACAGGAAGTTTAAAGGTTAAAGGGAACCCTGGGTATTATGACTTGTATGGCTTAATATAACGTAAACAATTTCTCTTACTGAAGTAAGTTGTAGAAAACCCATTAAAGATTTATGTTATTTAATAAATCCAAATCGTTTTATACATATTTTGGACTATGGAGTGCTACCTGTTTCAATTTTGTATTGCAACACAATTCAGAATACACAACTCTGAAAATAAAATACTGATACGATGACCACAGCTACTGAAAGAGCTTACAGGTGCTGATGGATATAAGTGTAGGCTTAGACCAAATGCCGTACCAATATTTTTCCCCACATGGAGCCTAAATGCCCCAGATACAGAGTGAAATCCACAGTGAGAAACTCCTTCAGTGTCTGCGGCGTGACGACAAGCATCAGTATGTTTACATCCTGCCAGGATGGCATCTAGCGTTTCTTGTCTCTGCCTTTTGTAAACTCTTTCAGTAGTTCTGGTCTACTAAAAGCCTCAAAGGCATCAGGGCTAAAGTGGACAGAACAAAGACACGGGTCTTTAAGACATTCTATTCACCCTTTCACGCATACGATCACACCGGTGTGATCATTCTTGGTTGGTCCCTGAATCGTACGATTACACCGGTTTGATTCGAACGTTCAGCGCGTCACGTGATCAACTGCTGAATTCAAATCTGCTTTGGCTGGCACTAAACCAGATCAGACACGCTGAGTGCTTGTCATATTATCGCAACTATTCAGTGTTTTCAACCATATAATGCTTATTTTAGGTTCCAGACATTTAAATACACATTAGTCGTAGTAAAACGATGCATTTATAGTTTGCAAAATACACACCAATGTCTATGGAAGCGGGAATAATGATCCTTACAAATGTTATCTGATGACATGTTTTATTGATATCAAATACACATTGTATAGGTAACTATAACGTGTACTCTGCTCTTCTCCCAGCTCAACAGAGACTTACTTTAATGTTTCTCGGGAGGAGAGGATGAATTTGCATCTTGTAAATCCCACAGCGAACTAACATGGCGGCACCCATCACCCGGTATAGATCAACTAATGCAGTCATTATAAAAGTATTTAAACCTCCAAATACATTTACTTGCACATATCTCAAAATCGGAATATTAGATATTTCATAATACAGTGAGCATGTTTGTGAATATTAATAATAAAAGAGGAAAAACGATATAAAAGTGATACATGTGTCATACAGCCACTGATGTATATAATGATTCCATTCTTTTCTCCTCCTCTTATCGCTAGGAAAGCAGTAAAGACTTATGTCGCTTCTTTGGTTGTCATGCAACTGAAAATTACAACCAAAAGCCACACAATGCATCATATCAGTATTTTATTTTCCAAGTTCTGTTGCGGTAAAAATAGCAACAGCGGCAGTAACTCACCGAGAGCAACCATTTGACGTCATCGAAATAATGGCACCCCCCATAGTCCAAATCTCGATTTTTTAAAAATAACATAAGTCTTCAAATGATTGATCTTTATCCACCTTTTTCTTTAACGTGGAAGTCTTGTCCGCCTTATATTAGAAAGATTCTTTGCATTTCCGGTCTCTGGTGTTTCTAGTCAAAGCTTAATCCTACACACATTTTTATATTTAGTAATATTAAAAAAGTTTCAGTTTAATTAATACAGTCATTTTTTACCCTGTTTTACATGGATTTTGTAAGTAGACCGAAACAGGAGAGCACCCAAGGGGAATCTATCATGGGGCTGCTCATCTGCCTTTTTGGCTGAATTCGGATGAGTGCGGATCTCCTTCATTTTTATATGATTATATTTTTGGATCTACGCATCTTATTTGCATATACTGGATTGTTGGATGAGCGTTTGGTGCTACAGCCATTTTCTATTTGTGGCGCTCATCGGTTACTCAGGAAAAAGGTGGATAGTACAAACAAAACATGTCTCAAGGTCTTGGGCTTGCACACCGAGTCTGAAATTCTTTTGAAATTCTACTTCCGCACGTAAAAAATAAATACGACCTCATGTTGTGTCATTTAGCTTTATACGCTGCCTCCGAAACTTCGGATCGGTTCAATTTTGACAAGTCCAAATCATGACGAATTTTGAAGATACACGAAAAAACGCCTACGAGGCTATTGCCTCACCCTCATGTTGTTCTAAACCTGTATGACTTTCCTTCTTCTGTGGAACAGAAAAGATATTCTAAACAGAAAATATATAAGAACTAGAGGCCCAAACAACATACAGACAGGTTGTGTGTGTGTGTGTGTGTGTGTGTGTGTGTACTTGTTTTTGCTACTTTGTGGGGACCAAATGTCCCCAAAAGGATAGTAAAACCTGAAATTTTTGACGTTGTCTGCGGTCCCCACAATGTAAAAAAATTATTAAAAATAGTAAATGATGTTTATCTGAAAGTGTAACGATGCAAACATGTTTTCTGTAAGGGGTAGGTTTAGGGTTAGGGTTGGGTTAGGGGATACACAATATCGTTTGGTCAGTATAAAAACTATAGAAGTCTATGGAAAGTCCCCACAATTCACAAAAACAAACGTGTGTTTCTGTGAGTAATTTATATGTGTGACTGTGTTTGATGTGTCTGATTATATAACCAAAATAAACTAAAATTAATACTTTTCATTGATCAAAAGTCAGCACCAAATGGTACAACATGCCACATAAGATTCCATTTATTACTTTGAAATATACAATGGTTTGGATTAGTTCATTTGGATTAGTAGTTATATCATAGAAGACCTTGTTTTTAAATGGGTTTTTCTAGGCCTAATATTTCTAATCTGACTAAAGCTACAAATCATGGTTGTTTTGAATCCTTTTCACGGTGACATCTGATACTGATCCTATGAGAAAGGCAGCGGCAGCTCGCTGTTGCTATAGCAACCTTCTCAGGTGAATGCAACTTGAAATAATCTGTTTGGTGCCAGGCAACAATTTGCATGGTTGTTGTTATATAGTATAAGCCAAACTTTTCATTAATAAATGTGGAACCTTTTATTTACAATCTCTTGAGCAGAACTATAATCTCTAGAACTGCAAGTAGATGTTCTTCTGCATCTAACAGTTACTTTTAAGTCATTTTCAATGGGTGATTTGACAGCGATCTTAGCCTTACAATATTTGACACCTATACATGGATGCACCCTGGTGAAAAAACCAGCATATGCTGGTAGGTATGTTTTGATGCTGGAATGCTGGTTAGGTGGGTTTTGATGCTGGTTTATACTGGTCCTTTGCTGGTTTTTGCTGGTCATGTTGCTGGTCAAGGACCAGCATGAACCAGCAAAGGACCAGCATAAACCAGCTAAGGACCAGCTTAAATTAGCATCAAAACCTACCTAACCAGCATCCCAGCATCAAAACATACCTACCAGCATATGCTGTTTTTTTCACCAGGGCAGCCTCAGGCAAAACAAAATCTTTGTTGTTACCAATGTCATGTAGCAAGACTTTATTTGAGGGCATATTTGTCTCCCATGATTCGTTTATTTTGGAACTAAAAGTGTCTAGACTCTGAAGGGTTTCCACCTGGATTAATTAAAGTTCACTCAAAAATGAAAATTCTCTCATTAGTTACACCGTTCCAAACCGGTAAGAGCTTTGTTCATCTTCAGAACACAAAGTAAGATAGCTTTCTGTCCCTACGTAGACAAAAATGTGACAGCAGTGTAAATGTTCCTAGGTATCCTCGTTGCTTCGTAAAATTACGGTTGTCCTCACTACGTTTATGAGCCTGGGAATTTTTCAGTTATCTGTGTATGCAAGGTCAGAAAGCTCTCGAAATTCATCAAAAATATCTTCATTTATGTTCCGAAGATGGATGAAGGTTTTACGTGTTTGAAACCACACGAGGGTGAGTAATTTATGACTTTATTTTATTATTTTTTTTTTTTTGTGTGTGTGAACTATATCTTTAAGGTGGTTTATCATATGACGTCAACATGGTGGTTTGCCTCATATAGACTGGAACAATTTTTACTTGACCACTGATTAAAAAGTAGACCTCATGACATGTAATCGAGCACTATTTTAAACATTTAAAGTGGAAAATTACTTTCTGGACCGGCTGCGAGCACAGTTAATGTGGTTAGCATCCTCTAGATGGCAGCAAAGACATGCTAAATTTTGCTTTTCAAACAGTATTTACATGACGTCGTAGCTGTCTCTATGCTGGTATCAAGGCACAGTGGTAAAGAAGGACATCAAAACTTCTCCTACACAAACGCAACAACATATGTGCAATATACCAACAATAGATTTCCACACTGAATTTACCGTCATAGAGAAATAATCACACAACATATTTTCTAACAGTCACCAATGTTTTTGGTGGGAATCAGCTTTTTCCTGTAAGTTTATGTATGACTAAGCATACCTAAACTAACTACGTTTTTAGGAAATACATGATAAAATCAATTTGTAATCATTGTAAGGATGTTACAACACTGTCTCTCTTATCTTCCCATTTCTGCCAAAGAGATCTTTCTTCAGAAAGCAGATTAAGCTTCCTTTGAGAAGATCAGTTACAGCAACTTTTAAGATTTCAAGATGCAAGTTTTACTTTTCTTAAAAACAAAAATCATAGTTATTTATCATTAGTCATAATTTATTGATTCTCCCAAATTCTTCTTTTAAGTTTTCCTACTGTGTCATAATGTGTATCATTTAGCTTTAAAATTCAAATATGTCATGTACACTGCCACTCAAAAGTTTGGGATCAGTGAGATTTTTAATGGTTTTTAAAGACGTTTCTTATGCTTATCAAGGCTGTGTTCATTTGATCAAAATACAGAAAAAAATGTAATATTGTGAAATATTATTATGATATAAAATAATGTTTTTTATATATATATTAATATACAGTAACATGTAATTAATATCTGTTATATCTGAATTGTCAGAATCATTACTCCAGTCTTAAGTGTCTTAAGTGTTAATTTTTATTCTTTCTTTTTTAAAAGTAATTAATTCTTTTATTCACCAAGGATGTTACATTAATAAAAAGTGATAGCATTGATTTACATTGTTAGAAGAGATTTATATTTTGAAAAAATGCTGTTCTTTTTAACTTGTTCATCAAAGAATCCTGAAAAAAGAATCACATGTTCCCAAAAAAAAAATAAATAAATAAATAAATAAAAAATGGCAGCACAATGTTCCAACACTGATAATTCTAATAAATCAATACTTAAGACTGGAGTAACAGTTGATGAAAATTCAGCTTTGCATCACATTATATATTAAAGTATAGTAAAATAAAAACCATAATTTTATATTGTTATAACATTTTGCAGTATTACTGTTTTTTTCTGTATTATTGATCAAATAAATGCAGCCTTGATGTGCATAAGAGACTTAAGAGACACAAGTCTTACTGATCCCATTATTTTGAGTGGTTGTGTAAACAAATGTGCAAATCATGCTTCTCAATTTTAGGGGGATTTTCAAACAATTTACACCATGTCATCATCATATCCAGTGACCTTCAGTACCCATAGTAAGGGAAGTCTGGACAAAAATATTTCAAACATAAAAGGCTTTGGGCGTGCAATATCATTTCCGTTTTCATGTTTATTAATGTTTAGTCATGTAATAGAGGGGTTCTCAAACCTTTTTGTCATCTCCTTTTACATTAAATATTTATGTGAAATATCTCTGAGGAAGTTAGTATTTCAATAACAACAACACATTTGTTGCATAGCTGGATTTATGAGTTTTAAGTGTTTCAATCAAGACAACAACGTAATGATCATTCAGTTTACTGCATTTCATTAAATATCATTTATTGAATTTTGAAGCATTTGGTCATTTATTTTCCTCATTACTTTGAATATTTGATTTCTATCTACTCATAAATATGGTTTATAGCAGGTGTTAACAGTGATTAACAAGCATTACTAATGAAGGGCGGGGTCGGTTGGGGTTGCTATAAACCATTAAAGCTCATTTGGTCAGAGAGAATAACCACCCCCGTTCTCCTGTTGTCATTCACCGTGTCATACCCCCCACCACACACACAACACACTACACCACACCGGTCATTTACAACTCTACCCGGGCCACCCTGTACTCCTACAACCACCACAGCCCGGCAGAGGGGGCAACTATACCGACTTCACGTACTTTATACCACAAGGGGTCTGCAGGTGAAACTCGCTGCAAACTTATGCCGTTGTTAACAGGTAAAGTACCACGGAGTTACAGAGAAACAAATCAGTAATCCAACGTGGAGAACTTGTATATCACCCGCTTGAACCTCAACACTGAGCTTACCAAGAATCCTTTAGAACGCTTCTGTCCAGATCACTTTAAACCCTCTATATGACCTCGTATTATGCTGTCTCTGAAGCCCGATTTTTATTATTATTATTATTATTTATTTATTTACTTATCTTTTTTTTTTTGTGGTTACTGCACAACAGCGATTTGAAGGTTTTTTTTCCCCTCCCAAATTATAACAACAAATAATTAATAGACTTGAAAACGTAAATGCCATCAGAAAGGGACATTATTGTCATGTCCCTCCTGGAAAAACAAAACAAAACAAAAAAACAGCTAAAACCAGCCTAAGATGGTTTGCTGGTCATCTAGCCTGATCTTAGCTGATCAGCAGGCTGGTTTTAGTTGTTGTTGTTTTTTTTTCAGCAGAAGTTTTGGGCAGGATGACAAGTAATTTCTTACTGCTAAATTGAAAATACAGAGGTGTGCTGGTCATTTGCTGGTTTATGCTGGTCCTTGACCAGCAAATGACCAGTTTAAACCAGCATCAAAACCTACCTGCCAGCATATGCTGTTTTTTTCAACAGGGAAATCAGCAGATCAACATATTCATTAGTACACCATGCAATCGGTGCTGTTGTTTACATCTGAGTATTGCCGATATGGCAGAACGTCCGAGTACACCCTCTATTCACATGTAGAAAACAGGAACAGAAAATATGCATAAGTAGAATATTACTCCTAAGGACCTTACAAGGAAATGGAAATCTTGTGACTTATTGTTTATTGCCTTGTGTGGCTGAGACTGCTCACACATCAATGTGTACTGCTAATTTGGAATCCACCCAAGTTGCTACCCAAATAGAGTTCCTAAGAATGTTTTGCAAGAACTTTGTCATCATGTCTTAAAACCACTGTATTGTGCAAAAAACATCAGACCATCTGGCAACTATCCACGCGTCTGCCATCTGATTTCTCTAATCTACTGACAATAAGGTATATTCTATAGTGAGGTCAGGGTTTACATTTTTTCTAATTGATTAAATATTTATGACATGAGTTATGACAACAGCACACAAATCCAGAGTTCAAACATGCTGGCAATTCTAATTGACTTTACGTGGGTTATAGGGTGTTTTAGACTGATTCTGTTTCTTGTTGATATTCTGGTCTCTAGATATGACTATATGACACTCCTGTAATGTAATTCTAAGGGATTTCTATGATTAGAAAGGTAACATGTCCAGCAGGCAACCTATGAAGACTCCCCAGGTGAAAAACAAGTACACAGTACATTACGCACTTTTGGATTTTCACACAGTACAAAGAAAAAGCATTAAGTTAGCACTTGTAGTGCACCTGAACCCATCTTTCATACACTAGTGGGTTCAAGTGTACAAGTTTTACCTAAACACATTTTAATACAGAGACAGTATGTTAACAGCACGTTTTAGTTTGTATTAATGGTATCCCAAACTAGCACATTTGAGTACACTTAAATATTATTTAAGTGTTATTTAATTATTATAAGAAATACTAAAGAATCATTTTAAGTATATTCCCTGTTGAAAAAAACAGCATATGCTGGTTAGGTATGCTTTGAGCGAAAACAAAATATAACAACAAGCCTTAAAATAAAATCCACAAAAGGTAAATCCAGAGAGGAACAGCAGGGAAACACACACCAACTTAACCTTAAGATCAGACAAACAACACTGAACTGAATACAACTTATATAGGGGTGCTAATGATACAAGGACAGAAGAAGGTGATTAACTAATAATGACTTAACAAGCACAGGAACAGGAAAAACCATATATGGGCACAGGAGAGAAACCAACACAAACAGTCCACAGGGGTGTGGCAATAAGCTGGTTTAAACATGTGCTGGTCCTAAGCAACTAGCTCCTGCTTAGGATCAGATAAACCAGCTCATGATCAATTAAGGACCAGTTTAAACCAGCTCAAACCAGCTGCCATGCTTCAAAACATAACTAAACAGCATATGCTGGTCTTTTCAACAGGGTTAAGTACAAAATTAGTGATACATTAGTGCACTTTTTCGCCTGGGTCATCTTCATTTTATCTCAATGTATAACTCTTTGAAAAAATGAAAAATATAAATCTTATAAATGTCTTAAACAGCTAGCCTGAGACTTGGTGTATGTCCAAGCAGTGTGTGTTAAGTAAAGCTTGAAGAGGCAGTTTAAGTGGATCAAATTCATAACCACACTAATATTTTATTTACTGCCTTAAAAATATCTGTTTACAATAAATGTTTTGCATTGATAGAGACATTACATAGAAACATCACAAGAGATTATGAAAGAAAAAAAATCATGAGAAGTGTTGTGGGTGTGTATTATCAGGAAATGATGAAATAAGTTACAAGTAAGTGTGTTGATATGAAAGTGGTGATCTCTGAAGAAGTTGCCTTACCACGACACTAGTTTGTCTGTGCTATGCAGAACCACAGCGACTCCAGTTTAAACTCCACCACCTTGGATCCAATTAACCTGGTCACCAGTGGCCTGATGGGTCTCTGCTTCATGGTTGGAGTTCCTGGTAATATTGCAGTTATTATTTTCATAGTCCGGCATTTCAAAAAGGACAATTTCACCGTTCATCTGATGCTGAATCTGGCAGCTGCGGACATCTTGTGTTTGATAACCCTGCCTGTATGGATCTACAGTCAACTACAGAGCATTGACCAAGCAACCTGTACGTTTTTCAAAATACTCGTCTACTGGAGCATGTACTCAAGTGTGATAACAGTAACTATGCTGAGCGTGTATCGTTGTTTACGGATTCGACATCCACAGTTGTGGTCAAGGATAAGCAAGAGAAGAGAGAACGCGCTGCTGATCATTGGCTGGGCTCTGGCACTGCTCTTCTCTTTTCCTGGTGTACTAACACAAGAGATGCTTTCAGGTAAATCCAAAATGGAGTGTGAAAGAAACCTGAATTCAAACATAAAACTAATTGTTGCTCTACTGGAGTCGCTGCTTGGAATTTTTATTCCTTTCACAGTCATGTTGACTTCATATTATTGCTTATACAAAACGGCCACACAGGGAACGTTGAGGCACAGACACAGATCGACCAAACTGGTCACACGGATTGTCATAGTTTTCTTCATTTTTTGGGCTCCACGCCAAATAATAAAATTAGAGGAAATTTGTGCTAAATTTTTAGGATCAGAGCCAGCTCTAGCTGTCGTCAGTGACGTTGCTGGAAGTTTTACATTCATCAACAGTTGTGTGAATCCATTCCTCTATGCTTTTTCCTCAAAGAGTTTACGTAAACGCAAACAGCCAGTGGAGCCTGGGATAACTAAAGGCTCACAACATTCACAGAGGGACCATTCCATACCTTTGAGCAGCTCACTAGTAAAGCCTAACACCTTGGACTAAGGTATCACATCATATCAAAATATGCAGTAGTAACTGGACAATGACAGAAGCACCTTTTAAAAATGCATTTGGATGAATTTCAGCTAGCTAAATATGCACTTTTTAGACAGTTTTTGATTAGTTTTATACTTTAATGCATCCTTAATTGCATCTGATCACCACTGTAATGTCTTTATGCTCTTATTACTGTACATTATCACTTTGAACCACACTGCATAAATGAAAGTAATGTCTAAACAACACATGATCATATGGTTAATGTTAAGATGCATTAAACATGCTTTTTTCTTTATCAATCATTATTTTACCTTTGATGTATTATAAATTTAAGATGCTGCCTTACTGAATGTAAAATGCACAGTTTATGCATTCATATCACCCATCATGTAGCCCTTTTTGTGTCAGCTGTTTTTAGGAAATGAGAAGGCTATATTGCCATTTTTGTTAGCTAATGACAGTACAACAGCTTGCGTATCTGTAAGCCATGTGTGCAATAATGTTGGAAAAGTACCTGGTTACTAGAAAGAGAAAACACTAGTTTGAAAGCAGCTGAGCTGCTGTCACAAGTACAGCAACATCAGCTGAGCAATAAGTTTCTGTTGTTCCTGTTTCCATTCAGATCACACGTATTTCTCAGAAGAGAATGAGTAAGACTTTTTACACTTTTTTGGTTTGAGATTAATAATGAAGGATGTCAGATTCTTTTGAAAAAAAAAAAAAAAAAAAAAAAAAAAAAAAGTTGTTTCCTGCTTCCAGTTTTTGGGACTTGATTTTGTCAGAGGTCTCTGAAATCTAAATAGATAACAGCCAGAAAGAACAGCAAATGGTTTATATATACAGTTGAGGTCAAAAGTTTACATAGACCTTGCAGAATCTGCAAAATGTGAATTATTTACAAAAATAAGAGGGATCATACAAAATGCATGTTATTTTTTATTTAGTACAGACCTGAATAAGATATTTCACATAAAAGACATTTAGTCCACAACAGAAAATAATAGTTGAATTTATAAAAATGACCCTGTTCAAAAGTTTACATACACTTATCACTTATTCAAATTCTTAATACTGTTTTCAGCATTTTTGTGTATTTGAACCCTTTCCAACAATGACTGTATGATTTTGAAACTAATCTTTTCACACTGAGGACAACTGAGAGACTCATATGCAACTATTACAGAAGGTTCAAACGCTCACTGATGCTCCAGAAGGAAAAATGATGCATCAAGAGCCGGGGGTGTAAACTTTTGAATGAGGATGTGTACATTTTTCTTATTTTGCTACTTTTTTCATTTAGTACTGCCCTTCTGAAGCTACAGAAGATACTTTCATGTTTCCCGGAAGACAAAATTAGTTAAATTTACACTAATCAAATTCAAAAAGTTTTCACTCCCCGGCTCTTAATGCATCGTGTTTTACTTCTGAAGCATCAGTGAGCATTGGGCCTTCTGTAATAGTTGCATATGAGACCCTCAGTTGTACTCAGTGTGAAAAGATGGATCTCAAAATCCTACAGTCACTGTTAGAAAGGGTTCAAATACACAGAAATACTAAAAAAAACAAACAAACAGAATTTGTGGGACCTGAAGGACTTTTCTGAAGAACTGCAGACAGTTTTACTGTTCAGGACAAACAAGGAATCTCTAAACAAACATACACAGCCGTGGATCATTCAGGTAACAACAATGTATTAAGAATCAAATGTATGTAAACTATTGAACGGGTTCATTTTTATAAATTCAACTATTATTTTTCTCTTATGGACTATATGTAAACATATTTTATGTGAAATACCTTATTTAGGTCAGTACTAAATAAATAATACCATGCATTTTGTATGATCCTTCTTATTTTGGTAAAATAATTAACATTTTGCAGATTCTGCAAGGTGTATGGAAACCTTTGACCTCAGCTATATTTCTCAGAAGACGGTGAGTAAGATTTTTTTTTGAAGACTGATATGGTTTGAGATTAACAATAAAGGAGGTCAGATTCTTTGAAAAAACATTGTTTTCTGCTTCAAGTTCTCTGAAATTCATTTTGTCAGAGCTTTCTGAAATCTAAATAGGTAACAGCCAGAAAGAATGGGGAATGGTATAAATCCATATAAAGACCATCTCCCGAGGATAGAAACGCATCTGAGATAGGTTTGAGAGTCCAGCAGGACTCAGATTGGGCGGCACTTAAATTGCATAGCTGTGTAATTGCAGTAGAAGTGATTTCCACAGCAAATGCAAAATTGATTTTTTGCTAACATTAAAGAGGAGGCACAGAATCTTTGTTGATAATGAGGATTCATTACATGTACAGTAGTCATTCACAAAGTCAAAAAGATATCAAGGTTTTTGAGGAAAACACTCCAGCATTTTTCTCCATATAGTGGACTTCAGTGGGGATCAATGGGTACAAAGGGATTTACATGATCCCAGACAAGGAATAAGGGTCTTATCTAGCAAAACGATTGGTTAATTTATTAAAAAAACTAAAAATAAATAATAATAATAATAATATACTTTTTTTAACCACACCTCATCTCAGTTTCTCCTCCAACATCAAAACTGTCTGAGGTCATATTACCTTTTTTGTAAAGGGTGTTTGCACGTTCTCTTTGTAAACACTGGGTTGGTACTTTCGCCTCCATCATGCGTGACCTTTCCATTGTGTCTATGTAATGCGTGAAGTCAAGCTAGTGCAGAATGAGCATTTGTGGTTAAAAAGTATACTTTTTTTTTTTTTTTTTGACAAACTGGACCTTCAACCCACTGATCCCCATTGAAGTTCACTATATGGAGGAAAATCCTGGAATGTTTTCCACCAAAAACTACATTTCTCTTCGACTGAAGAAAGAAAGACGTGAACATCTTGGATGACATGGAGGTAAGTAAATTATCAGGAAATTTATTCAATTTTATTCTGAAAGTGAACTAATCCTTTAAGAGCATTTATCGACTGTTCTCCTTTTCACTCATGTCTTCTACTGAAAGGTGACCCTCGTGTGGACAAAGAAGAGACAAAGTGAAGACAGACCGGTCAGACCACACACACAGTGACTTTAAGGGGCCTGTTAAATTTTATGAGGGTTTTAAAAGAGTTTTATTGCTTTTCTCAAGTGGTTAGCTTGATTTATAATATGGCCATGCTGAAGTGTACATTCATTTGGATAGGTACTGTACCACTGGGTGTAATGGTGCATTGATTAATAACACATCAGAAAGAAAATGCATTCAGAATAAAGGTAGTGCATTACATTCTGCAAAAGTGCCAATCTTCTTATAGATTGAGCCATTTTAATAAATGGACTGCCCAAATCAGCAAAAACAAGCCACCCACATATGCATTTGATAAGATTTTGGCTTAATATCTTTTAATTTAGCTTTGTTCAGCCGTTAAATGCCAGTGTGAAATCTTGTTTCCATCCATTCATAGCTTCTATTTAGCCTCAGGGGCAGATACAGATTCTTCAGTCTCTCAGTCTGATCTCTGTGTTCAATATATTGTGAGTTTGGACTCATTCCTCAGGAGAACCGCTGAAACCTCTGATCGCTCTGACATACACTAAGCGGAGGCTGATGGCAGTGGTCGGCGTGATAAATAAGGATCTTGGTCTAAACACCCACTCACTCGGATAAACACGATTTCTGCCGAGCTTTTCCTCTGGGTTGTACCCTAATAGCTATTTATGCGACACAAGCATCTTTTATGTTTCTGTCAAAGGTTTGGTGTTTTCAATGCAGCTGACAGAGAAAAGGGTAGAAATTTGAATTAAAATATGGATAGTTTATTTTTCAACATATATTTTTTATCTTCAGTAATAATGGACTGAAAATACTGGTTAAGAACATGGTGAAAACATTCAAACAATTCAAACACACACAAAGGCAAGTGACACATGATACATTAACTAGTAGCCATAAGCTCTGAAGTAAACTGACAATAGCTTCAAAATGAAAAACTACATAAACTTAAGATAAATTTTATCTGATTTCAAAATAAAAACGTGCCGCTAGCTTCACACTTATGTTCACAACCAACAACACTCATCATATCATTCTATTTGACCCACATCCTAAAATAATCACATGCGGTTAGTTCAGTACCTTCCTGTATGATGTTAGGGGATTTTGACCTTAAATTAATAGTTTAAAATGAGGCGTGTGGTTCTCTACACATAGCCAAGTTTAATGGTTCTTAAGCTTTATAAGCTGTGAGAGGTAAACGGGGTTTTTTAATAGATGCAAGTGTAGGCAAAGTCGTTCCGTCAAGGTCCTGAAAGAATATGTTTTTTTATTTATATACTATATAATATATTCTAGACAATCCTATGTTAGCATGACCGGGCTTGTATGGCAGTCTAACTAATGCTGACAGGAGTGTGTGGAGCATTAGCTGACAGAACACGGGTCATCTTTACTGGGCTTCACCTCTCCCTGAAGCAGCTGGATCATTACCGCCTTGGTCAGGTAACTGGACGTGCTTCGTTTCCCCAGGGCTGGTGTGTTGTAGAAGGCCTCCATGTTATCCTGGGGATTTTATATTTAGCTTAGTAACATCACCACAAAATGCTCATTCAAGCAGATGTGCTATTCAAAATCATACTGGCTGCTATGCTTTAAAACAGATAAAATATTAGGGCTCTTAATCTTGTAATTACATGATACGCTGATTAATTAATTGCGCATATGATTATTTATTTAGAAAAGCCACCAAATGAAGATTATTCAAAGATATTGCATAATTGAGGAAGATGAAAAGCAGTGTATAGACATAAAAAGCGTATTTAGTCAGTATATTGTTTGTTTTACTACAGTATACAGTAGCATTTATGTTACATCATGTGATACTGAAGACTGGAGTAATGGCTGCTGAAAATTCAGCTTTGCCATCACACGTTAAAATAGATTTTAAAACAGATAACAGTTTTAAAAACTGAAATAATATTTCACAATATTACTGTTTTAACAGATTTTCGATCAAATAAATGCAGCCATAAGTGTTTTTAAAACATTTAGAAATGTTATATACCCTAAACTTTTGAATATTAGATTAATCCAAACATTTGATCACATTAATTAAACTAAAAAGTTTTCACATATTAAATCCGCCTTCACCTGTTTCTCAGATCCATCCAGTCTGCTGCTGTCTTTCTGAAAGTCAGCAAAGGCATCCTTAACCAACCGGTCCAAATCCACAGCCTCCTGAAACTCCAGCTCTGGGTTTCGTTCCAGCACAATTGACACCACCATCAACAGCTGCATTCAGGTCATCAAAGACACAAACACAGGGTCAAACAGCAGGTAAATGAATTGTCAGATTACATATTACGTGCCTCTGTAATTTATTCATCCCTGTGTCATCCAAGATGTTAATGTCTTCTTGAGTCGAAAAGAAATTAAGTTTTTTGTGAAAAAAACATTCCAGAATTTTTCTCCATATAGTGGACTTCAGTGGTGGGGGGTCCAAATTGTAGTTTCAATGCAGCTTCAAAGGGCTCTACACAATCCCAGCCAAGAAATAAGGGTCTTATCTACCAAAACAATCGGTAATTTTCCTAAAAAAATTACACATTTTTATACTTTTTAACCACAAATGTTCGTCTTGCACTAGCTTACCGATTAGTTCTTCGTCGGTGGACTCCAGTTCAAAAAGGTAGGGTAGGGCGAAAAAAAGTGTAGGAAGTCTCATTTTCTCCTCCAACTTTAAAACTGTCTGACAATGTTGTTTTACTTTTTTCGTAAAAAACGTTTGACTTTCTTTGCACGTTCACTTAGTACTTCCGCTTACGTCACGCGTGTGTGATTATGTAATGCGTGAAGTCAAGCTAGTGCAAAAGTATATAAATTAGGGCTGCCCCCTCATAGTCGACAAACCGTTAGTTGACGAAAAGAGGCTTGGTTGACCAAAATTTTATTATTCCACAGGAAGTGCAAAGTCATGCAGTCCGTGATGGACACATCTTTAACAGTACATCAGGCAGGACATCCAAACGTTCACCTATCATTACTCGACCTCAAATATGGCTTTTCATCTGAAAGATGTACGTAGTAGCAACTTTACATGGCAGCTCAACCTAATGTTAACGTAGAAAAAGGTGCACTATTGTAGTGTCTGTGCGGAGTGTGGAAGCTGAACAGTAGTGCATTCACTGCATGAAAGATAGAGGCGCCGGTGTGGTTACTTAAAATATTCCATCATTTTTGATTATACAGATAAAAGTAATACATCTTTCGAATCTGTAAAAACTCTGTTTATTTGTGTGCACTCACGGTAACAACAAAACGTTGCACTTTTGAAAAATAATTAAGGCAAACAGGATGTGCTTTCTGCCGTCTCGGTCCTCTCAGAACTTGAGCGCGTCACCCGAAACTCTGTGTATACTTGCCTTGCGGACATGAAAAATATATCTATAGAGAGTGACATGTCTACTTTCAAATGATCCAATTTTCATTATGTAATCAGTGTGAAAAATGCATACAGGCACATAACTACTGCAGAGTGTTGCCGACTTTATCTCTTAAGTCGAAAGCAAAGAATGCACTAGTTTATCAATAAATTAAAATGTTAATGCAGTCTCCTTGCTGTTTTTCCGACACATTCGTAATTATTATATCTGCCCGTGCGCATCATTATTATGATTTATATGGTTTATTAATAAACATGCGACTAATAGTATAATATTAGACTAAATGACTATTAATAAACATGCAACTAATGTTTAAAATGAATGAGTACTAGTCGAACAGAACAAATATTAGTCGAGGGCAGCCCTAATATAAATGTAATTTTTTTTTTTTTTTTTTAGAAAATGACAGATCGTTTCACTAGATAAGACCCTTAGTCCCTGGCTAGGATCATGTAGAGCCCTTTGAAGCTGCATTTAAACTGCAATTTGGACCTTCAACCCATTGGCCACCACTGAAGTCCACTATATGGAGAAAAATCCTGGAATGTTTCCATCAAAAACCTTAATTTCTGTTCGACTAAAGAAAGACATGAACATCTTGGATGACATGGGGGTGAGTAATTATCAGGAACTTTCTATTCTGGAAGTGAACTACTCCTTTAAGGGTGTGGCAGGGAAAAATTGTGCCTCACCTCCACAATGATCTGCCTGTACTCAGGCAAAACAATGTTCTTCAGTGTGTCTTCCACCAACAGAGAAAAATTCATTTCATACATGGTCATATCTGACAGAGTAGGTTGCTGCAAAAGAATGAAAGATTGAGGGTGTTATCTCAAAATGCAGATATTCTGAACACATTTACTATGATCCTTTAATGATGCAATTATTTATCCAAACCTATGGGTCCTCAACAATACTATGCTTAATATTTTCTAAAAATGTTTGAATTATTTAGAAGAGTTACCTGAGGGAGATGTTTTCCTCCAACCACAATGCCATTACGGGTTCTCTCCAGGATTTGCCAAACACGGTCATAGAAGCCGAGAGGCGTGCGGTTGAGGGAGCCATCGATCTGACGTCTATTGAGCCATGATCTATGGATGTATGGAAGATTAAAATTAATCCTCAGAACTGTTGCAGTGAAGAAATCCTTGAATGTTAGCTCTGCGGCAGGATTTTTTAGGGAAAAAAGTGATTTTTCTTTTCAAAATTTGGGGTCAGTAAGATTTTTTAATGTTTAAATAAGCATTTTATGCTCAACAAGAATGCATTTATTTAATCAAAAATACAGTAAAAAACTGTAACATGGTGAAATATTATTAACATTTAAAATAACTTCTCAATTTTAATATATTTTAAAATGAATTAAAGGATTAGTTCACTTCCAGAACAAAAATTTACAGATAATGTACTCACCCTCTTGTCATCCAAGATGTTCATGTCTTTCTTTTTTCAGTCGTAAAGAAATTATGTTTTCTGAGGAAAACATTTCAGGATTTCTCGTCCAGTATATAAATTGTAATAAAAAAAACAAACAAACAAACGATCGTTTTGCTAGATAAGACACTTCTTCCTTGGCTGGGATTGTTTAGAGACCTTTTGGAAGTTCAAATTTGGGGGCACCATAGAAGTTCATTACATGGAGAGAAATCCTGAAATGATTTCCTTTCAAGAAAGACATGAACATCCTGGATGACAAGGGGGTGAGTACATTATCTGTAAATTTTTGTTCTGGAAGTGAACTAATCCTTTAAGAAAATCTGACCCCAAATTTTTTCGAACTGTAGCTCGACAATGTTAAACAATAATAAACCATTACAAACTACATATTAGAAGACAATATTTTTTTGATAATTAACCTCAGCTGCCCAATTAAACCCAGGATTACTAAAATGATGATAAACTGTATACTGCTGTTGAGTTTGGACAGAGCAAATAATTCAGTCTTGGCAGGAATCTACAGCAACACACAGATGGTGGGCATCCTGCACCTGCCAGTCTGCTGAGGTTGGAGGACATCCAGCAGGAGCTGTTTGACATCACTAGGGGACATCTGGTAGATGTCCTGAGGTGGCATGTCCCCAGCACGAATCTTCAACTCATGCTTCATGGCTTGAACAATCCATCTAATTGAAAAACAGACATGATAAATAAAGTTTGTGTAAGGTAATTTATGTAAATAATCAACAGAATTTATCTGGGCAATAGATCATGTTATTGATAATGTTATTAAATTATCTCAGAGGAGAGGTGATGGCATACCCCACACGGATCTTCAGCATGCCACTGAACAGCTCTGGGTTGTTAGAGATGATCCAGCCGATGTGGATGACGAGCTCCTGCTGCAGTACGGCCTCTCGCTCGCCGTGTGGGCTGCACTTGCTGTATATGATGTCTTTAATGACCCCTGGAGACAGGGGATTAGAGATCACGATCTCCTCGTGCCCAAACAGGCCGAGAGTCACCTGGTAAAACAGAACTGCCGTCAGTCTGTATCATGATGGATGGCTTCTCATAGATGCATTTTTGATTGTTTCTTTTTCTTTGAATGGAATTTAATGTACTGCAATGACTCAAACCAGGATTACTCATTTTAAAATGTAGAAATCCGACCTGATCTCATGGGGAAATGTAACTTTTTAGAAAGAATGTGGCATGAAGGTCCACTGCTAAATTTAACCACCAGACGGGGTAAGTCAAGTCGTACGAAAGTGTACGAATGACTAATTCGCCAAAGCATAAAATAGTTAGGAATTGCCATGAGACCGTGTTTTATAAATCACTCCAGTACATTCTTTTCTAGAAAAGCTCCCACGATATTAATGAGACTGGTAATAAGTCTATATAAGATGTTCTATTAAACATTGCAGAGCTAAATAAAAATTACGTTATTACAGTGGCCCAAAGCATTTGGGCATACTGCTATACATCAAAATTGCCCAAACTTTTTACTACGAAGGGCAAATATCAAACTTAAAAATGGTTGCTTTATATCCAACTATTCTTTTAATAAAATGTTATTTATTTGTCAAATTCACTTGTATTTTCTTAATTTCACTGTAAAATATAATAATACAAATAATATATATTTAAATATATAATAATAATAATAATAGTAATAATAATAATAATAAAAATGTTAAACCAAAACTAAATTAGAAACATGTGTTTCTAATTAATTTTTTAATTGCATGCTTTATCCCTTTCTTACGATGGCATGACAAGTTAAATTAAGGGTCTTTAGGGGCCAGCTTTGTACTACAGGCCCTGGTTTGGGCATCTCTATATGGATAACACTGTATTAGACATCGAAATCAAATGTCATTTACAGTTTTCAAGAAAGATAGCAGAAATTAATGTTTTTTGGCTTTAAAAGATAAAATCTTTTAAAAGCTACACTACTAGTCAAACGTTTTTAAAAAGTATGATTTTTAGTATTTTTTAAATGTACGCCTGCATTTATTTGATCCAAAATACAGTAAAAACAGTGAATTTTTGAAATATTTTTACTATTTAAAATAACCGGTTTCTTTTTGAATATATTTTAAAATTTAATTTATTTCTGTGATTTTAAAGCTGTTTAAAAAACATTTATTACTATTATTAGTAGTATTATTTTAAAAAAGTTGAGTACATTTATCCAGGTTTCTTTGATGAACAGAAAGATCCGAAAATCAGCATTTATCTGAAATAAAAAAAAAAACTTTTGTAACATTATAAACTATACATTCAAAAGTTCGGAGTCAGGTAATTTTTTTTTTTTTTTTTTTGTGGGGGAAGAAATGACAAAAAATTAATTTCTTTTATTTAGCAAGGATGTTTTAAATTGATCAAAAGTGACAATAAACACATTTATAATGTTACAAAAGACTTCTATTTCAGATAAATGCTTTCTATTTGTCAAAGAAACCTGAAAAAAATCTACTCAGCTGTTTTCAACATTATTTCAATAATAATAATAAATGTGTGTTGAGCAGCAAATCAAAAGATTAGAATGATTTCCGAAGGATCATGTGACCGGAGTAAGGATGCTAAAATTTCAGCTTCGAAATCACAGGAATAAATGACATTTTAAAATATGTTCAAATAGTCATTTTAAATAGTAAATACATTACAAAATTGTACTGTTTTTGCTGTACTTTGGATCAAATAAATCCAGGCTAGGTGAGCAGCAGAGACTTCTTTAAAAAACTTTAAAAATCAAAAACTTTTGACTGGTAGTATATTTGGGTACTTTGTGGTTGTCAAATGTTAGTGGAAAACGGCCCAGAAAAGCAACATTACGTCTAGTAAAATGTCTAGTATGATTTGTTAGCAGATGCCACTTGGTTTATCCATGGTACTGAAATGCATATATTTTTAAGTGTGGTTTAAGTATGCGGTGGTTTGCTTTGCCTGATCTGTTGTTGTATCTCCTTGCAGTTCTCAGCAATCAATATTGCTCTACTATGGCAATTTACCCAAATACACATTAAGCAGGGAGCAGACAGAAGGGCTCAGCTTCTTTAAATTAAATAAGGCTAAGACTCAATTCTACATGCAGGTCAGCTCAGACTGCTCTTGTATGCAAAGAATGACCCATTTTCAAACCAAAACGTACCCATTTATCTTACCCACAACATTAGGCCCCTAGGATGCAATTTATATGCAGATTCACTACCAGCGCGCTACTCTGATGAATCATTTCACAACCACCAGGGGCTAAACAGACCTATGTTGTGAAACTACGGCAGTTCATTAAACAAACACTCCACACCACACATAATGTTCGTCTCAACACAAAGCAAATAAAAGGTAAATGTACAATGATGTTAAATGTTATGCACGAACAATGGGATGGTTGCAGGAGGTCTGGGTAAAAGCGATTTTGCTGCAGAAGTAGTTAAGCATCAAATGAAAGGTCAGCAGGTTAGCTCTGGCAGTGATGACTGATGCAACTAGATATTATCATGTTGCACAATAGGAAGAGGAGTCCATCAAGACTTGATGTGAATTTAAGGCTAATTTGAACCTATGTATAGTCAGTGAACATTAAAAAGTTTGTGGGAAATCCCAGATTGAAAATCTTGTTTTTGACTTGTTCAAGTTTCAAGTTGTTCATATCAATTATTCAGGCCCCTGTTCCTGTTTTTCCACTTACCTGCTTGCCATGCACTAAAACACTAGTAATGCTCGGTGCAAGGCTGTCCACTAGTTTAGTTAAGAGACTGGCAGCAAGGCGCACAATGGACCTGGTGAACACAACACAGTACAACAGAAATATTCTCACTCATTCAGTGAAGCCAAACATAAATTGGACTGGAATATAGCCTATTACAAAACATAGCTTATTCCTAAAATATATACACTACTGTTCAAATGTTTGGGGTCAGTAAGATTTAAAAAAAAAATGTATTGACACTCTTATTCAGCAAGGATGCATTAAAGGGATCATTTGTGACAGAAAAGATATTTATAATGTCACAAAAAAGTTCTTTTGAACTTTCTATTCAACAAAGAATGCTTTCCACAAAAATATAAAGCATCACAGCTGTTTGCAACATAGTAAAAAATATTTCTTGAACATATTAGAATGATTTCTAATATGTTCTAATAAGTGACACCGAATGCCTGCTGAAAATTCAGCTTTGCCATCACACGAATGAATTACAATTTAAAATATATTAAACTAATTGTAACAGTATTACTGTTGTTACTGTATTTTTTGATCAAATAAAATAAAATACTTCTTTTAAGAAGATTAAAACACCTTACCAACCCTAAAATTTTGAACACTACTGTATAAGACTTGCTGCCTCATAAGCAATGACAAATTATGCAGCTGGAGGTGAAAAGTAATTAATTTCACATATACTGTATCACCAAAATGTCTTATTACAAGAACTTTGTGAACCCCACCAAACTTTTTTGAACTTTAGATTTTTTAAATCTAATTGTAATGCAGCAAGATGCTCATTTGAATAAATGAGATGTTGTTACATATTCCAAGATTTTGACCCTCTGTAGCACTTAAATCCTCATTAATATTTCAAGCTGGGCCCTCTGGGATAAAAACGATCAGGAGAGCTCAGCATCTCAAAGTGACAAAGTGGCACTGGGCATTGAGACCCTGCTGTTGTCGCTCCTGGACTGCGCTTTAATAATACAAAGTTATACTTCCTACGCTTTTGTAATTTACATGTCCATTAATTTATTAATTTATTCGGCAAGCGCTTTTATCCAAATGTACAGTGCATTACGGTTTTATAAGTAAGTGTCTTCATTGGAAATTGAATCCATGACTTTGTGCTATTTTAATGTTCACCAATTTCAGGTTTAGCTGATGGATTCCTTTGAGGAATTAATATAAATAGGTGTTATGGACAGGTTATACTGTCACAGACATAATGGGGTTTAGCTCACAAACAAATTGCAAATGAGACACTGTTACAGTGGTAACCTCAGCTATGAGACATCAATTCATGTTATGAAGGATATAAAATAGCTCACCTCCACAAAAAAAAAAAATTACCATATGCGCAAAATAATTATAAAGGGAAAAGACAAACAAGTAATGAGCTGCATGGGTTCTCTGTGCATGATCATAACAGCTTGAGTGAGCGGATGTAAAGAAAAACAACAACAAAGGATGAGTGCTGCGTGCTCATGAGTTAACACATCCGTCGGCACAGAGTCAACAGTTACACCACACATGCAGAGGTCATACACCTCACTGGCCAATTACCTGCTTGCCATGGACCAACATAGTGGTTATATGTGGAGCTATAGAACCGGCAAACTTCTGGATAACGGCCGCAGCACTACGCACCGCCAGCCTACATGAGGTTTGCGAGTTTAAAAATATATATGCGCATAATGTGTTCAGTTGTGTGTGACATGACACATATACAAAGAACAGGTAAAAACAAGAACAGCCATAAATATATCAAGAGTTGCTAATTTTTACCCAACAAATAACAAAATAACGTTAATACCAAAATAAGAAGGATCATTCTGTACAAAATGTTATTTTTTATTTAGTACTGACCTGAATAAGATATTTCACATAAAAGATGTTTACATGTAGTCCACAAGAAAAAATAATAGTTGAATTTACAAAAATAACCCCATTCAAAAGTTTACATACACTTGATTCTTAATACTGTGTTGTTACTTGAATGATCCACAGCTGTTTTTTTTTTGTTCATGAGTCCCTTGTTTGTCCTGAACAGTTAAACTGCTCTCTATTCTCACAAATTATCTGGTTTATCAGCTTTTTTGTGTATTAGAACCCTGTATGATTTTGAGATTCATCTTTTCACACTGAGAGCATTAAGAGCATTAAGAACTTTTTGAATTTGAAGATCAGGGTAAATTTAAGTTATTTTGTCTTCTGGGAAACATGTAAGTAACTTTTGTAGCTTCTTCATTCTGTTCAAAAGTTTTCACCCCTTGCTCTTAATGCATCTTTTTTGCTTCTGAAGCATCAGTGAGTGTTTGAACCTTCTGTAATAGTTGCATGTGAGTCCCTCAGTTGTCCTCAGTGTGAAAAGATGGATCTCAGAATCATACAGTCATTGTCGTAAAGTGTTCAAATACACAAAAAATAAAAAAAAAAAAAAAAACCCCGAAGAATTTGTGTGAGCTGAAGGATTTTTCTGAAGAGCAGCGGGCAGTTTAACTGTCCAGGACAAACAAGGGACTCATGAACAACTATCACTAAACAAAACAAAACAAAACAAACAAAAAAAAAAACAGCTGTGTATCATTCAGGTAACAACACAGTATTAAGAATCAAGTGTATTTTGAACAGGGTCATTTTTATAAATTCAGTTATTTTTATTTTCTTGTGGACAATATGTAAATGTCTTTTATGTGAAATATCTTATTCAGGTCAGTACTAAATAAAAAATAACATGCATATTGTACGATCCCTCTTATTTTGGTCAAATAATTACTATTTTGCAGATTCCTTAGGGTGTATGTAAACTTTTGACTTCAAATGTAAGTGCAACTGTAAATGCTTCTGAGGAGTTGTGTTAAAAAAAAAAGTGGAAAGTCTTACCAAAGCTTCCTGCTGCCAGCTCTTCTGTAGATTCTTTCCAAGTCATCTTTAAGATTCTCTAAACATAAAGGAGGTGATAAAAAACACACATATTTTCAGCCTTGGTGTACAATGTTAGACATCATCCTTGAAGCATTTAGGTCCAAAGACATGTGGTAGCTCCAGCTTGCAACACAAAATCACATATAAGCATATATTTAATCACTCTACGCTTGTTCAATAGGTCCGTTTAAGAGTGTGAACCGTCTTGAGCTACGAGATAAACTGTAACTACGGGAATTATGACCGTGACAAGGGTGTGAGCCAGCATTGCCAACCCACTTGCTTAGCCATGAAGGCACTAAATGGATTACAGCTGTGGACATTTCATTCAGATGAGCTTTAAAAGCAGCCATGCGGTAAGACTTGTCCTGTGGCGCTTTAAAAAGCTCACCATTTTAATATTGCTGAAATACTTCAGCCTTACACATTTAATCATCAAAATACCAGGAAAAAAAATCAAGAGAAACCACATACCGTTTCTATTGAAGAACTCAGGGCCTTCTTTTTTGAGGAGAATACTGGCCAGCTGAGCTTGACTGGCCAGACAGTCACAGTCCTGATAACAGAACATAGAATATAGTTATATACAAGCACCTATATTAAACTCATAATCGCACATGGGGAGGCAAGTTAGACTCACATTGAATTTCTGTAGAATCTCGAATGTGGATTTATAGGACCATTCCTCGATGTTGATCTCGGGCTGCTGCTCCAGGTCAGAGGCGTTCGGCGTACTGGTTTGACGCTTCACTTTCGAGTGCTTGGGCAATTCCAGCTCCTCAAAGCTCTTAAACTCTGGTATTCTACAGATGAATATAAAGCAAGGTATTGTGCCAATAGAACATGAGGGATAAATCTGAGGCATGCATTAGAAAGCATGAGGGCAATTTCTTTCTATTGCCTCAATAAGTGAACCATATTGAGCATAAAGGTGGAGAGGAAAATAAATGGTGTAAATGGAGGTTAATTCTTACTCAGCTTCATTGACACGAAGGAAATCCAATTGTTCCACCACAGCGCCTGATATCAGGGTCTATAGAGTTTCCATAAAGAATGTTACATTACACCAAAGGGAACGGACAAGCGTTCAAACAAGACATGCAGTGATACATGTAATATGTCTTAAATAACTGTTAATCAACACACTGAGCAACTACAGTACCGTAAACGAGTATTTGCCCCTGTTGTGATATTCTCTACTATGCTCTCTATGGTTATATAAAATGAAATATTTCAATAAAGGGAACCTAGTAGAGACACAGTGGATATGTAATATAATGATAAAAAATAGTTTATGCAGACACTCTGTCAAGGTCTTATCTCTATCAAAGTCTAGAAGTCTGGACTTCGACTAGGACCCCCAAAAATATTTTATTTCTTTCCAGCCATTCAGATATGATCTTAATCAATGTCCTGCTGCATCACCCAATTACATTTAAAGTCGGGATGAAATGTCAAGTCATCCTATATAGTTTCTAAATGCCATCAAGAACACTCTAATCAAATGTTAAATACTGTCAAATGGTAAAAAAAAAATTAACCTTGTAATTTTTAATAAAAACCTTATAACTCAGTATCGCAGTGAAATTACATTTCTCTCTGGTGATGTATGCCAGAATTCTCCAATGATTTAATTTGCAATCTGGTCTGAATGCAAACTTGCAATCAACAACCAAAACATAGAACCACCATCCTTGACTTAATATTATGAAATATTACTGCAATTTGCAATGTGCAGCTGAATATTTTTTGAATGGAACCTGTGATACGTTTTTCAGGATTTTTTCATGAATAAAAAGTAAAAAAACAGCACTTATTCAAAATAGAAATCTTTTCTATAAGCACAGCGTTGATGAGCAAAAAAGACTTTTTAAAAACATTAAAAACCTTACTGATTCCAAACTTTTGTATGACAGTATAGCTCAACATTTCCACATTCTACCTGTAGACATTCTGAAGTAACTTCACTGTAAATGAATGGTTAAATATATTGTACACAATTGTCAAAAAAAGTGAGTGTTTCTTACCAACCCCAGAATCAAGACAAAAGGGGGTAATATGAGTAACTGATTATTTTTATTAATTATTTAAATAATAACAAAACTATGCTTTGTGATTTCTCAGATTTCCATCATCTAATATTATTCAACAGCATGAAACCATTCAGTCAGAAAACTATTAAAGGCGCACTAAGCAATTTTTGAAAAAAAATTTTAAATCGCAGTGTCGGACTGGGTCCCAAAACACACTTGTAGCCAATCAGCAGGGGTGTGTCTTGTAATGACAGCGAGAAGAGAGCGCTCAATTTGAGGGCACAGGACGGATATTAGCAGATCGAGTATAGATAGAGAGAACTGGAAGATAAAAAAAGACGGCTTACAATCAGGCAAGAGTAAATATCAGAGCAATTTTCCAGCAGTGGAGAGAACTCAAGGAGCAGGAAGGGCTCGAATCAGACGCTGAGGTTATGTTGTTTCTTTTTCATAGGTAAATAACATTGATTTTGCATTGTTTCATACAATCTAGCTTTTGTTTGAATAAGCCTGTGTGTCACTTTAGCTTGTTTCGTGTGGGGTGGGGAGATATCAAAATAGGGGCGAGGTCCTGTTGGGCTATAATGCTTTCAAATATCAACATCGTTTGGCAAAAAACGCTTAGTGCACCTTTAATAATATTTGAATACTTTCTCATCTCGGAAAAGGCTGGCTTTGGAAGTCAAAATGACTTTCATATAAAATAATTGCTTTTGAAGAGAACCAAACCTGAAGTCTGTCCACGTGAACTTTGACCCCTCCAATGTTTCCCTTCTTAAAAGATGCCAACATGTCCAAGATGGGGTTGAAGCGGCTTCCCCTATGAGGCGAGAGATGTTATTACTATACCTCTCATAAGCAAAACCAGAATTTGTCTGTTGAGAGAGACTCTTACTTTATGTTGTCCTCCCGGATAAGAACGAGGAAGAGAGGCCGGCCTGGCATCTTCCAGTACTGCTTAATAAACTGCAAAGCATTCTGCAAAACACATGTAAACACAAACACGATAATACAGTGCAGTCAGCAGGAGAAACACTCTGTAACTCTAAGGGCTGGCACAGATGATTTATAGGGAATGTTTCTGTCCATTGCCTATTTTCTGCCCTAAATTTGATTCTTTCTTTATATAGAAAGATAGACAAAGTATGGAACATAAAGTGAGTCCTCTTCTCACATCGTCTGAGGAACCAGTGAGGTGTGATATCGTCCAACTCACCTTAATGTCATCTATCAAAAGCATGACATCCTGGGACAAGTAGAAGTCGCTAAGATCGAAGACAATTGGATAGCAGACCACAGTCTTTCCAAGGATTCGATAAATCTGAGGGGGAGAGAAATGACCTATGGTGTTACCTGTGACTTTATGGATGACTGGTAGATCTAGACATATACCTCAGACCGCATATGGAACATACCACCCATTCTGCACAGACAGACGTATGAACACCCCTCTAACTCTCTTTGTATTTCTGTGAGAAGCTGCATACATCCCACCACTGTCATACTAAACATAATCAATTCTCCATCAAATACAGAGGATAATTACTCTGGAGTTCCTATTTTTATCCTCCCCAAATGTCATTGTGCTTGAAAACAACGTAGGCAGTGAGGCTCAGCAGGTTTGGGAAAAGAACAATAGTCTTATAATCAATCATCTATAGTTCATATTTGCGTCTAGTTAAAGGGGTAGTTCACCAAAAAAGAAAATTCTGCCATTATTTACTTGCACGCTGTTACAAATCCATTTGATTTTCTTTCGTGGAATAAAAAAATTAAATGTTTTGAAGTATTATCTATTTTTAATCCCATACTTTGAAGAACAAGTCATTATGACCACGGCTGTAAAGCTCCAAAAATGATTAAACAACAACAACAACTTCATAAAAGACCCATAAAAGTACTTCATGAGTTTCAGTTGAGTGCTATTTTGCCAAGTCTTCAAAAGCCATCAAAAATGATGGATTTGTGAAAGCAAAACAACCACAGATTTAAATATTGTTTCATTAATCTTCCCAGTTAGCAAGATATTAACACAAGAACTGCTGCAACCAGATCATTTGTCAACAAATCAGTCATATACATGAATAAATCATCCGGTTAGAAACGTAAACCATATTATCTATTTACGTAGTTCACTGAAGAGAACAGATTTCTAAAAGAAGATTATCAGTCAATACCGACTGAAATCTGTTCCTCACACATAGCCAATGTATGGCTTAGAATATAGTGAAAATAGCTGGTCTAATATTTATTATCATAACAACTGTGTTACTCTGAGCTTCTTTTTATCATGAGGTTTCACCACAAACATCTGTAATGAGCAGGAGCTGAAGTAAATGAGAAAAGGTTTGTCATGAGAGCACAGAACATTGTTTACCTTGCAAGTGCCAATGCAGCCAACAGGCCTGTCTGGCCTCCCACTCAAACCGAGCTTCTTATTGACGGCAAGGAAGCGGTACGCCTGGAAAAATAAAAATCGCACTCATTAGCTACTAGAATGCCTGTCCATTATGTGTGTAAAGACATTATGTGAGCCATTTTTCACTGGAGAAAAGGTCAACAAAACAGACATGACAGGGTATATGTAAGCTTTTGTGTGACTGGAATGGATTAAAGACTATGTTTTGTTGAGTGGTGTGCTTTTTATGGCATGGCAATGTTGAGTGAGATATCACCAGATAAAACCGTATCACATGGGGATCACCTATTACTGTGAATATTAATATCTCCTCATACCTGGCACAACACAGTGTGTGCCACAGATAAATCAGCATGAGCCAGACAAGCCAGTTTACCTAGCAGTTTTATGTTGGTCCAACACCGCTGTGATATTTTTCACAAGGTCTTCGTGCCATTAATTAAGACAAAGAGATCTAAGCAATTCAGCCATTATTTAAACATTTTCATAACAATTTCACAACACCTCCTCCTGACCTCAAGAAAGCTGCTCTCTTTCTAAGCATCACTAATTATTAATTTATCATTTAGCTGATCTGCTACAACTTGCAGTACATTTATTAGTCTCAAGATCAACTTGGTGTTAAAGGGCTCATTGGATGCAAACTTCACTTTTACACTTTTACATATATACATTTACATTATACTTTTACATGTTGGCAGTGTATGTAATTAATCTGTAAAAATAATATCCCCTTTTTCAAAACGAGCCATTCTCAGTGTGGCGTCACACCGACAGAGGCCACTCCCATGATAGTTGATTGACATGAGCGTTTTACCTCAGATCAGCTGTAACAGTCCGACCTCCATTGTTTCGATGCCGGAGCAGGGATGTAAATTAGACAAGAATATCTCAGATTGAGTGATTGAGGTGTTTTGTTGCTGGATGTAATAATGAACATAGTGGTCGTCATTTACTCCCGACATCTGAGCTGCTGAAGATGCAGTGGATTATGTTTGTTTGTGAAGGGAATGCGCCTCCCGATCTACATATATCCATCTATGTTCGCGCAAATCATTTGTGATCCAGCTTCACTTACAGCAGAAATGAGTATAAGGGTTTTTTACGAATCTTTGCGATCGCCTTTCCTAATAATGTGCTAATTAGCAAGTTTAGCGGATAAATGCACTAAATGCGGCTAAAGTAAACAATCTCTCAGAGCAGCTCATCACTCCACAGAGAGAAGAGAGGGGCGGGCGAGCAGAGCTCATTTGCATTTAAAGGAACAACCCCTTAGAATGAGATGATTTTTGCAGGGCTCATTTTGACAAGGTAAAAAGGGTGTTGTTTTACAAAACCATTGAGAATTTTTAACCAAAATATATTATAGACTTTTCATTAAGACCCTAAAGAATCATATCAACTTGTGGAAAATAATTATATATATATATATATATATATATAATATACACACACACACTCACACATACACACACACACATACATACATATATACACTGCCATTCCAAAGCTTTTTAATGTTTTTTTGGAACCTATGGTACTTTTTTCTTTGATTATTTGATAAATTAAAAAAGGAAAAAGCATTCATTCAAAATAGAAAAAAAAGAAAGAAGAAGAAGAAAAAAAAAGTACTGACCCTACACTCTTGAATAGTAGTGTATATTGTAACACAAAATTTCTATTTTGAACAAACACTGTTCTTTTTAACTTTTTATTTATTAAAGAATCCTGAAAAAAACATCACATGTCCCAAAAAATATTAATATTAATGTTTCCAACATTAAATAAGCATATTAGAATGATTTCTGAAGGATCATGTTATTTTAAATTGCAATAATATTTCACAAAATTACATTTTTTTTCTGTATTTTTGATCAAATAGGTTCAATGTGTTCCTGCTGAATAAAAGTATCAATTTCTGACTAAATAAATAAATAAGTAGATAAAGTAGACTAAGCAGATAAATAAATACAAATCTTATTGACCCCAAACTTTTGAACGGTAGTGCAATTGGTCCATATAGACCAATTATTCATCTCACAGTAACTTAATAAATTAGTAAATTAGTAAATGAATAAATATAGGTATTTGAGCCAGTGAACGGTATATTTAAAAATCAAACAAATAAACCAGTCTGACAGTGACACTCAACAACCACATCTTGCTGACAAATACAACAGCAGGGCAAAAAACTAAGCAGTGTTTAATAAGCTGTAATAACACACGCACAATGCATGATGGGAATAGTAGTCTTGCCTCCCTGCCACCCTATTTCACCAACATCCAACTACCCAGATTTACAGCCTCTTCACTGCTCAGGTTCATCTTTCATCTAAATTTATGGGATATTTCAGCCATTTTATTGTCTTGCAAATGGAAATAACAAGTCTGATTGCTTAGAAAAGTAATAGTACAAATCTCCTGAAGCGTAGCAACATAAAAGCCTACGAACAAAGCCTTCCCCTTGCCTATGTGCGATAACAGCGCTTTGACGCTTGACTCAGTAATAATACTCCAGTGCAGAGAGGACAAAGTGTGCTGACATCTTTACAACAATAGATGGAGCTCTATTTCTCTCTGACCTCCTGCAGTCTGACATTCTCAGAATAATACTCCAGCACAAAAGTGTACTGCACAACAAAAAAAAAAATATCAGAACAAGCAGAATAAGCCCCTGCTGAGGAGAATCCAGCTCATATCCTACTGAAACGGGAAAATAGCTGCTAATTTAGACAAAATCCAGTTGTCAAAACGAACATTTTTCAAGAGCGCTTCATGCTTCACAACTCTTTTTCTCTCGGTGCGGATCTCTGCACCTTGGAAAATTTGTGTGCAGAATAGCAATGAGGGGAAGACACAACTGAATCGAGAGTGCCCTCCCTCTAATCAGGAGCTCAACATGCCTGACACGAAACCTGCAAATGTCACGCATGTTAAGCCTGTAGCACATCAAGAGGGGCAGCAAAGCCAGTGTGCTGTTGTTGAAACAAACCTCTCTAATACACAGGATTCTACAATAAAGACGTGCACGCTCGTATCGCTTTCAGCAGCCTTGGATTAGAAACTGCACGTCAGCCTCTAAACCACTCTCTTATCTGTGATTCGATTTCACATGATTATTCAAAAACATTCTTGGATTTGCAAATGATCAAATAAATAATTGAATTACAATTACATTCATGATTAAGTAATCATTCCATTTGGATCTAATACCACTGTGTAAACATTTTTTATTTACAGTACATCACATTTTACAGCGAGTGAGCACTGCAACCAAGCACAGAATTTGTTTCAGTTAGTTTATAGTTTATCTGAAACAACAAACAGTCCTAATGAGTGAGTTTGCATAAGCAATCTGATCCATGAATGCATTTTCAATCTTTTTGTTGCAGCACACGATAATGAGGGCTACAGAAACATCACTGATGGAAAAACAAGCTTGTGCAGAACCAAAGCGAAAGGCATTGACAGTTAGGAAAGATTTTAGATTTGTATGTTGCACTGCTCACCATGTAGATTGAGTAACAGCAAATATACATTGCAAGAAAGTAATTATTATCAACATTATAATCAACAAAGTGTAGAGAGTGTAAATAAGAGAGTGTAGACAGCTTCAGTAATTATAATGGAAGTGTTCCCCAGAGTCCAAAACCATGCATGTCCTGCACAGTAAAAAGATTCACTAATTATAGCAGTGTTCTAGTATTTATGTGTATAATTTATTCAGAATTTAGACATGTTTTGTTTTGAGTCATGCTGCTCAGAGGCCCTGTGTGAAGTTGACCATAGACTTATAGAATTGATTTAAATATAAAATTTATGTAATGTAGAATTAACAGAGTAGACTTTAGAGTTGACTTAATCAAATTACACTACCGTTTAAAAGTTGGGGTGAGTAGGTTTTTTTTTCCTTTTAAAGAAATACTTTTATTCAGCAAGGACACATTCAAATGAACAAAAGTGACAGTAATTACATTTGATAATTTTTTAAAAAGATTTATATTTAATTTTTTTTTAAACTTTCTATTCATCAAAGAATCCTGAAATACATGTATACATGTATCATGGTTTCCACAAATAATATATCTGCAAGCAGTGATTAAAGGGGCTTTAGGCTTTATAGGACTTTGGGTAAATTTGGACAGGCCCCTTTTCTAAACGACCCTTCCCAAAGGGTAAATTTCAACATTTTTTTGGATAATTATTGACCTAGAGAGTCCAGAGAATTGTACTGCAGTGTTTTTTTTTTTCCAGATTGAGCGAGAACCCTAGGAATAGTTTGCAAAATTAGTTTTTTTTTTTTAACAAACAGTTTGATTGACAGCAGTGCTTCTAGAAGCAAAGTCGTCTGGAATGAGGAGTTCTATTGTATGATATGAATGTGCATGTGCACAAAAACAAGCAATGTATAATTGTTTACACTCCTGAAAAATGTGATAACGCCCCCAGTTACCAATTTCTTTCAAATTTCTCACAGGCCTTTGGGGTCGTGAGTCAAACAGGCCCAGGCCCGAGTTTAGTTCTGACTGGCCTCCATTAACCTTGTCTAACAGGTGCTTAAACTTCATCGCTAATGGTGCCCATGTTTTTTTTTGAGATACGCAAATGTCCTTATAGACACTTGTAGCACTTTGGACCAAGACCGTGCACAGCGATTTTTATGTTGATAAGACAAATGGTACAACCATTTTTATGTTTTTTTTTCCCTTATAGCATCACCAAGTAGCGAAGCTCTGCGATTTTTGTCCTGTGACCTCAGATAGAGCTCTTACATAAGTGTTCTGTGTTTGGTGACAGTATCTCATTCTGTTCAGGAGTTATAGTCATTTCACTAAAAGTGGCCCTGCCCCTTTTGAACGTTTTGCCGTCCCTTTGCGACGATTGATAATTAATGATATTTACTCTCCAGAAAATCTCTCTGCACTGGTTTGGTTCCGATCAGGTGAAAAACCTAGGACTAGTTTGTTAGTAGGTTTTTCTAAAATTCCAAAACACCCGAAAATTTCCCCAGACGATCGAATCTGAGGCATGTGATTTGTCCAACGTGAGTCAAGGATTCCACCGACATAAGACACTTGAGCCTGCAACTGGCGGTTTAGGTGTTACGAGCGATTTTGTACTTTTGAACGCTGTAGCGCCCCCGTCAGGCTGATTGGGGTAAGTCTTGGTGACCCTGTCGGCGGTGTGAGTACTACCATCCCTCCAAGTTTCAAGTCTCTACGACTTAGGGTTTGGTCTGCACGATTGCTGAACCTTAGCCATTTTAACCATTACAATAGGGTTTCAGCGCTATGTGAACCCCTAATTAAGTGGTTAGTTCACTGAAAAATGAAAATTCTGTTATTAATTACTTACCCTCATGTCATTCCAAAGCCGTAAGACCTTCATTCATTTTCAAAAGACACATATTAAGACATTTTTGATAAAATATGAGAGCTTTGTGACCCTGCATAGACAGCAAGGGTCTTACCACACTCAAGGCCAAGAAATCTACCATGAACAGTGACAAAATAGTCCATGTGACATCAGTGGTTTAACCGTAATTTAATAAAGCTACGAAAATACCATTTGTGCATCTAATACTGTTGTAAATACGTGGCCAAGACTGACACAGAAGAGAAGAAACTGTTGAATAAAATTGATATTTTTGCACAATAAGTATCTCATAGCTTCATAACATTACGGTTGCACAACTGATGTCACATGGACTATTTTATAGATGTCCTTACTACTTTTCTGGACCTTGAATGTGTCAGCTGAGTTGCTTTCTATGCAGGGTCAGAAAGTCCTTGGATTTCATCCAAAATATCTTAATTTGTGTTCTGAAGATGAACAAGGGTCTTACATGTTTGGAACGACATGAGGGTGAATAATTAATGACAAATTTTTTTATTTTTGGGTAAACTATCCATTTAAGCAGCACAACTAATAACACAAATAAGAATCAGCCGATTGATTGAAGGATGTGACACTGAAGACTGGAGTAATGACTGCTGACTTTTAAGTGGTATAGTGTAAATGAATACAAATAAATAATTTAATTATTTTATCAAAGAATTTAACTGTTTATCATTAGTCTAATGTGATATCGTGTTATTTACCATAAAAGGTGATAGCGATGAAGGCGCTGCAGCTGGTCAACAGTAGGCAGCCCTATCTAGAGAGCTCCAGCTGTCTCTGATAGGTCAGCTACTGAATAAGCATCCTTACAAAGGCATACTCAGCAAATCATCACTCTCTCTAATGCACACTGGAACGCACATACATAAAACTGACCGTGGAAAGAACAGAATCAAGGGAAGCAGATACTGTTGGGTTTCTGATTTCAAACAGCATTTAAACCAAACTGCAGTAAATTGCACGTTCCGGCGACAAAACCTTACCACCCACTCACACACCCACAGATAGAAGAACAAACATGTAAACACTCTAACACACATTACTCTGTGCTCTGCCGATTACAGACAGTATGGGCAGGAATACAATTTAGACCCCTAAAAATATTTTAATAATCTGATTTATGGTGACAAGTTTATACCAGGTTGGTCAGTAAATGAACACTACATTCTATTGATATACTGTCACAATGAATTAATATTTTGCTACTATGTTCACAAAGGACATTTATACATCTGAGAAAACATTAAAGTCTATTTTCAGAGTCTTTTGTCAAACTGATTTAATCAATAGTGCACAAGTGAGGTTCAATCCATGGTGTAAATCTTTAAGAGCATGCAAAAATAATTCACTGACTGACATGACTGATGTGCCAGTCAGTCTGAACTGAGTGGCCACTTGATAAACTGACCAATGGTCTAATGGAGCGACTGTCACTGAAATTGATCAGTCTGCAAGATTTGTTTGTTGGTGAGTTTGATTGATTGAACAGTGATACCTTCACCAGCTCTTTCTGGGGCCAGATCTGAATGGGTTCCACCTGCTGCGGAGTCTGAGTTTGGATGCCATAGGTGTTAAGGAAGACCTGCAATCTGAAAGACACAATCAAGACAGAGACTTTTAAACATTAAAAACAACTCTAGTAAAGGTAATGTGTACAACTTTTGCACCATTAGTGGAATGATAATGACAAACTTATAGAAGCCAGACGATATCACAACCTGCGTTCTTCCATGTGTTTGGAAAGAATCATTCTATTGTAATACCATCTGTTCAAATTATAACAATTCTAGTTGAGGAACAGTTTTTCTTATTATTACTGCATTGTATTGCATGTGAAAAACACTTGAAGAAATTACATCTTGAAGAAATTTGTATCTTACATATGAAAATGGACATGCTAGGCTAGCAGGCCAATAGGTTAACGGTAATGTAATGGAAGTTTAATTGGCTAGTGATATACCAAACTTAATATCCTAAGAATTAGCTTGTGAGCTAAATAAAAAAAAAATTAGGAATGTTTAAATTGACCTTTTATATACGTATATGCATATATACACATATGATAATGTTTTTTTTTTTAAGTTTTATTTTTAAAAACATTTAATGTACATTTATAGCGCCATGCTTTGTGCTATCTTACCTTGGCACTCAATTATATATAAAAAAAAAAAAACTGTTCTAAAAATAGTGTATCGTTAAAAATTATAATTATTTTACCAAAATAAGAGGGATCATACAAAATGCTATTGTTTATTTAGTACTGACCTGATTTCACATAATGAATTTATAAAACTGACCCTGTTCAAAAGTTTACATACACTTGATTCTTAATACTGTGTTGTTACCTGAATGATCCACAGCTGGGGTTTTTTTTGTTTAGTGATAGTTGTTCATGAGTCCATTGTTTGTCATGAACAGTTAAACTGCCCGCTGTACTTCTGAAAAATTCTTCAGGTCCCACAAATTATTTTTCAGCATTTTTGTGTATTTGAACCCTTTCCAACAATGACTGTATGATTTTGAGATCCATCTTTTCACACTGAGGACAGAAGGTTCAAATGCTCACTGATACTCCAGAAGGAAACACGATGCATTAGGAGCCAGAGGGTGAAAACTTTTGAATTTTTTAATTTGAAGATCAGGGTACATTTAATTTATTTTGCCTTCTGGGAAACATGTAACTATCTTTTTAGCCTCTAAAGGACAGCAATAAATGAAAAAATACGATATTTAGGCAAAATAAGAAAAATCTCCATTCTGTTCAAAAGTTTCACCCGCCAGCTCTTACTGTATGGTTTTTCCTTCTGGAGCATCAGTGAGTGTTTGAACCTTCTGTAATAGTTGCATATGAGTCCCTCAGTTGTCCTCAGTGTCAAAAGATGGATCTTAAAATCATAGTCATTGTTGGAAAGGGTTCAAATACATAAAAATGCTGAAAAAGCAAAGAATTTGTGGGACCTGAAGGATTATTCTGAAGAACAGCAGCCAGTTTAACTGTTCAAGACAAACAAGGGACTCATGAACAACTAATAAAAAAAATATTATTCATGTCAGTACTAAATAACATGCATTCTGTATTATCCCTCTTATTTTGGTAAAATAATTAACATTTTTAATGATTCTGAAAGGGGGATGTAAACCTTTGACCTCATCAAGGGGTCTTTTTTTCCCCTTCAAAATGAACTTTACAACTCACAATTATGAGTTTATATCTTTTATAACAAAAAGTCAGAATACAAACTCACATTTGTAAGAAAGCCAGAATTTCACGTTTTTATCTCGCAATTCTGACTTTATTTCTCAGAACTGTGAATTTATTACACTATTCAGAATTGTGACTATATCTCACAATGCGAGTTTATATCACAATTCTGTGACATTATATTTCACGTTTTTTGACTTAATTTCTTAGAATTACAAGTTTATATCTCGCAATTCTGACTTTATAACTTGCAATTGCGAGATTGTGTCACACAAAAGTTTAATCATCATATTTACATCATTACAATATATCAAAATTGTGTTATGTATGATTTATAATCAAGCACTTAAGTCAAGTGTCCATTAAGATCCACACAATCTTGCATGACACTGTGATTATGTAAATGAAAGGTCTACAGGCATTTCTTATGCTGTGGGGTTTAAGGAAAATGTACGTTTACAAGCAACCAGAACCTCTCCTCCAGCTTACATTATAATATTTAAACAACATTATTCAAGCTTTGCAGGGAAGGTGAGGTGTTAAGTGGAACTTTCCGCTTTAAATGAAGGTACTGAGGTTGAGTTAGACAAGTAATTCTGATTAAGGTTTGCAGGGTGAATAAGGGGAGAGGTGGGTTAAGTGCTGGGGTGAATAATGTTAAATGAACTGCAGAGCAGGCCTGGCTCGGACCAGCTGGCCACACGACCTCTTTCACCTCCCCTTCTCACCAGAAAAGCTTTAAATGAGAGTGCTGATAGATGAAGGCTACAGAATAGCCCAATAATTAGTGTGCATGCATCAATTAGACCAGAGGACCGAGAGATTGAGACTCAAGAGGAATTTATTTACCTTTGACTTTCTGCAATCAGGGCCACATGAATGACGACATCGTTCTCAATGGGACCCTGCAGGAAACAAGCAAAGAAGACGTATTGGAAAACTTTGGGTCTCAACAGAGAAGGCTCAAAGGCAAGGGCACAGAGTGTAACATCCATCACCTCAGAGTTCAGGAGTGAGTGACTTCACTAAAAATTAAGAACGGAGAGAGAGACCTTAAAAGTGAAAGAAAAGTCAAAGCAGTTAAGAGTATAACCGATAACCAGGTGCTGCAGGACAAAGATGAGGGAGATGATGGTGGATCAGAGCCCTGATTCTTTATGCTAGCTCATTACGGTCGTTTGGGCTGGATGATGTAGTAATTTCGCTGAGATAATGAGCTGCTGATTGCTGAAGGTTTAGGTTGGGTCATATCAATCAGTAGCTAAAGCCCTCTGCCTACACACAGAGGACAGCCAGCCTCCATTTAAACCTTCCACTGCCACAACTCCTAAACGGCAGGAGCATCTTAGCAGCTAATTTGACTTGTTTTCTCAAGATCACAACTTGGGGCTTCTCTGTGTTTTAAAAAATCATTATTTCTGCCTTTCTGGTGTTACGGTCAAACAAATAATAACCGAGGTTCAACCTCTCAAATCTTCTGCTACAGCTCCAAGAACTGTAATATTAACCAGCTAATATGTAAATAACACACCTTCGAAAGCACTAGGATGCATCAAACGCTGAGATAGACAGATCTATTAGTCTGAACGGAAGATGGCAATATATTTGTGATGTAGGCTGTTTGTCTCGACTGTTGTTGTTTGCTTCCCCTGAAACGGGAAAGATAAGTGCTTGGGCAAATCACAGCTTTGGGTTAAATGACATATTGGCACAGCCATTTTGTGGAGGCAGTGCAGTGAGTCATCACAAGGGCTGATCAACAGAGACTATACATGCTAATTCTGCCCTGCGTGAGGGCTGCAGACGGGAAACGGGTTCAGGCTGCCCTTGATGGATGGGAAGTGAAATGTCTGGGTATGTTGTGAATATGTGACAGGTGCAGAAGTATTCAAAAAGTGAAAAGGTGCCGTGTAACTTCAGTAGGTTTGGACTGTGCTAAGAACAGCACTGAAACAATTCATGAGAGATATAAATGGTAAGGTTAAAGTCGGTCATTTATGCACCAAACATAATTGCAAAATTATCGGTTGCAAAAGCATCAACATTAACATTTAAGCATTTGCCAGATGCATTTGTCTAAAGGCTGGAATACACTACAGGAGTCAAATTCAGGACAAAATCTGAATGACACTATACGCATGATACATTTGGAGATTTTGAAGGGAAAAAATGGGCTACTCAGGATCACACAATACCACACGGTTAAGTTGTTAGAATATAACAAACTTAAAAAGAAACATGTGCCTTGTTGCTAGGAGACTCATGACAGATGAAAACAAAATGTGTTCTAAAATTGGCTCAAAACATGTTTGAAATCCTCTGAATGGATGAAATTATGAAGCATAAAAAAATTGAGTCTGTGTTGCTACATGCTAGATGGTTCTCTAAAATCTGTTAACTCTTGACTGCGCAAAATCTGTGACTCCTCCAGACTGCAAATCGGGTGCAAAAATGTACACAGCAGTCATGTAGTGAACTCCCAGTCTTAACAATACATTTATGTGTTTTATTGGTAACACTTTAGTTTAGGAACCAATTCTCACTGTTAACTACTTGCTTATTAGCATGTATATTACTTGTATATTGGCTATTTATTAGTACCTAAACTTAACAACTACCTTACTACCTTAGTATTAGCTCACTTCCAGAATAAAAATTTCCTAATAATTTACTCACCCATGTCACACAAGAAGTCCATGTCTTTCCTTCTTCAGTTACAAAGAAATTAAGGTTTTTGACGAAAAAATTCCAGGATTTTTCTCCATAAAGAGGACATCAATGCGGAAAGCCCAAATTGCAGTTTCAGTTCAGCTTCAAAGGGCTCTACACAATCTCAGCTAATGAATAAGTTCTTACCTAGCAAAAATTGGTCATTTTCTAAAAAAAAAATAATAATAATAATTTTTAACCACAAATGCTCATCTAGCTCTGCGTCCACTACTTCATGCATTACATAATGACGTTGGAAAGGTCACATGTGACGACCCAGTGTTTATTAGGGTTGGGTACTGTTTGAATTTTATCGATTCTAATTCTGCTTATCGATTCTGATTCTTATTGATTCCTAGTTTCGATTCCAATCAGATGAAAACCAAAGAGTTTTGTTGCGGCTAAATAACTTGAGCAAGCAGCTTACACAATTACACTTCTTTTACATATTTTACACTGCTTTTACAACTTTTGCCTATGGTTTTAACAAAAAAAATACCACAGCAAAAACAACTAGACTAATAAATTCCAAACAATTGTTAAAAACAAGTAAAAAGTCAGTAATAAAATAGAGACAAACAATTCAATTAACAATAAACAAATACAACTGAACAGGGTACAGAAATTGAAATCAAATTTTCATTTCATGAATAATATATAGATTAATCCTTATTAAAGTTACAAAAATATTCAGTCAACATCAGCGAATGATCTTCTTTTGTTCTTATATTAACATTAATGACAGGCAGCATGTTTATTAGGCTGCTGTCTCTTTAACACAGAAAGTACGCAGATTTCAAAATACTTGTTACACATGCGTTTTCTTTCACATCTATTTGCGTCACGGTTGTGTTTATGATGACATACTGACGGTTTTTGTGCATATTGGTCAGTAAATGGTCGGAATAACCTTTTCTGCACGGAGCGGTTCGACAACGGAAACAGGCTGTGAAACCGCACTGGGACCGCTGTTCTTTGTGCTCACGCTTCAGATGTGTCTGCTGTTTGCAAACAGTGCGGGCGTTTCTTCCCTTCCTGTGCTTAAATAGTTTAAAATCACATTAAAGTGTAAACGCAAGAATCAAAGTGCACGCGTTTTATCGAATACCCGGTTATTGAAAATTTGAAACGGGTTCTAAAATGGAACCGGTTCTTGATACCCAACCCTAGTGTTTACAAAGCAAATGTGCAAAGAAAATCAAACACCCGTTACGACAAAAAACAATTAAACATCAATCACGGAGGATTTTGAAGTTGGAGGAGAAAATGAGATGGAGATTTTCTACCTTTTTGAACTGAAATACACAGACGAAGAACTACCAGTGCATGACCTTTTCAATGTAATTACGTATTCTGTAAAGTGGTAGACGTAGACCCGCATCACAGAGCTAGTGCAAGATGAGCATTTGTGGTTAAAAAGGTATATACTTTTTTATATTTAGAAAATGATCGATTGTTTGGCTAGACAAGACCCTTTTTCTCAGATGGGATCGTGTAGAACCCTTTGAAGCTGCACTGAAACAGCAATTTGGACCTTCAATCCGTCGGGCACCATTGTCTACTATATGGAGACAAATTCTGGAATGTTTTCCTCGAAAACCTTAATTTCTTTCTGAAGAAAGAGAGAAAGACATGAACATCTTGGATGACATGAGGGTGAGTAAATTAGCAGGAAATTTTATTTCTGAAAGTGAATAAATCTTTTAATAAACATCAAATTAGGAGTTTACTGAGGCAAAAGTCATAGTTAATATTTATTTAACAGCGAGAATTGGTCCCAAACTAAAGTGTGACTGTTTTAGTTGTTTGTGTGTTTTTGGGGAATCAAACTTGGCCTACAGGAATCACTTTTTCCACGGTTTCTGTTGTTGATCACATCGTAAAACGATATTAAATCAAACTTCATCTTAGGTCAAAAATAAAATGAAATAAAAACCTCACAATCTAAGTGTAATACTGGACACTGGCACATTTTAAGTGCATAACTGTTGGTGCATTTCTTTGTTTTCTTTTATAATGTGATGTCTGAAACAAGTTCCAGCATACCTCATTAAACTGGAATAGAAGATAGCTTTTTTCCTCTAACCTTTGATATTCACATCTTTTCTCACAGCAGTATAGTGGCTTTGTAGTAATGTTATAAAGAGATTGAAGTTTTCTTGGAAGTGGTGTGAATGATGGCAGTTGGTGGTGTACAAAACCCTGCAAGTATACTAGTGGGACTGGTGGGACTCCTGCAGTGTCTCTCTCTCCACACTGAAGCAGTAGACAATAAACTATGAGCAGCTCAATAGAACTGACAGCGATAAGAAATGCTCTTTATTAATGTCTCCGTTACCAATCAGTCAAATGATCTCTATTCATAATGTGGCTCCAAAAGCCCCACTGAGAGTCAAACAGTCAATATTTACCTCTAATGACAAATCTGTCTTCCTATAAGAACAATAATGAATTGAAGAACAAAACAACTGTCACAAAACATGAACAAATGAGGATAAAAGCTCTTGTGACTTCTATAATACTCATGCTGTATCTGCACAAATTAGTCCCAGTAAACATCTGAGGCACCATACCATTACGGTATCAGATGCTGATACTGTGGTACTTTAACCACAGTATATAACACATCAATGTATGATTCCATATCAAATAAATATTATCATTCTAATAATACTATGGTGCTATGGTACAGACCTTAGTCAGGGTAGAACCACTTTTAATTTTTGACAAGAATGGAAATGAGGCTGTGAGGGATAGAAGTACTTGGAGTTTAATGGACTGTACTGTTGTTTAACAACTAATCGATTGTTCAGCTGATGAAACATCTTTCTGAAAAGCTTTTAGTAGATCATTAAAAATGTTGATTATTTTACCAAAAAAAGAGGGATCATACAAAATGCATGTACATATCGTTCAAAAGTTTACACCCCCCGATTCTTAATACTGTGTTGTTACCTGAATGATCCACAGCTGTTTTTTTGTTTAGTGATAGTTGTTCATGAGTCCCGTTTGTCCTGAACAGTTAAACTGCCTGCTGTTCTTCAGAAAAGTCCTTCAGGTCCCACAAATTTTTTGGTTTTTCATCATTTTTGTGTATTTAAACCCTTTCCAACAATGACTGTATGATTTTGAGATCCATCTTTTCACACTGAGGACAACTGAGGGACTCATATGCAACTATTACAGAAGGTTCAAACACTCACTGATGCTTCAGAAGGAAAAACCATTCATTAAGAGCCGTCAGCAGAAATGGAAATGTGCACATTCTTCTTATTTTGCTTAAATATACATATTTTTTTTTTATCTAGTACCGCCCTTCAGAGGCTACAGAAGATAAGTACATATTTCCCAGAAGACAAAACAAGTTAAATTCTAAAAGTTTTCACCCCCCATCTCTTAATGCAGGACTTTTCTGAAGAACAGCAGGCAGTTTAACTGTTGGGACTCATGAACAACTATCACTAAACAAAAAAAAACACAGCTGTGGATTATTCAAGTAACAAAACAGTATTAAAAATCAAGGGGACTTTTGAATGGGGTCATTTTTATAAGTTCAACTATTATTTTCTCTTTGGACTATATGTAAACGTATTTTATGTGAAATATCTTCTTCATACTAAATAAACAAACTAAATAAACAAAAAAAAACATGGATTTTGTACTTTAACAGTATCTAGGTTAAGACTGACTGCAGTGAAAGCTGCCCGTGTGTGCTGAGGAAATTTCATATCTGATGTAAAGAGCACTTGAAAAACCTCGCCTTCGGCAGCTAAGTGATGTTTTCACAGAGTCTGGAGCTGCTGGAATTGAGATGGGATCACTAATGGCAAAACTCCACAGCTTTTGAGTGTACCACAAAGGTGTAAAAGTACAAACTAATGAAATGCTATTACTGCTGCCTCAAATGCAATATAGCGTAATACAGAGATCACATTTCATGTTATTACAACATTTTCTTTTTCTGCAGACAGTAGCAACTAGAAAACCACAACCACATGTAAAACAATATTCTGCACAACACCAGTGTTGCTCATGTGGCTCATGTAAATATTCTGCTCTATTTTGACAATCTCAGATTAGACTGAATCCATTCTTCTAATAAATGATTGCAAATTCTATGCTAGTCTATTTTATTCGATTCTCATTGCAAAGTCAATGTAACTGTAAAGATTCCATTCCAGTCGGGCAGCCTGAAATAAGCCCCTTTTTCCTGAATCCATTTATGTGACAAATCAATGCAAACCTAATGGACTGTCTCTTGGAGATATGATGTGGATAAAAGAGATCTGGCAGATCCACATTCCCACTGCAGTTTGTTCTTCAACTGCTCTGCTGCCAAAAGGCAAATCATTAACTGATGTGAACTGCTGCTCTTTAAGATGTCTAATGCTCCTTTAAGGATCAAAATTTGAAGCAGCGTCTTTGTTGATGCAGAGTTCTCAATGTTAAACCCTGCAGCTGGCAAGTTTGAAAGCTGTAGGTTTACACATTTCACTTGATAAAGCGAGAGAGACAGATGATTCTAAATTCTGAGACTGTACTGAAAATTTGGGATAAGTCTCAGGTGTCCCCAGGTGTGATGTTCAGCTCAAAATACCCCATAGATCATTTATTATATCATGAGTGGAAGCAGAAACACGATGTTTATGTGCATGTCTCTTTAAATACAAATGAGCTGCTGCTCCCCGCCCCCTTTTCCAGAATAGGGCTGTGCCTTTACAGCTCCTACCTCAGATATTCTGGCAATAAACATCTGTTTGGTTTTGATTATCATGTCTGTCGCACTGAATTATGCATTTTTAAGCCATATCAGTTTAAACTTCTGAAATATGGTTTTTTGAGTGCACACATCCGAAGCACGCACATAGAAAGAAGCTGTCACACTGCATGTGAGTACAAAACTAAGCTCTCTTTCAAGTCTTATTGCGCTTAAATTGTCAAATACACAGAAGTTTATGTTTAAAAACACACATGAGTTACAAAAACAGTCAGTTATGTCTGTATGTTCTCAAGTTTTATGGTTTGGTAGATGCACCAGGGACTTGATTATAGCACTTAAACACGGAAAAGTCAGATTTTCATGATATGTCACATTTAAACCTTAAAAGTTTTAGGATTTTAAAAAAGCTAAGCATTGGTTGCAGACTTTTGGATTCCACTGTATTTACAAAAAACTCTTTCCAAAGTAAAAATGGAAAAAGTGCTTACTTTTTCAGCTCCATTCCACATCTTATAATAGAGTGTAGGAGCTCCCTATGCAACAGTGCAAGTCTGGCCACAATCACCTTAAAGAAATTGAAAAGATTGGGGATTGGACTTTTCAGAAGGTGGGAGTGTAATTGTGAACAAAGGCTTGCTGTGAATTCGATACACATCACCCCTCTCTAGAAGCACCATAGATATATTAGATCTAGTCGGCAATCCTTATGACAAGAAGAAAAAAAAAATCAATTTATATTAAAGCGAGGCAGGTGAAAGCCTCGGGAGTCTGGTGCTTGTCAGTGGTGTTGTATGTGATGTAATTCCCATAAAGATGCAGTGTGTGGAGTGAGAGGAGATAAGGAGGCTGATTACTAATACCTGTTGAGCTGCTCCATGGGAAAGTCTGTGCAGAGCTGTTTCAGAAAGTGTTTTCAAGTCTCTGATAAAACACACAGTCACTAGAGTAATTTTGAAAGAGGATGACACAGAGCTAACCTTGACACTTTTTTGTAATTCATTCCACAGACTTCCTATCTAATAATCCTCAAACAACACTAAAGCACAATTAAAAAGGCTTTGAGTTAGATGTACTTCTGTGTCTCACCGCATAAAGTAACATAAAAAAAAAATCTGTATTTTCTATATTTTACTTTATTAAAACGGACCAACAGGTTGTTTTTATTGGTCTGGGTCTCAAGATGTCTAGTCTTAGTCTGGGTTTTGAGGGAGTCTGGTGTTAGTTTGGGTTTTGAGGCATTTTGACCCATAAATTCTTAGTGTTTTCAGATTCCGATCTCACAGTCTCATCATACTGAATATTACTTATTAGGAGACGAGATATTCTCGCAGTGAAATACACTCCAAATGTTACAGTGTCTAAGTGACACTAGATTCTGATTCTCACACTATAAAGTCTAGAGTTATAATAACTGAGTGAGTGACACATAAGTGATATCTTGCCACATTCATCACGTCTGCTGGCTGTCGGTGATAAACATACAACACATCTGTCACCACGCTGCAGACGTTTGAGAAATGACTTTCAGCTCCCACAACAAATATGTTTCCGCACAGCCGTCAGCACCAAATCCCTCAGTTGCCTGTTCAAATGTATGGCCCTTTTCCAGCTCTCTCTTTAATATTTTTAACCCATCATCACAGTGAAGTGTTTTGTTTGTATTGCGCACCATGAAGGTGGACAACTGAAGTGCTTCAAAGCAGTGCATGTGTGTGTTTGCATGTGTAGCGATTGCCACTGGAATTTTTCTATAAACTTCTTTCAGGACTGCTTATACACATATGCTGCATGCTTACATTTATAAAGAGTAATTTCCACCAGGAAAAGCAACCTTAGTAAGTACAAGGTGAATTCATTCTCCCATTAATAGCGAGTGTGTCCCATTAATGTGTCCATGTGTGTAATTGTGCACCTACTTACAGTACTTCCAAGCAAAATAGTAAGTGTGTATGTGCCAGGGTTGTGCAGCGTTCAGAACTGAATAGGGAATGTCTTTGAAAAGCCAGTTCCTGAATTTTAACTGAGGTAGCCAATAGGATGCAGAATTGCAATTCGAATTTGAATGTAAGTGGAACTGAAATAAATAGTAGTTCAATGGATGGATGGACAAATGAATGACTGGAATGATAAAATATGGAAAACATAGAATATATGAAGAGTTCAGATACAAAACCAGCTAAATCCATGTGACGTCTTTCTTTAAAAAATCCATTATTATCAGGCTCAGATGTATAGGTTTCTATGTAAATACCGGTGCTTCTGATTGGGCTGAGGCTGGTATTTTAGCGAGTCTGAAGAAAAAGTATTTGATGGACGTATAATATGTGTTGAGAGCATTCACTCAGTATCATTATCTCATTTTTGACCGAGATGGCTTTTAGCTGGTTTTGCATCTGAACTCTTCATATAAAAACAGAAAAAATATAGATAGAACAATAGAACAACAGAATGACAGATAGTTTGAACGATAGAGTGACAGAACGATAGACAGAATGACAGATAGAACAAAAGATAGATAGAATGACAGAACAATAATTGATAGAATGATACAAAGATGATAGAACAATAGGACAGAACGATGGATAGAACAATAGAACAATAGAATGATAGATAGATAGATAGACAGATAGATCAACAGAACGATAGATAGATAGATAGATAGAACAACAGAACGACAGATAGAACGATAGAAAGACAGATAGATAAAATGATTTATAGAATGATAGAACGATAGAACGATAGAATGATGATAGATGATAGATTATAGACAGATAGAACAACAGAATGAGAAATAGAACGATAGAAAGAATGATAGAACGACAGATGATAGATAGATAGATAGATAGAACAACAGAACGATAGATAGAACGATAGAAAGAACAATAGATAGAATGATAGACAGATGATAGAACAGAATGATAGATAGAACGATAGAAAGAACAATAGATAGAATGATAGATAGACAGATGATAGAACAGAATGATAGATAGAACGATAGAAAGAATAATAGATAGAACGATAGACTGAATGATAGATAGAATGATAGATAGACAGAACGATAGATAGAACAACAGAATGATAGATAGAACGATAAAAAGAATAATAGATAGAACGACAGACAGAACAATAGATAGAACGATAGATAGATCGATAGATAGATAGAACAACAGAACTATAGATAGAAAAACAGAACTATAGACAGAATGATACAACAATAGAACGGTAGATAGATAGATAGTAAGATAGACAGATAGATAGATGGATGGAATGATAGAATGATAGACCGAACGATAGATAGAAAGATGGACGGATGGATGGATGGATGGATGGATGGATGGAATGAACGACAGAGCGATACATAAAATGATTGATAGATAGGACGATAGGACGGTGGAATGACAGAACGATTGATAGAACAATAGATAAAACAATATATAGAACAATAGATAGGTAGAACGATAGAATGAGAGAACGATAGAACAGTAGATAAAATATAAAAAATATAGAATATATAAAAATAGAAAAATATAGATGGAACGATGAAACAGATAGAATGGATAGATGGATGAGCGATAAAGCAATAGATAAAATGATACGATGATGAAAGATAGACAGATAGATAGATGAAAGTTCTGTTTTGTTTTGTAATTTACACTTGGACATCTGTGCACATCACATGCCGTATGGCCACTGATATCTCTTCACCGTTTGTGGTGTGTTTATTCGTGGTGTGTTCTGGAAATCCCTCTGGGTGTTTATGAAGTGACTCAGCCCAGAGAAAAAGACATGCAGACAGGAGATTTCATGTGGAACGAGTTGCGTCCAATCCCCATAGTCCTCTTCTCAAACCCCGAACAATCACTTCCTATAAGACGTATCGCAGGAACATCCTGTGTTTTCACATTAAAAGATACAGTCGTTGAGCACAGCCAACAAAAACAATGGGGCCGTGTTCTGTTGGAATACATTTGTCTTAATGCATCAAATTAAATATGAATCAGAGAAATATAGCATCTACAAAGCTAAGTAACTGCAAAAGGCCTCTCTCCCTAAGCTTGCGTATGTGAGCGACAGAAGCATTTCAAAAGCTGTTCTCGGTGTTTAAAAGGCAAAAAGATGAGGCTGCTTCCTGCACCTTGGCTGCTCTGCTGAACAATCGTTTCTAAATTTAAACTGAGCTCCATCTGTGCTTTGTTGAAACAGGGTACATCCATCAATCAGGAAAAAAGGCCTGTCTAATCTCTGAGCAAGGACATGGTTCAAAACGAAGATCTGCCTTCATACTGAGGACAAAGTATGGGAGATGTTAGGAAGACAAGTGTGGGCTGAAAACAACCTATGCATAAACACAAACTGGCAATCATATTCCATCACGTAGTGCATGAGCACACGCATAAATATTGCAGAAAGGTGCTCAAAGACAGGCCGTAATACATAAACAAACATAAACTGACACTTCATATAGCTAAATCCATCCACAAACACACTACCACGCAAACAAACGGCAGCCACAGCAACATGCCCTTTAGTCAGCATAGCCTTTGATGCAAAAGCGAAGAGACAAGCACGCCACGCATAACTGTGCAATATGCAGTGCCCTCCTTCAAAGCAGCAGGGCTCCTCCCAGTTTCCCATGCAGCGGTGCAACACTCATGAATAAAACAGCCGCCTGCCCCTCACTGCCTCTGATTAGACAAACTCGCACTCCCAAGCCAATATCAGTCAAATTACAGCTACATCTCAACTAGGGCTAGGCTTATTCGGAATGATTTTGCTGGCAATATACAACTAAGCAACATTATGAATATTGAGTTGATTTGAATGCGTTTTTCTTTTGTCTTTAAGTTTTCTGAAGACCACGTCATTAGACTGGTTTCACGGTATGAGGGTACGTTCCTTTGAGATGTCAAGTGCCTCGCCTCGAGAAGGCGACAGCAGTCAGGGATAAAAGAACAGCTGTTAGATCTGACAATTCACAGATCTCGTAGGTAGGCAGGTATCGCATTTGCATTTTATGTTGCTCATGAAATAAATGCAGTCAAAATATTGCTGCTTTTAATGAGCATGTGAATATGATGAATGAGTAATCCAGTGTATCTAATATTTAAAAAGAGCATATTTAAATCCATTTTCATACATAATTTCAGAGAGATAAATTAAAACGATTAAGCTTAAGAGGACAGCATTGTCTGAGGACAGGAAATGTTCTCTCATAATTCACAAAGATTAAAAAATGATTGACAGATGTTGATTTTAGTTGGCTGAGGCTGTAAAATTGTGCAATATTTCTATCAAAACTCACTTTACATTACCAGTCAAAAGTTTGTGGTTGGTAAGATTTTTTATTTAATTCATTCATTAATTGCAACTATTACAAAAGATTCAAACGCTCACTGATGCTTCGTAAGGAAAAACCATGCATTATGAGCCGGGGGTTGAAAACTTTTAAACAGAATATAAATGTGCACATTTTTCTTTTTTTGCCTATTCAGCAGTTCATTTAGTACTGCTCTTCAGAGGCTACAGAAGATAGTTGCATGTTTCTCCAAAGACAATATATGTTACATTTACCCTGATCTTTAGATTCAAAAAGTTTTCGCCCCCCGGGTGTTAATGCATGGTTTTTCCTTGAGCATTTGATGCATCAGTGAGCATTTGAACCTTCAGTAATAGTTGCAAATGAGTCCTCAGTTGTTCTCAGGGTGAAAAGATGAATCTCAAATCACACTATCATTGTTGAAAAGGGTTCAAATACACAAAAATGAAGGACTGAAGGATTTTTCTGAAGAACAGCAGGCAGTTTAACTGTTTAGGACAAACAAGCGACTCATGAACAACTATCACTAAACAACAAAACACAGCTGTGCATTATTCAGGTAACAACACAGTATTAAGAATCAAGGGGATGTAAACTTTTGAAGTTCATTTTTATAAATTCAACTATTCTCTTCTGTTGTGGACTGTATGTAAAAATCTTTTACATTACGGTCAATACTAAATAAACAACATGTATTTTGTATGATCCCTCTTATTTTGGTAAAATAATGAACATTTTGCAGATTCTGAAAGGGGGATGTAAACTTTTGACCTTTATGATTTAAATTTTCCTAAATGTAACTTAATATAAAAAAATACAGATAAATATGTGTACTTGAATGTGCAACGCTTTTGTTGTAAGATGCTTCCACCTTTTTTAGCATTACAAAAAAACAATACTGTTTAATGTTGCAAACTTGTCTTTGTTGTCATAGTACTTTAATTTATTATCATAATCATGTTCAAATGGAATTTTGTGCAAACAGCTTTAAAATTTACTGCAGTTTGTAATTCTTTTAGTTATTTACCTAGAGTGGCTTGTTACTAATAAACCGCTGTTTATTCAACTCCGGATATATATGTATTAAATAATATGTAAACATGATTCATGCATGCAATAAATGCTAATGAAGCTCGCTCAGCACTAATCTCAACCTCTTTGTTAGCTTTTACTGCATGCATGAGTCACCTTTCTCGCTTCAATAAAAATGTCAGATCTAGAGTCGGAGTTCTTGACAGGAAGTGACATTTCTGACAGCTTCCACATCATTCATGCTTATATGAAATCTGCATTCAGTAGCCAGCACTATACTATGTATAAAGACTATGATAAACACTCACTTTGTTGTAACAAGACTCGTGAAATCTCAAATCTAACAGACATTTAGAGATCAAGATTGACACCACAGATTCATGCTGAAACAGTAAAATTACTAGGTTTTTACTAGACAGGCTACGATGATGAAAATGTTATCTGTTTGAATTTGCATATGCACTTTTGAACCTCTGTTCCACTTTTTGTCAGAGCTCTGACACAATTCAAACGACAGTAATAATGAGCAGATGCTGTATTAAAGCGATACTGCAGACTGTCTATAGGAACAGATGAGGGAGCTCTGTGCTAGCTATGAAACAGCAGGTGTCCGTAGGTTTTTCTTATCAAGAACAGTGTGGTCTGTCTCAGCAATAACAGATCCGCAAGGAATGGATCTGCAGAACAAGTCAGCTGTAGGGAACTGATACAGAGACGTATCAGGGCTTCTACTAAAGCCTGCAACAAATTATGCATGAGGCTCTGATAGAGATTAAACACACAGGCCCTTCACATGTGTGTTAACAGGATACATTTCACAGTATTCGTGTAGCTGGCTGAAGAGAGACGGGATGCAGCTCACCTGATTGGAGTATCGCATACTGACGTTCCTTTGATCCTGCCGCGGCACATAGCGATGGATGGGGTCGATGTCCTTTGGACTGATCAAACCATCGACTGAACAGCAAACACAGAACAAGAGTTACTGTTCCGTTCACATGAGCTTTAAACTAAATCGCTGCATTTTTAACCCAGACAAGTTTTCAACTTGAAAAACAAGCCTTTTCCACAGATTACTAATGCCTCTGCTGGTCTGAATATTACTGCAGCGCAAACACATGAATCACTTGTCTACAATATGAATCATTATGGGTGTGCAGCATGGTAATAACATTGCTGAAAATACAATATTTTGTGGGGAAAATCATGTTAATACTTAATAAGAATAGTTATTAGACTCAGAATCTGATATTCGCTGAAAATCAAACTTGATGTGGCACGATCAGTCCAAAAAAGCTATGGTGGAGGAGAAGATTAATGAATAATGACTTCCATTTTCTATCTGTTCTTCATAAAAATGTCTTCAGAAGACTTGAAGAATAGTGCACAAGTCACATGGATTGCTTTTATGTTGTTTTCTTGTCCTTTTTCAAAGCAGCAGCCCCCACTTTCACTGCATTGAAAAGAAGTAGTTTGAAAAATATAACCTTTTGGACTCCAAAGAAAAAAAGAAAATCATACCAGCTTGAGGGTAACTAAATAACAATTTTTCACACAATCACTGCGATTCATAAAACACATTCGTTGACCTCCATTAATCCAATCCTATTATTTCATTTAGTTTATAAACCATTTTGTCTGTTGCTTTCAGAGAGCTCACAGCGGTTTTGGGTCTTTTTCCTTTTGAGGAATGTGAGCAAATGCCACAAAGTCACTGCATGAATAAATAAAAGAACATTTATGTAAACTCTTTTACTGTGTGTCTGTGAATGGGCCTGACCCCTGGGCTCTGGATAGATCTGAAACTCACCCAGCAGCTTAGCGATGTTATAGAGGGCCTGTCCCCAGAGGAACAGCATCCCATCACGTCCCGAGTTGCTGGGGAAGCGCTTCTGGCTGCCATGATTCTTCTGTTCAGCCTCTACGAAGTCTGCCGGCACGTAGTAATACTTGGGAATAACAGCGTGGCCTGCGGAGAATCAAATTAGACAAAATGTTGAGTCCTAGAGTGCCTTGTGTATGTACATGAGACAGTTCTGTGGTGTGGAGTTGGATGCTGCTGGTGACTAGGCTGTCCCAACTGTACTAAAACAATATGAACTATTTTTCAAAAATATGGGGTTAGTAAGATTTTTTTGAAAGAAATTTAAAATTTTATTCCACAATGATGCACTCAGTTGATCAAAAGTGACAGTAAACATGTTTACATTTAAATGAATGCTGTTCTTAATATATGTCAAACGATTAATCGTGATTAATCGCAACCAATGACAAAGCTAAATTTTCAGCAGTCGTTACTCCTTATTTTAATGTCACATAATTCATTCTAATATGCTGATTTGGTGCTAAAGATAACAATATATTAGGGCTAAAATAAATCACAATTAAACGCAACCACACACACAAACATTATGTAAACAGCAACTTTTATTTTGGTTGCGATTAATCATGATTAATGATAATTATTCACAGCCTAATATACTGTTGTCTTTAGCACCAAATCAGCGTATTAGAATGACTCTGAAGAATCAGGTGACATTGACATACAAATACATCTTTTAAAAAAATGACAATAATACTACAATAAATAAATTACTGCATTTCTGAAATAATAAGTGTAGCCTTGATAAGCATTCTTTCGACAGGTACAGCACTTTCAAAACTATTTATGTTTGCAAATGCATAAATAAACTTATTGGTAGAATTCTGTCTGGAATTTAAAATACCTCATATTCAGTTCAACAGAAATTGCTTAGCTGAGATCAAAAGTTCACATACACCTTGCAGAATCTGTAAAATGTTAAATATTTAATCAAAATAAGAGGGATCATACAAAATGCATGTTATTTTTCATTTAGTACTGAACTGAATAAGATATTTCACATAAAAGACACTTGACTTGATACACTTGATTCTTAATACTGTGTTGTTACCTGAATGATCCACAGCTGTGTTTTTTATTTTTTTTTTTTTTTCTTAGTTGTTCATGAGTCCCTTGTTTGTCCTGAACAGTTAAACTGCCCTTCAGAAAAATCCTTCAAGACACCACAAATTCCTTGGTTTTTCAGCCTGTTTGTGTATTTGAACCCTTTCCAACAATGATTGTATGATTTTGAGATCCATCTTTTCACACTGAGGACAACTGCGTGACTCATATGCAACTATCGCAGAATACAGAAAGAAAAACAATGCATGAAAACCCAGGGGTGTAAACTTTTGATCAGAATGAAAATGAGTACATTTTTCTTATTTTGCCTAAATATCATTAATTCTTTCATTTAGTACTGCCCTTCAGAAGCTACATAAGATCCATACATGTTTCCCAGAAGACAAAATAAGTTTAATTTGCCCTGATCTTCAAATTAAAAAAGACTTAATTAATGCACTGTTTTTCCTTCTGGAGCATCAGTGAGCATTTGAACCTTTTGTAATAGCCACAAATGAGTCCCTCAGTTGTCCTCAGTGTGAAAGGATGGATCTCAAAATCATACAGTATCGCTGGAAGGAGTTCAAATACTCAAAAATGCTGAAAAACTAAAGACTTTGTGCGACCAAAAGGTTTTTTCTTAAGAACAGCAGGCTGTTTAACTGTTCAGGACAAACAAGGGATTTATAAACTATCACTAAACAAAAAACACAGCTGTGGATCATTAAGGTAACAACACAGTATTAAGAATCAAGCATATGAATTATTATATAAATGATTATTTTTCTTGTAAATTTAACATTATTTATATGAAATATCTTATTTTTAACATGCTTGATCCCTCTTAGTAAAATAATTAACATTTTGCAGATTCTGCAAGGTGTATGTAAAACTGTATTTATTAAAATTGCAAAAATTACGAGGAGATAAAAACCCTGCAGAAAAAGCAGCAACCAGGCTGTCAGGCACAATCCAACCTAGCCGCAAATTCACCTTTTTTTCTGTCAACCATAATTTAATTAACTAAGCCAAGCTCTCATCTGTACTGGTGAGGCTCACTGCAAGCAAATGAGAAGACCTGAACTAGTTCTTAAGTTGCTTATTATTGTTGTACTTCTAAAGAGCTGTGGTCTGAAGGACTGTCAGACAGCATGTTTTGTCTGTCTGTGGGGATCGCCGGTGTTCTGGTCTGTTTAAATAATGAGCATCCCCTCTGTTGTGCACTTGACTGAGATGCGTCTGAGGAAATCACACAGCCAGGGAGAGATGAATACGAAAGGACCACTTTAATAAAGAGTAATGGGAAAATAACAGTCATTGGCAGGGACTGGAGGACACTGGCTGGCAAGCAGAGTCCATCACAACGTGACAAGCTTTGGCAGTTTGTCCAACAAGATGTGCATATGCATGTGTGTGTCTGCAAGTTACCCTCAAAGGACTGGAAGATGACGGCCTCTAGCAGTTCCTGGTACTCTTTGACTTGAGCAGGATTTCCCCTAAACACACCTGAAGAAAAGGTCAACAAAAAGGAAATTATAAAACACTACATCCCCATTCCACTACGTAATATTTCTCAGAGATAGGACATTTTTACAAGTTGCCCTGATTTCAGCAAGCTCAGCATATCTCTGCAATAAATAACTGTATGACTGTGATTTTAACACTAAAAGGCTATAAAAGTGCTACAGTAAAAACCTATTAATTGGTCAACGGTAAGTTCCCATACTATATAAAAAACTGTACTAGACATTTCATGTAATTTAATGGTAATTTACAGTTTTTGGAAATGAAAAAAAAAAAAAATAATAATAATAATTATATATATATATATATATATATATATATATACATACAGTATATATATATACACATATACATACATACATACATATATATATATATATATATATATATATATACAGAAACATTTGATTTTTTTTTTTTTTTTTGTTAGAATAACAGTTATTTGTTGAAATAACTGTTTCTACACTAAAATAAGGGTTGTATGTTACATCTAATGTTGTTAAATTAACGTTTATTGCATTATTTCAGCATCATGTGTTTTACTATGATGGTATTTTTTTTTCAAAACTTTAATTTAGGTACTTCAAGTGAACTGGTAAATCAGCATAACATCACTAAACAACATTTAATGCAGTTATAAGCCGCTAAATATACAGGCATCAATATGCAATTTTTAGAAATCTTCTTTTTTTACAGTACATTTAACAGAATACAGTGTTTTTACAGTGAAACACAATATTATATAAAAGAGACCAGTTAAAAGGATAGTTCACCCAAAAAAAAGAAAATTCTGTCATTAATTACTCACCCTCATGTTATTCCAAACTCATAAAACCTTTGTTCATCCTCAGAACACAATTTAAAGGGGTCATCGGATGCCCATTTTCCACAAGTTGATATGATTCTTTAGGGTCTTAATGAAAAGACTATAATATACACCCTTTTTACCTAGTCAAAATCAGCTCTGCAAAAACCATCATGTTCTGGTCAAGGCTGCTTTAAATGTTAATGAGCTCTGCTCGCCCCACCCCTCTTTTCTCTCTGTTGAGTGACGAGCCTGTTTACTTTAGCCGCATTTAGCCGCGTTTAGCTGCTGAACTTTCTAACTAGCATGTTAGGTAGGAAAGGTGATTGCAGAGATTCATAAAAAACCCTTATACTCACTTCTGCTGTAAGTGAAGCTGGATCACAAATGATTTGCGCAAACATAGACGCATTTATGTAGATCAGGAGGCACATTCCCTTCACAAACAAACTTAATCCACTGCATCTTCAGCTGCTCAGATGTCGGGAGTAAATGACGACTACTATGTTTATTATTACATCCAGCAACACAACACCTCAATCGCTCAATCTGAGATATTCTTGTCTAACTTACATCGAAACAATGGAGGTCGGACTGTGACAGCTGATCTGAGGTAAGATGCTCACATGTCAATCAACTATCGTGGGAGCGGCCTCTGTCGGTGTGACGCCAAACCGACAGGCATCTGAGAACGGCTCGATTTGAAAAAGGGGATATTATTTTTACAGATTAATTAAAAACCACTGCATGGATTTTTATGATTATAGGGTAGATTTGTACATACACTGACAACACACATTAATGTTCAAACAACATGAAAAAGTGAACTTTGCATCTGATGACCTCTTTAAGATATTTTTTATAAAAAAACGGCACTTTCTGACCCCGTAAGGACATCGTTCAAACAGTCCATTTGAAATCAGTGGTTCATCGTCAGAAAACTCTGGGATTTCATCAAAAACATCTTCATCTGTGTTCTGAAGATGAACGAAGGTCTTACGGGTTTGGAACGACATGAGGGTGAGTAATTAGTAACCGAACTCTCATTTTTGGGTGAACTATCTCTTTAATATTCGTGAATCTTACCATCAATCATCATATAGATGAAAAAAAGAGGAAACTCGCACTCGATCCCATCGAAGAGCTGAAAAACATAACAGGGCAGAAAATAAGGCACCACATGAGGAGTCATTACATAAACATCATATAATGATTCAACAACATCATTACTGTTCAAATGTGTTGTTGTTCACTGAACAAGAGAATAAAAAAAAGTAAATTCCTCAGTGTACCTGTGTGATTTGTAATGTGGCTGTTAGATTAAAATGAGCAAAAAACAACATGTTCAAACGGTTAGTAAATTTTCAGTGCCACACACAACCTGTACTTTGACTGACTTACAGCAATCTGTTACCTGCAGCATAATGCACATACATAAAATGGAAGCCCTTCAAATCATTGAGAGGAAATGCCAGACAACCTCTGTTTTCCAGTTACGACAGTTGAGGAAAACAGAAAACAATTATGTTGAAGTAAAGTATAGCAGTCAAGCAGAAACTCCATTAAAAAGCCATAGTGCTCCGTCTCTCTTTCCCTAGAGCTGGGCCATGAATCACTTGGGTTTGAAATTAAAATCAACTCAGATGTAGAGATGGTTTGTGAGTGTGAAAAACCAATGATTAATTCAAATTATGCGACTGCTGCTTGTTTTATCGCATTCATTTAAAAGTATAAGTCAAGATTTAAGTGCCTACAGATGCTCTGGAAAAACAGAGAGAGGATTTCTTCTCAAACAGGATTTGAAATTAGGGTTACATGTGCACATATGCAGGCAGATTGAGTTTACTAAGGGAGTAATCCATCAGAAACATTTGTATCAATATCTAACCAAATAAATGGAGATTAACACAAGCAATTTTGTGTGGGACTGTTTTTGCTCATGGTGCATTCTGATCTACACGCAATTATACCACATTTAGCATCCCACTTTCCAAGCTGCAATTAAAACTTACGAAGCTTATGAGCTCACGCATTCACAACAGTCTTGCTATTCACGACATGAAACGTTCCTAATACAATTCCGTGATCCTCTTTTCATCGCTGCCAATTATATGACAACCTCAATTCGAATGATTCGTCTTCAGAAAAAAGAAATCTTGTGAGCTGCTTAAGAGGTACAAAATCTAAAGCACACTTTGATGGCTGACAGGGAACAAAATGTCTTTCAACCTTTCCCAAATGTAATTAAGACTTCTCTATCTCCGCCAGCAATCTCGGAAGACAATCGCCGTGGCATTAGGAGATAAGAGCGAGAGATTAGGATGTAATGAAATAAAGGCTGTTAATTGGACTGGTCTCGCATCATTGGCATATCGCACATAAACTGTTTCAGGACAAAAAAAAACAAGGCACTTGCATAGCCAACTTTTAAAACTGAGAGGGAATAACTAAATTAATCTACTCTCTAACTAACAGTGAAAAATAATTTGATTCAAAGGACCATTTTTTCAAGACCATAAGCGGTTTCTTAACACTGGTTGAACCAACAGGCTTACATTAAACCCTGAAAGACTAAAAATAATATCCCCTTTTGGTTCTTTTATTCACCTTAATGTCAGTTTCTGTAACCACCCAGAGAAAGAGAGAGAGACAGAGAAGTGTAGTCAAATGGAAGGGGGCTCAGACATATTAAATAAATGTCTCCTGGGCGGAAAAGAGCAGACACTGAGGCCTACTCACAGTAAACAGGAGGAGTCTCATGGGTCTTTGGCTCCACTTACCACAATTACTTAGTGAGACTGTATCATTCACCAGAGGACATTCAGTCACTATGAGACATTCAGGCTTAAAATCCTCCGCCATCATAACTTAGTTATGGGTTCAACAGAATGGAAACTCCAACCACGCAGAAGAGCTTGCATTTGTCTGAGCGTGACAGGCTGACAACACGAAGATATCAAGAACGTAATTCATAATACAATGATTTTATGTATAATAAAAAAACATCAAATGACATTACATGGACTGCTTCCCACCTATAAGAAAATGACTATCACACTAACAATACTGTTCCAGTCAAAAAAACCCCATCAAAACCAGCCTACTGTATATCAGGCTGGTCTGTTGGCTGGATTTGGAGAGGTTCTGAGCACTTTTCAGATGGTCAAACTGGGAGATCATAATCGAAGACCAGCAAACCACTTTCACTCATATACTATTTAAAAGAACAAAACTGTTTACAATTTTGATGTAAGACTTTTAATGATGTAAAAAGTCTCTTCTGATCTGTGTGTGTGTGTTTTTTTAAATAAAGTAAAAACAATAATATTATGAAATACTATTTAACCTCAAACATTTGTCATGTCTAGGTCTTTGTGAATTGTTTTTTTTCCAGTTCATGACAGTTAGGCTATGTCGAAAAACTCCTATCTCATTTTCTCCTCCAACTTCAAAATCGTCCTATGTCGCTGTTTCACCTTTTTTTGTAAAGGGCGTTTGACCTTCTTTGCAAGTTCACTTTGTAAACACTGGGTTGGTACTTCTGCAGCGATGTAGGGCGATTTTGAAGTTGGAGGAGAAAATGAAATGGGAGTTTGACATATCCTAACTGTCTTGAACCAGAAAAAAACAAGAGTTCACACAGACCTAGACATGACGAGCGTTTGAGGTTAAAAAAATATACAAATTATTATTTTTTTTTTCCTCAGCTGGGATTGTTTAGAGCCCTTTTTAGGTTTAAGTTTAAACTCAGGGGCACCATAGAAGTCCATTATATGGAGAAGAGTCCTGAAATGTTTTCCTCAAAAAACTGAAGAAAGAAAGACATGAACATCTTGGATGACAAGGGGGTGAGTACATTATCTGTAAATTTTTGTTTTGGAAGTGAACTTCTCCTTTAATACAACTGTGTTTTTTAAATATATTTGAAAATATGAAAAAAAAAAAGTAAATGTAATTTATTCCTGTGATGGCAAAGCTGAATTTTCAGCAGCTATTACTATAGCCTTCAGTTTCACATGATCCTTCAGAAATCATTGTAATATGCTGAGCTGATGCTAAAGAAACATTTCATATTATTATCAGCTGCTTAATATTTTTGCGAAAACCATGTTTTGTTTAAAGGCTTCTTTTATAATTATAAAGTTAAAAGAAACAGCATTTATCTTAAACAGAACTTTTTTGTAACATTTGTAAATATAAATGTTTAAAGTGATCATAAACTGCCTTTATTATTATTTTGTACTGTTCTCTGAGGTCCACTTATTATGTTTGGCTGAGATGGCGGATTGTACACTGCCCTCCAAAAGTTTGAAAACACCCTAGAAAAGTGGGTTTTGGACAACATTGGCATGAATTTATTTCAATTTGTGATCATTTTGCACTTATAAGGGACAACAAAAACTATGAAAACATATTTTATTACATAAACAGTAAAAAAATTTGATTCATCAAAATATCCACCATCAGCAGCTATTACAGCTCTGCATAATCTGGGCCTAAATTCATTGTATTCTAAACTTAATTGGCAACCAATTGTTGAAGCTATTAAGGTGTGCTGACCCAAAAAAACTTTTAAAAACCTGGGCCAAGTTTAAACCAGTAACCAGGCATCACAGCTGGCAAAGGGGAATGTCTGACTTTGACATGTATATATTGCCATTATTATGTAATCAAAATGAAACTTATTATTGCTGGTCTTCAATGATAATGTCAAGTTACTTTAATGTATTTGCACCAAAAAATGATAAGGATTTATGATGATATCGCCCAAAACCACACTTTGCCAGGGGTGTTTCCAAACTTTTGGAGGGCAGTGTAGATGGATTGGAAGTAAACGCCCACTGCTATGATTGGCTAACAGTTGTGTATGTTTGACAGCCTACATCCTTCACAGATGACGCTGATGTGATTTAGGTTCAAAAGGCATAAATATTCACTTACTACATATCAAACAATCTGTCATAACAGACAAAGCAATAGTGACCACATAATAAAAACAGTTACTCACACTTTTGTGGTGTGGCATAACTGTCAGATACAATATAGCTGTTTCTAAAAATCCTGTGTTGAATCGTGCCTAGTTTGTAAGCGAATCCACAATAAAATGAAGTGAACAAAGGATCAAGTTCTTACTGACGCGGTCTGGAACTTCATTAAAAATAAAGTTCATCCACTCTTTCCTAATGCTGGGATCAGAAGGAAGGAAATGCAAAGACTGTTTTTCCACAACTTGGCACTGTACAGCATCTTGCTGCATTTGGAGCCAACTTTATCGTTTGGCTTCTGCGAAGACCTGCGTTTGCCTCTCGTTATATGCACTATGTGCACGAATCGGTGGGCGTGGCTAAACAGACAGTGATGTAGCGTTGATCTTCTTCTGCGGAGCTAGCGTTTAGCCACAGAATCATACATTCCACAACCTGTCATTTTGACAGATTGGCTTCAGTATAAGTTTTTAGACTAATGAGAAAGTTTTGAGTTCTGAAACTTACAAGATGTTTTTAAAGTACAATGACTTTATATGTTAAAATATCAAGGGATTTTCGTTTCTCAGTTCATGACCTCTTTAATTCAGTAAAAGAACCTTTACTGACCCCAAACAATTGAATCATAGTCTGGATAAAGGAATAGCTTGGTACTGCCATAGTATCACAGTCTACAACACATGATAGTACTATGATACTTTCTTATTAGGGGTGGATTAAGTAGTCGGGTAAATGTATTGTTGGCCCTTCTAAGAGGACTTTTCTTCTTTTTTCTTACTTTTCTCATTTCCCTCTTGTTTATTGTGGGAGGTCATCTCCGGCAGCTGATGTGATGATTTGCTGCCGGTTAAATCTCCCCTTTTCAGACTTCAGATTCAGACGCAGCGTGTTCCCAGGCTAATTCTGGAGTTAATATCCTCGCAGTTCAACCCAATCAAATGGGATTTACCCACAGCCCTCGCATTCTCCTGAGAGATAGATAAATAAGCAAATCTGCACCAGATTAAAAGATGCATATAAAAATGCCTGAACGCCATTTATTAGATCTGTCGCTAACCTTTATAGCAAAATCTCTGTTTCTGAAATAAAAGGGCTAAACCTGAGGCTAGTCATAACTCATCCCAAATATGGGGAAAAGGCTCTTTTCATTTTCCTTTCCTCACTGAATTTCCTTTTTTTCTCCACCTTCTTTCATTTCAGCTAATATGCTAACCACACTCACCTTCATCTCGGCAGGTTTGTAGTGCCTGCGGTTCTTGTCCTCATTGGCTGTTCTATAGCCGTCCCGTAAGAAGCGCTTGAAGCCGTACTTGCCCTTCAGTTTGCGGACTATCTTGTCAAGAGTCTGGGAATATAGAGCGTCGTCATCCACGGCGAACGCGGGGTAGCTGATGCAGGGCAGGAGGGCCGAATCGGTGTTCTACATGAGAAGAGCACTTGCATAAGAAATGGACATTGAGTGACTCACTGCTCTTCTATTGAATTCGCTTTGCATCAGGAAATATCGAGGGGACCCAGGGTTAAGTGACCACTCTCTTCCTGAGAATGGGCTATTTTTCTACATTAGCCTCTGCAGTTTTAATAACACATTAGTCGGACTCATGAAGAGCCTCTAATACATGCGATACATAAGCCTATGCACTTTAAGTCATGGAATCAAACCTCACTCAACTTACAAAGGAAGAATTTCTGCATAATGCACTGCCTTCATTTTCCTTAATTGCACTAATTTACCTGTTCTTTGGCAGAAATCACTTCGTTCTCCATTTAAATCAGCACAAAGAAGAATGGGAATTATGCATTGTTAATGGACATTGTGAAGGATGGAAAGGACACCCTGTGACCTGACAAATCCAGTGCATCGGAGGTCATATATTTTCCTACAGATGCAATTATAGGGGTCATATCACAAGAAATTACATTTTTTGTAGAATAGTTTGATATGCTATGAATAATGTTTCAGTAAGTTTCAATAATGTCTTTCATAATGAAACAAATACATTTACAGTTGAGGTCAGAAGTTTGAATCCCCCCTTTCAGAATCAAAAAAATGTTACTTATTTTACCAAAATAAAGGGGATCACGCAAAATGCATGTTATTGTTTATTTAGTATCGACTTGAATAAGATATTTCCCATTAAAGACGTTTACATATAGTCCACAAGAGAAAATAATAGTTGAATTTATAAAAATGACACTGTTCAAACGTTTACACCCCCTTGATTCTTAAAGGAACACTTTTTTTCTGAAAATAGGATCATTTTCCAACTCCCCTAGAGTTGAAAAGTTGAAAAAAAAGTGGAGTGTTCCTTTAATACTGTGTTGTTACCTGAATGATCCACAGCTGTGGTTTTGTTTAGTGATAGTTGTTCATGAGTCCCTTGTTTGTTCTAAACAGTTAAACTGCCTGCTGTTCTTCAGAAAAATCATTCAGGTCCCACAAATTCTTTAGTTTTTCAGCATTTTTGTTTATTTGAACCCTTTCCATCAATCAAGTTGGAAAATATGACTCAAATATGAGTTTTTCCAACCCATATCAAACACTTTGCATTAAAAAAAAGCTAATGCATTAAAAAAAAGGATGGGGGGGGGCTTTTGAACAGAATGAAGTATATATAAGTGCCTATATCATATTTTTTCACTTAGTACTGCCCTTCAGAGGCTACAGAAGTTACCTGCATGTTTCCCCAGAGACAAAATAAGTTAAATTTACCCTGATCTTCAAATTCAAGAAGTTTTCACCCCCCAGCTTTTACACAAAAATGCTGGAAAACCAAAGTGGGACCTGAAGGATTTTTCTGAAGAACAACAGGCAGTTTAACTGTTCAGGATAAACAAGGGACTCATGAACAACTATCACTAAACAAAAAAACACAGCTGTGGATTATTCAGCAAGAACACAATATTAAGAATCAAGGGGATGTAAACTTTTGTACCGGGTCATTTTTATAAATTCTACTATTATTTTCTCTTGCGGACTCTATGTAAACATATTTTATTGTTTATTTATTACCAAATGTATTTATTTATTACTAAATACTATTACTAAAATTTCTGACATCACATTAACGCACACCTCTCTCCCTCAAAACACCCTCTTCATCAACTCTCCCAGCTTCAGAAGATTGGGACTCTCCCCACATCCAATCTCCATTCAGAATCATATTCACTTTCCTCAATGTCTGATCAATACTGTAGCTCATTCCAGCTAGGCTTTTCTAAATCACTTAGTGCCGCACGAAGCTAGCACACTAAATTGTTTGCTACCCTGAGGCTTTTTTATGTAAAGAATAAATTGTAAAGTGAATTTCTATCATTTCTAATCAAGTACCCATAAAAAGAACAGTCTTAGCCAAAGGAATAGCTAAGAGAAATGGCTAAGGACTGTTACTCATTTCATATTCAAGGGAAGCATACACACTAACGCCTTACATGCACAGTAGTACAATTCAAAGATGCACAAGAAGACTACACTAACATTACAGTACAAGTGGACATCTGGGAAGAAAAATAAAAGTATGATATGACCTTTTTAATAATGGATCAGCAGTGTATGCATACAGTAGCAGGCAAAAGAACTCACATGGGAACGAGACTCCCTCGGCAGGAGAGAGCACAGAGTCTGTCTGTTCCTGTTATGAGCATCCAGATCCACAAAAATGACTGACCAGGAGCATCCCTGCAGGGCAGAGGTAAACAAACAACACAAATCAAACATTATAATGGCCATCTTGTCACCTCCTCTTGATGGATAGAATTTAACAGTGTCTGTTACAGGTGATAGTGGGGTTACATACAGTTAATGACTTAAAAGCTCCATATTAGAAATGTAAAAATAAAACTAAAAAATAAAAAAGTCAGATTTCAGTGATTACTATGGGCCTGTGGTGTGTCACACAGCAACAGTTCCACATTATTTCCTAAAAAACCTTGAAACCACGAACCTCACCATCCCCAAATCAGATTCACAATCCAAACTCAGCTTGGAGGCATATTTAATAACAAAAACTTCAACACACACACACACACACACACACACACACATCTGGTCAGCTATCCTTGTAGGGACTCTCCATAGGCGTAATGGTTTTTATACTGTACAAACCATATTTTCTATCACCCTACACCAACCCTACACCTAAACCTACCGTCAAAGGAAACGTTTTTTCATTTGTACCTTCTCAAAAAAAAAAACAAAAAAACTAATTCTGTATGATTTATAAGCTTCTGTCCCCATGAGTCTGTGTGTATTCAGGTTGAAGTCCCCACCAGGATATACAAAGCAAACCCACACACACAGATATATAGGCTATATACACACATCTATATATACTCACTGATATATATCACCCCTTTAATAATGCATCAACAGTTTGTATATGCACAGTTCAGCAAAAGAACTCACATGGGAACATAATATATAAAATAATGTAAATAGCATTATATATAAATGATACAGAACCTAAACTGTCTTGATGCTTTTTATTAAAAAAAAATAATAATGTTTTATTTATTATATAAAATCAGCTAACAAATTTAAAGACTATCAAGAAACCTAGTTTTTAAAGGGATACTTAACCCACGAATGAAAATTATGTCATTACTCACACTCATGTCGTTCCAAACCTGTAAGACCTTCGTTTATCTTCACAACACAAATTAAGATATTTTTGATGAAATATGCGAGCTTTCTGACCTTTCTACATTGTTAACATAGTCTATGTGACATCAGTGGTTCAGCCGTAATATTATGAAGCTATGAGAATACTTTTTGTACTTTTCGTAAAAAAAAAAGCGACTTTATTTTTGTTTTCTTTTCTAAAGTCACTGTTCACTGATGTCACATGGACTATTTTAACAATGTCCTTACTACCTTTCTGGGCTTTGAACGTGTCAGTTGTGTTGCTGTCTATGGAGGGTAAGAAAGCTCTCGAATATCATCAAAAATATCTTAATTTTGTTCCGAAGATGAACAAAGTTCATTTTTTCAAGTAACCTCAATAAGCGGCAGCTTCCTAGTCATCAAACAGCATCCAATTAGAACAAACTATTCTCTGTTTTCTCTGCATTCCCCTCACACCTCTCCATTTAAACAGTACTTTTTCAATTTCGCTTCTTCTGTGCGAGTAGACCGATTACACAACAAGCACCATTTTGTGGCACATTTAGCTCATCTAGAAAAGCTCACAAAGAACCGAAATGCTTATACAGGCTTCTGAACCAACAATTTACATGCTGAGAGGGATTGTAATGTAAATGACTGTGAAGAGTGTGAGAATGGGAGGCGTGTCAGTGATATGTAGACTCCAGCAGAATGTGCCATCATCTACTGACTGAGATAAGAGCTGACTTTAGCTAACCGTGAACATTTGCCTCAGCGTCTAAAAGTAAGTCTATATATACATATCTATAACACTTTATTTACAAAACTATCACAGCAACTTTTCATCACTTGATTCATGTGGATAACTTTTTCTACGATGTCTTTTTGTACTTCTTGAAGCGTGTAAATATTGAAGGATTCGTTTCGCTAGATAAGACCCTTCTTTCTTGGCTAGACCATTTGAAGCTGCATTTAAACTGCATTTTGAAAGTTCAAACTCAGTGGCACCATAGAAATCCACTCTATGGAGAGAAATCCTGATTTTTGTTTTTTTTTTTCTTCAAAAAACAATTTCTTTACGACTGAAGAAAGAAAGACATGAACATCTTGGATGACAAGAGGATGAGTAAATTATCAGTACATTTTTGTTCTGGAAGTGAACTTCTCCTTTAAAAGAGACCTTTTATGCCCCTTTTTACAATATGTAATATGAATCTCAGGTATCCCTAGAATGCGTCTGTGAAGTTTCAGCTCAAAATACCCCACAGATGATTTATTATATCATTTTGAAAATGCCCATTTTGAGTGGAAGCAGAAACACGCTGTTTTCATGGATGTCTCTTTAAATGCATACGAGCTGCTGCTCCCCGCCCCTTTTCCAAAATAGTGCTGTGCCTTTACAGCTCATATGTAAGATACTCTGCTAAAAAACATCTGTTTGGTTTTGATTATCATGTCTATCGTGCTGAAATCATGCATTTTAAACCATATTAGTTTAAACTTCTGTTCTCTTTCATGTCTTACTGCGCTTAAACTGTCAAATACACATAAGTTTATATTAAAAACACACGAGTTACAAAAAACAGTTGGTTATGTCTGTGAAGGTAAACAGCTGGGAAAGAAATCGTATGTTTATATTAGATCTGTGTGGCATCAGCGCAACACAGTAAATAAATCAATAAATTCACTGCTGTCTTGTCTCCTCTGAGGCTGGGACTCTAAATAGTGTTGTGTGTGTTACTGGGTTGTCCTTTTTCACATTTTCTGGGTTGGTAGATGCACTGGGGACCCTGAAGAAATCAGGTTTTCATGATATGTCCCCTTTAAAAATGTCTTTGTTTTATATTATTTTAGTTTATATAATATTTTAATAAAAATTAAACTGTGTAAATCTGCAAACCTTAGTGAGCTGTGTGACATTTAGCATGCTAAAGATACCTTTAGTAGAACCTTGGTAAACGATTAGTCAGTAGTTTAGGGCTTTATGATTTCCGCGATGCGGAAAACGCGGACGGAATTGCGGAATCCAGTCATAAAAACGGAATTTACTGAATAATGCGGAATGTTGCGGAATTTGTCAAAGTTTGAATGAATTAATCAAAAGTAGGTCATTACACTTAAATCAAACTGCAATATGGACTAGTATCTGTAAATATTATGCTGCAAAATTACCATTTAAATCCTGCATGTTCTGTGTGTCTCTGTTTTAATGAATGGAGCAGATGAGTGGTTTTGTTTACTACATACACTAAAGCACACGTGAAGCTTGTGGTGATTTCAGCATTTGACCATTCCATTTTAGGAAAACTAGCATCATATCCTATACACACAGAAAGGTAGACACCTCAACAAAATAAAAGTCCGGTTTAACTTGAAGACATTATATTATTACTATTACTACTGCTACTACTAAAATGAAACAAACAATATTTTTTAGGGTATAATCACACATTTCTTCCATGTTTTAATTTTAATAGTAATTCCCCTTTGTTTGCCAAAAAAAGTTTGCTTAATTTTCAATAATTAAAAGATAAATGAAATTAATGTTTTATGCCTTCATTTGATAAAAAGAACATTTTAAATACACAACACAGAATTTCTGAGGGTAAAAAAAAAATGTCATAAGGCTATTTTAAGCATAAATTTGAATAAAGTAAGTACTCATTTAAACACTTAGACATGCTAAAACACAGAATTTGATAGCAATAAAACATGGTGAGAAAAAATAAAACATTTCTTAGGGCCCTAAACATGTCATTTTTGGTAAACCTTTATTAAACTGATATGAAATTGTATAAGTGTCATGATTTTAATTAATTAGACATGCTCTTTGATTAAGAAAACCATTAATTTACCATTAAAAAGGAGTTGAGAAAAATTAAAACAACTAAAAAAAAAAAAAAAAAAACGGAATCCAGAAAAAATTGGAAAAAAATAAAATGGAATTTGGGTTAAAATAAAACGGATTTCATAGGTCCCTAGTAGTTGGATGACTAGTTGGGAGTCAAGTTGATCATTCTGCCTAACCCAAACTCTAACTGAAAATCTGTACAATGGTTTTAAAATGATGGGGCTTTAATTAAAAATCTGAAAGCTGAGCAATATGTAGCTCAACATATGGCATAAAAGATCTACCTGCTTTTATCCTGTCATAACAGTGCTCTGACAGCTCCTGTTCCAAAGAAATACATGAAAGCGTCAGCTCTGCCGTCCATGCTGAGAGTTAGTTGAGGAAATGGAGCGTGAGAGCCATCATTAATAACATAACCCATGTGATGACACAGCACGCCTACCATCCAACTGAGAGACACATGGCAAAGCCAGCCATTTGAGTCCTCCATTAATTCAAAACAACACTGTCTACAGCAGTCACTTCCATAAAGTCATTTCATACACTGCACCGTTTCCTACTAATGACAGAACACAGAAAGCCACATTGGGGTGAAAGAGGCAAACTTGGCAAAAGGTCAAAACACAACAGTAACTACAAATAACTACACCATCATTTTAAATCGTGTCCATCCTTCTGTTAAATAATTGAAAAACAACCAATGTTAACAACCAATGCACTCCGAAGGGCCCTCATGTGTGTGTAAATTTGGGCGATGGAGCAGGGTAAGATGTTTCTTCTTCCAAAATGGATGCGCTTTGAGGATGTTATCACTTTTCCGGTCCATTACCAAATATAATGGATGTGGCCCACTGCCATCTTGATTTTCCCTCAACACCAAAACAAATTAATCCCACTAATGACCGCTCCAAAAAGAAAAGAGCACCAAAATCAGATAGAAGTATTCAACATTCATCAAAGTTGGAAATCTGACAAAACAGATAGCTCAAATGCAATCTAACCCAATAATCTTGATCACTTGGTTTTGTTTCTCTCTTGCCTCGGACACATTTATGCAATGAATTAGATTCCCGTGCAGGAGCAGACACATTTACTACAAAGATGAAGTGAGCTGTTGGTACACTGTGTCCTTCAGCTGTTTTGATCCACTAAAATCTTCCTTTTATAAACATTAATCACAGTTTCTCAAAAAGCATTCATTATTCAGTGATTAAAGAGGTGGTTTATCTAAAAATGAAAAAGCTGCCATTGTGTAGACTTATTTTGATCATTCATGATTATCGTTTGTCAGCCACTACACTGTTTTGATATAAAATAATAACAGTTAGGAATAACACAGGTTTCATATGACATTATGGTAAACAAATGAGAACAGAATTTAGATTTTTGTGTGTATAAACCCATTATTAACCAAAGGATGTCAGCAGTACCTGATTTCCAAACAGGTTGAATCCATTGATGGCTTCCAGAGCTGCTTTGGCTAGTCCCACCGAGCTAGAAGACAATAGATCAAATTCATAATGAACACCGAACATCCTCTTTTAAAGACAACATGAATATTGCACTTGCTATTTGAGCACTTTTTGTGAACGGAGAACTAAGCTCTCGTTAAATACTGTTCTGTTCCAGGTGCCGTTTTCATCCGTAAAAGACTCCTTTGAGGTTAAACAAAGCTAATAATTTATGTCATTCATGCTTTTTCAGCCACTCACTCTTGTCAAATGTACATTTAGACTATACGATTAGAGCTAGGTGTGCTGAGCAATAAAAAAAAAAGTGCCCAACTGCTATTGGTAAAGAAAAATCAATAGTGAAAATGCAGAAAACGAGCAAACTGAAAGGCATCGGGGGTAATTCTAAATTGAAAAGAACATTGTAGAATCCAGCTCTGCTCCGTGCATCCTTTCCCAACAAAACCATCAGCTATGATCACAATCAAGCTACAAGAGGTTGAGACACTATTGATTTTCTGCCTGGACGGAAAGCAAACATGCTCAGCCTCAGATATATTAGTAAAATCTGACAATGATGCTGACAGACTATGCAACTTTTAGATTCGAGCTGGTAAAAGCTAAAAATTACAAAACTGGATAAATGTACAAAAAAAACGAGGGGGAACCATCTGCTGTAATGTGTTACTATAACTGGCTCTGTATTGGTGACGGTTGGTCTGGTTTTTGCAACTGGATGAAATGCCCTTTATTCCCATTTTAATTAAATGGAAAGTTTCTGAAAGAGTTTTAAAAGAAACTTTTAAACAGGCCCCTTGAATGGTCATGAATTACAGCCCTCTGGAGTTCTGAGACTTTACTCAAAAGCTGGCAGAGTCTCAACAGTATCGAACAACATTGCTTCTGAAAACAGTAAAGCGACATTTACTTCCTTTGTGCTGGTCTGGAGTACACTTATATAAAACATTTATCACACGTCACATTTTGAGCTCCATCCACAGCAAAACAACAACTCTCTTTACTCTGTGCACAGAATAATCATGTTAGAGGAACAAACTCATTAATTACTTACAATTGCTCAGCTTGCAAAAATGAATATTTACATTCATAATATTCAGAGTGCATGGACTCCTACAAATTAGACAGCGGTATAGGTTTGAGGCTCATTAAATGTAAAAGTTACAAAAAGCACAGTATTAGCAACCTTTTTTCGTTCTAACAATATTATTACACATCAAATCATACATTATTTTAAATGGTTATTTCTCTTTTACATTTTTTTTTTTTTAAATTATTTTTACACAATATTGCAAAATATTATGTTCGTATCTGCACAAATACAGCCGTTTCCGTTTAGTCACTGAAAATGCATGTTTTGGAGTAATTAGGCACATAAAAATAATAGTAAGATTTCTAAATAATTTTGAAAGAAGTTAATAATACAGAAAATAATGTAATATTGTTAAATATTATTATAATTTTAAACTATTATTTGAACCATTTTCTATTTGAATATATTTTAAAATATCCACCACCAGTTAAAAGTTTTTGGACAGTAAGATTTTCTCACCAAGGCTGCATTTATTTGATCCAAAGTACAGCAAAAACAACAAAAGCAACATTTTGAAATATTTTTTACTATTTAAAAAAACTGTTTTCCGTTTGAATATATTTTAAAATGTCATTTATCATTCCTGTGATTTCAAAGCTGAATTTTTAGCATCATTACTCCAGTCACATGATCCTTTAGAAATCATTCTAATATTCTGATTTGCTGCTCAAAAATATGTATTATTATTATTATTATTATTATTATTGTTATTATTATGTTAAAAACAGCTGAGTATAAATGTTTTCAGGTTTCTTTAATAAATAGAAAGTTCATAACGGCATTTTATCTGAAATAGAAATATTTTGAAACATTATAAATGTCTTTATCATCAAAATGTTTTGATCAATTTAAAGCATCCTTGCTAAATAAAAGAATTATTATTTCTAGAATTTCTTTCCAAAAAAAAAAAAAAAAAAAAAAGACAATTATACCGACTCCAAGCTTTCGAATGATATAGTGTTTAATGTTACAAAAGCTTTTTATTTCAGATAAATGCTGATCGTTGGATCTTTCTATTCATCAAAGAAACCTGAAAAAAAATGTACTCAAATGTTTTAAATATTGATAATGATAATAATAATTAAAAATAATGTTCCTTGAATTAATTAGAATTAATTCTGAAGGATCATGTGACACTGAAGACTGGAGTAATGATGCTGAAAATTTGTAAATATATTCATATAGAAAGCAGTTATTTTAAATAATAAAAATATTTCACAATATTACTGCTTTTGCTGTATTTTGGATCAAATAAATGCAGGCTTGGTGAGGAGACGAGACGTCTTTAAAAAACATTAAACATTTTACTGTCCAAAAGCTTTTGACTGGTAGTGTAATTTATTCCTGTGATGGCAAATTTTTACTCCAGTCCTCAGCGTCACATGATCCTTTAGAAAACTTTCTAATATGCCGACTTGCTTATTATTAAAAATGTTGATTTGCTGTGTATTCTAAATGTTGAAAATAGTTGTGCTGCTTTATATGTTTTCTTCACAATGTTCAAAAGAAGAGCATTTATTTGAAATAGAAATCTTTTGTAACAGTATAAATGTCTTTTTTGCTTTTTTAGTTTAATTGCCCTGTACTTGTCAAAGTTGTTTAGGCTAAAATTGCAAGGCTTTATGCTACAAATTTTCTGAATAAGTAAGAAAAGTCGCAATTAAACCTGCTCTCCCCTCCTCAACAGCTTTAAATATATAATTTAAAGACTGATGAATCATGAATTGATCATTATAAAATATTTCGATATCTGGCTAAAAATGTTAAACAATTTTTTTCATTCAGTTAAAAGTGCAAGGAGCAGAAGTCAATACTCTAATTGGCTCTCAGTGGGGATGCTGTGACGGCAAGATAAGGAAGAAGTGATGGAGAGAATCATTATTGAGCCTGGTTATGAAAGAGAGGCAAAGCAATGTGTTGGGAGTCACTGCCTATTGACTTGCTCTTCCATAAAGCATATTGTCTGGCCAAATCCACAGTCCGTACTGTCTGCGGAGCACCAAGAATCATTTCTGCAATGGGCAGATAGGAGCTTCTCTATGTGAGTCCTCTCAGTAGGAGTTCAGTCACTCATGGACTCACCCAGAGGAGGTGAAATGAAGTGTCACCCTTACTGGAGGACCACGATAGACATGCTCCAATCTATAACCTCCTCAACATGAGCTGAAACTTTCACATCGTTTTAGGTGCTGGGTCTCATTAATGCGAATAGCAAACAGAAGTTTGCTTTATTCCATACTGAGCATGAATGATGCCTTAGTACTTGGTAAAAATACATGTTTAGAGAAAAGAAAAATGCTCTGTGCCTTGTGTAACAATGAAAATTAAAAGACGCATATGAATTAAATATACACCCACAGTCTACACTATTAATAGAGATGCATCAAAATTAAAATTCTTGCTGATGCAATAAGCCAATAACTAGATTTTTATTGTCTTTTGTAAAAAATTTATATAGAGTTACCCTAAACTCTAAACATTATGTCAAAAAAAGCTGGTATTGTCCACTTTCAAGGCATTGCAAGTTCACGTTTTACTGTAAAAGCAGACAAGAGCCCTTGTTGTTTGTGAACAGTAGCTGATAAGTCCATTTTAGCGAATCGGCGCACTGTATTCAGGTCAGGTGACAAGACTGCCAGTCAATTTAAAAAGATGCGCTAGCTAAAGCTGGGGACACGCTGCACGACTAGCAGAAACACAAGACTGAACACACTTAACGACTGTTTTCATCGACTGGAACAGATTTTAGTCTTTGACGATTGTAAAGGAGCACAAACCTAATGAGTGACTCACTCCACTACACAACACACTTAATGATCGGCCAGTCACGACTGGACAGATTCAGCCGCTCCCGCCCAACCAAATACAACACTGCGGACAACACTGCTGCTTTTATTTGAAAGATGTTTTACCTACTGAAACATTAAGGTCTGTTTTAATGCTCTTAATTTGTGCTTAATATATAACAGAAAACATTAGCTTTACTGCTATTTGGTGCTCCTAATAAATGTCACAGTCTTGTCTGAAGCCCGATGCTTCTCTTTCTTTTTGGAATTATTAGACATTTGATTGTCTTTTCAAATGCCCAGGTCTATGTTTAATTTTCTTAAAGGAGAAATCCACTTCCAAAACAAATATTCACATATACAAGCAAAAGTATTTAAATTGTATTATTTTTATGAAAATAACCAAACGTTTCGCTAGATAAGATTCTTCTTCCTCGGCTGGGATCGTTTACAACCACATTTGGGATTGTTTGAAGCCGCATTTAAACTGCATTTTGGAAGTTCAAAATCGGGGCACCATACCAGTCCATTATATGGAGAAAAATCCTGAAATGTTTTCCTCAAAAAACATAATTTCTTTACGACTGAAGAAAGAAAGACACGAACATCTTGGATGACAAGGGGGTGAGAGTATATTATATGTAAATCTTTGCTTTGAAAGTGGACTTCTCCTTTAAGAGGAGTTTCGGCAAACGTGACTAAAAGTGATCGAGGACGGATAATTTCGACAAACTTGATGAACCTGTGATATATTTTTCAGGGCGTAAAAAGGAAAATAAAAGCTTTTCACGGAACCTTGCTAAAGCAGCTCTTTACAGTGGATGTAACCATACAGTCTATGAACAACAAAGCTTGTTAGGTATTATAGAGCATAAAACTTATTTTAAAAAAAAAACATAAAAAAAAACTCATAGTTAAAGGGATAGTTCACCCAAAAATGAAAGACCTTTACTCATCTTCAGAACACAAATTAAGATATTTTTGATGAAATCCAAGAGCTTTCTGACCCTGCACAGACAGCAATGCATGTTCAAGGCCCAGAAAGGTAGTAAGAACATCGTTAAAACAGCCCATGTGACATCCGAAGTTCAAACGTAATGCTATGAAGCTATGAGAATACTTTTTGTGTGCAAGGAAAGAAAGAAATAATGATTCTTCAGAAGTATGTGCTCCGAAGACCTCACAGGTTTGGAACGACGTGTGTGAGTAATTAATAACAGAATCTTCATTTTTGGGTGAACTATCCCTTTAAATATCCAATATTGGCAGATACCGGTAATTCAAAAGAACTATAATATTGTCCAACAACCGATGTTTTACCAATATATTGTGCATCCTTAACTACAAATGATCTTGTAGCAGTTTTAAGCTTAGATTAAATTATAGAAAGTGAAAAGGAAGACAATGATAAAACTTACCTGGAATGCAGTTCTGTGCTTCCATTGTTATATTTGCTTCCCCGCTCCCACATGCCAAAGTCTGGCACACGATACGCTCTTTCCACACAGAACACCAGATTCTGGATGAATGATACCTACAAATGCAAACATGTCATAGAAATGTGTCATGCTAAGATCTCCATCGCCTCTGCTTGCTATCCAGACATTAACGCACATCAACAAATGTAGGTTTGCCTTGCGAAGTAGGCCTGCTCTCAAAGCTTTTCTAGGCCACGGGTGTTTTTATTTGTCAATACATCAGCATTGCTTCGTGTTCCCCATCTAATATTCTGATTATACATGAATTTATTTGAATAATATTCCACTGTATAAAGCAGCTAAAGTAATCCATCACTTCCATGGGTGGCATTGGTAATATCATAAGCCCCTCAACACTTCCCATCCCCAGTGCGGAATGAGGCCATAGGAAAAAACAAGATGAAGGAAAGAATGATGACTTTATGGTACATAAATGAGGAAATGTTCAAACACCCGGGGAGGCCAGGCTGACAGCGCTTTTAATTTAACATGAAGAGAACTGAGGGCCCCTAAAGCACGTTAAAATGGGGCACTGAGGAAGGTAGGCGAAAGACAAAATGCAGAGGGAGAAAGAAGGAGAGAGGGATGGCTTGAGCACTTTTATTTTGGGCCTGCACTAAAATGATTAATGTGACGAGCTTTATGGTATCTTAATGAATACCGCAGGCCCGGGCTGGCACTATTTTCTCTCTTCTTCCTTCTCTCAGACGCAGAGAGCGAGTGCAGAGCAGGAGAGGAACTTTTCTAAGGATCAAGATGGATCAGTCAAGGCCGTTCATGTTTGCTGGATAAGGCGTTTTAGTTAATAGCTGTACAGTAACTCCTGAAGCAGCCCTTAGTCTACTGTATATGTCTTTCTAATAATAGATTTAAACTGTGACATTTCTTAATCCCTCACAAGCCAAATACACCTACAGTAATAGCTCAAGCTTTTACAAAAAGGATCCTCAGCAGACAGTATTAGCTATGTTTAAACATATCAGATGACTTTAAATGTTCCAACAGAATAGCAGTGAGACTAGTAAATAAGTGTTGGAAAATGTCAAATTCAATTATTTAAAATGAATATAGAATATTAACGCCAAGTTCTGTCATGAAACTCCAAATGACGAAGGCTGATGGGTCGTTAATGCAAATGCAAAAAATGATGATATTCACAGCATTAAAATACTTGGCACAAGCTGACTGGTTCATCTTGTATACGCAACCATTGAGCTTGCTGCTTTATATTTAAATAGCTCGTTAGCATTCAATAGAGTATTTCGCAGCACACTTTCAGAGTTTCTCTGAAAACCTCCACCTCCCCAGCTCCACCTATATAGATCTGCTATGGGTTACTATATTTGCTCTTTGTGCAGCAGCAGAGCAAAATACTCACAGCAACATATCGGCATATGTATTGGCAAAAGCAAGCTCCTGTAATTGCTTTGCAGCAGCACTGAACTACAAAAACAGCAGCATAGCAGATCTATTCCGCCAACACCAAATACATTAAAGTGGTCATGAGAATCCAAAATTCCCTTGATCTTTTGACATAAGATGTAGTTGTACTATAAAAACATCCTGTAAGTTTCAGAACTCAAAACTTTGTTGTTAGTAAAAACAGCTTATATTGAAGACAATCTGCCAAACAACAGCTTTTGGAATGTTCTACTCCATGATGTAATAGGAAGATAAGCGCTACCTCCGCAGAAGATCGTCATCACTGCCTAATTAGCCCCGCCCACCGATTTGCACATAGAGACAGAGTGATACGCACCATAATCTGAAAGCCACGCCCACCGGGGGGTTGGGGGTGGGGTTACAATCCAACACTCTCCACTGGCTTTGTATTGCGGGAAGCCTCCTCCTTGTCATTTCCGACTTATAACTAAAAACAGAACAATGTCTAAAAGCTGCTATGTGACAAGGTGTACAGTAAATAAGCTAAAAAAAAAAAACCTCCCAGAACTACGTTTTTAAAAGCTGTCAACCCAAAAAACGAGCATATAAAGACACAAAAGTAGAGTGCAACGTGTCATATTACTCTGAGAACTACGCCCACTGGAGGTAAACTTGATCACGACAGGAAACAATCATTACTTTTAACCATGTCAAAGGATTATTTCACCACCCTATGTAAACCTGAGAGGAGATATGTTGAGAAACTAAATTTTATTGGTCTATGTCAGTGCTCCTTTTCCTTACCTTTCTTTTGTCGGAGAAATGATCCAACTTAATGGCCCAACGTAAAACACCCTGACATTCACAACTATTTGTGTCCTTAAATGCTCGTTTTTTTTGGGATGCTTATAAAAACATAGTTCTGGGTTTTTTGTTTACTGTACACATTGTCACATAGCAGCTTTTAGATCTTGTTCTGTTTTTGTTATAAGTCAGAAATGACAAGGAGGCAGCTTCCCGCAATACAAAGTATTGTAGAGCATTGGATTGTTTTCCCCCTCGGTGTGGGCGTGGCCTTCTCAGGGAACCGAGGCTACGTCAGTAACCAGAGTATTGAAACTAAAAGATGACGCTGTGCCGCCTTTGTTGTATCCGACAGTGATGTCGCAAACAAAAGTGTGAGTAACTGTTCTCATTTCTTGGTCGCTGTTGCTTTGTCTTTTCTTACAGATCGTTTGATATGTATTGAGTTATCTATGTGTTTTAACCCTAAATCACAGTGGTGTCTATCTATGAGGAAAGAATGTACGCTGTTAGCCAATCATAACAGCAGGCAGTGTTTATTTCCGAGCCAATTCAAACAGAGCGTTCTGCTGAGGGGTGTTAAAAGTAGGCCTATTTATTCTAAATTATGAAGTAAAAATCTTGATACCATTATAAGTGGACCTCTGAGAACTATACAAAATAAAAAGCAAAGGCAGTTCATGACCCCTTTAACATTGTCATATCTATTACCATGCTAAAATCTTCTGAGAGTTGTCATAATAGAAATCATATTAATTAAAAAAAAAGTGACTAGGTGACGCATAAGTATGCAGATAACACAGAGGTTGGAACCACTATTCTTCCGTTATCAGATGGACGACCTCCCTGAAGAAACCTGGGACTAAATAGGTACAATGGTATGCTAGGCAAACCAGGAAAAAAGCTTACATTACACAAGCAAAAAATGCACTACCAATAATGAGTAGGAAAAATATATTAAACTGGCAATTTCTTCCTGATTTGTTCTGCTGTTCATTAATAATGGAATGTAATGGACTACTGATTTCACAACTATGTTTTTTTTAATTGCATTACACACCCGAGTAGGCATTGTTTAGAGACATCAATTAGCAAATCTTTTGCAAATAACAAAATAAAAGCTACTGTGACAATTTGTTAAGGTTTGGGAGGAAAGCTCAGCTAGAAAGGTGAAACTGCCTGTCATATACATGAAATAGCTGGACACGGTAATTGCTTAAAAACACAACACTTAAGAGAAACAATTTTCAGTAAAAGGACAATGTGGCTGTATAAATAAAAGCTGCAGTTATTTAACAGACAGTGGCTTATCAGCAGAGTGTTAAATAAATGCTGCTGGGCACGGACAGCAGGAATAAAAGATGCTATTAATGAAGTCTCTGCAGCCCAAAGAAAGAGAAAGATTACACAACTATTACAGCAACTGCTAACACATTTCAGTGTCCTCTTTGGTGTGTGAGTCCAGGGGTCAGGGGTGAGTGCTGGCAGGATTTGAAGAGGCCTTTTTAACAATAGTTTCATATTTGTGCTACAGTATTTTCCAAATAGAGTGCTTGAGCAGTTGCATAAGTGATATCTCAGCTTGGTAAAATGCAGGAATTGGCACTTACACTCTTTGCCCTCAACCATTTCAACTCAGCTTAACTTTATTTCTACAGTAATGTTTCTTACAGCTAAATTGCTCAGTGTAGTAATGGCCAGAAAGCCCTCAGAGCAAGTCCTCAGGCAGACAGAGAGAAGATCCAGTGGCTAGGGACACGATTTTGGCTGTAGAAGTGTAGAATATTTCAATACATCTACCGCAAATCATCATGGCAAAAACTGACAGTCCAACTGAGGTGAAAAATCCCAATCCTTTAATTCTCATCTACAGTGGAGATCAATTTTAAGGAACAATTTCCTAAATTTCAATTTAAAGTTATCCGAACATGAGTAGAAGGGCAGTTTTTTTTAAAGCATATTTCATAAATAAACTGTATTCTGAAGCACAGTAGAAAAAGACTTAAATGAGATATTTAAAGAAAGTTAACGGTGCATAATCAGAATTTAGCCTTTTTTTAAGCTCCTGAAAAAGCTAAAAATGTCAAGGCATGTCAAAACTCCTGCCAGTTAAATTCCAATTTTTACTAAGATTAGAAGATAGTTGGCCGCTCTAAGGTGATTGAAACCATGCGACAGAAGTTTGTCCAGATGAAGGTCAAAGGGGTGACCCTTTCAGCCACTGCAAGAGAAGTTGGTCATTTCAAATCTGTGAGTTCTTGAAAATTGCAGGTTTACAATGACACTAATTCATTCAAGTCTCCCAAAAAGGCTGGTTATCCAAGTAAGACAAATGCATGAGAAGACATGATAATGCAGAGACTTTCAAAAGGGAATCGGTTCAACACTGCAGCTGAAATTGCAGTGGTAAGGATCCGTCTCTGCATCTTTAAGAAAAGTCAGGCTGAAACCGCCGCACTCTGCGGTGACCAAGCCTCTCATCAGCATAAAGAATCAAAAGGCTAAGCTCACCTTTGCTGAGGAGCATGTTGTGTGAAAAGAGGAGAACTGGTTCAAAGTTCTCTGTAGTGCAAGTTTAATTTATTTGTGTCTGATGGGAAACGATTTATTTGGCATCAAACTGAGGAAAGACTGAAGCCCAAGTGCGTAAAGAAGTCAGTGAAAGGTGGAGGAGAAAGTGTCATGGTTTGGGGGAAAGAAACCCACTAAACCAAACTATGGAAAAGAGTGGAAGAAGAGTGGACCAAGATCACTCCAGTGCACTGTAAGAAACTCATGATGCCCTGCGGCCGCATATGTGCTAAAGTCATTCAAAGCAATGGTCGCTACACTTCCTACTAATTTCTGTCAGCTGTAACCCTCCAAAACTTTAGTTGTAATCTTCTTTTATGTATTTTGTAAATTTTCTTCCGTAAATATATCAAAATGTAATTTTTGATTAGTAATATGTATTGCTAAGGACTTCATTTGGACAACTTTGATTTTCTCAATACTTAAATAGTGGTTAAATTTTGTCATATTCTAACAAACAACATATCAATGGAAAGCTTATTTATTTGTATAAATCTTAATTTCCAAAAATGTACCCTTATTACTGTTTTTGTGGTCCAGGGTCCCAAATATGAATGCACCTTAAGGCGTTCATATTTGAAAAGTTGCTTTGAAACTTTGTGAAAAGGGCTATGCAAACATACAGAATTGAACCAAACTGAATTGAAATGACACAAATTAGACTGGTACTAGTACTTTTTTATGAGTAGTCCATGCAGTCATACCTCATCTGTATTGTAGATTATTTGTAGGCCAGAACAAATCATTTCAACCAGGTACAACAGAAACAGCGACAAGGCATCAATCTGTTTGAAAAGAAAAGAAATATTCAAGAACGGTTACAGTTAGAGCAGTTTTACAATAATATAACTTTATTCTCACACTAATGTAAAAAGAAATGGTGAGTGAAAGAAGAATCTGACTGCAATTTTGAAACGCAAGTTTTCATTCCTTGCCCATTACTTGATAAAATTGAATTTTAATAGTTTCATTCAAAAGGTTGAATTAATTTTGTGGTCTGTTGACCGCTGATCCAATCAGAAGATATTACAGCAGCATATATGCAATAAACAAGCAGACATAAAGAACGAGATGAGATAATCCATAAGACATCATAAAATAATAAAAGAGGATAACACAAGAGCTCATTCTAAAATTCTCAGTACTGTTAGAAAGGATACCTACAGTTGAAACAGAATTAAGAGTGACAGGCAGCATACATTTCATTTATTTAAAGGGGTCCTATTATGTCTCCAATGGGAGATATTTAGCTTAAAAAAAAAAAAAAAAAAAAATCTACAACGAACGGCTCCTTCGAACTACATTGTTGTTTTCCGGTTGTTGTGATGTCACATAACTCATTAGAATATCAATAAAATAAACCTGCCTACAAAAATTCAAAAGTTTGGGGGGTGGGTAGGGACGAGGTGGGGGATTAGCCTAACTTTAGCGATGCAACGCGGGGGAACACATGCCGATGCACGGCTGGTATAAACACAAGCACTGACTACCAGAGCGGCCGCGATCTGCTCTGGTGGCCGTGTCAGAGACGTAACGCACCGAAGACGTGTGCAGTGTGTGGTAAGAGATTTATTCATCATACAGTGTAGACAGCTTCACTTATAACGTGAGTGTTTTTTAAAATGCATAAACTTGCACTAGACTAGGCTAATCAGTGATGATGTTCTTTGATAATGTTAATGTTCTTTGCTTGTTTTCTGTAGCTGCTTTTTGAATAACGGAAGGAAATGTAAGCATTATAATTAATAAACTTACAATGTTTTTATTCAGTTGTTGTCATGTTAACTACAAATTAAGTCATATTACAAACATTTTAGCCTTACGCTAGAGCTGGTTTCGGTCAATGAAACTGAAGCCGCTGAAGATGCTGTGAATTACGTTTGTTTGTGAAGGGAACGCAGCTCCTGAAATACATATATCCGTCTATGTTCACGTGAAACATTCGTGATCCAGCTTCACTTACAGCAGAAGTGAGTATAAGGGTTTTTTTAATGAATCTTTTCGATCGCCTTTCCTAATAACGTGCTAGTTAGCAAGTTTAGCGGCTAAACGCGGCTAAAGTAAACAGGCTCGTCACTCCACAGAGAGAAGAGAGGGGCCGGGCGAGCAGAGCTCATTTGCATTTAAAGGAACAATCCCCTCAGAATGGGATGATTTTTGCAGAGCTCATTTTGACAACTTAAAAAGGGCGTTGTTTTACACAACCATTGAGAATTTTTAACCAAAGTATATTACAGACTTTTCATTAAGACCCTAGAGAATCACATCAACTTGTGGAAAATGGGCATCCGATGACCCCTTTAACTATAATGGAGCAGTCTTTGCTGCTTTGGCAGTGGCGTGGCAGTACTGAAACACTGTCTAAGCTGTTCACCAATCACAACACACTGGGACAGCTAACGAATCATAAGACATTTTGTTTTTCGGAAGGCAGGCCTTCATCAAACCCGGAACTAATCAAGCTATTTGTGCCAAGCTGGGGAGAAAGGTATTGTAATAATGTAAATTATGTTAAAAATAATGCGTTTTGCGAACAACCAAGCATGAGCGCATGTTCTAGTACACCCCCAAAATCATGTATTTGTAAAAGAGCATAATAGGACCCCTTTAAAGCAAACAACTTTCGGGCAGATTATATGAATAAAGTGTGTGAATGCAGTGTGGGAAGCACCTGCAGATGACTGTACTCTTCATACAGGTAAACCTCATCTCCAGTCTGCACGTTAAATATTGAGTGGAGGCACGTGGACGGACTCGGGTCCTGCTTAAACTTTTCCACCTGTGAGAATATTAGAGTGAGAGAGAAAAGATGGAGGGAGAAGGGTAGAGTTCATGAAAAATGCAAGATATAACCAAGGTATTGGCCATTTCATAATTTATCAAATACTTACTAAGGTAAGTGAGTGAGAAAAAAAATATTGATAGTCCTGAAGGTCAAGGTACATGCTTCCGAACACATTTTTATCTCATTTAAAGTACTCTTCTGTAATATAGCATTATATCAGTAAATGTACATTAGCTTTTAAACTGTAAATTACAATTAAGACGACTTGGGTGTTTGGGAGCAACTTTGAATGTGCACATCTCTCTACAAGAAAGATGTAGTGTTCCCAGATGTCTTCTTGGCTTGAATTGGATGCTAGAAAGCTGCAGAGATCTGCTCAATCAAGATGAGTATCTACATAACTCAAGTTTTTAGGGCTTTACTGGACACATAATCCACTCTCTGGCATCAATGATACTTCAACAGCAAAAACATATTTTAAAATGCCTTACTGCCAGAAATATTTTTATACATAAGCTGGTTTCAGAGATGCGACACGGAGAATTTGGGAATATGCGCTAGTGAAGTAATGAATGCTGGGTATTAAAATTTAGAAGGAATTATTGTGACTACATGTTTATGTTGTTTTGGCTTTTCTATTTATTGTAACAGGTAAGCAGGTAGGTAAGTAAATAAATAACCCCAATGTACAGCATGTATTAGAAACAAATAAACAACATGTTTCTCCACATTCACTCTATTATAAAAGGTCATTGGATTATTCTGTAATCAGGCAGAAGATGATATGCAGTTCATAGCTGCATGCAGTGAATGTCTACTGCAACATTAATTCTAGCATACATACACAAAATAAATACAGTTAAAAAAAAACAGTATTCTTATTCTTGTTTCTTGTAATGAAACAAAATTCTTTTTAAATTCAGTGGGTGTCATATTTCTCTTCTGTAAAAGATGGCCAGACCATTCGTGACACATGCTGCAGATATTGATATTTATTTTCTCTAACATTTGCTTGTTAAACACCAGATTGTTATTGACTTGAAGACATAACATACCAGATGAAATTAAAAGGTGATCAAACAGAAAGAGATGAAGATGATAAATAAATGGTAGCCTGAACAGATGCAAGTCGTAAACTCAAGTAAATAAGGAGATTACGGAGACGATAGGTAAGGCTTCTGCACTGACTCACCACAGAAAACCAATCACCTACCCAGCAGACGTGACTGCCGCAGGGGTTTTTTCCCCAGACGTTGAAAATGAGGTCGCAAAATATATATAAGCATGATTATTTAATGCGGCACAGGCATAAACTTCAAAATAAAAAAGCAGAAAGCATGGTTGATTTTCAGATGTTCATATGAACATCATGAATTATTAGACTGACTGATTATTTCTACAGAGATAAAAGAGAAAAAAAAATCATGCACTACATGTTAGTGACATCCGAACATCAGCTGATTAGTCAATATACAGTTGAGGTCATAAGTTTACATGCACCTTGCTACAAAATGTTAATCAAAATGTGAATTATTTACCAAAATAAAAGGGATCATACAAAATTCATGTTATTTTTTATTTATTTATGACCTGAATAAGATATTTCATATAAAAGATGTTTACATATAGTTCACAAGAGAAAATAACAGTTGAATTTATAAAAATGACCACATTCAAAAGTTTACATACGCTTGATTCTTAATACTGTGTTGTTACCTGAATGATCCACAGCTGTTTTTTTGGTTTGGTGATAGTTGTTCAGGAGTCCCTTGTTTGTCCTGAACAGTTAAACTGCCTGTTGTTCTTCACAAAAATCCTTCAGCTCCCACAAATTCTTTGTTTTTTCAGCATTTTTGTGTATTTGAACCCTTTCCAACAATGACTGTATGATTTTGAGATCCATCTTTTCACACTGAGGACAACTGAGTGACTCATATGCACCTATTACAGAAGGTTCAAACGCTCACTGATGCTCCAGAAGGAACAACAATGCATTAAGAGCCGAGGGTGAAAACTTTTGAACAGAACGAAGATGTGTACATTTTTCTTATTTTTGACTGAATATATATATTTTTTTTCATTTAGTACTGCCCTTCAAAACCTGCAGAAGATACTTACATGTTTCCCAGAAAACAAAATAAGTAAAATTTACCCTGATTTTCAAATTCAAAAAGTTTTCACCCCCCGACTCGTAATACATCAAAAAAACAAAAAAAAACAAAGAAACTGTGGATCATTCAGGTAACAACACAGTATTAAGAATAAAGCGTAAACTTTTGAACAGGGTCATTTTTATAAATTCAACCATTATTTTCCTTGTGGACTATATGTAAAAGACTTTTATATGAAATATATTATTCAGCTACACTGAAAAAAATAACATGCATTTTGAATGATCCCTTTTATTCTGGTAAAACAATTAACATTTTGCAGATTCTGCAAGGTGTATGTAAACTTATGACCTCAACTGTATACAGATATAATAGTCTACTTTGAATTTAAAGCAGTCTATTTTGATCTAATAACTATGGCTGTTGGGCATTTAATCATTTTAATGTAATTTATGTGGACTGTATTTGATATGTAATTTATAAATCGATGCTTAAAAAAAAAAAGTTTCAGTTCTTTGATAACCCATATCAGTTGATGTGACACTGAACCGTCAAGATATTTTCGCACACAGGCTGTATCCCATAAATCCCACACAGCCCCAAGGATTTCTTGAATCTTCCACACATGCATTAACAGAATATCATCTCTTCTAAAATCCTGGAGATACTGTGAGATTCTCTGGTCTAGCTCAAAATGTCAGTGCGCACACTATAACAAACAACATCCCTTGACTATTTTGTCCTTAACACAGATACAAGTGAGTGAATACATGCTGCACAGAAGCCGGTGAACCAAAAACAACATAAACCACAGATTCTTAAGACGAACCACATGACTGACGCCATTTCTAGCAATCGTTCACATATTATAATCCCACAGTTACGGAAGAGACCCTTCACCCATCAACACAGCAGAAAACTGGGCCGACCTTTCCCACTGACCGCATCGCACACGGGCCCCTACAGCATATTTTAAGTGTTAAAAATAAGTGGCCCATTTTTTTTATTCTTCCCTTCCCCTCTCTCGTCAGGTCATGAGAGGCATTCTTCTGTCCCAGATACACAATGATTTTTTTTTCTTCACACCAGTTACACAGCTGTGTAACAGCCCAAACACAGCTGTAAGTTTTTGCAAAATAAAAAACACTCATCCCTGGGTCCAAATCCACATCTCAGTAAAGCAAATATAGATAGAGGCAAAATGGGCGATAAAGACACCTGTGAGACAAAGGATGACATTTGAAACATCTGTTAGTCATCACTGCCTGCAAAATTAAACCAATAAAAACTGAAAGCACAACAGGGCAGTGAGTAACCTTCAGGAGCTAAAGGAACATCTATTATTCTATGACACACCACTTGGCAAAATAGAGACTCTATCAAAGTGATTTATTATGTGCGACTTTGGATTGACCTTTATTAAACTCATCAAAGCTGGCTGTTTGGAGAAAAAAAATCTTCTTATGCATGTATTTGTGAGTGTATAAAGACCAGTTTAACGCTGCAGAAGAAACACATGCGTGTCTTAACTATAATTCAAGCATTCATGCTTTTTTTGCGGCTTTTCATCTGTTTGTGACTTGTTTTTCACAGTCTGTTATCAGCAGCATGCCACAGTAAACACGTCTGTTGAATATACCTGGGGAACCGATGATATGAACAGTTGCAACGCATTGTGAGTTTATTAAAAACGCAATGTTCTTTGTGAATGCTATAGACAGATGTTAATGAGCACTGCACTGTGTAATTAACTGCATAAACGAGGTATTATAATTAAGACACAGAAAAGCTTTCTTGCAAATCAGGTCTTGGGGGTCAGGAATAAATGAAATGGAACAATTTCAAAGGCACAAGAGAGGCGTAATTGCTCAGGTCCACGCCGGGAGAGAACAGTTGCTTTAGAGCAATGGCCAACTGTAAAAAATGCATTAACATCAGCTCTTTTTGCATGTGAATTGCGACTACTGTTAAAGACACCCTCCCAACTAATAGTGCATCAGCACATCTGATTCATTAATTGTGAAAAATTGCCATGATCTGCATATTAAAGGCATTTTGTAGGTCAAAATGATTAGCAAATACACCTAATTTGCATAATGTATACGTTTCAAGAGAGTGATAAACAAGGCGCCTTGTGAACGTACTGTCATGGAACAATACTACTAGTTAAAAAGTTTTGGATTTTTTTAAATAATTTTGAAATAAGCCATTTATGCTTACCAAAAATACAGTAGAAACAGTAATATTGTCAAATTTTATTACAATTTCAAATTACTTTTTCTATTTTGATATATATATTTATTTTAAATGGGATATTCGATGCAAAATTCGCTTTTACACTGTGTTTGAATATATGTGACACTGAATAAAACTATTCATTAGTAGCATAGGTATATTTGTAGCAATAGCCAGCAATACTTTGTATGGGTCAAAATATTGAATTTTCTCTTTTACGCCAAAAATCATTAGGATATTAAGTAAAGATCATGTTTCATGAAGATATTTTGTAAATTTACAAAATGTAAATATATCAAAACTGCATTGCTGTGAACTTCATTTGGGTCATTTAAAAGGTGATTTTCTTAATATTTTTATTTTTTTGCAGATTACAGATTTCCAAATAGTTATTTCTCAGCCAAATATTGTCATATCCTAACAAACAGATGATGTACACATCTCAATTAAAAAAAAAAAAAAAAAAAAGACCCTTATGACTGGTTTTGTGGTCTTAACAGTGTGTGGACACAACCACCCTACAATGATAAAAATCCATTCACTCAATTATCAAGCTGTTTTGATTTTCTGAGCAGTACGACATCATACCCCGCCCACAGCCACAGCTTGTGCCCCAGTATGAAAGCTAGAAACGCTCCTATGCATTGCTTCATCCTGTGCATTTCCTTTCAGTTGGTGGTAAAAAAAAAAAAAAAAGAACACACACACACACATTACCAGCTGGACCAAAACATGAAGCAAAACAACTAACCAAATGACCACAGCCACTCCAGGCAGCTCACCATTGGAAAGTTGTCAAAACCCTGATTGCAGCAACATCCAACTGTTAAAACCACAAAAAAGTTCAACTGGCAGCCACTCATATGCAACCCCACAGTCAACCCTTTAAATAATGCCCAAGCACCATCCACTTTGTAAAGTGCGTTCACACATCTGCAGTCAAAAGCAACTCTTTACTGCAGTGTGTCACTCCCATAGCTGTGTGAGAATTGAGGGAATAGACAGAGACTTATCACAGGCAAAATTAGCAAAACAAGATCAGCTATTTGATTTGCAGCTTGTAAAGAAAACTTCAAAGCATAGTTCATCAAAAAATAAACATTCTGCCATTAATTACTCACCCTCGTGTCGTTCCAAACCATAAGAATTTCGTTCATCTTCGAAACACATGAAGATATTCATAATGAAACCCGAGAGATTTCTGTTTCTCGATTTGAAAGTCAATTACAACACCACTTTTATGCTTCCAAAATTTCATATAATGTAAGTAAGGGCAATCCATGAACGGTCAAGTGATTTAAAAAGTCTTACAATTACTTTATAATATAATGAACAGATTTACCTCACCATGGTTTCACTACAAACGAAACCAAAAAAAAAAAAAACACGATTACTACAGTTAAATCAGTAATCAATAACAAATTAACCATAGTTTTGCTCCACTGACCACTATGGTATTTTTAGTAAAACTGTGGTTATACAAATGGTTATCAAAACACCAAAAAACATGGTAACTACACTTTTACTACAATAAAACCATGGTTCATTTTCATAGGGTAATTTGGGCTTGTCATAACACCGGTGTTGCCAAGTCCGCGGGGCTACTTTAACACTGTTTCCACATGATGTCATATTTAGCCCCTGAAATACGAGTTTACCAGGGGAACCCCAAACAAAAAATGGGTACTTCATCCCCCTGGAACACGATTTTTAACAGAGAACCCCCCCTCGAAATGCGATTGGGCTAGTTGTGGGCTAGTTTTGAGTAGCAATTGGGCGGGTTTTGTTGAAAAAACCTGGCAACCCTACGTAACACACATAGAAACTTTTGTTTGTGTGGACTACCAATGGAATTTGTTTTTTAAAGAAATCTCTCAGGTTTCATTATAAATGTTAATTTCTTTTTCAAAGACAAACAAATGTCTTATGAGTTTGGAACTACATGAGGGTGATTAAATAATACCAGTTTTAATTTCTGGCTAAACTAACCCTTTAAAGGAGAAGTCCACTTCCAAAATAAAGATTCACATATAACGTACTCACCGCCTTGTCATCCAAGATGTTCATGTCTTTCTTTCTTCAGTCATAAAGAAATTATGTTTTTTGAGGAAAACATTTTGGCATTTTTCTTCATATAACGGACTGATATGGTGCCCTGATTTTGAACTTCCAAAATGCAGTTTAAATGTGTCTTCAAACAATCCCACCCGAGGAAGAAGGGTCTTATCTAGCGAAACAATCGGTTATTTTCTTTCTTTTTTTTGTTTTCCATTTTTCTTTAATAGGACAGTGAAGATGAGACAGGAAGTGAGTGAAAGAGAGAGGGAGGGTGGGATTGGGAAAGGTCAGTCCATTATATGGAGAAAAATGCTGAAATGTTTTCCTCCAAAAACATAATTTCTTTACAACTGAAGAAAGAAGGCCATGAACATCTTGGATGACAAAGGGGGGGAGTACATTACATGTGAATCTTTGCTTTGGAAGTGGACTTCTCCTTTAACATTTCATGAAAAATATAAATATTATTTCTAGTAAACATAAAAATACATTGCTAAATAAAATCACTATGTGGCACCAGTTATAACAGCAGGGCAAGTAAAAATTGGAACTAGCAGGAAAGGAAAAAAAAAAAACATACTGCTGAGCCCTGAAACAGTGAGTGGGTCCATAAAAAAGCCTCATACCATGTGTAGAGCTCTTTCTGAGATTTACTATAAACCCTAGAACAGAACAAAAAACCCAGTGTTGCTTGAAAGTGCAGCGAACTGGAGAAAACGTGAAAAGTAGAACTTGGGATGCATGTACATTTTCTTTGAAACAAATCTGATGTATAGTGGAAATCTACAGGGAAAGGCAAAGTCAGTCAAATCAACCAATGTGAGCAAGTTTAGGGGTCATAATAGACAAAATTACATACTCACAGTGCTTAATGCAATGCTGTGCGATCTTGCCAAACTTGTGGCAACTCTGCACAAGGATGTCTGACCTGCAAGCTGCTGCATAAGCATAACCTTAACCTTATAAGAACAGTAGTACCAAAAATGATCCAGAGAACCGTAAGGTTGTTTTGCAGTATGAAACCGCTCATCAGGGGTAAATAAAGCGATCTTCAGCAGGTTGCTTGAGTTTTCAAAAGGCAAAATTGATGCATGCAGCACTGCTGCGTTCTGTCCTATGGCATGACGCTGTGACCCACCTTATCAGACTGCCGCATGTAGCAGTACATAATCCCCCGCATGCACTTGATGGCAGAGTGCTCCAGTTCATGAGTGCGGCCCATGTCATCATCAATGCGCCTGTATGACAAACATTCTGCATGAGCTCCTGGAAAACACTTTATTATGTTGCAAATATCTATTTTAAATAGCAAAGAATGCAATTACCATTTACTGCAAGTGAAAAAACAAACATGCAGATGAGACAAACCTTTAACACATAGTGAGAAAGCTCATGTGGAGCATGCATGTGCACACACCACCCACATATATTCTTACAGAGACAAATAGAGAGTAAGTAATGGGTTCAGGCCTTGCTGTCAGATTGGAATCATCTTAATTAAACTCCTCTGACAATGCTAATATGCAGAGGTGAAGACTGATGACTACGTCTGTCTCTGATATACGCCTGCTCTCTATTTTTATCCTCGCATTCGTCCTCCAGAGGAACAACCGTCTTCAGGAGGAGTGAGAAGGGAAAAAAACACTTTGTCTTAGGAGTTCAATGGAAAATCTCTTTCTTGGGTGCCCTCCTATAAATCTTGTAACCTTGACCCGGGCCCCGAGAGTGCTGGTGACCTGCTTTAAAAAGAGTGAGGTGCGTGTGTTTGTGTGTGGTATAGATATATTATATACGTTTAAAATATCTAATTCACTTTTTACTTATTACAATGAAAAATATACACCCAAATATAAAATGTGAAAGTATAAAAGGCCTATAAACCTTCATATTTCAATGTTTTGCTTTTCTAGTTAAGAGACGCAATTCTGCATTCTGTTTGCTACCTCAAGTCAGGACGGAATTGGAATTTAAAAAGCGTTCTCAGTTCAACTGTTAATTATTATTATGAATGACAAACAACCATGGCTGTTAGAGACAGAGTAAACACATAAATAAGGAAAATAAACCTACAAAACAATATTCAAGTGTTTGGCTGTTTCAGTCGGCATTGGTTCAATTATTACGAAGGGAAAGCAATACCAAACCAATCAGAAACTGCCTAGAAAAGGTCATGCATCAAAACCTCCCACCAGAACCAAAATGACTTTTATTGTGTTTTTATGAAGCCTTTTTGTCCTTGTCACAAAATTCTTTCTTCAAAGCATCTTATTTTGTGTTCCACGGAAGTCACAGAGGTTTGGAATGACATGAGGCTGAATAAATGATGACAGATCTTATTCTTATTTTTGGAGGGAAATCTGCCTTCAGATGAAAGAAGGAAAGATGGAGCAAAACACAAGGAAATACTGCAAGTGAACCTCTTGGGAGAAAGTTCATTTTTAGGAAGGAAAATGTTTCAGAACACAAAGCCAAATCGCTGAAGGAGCTAAAGAACAAGATAAATGTTCTACAACAGCCCAGTTAAAGAGCGAGCAGGGCAGTGTTTGGTCGTAACATCTTGGACTCAAAGTGACTTTGGACAATCCCCCAAGAGGAATCTGGGGTTTAGCTCCAATACCTTGTTCAAGGGCATAAAGGTGAGAGTTCATCAATTCCCTCTTGAAGAGTTTGAACGTATAACCTTTAAGCTATACGGTATCCAGTACATCCCTGGACATTAAGTTCAGTCTAATTTTGTCTTAACTGAGCTTTGGAAACTGCAAAAGCAGCAGTCTATTACTTTGAGCACTAGAACAAATGTATCTGGATCAATGGGCCAAACTGCTCTTGATCAGTGGGTAAACATGCTTACTTTAACATGATTAAAGCTGCCACTGTAACAAATGTATCAAATGTGAAGAGTAATACTTACACTACTCTTCAATGCATTATTTTAATGCTTATCACGGCTGCTTTTATTTGTTCAAAATAATAATTGTTAAAAACACCAACACTATGAAATATTATTTTAATTTAAAATATCAGTTTTTTTTAACTCCAGTTTTCAGCATTACAAAATTCTTCAGAAATCATTCTAATATTTGTATAATTATTAATGTTTAAATGTTAAATTAATGTTTAACAGTTGTTTTTTTTTACCAATGATAATGACACATTCATGTTCACGGTTTCGTTTAAAGAGTTAGTTCACCCAAAAATAAAAATTCTGGCATTAATTACTCATCCTCCTGTTGTTCCAAACCCGTAAGACCTTTATTCATCTTCAGAACACAAAAAATAACGGCTTAAATTACGATTTCTTCTCTTCCGTGTCAGTCACATGCGTTCACCTTGTTTGCAAGCAAAAAAATTCACACGCATGCGTCATGGTACATGTCACAAACGCGCGGTAGAGACTGCCACAAAAGAGAAGAAATTGTTGAATAAAGTTGTTATTTCTGTTTTCTTTGTGCACAAAAAGTATTCTTTTAGCTTCATAAAATTATGGTTAAGCCACTGATGTCACATGGACTATTTTAATGATGTCCTTTCCAGAGGTTGCGCTAGACTTTATATATATATATATATATATATAGATTTCTTGATTTTAATAGATTCTCATTTTAATGAACCAGTATCATTTTCAGCTGATGAATAAACGGTGCGCAGTGCGTTATCCTTCCAATAAATACCAATAGGCTAGGCTGTGTGTTACTTTTGGTATGAAGCAAAGTCTCAGATTTCAAATTCTACCCATTGTATTAGGAAATTTAATCAATAAATACCGTTTTGGCGCTCTTTAATGTGCCGAGATAGATCGTTGTAGCTTCTGTGTACTCGCCTGTGCGTAATCAAATGCATATCAAAACATTTGTGACGGTCTTTTTGTTATGGATCCCCTGCACTGCTGCCACACTGGAGCGCACTATGCAAACGCAAATGCTAACGCAAAATGACGGATGGCCTTCAGATTTTTCCGTTACTGATAAATAAATTCCTTCAATGACGGAGAATTTTCGGTCAACGTGACCTCTGGTCCTTACTACCTTTCTGAGCCTTAAACATGGCATTTGCATTGCTGTCTACGCAGTGTCAGCAAGCTCTCAAATTTTCATCAAAAATATCTTACTTTGTGTTCCGAGGATGAACGGTCTTGCGGGTTTGGAACAACATGAGGGTGTGTAACCAATGACAGAATTTACATTTCTGGTGAACTATCCCTGAGAAGAGGCCTATTCTACCAAGTCATACCACAATACTGCTTAACTGGGACAAATCATAGACATAAGGTCTGTTCACACTAAGAATGACTCAACCAGTATGAATAAATGTTCACATTTTTGTGCGTAATACAACTCATTTGACAACACAAATTCATCTTGCTCACTAAAATAGCTCACTAACAGATATGCTTAGAGATGGTGTTTAATAGCTTGTTCAGCCTTTTGTCTTTGGCTGTTAAACTCATCTTTGCTTTTCCCAGACAGCACAGATGGTATTTACAGTACACCACTGCACATGGAGCCTCTGTGCTGTTTTTGCAGTATTGCATACCAAGATTTTGTACGAGTATGCAATGCTGGTAAATGGGAGCACTAGAAACCAATTTATATAAAAGTAACTGAACATACAGTGCTATTCAGTATCTGACCTGTATGCCAACGCCAGTGCCCAGACACTGGCAGCGCAGTAGAGGGAGTCTCTGACTTTAGCCTCCTTACAGGTGGAACAGGTCTTCACCGGGAACAGACCAGTGGTAGGGCTCTGATAATTCAGAATGGTGGACTTCACTAGAAGAAATGAAAAAAGGACAGAGATAAAAACAGATATAGATATACTTTTGCAACAGCAGGTACCTCCAAAAACATTTATTGATAGACGCCTTTTCTGTTATTCTTGTTGTCTGACATTAAATCCCATTGAATGTATAATTAATTAGGCCAATTAAATATTATTGCATGTATCTTGTCTTCATCAATGTGAAATAAAAAAGGCAAAAAGGTAACACAGCTTTATCCATCACTATGCCTAACTGTTAAACTTTCTCTCTCTCCACTGTGATTTCTCTTTACTAATGTATAATCAGGCTGAATAGGGCACTTCATTTTTCATCAGCACATTACGGCAGCACAAATGAAGGGGACATTCATTCCGAGCCATCATTTGTTATGTAGAGTTTGGGTCAATTCAAAGAGACAGTGCCAGCAGGGCTGGGGGATAAGGAGACACTGGGGGGAATTAGTCAGAATATTAATATACTCTTCAGAGAGACTGCAGCCAGGATTACTTTTTTTTCCGTCTGAAAAATCCGGCAAACCAGAAAGGGGCGATAAATACGTCTTTATCTGATTAGGTCTTGTACTGTAACTGCGGTTGATGCCGGCAAGACTGAAAGGAAGAATGCAGCTGGAGACTCCCAGAACGTTTCAGAGAGAAATGTGTCTGAGATCAATTAATCTAGCGAAATCTGCTACACAGGCTGCTATTACTGCCCATTTGCTCCTGTGAAAACCTTAAATTACTAATCAAGAAAGTCTCATTTGCAGTCATTTCACAGTCGGCGTGGGATCACCTGTGCATTAACTGGCTTCTTTGGAGAAAAGAAAAGAAGCGAAATGACATATTATTCACACGCATCTTTAGCGTGAGGGATGGAATGCATCACAGCACTCTAGATGCAAATTCTTTGAAGACTGCATCTCTCTCATCATCTATCAGCATAATGCACCTCTAAATCAACCCCGAACACTGCACACACAAACACAAGGTTTCCATGAAGAAGCCATTTCTATACACCAAGAAAATTGGGGGAGGGGGTCCATCACAGAGTGCGGAAAAAGACGGAGAAAACTGGTGGAAGACAGAGGAAGAAGACAAAGAGAGACTCTTTTGCCCATTAAAAGTTAAAGCTTGTTTTCTCCAGCCTTAATCTTGTGGAGGCAGGGGAAAGATAGCAGAACTGCATTCACAACAAACAGGCCAGAGAGGAGAAGAAGAGGAAATGAGAAGCACTGAAGCATGATGTCATTACCACATAAATAGGAAAACCCAGAAAGAGAGTGAGAAAGACGGAAAAATGAGAAAGACCGGAGATAAAAATGGCAATAACCTTCCATAAAAAGTTTAGAATAACATACCATGCATGTTGGATATAATGCGCTGAATTCGTATTCAGTACATATGATAATCCATCTTATAGTAAGAGATGCTTTTCAGCTCTGAGAAATTTGGAGGAAATCTGAATTATGAAACTTACCACATTCATTTCTTATTGTAGGATTTGTCTCATAGGGAATGACATGGGGATTCACTTAAAAAAAAAAGGGATTACCCTGTGCTAACGCTGTACGTTTGTCTGCTTCAACCATGACTCATGATTCAAAAGGATCATTGAAATGAGAAGCATCCTCTGTGTCACTCTTTACTCTTTGTTCTCTCTCACTTCCTTTCTCTCTCACCCTGCAGTGCTCTCATCTCAGGGTTGGCTGTCTGGGGATTTTAAATGAGCTTTAGGAACAGGTTGAAATCTGGATGGAGGAAAGAGATTGGAAACATAGATTTCATGTATGCAGTGTTCAAGAAACAGCTCTTCCATCGTTTCTGCGGAGGATGTAACGAGTTCATCGAGTACTCTACTAATGAGCTGAGGAGTTGAGTTCCGCTCACCAAGTCTGCATTTATTTGATCCAAACTACAGCAAAAGCAGTAATATTGTGAAATATTTTTAGCATCCTTGTTTTGGTATCCTAGTTTCCTATTTTAACATATTGTAAAATGTAATTTATTCCTGTGATTTCAAAGCTAAATTTTCAGCCTCATTACTCCAGTCCTTAGTCTCACATGATCCTTCAGAAATCATTCTAATATGATGATTTGCTGTTCAAAAACGTTTAATTTATTTTTGTTATTATTATCATCAACATTTAAAACAGTTTAATGCATATATTCAGGATTCTTTGATGAATAGAAAGATCCAAAGATCAGCGTTTATCTGAAAAAAAAAAAAAACTTTTATTTAGCAAGGATGCTTTAAATTGATCAAAATTGATGATAAAGACATTTATAATGTTACAAAAGATTTCTATTTCAGATAAATGCTGTTCTCAACTTTTTATTCATCAAAAAAACTGAAAAAAATCTACTCAGCTGTTTTTTACATAATAAATAATAATAATAATAAAAATAACAAATGTTTTTTTGAGTAGCAAATTAGTATATTAGAATGATTTCTGAAGGATCATGTGACTGGAGTAATAATGCAAAATATTCAGCTTTGAAATCACATCTGCATTTTACTGTTTTTGCTGTACTTTGGATCAAATAAATGCAGGCTTGATGGGCAGAAAAAAAACTTCTTTAAAAACACAAAGAAACACTGAAAATCCCAAAAATCTAGGCAGACGTTCCACCTTCCAGATACAACGATTATCAATATACTAAGCACCTACAGACCAGTTTGCTACATAATTTTTTCAAACCAGTTAAAACTTGTGTTTAAAACCAAACGTAATACAAAACTAAAAAAACATTGCAATTGGCTACATTTCTACAGTAATGTAATGTAACTAATGTAATGTAATAAATTAGAATGTTGTTGAAAAGTTCATTTATTTCAGTAATTCAACTCAAATTGTGAAACTTGTGTATTAAATAAATTAAGTGCACACAGTTTAAGTTTTTTTTTTTTTTTTTTTAATTGTGATGATTTTGCCTCACATTTTACAAAAACGTCAACAAATTAGAATATGGTGACATGCCAATCAGCTAATCAACTCAAAACACCTGCAAAGGTTTCCTGAGCCTTCAAAATGGTCTCTCAGTTTGGTTCACTAGGCTACACAATCATGGAGAAGACTGCTGATCTGACAGTTGTCCAGAAGACAATCATTGACACCGTTCACAAGGAGGGTAAGCCACAAACATTCACTGCCAAATAAGCTGGCTGTTCACAGAGTGCTGTATCCAAGCATGTTAACAGAAAGTTGAGTGGAAGGAAAAAGTGTGGAAGAAAAAAATGCTCGACCAACCGAGAGAACTGCAGCCTTGAGAGGCTTATCAAGCAAAATTGATTCAAGAATTTGGGTGAACTTCACAAGGAATGGACTGAGGCTGAGGTTAAGGCATCAAGAGCCACCACACACAGACGTGTCAAGGAATTTGGCTACAGTTGTCGTATTCCTCTTGTTAAGCCACTCCTGAACCACAGACAACATCAGAGGCGTCTTACCTGGACTAAGGACAAGAAGAAATGGACTGTTGCCCAGTGGTCCAAAGTCCTCTTTTCAGATGAGATCAAGTTTTGTATTTTATTTGGAAACCAAGGTCCTAGAGTCTGGGGGAAGGGTGGAGAAGCTCATAGCCCAAGTTGCTTGAAGTCCAGTGTTAAGTTTTCACAGTCTGTGATGATTTGGGGTGCAATGTCATCTGCTGGTGTTGGTTCACTGTATTTTTTGAAAACCAAAGTCACTGCACCCGTTTACCAAGAAATTTTAGAGCACTTCATGCTTCCTTCTGCTGACCAGCTTTTTAAAGATGCTGATTTCATTTTCCAGCAGGATTTGGCACCTGCCCACACTGCCAAAAGCACCAAAAGTTGGTTAAATGACCATGGTGTTGGTGTGCTTGACTGGCCAGCATAATATATTGTATATTGTAAATGAGAAACAAGAGACCAAAAACTGCAGATGAGCTGAAGGCCACTGTCAAAGAAACCTGGGCTTCCATAGCACCTCAGCAGTGCCACAGACTGATCACCTCCATGCCACGCCGAATTGAGGCAGTAATTAAAGCGAAAGGAGCCCCTACCAAGTATTGAGTACATATACAGTAAATGAACATACTTTCCAGAAGGCCAACAATTCACTAAAACTGTTTTTTTATTGGTCTTATGAAGTATTCTAATTTGTTGAGATTGTGAATTGGTGGGTTTTGTTAAATGTGAGGCAAAATCATCACAATTAAAAGAACCAAAGACTTAAACTACTTTTGTCTGTGTGCACTGAATTTATTTAGTACACGAGTTTCACAATTTGAGATGAATTACTGAAATAAATGAACTTTTCCACAACATTCTAATTCATTGAGATGCACCTGTAGATGCCACATTCGACCGCTCTAGGCATGTAGATGTGGCCGTCATCCTGGAATGGTCGACTTGACGTAATTCACCATACTGTAGGTTCGCACAGAGCCGTTAAGCCATTCTGTGCAGGATTGTTGCATCTTTTGAATATTTAGTGATTACTATGGTGAATGACATTAAGTTGACCATTACAATATGGCAGATGGCTTATGTATAGCGGCCCATAGAAACAGTTGCTAATGAGGCATCTACGTATACTGATCTATGTTTACAACAGCTCAACCAATCAGAATCAAGGACTGGAACTATTTGATTTATAATATTTATTTTAAAATCTCAGTGGTACTACAGTATTAGGTGGAAGAGGTTCAGATGACAAAAAGTTTGGGAATGTCTGAATTACATGTAAATAAGAAATAACGTGAATTTGTGCATTTTAATAAGTTTGAAATACAAAAGCCTTCCAAAGACATAATACATAGTTAAATTACCTACCGAGTGATAATTCAAATAAAAATGAATGCGTTCATCAGTAGTTGATACAATGCTGAAACACTTCAAAATGATTGAATGAAAACACCTAAAATGATTTTTATAAATCCAGCAGTCAAATGCTGTGTCACTACCTGACTAGTCACTGGTCTTTGTGTGAAGACAAGATTTCTCTGAAAACAAGATGATTATCCTATTATCTTTTGTCATGTTGTTTTCAAAGCAAAATATGAAAATAGAGAACAAAAGATGATTAAGAAAAAATGATTTTTTTCGTAGTGCATCTGCACAATTATTGGTCTGCCTGCCACCCTCATATGTGGGAATGACCAATCATTATGATATCAACAACAAACCAGCAACCAAGAAATTAGAGCTAACTTTAAATCAGTGTTTCACAACTAATACAAACATTTCAACTAATTTTCTTTTATCTAAGAAACTAAAAGAATGAATGAAACGATCAAGACAACTCTTAATCTTACATGGGCTGTTTCGTCTTATAGAGCAGTATTTATTGTCATGATGAAAACTAAAATTGAAAGTGAGATTAGGTGAGAGGAGAGGGAGAAAGAGGGTAGGCAGCAAAAGAGATGAGTATTGATTAAGAGCAAAATGCACAGAGGAGCTCAGCAATGAGAACCCATACTAGCTCCAAATGAATCTTTTAGTGCTTGGACTCAGCTCATTTGTTGGGTATTATAATTAAATGTAATAGTTTGGAGACTTTTTGAATCCTCTAATTAAATTAGGAAACATCTTACCATAATTAAATTATTTTGAAATATGAGTAAACACCAGTGCACTTAATACACAGATCAACTATATTAGGGGGGAAATCAAGAGTAACTTGGCTATTTGTACACAGCTTGACAACTTAAATGCATTGCTTTAGAACTGTATACTTGTAATTAAAACAAAAAGAAAGGTGGGGCATTTAGATGAAGCCTCATTTAAAGATCACCCAAGAGATATTCTTTGACAACCCTGAGCCAACCATACCATAAAATGCTCAGTTCGGCCTCTATTCTTAAACCGACGTGAAAAACACATTACATCCAGGACATAAATTCTCACCTGCGCTGTAGAAGCGGTCAAGTTTCTCCCAAAGGGGCTCATCCTCCCGGTGCAGTATGGATAGCTTAAGGGGTTCATAGATGGAGCCTAATCATAGAAGGCAAAGATAGATGTTAAAGAACACATGAATTGGCACAGATCTGAAATATTGTGATGTTTATCTCATCTTTAGATGCAATTCTAGTATCCCTGGATGGAAGTGATAAGCATACTTCAAAGTCAGCATGGCTTCTTGATGACGCTACTACAGACTACTGACCCGCTACAGGCCCACTTTTGGCTATTTAGTATGCCGAGGTTGAGCTGACTCACCAAAATCAAAATGTGCTTCATTTAGTCTCTGTAACCTAAATGGTTTTCTGTTCCATTTACAATGCTAAGAGCAGCGAAATGTAGATTTACTGGGGTGCAAAGGCAGCAAAGCATGCCAGGAAAACAATCAAAGCAAAATGCAAAAGACTAAAGCTATTGTTCTCCAAATGCATATATCAAATCGAACGTCACTGCAAACACACAATGCTTGATTGCAAAATTGAAGGCACTGGCACAAACTCTGTGAATAATGGAACCTGACACCAGTAAATTCAGCTTTTTCTGCGAGGAGTGAAATTCAGGGGAACCCCATCAACTGGAGCACTATTTCAGACACATTTAACTTTGGAGCAATTTACATTTTAATAGAATCGACCCAGGGTCAATACCTCAGGTACTGAAAATTCACATTTCCTAGCAAATTAGCATAATTCCCATCAGCTTTTAAGTAGCAGGGACAAAGCCATCTCTTTTTAAGATAACTCCAGCTAAGCAGTGCACATCCAATAGGAAAATGAAAGATACTCCTCATTTTAGTTTCAGCGCATCGATATAGAAGTAACTTGCCTCGAGAAGCATACGAACCCTCTGTTAACCGATTTGATCAGACACCGACAGAAAGAGACGAGAGGTACTGGACTGCATTACTGATTTCATTAATCACAGAATTTCACCCCCTGATATCACCAAAGATTATTTACGCCTAACCCTTTACATCTGATGAAATATTACACTAGAATTATTCTTTTCTGCAATTAAAAGAAATATATATTAAGCCACCCATTTTTAATTAGGCATCAAACAGTCTGAACTAAGACTGTTATGGAAATGTATTGGATTTCAAAAATTAGACAGTTAATAGCCTCTATTCGTATACCTGTAAAATGAAACGGAATGTTCTTATTGAAAAAGTAATGAGCGTCTTTTCCACGGAACAATCGCTATGCCCCAACTTACCAAATTTCCGGAGTTTGCGATGGACATTCACTTCATTGGCAGTGTTGGCCATTTTTCATTAGGTGAACTCTACGCCAGGCTTCTATTAGTTAAACTACAACATTAGTATAATTCAGAGGGTTAGCAGAAAATAGAGAGAAAAGACAAATTACATGGAATCACACAGTGAGATTTTTTTCAGGCGTGGTTAATGAATGGACATGCAACAAATTACATTATACGCAATTGAAAGATGACCTTGCAGGACTGATGTAAGGGGATGAGATGACAATTAAAATGTGTGGAATTGTCCATGACACCATATAAACTACAGTGACTGTAGGTAGGTAGGTAATCGAAGGAAGGTAATTACTGACAATTTGTGATCTGTAGTTCTATTTGAAAGCAAAATAGAGCAAATCTTAACTGGTTGATTGTTTATATCATTCCAAAATTATAACTATATTACCTCACAGCTCTCTATGACAAGCTGCATATATAAATATACTGCTGTTAAAAAATTTGGGATCAGCCATTTAAAAAAAATTATTATTCTCTTATGCTCAACAAAACTGCATTTATTTGATCAAAAATACAGAAAAAAATCAGCAATATTGTCAAATATTTTTACAGTTTAAAATAACATTTTTCTATTTTAATATACTTTAAAATATGCTTTATTCCTGTGATGCAAAGCTTATTTTCATCAGCTGTTACTCCAGTCTTCAGTGTCACACAATCGTTCAGAAATGATTCTAATATGCTGATATAGTACTTTTATTATCAGTGTTCGCAACAGTTGTGCTGCTTAATATTTTTTTTGGAACCTTTGCTTAATTGTGTTTTTAGGATTCTTTGATCAATACAATGTTAAAAAGAACAGCACTTACTCAAAATATATATCTTTTCTAACAATATAAGTCATTGCTAGCACATTTTTTTTATCAATTTAACACATCTTTGGTGAATAAACATATTAATTTCTTTAAAAAACAAAAAAGAAAGAATTAAAAATGTGACCCTGCCAAAAAGCATTAGGATATTAAGTAAAGATCATGCTCTGTGAAGATATTTTGTAAATTTCTTACCGTAAATATATCAAAACTTAATTGCTGATTACTAATATGCACAGCTAAGAACTTCATTTGGACAACTTTAAAGCCGATTTTCTCAGAATTTTCATTTTTTTTGCAACCTCAGATTTTCAAATAGTTGCATTTTGGCCAAATATTTTCCTATCCTAACAAACCACACATCAACGGAAAGCTTATTTATTCAACTTGCAGATGAAAAAAAAAATTGACCCTTATGACTGGTTTTATGGTCCAGGGTCACAAATGTCCTGACCAATGTACTGAACACAAACTTTTAAATGGTAGTTTATAATGTTACAAAGGATTTCTATTTTAAATAAATGCTCTTCTAAACTTTTTATTTATTAAATTCTGAAAAAAAGTATCACAGGTTCCAACTAAATATTACACAGTAAAACTATTTTCAACATTAATAATAAATCAGCATATCAGAATGATTTCTGAAGGATCATGTGACACCGAAGACTGAAGTGATGATGCTGAAAATTCAGCTCACAGGAATAAATTACATAAAATACACTCACATAGAAAACAATTATTTTACAATGAAATAATATTTCACAATATTACTGTTCTTCTGGATAAATGCAGCCTTCGTAAGCATAAGAAACTTCTTTGTAAAAAAAAAAAAAAATCTTACTAATCCCAAACTTTTGAATGGCAGTGTACTGTATATCCAAAATTACCCCCATACATACAGTATACTCATGTAAAGCGATATATGCTATATTGAAAATCTCAACTACATAATTGTTTCTAAACATAAAACATAAATTATAACATCACCCAGCTCTAATCTGTTCAATACTAAAATAAGACATGAAGACATTAGGATATTTTAAACATTAACATCATGAATTTCTACAAAGCTGTACAAATAAAATTGACCTAACTATTTTAAAGCAATAGATCAGGAAAAAAAAAAGACAAATAAATAAAATCTGTCATTCTTTACTCACCCATGTTATTCTAAACTCATAAGAATTTGTAGAACACAAAAGGAAATTATATTTGATAGAAGGACAGTCACTATTTACATTCATTGGATATTTTTCTATACAGGTTTAGAATAACATTAGGGCAAGCAATTTTCTTTTTCAAGATTTTCTATGCCTTTAACAAATAAAAATAGCAGGAAGAAACTAGGTGTGATTTTATTTATGTATCTGTCTTACATAACCACAAGTGGATTCTGAAAATTCTTTCAAGGGCTACTTGAGTTTTAATGTCAGGCTGAAGCAGATGCTAACAAGCACTGAATTAAGAGGGTTAAAAAGCCTTTCAAAACCTTAGACATTCATGGGACTGAAGTCTTTTAAAGTACTACTCCTTAAAAATTCAAAGCCTGAACTCAGTGTGCAGTTAGTCTCTAAATATAGCCCTGATCAGCGTACACTTCACGCCTGACCTTTGGGCTCTGCTCCCTGCCACACAGAAAAGACGACTCATGTTAACGCGCTTCTGCAGCACAGACAATGGATCAAAATGCACAGAGACAACAAATGCGCGCTGCTTAATCGTGCTCAATGCCATGCATCACAAAAAGCCAAACCTGATCGCTTAGATCTGGCTTTGAACTCCAGCAGCTTCCAGCCGACATCCGCTAGGCTTGCCATTATGACAGCTAAATAACAACATCACACTCACACTGCCGTTAATGCACTCACACTGTCGCAAACCCTATATATACTCCGTTGCCGTAGAACGACATGCCGTGTTCCAGTTTGTGATGACCGAAGCTAACAGCAGAATGTTTCTGTCTTGGGCTTGGTTCTTGACGTTATTATTAAGTTTTGTGGGACAACATGTCACGTTTGCATTGCAAGACGTTACTGGTGATTTATTTGGCTCGGAAAATTATGGTACAGTAGCGGCTTTCGGTGACTTTAACTCTGATAAACAGACTGATATTTTCATCATCAGGAAGCGTAAGTACAGTTCTGCTAGCTGTCGAGATTAATAATGTCTCATATCATTCCCTCTAAGTTTAATTTAATGTAATGCAGGATGATAGTTGTTGTATAATATGTGTGAGCTTTAATTTGTTTCGTGTGACGCTGTCATATATTGTTGTTAATGACAGGGGGTGTGGCAGAATTCTCTTTTTGTACTCTTATTTGTATGTATTGTTTATTTATTAGTGTTACTGGTGTTAGACACCCTGATTCTGTGTCATTTCACGGGAATATTGTTTATTTCAGATTCTGAGTTGTCGATTTTCCTGGCTGATCTCAAAGCTCCTTATTTCAAACCTAAAGTCCATCTGACTAAAGATGCTTTCCCTAGGTAAGAATATACACTGATGCACACAAACCCTATAAAGGTTGCTGTATCATGCTTGATACATACATTTCTAAGGCCTTAAAACTATCAACGTGATCAAAACGTTGCTGCAACACTGTAAACACAATCTTCTCTATGCCTTCTGCCATCTGACTTTTTAGTAAGCGAAAGGCCTTGTATCATAATTCTAAAAATGTCCGCTGGCTACATATGTCATCTGTTTTTTGACTTTTTAGTTAGTAAATGAAATAATATAATTGTATCATTATTAATATTTCAAGTAAACATTTACTGAACTGAAGCAACCTAGGATTACTTCATCATCCAAATTTTTATTTAAAATATTATGTTAATAATGCGTGTATCAAATAAGATACAACAGGCTTTTGAGGAATGTTTATTTGTACATCTCTCAAATATCATTGTATTGCATTGCTTTATATGTTTTGCTCCCCAGAGTTAAACCTACTGAGCTTTGATTATAGAATTAATCATTTAAATTATCTTACTATGACATATTATGAGAAATAGATTGACAACTTATGTTTATACACATTTTATCTAAGTAGTCGGATTTGCATTACAAGCTATTAGAATTTCGTCTTACTTAATGACCATATACATACAGTTGAGGTCAAAAGTTTACATACACCTTGCAGAATCTGCAAAATTGTAATTATTTTACCAAAATAGGAGGGATCATACAAAATGAATGTTATATTTTATTTAGAATTTACCTGAATAAGATATTTCACATAAAAGACGTTTAAATATAGTCCACAAGAGAAAATAATGATTTTATTTATAAAAATGACCCCATTCAAAAGTTTACATACGCTTGATTCTTAATACTGTGTTGTTACCTGAATGATCCACAGCTGTGTTTTTTGTTTTGTTTTGTTTTGTTCATGAGTCTCCTGCTTGTTCTGAACAGTTAAACTGCCTGCTGTTCTTCTGAAAAATCTTTCAGGTCCTACAATTTTTTTGTTTTTTTAGCATTTTTGTGTATTTTAACCCTTTCCAACAATGACTGTATGATTTTGAGATCCATCTTTTCACAGGACAACTGAGGGACTCATATGCAACTATTACAGAAGGTTCAAATTTTCACTGATGCTCCAGAGGGAAAAACTATGCATTAAGAGCCTTTTGAACAGAATGAAGATGTGTACATTTTTCTTATCTTGTCTAAAATCAGATTTCAAATTCAAAAAGTTTTCACCCTTCCGGCTCTAAATGCATTATGTTTTCTTCTGAAGCATCAGTGAGCGTTTGAACCTTCTGTAGTAGTTGCATATGAGTCCCTCAGTTGTCCTCAGTCTTCAGGACAAACAAGTGGCTCATAAACAACTATGATTAAAAAAAAAAAATAAGCTGTGGTAACAACTCAGTATTAAGAAACAAGCGTATGTAAACCTTTGAACAGTCATTTTTATAAATTCAACTATTATTTTCTCTTGTGGACTGTATGTGAATGTCTTTTATGGGAAATATCTTATTCGGGTCGGTACTAAATAAAAAATGACATGCATTTTGTACGGTCCCTCCTATTTTGGTAAAATAATTAATATTTTGCTGATTCTGCAAGGTGTATGTAAACTTTTGACCTCAAATGTAACAACTGCACCAAAGAGTGTAATATTAGTCAGTTTGGACCTGAATAAAATGAACATGTTTATTTTTTCTTCTTGTGTGTGAGCTTTATATGATCACTATATCATATTGTATGGGCCGTAACATGTATATCAAATATGATGTAAAATCTAAACCACACATGCAGACTTTTTTCCCCCTAATAGTTTAATAAACTGTTCCACTAAAAGAAATAAATTCTGACTGTTATTTTATGTATCAGGCTTATTGTGCTGATATTGCCTTGTTTTAATGTTTCTCTTGCTCTCTTAGTGACTTCCGCATAACTAGTGTGGTCCCGGGTGATTATGATGGAGACTCTCAGATGGATGTGCTTGTTACTGGCTACGTAAAGGACATCATACAGACACGTGTCTTTGTCTTCTGGGGACATAACCAAACTTTGGGTAAAGTCTGAAAATAAAACAAAGAAATACAAAAAAAGTGCTGTTTGTACATTACCCTGGATTTGGTTTTACGTTTAGTCAGTATTTTTGTCTGAATTGATAGTCTTGGAGCAATGGAAATTATACTACAGCAGTGACTTGCACAGTTTTTTCACAGTAAATGTTTTCTGTTCTCTTACAGACCAGAGTGAAAAGGTAGGGCTGAACAGCACCTTTAGTGATCAGCCCCTTGTCATGGAGTAAGTGCAATATATTGTTTTAAGTTATTGTTGTTGATTATTATTATACAGTATATTGTTAGCATTGTGGAAATATTATAAAATATCTAGATATAATCTTGGTCTTAAACTCTATAAATCGATGATGATTGTATTCATTTTAAACATTCTGTAAGTGTATCATTTAAGTTTACCCTCAAAGTTTAAGTTTTGCAGTCATCATAATTTTAGTGTACAAATGCAAATTTCACTTGTAGAGTTTTTGCTTTTGCAGAGGTCTAATGCTGCTTTCTCTTTTCCACATACAGCTTTAATGGGGACATGGTTCCAGACATTTTTGGATCTGTGGGTAGTTCACCAGAGGTTTGCTATCTCAAGAGTAGGTAAGACTGCTTTCCTAAATGTGCAATATAGTGTGTTTTTGGCTTTTCTGTCTGTGTAAAAAAACAAGTGTATAGTTTACAAAGCATGCTGTTTCATTGTTTATTAGGCAGCAGAAATGTGAGAAGGCTCTCAACTTGGATGTCAAAATGCGTGCCCCTCATTCCAATGCTTTCATTGACCTTAACAAGGACTTCACTGCCGGTGAGTAATGCTACTGTGGTCTTTCCTTCGCTCTGGAGTCTTTTGAAGTGTCAGAGAAAATATTGCAAGGTTCTGCTGCTCTGTGGACTGATTTAAAGAATTGCTACTTCTCTATTCTGTAGCTTTCAGTTAGCATTGCTGTAGATGCCTTGATAAAGCCTATTTGTGGTGGAACGGCCCTGAGTGCAGCTTGGTTTATTTATGGATTAGGAAAGCTAGGAATATTTCTTTGATTATTACCACATCTGACACTTAGGTTTATTAGATCAGACAGGTTCCTCATATTGCTTTTCGAAACAATATATAAAGTCACATTTTGCGTTTGGTTTATATAATGATTTTTCTCATGCTTTGTGGTCACAAATGGTTGTAGATATTATATCTATAGATACTACTGGATTGAAAACTTCTCTAAAAGGTTCTTGAAAGTTTTTGTAACACCCACCGTCTGACTATTTGAGTTAGCTAATATTAGATTTTTTTTTTTTTTTTCCACACACCTAATATCCCTATAAATTCTAGAGAAAGCACACTTGCCTGCATTTTCTTAGCCTGTGAGGAAAAAGTTTGAAACTCTGTTTCTTTGCATTTTATGTGTTTGGTTTTGCTCTGTTGACACTGGGTTGGCTGATTTCTCTTTGGAGTTTAAGGTTCTGGAAAAAGTACATGTAGTTATGAGGATGATATAAGCTAATTAGTGACTACAAATCTAGCAGTTCTTTCCATGTATAGGATGCAAAATAGAGCCTGAAACCCTTACAGTGAAGTCAATTTGTTTTCTGTTTAATGCCAGCGAATGCCAGCATGTGCTTAACCAGATTATTGACTTCAGGAAGTCAGACTAAATATTTTATGAGCTTCATTTTACATGAGGCTTGAATTACTAACTACTACAAAAACAGTAACAGCACTGCTAGAGACAAGGCTGCAGGTTGAGCCTAAATTAGGCTATCACTCAGTAGTGGCTAGCTAGTAAATGATCAAAAGTAGGTTAACAGTTGTTGAAAAACTTATAAAATGTTAGTTTCATTTTTCTTTAGTGAAAATCATGCATCAACAAAATTTCACTTAAAAATATAGCTGCAAACAGCAATTAAGGGGCCAAGCATTAGGCAAGCAAGGCAGCAAGCATCAGAGCAACTGCAGCAATGAGTAACTGAAGCCATTTTAAGATGTAAGGTGACAATAACACACACAAAGTTTGGTGTCAATATGTCAAAGCTTTGCAGAGATACAGCACAGCATTTTGCCTCAAATTTGTTATACGCTATACAAAAACAATGTTGCTATTTTGTGTATCAACACAAAATCCATAACTTTTTGTCAGCACAGTCACGATTTTGGTGAAAATCAGAGCAGTGGTCAAGGAGGAGTTTGAAAAAGTAGGTTTTCAACATGAATCAAAATAGCAGACTGGATGTTTAACCGACTATGACATAAATGGTATCTTTGTTGTCGGCATGGCCCAAAGGAATATTTTGAGACTAATTTTATTACAAAAAACTAATGCAAACAAAAGTTATTAGCATTTTTGGAAATTTCATTGTTAATGGTTAATGGATGGTTTATTGCTTTTGACCAATGGGTGGCGCTGTGACCAAATTAAAGTGGTGTGGTCAGTGTGAGGTCACAATGGCACATACAAAGTTTGGTGCAATTATGTCGAAGCTTCAGGTGCAGTTTGGCATCTTTCCAGCAAATTTGTTGATGCGTTAAATGAAAACCGTATCATATATTAACACAAAATCCGTAACTTTTTACCAGCATGGTCTGAAGATGAGTCAAATTTGTTGAAAAACGGGCCATTGGTCTAGGAGGAGTTTGAAACAGTAGGTTTATTGAGATCACTTTCATTACAATAGGCCAATTTATCAATCAATGCATTCGTAAAATATAAGAGTTCACAATAAAATTCAAAATGGGAAAATTGGGTATGGTTCGACTTGGCATGCTCCTCCAAATCTAAAGAGAGTTTTGTGATGTATGTGTGTGTGTGTGTGTGTGTGTATGTGTGTGTGTGTATATATATATATATATATATATATAATATATACACACACATACCAAAAAAAAATTAATAATAAAATATATATATATATATTTTATTATTAATTTTTTTTTGGTCAAACCATTCAGAAGTTATAAGAGAAATAGCTATTTTTCATATCTCTTGACCACTATGTGGCTCCGAAACTCTGCAGGTAGCCTCAGGTCATGGTTGTTATAACGCACACCAAGTTTGGTCTCAATATGCCAAACCGTTGCAGAGATATAACCTTATATTCATTTTTGCATGCTCTTTGTAGAATTCGTTTACATGTTATTTGAAAACGGTTTGACTAATCAATTGAATTCCATAACTTTTTGCCAGTATGGTCTGAAGATGATCTGAGCCAATTTTGGTGAAAATCAGACAAACTGTCTAGGACGAGTTTAAAAAGTAGGTTTTTCAAACTATTTAAAATAGCAAAAAACTAAACCTTACGATTTTTAAATTCTGGGGCCAGTTGCATAAACTTAGCCTCGATGTTAAGACAGTGTCTTAACTATTAATCTGACTAACTAGCAGTTAACCAAAGGGATTCAGCTTAGAATAATTTAAATTTTTCTGTAACTGTTTTTAAATAAATTATTACCAGTCTTAAAGAAAAAATAGCTGACTAACTTTTTAAGACTAGTCTAAACCTTTTATGCAACCGGCCCCTGGTGTTTGTTTGACTTGGCATGAGCCAAGGAATAGGAGAGCTTCCGTAGACTAAAGAGTGTAAGAAGAAGCGGAAGAAGAAGAACGCCAGCCTTTGTGCCTTTGGTGCTTGACCCCTAATGATTATTAGACATTGTTTTACCAGTTCACTTTACTGATAAACGTTCAAGATCCACATATTCATGCAAGTGGAGACCTATATTTGATCAATATTCAACTCGACTTCGACCAACAGAGATTCACATTTTATGCACCAGTGAATAACTTAGTTTTGCGTTCTTCCTCTTCTCTAGGTTGTCTTTATCAGGCTTTTTCTCTCCCCTTGTAATCCTGTCATCAAGACAGGATGCTTCCTGAGTGTTGTGTTTTGTCTGGAAAATACTGGCCCATTTTTTTTTTTTTTTTTTTTTTTTTTTTTTTTTTAGCAGCAGGTTTTGTGGGGACTGTCTGTGAAGTATTTCAGCTCTCTTGGTATTTTTGTTGTGTTCTGTTAGTTTTAACAGTAACATAATAAAAATAATACAATAAAAATTACATAGACGTACTGTTTTACTGTATTTGTGATTAAATAAATGCAGCCTTTCTTAGCATAAGAGTCAAGTTTACAAAATCAACTGCAGTCTAAATATAGCCTGTCACAAGTGCTACTACAGTTGTTTTTTGCATAAATAATGTCATTATGGTGTCACGGTGAAAGCCTGTGCTGTCTATAGTGGCAGTGAACCAGTGAAGCCAGAAAAGAAGTGCATTTGAGCATCCTCTTTTTAGCGAGGTGCTTTTGACTCCTGGCATCTTTTTTCTTCTTCTGAATCTGTTTAAATCAAATGATCTCTCGAGCTGTTTATGAATTCAAAGCCGTTTTCAAGGGTGACGAGTTTTCTGTTAAGCTTGTCTGTCAGTCACATAAAATTGACTATAATAATCCTGTGCTTCTAAAGGCTGAAAACAGATTTAAATGCTCTCTTGTAGAATCCTGTCAAAGTCTTACTGTCCATTAGTGTAGACGAGGCTTAGAGTGGTCATGTGTCTATGTCACACTGACCAAAAGGGACTTTAGCATCTCATCCAGAAAAGGGTAAAGAGGTTAAAAAGTAATTCACTTCTCAATATGGACCAACTCCATTTATCTATAGTAAAACAAAGCCACCGAGCCGCTATTGCACTTATCTCCCACCCATTCAGCGGGAGCCTGGCATCACTGCCACCTCCAAACCATCTGGAGGCTGTTCGGCTGCCACACGAGCGGCCGTGCTGTTGGGTCTGATTGGCAGACAGGACCAAGAAAGCCTCTCTGGACCTCTACAGCTGTGAGAAAATCACAGCAGATTAACAACAGCCCAGGAGGGAAAAAAAGAGCACACCCACGACAAAATCATCCACCACTTACTCTGCAATTATGGCTGTCTGCTGTGGCAAGAGTTGGTTTGAGGAAAAGACCTTAGTGGGTTAGTGAGTGGAGGCTTTTAGGAAGAGATATCAAATGAGCTGAATGCTGTGTCACTGACTTCTAGCTTTTCTTGTGGATTTAGAGGAGATGATTTGTTCTTTTTTTTTTTTTTTTTTTTCCTTTTTTCAATTCATCAGAATGTGATCTTGATGTACATGGTGGGCTCATTTACATTTTTATGGTAATTTTAGGGTGGCAGGTCTGATTTGATTGTGGTTAGCAGGGGAAAAAACAATACTAAATGCAAATAATTAAATGCAAATAAGCATATAATTGTGTGTAGTTTGGGTAGCAAATTAAATAGCTTTATCTGCTTTTAAGTAGGACGAATAAATGTTCCCATATGTACTATCGTTCAAAACTTTGGGATTGGAAAGAAATTTCTGACAGAAGTTTATTATGCTCACAGAATGAAAGTAACAGTTTTCTATTTTAATATTTTTTTTAAAAAGTATTATTCCTGTGATGGCAAAGCTGAATTTTCAGCATCATTTCTCCAGTCTAGTGTCATAAGATCCTTCAGAAATCATTCTAATATGCTGATTTGCTGCTGAAGAAACGTTTCTTATTATCAGTGTTGAAAATGGTTGTGCTGCCTAATATTTTTGTAGAAGCTAAAACTTTTTTTTTCAGGATTTTTTTAATACAAAGTTCAAAAGAGCAGAAGAGTCTTATAAAGCACTATTTGCAACCTTTAAAATGGCATAATAGGAGCACTTTAAGGACATTTAAGGACGTTATTTGCTTTCGTTAATTGGTCATGCTTGATGCCAAATGTAAAATCCAGATCCTCTGGCAAAACCCATCTGAGAACCACTGATCTAGACAGCCGGCCTGTCAGTATTCTTATTCGCAGTACCTTATGTATCTATTTTTGCTCTTCCTTTTGTCAAAAAGCTTGTCATGTGGAAGAACATTATCTGCATTATTTAACTTTGAGTCATATGAACCTGAGCACTTACTTGAAGGACCTTTTTAAAAGTCATATTGACTGAATGTCTATACTGGCTTCCTGGCCTTTCATCGTTCACTTTATATTGCTTCGGAGACCTTCAGAGTCAAGACTTGAATTGTTTCCGTACGTGTCCTTTCTGTGAATGAACAGAGGGTCACCTCTGGATCATAGCTCAGATTTCAGTCGCACACGTGAAAGCCACTGCATGGCTGCGTCAGCTAGAAGACATGAAATTGCATCCACTTAGGTGTCAGTGCTCTATTTAAAGTTCCCATGAAATCAAAATTGAAGTTTCTTTGTGTTTAGTATGAATACATCAGCCTTAAGGTTATCTGTAAGCTAGTGTGCTCCAGAACAATGACAGAGTTTGTGATTATGAAAGATATAAGCATCCAAAACTTACAGTCTTTAACGTCCACCAATATGGATCAACGATTTTGATGACATCACCGTAACTTCAGCTTCCCATCAAACTTGTTCACAGAATTTGTATTTTCTGTATGGTGTTTGGCACATAGTGCACTATATAAAGAATAGGGAACGATTCAGACAGTGTAAATATGCATTCTGTTGGGGTGGATGAAGTCTGGTTTCATGTTATTACATGAACCGCTGCAGCACGCTCACAGCTTGCTCCAATCCAGAGAGATGATAGCACGAGGTGGATCATATGCGTGACTTGGTGCAGACCACAAAATGTATCGGACACATTTAAATTCTACACAGAATGATATTTTATATGTGGATAATGTGATATGGATAAGATTCTGGCTGCCATATGCTGTCAGATGAGGCTTCACCCAGCTCAGTGGTTCTGGCCCAAGCTGTGATATAAACGAAATGCTATTGGCTATTGAAAAAAGGGGCGGGATTGCTGGATATGTCCCTGGATATGTTGTTTCAGTTGAAATTACGTCAAGACATAGAATAATGCTGTTTCAAAGCACTTCAGTGGAAGTTCAACACTAAAGTTCAAAGCTCTTTAGCGTGTGTACATAGCCACACTATAATGATAAAAATCCACCTGCTCCTTTTTTTTTTTAATACTCATAAATCATAAGCAGTGTCTCAAACACTGTTGACAGACATTGCCGTATTAGCCGAGACACCGCCTTGAGTAAACCACACACAATCCGGCATGTTTATCTTCACGTTCCAGTATTTAAAAGCAGCATTTAAGTAAGTGCCTACTTATTAGAGCTATAGTAGTTCTTCAGTCTAGAGTAGTGAGTGATGTCCTGTTTTTATTTTATTGTTTGGGTCATATTATCAGCATAGACAGCAGTACAGGTACTGTATTACGCTGCTGTCACTTGTAATATAAACATGCAATTTCTTTCCCAACTGTTAATGAAATGATGCTCTAAATAAGAAACTAAATCTGCCAGCAAGTGGCGGAAAATGTCTTTGAGTCATCATTTATTAACGGCTGATTCATTCAGGAATGAAGTAAATGGCTCTTATCATTAATAGGTCTTTGAATCAGTGATTCACATGATTCATTCAAAACGCGGATTAATTCAGAAACTAAACATGGCTGTGTTGCTCAGAGTTGTGCAACAATCCGGCTGTGGCTTCAAAGGTAATATGTTCTCTGCAAAATTGAGCAAACACACATAATAATGCGTTTAAAATATAAGCTAACACAATATCAGCTTCTTATTTAATGTACTGTTGTATAAAATCACCTTTAAGCTTGTAAAAATTCGGGACAAAATCATCGCTCGTGTCATACTGCTCTTGCTGCCTGTGTGATGTCGTGTGATATATATAAATATGAGACAAAACACATGCAGGGGCATTTTTTTTTTTGCACCAATATCTTGAATTTTAGGGCATAACTGCATTATGGAGTTATTGCCCTGTATCATATTTGTCCCCAGCAGAGTATGCGAGCGGGGTGGAGCGGCAACAATTTCCCCTCCGCGGTCCAAGCATTTAATAATCACTCCGCTCTAGCTCTGCTCCGGGTTCACCATTTCCCACTCCCCACTGCACTCCTCGCTCAGCTGATCAGGAACACTGCTCCGCCTTCGCTCCTAGGAAATTTACAGCTGAAGTATTTCAGTATGTTTTGAAATATCACATAACATGTATTACAGTGAAATAAAACAAAATAAAATACTAGGGGAGAAGTTTTGTGGCTTATTGGACCACTAGTGTGCAAACAATTTTCCTACCACATTCCCATCAAGCTTTTTACATGGTTGTCAGCGTAAAAAAAAAAGTGTCATCTGCTTTTACAGTGCAAATTTAGTTTGTAAAGGATGAAATTAATAGTTCTCTACGGTTCACTGCAGATTTCTGCTGATTTGAAATCGGATACAGATGAAGCAGCGCTGTAAGATTACATTTGATTGAATCCATTATTGAGATAGCACCTGCGTGTGTAAATAAGTGTTGTACCTGTTTAAATCATGCTTAAATATTCAGAATCTAGAAGGAACAAAAATTCCTCAAACTATCCTCCTAAACCTGCTGCTCATGTATATTCATGTCTGATGAATATACATAAACATAGCTGACTATGTTCTTGCTTAATATGTAGTTATATTACGGGCCGTTGGCATGAATTGTACTCGTGATGGAGTGGTAGTGGAGAGCTCTTGAAGTGAGTGAAAACCACGACGCTCCGGCTTTTAAAAAATCTGCTCCTCGCTCCGTTCAAAATCACACCGCTCCATACAAGCGTGTTATATAATTTATATTAATAATTTATCATGTTTTATCATGTTATTTTTTTCCTAACTAATTAAGTTAACGTGTTAAACTGACAGACATTTTTAACTATGCATTTGACAGTTTAAGCGCAATAAGACATGAAAGAGGACTTAGTTTAGTACTCGCATGCTGCGTGACAGATGCTTTCTGTGTGTTTGCTTCAGATGTGCACGCTCAGCAAACCATACATCAGAAGATTAAACTGATATGGCTTTAAAACAGATGATTTCAGCATGATAGACATGATAATCAAAATCAAACAGATGTTTTTTGGCAGAGCATCTGAGATACCAGTTGTAAAGGCACAGCTCTATTCTGAAAAAGGGGGCAGGGAGCAGCAGCTCATTTGCATTTAAAGAAACATGCACATCCTGCTTTAACTCAAAATAGGCATTTTCAAAATGATCTATGGTGTATTTTGAGCTGAAACTTCACAGACATTCTGGGGACCCATTAGACTTGTATTATCTTGTAAAAAGGGGCTCAATAGGTGACCTTTAAAGTGGAATGTCTTGCCTTCACCCTGCCTCTCCCTCTCATTTATAGATCTATAGACTCTGAGTCTGATATCTGCCCCTAGTGGTTTATTAAGATGAACAACCAGCAATTACTTGAGACAAAGGTGAATGATTAAGTCCAGTTAAATGCGCCCCTAATAGGATAATGCTGCTGTGCTTGAGCAGCTCTGATGGCTCAGGTAAGGCTAACGCATAGCCAAAGGAGCGATGGAAAGAATAGCAATGAATTTTGCTCCATTCAGTAAGTCCCTGTGGCAAATCTTCATTACTTGTTTTTTCTTCTTCTGTTTTTTTTGTATCTCTCAGTCAACATAGAGATGCCACTGGCATCTGGATCACATTTTCACATCTTCATAATGTCCTTGATAACCCACGGATTCAGAATAAGCGGCCTCGTTAAAAATAGGGAGTAATTGCCAAATAATTATAAATGTCATTATGCGCAAATATGCACAAAAGGCACCAATTCTGCTTTCTGACTGGTTGCTAGGCAACCTTGTATTGCAATGTTCCAAACTGCAGCCAATTAGACCTGAAATCTCTCTGAATATGAGCGGCGAGTTAATTGTCGTGCAATGTAAAGGAAACAGATTTTCCACATTAGGAGACTGCTGAAGTGGGAAGTTCATCAAATCGTTATCTGCGGCAGTCTTCCAGACTCACACTCGCAGTTGAACATTTAGGTTACATTAGGCCAAATGCCCGTGATTGCGTGGCGTCCCTCTCTGTGCGTTTATTGTTTTTCCTATGGGATTTTAATGCCTTTTCATTTGTGGCTTGCAAAAAGACACAACAATCCAATAAAGCAGCCAGATTGTGCAGAGGAAGATGCACTTACCTGTTTGTAGAAGATGCCGCTGTCTAACAGGGATAAATTTGGACCCATCAAGATTGGGCGTCATCTTTGTGAGTCTCATTGCATTGCACCCTGGAGACGTCTGCTAGATCTGCAGAACATAGCAGGTGGATAACACAATGACTGGGTGTTCCTCCTTGTACAGACCTGGCACAGCTTTACTGACAAATAGCCTGAAACAATGTGGGTAGAGATCTCATTATTTTTCAATATGTATGTCTTCTCGCTCCCTCCCATTTTTATAAGCAGTAAACATGCTCGGAGGAACAGAGCTGATATACGGTGCCTTCCAGACAGTTGGCAGTATATCAAAGAGCTAAATTGTAACAATTACATGATAAATAAAAGTCAAGGGAGCAGATTTGTCGCTGATACTGAGCTGAGTTGTCCCACACAGTTGATGTCCAATGTTAATCTGTTCCTTTGGGGAAAGAGTAGGCATGCTTAACAATAACAGATAAGATTGAGCCACCAAACCTAATTAAGTTCAGTGTGTATTAATCAAGCATTTTTAAAAAGGACCGTGACTTTATTTGTCCTTCACTCAATTAGTGGCTGTAGCTAATGGGAGAGTCTGTTTAAATGGATCAACGTCCCAGAAGACTCAGTAACCTGTCTGAGCTGGCTCAGATTCTCTTTCTCCCACTCTCTATGTCTTTGCTCTTCTCTTTCACTCTTTGCCACCCCAGGGCCAGTTTTATCCACCCACATGTTTTTTTTTTGGCATTTTGTTTGTGCTCGGGGTGCTTGTTTAAAACTATTATGATAACTTGCATTATGCTGGTGCGTTTTTACAGACTAGACATGTGCGTTTATATTCAGAAGCTTGTGCAGAACATGGAGGCAGAGAGAGATTTCATAAAACATACATACTGTTGTACCTGGCAGACCGTTACAAATGTGAGATGTTTAGGGATGGTTCCAGCCTTTCCAAGCCTGTTTTCTTAATATACAGTTAGAAAATGTAAAAGCTTTTTCCCGCGTAATGACAGATCACTGTGTCTGTATCTTCCAGAAAGGACAAAAAAACTTGTATAGTTGAACCCATTTGGTACAGTAGCTTTGTTCTCATAAAAGGAATAGTTCAAACCAAATATGAAAGTTAGATCCTAGTTGTACGTGACTTTCTTCATTCAGACAAATGTGTTAAAAATATGCTTATATTAAAAAAAAAGTTTCAAGGCTACATCTACATTAATCCGGATACATTGAGTTTTTGTTTTTAAAACGTTTCTCGTTCACGCTAAAACATCGAAAAATATTAAATTCGCCCTACTTGCATGTGTAAGACCTCATGAAAGTTCACTGAGATGATACAGATGGAACAGACATAATAAGTTTTCACACAATTCTTCTGGCAAGGTCAATTTATTTAGGGAAATGTCTCATTATTTACTGACGTGTCCATGTCGCGGTCACTCATTTGATCTAAAAAGCAGCTGCCCTCATGTTTTGCTGCAGGATAGCAATTGTGAGTAAATTTTGTGAGTCATCTTTTTAGGACTGTAATATGAAGAGTGTACAAAGTAAATCTTTAGCAACAGTGTGAAAGTGAAACAGACACAATTACTGTTATAAACTTAGATGTCTATTGGTGCAGTGTGTGTCACATGACCAAGCATTGTCATCGTTTTCAAAAGCCACTGTATTCACAGTCCACACTGCAATGCAAAAACTGTGTTTTGAAATGTAATCACTTTGGAGAGCATTTTCAAAAACTCAGTTTTTCTTGACAAAATCGCTAAACGCGCTAAATGCGGCTAAAGTAAACATTCTCTCTAAGCATCCGATGACCTAGGGCTGCACGATTAATCGCACGATATTGTGAGGCGCGCTTAGTCAATGAAGCCGGTACTTTGATTAGTAGTAAAGCTCCATCACGTGCGTTCAGCTGGAGCGGCAATTAATACACAGAGCTGTAAATCACTGACAAGCTACGCCAAATCGCGCTCAAAATCGCATTCGATTATGAGCGTGATTTGGCGTAGCTTGTCAGTGATCGTGCAGCCCTACGATGACCCCTTTAAAATTAGCATCTATAGGATGATTTCAAAATCCGGACATTTTCAGAGACGGGCAAAGAGATATTCTGATGATTACTGAGCACAGAATTTTCCAAACTCAACGGAACTTGTAACGTACTGATCTGAGAAACACATTGTTCGTAAATGTGCCTGATTTCACCACACTGTGTCAGCGCTGCAGTGTGTGAGACCTGATGAATAAGATCAGATTCTCCCATTGGTTTTCATTGTGTTGCGATGGGACCGGAACTGGCGATACACTGCTTCGCTTACCGGATATAGGAAGTGAGATAAAGGTCCATTGCTACTCAAAACTTGTAAAAAAAGTAGCCCAGTAGTGTTTTGAGGGGGTCCCCGGTAAAAATTGCATTCCAGCGGGTAAAATACCCATTTTTTGGCGGCGTTCCCTGGGTAAAATTAGCATTCCCGGGGCTAAATATCACATTATTGGAGTTGCTTCAACCCATGGACATGAAAAACAACCCACGGCAACAATGTTAAGGTAGCCCAGTTCCGGGGGGAAAACCACAACACTTGGCAACACTGATCTCTAGCTTCTGCTAACTGTCGTACGAGCATTTATGAGAGAGGCATTCCAGCGGATGACGTAGGCTGTAGGAGTAGCATAGGCTCCGGTTAAAATATGCTATATAGAATATGTCTTGTGAGAACCAAGTTTTGTTAACAGCAAAGGAAAACCAGTCTAGATTTTGGTTATATCAAAATCCTCTAGTATTTTTTTTTTTTTTTTTTTTTTCTTACAAATCCTCATTTTGTACTTTTAATTTGTGACTGTTTTGTTTTGCTTTCTACATCCTACATCATCCACTGAAACAATAATATGTAATACAGTTTTAAAGCATGTATTATATTTGTTTATATAAATTAGGAGCAGTAAACGTTTTACTAGACAATGAAGTAGCTGAGCCAGATGTTTTCCTTATGGAAATATGAGGTTATGTTAGCTTATTTCTGCAATTTCCACAATGACATCCATCATTTGGAGATGAAAATGCAAGAAAGAAAACCATTTAAACTAGTTTTTAAGCAGTTTTCTTCTTATTAAATAGGATATTTAAATAAATGCGACTGACTGTGTGAAATGAGAACTGCATTTCCAGGTTTGTAGGTTCACAAAACTCCCTCCTTCACCATGAATAAATCATCTGAATGTTTCTGTTTTATCACCAAGAATCCATGCAAATTTATTTTTACAGACGTCCCCGTGAGAAATAATTACCATCTGAATAGGGCTGAAGACGCATTGTGATCAGATCACTGATAATGTATTTGGAGGTGGTCTGCGACAGATTTTGACTAAATATAATGAAGATGTAAATGCAAATGCATTTTCGTTATCCTCACTCAGCTATATTCAATGTGTAATGAGGTTACAGTGCTGCAATTAATCAAGTACGTCAATTTGACTATTTTGCACTTGCAGAGCGAAAAAGACAACAGAACTGTGCTCATTCGATTTATTCCCAGAATTTAATCAACAATATCTGATTCATTTATCAAGCAGCAAACACATTATGATTTTTTTATGATTTTTTTATATATTTTTTGATAAATGGTAGATACATTTCAGTTAACACAACCTCTTATGCAATTTATAAATAGCTTTGTTAGTCACATTGGCATGAAGGTGTAAAGTCTGGCCAAAAAAATTCTCCAGATGGAAAACATTTTAATCCTAGGTTTAAGAGGGTTATAGAACTTTAAAATCGAAATCATTTTTGCTGTTGATCTTCATTTCCATTTTAAAACACGGATCATTGACCTGTCAAGATCAACGGTCAAATTTTTCGCATTTGTCATAGTCGAGCATGCTGCACCAGTTAGATTTATGAAATATTAAAATGTGACATTTGTAAACATTCCTCTGCATCCCACAAATTTGCACATCATGTGACTGGAAAGACGTTTTATTTTGTATTCCAACAAAAAGCAGGCAGATTCATGCATAAAATGCTGCAAGTGCCCTAAGCATCTAAGCTTGTTAGTGAAATAAGTTGGGCTGCTTTTCCCATTGCTCTCACTGCCAGCATAATGTTAGCGAAATGGAATAAGGAATATGTGGGGTTGGCATAATCCCCTCCACTCCACCTATGTTGTTCTCGTAATGGTTTTACAAGATTATATCCCCTCAGAATAGCATCTCTCCATTTTATGCCAGTGCCGTCATGCTCATGAATGAAGTGTTTTGGAAAAAAAAAAAAAGAACAGGGTTAGAGAAACACGGCGGATTTGTTGGCTTAGATATTGGCTTATGCAGCATCTATTTATAGATTTCAATTCTTCTCCTGCCCTGGATTCAATGCCCTGCTTCAACCCCCAGACCCACCAAAACTTTCCCCCTATACATTCCCTCTTTGTCAGCTCAATGAAGTTTGCTTCCTCTGAGATTAATTTCATTCAATATTCATTTAGTGTCGTTCGATTCTTTCAACAGACTGTGAAGAAATACTCAGTCTAGGAGCCGCTGTAGATCTACAAAATGTAGGTGATGCATACGAGTCTGTTAACAAGCTGAAACTGGGTGGCTACATGAAAAACCTTTTGAATCTCTGTTATCATTTGAGTAACTCGCTGAGTTTCATTATGTATTTTCATTATGGCGCCAGTGCATCATAAAATGAATGCTGCGTTTGTAGAAAATAAGTGTCTCAAGCAGACATAAACAGATATTTGGTTTAACAAAAAAAGGAAATTTGTTAGACTACAGATGTTTTCCTACACTAAAAAAATGCTGGGTTAAAAACAACCCAACTTGGGTTATTTGGCAACCCAGTGCTGGCTAAATATTGGACAGAACACATGCTGGGTTATTTTGACCCAGATGGTTGGGTTAAATGTTTTTACCAAACATGATGGGTTATTTTATTTAAGTCATCTGTTGTTTAAAAAATATTATGTTGCTGGTTTAGAACTTATAAAAAACACAATTACTAGAGGCAACAGCAGTAATCCAAAGATGAACATTTATTAAATTAAATTTATTTGGGTGAACACATAGTTTACTATATTATATACATTTAAACTCGTTTAACAAACATTTTAGATATAAAAATGTAACATTTAAAAGTAGCATTTTAATTTTAGTGTATTTAACCATTCTCTCTAATTGCATTTTACAGAAATAGTGCTAATTCTCATGCCGGTGTGTCGCTGAAATCTGAGCCGGTGAAGGGCTGGTGTTCACCGGGGTTACAGGGAACTTCAAACCGTGTGCTCGCGTTTCACTCGTAGCTGTAGGATGCTGTGACTGACTCCAAAACCTGTCCATAAACAAACAGTACTGACATTAGAGAACATATTTTAACTTCAAATTAAATTCAGTACTATAATGAATAAAATCCATTTATTTTATACAAGGAAAAAGGCGTTTCCTTCGTGCGATATGACTGGCATCTTGTCCTTATGTTGCGTTGCGTAAAATAATACAATTTACAGCACAGTAAAGACTTAAAAAATGAAATAAAATCGATTGCGCCAGATCGCGATGCTGAGAACCACTCTCTCCTGTAGAGGACTCAAAAAAATCTGCTCTCTGACTGTAACTCAGTAGCTGGATTGTTTCATCAGAGACAGGCTTAACCCAGCGGTTGGGTAGAAAAAAATAACGCAACAACAAGTTGAAACCAGCGTTTGGGTTTAAAAAAAAAACAGCACCTGGGTAAAAAGTATTAAAAACAAGCCAATAAAATGACCGAATGGGCTGAACCCAGCATTTGGGTAAAAAAACAAAAACGAATAACCCAGCAGAGTGTATTTATACAGTTATAAATTGATAGGAATACAATGTAATAGAGATTTTATTCAGAATGTTTCCCGTCAGTCAAGTTTTCTCTCAGGACAGAACACAAAATGGCAGCTGACAAATGTATCCAGTTTTGACCGGTTTGGCACAGGCCACCCAACATTGGGTTACAAGGACCCAGCGCTGAGTAGGTGTGTGAGGGTGTTCAGAATTTGTATTGACAGTAAAAGCGACCCAACAGCTGAGTTACAGAAAAACTACTCAGCACCTGGGTAAAAAATATTAAAATAATCCAATAAAATGACCCAACAAGCTGAACCCAACATTTGGGTTAAAAAAAAACAGCATTTTTTGAAGTGCAGAAAAACTACTCAGCACCTGATTAAAAAAATATTAAAAATACCCCAATAAAATGACCCAGCAGGCTGAACCCAGCATTTTATTGGAGTGTAGCAAGAGACTGCTCATGGCTGTGGCGTCTTGCAGAGATGACTCTGGTGAAGGACTGACCTTGAGAAAGAGGCAGCTTTCTCTCAAGCTCTCTGCCTCTTTTATTCGTCTGTTTCCGCCTCATGGCCTGTTTTGAAGAGAATAGCGCACCTCACTGATCATAGTGGACCACGCTGTGCTAATCTCATAGGATATAGCCTGTGGCCTTCGACCAAAAAGATGGAGTGACTTTGTCAGCATGATTCCAGAATTCAAGATGAAGTCTTCACAGGAATGTAATTACAAATTTGTCGAACGGCCTCTGTCAGCCCATCACATTGCGCCAACTTGTTTTTGTGACCAAGTCCTGGCTTAAGGTGTCATTTGCAGAGTCAAAAGTGCTTCACGTCTGCCGTCTGAATGTCATTTGGTCAGGGTATCCGTTTCAGAGATGAGTGACATGACTTTTTTACCTGATAATGTCAAAGGCCGCCCTCAGCTCGACCAAAGGAGAGAGGTTAAAGACAGCAGAAGCTCTTTAGAGAACTTCTCTATTGAGATGACAGTCCAAAATTGACATCTCCTGTTCTTTTAACTTTGTTCTTCTAAGTCTCTTTAGAGTCTTGTCACTCTCACAACACTCCAGCCTCTTTATCAAAGTCTCATTCACCTGTCAAGCTCAAGTCGCCATCGTCTGATCTCATTGACAGCATTTCGGCCCTTTAGGACAGTCTAGCTTAGCTCGTTGACTCCCTCAAGGGCATTAGAAATGGAGTCATGGCTGGTTGGCGAAGTAACAGCTGTACAAATAAACAGCATTCCACCTTTTGAACTAGATCTTTGGAGAAAGATCTAGAAACAGCCCTGCGGCGTCAGCCACAACACATATGAGATGGGCCCTCTAATGCCTTCAGACAGAGGGTTTTGTTAGCTTTGTGCTAGCACTGGTGGCATGATTTGTTTTGTTGAATGTTTGATGTTGCAGCTGTAGCTAAATTTAAAGTGGTCACATCATGAGGCATAAATTTTTCCTTGATTTTTCGCATTGAAGGAGATTTTGAGCTTCCAGCCCAGAGCGTCTCGTTTTTACATCTTTTGCCTTTACATGTATAGGCACTAAGACGTAGAGCAAGAAAGCAATGGTTTCTCTCGCTCTGATGGAATAGTGTCTCAGAGGCGGAGGAAGTTGCTCACAGCGGGCGAGCCGATGATAATGGAGATCATTTGGTGTGCAGCATGTCAGCATTGTTTGGAACTAATGAGAGCTCAGAAGTTGTGAATGCATCGTAATTAACTACCAATCAGTTTCTTTGCCTTCCCTCCTTTATCATTTAGAGCTGATGTGCTTTTGTTTCACAAAAACGCACTTCTGTATTCTCCATATTGAATATGGGCTATGTTTGGAATGGCGCACATACTGTAGCCTATATAAATGTAAAATATCAGTTTCAAAGTTTTAATCAATTCTTGTTTTTACAGAAACTACAATGATTCTTAAATTCCAAGAACTGATTAGTCTAACCTGTTTTCAGTTAATGAACAGCACATTATAGCACCTCTCCCATTCAATAAGAGTTTTGTGATTTTGCTACTTTTAATATGAACTCTCAGATTTCAAATTCTGTCTGTTTTATTACAGTGTTCAAACGATAAGTGCCCTGTTTAATGTGGAGTGACAAAAAATACTGTATTCAATTTTTGTTTGAATTAATACATATTTTGTTTATTAAAGCCACTATTTAAGTGTTATATGTATATTAAATGTGTATTAAAAAAAAATTAATTAAATATAATTATGTAATTTAAAGTTCAAATTAGTGTTAGACTTTAATATTATAAAAACTTCCCTGAATGTAATTTCTGTTTGTACACAAATCAGCTAATTTTCTCTTTCAGTATTAAAGGGGTACAGTATCAACTGACACTTGTGTAAATTTTACAGCATTAGTTGATTTTATTTTATTTTTTTTTTTTTTTTTTTTTCCCTTAAGAAAATTTGAAATGTTTGTACCTTATGTACAGTATATCCAAAATATTTTAATTGAATCAAAATCGGAATTGAACCGAATCACAAGCTTGTGAAGCAGAATCGAATCAAATCGTAAAATATGTGTCAAAACGCCCTATAAATATAATATACTAAATGAATAGCATACTGTGTACTCTGTTACAAATAGTTAAAAAAGTGAACCAGTACACATAGAAATATTTAGCCCTAATATTTAGGATTTATGTATTGCATATAAATTAAATATACAAGTTTGTGTTAATACACAATAACCAGGTTTATCATCAATAAATCCAAGTGATTATATGTAAACCATTCTCATATCTAACTGAATCTTGCTTGTTCCACAATTCGCCATATTTAAAGTGTGCATACTTTATAACTGATACATTTTTCATAATAAATAGATTTATGTTGATTCAAAGGAATTTGAATAAATTAATTTTGAAAATATAATTATTTCATTAAAATTATTTAGAAAGAATAGGGCTGCCACGATTCCTCGATTTTTGTTTGAGTATTTGATTTAAAAAAAAAAATCATTGACTGCATTTTGCCCGTGTAATACTACTATTAAGAATTCACAAACACTATGATTTAATTAAATAAATAAATGCTATGCAGGTTTAATATATGTGCTTTATTCACATGTGTGTAGGTTAGGTTCTTGTGTAAGAAATGACAGTAGCTGAAGCTTTTCTATCATAAAGAAATGGCCCAATATGAAGATTAAGTGAACATTTGAATTAAATTTTGTTTAGTCAATATTAAAAATATGGTTTATATGGCTCAGTAAAGTGTAAAAACCATTGTCAGGCTGTTTCTGCCCTCTGCAGGCATGTGTTATAATGCATAATGTACATTAGCTCTGTTGTTTATAAAACATGATGTATTTTAACAGTTTTGTCCAATAAAACCATATGATTACTTGCTTTTTATTCTTTATTTGAACTAATTATTGCCTCAGTGCTATTACATATGTATTTTAAGTCATTTTAAAGGCTACTGTTCACTTACGTCTATTTTTATTACTACAATAAAATTAATTGTAATTACAAGATTACTCAATTAATCGTCAGAAAAATCAACAGATTACTCGATTACCAAAATAATTGTTAGTGACAACCCTAATTCAGACTGAATATTTTGGTTAATGTAGTAGGTTATCTGACAGTTTAGTTTTAGTTTTTGCTTTAGTTTTAGGTTTTGAAATCCTATAGATTTGTTGGCAGGCAGAGAGCAGCTGCAGAATAACTCATACACACAAACACCAAATCATCACAAGCCCTTCTGCTGAACTATATGTTAGTTTTAGGGTGTAAGGTACTGGATATGCTTATATCTCTGTTGGCATGGAAACCGCCGCCTCGTATCTGAGAAGTAGAACGAAATTTGGGATTCGGGTCTTGGGCTGATGCTGAAATATTGCACCCACATGATAGCCCTGCATGTTTGACAGACAGACGGTTCGATGCACACTGTGACTAAATCCATCATGACTTCTTCTCATCAGTACTGAGTTTGACAGGAAATCCATGTATTAACCGATTGTGAAAGGTGTATGCAAATGAGAGTGGAGCTGGAAGTCACAATCGCACTTTTAAAAAAGCCAGTCACGTAAAAATCCAGGAAGAAAAAATAGTGGTTAGGCTTTCTAGAATCAATTAAAGATGACAAAAACACATAGTAAACAGCATTCTGGGTGCGTAATAGATGACAGCTGTGAATAGCAATAAGACAGCAGTGGAAGTCCATTACATTGGGTTTCATTCGCTGTTAGAGAATCATGCTGTTGGAGGATATTACGTGTTATCTTCGAGCTATAGCTTTTGGCCCCCGACTAGGAACCATCCACGGTAATGGAACAATCTTGGTGGGAAAGAAAGATGGAATGAATGTGTGCAAGTGTGAGGATGTGTTTTAAAGGATGAGTCCGTGTATGTGCGACAAAGTGAAAGGTCTGTTAGGTCTGTGTGTGAGAGTGTGGAGAAGTGAAGAGGTGGATTTGTCTGCTGACACTGGAATGAAATTTAGTTGTAGGAAAAGAAAGGGGAAAGCTGTTTCTCTTTATTTAAGTTTCTGACATTTCTGACAGAGTTTGATGCAGAGCTTTTTTATAATAAAGAAATACAGCCACCACAAGTGCAGAAGTCATTAACTCACAGTGAAAACAAAACATTAAAAAATTGGATGATTCTCTCTGTGGCTTTGAATAAAGTGAATTTAAATGTGTATTATATTTTTATTATACTGTATAAGCTCACATAACACACTGGCAAAAGACACAAAATGTGGCATTTCTTTATGTGCTTAATTTACTCATTCTACTATATTTGAATTAGAAATGAATGTGCGGTACTGTGCAGTAATCACAGTGGTTATCTTAAATAATCGTGACCGGCTTACTGGGTCATATATAGATTTTTCAGCCTTTCAGTGAAATTCAATACACATCTCAATAAATGTGTAGCTGGTCAGGAATTGCTTTAAATGGTGATTTAATTGGTCAGAGTCATTTCAGCCAATTAGCTACTCTAGTAGATATAGTATATAATATAGTAACAGTAAATGTACTGTGAGATGTTAAATGTGCATTTCAATATATAAAAAAATACACCTCTGTTCAAAAGTCAGTATGATTTTTTTTTTTTTTTATAAAGAAATGAATACTTTTAATCAGCGAGGACAGACAGAATGTATTGAAAGCGATATGGAAGACTTCTACTGGTGCTATTATGCTTTTTTACTTTTTGAACTTTAGTCAGTGTGTGGTGTGTATCTTTGGGCATAAAAAAAGATCTACAAAGTTACAAATCTCCACTTCAAAAGGAGATATTTTGTTTTTAAAAAAATCCCTTTTCAAGAACTACAACGAACGGCTCCTTTTGACTACAACGTTTGTTTTCCGCATGCAATGATGTCACAACACTGGTTTCGGGCATTGAAACTAAGTATGTAAATAATGAAATACATTAGCACAATAATATCATGTATTGGCGATCTTGCAGGCTGATGATAGGACCCAACACTACTGTAGCGTATTATTTACTCACCCTCCAGGAATCCTAGGTGTATATGACTTCCTTCTTTCAGACAATTGCAATCAGAATTATATTAAAATTTATCCTGGTTAATAAAGGCCTCCTGTAACGAATCGATGTGTTTTTGTAAGAAAAATATCAATATTTAAAACGTAAGAATCACTTTAATCTAGCTTGCGCTAACAGTTGCACAAGGAACTTGTTTCTTTGACAAGGGGCGTGGCAGTACTGAAACACCGTCTAAGCTGTTCTCCAATCGCAACGCAGTGGGAGAGCTAACCAATCACAACACATTTTGTTTTTCGTAAGGCGGGCCTTCATTAAACCTGGAACTAATCGAGCCTTATGTGACAGGCTGGGAGAGATGTATTGTAATAATGTAAATTATGTTAAAAATAGTGCGTTTTTTAAACCACCAAGCATGAAAGCATGTTCTAGTACACCCCCAAAACAAAATCAAGACTTTGTACAAGAGCATAATGCATCACAGTTTCCACCACTTTTTTTTTAATTGTAATATTTCACAATTTTACTGATTTATTGTATTTTAGATCTTATAAATACAGCCTTGGTGAGGATAAGACAAAATATAAAAACATTACAAAAACATTAAAAAAAAACTAATTGTGACCCCTAACTTTTGAACTTTGGTGTTGATGATGATGATGATTGTTATTATGACTATTGTTGTTGTGTTTTACTTATTAGAATAAGTAAATATTAGAAGTATTTAGTATAAATAGAATTTTCACACTTTATTTTAAGTTCAGGGTTCCTACAGGGTTTGGAAAAGTATGGAGAAAAGAAAGCAGAGTATGGAAAAAGTCTTTCCAGACTTTTGCCCTGATTTAGTTTTTATGATAGAAAATCAAGAATTTATTGAAGATAAATGTATCATACAAAAAGTCAAAGTCAAAATACAACTGAATAAATTCATGGTGCATTTTTCATTATGCAAAATGCAGATTGTAAGCATTTTTGGTTTCTTCTCAAAATATTCTTAGTAGCATATGTGGATTCTCATGTGCACATATATATATATATATATATATATATATATATATATATATATATATATATATACACACACACACACTGGTTTATTATCTTTGTGGGGACTCTTCATAGGCGCAATGGTTTGTATACTGTCCGCACTGTATTTTCTATCCCCTTACCCTACCCCTACCCCTAAACCTAACCCTTACAGAAAACTTTCTGCATTTTTACTTTATCAAAAAATCTCATTCTGTATGATTTATAAGCTTTTGTAACCATGGGGACCTCAATTTAGGTCCCCATCGTGACACGAGTCCCCATTAGTATGTGTGTATTCAGGTTTAAGTCCCCACCAGGATATATAAACCAAAAGCACACACACACACACACACACAGACAGACTTTTATGAGAAACCATTAAACTTAGCACATAGGACAATGCACACTGATCCACCTATTGCACCATCAGCCCATTATGGTTTCAAAGAGAATGTGTCAAAAAAAAACTAAGGCTTTGAAATATGGCATAAAGCCTTAACGAAAGCCAAATTTTAAACACTTTTTTACAGTACCTTTCTTTTTTATAAACCCTTGAACTTGGCAAATTTTATGCCATCAGCCCATTTCCTATCATGGTTTCTCTGCCACCACAGAGGATGTGTTTAATTGGACATTAGGCCTTGATATTAGAGGTGCTACTATAAGAAAAGCCAAATTTTGAGCAAGTAGATCTGTTAATTCATGTGCATCATGTTTTATTCATAATACAATGGCAGTGATGCACAAAGGAAGTAGGTTATATAAAACTACAAATTGTAATGCTTTAGGGTTATGGTTATGCAAAAAATTTCCATGCGCATGTGAATAGTTTCTCGAGGGCACAAAAATTTTCTTGTGTGCCTATGACTGTACTGTATACCAAATATAAAGCTGAAAATAATGCTCTATGAACCATTTATCTTAAAGATGGTCTGAAAATCTACTGAGAGGTTTGGAAATTTGAGTGTGGAAAAGTATGGAATTCTGAAATGGAAAATGTGTAGGAACCCAGGTCCAAATCTCGCTATTAACAAACCATTAACAACTTTTGCCTCAAACTCCTAATTTGCTGCTTATTAATAGTTTGTAAGGTAGTTTTTTGGGTTTTTAGAGGGATTAGGGATGTAGAATATGGTTATGCAGAGTATAAGTACTCATAAACAGCCAATATGTTGACAGTAGACTTGCTAATAAGCAGCTAGTTAATAGTAAGAATTTACGTCGAATTTGCCATCCTGAAAAATGTTCTCCTTCATAATGTGTCATGTCTCAGAATAATTTTTCTGAAAGTAACAAATGGTAATGTAGAGCGTCTGTCTTCAAAAGCCTCTACCTGCGTACAATATCATGGTAGAAATCTGCTTCATTACATCTGTCCTAATAAAAGGAGAAAGGCAGTTGTTTGTGACCTCCGTCTTCTGCATGTTGTGGTGCTGGATTTGCTTTTTGGTGTGCTTATCAGTTTCATAACTTACAAAACAATATAATGTTGTGCGAAGACTGTCTCAGAGGAACGGAGTAGATTTTATTGATCTCTCTTTCTCGCTCTCTCTATCGCTCATTTCCTCCTTTCTTTTCGCTCTCCTCTTGTTGTCACACGTCTGCCGCTGAACACGTTCGCTTTGCTCTCTCTTCTTCCTTCCCTTTGCTCTAAATAAGAGGGTGCCGGAAAAGAGGGCAGCAGCAGTTGAAGGAGTTTTGGAGACAGATGCTCTCACATCTCTCCTCGCCTGTCTCTTCTTCCCGGCGAGCCCGTCTCTGCGTGCGTTTCTGCTGTTACCCATAATGCCTCAGGAAAGGCAGTTAGAAAGTAGAGTGATTCTCCAACATTTCTCAGCTGAAAGAGAGCAGGCCACTGCTGTGCTTCATACTGTGTACTCGTTTAAATGCTGTCATTAGATATAATGGAAAACTGTTCCTCCTCTAAAAAAAAAAAAATCCCCCCTCCAACTGCACAAGCCCTGCTGTGACTCACGGTATCTCGGATTCCCAGTGCACGTTAGCTAGTTTATATATGTTCAAAACAGCAGGTCCTCTTGTAATTGTCGTGCTGCCTTTGTTCATTTTTGGGTGCATTTTATGAATGTTTGAAATCTTACGTAATCACTTTTAGGGATGCTATTGTCGTTACTCCACTTGCTATGCTGTTCCACGTGTGATGCTGGAAGATAAATGAGATCTGTCTCATTTCCCTTCCAGCGACACGACACTGGCTTTGTGTGTGCCGGAAAATAGAGGCACAGCGATTTTAACACCACATTGTTTTGTAGCTTGTAAGACAAGCTTTATATATTCTGAACAATAACATGGCTTCTTTATGCAAAGTGATTTTTGAGGCAATTGTGGTTTGTGCTCAAAAGTGGCTTTTTTTGTGGTGGTCAGTGGTTAAATTGAACATCAGCTAGATTGTTTTTGTATATGTTTTTATATTTATTGCATGGATTTCAGTGATTAAATGCTCTTTAGCTTCAGTATCATGTTATTTTTGTTTATTAATGTTTTCTTTCAATAGCACTTTGAAAATCGGTCTATGGTTCGTAATGCTCTGTTGACATACAAAGCACTTCACATATAATAGCTGCATCAGGAAGCTGAAGCAGTAGGTGTATTCGGAATTCAACTGCAGCTGGATGTAACCAATTTTTTAGATTTGCCTCCTGCAGTCTGGTGATTTAAAAACAGTTTGCCAAGTTGGACTTCATCACAAATTAATTGGATTAGACGCAGTATTTGTCAAAAACACAGACATTTTCAAGCTGGTCTCATGACAAAAACGTACCTTGGGGAACTTTTTTGTGAGACACAAAATACGTACTGTTTAAAGGAGAAGTCCACTTCCAAAACAAAGATTTGCAAATAATTTACTCACCCCCTTGTCATCCAAGATGTTCATGTCTTTCTTTCTTCAGTCGTAAAGAAATTACATTTTTTGAGGAAAACATTTCTGCATTTTTCTCCATATAATGGACTGATATGGTGCCCTGATTTTGAACTTCCGAAATGCAGTTTAAATGCGGCCTCAAACGATCCCAAATGCGGTTGTAAACGATCCTAGCGGAACGATCGGGTATTTTCCTTAAAAAAATACAATTTAAATACTTTTTAATCTCAAACGCTCGTCTTTGCGTCTGCACTCTCTCATGTTGGACAAAATTTCTAACCCCCATGCACGTGCAGCACCGCGGCAAGTTAAACACATTTAATGACTTCACAGGCAGAGTATGCATATAGGTACTTCCCAAAATTAATTTCAGAAAGGTTTGAGGTAGTGTAATGATCTACAGTAAAATAGAGGTTTGATAATAACTAAGCGAATATTTATTCGTAATTTTTGCTAAAAATGAAAAGAACAGTTAAACAAGTCATTCAAAAACACAATTACACACAAAATCAGTCAGATGCCAACTTTCAGACACCTTTTTATGTTTTACCTCACCTGTCACTGAATCGAATGCACCGGATAAGAGGATATCATAGGCAGCAAGCATACATCTATGTTGCCTTCAACAGTCGATCAGATGAAGGTATATCAGTAGACAACGTACCTCCTGAAGGCAGCATTTTTCAGCTTTCATAAACAGCCAATGTGTGAATTTTCCTCCCCTCTGTCTCACCATCCTCCCTTCACGACACATAATCTAAAGGTGCTCCTCAATTATTTAATTCTAACAGCTCTTTCAAATATTAATGCCTTAATGGAGGTACTGTGCCAACTGGGTGATGTAAAAAGAAAAACAACAACAAATAATATGCCATACAAGTTCCCACAGCATGGTGGGAAAGTGAGATCGCATAGCAACAGAGCGGCCTGCGTGCTGTTACCGAAGGAAACGAGAGCATGAAATGAATCAGAGCGCTAATCAAGGCATATTTAGTACATTACTGCAACATGTATAATCAAATTAATTTGATTAATTGTCTGAAAGTCACATTACTCCCTGTCACTCCCTGTTACTCCCTGTTATGTTCTCCAGTGCTTCTGATTAGACAATTAAATTGGACATTTGTGTCTGAAAGGACGGTTGATTCTGCTGATTCTCACATACCCACAACACGCATGTTCAACAGCTAATCGAGCGTTTGTTTCAAATGACCAAGGTGCTCCTTGTGGTTTCCAGAGCTTTCCTACCCACCCGTGGCTGCTTCATCATTAATGTTTTTTCAAGGAAGCTAAATGAACTCTTGAAAACTGCCAGTGGATGTTTAATTTAATTTAATCTACAAGTTCACAAATACATACTGTTGTAACAATTATTTCATGGTCATACTTTTGAAAATCAAACTCAGTGTTTTAAATTTGAAAATATCTTGTTTACTTGCTACTCGGATTGCCTTGAGCAAAACTCTTGAATATTTTTCAAAGATTTGATGCTATAAACCTTCCAAACTCTATCAAAAGCAGCAACTACATCTTCCTTGGAGCTGTCTTTTGTAGCAGCTTGCTGCCTTGTAAACAACATTTTGTTTCCAGGTGGACTGGCAAAGCAGCCAATCAGTCAGATCGGAGCTGTCTAGTTTAGAGAGCTTTTGCAGTTCTTGAAAAACATATCAGACGGTGAAAACCGAGTTGGGTCCATGGCCATGCCACATAAAGGCCATCTTACTTGTTAACTTTTCTGCAAGAAAGCAATAAAAATTGGTTGAAACTAGCCTTGAAAAACATACACGTGTTTGATTAAAAAAAAAAAAAAAACGTGAAAACCTTTAAAAACTTGATTTGACATTTTAAAAGCTTAAGTGAAAGCAAAGTAGTTTCTGAAAGGTTTATTGAGAGTGTCTGTCTCAGCCTTTGCAGATGCATTCAATATGTCTAGCACTGTCATTATTAATAAAGAAATAAACGTTTTAAGTTTGTACCTTTAGAAGTAATAGAATTTACATTGTTATTCCTAAAATTGCTTTTATAAAAATCTGGTTACTTTTTAGCTGACACACCTCTTAAGTTTACCCACTGTTGACTGTTTAATTAGTAAGATACAATTCTTTATCTCACTAAAATAACTTATATTAAATAGATTTGAGTGAATGCTAAATGATTGAAAGGAAAAACAATGGGTGTGTCTAAATAAACTCGTCCGATGTAAGATTTGCTGTAGTTGCTGTTTAATTTGGGACCAAAACCAGATTGTCAAATGCCATTTTGGAGGAGGACCTTTTTTCAGGGTCATGTTAACATTTCACTTGTCAAACTGCTGAATGTGTTAGAAGCTCTAGCCTTTGTAATAGTCACTTAGAATGAAAGTTGCTATTTTTACACATCAGCAGAAATTCTTTAAAGTGAGCTCGTTGTCTGTCTAAAGGTGCTGGTGTATGACAATGTACAAGCGTGTGTGCATGTGTGTGTGTGCATGTGAGGCTTCAGACCGGAGTGTAATCAGCCGACTGTACCAGTGGCACTGCTCTAAGTCTGATTAATGAAGCTGTTTATTCCGCACCTCATCAGCCACTGCCAGCGAGCTCTCCACTCCCACAGGGAACACTACTTCACCAAGAAAGAGAAAGAGAGAGAGAGAAGAGGGATAAGAGATGGAATGCGTGAGACCTGGAGGAGTGAGATAGGGAGAGGAAAAGGTTTTTTTCAAGAGGACAAGGAAAAGGACAAAATGAGAGGCAGAGGACAAAGGTTTACAGCCAAAGCATAAGCTCTTGAGTTCAGTATCTGCTCTTTATTTCTCCTCAAAGGTCAGCACCAGCACAGATGCCCTAATCGCTTCAAACATCTGTCCCAGCCCACCTCATGACACTGGCTTTAAAACTTACCCACAGGTTCACCCCTTTTTTTCCCCCTCTTAAAGGGATAGGTCACCTTAAAATTAAAACTCTGTTACCTTTGTGTCGCTCCAAATCTCCAAACAGAACACAAAAAAATATATTTTGAAAAATGTTTGTAACCAACCACTGACTTCCATTTATATGAACAAAAAACATATTGAGACATTTCTCAAAATATGCTCTTTTGTGTTTTGTAGAAGAAAAGTCATACAGGTTTTGAATGATGTGAGGGTCAACAAACGAGGACAGTTTTCATTTTTGAGCAATCCCTTTAAAGGATTAGGTCACTTCCAGAATAAAAATGTCCTGATAATTTACTCACCCCCATGTCATCCAAGATGTTTGTGCCTTTTTTCAGTCGCAAAGAAATTAAAGTTTTTGCACTAGCACTAGTTCGACCTCACACAAAGAAAGTCAAACTGCCTTTATAAAAAAGGTAAAATTATCAGACGATTTTGAAGATGGAGGAGAAAATGAGATGAGTTTTTCGTCCTACACTACATTATTACTGCCCTTAAGAATGAACCATGCGTGCAAAATGAGCATTTGTGGTTAAAAAGTATATACATTTAAATGTTTTTTAGAAAATGATTGATCGTTTCGCTAGATAAGACCCTTATTCCTCGGCTGGGATCATGTAGAGCACTCTGAAGCTGCATTGAAACTACAGTTTAGACCTTCAACCTGTTGGTCCCCATTGAAGTCCACTATATGGAGAAAAATCGTGTTGTTTTCCTCAAAAAATTTTTCATTTCTTTATTTGACTGAAGAAAGAAAGACGTGAACATCTCAGATGACATGGGGTGAGTAAATCATCAGGAAATGTTTATTTTGGAAGTGAACTTCTCCTTTAAAGGGGCCACATTCTGCTCCTTTGCAGCATACTGGTGTTATTCATTACAGTGGGCAAAAACCTTTTCTGCAAATCAAACATTAAAGAAATAGTTCACCCAAAAATGAAAATTCTGTCATTTATTATTCATCCTCATGTTGTTCCAAACCTGTAAGACCTTCATTCATCTTCAGAACACAAATATTTTTTATGACATCTGAGAACTTTCTGACCCTGTGTAGACAACAATGTAATTACCACATTCAAGACCCAGAAAGGTAGTAAGGACTTAACTATTTTTCTGGGCTTTGAATCTGTCAGTTGGGTTGCTGTCTATGCAGGGTCAAAAAGGTTTTAAATGGGTTTATATATCATGCAGCTTTAGAAAGCGGTCTAATAATGCATTTCATGGATTCTCGTCCGTGAAATGTGCCACCCCTGGTATTTTACCGGTTACTCGACACGGACAAACTGCAATTTTTTTTAATTTTTTTGTATAATAGAGTACTCTGATTGAATTGAGGAATTGTGACAGCCCTAATTGACTGTGATAGTATTGTGCTTCCCAACTGTTATTCCAGTGTGGAAAGACCAGTTTTACAGTATATTTACATAAAAGTTTGATCTTGTTTGTTTTAAAAGAGTAAAGAAGATGTTGTATCATGGAAAACGGTCTCTTCCTCTTGCATTTTCTCACCCTCACACACAGAAGCGTTGACTGCTACATTTGAAAGCAGTGTAAGTCTGGCAGAAATAACACAGGGCTGTTACATGCCTCTTGCTCCATCTCCATAACAACGTCCAGGCCTCTAAAATGAAGCCATCATCACACAAAAGGAAAGAAGAACATTGACAGCAAGAGAAAATTACACCACTCGTCTGTGCCAATCAGTGTAATAACTTCGTATCGGACTCTGTCAGGAGAATCATGCTTGATAATACATGTGGTGTGTTCTTGTTATTGAGAGAAGGACACACAACAGATGAAATCACGTAAGTCGTAATGGTGATGTAGGGAACAACATCGATGTATTGAACATCTGAAATTGTCTGCTTTTTGAAGACACTAACTGGAGGTGGCACACGGTTTATATTGAGCTCAGGTTCAGTTTCACAGCTGGGCTTGTGTTTAATATGTCAATACACTGAGCTCATGGGTTACAGTTTCACACGTGTATTCGATCTCCGTGGTTCAACTGTGCTTTTGTCGGTATCCTTCCATCTGAGGTGTGTTGTGATAATCTTGCTGCTTCCTTCCTCACTTCCCCTTTTGTTTGATCAAGATTCAGCAAAGTCTCTTACTGTGCAATACTGTGTGGCAGGACTGAACGAGGAGCCGCTGCTGCCAGCAAGATGTTGCTAGTCCATTTCTCTTTCTGTGACAGGAATCTATACTTCCACCTGCTGATGATTGCTTTCACACTCAATGCAGAACTAGCTTATTTAAATCAGAATCGCACTGGCAAAGCAAGGAGGTCTGGTCATTTTGTGAAATAACTAATGATCCACTCTCTTTATCTCTCTTTCTTTTTTTCACAGATTTGTTCCTCACCACCGCAGACGGATTTGAGACCTGGATCAATAAGGTAGATTAGAGCATTACTTCCTGCCCTTTAATCTTTAACACTAGTGTATTAACATTGAGGAGCCAATTCCCACTGCTTGCAGTCATTTATGTGCATGAGCTGTCAATGTTGTATAAGCAAATCTCACTAAAGAATTATACAAATTAAGTAATGATGTAAAACAAATGAGCAGTTTGCATGACGATTGCAAATCTTGCAGATCGGCTCACTTATGCTCAGTTTGGCTCTCACTTTACTGAGACTGTACAATGTAGGGGATCTACAGAAGTCAATTTAGCTCAAAGGGAATCATTTAAGATTGAACAGAATCTCCGTTTTACAGCGGATCAATGAATCGGCCAGTGATTCATTGAGCGAGCCGTATAACATCAATTCGGTACTGGATACTAGTATCCAAAATATAGTGAAAACACTATTAGCACGGTAACAAGGTCGGCAGTTTAAGACATTAATCTATAAGCACAAAACACAAGATACTTCTCTTTTCAATATGAATAGGAATTTATTGGAAAAACCTAAGACACATAAACTAATCTAACACACAGACGCACATTCACACATTCATACAAGTTGCAGAAAGAGAGAGAGATGAGGAAAGAATGAGTTTAGAAGAGTGAAAATGTGAAATCCCAAGTTTATAGCATAAGTATATGCAATTGCTTAGACCTGAACAACCATCAATCATTTAATTAACCCTCGCGTTGAGTTTCTCAATGAGGTTATTAAACTTTATATAAAATGCACCAGTTCAGCTAGAATCTGGAGGTTGTACTTGCGTTGCCTTTGTGTTAAGGGGTTTCCTTTGACGTCGTTGCAGAAAGAGGTTCCCCAAGGTTGCTGATTGGTTGAAAGTTCGTGGTCGTTGGAAGTGATGTCTTGGGCGTCGGCTGGAGGATAGAGTCGTGTACGCTGGTTGAAGTTTTGAGGCGGGCACGAAGTCTGAGACACGGCTTAGCGGCAAAACTTAACTTAGAACACGAAACTCTCAACGGAAAGAAAAGGATTAAAGTAAAAGAAAGAAATGTGACGATCTCCTCATGTTTTCGTTTAGAGGAGTGGCTGGCGTGCAAGCCAGGAAACGTTCAAAGAACACAAAAAGCAGTGGCAAAAATGATGGCTAAGAGCATGGCTAGGAGCGATGGAAATAGCTAAAAGCCTGACTAAAAGCAATGGTTAAACCAATAGCTAAAAGCAAAATTTTATGGTGTCCTGTGGTTTTAAACTCCGCTTTGGACACATCCCAAAATGGTGTCTTGACCAATTAGATGTTGTCTTAACTCGGGATATTGCTATGTTTCTCCTCCCAAAACATAAATCAGCATGTTATCTTATCAGTCACATGGTCAGAATTTTCCCGCTCTTGCAGAGTATAATTTGGCCATGATTCCTATAACATGAATACAACGCATTTGACAATGAATTGATCGGTGGAAACATTCAAAGCATGAATTTTCAAACTCATACATACCAAACATGAATATAAACCCTTAAGCTATTCAATAGTTATTAAAAAGGACATACACAATGAGTGATTAGAACATAACTGACAAATGTGTGGGTAACATACATAGTAGGGAGTTATGCAATGGTCTGATGTTCATTCATAAGTCCTTTTAAGCATAATTTTGGTGCATATTTAGGTAAAAGGGACAGTCTCTCTGCCATTCTGTGAACTAGGGGCATGTTCTGAGGAACAAAAGAAGTTCCAGTCTTCAGAGTTTCAGTCTTGTTCTTGTCTTGGGGTGGGGGAGCACCACCCAACAAAGTTTCTTCATGCAATGGTCCTGATGTGCTGCATCTTTGACCATTAATCTTGGGTTTCTTGCCCCAATATTGACAATCTCCTTTCTGAGTTGGGATTATCAATAATTGTATTCTTTTGTTTTAATGTTGCAAGTTGTTCAAAGCTGTGAAAGTTGGTTGGTTAGGCTTACTTCAGGCTGGCTGGCGCCAGGGTATCCTGGACAGATTTATGACGTGGTCCTGGGCCTGTTTGTGGAATTTGGCTCTTTGGTTTCAACCAAATGTTCTGATCGAATCTTCCATTGTCTGATTCGCTCTGATACCCTACAACAATGTCACTCCATCACAGCGATCCTGACACCGGAACTGGCTCTTTAAAATACTAAAATTGTGATTGACTATACAGCATGTCTAGACATTTCCATCATTTGATTAATAGAATCAATAGATCAATAGAAAATTAACACAAGCATTTTCATCTTTTTTTTCTGAGTTGTACTGTTCTCTAAGGTCCACTTATGAAGTTAGCGAAAATTTTCAATAACAACCGACTGGATGTGCATTATCCCGCTTATTACAAGACTACTTGCCACAGAAGTAAATAATTAGACATGAAATACTGATTTGAGTTGAAATATTTGAACGCAAAGCTTCTGTGAAGAAAGCAGGTGCTAGCAAGTGGTGTGTTCAAACTAGACGGCATTTCACCGCATGAATAATTATAGCGATAAAAGGCATTGATGTAAGATGAAACTGTTTTAAAAATCTTACCTGTTTGTTAGTTATCTTACAATCTATTACAATCATTGCAAAATGGCTGTAGATATGTTTGTATGAAATGAGAGAGTGGCTCCATGATACAAGGATGACATAATTAAATAATGGTACACAAAATATTGATTTGAGTTTTAATATTTTATTAGCCAACCAAACGCAAAGCTTCCATGAAGAAAAAATGTCAAATGCAGTTACCAAGATGAGCTAGTGTTATTAGTTTTTACTGGTTGTTTACTCGCACTTGTGTGGTGCGACATTACCGTCAGATCCAATATATTCAGCACAGCATTGTCACAGTGAAATGAAGTAAACACAATAAATGAAGTTATCCAAATAACATAACACACATTCTTTTGGCTTCTGTACCCAATATTTAAAAAATGTGTTGGTAAATTTAAAAATATTGGTATCGACAACTACCAAAAATAAAAGTATTGGTATCGGGCGAGTACTGGAAAAAGTGGTATTGGTGCATCCCTGAAAAAGACAGTTGTGGTCAAAAGTTTACATACACTTTTGCAGAATCGGCAAAATGTTAATTATTTTACCAAAATAAGAGGGATCATACATCATATTTCCTTCTGGAGCATCAGTGAGCATTTGGACCTTCTGTAATAGTTGCATATAAGTCCCTCAGTTGTCCTCAGTGTGAAAATATGGGTCTTAAATTCATACAGTCATTGTTGAAAAGGGTTCAAATACACAAAAATGCTGAAAAACCAAGGAATTTGTGGGACCTGAAAGATATTTCTGAAAAACAGCAAACAAACAAGGGACACATGAACAACTGTCACTAAACAAAAAACGCATCTGTGGATCATTCAGGTAACAACACATTATTAAGAATCAACTGTATGTAAACTTTTGAAAAGGGTCTTTTTTTAATTCAACTATTATTTTCCCTTGTGGAATATATGTAAACATCTTTTATGTGAAATGTCTTATTCAGGTCAGTAATAAATAAAAAAATATCATGCATTTTGTATGATCCCTCGTAAGACGTGTTCACACTACAGGATATTCAGCCCGATTTTGCCCCAATTTTCCCCTCCAGAGAATCGGAGCAAAAATCTTGTTGAGGACCTCGACCGGTCCCGATGTTCGGCTCATATTATCTGGTAGTGTGAGGTGTTCACAGATTGAATCTTTTACCTCCCGATCTGCTCGCACACAAATCAGGGCCACCCCCATTAATATCAAACATGTTTGGTATTTAGGATTTTAAATCGGGATGGTCACGGCTATGATTACGTCAGTACTTTCACAACAGTCAATGCGTGACCACAAAACAGCTGCTGTACGGGTCTGTTGGATAGTGGAGATGGAGGAAACTGCTTCTTGAGTTTTTGTAGTAACGCTGTCTGTATAATATGTCGAACACATACCTCAACCGCAAGGAGTAAGAGAAGCTCTGGGGTGACATTGTCACGCTAACTAACATATGTAAACATTAGTTGCTGAAATGACGGCTCCCTATGGCATGATAATCTTAATCTTGTAGTGTGTGTTGCACCACGATTTTCAAATCTTGTAGTGTGTGCATGTTTAAGATTTGAGGAAGGTAATCTGCAAAGATTCTCCTTATGTGTGTGCTGCAATCAGATTTCATAATCGGTTAGGATTTTAAAAATCCTGTAGTGTGAGCCCGGCTTTATTTTGGTTAAATTATTAACATTTTGCTCATTCTGCAAGGTGTATGTAGACTTTTGACCTCAACTGTAAAGTTCATCCACTCTTTCCTAATGTTGGGATCAGAAGGAAGGCAATGCAAATTTCATGCTTTAACACATTTAGTGCTTGGTTGAACTGCATTGCAGGGTTAGTTTATACAACACTGGATTTACATTAAAAACAGTTGTGCTGCTTAATATTTTTGTTGGGCCTACTTTTTTAATGATTTTTTTTAATATATAGAAAAATCAAGAGAACATAATTTTTTAAAATATAATCTTTTATAACTCTGTAACATCACTTTTGATGAACTTTAATGCATTCTTGCTGAATAAAAGTATTAATTTCTTTCCAAAACATAATTAATCTTTAATGTTAAAGAGATGGCTCACCCAAAAATGAAAATTCTGTCATTAATTACTCATCTTCATGTTGTTTCCAACATTCCAAATCTCCGGAACACAAAGTAAGATATATTTGATGAAATCCAAGAGCTTTCTGACCCTGCACAGACAGCAACGCAACTGAAACTTTTAAGGTAGTGTCATTCTGCAGGATCAGAAAGCTCTCAAATTTCATCAAAAATATTTAAATTTGTGTTCCAAACATGAACAAAGGTCTTACGGGTGTGGAACGACATAAAGGAGAATTTTCATTTTTTGGTTAACTGTCCCTTTCATATAAATTTTATTAATATTAATTTCACCTTACTGATTCCAAACATTTAATCATTAATGTATAAAATGGAACGAGAATGGAAAAAATATGTACCCTCACGAATGTGTGGTCCTCCTACTTGTAACTTCTAGGTCACAGCTCCACTATACAATCAGAGTTGGTTTTAAAGCAAAAGAGCCTGAAGAACAAAAAGCCAGAGGTCAGAGTTAGAAAACAGGATAAGCAAGGAGAGCTGGAAAAAGACAGCGTGTTGACAGGCAGCAAGATGGATGGAAAGACTTTAAAGTGGAGGAAACCTAGAAAAATCAAAGGTGAAAAAGTAAAGGAAGTTGAGACAGACTTTCATAAAGGAGCATCTCTGAGCAGGTGGGAAACTACAGAAATAGCTGATGATAAATAGTTGAACAATGCGAGCGAGCAAGAGAGAGAGAGAGAGAATTGCTATGTGCCGCAGTGACCCAAGCCGACTGTAAAAGGTCAGTGGTGCGTCGTCTTGAAGCACCACAGCTTTTCCAGAGGGTTTCCACTGCCCTCTGTTCTCTTCCAGCGTCGCATGAGTCTCCGCCACTGATGGTGCTTCAGAGATACAGAGGGAGGGAGTCGGGTTAGATCGCCTCTCCTTCCTCCCGCAGGGCGCCTCATCATTTCATTCTGAGAGCAAGAGGTTGGTGACAGAAGTGCAGGGATGGATAAAATGACGTGCTGTGAAGACAGACAGGCAGGGTGGAAATAAAGAAAGGAGGAGATAAGTGGGTGGATGATTAAAGAGGGGGAGCGATGGGCAATTGCTAATCACATCTGAGGCAGCAGCCATTTTAGATTCTGCTTAGTTCATATTCCTTGAAAGAGGCTTAAAGGATCCGAATGGAAAAACACAGCTGATTGGCGACTAGTCTTTGATTACTGACTCTTACAAACACAAACAAACACGCACCGCCCCTCAGAATCATACTTCCGTGTACACACACACCTCTCAGGGAAATGTCTCCCAGTAAAACCGCAGTAATCCCACCACTATTTACTGTGAGGTTTGAGTTAACAGTCTTTGGTCACAGGCCAGTGCCCTGTGCTTCCTGTAGCACACTCCGTTTTAATTACTTTCCTCTCGCTCTCCTTAAACACTTATTCCCAGCCCTGATTATACACGCACGCGCACACAGCAGCTCCAGTGTTTGTTTAAATTGAAAAGCTTCAGCTGTAGACTGCATGCAAAGTCATTATTGTAATACAAGACGCCATCAGTCATTTTATCAGCTAGACGGAGCCGCCCGACCAAACAAACAAGCTAGAAAAAATTAGCCCTCTGATTCTTTAGCTTATTTGTTTTCCCTGAGCTCAGGTGATAGAGTTAGCCCACTGTTTGGTGAAAACACCATGACCGTGTAATTATGGCTGCCCTTGTAACATTAATGCGTCCTCACACGTTCAAGTTGCGCTTGCTCGCGTGTCACTCGCTGGTGATCCCAATCATGGCTGCCGCACCAAAGCTCAATCAGAGCACTGCGGCACTTAAACACGCATCGTGTCAGTCACACAGGAGCCACACAATCAACCCGCAGCCTCTATTTACAATCTAAAGCTTCAGTCAGACTCAGATTCAATCTTTATGTGCTTGCTTTACAATTTGTATGTACTACCAGGGGCTTCAGACGTCTGTGGATGAATATAAAGTATACAGTAACATTGTACTTCTGTCAGCAAATGATATTTTAGCCCAGCATACATCTTATAGATTTCCGGTAGCTCAAACTCTAAAACGTAGTGCTAGCAAACAGCAGCGTAGGTTTGATTTCCAGGGCAATGTATGTCACTTTGGATAAAAGTGTCTGCAAACATGTAATACGTGATCATTTTAAAGGAAAAGTTCATTTCCAGAACAAAAATTTACAGATAATGTGCTCACCCCCTTGTCATCCAAGATGTTCTTGTTTTTCTTTCTTCAGTCGTAAAGAAATTATGTTTTTTTGAGGAAAACATTTCAGGATTTTTCTCCATGTAATGGACTTCTATGGTGCCCCGAGTTTGAACTTCCAAAATGCAGTTTAAATCCGGCTTCAAACGATCCCAAATGCAGTTGATCCCAGCTGAGGAAGAAAGGTCTTATCTAGCGAAACAATCAGTTATTTTCATAAAAATAATACAATTTATATACTTTTTAATGTCAAATGCGTGTCTTGTATTACTCTGCCTAAACTCTGTTTTTTTCCGGTTCATGACAGTTAGGGTATGTCGAAAAACTCCCATCTTATGTTCTCCCTTAAATTAAAAATCGTCCTGTATCGTTTTTACCTTTTTTTTTGTTGAGGGTGTTTGATCTTCTTTGCATGTTCACTTTGCAAAGACTGGGTCGGTACTTCTGCAGCGATGTAGGATGATTTTGAAATCATTTTCGACATACCCTAACTGTCTTGAGCCAGAATACACAGAGTTCAGGCAGAGCAAGACAAAACGAGCGTTTGAGATTTAAAAAGTATTTAAATTGTATTTTTTAATGGAAATAACTGATCGTTACATTAGATAAGACCCTTCTTCCTTGGCTGGGATCGTTTACAACCGCATTTGGGATCGTTTGAAGCCGCATTTAACTGCATTTTGGAAGTTCAAACACGGGGCACCATATCAGTCCATTATATGGAGAAAAAATGCTGAAATGTTTTCCTCAAAAAACAAAATTTCTTTATGACTGAAGCAAGAAAGACATGAACATCTTGGATGACAAGGGGATGAGTACATTATCTGTAAATTTTTGTTCTGGAAGTGGACCTCTCCTTTAAGATATAACTATAAATATATCTTCACGCAAAATGAAAATTCTGTCATTATTTACTCACCCTCATGTCGTTTCAAACCCGTAAGACCTTTGTTCATTTTTGTAACACAAATTAATTTATCTTTGATGAAATCCAAAAGCTTTCTGACCCTGCATAGTCAACAAGGTCTTACGGGTTTGGAATGATATGAGAGTGAATAATTAATGGCAGAGCTTTCATTTTTGGGTGAACTAACCCTTTAAAACTGATCCCAATTTATTCTTATTTCAATTAATTAACTGTAATTATCTGTGAATTTTTTTTTTTTTTGTTTTTCATTAACAAGCTTCCACAAACTTTTAAGCTTGGGTTTGCTGTCAACAGTTTAAATCCCCCATTCAGAGCTTTTCTCTTAAATGGATACATTTTCTTGCCAACCCGGCAACCTAAAAAAGTGAAATATCTGAACATGTAGGTTGAAATTTTGCGATTTCCACAGTGATATTTTCATCAAATTAATGTGCAGTACAGCCAGTTTGAGTTCCTTCAAAAAGTTGTTTGTGCTATTTGCTGCGAGGAAACATTCTCAGTAATGAACTGTAATAAATCCAGACGTGATCCTCAGTTTCTGTGATTATATTGTTACACAGGTGAATTTATTTAGCAACCACAAAGTCTTTTTTTGATGTTTTAATAGAAAAATGTTAACATAATTATTGGAATTAATATTAGGAATTTCACTGTTTATGCTTTTGAAAGAAACTTCTTAAAGGAGAAATTCACTTCTAAAACAAAACATTACAGATAATTTACTCACCCCCTTGACCTCCAAGATGTTCATGTCTTTCTTTCTTCAGTCGTAATGAAATTATTTTTTGAGGCAAACATTTTTGGATTTTTCCCCATATAGTGGACTTATATAGTGCCTGCGAGTTTGAACATCCAAAATGCAGTTTAAATTTAGCTTCAAAGGGCTCCCGAGGAAGAAGGGTCTTATCTAGCGAAATGATCTGTTATTTTCTAAAAAAAAAAAAAAAAGTACAATTTATATACTTTTAACCTCAAATGCTCATGTTGTCTAGCTCTGCGTGAACTGCATTCCGGGTCAGTACAGTTAGGGTATGTCGAAAAACTCCCATCTTATTTTTTCCTTGAACTTCAAAATCGTCCTAAATCACTGTAGAAGTACAGACCCTGTGTTTACAAAGTAAACGCACAAGGAGGGTCAAACACCCTTTACAAAAATAAGGTAAAACAGCGATGTAGGACGATTTTGAAGTTGGAGGAGAAAATTAGATGGGAGTTTTCAACATACCATAAATGTCATGAACCGGAATCCACAAAGTTCATGCAGAGCTAGACAAGATGAGCATTTGAGGTTAAAAAATATATAAATTGTACATTTTTTTTTGGAAAATAACTGATCGTTTCACTAGATAAGACCCTTCTTCCTTGGGAGCCCTTTGACACTAAATTTAAACTGCATTTTGGAAGTTCAAACTCGCTGGCACCATAGACATCCACTAAATGGAGAACATTCCAGAATTTTTTTCCTCAAAAAACATTTCTTTATTACTAAAGAAAAAAAGACATGAACATCTTGGATGACAAGTGGGTGAGTAAATTACCTGTAAATTTTTGTTCTGTAAGTGAACTTCTCCTTTAAGGTTTTACCAGTTTTCATAAAGTATAGAATGTGTTGCTGTATATAATCATAAATCAGCAAACTAGAGGAGGTAAAATAAACCCTGCATGAGTTGACACTCTTGATTTGTGTTTACTTAAATGTGGAATAATCCTGATTAAATGTAAAAAATAAAAATCATGATTAATAATCAAGGTTATAATTTTGAGCAAAATAATTGTTCGCGATAATCACCTTAACTATTATTATGCAGCCCTGCTATATGCCTGTGCGTTCCCGCATACAATACATTTCAAATACACGCATGTAATGAGACCAGAGGGAGGCTGATGTATTCTGTCCTTCTCTATTTATTTACTCTGAAGTTTTCTTTCTGCTGTACTTGTTAGACAGGGATTTCACATGGTTATGACACAGCAGCAAGAGCTTTTTTGTTGAAAAACAACAATTAATTAATGCTATTCACTCCATAAATCTCTTAAAATGCGTAGTGCCTATTATAACAGAATGCTTTCTGTTTGCTAATGATCAGCAAACTGCGAGGTTCAGCATTTAGTAAGCATTAGCAAAACGCCTCAGTCCAACAGCCCTCAGAGAATATTATGGCACATCCTCTTTTATAGCTTTTACAATTGCAATAGTGCTGCCTGGACATTTTTAACTGCCTGTAGCTGGGGAGATCGGAATGACTTGTAAAGCATTTCCTGTCTATAGGAAATTTACAATATGTAAATAAATTCAGCCTTAGAAGATAGAAATTTGGTGTGATCCAAAACAGCATTTGACCCCACTGACTTTCATTGTCTAGATGGGAAGAAAAAAAAACAAAGGAGACAATTTTCATTTTAAATGACAGAAATTCGATATGTCAGAAGTCTGAGCAAAAATAGAACCAGTAATTAAAAAAGTTCTTCGAAATACATACTTATTTTCATGTCAGTCAATTTCTTCTAAATCTTTTTTTTTAGATTTTAATTGTGAAACCTCAATAAATGTGTTGTCTCAAGACACTCCCCCCTTAAGAACATTGATTCTATCTAGCCATTCTCCAGCAATACACACACAACCCCCTGAGGCCAACATACCACAGTTACAGCCCCTTCCTATTAACATCAGTGTTCAATCAATCCAATGAGACAGACCCTGTGACTCAACACGGCCTCATTCTACTCTGAGAAGATTAGGGTGAGCAAGTCAAGTCACCATTATCTTTTACATAAGCCACAATCACATTACAGTTGAACTGCCTCCCGCAATCATACACCAATCGATATTATACATGACTGCCAGATGTGTGCCCGCAGTTTCAGAGCGAAGGCTCAAGGGAGTTTTCAATGGAGATAGATAAACACTGTCCACACAGAAGGAAGAAGGCACTTGAGGTTTTGTGCTTCGTGAGAATTACGAACAAATCCCTTAGGCCAAGAGCTGCCGCATAAACCAGAACTTCGTTTATCAAGTGGGACAACCACTACAAAAAGACAAATAACACACATACTCCATTATGGTGCCAAAAGTCTGTTTTTTAATGCATATTTGTGAATATTTTTTAAACGCAGTTGAATATTGTATATATTATAAGATTGAATAAATGTGCCATAGCTGGCCTCAATGTTTCATGTGACCCAGTTTGTTTCTTTACAAACCCTAGAATTTTATTATTTAGAAATAATATTTTAGAAGCGAGACTCTTTTAAGATATCTTTATATTTTTCTCCTATTCCCCTCTCACATTGTGATCTGAAGCAGTGTGTCTCATCACATATAATGAGACCAATTACCACCCTGCTATCTTGGTTTTGAAAGACTTTGAAAGCTGACAGAAATGCTGCATCTGGCCGGGTTGAAGTGATTAGACCGAGGTGTTTTGTGCTGACTGAGCCTCAGATGGTACTGGAGGTAATGAAGCGATTTATGGTCAGTTACAGGTTGGTGAGAGTGGAGTGGAGGGGGAAGTGATCTTGTGAAGTGTTGGAGAAAACATCCTGGAACTCAGAGAATGACGGGGAACCTGAGTGGTTTGAGGCCAGCCTTCTAGTGAAACATTTGATCGTTTAGTTAAACTAATTTAAATTACTTTATTTCAGTCCACACTTTATATACCATCATGACAAAGCAAAAAAATGATTTGTGAAAACTTTGGAAATGTGTTAAAAAGCATTGCTTAAAGGACTAGTTTTCTTCCAGAATAAAAATGTCCTGATAATTTACTCCAAGATGTGATCCAAGATGTTCATGTCTTTCTGTTTTCAGTCACAAAGAAATTTTTTGAGGAAAATGTTTTTGAGGAAAACATTCCAGAATTTTTCTCCATATGGTGGACTTTAATGGTGGCTAATGGGTTGACGGTCCAAACTGCAGTTTCAATGCAGCTTCAAAGTATTCTACATGATCCCAACAGAGGAATAAGTGTCTTATCTTTTGAAATTTCAAAAAAAATGTATGTGCTTTTTAACCACAAATGCTCATCTTGCACTAGCCCTACTATGCGCATACACGTCTTCACACATTACATAATGTTTTTCATGTTGGAAAGATCACGCAGTTAGTTCTTCATCTGTGTTGTTGCACGTCCTAGAGCGAAAAGCTCCATGTCATGTTCACTTACAACTTCAAAATCATCCAACATCATTGTTTTGTTTTTTTTTTTTTTTTTTTTTTTGACTTTCTTTGCACATTTGCTTTGTAAGCACTGGATTGGTAGTTCTGCCTACATCATGCCTGAACTTTCCAACATGACTACGTAATACGTGAAGCCAAACTAGTGCAAGAGGATTATTTAGGATTAAAATATACATTTTTTTTTTTTTTTTTAGAAAATGACCAATCATTTTGCTAGATAAGACCCTTATTCTTTGGCTGGGATCATGTAGAGTCCTTTGAAGCTGCATTGAAACTGCGTTTTGGATCTTCAACCTGTTGGTCAACTACATGGGGAAAAATCTTGGAATGTTTTACTCAAAAACTTTAATTTCTTTACGACTCAAGACAGAAAGACACAAACATCTCGGATCACATGGCAATGAGTAAATAATCAGGAAATTTTCATAATGGAAGTGAACTTAACCTTTAAGTTTTCATACTCTTTTCCTATGAAACTTGAAATTTAGCTCAAGAACATTTCGGTTTTGCTGTGAGACTTTGCTCCAAAGTAGAGAAACTTTTGTTCAACAGTTGATTGAACATGACTTGGAAAGGCACACATCTGTTTAAATGAGGTCTGACAGCTGAAAAAGCATATCAGAACAAAAACCAAGCCATGAAGTCAAAAGAATGGTCTGCAGGACTGTGTTGAGATGGATCTCAGGAAGACCACAAAAAACTTCTGCATTGAAGGTTCTCCAGAGCATGTGGCCTCCATAACCCTTATTAGAAGTTGGGAACAACCAAGACTTTTCCTAAAGCTAGTCTAACTGAGCAATTGGAGAAGGGCCTTGGTTAGAGTGGTGACCAAGAATCTGATGATCACTCTGGTTGAGCTCCATGGGGATGGGAGAAACTTTAAAGGACAAACGTCACAACACTCCACCAATCTGGGCTTTATGGCAGTATAGACTCAAGACGAAAGATATTGGAATATCCTTAATGAAAACCTGGTTCAGAGTGCTCAGAACTTGGGCAGAAGGTTCACCTTCCAACAGGACAGTAACACGAAGCACATAGTTAGAACAATGGAAGAGTGGCTTATGAGCAACTTTGTAAATGCCCAGAGCTCAGACTTAAACCCAGACAAATGTCTCAGGAGAAACCTGAAAATGACAGAGCTGTCCAACCTGACATAGATTGAGAGGATTTCCAAATGCAGATGTGCAAAGCTAGTTGCATCATACCCACAAAGACTTGAGGCTGTAAACACTGCTGAAGGGGCTGAGTTAAGGGTATGAATACTTATGCATTATTAATATTTCTGTTTTTCCTTTCTAATATCTTTGTCCAATAAAGATCTTATTAACACAAATCTGTTGTATGAAGTGTAGATTGGTGTGAAAAAAGTGTGTGAAAAGGTTTTTAGCATGAGGTTGCAGCTTCATGATTGTGATATCTAAAGAAGCATAGTTCTTCACCTTCTCTTTGTTCTGTTGACGTCCTTCTGTTTCGTTTCATTCTCATTCGTTCTGACATGAACTTCTACCCGTCTTCTCTGTACCCTGTAATACCCATGTAAGCATCTGACGTAACAAATGACTCATCATTCAATAGCAATGTGGCTTTGATCTGGTCCTTGTGAAATGTATGTGTCTCTCTGCTGTCTACTTGAAGTTATTGTGGTGGACAGTCAGTGTGCTGTATAGCAGTTTTTGTGTGGAGGCCTGTGTTCAGCATGTAGGATGAGTCTCCCAGGCTTTTCTGAAGCTCCTGTCTTAGTAGGTTTCCAAGATGTGCTTTGATCACCGGTGCCATGCTGCGCTCTGGCTTACATGGGCTAATCAATGTGCACAGTAGCCTTACCCTGCCCTCTGACCCCTGTTAGCCATCATCCGGTGACCCCTGCTGCCTACCTGCCAATCACCTTCAGTCCACACCAACACCGCACGTCTGCTGTCAGTTACCTTCTGCTCTCTCTGCCCCGCTGCCTCATGCCCTGTCAATCAGATTGAAACTTCCCCTTTTAAATTCAGCTGGTCAGACTGTCAGACCACACATTTGTTTTGTCTTGCTGCATTGTCTCGTAATGTCCATCAGGAAGTACAGACATCCAGCAACGATCCCTAACCCGTGGCAGTACGGGCTTCCTCTCATTCATGCCCACGGCGGCTGATGCACAAATTATTAGCTGTGTTCTGACAGCTCCGCTGACACTTTAGAAATTTAAAGGCGTTTTTCCTGCTGCTCAAGGACAGGATTTTTTAGTACAGTTGTAAGCTCTGCATGAAAGGAAATGTACTTTTTAAATGAAATGAAAGTGTGTTTTAATCCTGTTAAATCTTTGTTCATTAGGATGGGAACTTCAGCCAAAACGTGTCTGGAAAGGCACCAGTGAATGTGCAGGAAGTGGGTCAATCTGCATTCGTAGACTTCGGTGAGTAGTACCATATTGCTGTGTGCAGCTCATTTGTGTTTTGTTTAGAGGTGGCATTACATGCATGCACTCCAGTACAACCAAACACTGGCTGTGATTTCTGGGATAATTCATGCATAATATCCTCAATTCCTATGCAGTTCAGAATCTGAAAGTAGCCTTGAGTTTCTAACAGCAATACATACGCAACACATGGCTCCAAATTGAATATTAGCTCCTGCAGGATCCTATTAAATATTAACAATACAAATTTCCCCTTTCCAGAAGCATCCCACTGATAGCAGGGATGGCACCGGCAGTGAAATCTCACATAGCATAAATGATTGATAAGCAAAATGAAATGACCTAAGATTGAAAGTGTTCAACTGAGCTGCGGCTCAGGAGCTTGGCCTTTATATTCAAAGCTAACTTATCTGACCAAACAAGAGCCCTTCTCTTTACTCTTTAATCTGTTTCCTCTGATCTCTTTTCTCTTGTCATTTTGGAAAATGTCACTTCAAACTGTTATAGTGTTTTCACAGCAAAGAGCTTCACAGGATGTGAGTTTTAAGCAGGATGAAGGTTTTTATTTAACTCTCAATCAGTCAGGTTATTATGCTTTTTGAGGACTGTTGGCATCAGGGTTATTATAGTTAACTGAAACTAAAACCATAAAAAGGTTACTTGAAATAAAATAAATGTTAACTGAAATACAATGAAAAGGTTAGCCTCATTTCATTTCAGTTTGTTGCCAAGGCAACATTTTTCATTTTAATGAAGTTTACCTTGATAACAGAAATTAATAAAAACTATAAAGACATAAAAAAAACTAGTAAAATGACAAAAACACACAACTAAATTACTAAAACTTTAATCAAATTAAAATTAAAATAGACATTCTAAAATACAAACATAATCAAAGTAATACAAAACTATAATAGTATTTCAATAATGCTAAAAAAAATGTTTTTTAAGCAGCTGTTAAATTCCTGTTATCTCATTATCTGTTAAAGGAGAAGTCCACTTCCAGAACAACAATTCACATATAATGTACTCACCCCCTTGTTATCCAAAATGTTCATGTCTTTCTGTCTTCAGTCGTAAAGTAATTATGATTTTTGAGGAAAGCATTTCAGGATTTTTCTTCATGTAATGGGATTTTGAACTTCCAAAATGTAGTTTAAATGCAGCTTCAAAGGGCTCTAAACAATCCCAGCCGAGGAGGAAGGGGCTTATCTAGCGAAACGATCTGTCATTATTTTCGGGAAAATATTGTAGGACAAAAAAAGATGGAGTTTTTCGCCATACTCTACCTTTTTTTTTAGCCGGAGGACACAGACGATGAACTTAGACGTGATTCGTAGTAGTGATGGGAAGTTCCGATCATTTTACTGACTCGGACCATTGAGTCTCGGTCAGCAAAGTGAACGAATCTTTTTTCGAGTCATTTCGTTAATTTCGTTCATTTTAGCAAAATGTAATTAAAATGTTATGCGTTACTTTCCTAACACATCTACTGCTTACACAAACGTTGATCACACTACAAACAAGACAAAACTATAATGCTATATGAAACAGAAAAGGTGAATTCATTGTTTACCTGGGTCTTTAGTCTATGATTAGCTCACCTCACCTCTTATCTGATTTTTGGGGTTTGAGTTGTTCGTTCATCACGTGACAGCCCCATAAGATTAACGAATGACTCAAAACCCGAAGACTAACTAATTCCGGTACAGAACCTAATAGGATGTTGTGCATGCATGACTGAACGAATCACTCCCCGAGATGACTCATTCTTTCCGAGTCACATTAAAGTTTCGCTCAAAATGATTATTATAATTCAGGTTATTTACCAATAGCTGCTAATGAGTCGCAAGTCTCACACATTCAAATAGATTAGCTTACTTCCACATTGCAAAATAAGTTGGATAGGCTGGCCTGACAATAACAAGAAGAAAGCAAAACAACTTTCTTAAGTCTGGAATTCACTACATGACTTTTAAAATCTAAACAGATTTTTAAACATTAGGCATCATACACTTACCAACTTTGTAACAGTCACAGAGGAAAAACTGGCCATCATACACACAAAAACTGAGGACTTGTTATGTTAAGTTGTTATGATCACAACAAACTCGCACAGAAATGTGCACCTATGAAAACACTCACATAGTTTTCCATAAAATCACATTATATTTGTCCCAAATTATTGCTAATGTACGTAATGACTTCATGCTAGGCTGCAACTTTCAGAACAACATTTGTCTTTCTGTGGCTTGAATAAAGTTTGTGTGCTTTATAATAATAATACTTTTTGAAGTGAACATTTGCATGTTTGGTGATTTACATTTACTGTTTTTGACCGCTGTCTTGAACTGGACGTGACGTATCTAGCCTGCAACATCTGTGAGTTATTCTAGATGCAACACTAGTGCTTGTGCGACCCCCTACCTATTTTACCAATATTACCTATTTTTTACAATAGGTAATATTGGTCTTGGCTGTACCCAGAAGGTGTCTGTGACGTTTTAGCTCAAAATACCCCACAGATCATTTATTATACCATCTGGAAAATGTCATTTTTGGGGCGTGTCTAAAAAAGAGCTGTTTTGGTGTACACTTAAAATGCAAATGAACTGCATATTCCTGCCCCGTCTTCAGAAGTGGGCGTAGCCAAAGTCCCTTTAAGACAAGTCATTTCACTCGACGGCCATCTTTGAAACGCCTCTCGGGCATGCAAGTGCAGCTCTCATCTCTTTGAATGGAAAACATCAAATTCTACAAAACTGTTTATCAAGCTTACGATTAAATTTCATATTTGAAGTCACCAATAAAATCTGACAACAACCGCTTCATAAATGTTGTTCCTTATGCTCCAATAGCATTAAAAAAGCTTATTTTTCAGGCCCTGAGCGCTGACTGTTTCTATAGCACCTGGGACTTCTAATGGCAGCTGTATTGATGCGCTGACTTTACCGATCAGTGATTGGCTCTTTTACTCAGAGGGCAGGGCTTCCCTCGATAGAGCGGCCATAATGAACGTTGCATTTGCAACCAGTGACGGCTCGTGGGTTTTAAAATAGAGGTGGCTCACTAATTGTATTGGTCTGGGGATCCCCGCCAATTATTTTTATTTGCTTAACCACTTTAAAATGGCCTTTGGTTGCTTTTAGTTAGAAAACATAAAGAAAACAACACACATACAGCAAGGTAATTTAATTTCACTTACCTGGTGTATCACTTGAAGCAACATCCATTGCTTCTTAAAAGTCTGTGTTAAATGAGAGCTGCCTGTTGTGCCAATTAAGCAGACTGCTGTAGCCTATATCCAGCTTAGGCTTGTTCTCCCTTTACTTTTAATTTGTATATATACTGTTGGAATGACAGCTTGGTAAATCTGTTGGCGATCGAATATTCAATATTGCTACTCATCATAAGTACTTGGTACATTGTCAGCTAAGCAGGAGACGTTCAAATTAATATCACGTAATTTAAGTCTCTATGATGCGATGTTTCCTTTCTCTCCTTTTTCACTGCAAAAAAAATAAAATAAAATTAAGTGGCTCAGATGTTGGGAGAAAATCTGTCTGGGACAGACTCTTATGTTCAGTCTTACATCCAAACACAGAACACCAGGATTGCTTACGAGACATTGTTGACATTACATCTGCTCAAGAAAATGGTGGAAAGCTTACAGCCAAACACAACTTACTGAGGGCAGAAACTTTGGTGGTAATGCAGGACTGTCAGTCAGCGGCTGTGGGCGAGGCCTGTGTAGTATGACGTCACATTGCTCAGAGAATTGAAATGGCATGTCTAATGAGACTGATTTGGTTTAATGGGGATTAAAAAATAATGAGTGGGTGGATTTTTGTCATTGTAGGTTGGTTGTGTTCACACACTGCCAACACATTTATGTCCAAACACCATGTAAAAGTGGGTTTTGCATAATAGGTGCCCTTTAAAGCTAAAAAAAAAAATCATAGTCTGTGACAGTCATACACTACACAATTTTTTATGAAATCTGTCAACTCAAATCTTCAGACTGGCTCTGACTTTAGGCACCTAGCGTCAACTTCTCCAGACTTCAAATCAGCAGAGAATGGGGGGGGGGGGGTAGTTTTAGGAAATACAAGCCACCACATGTATTAGAGCCACCACAATTAATAATGCCTAAAAACTTAACTTTTAGATTAAGAGTGAACAGCAGCTGAAGCTTTTTAGTATCTGACATTGGCAGATGACAAATGAATAATGTAAGAGATAAAACAAATTCAAAATTTCACTTAAATGCAAAAGAATGCTGTATTTAATTTCCTTGCTTTCAGTTTTAATTCCCAGTTCTAAATGAAATCTTGAAATATAACCTTACTTAATTTCTGTAGGTGAAATCTGTGTTATACTGTGTTCTGGTGTATGAGCAATGATGTTTGCCTGGTAAGTAGGATGTTGAGACATACGTGGCCTTTGTATGCTGCCCTATGATTATGACACCTTAAACCTTTGAGATGCATCGTCTGTGACCTTTACTGCTTCACAGAAATGATGTCACAGCGACAGAATGCGATGCAAAGCGAGAGCTTGGGTGAGTGGAAAGATATATAGAGAGAGAAAGAGAAAGAATGAGCTGTAGACTGTGATTTAGGATGATAAACGATGTTGGGGATGGAAAGAGACGTGCATGCTAGAGAAGCCCGATTCTACATGTATGTGCGGTCGTGCCCGAGTCAATAACGGCGACTCACACAGAAAAAGGCTTTATTGGATTAGTGTCAGACGCTTGTTCTGGAGACAGGACTGTGAAGATCTTTGCCGAAACCTAATGATCAACATCTGTCTCCTCTTTGTCCTTTTCCATCTTCCTTTCCTGTTTTCAGGTTCCCTCCAAAGCTTTTAACTTCCTTTACCACATGCGCATTTCACCACCGTCTAGTACTTGTGCACAGGCATCAAACTGTCAGCACCAATTAGCTGCAGTAGTGTGTGAGTGTAGGAGCTTGTGGAGTCATTATGAGATGATTTGGTGTGAGGAACAGGCTACAGCTTCATGATGATGATCGTCTTTGACAGGATAGAGCGTGGCAGCGGATGGGCGCTGGGGGTGAAGACAAATACACACTATTTCAGGCAGCATTCTCACCCCCTCACACACATACACACACGCGCGCAATACAGGTGAATCATAGCGACGCTGCTCCCATTAAGTGGGTGGTAATGGGAAGCGAATGGCTTCCTCTGAAGCCAAGGACACATCCTGACATTAAACCTTCGGCTGGCTTGAGTGGGCACTGAAAGCACAGGGCCCGCTGCATGTCGCTTTCTATAAACAGCAGAAGGCTTTGCCCTCGGGGACGTGGGCTTGGTTTAAATGGTTTAATTGTACTGATCATCAAAGCGGCAACCTTGATTTATGCTTTTGTTCTCCCTTTACAAAGCTAACGCTTGAATCGGCACTTAATTAGAAAAAACATTGGGTTTGTGGCACCTGCGAATGGAGATACACGTTAAATTTGACCTGCGGTGAAACGGCGAGAGAAATCGTGAATGCGAGGTGCTTCAAAGCTTCATTTCAAATGAACGAAATGAAAGGAGCGTGGTATGTGGTGAAAGGTATATGTTGTGCCGAGAAGTGAGAGGAGGTGGGAGGAAGGTGGGAAGAGAGTCAGAGAATGTGTGCAAGGGAGGGAGAAAAGGGAGGGTCCGCTTGTTTGATTTGAAATGGGTGTTATTCTGATCACACTCCTGCCTGTCAGTTATGGCACGGCTCTCTTCTTCGTCCGCACCTAAGTGGCAGATCAAAGATACACCCCAGTGACCTTCTTCTCTCAGCTCCTCTCCTCTGGCTCTCTCTCTCTCCGTTAGTATTCTCCAGCCATCCCTCTCTGCTCCAAACACTCCAGCAAAACAGTTACAGCAGTCACTGCAAGAGGCTCGCGGTCTGGTTTAAATTGTCCATAAAATAATCTGCTCGAAAAACAAAGAAAAATGCAATCCTGTTTAGTAGTAAGCAGGTCTGGCCAGGGTGGGCGATGTACCGGTACACACGATTAACTGGCGGAAATTTGTCAGCCGGTAGAGATTTTCAACGTTTTTCGATTGTTTCTATCCCAGCTACAGGTTCATGTGATGCTGCTGTGCTACGTGGTTATGAAAATGTATCGTTTGCATGAGTTTTTAAAGGGGTCATTGGATGCATTGGATGCACTTTTACATGTTGTTTGAACATAAATGTGTGTTGCCAGTGTGTGTACACAACCACCCTATAATGATAAAAATCCACCCAGTGGTTTTTATTTAATCTGTAAAAATAATTTCCCCTTTTTTCAAATCAAGCCATTCTCAGCATCTTGTCTGTGTGACAACACACCGACAGAGGCCCCTCCCACTATAGTTGATTGACACGGCCGTCTAACCTTAGACCCGCCTTGAATGAGCAATAACAGTCCGATCACCATTGTTTTGATGCCAGAACAAGGACGTAGACTAGAATGGCTCCTGAGCAATTGAGGTGTTCTGTTGTTGGATGTAATAGAGAACATAGTAGTCGTCATTTACTCCCGACATCTGAGCTGCTGACGATGCAGTTTGTTTGTCAACGGAATGCGCCTCCCAATCTACAAATACCCATCTATGTTCGCGCAAATCATTTGTGATCCAGCTTCACTTACAGCAGAAGTGGGTATAAGGGTTTTTTTTATGAATCTTTGCAATCGTCTTTCCTAATTAGCAAGTTTTGTGGCTAAACGTGGCTAAATGCGGCTAAAATAAACAGGCTCGTCACTCCACAGAGAGAAGAGAGGGGTGGGGCGAGCAGAGCTCATTAACATTTAAACCAGCATCAACCAGTACAGGATGATTTTTGCAGAGCTGATTTTGGCAAGGTAAAAAGGTGTTTTTTACACTACCATTGAGAAATTTTAACCAAAGCATATTATAGACTTTTCATGAAAGGGTTACTCCACCCCAAAATGAAAATTATGTTGTTCCAAACCCGTAAAAGATTCGTTGATCTTCGGAACACAATTTAAGATATTTTGGATGAAAACCGGGAGGCTTGGGACTGTCCCATTGATGCCATATAAATACCACTGTCAAGACCCAGAAAAGTATAGTCCGACTATTTTGACTATTTAGACTATTTTGACAATGTCTTTCATACTTTTCTGTTGGGTTGGAGTAACCCTTTAAGACCCTAAAGAATCATATCAACTTCTGATGACCCCTTTCAGCATTGTGGTTTAAAAACAAGTGATTTTAAGCCATAGAAATGCAATCAGCAGCGAATTTTCCCCAATCGAAAGCGAAATCGAATTGTTCTCTATCGCCTACATTATGCACTACATGTCATTCACCATACAGAATATACTAACACTGCAAACAAGTGACTAATCTCAGCCGCAGCTTCAGCGTGTATTTATAGTGTAGGGGGCGGGTCGCTTTGGATTCTAGAGAGCATTTGATTGGACAGAAAGTCTGACGAGAAGCAGAAGTACAGGGTGATGTCATCAAAATCATTGATTCATATTGGCCAAAGTGAGAGACGTAAATTTTGAATGCTTACATCTTGTAAACACAAATTTTATTGTTGTTTTGAAGCATACTTGCTTATAGATAACCTTATGGCAGAGGTCGCGTTAATCGAAAATTGTCCGTCATTGACAGAATTTTTATTAGTGACGGAAAAATCTGAAGGCGGTCTGTCGTTTTGACAGATTACACTAAGATGATCTATTGTAAAATTGTAGCTGTAATTCCCACCCCTGTGCAGCTGGTGGCGAGCACGCTCAAATGTAGCAGCAGAGCAGAGGATCCAGAACAAAAAGGAACTGTCAGGAGTGTTTTCCTACGTGTTTGATTACACACAGACGAGAGTACACAGAAGCTACAACGATGTATCACACCACATTAAAGAGCACCAAAACAGTATTTATTGCTTGAATTTCCTAATGAAATGGACAGAATTTGAAATCCGAGACTTTGTTTTATGTCAAAAGTAACACAAAGCCTAGCCTACTGCTATTTTTTGGAAGGAAGACGCACTATGTACTGTCCATTCATCAACTGAAAACAGCATAGACTAAGAGATCGATTGTGATTTTTAAAAATTGATTTTGCTTCACTAAAATGAGAATCTATTAAAATCGAGAAATTTTTTTTTTTTTTTTTTTTATTTACCCAGCCCTATAGTATTTTGTTGTTTTTAAACACTGCGCTGTCGTCATGTAGGTTCATGATTAAAAATGAAATAAAAATAAAATAAAAGTAATTAAACGTTTTATTCTAATTAAAATATGAAAATTATAGTGACGGGTAATTATAGATTATGACGGACCCTATCCGTCTCTAATGCAACCTCTGCCTTAAGGCTAACGTTTTCATACTAAAAGCCAAAAACTTTAATTTTGATTTCATGGGGACTATGTGATTGTGCTAAAGTGGAGCTATTGCAAGTATACTTTAGGTACACTTTAAATGTCTTACATTTAAAGACAGTTATTATTCAAAGATCAAACAATCCTTATTAATGTTGACATTAAGTCACATTTTGGGCTTAATATTAAGAAATGTGCAAATAAAATGCAATGATAATTTATAATATCAGGAAGTCTCAAGCAATGTGTCAGTAAATATGTTAACAGATTTAAACTATACTTAGTATTAAATATGATGTCTGAATGTGGTCTGATGTACGTAGAGGTGAGCAGATTAGAAATTTCAGAGTTTAGAAGTATTCTGTTTGTCTAGTTTTACTTGGAATATAAGGGTGAAGTTGTTTTCCTTTCTTTAGTTTGAGGTAACACAAGGTAATAAACTATAGAAAAATGGGAGCTCTGATTGCACAGCTTTTAAAGACCATTTTGAAATCAGAACATTATTTTTTTTCTCTCTTTTATTCATTATTTATTCTTATTGGCAGCACTTTTTTCAGGATAAACAAACAACTATACTTGGTTTTGTAAAGAAAAATATATTTTTCTAATTTTTTTTTATTCTTGTGATGTCCCCAATTCAAACGTTTGGGATCAGTATGATTTTTTTTTTTTTTTTTTTTTTTTTTTTTTTTTTGAAAAAGTTAATACTTTTATTTAGCGGGGATGGATTAAATGCATCAAAAATTACTTTAAAGACATTTTAATTGTTACCAAATATTCTGTTTTAAATAAATGTTGTTTTTATTTATCAAAGAATCCTAAAAAAGAAAAAAAAAATCACAGAAATGTTCCTGAGCACCAAATCAGCATATTAGAATGATTTCTGAAGGATCATGTGACATTGAAGACTGGAATAATGGCTGTTGAAAAATTAGCTGTGGCATCACAGGAATAAACTGTGTTTTAAAATATATTAAAATGGAAAATAGCTATTTTAAATTGTAATATTTCACATCATTGTAATACAACCACTAATTTGTACAGTATCAATGATTTACAGCATCATTAATTTTGTTAGTTAGTTTAAAGTTGTAGACAACGTTATTGTTGTTATGATTATAAATATTTCATCAAAAAAAGTACAGTAAAGGTGTATGGGTTGAGAGATACACTAAAGTCCAGTTCAGAATGCAAATGAGGCTGTGATCAGAACTGTAAGAGTCACACTCCAACACATGTACAGTGCAAAAGTATTATAATTCATGAATGTGCACTGTCAGAATGTAGTCAGTCCTGACATGGACTGTCATTATGAATGCACAACATATGTTAGACAAAATTCTCCATCTGCTCTATCAGGATGGTAATTGCTCTTTTCTTTTTTTGCATGTGACAGCCAAATGCATTATTCATTAGCTGAATGATATTCAATACTAGTGCGCTGTCAGGAAGGTAGCGAATGGCAGAGATGTCCTCTTTTTCCATTTTTTTTTTTTTTTTTTTTTCTTTTGCTTGAAGTCAGTGCCACATGTAATGTGATGTGGCATTTAACGCCCAGTCATCATGACATAAATAAGCGTGTGTGTGTGTGTGTGTGATGGAGAGCTTTTGCTGTGTTTTTCTACAGCTACTAGACATGTGCATGTGTACTGTATAGTAGGAAGCTGAAGTCATTAGTGGCAATAAGCAACTGGCTCGTATTCCTACCGTACGCTTACACATGCTTTGATTCTCACTCAGACACACACACTGTCACATTCAGTCTCTCCTACTGCTGATGTACTGAGAGAGAAGAATACAGAATAAAAATACAGAAAACAAAAGCAGCACAGATTCTTTATCTCCAGAATGGAAAGCAGCTCTACTCTGATTGGTGGTGATAAGGGTATACTGTATGTATGAGGGTTTGCTTATATTGTATAGAACAAACATCCCCAGCTTTAAAGGAATAGTTCACCTCAAAATGAAATTTTTATCATCATTATACTGATGTCGTTCCAAATCTGTTCCAAAGTTTCTTTCTTGAACTTAAAAGAAGATATTTTGAAGAATTTTGAAGAACCAAATGGTTGTTGGTGCCCATCGACTTCCATACTATGGAAAGAAATACTATGGAAGTCAATGGGGACCATTAACTGATTGATTACCAGCACTGGGTGAGTAAAATGACAAAATTTAAATTTTTGGGTTAACTATTCCTTTAAGTCAGTAACACTGTGTGGATCGATGCACAAAACTTTGGCTTATTTATAAGGGTGCTATTATGCTTTTTCACTTTTTGAACTTTAGTCAGTGTGTGGTGTGTATCTTTGGGCATAAAAAAAGATCTACAAAGTTATAAATCTCAAAGTCCACTTCAAAAGGAGTCCACTTCATATTTCATTCAAAAAAATCCCTTTTCAAGAACTACAACAAACGGCTCCTTTGGACTACAACGTTTGTTTTCTGCATGCAATGATGTCACAACGCAGTTCCTTAGAATATCATCAAATTAAATCCTGCCCATGGAAATTCTAATTGTTGGAGGGTGGGTACGGACGAGGTGGGGGATTAGCCTAACTTTAGCGATGCAGCACAGAGAACCGCTTCAACGAGCCACAACGTGGCGGGTATAAACACAAGCATTGACTGGAGTAGCCGCTTCAGAGCTGTAACACGCCGCAGACGTGTGCAGTACAGGGGGGGCGAAACATGCTGAAGCCGCGATCTACTCAGATTTCCATGTTGGAGTTGTAACGCTCCGCAGATGTGTGCATTGTCTGGTTAGAGATTCATTCATAATACAGTGTAGATGAGTAGATGAGCTTTAGAATAGACGGGTGTTTCTCCTCATCAGTCCAAAACAAGTCCAATAATATGCATCCATCCGTAATAAAAAGTGCCTCACACGGCTCCGGGGGGTTAATAAAGGCCTCCTGTAGTGAATCGATGTGTTTTTGTAAGAAAAATATCCATATTTAAAACGTAAGAATCACTTTAATCTAGCTTGCGCTAACAGTTGTACACGGAATTTGCTTCTTCGATAAGGGGCGTGGCAGTACTGAAACACCGTCTAAGCTGTTCGCCAATAGTAACGCAGTGGGACAGATTACCAATCACAACACATTTGGTTTTTCAGAAGGCGGGCCTTCATTAAACCCGGAACTAATCGAGCCTTATGTCTCAGGCTGGGAGAAATGTATTGTAAAAATGTAAATTATGTTAAAAATAACGCGTTTTTTTCAAACCAAACATGAAAGCATGTTCTAGTACACCCCCAAAACAAAAGCAAGACTTTGTAAAAGAGCATAATAGGACCCCTTTAACATACTAAGTACTGTCTTAATTCAAACTTGAGGTTAGTATGTTGCTAATTTTTTTTTTTAGGGCTGTGAGAGATAAGTTGATAAGTTAAGACATATTAATTAAATACATTTATTATTTAACACAATAAAAACATTTACTGATGACTTTATTACTGTTTCTTTCTGTTTTCTAAAGACTGGTCAGAATTATTCTTTTATTCTGTTTTAACTCTCTTTTCACGTAAAATTTGTGACCCTGGACCACAAAACCGGTCATAAGGGTAAATTTTTTAAAGGATTTATACATCCTATGAATAAATAACCTTTCCATTGATGTATGGTTTTGTAGGATAGAATAATATTTGGCTGAGATACAACTATTTGAAAATCTGGAATCTGAGGGTGCAAAAAAATCAAAATATTGAGAAAAGTTGTCCAAATGAATTCTTAGCAATGCATTTTACTAATCAGAAAATAAGTTTTGATATATTTACAGTGGGAAATTTACAAAATATCTTCATGGAACATGATCTTTACTTAATAAACTAATGATTTTTGGCATAAAAGAACAATCAATAATTTTGACCCATACAATGCGTTTTTGACTTCTTACAAATATACCTGATCTACTTTTATATTATATATCACATATATATATTAGGGCTATCACAGTATCAGATTTTTACTTAATGATTATTGTGGCCAAAATAATTCACAATAACACTGTTATTGTATTATGGGTGAACAGGTTAGTTGGTGTTATAAGTGTCTTCTGTGATTGCTTACTGCTTATTGTAACTTCCTGCAGTCTGGGTTGTCTAACTCCCACAGTGGTGAACTAACTTTTTTCGGGTGTGGGTAGAGTGTCTCGCTTTTGTCTGTCATCTGCTCTGAAATGATTTGGTGTGGCAGTATTAGCTACACACTGCATCATTGTCTTTTTTTCAGTTTTTTGACAGATGGCAACCAGTGTTATACCACCATCTACTATGTTAGACTGTCATCCAAAGTTGCTGGTGCTGGCTTATTTATGATATTGTATGTGTAGTATATATGGGCATTCTACAGAATTGGTCTGAACTGCTGTCCCACAACTAAAAACCACATTTAAAAAGCATTTAAATATTCAAAATTTTAGATGTTTACTAACATTTTATTATCTATTGAAATCCACAATAATATTTAAAATATTAGTAAGCTTATATATATATATATATATATATATATATATATATATGTGTGTGTGTGTGTGTGTGTGTGTGTGTGTGTCATTACAGAACACCTTTTTTTCTGCAATTAAGCACACTTTGTTGGTTTTTATTCTGTAACATTTAGTTTTTATATGTGTACCAAAACATTACTGTCACCACTGAGAATATGCTATCACTACCAATACATGGGATGTTTTGTCAAAAATAAAGTACACTGAATTACCAACTAAAATGTTATGATCGTTTTTGGTTCAGTGTATATTCAAACTAATGAATCCTGAACTTTGAAATCAGTATGATCAACTTTTTGCCTTTTACAAATAGAATTTTAATTCAAAATACAACAAATCTCATAAATTACACTTAAAATATTGTTAAAGATATAATGTTGATAATGTATAATTCTGTGGAATGGCCCATATATGGTTGTGTCACGATATACCGGCCTTTATATTTTATCAAACCAGTGACCTTGACATTGCGAACTTCATGTTTTACAGTTTTCACTACAGGAATCCGAAAGTGGAAAGTCCCCACCATGATAGAAATATAAACTTGTGTGTGTGTGTTTGCGTGTAATTCTCTGTTTCTCTGCAGGCTGCCGGTTTGATCTACGTGGCTATTTGGTGTGTGGTAGATGCTATGAATGTCAATGCATATCTCCTTTTCCGTTTCTCCCCACTGCTCTGCTTTCAGTTCTTGTCTTTCCACTATTCGGTCTTTATTTTTGAGTTGCTTTTTCTGTTATTGATTTATTTTATTCATCTCCCTGACTTGTTAATATTTCATATTAATAGTAGGTATTTGTCTCAAGCATGCAAGTGGTAAACATGAAGGAATAAAGACTCAGGCACAGGATTCTGACACCAGGACAAACTGCTACACACCAGGCTGCTACACACTTCATTACACATGCTCCAGATCCCATGATGTTATCTCCATATGCAGGATTCTGGAGCATTACGAACCAAATGAAAAGATGCATTAGTAAATCATAGACCTCATTTTACCTCCTCACTCACTCACTATCCCTCTTTCTGTTTTTCCTTAGACGGAGACGGCTCCCAGGATCACCTGTTGCCAGTCTGCATGGATAAATCGTGTGATAGAAGTGCAATTTACCTGGCCAAGTCTGGAGGGACAGAGGTACACAAGCCCTCCGTTATTACTCTGTCACACTTTTCCATCCCATCCTTTCATCCGTTTGCATCTGCAGAGTCAGTGAGCTCTCAGAGCTGCTGTGAGGACAGTGACAGGAGTATTTTAAACATTTTGTCACTGTTGCTTCTAAAACTAATGGATAGATTTGAGAGATGGATCAATGGTAAGGCTGGGCATTCATTCAGATTTCCTGATTTAATTAGATTCACAAGCTCTCGATTTGATTCAAGTTAATTTGATTCAGATTCGCTTGGCTACATCACTGTTCAAAAGTTACGGCTCAGTAAGATTATTTTTTTTTTATTTTTTTATAAATTAATACTTTTACTTAAGGATGTAATTGATCAGAAGTGACAGTAAAGACATTTATAGATTTGTTTTAAGTAAATTTCCATTCTTCTACAAAGAATCCTGAAAAATAAGGAACACAACTGTCTTCAACACTGATAATAATAAGAAGTGTCTCTTGAAAATCAAATCAGCATATTAGAATGATTTCTGAAGGATCATGTGACACTGAAAACTAGAGCTTTGTCATCACAGGAATAAAATATAAATTTTAAAATATTTTAAAATGTACTACCCAAACTCTAAGAGCCATTCATTGCAGGAATTGAGCAATACCGGCCGCACCATATGTAGGGCCCTATGATTTCTGCAATGCAGAAAACACGGACGGAATCCAGTCATAAAGTGGAATTTTTGTCAAATTTGTCAAATTTCGGATGAATAAATCAAAAGTAGCTCAGTACACTTACATCAAAACGCAATATGGACTAGTGACTGTAAATATTTAGACGCAAAAATGCTATTTAAATATGAATCCTGCATGTTCTGCTTGTCTGTGTGAATGAATGGTGCAGATGCACGCTTTTGTTTTCTAAACATATCTGCCGCCTCAATGTACAAGTTCATAATGCGTAAACATAACCTCTAGAATGGCTTTGAGAGTCACTTCATGAGCATTTTACTGTTTCCTTTGAGAAAAACTATTGTCATATGAAATACAAACAAGAACTTAAAGGTCTTCACAGCAACTCAGTAAAATTAAAAGTTCGGTTTAATTTGAAGAAACAGTGACAGAAATATATTACTTAATGTAATGATAGTACTATTACTACTAATACAATTATTATTAAAACATTATTCTTTAAGTAATATTTACCAGAAAATTATTTGCCAAAATGTATTTGCCAGAAAAATCTAAATACACACTACATTATTTCTGTTTAGAGATGCTGTTAATTATTAAAATGTAATGAAATCATTAAAATGGAAGTTTCATGATTTCAATTAATTAGACATACTTTTTGATGTGTGTGTATATATGTATATGTGTGTGTATATGTGTGTGTGTGTATATATATATATATGTGCATGGAAAAAATGTGATTTGGGAAAAATAAAATGAAATTTGGGGAAAAAATAAAACGGATTTCATAGGGCCCTACATATGCTACTGATTCACTTTAAAGTGCCAGTTCATAGCACCATGTCCTAACTACACGTGACGCGATGCTGCAACATGTGAAAAAAGGTATCTTTTCCATGTTAAAGGAAACAGCCACGACAGTGTTATAAATGTCCACTGACACTGGACATTTATATTATAGAAACTGTTTCTATTTCCGACGTTGCGGCTGGAACAACAACATATAAACTATATGACAGTGATATTCTCAGGTAATGATTATATGCTTTATTCAAAGTTAAAGGGGTCATCGGATGCTTATTTTCCACAAGTTGATATGATTCTTAAAGGTCTTAATGAGAAGTCTCACATACTTTGGTTAAAATTTCTCAATGGTAGTGTAAAATTACACCCTTTTTACCTTGTCAAAATCAGCTCTGTTCACAGCAACCCATTTTGTTGAATGTCTCTTTAAATGCTAATGAGCTCTGCTCACCCCGCCCCACTCTTCTGTGAGGTGACGAGCAGCTCTCATAAGACTGTTTACTTTAGCCGCTAAACTTGCTAACTAGCACGTTATTAGGAAAGGTGATTTGCAAAAATTAATTAAAAACCCTTATATTCACTACGTCTGAAGGTGAAGCTGGATCATGAATGATTTGCTCGATTTTGCTGGATCATGAATGATCTGGGGCGTATTTTCTTCAAAAACGAAATAATCCACTGTGTCTTCAGCGGCTCAGATGTCGGGAGTAAATGGCGACTGATAAGTTCATTATTACATCCAACAACAAAACACCTCAATCGCTTAGGAGCCATTCTTGTCTGTAGTTGACACAATGACGGTCAGACTGTTACAGCTCACTCAGGGTGGGCCTAAGGTAAGACTGCAGTGTCAATGAGCTATCATGGGAGCGGCCTGGGTCTGTGTGATGTCACACAGCCAAGAATCAGAGAATGGCCTGATTTGAAAAGGGGATATTATTTTGGGGGATTAAAAAAATACCACTGGGTGGATTTTTATCATTATAGGGTGGTTGTGTACATGCACTGCCAACACACATTTATGTTCAAACAACATGTAAAAGTGAATTTTGCATCCAGTGACCCTTTTGAATGTGTCTAATGCGATTTAGAGTGTAATTTTGCATGACCTTATAGCCATGCTGAAAGTAACAACAGATAGTTTACCTGCAATCTTGAAAATAAATTAAAGCAAAAATGTTAAAACTGCAAACTCAATGCGAACCAATAAGATCAGGTATCAGTCACTCAGTATGTACATTTTAATAATCTTAAAAAGATGTAATGTTTATGAATTAGATTATAAATGCATATATTTCATTGCGAGTGCAGTGCACTTCCAGAAAAAGCCTGCCCACACATGCTTTTGATTGTGGTATTTGATTGATTCTGTCATGTCGCTGCTGGTGTGGACACCCAAATTGCTTGTCGCTGGAATATTGTCGCATCACGTGTAGTTACGACACAGTGTAGGAGTCATTCATTTGTGATTTGGACTACACTGGTTGCGTTGTATATTTTGTTTTTTATATAAAAGACAACAGTACTTTAACCCGGCACTAAATTTTCAGTGGATTTATAGATTGCCTGACATTGATGGATTGATCGTTCTTCCAAACAATGGATCCCATAAGGGTCATTCAGGAAATCTTCTTGTATTCATAGCATATATCATCCACTGAATATATGAAGATTCAAATAATGATAATAAATTGCAATAAAAGCCTATAATAACAGTGGCATATAGTTATTTAGAGCTCATTGTGTGAAGGACTGCTGTGGTCTGGCAGCTCATGCTCTTACTGAATGTCAGCCTCACAGTGGAAGGCAGCGGTTATCTCTCCCCTCGCACACACACACACACACAGAGTCCGCCTGTCACAGGCTTTGGGACCAGAGAGAAAGGGAACAACGATGGACGGAGACTAGGAGAGGGCAAGAATGTAAAGGGTTGGGAACACGTGTCAGCTTTTGTCTGCCTGCCACGGGCGCTAGTCTTCACCATCAGATATAGTGAAAGGAAAGAAAACTTTGACTTTTTCATTATTTTCACATCTGTCCATCACATTCTCTCTGTCCATTATTGGTCTTTCTTTTCTTTTCTGCTCGGTCCTATCTCCTTCCATTCTCTTTAGAGTTCAGAAAACAACAAGCTACTCTGGTTTGAAAGAGTTTATTCAGTGCTGCCAAATAATGAACGTGACTGATATAGACATAGCAGCACACATGGTGTATTGAAAAGAGAAGATAGAAGAAAACAAACACTTGACAAAAGATAGAGAATAACAAAAGACACGCTTGTGTTATTGTCAAAGAACGCAGTCTATGATTTAATTGGCCCAGGGATTTCTCTTGTTTTTAAGCATGTTTGTTTGGACGAGGAGGGTGTGTGTGTCTGCTAATCACACAAATACGCTTGCTCACACACACATAGTCTGCTAAATAAACTCATTCTCTCTGTTTTCCTTTCCAGCTCATCTGCTTAATATTGACAGTGTAAACACATGTAACATCACGCTCATTAGAGTGATTAGGGACAGCGATTGTCATCACCCTCACACACACACACTTTTGGCTGGCTGTATAAATGGGCACTTCCAAGTCACTTCTGTTTTAAATGAAGGTGGTGTATGTACGTTTTTAAATTTTAAAAATTAAAATATTTTCTTTATTTAATAATAGGTCAACAACCACCAAAAATGAAATTTCTGTCATTAATTACTCACCCTCATGTCGTTCCAAACCCGTAGGACCTTCGTTCATCTTCTGAACACAAATTAAGATATTTTTGATGAAATCCGACAGCTTTCAGACCCTGCGTAGACAGCAATGCAGCTTAAATATTCAAAGTAGGGCTGGGTGTCGATAACGATAATTTTCGTGCAATATAAAATTTCTCGATAAACGATAACAAGAGTTCGATAAATGTTTGATATAATATTTATGCGGCAAAGGCGGAATGAAAGAGCGCTAGTCATTTAAAGTGCACCACTTGGACCAGTTATCCACTCAAAGTCTCAAAGTTCAAACGGCAGCACGGCACGAGCTTACTAGAGCAGATGCGTTCACTCGCTGATGAGTCTCGGTCACTAAACAGCTCTGTGAGATCCAGTGTGAAGCACTTGAATTCGGTTCAAATGACTCGGTTTATAGCCAGATGAAACAGCGCTGACAAACAGGAGAAAAACTGTGCGCAACGATACAGTCAAAAGGCTGTTTAATCTACAAATTGCCATCATTTAACGTAGATTTACTGTAGTAGCACTAACTGCACTGAAGTATTGTGTCAGAAATGTGGGTGTATTTGTGTCTAATTTTAATATATTATTAATGTAGACATGAAATAATGTATTGAAGGAGGAGTAATGGGATATAATTACAGTATTTTTTGTGATTAAGCTGTAGCGTTTATGCATTTATACGAAATGTATTTAGACTACCGTTTTCATACAAATACCATGGTATTGAGGCGCTGTATTTGTCATTTTACCTGTTATTATCATAAATGTATTGCTACTATGGAAGAGCAAAGGTTAATTGTTAAAAATGAATTAAAAAAAAAAAAAAAAAAACAAGTCAGAATAATTAAATTTCACCATATAAACATGAGGTTGCTACAATTTTTACAGATATTACTGTTTTTAACAGTTAACATAAATCTACATTTGCATCCTAACTCGAGCTACTATCAAATGTGTATTTCTAAGAGACAAAAAAATGTTTTATTATTATTAATAATATCAAGCAACACAAACCTGTTTCTTGATTTGAAAAAATATTACTCATTAAAGCTTAATTATTTTTTTTTCTATTAAAATTTTAAAAAGAATGGCTGGAAAAAGTGAAAAGAATTCAAAAAACATGAAGTGTTTGTTATGTTCTGACCATGAAGAATAGTTTAAAGCCACAATTAACCGTCTGGTTTTTACAACCTTCACACTGGAGCAAAAATCTCCCTTTAAGTTTGAAAGAAATAAAAATGTGACATTTGTTGGGATAATTATCGATATCGACTGATATTGAAAAAAAAAATTATTTTGATCAATTTTTTGGCCATATCACTCAGCCCTAGAAAGGTAGTAAGAACATAGTTTAAAATGTGTCCATGTGACATCAGTGGTTCAACCTTAATTTTTTTAAGATACAAGAATACTTTGTGTGCAAAGAACAAAAACTTTATTCAACACTTTCTTCTTTTCCGTGTCAGTCCATGCCTCGTGTTTAGTGCTGACACAGGGCATTGATGCCTAATGTAAAATAACAAATAACTTCCACAAAGTGTAATTATAAAAAAAATACTGAAAATCAGCAAACACGGTGGAACCAAACAAACAAGAAACTAATGTTCTTCCAGTGAGCTTCCAAAATCACCTTATAGATAAACGGCAATAGTCAACAGGCCTTTCAAAATCCAAAATATTTTTAAAATGGGCACTTTTGTATTTTGTTTCAAAACAAAATCTTTCACCAACATCTTGCTTTTCTCACCTCACTCGTCAGCTCAACTCACTCTCCTCATGTAATAAGCGAAATTGGACTCCTGCTACGAATCTATGCTATGCTATGCAAGGTGATGCGACTGTTCTTTGGCACAATGCATTGAGCAGTCACTTTCAGTTTATAATTGTGCTGTCTGTTCTGTAACTGAACTAAATGATTACTATAAAAAATTCAAAACGATAGTGGGGGTGGTGCAGTGGTGGGCAAATGATGAAATCAGTGTTGCGTCTTAACACCGGGTAACACTGACTATCGGAACAAGCTTTCATTTTTTTCCCCAGCCTTACTTATTTGAACCAGAATATTCAGAAAATGAACTAAGAGAGATGGACGATCTACAACAGAAAATGGGCTTCTGCGTCACCGTGCTCTTGTGAACGCACGGTGGAGACTGACGCAGAAGAGAAGAAATTGTTGAAAAAAGTCATTATTTTTGTTTTCTTTGCATACAAAAAATATTCTTGTGACTTCATAACATTATGGTTGAACCATCAATGTCACATGGACTATTTTAGCAATCTTCTTACTACCTTTCTAGGTCTTCAATGTGGTAGATACGTTTCTGTCCATGTAGGGTCAGAAAGCTCTTGGATTTCATCGACAATATCTTCATTTGTTTTCCGAAGATGAACAAAGGTCTTACGGGATTGGAACTGATTGGTCCTTTGTGTAAACTGGCTTTTAGCCAAATATTTACCTTAAAATACTGTTTGTGTTTTTTACCATTTTACCTGTGAAAAGTTTTCATGAGCATGTTTTTAAGTTTAGCTGTGAGGTGAAAAAGTGAAAGCAATTTCAAAAACACCCAAATTGTGTTTCGTAGCGAATCGTTTTGACAATCAGACATCTGTTTCCCGATGTTTGCATTTCATTTACACCTGTACTCTTTTCACCCCTCCCAGGATTTAAATGATTGCCTGAATTGTAGACATGATTTCCGGGGCTCTGAAAGAATGAGAGAGGAAGGACTTTGGGATCACCACAGAATTAAACTATCCCTTAAGCTGCAATGCAGCAAAGCGGCATCCATAAAACATGGCCAGAGAAAGAAAGAGAGATGGGGAGGAAATGATGGAGAGCAAAGCAATAGATTGTCTGAGGTGGTGGAAGTGAGCGTCTGTGTACGTGTGTATTGAATTTCAACGGAGTCGTGAGGAAGTGCACTGGGGAAGGAGGGAGGGATGGACGCCTTCATTGGCTGAGCTGCTCTCTCTCTCAGCCCGGGGCGTCTCACACTTATTCATTTCATTTTCATGTACTCTGTAATAGCAACTTTGTTTCCAGCTTGGCAGCATCAGCTGAGTGTGTCAGGCCATTTATTTCTTTCTTTTTTTCCCCAGAGGAGTATAAATAATATTTACACTCACCATCACGGATCAGTCTTCGAATTCTGCCTGTCCTGTGTGGGTGTCTCTGTCTGGATATTTGCTTGTCTCATTGACTATGTATCTCATGAGTTTGAAATCACCTGAAAGCGTCAGTCTCCAAGCAGCTTGTTTAACACTTGATCATTGTAAGTGTGGATGTGGCTATTTCGCTTTATCGTGACACCTCTAAATTATCAGAAGTAAGTGTCCTGTGGGCAAAGCTACTGAGGACTACGTTTCCCAAACGTCCGTGTAGAGACGTCTCCTGAGGAGGTTAGATTGGCCATTATCTGCTTAGCCCATACAAGGCACGAGGCCTTCATTTAGTCTCTCGCTCAGGCAGCTGGTGATTCTGTCAGTACTCATACCGTCCTGCTCCCCTCGTGTCACAGCACCACCTGTTCAGCTTGTATGCTGCCACTCATGAGGAGTTCGTTGACCCACACAGAATTTTGAATAGTTTTTACCATTATCTAAACTGATTAAGGGGGGAAAGTGCGCAGATTTGAATATGGTCAAATGTGCTAATGGCAGCTGAGAGGGCTGTGCTCTTATTGGCAGCTGAAAGCTTTATCAGAAATTAGCCAAAATAGAAGTTTTATCTGATGAGCAGTTGCTTCCAGTGCACAGAACTCGACAGAAAACTCCATAGATTTGTGCACAATTGGATTCTTGAATTCTTCTAGATTTCCAAAGTTTTAAACATCCCCTATGGTTACTAGGCAGATGGTATGGTGTTTTTGCAGTTCTGGGTGGTTGCTAGGGCTTTGTGTGTTTGTGAGAGTTTAAGGTACAGCTGTGGTTAACGGTGCATCGTGCCACATGAAGCTACTGCAATATACATGCACTGCAAAGCCTGATAGATCTGGATTTTAACCTTCTGACATTTTTTATGAAATGCTAGTTGTGTCCTTTCTGTTTAATGTCATCTGAAATAACTCTGGAGAAATCCTCAGAGGGCACTGCTCAGGCCGAATCATTAGCTCTTTCCTTACATGACTCCTGCTAATGTTCTGTGCTTTAACATTCACAATTGCTAGACTGTCAAGGGACAACTTTTGCCATCCATTTTATCTTTGTTTAGTCAGTGAAGGTGTCTTTTCGACAAGCCGAACTGGCACGACTGCAGTAGGTTGCAGCACCTGTTTCAGTTTGTCAAACCTCATACATCTCTGAAAGACATTTATGCTATGACCTGGACAGATTAAGGGTCCAATGATTACTATCATAAGCAAACCATATGGTTCACCACCCACATCTCATGTCAAAACATGCCTCTGAAAATACCTTTATCTGACTTTATTTGACTTGTTAAGGATAATTATGGTAGTTCTCTGTTTTGACAGTTTGTCCTGGCGTTGAGACGTCTTCTCTTGAATCTTAGTTGTTTGTGATTTGCAGTACTTAACTCTGAAGAATATCCTGTAATGGGTTAAAATATTGTCGATACTAATGATTTCTCACTAGAGCAGTGCTGGAACAGGTGAAATGAATATTGAATATATATCTCTCTTGTCTTTGTAATACATAATGTCTATTGACAGAGTCACAGTAATCACTGACAAAGACAACAAAATTGTTAATTTTATTCATTTATTTGTTTATTTATTATTTTGTATATTCAATTAAATATTACAGAACTTCACAATCTCTTTTTTTATCTGTAAGCAGGTGGCTTGAAGCTTTTAAATGATGAAAAGGGCCTTATTGAAAAATAAATATAAGCAATTTTATCAATATTAATAATGTAATACGGTACAGGAACTGTTCACTAACAAATGAAAAATCTTTAATCCTTTACACGCCTTCATTTAAACCTGTATGAATTTCTTTCTCCTATGTAACATTTTGAAAAATGTCTGTTTTTTGTTTTGTTTTTGTTTCATTTGTTTTGTTTTGTTTTTTTAGTCCCTACAATGAAAGTCAGTGGGGTTAGTGTTAAAACATTATTTGTATTCTTTTGTATGCCACAGAAGAAAATAAGTCAAGTCATACAGGTTTGGAACAACATGAAGGGAATTAATGATGAAAGAATTTTAAATTTTGGGTAAACTATCCCTTTAACACACTACTGTTCAGAAGTGTAGTTTATGTTTATATATACATGTCACGTCGTGGTGTGCGGGGAGTGAGGAGTAATGATGAGGAGGTCCAGAACATGCACATTTATTAAACGATCCACAAAAGGAACAGGAACGAACAGGTACAGCAGGGATTCCACACGCACGCAAAAGACTCGGAGACAATACAGACTTTGAAAGACAAAACAAAGTGACTTACAAGAACCGACAACCAAACAGTGAACACAACCAAACTTATATACACAGACTAATCAGACGAAGACAGGTGTAATCGATTAAACAGTGACGTAATAATTAAAGACAGAACAGGAAAGACCAAATAAGGGCATACATGGGGAAAAACCACAAAACAGTCCACAGGGGTGTGACTATATATATATATATATATATATATATATATATATATAAATATATAAATATAAATATATAAATATATGTATGTATATATATATATATATATATATATATATATATATATATATATCTATATATATATATATATAACAGTGTGTCTGATTGGTCCAGATGCTACATTTGTGTCCCTTTAATGCATTGCAACACCAGCTAGATGGCTTATCAACAAAGCTTTGTCCACTGCAAGCTATATATACTATGTATGTATGCTCTCATGAAGTGTCAAAATGGTGCTAAAGACACTTTTCAACCACCAACCCCCAACCTGGCAGATCCTTGCTGCAGCTCTCATTATTTACAAATTAATCACTGCCTGCAGGTGACCTTCAGTTCTGGGCACTCTCACAGGTGCACGTGTCTAGTCTTTTCTCTTCAGACGTAAACAGTGCATGCTGTAATAACAGCCTGTACCCTTCCCACCTTTTCTGCCACCAACACCTCTGATCTGACACGCCCGTCTCCTGATTCTTGTACCACATTTCATTACAAATTGTGCTTCTCTCCTCTAGGGAGGCTAATGAAGAGGCCGTCTGTTGTAGATTCTGTTTCACACGCAGGGAGGAATGGCATGCGTTCCCCGTAATGCGACTAGCGATGAAGCTTTCGCTCTTCCTTTTTTTTCTCCCGGAGTGTCATAAAGATGGCAGTTCATTAGACGTCGCACTTTCATATCATCTGTCAGTGGCACCTATTGATGTAATGGCACCTCGTCTGGTGTCTTCCCGCCGGCGAGCTCTGATTTTAATTTCTTGGCCTAATGAAGCGTCGCAGCTGGGATGTGGGAGTGGTGGAAAGCGTAGCTCGGCTAAAACAGGGACTTTTTGCGCTTTAGTAAACAAAGCCACAGGGATGGAGTCTTGGCAATGCGAACGTGATGATGTCTCTCCGAGTGATATGAGGGAGGGAGGAAAATGGGCCATTTGTATTCTGCGCACAGCATCTGCTCTATCTAAGATGTCCCATTACTTTTGCTAAGGAAAGACTATCATGGCTTTCTGCATTAAAGAGATCATTCTCTCGCTCTTCCCGTCTCTGTCGCTTTGGCAACACCGATATAACCTGATTCGCTGACATTTTGGCTGCTCGGTCGACTGTGTTTGCAGGGCTCACGCCATCTTTTATACAAATGAGACACTTCCAATGATGTAAGTGGCTCATAACATGATAAACTGTCACGTGTCGTGAACAAGCAGAGTAATAACCTATAAAGCTGAAGTAATCGCTGGTGCCGAGGTATCCCATCATCCTTAGTGTCTAGACGCTCGTGACTTTCCGGTGGCACTAATGCAGGTCTCTCCCATCTGTGTTCAGCCAATAAACATCTTAAAGCAGGAAGCCAAATGAGAAATTAGCGTGTTTTCTATGGTAGTTGGTTAATTACAGAGTGTCTCATTATCCTGGATGACACTGATTAGCTTCCGTCTCATTTCTGTTTGATTGGACTTAAGGTGTGTGTGTGTGTGAGTGTGTGTGTGAGTGTGTGTGAGTGTGTGTGCACTCCAGTTCGGGTTGATTGGGTTAATCAGTGGAGCAGTGGATAGCTGGATAGGAGGCTAATTCTAGCAGAGAGCTACCCCTCTCTTCTCTGTGATCAGCAACAGGCCCGTCCCACCACACATACATCACAAATTACCCATTCTCCAGGCTTTCTAATCGCTCCTCTCATCCATCACAAACACTCCAGGATGCCAGTTGTAGTTTTACACATCCAAAAGCATCTCTTTCTACAACTCATGCCACATGTTCACCTGGTCGGTCTCAACGAACTGTCAGGTGGACTTTCCCCACAAACAGGATGATAAATGTGCAGAGTCTTTGTTAGAAAGGCCTGACTGATTCTCAGATGAGCTCTCACATCCTTTTAAACAATGAGCGGCGTGCACGGGCTCTCTAGGCACCTGCCAGAGGAGTAGCCCAAACCCTCCCTGACCTGTCAGAAAGACCAGGTCTGTGGGAAAATACTCTCTCGGTTGTATGACGGCTTAAAGTTTAATCTGTTTACTAGCCTTGAATTATTGACTTTAAACCTGTTCGCTTTTCTCCAAAGGCTGCTGATAAGCAGGACATTTTGCCAGTCACATCCAGCCTGGATTATTCCTGCATGAATTCTGCACGGTGCCTTTTACATTCCTCTCTGCGTGACCCTGCCGGCCTCTTCCGCATCTCCGTCAGCATTAGAGTTGAGGGATGCCAGCGCGTGTAGCGTAATAATGTGTGCTAGGCTCTTTGTGCAATGGTACAGGTCGACATCGCCAGGCTGGTTTGCCGCCAACAGCCTTCATTGGCCAGCAGCTAATGCCGCCAACACCTATTCTCAACAGCAGCTGGTTCAGGTTATTTTTAAACTTTGGAAGGATGTCTTCAATGTACATCAAACCTGCTCATATTCAGATTTATCGTCTACATGCCAAGTTTGGCACATGCAAGCAGTTCTCGCTGTCATCGTAAAGCAGGACGTGTCTCACCATCTAATGCTCAGTACCTTTGCTGGCTGTCTTTCATGTTTGCTATTTTTCTTTCTTTCCCTTAACCTTCTAAAGGCCTGTTCACACTACAACGAATGTTCACTGTAAAAATTCGGTGTGATAAACATTTTGAACCAACGGCTGTTATTCCGTCTGTTTGGACCGACACAAGCATTTGCATGCTGTCAATGCAACTGATTCTTTTACAGTGAGGTGTTGTAATCTCTTTTCCATCAAACTGCGAATGAGGCTGGCTAACCAATAAGATTTGCATGCACAGAAGCCATGCTGTTATATAAAACTGTGACTTGGAGGCACTCACGAATAGACCATTTTGCGACAGTAAATAGCAGTGGATCCATATAGCTCTGTTGACTCTGTACTGTTGTATTTGATGTTATTTGATTAAACAGTACCAAAAAATCAGAATGGCTTTTTGAAAGATTGTGTATACTGTAAATACTTCATTTCATCTCCCTGATAAGTAGGTGTCTGAAATTGAAAGTTGCGCAGCGCTAATGTGTACTTTGGTAAATACTTTGGTATTTGTGGTTTTCTCTAAGTGCCACCTGCTGTCAAAGACAGTTCATTTTTAAAGGGAAACCCAGGTATTAAGACTTGTATGTCTTAATATAACGTAAATTATGTCTCTTACTGAAATATGTAGTAGACAACCCATGAAAGTTACATTAATTCAAAAATCCACATCGTTTTATACATATTTTGGACTATGGGGGGCCATTATGACGTGAAATGGTGGCACTCTGTGAGCTACTGGCACTGCCTGTTGTTATTTTTACTGCAACACAACTCAGAAAATAAACTACCGATGACCACAGCTATTGACAGAGCTTACAGGTGGCATTGGATATACAGTTGGGGGAAAATTATTTGATCCCCTGCTGATTTTGTATGTATGCCCACTGGCAAAGAAATGATCAGTCTATCATTGTAATGGTAGGTTTATTTTAACAGTGAGAGACATAATAACAACAAAATGCAGAAAAACGCATTTCAAAAAAGTTGATTTGCATTTTAATGAGTGAAATATATATTTGATCCCCCTATCAATCAGCAAGATTTCTGGCTCCCAGGTGTCTTTTATAAAGGTGCTGAGCTGAGATTAGAGGCGCTCTCTTAAAGGGAGTGCTCCTGATCTCAGCTTGTTACCTGTATAAAAGACCCCTGTTCACAGAAGCAGTTGGTGCGATTATTCGCAAATGGAAGAAACAAGAAATAATTGACAGTCTCCCTCGGTCTGAGGCTCCATGCAAGATCTCACCTCGTGGAGTTTCAATGATCATGAGAACTGTGAGGAATCAGCCCAGAACTACACCTGATCTTGTTAGTGATCTCAAGGCAGCAGGGACCATAGTCACCAAAAAGACTAATTGGTAACACACTACACCGTGAAGGACTGAAATCCTGCAGCACCCGCAAGGTCCCCCTCCTCAAGAAAGCACATGTACAGGCCTGTCTGAAGTTTGCCAGTGAACAGCTGAATGATTCAGTGGAGAACTGGGTGAAAGTGTTGTGGTCAGATGAGACCAAAATCAAGCTCTTTGGCATCAACTCAACTCGCCATGTTTGGAGGTGGAGGAATGCTGCCTATGACCCCAAGAACACCATCTCCACCGTCAAACATGGACGTGAAAACATTATCGGCATGACAATGACCCAAAACACATGGCCAAGGCAACAAGAAGTGGCTCAAGAAGAAGCACATTAAGGTCCTGGAGGGGCCTAGCCAGTCTCCAGACCTTAATCACATAGAAAATCTGTGGAGGGAGCTGAAGGTTCGAGTTGCCAAATGTCAGCCTTGAAACCTTAATGACTTGGAGAGGATCTGCAAAGAGGAGTGGGACAAAATCCTGAGATGTGTGCAAACCTGATGGCCAGCTACAAGAAACATCTGACCTCTGATTGCCAACAAGGGTTTTGCCACCAAATACTAAGTCATTTTTTGCGATTGGGTCAGATACTTTCACTCATTAAAATGCAAATCAATTTATAACATTTTTGAAATGTGTTTTTCTGGATTTTTTTTTTTTTTTTTTTTTTTTTTTGCTGTTGTTGTTGTTGTTGTTCTGTCTCTCACTGTTCAAATAAACCTACCATTAAAATTATAGAAGATCATTTCTTTGTCAGTGGTCAAACGTACAAAATCAGCAGGGGATCAAAATACACTCTGAGAAACTCCTTCAGCGGCTTTAGCATCCTGACATGCATCATCATGTTTACATCCTGCCAGGATGGCATCTAGCATTTCTTGTCTCTGCCATTTGTAAGCTCTTTCAGTAGCTGTGGTCTACTAAAAGCCTTAAAGGCATCAGAGCTAAAGTGGAGAGAACAAAATCGCTGGTCTTTAGTAAGTTTTATTCATCCACAGGCATCTTTATATTCTTTTCTCCTCTTCTTACCACTAGGAAAAGCAGTGAAGACTTACATCGCTTCTCTTGTTACCCTTCGACTGAAAATTACAACCAAAAGCCACACAATGTGGCATTGAATCTGTAGTTTATTTTCCTAGTTGTGTATTTTGAATTGTGTTGCAATAAATATAGCAACAGGTAGCGCCAGTAGCACACCAAATGCAAACATTTGATATAATCAAAATAATGGCGCCCCCATAGTCTGAAATGTGTATAAAACGAAGTGGATTTTTTAAGTAATGTAAATCTGTTACAGGTTTCCTACTACATATTTCAGTTTTATGTTATATTAAGCCATACAAGTCTTAATACCCAGGGTTCCCTTTAAATTTGAAGGTTTGAGAACACATGTTCAGATTAGTGATCTCAAACATGCATGAGTTTGACTATAGCTATCAGCTAGAAGGACTTGATAGACCCATTCTGTGTTCACCGCAATGTCAGCCCGCAGCCTTGAGATTTCCATCTACCCTCCCTAATAAATCAATAAGACTTAGCATTAACCAGCAGTCAGCACTGATATAAGTCAATTTACACAAGCGGACACGGAGTGATGGAAGCCGATTGTAGATGGCCACAAGGGCAATGACTGTTTGCATAATCATTACTATGTTGAATGAAAAGAGTCTTCAGTTCAGAGGAATTCAGCTGAGAGTTAAGGCCATTCTGTGTGAGTGGCTTCTTGAAAGAAAGAAATAGTTGTTTTTGTATGTGAAGCATTACTGTAGTAGAATGTGAGTAAAGTTCTCTGGGAAATCTCACACACAACCAAAAACAGAACTGAAAGTGTGCATGCATTTTATAGTGTCTCAACACATACCAGCATGTACATCCACTCAGAGTCTTATAAGGATCGTTTGTTTTATTTCAGCTGGTATTGAGGTTCTCAGCAATAATGGTCCTAGTTTAAAAATTGTTTGCCAAGCATGTTCAATTTAAAACCCTGTCAGTGTTTCCACTTAGTTATGATGAGCCATCAGTAAGTGTGCCCATAAGCTGTCATAACATCTCATAACCTGTTTTAACAGCCCATCAGTCAGACCTGCTTACTTAGGACCTGTGGTGGGGGTTGAGGTCTGGCTCAGCATTCTTATGCGAGGGAAGCGCTCCAGGAGCTTAAGAACGTTCATTAACTGAGCGAGTGAAAGAATGAAAGAAAGCAAGAAAGAAAACAGGAGAGAGAGGGGGGAAAATGAAAGTGAACATACAGTATGTCTGATGTTTCTATTAGGGGTCGACCGATATGTGTTTTTCAGGGTCGATACCAATTATTACAGATCAAGTAGACCGATAACTGATTTTTTGCACCAATATACACTACTGTTAAGTTTGGGATCAGTAAGATTTTTATTTTATTTCTCTCTCTCTCTCTGTCTTATGCTAATCCAGGCTGCATTTATTGGATCAAAAATACAGGAAAAAAAAATAGTAAAATTGTGAAATGTTATTGCAATATAAAATTCAGTTTTTTCTGTTTTAATGTACTTTTTATTTTAAATAAATGCTGTTCTTTTAAAGTTTTTATTCATCAAAGAATCCTGAATGATTTCTAAGGGATCATGTGACACTGACGACTGGAGTAATGATGCTGGAAATTCAGCATTGCATCACAGAAATAATATATTAAAATTATATAAAAATATATTATATATTTAGAAATATTATATTTTAAAGTATTTTAAAATAGAAAACCATTATTTTAAATTCCAATGACATTTCACAATATTACTATTTTTTTCCTGTATTTTTGATCAAATAAATGCAGCCTCGATGAGCATAAGAGACTTCTGTGAAAAACACTAAAATCCCAAACTTTTGTGTATGTCTGATGTAAAATGAAGATTGTCCAAATTAAGATCAAGGGCTCTGACAAAAACTCTTTAAATGCTTTAAAATTATTCTGTCGGCAGATCAGATTTTAAAAAAATGACGAATACTGATAACCATAAAAATGCTCAGTATCGGCACCGATAATCGGCCAGTGTCTATCTTGGTTGTCATTCATCCAGGTCATCATAGAATTTTCTTCATCTGAGGATGTTTTCGTAGTCGACAATTATGAACATTGTGACATTATGTAACTCTCAGATGTTTTTTTTGTGTGTGTGAGTGAGTTGCCACTCTACACTCAATCACAATATAGCATTTGACTTTTGTTCTAACAAAGCTGTTGTTATATGGCTAATGTTTAGTGATTTAAATGTTGAGTGTTGTTACGTCTAATCAGGGTTTACAATTTATCAGATTTGCTGAACAATGACTCATTACTAACAGTTGACCCGGGAAAAACATTGTATTATTGCTACTCGATGTTATTTGTTTCCCTTTCCCTCATCTGGGACAATTGGGTTGGCATCAAGGGCATAGCCTTACAGTGGTTTAGTTCTTATCTTAAGATAAGAACTTTTTCTGTAGATTTGAGCAAGTTCTTCTCATCTTCAGCCCCTATTGTTAGTTGTGTTCCTCAGGGGTCTATATTGAGTCCTCTTTTTTTAATCTTCCTCTTGGAAGTATTATTGGGCAACATTATATTACTTTTTGGCTTCTTTGCTGATAACACTAAGCTATATTTGCCTTCGAAAACTGTTGACTCTATCCAGTCTTCTCTGGACTGCTTCGAGGACAGTCTTGGTTATCAAATAACTGTCTCCAGCTCAATAATGACAAAACTGAAATAATTATTTTGGTCCCCTGAAATCTAGATGTTAATAAGCTTGGTAATCATATTCCTTCAATTTCACTTCAGGTAAGAAATTTGGATGTCTTTCTTGAACTTTGAGTCAAACACATTAACTCAGTTGTTAAGAATATTTTTTATGAGCTACAAATCATTTCTAAATTATAATTAGGGGTGTCAGTCAATTAAAATTATTAATCTGATTATATGATGTTTCGATTAATTATTCTAATTAGTCGCAAAATAAATTTGACTGAAAATACCCACAAAAGATCATTTAAAGCTATTTTGTGTTAAATAAAAGTATCAAGTAGACATTACAAATTGTGGCTTTAGAAATAAATATTTTAGTTGAGTCAACATAGAAACTGTTTGAGAAACAGTACTTTTTGTTCATACAATGAAAGTCACTGGTAACCAAAACTTTGTTACTAACAGTCCTCAAAATACCTTCTTTTATGTTCCACAAAAGAAAGGTTTAAAACGACATGAGGGTGAGTGAAAGGGAAAGGAAAGGAAAGGAAAGCAAAGGAAAGGAAAGGAAAGGAAAGGAAAGGCAAAGTATAGTGACCCATACTCAGAATTTGTGCTCTGCATTTAACCCATCCAAGTGCGCACACACACAGTAGTGAACACACACGGAGCAGTGGGCAGCCAAATTGCTATCGCTGCGGTGCCCGGGAAGCAGTTGGGGGTTTGGTGCCTTGCTCAAGGGACCTTTTTTTGGGGGGTCAACTATCCCTTTAATGTTTTTATTTGTTGTTGTTATTATTATTATTATTATTATTATTATTTTAAAGGAGAAGTCCACTTCCAGAACAACAATTTACAAATAATGTACTCCCCCTCCCCCCCTTTCATCCAAGGTGTTCATGTCTTTCTGTCTTCAGTCGTAAAGAAATTATGGCTTTTGAGAAAAGCATTTTAGGATTTTTCTCCATATAGTGGACTTCATTAGTGCCCCGAATTTGAACTTCCAAAATGCAGTTTAAATGCAGCTTCAAAGGACTCTAAACGATCCCAGCCAAGGAAAAAGGGTCTTATCTAGCGAAACAATGTCATTTTTTCCGAAAAACAAAAATTTGTTTACTTTTTAAGAACAAAAGCTCACGTAGCACAGGCTCTGGGAACGCCCGTCCACGATGCTACGAATTAGTAATGGGACGTTCTTGAACGATTCTTTCATTTTGAACGAAACTTTAATGTGACTCGGGAAGAATGAGTCGTCTCGGGGGAGTGATTCGTTCAGTCGTGCATGCGCAACATCCTATTAGGTTCTGTACTGGAATTAGTTCACCTGTTTCGAGTCTGTTTTTTGAGTCGTGCGTTCAACTTATGGGGCTGTCACATGATGAACGAACGACTCAAACCTTGTCAGATATGAGGTGAGGTGAGTTAATCATAGACTAAAGACCCAGGTAAACATTGAATTAATCTTTTCTGTTTCTTATAGCATTATAGTTTTGTCTTGTTTGTAGTGTGATCAGTGTTTGTGTAAGAAGTAGATGTGTTAGGGAAGTAATGGGGCACTAATGAAGTCCATTATATGGAGAAAAATCCTGAAATGCTTTCCTCAAAAACCATAATTTCTTCACGACTGAAGACAGAAAGACATGAACATCTTGGCAAGGGGGTGAGTAAATTATTTGTGAATTGTTGTACTGGAAGTGGAGTTCTCCTTTAATGAAATGATACTCTAAATAAGAAACTAAATCTGCCAGCAGGTGGCGGTAAATGTCTTTATGAGTCATTCATTTATTCATTCAGTTCAATCACACAGCTGATTCATTCAGGAATAAAGTATCAGGAATGGGTCTCTTTATGAATGGGCTTATGAATCATTGATTCACACGATTCGTTCAAAACGCGGATTCATTCAGAAACTAAACATCGCTGTGTTGCTCAGAGACACGCAACGATTCTGCTATGGCTTCAAAGGTAGTATGTTCTCTGCAAAATTGAGCAAAAACATATAATATTATGTTTAAAATATAACACATCAACATCTTATTTACTGAACTGTTGTATAAAATCACATTTAAGCTTGTGATAGATCGGGACAAAATCAGCACTCGTGTCATATTGCTCTTGCTGCCCATGTGATATGTGATATATATAGAAATATGAGACAAAACACATACAGTGGCATTTTTTGCACCAGTATCTTGAATTTTAGGGCATAACTGCATTTATGGAGTTGTTGCCCTGCATCATATGTGTCAACAGTCAACTATAGGAAATGTAAGATGACATACAGGTCTGCGGGCGGGGCCAGTGCATTAACTGCGTTAAAATATTTTAATTGCATTATTTTTTTCATAACTAATTAATTGAGTTTTTATTTCAGATGTTTCAGAATGCTGCTGCCAGGCTGTTAACATCAGCTAAAAAAGATGATCATATCCCTTCATTGGCTTCCGGTTTATTTTAGGATCCAGTTTAAGATGTTGTTTGTTTTTAAAGCCCTTAATGATCAAGCCCTATCGTACATTAAAGATCTTATCCTCCCTTTCTCATCTAGCACATGTTTAAGATCTTCTGATAAAGCACTTAAGCATATCTCACAATCTTGTCTAAAATAATAGGCTGATGCAGCTTTTTTTGGTCGCTGGCCCTACAGCCTATGGAATCACCTACCTTGTACCTTGGAAGTTAGTTATTATTGAAAGTTAGTTATTATTTTAGCTCTACTCTAATGCCTTAAAGATTAGTTACAGTGTTATGTGTCTAATTTTTGAAGGTTCACAGTTATTGTGACTAATTGAAAGCTAGATTTTGTGATCTCTGGCAGTTGTCTGAGTATATGTTGCTAATTTTTTGAACATTATATATTGTTACGTCTCTAATGTTGAAAGATTATAGTAATGTCTCTAACTGTTTAACAGTTAGTGTTCTATCTACAAGCGAGTGGTTTACAGGTTAGTTATTGTTATGTGTTTGACAGTCAGTAGTACATTTCTAGCAGTCTTAAGGTTAGTGTCTAATTTTTTTGAAGGTTAATGATGTTTTCTGATGGTGTAAAGGTTAGTTATCACACCTTTAATTGTTTGGCTATTGTGATGCTTTCAACTGTTTGTTTTTGTTTTATCTTCTCAAACTGAACAGCATACAAGTATTTTAAACCACAGTTTAACAGAAATAGTTTTAGATAACCTGTCAAACGCTTAGTGGGAAATGATGCTGCAATGTAAACAAACATTGCAGGACTCTCACATTTACTCATAATGAGGCGACTAGGCCTACAGTGCACACCATGACTCATGGGTTTGACTTCTATTTTCCTTTTCGGCAGAGAGGAGACTAACATCTGTTAGTTCTTGCTTTAGAAATATTAACAATATGAGCTTTAGACATATTTTGTTCAAATGCAAAATAGTTTGTACAAATAAACACACTCTCTCTTTGCCTGATCCGTCTTCAGCATTGCTGATTCTGGTTGAGTACCGAGGGTCAGGAGAAAATCTCATTAGCAGCCATTACAGAATGCTCTGCCTTCCTTCTCCTGCATTCTCTGTTTACCACTTTGTGTCCATCTCCCCCTCCTCTGCATATCTCTAGCGATCTCTGTCTCTCTCCCTCCCTCCTGTTTCTGTGCCTCTATCCCCATGGATGCAGACATGCAGAGATGCACCTGGCTCTCTGTTTTACATTTATGAGTGAGTAAAGCCTGTAGCATCTGCGCCTGTGCCTCCCCCACACACGTGCAAATGACCGAGCCCAGAGAGCAAGAGGACCATAATGCTGCACTGCCTGGTGTGAAGCTTTGCTTTGGCAACGTTCAGTCCAGTTTTTTTAATTTTTTGGCGAGGTTGTTCACATGACCTGTTAAATGTGGCTCATATCAGACACTGGTTTAAACAATTCCAAACTTTGGAATTCAAGTCTTATGCTTTAGTGTTGTGAATATAGTGTTGTGAACTGTGTTGTGAATGTAGTTACCTTTTGAAGAATTATATTGCTTTTCCTTTTAGGTTAGCAGTGATCTCTTATACTGTATGTCATGTAACTGAATTGTCTTCCTGTGCTGTTCCAGTGGGTGCCGGTGCTGACGGACTTCAGGAGAAAGGACTCTGTGTGGGGATTTGTGCCCTTTGTAGACAGTCACCCCATCACCCTGCATTTAGGAGACTACAACCTGGATGGTTTTCCCGATGCCCTCGTCATCCTCCATAACACAAGTGCTAGGTAAGTCACCATCAGTGCAGAGTAGCCAAAATCTGTATTCAAGAACAAATAATGTTGTTTGTTTATATCAGTAATTACTCAAGAAGAGAGCAACCAGTAAAATAGCTGGTCAGATAATGAGTACTGTTTATGCAGGATCTGGTCAAAGTTCAGAATACAACACTGGAGATGATATAGTATAGTATATGAATGGAGACATATGAGACTGTGAACTATTTGTATACACATCCTGGGTTTTTGATGTAGAACTACATTCATATCTTACTAAAATCACTAGATTTGCATATCATCTTTAGATACAGTTGATGTCAAAAGTTTGCATCCCCCTTAAAAAAAAAAATCATTAAAAATGTTAATATGCAACTATTACAACTGCATATACAATTTTTACAGAAGGTTCAAACTCTCACTGATACTCCAGAAGGAAACACGATGCATTAAGAGCCGGGGGTGAAAGCTTTTTGAATTTGAAGATCAGGGTAAATTTAACTTATTTTGTCTTCTGGGGAACATGTAAGTATATTCTATAGCCTCTGAAGGGCAGTACTAAATAAGTATAATAAGAAGAAAAAAATACACATGACATCTCCTTTCCCTTAATGCATGTTTTTTCCTTCTGAAGCATCAGGAAGTTTTTGAACCTTCTGTAATAGTTGCGTATGAGTCCCTCAGTTGTCCTCAGTGTGAAAAGACGGATCTCAAAATCATACAGTCATTGAGGGTTCAAATACACAAAAATGCTGGAAACCAAAGAATTTGTGGGACATGGAGGATTTTTCTGAAGAACAGCAGGCAGTTTAACTGTTCAGGACAAACAAGGGACTCATGAACGACTATCACTGAACCAAAAACACAGCTGTGGATAAGGCAGGTAAGAACACAGTATTAAGAATCAAGGGGATGTAAACTTTTGAACCAGGTCATTTTCATAAATTCATCTATTAATTTCTCTTGTGGACTATATGTAAAACATCTTTTATGTGAAATATCTTATTCAGGTCAGTATTAAGTAAACAATAACATGCATTTTGTATAATCCCTCTTACTTTAGTAAAATAATTAACATTTTTAATAATTGTGAAAGGGGGATGCAAACTTTTAAATACTTTCCTTGAATAGAGGACCTACTCTTAAGAAGTTTTTTTTTCTTCATGTAAGTTACTTAAGGAAAATTGTAATTGTAGTACTTGAGTACTTGTAGAGCATTATGACCAGCCTCTCCAGCGACTTCTGTGCTAACAAGTGAGTTGCTGAGTCTCTTTTCAGCAAAATTTATAGCAAGATTTTTTTTTTTAATCAATATTGAATCGTAAACAAAGGGACCATGTTTTGACTCTTTAAAGTGAAAACTCACATCACCATGAAACTTTTAGATTAAATTTAAACCAAGCAAGTAGTGCTTAAACATTTTTTTGCAAACATACAAGAGTTGTACTTTCTGAGAAACAAACCAGGGCTAAAACCCAACCTTTATTACTTTTCCTTTTATCCAAATGGGATCTTTTTGATACTGCCACAGTAGCTGTTTTTGAAAGCACTGCAGCACTTTTTCCTTCTCTTTTTTTTCTCCTTGAAAGAATTTAAACCTTAAGTTGGTGGATTTCTTGGATTATCCTGATGAAGCAAGAATTTGAGAAACGTTCTGCACTTTCAGGACGTTTTATGTTTTTCTTCTCCACTTACAATATTGCTCAAGGTACATGATCTTATTCCACCCTGTTTCTAACCATGCTGCATTCACAATTGGCTTATGTTTGTGACATCAATTTCTGAATAGTTTTTGCAGCTTTCTGTAAATGGACTACAGAGATAATTTGCATGTATTAGAGTATGTTTGTCATGCTTTTTTTTTTTTTTTTTTAAATCCAGTTTTCTATGATATTTTCCCATTGTGCACCTTAAAATAGCATTTTTTACATCATACATCACACTTTATTCACTGTGATGTTAACAGTGAATAAATGGTAGGGTAAAGATTGGCTGAGTTTTGGATAATAGGGATGTGCATCTCCATAACTGAGGCCAATGTGATATGCATTTTGATGCATAGTCAGTCATACGATACATTACGTACTGTAAACACACACAGTTTCGCCCAATCTCATGTTAATCTTGAGTACCTATAGAGTAGTATTTATCCTTCATGTCTCCAAAAAATCTTTAGTTTTAGACCAAAATCTTTAGTTTATTATTTATTAGGGCTGTCACCTAATAGTGGACTTAAAAATCCACAGTAAGTGGTGAAGCCGCGCAGTCCATGACGGACAGATCATTAACGGCTGGTCTATGTGGTAATACAGTACATCCAGCAGGACATCCATGTGCTCACCTATCATTCATCAACCTCAAATATGGCTTTTCCTCTGGAAGATGCTTGTAGCAACTTTACATGGCAGCTCAATCAAAACCTAGAAAAACAGATGGAGGCGCCAGTTCAGTTGCTTGCTCTTAAAATACACCATAATTTTTGGTCATACAGATGAAAGTAATACATCTTTCGAATCTGTAAAGACTCTACAGTATGTTTATTTGTGTACACTCCCAATAACAACTAAACATTGCACTTTTTTAAAATAAAGCAACCAGGATGCGCTTTCTGCCGTCTCGGTCTCTGTGAACTTGAGCGCGAAGCTTCAAAACTCTGTGTACGCTTGCCTTACAGACATGAAAAAATATTTCTATAGGGAAAATGTCTACTTTCAACCAATTCAATGAAAAAACAAATATTCTCACATTATGTCATCCGTATGAAACATGCATACAGGCGCATCACTACTGCGGAGATGGCGAGTCAGTGTTATCAACTTCATCTCTTAAGCCGAAAACAAAGAAAGCACTTGTTTATCAATAAATTATTAAAACGTTAATGCACTCTTCTTGCTGTTTTTCCATGAGGCATTCATAATCATTATATCTGCTGGTGCACTGTGGCAAGCTTTTTTGCGTGCTTGAGCGCTTATTAGGCTATGTAGGCAATAAAGGCTCATTATTATGATTTATATGGTTTATTCATAAAAAAGTGACTAATAGTAGACTAATGCTTAAAATTAAGGACTACTAGTCAACCAGAAAAATCTTATGTCGAGGGCAGCCCTAATATTTATAAAAGAAAGATACAGCTTTATGATTCTCTCTGAAAAAAGCAGAGCTCCTGGAAGCGTGCCATGAGCGAAGCTAGAGTCATGAGTACAGAAATACAGAAATTTGATGCAGTTTCACTTAGTGCCTGCAGTTCCGAATCATGACCGGGATCTTTTATCGCTTTATCACTCTATTTTTCAGTATCAAACAATGTGTGTTTCTAAAACATTCACCACCAAAATTACGGGGACAGTCAAACACAGTTGCGAAACTCTGTTGCTGCCCCAGAAAAACAAACTGCATCCACTGTTGACGTAACACTGGATTCTTTGGGAAGCTGAACAAGGTTATCTTTCCCTAACCATGTGCCTTTAATGGCATTGTAGAATGTGTTATTCATTTTCTGTGCCTTTCTGAATACAGATTCACTATTTGGGCACATCCCTAGTACAGATAATTAGCTTTTACTTCTTTGGTTTATCGTTATTATTTAGTGGAAGATGCAGCTGTACCTCGGCCATGTTTATCTATATTCTATGCCTCTTTCTCCAAAGTGTTGTGATAAGTCATATTCACGTAGCAGCAGTGGTGGTGAGAGAACGCGCTTGAGAAACAGTTTAGAGAGGAGGAATCAGTCTGTTTTTATTATTCAATTTAACTTTTATGCCAGTGCACTGATGCAAATTGTTGAGTCTTACCATCCCTACTGGATAAGTGTTGCCATCAACAAAAGTGAGAGAGCAGGTGCCTGTAAAGAGAGCCAGAAGCTTGTCGTCGGTTTTCAATCTGGCCTGACCTGAGTGAGAACAGGCAGGCCTGAAAGAACAGCAGGAAGGGCATGGATGGATTAACAGCTCTCTGATTGAGATAAGATACTAGAGGCTCTAGCCTCCAGGTGACTATGAGAGATGCTCCAGATGCTTTTAAAAAACAAAGACGACTTCACATCATCCTGAAGGGCAGGAGACTTGTGTCCAGACTCACAAGTCACATTAGCCACATGCATAAAATCCTAGAAAATGCTTTTGTTTTTATGAACTGCTTATTTTTGGTCTGTGGTCTTCATGATTAATACATTAGGTCGACCTAATCTTTAAGTCAGTTGAGGCTTAACCTTCTCGTGTCATAAGGCTTTAGTGCTGCTATAGTCTCCTCTAATCACCCCACAACCAATCTCATCATCTGCACTTCCACAGTAATCATGCAACATGCATCCAGAGACCTCAGAGATACACCAGAGTATGTTCAAATCGGCCTATTGTCATTACATTTGCCTTTAATGGCTAAGATGCCAAGGAGAGTGATTTGATTCTCATCAGCCAGGAGCTGGATGTTAAAACCTCCTTTCTTCACAGATGGACACTTTCTTATCTCACACCAATCTGTGCTTGGATCACTCTAAACACTATCATGAACCTTCTTGTTAAAGATCACAGCATCTTTATATGAATCTTTGGTCTTTTTGTGGTTTACCTAAGCTTTAGTTTTTTCTTTTCCTCTTTCCTCTTTCCTTATTTTTTTTTTTTGCACTCTTTGTGGTGCTCTTTCAGATTTTTGCTGTTCAAATGAGTAAAGCTTATTCCGTAACTTTAATTCCATTTGTTTACAGGTTGAATCTGAATTTTGAGCAGAGAACAAATCAATATCTTTGAATAATATAAAAAAGACAGCATTTAGTGAACAAATACAGGTTTTTGTGTTGAATATAACCGCTTAGTGGTGGATGTCTAAAGGGGGCTGTATTCATATGTTCATGAGGTCAGAAGCATGCTGGTTTCCACCGAACGAATGGGCATTTTGCTTGTTTAGAAATGAGTGACGGATTTAGATGCAAGTAATGTTGTGCCAGTTTCTTTCTTGGGTTTTTTTCTTCCCCAAATGCTTTCAAACGGCCTCCAGCCCATTTTGTCAGCAAAGGTTGTCATGGTTTCTGAGGTGATAGAGTGTGTTGGAGTTGCTGAGTGTTTTTTTTTTTTTTTTTTTTTTTTGAGCAAGCAAGCTAGTGGGTGGGTGAGACAGTATACCCTACCAGCCAGAGACATTTTCAAAGTCAAAAACATTTAAAATTGAAATGAGAGCTTCACACTGATTTTAAATTAGCCGTACGTAGTCTTCAGCAGATATGGCGAGTGTAAATGTATATACTGATCTAAATGTTTGTAAACCATCAGTGGAATAAAACGTGTTTGCGTTCAATTCTGTTTCATCTTATTGGCTCTTCAAGGGTTCTTCATCTCTCCATCCTCTTCAGCTTCAACTGGATCGTAAGCCTCTCTCTCCACTCTCATCAGACTTCTGACACTTAGTCTCTCTAGTTTTTCTCTGTCTATGTCATATCCTCTCTAAGCAATATATGATAAAGAGATGTCATTGGCAGATGAGGTATAGGTGTAGATGCTATTTTTAAATTCTGTTGTGCCCTACTAATCTGAATGTTTCCGATTTAGTCTAAATATTTAATACTGAGTTTAGCAGTTGAATCAAGGGAGTGTTAAAGTGATAGTTCACCCAAAAATGAAAATTCTGTCATTATTTACCTGCCCTAATTCCAAACCTGTAAGACATTCATTCAACCACTGATGTCACATGTTTTTGTCTATGCATGATCAGAAAGCTCTCAGATGTCATTAAAATTATTAGGGCCCAAGCACAATGGAGCGATGGTTCTTCTTCTGCAAAATGAATCTAATTTTTGAAGGCCTAAGCATTCTCAAATACATAAAACTTTGCACACACCAGAAGTGGTGAAAATTTACATCTGATATTAGTTTCAGAAGTGGGTGTGGCAAAATGGCTTAATAGCTCCACCTATAAAATTTCAGCTATGTTTTACATACATGAACGAAATTTAGTAGTCACATGTAATACACCAATTCCTACAAAAAAGTCCCCTGGTATGAAGTCCAAAACCCAACAGGAAGTCATTTTAAATTTTCTTTGCAAGTTTTGTGCCATTCTTGGCATTTCAGGCATTTTTTAAACAAACTCCTCTTAGATATTTAAACAGATCAACAACAAATTTGGTCAGTGTAATCTAAAGCCCTTTGTGACTTTAAATTGATAAAACACATGCCCATGACCATATAGCGCCACCTGCTGGCAACAGGAAGTGGCATGATTTACACTCAAACGAACTCCTCGTAGAGATTTAATGACATCAACATTATATTTGGTCAGTGTAGTCTAAAGGCCTTTGCGATGTTAAATTGTCAAGATCTCGAGTTTTTGTTAAAGGGCATGTCTGTGGTGGCCTGACAAAGTTCGATCTACATGCCAACATCCAGTTATAGTCATAGCGCCACCACCTGATAGCAGGAGGTTTGGCACATATAAATGACTATATACCACTTTAAATGCATATTGCCCGCCGTTCACTGTTTTCCTAAAGCCAACGGGTGGCGGGGAGCCCGGACGAGAGGGCCCTTTAAACGCTGCTTGCAGCTTTAATCTTAATTTGTGTTCTGAAGAAGAATGAAGGTCTTACAGGTTTGGAACGACATGAGGGGGGAGTAATTAATGACAGAATTTTCATTTTTGGATGAACAATTCCTTTAATTCTGAAAGTTGCAGTTTTTTCAAGACCAGTTTGTTTGTGTGGTTGAATAGCATCCAAGATGTGTTTTCTTTTTTGCAAAACTACCAGTGGCATTTTATGTCTTATTCACCATAGCACAGTCTTTAAAAGATTGTTCACCCAAAAATGAAAATTGTCATCGTTTACTCATCCTCATGTCATTCCAAAAATTTTCTTCTGTGGAACAAAAAGGCAATAAAAATGGCATTTTTTTTTTTCAAGAATTGTTTTTGTCTGTAAAATTGAAGTCAGTGGAACACACCGATTTTTGTACGAATTAAAAAGAAATCACTAAAAATGTTTTTTCCACAGAAGAAAGTAAGTCATAGCAGTTTGCAACGACACGTGGTTGGATAAAATATGACAGAATTTTCATTTTGGGGTGAACTTTTCTTTAAAATCCAGTTTTGCGAGGATTGTTTTCTGAGTGAAACAGAGTTTAAAAAAGAGATTTTTTTTTCATATTTTGTCCATCAGGAATTGACTTGATTGTGGAAATTAGACTTGGTTGACGTCAGCAGAACAGATGAATCATCCACATTAAGAGAATAAACCTACTGAGAAAGTAAATGGCGGTCAATTTGGATCAATTTTGACCTCAAATTGCGGACACAAAAGGGCTTTTTAGTCCTGAAGTTCTCATCACATCATTCACATCTGTCCCATGTTCTTGAAACAGAGAGCAGTATTTAGGCTGTTAGATGCCTCCATCTAAAGCACATGGTTCTGTGTGGATGTACCACTTACTTATTGCTGGAGTGGTAGTATTTCTAAGCAGAAGTCAGGCCTCGGTCCATCACTGACCATGTGAGTCCAGCCCACGTGCTGATACTGATGTGGAGGAGCTCTGTGTGTTTTGTATCTCTGACACACACATAGCCATTTTATCCTTCACTATATATATATATATATAGTGATCGTTTTGTGTCACTGTGTGTGTCACTTTCTGAGAAAATGACTGTGGGCAAGGAAAAGCTGAGTACAGTGTCTTTTTCACCTGAAACAATGTCAACATTGTGAGATTTTGAAATTGCTTTACAGCTTTATAAAACACTGATCTCTCTCTTTCTCCACTTTGAAACTAGATACACACCAGAGACAGTGTAAGAAAGACACAGACTACTCATAGAATAATGATGGGAGAAATCATGCAACTCAATATGGCAGATGTTAGAATGGAGGTCTTGTGGTTTAGTTAGAATATCCCAACACCTTTTTGATTGATTTTGATTTCCTTCAAGCAAATGTGTGTATTAACTGGACCAACAAGGACAGGAAAATTGTTTTTTTGTTTATTTTTAAGTGTGACGTCATTTTAAAGAAGACAACGGATGCTCATTTTCCATAAGTTGGTATGAAAATGAGCATCCGTATGAAATGTCTGCAACATACTTTGGTTAAAAATCCTCAATGGTCCTTTTTACCTTGTCAAAAACAGCTCTGTTCACAGCGACCTGTTTCGGTGCAAACCGGGCTCTTTAAATGATAGTGAGCTACTGCTCACTCCACCTTTCTCTTCCAGTGTTTTGTGTATTTTATGGCACATTACCATCAAAAACAAAACTAATTCACTGTGTCCTCAATGGCTCTGATGTCAGGAGAGAAAGAAGACTCTAATGTTCACTTTTACATCCAACTACAAAACACCTGCATTGCTTACAAGACATTGTTGTCGCTACAGCTGCTCGAGTGTGGAGAAAATGGCAGACAGCCGCAGCGTACAGCTGGCTGAGGGCGGAAATATGCTAATACGGGACAGTCTGTCAGCAGTCGTGGGCGGGACTTGAGCAGTATGACATCATACTGCTCAGAAAATCAACACGGCATGATAATTAAGACTGTTTAGGTTTTTTGTGGATTAAAAAAAAAAGTATGAATGGAATTTTATCATTGTAGGGTGGTTGTGTCCCCACACTGCTAAGACATATTTATATGCAAACATCATGTAACTGTGAATTTTGCATCCAATGTCCCCTTTAAGAAGCAGACTACTTTATATTATTATATTGTTGCTGAGAAGTTCTAGAAGTCAGTAATATTGCAATTTCATGATTCTCAATTATACCACTGCTAAATAGTTTGTTACTGAAAACACTGCTTAACTTTTTAGCAGTTTATTTATTGACGAGCTGAATATAAGTCCAAATATTTCTCATTTATTTGCTTATTTTTTCCCCTTGAAAAACACAAAAAAATTCAGTAATAAAATAAGGAACAAAAAAAATAAAACCCATATAACAAAGAGTGCTTTGAAGTTTTTCGGTATCTAACTGTATTAAAGGAGAAGTCCACTTTTTGAGCAAAGCATTTCAGGATTTTTCTCCATATAATAGACTTCATTGGTTCCCCCGATTTTGAACTTCCAAAATGCAGTTTAAATACAGCTTCAAATGGCTTTAAACGATCCCAGCCAAGGAAGAAGGGTGTTATCTAGTGAAACGATCTATCTTTTTTTTTGGAAAATAAAAATTTGTATACTTTAAGCACAAAAGCTTGTGTATCGCTAGCTCTGGGATGCGCGTCCACAACGCTACGTACAATTGAATCATGTCGAAAGGTCACGCAGAACGTAGGCCATACTACAGACCCAGTGTTTACAAAGCGAAGGCGCAAAGAGTAAGGAAGTGCAAGTAAGTCAAACGCTGTTTACAAACAAAAAGGTACAACGATGTCGGACGATTCTGAAGATGTTGGAGAAAATGAGATGGCGTTTTTCACCATACTCTACCTTTTTGAGCCGGAGTACACAGACGATGAACTTAGACATGATTTGTAGCGTGGTGGACGTGCATCCCAGAGCTTGTGCTACACAAGTTTTTGTGCTTAAAAAGTGAACAAATTTGTATTTTCCGGAAAAAAAATGACAGATCGTTTTGCTAGATAAGACCTTTCTTTCTCAGCTGGGATCCTTTAGAGCCCTTTGAAGCTGCATTTAAACTACATTTTGGACGTTCAAAATCTGGGCACCAGTGAAGTCCATTATATGGAGAAAAATCCTGAAATGCTTTCCTCAAAAACCATATTTTCTTTACAGCTGAAGACAGAAAGACATGAACATCTCTACTTATTCAGTCCACACAGATCTACGTTTTTTGACATGAGATTTTGGTAGCATGTCTATATTCACTGACATAACAGACTATGTTTATGTTAATATCTTGGAAAGGCAAGCATTTTGATCGCAAAATGCATTTACCATCAAGCAAACGATCTTCACAGAGCAGCTGCCTGTCAATCTTATGTCCTGAATTTAGCATCAAAGTACCAGTACTTTTCATCTCAAATTGCTGATTTGAAGTGCATTATTGACAATCCTGACTAACAGTTTTGAAAATCCAATTTTCTCCATTCAAGTATAGAGGAGCTGTATGTATCGCTACATAGAAAATAATGGCCTGGGGGCATTGCTAAGATATCTGCAGTGTGAAAGGTCTTGTCTTAAAGGGGCATACACACACAGATTCCGTTGGCATGCTTTCACACAATTTCCACACGTTTACTACGGATGTTTAACAGTGCGACTAGGCACGACTACAGATGTCTCAAAAGAACAAAGTGCGCATTCTCTTTCCTGTCATTTTCTTCCACCTACTCTGTTTCTGTGTCCTTCTCCAGCTTTGTTTTCCCTCAGTACTGTTTGCCTGTTGAATTCACCCTTGGTCTGATTCAGAGAGAGAGAGAGAGAGAGAGAAAGCAAAGATGGTTAAGAACAGCTAAGCAAGCACGCTTTTCAATCTTCTCTTTATCAGCAGATTACATGTCAAATGCCTGGCCCATCTCCTACTCGCTCACTTCCTTTCCTATTCGGCTCTCCTCCGCGCTGGTGTCCTGCCCAGGTGCTCGTTTGGCTTCAGATGAAATGAAGAGCGGCAGAAGAGCTTGGTCATCAGCCCTCTGACTCACCAATAAAATCACTTTAAGAGGGCTGAGAAGAAGACTCGCTTTGTTCATCTTCACACGGCTCTCCTCGCATTGATTTTTTTTGTTCACTTCTGGCCGTGTAAATAATACACAATCACAGCATCTCGGCCCTCATTAGATCACACATTCTCAATGATCAGAATCCTTTAGCTTTTCCATGAATCCAAAGCTTTTGCTTCAGATCTTATCATTACAGTGTGATCTTGTCCCTCTGATACAGCTTTAAGAAGTTGTGTAATCTTTTTCCACTCGAGCATCCTGCACTGATGCAGAGATTAACCGTTTTGGACGCCTCAAAGGCGAGAGGGTGACTTCTGACCTCAGAGCTGAGGGTGAGATTATGTAGACAGCAGTGAGACTGCTCCATCGCCCCTCATTTTCATGTGTCAGGCGAGGACGTTGTTTAGCCTGATAAAACATCTGGACACAATGTTCTCTGGAACGCATCCAGCTTTCACAGTCTTGTCTGTTCTAATAGTCACATTCAGGTTCAGCTCAAGTGATTCCCAGATTCCTATGTACTATGTAAAGAGTCTATATGGTTTCCTTCTTGAAACAAAGAACTGTTTTTGCAAATGAAACTCGAGTACTATCAGCAGAATCTGTATCAAATTATCTATTCTTTTATTCTGCAATAATTCATTAAATGACGAATCATTAGATGATTGAGGGAATTTGAGGACAATTTTAGTCACCCTTGTGTGCTACAAAATGTAAATATGAATGAATTTACTTCAGAGATAGTTTTCTCATAAGAATTTCTAGGGGTGCCAGTAATGGTAGCCAACATGCAATGGAGAAAAACATTTCATAATGTGAGTTTCAATTGTTTTACTTCAATGAAAGTGTAGAATTTTGTGAATTTTTTTAATGAAATATCAAAAAAATTTGTGGCATTAAAATATATCTGCAAGTTGTTTGCACCGCGCTCTTCCGTAATGCAATTTTTCGTTTAGGTGTGTCAATCCATTTAATCACTTTTATATAAAACTCTGATTCGCACTCACATAAAGCAAACTTTTCTTTTCGTTTTATTAATTCATCACCAGAGGACCAAGACACAAACGTTTTGGCTCGCAGGCCTTCTTCAGTGTGTTAAACAATATAAAACCTCCACCCACTTTTCAAATCACTGATTTGTCATCATCATTCATTCACCAATGTTCGTTCATTCAATTTTTTTAAACAGCTTGCATTCAATTACCACACACGTTTTTAAAACCCACCACAATTCTATAGTATACATCTTATTTGATTAAAAATGACATAGGATTACACGTTCATCGCTCTTATATTAACAGGCAGTTAAAATGAATCATCAACAGTATCTGCATTAAACATGAAATCTTCAAAGATTAAACTCATCGGACATACGTCGTCATTAATAATCACTAATTCTCACGTTAAATGCTTGAGATCTACTTCAAAGGATCCATATTGATTGAATTTTAATCCATTAAAGAAAGACAGAAAGATCCAATTCCTCATTCATACCATTTGGAATTAATGATTTAAGTTTATATAACCAAAATGCTTCTCGTTTTAATAACTCTTTATTTATATTACCTCCTCTACGCAATCTAATAACGTGTTCTATACCTATGTCATGTCCCAATTCATTAAAATGTCTGGCTACTGAAGAAGTAATGTCTTGTCGTTGTAAACTTGATTTATGTTCATTGATTCGTAATTTCAATTAACGCAATGTTTTACCTATATATATTTTCAGACATTATGAATCATAATGTGATCTATGTGTTAAAATGTCCTTGATATTAAACAGCTAGAGTGTATAGGTATAGAACAAGTTATTAGATCGTGTAGAGGAGGTAATATAAATAAAGAGTTATTAAAACGAGAAGCATTTTGGATATATAAACTTAAATCATTAATTCCAAATGGTATGAATGAGGAATTGGATCTTTCTTTAATGGATTAAAATTCAATCAATATGGATCCTTAGAAGTAGATCTCAAGCATTTAGCGTGATTATTAATGACAACGTATGTCCAATGAGTTTAATCATTGAACATTTCATGTTTAATGCAGATACTGTTGATGATCCATTTTAACTGCCTGTTAATATAAGAGCGATGAACATGTAATCCTATGTCATTTTTAATCGAATAAGATGTATATTGTAGAATTGTGGTGGGTTTAATAATGTGTGTGGTAACTGAATGCAAGCTGTTTAAAAAATGTAATGAATGAACATTGGTGAATGAATGATGACGTCAAATCAGTGATTTGAAAAGTGGGTGGAGGTTTTATATTGTTTAACACACTGAAGAAGGCCTGCGAGCCAAAACGTTTGTGTCTTGGTCCTCTGGTGATGAATTAATAAAACGAAAAGAAAAGTTTGCTTTATGTGACTGCGAATCAGAGTTCTGTATGAAAATGTATCTGAAAATGTCTGTTGAATACAGTCTCATAAGCTATATTATGTTAACTTTATCACTTTTATTTTGTTTACTGTACTATAAACAATTTATAAAAATGTATTCGAGTAAGTGTGGAACAGATGATGAAAATGTTTGGTTTTCTGTTAATTCATTTTATTCATTATTTATTCATTGCGTTCATGTTTATTAGTCTCTCTCCATCAGTCTTTTTAAGCAGTACAGATCGCAACATAGAGCTCCACTCTGCTCCTGGCTCACAGTTAACCATCCTCCGGAAATGAAGTGGCTGCTAGCTGTAATTAAATCAACTTTCCTCTGTGTCTGAAAGGAAAGGAGAGATGCACATTAGACAACAGCTCGTGAGAATAAAGACTGATTATGGTGAAAAGATAAGGGCAGAGCAAAGGAGTTTGTTTGTGCATTAAATCAGAAACAAATTTGTGTTTGAACACAGACAAGTATACTAACGCAATGCCCGTATACGTATCAGTGACTGTGTCCATGTGTCGGTTTGTGTGTTGTGATAAAGCAAAATAGACTACATCCCCAGTGCTGCATGCTGAAGGCCAGCCAAGATTGAGTTTGCAGAAGGCTACTCCTGTTCCTCACCTCATTCCGCCGGTGCGCCAAACTCCTCCACCGCCTGCCAGCAGCCCCTCCTGTACACACAAGAGGGCCATTAACAGGGTGTTTCCCAGTTTCTTCACCCTCCTCTCTCTTGATCTATTACTAACTCTTGCTTTCTCTCCTGTCACTTTGCTTTGTACATCAAAGTCGTTCTCCCGCCATGCAAATGACCCACTCGATAGGAACGCCGCTATGCCGTGGGCTAATGGTCCCACCCCCTCCCTATTCCTGCCCATTTAGGCTGAAAATTAATTAAGGTTCTGCATCAACAGCCTCAGGATGCCCAACAGAGCTTGTCAGGGAAGAGGAATGATGCGTTGATCTACGGCAGAGATATTTGGATGAGCATAAGGGATTGAGTGCTCATCCCAAACTACGTAAAATGGACTTTTTTTATAGATTTTTTTTTAAAATGGTAATTGGCTGTGTCTCACCAATGAGGCTAGACATCATCCCTGCTCCCGTTAAGACCTAATGAATTTTAATGTAAAGGACACCGTTGAAAATCAAATTTATTTTCATTTGTCAATTCAAATAGAATCAGCAGAGGAAAGCACAGCTAAACAGCCGGAGGGCCGCACTGAAAATCCATTTGTCATGTACGTGAGGTTTCGCCGACTCCGAGACAGTAGCCAGGCCTTTGCTCGTCTATCTCTCTCCACCTCTCGTCGCTCTTCCCTAGCCACCACCGGAGCTGCCAAGAACACTTATCTGGTGATTAGAGTGGACTTGATCCAGATGTTACAATTATGAAGTGCTGGATCACATTTTTTCCAACATCTTTCTGACATCTTTATCAAGGATCTTTTCATGGCCGCTCAGATGTAGAGGAGCTCTATAATGAGATGTGTTGTGGTGGACTCCAGCTCTCTCATGCACACAGGTGGAGTGTAGAGGTGAGAGCTGATCTGTAGTCAGGCAGCAGGTGGATGCCCATCTTGTGGGCCAGCAGGTGTGTTCTGGTTTAGCGGAGCTCCTAAGAGACTTTATCACGTTCTCTCTCGCTCTATTTCTCTCTGTGTGTTTCTGATGTGCTCTAATCACCTCTCTGCTTCGGTGAGTCTCTGTCCAATTCCTCACCTCTGTTTCTCTTCTGACCTGCACTGCAAAGCACCGTTCAACTTACACAGATACAGAAGCGAGCGTTTCGCTTCTGTAAGTGGTCGGTTTCTGAGCTGAATCCACGTAAAATGTGTGTTGCCATGTTTGATTTCACCTCCTTTTACTTCCTTATCAATCACTTTTCATGTCAGAGTCATGGTCACAGCCCCTTCGAGGGAAGGTGGTTCAGCTGAAATAAGTTTTTTAAAGGGGATTTTTACAGTGACACAGTTGAAGAGTCACTTTGAGCTCCTAAAAAGAACCTTTTTAGTAAATAGTTAATAGTCAAAAGTTTTCATACACCTTGCGGAATCTGCAAAATGTTAATTATTTGACCAAAATAAAAAGGATCTTACAAAAAGACATTTACATATAGTTCACAAGGTAAAATAATAGTTGAATTTATAAAAGTAATGCATCGTTTTTCCTTCTGAAGCATCAGTGAGCATTTGAACTTTCTGTTGTCCCTCAGTTGTCCTCAGTCTGAAAAGATGGATCTCCATTGGTGGAAAGGGTTCAAATACACAAAAATGCTGAAAAACCAAAGAATTTGTGGGACCTGAAGAATTTTTCTGAAGAACAGCGTGCAGTTTAACTGTTCAGGACAAAGAAAGGACTCAAAAACAACTATCAATAAAAAAAAAAAAAAAAAGCTGTGGATTATTCAGGTAACAACACAGTATTAAGAATCAAGTGTATGTAAACTTTTTAACAGGGTCATTTTTATAAATTCAGCTAAAGAAAAAATGTATCTTATTCAGGTCAGTAATAAATAAAAAATTACATGCATTTTATATGATCCCTCTTATTTTGGTACAATAATTACAATTTTTTGCAGATTCTGTAAGGTGTATGTAAACTTTTGACTTAAACTGTATTTAAAGAACCATTTTTCCTTGATGTGATGAATATTTTAGTAATCTAAAATATTTCTAAAATTTTTCTACTACATAAAACCTTTGGTGCATTGAAAAATTTCCAATGATATTAAAAGTTCTCTGTGGAACCATCAAAGAATACGAAGAATCCTTATTTTTGAGTGTTGGTGCAGCTAATGAACGTGTGTTTTAAAGGGAAAAATAGGTAATGATTTTATCTTAAGGGCAATTGCATCTTTTATCGAAATAGCTGGAGTTCCTACATCCACCGTATTGTGATTTCTTCCATTCATTGTTGTATAAGTGGTCCATCTTTTCCTCCTAATACTGTCTCTCCTGTAATGGGGCTTTGAATCTCTACTCCAGTTGCTTCACCACAGTAATTTCCTGACATTTGGAGCTCTGTCCGGCATAGAAACCACAAGGTTGCTTAATTCATTTTTGAAGGGATAGTTCACCCAAAAGTAAAAAATTGTGATAATGTATTCGTTCTCATGTCATTCCAGTCCTGTATAACTTTCATTCTTCTGTGCAACACAAAGAAGACATTTTGAAAAATCAGTGTTTTTTTGTAGAATGGAAGTGAAACCATCAGTCAAGTTTGTTATTTAGTAATAAAAGTATATAACAAACACAATTAATGTAACCATTTTAAAGAAAAAAAGGATGTTTTTTTTTTTAGTTTTTAGAGCAAGGGCGCTGTTATCTTGCAATACAACAGAATGTGACGTCATGCCGGTTTGGGTTTGCTTGGTTGGTCTGTGAAGTAATATTCTTTTCTTTTCAAAATGGAGGAAGATGACTTTGAAAGAACTGTTAAGCCCGTAACAAGTCCAATTGCTTATGCACTTGAGCCAATACAGCAAGGGGACCGAGCAATACTACCATTACAGGTGGAAAAAGTCGTGAACCTGCTGGTTTAGGGTGAAGAGCGGGATGGAAACAATACGCTTTTACATGGATACTCATCAAAACAGTTATTCTGGTGTAACATTGTGCGCATTTGCTGAAGACGCAGACGCAAAAGACACTTCAATTTGATCTATCACGATCGATTACAGTGCGCAAGTACGGCATTGAAATTTCCTTTGCGCTGTCTAGCGTTTGAATGGCTTAAAACACTTGAATGTTTAAACTGGCAAAACTTAAAACATGTGAGAATGATACATTTTCTTGAGGAAGCAGCACAAGCCTGATCGTTCAGATAGGTGATTAGATTTAGCGTCTTGTTAACAGCAGGTAAGGAAGGCTTACTATATGAACTGGCCACCTCAGTGCAATCCACCAGTGTAAGGTAAGAAATGAACAGAAGAACTGTCCCAGCCACATGCCATTATTCCCTGAAAAACACATGTCTTTAGCCACAGGAAGCACCAGCACAGCTCAACAAGCAGCATTACTTTTTAAAACCACCTGCTGAGATAAAGTATACCTCTATAATGCTTAGAGGAGGCCAGAGAAGGAGAAAAAGATGGAGTGATCAACCATGGGTCTCTGGGAGCGTTGAAAGCTCGAGTGAGACGAGAGGAGTGAAATCAGAGAGATCCATTAAGCTGAGCTAATGCATGTATAATTGAATGCCATCAATTGCACACTTCTTTATGATGTCACGATTACCTCTTAATAGAAGTGCTTGAGTTTTATGAGGAACGAGACAGAAGACTCCCATGAGGAGCGCGGGGGAAGACCTGGACACACACACACATTGGGACGTGATTGCATTTGCTATTATGCTTCGCAGTTTGAGGTAAATGGGTGTGTGTTTTTACTGCGGAAAGATGGCTCATTGTTTATACCGAGCGCATCTCACACCTGCAGTGCTAGAGATGTGAATATTTTTCTCTCACGTCGGCAGCGGTCTCATTATTTACCGTATATCTCAATGTTGAATTATTCGTACATTGAATTATTTGGCCTGGCTGAGCTAGGGCTCAAGCTCAAATCTATAGCTGCTGCAGCTGCACGGGGCTCTGTTGCTAGGCAATGGCCGTCCATCTCATGAGCATGTTTTTTGAAATACTTGTCTCGTTGTCAGTCAGGATTAGCTGCAGTTCCACCAAGAGTAGAAAGACGTCTTCATTTTGTGAAGATGGAAGATAAATGTCAATACGTGTCAATATTTCACACTCCTGACAGAGCATCAGATCCATCGTGGACTGTATTCCCATTTACTTTCAAGATGAAATGGCATCTGAAAATGCAGCGAGCGATTAAATTTTAAAGGCCTGTCAAACGTTTAAGCAAAGATTTATTTCCTTTACTTCCGATAGGAGGGATTCGTTTGAAAGGTCTCTAAAAATCTACATCAGCCGATTGGGAAAGACGTGCTTAATAAAAGTCTTAAGGTTATGTAGCTTTCTGCATTAAACAACACTCTTATCTAAACTGATCTACATGAAGTCCATGGAGAGCATGTAGTAAGCATGGCTGTTGTCAGAGCTAATTAGCCCAGCAATGTGCTGAAGCATTAGCATGTCAGTTCTGCAGTTGTTCAGTTGGCTTTTTTCATCTCTAAACCGAAATTTGGAGTACTATTAAGCCTTCTTTCCTTACAATCTAGCTCTTTTTGTTTTAATGAAAACTGCGGGTTTGTGCACAATGTAAGAACGTGCAGAATGTAAGAACTGGTTCCCTTTCAGTTCATGAGTGTGAATTTAAGTTGAATTGGAACCGCCTACATTTGAAATGATAGCAGGAGGATTTCACTGAATTGTAATTTACAGAAATTAAAGATAGGTAACTTATTGGGGGAAGTGTTTATAAAAATCTACTGTATCTATCTATCTATTGTTCTATCTATCATTCTATCTATCATTCTATCTATTGTTCTATCATTCTGTATTGTTCTATCGTTCAGTCTGTCTATTGTTCTATCAATCTATATGTATCATTCTATTGTTCTGTCTATCATTCCATTCTATTCTATTCTGTCTATCTATCTATCTATCATCTATCTGTCTATCTATCTGTCTATCTATTGTTCTATCGTTCTACCGTTCTGTCATCCTATGTATTGTTCTGTGTAATGTTGTATTGTTCTCTCTATCTATCGTTCTATCATTCTATCGTTTTATCGTTTTATAGTTATTTGTATTGTTTAGCCTGTCTTTTATTTATCTATCTGTTATTCTATCATTCTGTCATTCTATTCTATGTATTGTTCTCTCATATATCATTCTATCATCTATCTATCATTCTGTCTATTATTCTGTCTATCATTCCACCATTCTGTCATATATCTATCTATCTATCTATCTATCTATCTATCTATCAGTCATTCTGTCATTCTTTGTATTGTTTTGTCTGTCTATTATCTATCTATCTATTTTTCTATCATTCTGTTGTTCTATTCTATGTATTGTTCTATCATCTATCTATCTATATCGTTCTATCTATCTGTCTATCGTTCTATCTATCGTTCTGTCTATCGTTCTGTTTATCACTGTCTATTGTTCTACCATTCTGTTGTTCTATGTATTGCTCTACCTGTCTGTCTGTCTGTCTATCTATCTATCTGTCATTCTATCTGTCGTTCTATTTATCACTGTCTATTGTTCTACCATTTTGTTGTTCTATGTATTGTTCTGTCTGTCTGTCTGTCTGTCTGTCTGTCTGTCTGTCTATCTATCTATCTATCTATCTATCTATCTATCTATCTATCTATCTATCGTTCTATCGTTCTATCGTTCTACCGTTCTACCGTTCTATCGTTCTACCGTTCTACCGTCCTATGTATTGTTCTATCTGTCTATCTATCTATCTATCTATCTATCTATCTGTCTATCTATCATCTATCTATCATTCTACCGTTCTGTTGTCCTATGTATTGTTCTATCTAACTATCTGTCTATCTCTCTATCTATCTATCTATCTATCTATCTGTCTATGTATCATTCTTTGTATTGTTTTGTCTGTCTATCGTCTATCTATCTGTTATTCTATCATTCTATCGTTCTATTCTACGTGTTGTTCTGTCATCTATCTATCATTCTATCTATCACTCTGTCGATTGTTCTACCACACTGTCGTTCTATCTGTCTATCTATCTGTCTGTCTGTCTATTGTTCTATCGTTCTTTCTATCGTTCATTCTATCTATTGTTCTATCTATCGTTCTATCATTCTATGTCTATCATTCTGTTGTTCTGTGTATTCCATCTATCGTTCTGTTTATTGCTTTGCCTTTGCTTGTTTATTATTGTCATTCTATCTACTGTCTGTCTGTCTATCTATCTGTCTGTTTGTCTTTCTGTCTGTCTGTCTGTCTATTGTTTTGTCTATCATTCTATCATTCTTTGCTCTTTCGAGGCATTTCTTGACAAACTTTGCTTTACTTTGCTAGTTACTTTTAACTTTCTAGTTAATGCTAATTAATTTTAAATGTTTTCCCTCACATTGTAATTATAATTGTAATTCTTCATCCTGTTTGGTACTTCAGTATGCATTAAAGTCTGTATGACACACAGCCCTGGATAAAGATGATTTTTTAGCCTCCTCCTATGTACAGTATTGTCTGCATGTCTATCACTTCTTTCCTCCTTTTTCTACCTTATTCAGAAGCATACTATTTCCAGTGAGAGAGCAGAGGTAGCGAATGATTGAAACGCCATCCACCCTTCAGACTGCTTTGTTTTTGCCCTTGAGAGCAAATTGAAAAAGAAGTAGACCAACACATACGGCAACCGAGAGAGAGAGAAAGAAGCCTCAGGAAGAGTGGGTGGACCGGTATTGAAGAGATGCCTGGGGGGACGAGATCTCTCTGCTTCTGTCATCTTACCCCTCAGAGAATCTCCAGACCTGCCGCCTGCCGCCTGCCGTCCCTCTCAACACGCCTGTCTTTCACTTTCTCCTGCCCTGTTTGTGCTCTGGATAACTGATGTCCTCAAAAATTCACGTTTTGATGCTGATCCTGCACAGCGGTCAGGAAACGGCACAGTCAAATCCCTCTTTTGCTGTAGAAAGAGAGAAAAACAGAGGGAGGTTGACAGAGTTGGAGGGAGAGGTCAGCCTGTGGGCTTGCCTCTGGCCTGCTCTTCCCTGCTGGGTTTGCCATGGTGTTGGGTCCAAAGCTCCCAATTAAGCAAGGACCGTGTGTGCGCTCATGGGTGTGCAGTTGGCACAGCGAGCCACTGGTCATGACTTTGCTCCAGTGAGAGAGCGAGAGGACAGGAAGTGGGGCATGCGTGCCCAGTAACCAGACGCACATTCGTAATGACAAATACTGTATGTACTCACACAAGCACAGCTGTCTGTGTGCTTCGAGTACAGTTGCTTTCCAAATGCACTGGTGTGTTTCAGCTACTCGTCTTTAAATTGGCAGTCATGACAGTTTTACAGCCAAATACAAGGACAAAAACTTTCCTTCTGTGTGCGGCAGTCGGTTAAACCTGCGAAGGCTCCGGTAAAGCAGCTGTTCTCAGCGCTGCAGTAAGTGTGGTGTCAGTTAATCCTGTGAGGGGACAAAGTCTGCTTGCTTGGCTGGATGACTTTGGCAAAGCCCCCCAAATCGGCCTGTGCTGACGGATGGCCAGCAAAGGTGCACAGAGGCTTTGGCTGTGAATTGCACAGATTAGTGGACCAAGCTCCAGACTGACCAACACAATCCGCACAGGAAGTCTCATCGCCTGCCAGACCATCCCAGACAACTAAACTGGGAAATTCATTTTCGTGGTCCAAGTTGAATTTGAAAGCATTATTTGCAGTTGTAGAAAATGTATGTATGTATGTGTGTGTATTGAGCGGAGTAGTGGTTGTAGGTGGGGTCTGTTAGATCAGCTGAGTCTGACCTGTCAGTCATTTGGGTTAAGATGGATAAAATCACTGTATAGACCTTAGTCAGGGTAGGGCTATATTGAATTTTTTTAAGGGGATGAATACGAGGCTGTGAGGGATAGAAGTACAGTGCATTCAATGTATTGTGCTGTTATTTAACAACATACCGATTATTCAGCTGACTAAACGTCTTTCTGAAAAGACTTTCAGTAAACAAAAACTCCATAGAACACATGAAAATGGCTAGTTTGCTTCCACAAGTGTGGCATTTTTGACTGTGTGGCCTCATTTCTTGTACTGCAAGTATACACATATACACTGTGCACTTACAGTATATACAATATAGAGAGTGAGAAAGAGATACACTACCATTCCAAAAGCTTGGGGTCACTACTGTTGTCTTTTTCCCCACAAACCCCAGTCTCTGATGCTTAACACCCTGTCATCCAATAATATAGCAGTCTCTGTAGTCTTAAGACCTGTTTGGAACAAGTCTGATGGTAAATAAGCATTAGTATTGTTAACCAAAACTCTAACTAATAATTAATTGATCGAGCTAAAATAAAATATAAATATATTACATGAAAAATGTAAACCAGAAAATTAGAAATGTTGTCTTGGCAGCTAACTAAAAAAAAAAAAAAAATAGAAGTTTAAGTACTAAAATTACAATTGAGGTCAAAAGTTCACATTCCCTTTTCAGAATCTACAAAATGTTAATTATTTTACCAAAATAAGAAGGATCATGCAAAATGCATGTTACTGTTTATTTAGCACTGACCTGAATAAAGTATTTCACATTAAAGATGTTTACATAGTCTACAAGTTCAAAAGTTTACATACACTTGATTCTTAATAGCGTGTTGTTACCTGAATGATCCACACCAGTTTTTTGTTTGTTTGTTTGTTTAGTGATAGTTGTTCATGAGTCCCTTGTTTGTCCTGAACAGATAAACTCCCTGCTGTTCTTCAGAAAAATTCTTCAGCTCACACAAATTCTTTGGTTTTCCAGCATTTTTGTGTATTTCAACCCTTTCCAACTATGGCTGTATGATTTTGAGATCCATCTTTTCACATCAAGGACAACTAAGGGACTCATATACAGCTATTACAGAAGGTTCAAATGTTCACTGATGCTCCAGAAGGAAAAAACACGCATTTAGAGCCGGGGGTGAAAACTTTTTGAATTTGAAGATCAGGGTAAATGTAATTTATTTTGTCTTCTGGTAATTATGTTCTGTAGCCTCTGAAGGGCAGTACTACATGGAAAAAAACGATAACATTTAGGCAAAATAAGAGAAATGTACACCTCTCCAATCTGCTCAAAAGTTTTCATCCCCCACCTCTTAATGCATGTTTTTCAGTGAGTATTTGAACCTTCTGTAATATTTGCTTATGAGTCTCTCAGTTGTCCTCAGTGTGTAAAGATGGATCTCAAAATCATACAGTCAATGTTGGAAAGGGTTCAAATACACAAAAATACTGGTAAACCAAAGAATTTGTGGGACCTGATTTTCAGATTTTTCTGAAGAACAGTTTGTATAGAACAAACAAGGGACTCATGAACAACTATCACTAAACAAAAAACACAGCTGTGGATCATTCAGGTAACAATACTGTATTAGGAATCAAGGGGATGTAAACTTTTGAACCGGGTCATTTTTATAAATTCGGCTATTATTTTCTTTTGTGGACTATATGTAAACATCTTTTATGTGAAATATCTTATTCAGGTCAGCACTAAATAAACAATGACATGCATTTTGGATGATCCCTCTTATTACATTTATTATTATTCACATTTCACAGATTCTAAAAGGGGTATGTTAACTTTTGACCTCAACTGTGCTGAAACTGAAATTAAAATTAATTTATACTAGGAAAAAGAAAAATTATTTAAATGTAAACAACTGAAAATGTAAAAATTCAAAAAATGACTAAATACTATATTAGCATAAAAATAATACTAAAAATATAGCTGCAAGCAGCGATTACCAGGGCTCAAGGTGCTTCAAGTCATTTAAACACACATAAAAAAGACATGACACATTATTTAGCAAACCTGTTACCACCTAAATCTATTATTTAATGCAAATACAGGTAATTTGCCATAGAAACCTGATTTTTGTCTTTTTCTTTTCATTAAAGCAATACATTTGTTTGTTCTGCAGTGACAGTGCATTTATCTAAAGTGACACTAAAGACATTCATAATGTTATAAAAGATTCCTGTTTTATCAAAGAACCTTTAAAAAAAAATGATTTACGATTTCCAAAAATATTAAGGAGCACAACCATTGTCAGCACTGATAATAAGAAATGTTTCCTGAGCACCAAATCAGCATATTAGAATGATTTCACGTGACTGCTCAAGACTAGAATAATGGCTTTAAATTAAGTTTTGCGTCACATAAATATATTTTTAAAATATCAATTAAAAAAAAAAATTCTAATAATCAATTAAATGCAGCCTTGGTGAGCACAAGATACTTTTTTGAAAAATCTTACCACCCCCAAACTTTTGAATGGTAGTGTATCTATATAGACTTTAATGTAAAAAACAGTTTTTGTTTTTATGGACTGAGAAACAAGTCAATAATTGTCTGTGGTAATTAGCAATATGCTGCAGTCAGTAGAGCTCAACTTGTTTTGAAGCTTAAACATTGATTTTGTAGCTCAACTGAACTGGGTATGTGTTTTGTAGTAAGTTGGCAGCAGTTAACCAGCTTCAAATGTATGTTTTGTGCACGCCCCATCTGCATGTCCTCTGAAATTCTTTTTCTGAAACCAAGGAGAAACAACAGAAGGAAGACAGAGAAGAAAAACCTTCATGCCGTTTCTATTTTTAGCCACACACACACACACACACACACCCAGGTTGTTGGGAAAAATTGGTGTAGTTCTGAGAAGTGTCACATGGTAAATATTGGACTAGAAGGAGAAAGTGAAATAAAGGTATGAAAACAAGGGTCCTGAATAAAGCAGAGGGCTGGCAGATGGGTTGTTGAGCAATGCAGAAAAGCATCTCATTTCATAATTCACTGCTGTCTCCCAGATCCTCCTCCCCCACTCTCAGCACTGAATTATGGGGAGGAATAGGTTCTGCTTAATTGCCTTTTTTATTTAGGGATCAAGAAGTTCAGTGCACAAGTTTCGACCTTTTTTCCAATCTCACTGATTCATCAAGCCCTGTGCTCCTCTACTGTATTCTGCGGTGTGAATGTATGCGTGTAATATTGTCACTGAAGAAGTGTTCAGGCTCAGACATGCTCTTTAATTGGTATAGTGGTATATTGGTATACAGTAGTCAACATTTGAAGTGGATCAAATCCTTTCATCAAAGTTGTCCTAAAACCAAAATAGTATCCATTCTTGTCTTACAGGACAACTTTGAACTTTTTTGATCCACTTCAAAGGTTGACTTCTATAGTGGTTTGCTATATGCCTGCAAACTTAAATAGCAAGGGTTAAATTCAACATGACACTGTGCCTTTGCACCATTTTCCAGCATTGTGTTTCTTGGCTCTGCTCAGATTAACAGTTGTTTTTCTCTTTCTTTCTGTCTCAGCAACACACAGCAGCAGGCGTTCCTGTTGGAGAATGTGCCGTGTAATAACGCGAGCTGTCGGGAAGTGGGCCGCATGTTCCGTGTGCACTGGGAGCAGTCAGACCTCAGCGCCATCCCCATGGCTGTTGTGGCCACTTTTTTTGACATTTATGAGGACGTAAGTGTTGGCCTTTTCCCCTTGCTTTTGGCGCTTTAATTAAAGCGTCGGCGCTGCTTCAATCTCCCTCCCTTTTTCTGTCCCCGATCACTCTTTCTTCATCTTGTCGATGTCTCTGTGACCCGCATTATACCGAGCTTTAGTCATTATCTGATTTACTTTGACTGTAATGTTGTCCCAGCGGTGTGACACCGCCACGCTCTTCTTTTGACATTGAGAGTAGAGAATTAGGCGATCTGCATTTCCCACAAACCCCAGTCTCTGATGCTTAACACCCTGCCATCCAATAATATAGCAGTTTCTGTAGTCTTAAGACCTGTTTGAACCAAGTCTGATGTGATTAAGTGTTAGTGTTATTGTTAACCAAAACTAAAACTAATACGAATTGTTTCATTAATTGATAAGAGCCAAAATAAAATAAAATTCAAATATTACATGAAAAATGTAAACTAGAAAATTAGAAAAGCAGACTTGGCAACTAACTAATAAAAAAATGTTAAAGTACTAAACTTACTAAAACTAAAACTGAAATAAAAATAAATTTAGGCTAAGTAGAATTGTTACATAACATAAACGTACATAAACATAACAAAATGACTTAAATTTAAACTAAAGCTACGTCTACATTAATCCAGATACATTTGAAAATGGAGTTTTCATTTTAAAATGCTCTCCATCCACACTAGAGTTTTTTAAGCGTTTTCCAAATGTTTTCGCATCCACACACTGAAACGTAGGAAAACATTAAATTCGCCATACTACGCATGCGTAAAAAGTGAGATGATACAGACGGAAGAGACATAATACGTTTTCACGCAATTCTTTCAAATTTACCCACTTTGTTTTCAAAAAGCTCCGTTTTCCTTGACCAAAAACGCTGTCTGAGTGTGGACGGAAGGCCAAAAACGGAGAGAAAAAGATGTGTTTTCAAACGAGAACGTATTAGCGTGGACATGGCCTAAATTTAAGATCAAAATCTGAAAATGTAAAAATAAAGTTAATTCAAAATATGACTAACTGCTATATGTGATCCTGGGCCACAAAACCAGTCGTAAGTAGCACGGGTATATTTGTAGCAATAGCCAAAAATACATTGTATGGGTCAAAATTATGTTTTTTTTATGTCAAAAGTCATTAGGATATTAAGAAAAGATCATGTAAATTTCCTACTGTAAATATATCAAAACGTATTTTTTGATTAGTAATATGCATTGCTAAGAACTTCATTTGGACAACTTTAAAGGTGATTCTCTCAATATTTAGATTTTTTTGCACCCTCAGATTCCCGATTTTCAAATAGTTGTATTTCAGCCAAATATTGTCCTACTCTAACAAACCATACATCAATGGAAAGGTTATTTATTCAAATCTAAAAAAAAAACAAAAAAACTTTTTCCTACAAATTTCAGAATGGCTATATGTAAATAGGCTTTAAGGATTTAGTTTTGGTTACCAAGGCTTTCCTCCTCTTTTACTTTCCGTTCCGTTTGTCTTTTGGCACTGAGTAATTCACTGCACTGTTTCTGTTGATCTGTATTAAGGGTGTGCCTATGGTTTGAGGCATTTTCTGCTTTTAGCATTTTAAGTGGAGCTTCCCTGAGGGCAGCTCTATCTCTTCTCCTTTGAGCTGTGTGTATCTCCCTGGTGCTCAAGGTTTGTTATAGATTATTGATTTCTAAGTGTCCTTTAATCAGACGCATTGATCTGGACTGTTCATTCTACACAAAGCACACAAATGAATGTGTCTGGCTCTTTTCTAATGCCTAGTACAGGGCTTGGCAACCTAAACTAGAATGCAAGCAGTAGGGAAAACTGCATACCAATGTACATTTTGACGTAATCATTCCTCATAGTCACACAGCCTGTTAGGAGCTATAAATACTATTAAAGTGGTCATAAACTGAGAAACCAAAATTGACTTGATCTTTTGACATATAAGAGGTCATTGTACTATAAAAATATCCTGTAAGTTTCAGAACTCAAAACTTTGTTGTTAGTCTAAAAACAGCTTATATTAAAGGCTTTCTGTCAAAACAACAGCTTTTGGAATGTTCTACTCTATGATGTAATAGGTAGAAAAGCGCAGCCTCTGCATAGATCAACATCACTGCCTATTTAGCCCCGCCCACCATTTCACCCATAGTGTTGACCAGAGAGGCGAATGTGCAGGTCTGTGTAGAAACCAAATGATAAAGATGGTCTTTGCATTGCCTTTTTTCTGATCCCAACGTTAGGAAAGAGTGGATCAACTTTTTAATGAAGATCCAGACCGCGTCAGTAAGAACTCTGTCCTTAGTTCATTTCATTTTACGGCGGATTCATTTACAAGCAAGGCACAATTAATACGGGAATTGAAACTAGAAGATGATACTGTGCCGACTATATTGAATCCGACAGTAATGTCGCACAATGATCATTATTGTTTTGTCTGTTAAACAGATCGTTTCATATGTACTGAGTATTTATGCGTTTAAACCTAAATCACAGCGACGTCCATCTTCACTGTAAAAAACAATTTGTTGAGTCAACTTAAAATAATTTGTAACCTGGCTGCCTTAAAATTTTAAGTTCAGTCAACTCAAAAAGTTTATTCAACTTAAAATGTTAAATTATACTAAGTGACAACTTAGATATTTGATTCGAATCAACTTAAAATTTTAAGGCAGCTGGGTTACTTACTCATCTGTTAAGTTTAGCAAACACAAATATCTAAGTTGTTACTTAGTACAACTTAACATTTCAAGTTGACTAAACTTATTTTAGTTGACTGAACTTAAAATTTTAAGGCAGCAGGGTAACAAATTATTTTAAGCTGACTCAACAAATTGTGTTTATTTTTTACAGTGTATGAGGAATGAATTTACGCTGTTAGCCAATCATAGCAGTGGGTGTTTACTTTTGAGTCTGCAATCTGCCACGCCTTCAAACAGAGCATTCTGCAGAGGGGGGGTTAAAAAATAGCCTATTACTTCAAAAAATTTTTTTTTATTATTTAAAAATCTTGATAACAAAAGTGGACCTCAGAGAACAGTACAACGCAAAAAAACAAAGGCAGTCCATGACTACTTTAAAATGTGAAAATTAACCTGTGTTAGCCTACAGATGTGCAAAATATTCAAGCGATTATATTTATGTCAGTGTCAAAATAATTGAAGTGGCCAATCAAATCAAATGAAGCTGAGTTTAGTTACTTAAAAAACAGTGATTTTACCCCATCAGTTAGAAATATACTGTAGTGATTCAGTGTCAAAGCTATTTTATTAATAAAATTTGAAGGGCAGCATTGACAGCAAGTTTCTGCGTTGACAACACATTTCTGGGCAGCTTATTGGCACAGTAGTTAACCAGAAAAATGGCTAAAATGTTGCCAACCCCTAGCCTAGTTCCTGTATACAGTATGGGTTAATCTCACAGAAATTTCATCCCACACTTCATCCCAAAATCAAAAGAAAATTTGCATATGGAAAATACTTGTTTTTTTTCTAACCAATAAAATTTGACCATTAAGGTTTTTTTGCCTTGTGAAATTGTATTCATGAAATTTTTTTTCAATGCATAATTCTTATAACCATAAGATATTTTAATTAAGTAATACAATTAATAATTTGAAAACTAATTTGACCAATTTATGTGATAAATTTAAAGAAGTCCACTTCCAGAACAAAAATTTACAGATAATTTACTCACCCCCTTGTCATCCAAGATGTCTTTTTCAGTCGATAATAAATTGTTTCTTGAGGAAAACATTCCCAAATTTTTCTCCATATAGTGGACTTCAATGGTGCCTCCAAGTTTGAACTTCCAAAATGCAGTTTAAATGCAGCTTCAAATGGCTCTAAACGATCCCAGCCGAAAAAGAAGGGTCATTTTCGAAACAAATTGACAGTTTATTTACTTTTTTAACCTCAAACGCTCATCTTGTCTAAGTCTCTGTGAACTTTCTTTTTTTTTCCCGTTCAATACGGTCAATACAGTTAGGGTATGTCGAAAAACTCCCACCTTGTTTTCTTTCCCAACCTCAAAATCGTCCTACATCGCTGCAGAAGTACCGACCCATGCAGAGAAGATCAAACGCCCACAAAAAAAGGTAAAACAGTGATGTAAGACGATTTTGACATTAAAGAAGAAACGAGACAGGAGTTTTTCAACATACCTAACTCTATTGACCCGGATTACACAGACTACGCATGCACGTCACAGAGACGAGACGAGCATTTCAGTTTAAAAAGTAAATAAATTTTCACTTTGTTTAAAAAATAACCGATCGTTTCACTAGACAATACCCTTCTTCCTCGGCTGGGATCGTTTAGAGCCATTTGAAGCTGCATTTAAACTGCATTTTGGAAGTTTAAACTTAGGGGCACCATTGAAGTCCACTATATGGAGAGATATTTGGGAATGTTTTCCTCAAGAAACATAATTTCTTAGTGACTGACGAAAGAAAGACACGAACATCTTGGATGACAAGGGGGTGAGTAAATTATTTGTAAATTTTTGTTCTAGAAGTGGACTTGTCCTTTAAATGCAGCCTTACTAAATAAAAGTATTAATTTCTGACCACGAATTTAACAGTAGTGTATTTTATTTTTTACTTTGCAATAGTTAGAATTTGAGCAGTCATATCTTTTTTCTTTTTTTTTGGTAAATTCACAGGCATGCTTGTAAAAATAGGTGCTACACATTTTGGTGCTTTTTGGTGGACATAGATGTGTCTGCTATATCACAGTTGTGTGGCATTTTGTGAGATTCCTCCATACTGAATCAATGGCACAGTGTGTGTGCTGACTCTTATCTAGACTGATTTTGCTTAAAGCTGCTTTTGCTTAAAGATTACACCATTACAGACAGTGCATTGTAATTGCTGATTCTATTTTTATTTTTTTTTTTAACTATCTCTCACTCTGTCTTTCTCTCATTTTTACTTGCAAAGAAGTCTTGCATGAATCACGCATTTATGAGGGCCTGTATTGATTTGTGTGTTTCTTAGTGGCCACCTAAAGAAATCAAACATCTCACATGCAGCATACAGTCCTCGAGCATCTACGTGCACGTCTCTTTTCGCTATGATTCACTCTTTCCCTCCCTCGACCCTTCTCTCCATCTGTATCGCAACCTTCTCCCCATCGTAATCACAATATAGCCAATTACCTCGAATTCCCTCATGCTTACATAACTAATGGAGCTAAAGGCTCATTAAACAAACAGCACGCGCATGTCTCATTCTGTTAGCATTCGAGCTAGTCATCATTAGCACAGTATTAGGATGATATCTGTACCGCAGCCCCTGTGCAACCGTGTTCTTAAGAGCGAGACCGATAGACCGCAGAGAGGGGCTGATAAGAAGCGTAATGGCTTGCTGGAGTCCATTAAGAATATGAGTGCTCATCAGACGGGAGAGATTCAATGGGCTCGATACATTGTTTCTGATTTCTCATTTGCAGGGTATATTAGATATGATCGTGCTCAGCAAGGTGGAAGGAAAGGAAGAGTTCGTCATCCACGCTTTGAAGAACAACTTTGAGGCCGACGCCTATTTCGTAAAAGTGATCGGTGAGTATGAGATCTGTCCAGCTCGGCCGCCGTAGTGGCGGTAGAGCTTCCGGGTGCTGACATTTGGAGAGCTGACATTTCCAGAGCCAAATGCAACCACTAGAAAGCAGCCATGATGCCATTTAATCCTGCCTGCTGTGTTTTAATTAAAGGCGAAGGAGAAATCTCCTCTAGCTGAAGCGCACAGATTAGCTTCCTCAGTGTAACAGCATGTGAGGATCATTCTATCAGTGTCAGATTAAAACAGGGATGAGACTGACCCGGAGTCTCTAAATCTCCCTGCCTCGCTCTTATTAGCACGCTCTGTTTCTCTCTTTCCTGTAGATGTGGTGTTTAATGAGTCTGCTGTAAGCTAGAACGTCTGGCTCTGAGGGGAGAGAGGCACTCTGGGTAGTTTACTGCAGTGACAAAGTGCTCCCAAGATGCTTGTGCCCCTTTCAAATCAAATAGCCACTTGTGTGTGTGTGTGTGAAAGGTGGAATTGATGTTTATATACAATATAAATGTTATGTTTTATACAAATAGACTCTCCTCCATAATAAAGCTGCTTTTATGAGTCTGTAGTTTAAACCGTTTCCCTGTGAATAATGGCAGGCTCATGACTTCATGCTCCTGCACTGCTCTACAGTCAGTCTGTCTGCACTACTCCATTCCACACAGACGTGGTGTGCGTCTTTATGACTGTCTGTGTCTGTAAAAAGGCAGTGATGCTGCTAGTAGATTTTTTTCACATTTTTGACCGTTTCTTACACTCTCTAAGACAGCATTTATTTGATCAAGGAGTAAAAACAGTAAGACTGTAAAATAATAGTATTATAATTTAAAAGAACTGTTGTATTATATTTAAATGTAAATTATTCCTGTGATGCAAACCTGAATTTTCAGCAGCCATTACTTCAGTCTTGAGTGTCACATGATTTTTTAGAATGTATTCTAAAATATTGAATTCATTCCTTGTTACTGTCAATGTTGAAAACAGTTGTGCTCCCTAACGTTTTTTTTAGGATTCTTTGATGAATTGGAAAAAATACATAAAAAGCTTCTTTTTCCAGAAATAGTAAAGACTTTTATGTTGTTACAATAGATTTCTCTCACTTTGGGTCAATTTAATGTCCTTTGCTATACAGTGTTGGGCAAGTTACTTCCAAAATGTAATACATTTTATATTGCTAGTTACCGTCTTTTAAAAGTAATTCGTTACATTACAATATTACTGTCTCTGAATTGTAATGTGTTACACTACTCTTGAGTTACTTTTGAGTTACTTTCACCAAAATATCCACAGAAGTATGACTAGGCATTATAAAATACCAAATTTAATTTAATTGGTAATTTAATGCTGCCCATTATACATCCAGTGGAGGGTAATGAGGTAGGTCTATATAGCATAAAATTATAAAATCATATTTAGCTAGGCTACCAGTATGTAGGTCTACATTAACGTTAGGTTAGACACAGATAAGCACAAAATTCTTACATTTATAAATAATGCCGGTAAATAAAGCGAAATGTTATAATGTATAAACAATAAACACAATACCTAGCCTATAGACTATTTTGAATGGTTTCCGGAACAAAACAAGAATTAAATATATAAGTTGTTAAACAGGTCAAAATGAATTAGGCTAATTTAAAGCAAAACTGAAAGCAAACGTGTTGTTCTCACGCAGCCTACCTCTCTCATTCGGCATGAATCCAATTAAATGTGTCCATATTCGCGAATGCTAAACTATTAACATAACTATATGTATTTCATTCTGATAATGAACAGGCTGCAATCTTTGCAATGCCGTATGTGTGTGAGTGAGGCGCGGGCGCGGGCGCGGTAATTTTTGGTCATACAGATCATTCGAAACTGCAGTGCGTTTCCTTTGATTTCTGTCATCTCGTTTTTCTTTCCGTGAACTTTTCCTTGAACACACAAACATAAACCAAACTCAGCAGCATATGTCACTCAGTCTTTTCATTTGTTTTGTTAATGTGTTAATTAGGCTATTTAAGTTAAATATATTTCACATATTCATTCATTTTATATAGACTATGATTTGATAAAAACAGATTTTGTTATTTTTAGTTTAACTTAATTCATGTAGCTTGTCTACGCTCGTCCGACCCCGCAGCTCTCTCTCTCTGTTAGCTTAGTGTTAGTGGCACAAGTCCAGGTGTTTTCAGGAGTTATTTGTGCTTTTCTCATTGTTGAGAGTTTGGTGTTGCACGAAGATTACACCTGATTATGCGTTCTTATCCTTTTCTCTGATGAAATGAATAAAACGGGAGTGTGTCCATCTCACATATGTAGAATCCGTCTCGGCAGTCATCTTAATCATCGAAATTCCATCGAATGTTGGTAAATTCACCACTTAATTTGAGTGTTGTTAATATGTTGCTGTAACTTGTGTTACTGAGATTGTAACGAGTAATAATATTACCCAAATTTTATAAGTAATGCGTTATATTACTGCGTTACAGCAAAAAGTAATATAATACTGCAATATTATTACTTTTGAAATGCGTTACTCCCAACACTGTTGCTATATGCACAGTGCCTTACAAGAGTATTTATACCCCTTCTTTTTTTCATGTTTTGTTAGGTGGCAGCCTTAAGTTAACTGCTTTAAATTACTTTTTTTCACATCAATCTACACACCATAATGGCAAAGCAAAAAACAAGTTTTTAAAGTCTTTGCAAATTTCTTAAAAATTCTTTTTTGGACAGTTGAAATTGAGCTCAGAAGCATTCATATTGCTTGTAGATGTAACTACACTTCGAGTGAAGTTAACCTGTGGCAAATTCAATTAAAAGAGTATGGTTTGGGAAGGCATGCACCACTCAATAAAAGGTCTAACAGTTGAAGCCCTGATGTTGAAAAAAACTGCCTGTAGAGCGCCGAAACAAGATTGCATCAAGCCACACATCTGTGGAAGAGTTCAGAAAAAAATTCTCCTACATTGACAGTTCACAGAAGCATGTGGTCTTCGTTACCCTTAATGGAAAAAAAAAAAAAACAGAAATGACAAGGATTCTTCCTATTCCTGGCCTCCTTTCCAAACTGAGCAACTGAAAGAGAAGAGCTTTGGTTAGAGTGGTGACCAAGAATCTGTCACTCTAGTTGTGCTCCATGATTGTGTTGAAATGGGAGAAACATACAGAAGGACAAACATCACTGCAACACTCGCTTTGTGGCAGTGTGGCAAGACTCAATCCTCTCCTAGGTGAAGACACATAAAAACACACTTGGAATTTGCGAAAGAGCATCTAAAGGACACTCAGACTGTGAGAAACAAGATTCTCTGGTCTGATGAACCTGAATTCCAAGCATTATGGATGGAGGAAACCAAGCACTGCTCATTGCCTGCACAGTTCTATCCTGACAGTAAAGTTTAGTGGTAGCAGCTGTGAAGCTGTATTTCAGTGGCAGGGACTGAAGGACTCGTCAGAGTACAAGGAAAGCTCATTGCACCAAAATACTGAGATAGCCTTAATGAAAACCCAGTCCAGAGCATTCAGAACCTCAGACTGGGCAAAAGGTTCGCCTTCCAACAGGACAGTGACCCTAAGCACACAGCAAGAGTGACTTATAAACAACTCTGTGAATGTCCTTGAGTGGCCCAGCCACAACCTGGGCTTGAACCTAATCAGATATTTCTAGAGAAATCTGAAAATGTGCATTTGCCCCCATCCAACCTGACAGAGCTTGAACGATGAAGAGGTGAGAATGGCAGATAATTGCTGATGTGCAAAGGTTGTCGCATCATACCCAAAAAGATTTGAGGCTGTAAAGGTGCTTCAGCTAAGTACTGAGTTAAGGGTATGAATACTTATGCAGTATACTTACTTAATTTATTATTTATTTTTAATACACAGCTGTGTTTTACTTTGTCATTATTTACCAACCCTGAAACATCATACAGCACTACCGAATTCTGCTACTAATTTATAGTGTTCTTTGTCTGTTTGATTACGTCATTAATTGATCTTTACCACACATCTCTACCATATGTACATCAAGCTACTACTACATATATTGTAAAAATGTCAATTTGGTGTAAAGTTGCTTTGCGACGATATGTATCGTGAAAAGCGCTATACAAATAAATTTGAATTGAATTGAATTATGGTGTATGGAAAAAAGAAATTTAGGGCAGTTTAATGGTAAGGCAGCAACATAACAAAAAAGTTAAAAAATGAATACTTTCGCAAGGCACTGTATGTATGTGTATATTCTGATCGCAAAGTTTTGAACAATAGTGTAAATGTGAGTGAAATACTGGCAGAAAAGTATTATTTTAAAAAACAAAAGTAGTAATTTTGTTTTTTTATCTACAAAAAAAAAAATTTTATACTATGGTGTTAAAGAAGGATTAAAATGGCAAGTTGGTAAGTAATTTGTCATCTGTATGAGATGCAACTACTATAAATAGAGACTTTTTCTGCTAGATATCTCTTTACATCTCGCCACCTCTGTGACAGGCCACAGATGCTTAAATCCATTAAGCAACCATGTTCAAGCAATAAATATGGTGCTGTATTAAAAATCAATAGGATCGAGTTTGAATTTCACATGAATCAAACCAGAAACCATCACTGCCCATATGCTCATGTGTGCTACATTGCTCTGAAAAGCGTTTTTCTTCAGTCATCTACAAATGACCCATCAAATTGCAAGATGTGCTATACTGCCTTTTTGCAGCCCAAACTATAGAAATTCTTCTCTGTATTAATGAGGAACCAAACGGCAGACCCATCAGGGGCATTGCTAAATCCTTTTTACTGGGCATGAGCCAATAAAATGTTACTTACAGATCTTTGCCTGATGGTGGAGATTACTGTATACCATACTGAGAATCTTGAGGGCTTTTCACACCATGTGTGAGGCCAGGTTATCGCCGTTCTAAACCCTACGTTTAACCCCAGATAAAGAGATGTTTCACACTTGAAAATTAGAAGTGGGGATAGCACCGCTTTTTACCTGGGGTTATGAAACCAACTTTGGAGCAAGCTTAAAACACAGCATTGCAGTGTCGAACTTGTACAGTTTGAAATGATGCAATTGAATGCTTTGTAGCAATCACAGAAACACTGTTCATTTTGTAAACAGTCTCTTAAGCGTTTGAGGGGAAAATATCAAATGGTGACTGAAAACAGATGAAATGCAGTGAGGACCATTTTAGTTTTACCTCTATAGTCCAGTCAGGAAATATAATAACCAGGGTTAATTATTAACACCAGGTCAATTATGAATGTTGTGAAATGATTCAGTTTAATTCATTTGGACAGTAAACTGACAGTCTCGCACAGCGTAACTGTATACTTTATAAGACAGAAAATAAAAAGAGCACTGGAGGAGGTGGATATTTAGCTATAATATATTGTAGGAAATGTTAAAATGTCTGTCAGTTTGTCACCAGTGAAACAGTTTTTTATTGAGTGTGCAGCTGTGAATAACTTTGTACTGCAGATGAAGGCAGTACAAAATATGGTCAATTAAAATATGGTCCTGAGATCCGCCTTACCCTCCACCAGCCGCTAAGGCAAGGCAGGTCTCTTCTCTAGAGGAATTGTGGGTATGTAAGCCATGTTCTAATGCAATTACCTATCCTTCTGTCAGAACCCAGCGGTTTACATATTGCCGAAAAAACCCTCAGTTATTCCATCCTCACAGGAATAAATAAACAACTTAGTTCCGTTCGATGCTGCCAAGTCCTCAAGGCCATGTGTGTTTTGACATAAATCTGAAGCTGAACATGAAAAGAATTTGAGCCTTATCACAGACGTGTAATATGTTGAAGCTGTTTTTTTTTTTTTGTTTTTTTTTCTCCAGTTCTGCATTTACATCCCTGTATCTCTTGGCCTTTTATGTTTTGCCATGTTTAAAACACCCACTTGCCCCTTTTTTTCCTCAGTGTCATAAATGCTCAAACATATATTTATAGCTCCCCTCTGAGCTACAACTCAATAGACACAGAAAGAAGTCCGAGTGAGCAGTCAGCGGGTAGCAGGAGAGTACAGAAGGAGGGGAGAGGCCAGGTGCTGTAATTTCCTGTGATTGCATGCTCTAAACACACAGACGGAGGTTGGAGTGTGTGTTTGTGGTGTGTGTGGATGAGTAAGTGTGTGTTGGCTATAGGCAGAGAGGGAGAACTATGGCAGCTGATTGCATTCCTGTTCATTTATTAGAATGCAGATGAGCCGCAATGAGGAACATCTGCGCGCTTTGTTCAGTCCAGTGCGCGCTCCTTCCGTGGCTCTGCTATCTGTCACTCTAGAAGCAAGCGCCCGTCCCACATGTTACAACTGCACATGGGAACTCATAAAAAGGAAGGCCTTTTTCTTTCACTATTTCAGATTGAATTTTATGAATGATTTGCTATGGTTTCAGTTGAGTCCTGTCAGTCACTCTAGTTGTTTTTGTGTTCTTTCTGTCTATCCGTCTGTTGTTCATCTATTTATCGTTCTTTCTATTGTGCTATGTCTGTCTGTTGTTCTATCTATCATTCTACCATTCTATCGTTCAGTCGTTCTCTGTCGTTCTGTCATTCTAACAATCTGTTGTTCTTTCCGTCTATCTATCTATCGTTCTATCTGTCATTCTATGTCTATCGTTCTATCGTTCTCTCAGTTTTTCTTTCGTTCTGTCATTCTATCTGTTCTGTCAATCTGACATTCTAACTAACAATCTGTTGTTCTTTTCGTCTATCTATCTATCTATCTATCTATCTATCTATCTGTCATCGTTCTTTCGTTATGTCGTTCTATTCTTATCTATCTATCTATCTATCGTTTTATCATTCTATCGTTCTATCTATCAATCTGTCGTTCTGTATCTGTCTATCTATCTCTCTGTCTATCTATCTATCTGTTTGTCTATTTATCTGTCTATCTATGTCTGTCTATCTATCGCTCTATCTGTCGTTTTATCCTTCTATCCTTTTATCTATCCTTCTGTCAATCTGTCATTCTATCTATATCTGTCTATCTATCGTTCTATTGTTCTCAGTCGTTCTATCAGTTGTTCTATCGTTATATCACTCTATTCTGTTGTTCTGTTTATCTATATATCTATATATCTATCGTCTGTCGTTCTCTCAGTCGTTCTCTGTCGATCTATCATTCTATCTATCTGTTGTTCTATCAGTCTGTCATTCTATCTATATCTATGTCTATCTATCCTTCTATCGTTCTCTCAGTCGTTTAATCAGTTGTTGTATCGTTATATCACTCTGTTGTTCTGTCTATCTATCTATCTATCATCTATCGTTCTCTCAGTCGCTCTCTGACAATCTGTCGTTCTATCAATCTGTCGTTCTATCTAACAATCTGTTGTTCTGTCTATCTGTCTGCCTGTCTGTCTGTCTGGTGTTTGATCGTTCTATCCTTCTATCTATCCTTCTATTAATCTGTCATTCTATCTATATCTGTCTATCTATCGTTCTCTCAATCATTCTATCAGTTGTTCTGTCATTCTATCTATCGGTCTGTCATTCTGTCTAACATTCTGTTCTGTTGTTCTTTCGATCTATCTATCTGTCTATCGTTTTATCTATTGTTCTATCGTTCTGTTGTTCTATTGCCCTATTCTGACGTTCTGTCAATCTCATTCTAACAATCTGTTGTTCGTTCTATCTATCTATCTATCTATCTATCTATCATCTATCATGTCATTTTATCATTCTATCCTTCTATCTATCCTTCTATTAATGTCATTCTATATCTATCTATCGTTCTCTCAGTCGTTCTCTCAGTCGTTCTATCATTCTGTCTGTCTATCTGTCTATCTATCTATCATCTGTCATTTTATCATTCTGTCCTTCTATCTATCCTTCTATATTAATGTCATTCTATATCTGTGTCTATCTATCTATCGTTCTGTCAGTCGTTCCCTCAGTCGTTCTATCAGTTGTTCTGTCGTTCTGTCTGTCTATCTATCTATCTGTCGTTTGTTCTATCGTTCTACTTATCAGTCAGATCAATACTGAATAGTGCACAAACTGGCAGCGTTAATAAATCCTCTCCACCTGTTTGCCATTGGTCACTCAAACAGATAGCCACACCCCAAACTCATGCCGTTAGTCAGTGTTGCTTTGTCTGGCTGCTCAAACAAGCAGAGCCACTTTGCTTCTGCAAAATGATGGTTTACTTGCTTCTTTCTGCACTTTAAGCTGGAGTAGTAGTATTCTAGACACTGCAGCTTTAAGTGTGTGGAGAGTTCTTTTTTTTTTTTTTTTTCTTCTTCTATTTTTATTGAGGCGGAATGATTAGGTGATGAGGGACTGAGAGTGCAGCTTGTTACTGTAATCACTGACTGACCTCAACCGAGACTGAGAGCCAATCATAAAGCCGTCTGCGTAGCCGCTGGGTTAGAGTAAGGTAATGGATGTAATCTCCCGACTCCAGGCTGTGATCTCACAACTTTGAAACCACCTGGTCACCAGTTTCATGGACTAGATTAAGAGTGACAGGTATTATTCCAGCTTTATGAAGTAGTGCACCACCACCTCTGATGGTGTAATGATGTGTGAGCGTCTGTGTGGGGCAGCTGTTATGAATGACATGAGACACAGTCACTTAGAGCATTGGTGGCATCTGGTTTACCAGTGCGGAACAGAACAGCAGGCCTCATGTCCAATTTCACAGCCATCACATCACAGCTATTCCATTGTTGTTGCGAACTCCCGGCAGACTCACTCCGCGGAATCTCCCAATGCCCTGGGAACAACAAACTGCAACACAATTTGGATCTGTTTCTTTAGTCACAACAAGCAAAAAAAAAGAAACAGCTGAAGCTGTTCAAACAGAATCACGTCAGGTATCCCAAGATGCGATGTTCAGTCGAGGAAATTGTTCACGTAACTTTATAAATGTATCAAGATGTCATCATGATGAATGATCCATCACAAGTTTTTATTGAGTTGTGTTTTCAACCGTCCACTTTACAGTTCTGTATTTTCCCTCTGTTTATCATAGATGTCTGATGACAGCGCTGTCGCTGTGTGATTATATTAATGTCTTTGTATTAGAGAGGTTTCCAGGTTCTCCAAATGGAGCCTGCGGGAGGAATAGAGACAAACGTCGAGTCTTATCTTTATATGAAGGCTCACACTAAGCTCTGACAGTAAACAAGCGCATTATTCATGCAGCGAGTTCACAAAATGGCATTTCATTGGGATTAAGCACGTTTAGATGTATTCAGTGCTAAACCTTCTGTCTTTTAATGGTTTTATGCTGTACTCTTAGGTGGGCACTGCACAGCAGTACATGCACACACACAAACACACAGACACAGTGGGAGCGTGTCATGACCGTGCATATCATGCTTCAGCTCAGTGCACAAGCCCTGCTGGTAACTTGTCATTGATAGAGACATTTCCACTATGTGTGCATGTTTCCTTATCCATTTGCGTGCGTGTGCAGGCATGTCAGTTTGTATGTTCAAACTGGTGTTCAGTATTAGCCACGTGTTCACAAACACTAGCTTGAGAGATTTAAAATATATCTGACAGCTTCAGGCCACCAGGATGCCTGCCACAAGGAGGTCTGTAATACCTGGAGAAAGTTATCTGTTAGCAGTCCTGTTCATCTTGATGACAACTGTTTGGTTGTTGCAGGACTCAGAACGGTATACTAACGTTTAGATGTTTGGGGTTAATCCAGCTTATTCTTCAATGCGGAAGTAAGCATGTGGGTGAGACTTCCAGTTCATTAGCCACTATAGAAAAATAACGAGAAAACTAACATTGTGCGGTAAACAGTAAAACTGTTTGCTGTACAAATCTGTGTTTATAATTGAGATAAAACATTACAACAATATTGTAAGACACCAATTTGCAATGTCAAGCAGCTAAAAATAGGTGAAAGCAGATGAGACCGAAAGCCAGACCCATAAAATTTACAAATGGTCGTGGACGCTCTTTTGGTAAGAAAAAGATGGATAAATTTAAGAACACATTGCTTTTATTCAGCAATTGATCAAAAGTTACTGTAAAGACATTTATTTTGACATTTAAATCTGTTTCAAATAAATGCTGTTTCTATTCATCAAAAAAATCTTGTGGGGAAAAAATGTATTACAGTTTCACTGAAACTTTGAGCAGCACAACTGTTTTCAACATTGATCATTTAAAAAAAAAATGACTTTTTTCCACCAAATCAGCACATTGGAAAGATTTCTGTAGGAGTATGTGATACTAAAGACAGATGTTATGGCTGCTGGGAAATTGGCTTTGCTACTACAGGACCAGTGTTGGGTAAGTTACTCTAAAAAAGTAATTAATTACTAGTTACTAATTACATCTTCAACAGCGTAATTAGATTGCTGTACAAATTACTCTTTTCGAAAAAGTATTTAATTACTTCTTACTAATTACTTTCTAAATCCTATATCAAAGTTAAATGAGAAATCCACTTCCAAAACGAAGATTCACATATAATGTACTCACCCCCTTGTCATCCAAGATGTTCATGTCTTTCTTTCTTTAGTCGTAAAGAAATTATGCTTTTTGAGGAAAACATTTCAGCATTTTTCTCTGTATACTCCTAATTACTTATTAATACTTCGTAAAGTAGTTGTTGACAGTGAAGTTTACGAATTGGGTAGGATTAAGGATTTAGAATATGGTCTTGCTAAATAAGACATTAATATGTGCTTTTAAAGAAACAATATCCCAGTAATATTCATGCTAATAACCAACTAGTTAATAGTGAGAATTGGACACTAAAGTGTTACCAATATTTTTATTAACTCACCAAAGTATTTAAAGTGAAAAGAGTACATAAAAAGCTTGGATTTTAAGGTTAGACTTTACGTTTTGATGTTACTTTTCCATAGTCTATACACAGTATTAAGTCAATTACATAAGAAGTAACTGTAATTAAATTACAGAAAAAATAAGAGTAATCCCTTACTTTTCTTTTTTAAGGAAAAAGTAATTAAATACTAACTAGTTTCACTCAACACTGCACAGGACTAGTTAAATGTTAAAATATATTAAAATAAAATACATTTATTAATAAATATATTATAATATAAATTAAATATATTCAATATAAATTTATATAATAAATGTAATATATTCAAATAAAACTGCTTCTACTGTATTTTTGTTCAAATATAAAATGGCATGTACCTAAAGTCAATTTCATACTTCTATGAAAAAAATAATTCATATTCTTTCTGGCCAGGCAGAAAATCTACTGTAGTATAACGAAATGCAACTGATATCTGTATTTTTTGTAATTCATTGACTGACAGATGTAATTCATTTCACTTCTTCCAGAGTGAAAATTTTAAACAACAAACAGTATTTTATGTTCCAATATTTTTTTTTTTTGCCTAAATTCCTTCATTACCTATCCTTAGGTCTTGTTGTGGTACAATGTTATCCATCAGACATTACAGAGGGGTGTCAGTCATATTGTCCTGTAGCAAGTTCACTCATTCTTGGAGGACTAGGGAGGATGCACTTTATCTCTCTGCTCTTGTCTTTCAAGCTCAAAAAATCTAGAAAATAAAACAAAACTGTTAGACCAGGCATGAATGAAAAATTATTTCAGGCTTCACATCACACCTTTCTTTCACCCCTCAGTACATTCACTTTGAAAACCAAAGCCACACATTTGATTTCACAATCCTAATAACTGATGCATAACATTTGTCTGTCAGACCAAATATGGAAATCTATAAATTTTCGAAGGGTGAGAAGTGATTGAAACTTTTTCATATATTGTTTTTCCATCACAGACTTTCAGAAGCACTTTTTTTCTATGTCCTTTCCATTTTCACTTATATAATTTATGCTGGTGTTCTTCCATCCTGAACTTTCTAATTCACAGTGTCTGTAAATAGTGCTGCCTGTCACTGCCAGTTTAAAAATCTAAGGCTGTGTTTAGATAAAGACAGATGCACAAGTACACAGATGGTTCTTTGTGTGCCACTAATGAGCAATTAATGATTTTTTACTTTCCCTTTCATATGTGCTGTTCTCTAACGCACAGTCAATTTTGGCCTCAAGAGAAGCAGAGAGTCTGGCTCTTATTTCACACCATTAGTGGGAATTTAGTGCACATTTTCCCTGATTCATTTTCTCTAGGCATAATTCCTGGCTGAAGATGTGTGTGTGTGCGAGCGGGAGCAGAGTTGCTGTTAAATTGTGTGATATTAGAGGAGGTGAATGTACTGCTGGCCGAGTGTTGTGAAGTGGATTTGATATGGACACTGCAATCAACTTGTCTTATATAAGGGCCAGATGTGTGGGACAGAGTTATGATTGTCTTTCTCTGTCTTTATCTCTTTCTCTCTGTAGTGCTCAGTGGCCTGTGCTCCAATGACTGTCCAGAAAAAGTCAAGGTGAGTTCTGATCGTTCTTTCTCTTTCATGCAAGACACTGAACTGGAGTGGAAATGGCATGTGTTTGGCATCACCAGGCCCACATGCATTCTGTTCCTGCAGATTTCAGAAGAATTGAAACACCCGTCATTCACAGTGTGCTACACGTTCCCTGTTTATTGCTTGTTTGCTTATTGGGTATTTTGGATTAAGCAAATTTATTTTTCTTTATTAAATCTGAGTTGGATATGCTTTCAGCTCTGTTATTTTCCCCCAGAATCAAAGCAGCAATTGTGATAAAAGTTAGTAAACTTGCTGATGATTCCACAAAAAAATTAAGCAGCACAATTGTTTTAATAATAAACAAAATGTTCTTAAGTACTGTACCAAATCAGAATATTAGAATGATTTCTGGAGTATCATATGACACTAAAAACTGAAGAAATGCCTGCTAAAAATGTTAGCAATATTGCTGTATTTTCATACAGCTATATCTATATTTCATTTCATTTAAAGACCAGTAATGTTATAAAAAAGCTCTTTTATTTTCCTCCAAATCAAGTTTTAATTTCAAATTTTTTAAGTTGTAATAATAACAATGTTTCTTAAGTACCAAATCAGCTTGATGATGATGCCTCCATGAAGACTGAAAATGTAGCTTTGCCGTCACACGAATAAATTATGTTTTTACATATTACAATAGAAAACAGTTATTTTATGTTGTAAAATATTTCACAATATTTCTGTATTTTGGTCATATAAAATAAGTCCTTCATTTAAAGACAAGTAGTATTATAAAATTAATGTTTTACACGGCATTTACTAAAGCAATTGAAAAATATGTTAAATGATCATTTATGAAATTTAATTAATTAGAAAAGAGAACCTCGTTAAAAATTAAATATGTAAAAAAAAATTATGCTTTGCCTACTTTCCTCTGCAATCTGTCAAATAAATTTTCAATTCAGACACTAATCAGCCAAAAAGGAAATCTTCTGCCAATGCTTTTAATTAAAAACTGTCAAATATTGGCTGAATAATCAGCCTTAACAATATATCAGTCAACCACTACATGTAGGTCTCTCTTATAAACATGAAACATGATTTTGATTGTCTGTGAGTTCTGTCACGTTATCTTTGCTCCTCTCACGTTATTGACTAGCTGTTAAGGTCGGGGACAAGTGTGTCGCAAAGCTGTCCTCATTCTGATGAGAAGACAGGCTTTTATGTTCTCACTCTTGTTTTTTCTGTCTCTCTCTTCTACAGTCTCTCCATTTGTCTGTGAGCACTTCTGTACCTTGTTTCCTTTTCATATTCTAGAGCTAGATATATGCTAGAAATCTGCTGTAGCTGTGTCTGAAATCACATACTTGTTAACTGAATCCCTGCTCCCAATATATAGTGAATGCAACATATAATGCAAATAGTGAAAGGAAATAAGTGTTGAAGAGTTAATTAGCTGTATGTTATACAGCAGAATGTGTGATGGGTATAAAATACACAATTTAGAGAATACATGTCAGCTATAGAGTTTATTTGACAGGAAGACATGAAACAGAGAGGTAGGTGTGTGTGTGTGTTTTGGAGCAGCACTGTGCCCTTGGCAGGGTCCCAAAGCATTTCATTACTCTTTTAATACATGAGTGACACACACATACACACTCAGAGACCTCTGTTCATTAACTGTCATTCTTCCTAATGAAGAGATAATACAGCTTCTGCCCAGCCGTTCATCCTTTACTTTAGACACGAACAAACAGGCACACAGATCACGTCGCATGTGTTCTCTAACTCAGTGATATGCCGAGTGCAGACAGTTTGCCCTGAGGCCAGTGGATAGCAGAGGGCTCTATGATTAAATAAGAGCTCTTTAAGATGGGCCGCACTCCTGTCTCGCTTCAACTGGACCTCTGACATATACTGTATGTTACACAGTCCCACTCTGAATTAATATTCAGATGCAGAAACAGAGATGTTAGCTGTAGAAAAGTGCAGTTCGGATTAATTCATATGTTCTAGATCATAGCAATTTGCATATGTCCTATTTTTCCAATGTTGCATGCAACACTGTTGCACATCCTGCCTGATCACAGCCAGTGTAAATCTCATAGCATCAGACCCACTGCATCAATGAGCAATTAAAAACGTATTTATGATTTCAGGCAAAATTACAAAATTACAAAAAAAAAAAAAAAAAAAAAACAAACAAACAATTGCAGTCCTTGAAATCCATACTGTAGCTTTTTGCCTGCATGATTTGGGTCAAATTTACGAAAAATGGGACCAGTGGTCTAGGAGGGAGTTTGAAAAAATAGGTTTTCAACTTAAATCAAAATGGCAAACAGGAAGTTCAGCTGATTATGATATAATTATATTGATGTTCTCTGCAAAATCCAAGTAATCTAACAAGACCAGTCATATGACAAGAGGCAAAACTGTTTATAAGCTATAAGTGTTAATGGTTAATGGCTGTATATTAATGGTTTATCACTTTTGACTAATAGGTGGCCCTGTTACTAAATCGATGTGGTGTGGTCAGTGTGAGGTGACAATGGCGCACAGAAATTTGTGTGTCAATATGTCAAGCTTTGCAGAGATACAGCCTCAGATGCAGTTTCGCATCATTCCAGCAAATTTGCTGATGTGTTAAGCAGTAACTGTTTTGTATATCGACACAATCTATAACATTTTGTCATCATGGTCTGAAGATGATCTGAGTCAAATTTGGAGAAAGTTGGACAAACAGTCTACGAGGAGTTCCAAAAAGTAGGCTTTCAACATGAATCAAAATGGCGAAAGGAAGTTCAGCCGACTATGGCAAAATTGGTATGTATGTTTTTTTTGGGGTTTTTTGGCATGACCCAAGAAATATTTTGAGTTTGTTTACAAAGGCTAATTTAATCAAAAGTTATTAGTAGTTTTGGAAATTTCATTATAAGTTTTGACCACATGGTGGCGCTGCCCCGAAACATTTTGATTAACATAAGTGCATAGCGCCAAAGATGCATACAGAGTTTTATAATGATAAGCCAACACATTTTGTAAAATATAGCATTTTACAACAAAATTCAAAATAGCTGACGCCCCAAACGGCTGATATGGGAAGATTGGGTATGGTTCGACTCGGCATGCTGCACTGAAAGACAGTTTTGTGATTTTTGGCCAAACCATTCAGAAGTTATAAGCAAAAATAGATTTTTCATATCACCTGACCAATAGGTGGTGCTGTGCCGAAACTGTGCAGGTTGCCTTAGGACATGGTTAACGCACACTAAGTTTAGTCTCAATACTTTAAAACGTTGTGGAGATATAGCCTCATTTTCATTTTGGCCGGCACTTCATCAAATTTGTTTGCGCATTATTTGAAAACAGTTTGACTAATCAACTTGAATTCCATAACTTTTTGTCAGCTTGGTCTGAAGATGATCTGGTTTGATCGTGAAAATCAGAGCAACAGGCTAGAAGGAATTTGAAAAAAGTAGGTTTTGCTGTTCAAAAGTGATCATAAACATACATGCAAGTTTGGACAATTGGTGGTGCTAGAGAGATTGAGTTAGAGACTCCAAATTTGCTATGGTGGCAGTTCAGACTGTCCTCTATCAGTGTGCCAGATTTCATAACAGCCAGTTCTATGGGCTGCCATAGACACACTGAGTGGAAAAAGAAGAAGAAGAACGCCAACATATACAACAGATGCCTTCACAACTTCGGTGCTTGGCCCCTAATAAACAGGCATTTTCTGAGTTTTGAGACATTGCTGTTTTGTTCACATTGTCATAATTATAAATCAAATGCATTTTGTTTTATTGACCACAATATTATTGTTGAGAGAAGGGCACTTTTGGTTAATTTTGCTACATCTGTTTCATCACAACTTTAAAGTTGCACTGTGGGAGTAATGGGAAATAGGCAATTTGAAGTCTGCTGCCAGGTTATATTAAACTATTCGCTTGAAACCAAAGATTTTGTTCGTGTTCATGCCGAGTTAATTTGGAGCCTCTGATTCATAAAAGAATACAATTAAGTATTTGCGGTTTCTATATGTTACTTGCAAAAAATGACCCACTGGAACGCTTGGAGTATTTTAGATTTTGTTTTACTTTGGAGAAAATCTTAGTTAGTTCCTTAGGGGCTCTTCGTTCAAAGTCTCAAATATTTGGCCCACAGTTGCAGTCACTCACAGAGCTCTTTGTTATTCCCAATCCAGTTCTTGTGACGTATCCGTTTATCTCCTTTTAGCTGCCTCTCGCCTCTCTGCTGTCTTAGGCATCACTTTGTTTCCTCTGATGCTCTATCTTCCCACGTTTACATTGTTTTGCTGTGTTCTCTGCCTTGCACAGTCTCAACTTTTGTCTCTTGCTGTCTGGTTGTTTCATCAGGGAGATCATGGGTTATCCACCTGTCCCTGTATGGCTGATATAGCCAAAAGCTGTTACTATGCTTCGACCAATCTGAAGATTTTAATTAAGGTTAAATTTTTGTTTTCTAACTGGCTTCTACAGTCATGTCTGGGTCAAATGTTGTCTTCTTGTGCAATTTAAGCTTTGTTTTTTTTTTTCAGTTCACCAAGTCTTGGTAATAGTAGTTAGGTGCTCTTGTTGCTCTGCCACAAATAACCTCCATTTCTTTAAGGTGCAGATTTGGCAAGTTGTAATTTTTTAGGTTTAAATTTTACAATTTCGATATGTAGTCACACCACCATTCAAAACTTTAGGAAAAATATTAAAGGACTAGTTTACCTAAAAATGAAAATTCTGTCATTAATTACTCACCCTTGTGTCGTTCCAAACCTGTAAGACCTTTGTTCATCTTCGGAGCACAAATTAAGATATTTTGTAAGAAATCTGAGAGCTTTCTGACTCTGCATAGACAGCAATGCAACTACCACGTTCAAGGCCCAGAATGATAGTAATGACATTGTTAAAATAGCCTGTGACATCAACCTTCGTTTGCAAACCAGTTTCCTTGTGGGATAATAGACTCTTTGATAATTGTTGGCGATGGAGTAAGTTGTCAGATCCAAAGAAGTGTGTGCTTCAGGTCTCACTGACGTCAGGTTCTCTGGCCATGTAGTTTGCCCTCATTGTTGTGTTTTTCGGAACATTTTTCATCTGTATCTGACGTTGCCAGGTCATCCTCTCCCTCATTTATGTCGGTCTGGCACTGGATGACTGAAAGCTTCAGCTCCAGGATTGTCTCACTTCCTGTCAGAATTGTCTGTTGGCTGGATTCATCAGCAACGATGGAACATAATTTACAACTAGGGAATTATTTCACTCCTCCCCACCCATAATCATGCCCCACAAATACATCTGTTTAAAAATTTATGCCCACTTGTTCCTGGCATACTGTTCATTTGCAGTTCCCAGGGTTATTGTCTGCACAGAGAAAAGTATCCATAATTGAGAAGCTGGCATGTAGCAGGTCTGCCCCATCTCCCCGGCGCTGAGCCAGTGCTGGCCCCACATTACTCCTGGATGCTGATAGACATCTCTCATGTGTCTCAGCATTTGTAGGAGGCTGGAGCTGGGCCTGTGTGACCTGTGGTGATCTGTGTGGACTCGAGACAGAAAACACACACACACACACACACACACACACTTGCATACATGCAGTCAGGGTCAACACAATCATCATCAGGTCAGTATCAGAGGTCAGAGCAGCCTCCTAAGTCTGCCAAGAAACAAAGTCATATTTTAAAGTCTACTGCAATAAGCCTTTCCAAGGAAGATTTTATTGATATGATCACATATGTGGTTGAATCACTTCACTTAATTCACATTTATGTTGCCCTGCGAATTTTCACAGGCAAAATCCAGTCATTTCAGTAGATCTATGTGATCAGGAATTTTATGTTAGAGCGAAAGATTTCCCAACACAGATTTCACATCTGGTTCAAGTTGGTCACACAAATCTGCCACTAAGGCTGTGACGGTCGCAATGGCAACCCTACCACCGCAGTCATCGGTTGCACCAAAAAATCAGTTATTCTCAGTTTTCTCAATTCTGATTCGTGCCATATGTGGTTCTAAATCTGTCATTGTAGGGAAGTTGTGTACATACGCTGCCAACATACATTTATCTTCAAGCAATGTGTAAAAGTGAGTTTTGCATCCGATGTTCCCTTTAATATCCATTTTTATTTTCCGTATGGCAGTGCGCTGCGCAAGTGTTGCCAAGTCCACCGTTTTTTTTTTTCTTTGCAGAATTGGGCTACTTTTCTTCTGTTGCCACTGGGTTGTTTTTCAACTCCTTAGATTAAAACGACCCCACTAATGCTGTATTTACCCCCTATGATTGGGCTAGTTTTGGACTTGTTTTTTCAGAAGCAATTGGGCGGATTTTGTTGGAAATCTGATATTGGCCACATTTAAAACAAAAATGTGAAAAGCTGTACAAAAAAATCAGATCTGAGCAAAAGAGGCCCCAATATAGACCCTTCTTCCCCAGTTCGTTTCTTATTTAACGGAGGTCAGACAGGAGAATAACATAAACAAAGTCACTAGCAACATAAATAACCTGGTGTGTCAAATAGCTGAGCTGGTATAAATGTATCCACAACTGTATGATTCTTCACGGAGACACTTTAAAGATTCAGAGAAAGCATTTAACTCTTAGAAAGAAATTGCAGCGAAGCTTGGTGTTGACGACCTGGTGTTATGCAAAATGTGAATAGAATAGAATGAAAGAGTAAAGAGTAGCAAGTACCAAATACATGTGTTTCAAATAAATATTACACCATACTGATGCTGCTGTTGTTGTTGTTGTTCTTTCAAAAAATGAATTTAAAAGGTATACAATAAATGAAAGGCCAAAAGAACATAGAATAATAAACCTTTGTTTTTATCAAAATTAAATCATGACACCACATAAAATATTACAAGGTGCAACACTAATAAAATAAAGTAACAAGTAACAAATTTGTGTTATTGCAATGACTCCAGTATTTTTTTTTCCACATCATGCTAAAGCTTTCAGTCTATGAGCCATTCACACTTACAGGACTGATTATGGAAATATGGAATGGTTCTTTTGTATTGCAAATGTGATACTTGACTCTGAACTGCTGCAAAATTATTATTTTGTCTTAAAGGAGAAGTTCACTTCCAGAACAAAAATGTACAGATAATTTATAGATGTTCATGTTTTTCTTTCTTCAGTCATAAAGAAATTGTTTTTTGAGGAAAACATTTCAGGATTTCTCTCCATATAGTGGCCCCTGAGATGAAGTTTAAATGCAGCTTCAAAGGGGCCGCTCACATGTCTTGCCTAAAAAGACGTGGAAAAAGCTAGACACGACACTTTCTCCTTCTTTCCAAAGTGCTCCATAGCTTGCATTCCATTGGTGTCTGCCATTGCTAAACAACCATGACCTGCGGTGCACTTTCGACATTCTGAAAATTTTAAATGTTTTTATCTCGATGCGGTGTGGATGCACCTGGAAAAAACGAGCATGTTGCACCGTGTGCGCATTGTGACCACGTTGCTTCCATTATGAGTGCGCGTAACGCGTGTTTACTTTTGAAATGACGAACTTGAGCATGCAAAAGAGGTAACATGTGAACGGCTCCTAAACGATTTTGAAGTTGCAAAATCTGAGAAAATGAGATGGGAGTTTTTTGACATACCCTAACTGTCATGAACAGGAATACACAGAGTACATGCAGAGCTAGACAAGACAAGTGTTTGAGGTTAAAAAGTATATAAATTGTATTTTTTTTTTTTAAATTAACCGATCGTTTCGCTAGATAAGACGCTTTTTCCTTTAGAGCACTTTGAAGCTGCATTTAAACTGCATTTTGGAAGTTCAAACTTAGGGGGAACCATTGAAGTCTACTATATGGAGAGAAATTATCTGTACATTTTTGTTCTGGAAGTGAACTTCTCCTTTAATGCTCGCAGTGTGAATGTAGCCTTTCATTAGTTTATTGTATGTGTGTTGTATTTGTTGTTAATCACTTCTATCTATCCCACAGCCCTTTGGTGTGAACCAGCCTGGCCCGTATGTCATGTACACATCAGTGGACTCGAACGGTTATCTGAAGAACGCGTCTGGTGAGTACACGGCTCAGAACAGATTAACACTAGATGGGAAAGGCATCACACATATCTCTTTGCCCAGCGTATTCTGTCTCGGTGAGGTGAGATAAGTCAACCTCAACACTCTGCAGTCATCTGACTTGACTAGTTCACTATTTTTTATGGATCAGACTAAAGTAGACTAGGGTGATTTTAAAGTAACCAATAAAAATCTTTTCCTTGGCCGAACTTTATCCTGGTATTAATTTTAAAGTCTTTCCTGGCATGAAGAATGCTCATTCTTGCTCTGGACAACTGCCCTTTTTTCACTCCAAAAATTAGATTTGTTAATGATGGTTGCATTTGTTCAGGAGAATTCTTTATTTTTAAGAAAAATTCATATTTATGTCGAAATAAGGAATTGCATAAATGTCTTTCTTGGCTGGAAACAACACTGTCACACTGAATTACAGTGAGAATATCATATATAGTATGTCTTTGGATCATTTCTATCCATTGTCATAGATGACATAACTAAAATATGATTTTTCATTTTTTATTGTAGTAATGAGGTCCATTTTATGCACAAGATTGAACCAAACATCAAAGTGAACTAGACTAACTAGAGCAAACTAGAGATTCTGCGACTAGGCACACAACAGTATGACACTCGAGTTGTTTCGTTTCTTAGTTTTGTTGCTTAGTATTTTATATACAAGTGTCTCGTGTGTTGTTTTGGTCCTCGAGGATATCTGACTGACCGAGTTCAAGATCAGAGACAGAGCGACAAATGACCCCGTTCCACCTTTCTAAGAGCAGATAAGATTAAATTCCTCACGGCATTGACAGAACTCCATCACTTTGGTTTAAATGGCTGTTTTCCTGAAGTCTCTTTTGAAATACATCACTGACCTTGAGCTCTCAGTGGAAGCATTACATAAACAGAATGAATGTTTCTCTCATGTTGTGTTCCTGTGTGTGTGCTTCCACTGGGCCACGTGCATGTCTGCATCTTCTGTGAGGTCCTGTTCTGCCTGTGTGTGTGTGTGCGTGCGTGTGTAGACTGTGCTAAAGATCCTCAGCAGAACAGAGAACTAAATGTGACAGAGCCATTTCAAAGATAAATGACTAAATTGCTAAAAGGACAAAAATTATCCTCAGATAACTGGAAATAATGGATTTTAGGGAGCTTGTGTGCTCCATGCTTGTAGAAGGAACTGATATCTTCTTTTTTAAAAAAAAAAAAATGGAATTATGTCCTGCTTTTAAAAGCCAGACCAGAGTTTCTGAACTTGCTTTTGAGTTCTGTCCATTGAAATTATATATCTTCCTCTTTTATTGAGTAATCATTCAGTAGCCGGGAAACTACAAGAATTTCTGTTATCTTAAATATCTCCACTCTCTCATTGTCCTCTTTATTTTTGTTCTTTCTTCTCTAATGTGAAGAGAGATTCATAAAGACACCTCTACACGCAGACAGAGCATTTATGAAAGTTTATTGTCATTGTTAATTAAAAAAAAGCACTTCCTCAGAGTTAAATGGTATATGCTGACATAGTGGTCTATAATGAAATGTCACAGTAATAATGTTCTTGATTTGTCTTGTTGTACACCTGCTGAAGCAGAATACAAATGAGCAGAAGTGTTTGTTTCTTAATAGTCTGAGTATGAAATTCCTTATGAATCACTGGTTTACCTGCTGTGTGTCAGGGTTGTTTTGATGTTTAGGTCAGGGGCTAATGTGTTTCACAGAGCTGCTTATCTGTCTATTAGGAATTTGCAGTCTGTTTGTATCTATCTATCTATCTATCTATCTATCTATCTGCCTATCTATTTATCTATCTATCTATCTGTCTATCTGTCTTTCTTGTCTGTCTGTCTTGTCTGTCTATCTTGTCTGTCTGTCTGTCGTTTACACTATATGTCTGTCTGTGTCTGTCTATCTATTGGTTGTTCTGCCATTCTATCTGTCTGTCTGACTGTGTATCTATCTGTCTGTCTGTGTTTTTGTCTGTCTTGTCTGTCTGTCTGTCTGTCTGTCTGTCGTTTATACTACATGTCTGTCTGTGTCTGTCTATCTATTGGTTGTTCTGCCATTCTATCTATCTATCTATCTATCTATCTATCTATCTATCTATCTATCTATCTGTATATCTACCTGTCTGTCTATCTGTATATCTACCTGTCTATCTATCTGTCTGTGTTTTTATCAGTCTGTCTGTCGTTTATACTATGTCTGTCTGTGTCTATCTATTGATTGTTCTGCCATTCTATCTGTCTGTCTGTCTGTCTATCTATCTATCTAGATTATGTCCATCTGTTGTTATATGTGCATCTTTTGTTAAACCTGTCTTGTCTCATTCTATCTATTGTTCTCTTTCTATTGTTCTATTCATCATTCTATCACTCTGTCTGTCTGTCTCTGTCTGTATCTATCTATCTGTCTTTATGTTTGTATCTATCTATCTATCTGTCTATCTATCTATCTATCTATCTATCTGTCTCTGTCTGTATCTTTCTGTCTGTTTGTCTTTCTGTCAGTATCTATATGTCTCTCTTTCTGTCTGTATCTATCTGTCTGTCTGTCTCTGTCTGTCTCTGTATCTATCTGTGTGTGTCTATCTATTCTATCTATCTGTCTATCTATGTGTCTGTCTGTCTGTCTATCTGTCTGTCTATCTTTCTATAGTTTTATCTGTCTATTTATCGTTTTATGTTCATCTACTGTTATATCTATCTTGTCTGTCATTATGTCTGTCTATCACTTTGTCAGTCTGTTTTTTTTAATGCTCTATCCATCGTTGTGTCATTCTACGTGATAATTTTATGTCTGTGTTGTTTTATGTCCATCTATTGTTATATGTGCATCTTTTGTTAAATCTGTCTTGTCTCATTCTGTCTATTGTTCTTTCTATTGTTCTATTCATCATTCTATGTATTTTTCATTTTATGTATCTATTGTTCTATCATTCTATTTATTTTTCTATTGTTGTGTCATTCTGTCTGTTGTTCTACCTATAATTCTATATATCTGTGGGGTTTTTTTCTATCTCTTAATGGTATCTATCTGTCATTCTATCTGTCTATCCTCCACACACAGTTTACCATGTGAAGAGTTGAGGAGTGACAGGGAGTTGATGGCACTCCCACAGAAAACACAGAGGAATAGATAAATAAAAGCAATCACCATTTCAGCACAGAAACTGTAAACAGAACTTAGTGACACTGTGCCCCATTGTCCCTCCGTGCACTGAACGTCTAACTACAGTTCTGTGATCAATGTCCTGCTGTAATTGGAGAGATTGTGGCAGGGTTCTGGGGTCAGCTGAAGGACAGTAATGGGGTGTATGTTGTACGCGGAGAGGAGAACAGGCCAGGTTGTATTAGGGCCCTTATTCCCTCAGGCTCTCATTGGCCAGTAATGAAACACAGCACAGCAAGACTTATTGCACATTTAGACTCAAGCTCAGGACATGAGGACGGCAGTATTTCTGCTGCTGTCTGCACTTGTTCTTCCTCTCTTTATCTGAGGACAAAGTAACTGAGGACAAAGTAAGTAACTGAAGCAACCACAGATCCCATGAAGGCAACATTGTTCATGTACTGTCCTAATAGCACTTTAAAATAACTAGACAAATGCCATTCTCTGAAAGTTAGCTTAACAGGAACACTGAAAATAACTCACTTTTAAATCAGCTTGAACTCCCCACAAGAGTTATCTTGCTATTAAATCTGAACTGAACTGAAACAAGTCGACTAAAACAAACAAATTACACTGTGTTTTCTCAGTTGGCCTTAATTGAGGAACAACCTACAGTTTCTAAGCTAACATCTCTTCCAGCCAGAAATATTCTTCAGACCAATTACAAGTTAATTAGAACTGTGACTAAAACAACCTGTGACAAATTCATTAGTCTACCAATTAGAAATGTGGGGATCATCACAAATAAAATATTTAACATAAAAACGATATAACTGTAACTATATTAAATGTCGCATTATCTCTTATTTATCATTGCATTATTTTTTGCTTTTTTATTATTTTGTTATGTGGGAGTGGGAATTTGTTTATGTGTGAATATTTGACGTGTAGGTAAATGTGCGTGTGTATCATTCCATATCTGGAATGATAAGGTACTTCAGAGGCTGTTTTCATGCTTGTATAATTGGACTGACCCTTGCAGTACTAAGCTAATGAATGAGAGTTGTAAGTAAACAGAGAAAGTGTGAGCAGAAAAAGGTGAAGTATGGAGGCAGGCACAAGAGGAGGGAGAGGCGAGGCTGACGCAGAATGAGGCGAAGAAGATGCAGATCAATATGGGCCTTGAGACTGTTCTCATTAATTAGCCAAATGAATGTGCTGTATAATGAACAGCCCCTCTGAATCATCACAGTGAGGGACAGACACACTCTCACATGTCCTGCACACTCATATCCAGGCACAGATGGAATCTGCTAACTTTTTAGCATTCTTTCCATTGATTTTGGGAAGGAATGTCTTGTTGACTGACTGTAAACTAGCTCAAATATGTTAAACAGAGCTGAGATTTCTGCTCTCTTTTAGCTGTCATTTTAATGACATTTAAATCAGCCAAATTTCCAATTTTAGTTTTAATTTGCTTTGTGACTCAATTCAAATGGTAACACTGTATATTAGGTAACACTATTCTCTATTAACTAGTTGCTTATTAGTGTTCATATTATCTAGCTTATTGGTTGTTTATTAGCATTTATAAAGCACATAATAATGCCTTGTTCTTTGTGACCATCTACTAGATCCCTTAAAGGGTTAGTTTACCCAAAAATTAAAATCCCGTCATTAATTACTCATGCTTGTGTCGTTCCAAACCCGTAAAGCCTTTGTTCATCTTCAGAACACAAATTAATATTTTTTTTATGAAACCTTTCTGACCCTGCAAAGACAGCAATGCAACTGACACGTTCAAGGCCCAGAAAGGTAGAAAGGACATCGAAAGAGACAAAATTGTTGAACGAAATCGTTATTTTTGTTTTCTTTGTGTACACAATGTATTCTTGTCGCTTCATAGCATTGTGGATGAACCACTGATGTCACATGGACTATTTTAATGATGTCCTTACTACCTTTCTGGGCCTTGAATGTGTCAGTTGCATTGCTGTCTATGCAGGGTCAGAAAGCTCTCGGATTTCATCAGAAATATGTTAATTTGTGTTCCGAAGATGAGTGAAGGTCTTATGAGTTTGAACAACATGAGGGTGAGTAATTAATTTAACCTTACCTCACACCTAAACATGACTACTACAGCAACTACCTTACTTCCTTTCAATTAACAGCAAGTTAGGAGTTTATTTAGAGAAGACCCTTAGGTAAAACGAATGTGATCCCCAATCTTGTCTCCTTAATCTCAGTTAAAACTGTAATTGCTTGTTTTTATTTTTTTTATTTTTTTAAGATTTATAGTAGATTTTTTAATAAAAAATTAAAATAGCCTCATGAGTTGCCTCATGAACCCGTTATAATGAATGTTACATTTAGCTGTACCTTTATTTAGTTTGAAGTAACTGATTTTTTTTTCACTTCTAGTCTTTTTACTAATTATGGAAGCAGTTTCCACCAGTACAAAAATAAAACAATGTAATTGCTACTTTTTATCTCACAGTTCTTTTTTTCTTGCAATTGCGAGTTTACATGTCAAAATTCTGACTTTTTTTTTCTCAGAATTTCATGATACACTCGCAATTCAGATTTTTTTGTGAGATATAAAGTTGCAATTCTGAGAAATATAGTCAGAATTGAGTAATTCTGACTTTTTTCTCAGAATTCTGAAATATAAAATTGTGAGATATAAATAAAAAAAAGACTATGTTCTCAGAATTGTGAGTTTATATCTCACAATTCTGACTTGATGACCTGCTATTGCGTATAAACTTGCATTCTGAGAAAAGTCACAATTTTGAGTTTACATCTTGCAACTCTGACTTTATTTCTCAAATTTGCAACTTTAGTTCTCAGAATTGTGAGTTTATGTCTTGCAGTTGTGACTATAACATGCAATTGCAAGTTTGTATCTCACAATTCTGAGAAAAAAAGTCAGAATTACAAGATGTAAACCTGCAATTGCTTGAAAAAGTCAGAATTGTGAGATAAAAGGCCCAGTTACCTTTTATTATTTTTTATTTATAGTGGAAACTGGCTTTTATAACATTTATTTTCATGCTGAAAAAAATAATAAAATCACTAGGATCTATATATTTATTTAAGAAGTATTGCTGTTGTATAGATTTTTTTAGTTTGTTTTTTTTTATTAAAAATTTTCACTTAATACTCCGTACTGTAAAATAAATCTTGAAGTAAGGAAGAAAGATATCTGTGGGCTTGCTTATTTGCAAAATAACAATAATCTTATTGTCTCTCACACATTTAGGTGATAGATGTTACAAGTCTAATGTCTCTCGGGTCCATTCACCATCTTCCTCTCTCTATTCCTCCTCATTCACACTCTCATATATGTGTTGTGAAGTGTAGTTTAGCCTGCAGCTGGAGTGAGAGGTGCGATTAGTATTGATCACAGCTTTTGTCCCTCTCTGAATCTCCCACAGCAAATATAGACCCCCCCACCCGTTCACAAGCCAACAGGATTATCCCCTCTTTCGTGCTGTCTTTTCCCAATGCCTCCTGTGATCAGAAAACACTCCATTTTAAATCACGCAGCCTTAAAATAAGAGTAGACATGTTCGTGTTGACCACAAGTACATATATCTTTATGATCGTGATCTGGATCCTCATGGTGGAGCAAAAGAATGGATCTGGTGCTGGTGTTAGCACCTCTCTGTCTCTGGTTATCACTTCAATCCATCAAAATCACAAAGAGAGCACATTCACACTCATCACATATACTGTATCATCTGCTTCCTCCCCATGAAGAGCGATAGAGAGAATGACTGCGATAATGACCTTTGTTGGAGCCTCTTTTCTCTGTAATTGATCTGAACGCCTTCTTTTTTCTACTAGGACAGCTTGAAGTCCTTTTATTATGTTCAGTGCACATATAGAGAGAGAGGCACGTCTGACCTAATGCAGTTCTTTCTTCTATAATTACCACTCTTGCAGGCTCTTTTTCTGTCTTGCTCCTACAAGATTGAAGATTCAAAGCAGCTCTATTGGTGTGATAAACAGGACTATGTTGGGGAAGCATTAGTAGTCATTGCAAATACACACACAGTTGAGACACCAATGTCAACTTAACATTAAATATTAAATTTTAGACTCAGAAGGTTCACATGGAAAAGTAGTTTAGATGTGTGATGTTTTGTTTCAGTGGTTGTATTTTTCTAATGGCAAGATGTTGCACACCTTCCAGCTTCCTGAGGTTCCACACTGCAAATATGATTCTTCTTTTCCAAAATGAATCGCATTTTTGAGGGCCTAAACATGCTCAAACTCATACTGCAAACACACCAAAAGTGATATGGGTTTCAGAAGTGGGTGTGGCAAAATGGCTTGATAGCGCCACCTATACAATTTCAACAAATTGCCCCTTGAGCTGTACGAAATTCGGTAGACGCATGTAACACACCAATACACCAATACAAGTCAAATGTTATTTTGAATTATCCCAGCAAGTTTTGTAGTTTTTACCATTTCAGGTGTTGTATTTAAACAAAGTCCTTCAGGAGATTTAAACAGATCAACACCAAATTTGGTCAGTCTAATCTAAAGCCCTTTGTGACGTTAAATTGCGAAAATCATGACTTTTCATTGAAGGGTGTGTCTGTGGCAGCCTGACAAACTTCGATGTTTCACCTTCTAAAAGGAAGTTGTTATAACTCAGCCATACAGCATCTGATATGGCCCATGCCCATATTCAGTTGTAGTCATAGCGCCACCTGTTGGCAACAGGAAGTGTCATGTTTTACACTAGAGCGAACTCCTCTTAGAGATTTAATCACATTATCATTATATTTGGTCAATCAACTCTAAAGGCCTTTGCAATGTTAAATTGCAAAGATCTTGAGTTTTTGTTTTAGGAAAAGTCCACTTCCAGAACAAAAATTTTCAGATAATTTACTCACCCCATTGTCATCCAAGAGGAAAACATTTCCAGATTTTTCTCCATATAGTGGACTTCAATGGTGCCCCCAAGTTTGAACTTCCAAAATGCAGTTTAAATGCAGCTTCAAATGGATCTAAGCAATCCCAGCCAAGGAAGAAGGGTCTTATCTAGCAAAATGATCTGTCATTTTTTTAAACAAATTGACAATTTATTTACTTTTTGATCTCAAACGCTTGTCTTGTACAAGTCTGCGTAAATTTCCAGTTCAGTGCAGGCAATACGGTTAGGATACGTCAATAAACTCCCATCTCATTTTTTCCCAACTTCAAAATTGTCCTACACTGCTGCAGAAGTATCAACCCAGTGTTTACAAAGTGAACATGCAGAGAAGATCAAACACCCTTTACCAAAAAAATGGTAAAACTGCGATGTAGGACATTTTTGACGAAAACGAGATGGGAGTTTTTCAACATACCTTAACTGTATTGACTCGAATTACTCAGACTACGCATGTGCATCGCTGAGACGAGACAAGACGAGTGTTTGAGGTTAAAAAGTAAATAAATTGTCAATTTCTTTAAAAAATAACTGATCGTTTCTCTAGATAAGACCCTTCTTCCTCGGCTGGGATCCGTTTTGAAGCTGCATTTAAACTGCATTTTGGACGTTTAAACCTGAGGGCACCATTGAAGTCCACTAAAAAATTTTGTTCTGGAAGTGGACTTTTCCTTTAAAGCGCGTGTCCATGCCAGCCTGATAAAGTCTGATGTTTCACCAGGAAGGAAGTTGTTATAACGCAGCCATACAATGTCTGATCTGCCCCAAACTTCACCTGTTTGATAAGAGTCCTGGCCTGAACACATCAAAGTCCTGGATTGAAAACATCTACATGCTAATATTCAGTTACAGTCAAAGCGCCACCAGCTGGCAGCAGGAATTTTGTCACATTAATGACTTTGAAATATTACTCCTATATTTACCACTTTAAAAACATATTGCTCACCGCTCGCTGTTTTTCTAAAGCCATCGGGTGCGTGGATCCTTCATCGCTGCTTGCAGCTTTTCTGTTTATATTGGTTTTATATAATGTGTTTTCATATATTTGCACTATCATTTGGCTCAAAACGTGTTTTGGCTTGTAAGTGCTGCTCTATGTCTTTTGGTAGGTTTGGACTTTGTAATGAAAGGTCTATTTGTCACTTTAGGTGAGTTTGGGATTTAATGAAGAAATCTGAAGATTTATTCAAAGAAATATTTAACACTCATTTAAAGTTAATCTTTTAAAAGACTAATATTTTAATAGCAATGTTAAATGTGATATTTAACCTGTTTCATAATTTAGTTTTTATACAAAATTTTAAAATTATACATAATTTACCTATCAACTGAAAAAAGTGTGGGCTATGTATTTATATTTATTGTGTATCAGTGTGTTCAGTGAGTTTGTTCCTTTTGAAATATGGTTTGTTTGTCATATATATATATTTTATTTATTTATTTATTTATTTATTTATTTTGATGGAGCTGCGGAACAGTATTTGCAAATAATGTGCACACAGAATACATTTGACCTTCAACTGTAGTAAGGCTTAGTTACATCAATTTTTCCTCATGAAATCCACATGACAACTTTCTTTTTACATCTTTTGGAATTCCTGCCTGCCAAGTCAAAAATATTATGCTGTGATTGTGCTAAAATATCGATCTGTTCTTTCTTTTCAGAAAATCACTCATGTATTCATACTTTGCAGTGAGATAAAATTTGACATTGGACTCTGTGTGAGCTCTGGTTACAAAAAACGATTGTGAACATTTTGTGTTTTTGTGTCGGTCAGTCGTTCCAGGTTCTTTCTTTTCCCCTCTCTCTTCACTTGATGTCATTCTGTCTTTGAGTGGCCATATTTTCGCTCTGCTGTTTTCTGTGACGGTAGCATGATAAGATGGGAAATGCTGCTGGGGGCCTCTGGAAGACTCCACTTATCTCCCTCAGAGCAGACACGTGTCGCTACACACAAATCAGTGTCTGGATCAAGCCGCCATTTTGGCTCGGCGGCTCGGCGAACGGCTGTTCCTCTCTAACCTCTCTAATCCCTCAGGCCCAGGCAGCATCGCCACCATTTGTTCCTTTTATCGCTCCACAGGCGCCCAATCGACAGGGCAAAGAATGGTTTCTATAGCGACGCTAGACCCAAGATCATTTAACAAACAGGTTTGCTTGGGGAGATGATCTCGACTGTTGGGTTTAGGCTGAGAGTGTGTTTGTGTGGACACTAGAGTCTGCTTTTAGTCTATACTGTGTTGTTTTCTTTTTTTTTTTATCTGTTTATGAAGTATGTATTGTGGCTAGCAGGTACATTTTTTAAAGTTAAAGACGGATACACTTGTAAACCGTTTCTCCTTTTTCCCACTCACTCTCCAGAGTGCTTTCCACCTGCCTGTTGTTTGTCAGATTGAAGCTATTTTCTCTCTCTCTCTCTGCATTAGAGTACATCCTCTACCAAAATGGTCCTACAGTTGTAGTTAGAGAGAATATGTGCCCTTGCACTTGTGCGGACTGTGGTTGAGTGAGCGTGTGAGTAGGTGTGTGTAGGAGGCGAGCTACAGCTCTATTAGCTTGTCTTGCAGCTCAGCTTGTGCTCAGCTAGCTGAATCTCAATCCTCTTTGTTTTGTGGATGCTTTCGCTCATATGAGGGCTACAGATCACACTGAATGTGTGTGCATGTACACATGGTTTCCCTACTACACCCAGTCCACAGCTAAACAACATTATACACCAGGGGTTTTCAAAATGGGGTTCAGGGACCCTCATACCTCTTTTCCACCAAGGCAGTTTGAGTGCTGGAGCCAGAGCCTAGTGTTAAATCGGTTCTTTGTCATTCAACACCCAAAGCACTAGCTCTGAACCAGGAAAAGTGGTTCATAAGTAGCACCAAAACTAGAAGTAAGTGCTGAAGTAAGTAAGTCTAGAAGTAAGAGTCGCTTCCGTCAGGGGCTGGGGACGGGGTTGCCTTGACCAACAAGAACATTTGACAAGCCTTTTTGAAATAGCAGCTAAACACAAACACATTGGATTCACTGGGTTTGGATGCCGATGTCGGTTCGCAAGGCCTCAAACATCAATAGCAACGCAACATCCACCATTGTTAATATTAGGCTTGTGTCACACTGCACGGACCGGTTGGCGTGTAGCGTCGAAGTATCACGAGAGCAAAAGTTTAAAGAGTCGTTTGCTCTCCAGTCGCTCTCGCCATGCTTTGGTGCGCGAGTCAGTCTGCGCAGCGCCGGTGCATCTTGAGCAAGCCTGGTGTGTTTGTGTTTGGCGCTGTCACGCTAGCACCAAAGAAGGCTCGCTAGTCCAACAAACTCCGGACCAGCAATAGCACTGGCTCTGAACTGGCTCTAGTGGAAAAGGGGTGTCAGGGCCACAAAAGTGCCAGTGGGTCCGTGGAAGATTTGGGCAACTGAAGAGGGCTTTTCAAAATGTATTTAATGTATTTGTTAACTTTTTTTTTATTAAATATGTTTAACATATTCACTGAAAAAAAAAAAAAAAAACTATTTGTTGAGTCAACTTAAAGTAATTTGTTACCTGTCTTTAAAATTTTAAGTTCAAAAATGTTTAGTCAACTTGAAATATTAAGTTGTACTAAGTGACAACTTATATAATTGAGTTGATTCAACTTAAATTTTTAAGGCAGCTGGGTAACAAGCCCAGCTTTTAAGTTTAACAAACCAAATTTTTAGTTTAGTCAAATCAAAGTTGTTAACATTTCAAGTTTAATAAGCATATTTGAGTTGACTGAACTTAAAATTTATGGCAGCAGGGTAACACATTATTTTAAGATGACTCAACAAATTGTTGTTGTTTTTTTTTTGTTTTTTTACAGTGATTTAACACACTGCTTTGAAATTATACTGATCATGAAATAATCTGTACAAAACAATTAATGATTAAAGTGAATGTTGCCCTTTAAATATACAGTGCTGTGAAAAATTTTGCTCCCATCCTGTTTTTTTTTGGTTTTTTTTGTAATTATTTTTTGCATATTTGTCACACTTGAATGATTCAGATCAAACAAGTTTTAATATTACACAAAGTTAACCGAATAAATACAAAATGCTGTTTTATATCTAAGTAATGATTTCAGTTTTTTAAGGGAAAAAAACATCCAAACCTGCCTGGCCATGAAAAATTAATTGCCCCCTCAATCTAATAATTCGTTGTGCCACTTTTGGCAACAACAACTGCAACCAAGCATTTGCAATAACTGGCATTGAGTCTTTCACATCACTGTGGAGGAATTTTGGCCCACTCTTGTTTGCAGATTTGTTTTAATTCAGCCACATTGGAGGGTTTTGAAGCGTGAATGGACTGTTTAAGGTCATGCCACAGCATTTCAATCGAATTTAAGTCCGGACTTTGACTCAGGCACTCCAAGACCTTGGACATGCTGGTGTGTTTCGGATCATTGTCCTGCTACACTTGAGCTTTGAGATCACACACTTCAGGAATTTCTGATAGAGTGCAGAATTCACTGTTCTATCAATTATGGCACCGCACTACCACCACAATATGATGTTCTTTTTATGAAATGCTGCGTTGGTTATACGCCAGATGTAACTGGATGCACACCTTCCATAAAGTTACACTTTTGTCTCATCAGTCCACAGAATATTTCTGTGAGACGAGCCTTTGTGTTCTTTTTGGTCAGCAGTGGCTTTCGCCTTGGAACTCTCCCATGGCTGCCATTTTTGCCCAGTCTCTTTCTTATTGTTGAATCAATGAAGACTGACCTTAATTGAGGCAAGTGAGGCCTGCGGTTCTTTAGATGTTGTTCAGGTTTCTTTTATGACCTTCTGGATATCTTGTCGTTGCACTCTTGGAGTAATTTTGGTAGGCCGGCCACTCCTGGGAAGGTCCACCCTTAGATTTGGCTTTGTAACCCTTTCCAGGTTGATACATCTCAACTACTTTGTTTCTCATCTGTTCTTGAATTTCTTTAGATCGCGGCATGACGTGTTGCTTTTTGAGATCTTTAAGCATGCTTCACTTTGTTAGACGGCTTTCTAAAAAGGAAAAAATGGAGAGAGACAGATATCGGCAGTCAGAAGAGAGAACGATGTCAAATTTACCGTCCCTCCCATAGAGGCTGCATTAGAAACACCCTCGCATTAGCGTTAACTAGTTTTTTGTAACTTTATGAAAAGGTGATATAATACAAAGTATAGTGTTATAAATGTTCACGATGCTGATGACCATTGAAACACGTCATCACAGTCTTGTAAAAAGGGTCCATGGTGTCAGTCCTGCTAGGTGAAATTACATTATAAAGGAAATATTAGAGGAGCTATGGCAACAATACTAAATTAATGATTTTTCCTTAAGGGACTACCGTGGGAAAAACTCAAATAAAACTATTTTAACTCAGTTCTCTTTGAGAGTCCCTACTGTTCTTTTCATGCAGTCCCGATTTGTGTCCACTGTCAGGTCTGACATGATTCTTGTTCACAACACGATAAGATTTTAGAAGTAAAAATCGCATAATCTGACTGAGCAACTGTCATGACCGACAAAAAATTGTATAGTCTGAACCAGGCTTTTCACTACCCTGAGGGTGACATGGTCTATAAAAGCTAAGGGATGTGTGGGCCTAAATAAGAAAGAAATGTCCTTTATTAAAGAAAACCAGTGAAAGACATCTCATTGTGGGTTACAAAAAAAAGGCTGATTGCAATACACAAACGTGTTCTGTTCTGTTCTGTAAGTGATAATAGAAGGCATAAATCAAAATACCAATATTGTGTACTTCATTACTAGAGCAAGATCACAAAAGATCATTCTTGTTTTGCTTGTTTTGTTTTTTATTAGCTAAGGATCTGTTCTGGTCAGTGAGGCTCGCTCTGCATTTTCCATCAGTCGGTCTAACTGATCCTCAGATTGCATCCAGAATTCCAGTGCTGCTATTATGTGCCAAAGGGAAGTTATTAGGATACCCTTGTTCTCTGTCTCTCTCTCTTTTCTCTCTGATGCATAATGGGAAATCAGCTTATACACATCTAATTGTTCTTCTCTTTAATGGCATCATTAAGTCAGGCACATGACACATGAGCAATGGACTGACCTTTCCCCGGTTGAGGACTGTGGGTGTACTTGCTTCAGCAGGACACACATAAAGTGCTCCATCAGTTAGTTCAGATTTAGTTTAAGTGTCCTTGGTCCAAAATCACTAAGAATGAGATTTTAGAAAGCAATTTGCTGATTATAGTGTATTTGTGTGCTTTTTACAGTTCGGACTATTAAAAATCCAGACAGCACGGTGAGAGAGAGGCATGTGTGCTTTAAAAGAAAGCTTTTGTTTTGTTCAGGTTTGTGTTAAGGTCAACACTCATGTTATTGTGTATCAGATTTGCTCAATGATAAATGCTTTCACAGCCCTTGTTGTGTAAAAATTCTCTTTTCAGAGAAAACCCAGGGTCACTGTAGCCAGGGTTAATATTCTCTCTTATTACTTAGAAGTAAAGTTCACTTACAAATGAAAGTTCTGACATTATTTACTTGCTCTCATGACATTTTTTTTTAAACCTGAATTCTGTTATTTCTGCAAAAGATGATATCTTAAGCTCCTTTCTGTACAACAGCAGTTTATAATGAAAACATCAGGGATTCCTGACCAAACCAGTTCTGTTGATTGATCTGATTTATATAACTTAAACAAACTTACCTGATTCACACTCTAAAAAATGCTTGGGTTATTTGGCATCCCAGTGCTGGCTTAAAATGGACTGGAACTTACATAAAAAACACAGAGTTACTAGAGGCAACAGCAATAATTAAAAGCTGAACATTTTTAGGCATGAACACACAGACAAAAATACAAGACATTAAATTTATTCGGGTGAATACAGCATAGTTTTATTATATTACATACATTTAAAGCATTTTACAAGCATTACATGCATTTTAGACATAAAAATGTAACATTTAAAAGTAGCATTTTAATTTTAGTGTATTCAACCATTCTCTGTAATCGCTTTTTACATAAATAGCGCTAATTCTCGTGCCAGTGTGCCACCGAAATCTGAGCTGGTGAAGGGCTGCTGTTCACCAGGGTAACTGCGAATTTCAGACCGCGGCCTCAGGTTTCACTCGTGGCTGAAAGGAGCCGTGACTGACTCCAAAACCTGCCCATAAACAAACAGTACATTAGAGAACATATTTTAACATCAAATTAATTTAAAATCAGTATTATAACGAATAATATCCATTTATTTTATGCAAGGCAAAAGGCATTTCCATCATGCGAAGTACAATTTACAATACAGTAAAGACTTTATAAATGAAATAAATTGTATACAAACCTTTATTTAACTGAATAAAGTTTTCTGAGAACTGCTCTCTCCTGTAGAGGACTCAAAAAGCCCACACTTTGACTGTAACTCAGCAGCTTAGTTGTTTCGCCAGAGACAGGCTCAACCCAGTGGTTGGGTAGAAAAAATAACCCAGTGTTAAAAATGACCCAGCAACTTTACAGAAAAACTACCCAGCACCTGGATAAAAAATATTAAAAATAACCCAATTAAAATGCCCAACAAATTATCAGAAAATCATAGCCTGTAAAATATGTTAGTACGCAGGTTCCTGCAGTAGTTTGTTGAGGTTGATTTAAAGCTCACAAGGATCTGAGCAAGAGCTCTACATATGCCGAGATCTCTTATTATAACAAGCCTTATTTATGGATGACACTAATGGCAGCTATTTCTTCTGTTTTCTCCTCTTTCATCTTCTCCTCCCCCTCCCACACCTGTTCATGTCCTGTTTCATACCTTACGCTTCCTCCCCCTCACACTCGGCTGTTCTCTCTTTCACCTCTCACTCCTCCACCCTCAATCCCACTCTCTCCCTCCTACAATTCCACCTCACACGTCCTCTCTCTTCCTGTCTCTCTGTGCAGCGGGGCAGCTCAGCCAGTCGGCTCATCTCGCGCTCCAGCTGCCCTACACCGTGCTTGGTCTGGGGCGCAGCGCCAACTTCCTGGATCACCTGTTTGTGGGCATCCCCCGGCCCCCTGGAGGGAAGGTACAGACATACCTACTCACACATGCTCACAGACACTTGCCATATGGAGGGAGGAGGGAGGAATCATGGGTAGAAAGGCCCCGGGAGAGGAAAAGCATGCAGATGGCCTGGTTTACTTCTACCTGCTCTTTTTCTGTGTCTGAGAAGGGAAACATTGTGTCTGATGTACTATAGTATATTTCCTATTTAGGAATATATATCCTACACTGTATATATATATTCCTTGTTTGTATACGATTATAGAGTGTTTACATCTCTCTATCCTTTCCAGGTTTTTAAATTATCGTGTTGTTTTATTTTTTCCCCCCATTGCCGCTGTCTGGTTTTAGCTGAAGAAGTGCAATTTGAAATCTCTCCCTCCCTCCACTTCCTCTAGAATTCCCCCAGTGCTGCTCATTTAAATTTAAGACGTCGACTTCCTCTGCTGTCAGTGAGCTAAACAGAGGTCTTTATCAAACAGTGATTAGAATTGCAGATTTGATTTACCAACACACACTCACACATGAATACATGCACATGCATACACACATTCACATTAACACAAAACTTGGGCATGAGTGACCCTCGCGTACAGCAATTTGCATTGGGTTTATAATAGGGCTGTCGATTTAACACATTCATTTAGTACAATTAATTATTTGTAAAAATAATTCCAAAAACGCCACGTTTAATTATGCCTTCTGACCCATACGCTACTACAGCTAAAACAACTCGCCAGACCACACTTACTGGGAACTGTTCACACAGTATGCATTGATAAACAGCTGCATGAACGCACAGTAAAGTGCACAGGTGTCTTCAAGCATGATTTTTAAAAGGTGAACTGTTTTTAACCTGACAAGGTGTCTTTAAAATGCAGCTAATGATGCAAGACACTGGAAAAACAAGACACAACACAACGTCTGAAGGATGCTCGTCTGGCATTTGGAAGTAGTATGATATATTGATTTCTGAAGGTGCTTTTTGTTCGATTTTTATTCTTCTGCCACACTAATTGTCTTTGATTTGGGGGCTTTTCTCAGCAGATAATGATATGTGATTAATTGCATATTCATTTCAGCTTTTAATTGACCTACAGTAGTTCTTTGTATTCTACAAACGCTGAAGGGAATGAGAGAGGAAGACTTTGCCCAGAGAATTTTCTCACAAAGGCTCTGCATATGTGGTTGTTTTTCTGACACAGATGAATGTTTCTATACAGGATACCTACAGTTCCTGCTGACAGCTCCGGTTTGGGCTCTGAACTCTCAGAGCTCGTGTGGAGAAGGGAAAGCGGCTCAGCCTTCCCTATCGTTTTCACATCTCTAATCTCTGAACAACCTAACTTATCACGTCAGAAGAACATTGTGGGAAAACACATTGCTCAGTATTGCACAAGAATCAGAGCTTCATTTCCTTACGTTAAGCTTGAAAAAATTAGGTGACACCTGGGTAACAGTGTCTTTGTTACACGTCACATATACTAATAACAGTAAATTGTGCATAACTAACCCTAAACCAAAACCTAATCCTAACCCTTTAATAAGTATGTTATGGGAGACCTAATATGCCCCTTTTTACAAGATGTAGTATAAATCTCAGGTGTCCCCTGAATGTGTCTGTGAAGTTTCAGCCCAAAATGCCCCACAGATCATTTATTAAAACATTTTGAAAATGCCTATTTTGAGTGGAAGTAGAAACGTGCTGTTTTCATGCATGTCTCTTTAAATGCAGCTGCTGCTCCCCGCCCCTTTTCCAGAATAGTGCTGTGCCTTTACAGCTCATAACTCAGATATTCTGCTAAAAACATCTGTTTGGTTTTGATTATCATGTCTGTCGCGCTGAAACCATGCGTTGTAAAGCATATTAGTTTAAACTTTACGGTTTTCTGAGTGCACACATCCAAAGCATGTGCCCAGAAAGCGGCTGTCAAATGGCGTGTGAGTACTAAGTTCTCTTTCATGTCTTATTGCGCTTAAACTGTCAAATACACACTAGTTTATGTTAAAAACACACATGAATTACAAAACCAGTCGGTTATGTCTGTGAAGGTAAACAGCTGGAAAAAGAAATCACATGTTTATATTAGATCTGTGTGGCAGAAGCGTAATATACAGTAAATAAATCAATAAATCCACTGCTCTCTTTTGTCCTCTGAGGCTGGGACTCTGAATAGTGTTTTGTGCTCGTCTGTGCAGGCAATGACAGAACAGTTAGCATGCTTTGCTCAAACTTTTGCCATGGTGTTAGAGCTGGTACACCGCTGTCGCTTGCGAAGACAAAATGATGACGACGTAGGTGGAAACGTGCCGATTAAAGGGCCGTAATATTATAATAAGATCCCCTTACCACGTCACGGGGGAGCGAAATCTGACGTGCGCGTTTTTTTTCACATGCTTGTCACGTTTTTCACGTTTTCAGGGTTGGTAGATTCATTGGGGACACGATACATGGAAAAACAGCATCTCGTATCTTTAAATTTGCAGTATCTTCCTTCTATATTTAAAAAACACCCCATTGCGTTCTCTCGGTTGCATAATCGTAAGGCCAGGGACTGTCGGTTAGCGTAACTTTTAAATGTGTGGGCTTGAGCTGCCCTCCCTCTTTAATGCTCAGAGCAGCGGTAGAGGCTCTTTGACTGTAACAAATCTTTGTCTTTCAGTCGGTGCCCACGGTTGACCTCCACAGTAAGCAGAGCCTCAACTCCCCACAGGGAGACCGAATACCACCCCATCCCTTGCATTTGCAAGCCTCATCCATACTCACTAAAGACACATGCTAAAAATATCTAGTTCAGACCCCACACACTTCCTCAGCCGTGCGTGTTCATGCACATACTGTAATGTAGAGTAATGATAAATGTGTTGTCGGAAATTAAAATCTGTACCCCCGGAGGATTCCCTTAAAAAGACGGATTTAACGTTTGCTACTAATTGCTGTCGAGAAACAAGTTGAAGAGGGAAAATTACCTTTGTAATTGATAGAGGTACTGTCTTTATAATACATTAAAGCTTCCAGAGACTTCCCTTCCTCTAATGAACTTTTTTGCAAATAGCTGGGGGAATAGACGACTATTGATGCTGCTTCATGTTTGGAGGCTTATTAACTGCATGATGCACTGAAAATTATGCCTTTTTCTCCTACTGAAAGAATTATAACTTTAACACGAACAGAAAATGTTTTCATTGGCTGTCTCATTTCTTAATTTTTATTTGTATCTCTCTGCGAGCAAAGTAAATATTTAACAGATTAGCTGTGCGATTGGTCTGCTTAGAGTATTTGAAGTGAACATCATACGTGGAATCACTTGGGGTTTGCGGCTGAAGGATTTGATTGGGTTGTAGCCAGTTTGAGTTGCACTTCACAGATACTTTTAAAACTTGTTTTGCGTAGCTTTGATCACCTGCCTGCAAATGGCTTCCCACCTACTCATCTGCACTTTAAAGTGATGCTGAATTCTCTGATTGGACTCATCGCTCTTGCTCGCTTCAGTAATAGCATCGAAGTTTCACTTCACGCTAAGAATATCAGCACCTGAAGCGTGGCTCTCCCTAGTTTAGTTAAACAGGCTAAGTGTGGGCCAAATTGGGTGACGAGAGATGTTGGAATAGTGTATCAGCCGTTATGTGTTTAATGATGACTAAAGATAGACATGTGTTAAACATGCCCTCTTCTCTGTTAAGACCCCCCACTTCAATAATGTCCAATTATACAATAATACAATCTCATGCAAATCCCCCCGTCTTCCACAGAGGCACATCAGCTCTAGTGCATGTTTGCCAAAGGACAGCTGCAGAAATTGAATGTGCTGTAATTTCCATAACGGTAATGGTACTAATATTCTTTGCGCTCATTCTCTCTCCTCCATCTATCATTCTCTTTCTCCTGCAGGATGTGAGGAAACAGGAGTGGACCGCTATCATTCCTAACTCCCAGCTCATCGTTATACCATACCCACAGAATGACCCTCGCAGGTATACACATATGCACACATATGTTTTATGAGGACTTTATACTGTAAACACTTTATATTCTATCCTCTAACTCTTACAGAAAACACAAAATATTGTGACTTTTAAGTTGTTTTCCTCCTGGGGACCAAATTTTGTCCATACAACATCTAAAATGTCAGGTTTTACTGTTGTTGTAGGAACATTTGGTCTCCACAATGTCAGTAATGTAGGTAACCTGGACCACACACATATTCAAGTAGCAAATGTGTATTCAAGGTCCGAAATGAACTTCTTATTTATGGAAATCAACTTCTTATTTACGAAATGTGAAAATGAATGAAAAGTGTCAATTCACAGAATTACATTTAGATTCACTCAAACTCCTTCAGATTGCTTTTGCGCGTTGTTTTGAGCAGCGTTGTAATCAATCAAGCGTGTTTCTGTTGAACTTAGGAATGCATTGGCCAATCAGAAGTGTTTCGATTAGTTAGCGGTGAAAACACCAGAGCTGATGAGGAGTGTGCACACTCGTGAATTCCCTCATCATAAACAACACAATGCAGATACAATGTAAATAAAAGAATAATTTCATAGTTTTAATGAATATAGCGGGAGATTTTGCTAAACATTCTACACTTGGCTAACGTCATGGACATGTTTGTCTGTGAAGCCAGAATGTGATGTGCCCAAAACAAAACACAAATGTTTTATAATGTTTTCTATATCAATATTAATAATCATTTTTACAATATAAAAAGCAAGAATCTACAATAATGATTTTTGTCATAATATTGCAGCCCTATGAGCTCCTGTTTTTTTACATGTATAATTTAGATACAGTTTTAAACAGTCTGTTGTTATTGATAACAGTCTAAAATATTGATTAAATTGGGTAAATTTAGGTATTTCAAATTAAAGTCCACATATGGTTTTTATAATAGTAAGGTGATTATAAAAATTGTCCTCACAAATGTAAAAAATGCCCCTGGAAATCAATTCCAGGGGTCAGATATTGCCCCTTAATGGAAAAGTTCATTTCCGACCCTGATATATGGGCCATTCTACAGAATTGGTACAAACTGCTGTCCCACAACCAAAAAAACATTTAAAAAGCGTTTAGGTATTCAAATCTTAGATGTTTACTAAGATCCATCTATTATCTATTGAAACCTACGATAATATTTAAAATAAGTATATATATAGTAAGGAAGCTTATTATATATAAAATCATCATTTACTGGGTACTTTCAATTGGGAGGTGGCTGTCCCGAACCCTAACCCCTAAATTTCAACTGAAAATGATATTGAAATAATTTTTGCATTTTATTCCAATGTTGTTTTTAAAAATAACTGTGTACAACTGCGTACACAACTGTGCTAGGTAACCATGTGCTGATTAGCATCTTTGAGCTACATTTAAAAGTATCTAAAATTGTCACGAAACAAAATTTTAGTACAGTTATGCAATTTTTTTAGTATCTTAGTATGTTTTAATATGTGGGTTAAAATTCTGTATGTGTTGTGGTCGCTACCAAAAACTGTCACTACCGAAAATGTGTTATGACCAAAACATGGGATGTTTTGTCAAACAACATAAAAAAAAGTATACTGAATTCTCAGCTAAGATCTTATGATAGTGTTGGATTCGATGTATATTCAAACTAATGAATCCTTAACTTTGAAATCAGTATGCTCAACTTTTTGCCTTTTACAAAGAAAATCTGGATTTAAAATACAACAGAAACTCATAAATCACACTTGAAATATTGTTAAAATTGTAATTGTTATTGATTTACCTCTAAAAAAATTTTTAATAAAATGGGAAAAAAATTATTTACAAGGAAGATGTAAGCAAAATCTTAATAGGTCAGTATAACCCTTCTTATTAAATTATATACTGTGACAAATTTGGGAAGAGGACAAATATTCCAAAACTTTCTGAGCATACAATATGAGAATTAACTGCACAATTACTAGAAATGTGTCTCTTATATATTATACAATTTGCATGCATACAAAATTTGTGGGAAAAATAAACATTTTTTTCATTTCCATCTCTGACTTTGAACCAGTTCTGTAGAATGCCCTATGTGTATTATATATAAAAAATGTTTCACAGCCAACAACAAAAATATTATCAAAATGCATAATTTTGTAAAACTTTCTGCAGTCCTTTCTGTGGTACACACTCACTCCGCACCCTTTAAGTCATTATTTTCGCCCACAAAGTTTCCATGTACACTTCACAAATAGTTCCTTAATTGACTACTATCAGTAATTAACAAGATCCCTTCTAACAACCATCCAGTGAGAATAAACTTAAAAGCTTAATAAATTTGTTAAAGTAATTAAAAGCAGCTTTACACTGTCACAGCATCCGTCACTAGCCTTAATCGAGACGACGAGAAGGTATTTCCTCAGGCATTAATATTTAATGTGTTTACCAGCACAGCCGAGACATATCTTAATGAAGCTGTCCGCCAATCTTTATCATAAATATTTGAGCAGATCACTCGATTTCCCACTATTCCCCACAGACCCCGCTCGGGCTTCTTCAGTTGCCGTTTTGCTTTCAAACAATTCATAATGATAAACAGAGCATCTCCGTTCTATTCTCTCCAGTAAATGGAGAGCGTTCCACCTCTCTCGCTCTCGCTCTCCGTCTGTTATTTAAAGCGCCTCATCTTGATGTCCTGATGTCTCAGCTTGTCAGAGAATGCGTCAGGACTGATTATATTTAGCTTTCTCAGGTTGTTTGAATCAAGCTCGCACACGAAGATACACAGAGCTAATAAGAGTTTTCTTCAGAGCTGTAAACTCCATGTCACCGTTTTGATGATCTACACAGGTTTCAGGTCTTTACGTGCTCTCTCACATGTCGTTTCAGAGTTCTGAATGATGTTTAAAGTTTTCACTGAACTTAAAGATGGTGCTCTGAAAAGTTTTCTTTTGTCTTTCTGTCTGTGTCTTTGCAGCTGGAGTGCAAAGCTCTACTTAACCCCCAGTAATATAGTCTTATTGACAGCGATCGCACTGATTGGCGTGTGCGTCTTTATTCTCGTTATCATCGGGATACTGCACTGGCAGGAGAAGGTGAGAACGAACATCTCAGCGCTTTGCTTTTGCTCTCTGTTCTGAGCCCCATTGTACATCACTCACTTCTACATTCCCTGTTTCTTCTGTGGATCTGTTTGAAACACTCCAGCATGTCTTTCCTTCTGCAGCAAAGGTTTTGTGACCTCACACAGACTCATCCGTTGGTCTACACATGTGTGTGAAGATCTGAGCAGATGGGTGTGTCTGTGTGTGGCCCTGCCCTCCGGCTCGCTCTGAGGGTGCTCCGCACACACTGCTATGCTGCTAATTGCTTTGTTCTGTCCTTTCAGCATATCAAATCTGTTCCTCATTATCCCACGCAACATGTCCTCCAGGGTGTTATGTGTGAGTTTCTGCACGTGAATGCGGGCGTTTGTTTTCTTGTCCACTGTCGGTACCTCTGAATGTGTGAATTTGTTTCTTTTAAACACTCAGGATGGGTCACAACAGTCGGCTAATCAACTAGTTGTCCAACAACTGATTTGTGAAGTTGATGAGTTTACCTAAAATTTAATTATCTTGCTGCACTGGGCTTTTAACTGTTAGACAGTTTGCATGCTGTATTCCCTTCAGAAAAGTTACTGCCGTAGACATTCAGACAGACATCTTTGGCTTTTTAAAGACCACTTTATTCTGTTGTAATCTGTTTTTGAGTGCAGGAACGTCTTATGCAACATTCCCCAAGAAACACGTCCAGTTGGGGTACATGTAAAACCATATTTTCTTAAGACCAATTAGCCGACTAGTCATTCAGTTTAGAGTTCGTTTATAAATAGCTCTAGAATTTCCCTGTTGAAAAAAACATGCTTGGCTGGTTTAAGATCAGCCCAGCCAAGCTGGTGTTCAGCTGTGTTCAGTTTAAGCTTCCCAGACTGACCAGGAGAAAAATGCAAAAATCCCCTCTAAATCAGTGGTTCTCAACCTTATTGATGCCGTATTGACAGAGTTAACATCTTATGTCCTAATATTAAGAACATTTTATTGACTCTTAAGAGTAGGTTCACCTAAACATAAAAAGTCTGTCATTAATTACTCACCCTCATGACGTTCCAAACCTGTAAGACCTTCGTCCATTTTCAGAACACATTAAGATATTTTTGATGAGATCTGAGAGCTTTCTGACCCTGCATAGACAGCAACGCAACTGACACGTTCAAGGCCCAGAAAAGGCAGTAACGACATCGTTAGAATAATCATGTGACATCAGCGGTGCAACCTTAATTTTATGAAGCTAAGAGAATACTTTTTGTGCACAAAGAAAAGAAAAATAATGACTTAATTCAACCATTTCTTCTACTCTGTGTCAGTCTTCGACACACGTTCACAAGAGCATCACAACATAGATTTTTCCTCAGATATGTATCTCCTATATGGATTTAATGTCTGCTGCTAAATATACAGCATTAAATTAAGATAAATAAAGAAACTTTCTTCTTAAAGGGGTCTTCAGATGCAAAATTCACTTTTACATGTTGTTTGAACATAAATGTGTGTTGGCAGTGTGTGTACACAACCACCCTATAATAATAAAAATCCACCCAGTGGTTTTTATTTAATCCTTAAAAATAATATTCCCTTTTTCAAATCAAGCCATTCTCAGCTTTTTGTCTGTGTGACGTCACACGGACCAAGGCCTCTTCCACGATAGTTGATTGACATGGCTGTCTTACCTTGGACCTGCCCTGAATAAGCCGTAACGGTCCGAATGCCATTGTATCAACGCTGGAGCAGGGACGTAGACAAGAATGTTGCCCAAGCGATTGAGGTGTTTTGTTGTTGGATGTAATACTGAACATAGCACTCGTCGTTTACTCCTGACATCTGAGCCGCCGAAGATGCAGTGGATTACGTTTGTTTGTGAAGGGAATGCACCTCCTGATCTACATAAATGCGTGTATGTTCACGTGAATCATTCGTGATCCAGCTTCACCTACAGCAGAAGTGAGTATAAGGGTTTTTTATGAATCTTTGCAATTGCCTTTCCTAATAAAGTACTAGTAAGCAAGTTTAAAGTAAACAGTCTCTCAGAGCATGGCTCGTCACCCCACAGAAGAGAGGGGCGGGGTGCGCAGAGCTAATTTGCATTTAAAGCAACATGCACCTAAAAGGGTGTTGTTTTACACTACCATGACCCATTTAAAAAATAAACAGAGGTACAGTTAGCAACAAGCTACATTTGCACATTTATGTGATTATAAAGATGTTTTGCTTAAAACCCACTTTAAATCATCATCATGCTTGTAATAACTTCTGATTGAGATCTAAAGTGGATTTTTATTCTATAATAGGCAGGCATGCACTCTTTTTGTTTTATAATGGATTAAATGCAACGCCTTCTGCATAACTGCACAAAACACAGACAATATCATAATCATCTGTTTGCTTTAATGTTTCACGTATAGAAAAATGTTTCTCAAATTTTTTCATACGTAATGACAGGAGATATGATTGCACAATTGACAGATCTAGAGTGAACATGCTCTGACTCACAACACTCATGCACGTAGAAGAAAATCGACAGTGATCTTCAGATCACATAAGTGGAGAACTAATAGAACTGATATTCTGTATAAAGAACATGTAAGAATGAATCTGTTATCAGATACTAATGATAACAAGAGTTCTGCCTCCACTTTCTTCTCTCTTGTAATGCTCTTCTTCGGTGTTTGTTTACACTGGTTTTCGAAACAGCGCCAGCACTTTCACCCTTTTGTGCACTAACAGCTGCTCCAGGCATGTGATGTAAGCTCAAATGTAATTGGATGGCCAGTTTCGACACACAGGACGAAGAAATTTTTAAGCTCCATAAATGATCGCACCTGGTGTAAATAGCTCCATAGGGATCTATTGTTTCGATTCAAAAGTGGCATCGCGGTGAACATTTGCACCGAATTTCCGCATTCAGTGTGAAAAGACCTTAAGACTGACGGAAATTGTTGAATACATTCTTTATTTTTGTTTTCTTTGCGCACAAAAAGTATTCTTGTAGCATTATAACATAAGGGTTGAACCACTGATGTCACATGGAGTGTTTTAACGATATCCTTACTACCTTTCTGGGTCTTAAACGTGGTAGTTGCGTTGCTGTCTATGCAGGGTCAGAAAGCTCTCAGATTTCATCAAAAATATCTTAACTTGTGTTCAGAGAATGAACAAAGGTCCTACGGGTTTAAAACAACATAAGGGGCAAGTAATTAATGACAGAATTATCCATTTTAACTGACCCTTTAAAGCTTTTGTCTAAATTTAAGTAATCTTGGTGACCCCTAGTGGGCCCTGGCTCCCTGTTTAAAAACTAATTCTCTAAAACCAACAAAAAAAAAAAACTAAGAGACCAGCTAAGTTCAGAAAACTTAGTTTTGTAGTTTTGTTTTTAACTGAATTTTCCATGTTCTGAATTTTTCTTTTCATAATTTGTGTTATCAATATCAAAATTGTCACAAAATGATAAGGATTTATGTTCATATTGCCCAAAACCCTTGCCTAGGGAGTTTCCAAACTTTTGGAGGGTCCTGTAGATCTACAAAGGTATACCATGTAATAATACATGGCACAGGATGCATGCTACAAAACAGTTATTTAAAAAAAAAAAAAAAAAAAAAAGATATACTGTTAAGACTTGCAAATATGTGACCCTGGACCACAAAATGAGTCATAGGAGTCAAATGAGTCATGTTTATCTAAAAGCTGAATAAATAAGCTTTCCATTGATGTATGGTTTGTTATGATAGGACAATATTTGGCCGAGATACAACTAAAAAATCTAGAATCTGAGGGATGCAAAAAAAAAATCCAAATATTGAGAAAATCACCTTTAAAGTTGTCCAAATAAAATTCTTCGCAATGCATATTACTAATCAAAAATTAAGTTTTGATATATTTATGGTAGGAAATTTACAAAATATCTTCATGGAACATGATCTGTACCTAATATCCTAATTTTTGGCATAAAAGAAAAATGGATAATTTTGACCCATACAATGCCCATACCCATACAGATATACCCGTGATACTCAAAACTGGTTTTGTGGTCCAGGGTCATATATGTGTTAAAAAGCAACATTTTGACTCTAATGCACTTGCCCACTACCACCTGGATGTGTGCAGGGTGTTTATTGGGGCACCTTTTTTGTCTTTTTATTCCTAATAGCGCCTGTTTGTGTTCATGTAGTCAAAGGCGTTATGGCAGTCCTAAAGGCGGTCCTGGCGGTGCTCTGAGTGCGCATGTGTGTGAGGAGTGAAGAGCTGTTCTGGTGTTGGCGTCCTCTCAAAGCCATCTGCTGTGGGTGCCTGATTATGCGCGCTGAAAACCATAATTGCTCTCTGCTCAGGGAAGCGCTTCCCACTACACGACCTTCATTGGAGTTGACACTGCATTAAAATAACATGCTGGCTCCATATCTCTCTTCCTCAGCCCTGCAATTATATATTTGACAAAAGGGAAGAGAGAGGCTGAAGAAAGGCCTAGAGAGGGAGTATTTTGGCTCTTTGTCTTGTCTTGATGACTGCTTGATGGAGCATGGGCTTTCCTGATGCACATGTTCAGGTGACGATTAGCATTGCTCACTTATTCAGCTATTAAAAGGTCAGGAAGCGGCCCGTTCTCCTCCGCCTGTCTGAGAGAAGCTCCACAGCCCTGTTTTTCTCTGTTGAGCTGATGCTGTGAGCTGTGTAGGCTGCAGGTGGTCTATTACCGCATGTTGCTACATTACCAGACTGTAACACATTATCGCTCGCTTTTTCTATCGCTCGACTCTCCATTTATTGCATCTTCTCGCGATCCAAATATAGCACAGCTCCCTGCTTCTAGTCATAGAGCCGCATTTGTCTAAATGTTTTCGCATGAAATTTCAGAATAATAATGAGCATATGTCATTGCGACGAGGTGGAAATGTCAGTCCTGTTGCGCAGATTGACTTCTACACTCGTGTGACCCCTAATGAAAATGCATGTTCTCTTCGGACACGGCTTAAAGAATCTGATAGACAAAGCGTTTTTTCCCTCTCTCTCTTTGTCTGTGCCCTCCATCTTCATTGCCCCCCATGACAGCTTGTAATTGAAGTGGCTTTAGTAGATAAGAGAGGGCAACCTGTAGTGCCTGTGAAAATAGCATTTGGAGAGGACTCAGCAGATCGTTCCATTTCTGCGGACCGTTCCATTTGCATCCCTGTGGGAGGGGCGCGATATTAGAGGAAGATAAGACGCAGTATTTCCTTTTTGCCTCCGGCTCCTCTCTTTATCCTGCTCAATGTCGCGGGAAAGACACAAATAGATGAGGTACTGAGGTGTTCTGTATCATTTGCATGTCTGCATGGGGCAGAAACACACCTTGTCTTCCTGCACGTAAACGTCCTTGCTCAAAGAAGTGCCTGAAGAGATGTGTTAAGACATGATGACAAGTAAAAGCATTGTCTTTTCTTTTTTCATGTTTTGTCATTGAATTTTTAGTTAGTTTTAGTAGGGTTATAATGGGAGCCACATCATCTCATTTACTCAAAAAGAACGAGAATCTTACAGTTGCACCATGTGTTTCCTTAATAAATTGGTTGATACTGGGTATTTACGTATGATTTTTTCACTACATAAAAAGCATATATTTCATTTATCAGTGAATTAAAATTAAATAAGAATTGACTTTTTGGTATCGCCCAGGATTTTAAAGTTGTGGCTGAAAACAGAAGTATCAACAAATCCTTGGGCGGCCAAGGCTCATTGATGCACATGGGGAGCGAAGGCAGGCCCGTGTGGTGCAATCCAACAGCAAGCTACTATAGCTCAAATTGCTCAAATTAATGCTGCTTCTGCTGGAAAGGTGTCAGAATACACAGTGCATCGCAGTTTGTTGCAGATGGGGCTACGTAGCCGCAGACCAGTCAGGGTGTCCATGCTGACCCCCGTCCACCGCCGAAAACACGACAGTGGGCACGTGAGCATCAGAACTGGAGCACGGAGCAATGAAAGAAGGTGGCCTGATCTAATGAATCACATTTTCTTTTACATCATGTGGATGCTCAGGTGCAGGTGTGTTGCCTAACTGGGGAACACATGGCTCTATGGGAAGAACGCAAGCCTGCAGAGGCAGTCTGATGCTTTGGGCAATGTTCTGCTGGGAAACCTTGGGTCCTGCCATCCATGTGGATGTTACTTTGATGCAGACCACGTACACCCTTACATGAAAACGGTATTTCCTGGTGGCTGTGGCCTCTTGCAGCAGGATAATGCATCTTGCCACAAAACAAAAATGGTTCAGGAATGGTTTGAGGAGCACAACATCAAGTTTGAGGTGTTGACTTGGCCTCCAAATTCCCCAGATCTCAATCCAGTCGAGCATCTGTGGGATTTGTTTGTGAGCAAACAAGTCCAATTCATGGGGGCCCCACCTTACAACTTTCAGGACATAAAGGATCTGCTGCTAACATCTCGGTGCCAGATACCACAGCACACCTTCAGAGGTCTAGTGGAGTCCATGTCTCAACGGGTCAGGGCTGTTCTGGCAGCAAAAGGGGGACCACCAAAATATTAGGAAGGTAGTCATGATGTTATGCCTGATCAGCGTATTTTGAAAATTACTTTCAGGCAGGCAGGAAATTGGTTCAGTCCATCGATTTGTTGGATGGAGGAACATCTGAATGTGAGCTTGCAGTCGATTGTTTAAAAAAAAAAAAAAAAAAAAAAAAAAAAAAAAAAAAAGGGGGGGGGGTGGGTTTATGTTGATGAAATGGTTACAGAAGACTGTTGTTTCACCAGAAGATCCAGTTATTATTAAAAATTAGAAGGCCAATTGTTTATTTATTTTTCTAATGAAACTAGCTCATGGATGAATTGTTCACAAAAAGATGCATTTATTAATTGGGTGAAGTCCATTACGTGGTAGTCTCACATAGCCAGACATTCAGACCGATGGCAGAAGGTCTGGGAACCTTGGCTGCTTTGAATAGCCAAGCACCTCCCAAGAGGCCGTATAACTGACAGTTAAAGCAACCAGTCACTTTTCATTTTGTGCCACGTCATATTTAGGAGTGTGAAAATGTCCCCACAACAACAGACAGGTGTTTAAATCTCTTGTGCGTGTTTTAAAGGGATGATGAACTTGAAAAAACAAAATTGACTTGATCTTTTGACATGTAAGAGGTCATTATGCTATAAAAACATCCTGTAAGTTTCAGAACTTAAAACTCAGTTGTTAGTCTAAAAAACAGCTTATATTGAAGGCATTCTGTCAAAAATGACAGCTTTTGGAATGTTCTACTCTATAATATAATTGGTAGATTAAGCTCTGCCTCCGCAGAAAAAGATTGACATCGCTGCCTGTTTAGCCCCACTCACCGATTCGCTCATAGCATTTACCAGAGATGCAAACATGCAGGTCTACACAGAAACCAAACAATAAAGAAGTCTCTGAAAACAACAGGATGCTCTGCAGTGCCAATTTGTGGGGAAAAAAATTATCCTTGCATTGCCTTTCCTTCTGATCCCAATGTTAGGAAAAAGTGGATGAACTTTTTTTTGATGAAGTTCCAGACCGAGGTCCTTTATTTACTTCATTGTACTGCAGATTCGTTTACAAATACCCATAGCGTCAGCGACGCAACACTCGTTCCCTTATCTCTGGGAAGCGAGGTTATGTCAGTAAGCAGAGTGACACAATTCAACACAGGATTTTCAAAAAGATTGAAACAAAAAGATGATGATGTGCCGCCTATATTAGATCCGACAGTGATGTCGCAACAAAAGTGTAATTAACTGTTTACATTATGTGGTCACTATTGCTTTGTCTCTTCAAACAGATCTTTTGATATGTACTGAGTTATTTATGTGTTTTTAACCTAAATCACAGTGGCGTCCATCTGTGCGGAGCGAATGTATGCTGTTAGCCAATTATAGCAGTGGGCGTTTACTTTCAAGTCTACAATCCGCCTTCTAAATTATGATGTTCTTGATAACATTATAAGTGGACCTCAGAAAATAGTACAAAATAAAAAAAACAAATGCAGTTCATGACCCCTTTAACAAGTGTATACCGCAAACTTCACCTATTTTACATACTTTAAAAAAAACAGCATTTAGCGACGGCTTTCTTCTTCTGTGATGGAGTTTGACATCACGGCATCTTTGTTTCTAGGCGGAATGTGCCTGTATAGTTGAGATCCTGTATAGTTCAACCAATCCAATGATGATTTTGAAACTCTTGAAGTGTTTCCAATTTTGTGTGCATTACGCATCAGACGTTCAGCCAACGGTCCGTGGGCGTTACGTCTGAGGCTGAGACTGATTTCACTAATTTTCACAAATATGTGACAACTGTATAGCAAAACAGGCACTGGAATTTAATTGAACAAATAATGAAATATCGATCCATTTTTTAAATTCTAAAAGGAAAACATGATTTTGACATGGAAAGGTCTTAATAAAATTGCCTCACAGGCAACATGACTGCATCTAATCCTCCTCCGCGCAGGAGACCGCGGATATGTATCGGTCACACGAATGTTAGCCTGTCAGTGCATTGATGCTGTACTATATGTTGCTTACGGCTCCATCAGTACCTGTTTTTATGTACATATATATGTTCAAGCATGTCAGCTCATTGAGGTGTGCTTGTTAGAGAGCACATGTCAAATCCAATGTGTGGCAGAGAAATTCAAGTTGCATTTCTGCAACAAAAAATAATACAAAATTGTAGCTACAAAAAAGTGAGCTTTCCCTTGGTACTGTGCCTGTGTTAGAAATCATGTGAAGTTGCATCATTAAATTGCTTGCAGCTGATCTGACAGAGACTATTACAGTAGTATTACTTATAGGCTTCTGCTGGAAAAACTAAAATGGTCAGACATGCTACAACTGTAACGCTCGCTATTTCACTTGAAGGAGCGTGCAGGCTATTTGTATAACTGACTATATAATTAAGTCGAGCACTCATGACAGAGTAATCAATGAGTCTGTGAGTGGCCTGTGATTCACTAAACACACTTAAATGGACCTGAAATGAGGATGAGCACATAGGTATGTATCTCACATCTTCATTTGCACTAAAACCCTCAATTATGGCAGTGAATAGTGATGTTGATGTGACTCTGCACCGTATCATGTGGAAAAATCCGACATATAGCAGTGTATCTTGCAAATAGATATCATCTGGATGCTCCTGAGCAGATAGCGAAGGGCTTGACAGCGCTCAGTCAAAGCCTCAGGCTCTTTTTGCATGGTCTGTGAGATATAAAGTCCTTTTGAAAAGGAAAATAATCCCTTCTTATATCCGTCTGCCACATTCCTTTCTTAACTGATTTGCCATTTTGCTTACGGTCGACGTGCTTGCTAGGTGGGAAATGACAAACCTAAAGCTAAAAATACATCTGAGTGACCCTTATAAGACAGGAGAGCCAATTCACAAGTGTTTCACGGAGGGACCCGTTGCGTGAGTCACTCATACTAGCTGAGAATAGACATCGTTTTTGCCATCACCGAGACAGGATAATCACTGAGCGCACACACACACACACACACATGCTCACACTCCAGGCTTGGCAGTGTGTGTTATTATCAGTCTCGGGCAGCAAGTGTCTGGTGTTGGCTCTATCTGTGATCGCACACAGAGGTATTTCGCCGTGGTAAAGTGTGCCATTGTGTGTGTAATGAGTTCTCTGTCTGTCTCACTCTCTTTGTGCCTGTCCTTTTCCTCTCCCGTATGTATGAAACGGCATCGTATTGTGTTTGCATTCAACTCACTGGCACGCTTAATGTGCGAGACCTAGCTTCTCAGGACCGTGAAGTTACAGCTTGTAGCAAAGTTTAATTGTTTGTGTGTTACAGAAAGCAGATGACCGGGAGAAGAGACAGGAGGCCCATCGCTTCCATTTTGATGCCATGTGAGATGTTGTGGGTAAACACTGAGAAGAATGGAGTCTTCTTTCATTTCAGTGATTTATTTATTTTCACTTGCTTGTTTCCACACTGGAGCATTTTTATGCATTTAATAAGGTCTGAAATCAGAGGAATCCATTTAATATGAATAGCTTGAACAGTGATGTGTCTCTGTTGACTTCTGAAGAGAAGAGGTACAGTTGAAGTCAAAAGTTTACATACACCTTGCAGAATGTGCAAAATGTTAATTATTTTACCAAAATAACAGGGATCATACAGAATCCATGTTATTTTTTATTCAGTACTGACCTAATTAAGATTCATATAAGCCATTTACATATAGTCCACAAGAGAAAACAATAGTTGAATTTATAAAAATGACCCGGTTCAAAAGTTTACATACACTTGATTCTTAATACTGTGTTGAAACATGAATGATCCACAGTTGTTGTTATTTTGTTTGTTTACTGATAGTTGTTAATGATCACTTGTTTGAATAATTTGAACCCTTTCCAGCAATGACTGTATGATTTAAGGACTCATCTTTTCACACTGAGGACAACTGAGGAACTCAAATGCAACTATTACAGAAGGTTCAAACACTCACTGATGCTTCAGAAGGAAACACGATGCATTAAGAGCCAGGGGGTGAAAACTTTTGACAGTCATTGTTGGAAAGAGTTCAAATACACAGAAATGCAGAAAAACCCATTTTTGGGACCTGAAGGATTTTCTGAAGAACAGCAGGAAGTTTGATCCAACAGCTGTGGATCATTCAGGTACCAACACAGTATTAAGAATTAAGTGTATGAAAACTTTTGAACAGGGTCATTTTTATAAATTCAACTATTATTTTCTCTTCTGGACTATATGTAAATGCCTTTTATGTGACATATCTTAATCAGGTCAGAACTAAATAAAAAATAACATGCATTTTGTTTGATCCCTCTTATTTTAGTAAAATAATTATCATTTTGCAAATTCTGCAAGGTGTACATACACTTTTGACTTCAACTGTATGTTTCTGTTAAGTTTGTTTACATGAGCCTAAACGCATAGTGATATTTGCACATTGAGAAGATGGAAAAATGTTTGGTGCCATTTTTGTACTTAGGTTTGGGATAAACATGTTATTTTAAAACCTTTTCTTTGTCTGTATCGTTGAAGTAACTGGTAAATGTCAAGTGGGCAGAAACAGAACCGGTAATTTTCTCTTCTCGTTTTGTTTCAAGCTTTCCGTTGTGTGTTTTGAAGGACTTAATTAATTGTCAGCCTCTCTGTCTATGAATGTGACTGCGTGATAGTTCTTTCACATCACTGAACCTCTTTACTGTTATCAAAGGTGTTTTCTGCAAACTGATTTTATTAGGCATTTAGCTGTATGGAACCTAAAAAAACATCATATTTTCACCATATAGTATTGCTTTAACTATTAATACTCAGTGCCAACCACATCCAAATGATTCCCTAGAGTTAAGTGTTTCGATTCATTAACTTGACAGTGGATATCAGCATTATATAGGAAGTTAAATCCCCAATCCTAATTGCCCGTAGTCAACATAAAGCAGGCTGTCGTTTCTCTGTTTGTAATTTCTGTTGTAATTCCTACCATGTCTGTCTTCTTTTATGACTGTAAGGCACTGTTATCAATACTTAAACTCTGGGTTGTTTTTCCATCATCAAATGCCTTCAGGCACTTTTCCTTCATTCCTAAGTGGTGTTATTTATTTATTTTACCTGTTTTTAAAACACTGGAGATTAATTATGTGCTTTTTGTGAAGGGTTTTGTTCTTAGCTGTATATATCTGACAGGTGCTCTGATCCATGCATTGATTTATATGCTAATCTCTTTTATCTTTAAAATAGTGGTGTTATGGTGCACTCTATGCACATTAATTAAGTGATCAGTTGTCAAACCACAGTAATACAGCTGCGTACTAATCTTCCATGTTGACTGGCATGCAATTGTTGCAGATGGTTTTCACTAATTGTTTCTGGTCAGGTGCATATTGGTCCTAACAGGTTGTACATCTGTGCTCTGTTTGAATTATTAATAAATCACTCATGTTTTTGGTTGCGTTGAAAGTCAGTAGATGTCTTTTGGAATGTTGTATTGGAAATAAACATGACCAAATGCTTTATTACCTCAAGCGTTTGCCTTGTTTTGGACTGATTTGAAATTCACTCGGATACACCTCCAGAAGATACAGCAGATGAGTCAGAGAATACTAGTCATCGGCTATGAATTCGTCACGTCTTGTACCCTGAAAAACAAAAACAGCATTTGTATTCACAAGGTTCATACGTTCATGTGTGTACAATTGTCAAATGATTTGAATGAAATCATGACTAGAGGCTGTTGTTTGCCTACATTGTCTTAGTAAAAAAAACTACATTACAGTAGCCTAAATTACCGAACTCTTCAATAAAGAATAAATCAATACTCCGTGGCGAATCACGTCACCTTAACTTGACCGCGCTTTGCGCGTCGTACTCTCCTGAACTGCGCATGCGCACAGGCTGCTCATTCAAGCGAGCAGCGCCCGAAGCTCAAATGAGCCTCGTTTAGTGCGATCACCTCAGTTCAGCCTGAGACTCCCACAGACGCGCGTCTCTCCCCGGACTCTGGTGATACACTGCATGTGGATTTACAAAGCACATTCCTAAACAGGATTATTAACTCAACCTGTCAGGCGGACTTGAGGTGCGTGTTTTTCGTAAAAGGAATACAGCGGGTTCTTTCCAGCTTCAGGAATGGGATTAATGGGATCGAAGAAAAGTTGGGAATTGTAGGTCTGGTGCAATGGAGAGATAAAGCTCGCCTACGGAGCTCACCAAGGTGGAAGAAGCGGTCATTCATAACGAAAGGAAATGCACAGAGGTGAGTTTTAACCAACATTATCATTTTTTGTTGTTTTTCTGACAACACAGCGCGGTTTGGTCCTGCAACAAAGCAGAAAAACAAATAGGCTACACCTCAACATCAGTAGAGCTCTAATAACAAGTTACATTTTTCGGGGCTAACGATGGCGTCGCCACCTACAGGTGTGCTTTTGTTTATTAGCTGTTTCGCATGTGTCAAATCTGGCTAATCAATTTTTATCCGTTGTTTGCATCGTTTTCATTAAACCGTTGGTCGTTTATATGACGGGGAATGTGTTTTGTTAATGTTAGCCATCAAAAATGACCATTTGGATGTTAAAAGCAGCACAGTCGCGCAACAAAAGCCGAGTTGCATTAGATTTCTGCAGCGTCTCCTGCAACTTCGCGGCGTGAACGCGTGGCATTCGCAGAAGCAGCGAGAGTGCTGAAGTGACAGCTCCCGCTTGCCACATCTGGAGCGCGAACTGCTGCTCTCAGCCCTCATGACCCTCTACTGAGAGCCGTGACATCGTGGTTTAAGCAAATGTATATGGGGAAAGCCGTGTTGAGATATTTTCCTATTTTGGCTAATTGATTCAGATCAGTGCAGACAGTAATGTGGGAACGCTTAGTATAATCAAGTCAATAGAATTAATGAAATAATGATTTTGCATTCACAAAAATTTTTTTTTATTCACGTGCTGTTTACTACTATTGTGCAATCACATGGCAATATGACTACTGTCATGAAAAATGTGTGACCACGTCTATGAAGACGATCAACCTGCAAAAATAAGTCATAAACTCACCAATTCTATGTTTTGGATCAGTTCGCAAGATGTTGATGGCACAATTTCACACTACCCTAAATTAACTTCCCATCTGTTGTTCTGTTAAACGTTTGAATTGCAATTAAATAATTGTTGATTCTGTGAGACATTGTCTGTGCTGTTTAACGAGATCCGTCTGTGACGATTAATCCAACTGTTTGTTCATTATTTCCATTTGGCTTAATGTGAGTTATGGGCTTAGAGAAAGTCAAAATCACACACTAAGGAGATGAAAAAGACATGCAATATTTAACACCAGTATGAGTAATTAGTTTGAGGCGTTTATAGTTCTCAGTAAGATGCTACGGGCAAATTGTCACCTGTTTTTAATGAACTTTAAATACAGTAAAGTGCCGAGTTTAATTCAAATCACATTAGGCTCTACAGTTAATATACTCAGTGGAAAATATCTAGTTAATCTCTTTGTTTAATTAAAGATATGATAAAGTGAAAATAAAGTTGTTTTTTTTCCTTGAAATAAAGTTGTGTTTGTATGGACATATTGCTGTAATACATCATAGCATTTTAACGCGTCGTCCCATGGGGCTCATCCCAGATGTGTGTTCATTTGAAACCTGACAGCACGTGAGATAATTCATGCATAAAATCAGATCCTATGTGAGATCTGGAGCCACTGTTGCCATCCTCATTTTGAGGACAGAACTCGATTTAATTACGCAAACCCTAAAACTTTTTTCATCATGCATTTTCCATTTGCCTTTATTGTCAAGTTGTGGACCACATGAGATAAAGGGTCCCCAGGGAGCTCTTCGGTTCATCTTTCATGTGTGTTTGTCTGACATCTCTTCATCTTTTCGAGACTTACGAAACAGTTCAGCCTTTAGCGAAAGCGGCGTTTTTTTTTATCAGAGATTGACGTTTTTGACGTTTTTGACTTTTCTGCGCCATACATGCATTTTAATATTACGCATTTCAAAACTAATCTTATGCTGCTTTATCCAGGGTTAAGTAATTATTTAAGCGTGTAGAAGGTAGTAGGATGTTTTAGCAGCGCAGTCTGGTGAGGTTCAGCCTTAAGGCCGAGCTGTCACGAAATTGTCTTTTGGCGCCCCTAGATGCCAAACGTATTTTTCAATCCAAAACCTAATTTTTATGGTGAATTTTAAATATATAATCAAGTGTGCAGTTGTTATGGTTAACGTTACTTCCTTGTCAGGTCAAAATAAACGCTTTTGTGGTCACAGAAATGTTTGAAAACCCTGCTGAAATATGAAATATAGCTCAGCTTATATATAGGCTATACATAAAAACCCATGCAACCCCATTTCTAAATATTTATTCACATGTATTCACAAAAATGTTAAATTTGTTTCAAACAACGTTTCAACAACCACAATAGTAGTGCGAGTGGGCTAAATGGCGAAAGTTCGCCCTCCCGAGGTCGGTTTTATCATAAGACATTTAAAAAAAACCTAATTATTAAAAATTACAGTTATTCCTCGTGAGACGTAAATTACAGTAATTTATTTCCTACTCTGTAAATGTAATGGTTACTATTCTGAAAGGATAAGGTCTCAATGATGTGTGCAGCTGACAAAAATGCCACCTCAGGAGGAGAGTGCAGCCTTCGAAACATTACTTTTAGTAATAATAAAAGTACACATTATACCTTGATTAAAATCTCTTTAAAGTAGATGATTACCTAACAATCTATCTAAACGACTGTTCTTCTTGCGTGAGACAAAGCTCTTGAACAGAAGAAAGTTATGGACTGACTTTGATGATGTGTTTCCAAAGTTATTAAAGGGATAGTTCATCCAAAATTGAAAATTCTGTCATTAATTACTCATTATCATGTCGTTCCAAATTCGTTCATCTTTAGAACTTTAGAACTTTTAATGACATTCAAGAGCTTTCTGACCCTGCATAGACAGAAACGCAGCTGGCACGTTCAAGGCCCAGAAAAGTAGTAAGGACATCGTTAAAATAGTCCATGTGACATCAGTTCAACCGTAATGTTATGAAGCTACAAGAATGCTTTTTGTGCACAAAAAAAAAAAAAAACAGCAGCTTTCTTTAACAATTTCGTATTTTTCGTGTCAGTCTTCGATGTTCACAAGAGTAGCTACCATGACATATGCGTGTTTTGCTGCTGATGCAACATTGCACATCTAGCAGAGTATTCTGCTGTTAACCACTATAGAAGTTTACCAGTCTATAAAAACTTTTGCTTCTGAGAAGTCTAGAAATGGGTCATTTGAATTTAATTTGCTGTTAACTGGCTGTAAAAAATATACCAGAATTAAAGCTGAGGCACGCTGTTCTTGACATAACGCACATGTGGCAGGCTTCAGCCGTGTCTCATCATACTGAATGAATGGCAACTGATTGCCCTTAAATAAATACCAATTTACTACCAATTCAGTGACCAAAACTAAAAACACACTTGAGACTGCTCTTTGCTTTATTTTGCTGTCTAGATAATTAATTCTCACAAAACCCAGAGGGAAATAAATTAATATTGCATCATAATTAAATCAACAATGTGGCTGTGCCTGATACTTTGTCATTTAATTACAAATTTTCGAGGCAGGGAATCTTTGAGCATCTGGCCTTGTGTCAGAGATGGGTGTCGAGTGCGAGACGTGTTTTGACACGACAAGGATCTTCCACGTTTGATCAGTCTGCCAGATTTATTCCGGTCCAGATGCAGGGCTTGGAGAGTAATGGAGGAGTTTGGGGTGATCAATGTGCTTGCGTCTGGGTCCCCACATCGCCCATAGCCTTTGACTCGTTTTCAGACACAAGACTAGATCAGCCAGACTGTTTTTAGGTATCTACTAATATCAGAATACCTAAGAATCAAGTCATTTCCAGTGTGGTCATTTTGCAGTACTGTCTTGTATGGGTGTCCTGACCACTGTGTCAGATAAAGGACATGAGTGTGGCTAGAATGTGTTGTCACATGCCTATTTTTGTCTGATAACATTTGACATGCTCTTGCTCACTTTTGTTTCCAGTCTGGGTTCTCCTCATTGTAATAGAAGAGGGATTTGCCCTGGCGCAGAAAATTAAAGGTATGACTCACACATTATCACCCTCATATCAGAACTGTCAACTGCGACAGTCCTATCTTTACACATTTTGCACTGGGCACTTCCGTTCAGCTCTTCTGCCTTCATTTTCTGAACAGTTGTTGGTAAACTGGCCAGTAAATGTAGAGTCTTAAACTCAAAAAATGCAAAAGAAATGCTTCTTTCAATCAGACCTAGGCTTTCTTTGTAACCAAAAAATAAATATGCACAAATTCGTACTTATCAGATTGTATAGTCAACTGTTGATGAGTGTTTCCATCTGCAAAAATATTGACTCACTGCTTCAGTGATTGCTAATCTTAGTTGTTTATTTTGGTCAAACAAATGTCATATTCCGTCTGTTTCATTCGTGTTTCATTCTATCCTCTTTCATCTATCTGTTCTCACAGAGACGCAGAATGCGGGTGAATCTCTGTCTAACGCTGAGCAGTGCGGCCAGTGGACCCGGAATATCAATGGAGGCCTGTTTACATCTCCAAACTATCCTAACTCCTATCCGCCCAACAAGGAGTGTGTGTACATCCTAGAAGGTAACCTCCCTAAAAGCAAATGAGAGACTGACAGTAATTGTTAATGACTGCATGATTGATGTCTGCCTCAAGTTAACAATGTTTACTAATATAGGAGTGTTATATTGTGCCCCTAGGTACTTAAGAACTCTTCTTCTTGTTATTATTATGGTATATACAACACTAATTATATTCTGTTAACAGCATCATATCTGCTGGTGCATATTAGTATAAGTATGTAAGTGTGAATGACAATTTTGTAGTGGTGTAACAGCATTTCAAGAAGCGCAAGAGCGCCTCCTGTTGGCGAAGCAAACATACAATACATATATTGTAACGTAAGACTTTTGAGGAAAAAGATAAATATATAATTTTTCAAATCATCATTTTGAAAGAGAAGTGTGACCCTGGGGTGATTTTTTTATTTTTTTTTAAATTGAGATTTATACATAATCTGAAAGCTGAAAAAATAAGCTTTCAATTTCAATTGATGTATGGAATGTATTGTTATGACACGACAGTATTTGGCTCAGATACAGCTATTGAAAAATCTGGAATCTGAGGGTGCAAAAAAAAAATTAAATATTGAGAAAATCGCCCTTTAAAGTTGTCTAAATGAGGTTCTTAGCATTGCATATTACTAATCAAAAATTAGGATTTCATATATTTAAGATAGGAAATGTACAAAATATCTTCATGGAACATGATCTTAATATCCTAATGATTTTTGCCATAAAAGAAAAATCTATAATTTTGCTGCATACAATGTATTTTTGGCTATTGCTACAAATATACCCGTGCTACTTAAGACTTAAGGTTTTGTGGTCCAGGTCACATATAAGCATTTATTTATGTTTTTGTAGAATATTTCAACCTGTACATCATCATCGTCATTTTAGACCAAAAAGTAAGACTGTAGATAGAATATGAACATATTAACAAACACTTGCATGTGATGGAGAAAGAAATGCGCATAGTCGGAGCTTAGTCTAGTTTCCACAATACCCAGTGGCCTAAATTACCTTAATTTACCCTAGGATTTTTTTTTAACTGAATGGATAGTAATAATCCTGTGCATATTTATGTCCATGCCTTTATATGTAGAACAGAAAGAAGCTATTTTTTCTTGATAAATAACTGTAGAATATGCAGAGTCTGTGGTTTTAATGCAAGCAGCAGCAAATACAACCAAACAAAACTAAATCAGCAGTGACATTGGTTATTTGTTTCAGGGACTGATATGATTATGGTTGTTGTGCCTCAAGCAGGTGACCTAAATTCAAAATTTAGTTAGTGGATAGTGGTTGCTTTATTGTACTACATTGGTGTATTTATGTACAACACAAATTGGAGATTACTGTGGACATTTCTCTATTCGTATTAATAAATCAAAATGAATTCAAATGAGATGTGCATAGGAATATAATGGTCTATCGAGTTCTTTCAACAGCGCTATGAAAGAGAATTTATCTTCATTTGTAGTAGACTGTCTGTTCATAATGTGGACACTGGATGTAATGTGAAATCTGTATTGTTCATTTTGATAAGTATTCCATTTGTGTGTATGTGTGTGTATGTGTAAGTTTCAGGGTCTGTGTTTGACTAGCAAATTATAATTGTACAATGTAGTATTCTGGAAGGCTTCCTCCAGCACAGGTTGCCATGTCACATACTCTGCAGTTGTAAACTAAATATAATGTTTGCTCTTTCATTCTCGATTCGCTCTCTCCTGCAGCTCTCCCTCGGCAGAGAATTCAGCTGGCCTTTGACAAAACGTATTATATCGAGCCTTCCTTCGAGTGCCGCTTCGACCATATTGAGATAAGGGATGGTCCCTTTGGTTTTTCCCCTCTTATTGATCGCTTCTGTGGGCCAAAGAGTCCAGGCGTGGTCACCTCCACGGGCCGCTTCATGTGGATCAAATTCACCAGTGATGAGGAGCTTGAAGGCTTAGGCTTCCGCGTCAAATACACTTTTATAGCAGGTAACCCTGGCAGTAAATGCAGGCAGTTTGGTATATTTGTGCTTCATGAATGTGTTCAGAATTTAAACAGATGGCCTTGTGCTGTAGACCTTGTAAAGAATCCTTCCTCACCTGTTTCACACTGCAGCACTGTTTGTCTGTCTGACGGACTTGATGCATTATGTACAAAATCAGGACTTTGTATTCAGGAAATACGACTGCATCCAAAGATTTAAAGGGGACGTCGGATGCCCATTTTCCACAAGTTGGTATAATTCTTCAGGGTCTTCATGAAATGTCTGCAACATGGTTTGGGTAAAATTTCCCATGGTTGTGTAAAACAACACCCTTTTACCTTGTCAAAAACAGCTCTGTTCACAGTAAACTGTTTTAGTGCATGTCTCTTTAAATAATAATGAGCTACTGCTCACCCCGCCCCTCTCTTCTATTTTTTGTGTATTCGGTGGTGCGTTACCATCAAAAACAAAACTAATCCACTTCATCCTCAGTGGCTCTGATTTCAGAAGACTCTTACTGTACATCCAACCCTAAAACATCTGCATTGTTTATGAGACATTGTTGTCGCTACAGCTGCTCAAGTGTGAAGTAAATGGCGGACGGCGTACAACTCGCTGAGGACTGAAATATGCAAATACTGGACAGTCCGTCAGCAGTCATGGGCGGGGCCTGAACGTCAAAACGTCTTGTTAATTAAGACTGTTTAGGAGTGAATAGATATTTATCATTGTAGGGTGGTTGTGTCCACACACTAAGACACGTTTATAAGCAAACACCATGTAAAAGTGAATTTTGCATCCAATGTCCCCTTTAAGCAGTTGGGGACTGGATTCTCTTAGGATTAATTACCTTCAGATATAAATGTTTCCATCATCCTCATGTAAATTAAATTTCACAACAAGCAGGTTGGTAATAATTCTCAATGGCCAACTTCTGATAACTATTTTATAATTTATGGCCACTATTATATGCTGTAAAAAAAAGTGGAAACCTGCAGTTGTTACCCTAAGGAGCTATTTCTGCCTGATCTAATCTTTGGAATGACTTATGTCGGTGTAATTTAATGTGTTTAAGTTGATTCATTGTTTCATTGTTGCTTGAAGCACATTTTTTAAGTTAACATTTTTTCAGTGTAGGAAATGTTCATGCAAGCCTGAGCATGAAGAGACTTATGGTTTATTGTCCACTATAGGGAAATAACGTAGATAACAAAGTGCAGTAAACTGTAAAACTGTTTGCACTACAAACCAGTGTGTTCATAATTAAGATAATACCTTAAAATGATATTGTAAAACACACCAATTTGCAGTATCAAGCAGCAAAATGAGCTGTTTTGTACAGCTAAAAATAGCTGGATGCGGATGAGACCGGCAGCCAGACCCATAAAGTTTACAAATGGCTGTGCCAACTCATACTGGAAGAAAAAGGTGGACACTTTGTATACAAATACTTCTACTTGATTCATGATTTTCAGGCATTAAAATTCTGGGCCAAATCCTGTTAGCTTTAAGACTTTTCAGATGTTCTGTGTGTTTAAGGTCAAAAAAGACAAACACTAAATGTTGTTTATTAGATCAAACGGCAGATCTTTGCACCGCAGTGCCCACGGCTCTCTTAAACCGGATTTTAATGCAGGTTTGGAGCATGGGATTTCCAGCGTGTGCTATCTGGGTAATACGATATCTGTCTTATCATTTCAGACCCAGATTTTCATTTGCACGTCGGAGGATTGCTAAATCCAATTCCAGGTAAGCCCCTCAATATTTCCACCCCCCACTTCAATTCCATCTCAAGTGCTTTCTATTCTCTGCGGCAGGCTGCAGGCTATCTGCTACTGACATCCTCCACTCCTCCCTCTCTCTGTTGGTCTTATGCTGCATATCTGACTCTGTCTCTTGTCGGACTTTCCATTGCTGTTTTCTCCAAAAAACCCTCTATTTGCCTCCAATTTTGCAGTCACTGCTTTCTCTTGCTTTCTCTTTGCTAGTGCCACTTTAGGTTTTCTCTTTCTCTAATTTCCCTGCATTTTCCCACTTCCATCCTTTTCCTTCGTCAGATTGCCAGTTTGAGATCAGTGGTTCGGACGGGGTCATCCGCTCCAGTCAGGTGGAAGAAGAAGATAAGATCAAAAATGGAGACGCGTTGGACTGCATCTGGACCATCCGTGCCCCTCCTCACTCCAAGGTGACTCCTTCGATTCTCCTTTGCTTACACAGTTCGTCAAATGAGATGACCCCGCTCTTCTGCCACGGGCAGATATATGAGCACCTAAAACCAGGGCCTGACAAGACCACAGGAGGCCACCAGGCCCCCCGACCCTTTTTCTGCTGAGAAAACGTTTCAAGAGCTCAAATTAGCAATGCAGCAGCAGCAAGTATTAGGCCAATGATGCAGAAATGGTGGTAGAGCCGAATCAGCAAGTACTAGGAATAAGACTGAGGGAAGAAAGCAGCATTAAGATGGCCCGGGGATTACACGCTCACCTGCGCTAAGCAGACCGGAACACTTAGCGGGCTAAAAAAACATCCCTAAAGAACTTGGCAGAGGAGTGAATGATTACAAAGCATGAAGATAAGTCATTAGAGTTGCGAGGGCCAACTTTTTTGTGATCTTTTGTGCCTGCGTCTTAAAGAAAACATTGCTAGGAGCTCTTTTTGTTGTTCTCGGTAAGCAGTCCCTATAGGTAAGGACAGTTCAGTTCTTGTCAGTCCAAACTACAGCAGTATTTTCCATGCTGCTCGAAATTCCTTTTTGCAAATTGCTGTATTCTTTCTTGTCCTGTTTGAGTCAGCATTTTGCAAAATCTAGCTGATGCATTTGTTAAAGGTTGGTTCATCCCTGCAGATATACCTTCGCTTCCTTGAGTACCAGATGGAGCACTCGAATGAGTGCAAGAAGAACTTTGTGGCCGTGTATGACGGCAGCAGCGCCATTGAAAACCTGAAGGCCAAGTTCTGCAGCACAGTGGCCAATGACGTGATGCTGGATACCGGCGTGGGCGTCGTGCGCATGTGGGCCGACGAGAACAGCAGACTCAGCCGTTTCCGAATGCTCTTCACCTCGTTCGTGGATCGTGAGTATAGACGTTCTTTACTATAAAAAGTACAGTATTGGTAACTAACACAGAATGACAAATATACAAATCATTAAAACATACAGTGAAGACTGTTGGCTGCTTGTATCAATGATTTGAGAAACAGTGCAAAGCCTTATTTCAGTAGCTTTCATGCTGCTAGAAAGTTAGTATGGATGGATGTGACCTTTGGAGAAGTCTGTGCCACGTCAGCTAGCAAAAAAAAAAGAGCTAAAGCCAGCAGGCTGGGTAGAAACATCATTTATATTTCATTTTGTAATGTGCTTTAGGCAGAGTCTGCCTGTCCAGGATAGCAAGCATTCTGCTAACTGCAGTATGAAAACAGCACGAAAAAACAAAGATAGCAGGACAGATCCCCAGATTATAATGTGCCAAATTTCATTGAAATTGCATGCCATTAAGATAACAACTTAAAATGATGCAAGAAAATGCTGCTGCACATCTCTGTTTAATTGCTGCATGCGCTAGGATTACATATTGTCAACATTTACATTTATAAAGCAGAAATGGAAATCGGCTCTTTTCAAGCGTGCAACGTTATCACAAACGATTGAAATGTCAGAAAAAAAGCTGTTTAATAATAGACTGAAATATGCTGTGATTCATGGGAACTGACTTCAACAACCTGGCATTTATTTAAAAGTTGACCGTTTAAAGAGTGTGAAGTTAATTAAAGTAATCTCTGTAGAAAGCCGTGATATCAAAAAGCCAATTACTCCCCCAACCTTTGCATAGGAAATCAAATAACAGGGCTAGTGTTGCACATTTCTCATGCTAATGGGTCAGTCATGATGGAAAATTGCAAGTTATCTGCGCTTGCTGAAAAGAAAGGAAACACTAAATGAAGCTTTATTTCGTGAGTTTGATGTTTTGGTTTGAATGATACATCACATTTTCTGTCCCCTTTGCTTTTCAGGAGAGTTGCTGTTTAAAGGTTGCATGCGAATTGTGGAAAATTACCATGAAGCAAATGGATATTTTTTGCGCAAGTCTGTAATACTTTTAATAAATGTCAGAATAATCAGAGGAATTAATTGCAGCATTCAATGTCAACTCCATCTGAATATTAATCTTGCTCAGAGCGCAAAAGCAGTGGCGGTGGCAAATGCAAATGATTTTCATCACTGTGCTCGTACAACTGCTGAAAGCCTTGCAGCGCTGTGAATAGACTGACACAGCCAAGTTGTGTTTGGATTAGTTGGTTCATTTAATGCCTTCACCACCATCTTGGCAATAAGCAACAATTTCACTTTATTTTCCACTGTATGTTTTAAAACATCACACAAGTTCTCAGCACTAAGGAAGATGTGTCCTATTACCATTAGAATACACACCAATAATAAACTTTTCTATGTAACTCACATAGATGTTGTGGTAGGTTTGACTATATTATTTATACTAGTATTTAACTGCTTCAGGCGTTTGTTCACATTTGAGTTTTCTCTGATATGAGAGCCAGGACCAGTGTCACAGATACAGTAACATTAAAAAGTTTGCGAAAAGAGTCTCTTATGCTCACCAAGGCAGCTTTATTTGATCAAAAATACATTAAGTACAAATTACTCACCCTTATCTCATTCCAAACCCATAAGACCTTCATTCATCTTTGAAACACAAATTAAGATATTTTTGATAAAATCCAAGAGTTTTCTGACCCTGCATAGACAGCAACGCAACTACCATGTTCATGGCCCAGAAAGGTGGTAAAAACATCATTAAAATAGTCCATGTGACATCTGTGGTTCAACCGTATAGTTATGAAGCTACAAGAGCACTTTTTGTGTGCAAAGAAAACAAAAGTAGTGTTTTTATTCAACAATTTCTTCTTTTCTGTGTCAGTCTTCGATGCACATTCAGGACAGTACCATGAAGCATGAGTGTGACACAGGAGCCGTCGTTCTGACGTAGAATTTCTCTTAGTTCATTGTCTGTATATTCTGGTTCAAATATGTAAGGCTGGACATTAAATTGCAATTCATCCTCTCTTTTGAATGCCTCTTTGCATGCCTCTATGTACATTTCTGCAACACCTGCGTATTATATACCTTAACCTTACTGCACGTTTCACAGCAGTTTCAAAGTGAATTGTCTAGAGAGTGGTGCTAAAACACACGTTCAATATGTGACCATGGCACGTTTTAGTAAATGTTAGTACAGGCATGTATTGCTGCGTTTTTATTACGCTGCTTGAGGTAGGTATTGTGGCTGTTCAGAATTCAGATATTTGGGGATTGTCGCTAGAGGTTAATGCTCTTTTTGTGTTGGAAATATCCCCTACACCAAATCCAACCCTAAACCTAACCAATAGTGTTAAAGGGGTCATCGGATTATAAGTTCAACTTTTACATGTTGTTTGAACATTAATGTGTGTTGTCAGTGTATGTACAAATCTACCCTGTAATGATAAAAATCCATGCAGTGGTTTTTAATTAATCTGTAAAAATAACATTCCCTTTTTCAAATCGAGCCATTCTCAGATGCCTGTCAGTGTGGCGTCACACCCACAGAGGCCGCTCCCACGATAGTTGATTGACATGAGCTCTTACCTCAGACCAGCTGTAACAGTCCAACCTCTTTGTTTCGATGGTGGAGCAGAGATGTAAATTAGACTATCTCAGATTGAGCAATTGAGGTGTTGTGTGGCAAGGTAAAAAGGGTGTTGTTTTACACAACCATTGAGAATTTTTAACCAAAGTATATTATAGACTTTTCATTAAGACCCTGAAGAATCATATCAACTTGTGGAAAATGGGCATCCGATGACCCCTTTTAACAAATTCAAAAGTGATATAAAAACGCAGTTGTTAATGTTGTCATGCTGTTTTAAATTCCTTATGCGGATTCGAGCTGTTTTGTCAAACTGCAGTTTCACGTGGTTTGTACCAGAGCTCTTCATCACTCAAGTGCAGCGCTGTATTGCGTGAGCTACCGAGCAAACCTACTGAATTAGAAAACTCATGCATATGAAGCTATGTATGTGACGACAACGTTCAAAAGTATCAGTTTAAAATCGCACAGGATGTTAAAGTTGTTTCTAAATCATAAGATAATATTCTGCAAGTAATTGTGTGAAAATTAGGCTTTATTAATCAGAACTCTGTACCTGTAAATCATACTTTGTGTGAAAAGGAATAAAATTTGTTGTTTTACGCGGTTGCCAGGACTTCACAACAAAACCCGCCCAATTGGTACTCAAAAGTAGCCCAATCACATTTTGAGGGGGGTCCCCCATTAAAAATTGCTTTGCAGGGGATAAAATACACATTTTTGGCAGGGTTCCCTTGGTAAAATTAGCATTCCAGGGGCTAAATATTACGTTATTAAGGTCACTTCAACCAGCGGACATGAAAAACAACGGGCAGCAATAGTGTTAAAGTACCCCTATTCTTAGCAACACTGGTGTTTTACTGCCTCTAGTCTCAGCCTCAGACATCACGCCCATGCAAGGTTGCCAGGTTTTCACAACAAAACCCATCCAACTGCTACTCAAAACTAGCCCATTCGGATTAAAAATCACGTACCCGGGGATAAAAATAGTTTTTTGCCAGGGTTCCCCTGGTGAATTTGCATTTCAGGGGCTAAATAAAGTTATTGGGGTCGCTTCATCCTGCAGACATCAAAATCTACCCACGCCAACAGTGTAAAAGTAGCCCAATTCCACAGGAAAATTGCGGACTTGGCAACACTGCGCCCAAGGAACGTTGGCTAAAAGTCTGATGCATAAGGCACACACAGTCGTCATCAGATTGGTTAGTTTATACAGGATTTCTGGAATACATGAGTGTTTTTTACATCAGTGGTTTTTACAACCACTGATATCACATGGACTATTTTATTGATGTTGTTACTACCTTTCTGGGCCTGGGAACGTTTGAGTTGCATTGCTATTAATGCAGAGTCAGAAGTCTCTCAGATTTCATAAAAATATATTAATTTGTGTTCTGAAGATAAACAAAGGTCTTACGGGTTTGGACCGACATGAGGGTGAGTAATTATTGACAGAATTTTCATTTTTGGGTGAACTATCCCTTTAATCTTGCTGCCCACAAACTAGTGAATGGTAATGTAGATTCATCTTGTCAGACTGTGTACATCCTGCTCTGAATTGTCACCCTGAATATTTCTCCCCTATCTAATACACTTGGCGAATTCCCCCATTCCTCTGATGAGCGATAATGTATCAGATGTGGATGTGGTGTGACATTGGCAGTCATCAATGGCCACTGCTGTAAGGCAAAAAATGTCTAACAATTCTTAAAATGAGCACAGTAATGGCAGAATGGAGCTGTTGCCAGGAAATGAAAGTTACGACCTCTTCAACCCTCTGTCAGAAGCACTTAGTCCCATAAACTGGATGAGATTTTTCCCTCCTCACTCAAGCTCAGCTCTAGCATAGCAGTTATAAAGGAGGATGCTAATGCAGCAGTTGGGTTTTGGCGTAAAATGGAGACCGAGGAATGAGCCTGCGCAGCTAAAAGAGGGAGATGCGATGAGGAGATGAGTGTCAGGGTTTACAGACACAGCCTGAAGGATTCATCCCCAGAGATCAGCACTCACCTTCAATTACAAGCTTATCTCCCACTCTCCCTCGCTTTCCATTCTTCGTTACTCTCCACTCTGACTAGCATGCTAAGCGTGCGTTCAGTCAAAAGCTTCATGGCAACTTGGCCAGATGGGCTTTGTGATGGCTGTTAGATTTGATTTATAGTGTTATGCTCAACACCCGCTACACAGCCTGTGGCACAGGCATGAGGCGCACGTATCCGCAGACGGCCGCTGACGCCCTGAAATGAGAATGGGGGTTGCCTTGTTTTTAAGAGATTTAATCTGCTCTATCTGTTCTGTTTTTCAGCTCCATGCTCCAGCAACACCTTTTTCTGTCACAGCAACATGTGCATCAACAACTCACTGGTGTGCAATGGCGTTCAGAACTGCGTTTACCCCTGGGATGAGAACCACTGCAAGGGTGAGTTACTGCACAAACACCAGCATCTGTTTCCTCACCTACGACACCTGAAACAGTAACCTCCATTAAAATGCTGTTCTTCTCTGAACAAAACTATTCTGTTTTTGTAGCGTGTTGTTGTTTATTATTAAAATATCATTTTAATTATTCAGAATTTATTTTTGAATATATACACTACCAAAGGTTTGGGGTCAGTAAGATTTTTCATATTTTTGAAAAAATGCTCACCAAGGTTGCAATTATTTGATCAAAAATGCTTTACATTTGAAATAACTTTTTTATTTTCTTATCTAAAATGTATTTAAAATAATTTATTCCTGTGATGGCAAAGCCATTACTAGTCATGTTGTGCTTAACATTTTTGTGGAAACTGTGAAGCATGTGAAAACATGATTTATTCTTTGTAACTTTATAAATGTCTTTACTGTCACTTTATCAATTTAATGCATCCTTGCTAAATTTATTTCTTTAACAAATATTTCGGACCCCAAATTTATACATTTTCATGTATCTTTCAGTCAGTTTATGTTAATGCAGAACCGCAGGCAGATAAAGACACATCTTCTCTGCCAGCACTTAAGCACTCCACAACCCTAAACCAGGGCACTTGCAAAATCCTTTTCTCTATCTTTTCTGAATTTTTCCTGTGGTCTAGTTTTTTTTTTTTTTTTTTTTTTTTTCTGAAGCTAGCCTTCTAATAAATGTGGCATTGTATACTGCATATATTGTTGGCTCTCTGATGAATTGCTTATGCACCTCTATTGTAAGTTAAAGAATCTGGTTAAAGCATAAATGTAAATTGTACTGAAAATGATACTATCAAAGTCCTTTTGTTCGCAAATTGAGCCGGTCGCTGTTTTTGTTGTTGTGAACAACTATCAAATTAAAAGCATATTATATATGGGCCATTCCGTATGGGCTATTCCTCTGTGTTGGTGCAAAGAGTTGGAAACATCTTAAAAAATGTGTCTTTTGCACAAATGTGTATGTATGCAAACTGTATAATAGCCAAGGTACATATTTCTGGTAATTGTGCAGTTAATTCTCATATTGTATTTTCAGAAAGTTTTGGAACATTTGTCCTCTCCCCAAATTTGTCACTACCAAAACACAGTAATATATAATTTAATAAGATGGGTTACAAAGACGTATTAAGATTTTGGTTACATCTACCTTGTAAATATATTTTTTGCTATTTAACTAAAAAGTTTTTAGATGTAAATCAAAAACAATTACGATTTAAAAAATATTTCAAGTGTGATTTATGAGGTCTGTTGTATTCTGAATCCAATTTTTTCTTTGTAAAAGGCAAAAAGTTGAACATATATATTTCAAAGTTAAGGATTCATTAGTTTGCATATACATTGAACCAAACACTATCATTACATCTTAGATGATAATTATATACAATATATTTATTTCTGACAAAACCTCCCATGTTTCGGTCGTGACACCACATTTTCAATAGTGAAAGTAATGTTTTGGTAGCGACCATATCACATTACAGACTTTTAGCCCACATGCTAAATCATACAAAAAATACATAAAATTAGCATAACTGTAATACATTTTTGTTTATTTCCCCCATTTAAAGGATTAGGTGTTCCTTTTTGTCTCTACCTAAACAATGATGACATTTTTAGGAAGTGACAATTTTAGATACTTCTGGGCCCAGCTCAGAGATGCTAATCAGCACATGGTTAGCTAGCACAGTTCTGAACAGTTATAAATAAAACACTAATAAGTACACAAATAAAAACTACATTTCATGGAATAACACCAAAAAAATGTGCTTAATTGCAGAAAAAAAGTGTTTGGTAGTGACATTCCTCAAAGTTACACACAGATTCTGTAGAATGGCCCATATATATTATTTTGCAACACAATTTCTTTGTCAACACATTCAATTCGGGCAGCCAACCCTCATGAAATATAATTTCATTTAGAAAAACATTTCTGAATGAGTCAACTTCTCTGCTTTCAAATATGCTGTATAAGTAGGTTTTGAATTGGCTATTGAAGTGGAAGTGAAGCAGTCAGTCAATTTTACATTATTTATTTAACGGATTTACACTTAAAAAAGTTAACTTTAATACAAAGTAAACTTTAATCACTTTAATTCCACTTTTTGTGCACCTCCATCTTGCAATATCACAGCGTGTGACGTCACTAGGTTAGTTTGTTCCATTAGCCAGTGAACTAATATAAGCATTTCGTTACTTTTTGAACACGCACTTGTTTTGAAATAGAGGAAGACAAACTTGAAAGAACTGCTGAGTTCATAATAAGTATACAGAACAACTGCTTACGCATTTGAGCCGATACGGTGACTGATTAGTACTACCATTTCACGGGTGGAAGAAGTCATGAACCTGCTGAAGAGCAGGTCGGAAACAATACGTTTACGTGGACACTCACCATTCTGACATAATTTTGTGTGCATTTGCTCAAGAAGACACGAAAGAGAACTCAATTTGGTACTCGCTTGTTGCCCAAGCTCTGCATGTGTGCACAGAAACGATCTATCACAGTGCACGAGTACCGCATTAAAAATCACTTTCGTGCTGTCTTGCATTTGAATGGCTTAAAACACTTCAGTGTTTAAACTGACAAGACTTCAAGGAGAAGTTCACTTCCAGAGCAAAAATTTACAGATAATGTACTCACCCCCTTGTCATCCAAGATGTTCATGTCTTTCTTTCTTCAGCCGTAAAGAAATTATGTTTTTTGAGGTAAACATTTCTGCATTTTTCCATATAATGGACTGATATGGTGCCCCAAGTTTGAACTTCCATAATGCAGTTTAAATGCGGCTTCAAACGATCCCAAATGCGGTTGTAAACGATCCCATCCGAGAAAGAAGGGTCTTATCTAGCGAAACGATCAGTTATTTTCATTAAAAGAATACAATTTAAATGCTTTTTAATCTCAAATGCTCGTCTTGTCTTGCTCTCCCTGAACTCTGTGTATTCTGACTCAAGACAGTTAGGGTATGTTGAAAAACTCCAATCGTATTTTCTCCCTCAACTTCAAAAATCATTTCAAAATCATCCTACATTGCTGCAGAAGTACTGACCCAATCTTTGCAAAGTGAACATGCAAAAAAGGTCTAACACTCTCAACAAAAAAGGTAAAAGCGATATAAGATGATTTTGAAGTTGAGGGAGTACATGAGATGTTTTTCAACATACCCTAACTGACATGAACCAGAACAAAAACAATTCAGGCAGAGTGAGACAAGACGAGCGTTTGACATTAAGAAGTATATAAATTGTATTATTTTTATAAAAATAACGGATTGTTTTGCTAGATAAGACCCTTCTTCCTTGGCTGGGATTGTTTACAACCGCATTTGGGATTGTTTGAAGCCGCATTTAAACTGCATTTTGGAAGTTCAAAATCGGGGCACCATATGGAGAAAACTAATGGAGAAAAATCCTGAAATGTTTTCCTCAAAAAACATAATTTTTGTATGGCATCTTGGATGACAAGGGGTGAGTACATTATCTGTCAATTTTTGTTCTGGAAGTGGAATTCTCCTTTAAAACACTTGATAATGATAAACTTTCTCTGGAAGAAGCAGCACTAGCCCTATCGTTCAGATAGGTGATTGGATTTAGCATCCAGGTAACAACAAGCTAATTATATTCGCAGGTAAACATAAAATATGTTGCATACCACTACTGCTGAATGAGCCAGTGTAATGCAAATATGTCTGAAAGATCTGACATAATAAGATGCGACATGAACGATATTGTATGAAGCATTATTTGTTTACATCACATTGCGTCTTGCATTATGAAAACAATGTTTTGGATACCACAATCAAAACTTTGTGATATAGACAGTTTGTTGTTGAATATTCATCTAAATGATAGTGAAAACAAAAACATTTGTGTTCAAAAAGTAAAGAAATGCTTGTATTACTTCACTGACCAATGGAGCAAACCAATCCCGTGACATCACATGCTATGGTATTGCAAGATGGCAATACATACATAAATAAATATATATATATATATATATATATATATATAATTGTTTTTTTTTTTTTTTGCCATGACAGTGTGTGTGTATGTATATGTATATACACACACACACACACACGCCCTTGCAAATCTGTCAGAAAATTCAACCCTTCTCTCAGAAAACTGTGGCATTTGTAAATGTTTTGGTACTCATATAATTTTTTTTGTTTGCATTGGAACAACACAAAAAAAAACTGAGAAGAAAAGTCAAATCTGATACGATTCCACAAAGAAACCAAAAAATGCACTGGACAAAAATATTGGCACCCTTAACATAATATTTGGTAGCAGTCCCTTTGGAAAAAATAACTGAAATCAGTCGCTTCCTGTAACCATGAATGAGTTTCTTGCACCTCTCTACTGGAATTTTGGACCACTCTTCTTTTGCAAACTGCTCCAGGTCATTCAGATTTGAAGGATGCCTTCTCCCAACTGCTGTTTTGAGATCTGTCCACAGGTGTTCTATGGGATTCAGATCTGGACTAATCGCTGGCCATTTCAGAACTCTCCAGTACTTTGTTTGTAACCATTCCTGAGTGCTTTTTGAAGTGTGTTTCGGGTCATTGTCCTATCGAAAAACCTGTGACCTCTGGTGGAGACGCAGCTTTCTGACACTGGTCACTATGTTACGCCCCCAAAATTCTTTGGTAATCATCAGATTTCATGATACCGTTCACACAGTTCACACTGTTGTACCCTGTTAATCTGGGTTTTTTATACACCATTTGAACAATCCTTTGTTGAGTTTTTCATTCATTTTGCTCTTCTGTCCACGTCCAGTGAGGTTAGCTTCAGTGCCATGGGCTGTAAACCTCTTGATGATATTGCGCACAGTGGACACAGAAACATTAAGATCTCTGGAAATGGACTTGTAGCCTTGTCATTGTCCATGTTTTTCCACATTTTTTTCTCTCAGATCCACAGACAACTCATTACACTTCTTTCTTTTCTCCATGCTCAGTGTGACATACAACACAAAGGTTGAGTCAACTTTTCTTCATTTTAACTGGTTACTATATTGCCCACACCTGTTACTTGCCACAGGTGTGTCTAAATACAAATTACAGGAGCATAACACGCTTGAAAAGCAATTATTTCTTACAATTTTGACAAGGTGCCATTAATTTTGTCCAGTCCATTTTTGAGTTCTGTTTGAAATTTCATTAAGTTTGACTTATTCTGTTTATTTCTGTGTTGTTGCAGTGCAAACAAAAACAATAAGCTTGTGAATACCAAAACATTTGCAATTGGAACAGTTTTCTGAGAGTCTTGCATTTTCGGACAGAATTGCAAAGGTGCCGATATTTTTGGCCATGACTGTCTGTGTGTGTGTGTGTGTGTGTGTGTGTATATATATATATATATATATATATACTATATATATATATACTTTTTAAAGCAGAAATCAGTTTACTAAATAATGCAAAATTGATTGACTACTTCACTTCCACTTTAAAGGTATGTTTGAATGTCTCTTTATGTTTTAAAGTTTGACAAAAATCTTTGTATCTCCACCTCAGAGAGAAAGTCCAAAGGTCTCTTTTACCAAATCACAAAAACGCACGGCACTGTAATCGGCATCTCTGCTGGTGTGGTTTTGGTCTTGCTCATCATCTCCATCCTGGTGCAAATGAAGCAACCCCGTAAGAAAGTAGTGGCCCGTCGGCCGGCGGTCTTCAACAAAGGCGGCTTCCAAGAGGTCTTCGATCCCCCCAACTATGAGCTGTTTTCCCTCCGCGACAAGGAGCTATCGTCAGATCTGGCCGAGCTGTCGGATGAACTAGACGGCTACCATAAGCTGCGGCGCTCCTCCACCATGTCTCGGTGCATCCACGAGCACCACTGTGGTACCCAGGCCTCCTCGGGCGGCAGCATGAAGCAGAGCCGTACCACTCTCAGCTCAATGGAGCTGTCTTACCACAACGATTTCTCCAAGCCACCTCCCATGAAGACCTTTAATAGCAGCAACACCGGCACATACAAGAAGAGCTGCTACGGCTACAAACAGACTCACGACTGCGCCGAGCAGGTGATCGAGGACCGTGTGATGGAGGAGATCCCCTGTGAAATCTATGTGAGGGGCGGGAGCGTAGGAGGTGCTGCAGGCAGCATTGGAAGCGGCTGCGGGAGCATTACCATCCGTAACCATGGCAATGCTCGTAGCAACAACACCACCGTGGTGGACCCGGGACAACGCTCCATATCCATGGACTTCTGAAATGGTGAAGGAGGACGAGGGAAAACACGAGCCCTGACCACAACTGACTGTGTCCTGCATTGCTGTTTTTAATGCATGGGCTCCAGTGTCATATAGACAAGCACGGAGTGCACTGAGTGAACGGACTGTACACGGACAGGCGGAGGAGACGATGTGTGGATGGCTATTTTAATCTATGTAAATTTACAATGAAAGATAAACAGTATGTAGGTTTTGTGTTGTTGCTTGACATTAACTCACATTTTGCATAATTTGACTTTGTGGATAACTCAAATTATGCTTGAATAAAGTTGACCTATTACGAACTGAAGACAAAACCATTCCCTGCTGTAACCTTAAAAGCCATACACCAAGGACGATAATTATAAATTATTAATAACAGTTCTAATTCTATGAGAATTGTGAAGTCCACAGCACAACTACACTAAAAACTGCTGTAGAAACAGTTTTTATTCAGAAATTGCTAGTGAATTGTAGGGTTGTCAAACGATCAATCACGATTAATCGCCTCCAAAATAAAGGTTTGCATGTACATAATATACTGTGTACTGTACATATTTATTATGTATATATAAATGCACACGCATACGTGTATATGTCTTTATATATATATATATATATATATATATGTGTGTATATATATATATATATATATACACAGTATTAATTAGTAATTTTTTTTTTTCTTAAATATATACATGCGTGTGTGTATTTTATATATATATCTAATATACACACATATTATGTAAACACAAATTTTTATTTTAGAGGCTATTAATCGTGATTAATCATTTGACAGCCCTGGTAAATTTCATTAATAATTATAGAAAATAGCAAGTAACACATTAAATGTGAAATTTAGAAAGACTGAAAGAATTTTCTTGTAAAACACACTTTAATTATCTTTGTTGTATTAACAACTTAAGAAAAAAATGTACAGTGCATAACGATACAGAGGAACAATATTCTTGAAATCACTTTTACAACATTTTTTCCAGCTGGTGAACAATAATAAGATTAACAGCCAATCAGAAACCACCAGACTGTAAAGAGCTTGAGCATTTAAAGCGGCAGACGACATATGTGACCCTGGACCACAAAACCAGTCAGAAGAGCAAAATTTTTTTAAATGAGATTTATACATTAACTGGATAAGCTGAAGGCTGAATAAACAGGTTTTCATTGATGTATGGTTTGTTAGGACAGGACAATATTTGGCCGAGATACAACTATTTGAAAATTCTGGGGGAAAAAATCAAAATACTGAGAAAATCGCCTTTAAAGTTGTCCAAATTAAGTTCTTAGCAATGCAATCAAAAATTAAGTTTTGATGAAAGCATAAAAGAAAAATTGATTTTTTTGTTCCATTTTAAATGTTGAATCAAAGATGTCCTAAGACAAGAACGGGTATTGTTTTTTTTTTGTTTGAAGACAACTTTGCTGAAAGGTTTTGATCCATTTAAAATGTTGACTACTATATACCTGGGCCACTTTTGACTGGTTTTGTGGTCCAGGGTCACATATCTGCAGTCAGTGTTGGCAAGTATGCCATTTTTCCACGGAATTGGTCTACTTGAACACCGTTGCCGACCCCAATAACATGATATTTAGCCACTGAAATGCAAATTGTTCCAGGGGAACCTTACCAAACAACCTGATTTTTACTGCTTTGGGCAGGTTTTGTTGTGAAAACCTGGCAACCCTGTCTGCAGCATGTGCTTACAATAAACAGAATGTTATGGATGTGTGGACGCTAATATGGTTGTTATAGTTATCGTTCTTGGTGTTACACTTGTTTACACCGTGTCCAAACCAGACAGGTTTCCATCCACTGAAAACAAAAATGCCATGTGACGTGACAATCACAGCTAACCACAACATATTTAAGGTTTAAAATGAAGCTGTGCACAAAAAAAACTAGTTTACATACATGAATACAGAGGATTTTGTTTTAGATTTGGACACGGTGTTCAAAGGAACATGCTTTTGAACAAGAATGGCTACCATATCTAATATTACCAAGGTTACACAAACACGAACTTGATTTATATATTTTGCCATTGGTTTTTCAGAATCGCTTTTTAGCTTTTAAGCAAATTCCCTGTGTGCACTTATCATTATATCGCAGTGGCCATTAAAGACCACAGCACATATGTTATATGTTCTTTAACCTATAATCATACCATTTTGGAGATTCAACCAATCCATTACAGGCTATAGATAAAGTGTGGAAAATTGTAAATGATGCTCACACCTTTTGTATAGAAATTATTCTTTTTGTTGTTAAATAAGTAAAAATAAGCAGGAATATATTTTCTAACCAATATATGTTGTATATCAAATTATAATTGCGCTTCCATTTTAGTCATAACATGAATAATTGTAAAGATGTTGATGTGAGAGATGTCCAATTACATTTTAATAAAATTACACCACCTGAAGTATATTTGAACGATGTATGATGTGCAAAAATAACAGCATGCATATTCCCTCTTATTTCTATTAGAGCCTACTTTACTTTTTTCTTCAGTCAGCCTAAGCTCACCAGTAATAATATTTTATTATTGTCATTACTGGACACGTCTACACGCTAAGAACTTGCCTTGCTTTCATCTTCACTGTCATTTCATTTTCTGTTCACTTATTTTCCTTTAGTCCTCTCCCAGCGTCCATCTCACTGATCTGTCATGTTGAATTAGACTATGGGAGCACTCAAGGCCTCATACGTCTTGAAAAGGACAGACGCAGTGCAGGTCACAGCCTCCATGAGACCCCGAGGCCCGGCCACCCTAGGTGATTGTCACTGAGGTTAAAGTCAGTATGAATTTTGAAAATGAAAAGTGCCCCCATTTGTTTTCACAATACAAGGTTCTGGTTCAATTGTGAATGATTCATTGTATGGTGAATGGGTCACAGCATATTATTCCAAAGAAAAAAGATGTTGGTCTTCATCGTAATGATCAGTTCACAACACACAAAGGTAATATTTTGCACACTAAGGTATAATATGGAACCCAAGAACCTTTTTTATTAAAGTGAGTGTGTGTGTATATATATCACACAAGTGTGTCTGTGATTCATCTCACAGCCCAACGTGTTGACAGTGACTTCCAATGAAAACAAGCAGGAAAATATCCATAAGAAGTTTACAGCCAGATCATGAGAGTCACTTTAGAAACAAGATACACGTTTTAAACCATTTATAAATAAATCAAATAAATAAATTCACTGTGTAATTCAACAGTTTTTTTTTAAATCCTCACACTTTATTCCAGCCTGAAAAAAAGCCTGTCTCTTCATTTGACACACTTGAGCACATTTTACTCTGTTTATGTAAATCTCTGGTGTCTATTTCTCAGACGTTTTGTAAAAGCTTGTCAGACATGGCAACAGTAACCGAGCTTAGTGAAAAGTCAAATCCCTTTCCTGACTCATGATAGCCCACCTGCAACTACACTTACAAATAACATTATGTTCCTTAGTCCACCCAAATACACCCACCAACCCTGTTTTATGCTGTTTTTTTATAACCGGAGAGAAACAGCCCAATACATTATTGATAAATATCAGGAAGTAAGAGGTGTGCTTTTGTCCAACATATCTCCACGAGAGTTACAGACAACTAGTTGTCTACAGTGGTTCTTGTACATCCAGTACTGGTCAATCAAACTTGCTCTAAAAATCGGCAGTGGCTCCTGAAGGTATACAGCTTAAGGTGGGCATTGAAACACCATGTTTTGGGCTGCTTGTCTGCTGCTGCTGCTACGGTCATTTGCTGCCATCACGTGGTGATTTTGGGTAAATTGACACTTTATTCTGTTAAAGGTGATTTGGGCACAGTGTAGGAGCACAGCAAATGGATGAGCTTCACTGGCTCGTGAGTGTGCTGGATGATAAATAATGTACTGCGGGGTAAAGAGTAAAGAGGTTAAGGGGACGGTATAATAACAATATATATACAATACAATCCAAAAACTAACGTTCTGTTCACGGCAACAAAACCTTCCTGGCTAACCAAAACAAACCTTAACAAAATAACGTTTTGAGAACCAAACACTAATGTTCTAATCTCCGTTAAGTAAACTTTCATAGCTAACCAAAAATAAAAATCCAACCAACTAAACAAACAAACAAAAAACATAAAAATATAGTTCTGGGAATCAAAAACTGACGTTCTGAGAATCAAAAATTGTTAGCTGGGCTTAATGACAGTCATCTTCATTTGAGCATAATTGACTGCTACCTTCCACTGTCTATTACGAAAAGTCAAAGTATCTCAATGGATGTCGGTTAAAATCAAATCATACTTATTATGCCGATATTTCTGTAATAGCTGCTGGAAGAAAAGAGAAAATACAAATCCACCCTGGAATGTATATGGCCAGGGTAGACTATATAACTGAGATGTTGTTCCATGGATTGTTTAGGGTTAAGTAGGGGAGAGTGAGGTTAGTTGACCCCCTATACTCCCTATATCTTAGCAACTGTACACTTTTACTGTCATATGTATTTTGGAATCTCACATGGGAAGAGTGGAAGGCACCCATTTACTTTAAAAACTTTTTTTTGGGGCTTGTCAGTGTAAAATTGTAGTATAACAGATGTAATGGCTGTTACATCAAAGCAAATTTATCCAGGTCTAGTAATATTTATGATGCATAAAGCTGATTTAGCAACATGTAAAACTTTGCAAATCATTTAGTTAAATATTAGCTTGAATTGGTAGGCTAGCTATTTTTTTTTTTTTTTTTTTTCAAAATGCCAGTTATCGGACAAAGTAAACCAAATGTAGTGGTGTAAGCCAGCACTTTAACTGTGTACATGTGCGCCAAATCCTTCTCTGAGAACCAGAAGATGTTTTTCACCACATTATAATCGCTTTCCACCTGTAGTGTCTAATGGCCTGTTTGACATTGCATAAAGCATACTAAAATGTTTATTAGGTTGAGTAACATTTATTCCTTCATTCTAGTTAAGTTTTTTTTACTTAATTTTACTCAACAAACTCTCTCTTTAGTCTGTTTTTGGGAAGGTTAAAACTTTGGTGTTCAACATATTGTTTCAGAAATGCAAAAAACTAAGGACTGAAAATGAAATATTGTTTAATTGGTTTTATTTTAAGTTAGTTTTAAGAAAAGAACTATGACTTTTTGTAAAATTAATTTTGATTATTAAATTGATTTTTAAAAGAGGTAAATCATCTTTAAAAATTTGCATGGTTTTGAATCTGATTCAGTCAGATAGTCAGTTTAAACCCAGATGGTTCATCTTACCCACTGACTCAGGTCAACCTCCCCCTAACCTGGGGCAAACTGAGCCGTGGGAACACTTTTTATTATAAGAAGCCATCATTTTAGAACCGGTTGTCCTAGATAGATTCAGATTATTTAAAATGATAAAAATGCTGAAATTTCTTTAGATACTTTCATTGTACCTCTGCCTCATTTTCCCTTATCTTGAGGACCACATAAGTAAAAAATGGCTCACCTTTACCCCACTCTCCCATAATAGTTTTACTGTTTAAATTTAATGGGAAATGACTAACAGGTGAAGAAAGCACATCGTGTGTGCTAAAAATTAGCCTAAAATGCATCATAATAAGGTTAATTAGGGGTAATAAAGGTCCATTTACAAAAGCACAAACATTAACATAAAAAAAAAATAATTACAGTAGTCTATTCACAGTTTGTCAAAATGAAAACATTAAATGCAATCAGAAAATACTAAATATGTATTCAATATAGTTATTTATAAGTCAGAACTTTCTTATTAGAATTTACTGTTTTGAACTGTGTTGCTATTTGCAATGGTTCCTGTTTATTATTTTTCATAGTCTTGATGTATCAAAAGCACTTGGGTCAGTTTGACATTTTTGAACATTTTGACCCTTGAAACCCATATACATTTATGAAACCCACAACCATTACAAAAAAACAAACAAAAAACGAACTAAAAATGTATTTTCACTTTTCAGTTTGTACAAAGTATAACGTGAGATTTCAGTATTGTTTGACCACTGGCCTGTATGACATTTCAGAAATCAGGTCATCTTATTTTCAGTGTTGGGGAAAGTTACTTTTAAAAGTAATGCATTACAATTTTGCGTTACTCCTTGAAAAAAGTAACTAATTACGTTACATAGTTACGTTTAACTTTTGACATCTGGACAGGGCTCGCTTCTTTGTTTTTAATATAAAACAATTCTAATGTAAAAGCCCTTTTACACCAAAAGTGAAATGAATTCACCTCAGGCTGAAAGAAAAGCACATTTATGCAGGGGATCACTCTTCAGCTATTAAAAAAAAAAAAATGAAGCACAAATGTTAGTTTATCTAAAGTCATTTTTGCTTATTAGTATGGTTGAATTGCATCATCAAAGGTCAGCAGCAAAGACACTGGTTAATAAAATGGGATTAAATACATAAAGGATATTTGGAGTTTTTTTAACATATTTAATCATTGCAGGGTTGCGTCATATTCTGAGTTTGCATTTCACTGTTTTTACTCATTTTGAGGAATACTGAATCTGAGGAATACGTCACTTTCACTTTTTTGTGAGTGAGATGAATTAATGCATGTTTACATTTAATCTAAAATACAGTAATACATGATACTGTAAATACAGTATCATGTTTACTTCTAACTTCCTGACAGACTTGTCAATCAATAAATGGGAGAAGAAAGTAACTCAGATATTTTCTTAGAAATTCAAAAGTAATGCGTTACTTTACTAGTTACTTGAAAAAAGTAATATTATTACGTTATTCGCGTTACTTGTAATGCGTTACCCTGAACACTGTTTATTTTATACACTAAAGCATATTTGACAGCATTCGGAGTTGTGTATGTATGCACACGAAAAAGTTGTATATATTACGTAAAACACCTTCTTATTAAATTATTTTAGCTGTACTCGTCAAAAGAAAGTTGCTGATTGTTAATATGAAGGATGTGTGCCATTTTTCCATCGCGATGACATGTGCTAGTGCTATGAGAGGAGGCGCGTGTGGAGAGGTTAAAGTTGACGCTTCCGGCCGGTGTCTCTCTTCAGCTCTCCGCTTCCCGCAGACAGTCCTTCACTCCGCACAGCCATGTCCAACGTCGCTGATACCAAACTATACGACATTCTCGGGGTCTCCCCATCGGCCTCCGAAAACGAACTGAAGAAGGTACGGGTTCATATGTCTTGACTTTAATTTCGGTGCTCGTTAGCGCAGTTTGAGAGAGTGAATCGACTGATTTTTGTGTGTGAATCAGGAAGAGAGAGGAGGATTAGCACTGAGCTAAAGCTGAGTTTGGCCTAGTGACTATAGTTACCAGATCGTCGGACAAAACCGGCGAGATGGAGTGTTGTTGTGGGATTTTATCAAGCATATCTGCTGTGTCTTTACATATTCATTTACTCGTGTATGTGTTTGACTTATGTCTTGGACTTGAACAATAAACGCAGTCATCTTGTGTATCTTCCTGTGTATGTTAGCGGCTGAAAACACAGTTAGCATCAGCTCAACCGTGTGGCCGGTGTGTAGGCCTTGACGCGGGGCTTTTCCCTTTACATGTGTGTCATAATACTAAAAAGGTCACATGTACAACGCATCTGAACCAGTTTAAAACTAAACTGACACGTATGATAGACCTGTGGATATTTTGTCTATACTTTGTTGTTCACATTTAGCAATGCTAGGTGTTTAGCGTGAGGGGTTTCTACTCCGGCGTAAACCACAACGAGTCTCTGTTTGATAACTCCTCAAACTTATTAATTATCTGTTCAGTGACGAGCGAAAGTATGGCTCACTAGCTTCTAGCTAAGTTGGCTGTTTTGTGTTAAGATTAGTTGCGCTGTTCAAGGCCGCTTGATTTCATGACGCACAAACAAACTCCCTGAGAGTCCTTCTCAAATCATGTTAAAATCTCTAGAGATATTTGCTGGAATATTCGGGCAGGTGTGACTCGTTTGACTTTAACGCATGCTCGTTTGGTTAAAACAATGTTGGAAATGTTGTGGAACGTTTTGTTTGAATGCTCTCTGAAGTGAAACTAACATTCTAAAACCTATTTCAGGCTTATCGGAAATTAGCAAAGGAATACCACCCTGACAAAAACCCAAATGCTGGAGACAAAGTAAGACTTTAAAATTTTCTTTTTCCAAATATCGAGCTCAAGACATGTATTAAGTTAAAACAAGTATGTTGTGAAGAGATTTATAACTTTGTACACATGCGAGTTAAAGTGTCCCTGGACCACAAAACCAGTCATAAGGGTCTGTTTTTATACACCATGAGATTTATACATCATCTGAAAGCTGAGTAAATAAGAATATGAGGGTGCAAAAACATCAAAATATTGATAAAATCATCTTCTAAAAAAATCAAATAAAGTTCTTAGCCATGCATATTACTAATAAAAAAAAAAAATTACTTTAAGTTTACTTTGGAAAATCTTAATATCCTAATGACTTTTGGCATAAAAGAAAAATCAATAATTTTGACCCATACAAGGCATTGTTGGCTATTGCTATAAAGTTAACCGTGCTACTTACGGCTGGTTTTGTGGTCTAGGGTCACGTATGTAAAATTTTATGACTATGTGCTTTTAAAGTGTTAGTTGTCAGTTAAAGTGTTATGAAAGATAGTTAAACTGAAAATTTTTCTTTTACTCACCCTTCCAAAATAAGATTTTCTTTTATCTTCAAAACACTAATATATTTTTAAGTAAGCCTGAAAGCTTTCTGTCTCTCCTTTTAAAGTCAGTTCCACCAAAACTGATGCTTCCTATAGTTCATAACTGGGTTGCAGAAGTAATCCATATAAATCAAGTGGTTTAACCCAAGTGTTTTTTAAAGACACACAATCACTGTATATGTTGAGCAGGTTTAATTTAGGCTTTTATTTGCATATAAATATCAGTTGTTGAACATGCATGTTAAATTGACACTCAAACATGCTTGATGCACAAGAACAAACCTCATAAAACTGCTATTATTATTATTTTATTTTTTTTTTAAACTTTGTTTTTAAACTTTTTGAAGTGTCAGTTTTGGTGGACTGGAAACTTTCAGGTTTCATTAAAATGTCTTTTGTATTTCAAAGTTAAATAAATTTTATTAATCTAGAACAATATGAGGATGAGTAAGTTACAATTTTCTTTTCTGGTGAATCCTTTTAGTGCAGTAATACATATTTCCGTAATGCCTTTTTAAATATTTCATCTCTTTTTCCTCCCTTTTCAGTTTAAAGAGATTAGCTTTGCATATGAAGTACTAACTAACCCAGAGAAGAGGGACTTGTACGACCGTTATGGGGAACAAGGTCTGCGAGAAGGTGGCTGTGGAGGAGGTGGGATGGATGACATCTTTTCCCATATCTTTGGCGGTGGTCTCTTCGGCTTCATGGGTGGACAGGGTCGGAGCAGGAACGGAGGGCGGCGGAGAGGGGAAGATATGGTCCACCCCCTTAAGTAAGTAAAATCACAAAGCTTCCACTTTTAAAGAAATGTCTAGAAATTAGGTCACTTTGACCTCTTTTCTGTTTCCTCATCCTCTCACTGTTGCAAAGCACATGTATAACAACATGTGCTTAAGAAGCCTTATTTGGGGTTACATCATAATATTCTGGAATATTCTGAAAGAGCTTACTCACTTTTTTTTCTTTTTTTTTTTTTTTTTTCCCCCCCCCCATAGGGTGTCTCTTGAAGACTTGTACAATGGAAAAACAACCAAATTACAGCTGAGCAAGAATGTTCTGTGTAGCACTTGTAATGGGTGAGTAATATTTGTATTAATTTTTGGGTGTTTTCACATCAATTAAGGAAAAAGAGCTCTCTCATGATGTGCATCTCACTTACTTTCTTTCCCACCACACCCTTTTATGAGTGTTATTTAATTGTTAAATCCATCTGAGCTAAATGGAACACAAAGGCTTTAAAGTTTGAAACTTTCCTCTGGCTTAAGTCTGCATGTGCTGAAGTATTGGTGAAACTGAATCTGTTTTTCTGCCTATGCAGTCAAGGCGGGAAGTCTGGTGCAGTCCAGAAGTGCACAGCCTGTAGGGGGCGTGGTATGCGCATTATGATCAGACAGCTGGCCCCTGGCATGGTCCAACAGATGCAGTCAGTGTGCACTGACTGTAATGGTGAAGGTAAAGGGCTCCGATCTGAATGTACTTTGACATTTACTGAGCTATGAATGTCGGCCAGGATGTTCATGTGGAGGAAAGCTTTGCTGATGGCTTATTTGTGATCCAGGTGAGGTGATCAGTGAGAAGGACCGCTGCAAAAAGTGTGAGGGGAAGAAGGTGGTCAAAGAGGTGAAGATTCTGGAAGTGCACGTGGATAAAGGTATGAAGCACGGACAGAAGATCACCTTTGGCGGAGAGGCTGACCAGGCACCTGGATTAGAACCTGGAGACATTGTTCTGGTTCTGCAGGAAAAGGAACATGAGGTATGTCAGGGTTCAATTTCAAGTTCAGAAGCGGTTATGATCGTCATGTTTAGTTAAATCAGAAGCTTCTGAGATTAAATTATCAGGGGTTTTTTTCCATATCTGGGCAAAAGCCAAAAGAATAGTTTACCAAAAATAAAATTTATCATTTACTCACCTCATGTCATTCTAAAGCTGTATATTCTGGCAATCACAGTTGAAGGTCCCCATTGACTTCCATAGTATTTCTTTCCTTACTACGGAAGTCAATGGGGACCTTCAACTGTGATTGCCAGCATTCTTCAAAATATCTTATGTTAAACATAAGAAAACTTATGGTTTTGAATGACTTGAGAGTGAGTAAATGACAATTTTCATTCGTGTGAACTATCCCTTATCCTTTATAATAACTTAAGATTATTACAAATTTATCAGAGACTTAATTTAACCATAATTGGCTACTATTAGTATTATACAATTTTGTCCATGTTAAAATGTAAAACGTTCGAATTCATTTTAGTTTCTTTTACCATTTCTATTGTAACTATTTTGTCATGTTATAAAAGTACATTAACAATAATATGAGGAAAACGCTTCCATGTACAAGTACAGTAATAGCTTTGTTTTTATATACTCTCATTACCGATCAATTTTAAAGTTTTTGTTTTTGTTTTTTTTTTTTTTTTTTTTTTTTTTTTTTTTTCCTTCGTGAAAAGTAATGTACAACGGAGCTAAAGTCGCACTTTAATAAAAAATGTGTTTTTCACTGCCCCCAAAATTCAGAAAAAAATGTTTGTATTGAACATTTATGTTCTTTATTTTGTTTAAAAATCTTATGAATGCATGAGGTGGTTTGGGGGACTTTTACTCCACATATGGGCTAAAAGTCTTGTACTATTTGTTGGGCAAAAGGCACATAGTATTGATATAAATACAGCTTATGTATAAGTTAATACTTGTTCAAAAGTCACTTTAGCAAAGTTTGTACTATTTTCAGCTTATTTTGATAAAACAATGAATTTGTTCAATAAATATGCTGTCATTAAAATGGTAATATAAAAAAAAAACCCAGAAACAATTTAAAAAAGTAAAGATTCTGAGAGAATTGAAGGAGATCCAATAATTTAATATAGATTTACAGAAGGAACAACAAATTATATTTTTATATGATATGATTAATATGATGTTTTTAAATATGGTTTCATTGTTGTGTTGTGTCAACAAATGGAAAAGTCAGCCATCTATTAATTGGGTTAATTATTGTGCCTTCAGCCCCTACAGCTGGGGCACATTTTACCACACGTACCATACATTTACATATTCTTATTTAAAAACTGTTGCTTTTAATTACCTTAAACAAAACTGAAGATAATTTAAGACCTTTGTCACAAAATGTACTGAATAATTTTAGCGATTCTCATTTGCTACTGTAAACACAGAATCAACTTTGCGCTGCTGCCCATGTCAAGAATCGACCAAATTTGCACATCTTGAAAAGCGAATGTTTTGGAATGTGCTATGCTACATTTGTTTTCCATCTAGTGGTTTACAGAAAAATAAGAAAGGCACCATTTAGACCAGGGCTCCTTTAGCCCCATTGTACCTTACTTTTTTTTTTTTTTTTTTTTTTGTTTATTTATTTTTCTCTAAGGCACAACTATAATGTCATTTTTTTTTTTTTGTTTTTTTTTTTGTTTTGTTTTTTCATTGAGAAACCCCAAGAAACCCCAAAACAGGCAATTACATGTTTTACCTCTAGCAAACAGACATGTAACTATATTCATTCATGTTTAGTAATTCTAAAATTCAGAGTATAAATGTGCAATATACCCAGCTTGGGTTCAAAAGGTATCTTTTTAATAACTTAACTTTTATTTTTAAAGGGTGAGTTAACAGTTGGAACATAATTGTATAAATAGTAGACTGAACAGGTTAATAACTAATATATTCTACATAGCCAGTGTGAAATAATATTGTTAATTGTGTGTTGTTTTTTTTTGTTAACTAGCTTTGTGAGATATATTCAAAACGTATGTAAAAGTTGAAAAAGTTAGCCAGGCGGTTTAGAACTCAAGCAGCCTAAAGACTCAAAATTAAACGAAAAAGTTTAATTACCAGTAAGTAACAGAATTTGTTCTGTCGTGCTGTGATTCAGCCATACAGATAATCTGGCTTTAGATCTTCTGGCCTCTTGACTGCTGAGCTGCTGCGGGAATGTAAAGCAGATTGCAGTGACAGCGTGTCATGAACATGCTGCTTTACAGGTTCTAAACCCACCCTTTCAAGCCTTTAAGTGAAGCAAGAGTCATGACTGATATGGGATACCACTGAAACATCAGCGTTTTTGTTTATATATGTTGAGTAATCTGTTCAGTAAAGCTAAAGCTTTTAAACTTTCAACAGACGTACAGAAGAGAAGGCAACGACTTGTACATGACCCATAAGATTGGCCTTGTTGAAGCACTTTGTGGTTTCCATTTCACATTGAAACACTTAGATGGCAGACAGATTGTGGTGAAATACCCAGCTGGCAAAGTCATTGAGCCAGGTGAGTCCTCTCAAAGCAAATTTTGTATTGCCTGAGTTTGAAATGAGTTGTAGACTTTGTTTAAAAAAAAAAAAAATGTTGTCTCTTTACAGGTTCAGTCAGAGTTGTCAGAGGAGAGGGCATGCCACAGTACCGTAACCCATTCGAGAAGGGTGACCTGTTCATCAAGTTTGATGTGCAGTTCCCAGACAACAACTGGTTAAGCCCAGAGAAGCTGACGGTAAGATCAAACATGCATTTGGAGTTATTTAAGAATATTATGAATGCACTACTACGTTTACGCTCAGTAAAATTTTTTTATATATATATATATATATATATATATATATATATATATATATATATTTTTTTTTTTTTTTTTTTTTTTTTTATATATATTTTTTTTTTTATTGTAAATTTGCAATATTACTTTTATTTATTTATTTCTTTCCCCTGTATTTTTGGTTAAATGCAGCCTTGATGAGCATAAGAGACTTGCTGATCTATTTAGAGATTTTCTCTAAACCAAAGCACAATTCCCTAATATGTCTTTTTTTTTTTTTTTTTTTTTTTTTTTTTTTAAATCAGGAGTTGGAGGATTTACTGCCTACACGAGCAGATCCACCTGTCATCTCTGGAGACGCAGAGGAAGTGGACCTGCAGGAATTTGTAAGCCAGAGCTCTTCTGGTGGTCACCGCCGTGAGGCGTACAACGACAGCTCGGATGAAGAAGGAGGGCATCATGGTCCTGGCGTGCAGTGTGCCCATCAGTAAACCCGACTGCAGCAAATATTTTGTCCGGCTCCAAAAGTGGGGGTTAAAAAAAATGTTCTAGTTGCACAACAAACAGGTGTGTTTATAATCTGATTCAGGGCTGCCTTAAATGAGAATTACATACAGCCATTCCTGACCACCTGATTCCCTTGTAGTAAACGCACAGATGATCCCGCATCTAGTAAGTCTTTCTCGCCCCTCCTCCTCTCCCTATGGCCCTCTAGAGGCAACCCCACTTCAGAGAGAAAAGGGTAATTGCTACGTACTCTGTGTGTAACTTACATTTGTTTTTGTTGTTCTCATTAGTATTCATTATTTTAAATCTAACCATAAAATGCAGTTTTGGCCCTGGACTTGAGACTCTTTTTGGTTGTTGTTGGAGAGCAGTGACCAAATGGAAGAGGAGTTGAGAGATCATCAAAAGCAAAATAGTAATGCCACCTTGGGACTTTATCACCAATCCATTTTTAGGTTTTGTATCTGTGCGCAATTTTTACCACTTTTATTTTATTTGTAGATTTTTCTTTTCTTTTCTTTTTGGAATTTTAAAAATTGGATCCAGAGACTATAACATGTATAAAATAAGTGATTGTCATTTAAGCTTTGTATCAGCTGCTGTCACCGTTTGAGTGTGTTTTATGTTTTGAAATAGTTGAAATAAAATCAGTTGCCTATATTTGTCAGCAATCCAGGTGCATGTTGAACATTTTGGTCCCTTTACTGTTTGAAAGCGAGAGAGGCATCGTGCATAATGAAAAGCGTGGAGGAAAAAGCACCTTTATTATAGGCCTATATCTTCTGTGAAAAGTTTGAGTTGTTGAATAAAATGTCCTTCAATATCTCCTCAACATAAACAAAGTCTTTGCTTTATTTGGTGCTTCAGTCACTGCTTGGTAGTTACTTGACACTAGTTTTAGTGCCATGCCAGCTTTGAAGTTTAGGAAACACCTGTGACCTAAAAGTGTAGAAAGGGTCTTGATTGCCTGGGACTTCGACGCAGGGTTGCCAGGGTTTCACAAAAAACCCCGCCCAATTGCGTTTCGAGTTGAATAATCGCGCTCCGGGGGATAAAATACTTTTTTTTTTTTTTTGCCCGGGTTCCCCTGGTAAATTTGCATTTCAGGGGCTAAATATGACGTTATTGGGGTCCCTTCATCCCGCGGACATCAAAATCTATCCGCGGCAGCAGTGTAAATGCCCGGTCCCAAGTACTGCTCAAAACCGCGGACTTGGCAACACTGCTTCGACGTGCCTTTACCTCAAACTTCCTGTGCTGAATTTAAATGTTCTGTGGATTTTAATCGTTGAGCACTTCAATTGGCTGCAAAGAACACCAGAGGGCAGCAAGTCCCAATATTACACTGTTAACTATAACTTTATCTGGGACAGTCTCCAGCTGCTTTTAATTTACACAAAGTTTTAACAATGCATAGCTTTTTACTTGTGTTTTAAAATATTTTTTATTCAAATGTGCTTGCAGTCTACCTAACAGAAGTGACATTTGAAGACAATGCTAAAAATATCCTTAGTTTGGTAACCATAGGACAAATACACTGAAAAAAAGAAAGACAATACAAATGCAAAGCAGTTTAACAGTCTTCATAAGTTTTAATTCATTTGAAAATACTATATACAGTGTTAACATCGGGCCAATTTCCAAAAATCTGTAAACAAAAAATACATAAGCTTTTAAAAAAAAATTCAATATAACCAGCTACTAATGCATGTATGGAAAACTCAGTTCATTTAAAGCTCACAGGCAAGAATAAAGGCACCTCATATGAAGTGATAGAGTTCAAAGGATGCAAGAAGGCATTAACAATATTTATTCACTGTTAATGGCGTTGATATGAAAAATGAAATGTCAGAAACGGAGATTTATAACTGAATTGACTTTGGCACAAATATCTCTTAATGGCAAATATATTTATTTTGTAAACACAACCAGCTGTCTGAAAAGAACAGGGCTGCACCACAAAGCTGTTTTTACTTGCTAGCTCACATTTATTTGTGCCAGCCCTGGCTTTTAGATACCACAAAAGTGGGTTGGTTTTTACCAGTATTCATCGACATAACTTGCACTACATGGCTAACCTGCTCTGTAGCAGGTTTTGTTCTGAGTAAGTGACCTCAAACGACCTCAAAAGATTATTTATAATATATTTATTTATAATGTATAAAGAAATAATTATACACTTTATAAGATTATAAAAAGCTTTGTTTCAGTCACTGTGGAACTGTATATTCTATTAACTACACAAATGAATTGTTACACTTCCACTGATGGTGGAACTTTTATTCTTGCTGTGGAAATTAAATTCTTAATATTTTGCATAAATGTTCTCCTAATCTTAGGCAAGTGAATATTAGTTTCACAGCATGTGACTGGCTGTTTGCTTTTGGGGGGGGCGGGGGGTGGTCACAATTTCATCTGCATGTGTATATAGCCATGCATGAATTTAGGATCATTCAAGTCTGAGCTGACAGATAAAGTTGATGATCAACAAAGGCTGATTGGATTAGATTTGTTTTATCAACGTGAAACCAATCCTTTAACCCAGAGTTTGTTCAGTTAGCGTCATGGTACAGGTCCCAGTACTGATTCAAACAGCATTATGTTTAATAGTTCAAAATGACTTGCAACAAAACCAGAAGAAATAAAATACATCAGTAAACAATTACAAGCCAGCACTTTCTCCACCCATGCTCATCTGGCCTTGGAAACGTACAGGGTCAGAGACACAAAAATCATTACCTTAGGCACAATCTTCAACAGAAGCCTAACTTGTGACTAATCTTGTAATTTTGTAAGATAAAATGTTTATGTACATTGCATGGCAATGAGTGCAACTAAGGATGAGGACAAACAAACATTAAAAGAGTCCCTCCTTGTAAACTTCCCAACACCATCCACGCTCCCCCCTTTACCACCAAAGTAAAAAAAGAAAGCTAAATTTGCATAAGCCAAATGGTTTTGAATAGTTCACATTAGGTGCTACAAAACAGTTTCAACTGAGCTGTTTTCAAGTGAGTGACGTGTCAATCTTCAAAATTTAGTTCCTGGTTTGGGAAGTTGTTAATAAATAATCTTTGTAACTGAATCTCATGTATGATAGAGAGTGTCTATTTACCATGCACCCTGCTGTAGAAATACTGATTTAAAAGCAAATGTAATACAAGAAAAAAATGACAATGACAATGAACCGTGAAAAATAACTGAAATATTCAAGAATAGTGTTATATGTCTGACTTAATTTGCTAACTCACCCAGAAACCATTTCCCGAAAATATTAGTAAACAAGGCTGTAATTCAGATTACATCATTAAATCCTGTCTAAAATTAGAATTTAAAAAAAAAATGTAACAAGATACTTAACACTTCCTTTACAGTTTAAATAAACAGGTGGTGTGTTAAGTAGCGCTGGACTCGCCAGCTTGTGTTTTGCAAATCATGTCATCTCACTCCAGAGCAGAGTACTCTTTCAGGAAACTGATGTGGAAATCTTGCACTTTGCCAAGAAGTACCTTCAGCTTCTCTATGGATGGCAGGATTGTCATTCTGAAACAAAAACAAACCAAAATTAAAAAAAACAAAAAAAACAAATAGCACTAAGAGGTTAATGGCACAGTAGAAATGAGTCAGTCGTTAGAGATTTTGGACTGTCGTCTCTATCGCAGTTACACGGTCAATGGACGTTGCTGTGCTACATGGTCACTAAAACTCATCATTTGCACATGTTTGCACAAGCATTGTGGTTTTAAAACAAGTGATTTTAAGACATTGAAATGCAATCTGCAGCAAAAGAGAACTACATTTGCTGACGTGCGCTGTCTGAGAGACGGTGCTCGTAGAGCACGGGAGTATCGTGGAGTAACAGTGTTATTTCTGCCGCTTTATAGGCCTTGAACGATTAAATATGCACACTTGTATGTGTTAAAAATGCCTATCTTTGCAAGTATCCTTGTAAACAGTAATGTAATTTAGGACTTGAGTGAAAGCAAACAGCTGAGAAAGAAAACACATGTGCAACAGTATATTGGATCTGGGCAAGTCTTAAAGTGACAACAGTCTGATTTTCCTGCTGTCCGTCATTCATGTTAATCAAACAACAAAATGTGAAAATCTCTCACTGCTCTTATCCAAATCACTTGTAACTTTAATAACTAGAAATATATTTAATTTACACAGTAAAGAATATACATTTGTGTGTTTTTATACATTTGAGTATACAAATTTCTTATTTATTTGCTCTCCTGTAGTTATTTTTGTCCTGTTGCTTGTAATTTGTTTTTTTTGTTTTTTTTTAAGGCTAGTATGAGTTTTTTTTTTTTTTTTTTTTATGTATATTGACACTGGTGAAATTATTTTAAGCAAAAACAACTATATTATGATTAGTGCTGTCAGACGGTTAATTGCAATTATTGACATCCCAAAGAAAAGTTTTTGTTGACATATGTGTATACGGTGTATATTTATTACATATATTTAGAAAGAATTTGTATATATTTCCATGTATATATTTATATTCATATAATGTTATATACAAATATTTTTAATATATAAATGTTTTTCTTAAATATATCCTGTATATATTAATAAAACGTGTGTGTATTTATAAATAATAAATACACACTGTGCACACACAGTATGTAAACAAAAAAACTTTTATTTTGGATGCGATTAATCACGATTAATTATTTGACAGCAATAACTTGGATATATATTGTTACTTTTAAATAAAATTACTCGTATCGTAATATAAGAATTTTTTCATATCGCCCACCCCAATATCACAATATTTTGACTAGTAAGAGGAATCATTCTTGGTTTTCTGAGCCGTTTTATTTATCTGGCTCAAAAACACCACATAATGGGACATGTGCATGTTCAGTGTAACTTTCCTGTGGTGTCAGAAAGATTATTCATATGGCATTTCAGCTCAGGCCAAAAACATAAACAAAAAAAAAACAAAACAAAAAAGTGCCCAAAACCAAATATGGCAGTTTTCAAATCATGTTTTTCCAGGAGGTCAAACATTTGAATTTGTTTGATCAAGTTTACCTGAAATGATATGTCCCATCTTTCTGCCCAAATCCACTTCCAGGTACAACGCAGATTCCAGTCTCCTCCAGCAACCTCAAGCAGTACAGCATATCTGGCTGCATTCCTAGAGCCTGCCGAACCAAATCACAGGAAAATTTTAAGACACACAGCCTCAGTGACATCTCAGACTTTGCATTTCTGACATTTCTCACGTAAGTTAGTCATTTTTGTCTGTTTAAAGGGCACCCATTATGCAAAATTCACTTTTACATACTTTGGACATAAATGTGTGTTGGCAGTGTGTGAATACAACCACCCTACAATTATAAAAATCTACCGACTCCTTATTTTTCTAAACCCCAATAAATATTATTAGGTATGCGGTTTTGATTCTCCAAGCAATGTGACATCACATTGTTTAAGCCCGGGGCCAGGGCCCCAGTACTGCATTGCCATAGTTTCCACCCTCATCAGTTGTAATGGGTGTAAGACTGAAGATAAGAGTCTTCATTTTCTCCCAACATCTGAACCACTGAAGACAGAGCAGATTACTATAATTTTTGATGGTAATGTGCTTCAAAATCTACATAAATACGTTCATGTCGGCACAAATAATGTCACTCCAGACTGCTTTGTAAATGTCATGCCGTTAAAGTGCTTAGAAAACGTTAACTGTATTTGTGTACGTTATCAAAGTATTTTAAGTGATCAGCACTGTGCTGTCCATTTGGTGGCACTAGAAAACAAGTCCTTTCTGCACTGTCAAGTCGGTTGCACACCTCTTTTTTTTTTTTTTAAAAGCCCCAAAAATGACATCTTCCAGATTTTATAATAAATGATCTGTGAGGCATTTTGAGCTGAAACTTCACAGACACATTCTGGGGACACACAAGACCAATTTTACATCTTGTAAAAAGAAGCATAATAGGGGCCCTTTAAGTTTATAGGTTTTAAGTAAATGAGTAACTTCTCAAGTGGAAACAAAGCAAAAGTTACTATTATTTGTAGCACACTACCATTCTGCAAGCAATTATTCATTCAATTCTTTTATAAACAAGTTTATAAGGAAATGAATGTACGTAATATTTATATAATTCTTAACCAGCGTAACATTTATACAGTTGGATTTACTTAGCAATTTAAGTAAGATTACTGGACAAAATGTCCTGAACTAGTACTATGGGTACACCCTTTCTAATCAGATAACTAATAAATCATTGGTGATGAAAGGATTCATGCACAGTTTACTGTGAACAATGTGGAGTGCCATAGAAACTAGCAGACAAAAGCAAAAAAACAACTTCCACCACAGAGTTCAAGTTCTGCTGAAGTATGAGCACTTGCCTTGGCTTCCTCCACTGCCTTAGGAGGGATAAAGATTCGAGGGAAGGCGTACATGGCCCCTTGTACAGGATTACATTTGATTCCTGGAACTGCATTTAGGATCTGCTCAGTTAGTTTAGCTTTTTCTGCTAGAGCACCCAGCACTGATGATTTCTCCTGAAAGAGATAAGACAAACACAATCACGCCCAGTCAAACCCAAACATGAAAATTCTTCAGGGCTGTTTACGCAATAACAGGAAGCGTAGCATTTAAAGGTTTATATAAAGGAAACCATGATAACTGAGTTACTGTCAGTATCAGTACATAATGTGCTGTACACTAGATTAGACGACTAACCTGGTGGAACTGTTTGAACGAGTGCTCGTCTGGTTGGGGAGGGTTGACAATCACATCCATTGCAGCCTGGCCAGCCAAGGGGGGACACAAACGAACTGATAAAAGCTTGACTAATTGGGCCTTGACCTCAGGATCCATGTTGATCACCTCCATATATCCACCCCTAAAACCACACCTGTGGAAGGACACGAACACGTCACATGAGTTCTCAGAACTGTAGGACAAGGTTGCCATGTTCTTTAGCCAAAACATAAATATTTGAGGTTCTCTCAAATCAAGTCAGGCCACATTCCACATAAAGTATCAGAGGAATCTTTTGGTCTTTTGAACAACCCATCACAGTTGGAGGAATGGGTTTCAACAATTATGCCTTAGGCCTGCTCATTGGGCTGCTATTAAAACTTCACCAGTTCAAGATGTCCTTACAAATGCCAACTTGACACTAAAGATGGTGGATATTTCTACATCGCATCTATTTAAAATCGTAAATTATAAAGCCAGACTATGTCTAAATATGTTTTGGGATACGTTGGTTATGTCATGTGAAAGTGTGTGAAGGGTCAGTGAAAGTTGATCTTAAGGAGGCCATCTCAAATGAATGCACATGCTGATCCCCAAAAAAGGTTCAAGAATAGAGATACTCACTCTCCCGTGTAGCCTTTGGAAGTAGAATGGAAGGAGGCGAGCTCCACACTGTTGAAGTACTCAGGACCCATCTCGTATAGCACCTTCTTGAAGGAGTGGAACTGACAGTCAGGTGCGTACACGTTGTCCTGATACACCTGCCAGCAATGATGCAACCCAACATTAAGTACATCATGGTCATGTGCACAACAGATGCATTAAATGAGAACAAGATTCAGGGAACAGTACACATACTGGTTCAAAAATCTGTACTTGGTACAGTTTTTTTAATGTTCTTAGAAGTCTTATGCTCATCAAGGCTGCATTTATTTGATGAAAAATACAATAAAAACTAAAATTGTTAAAAGGTATAGTTCACCCAAAAATTTGGTCATTAATTTCTCACTTTCATGTTGTTCCAAACCCATAAGACCTTCATTCATCTTCAGAACACAAATTAAAAACTGTGTTAAAATCTGGGAGCTTTCTGACCTCCATAGACAGTAATGTAACTGAAATGTTCCCAGGTCCAAAAACATAAACCACTGATGTCACATGTACTATTTTATTGATGTCCTGACTATGTTTCTGGGCCTAGGAATATTTTAGTTATATTGCCGTCTATGGAGGGACAGAAAGCTCACAGATTTCATTACAAATATCTTCATTTGTGTTCTGAAGATTGAAGTCTTACGGGTTTTGAAACAACATGAAGATAAGTAAGTATTAATGACAGAATTTTCATTTTACCTTTAATGTTATTACAATTTAAAATGACCATTCTCCATTTTAAAATATTTTTAAATTCCTGTAGCTCAATCAACAGAACATGGCACTAGCAACGTCAAGGTTATAGTATCAATTGCCAGGGAATGCATGAACTGATAAAGCATAAACCATAAATGCAATTTACGTCACTTTGGATAAAACTGACTGTACAAAATGAATAAATGTAAATCTAAAATGTCATGTATTCATATGATGTCAAAACTGATTTTCATCCAGCTTAAAAATAAATAAATAAATCTAATATACTGATTTGGTTCTCAAGAAACACTTCTTCCCATTATTATTGCTACTTAATAATTTTGTGGAAATCATACTTTCTTACTCAAATTGTAAATGCAAAACAGATTGTGATTACCTCATCTGACATGACAAAGAGATTCTCTTCATAGGCAAAGTGCAGGACTTCTTCAATGCATTTTTTACTTTGGACCTGACCTGTAAAGAGTTTAAAGGTATAGTTCATCTAAATATATACACATATACATATATACATACATATATATATATATATATATATATATACACACACACACACACATACATACATATATATATATATATATATAAATAAATGGAATTAATATGATCAAACCTAGCACAAAACTGTTTTGACATGCCATATTTTAATACAGTGATTCTCAATCTAAAGGGGCAAGAACACATTTTAGTCTCTTTTCCATCAATACTGATAAACAAAAACTTGATGACTCATTCTGCAATTCAGTGTCCAGCCCCTAAAAACATTTTATGTTCCATTAGCAATTTCCAGTACATTTTGATTAAATTCGTTTTTCTTCATTAACTTAAAGCGTTCATCTTCAGAAGACTTGGAATATTGCCTAGAAATCATATGGGAGTTATTTTAGATCCCATCAGTATCAGTCTCCACTCACGAGGGATCATGACTGGAAAAAGAACATGGGGTAAAAAGGGACATGCACTTTATTTCCAGGACGCCTGCTATTGGATCCAAACAAACACAAGGGCATTACGTTTCCCAGCACACAAAAATAGCTTTACAATACACCTACCAGTAGGGTTGCCAGGGTTAATGATGCAAATGACTCGCGGCTGGCAGTGCTGTTTGGCAGCCTGAAAAGCTCTGTGAAGTTCATTGATGTCCAGGGCCCAGCAGTTGTCTTCATCTAAGTAATAGTTGACCTGTACTGCATCCATCTCTGAGATTGCAGCGGAGTAAAGCGGGTATTGAGGAATGGGGATCATTACGCCAGTCCGAGAAGAATCTTTTCCAGACACCAGTAGCCGCAAAACGGTCTACAGAAACAAAAAAAAAAAAAAAAAAAAAAAAGTTTGTTTTTATTAGCAGTGCAGGCCAAGTAACCCATCAAGTCTGCTTGACTATAAATATCCAGTTACTTACCATAATGCCATCACTAGCCCCAGTGGTGAGGTAAATGTTTTCCCAGTCTGCAGGAACTCCATCTCTTTGCTCGATGTACGCGGCGATGTCTTTGCGGATGCACTCCACACCGGGGCTTGCACTATATGACCCTGTGACAGAAACACATGCGTTAGCACTCATAAACCACTTACTGCAGCAAAACACTGAATGGAAATGAGTGTTGCGATACAGGTCTATTGTTCCAGAGCTTCCTGAGAACTGCATTATCTGCAATAACAGGGGATCATGGATGACTTCCAATCACCACACTGTAAACTGTTTTGGATTTTGTTTTATATCACGGTCTTATCCAGTTTCAATAGCGCATCCACAAACACCCACACACCGAGACTGTGTCCCCCGCAGCCCTCCAGGATGCGCCTTGCTCTCCATTTCACATCCTCTGGGAAACTGGGGCTGTCCATCAGCTCAGGAAACATGCAGAGAGCCACCACCTGCACAAATGTACACACACAGATAAAACACTCTTATTTGTCTGTAAACATGAGTGCAATATTAGATTTAAGAGCACACAGATCAAGGGTCTCTATGCACACCTACTCTATGCACTGCAGTCAATGATACAATTATTCAAAACAATAAACTGCATTTCTTTCAGATTCTGGCAATATTTCTCTATGTATTGTGCTGCAAGTATAACATTCCAGTTGGACGGGGGGAAACAGCAATTTGAGCTGAACCTTTGTTCCCAAACATAACAGGGTCTGGGCCAGATGGCTGGTGCAGCCCAGTCCCTCCCAAAGTTTACAAGCCATAACAACCATACACGTCAAAGACAACTTTCCACTGACACGAGCTGAAGAATCAAATGGCCAGAAGCTATGACCATCACGCAAGCATGCAAAGCTGTGTTCTGTTGGCTCTCAATAAAATTTATTTCATAAGCTGCAGAGTCTTAGGCCATCACAAAAGCTTTTGTTCTGCTCATAATAAAAGGTTAGATCAACTTTGACTAAACTAGGCCAAACATAAGAGACTGTCTTCCACTGGAATTTGCAGTGTGTTCCAAAACTGTGAGTGGTTAACAAAAGCTTCTTTTCTTTCATGCCATACCACATTGAGCACAAACTGGACTCCTCATTAACCTGAATAAACCTTTGTCATTTATTTTGTTTGTAAGTTCTATGTTGTTTTTACTGTCTAAATGGGATGAAGAATCTGTTATGTGGTTTAATGAGCAATGCACAATTAAAAAAAAAAAAAGTAAACAGTAAACAGCTCAGGGAAATCAAACTTGCATGCTGCAAAAAAGGGAAACAGTATGCAATTGTTTGGATTGGATTTTGCGATGCAAGCACTAAATTTAAAACAAAAATGGTGGTGGTTGTACGCAAGCTTAAGGGTGGAGGGTTTAAAGGGATAGTTCACCCAAAAACGACAATTACAAACAAAATAGTCCATGTGACATCAGCGGTTCAACTGTAATTTTATGAAGCTACAAGGTACATTCCATAATAAAGGGAGAGGGAAGTTGTTATTTTAAGTTTTTAGTGCAAAAAAGTTACGGATGAACCACTGATGTCACAAGGACTATTTTGTTGATGTTCTCGGTACCTTTCTGTGCCTTGAACGTGATAGGACCCTTGCTGTTTATAGAGGGTCAGAAAGCTCGGATTTCATCAAAAATATCTTAAATTGGGTTTCTGAAGATGAACAAAGGTCTTACGGGTTTGGAATGACATGAGGGTGAGTAACTAATGACAGAACTTCAATTTTTGGGTTTAAATGGACTTAATGATTGGTCATTCATGTCCTACATACGTCACCTAAGAAAAGTCTGTTGTCTTACTGGACGATTGAGGTGACGTGTTGAATTGTTCACAATCAGATCTATGATTTGGAAAATCGATGAGGCTAACATTCATTTTTATGGTAATTCTAATAGCAAAATAACATAATTCAAGATAAAGTTATGAGACTAGAATAATTTGTGCAGTTCTGGTTACCTGTCTGAGGAAGGTGATTGGCTGTTGTCCCATTGCATGTGCATCACCGATGTTGGCTTTAATGACTTCAGAGAACGGTTTTGTACCACCCTATAAGAAAGTAAGAGAAGTGTCCATTATGTGAACAATGCCACAAGTCTTGCCCAGAATCCACACTGCAAAGTATTAAATAGACCTGTCCTCACTTGCACCAGAAAGATGTAGGGAATAGATTATGTATACCAGTACTGCAAGCAGATTTGCCAAGCAGATTAGGACTGCACGATTGTGACAAAAATCATAATTGTCGATTATTACCTTGAAATTGTATGCTGTTTTGAATAGTTTTATATCATTGTTTGAAGCACTGCATGCCACATTTTTATATATAGTTTATTCTTTAAATATATAAAAAAGTAAAAATGGAAAAATTAAAACAATGGAAAAAAAAAAACAAAAACCTTAAGATAACCTGTAGGAAAAACACCCCCACCCCAACACACCCCACTTCTTAAGCAAGCAGAATAATACAAGTGATTTTTTATTTGTTTTTTGTTTTTTTAATATAATTGCGCCTTTAAAACGATTACATAATTGCAGCATCTGTAATTATAATCACAATTAAAAATTTGATTCATTTTGCAGCCCTAAAGCAGATATTTGTCTGGACACGCATTATTAGTTTTGGTCACGAAAATCGGGTGTATCGGCTATGTTACATTTGCATTAATCTAATGTTGTTAAATCAGGCCAAGTATCATGACCTACTACAGACTTAAATCATAACTCTCCTGTCACTTTCAATGACAGGAACATTGATTTTTACATCACTGTAGTCTGTTTGTGAACATTCTGTACCATCTAGTCACAAGATAAGGGCATGGCACATCACAAAGTTCATTCAGGGTCTCATTATGAGTTGAGGAAACTATCAGGGTCTGAAGGGGATCATGCCCTTGTCAAAAGTCTAGAAGGCACCTGTTCAATGGCTATAAATAAAGCTCCCTTCCTAAGTGCTCATCTGTCACTGCTGAGCATGCAAGCTCAAAGATACTTCTATGTCATGGTGAAGAGAGTTAGATAACATTACCGCTGAATGGACAGCTTCACAGAAATCAGGCACCTTTGTTGCACTGCTTTGATAATAGCACTGCAAGTAGGTCAGAAAGTGGACTGAGTGTTGTTCCTTTCAAAGCAACCTACATGGACAATAAGGAAGGAAAGGGAAAAAGCAAAGATGTGCCACTAAAAGGCATGCAGGGCAGATCATTTTGCTTACTACATCATTACTTACAACCACTAAGCACATCTGGCATGAAAAGCAGTATACCCTGTTGGTGGAAAGACTTACCTAAATTATCCAGACACAATCCCTCACAATCTTAAAGAAACAACTAAAAACTCATCTCTTCTGTGATCATATAATTGCTCATAAATAAATAAATAAAATATTTTACAAATCTTCACTTTTTGAATTATCTTATTATCCCTGATCCCTTCCTGTCCTAGCTTTTTCCGTTTTAAACTATGACTGAAACCCTGTATAACAGACACTCTTCGTGTTTATTGGCATCTTATAATAAACCATGTTGTTGTATTCCTTAACTGTAAGTCGCTTTGGATAAAAGCGTCTGCCAAATGAATAAATGTAAATTTATATCCCTAAAGGGAAGCCCTCACATCTATTCAGAAATTAGCATAAAAGTAATATTACAGCAAGTTTGAATACGTCTTGTTTAAGGTATTCAAGTATTTCTTGTTTTCATCTTAAAATGAAGCTTTAATCCATTTAATGCCACCAGCAACTTTTGTGACTAGAACTTACTTTAAGTTGTATTTTACATAGTGTTGTCAACTCTAATTGAAAGGGCACAGTGTTTTGATTTCATAACAGCATTTCAACATAATCAGAGCGGTTTCCAGCTTAACCCTTTGAACAATGTTACTTGTCAAAACTTTAGAAATTGAAGCATGTTAAAAAGTATATTAATGCAACAACCATATTTGATAAATGTAATATTTACAGTACACTATTTATTATGAATGGCTTTATTATTACTAAACATGCCAGTGACCATTTGTCATTAAAGAGAAACAAGTATGTTTGACTTTATTGTTTGCAACTTTCTACTGTATCTATTAGTGCAATTTTGTACTGTATTCTAGCACTGGTTACAGCTGTGAACAGAAATAAAACATATATTCAAACTTTTTTTGTTTTTTTTTGAAGAAAAGGCGTGTTTGTTTAATTAGTGTGTCCAAATTCAAACATTTACAAACGTGTAACTTCGTTCCGTGCTGCTGTACTCAAGTGCATGAAAGCGTAAAACGGTTAAATATTTAAACAATCCATTAAACATCTTCTCACCTCCTCCATGTATCTCTCAATCTCTCCGGCTTTGATGACGATGGGTCCTCTCACGGCGTACTCCACAGCTTTTACCTGCGGGTTCAGGGTCTCCATAGTCAGTGTCCTCTCCCGCATCTTTCCGTTAAGGCGCTCAGTAGCCACTTTAGCCTCGGCGGTGATAAAGCGCATCTGGCCATACTTCTCCACGGGCGGACCTTGAGACTTGTGTCGTACCCCAGTAAAAGATGTCAGTGTTAAGGGGCTACACTGATCAAGAGCTCCGGCGATCAGTGACCGAGCTGCCAGTGACTGCAGGCGATACATATTGGCACAGTGAGGAAGTCGAGTTTGTCTGAGGAACCTGTCAAAAGCCCGGAACAAGGATGCTCGTGAAAAAAAACGCAACTGTAAAGATACCGTCTTTCTAACCGCCAGTTAAGGCAAAGGATAAAACTAACAAAAAGCTAATTCACTTAAGAAAATGTTTCTTCTGTACGAGCCCAAACCGCATTATCAAATACTTAACCGTAACACGCTCATCAGAGAATCATCTCATCATCGCCTACTATCATCCACCCGCCAATCTTTATGCTCTTACTCAGCGGGCTCATGTTTCTGTTTAGAATGGGGATTGTAGTTCTAATGCTGCCGCTTGATCAACTCTCACCGTTTACTGCGTTTACAATAAAACTACACTTCCCAGCGCTGTAGGAGATACCGCAGCCGGTGGGTGTGTGTGTGAGGGGCGGAGACTTTCGCCTCTGTCACAGCCGGCAAAAATTTCATCAGCACACGGGAGTATAAAAAAAGAGTCTCTAACAAGCATTGGTTGAAAAGCTTTAAGCTCGGATGCAAATTAGATGTGACATGTCTGGTCATTTATTTTTTCGTTCTTTATATCGACTTTCTCAAACAACTGGGTAGAAATGGGTAGCAGATCAAAACTTAAAATAAAGAAAAAAACTGAATAAAGAGCATTTGAAAATGTGTAATTCAAAGCTTCACCCTCAGTGTCAGAAAACATGAAGTAGTCTTCATGAACTTCAAAAACTACTCTTTTGTTTTTCCATCACACTGAAGGGGCAGCAGACAGCATAATAACATATTACACAATACATCCTAAGCGTTTGCTTGAGGTCGATCATTTTGCAGAATAAAAAAAAAATGGTGCAAGAATCTTTTATTTAATTTACTCGATTTTTAAACATTTTTTTTAAATAACAAAAAAAATCAATCTACTTCATAAAACCATAGGCTACTGTTTTGTTCATTTTAGACGATATTATTCTACTGTGGTAGAATGCCTCATAAAAGCATGTATATGGGTTTTATTTGGAAAGTATACTCAAATTCAAGTCAAAGGCTGGAAAAGTGAAAATGATTCTGCAGACTGTAATTAAATGTAATCTGAATAAAATGCTGCCATCTGTTGGACGCAAGGCTGTATAATCCTGATCATGTGTTTTTATTATTATTTAGTAATAAAATCTGTTTGTCATGTTGCATTTTATTATTATAAGCTATTTTTATAAGGCATTTGGTAAAGAGTGCTTTTTCTTATAACTTCTGACAGGCTAGTGAAAGCATGTTTTAATATAAAAAAAGAAAGATTTCACAGTTGTTCCCAAACAAGATTCTCTTTCAGTCTGATCGAAATTCAAATTTTCTCAGAAAACGTCATTAACACCCTATGTACCAGTAGCCTACGTCATCTTGTGAGAGGTTAAAAGAGCAGCGTTGTGCTGAACAATGACTTGTTTAGCATATGAAGAGGACATGAGATTCCCACAGTGCAACCAACAACCATGAAGTCTGCAGAGCCACACATAATGTTCTGTTAAGATTTTCCTTTCTGTTTCAATAGGCACTCAACAGTGGGCTTTAGTATTTTAAAGCAATATGGACAAAATGCTGCTTTTCTGCTGTCATTTTAAAACACTAAAACAGTCTATGCCATGCAGTGTTTTGGAATCGTAATAACAGAGTATTACATCATTTGCTTATAAAATAAAAACAGCTCTCTGATCGTCACATATTTATTGTATTATAAGTAAAACATATTCCTGATCAAACCTTTCTATGAAATTAATCTGTCATTTAGAGTCCTTGTATCAATGAAATGTGGTATACTACCAGTCAAGTTTTTTAAAAGATTTTTATGGGGGTTTTTTTATCTCTTCTCCTCACCAAGCCTGCATTTATTTTATCTTATTTGATCTTTTGATCTTGATATTGTGATTTTTACTATTTACAATTACTGCTTTCTATTTGAATAGATTTTAAAACATAATTTATTCTTGTGATCAAAGCTACATTTTCAGCATCATTACTCCAGTCTTCAGTCACACAGTCCTTCAGAAATCCTTCTAATATGCTGATTTGCTGTTCAAGAAACATTTTTATTATTATTATTATCAATATTTAAGATTTAACAGTTGAGTACATTTTTTTCAGGATTGTTTGCTGAATAGAGGATCCAAAGATCAGCATTTATTTGAAATAAAACGCTATACACTACACCATTCAAAAGCTCGGAGTCTGAATATTTTTTTTTTTTTTGGAAAGAAATGATAGAAATTAATACTTTTATTTAGCAAGGATGCTTTAAATTGATCCTAAGTGATTATAAAGACATTTATACTGTTACAAAATATTTCTATTTGAGATAAATGCAGTTCTTCTGAACTTTCTATTCATCAGAGAAACCTGACAAATTCTGCTCAGCTGTTTTCATAATAATAATAATAATAATAATAATAATACATGTTTTTGACTAGGAAATCAGAATATTAGAATGATTTCTGAAGGATCACTTGATTGGAGAAATTATGCTAAAAATTCAGCTTTGAGATCACATGAATAAATAACACAAATAGAAAACAGCTATTTTAAATAGTAAAAATATTTCCAAATTTTACTATTTTTTCGCTGTACCTTGGATCAAATAAATGCAAGCTTGGTGATCATAAGAGACTTATTTAAAAAAAAAAACTAAAATGAAAGATCTTACTGTTTAACAACTTTTGACTGGTAGTGTGTGTGACACATAAGATGTATCAATATGGACAGGCTTTAAGGCACAGCCCAAATACTACTCACAAATATTTGAATAGCACTGAACAGTTTGCCACGTTGTTGAATATATTGTTTACAGACATTTTTGTTGTTAAAGAGTAATCAGATCCTTTTGCGACATACTAACCACGCTCATCTCGCACAACTAGTCGTACAGCTTTTACAATAAGCTAAGAAATAGCTTATTCTACTTATTCTAGGGAATTTTTCAAAGACATTGTGTCTATGAAAAAGAGCCTTCAGCATACTGGTGTTTCAGTCTGAGACTAGCTTGCAAACCAATGTGAAGGAACAATAAACAGTTTAGGTAAAATAATGTTTTTGGTACAGGAAAAAGTAATACAGATTACAATTATAATCTAATGCTCTCACACACTTCCGCACAAACAGTTAAACAATACATGTAATTATAAAAAGAAAGGCTACATTCACCACATGCTGCCATGTGTTTAAATGTCTAATGTGAGTTATATATTACTAGTCAGATTTTTTCAGTATTGACAGATCGCACAGTTGTTTTCATTAAACCCTTAATATTATAAAGTGATGGCAGTGTCTCAACCAGCAAATCTATTTCACCTACATCAGCACTTATTGTTCTTCACCCATGTGACTGTCGTACTCCAGTGCGCATGCTCCATCAGTGCTCCATGCATAAAGAAAATATCTGTACAGCAGAATATTTATTACTGCCGTTCCCTCTCTCAAGGCTGCTTTTGTGACGCACAGTGCTCAACTTTAGAGTGTGTAGACAAAAAACAAAAATTGGCGTAATCTTGCATTTGCTAGCCGTGTGTCACGTGAGCTGCCAGCCAGGGACCGATCGAACCCCTACAGCGCGCATGCGCAGTCTGCATAGTGCGATTGATGGTCCATCGGCTTGTGTGTGTCTGAGCTCCCGGGAACCCGATCAGCTGCACTTCTCTCTGTGCGTTAGTGCAGCTGGAAGTTTTACAGTACGATCGCCGAGGTCAAGGGATATTATAGAAGCTCGTCGTTTTAAAAATGTCTACAAACAAAGTGAAGAAAGTGAAAATGGCCACCAAATCATGCCCGGAGTGTGACCAACAGGTGAGGGATTGTTTGACAATGAATGATACATATTTGTGTTTTTGTTTAAGTTCTTAATGCCCGGATTGTTATCTTTAGTATGCTGCGTGCTTCAGTAAGACACATTTATTTATTTATTACGTCTGTGTGAGCTACAAACAGCGTTGCTAGGTGATGTGATATATGGGTTTCACATTTTGTCGATTGTGATATTATTGATATTATATGTCGTATCTTAAAATAAGCCACCGAATTTTGTTTTGATTTTAGTTTGGTCGTGGAAACGTGTAACGCTGTAAAATATATTTATAGGTTTCATGCAGTCTGTTTCCACCTCGTTAAATATCACGAAGGAGGCTAATCTTAACTGCTTATAAATGTGCATGTTAATATCTAAAGGCTTCAACTAGTTCTAATACTAGTTCAAGCTATTTTTGACGTATAAGCGATGAATTGTTATTGTTTATTTTGCCCTTGAACACACAGAACTCACGTCATTGCAGATCATTTCATAAGACTGTATTTTTGTGTTTGGCACGTTATTGGGGGTATTGTTTCCTGTTTACTGTAGAGTCACTGTCAGCTTTTCCCCAGTCAAAAGACACATCAATGTTGTCTTTATAAGGCACAGCGTATTTATTTACTCCTGCATAATATTGAAGCGCTCTTCCTCAAGTGTTGTGAAATATTTAGTCAGTCATTGTACATAAATTTCAGTGTGTACTGAAGTTCACAGAGTTCCCTTTCTCTCTTTCTGTTTCTCTCAGATTCCTGTGGCTTGTAAATCCTGTCCTTGTGGCTTCGTCTTCATAAGCCGAAAGCTTCTCAATGCCAAATTAAATGAGAGGTCTCCAGTAATGGGTAAATTGTGCATCTTTTATGTGTTTTATGCATCTGGAAACCCCACTCCTATATTATGTTATGCTAAATTATGCATTGTTACATTATTTAGCATGTGGACTGTAATGTGACTATTGATTTGGAAAGTGACTGCAGCGGAATTGATGTTTAAAGTGATTACAGTAGAATGTAATTCCAGATCTTGATCAGCTAACTTTTCTCTCCCACTAAAAATGAACAATTGCTCATTTCATTCCGTTAATATCTACCCATATGAGTCGGCCATAGTTAGCCTGCGTCTTCAGGCTATGCTCATGAGTCATGTTGATTGAAAAAAACCCACTTATTTTTTACATACTATCACTATGTGTTGGACTAGTTATTGGACTAGTGAATGGAAATAAATAGCAGGCAAGTTTCCAGTCAGCAGGATGCGTTGAGAATACTGAAATGAGTGGTGCAGTGATGGCTGTTTGCTTGAGTGAGTAGTGCTAAGAGATGGGGGAAGGGCAAACTAATTCCTGTCTGAAAAGCTTGTTCCTGCCGCCTCTCGCTCTCTCTCCACCCCCTCCCTCCACTGTCTTATCAAGAAACTAGTATTTCAGTTGACTAATTTTTATGATATGCATCAAGTCATTTATGAAATCTCCCAAAGATTAAATTATACAAAATAAAATTCTCAAAGGTTTGCAAAGTGATGTCACAAAATTACGCCTGTAGGAAATGTAAAAAGTGTGTTATATAAGTGATAAGAGGCCAGCTTAGGTTGTCATGATCTTGTTAAATTGTGACTACTCTGTGGCTTATTATAGTTACATAGCTTGGGCATGTGAGCACATTTCAATGTGCAGTTTTTGCAGAATAAATTGATAAACTTTTGAGTGTTTTTTTGAATTTATTTGAATTATTTGCTATTTGGAATTAATATTTAAGCACTAATATCAGGTTTGAAGTCAGTCATGAGTTTTGTATTGTATAGCCTAGAAAACAATGTCTCATTGTGAACATATCAAATGGGCAGATAGTCTCAAGCATGCTGAAGTTTTATGATTTTTATTGTTCAAAGCCCAGCTGGCGTGTGCATTGCGTTTTTGGCGGCGCAGACTCAGTCTGTGATTGTTGCAATGAGTTATGACTGGAATGCTCTGCACAAATGTTCTTTGTTTAAGTGTTTTACCACGGTGTGATGTATACATTGATTTCCCCACTTCTCCACATCCTTATATATTTCTGTACAAAGAATTGTGAGCTTTCTATAAGTCGCGTAAGGAATTAATTTGTTAATTTGTGGAAGATCTGAGATGCTACTTTTATATTATGTTATGTGAAGGGTGTAGCCATAGTTTCTTCTGAGAGAAACATTTCCATTTCAACAGTAGTATTTATTCAAGGCTTACCCTTCACTCTGCTAAGAATAATGTGCTCAATTTGAATTAGGACAGAGACTTTATTTAGTTTGCCCTGCCTGTCCTTGCTTTGTTTGCTTCTTGGAAAGAATTTTAATACCGATCAAATATTAAACAAATGCCTAGGACATTTATTTATAAAATGTTGTCTGTTCACAACATGAAAGAAGAATATTTGATTACATTTAAAGCCAAGCTTTCTGGACATTTTACAATAATATTCGCACATGATGCAAACCCAACTTCGTGACTGTGTCATGGTTGTGAAAGAGTTACGCAGTGTTAATTAGCTGTAGAACAGAGCTCTTCTTGTTAGTGCAGGTTATTGACAGGGCCTGGATTCCTGAGTTAATGTGCAGCCTTACAGCAGGTCTATAAAGGGAGTGAGCAGAAAAAGATCTTATCACAGCGGTTAGAATCAAACGGCTGCTGTGGAAATACTTGATTATATAAATATTTAAAATATCTTTTGGGGACGAAATGTGTCGTCATTAGTGATTCACAGAATTAGGTTACACCAAGATTATTAAATCATCAATCATTCAAGTGCTTGATTGTTGTAAATATATGTGACAAAAGTGTTTTTGGAAAGCTGTACTTCATCTAAAAATATTCAAACCTTTTTTGAATAATTAGTATTTAATTATTATAAATTAAGATTACACTAACCCATTAACTGAGAGACTACATGGAGTATTAAATTAATTTGTCACACCAAAATAAATGCGTGAACTAGGAAAGAATGGTAAGAAACAAAGGAAATTCTGAAAAAAATGTATTAATATATACAGTTAATCTTATTATATAATAAGGATTGCATAATGATGTACAAACCTAATATATACAGCACCTAATATATACAAATTCTGTATGTATATCTGTTTGCTCTTTTAAAAGCTTTCAATTTATTATTCTCATTCTGCTGTAGTCACCACTCAACTGAGCTGTCTTCACACAGGGTTGCTAGAGTCTGTTACTAATGACGTTTACTTGAAGCCTGAAGAGTCCTATAAATAAACTCCCTCAGAGAAACGCAGGCCTACTTCCTTTAGTAACAAGCTTTTAATTCTCTGATTGTAGCTCTGCATATGCATATTTCGCTCTGTGCTTTTTCAAACCATTTGCTGATTTGCATGTGGATTTAGAAACCAACTTTTGGCTTTTTAGTCTGTCAGTAATGGTTGGGGAATGAGTTTAAAGATGTGAAGAAAAAGAGAGTGTTAAACTGTTTGTGTGATGACTTGGCTGGTTATTTGACTGTATTAACACCAATTACTGTATGATTGAACCTTTTGATTGTGTTTCAGACAAATTGGATTTAAAGAGGCGAAGAACAGAAAGAATCAGAAAAGAAAAGATCAACTTGACGTCTACCAGTGATATGGAAAATAGGAGGCGATCCCGTTCCAACAGTCAGTCAGATCCAATCCGCAGAGGAAGAGGCAGACCGAAAACTGTTGGGCTGAAGAAACAGGAGGAAGAAAAAGGTAATGTGCTGCTCCCACGTGTCTGGGGGAAAAGTCATCATTATAGATTTATGGTCACTGTAAACATTACCATTAAAAAATGTAAACATCCAGTGTGATTTTATTGCTGTTATTTTTTTCCAAATGCTTTAAAGTGACTTCAAATAAATATCTTTGAATATTAATAGGAATATTCATATCTTTGAATATTTTAATATGAATATGAACAAAAGTGTTTCATTAAGCTGACAAAACGCAGTTGCTGGTTTGAAAAGTGCTTTTGTCAGTGTTTGCTTAGTTATCTGAGTGAAGGCATTCTCAGTGAGTGTGCTTTGAAGGGCTCTTGTGAATAATGTTTGATCATAGGTTTCTTTCCTGCTTTTGCAACCACCTTTTTTTCCACTGTCGATGTGACATTTACACTACCAGTCAAAAGTTTCTGAACAGTAAAATTTTCAGTTTTTTTTTTTTCTCTCTTCTGCTCACCAAGCCTGCATTTATTTGTTCCAAAGTACAGCAAAAATAGTAAAATTTTGAAATATTTTTGCTGTTTTCTATTTGAATATATTTTAAAATGTAATTTATTCCTGTGATTTTAAAAGCTGAATTTTTAGCATCATTACTTCAGTCACATGATCAGAAATCATTCTAATATTCTGATTTGCTGCTTAAAAAAACATTTTTATTATGATGTTGAAAACAGCTTTCTTTGATAAGTAGAAAGATCAGAAATAGAAGTCTTTTGTAACATTATAAATGTCTTTATCTTCACTTTTGATTAATTAAAAAAAATATGTACTGACTCCAAGCTTTTGAATGGTATATTTATAATGTTACAAAAGCTTTTTATTTAAGATAAATGCTGATCTTCGCATCTTTCTATTCATCAAAGACTTGACAAAAAATTGTACTCAGTTGTTTTAAATATTGACAATAATAACAATAAAAAATGGTTCTTGAACAGCAAATCAGCATTTTAGAATGATTTCTAAAGGATCATGTGACACTGAAGACTGGAGTAATGATGCTGAAAATATAGCTTTGATCACAGAAATAAATTACATTTAAAATATATTCAAATAGAAAGCAGTTATTTTAAATAGTAAAAATATTTAACAAGATTACTGCGTTTGCTGTATTTCGGATTAAATGAATGCAGGCTTGGTGAGCCAAAGAGAATTCTTTAAAAAAAAAAAAAAAAAAACATTAAAACACTTTTGACTGGTAGTGTATTTTCAGTGCCCGTCACTGTTGCAATCATTCTATCAAGTTTGAGTCTATATTTTCTCATTTTGCATCATCCTAAATAGAGTCTGCTCTCCATTTCATAGTTCAAACGCTTCTTTCCTGTTCCGTCAAACCATAAATGAGCAAAAACCTAAAGAGGAACAAATTTAGAAGTGTTTCATCTTAAGCATTAGGAAATATTTTAGAGAAGTTGCTGTAATATTGCTCTAGGAAATGAAAGATTTTGACGTATGTTCTCACGTCTGGAGCGTCTAGACAAGAGGATACATAAAGACAATACTGGCAGCATTTGATGGTGTGTTGAATTGTGGCTTGGATACAATAAACATAGCCAAGCTGCCCCTAAGACCTTCCTACCACCCCTATGCTCAAACTGACCTTCACTCCCATCATGTCCCTCTCTGATTTCACACTCCCCCTAGAGACTTCTGTTTATTTAAATTTGCATTTAGAATAAAAGCCCCTCTTTGGCGTGTCACCACTGATCCCAACTGCATCTGTCTTCACTCCCGGCCACACCTAGCTGTGGCTGTGTCTCCTATTAAAGAAAACTGTTGAGCAACCCTAGAATGTTTTAGATGCAGATTTTTTTAATAAATGGCAACAGATGACCATTTTTCCATGGACACTAGGACAAAAGAAATGTTGAGTATTCAGCAGCCATCAGGGTGGCATGTGGCTCATTGTACTGTTTCCAAGTGTACAGCTTTCATATTATGGATTAATGATTTACGCACATGGTTCTTTCTTTACTCTCTGCTGAATAAATCATTGCCGGGTTGGAAACGTCTATGCATTATCTGCTCTTCCATGGAAGAGCGACAAATTTTTATTTAACTGCAAATCTGCTGTGCTTTTCACTTTAAACAAAGAGTTTAAATTAAATTAGTATAAGGTTCTGCCCTTTCGGAAGTTGAATTACGCTTTGTATCCTATAATAAATTGGCACAATTCACTGTTGATAACCACCCCAGTCATGGTTGTTTTTGTAATGATTTTTTTTCCCTTTCTTTCACAGAAAAACAGGAAAAGGAGGTTGACATTTATGCCAACCTCTCCGATGAGAAGGCTTTTGTGTTCTCAGTGGCCTTGGCTGAGATTAACCGCAAAATTCTGGGCCAGAGACTCATCCTGTAGCAGGCGCTGGAAACAATTGCAGCTAGAACTCAGGACTCTTACTACGTGGGTGTGTGGGTGTCCCATATGTCTGTGTAAAAGTGAGTGGGAAACACTGACCCGAAAAGGCTTAAACCCCTGCCTGTGTGGCCGAAGCTCAACGGTGCTGCCGTGAATCGGTGGGATTTCAGACGCCCGGTTTGTGTATGAGGGAAAAATGACTGTTATCCTTCAAATGAGTGAGAAGTGTAGTAATCATTAGTGGTGTAGGATTCTCTTTTAATGACTATTTTATGGAATGTATTAAATGTTCCTACCGGTCGTTTCTTAAAATTTCAAGCTGTTTATTGGGGGACAGTGGGTTCACCAAAAGAGCAATTTATGTGCAAATTACGACAGGTGCCATTTTTCAGACTTGTAAGTGGATCTATTCCAATATTTGTTTATTTAGGTGCCAGTGAGCCATATTATTTCAAAAGTAACCTAGTGGGAGCTAAACCCAAGGAATTGCCGGATTAATGGTTATTTATTATGCCTCAACCACCTTAATTTAAGTGCGTATTTTATTTTTCCGTTTGGTATTGTTTTATAAATCGTAACAGCATACATGTGTAATATTCATCCTGTATAAATATATATTAAATTCAATTGCATTCAAACATGGAGTTTTATTTTTAGGGGGGAGTTAATTGCAACCATTCCTTCTCATACGTCATGTGCCTCTTTTTTTAAGATGGATTTGGAGCAAGAAAAATGCCTATGGCAGCTCTCGTGGAGAGCTCGTATTTCAGCTGTCTTCTGAAGCTCTGCTCAAAACTGAACCATTTTGATTCAGTTCTTCACAGGCAATATTTCAAAATGAACAAGGAATCTGGTTTAAACGTGTTGTATAAAATGCATGACGATTGTTTTGATTTTAAATGAAAGTTGCTTTATCATTTACAAGGAGGCCAGACTATGTTAAACGTTGTATTTATTTATTTCCACCATCAGTTCAGTTTGTGTTAGCTTCCCTAGGAGAGCAGCTGCCGCAGCCAGTCTTTTTTTTTTTTTTTTTTTTTTTTTTTTTTTTCCATAGCTTCATCACCAAGCAACAAGCTCACCTCGGAGAATCCAGTGTGCTGTGGTTTCCACAGCAATGATAGCAATGATCACCAGCTCTATATTCCTTTTTAAATTTATCACTGACTTGCCCCCAGCAACCTTTGTGATTCTCAAAGGGCATATTAATGAATAATTTATTATGTGAAACATGCCTACTTAGTACAGAATGCCTCTATAATCAATACATTCTACCTTCCTTCAACCATGAGCATGTAGAAAATGTAAAATGTTTTTTTTTTACTTGCAAAAGTAAACATATGACTTGTAAATAGATGCCATGTCCTTTCATTTGTTGAAAGGTTGCAAGGTATGAAGCATTCTTAGTAAGTGGAAAACACAATGAGTAACAAGGCTTTTACGTGACTTTTTTTTTTTTTCTTGTTCACATTAACAAACGCTTTCAAACTCTGACTAATGGGTAGGTTTAGCCTCCCCTGTTGAACAAGAAAAACAAGGTGTGTTTTCTGTTGTAGTAGTTCTAAATAAAAAGAAGGGATCGAAGTTAATGGAAAAGTTCACTTCCAGAACACAAATTTACACATAATTTACTCACCCTCTTGTCATCTGAAATGTTCATGTCTTTCTTTCCTCAGTCATGAAGAAATTGTGTTTTTGGAGGAAAACATTTCAGGATTTCTCTCCATATAGTGGACTACTATGGTGCCCCTGAGTTTGAACTTCCAAAATGCAGTTTTAAAAAGCTCTAAACAATCCCAGCCGAGGAAGAAGGGTCTTGTATAGTGAAATGATTGTTTTTTTTTTTTTTTCTAAAAAAAAAAAAAAAAATTAGACAATATACTTTTTAACCTCATCTTGTCTAGCTCTGCATGAACTGTGTATTCCGGTTCAAGACAGTTAGGGTAGGTAATCTCGTTTTCTACTCCAACTTCAAAATCATCCTACATCGCTGCAGAAGTACCAACCTAGTGTTTACAAAGTGAACGTGCAAAGATGATCAAATGCCCTTTACAAAAAAAAGGTATTGCATTTAAATTTCTATTTGGAAGTTCAAACACACAGGCACCATTGAAGTCCACTATATGAAGAGAAATCATTAAATATTTTCCTCAAAAAACATAGTTTCATTACGACTGAAGAAAGAAAGACATGAACATCTTGGATGACAAGGGGGTGAGTAAATTATCTGTAAATTTTTGTTCTGGCAGTGAACTACTCCTTTAATAGAGAAACCAAGACAAAGGGGCCAAAGAACTTTGACATGTAAAATAATGATCTGTACCATAAAATTTGGTTATGAGTGATTAAACGATGAGATGTAACAATAAAAATGCAAATGCAGTGCAGAAGCTCTGCAACTGTATGGCCAATAAGGTGAGACAGGTGAAGAGATAAATGCTGCATTTATCTTAATATACATGACACAAGAGTTGTTGAGTTGCACCAGGGGTTTCCCACTTTATGAGTAGCTGCGTTTGCATTTCATTCAAGAATGGTGTGACAGCTGTTAACAGCTTTTGTTCTTTGGGAGCTAGGCCTATACAAAAACCAACATGATTCATTCATTTCATTTAACGTTCGTTTAGTGGTTTTTTTTTTTTGCTTGTGGCAATGTTTTCCTGTGATTATTAGAAGGCTGAAACTGTAATATCTGTGCTTTTGTGGGTTTTAGTGATGATGTGATGAGTCACTGGACAGTTGGTGTTTTTAGTCTGAATGGTTTTCAGGTCAACGGCAGATGGCGTGTCTTTCTGTGGTGGAGGTGATAAGGCTCTGATCTTGTTTGGCACTTTGCTGAAGCTCCCAATGGACACCCTCAGTGTGAATCACAGTCTCTGGCACTTTGCCCGGAGGATAAAACTGATTCATTAGATTACAGGAAATGGAGAAGTTGAATAATAGCATCCTGTTTAAAGAAAATTAGTATTTGTGTGCTTGGAAATTTACAGATATTTCCTCACAATATTTCTTTAGATTTGGTCTTTGCTTCTGCTGTATTTGTCTTCACTAGTTCTCATATGTGACCCTGGACCACAAAACCAGTCTTAAATAGCACAGGTATATTTGTAGCAATAGTCTAAAATACATTGTATGGGTCAAAATGATCATTTTTTCTTTTATGCCAAAATCATTAGGGTATTAAACAAAGATCATGTTCCAAGAAGATATTTTCCTACCATAAATATATCAAAACTTCATTTTTGATTAGTAATATGCATTGCTAAGAGCTTCATTTGGACAACTTTAAAAGTGATTTTCTCAAAATTTAGATTTCTTTTGCACCCTTAGATTCCAAATATTCAAATAGTTGTATCTCAGCTAAATATTGTCCTATCTTAACAAACCATACATCAATGGTTATTGATTTATTTAATATTTTTATTTATTAAGCATTCAGCTTATGATGTATACAGATGATGTATAAATCTAATTTTCAAAAAATTTACCCTTATAACTGGTTTTGTGGTCCTGGGTCACATATAGTTTTTTACAACCGCTTTATAAAAAGGATAGTTCAACCCAAAAATGAAAATTGTCATTATTTACTCACCCTCATGTCGTTCCAAACCTGTTAAACCTTCGTTCATCTTTAAAACACATAACGTTTTCTTTGTGCACAAAAAGTATTCTCATAGCTTCGTAGAACTGCAGTTGAACCACTTATGTCACATGGACTGTTTTGCCGATGTCCTTACTACATTTCTGAGCTCTCAGATATCATCAAAAGTATCTTAATTTGTGTTATGAAGATGAATGAAGGTCTTACGAGTTAATTACGGAACGATTAATAACAGAATTTTTATTTTAGGGCTCAAGCTTTAAAATGCACAAAGCTTGGTGAAAGAAGAAACAGAGTGGTTTATACTGGTCCTTGACCCAGCAACATGGCCAGCTAAGGACCACCATAAACCAGCAAAGTACCAGCATAAACCAGCTAAGGACCAGCTTAAACCAGCATCAAAACCTGACTAATCAGCATCCCAGCATCAAAACATACCCACCAGCATATGCTGTTTTTCACCAGGGTACAAAAGGCATCAGTGAATGGAGTACATATCTTCTGCTGTTTGTTAGAGCATGCTTCATTTAAATGTTATTAAGATGACACCCTCTTTCTGGAACCACTTTGCTCAGATGTTTTGTTAGCCTTGAAAAACCATTTGGGTTGTTGATGGAAACTCGGAGTGAATCACAGGCTCTGGTTTCTTGCCTGAGGGTGTGGAATAAAGCAGATCCCTGCTTTTATATTATTCGTATCAGATAGCTCAATGTAGATAACGTTTTTCTGGCGTTTGGATTGCTTGGTCTTATTCTCAGTTAGCCTGAAAGTGGCGGTCTCTTGATGAACCACTAGATGGCAGCCAAACCATAATCTTACGCTATTTATAGTACGCTACTAAAGTTTCATAAAACATCTACAGAAACGCATTGCTTCAATTCTTAAACGGAATGAGAAAGAAATAGAAAGTAAGGAAGAAGAAAAAAAGAAAACAGTTGCTCTATAGCTTGTATAGTTTTATGCTCAGCATTTATTAACATGAATAATGTAGGTCTGGTAACTGTTTTGATGCTAGCAGTTCTAACTAGCATTTTGACATTACGCAACCAAAAATGTATTTTGACTTTGTCTCGGCCAAGATTCAGTAGTTTTATGACTTAAAGGGACACTCCACCCACAAATGAAAAATCTCTCATCATTTATTAACCCTCATGACTTCCCAGATGACTTAATTTCTTCAGATGACCACAAACGAATAATAATAATAATAATAATAATAATAATAATAATAATAAAGATCCACCTCAGACAGCCCATTAAAATGCACGACAATAAACCTTAAAGGACAGTTCACTTCCAGACTAAAAATTCCCTAATAAATTACTCACCCCCATGTTATCCAAGATGTTCATGTCTGTCTTTCTTCAGTCGAAAAGAAATTAAGGTTTATGAGGAAAACATTCCAGGATTTTTTCTCCATACAATGGACTTCAGTGGGAGCCAATGGGTTGAAGGTCCAAATTGCAGTTTCAATGTAGCTTCAAAGGCGAATCTTATCTTATTCTACAATGTAAGCAAGTAAACATATAGGCAAGACTTCCGGTTCATTAGATGCTATAAGGAAATAACGAGAAGAATAACAACAACTGTTTGCACTACAAACCAGTGTGTTCATAATTAACATAATACATTAAAATAATATGATAAGAGACACCAATTTGCAATATTAAGCAGCAAAATAAGTTGTTTTGTACAGCTAAAAATAGCTGGAGGCAGATGAGACCAGAAGCTAGAACCATAAAATTTACAAAAATAAGTAAAAAAATAAGGTAGATATAATTTTGAACCACAAATGCCCGTCTTGCACTATCTCTGTGTGTGTGTCGGCAACTACACGCACTATGTAATCATGTTGAATAGGTAATGCATGGTTAGTTGTTCATCCGTGTATTCCAGTTAAAGGGGGGATAGGGCTTCAAAATTGTCTGACATCATTATTTTACTTTTTTTTTTTTTTTTGTTTCACTTTCTTTGCACGTTGACTTTGTGAACATTGGGTCGGCACTTCCGCCTATGTCATGCATGACTTTTCAAATGTGGCTATGTAATGCGTGAAGTCGAGCTAGTGCAAGATGAGCATTTGTGGTTTAAAAGTAAATACATTTTTATTTTTATTTTTTTAGAGAGAATGACCAATCCTTTTGCTAGACAAGACCCTCCTTCATCGAGTGGGATCATGTAGAGCCCTTTAAAGCTGCATTGAAACAACCCATTGAACTCCACTATATGGAGAAGAATCCTGGAATGTTTTCCTCAAAAACTTTCATTTCTTTTTGACTGAATAAAGACAGACATGAACATCTTGGATGACATGGGGGTGAGTAAATTACCAGAAAATATTTATTCTGGAAGTGAACTAATCCTTTAATTCCTATGACCTTAGTGGATGAATCAATGTGTTCTGAAGCCAAACAGTACTGTAGTGTTTAATTTAAAGTTTTTTATTTACTATAAACCATTTCTTTCACCCAGCTGACACATGGGTTCATAAAAGCTTTGTAAAGCATTACAACAGCACTTTGTGAAGTTAAAAAAGATGAATATACTAGTATGTTTCTTACACAAACTTAAAGTTTTAAATCAGAAGACAGTAACTGATCAAATGGGTTACCTTCATCCCTGATAGCACATGTACATCTCTGAGACATCTATTTGACGTCTGCATTTACATCTGCAAGACGTAGTTTGCTCATCTGCAATACGTCTATTGGATGTTTTCTATCAGATGTCAAATAGACGTCTATTAGATGTCTTTAAGATGTTTATGATTTAGAATGTACAGGTGCATCTCAATAAATTAGAATGTTGTGGAAAAGTTTATTTATTTCAGTAATTCAACTCAAATTGTGAAACTCATGTATTAAATAAATTCAGTGCACACAGACTGAAGTAGTTTAAGTCTTTGGTTCTTTTAATTGTGATGAGTTTGGCTCACATTTATCTCAACAAATCAGAATACTTCATAAAACCAATAAAAAAAAAAAAAACATTTTTAGTGAATTGTTGGCCTTCTGGAAAGTATGTTCATTATGTTGTTCGTTGTATGTTCATTATGTTGTTCATTAAGTATGTTCGTTGGCCTTCTGGAAAGTATGTTCACCAATAAAAAAAAAAAAAACATTTTTAGTGAATTGTTGGCCTTCTGGAAAGTATGTTCATTTACTGTACATGTACTCAATACTTGGTAGGGGCTCCTTTTCCTTTAATTACTGTCTCAATTCGGTGTGGCGTGGAGGTGATCAGTCTGTGGCACTGCTGAGGTGCTATGGAAGCCCAGGTTTCTTTGACAGTGGCCTTCAGCTCATCTGCATTTTTTTGGTTTCTTGTTTCTCATTTTCCTCTTGACAATACCCCATAAATTCTCTGTGGGGTTCAGGTCTGGTGAGTTTGCTGGCCAGTCAAGCACACCAACACCACGGTCATTTAACCAACTTTTGGTGCTTTTGGCAGTGTGGGCAGGTGCCAAGTCCTGCTGGAAAATGAAATCAGCATCTTTAAAAAGCTGGTCAGCAGAAGGAAGCATGAAGTGCTCTAAAATTTCTTGGTAAATGGGTGCAGTGACTTTGGTTTTCAAAAAATACAATGGACCAACACCAGCAGATGACATTGCACCCGAAATCATCACACACTGTGGAAACTTAACACTGGACTTAAAGCAACTTGGACTATGAGCTTCTCCACCCTTCCCCCAGACTCTAGGACCTTGGTTTCCAAATAAAATACAAAACTTGCTCTCATCTGAAAGAGGACTTTGGACCACTGGGCAACAGTCCATTTCTTCTTCTCCTTAGCCCAAGTAAGACTCTGACGTTGTCTGTGGTTCTGGAGTGGCTTAAAAAGAGGAATACGACAACTGTAGCCAAATTCCTTGACACATCTGTGTGTGGTGGCTCTTGATTCCTTGACCCCAGCCTCAGTCCATTCCTTGTGAAGTTCACCCAAATTCTTAATCGATTTTGCTTGACAAGTTTCTCAAGGCTGCGGTTGTCTCGGTTGGTTGTGCATATTTTTTCTGCCACACTTTTTCCTTCCACTCAACTTTCTGTTAACATGCTTGGATACAGCACTCTGTGAACAGCCAGCTTCTTTGGCAGTGAATGTTTGTGGCTTACCCTCCATGTGAAGGGTGTCAATGATCGTCTTCTGGACAACTGTCAGATCAGCAGTCTTCCCCATGATTGTGTAGCCTAGTGAACCAAACTGAGAGACCATTTTGAAGGCTCAGGAAACCTTTGCAGATGTTTTGAGTTGATTAGCTGATTGGCATGTCACCATATTCTAATATGTTGTGAACTGGTGGGTTTTTGTTAAATGTGAGCCAAAATCATCACAATTAAAAGAACCAAAGACTTAAACTACTTCAGTCTGTGTGCACTGAATTTATTTAATACACGAGTTTCACAATTTGAGTAGAATTACTGAAATAAATGAACTTTTCCACGACATTCTAATTTATTGAGATGCACCTGTATGTAAAACTGACATCTGTCAGATGTTTGTACACAGCAGATGTTTTCCAGTTCAAGAGATCTTTAACAGACATCTTGCAGATGTAAGTGTGCTATCTGGGATGTTAACTGTTGGGTGTTTTGTTTTTTTTTTGTTTTTTATGTGTCCGCTTTGGGGATCAGAGATGGATTCATTTTTTAAAAATCTGTGTTCATCTTAAGAAAGAAAGGCTGGAGTATCCCTTTAAGTTGGTTCTCTTTCAAACAGTGTCAGAGGTTTTCAGAATTTGACAGTGATAGCTAACCAACTGTAATAGCTCATGCTATTTTTGTTGTCAGTTTTGTTTTGTTTTTGTCATTGTAGCTTTTTCTAAGCGCATTTTAGTACAAATGCTTCCCCTTGTAAGCACAGTTTTTAGCCACGATTGAAAAACTTTTTATATTTTCAGGAACTTTAGAAGGCTGTAATCATACTTCACAGACATAGTGATTTCAGAAGTGATATCAATGAAGGTCAGAACAGGCAGTGCTGGTGTGGAGCAAACTGAGTCATTAAAATCCATGTCATATAAAAGAGCATCGCGATGACAAAAGTGCGTGTGAGTCATGTTAGACGCCATACTCGTGCCACCTGTCCCATTACTAACAGGAACAACAGCCCCGTCACAGAAGCACATTATTGTTTTAACATTAAAGCGTTTTCAGTGCCATCTGGAGCACCACCCACATCATTTAACAAGCCTTATGAACAAATCATAGGATGAAGATGTTAGCCTCTAATAACAAGTTGCAGTATTTGGAGGTTTTCAAATCGCCCGTCATTTCACTGAAGCTGCAGTGAGTTAAACCACCCCACTTCGTGACAGGATCCTGGAAGCTTTTTCATTTGCACATTTGTTTTGAGGCTGCTTCTATTAGCATCATATCAACCACTGTAATTGCGTTACATATAAACACAACTGACACGCACCAACATGCTCAGTCTAACTGCTGTTATACAAGCAATAATTGCCAGCCACGAAGAGAATCGTTTTCAGACCGGGAACAATGCCACCAATCAGAGATGGATTTTCTTCCATCAGCCTCCCGGGGCTTTACATATCTGCTTCTAAATCCAGAGCTAACAGATAACCTGCATGGTGGTCTTACGCTTCGCCTGCTTGTAGCGTAGCTCTGGGCTCTTCCAAACCCAGATCACTGAGCTCTCTTATCTTGCTCTAGCTCTTTAAGATTCCTTATCAGGCAGGACTTAGGCTAGCTACTCAATGCCACATCTGAGCGCGGCTGACGCATTCGTCTTAAATTGGGTCAGCGCGTGAGATCAGATCCCTTACAAGTCTAAGCACACACAGTCTCTCCTCCTAATCTCCTGCAACAGCAGACGAGAAACTGAAATCTGGTCTGACCTCCAGCATCCTCATCATATCACCATCCCTCCATCCATGCTGGCTCCGTACAGTGGAAGATTTCCCATAGGGATGGTCCCAAAACAAAAAGACAAATCTGAGACCTATTAATAAAACAGGACACTCGCATTTCCAGCATACTCACACTAATCTCAGGCAGCTGTTATCTCTGAGCAGGAAGTGCTTTCTGGGCCCACTGCCGTGCTGACGGGGGGCGCGTACCCAGTAAACGGACTGAAAGTGATAAGATAGTTAGTGTTTAAGGGGGATCTGTCCACTCCAGAATGTTACAGAACCCTGAGAGTCCAGGTCTGGGGAATATTAGTTACTCGTGGCAGCCCACGTTGGGAATGGAGTACACTGAGTCCTACTAACCTGGGACAAGACAGTGGGCAATGCATGATGGGGACCTTTTATTACAGATCACCACTTCTCAGCACAGGTGGATTCAGCGTGTCGGAACATATACGCAAATTCACGGTAAGATCAGTACTTACAGAAAACATTTTTTACTATATATATATATGTATATATGTAAATATATACATATAGAATCCTGAAAAAATTACTCAATAGTTTTAAAAGTTGATAATAATAAAAGCAGCAAATCAGCATATTAGAATGATTTCATGTGACACTGAAGACTGGAGTAATGATGCTTTAAATTTAGCTTTGATAACAGGAATAAATTACATCAAATAGACAACAGCTATTTTAAATTGTAAAACTATTTAAAAATGTTACTGTTTTTGCTGTACTTTCAATCAAATTAATGCAGGCTTGGTGAGCAGAAGGGACTTCTTTTAAAACATTAAAAGTCTTACTGTTCAAAAACTTTTGAGTGGTAGTGTATATGCTATAAAAATATGCAGCTACTTTAAAGAGGCTGTGCTTTTAGGTTATTCTTATTTATGTATTTGTGTAGGCCAAATAAATATTTTTAAACTCTGTTATCTGTGTGGATATTCATTTGAGACTCACATTTTTGTTTGCATATGTAAGCCTCTTTTGATTCAAGTGATTTGTAATTTTAAGGAGAAGGTTGTTCTTTTTTTTTTTGTTTTTTGTACTAATAAACATGTTCAGGGTTGCCATTACCTCACACATTGAGAATATGTGATTACTTTAATTACTTTATCTGCTTACTTTGATAATTTATAAGCTTCTTTCTTAAGCTTTCCTGGTTGTAGTGCTCTTTTTTGGCAAATCATCTCAGCATTGTTTTGCAAATTGCTTTACATGTTTCGACACTGGCACCCTTTCAGCCTTTTTACAAATTGCACATTGAACAATTTTAAATATGTTGTACATTAGACAGCACAATCTCATCTCTTTTCTCAGAACAAAGATGAAACATGAAAAGGGAATTAGCTTGTGTGGGTGAGTGAAGAAGAAAAACAATTTATTTTGAGTAAGCATATTTAGTTCAGGCTATTAAATAGATGACGTCTGATTGAATTTTAATTGATCTCAACACTTTATAGCACTCGAAATGAATTATTATTGAATAGTCTGAGGCGTAATGGGTTTAACATCACATTTACACACCATCACCCTGAGTGCTTTTGTCGGAGGTCGAAGTAGGATACAGATTCTTCTGCTCTTTCAACCTTTAACACAAAGGGTCCCTGCCATGTCAATCATATATATGAGGGCACAGAAAGGAGACTGCAGTGCAAACATTCCCTTCAGAGAGGGCAAGGCTAAGCACTTCTATGGACAACAGCATACTTCCATTAACAGAGCCCCTTTAATGCCATATCATCTTTATCAGGTATACCAGAACTACAGCAGTTTAGCAGCAGATCTGCATTTCCCCTGTTAATGCACACTGTGTACTCAACTTGTTTGTGACATTTTAAATGAATATCAGAGATCAAAGAGGTTTTAATATATTAAGCACTGTTAAAGTTATGCTTATCTTTGCCAAAGAGATATTCTTTCCCAGTGATGTTTGCTATCTTACTGGCCCGAGTTCTGTTGTGCATTGGAAATTGAGTTGCTTGTGTTGTGCCAGCTTGTAATAACTTCTCCCCACCACCACTAAATAGTCAGCATGGAGCCACATTCCTGTGGTTGTCCTGACCCTGGCCTCTATCTCCGTTGCATAATAAGGTTATACTATATTGTGAGTATTGTGTTTTGGCATCTGAACATAGCAGAAAGCTGTGGATACAGACAGAAGGATACAGACAGAAAGTCCCTGGCTTACACATGGGACACTGACATTATGGACAGAACATCCAGAGAGTTCAAGGTTCCTTCCAGGCCTCTCTAAATGCTCCTTTTATTTGAGGTGTCTTATATATTTAGTATCCAATTTTAACCCAAGCAACTCACATTGCATTCAAGCTATATATTTTATCCTTTGTTGCACTGGGAATCAAACCCATGACCTTGTTATTTGATGTGCTACTATATGCTAGGCTAAATAAAGCAAGTTTTGTTCGTTTGTTTTGACGTTCCTTTTAGTAAAGGCACAGTATGTCATTTTCGCGACTAGAGGGCGCATATTAAAAACAAACTAAGAAAAGAGAAAAAAGGTGTAGTTTCATTAGGGCTCTTTGATTCCGAAAATTTTGGAATAGAGTCCGATTCTGATTCCTGTTTCTGGAATCGATGAGATTCGATTCCAAGAATCGATTCCTCACTGTTGTTTTCAATTCTTTTCGATTCTTGTTTTTTTATAGAGTGGAGGAACCTACTTTCGCCATGACTGTAGGATATAAAGGTCTTAGAAAAGTAGCCTAATCATAATATAAAGCTTTATTTTTAAAAAATTCTGATACTTTTCTGCATTTAAATTGTAATTTTGTGTGCCTTGCACATGAAATTAGTCATAGCCCACAATGCAGCAGTGTTCATGCGTTTATGGACCTTTCTCACATTTCCGGGTTTCTCATAGCGGAAGTCGTCATAGTTGGGTAAAATCCGAGAGCAGTGAATGGGAGAGTACCACAAATATATTTTTTTGCATTTCCATTTGCTCAAATAGCAAAAGAAAAACTACACGATAGTGTTTTCGCGACTTTCAATCAAAGGAAAAAATTGAGCTAGACTGATATCGGCAGTCAGAAGAGAGAACAATGTCAAATTTAGCGTCCCTCCCATAGACGTGGCATTAGACACACCCACGCATAGCGTTAACTAGATTTTTTGTAACTTGATGAAAATGTGATATAACACAAAGTATAGTGTTATAAATGTACATACATGTTTTTAAAAATCAAAATATAAAAAAACTTTAAAGGATTTATGATGATGATGATAATGGCCGTTAAAACGCGTCATCACAGGCTTGTGAAAAGGGTCCATTGGTTATAATGCGCAACGCTTCAGAATCACGTAATATATGTCAGGAGCAGGGCTCGTATTCACAAAACATTTGATCTTACCGCTAAGAGTTCTCCTAAATAGTTAAGCTAAGTAAATAGTTAAGTTCTCTCATAGTTAAGCTTTGTTGAACTGAAAACGGCTATGAATGGAGAGTCGATTCCCCTTGATGGGATCGATTCCAAACTTTGACTCGACTCTCGACTCTCGATTCCCAGCGCCTCGGAATCGATTCTTTTTGGAATCGACTCCCAGCCCTAAGTTTCATGACAGCGTATGCAATCCGATAGGACTCGGGCAGAAATCATGTTCATGGATGGGCTAATGTATTAAATATTAATTAAGTTCACTGTAGTTTGAAACAGGGTGGGGCTGAGGATGCTGCAGCTATTGGTAATGCGAGACAAACGCGACACAGGGCTCAAAGCAGCGAGCTTTTATTATACCACAGTCGACCCTTTCTGCTCTTTCCGGTCATGTGTATGTGAGGTAAAGCAACGCTGTTTTATCACACTAGACGTGTGTGGAATGTTTAGTTAAAACGCGATTTTGGAACAAGACACTATTTAAAATTTCTTATTTCTGTGGATTTAAACATTCTTGGAAACAACTGGAATAATGTAAGTTAAGTACACAAGTCAACAAGATATATAACACTGTTCTAGTGGTTTTTTGTATATTTGAATAAAAAAATCATACATATTGTGTTTTTAATAATGCAATTAAAACCTAATAGTTAATAGGTCATTAAAATAGGGTAGCATTTAGTTTTTCTATGTTAATTTATGTGTCATATGAATCTGCTATCCACCTTTTTCTGCAGAAGTCTTGCCCGACTCCAGCAAGAGAAGTTTAAATTCAGTCTACCTTTTTTTTTTTTGTTTTACCCCGTTTTAACTTTTATTTCTACGGAAACCGGAACACGAAAGCACCAAAATGGAAGTTAGAATCCTTCATGTGCCACTCATCGGTTACTCGGAGGGTTTGTACCAACCTCGCCGGACGCACGGCCATAGCCGCAATACTCATATGTAAACAGCAGCACTGACTGCACGGTTAATATAACGTTTGTATATTATATAGTATATAATACTTTCGTTTCTTAGTTTTTTCACCAAGCCCATACACGAGTTCTGTTCAGTTCAATGGCTTTGTTTACGTTCAGTGCCGCCACAGTGGCCGACATCCGGATTGATGATGTAACTTGAAAACACTCTATCCACAAGTTTCCTAGGCCTTGCGTCAAAAGTGGGAGTATGTTCCGGTTCGAAGTAAACAAGTGGGACGTGACATTCATTCAACAGTTGACAGTATGATGTGCAAATGAAGCTTCGTGAAGCACTGACATTTTCCTCTGACTGTTTCGGGAAAAGATTCAAAGCTTGAGTGTGTCGAAAACAGCGCAATCTGGTGGTTAGTAAAAGAATAAAGCAGCCAAATACTATTGGGGGAAAGCCTGTGAAAGAAACACCTTCAGACAAAACATTCACCACATATTCCACAGATCGACTCGTGACGTGCACAAATATAAGTCTAACAGTGTATGTGTTTGTTTGTTGAATTCCTGTCTCTGATAAATATGATGTAATAGAAGACACATGAAGTGCATATGGCAAATATTTAATTTTCCTGAAATAATCTGTACTTTTCATATTACTTGTATGAAAATATAAATTAACAAGTAAGGTCTGGGGGTTCGAACCGACACACAAGTGAATCGCGCACGGAACTGGTGAGGCTTCGTTTGTCACCTGTTGCATGATTTCTACGTTAAAGGGGTCATCGGATGCCCATTTTCCACAAGTTGATATGATTCTTTAGGGTCTTAATGAAAAGTCTCTAATATACTTTGATTAAAAATTCTCAATTGTAAAACAACACCCTTTTTACCTTGTCAAAATCAGCTCTGCAAAAATCATCTCATTCTAAGGGATTATTCCTTTAAATGCAAATGAGCTCTGCTCGCCCCGCCCCTCTCTTCTCTCTCTGTGGAGTGACGGTCTTGTTTACATTAGCCACATTTAGCCGCGTTTAGCCGCTAAACTTCCTAACTACCACGTTATAAGGAAAGGCGATCGCAAAGATTCATAAAAAACGCTTATACTCAGTTCTGCTGTAAGTGAAGCTGGATCACGAATGATTCGCACGAACATAGACGGATATATGTAGATTGGGAGGCGCATTCCATTCACAAACAAATGTAATCTACTGCATCTTCAGTGGCTCAGATATCGGGAGTAAATGACAAACACTATGTTCATTATTACATCCAGCAACACAACACCTCAATCGCTCAATCGGAGATATTCTTGTCTAACTTACACCCCTGCTCTGGCATCGAAACATGGAAAGTTACTGGACTGTTACAGCTGATCTGTGGTAAGAGCTCATGTCAATCAACTATCGTGGGAGCGGCCTCTGTCAGTGTGACGGCACACCGACAGGCATCTGAGAATGGCTCGATTTGAAAAAGGGGATATTATTTTTACAGATTAATTAAAAACCACTGCATGGATTTTTATCATTATAGGGTAGATTTGTACATACACTGCCAACACACATTAATGTTCAAACATGAAAAAGTGAACTTAGCATCCGATGACCCCTTTAACAACACAAGCCTCAAATCGAGGGTTCATCTGGCACCCCCCCTTAACACAAGCTCTGATGCCTCATTTCAAATGTCACATTACTACATCATTCACGGTTTAACGATCCAATCTTGCTAATGATTTGGGAGCACAGCTACGAACAGCACATGTTGTCCCTGAGCACTGTAACCACATCTCTCATAAAGTTTTGCAACTTTACAAAGTAAACAATGATCCGAAAAACACTTAGCCTCTCACTAATTAGCACACAAAATACCATTGGTATACTACTACTGCCACCTCACCGGAAGTTGTACCCACGTTCTTTTTTACAGTAGCACCCCTCGGAAACAGTTGGATAGCTGATTGCTAATTCATGTCTGCTTATAATACATCAGCTAATGTTGATTTATACAACTTAAAATGTTGTAGAGGGTTTGCACTATTGTCAGCGTTTGGTCAGTTACCCGGATGCGCAGCCATATTGGAGATACTCGGATGTAAACAGCATGAACTGCATGGTTAACGTACAGTACTAATGAGTATGTTGTTCTGCTAAATTATGCTGTCTAAACCATGGAAAAGCGCGTGAAAGCTGCTAAATCATACAGAGAAGGACTTAGTAAGCAGGAAAGAGCACTATGTTTTGGCAAACTAAAGTTAATAGGTGGTAAGGATACATATGAGGAGTATTAATTAAGATATTAGCTTAATATTTCACCTACCTGACCAAAAATTGACGAATACGAATGTTGTCAAGATTCTTTCTGGATCAGTTTGGCCAACCACAAATGCCTTTTGTTACTCAAACATTTTTTTGCACTCTTCTCCTTGATTTGTTATAACTTTTGGCAGTCTATAGTACTCCAAATGTTTTTCCCGGTCCGACTGATTAGTACAACCCAAAACATGACAATAATTAACAGTTAACCAATAATTTAATAATTCATTATTTTCAGCAGCAATAAATATGTGAGTTTCGTTCAGTTCAGTTGCATTGCTTACACTCTGTGCCATCAATATGGCCGATTGATGACACGTAGTGAAAACACTCTATAAATGAATATGCAGAAATTAATATTAACCTATATAAATAAAAAAGTAAAAATTCTTTATTTAAACTTCTGCATTTTTGATTAAATGTAATGCATGAAATAACAAAAATTAGTAATAGACGTGGGTAGTAGATATTTTATATTTTGCATGAACTTTTCCTGTATGCTTCATAAAATGATTTAATTTCTGTTCATGATGTTTGGTAGCATTTATAATTTGTTTTAATGATTCAGCTCATGGAAAGACCCAGGATTAACCATGGTTGAATTCCAGATGAAGTGAGAGAAAGACAGTTGTAGCATGTCATTCATTGTCATACCAGTGTCTTCAGAGGTTTATTTTTACTTAAAATGTCAGCCAATGTCACGTCACGTTCCAATGAGCAGGGTGTTGTAGATGATATATAAGCTGGTGTAGGGTGGATCCAGTGGTTGAATCTCAAAGGACAATGACTGCAACTGTGTATCGATTAATTAAAAAAGAAAACATGAGAGAGAACACGAGAGTGAGATTTGATGTTTCTTTCCGCTAATGACTGCCCATTTACAGAGGTCATTCCTTGCGTGCTCACCTGTCAGCAGTATCTGCTGAGGAAAATTTAAATGTTTTGGTGACGTCAAGAGACCGCTGGAACTTTGGCAATCACCACGGCCCGCTAGGTCATATAAAAAGGTCTGACCCAGAGTAAGTAGAATAGAGAGAGAGAGAGAGAGAGAGGAGGGGGAGGAAAATAGAAGTGGAGAGATAAGATACCCAATGGAGGTGTTTATTTAAGAGGTGTCATGTCTCTGGCACATACCAACAACAGGGTTTGTCTAAGCTGTCTGTTTTGTGAGAGGCACACAATACCTCAGACAAACATAGAGACCACGGGGGAACTGATACAGGGTGCGGAGGGATCAGTGGGGCTTCCTCTTTTTCCACATTTTCTCAGTGCATGTGACCGGGGCCAGCCATGAGTAAACAGGCAACTCTGGCCACCTGTATTGCCAAAATGTATGAAGGCAGCAGGCTGGAAAATTCTGGAACTCCATCTGGGACTGTCAAGAAGCAGAGTCCAACTCTGATAGGCAGCCTGAGCAATGTGGAGGTCAAGTTAAATTCCCTGGAAGGGAAGGTGGAACAGATCGAACGTACCCAGACAGAGGTGCTTCACAAGCTGACTTCTTTGTGTCAAGGCATGGAAGCGCTAGAAAGGAGTCTTATGCAGCACAAGCAGGGGGCTCAAGAAATAAACGTGATCAAGAATGGTCAACGAGAGAGCAACAAACTTCCTCTGCTGACTGAGGTCAGATCGCTTTGTGGTGAAACTGTGGATCTGCTTCACAATCTCAAGCACGAGAGCCAGCAACAGAGAAAGAAGATTGAAAGCATGGAAAGTTCTTTGTCCATTCTGGAGAAAGTGTTTGGGTATGTGGGAGATGCTTTCCGTAACTCAAAGATAGTGGAGTTCATCCTCAATGGTGTGGTGCCTTGGAGGAAACAAGGCCTTCTGGACAGGGTCGAGGAAGAGGTTAGTAAGATCCTGGTTATCCGAAATCTCTGTTCCAAAGAGAAGAACACAGAGGTTATGTAACAGAGCAGATAATGTAAAATGAGGTGAAATCTGAGCTGTTTGCTTTCAAGTTGTTTACTACAGCTAGAGCTGTCCCTGAAAATGAGGACACATTCAAAACAGCCAAATGTGAAGTTGATGTAATACTTAATGTGATATTGATTGTTTCTTTTTAAAGGAGCTCACTAAGAACTGAACATAATGTTTAGAATTCTTTTTTTTTTCCTTTAGGCTATTGCATTAGATCCTTACAATAACTATATGCATTATGCATGTTATCATTAATTAAGTTGAAATACACAGCAGTTGTCAGGTCGTCTTTACTGTTCATAAGATACCTTAATTTGAGTAGCATGATAGAATATGATGGAGTAGTTCATGCTAGTGCATTTACAATGGTCAAAATACAACAAACTGAACAGAACACCCCCCCCTTTTTTTTTTAATTCATAGTAACTAAAGTAAATTTCATAGTAACTAAAGTAAATTTACAGTTGTCACAGTTGTTTGTGTATCTTTTGTTTTTCTACCCATTGTGTTCTCTACCATTTAATTTGTTGGCTGATCTATTCTTGCTAGTGAGCTTGTTACGTTTACGACCAATCTAACCTTTTGCCAAGGTTGTTATTTTATCTATGATGAGTCTGAACGGGCCTCGTGTTTCACATTCCTAGAGTGGATATGTGAGTGAGCTGATGGCGACTGAGTATATGTTACCCCAGTTTTGCAATTAGCAAAGCCACAGCTTAAACGCAAACCTTTATCACACATATTTTAAAAGGGTCATGAACTGTCTTTTTATTGTACTTTTCTCTGAGGTCCACTTATATTGTTATCAAGATTTATACATCAAAAAAGCGTAATTTGGATGTAATATGATATTTTTCTGTCCTGTTTTGACCCCCTCGTCGAAACGCTCTGTTTGAATAGGTATGGCGAATTGTAGATACCCACTGCTATAATTGACTAACAGTTTTGCAGTTTTTCGTAGATGGATGCTGCTATGATTTAGGTTAAAAACGCATCAATACTCAGTACATATCAAACGATCTGTAATAACAGACAAAGCAAAATAGTGACAAAACAGACAAAAATAGTGACCATGTAATAAAAACAGCTACTCACAATTGTGTGGTGCAACATTACTGTTGGATCCAATATAGTCGGCACAGCATTGTCTTTTAGTTTCAATATTTCTGAAAATCCTGCGTCGAATTGTGCCTTGTTTGTAAATGAATCTGAGGTCAAATGAAGTGAACAAAGAACCCAGTTCTTAATGATGCAGTCTTGATCTTTTTTAAAAATAAAGTTCATCCAGTCTTTCCTAATGTTGGTATCAGAAGGAAGGCAATGTAAGTTTTTTCACAACTTGACACTGCACAGCGTCTTATTGTTTTCGGAGCCATCTTTATCGTTTTTGGTTTTTGTATAGACCTGCATCTGCCTCTCTCATTACAATCTGTGGGCGGGGCTAAACTGACAGCGATGTAGAATCGGTGGGCGTGGCTAAACAGGCAGTAATGTAGAATTGGTGGGCGGGGCTAAACAGACAGCAATGTAGAATCGGAGGCGGTGTTTAACCACACCATTACATCATAAAGTGGCACATTACACAACCTGTCATTTTGGCATATAAGAATTTTTTGGGTTCTGAAACTTACAGGATGTTTTTTATGGTACATATCATAAGATCAAAAGATCTTACATATCAAAAGATCAAGGGAATTTTGATTCTTTTTTTATGTTTAGTATGTATAAATATGAAATTTCCTCTAACAATGCTCTCAGAACCGCTTGTTAGAGGTCTTATTCCATTTCTTTTTAACCAGAGTGGTTGTACATTGACAGATGCTATATTGTTAATTGAAGACTGCATCTCTTTCATAATTATAAAGTGAAAATGCTTTTGGATCCAAGCGAAATTGTGCAGTAGTTAGCGCTAGAAAATGGAGCCTTCCACACTGTGTGTAATAAGCAGATCTGTTGTCAAACAGTGTAATTATACTGAACATTTCATGCATCAAATGCCAAAAAACACAAAATGGAATGTTTTGTCACAAATCCCCTCTGAGCCGTGTGACGAACATGAAGCTATGTGAAGTGCCATTCTGTAAACAGGTTGACTATTACAATAACGACTCACAATAATCAACAAAAGCATCATGCATTGTTAAAATTCACACACCCACTTCATGTTTAAAGATCTCATGATGTAATTACTCATAAAAGTACCTAACTTTACCAAATACATGAAAGTAAATCCAAAAAAGCATCAAATCCAAAGTTTGAGTGAAATGCTCTCTAGGTTTTATTGTTTTAATTGTATGCTATTATTGTCTACAAAATGTACATGTCTGTTTCAGCAATTAGAAGAAAGCTGGCAAAATGAAATAATTGTTTTAAACATTCAGTACTGCATAAAATCCAACAAAAGTGTAATGTATCTGCATTTGGATCCACAGAAAAACAAACCAGATGACAACAGCATTAAACCAAACAACAGTTTCTGCCACCAGAGCACACAGACTTCAAAGGAGGTTAAAGAAGTAATTTCAGGTATGAATAAAATATATCTTCAGCAAATTATGGACTAGAAATGTTTATATTAAAGAGACAGCCTGTGAAGAAATTATATGTTAGAGCCCTTCCTGCATGAATTTTAATGTATGATTTTGCAAAACACAGCTGAGACTGAACTCCAGCAGCCACAGGTCACTGATCCCACTGGTCCCAGCAGCCTACCATCTCCTGAAGCTCTTACAGGAGAAAGTGAACCTCTGATACTAGTTAGTACAGGAGAAACCTCCAAAGCCTTAAGAAAGGCCAAGGAGGTCACAGTGAAAAGCAGAGCTCCTAAACTGGTCCAGACATTTGCTCCTGCAGTCCAGCTGGAGGCTGAGGAGAATGACATTTATTATGCACCCAAACAAGAAACAGACAGCTCAGCCGCCGCGCCAGCTAATGCTGAATGTGTCACTGTGACAACAACTAAAGTGGAAAAGGATTTAACTCTTCAGCAAGAGAGGTGAGATATTCTTACAGATTGCTGCCATTTTTTAAGGTTCAAAGCAAAACGTTGCTCATTTTCCTCCCATGTTGAATTTTAAAAGGGATGTTGTCAAAGATATGCAGGTTTTCCTAAGACTATAGCATCAAAAAGTGTCAAAATTACTATGGGCTATAAAGGAAACAGGTTATAACGGCAGACCGAACATTGTCATTGGCCACCTTTGGAGATAATTACACAGCAGTTGATGTCAGTGAAGAGCACTAATGCTATAATGCACTTTTTTTTTTTTTTACACTTTTCTCCAACAGATAAGAACTATGTAGAAGATTAGAGACCTCACATTTATGGAGGACTGTAATTAACCCTGCTAAAGTGGCCAGAACAATCATCACAGAAGTTAAAATATAAAATAATACTAATGAAAAATGTAACATCTGCTCATTTTCAGTGAATAATGCTCATAATAACACCTCTGAACGGACCATAAAATAAATATAACTGTCATCGAGAACAGCAATACTCCAGTCCTTGTGGTATCCTAAAGGTGCAACGTACAGTCTTGTTTTTCTCATCTGTCATAAGAGTTTTAAAAGGCAGAGTGCTGATAATGCAATTCCAAGAGCTCTGTATTTTAAATGTGTTAGCTGTGTGTTTTGCACTGAGGCACAAAAGACCGTCTGCCTCAAATAATAGGCTATGTTGTGTTTGCCGGCAAGCATAATTCATTAGACTAATGGCCAAGGTCTTGAGATTACACTATGCGGCATTTGTAACTAGTGACTGAATGGATGTTGCCAGGCATTATGAGTTTTAGGCCATTTGGTTTTATTCAAAACATTCCAATTAAGGACCTTATGCTGCTGTTGGGTTTGCTGTTGTTCACAGTAGCCTCTCATGTGCAGCCACATAATATACCATAGACAACAAGCTCAGTATAAAGCTACTTATGTGCTATTTCTTGATTCCCATTGCATATGTATCTTTGAATTGATTGCATATATCACAATCTCACATACGTAACTTTGAAATGTAAATGAAGAGCACATCAAATGTTGTTCTTTTGATTATTCACAGGGCTCTTGAACAGGCAGATGCTTCACAGGTTGGTGTTAAGGCTTTGCTTGAGTCAATAGTTACAGAACAACAAGTGAAGCCAGAGGTTGAGGTTTTACAGGTTGGTGATGAGACCTCGTTGAAACCATCAGTTCCTGGACAACAGCAACTAGAGAAGAATGTTCCTCACAAACCTCTGCTCTACACCAAAGAGCCTGTCAACAAGGATGCAAAGGTCAAGTCACAACATAAAGAGATTGTGGAGAAAGTAACACCTGTTTCAAAAGATGATGAGAGAAAAACAGAATCTGAACCAGCTGGCAAGAAAATTGAGAATGAAACTATTGAGGAGATTTTGGAGTCTGAGGCAATAAAGAACTGTGTGGCTACGAGTCCACAAAAAACAGCCGTTGTTGAGGGAGGAAAAGCAAAATCATCACCTCTTAAAAAATCTGAGTCACAGCTACTGGTCATTGGTGAGTTCACGTTGTGTTACCGCCAGCTGACAAAATTCATTTCTTGAGGTGGTACTGTGTTGATAAACCCTCACTAGCTAGGGATGGGGATTGTGGAAAAAAATGTATGAATCGAGATTTTTAATGGTTCCATTGAATTAGTTTACTCCTGAATAAAAATTTCCTGATAATTTATTCACCCTCATGTCATCCAAGACATTCATGTCTTTCTTTCTTCAGTTGAAAAGAAATTAAGGTTTTTGAGCAAAACATTCCAGGATTTTTCTCCATATAGTGGACTTCACTGGGGATCAGCGGGTTGAAATTGCAGTTTCAATCCAAGGGCTTTACACAATCCCAGCCAAGGAATAAGGGTCTTATCTAGCGAAATGATCAGTTATATTCTAATAAATAAAAATGTATATACTTTTTAACCACAAATGCTCATCTTGCACTAGCCCTGCAGTGCACATCTACGAATGCACACAATTTGTAATCACATTAGAAGGGTCACACACGGTTGGTTCTTCATTAGTGTGCTTCGGTTCAAGAAGGTAGGGTAGGGTGAAAAACTAATTTCATTTTTTAATTTTCTCATCCAACTTCAAAATCGTCCAACGTTGTTTTAGCTTTTTTTGTTAAAGGCGTTTGACTTTGTACGTTTGCTTTGTAAAAACTGGGTCGGTACTTCCGTTCCATCACACGTGACGTTTTCCAACCTGATTACATAATGCGTGAAGTCCAGCTAGTGCAAGACATTGTGCATTTGTGGTTAAAATGTATACACATTTTTAATTTTGTAAAGAAAATGACTGATCGCTTTGCTAGATAAGGCCCTTTTTCCTTAGCTGGGATCATTAGAGCCCTTCCATTGAAACTGCAATTTGGACCATCAACCCGTTGATCCCCATTGAAGTCCACTATATGGGGAAAAATCCTGGAATGTTTTCCTCAGAAACCTTCATTTCTTTTCAAATGAAGAAGAAAATACATGAACATCTTGGATGTGTAATGTAAGCCTATATTTTAGATTTACTAAAAGAATCGTCTCATGAGTCATTTGTTGGAGATTACCAGAGGCAGACAGTAGTGAAGTATTTTTATTCTGCTGAAAAACACTTTTCAAGTGTCTGTACTTTATCAGAGTGTTTTTCTTTAGAAAACTTTACTTCACAACATTCCAAAGCATGATATTGTACTTTTTACTGCACTATGTTTCATATTAAATATCGTTTAATACTTAATTACATTAGAAATCTATTACTTTCTTACTTCTACTCAAGTAAAAGTAATTCAAAGATTTGCAAGAAAGTACTGCATTTTAATGTTCTTAAGTATTAAAGGTAAAACAAACAACTTTTATTTACGAAATGTAGTGCAGTAAAATGTATGACATTATTTTAAACTTACATACTTTTTAAATTTACTCTGTGATATATGTTTGGAATTCTCTAAAAAATTCTTCTTGGAGTTGAACTACAGTATGTTTTTGATTCTCTAAAAAGGACACCAGCCAAACGACACCAGCAAATGGTGGAGACATGATGAACAGTGGCTCTGGCAACCAGTAAACATCATTTGACAACAATGTTTACAAAGCAAAATTTAGAAAGTAATTTTTGTAAATCAACTTAAAATCCTATTCATTACTTGTAATTATAAATAAGCAGATTATAGTTTGTCAAACGTCCGTGTGAAAACTGTGCAAACAGTGCTTTAGACGTCAGCGTTCATCATGTCACCATGGTACAGCCTGTATTTGTATTTGCGGAAGTCTCTTAGCATGCTGATATTTGTTTTCTAGATGACAGTCCACCTCTTCCAGCCCCATTTGAGCATCGCATCGTCAGTGCCAAGCAGGTTCCCATGAACGCATATTACGCCGTCAAACCTGATGAGCTGCTTGGCGGGTGAGTCCAAGTGTTACAAAGATAGTTCATCCAAAAATGAATCACCCTCTTGTCATTCCAAACCATGTATGACTTTTTATCCTCTGTGGAACATAAAAAAGATATTTTGGCAAATGCTGGGAACAAGACTATATATATATAAGTTTTGGTTACCACTGACTTCCATTGTATGGAGAAAAAAAGAAGTTCCACAAAAAAATAAAGTCTTACAGGTTTGGACTGGAACAACATGAGTCCATCCACAAAGGACAGGATGGGGATGTCATAACTTATAAAATGTATTTTTCCAATGTTTATACATGAAATATATACAAATATACATACATACATATATATATTTCGTTTACAAACACTAGAACAATGTAATAGTTTTTTGTTTTTTTTTTGAAAACAAGATGAGTCTGATACTGGCTAACATTTTTCTCTTGGCACTATCTGTATATATAGTATTTGCCCAGCTATGTCTGACATGATGACAACCCTGCAACAGATATTAAGTGTAGGGGGTTACTCTTTCTCCATGACTGGCAGATAAGCATGCGGGCACTGCCAGTGGAACATACAGCACTAGCTGAATGACTGGTACACGTAGACAAGGGCTCATTTGGACCCCTCTCCACCTCTCAGTCCACATACGCCACAAATAATCACTGGCTTGTTTTTTTGACTCATCATCGGCAGAGTTTATTTTTGGCAGGTGTTGAGCAGGTCTGTTTGCATGGAGCTTATTTTCCGCCAGCAGTAGCCGCCATCTTGACACAAACATGATATCTCACCCCATGGAGACACAGCAAGTAAATACAGAGCGAGAGGAAAAACAGCAAATAGTGACAGATAACTTTCACAAAGGTTGAAATGATTTCCATAATCCATGAAATGAAATCTGTGTGTTGTTGCAGAGGTCGTTTCGGACAGGTACACAAGTGTGCTGAATTGTCGTCAGGTCTTACGCTGGCTGCTAAGATCATAAAAGTGCGGGGAATGAAAGAGAGGGTGAGTACAAAACATGCATAAACCATTAGCGTTTCAAAAATGTTTACCCCCCTTTTTCTCTCTCTTTTTCTCTCCCCTCCCACTCCAATCTGTCCGTCACTCTGTTCCTGTTAGGCTGCTTTATGAGAACATTTCCTTGACAACCACTGACAGTTCTGCGCATATGAGCATATGAAAAAATGTGCACACATTCACACATGCTCTCGCAAATAACATAATAACACCCATGGTCCCTCGAGGATATGGAAGCGTGTTGTTTCCAGGATCTGCATTAAAAAAAGCATACATCCATGCAGAAAAGCATGTAATATTTATAAAGCGCTCTAAACACTGAGCTGTTTTTGTGTAATGTGAAATACAAAAATCTTTGCACATATACTTTCATCTCTTCCCGACATCCTCCAATCTTCAACAAGTGCCACTAATTACATCTAATGACAGCTCTTCTGTCATAAGCACTTGCCCTCAGTGCAATGCCGTTCTCTGCCCTGTGTTCTGTCAGTTGCCATCATTAGAGAGCAATCAGTCAGGAATGGGCAAGATCATTTTCACTCTCTCAAGTTTTAATTCCCGCCATTTGACACAAATGTCAAAAGAGCAAAAGAAGTCGACACACAATCACGTACAGTGTAAGTACACTCAATCTCTTGAAGCAGCATTCCTGGAAACATTTGAATTTCGAAATGCTCCTTCCTAGTGACAACTTGATGTTCCATTCTCCAGCCTGTGCCGTTGGCTCCAAAGTATGCCAGAGAGAGAGGGCGAGTAGCTTCGTATGAAATAATTGAATGCTTTTCCTGGGTCAGTCCACAGAATTGCGGACAGGAAGAGCCAGAATAACTAGGGCAGACAATTACAGGGTTGGCAACGGCTGTCAAGCCCCCATTTCGGGAACTGTTTAAATGCTTGTTTTTGCTACCCTGTGCAATCATTGTAAATCCACTTCCAGCAATTTAACTGCGCAATTTAAATTCTGAAATAGCTTCTCTCTTGCAAATGACCTAATTTTTAACAGTGCTGCTATCATCCTTTGGAGAGTATAACAACACCTTTTCAAAAGCTTAAAATATAGGCTTTAGACAGCTGTTTGAAAAAGAAATGCATTGCAAATGATCATTTATTTGCTTTGGCATTTTTATTATTATTATGTTACTTTTTTGTGCTTTCATTCCAGGATGAAGTGAAGAATGAGATTGGAGTGATGAACCAGTTAAACCATGCAAATTTGATTCAGCTGTATGATGCTTTTGAGTCTCGAACAAATCTCACGCTCATTATGGAATAGTAAGTACATCCCAGTGTACTAGAAAGGTTCATTGATATATATACGGCTTATTTTAAAATATGCACATACAGTTGAGGTCAAAACTTTACATACACCTTGCAGAATCTGCAAAATGTTCATTTTACCAAAATAAGAGAGATCATACAAAATGCATGTTATTTTTTATTTAGTACTGAACTGAATAAGATATTTCACATAAAAGACATTTACATATAGTCCACAAGAGAAATGTATGATTTTCTTTTGTATGATTTTGTATGATTTGATATACATGTTTTCACACTGAGGACAACTGAGGGATTCATATGCAACTATTACAGAAGGTTCAAATGCTCACTGATGCTTCAGAAGGAAAAATTATGCATTAAGAGCCAGGGGTGTAAACTTTAGAACAGAATGAAGATGTGTACATTTTTCTTATTTTGCCTAAATATATATATTTTTTTCATTTAGTACTGCCCTTCAGAAGCTACAGAAAATACTTTTGCAAAAAAAAAAAATGTTTTGCAAAAGACAAAATATTACCCTGATCTTATAAATTCAAAAAGTTTTCACCCCCCTGGCTCTTAATGCATCATGTTTCCTTCTGAAGTGAGTGTTTGAACCTTCTGTAATAGTTGCATATGAGTCCCTCAGTTGTCCTCAGTGTAAAAAGATGATCTTACAGTCATACAGTCATTGTTGGAAAGGGTTCAAATACACAAAAATCCTGAAAAACCAAAGAATTTGTGGGACCTGAAAGATTTTTCTGAAGAACAGTAGGCAGTTTAACTGTTCAGGCGAGCAAGGGACTCATGAACAACTATCACTAAACAAAAAAACACAGCTGTGGATCATTCAGGTAACAACACAGTATTAAGAATCAAGCGTACGTAAACTTTCAAACAGGGTCATTTGTATAAATTCAACTATTATTTTCTCTTTTGGACTGTATGTAAACATCTTTTATATGAAATATCTTATTCAGGTCAGTATTAAATAAAAAATAACTTGCATTTTGTATGATCCCTCTGTGAACATTCTGCAAGGTGTATATAAACTATTAACCTCAGCTGTATATAGTAAATATTGTTCTAAATATTAATTCTAGCTTGGCTTTGTACAGTATTCATCAGGCCTCATTTGCAAAGCAAATTTTCTCTCCTGGCCTTGTCCTCACATTCTGTCGCAGGAACATAGAGCTCCCACACTTGCCACTTTACACAGCCACGATGGTGTGTCATCTTCCTGCCTTGTTCACAGATTTAATTTATGTTTTTGATGCTACTGAATTGGCAAACAAAAGCTTTTAATTGAATGATGAATTTTTGGGTGTGAATATTAATATTTGTAATACAAGACACAACTATAAATGATGAGGGCTTTTGGGAGATGGATATTTTTGTATAAAGGTCCCACTGGCTTTAGCATTAAAATAATTTTTGCACCCACATGGCTTAAGCCACTTAATGTCAATAGGCATGACCAAACAGACAGGACTAAAAGAGAGAAGTAAATTTGAGATGGTTCATTTTAAAATATCTTTCCATGGTTTGTTATTTCAGTGTGGAGGGTGGTGAATTGTTTGAACGAATCATTGATGAGAATTACCACCTGACGGAGCTGGATGCCATTGTGTTTACCAGGCAGATTTGTGAGGGGGTTCAGTACCTTCACCAGCAGTACATTCTCCATTTAGATCTTAAGGTAAACCCCACAGGCAGCACTGAATGTTATAATGTGATACTGACGGTATTAGCGCTGCATAGTGTCGGCTGTCTCTATGGAAAAAGCCACCAATGAATCACCCATGTGTGTCAACATTAGCAGTCTGAATGTCGTACATTTTAATTAGCATACTGCCAAGGGACTTGTGCCTTGTGTTGCTGTTAACATGTTGTTTATTGGAATACGGAATGCAGTCCATATGTATTACCAATCTACATAAATTTGCTTATGTAAAAGTAAGTCTGTTCACACCAAGGATAATAACCATAATGATAAAAATATTAAAAATTATTCTAAATTTAAAAAAGAATGATAATGTTGGAATTAGGTTTAAAACTTTTTTTAGTTGATGAATGATAAAAAAAAATCTTGCTTTAAAGAGCTCAAGGATTTTAAGCAGCAGATGACAAAATACAGCAGCACACATACAATTACCACAATTATTACTTAAATTGGTGTGGACATTAATGTAGTTATCGTTATAGTTATCTTTATAGTTATTCTTGGCGTGAACAATACTTGAGTCGGGTGTTGTTGTTAGTGTTTTAGTATTCATAATCAGTCTGAATCTGTTAAAATCTTATTATATCTTAATTAACACATAATTTTTTTTATTTTCTGCAATATAGCCTGAAAATATCTTATGTGTGAGCAGCACAGGGAATCAGATCAAGATCATTGACTTTGGTCTCGCCAGAAAGTAAGTAAGCAGATCCCAATAAATTCTCTTATTATTAAAAAGTATGCTTATAAATACTAACATGATTTATATATATATATATATATATATATATATATATATATATATACAAAAGAAGCGCTTTTCTCTGCCTTACATAATTATTTCCCTAATTTCACACTTAAAGTGTATAATAATGTATTTTAGCAGACATCAAGTCTTCTGATTCACACCACTGTACTATAATGAGAAAAATCCATTCACTCCTTTTTTCTTTTAATTCCCCAGAAAACCTAAACAGCCTCAATTGTCAAGCCGTTTTAATTTTCGGAGTAGTATGATGTCATACTGCTCAGGCCCCGCCCACAAACACTGATGGACAGTCCTGTACTAGCATATTTCCACCCTCAACACTTGTTCGCTGTCCACAATTTTCTCTGCACTCGAGCAGCTGTAGCGACAACACTGTCTCATAAGCAATGCAGATATTGTAGTTGGAAGTAAAAAGTAAACATAAGAATCTTCATTTTCTCGCAGTGAATTTGTTTTGTTTTTCATGGTAACACGTCACTGAATACACCAAAAAACAGAAGAGAGGGGTGGAGTGAGCAGAACTCATTATCATTTAAAGAGACATTCACTGAAATGGGGTCTGTGAACAGAGCTGTTTTTGACAAGGTAAAAAGGGTGTTGTTTTACATGTCCATTGAGGAATTTTAAAGGGTCATGAAACCCCCCTGTTTCAGCACTGGTTAGTTCTCACCACAGTTTTGAAAAATGCTGCCAAAGTGGGAGTGGTGCGCTGTGGAGCGGAGGGGGAAGAGGGGAGAGAGTCAACTTCGGGTTCAGATGGTTCAGACAGTTTCATTTCGCTCCCAAGCAAATCAACATGCGCTGTCATGAATAATTAGGTGAAGCGTTGTCTAATAGGATAAGAACACACAGCCTCATGAATAATTATGAGTCACCGACGCATCATCGAAGTACTAGTCCATTGCCATGTCACAAACTGTGACGTCAGCACAATGTAGATTTTAAACCCGGAAGATGAAAATAGAGCAAAAAAGCTCAAAATTAACCAGTTTTCTCTAACAATTAAAATTAACGGATGCTAACATTGTCATATATGATGTGCAATACAAACACCTCTGCTTTAATCTCACAAAAAATAGTCTGCGGTTTCATGAACCTTTTGCAGACATTTCATGAAGACCCTAAAGAGTCATACCAACTTGTGGAAAATGGGCATCTGATGCCTCCTTTAAGCTTTAAAGTTCGAAAGCATTATAACAGTCAGAGTCATTACAATGTCATCGAAATGCACCGTGTAAAACTTACTAAACTTTTCATTTTGTCTAATTTATGAATCTTCATGTGTAACCAAGAAACTGTCTGTGATTTTCATTTTTTTTCATTTAGTAGACACTTTTATCCAAAACGACTTTTGCGAGAAACACTACAACAAAAGTTAGGCATGCTGCAGAGACAGTAACTTTAGAAATAGCACAATACAAAGTGCTAGAACTACTCAGAGAAGTACAAAAAAACAGTACAGAGCTAGGTGAGACTCTGTGGAATAACAGAAAGAGAAAAGTAGAGCTTTTTTAACGTAAGTACAGAATGAGTCAAGTTCTCACAGGGGATTTGTGTTTTCTGAAAGCGGAGAGGGAAGATCATTCTACCCCTGAGGTACAGTGAATGTGAATTTTGGGGAAAGTGATTTTGAGCCTCTTTGTGAGGTCGCCATGGGATTCCACTCACAAACTCACCTAAGATTTCTGAAAGAAACACAAATTTGTAGATGTGAGTGGAGGTAGAGAGTACAGATCCAGTGACTATTATTACACAAACATCGTTGGACTGAACTTTTGTGGGCTGCAACTGGGATCATTTGAGGTTTGACGTACAAATAGACTCAGATAGAAAGGGTCTGCGTTTTCTGATTTTCCGTTGTAGAGTGCAGTAATACATAATTGGGCAGTCTTTGTTATTTGGTCCTTGAAGTTCAGCTAATTAAAAAACATCCACGTTCCTGGCTGACCTGGTATTATTATTGTCAGGGTTTGTTGAATGAATTATTAGTTAGTGAATGTGGGTATGATACAAAATCCAAAGACTCATCTGCATAATGTGTCTGTTCCTTCCACCAGGTATAGACCCAGAGAAAAGCTGAAGGTCAACTTTGGAACCCCAGAGTTTCTGGCACCAGAAGTTGTCAACTATGACTTTGTGTCATTTCCTACAGACATGTGGAGTGTTGGTGTCATCACATACATGCTGTGAGTACACTACATGCAGTAAGGCAGATCTATTAGTGCAGTATTTCTTATATCAAAAAACATTATGCTGACTTCCACCATTTATTAGAATTGGAAAAATGTCATTATAGATTCTGAATCGACGTTCATAAAATATGTGCATATACATTAATGCTGTTGGGAAAAAAGTTTTCCTTTCTTCCTACACTAAATTGCACAGTGGCATAGACTCCTGAGCGAAATATCAGTCAGATCAAAAGCCAAATGCAAATGTGACACCCATGAAAGCTTTAAAGGGCTCATCTAAGAGCATTGAATAGAGCCCTGATAAAAGGGCACCAGTCCCATACAGCTCAGAAAGCATGTGCTGCTCTGAAAAAAAAAATGGTACACACAAGCAAGCTAACACAAGACCCCATCTCGGATCCTGTGCTCCCAGGAGCAGTGCTGACCATAGATGACCTTCTACTCTCTGACCAATAGCAATAGCAGCCAGGCCTCAATTATTGAATCAATACTAATTACCTGACAGCTGTTGGTGGAGATTTAGAAGGGCTTGCCCATCCGAAGAACAGTGTTGGGCAGTAACACATTACTTTGTAACGCGTTACTGTAATTTGATTATTTTTTTAGTAACAGAGTAATTTAACGTGTTATAATTTCCAAATTAGTAATTAGAGTATAGTTACAAGCATGCGTTACCGCTGCGTTACATCATTGCCGACAGAATGTGATTTATCATGTAGATTATAAAATGGGTGTTGGCTAGCACGCAGTGTCCTTTACCTGAGAACTACTTTGACTGGAAAGCGCCTGTGAACATGGAGAGAGGAAAGTTGCTCTCTGTTGCGTCGAGTCCAGCGAGAGTGGTCTCTAATCCACTGGCACTGGACTCGACGCAACAGAGAGTACAAGACTTGAGCGGTACAAGACTTGATGGGCGAGGGCGGGTGCGGCTGTGGACGCGGGCGGGCAGAGACTCATGTTTGTGCAGGATGCAATAGAATAAAATATTTTGTTGGAGCGTTTATGCTGTTAACAAGTTAACTATTTCACGTAAATTTCGTGGATGTACAAAAAGTAATGCAACAAGTAATGTAACTAATTACTTTTGAAATAAAGTAATCAGAACAGTAATTTGATTACTTTCCAAAGGAGTAATCAGTAATCCGTAATTTAATTACATTTTCAGAGTAACTTGCCCGACACTGGTTGTTGTCCTCATTTCAAAGTGTTTATAGACGCTATTGGGATTAGGTTTGCACACCCATGTACTTTTTATATTTATATTTTATTTTTTGTTTTGTTTTTGCTTAGTAACACTTTCAACTTGGTTCAGTTTGTTAACATTACTTAATGCATTCATTATCATACCAGCATAGCTAAGTATTTAGTAAAATAATGATTAAAGTGATAGTTCTCCCGAAAATGAAAATTTCGTCATCATTTACTCACCCTCATGTCGTTCCAAACCTGTATGAGTTTCTTTCTTATGTTGAACATAAAAGAGGATATTTTTAAGAATGCTGGTAATCAAACAGTTGTTGGTCCCCATTGACTTGCATAGTATTTCTTTCCCTACTGTGGAAGTCATTGGGGACCAACAACTGTTTTTAGTTCTTCAAAATTCTTCAAAATATCTTTGCAGCAGAGACTGAAACAGAAGAGCAGAAGCTGTTGAATAAAGTCAGTATTTTAGTTTTCTTCAAGCACCTAGCTTTATAAAATTATTTAAACCTCTTATGTCACATGGACTATTTTAAAGATGTCCTTACTACCTTTCTGGGCCTTGAGTGTGGTAGTTGCGTTTCTATCTATGCCGGGTCAGAAAGCTCTTGGATTTAATCAAAAATATCTTAATTTGTGTTTTGAAGATGAACAAAGGTCTTACAGGTTTGGAACGACATGAAAGTGAGTAAATAATGACAGAATTTTCATTTTTGGGTGAACTAACCATTTAAGTATCAATTTTTATTCATTAAACTGGTGATTCTACCCAAAGCATACAAATGGGGAAAAAAATAGAAACACAACTGATTAATCACAAAAGCCAAAAATAAAATATCAGAGGTATAAGTGCACCTTTTTCATGTCAACTTTGATAAGCTTAAAACTAAGGGTGAATAGATTTCCAGGTTGTTCACTCCCTTTATAATTTCTTTTTTTTCAGTCTAAGCGGCCTTTCTCCATTCATGGGTGACAACGACACAGAAACAATGAACAACATTCTGCACACCAACTGGGAATTTGATGCAGAGGCATTTGAGAATGTGTCAGAAGAAGCCAAAGACTTCATTTCCAGCCTTCTTGTGTCTGCCAAATGGTATTCATCCATCCATCATTATTCCACTAATGCAAAACCTTAAAGTCACACTCGCATAGCCTGTCTTCTATTATTTCCCCTCTTGTCTGGCCACCTGTCTCGGCTTTAAGAGCCTCACTTTTCTCTTCCATCATTGCCCCACTTTGACCTGCTCAGGTTCCCTTAATGCATCCTGACATCAAAACTGAAACCTCTCGAAATGCGGTGCTGTATACCAAAAAATGGCACAAATTACATATAATTGGCCGGTGACGTAGCATGGCCCGGTGCGTTTTACAGCATTTGGAGCTCACCCTCGTGTTGCACTGTCTTAGCTAACCTCTCCCACACAAGGGCTGTACTGCTCAGCTGGCATGAGATAATAGCAGGCTGGCACAGCAGGTGGCCATGAGAGGGCACATTGTCTTTTGCCCACCATCTTACCACGGTCTACGCAGTAAAAGAGATAGTTAATGATCCAGTGTGCTTTGACAAGGTGCATTTAGACGCAGCATGACACCCACCCTGGCCTTCCTCCCTTCTCTTTATCTGTGGTGACAATGTTGTCTAATGACCTCATCACAGCCCCCCACACATGCCGTGTGATTCATATCACCCTTGTACATTCATGCTTTCAGCCAATGAATACTAATGGGTTATTGGCATGATGATAATGTAGTATAATCAGCTGGATTACATCTTTCTTACTGGTAAAAATGCACTTGTGTAGTCGTGATGATCAGACATATCTTTCAGTCATTTTCAGGACACCATCTGTTCCTCTCACTCAAATAAAAATGCCTGTCTTTTGGCTACGTTAGCCGAATGTTAGCACGGTTAGCCTAACTTAGCACAGAGACTTTCCCAATACCTACACTTGCGGTCTTGAGAACAAGGGCATGCGGCAGGAATTAAGTGTGCAGCTAATAGAGGCATTTGAGGCTAAGCATATCCCATTATTCATCATGTTTACAAACTCACATGCCCCCAAACTAAGATTTTGAGGAAAACTGTCCAGAGTGTTAAGAAGTTAAATTAATTAGATGTTACATATAATTTGGTATTAAAAGTATTGCACATTTTATTGGTGCACAGATGAGTATGTATATTTAAAGGGGTCATCGGATGCCCATTTTCCACAAGTTGATATGATTCTTTAGGGTCTTAATGAAAAGTCTATAACATGCTTTGGTTAAAATTTCTCAATGGTTGTGTAAATAACACCTTTTTTACCTTGCCAAAATCAGTTCTGCAAAAATCGTCCTGTTCTGGTTGAGGTTGCTTTAAATGTTAATGAGCTCTGCTCGCCCCGCCCCTCTCTTCTCTCTGTGGAGAGACGAGCCTGTTTACTTTAGTCGCATTTAGCTGCTAAACTTGTTAACTAGCACATTATTAGTAAAGGCGATCGCAAAGATTCATTAAAAAAAAAACTAAAAAATACTCACTTCTGCTGTAAGTGAAGCTGTATCACGAATGATTCACGCGAACATAGACGGATATATGTAGATCGGGAGGCGCATTCCCTTCAGAAACAAACGTAATCTACTGCATCTTCAGCGGCTCCGATGTCGGGAGTAAATGACGAACACTATTATTAACATTATTACATCCAGCAACACAACACCTCAATCGCTCAATCAGAGATATTCTTGTCTAATTTACATCCCTGCACCAGCATCGAAACAATGGAGGTCGGACTGTTACAGCTGATTTAAGCGGGTCTGAGGTAAGACGCTCATGTCAATCAATTATTGTGGGAGTATAAAATACGCCATTATTTAATGTCCAAAAAAGCATATCTTAAACTGTTTTGCACTTAAAATGGCTGCAATTGTTGTTAGGAGGAGGCACTGCAGAGAACAGAGAGTGCGTGGTAGAAGAGATTTTTTTCCATATTAATTTATTTTAAATGCCAGAAGAACACATTGTCCCAACATATCTTTTAGCAAGCCATGTTATTTTTAATTTGCTTCATGAAATAAAAGACGACTTGGAAGCCCTCAGCTAGGGCTCTGATAGCACATGTACGTCTGCAAGATGTCTGTAAAAGATTGATTGATCTGGAAAGTATCTGCTGTGTACAAACATCTGACAGACGTCTGTAAGATGTCAGTTTTACATACATTCTAGATCATAAACGTCTTAAAGACATCTCATAAGAATAAGACATCTCATAGGAAACGTCCTACAGACGTATTGCAGGTGAGCAAACACTCTAAAAAAATACGTCTTGCAGATGTAAAAGCAGACGTCAAAAATAGACGTCACGTCTCCACGATGTACGTGTGCTATCAGGGGAGTCACGCAATACCAGGTCTATCAAAACTTCTTAAAACTCATAATTTTTTGACCTCTGGTTCCTTTCAACGTACTGTGGCTTCTTTATTTCTTTTCTTTGCAAGTATGCTAATTTGCGCTGTGCTTAGTATATTGGGTTGGTCAATATGTAACTTATATGTTGCGTCTGTGTTCTTTAATTTGCGCGACGTTAGTAAATCACCCACGGAAATTTCCACACCCGTCTGCGCTGTTTTGGAATTGCGCTCTTGTGCTAATTTAGTAAAACTGGCCCATAGTTTTGTTTTTAATGGTAATGTGCCACAGAATACACAAAAAATGGTAGAAGGGGTGAAGTGATCAGTAGCTCATTATCATTTAAAGAGACATGCATCGAAACGGGTCACTGTGAAAAAAGGGTGTTGTTTTACACAACCATTGAAGAGTTTTATCCAAAGTATTTTGCAGACATTTCATGAAGACCCTAAAGAATCATATCAACTTGTGGAAAATGAGCATCCAATGTCCCCTTTAAGAGAAGAAACCATTACACTTGCAAATAAATATATTTATATAAATATTTACTTTCACAAGTAACAGTCAATTTTAGAATCACTTTTCTTAAATGAGACGTCATCTATATATGGCTGACAAATGCCACCTCTGGACAGGACAGCCTCTGAAATGAGACGGATGTTTTAATCTAAACACTAAATATAAAAATGTCAAATAAAGTGACCGTATGATTCATAGTCATTACACAGAAGGGTGTGAACTGTTTTCTGCATCTTATGGAACTGTTTGTTTCTTTGAGCACCGGATGTTTTTAAGATCCTAATATGTATGTGTGTGTGTGTGTGTGTGTGTGGTCTCTATGGTAGCAGCCGAATGAGTGCATCAGGCTGCATGAAGCACAGTTGGCTAAATAACCTGGAGGACAAGGCCAAGATGTACAAAGTGCGGCTAAAGTCTCAGATGAGGCTTCACCGTTACCTTGCCGCTCACCGTCAGTGGAAGGTATGAAATCACGAGTCAGTGCATGTGTTTGATTCTAAATGGATTTAGAACATATGGTAATGCAAAATTGTACCACATATACCAGCATAACATATGATCCTGTTCTTATGGTAACTTATGTTTCTTATGTTTTTACAGAAACATTTCTATGCGGTTGCTGCAGCAAACAGGTTGAAGAGGTTTCAGCAGAGCAGATCAGTTAGCACTCCGAATTAGCTATTAACCTGGAGGAGAGTGTCAGTAGCTTAAGAGGACGTCACAACGTTACGTCGCACACTAGAAAACGAAGTTGTTGTCTGAAGATTAGAAATGGCTTTTTAGAAAGTGTTAAATATGTTGTTGCTTTGTTTATAGCCAGGATAAAAGTTTCTTGTTAAAAAGTGTCACATTTTGTTAATGTACCTTGTTTGGAACACCATAGCATTTAATTTACACTTCTTTATCATGCTTTCACACCAGGAGTGTACGGCATGGATTGCAGGGTGTGCTTTTGAACCACATGAAAAAGCTTTTGTCCCTTCTATGAAGGCGTCTTTCTTAGGCACTACTGCCTTATATTAGTATTTTAAAACAAAGTGTTTTCATTTTCATGTTTCAGTATTTTATTTTAGTAAAACATAGCATGAAGTTTGATGTAGAAACTGTTTTCACCCTATATTTTGTTTAGCATGTTGATTAAAACTGGAATCGAAATCTGAATAAGAGACTCAGCTGGTATGGTATGTATTTATTTATAAATCAGAAATTTGCATTTAAAAACTTTGGAATACTTGAATGTTAATATTGTGCCTTGAAATGCTTTCGAAGAATTTATTTGCATTTTGTGTGGTTGCACACATTCATATGGTAATAGCATAGCCGCAAATAAATGCACAAAGGTGGTTCTGTGCCTGGTGTGGCAACTGGCATACAAGCACACAGAAATTTGCACAGAATTATAGGGCAGTTCTGTTTTGCTATTTCTCTGTCATAGTTCATAGAGTGTGCTTATATAAAATTCATTGCACTGGGTATTTTTTTTAGCAAAACACAGATCGTCACAATTGCCTGTGGAAAATTAGTGTTTAATCAAGACATTAAAAAACATGAGAAACAGAAAATTACATTGTGTCAAGAATACACAGTTTATTCATAAAATAAACCAAACTGGAAGCAGATAAACCATTTCTTATTGAAACAAATGGATACAACCATCCTGATGATCTTGCATGCATTATAAACTTCCTATGAGATTTTTCAAATCAATTTATCCAAATCATGATGGATTAAACACCACAATTCAAACATTAACACAAACTAAATGAACCATTATAAAACCCAGCAGTTTGAAAATGCATCTAAATAAGGAACTTAATTTGCAATGATATTAAATCTGTCATATAAAATAGTAACCATATTTGCACTGTGAAATGGCAATAAAACAAAAGGATAATAAAACCTGCCTTAATTCCCCTGAAAGTGTCTGTATGTGAATGAAACTAATTTACACAAGAAGCCAGAAGGGGGCAGACAACTTCTCTTGGTAACAGAGTATTAAATGCAACTCAAAGTAAGGGCCTGTTGACATTATGCAGAACCATAATCAAATAAATTGGAAACGTAAAACCTTACAGAGTTCAAGAATCTACCGTCTGGGCTTTTAATGCATTTTCAAGGATTTTTCTTTTCCACTCTTCATAATTTTGTGTCTCTTCCTCCTCAGTCTTCTCAACCCGCTCTCGCTTAGGGGACGTTGAAAGATTTTCATCTGGAAAAGACAATTACTTTTATCATCAAACATTCATCAAATATTATATCTAGAAATACTAATTATTAGTCTTATTACTGACAGAAAAAAAAAAGAATAAAAAAAAAAAAAATCCACAGCATGAAAAGATTCTTAAAGGAGAAGTTCAATTCCATTATATATATATATATACACACACACACATATACACATATATACATATATATGTGTGTGTGTGTGTGAGAGAGAGAGAGAGAGAGAGGGAGAGAGAGAGAGAGAGATTTGGGTACACTGTAAAAAAAACAATGTTGAGTCAACTTACAATAATGTGTAACCTGCCTTAATTTTAAAGTTCAGTCAACTCAAAGTTTATTCAACTTGAAATGTTAAATTATACTAAGTGACAACTTTTTGAGTTGAATCAACTTAAAATTTGAAGGCAGCTGGGTTACCTACCCATCTGTTAAGTTTAGCAAACACAAATATTTAAGTTGTTATTTAGTACAACTTAACATTTCAAGTTGACTAAACTTATTTTAGTTGACTGAACTTAAAATTTTAAGGCAGAAGGGTAACAAATGATTTTAAGCTGACTCAATTTTTTTTTTTTTTTTTTTTTAAAACAGTGTAGGTCAGAAAACACCCATCTCATTTTCATAATCAAACTTCATAATTGTCCTACATCGCAGCAGAAGCACCGACCCAGTGTTTACAAAATGAAAGTGCAAAGATCAAACACCCTTTACAAAAAAAGTAAAAACAGCAATGTAGGACCATTTTGGAGTAGAAAATGAGATGGGAGATTTGAGACATACCAGAATACACAGAGTTCACGCAGAGCTAGACAAGATGAGAGTTTGAGGTTATAAAGTATAGATACTGCAAATTAAAAAAAATAAATAACTGATCATTTCGCTAGATAAGACCCTTATTCCTCGGCTGGGGTCGATTAAAGCCCTTTGAAGCTGCATTTAAACTACATTTTGGAAGTTCAAACTCACAGGCACCACAGAAGTCCATTATATGGAGAGAAATCCTTAAATGTTTTCCTCAAGAAACCATTTCTTTACGACTGAAGAAAGAAAGACATGAACATCTTGGACTTCTTTAAGAACAGAAAGTTCATACGCTGTACATAAGGGCAGCTAATGGGAGGAATAATAATTTACAATTATTATTTACTGCTTTCTTACCATCTTCTTGTGTTTCTAGCATTTCAGTGATTGTCTTCTGCCTCTTTTGAACAGTTTTAACTGGTTTCTCCATAGATGAAGCCTCATCTAAGGGTACAGGGAGATATCAGAATGAATCAGACTGCTTAATATCACAACTTCAATGACTACTTGAGAAGAAACATGCTGCTCTTTGATGTTGAACTACACAAAAAAAAAAAATACATTGTCTAATTGTGATGTCTGTGGCCATGGTAACCAGTGAAATGTGTTTCTTTATGACATATCTCTTTGAAGTAATACTTCTTTAATGAAAAAAAAAGATTAAAAGTTGTGCACCTTCAATTACAACTTCTTTGTTAAACATGAAAGTCAGACCAAAATCTCCTACAAAAACGCCTTTGTGTCTTTATTCACTTTAATTAGTAAATGTGTCATTTTCCAAAAAGCTTTTGTTTGAAGGAGCCACACTCACTGCAGATCTCCTGTCCGAATTTCTGAAACTGTGCGCACAGCCGATCAAAGATGCCCTTCTTTGCTCCAGATGAAGAGGCTAATTTCCTGTCAGTTCTGATTTTCATGCACCTTCAAATAGGAAAGACAGAACCAATTTATTTTTTCATCTTCAGTAACTGATAAACCAGGTGCAGTTTAGATTTAGAGATGGCTTAGTGGCTTGTTGACATGCATAAAATCTTTTTGACTCGTCTGGGAGCTTGAGTTGTTTATTATTGTACAATAATAGAGTTTGGATGAATAACAATAGTCCAGCAGGTTTAAATTTGGGGAGTCTTATACGTTTAGATAGTGGCGTTTCTTATGCAAACACTAACTTTCATGGAGTCTAATATGCAGATAACCTAGTTATACACTACCAGTGAAAAGTTTTTGAAGATTTAGGAAGAGTAAGATTTCTAATGTTTTTTTTAAGAAGTCTCTTCTGCTCAAAAAGCCTGCATTTGATCTAAAATAAAGCAAAAGCAGTAATATTATGAAATATTTGTACTATTTAAAAGACCGGCTCTATATTTGAATATATTTTAAAAATGTAATTTATTCCTGTGATCAAAGCTAAATTTTCAGCATCATTACTGCAGTCTTCAGCGTCACATGATCCCTTCGAAATCATTACAATATTCTGATTTGCTGTTCAAGAAACATGTATAATAATAATAATAATAATAATAATAATAATATAATATATAATAATAATATAATATAATATAATATAATATAATATAATATAATATATATATATATATATATATATATATACACAATATCAATATTGCTTTAAATTGCTCAAAAGTGAAGATAAACATCTATAATGTTACAAAAGATCTCTATTTCAGAAAAACCCTGTTATTCTGAACTTTCTATTCCTTAAAAAAAAAGAAACCTGAAAAAAAATTCTACTCTGTTGTTTTCAACAATAATAATAAATGTTTTTTGAGCAGCAAGTCGGAATATTAGAATAATTTCTGAGGAATCATGTGACTGAAGTAATGATGCTAAAAATTCAGCTTTAAAAAAAAAAAAAAAAAAAAAAAAAAAAAAAAAAAAAAATCACATGAATAAATTACATTTGAAAATATATTCAAATAGAAAACAGTTATTTTAAATAGTAAAAATATTTCTAAATGTTACTGTTTTTGCTGTACTTTGGATCAAATTAATGCAGGCTTGGTGAACTGATGGGACAACAAAACTAAAAAAAAACATTAAAAATTTTTAGTTTAATAACGTTTGACTGGTAGTATAAGTGTGGAAAGAGAACAAATGAGAGTAGATTTAACATCTAGTTTATGGCCAATCCAAGATTTGACCTTTTCAAATGTAATTTAAGATCCAAATTAATCTGTTCTCAATACACTTCTCATACTCTGATATCAAAGTACTTGTACTTTGACCACAGTGGCACTGTGAAGAGCTTAATGAGGTTCAAGAGGCAATTGAGCTCCCAAACAAAATTACTATACAATTGTCAAACCCAATCATCCACCATCAAGTATTTTTGAACTATTTATTATTTGATTAGATTAAAATTTCATTCCAGCAATCTATACTCACTTGCATGCGGCATACAGAGCAGCTGTGGTAAAGAGAGGCTTTGATAGGTCAAGGTCTTGCTGCTGAGCTGCGGGCAAACTGATCTCATACCTTAAACAAAATACATTGAAGTTTAAATCAAATCATTGTATGAATCTTGACTGCACTGATGCAATGTGAAGACTCACCGCTGAAGGATCTGAGAGGCCACTTTAACCGCTTCCAAACACCCATACTGCACTGCAAGATCTCTGAGACCCAGGTTTGACTGCAGGCCCAGCATGCACTCCATAGACTTCAGATTACTGGAGTAAACCTTAGGACTCAGTCCAGACAGTTTGATGGCATACTCCTATCCAGCAGAAAGTTTAAATTCAATTATTGCAAGAAAATATGTACATATGTACACATATTTATTACATATGTTAATGTGTACAACATATTGTGTAAAACATTCAATGGTTATTGTGTGAAAAGTACTTTATCAATTTTTCACATTACAGATGTCTTGGTTTACGCCACACCAAACTATTTTGCCCAATATTTCATTTGCAAAGGTCAGTTTGTTGGCAAGCATTCTTCATACTAAATATGAGATATGTGACCCTGGACCACAAAACCAATCATAAGGGTCATTTTTTTCAAACTGACATATATACATAATCTGAAAACTGAATAAGCAAGCTTTTTATTGATGTATGTTTTGTTCCCTCATAACACACACACACACACACACACACACATCATGGAGACGTCCATTTGACATCTGCAATATGTATTTTTTTTTTTTTTTTTTTAATACAGTGTTTGCTCATCTGCAATACATCTATAGGATGTTTCCTATCAGCTGTCAAATAGATGTCTATTAGATGTTTTTAAGATGTTTATGATTTACAATGTATGTAAAACCGACATCTTACAAACGTCTGTCAGGTGTTTGTACACAGCAGATGCTTTCCAGATCAAGTGATCTTTAACAGACATCTTGCAGATGTGTGTTATCTAAGTTATGATAGGACAATATTTGGTTGAGATACAACTATTTGTAAATGTGGAACCTGATGGTGCAACAAAATCAAAATGTTGAGAAAAATCGCCTTTAAAATTGGCCAAATGAAGTTTTTAGCAATGCATATTTCTAATCAAATATTAAGTTTTAAAATATTTATGGTAGGTAATTTACAAAATATCTTAATGGAACATGATCTTTACTTAATATCGTAATTTTTTTGGCGTAAAAGAAAAATGGATCATTTTGACTCATACAATGTTGTGTTGGCTACTGCAAAGCCTGTGTTACTCATGACTGGTTTTGTGGTCCAAGGTCACATATGTGACACATTAACAGCAAAACATTTTATTAATTGCCAACCAGGCTGTAATTTTGTCTAAATGACGACAAGAAGTGTTTTCATATTATTTACATATACATACTGTTTTGTTTATGGGCTATTCCACAGAATTGGTGCAGTCCCACAACCAAAAAACACATTTAAAAAGCAATTAAGTATTAAAATCTTAGATGTTTACTAAGATACTTTGTGTTTTTATCATCATTGAAATACACCATAATATTTAAAATATCAATAAACAATATATATAACATCATCATTTAGTACATGCAGTTGGGAGGTGGCTGTCCCAAACCCTAACCCCTAAATTTCAACTTAATAAAATCATATAATATAAATTTTGCATTTTATTCCATTGTTGTTTTTAAAAATATCTTAATTTTTTTTAAAAGTGAAGCTAGGTTTAAAAGCATCTAAAATTGTCACTACCGAAACAGTCCATGAATTTTGGTAATGACATCTTTTTGGGTGTTATCCCATATAATTGTCTCTACTCTCCACATGTCATCATTGTTTTGGTAGTGACAAAAGGGAACACATGATTTTTTATTTGGGGAAAATAAATTATGCAAGTTATGCAAATTTGTAGTATTTTAGTATGTTTAGTAGCGTTTTAGTATGTGGGTTAAAAATCTGTAATGTGATGTGGTCACTACCAAAACATTACTGTCACTAACAAAAATGTGCTGTCACGGCAGAAACGTGGGATGTTTTGTATACTGTACGCTGAATTATCAGCTAAGATGTTATGATAGTGTTTGATTCGATGTACATTCAAATATTACATACATATGATATTACAAAACTACAGAACATACCCAAATGTGTGTGTATGTATGTCTATACATGTATACATATGCTACACATCACAATGCAGTATGGGAACTGGATCTTGCCTTGTCTAGAGGAAATTTCATTGAAGTCGCTGCCAACTCAAGGCAAATAATGGCCTTGCTGGTGGCTGTAACAGAACCCAGTCCAACACATTTCACTTGGGACAGTCGCATGTATTCCTCTGCTTGACTGAAAACAAATGATCAGAATTAATTGTGTTCTTATATTTACATTCATCGCACTCTCTCGAAACAAGCGACTAGTCACTCTACAGTGGAACACTTACCTCAATACTTTAACAGCTGTTATCCCAATCTTCGAAGCAAGCTTACGAAATAACTCTTTATCCATTTGTAAAGTTGTTCGGACGTTTTCTGCAACCGCGACACAGGAATCCTTACAGCACAATTTGCACAGACAGACTGATTTCGCGCGAAAACGAACACGTGTCACACCCGAAATAAACGTTCGGGCCTTCCATTGGTGGATCGAGAAATGGGCGTGGACAACGTAGTTCGAGTCAAATACATATAAACCTCAACTACTTTTGAGTATTCGTCAAATTATACTATATAAGACCAAGTGACGTATACAATGTTAAACGTTGATCAGAGAAACTTTTTTCATTACACCTTTTTTTTAATTGTTAGACAATTAGGACGATATAATGACACAACCCAGCCAATAATTGTATTGTAAATAAATCACTTTTATTTTTGTAATATTGTTTCTACAGCGTTTACAAGTGAATACCCCAGCTCTCAGGGCTTGTTGTGCTGTGTGTGGGTAGTGCTCGTCATGAGGCGGAACAGCAGCAGCGGCAGTCACATGACACGACACATTCACAGGGGGGTCATCCAGTGTTTCCTCTAACATACCTAATAATCATGGTAAGATATAAGCGATCATCGCATGCATAGACTATGCTGGATGCTTTATATGCGCCGTTAAATTGATCATAGCAGTGATAGTGTCAGAGGGGCTCTGAGATCTCTTGACAGACTGTTTTGCGTTTGTGAAGATAGCCGTTAGCATTAGCGTTTGAGATGCGGAGGCCTACGTACACTTAATTATTCTCGTTTATTCCCTCTGTCTTGATTTATTCTACAAGCGGTTTATCATTTGGCCTGCAGGTGTAGTAAACTTGCAGCCGTTGTGTTTCGCTGTCATTACAATCCACAAGTTTTGTGCAAAATGAGCTTATTTAAACTGCTAATCCTGTTAGCATTAGCCTTGTTATTTCTTCACAGTAGTGATCATATTGGTATTTTAATTTATTGTTATCATATATCTACGATAAGTTTATGTGGAGGTTTTTTGCTTACATGTGCATTGCATGTATTTGAATAATGGCAGTGTTTTAAATATGCATAATGTTAGCGGTGCTTGGTCACGGGTTCATTCATTCAGTTTAAGGCAGCCCTTAATCTGTCATGTTTACCGTTGTTCATAACACTTTTGAATTGTTATTCATGTTAAGTGTAACTGTCTGGTACTTACAGTAAGAATGGGTCGTTTGGGAGGGGTGGTCGTAGATTGTCATTACGTCTGTCACCCCCCACCACAGCCTGCAGATCACTGACACTTCAGTTATGTAGCTACTATGTAATCACTGATAAACTCGTGATTGCATACATTTATTACGCACATCATCAGATTTATATAGGGCCACTGTTTTAGTTCTTAAAGTTATACTTTCATAACTTTTATTGCAAAAATGTTTGGGAATGTCACATGACTCTCTAGCTGTAGTGTTATACTTCCCTGTATTTCGTTTCTAAACAATAATTTTGCAATTCATTTACAGCTATGCACAGTGGTTTTGTGCCTTCCTATTTCTAAAATAGGCAAACATTTTATTAAACATGGCAAAAAACATTTATAAAAGAAATGGTGACCAACTACAGCAGGGGTGCACAACCCTGTTCCTGGAGAACTACCTTCCTGCACAGTTTAGTTCCAACCCTGATCAAACATACCTGCATGTAATTATCAAGTGCTCCTTCAGGTCCTAATTAATTGGTTCAGGTGTGTTTAATCAGGGTTGGAACTAAACTCTGCAGGAAGGTAGATCTCCAGGAACAGTGTTGAGCACCTCTGAACTACAGCACTTAAAATTAAACTTTTGAAAAGCAGTGTATATGTTCAAGGAAAAGTGTCTTTTATACGTGTTTACTACTACTCAAAAGTTTGTGATTTAATATTTTTTTTCCCCCAGAATTCAGCAAGGATGCATTAAATTGATAGTGACAGACTGTGACATTTCTATTTCAACATCGCTGCTCTTTTGAATGTTCTATTCTTCATTTGATGATAATATTAATATAATGTTCTATTTTCGATGATGATAATATTAAATGTTTCTTGAGTACCAAATCAGCATAGAAGATGATTTCTGAAAAATCATGTGACACTTAAGACTACAGGGTCATTCTGGCTAACTTTTGACTTTTGCTAATTTTTTTTACCTGAAGAAGGGCAAACATAAATGGTGATGAAAGCCAAAAATAGATAAATAAATAATAAATAAATTGAATATTTAATGAGTAATCCAAAGTAAGGTTTTTGAGATAGATCCACACTAGTGTTGTCACGGTACCAAAATTTCAGTATTCGGTACCAATACCAGTGAAAATCCACGGCTCTCGGTACCAATTTCGGTACCAAATCAAAACACAAAAACATGAATTGAACAACACACTATTTTTATTTATAACAAACAAAAATAAAACAAAGTTTTGACTTGGAAGCTGGTATTTTGAGCTGAGGTGATGAAGCATTTGCTGGAATCCCCATTTTTCACTGTATAAACTGGCACTTAATCCATACATATGAATTCAGCAACAGCTCGGTTCAGTTTTCTTGCCTTTTTGTCGTACTTCTGCTGCTCAAAAGCATCTGGAACCATTGTCTGCTTAGGAGTTTGGTTCGTGGTCTTCTTCAGCCTGCAGCTGTAAAAGGAAAATATAATATACTTCAGTAAAACAATGGGCTGAGTCTGACTAAATGCAATATTAGATTGACACCAGCTAAACAGAACTTTATATATAACTTTTCAGTAAATAACAAACCTCAGCTTTTTATAACAAAGTTAGATAAGATTACTTATACTGAGTGTAAGATATCAATGTTACACAGACGGAAACTGTAGTATTAAAAACACTTTACAAAAAGATAACATTTAACATGACTTAATAAACAAGTGTTACATAGCAATTATTCTTCTTAATTTCAAAATGTATTCATAATTTATTTTAAATTAAAAGTTGTATCTGTTGACATTATTTCACGCACAATGAACAAACATGAACCATCAAATGTTTGTATAAAACAACATTCACACACATTATTAATGTTCACTCACTGTAAATTTATGTTAGATAATATATTAAGTCATGTTAATGAATAGTATCTTTTACCAAACTATACTGGACTGTATTTGACTGTACTTTTATTTAATCAAACTGCGCAAACTATATTTTATAGCCTAGAACTGCTTTTCTGATGGACCGATTTTAAGGCATTAACCATACATTTGTACATTTGTTCTCTAACACACATATTTTAGCTACACGGGTCATTTAAAAGCCTCAGGTGTGTAAAAATAGTACACTATCATGTCCTTTTTTTTTTTTTAATAAACGCTATAGGAGCATTAAACACTTAATAAAGAAGTTTATTCTAATTCTCGCGTTAGCATTAGCCGCGCTTATGCTAACGATTAACTAAGCAAATGGCGATGTTTATTTAACGTATAATTTTTATAACAGAAGCTCTAAATATAAAATTAAATTAAAACTTACCTGCTTGAACTTTCATTAAATCTTGGTGTCGGTCTTTGAGGTGTTTTATTAAGTTCGATGTATTTCCTCCTTTTGAGAAAGAACTTCGATAACACCGTTTGCAGATGGGGTTCTGATGATCTATGATGTTGCCCTTGTCATCAGTCGCAAATACAAAATATTTCCACACGAGGCTCCTTCCTCCTTTCTTTTCAACAAGCGGATTCAGAGCAGCCGCATCAGCAGCACCGCCGGTCGCCGTGTCTCTGTGCTTTTATGAAGAAGACGCAACTGGGCACTTTTCGCATAGCGCAGCAAGAACCGGGTTGACCGGGTGCTCGGTACCACCGGTACTTAAGAAAACCTGGTACCGTAACATTTAATTTTTTTTAGTACCGACTTGGTACCGAAGTACCGGGTCTTTTGACAACACTAATCCACACACTGCTAAAACACAATTATATGCACACACCATGTAAAAGTGAATTTTGCCTCCAATGTCCGTTTTAAGGAAAAAATAATACTAATAATAAAAAATAAAACTAATGTTGTAAACTATCCAGGGAACCCTCTCATTTGGTACATTAGAGGTTAAAATAAACAATAGCACTATTATATTCAATGCTGTTAATTTTCAGATATGATAATCATATTAAAATAAAAACAATTAAATTGCACATAAGGTCGTTCTTATAAAAAATGGTCTTCATCCCAGATTTATTCAAACATGCATATGTAATTAACAGTAATTAAGCTTAAGTGTTTTTTTTTTTGTTTGTTTTAATATAGTCAACTAACTAAATTTGAACAGTGGATAACTTTCCTGAGGTAAATGCAGCGCTAAGTGGCATTGTTCACAAGCTGTTTTATGTAATGTCTTTCTTTTTGTTTGAAATACTAATTGAGTGATAGATTTCAGTAAGTTTACTGTATCTTCCTGTGTACCTTCTGATTTTCATTCATGTTTATTTTGTGCTACAACTTGTATTAAAGTGGAAAAGACTCTCATGCTGCCACTTGAACTAAAGCAGCTACACAGCATTCTGTCACACCACATTTAAAGGAGAAGTTCACTTCCTGAACAAACATTTACAGATAATTTACTCACCCCAAGATGTCATCCAAGATGTTAATTTCTTTCTTTCATCAGTTGTAAAGAAATTCTGTTTTTGGAGAAAAACTTTTTAGCAATGTTCTCCATATAGTGGATTTTTATGGTGCCCCCGAGTTTGAACTTCCAAAATGCAGTTTAAATGCAGCTTTAATATGCTCTAAACAATCCCAGCCGATGGAAGAAGGGTCTTATCTAGCAAAACGATTGGTTATTTTCTAAAAAAATATTTACGGTTTATATACTTTTTAACCTCAAATGCTCATCTTGTCTAGCTCTGCAATTTGCACTCATTTTCTCCTCCAACATCAAAATCGTCCAACACTGCTGTTTTACCTTTTTTGTAGAGGGCGTTTGACCTTCTTTGCACGTTCATTTTGTAAACACCGGGGTCGGTACTTCTGCAGCAATGTAGGACAATTTTGAAGTTGGAGGAGAAAATGAGATGGGAGTTTTTCGACATACCCTAACTGTACTGAACCAGAGGTACACAGACTATGCATGCACATGACAGAGCTAGACAAGATGAGCATTTGAGGTTAAAAAGTATACATTCTAATTTTAATTTTTTTTTTTTTTTTTTTTTTAGAAAATAACAGGTTGTTTCTCTAGATAAGACCCTTTTGGTGATTGTTTAGAGCTCTTTGAAGCTGCATTTAAACTGTATTTTGGAAGTTCAAACTTGCGGACACCATATAAGTCCATTACAAGAAGAGAAATTCTGAAATGTTTTCCTCAAAAATGTAATCTTTTACGACTGAAGAAAGAAAGATATGAACACCTTGCATGACAGGAAGGTAAGTAAATTATCTGTAAATGTTTGTTCTGGCAGTAAACTTCTCCTTTAAGACCGTCAAATCATTGTTTATTGATTGAAGGTTGTGATAAAATTTACAGGACATGGCAACTCTTTCCTTGAACTACAAATGATTCATGGGGCCAAATAGAACCCATGTTAATGGTTGTGCATTAATGTGTTATTATTGCTTTAACCTGGACAGGCTTAAATTCAACATAAGAAACACGCTTTTCCTACACATTTTGATTCACGAAAACTAATCGGCACTGATCATTGCTTGTTTTTAAACAGTAGTGCAGATGATTGCTTTTATGAGCCAGTACATGTTATTAAAATGTAGGTAATATGGTAATAATTTTGTATCCAAACTTTTTACTGTTTGGACATGTTGAAATTAATGTTGATGTTGAACGAAATTACTCAGTTACTTAGTCAAAATTACAGTTTTTTTTTAAACAATTTAAAAGTTTTTGACACTAGTTTCTAGTTTGATTGTTTGACTGCACCCGTTTCTTCCAGCCTACCACACAGCAGTCGCCCCAGGATGAGCAGGAGAAGCTGCTGGATGAAGCTGTGCAGGCAGTCAAGGTTCAGTCATTTCAAATGAAGCGCTGTCTGGTGAGTTAAATTCATGAAAGTTTACAGTTTCCAAAACACTGTTACACAGCAGTCTGATGCTTCTTGCTTTTAACGATAAAAAAAGTTACATTGCAGTGTAAAAGCTGCACCCTTACTGTTTATGAACATTTATGTCCTTCATCCAGGACAAGAACAAGTTGATGGATGCACTGAAACATGCCTCAAATATGTTGGGGGAGTTGAGGACTTCTATGCTTTCTCCCAAGAGCTACTACGAACTCTGTATGTGTTTCCATTGCATTGTGTTTAAATAGATTAGAAATCATTTGCACTCTCAACATTAAGTATTTTCTTTAGTGTTAAAGAACAGTGTACTATGCTGTTATACATGTACAGCTGCTATACATGTCATCTGTAGAGATTTCTTTTATTTATCGTATTCAATTCTTTTTGTAGATATGGCCATCTCAGATGAGCTGCATTACCTGGAGGTCTATTTGACAGATGAGTTCGCCAAAGGCCGCAAGGTCGCTGACCTCTATGAGCTTGTTCAGTATGCAGGGAACATCATCCCTAGACTGTGAGTATCTCAGAAAATCGCCCCAAATACTGTAACTGCAATAAGACATTTTCTAGATGTTACCGTTCTAGTCACATTTGCAAACACTGTGACTATCAAATAAAATTGCCAATAGAGCAGTCTGCGTCCGTTTGGTGATCTTGTTAAGATCCAGAATTTCACAAGTAGGCTGGCACCCACTGTTTAATATTCTTGCTCATGTATTTCTCCTGCAGATTTTTTTCATTCTCTCTTTCTCACTTTCTTTTAGCTAGTCTGATCGTACCACCAGCTGTTTATTCAGTGCCTTCAGTTGTTGACTTTGTAGCAAGTCAATACTTTATCTAACATCTTAACTCACTCCATTCATTCTATTACACAGCATCAATTTTCATTTAGAGTGAACGTGCCTTGGACAAAATTTGTGTTCTTATTACATAGGATACCGATTCATTCAGTGAAAAGGAAAAAATATTCATTATGCTATAATATCATAATATTTTAGTCACCATCATGGCATCATAACATAGTTTCAAAAGCTTTAATCAAAGTATTTTCTTGTATCAACTGAAGCTATCTGAGTTATCTGAGATTCTTCAGTCCCAATAGCTCTGATGTGGATTATATAATAATAATAATAATAATGCAACCACACAAATTCCTAAAGGGAACCCTGGGTATTAAGACTTGTATGGCTTAATATAACGTAAATGAGGTCTCTTCCTGAAATATGTTTAAAAACCCTTGAAGTATTTCTGTTATTTTAAAAATCCACGTCGTTATATACATATTTTGGATCATTAGGGGCACCATTATTTTGATTACATAAATGGTTGCACTCGGTGAGCTACACAACAGAAAATAAAGTACTGAGGCAGTGGATATAAGCGTAGACTTAAACCAAATGCCATATCAACAATTTCTCCCACAAAGAGCCTAAACATCCCTGGATATTAAGTTAGATCCGTTCAAAAAAAAATCCTTCAGTTTTTCCTACGGTGTCATGACAAGCATCAGCATGTTTACATCCTTTGTAGTTGTGCTCTACCAAAAGCCTCAAAGGCATCAGGGCCAAAGTGGAGAGAACAAAGACACGGGTGTTTAGGAAGTTTTATTCGTCCACAGGCATCTTCCCATTCTTTTCTCCTTGTCTTATTGCTAGGAAAGCAGTGAAGACTTACATCCCTTCTCTTGTTGCCCTCCAACTGAAATTTACAACCAAAAGCCGCACAACGTGGCATCGTATCAGTATTTTATTTTCAAAGTTGCTTATTCCGAGTTGTGTCACGGTGCGCCGCAATAGGTAAAGTCTGTATACACTGGATGCGACAAAGTGACCGTTGCAAATCGTTTGAACTTTGTATAAGCACGTCATAAATAGAACGCAGCAGCAGCTTACTGTCAGGGATTTGTCATGTTGCGCCGCGCCGTGCCGAACCGTGTCCAGTGTAGACAGCATCACTGATTATAATGGGTTCTGCTGTATTTTGTATGCACCACTCACGTCTGGTGTAGACACTGTGTAAGCTGCTAAACGCTTCATTGTGAAACATGCAGTGCAATGAACTATGTACTTATTTGTGGCCCTGGACCACAAAACCAGTGGCATGGGTATATTTGTAGCAATAGCCAACATTACATTGTATGGCTCAAAATTGTTTTCTTTTATGCCAAAAATCATTAGCATATAAGCATAAGTAAAGATCATGTTCCATGAAGATATTTTGTAAATTTCCTACCATAAATATATCAAAACTGAATTTTTGATTAGTAATATGCATTACTAAGAACTTCATTTGGACAACTTTAAAGGTGATTTTCTCAATATTTAGATTTTTTTTTTTTGCACCCTCAGATTCCAGATTTTCAAATAGCATCTCAGATTTCACTAGTGTCTCAGACAAATATTGTCCTATCCTAACAATATATACATCAATGGAAAGCTTATTTATTCAGATACTTCATAAATCTCAATTTCAAAAAAATTACCCTTATGATTGGTTTTGTGGTCCAGGGTCACATTTAATTAAAATACAAACTGTGGTGTTAGTCAACCCGCTGTTGGAGAGAACAGAGTGGGAAACGCAGCTGGTATCGGTTTATCGATACTATGGATAATGAGCCAGATTTACTAACAGCCTGCACCAGCACAAATCCTCTTTTGGAAGTTAAAACAACTGTCAGGATTTACTAAAGACATGCGATGAAAAAAATTAAGCATGAAAAGGTGTGAGCATATTTGCATCTGAGCTTATTGCATGGTAGGAATTTCCCTTTCTAACAAAAAATATATGGGAGAAGAGTATTTAAAGGGGTCGTGAACTGCCTTTTTATTATTTTTTTTACTGTTCTCTGAGGTCCACTTATAGTAATAGGTTGTTTTCTGTCCTGTTCCCCCTCATCAGAATGCTCTGTTTGAATAGGCGTGTCGGATTGTAGACTAGGATTGTAAAGTAAATGCCCACTGCTATGATTGGCTAACTGTTGTGTATGTTTGACAGCCTGCAACCTTTATAGATGGTTATAGATGACCACATATTCAAAACAGTTGTGTGGTGTGACATTACTGTCAGATCCAATATTATCAGCACAGCATTGTCTTTTAGTTTTAATCTTTCTGAAAATCCTGGTTTGATTTGTGCCTTGTTTGTAATCAAATCCACAGTAAAATGAAGGGAACAAAGGATCAAGTTCTTACTGACACAGTCTTGATCTTCATTAAAAATAAAGTTCATCCACTCTTTCCTAATGTTGGGATCCGAAGAAAGACAAAGACTGCAATGCAAAGACTGTGTTTTTCCACAATTTGGCATTGCACAGCATCTTGTTTTCTTCTCTGTCATGCAATTTGATTTATTAAAGTTTACTTTGTTACTTTACTGGTATTTGTGCCATTATTTGAGGCCTCAAAAAGCATAAGTCTTAACCCATTTTCTGCATGACAGGGTTGTGAGAGTTGCTAATTTGCATTGCTCTTGAGACATTGCTTTGGTCATTGTGGAAATGGAAGCTGGTTGTTTGTGTTCCTTAATTTAATCACCCGCAGAACTTTCTACTCTTATCTGTGCTTTTATGGGATTGCAGCCTCATCTGCCCTGTTTAGTAAATCTGGCACTCTGAGTACTGAAACAATTTCACTTTTGTGATTTGTTGTATATTGGCTTTCCATAAATCAGTCTTAAAGTTAGGGAGAATTGTAAATTAGCATCGATTAAGTTTGAGCAGTGTGGATTGGGAGAGAAAGAAATGAGAGTAGAGTGAGAGCACAGTTAGAACGATGTTTGATTTTTTTTTTTTTGGAGCTCCTCCATTGCCTGCTCACCCTTTTTTAAGATTTACATTTGGCATTTTTGCTTTCATTTTTATAGGACAGTATGGAGATGACAGAAAGGGAAGTGGGGGGTTCGAACTCGGGACGCCAGTAGCACAACGGCACTATATATGTCGTGCACAGCCCACAAGGCTGTTGGCACAGATGCTGCCTGCTCATATTTAATGAGGTGTGTGCTAAAACAGATTGATGGAACACGTCTGTTTGAAGAAAAAGTAAGGCATAAACAAGCAGTGCTTATGTGAAACTAGAAAGTAAGTACAGCCCCCAACAGTTTTTCTACTGCATTAAAACTCCCCTTTTATACAGAAATTAAAGTGATTTTTGGGTTACTCCTTTGAGTATGCTTTTTAATGATTGCCAGAAATTATAAAATGGTTATCAGGAGTTGGCCATCACTGGGGAGCCTGGCATCAGCAGTGTCCTCTGGGGCGACACAAGGCGCCCCCACTCACATTCAGTGAAATGTGCACTCCGATTCTCTGACTCAACTGCAGTGCTTTCATGGCATTGTGCCCGCTATCATTTCTGCCCACGCCTCTCATTGAAGGAACTGTGATTTAGCGGGTAACTTTCTTCTGAGCAGCTCATACTGCGTCTTTGCCTCCTCTCGTTTCAGTTGCTGTCTTTCTATATGGGTTGCAGTATTAAAATGGTTACTCTTCTTTTTAGGAGCACTTGTGCTCCTAACTTCAAAAATTTAGGAGCACAGTCAAAATTTCAGGAGCACCTTCTAATCAATAATAAAAAAACCGGATCCAAAATTAGCCTTCCCGTTATGAGGTGATATTTGACTCCTTAAAGTGATTTACAGGAGAATTTTGTTTTTAGCTTTGTAATGGGATTTTTCTAATTTGATTAAAAGTATGTCATCTTTTATGTCAAATTTTTGAAAAATTATATTTTAAAATTTCTAATAAAACAACAGAATAAGAACAAGTAGAATAATAATAAGCTACCATCAAGTGAAATCAGTCTTAACAAAATTAATTAACTACAGAGGTGGCACAGAAGAACACAAAAGTGTCTTGTAAGTGTATTTTCAGATGTTTAATGAGGCTCAGAGGTGGCATGAGTGCAATCGAATTCATAAATTCATGCTGAGATAAATGTTTTAAATCTAAAATTTGGAATACAGAAATATTAAATGATTTAAATAACTTACTGAATCATTCATTCATTTGATTCGTTCAAACGACTGTTTTATTCAGGAATAAAGCAAGTGACTGTCTTTATGAATGGGAAATCGAATGATTGACTCACTAGATTTGTTTAAAAACGCACGTTCATTTATAAACAAAGTGTTTGAATGGAGATTCGCAGCGGCATGTTTGCGACTTGTTCAAACTATTTTTGTCAAAGAAACGGAGCAAAATCAGGCAATACCGTTTTAGTCAGACAATGTAAGTCACTTAAAATTAACTTCTTGTTTATTGAACTGTTGTATTAAATCAACATCACATTTACAAACTCCCTCAAAAAGCATTAAAAGCTGTCAGTCATTGATGAAAGTGACACTGAAATGGTTGTACTGCAGAGCACTGAAATAACAATAACATAACATTGAAGGTCTGAAATGTTTTTGGGGTCTTGAATTCATTGCTGAAAGGACAGGAGACTCACACACTGCCACGTTAATTTGTCCCTGAGGTAAATGTGTGTAATTAAATGTTATCAGTAGCACTTTGTCATTGTCATTCAGAGCTTGTTTTTGTCGACTGGGCATGAGAATCAATAATCAATTTTTAAGCATGTGCCATGTTATGGTATATGCTTCTGATTCAGATTTTGGAGTCCAATTAGCAGTGTAGCCCATTCATATGGTGTTTTTAATGCTTGTGTGCTATTTTAAATCTGTGGGGATAATCAAACACTCTACTAATCTGTCCTAGGTTTAATATGCAGTGCTGAAGAGGTATTTATTCTGGTGAATCATTTCATTGTAAATGATCTGGAAAGTCATCATTATGCTAGTGAATCAGTTCAGTGGAAAGTGCTCACCCTCTGAAATGTAGCAATGGAAGTCCTGATTACTTTTATTTCAATAGGTCTGTTCATGCAAATGAACATGTTACATGTTAATTAATATAAGTCAATATGAAGTCAGATATGGAACAACCTTTATGTTATATAACATTTTTTTTATTTCCTGTATTGAACGTTTCTAACGTACCGCAGCAGCTGTGGTTTGGTAATGGCTTAATCATCCGTCTGAGCCATATGAGCCAATACTGAAAGTCATCAAAAGGAAATGCTAAAAATGTATCAGGATTTAAAAAAAAAAAAAAACAACTCTCCCAGCCTTAATCATGATTTATTCAGTTCTTCTGAATGTACTGATGTGGTATTACTATTTTTTGCAATTTTGTATTAAAATGTCTTAGATTTCATTCCTCTAAATATGTTTGTTTCAGAATTATTATAAACTTACTACATCCAAATGGTAATCAGTCTACACAAAGAATTCAAAGACCAAAATGTAGCTAAATAAACTACTCAAATCCTCAAAAATCAGTCAGGCTCATGGACTAGAAAATGTTGTTTTTGTGCCTGTTACTGAGGAACTTGCATTAAGCCTGGCAGATGTCCTTTATTTCACTTCCACATGCATTGCTTGTATTGCAAAATATAAATGCAGTGTAAAACACTCATCTTCTGGGGTTCATGCTTTAAGTACATCCATCATTTTATTATGAGGCTCGGTATTATTTGCTTTGAAGTTCTCTGATCTGAATTCAAGTACTGCAGTTATGTAGTGCCTTTGTTTTTCCACTTTTTTGTGGTCATTGAGTCATATCCCTCATTAACTTGGCTCTCTTTGGCTTCTCAGGTACCTGTTGATAACCGTCGGAGTGGTGTATGTCCGCTCTTTCCCCCAATCCCGCAAAGACATACTAAAGGACCTGGTGGAAATGTGTCGTGGTGTGCAGCATCCACTCCGGGGCTTGTTCCTCAGGAACTACCTGCTGCAGTGTACGCGCAACATCCTGCCTGACGATGGAGAGCAGGCTGAGTATGACACTCCGTATCTAATGGTTGTGATTGCACCTTAAGTAGCTGAAGAGTGTTGTGACTCACACTGAGCAATTTAAATGATGCCGTAGGATAATCCAATGTGCTAAAATACAATTTAATTCATTGCTAGAAAAGGCCTATTTTCCCACGTTCGGTGCTTAGGCAGCACTTATACAGCTTTTGACAAAATGAATCACTACAAAATCTCATTATCTGCTAAAGATTGAATGACTACCGATGTGTTCTCCTGTTTGATTTAGGGAAGAGATGACCGGGGACATTAATGACTCCATTGACTTTGTACTGCTGAATTTTGCCGAGATGAATAAACTGTGGGTGCGCATGCAGCATCAGGGACACAGTAGGGACAGAGAAAAGCGGGAGAAGGAGAGGCAAGAGCTGCGTATCCTCGTAGGAACCAATCTGGTCCGACTCAGCCAGCTGGAAGGTGTCAATGTGGAAAAGTACAAACAGGTGCATTTTGGTTTCAGATACATGATCTTTCTCCAAAGCTCATAAAACTCTGTTAGGGTTTAAAGGTTGCATTGAAATTAGATTTGACCTTGATTACCTGTTTATTTGTGGGAACCTCAAGCTAGCACTTAGCATAAATCACTGGGTAAAAGAGCCATTGATGGAACGACAACTGCGTAAGAGGTTACAGCATCTTTTGATAGTCCTTTGAAAGCTGTTTGTTAAAGCACTCCATGTTCACGTTCATGAATTAACAATGTGACAGGCTCAATATGTTCTCATTTGATTTTTAAATTCAAGCACCCATACATATGCATAACCCTGTGCCTGCAGGGCAGCTTTTCTGATGTACTTTATTGCTTTTTAACCAGAGGTAAATGAACATTTTTAGCTTTATACGGCCAAATCAAAATTCTGTAATTTATGCTTCTGGCAAACTGCTTAGAGACTCGTGTAGCTTGGTCATGTTTATTTTAAATGCGCACTTTCAATTTTTTATAACCACAAGAGTCAGATTTGGGAAAATGTAGCTATAACACAATAAATAAATAAATAAATTGAATTGTCCATAAAACAGCAATTCTCATTGAGCCATTAGTGAAGAATTCATCAAATATGATAGTAAAGACATTTATAATGTCGCAAAAAATTCTATTCTGGAAAAATGCTGTTCATTTGAACTGTTTATAAAAGAAAAAAGTATCACATTTTCCACAAAAATATTATGCGGTTTAATTGTTTTTAACACTGATACACCACATCAGTACATTAGAATGATTTCTGGAGGATCATGTGACACTCAAGACTCATTTTAAAGGATTAGTTCACCTCCACCTTCCGAGGACACTACACGATGAATAAGGGTTTTATCTAGCAAAACGATCAGTCATTTTCTAAAAAAATATGTTTGTCTTGCACTAGCTCGACTTTACGCATTACGTAATCATGTTGGAAAGGTCATGGGTGACGTAGGTGGAAGTATCGATCCAGTGTTTACAAAGCGAGCGTGCAAAGAGCATAAAAAAAAACCATTTAAACATTTTAAAATCAACCCCAAACTGTAGTTTATAGTATACTCCATGCAACTGTTTAACATATAGTGGTTTTAAAGCAGCATATACTGCAGGCAGAAAATTGCAGAATTGTGCTGTGATTTGCAGTTATCTTGTTTGCAAAAGGATTTGGCAGTGCTAACGAGGCATGTGATAAATATGTGCTGACTCCCCGCAGATCGTGTTGTCTGGGATCTTGGAGCAGGTGGTGAACTGTAGAGACTCTCTAGCACAGGAATACCTCATGGAGTGCATCATACAGGTACAGAAATATCCCAGCACCACTCATCATCCTGTTGAACTTGACTGTAGGAGTGTGCCTTTTAACATGCTCCCCTTTTTTCCCAATTATTTAGTAGGTGTGGGCATGTTATAGTTAGTGGCCTCACAATTTTGTCTGCACTTTCTTTTTCTGCAGGTCTTTCCGGATGAGTTCCACCTGCAGACGCTGAACCCGTTTCTTCGCTCATGTGCCGAGCTGCACCAAAACGTGAACGTCAAGAACATCATCATTGCTCTTATTGACAGGTGGCTTGATGATCCATTTAATTACTGTTCCACTCCAACAGAGATCTGTTGTTTGTGTACTCTATCTTTTTTTTTTTTTTTTTAAATGCCACATGGTTTATATAATGTGAAGAAATGTTAACAGTTTATTTTACAGCGTCTTTGTTGGACATTACGTGTACTTACTATAGTAATAACAATAAATTATGCATAATTGCATGTAATTAGCCCTAAAACTAAATCCTGTTTTCTAACAATAACTATATTGAAAGTACATGTAGTTTATAAATATTACTCAGTACTTAAATGTACTTGTTTTGGGGCCTCTGTATATTGAGTCTTATTTGATTGTGGTCTCATCCCACAGATTGGCCTTGTTTGCTCACAGAGAAGATGGACCTGGAATCCCTGCTGAAATCAAGCTATTTGATATTTTCTCACAGCAAGTGGCAACTGTCATACAGGTATAATATCATACAGTGCCTTTATTGAAATATTGAGTGACTTCGTAAAACCACCATATCAAATTTCAATGTTTATTGTTGCCATCTTTTTTTTTTTCTTGTCAGTCTCGTCAGGACATGCCATCTGAAGATGTTGTTTCGCTCCAAGTGTCTCTCATTAATCTGGCTATGAAGTGCTATCCTGAGCGTGTGGACTATGTGGATAAAGTGTTGGAAAGTACTGTGGAGATTTTCAACAAACTTAACCTGGAACAGTGAGTATTAGTTACGATGTTTTTCTCACTCCATTTGGCGGATCAGCACATGGTCAAAGCAACGCCCACACTCTTTAGCACCACTAGTTGCTATAAGATCTTCAGGCTTCTATTTGCTGGAAGATTTGAGTGCTTAATTTCTGTGATCATGCCTATAATAACTATTTAACCTCTTAAACCAGAATGCTGATCCAGATCTATATTTGAGTTGTTGCACCTCTGCTCATAGTCACTGTGTAGGTGGTTATAAATTAATAAATATATTCATAGAAAACAAGACCAACTGAAAGTATTACAGTGTCATTGGTGGTTAAACATTTTCAGTTTTAGATTTAGATTGTTTAGATTTACTTTTTAATCATTAAGTCAAATCTTGTTTCTAGTGTAACAATTTCCATTGTAGTTTGTATGTAACCAGACGTATACACAGTTTGTATCAATACAAAATGTTTCATTATAATAATTATTATAAAACGTCTGTTGCATTAGAGCTGATTTTTATGAGCTTAATAGTTATTGACCTATTTTCTTGTGATCAAAGAGTTTAAACAAGGTTTTAAAAAAAGGTCTTAAAAAAATCCTAAATCGCTTTTCCGTGAATTAGGGCCTTGAAAAGGTCTTAAATCAGAGCAGCAAGTCTTAAATTCATATGATCATGGCATTAATTTTTGTGAGGGATTGTTTCCTCATGTGTTTCATTTTGAAGTGAAGTGAACGCGTAATTTCTGTTTGTTACTAAAAGTTCGTTAAGTTACATTAATACCACTAATTTAAAAGAGAAAGTAAAATAAGCACAACTCTTTTACAAGCTACTTAAAACCGAAGGAAAGTGAAGAAAAGAGGGAAAACTCAAACGAACTAAAAACAAACAATTGCTTGACGCCGAATTGCCGCTAATTTGAAAGAGAAACTAAAATGTGCACGGTGCTTTTACCGAAGGAAAGCAAGAAAAGAGGGAATACTCAAACGGACTAAAAACAAACAATTGCTAGACGTTGAATTGGTGCTAATTTGAAAGTGAAAGTAAAACTCGAACTGTACTTAGAGAACATATTGCTTGTTTCCCTTTGATTTGTTTTCCTTAAATTTTCTTAAATTTTCTTTAGTTGGTCTTAAAAAGGTCTTAAAAAAGTAATGCCATTCAAAATACTTGACATTTATTCATCATCAAAACACAAATTATGATCTTTTTGATGAAATCAAAAATGGAGCTTTCTGAACCTGCACAAACAGCAACACAACTACCACGTTCAAGGCCCAGAAAGGTAGTAAGGACATCATTAAAATAGTCCATGTGACATCAGTGGTTCAACTGTAATATGAAGCTATGAATCATGAACATCATGATTCAGTTCATCTGGAAGAGAAGACAAAAATGCTGAAGACCTCAGCTGTGTGGGAGCACTTTAAGCTGAGTGAGCAGCCAAACACCTCATTTGCATTCAGAGCGCATTTTCTCAAAAGCTGGCTATGTCGTAAATAAAACCCAAAGTTTCCTTTTACTTGAAAATGTGGACAAACTTATGTTCCTCGCACACAACATGAAACGAGTGTAGGTAGACTAAGTAGGTACCTTCACTAGCTTGTAGATTGTGATTTATTTGAAAGTTTAACTTAAAGTTAGCCAGCCTAACTTTATTTAGCATATTACAGCTATTTAGCATATTACAGCTTGTTTTATTCTGTATAAGGGAGGGCTGCACGATTATGACAAAAATCATAATTGTTGATTATTTTCTTGAAATTGTAATTGCGATTATTAATTACGATTATCACAATTTACATTGAATGATATATTGAATAGCTTTGAAGCAAATGCATGCCACATTTTTATATAGTTTCATCTTTAAATATTAAAAAAAGTAAATAATTGAAAACAATGAAACAAAAAAAACAATAACATAACCTGTAGGAAAAACACACGCACTCTCACACACATATACACAAACAATCTTAAGCAAGCAGAATAATGAAGGGATTTTTTTCTTTTTGTAATTGCGCCTTTGAACGATTACAGAATTGTGGCATCTGTAATTGTAATCACGATTAGAAATTCAATTAATTGTGCAGCTCTAATATAAGGGAATTCATTTAATTTTATTTAAACTGTTAGTTCATTAAAATCCGCGATGCTGTTTTTTATTTATTAAATTCTTCTTTTATTATATAGCCTACCCTTTACGGTGTCAGTAATTACTGTGCTGCTAATTTCTGATTTGGGAGTGATTTGTTTGTTAGAAAAATGTTAGGCTACCTTATTAAAAGTATTGCTCTTAACAGACCTGTGTGTTTTGTATCACTAGTGCGGTGTCTGTTCTCGGAGCATATAAGCCCTGTCCACGTGAGGCGCGCAGCTTCCGGCTCACGCTGTTTTGTAGTTTATTAATTCTGAACGTATCGTGTGTGCATATTGCACCAAAATGCGATACTGCACTCCCTTGGGTTCGCAGCAACATACCTGCTACACATGAAGTCGATTGGATGTACTGTTCTCGCCATAATAAAAATGCAAACAGACAGACAGACACAGAGATTCCTGCCTTTATTAGAGAGAAGAATATGTTTAGCCCCCACTCTCCGAAGCTTGGAATATTCAGTGTTGATTACTACCGTGTTGATTGATGTCTAAGCAGGATCAAAAAGCTCTTGACATGAGAATGAGTAATTAATGACAGAATTTTCATTTTTGGGTTAACTCTTCCTTTAACCTTGCTGGTCTGTGTTAGTGATCTTTCTGAGATGACGTACAGCGTTGACGTTTGCACTATAGACACACTCAAGCTTTTGCGGTGTGCCCACGTCTCAGTGTTGACAGGGGGCAAGTCAGTGGGAGATTTCAACATTTGTTTCTGATTGTCTTTCAAAGTTGTAAAGCTTACAAAACCCCAAAACAGCACACCTAAGGCTGAAACTTTTGACATAACAGTTTGAAAAGGGCCTGTGTATTGTGTTTCAGGCAGAAATAATTGCAGTTTAATTTTAGGGTTCCTCAAACCAAAGGAATATTAATAGAATATAATAACGCACATTATTAAAGTAAGCACTTCAGTTTTTTTTTTCTATAATATCATGAACACTTGAGTAAGGCGTCTTGATCAAAGAAGAGTAAGCAGATACTACATTTAATGTTCCTATAAAATGTCCTTCCTGTGCTGTCTTTGTTTGCATTTTCATCTTTTTCTCATGTGTTAAAAATAAATGTGATTGTTTCTTTGCTGACGTCCAAAATCTTACCAGACACCTAGCAATTTTGAGGGCGGATGGGATGCCACATAGACATGATGACTCACTGTTTGCAATCACAGTGAGTGACTGATCACAGCACAGGCCAATCATGCTAAGGGCTGATATTTGTCACTAGCTGCCACTTCAGCACACGTCTGTGTTATGTTGTGGTAATGATTTTTGGTGTCATACCTCAAATCTTCCTATTTAAGACATTTGGAAGTTTCGTAAATGCTCACAATGGATGAAGTGCTTTGTGTTTTCCAACATTTTGGTGTATTTTTAGCACATAGCTGCACTACCTGTCAAAAGTTTTTGAACAGTAAGATTTTTATGTTTTTTAAAGAAGTCTCTTCTGCTCACCAAGCCTGCATTTATTTGATCCAAAGTACAGCAAAAACAGTCCAAATTTGAAATATTTGTACTATTTAAAATAACTGTTTTCTATTTAAATATATTTTATAGTGTAATTTATTCTGTGATTTCAAAGCTGAATTTTTAGCATAATTACTCCAGTCTTCAGTGTCACTTGATCCTTCAGAAATCATTCTAATATTCTGATTTGCTGCGCAGTAAAACATTGTTGAAAACAGCTGAGTAGAATTTTTTTTCAGGTTTCTTTGATGAATAGAAAGTTCAGAAAAACAGCATTTATCTGAAATAGAAATCTTTTGTAACACAAATGTCCTTATCATCATTTTATTATCACTGAATTATCACCAAAAAAAAAACAAAAAAAACAATTATACTGACTCCAAGCTTTGAATGGTATAGTGTGTAATGTTACAAAAGCCTTTTATTTCAGATGGATTTTCTTTGGATCTCTTTATTTATCAAAGAATCCTGAAAAAAGTACTCAATCAGCATATTAGAATGATTTCTGAAGAATCATGTGACACTGAAGACTGGAGTGATGCTGAAAAGTAGCTTTGATCACAGGAATAAATATATTCAAATAGAAAGCAGTTATTTTAGATAGTAAAAGTATTTCACAATATTACTGCTTTTACTGTATTATGGATCAAATAAATGTGGGCTTGGTGAGAGATCTTTGAAAAAACATTAAAAATCTTACTGTTTAAAAACTTTTGACTGGTAGTGTATCTGAACCAGCTGTTTTTTTTAAATGCATGGGACCACAGTAGTATGGTCACTTATTGCAACATCAGTGTACCAGCTTCTGTTTGTGACTTTTTGGTTTCTTCTATGTCTTTTTGTGCAGCATTGCCACCAGCAGCGCGGTGTCTAAGGAGCTGACCAGGCTGCTAAAGATCCCCGTGGACACGTACAATAACATCCTTACGGTGCTCCAGCTCAAGCATTTTCCACCACTCTTTGAGTACTTTGATTATGAGTCACGCAAAAGCATGAGCTGCTACGTGCTGAGCAACATTCTGGACTACAACACCACCATAGTGGCCCAAGATCAGGTTTGTATCACATACAGTACTAAATGGTCAGACTGGTGAAGTTTTTGCATGTTTCAAATGAAATTTCAAATATATCTCTTTGTACAGTAAATTACTTTGACTTTCATTACCATACAAAGGTTTGGGGTCTATAAAATTTTTTTAAAACAGTAATTTTGTGAAATATTGTTACAGATTAAAACAACTGTTTTTAAATGTAACATTCCTGTAAGCAAAGTGAATTTTCAGCAAATGTTACTCCAGTCTTCAGTGTAACATGATGCTTCAGAAATCACTCTAATATACTGATTCTGTGCTCAAGTAACATTTCTTAATATTATCAATGTTGAAAACAAGTGTGCTGCTTATGTTGTTGTGGAAACCGTGATGCATGTGTTTCAGGATTCTTTGATAAATAGAAATTTCAAAGGAACAACATTTATTTGAACTAGAAATCTTTTCTAAGATGTCATGACAGTCACTTTTGATCAATTTAATGCATCTTTGCTAAGTAAAAAGTATTAATTCTTTGGAAACTAATCTTGCTGACCCCAAACGTTTGAATAGTAGTGTTCATTGAGATTCTCATCTAAGTCTGCTCTCTTCAGATCCTTTTACCACATTTATATTGAGTTAACACTGTTTAGTTATTGCTAAATAATAATCTCTGCTGTCTGTAACACATTCCTCCAGTAGCCTCTGTCTCATCCATGTAGTCTTTGGAAAATATTAGGCAGGCAGCAGCACACCTTGGTTTGCTGCAGAGTGCCCAGTTCTTGTTCAATGTAGCCTTACCAAAGCAACTTCCTGGAGTATTTATGGCCTGTGAAATCCATTTTATTTCTTCCCAAATTCCATTTTATTTTTTTCCAAATTCGGTTTTAATTTTCCTGGATTCTGCTTTATGTTTACATTTTTCTGGACTCCTTTTTAATGGTTAAATTAAACTTTATTAATCAAAAAGCATGTCTAACTAATTAAAATCATAAAACTTAAACAATTTAACATCAGTTTATTATAAGTTTAACAAAATTACATGTTTAGGGCCCTTTGAAATTATGTGTGAAATTATTGTCACCAAATTCTGTGTTCTAGCATGTCTAATTATTTGAATGCATAAAAACAAGTTTAATTTATTCTTCCAATAGCCTTGTGAAATGTTTATTTTTCTCAGAAATTCTATACTGTGTGGCATAAAGCATTCATTTCATTTATCTTTTAATTAATGAAAATTAAATTTTATTTTTGGCAAATAAAGGTGATTTACTATTACAATTAAAACATTTAATTGAAATATATGATTATTCCTTAAAAATAAGGTTTTAATAATTTTAGTAGTAGTAGCATGTATGTTGATTTTGCTAAACAATAATGTATTTCTGCCGCAATATCTTCTTGTTAAACCAAACTTTTATTTTGACGGGTTGCCGTAAATAATTTCTGTGTGTATATGATATAACTATAGTTTTACTCAAATTAAACTGTAAAATGCTCTGGAGATGTTGTTCATGTATTTATGTCCTCATTTAGTGAGACGGCAGGCGCTAATATCACCGCAAGTGTCATGCACGCTTCAGTACGCGTAGTAAACAAAACAGCACGTCTGTGCCATTCATTAACATATCACAATTTGATTTAAGTGTAATGACCTACTTTTGATTAATTCATCCAAACTTTGACAAATTCCATTACATTCCGTGTTAAACTGTAAATTCTGTTAACTGTAAACTCCATGTTTTCCACATCGCGAAAATCATTGGGCCCTAAGTATTATACATTTTGCTTTTGGAGTGGTTTTTGCTGGGTAGATCTGTATTTTATCATCTCATTTATTTAAATGCTTTAGGTCAATTACATCTTTAATTGAACTGATGATGCTTCACATACTGATATATTTCAAATATTTTTCACATACAAGAATATTTGCTCTTGGGTCATTTTGGTTCAAGTTGTAATGTTAGTCAAGTTTAAGCAGAAATGCAGAAAATTCGTAGGGCTTCACAAGCTTTCTAAAGCCATTGTATTTCCATTTTGAATATATGAATATGTAACCAACATTTGCTTCTAAAATAGCAAGTGACTGACAGGTTCAGGTGGCCTACTGTCGGTTTCCTCCTTTCTTTTTATGCCAAGTGCCATGGGTTTAGAGCGCTGCAGAGGTTTTTGATTGCTTTTGGCTTTAAATGGCGTTTCACACAACCCCAGGGGTTTTCTCTACTTGTTTTTAAAAGTGCATTGTTAATTCTCCCTAAAATTTGTGACTCCTGTGGGAAAGGTCAGCTGTGACTCAGACGGGTCTAGCCATCGCACCAAGGGAGGAATATATTGATATTCCTGTGTTGGAGAATGTTAAAGCTCATCTGGCCTTTTCTGTGGACTGTACCAGAAAAGCAGCATCCTTTCTTTCACCCACTCATTTTATGAGCAGTTGAAAGAGAGCATTGAGTACATAACAGCAGCGAGCAACCATTTGAAGCCATTTAAATTTGTTTACTGTAGAGCACAAAATAGCAAAAATAAGGACTGGATGAAGCCAATCTACAATTGAATTATCCAGGTCTGTTTAAAAAAAAGTCGAAGTTTATTATTGCAGTTGGAGTAAAGTGTTTACATGACATTTTAAAAAGACACATTATTGCTTTAGTCTGACTGAAATCAAACTTTTAAAGTGCACTAAGTGTTTGCACTTTACAAGGTCAGTAGCTTATTTATAGGTAGAATGAAGTATTTTAAAAACTGTAATGCATCTACTTTCACATATATTCAGATCTCTCCACAAATTTTTTTAAAGTCACTTTTGGTGTATTTTTAGGGCTGCCAAGTAGCCTTCTACTGTGTCTTAACTATTTGCACCCAGCATTCTAGGCATCTTCTCATGGCTCTTTCCTTGCAGGTTGATGCGATCCTGAACCTGGTGTCTACGCTGATCCAGGACCAGCCAGACCAGCCTGCTGAGGATCCTGACCCGGAGGACTTTGCAGAGGAACAGAGCCTAGTGGGCCGCTTTATTCATCTGCTGCATTCAGACGACCCTGACCAGCAGTATCTGGTACACGGTCTTTCCTCTCTTACCGTCTCCTTTCATCATATGACAGAGCAATGCATTGTTAGCCTCCACTCAAAGAAGTCTATAAAAATGCACTGCTGTTAAGTGCTCCTTATTTGTGGGGAAAGTACAGCGTGTTTCTTTGATCATTTCACGAGCGCTGGATCCTAAGGAGAAATAATCCCCTTGATGGAACATCATAAGCAAATGACTGACAATGTCATGATTGTTTGACATCAGCCAGAACTGGTCTAATTAGCTCCCAGTGAAAGTTGTTTTATTCCGCATTCAATCAGTTGATGAGGTCATCATGCTGCTTAATGAATTATTCAAATCGATTTATCTACTCCTTCTTTCATGCCTCCCACAGATTTTAAACACTGCCAGGAAACACTTTGGCGCTGGAGGGAACCAGAGGATTCGACACACTCTTCCCCCGCTGGTGTTCGCTGCTTATCAACTGGCCTTCCGTTACAAAGAGAACTCCTCCTCAGTATGTCCCACATTCAACCACACAACATCCTACTCTGCCATGTCATCACCTGAAACAAAACACTGTCATCTGTCTAAGTAGCAGCCTTTAGAATCAGCATGCTAACTAAAATGGACCATCATAAAGGAATGGTTTGAAACACCGTTGGCGGACACATGCGTTTGCAATAGCGCCCCAGAAGAGACAGGGTTTTCAAACTTTTGATGCTCAGAAGATCCTTTTAATAAAATATAAAAATATATGTATTATGTAATGCAAAAAAATGCATTTGTACTGTGTGAGAACAATAATAATCACGACAAGAGGTTTACAGAAGTTTTATTACTTCATTGAACAGAAGAAATATAGTATGACTCAATAGAATGAAATAACTAGGGCTGCCCTTGACTAAAGATTTTTCTGGTCGACTAGTAGTCATTCATTTTAAGCAATTAGGCGACTAATTGCACGCTTATTGATAAACCATTTAAGTCATAATAATAAGCCTTTAAATGCGCTGAAGTGCGCACATAAAGTTTGCCACAGCACAACAGCAGAAGTAATGATTATGATCTGATTATGCATCAGAGAAAAACAGTAAAGGCTAACATTATAATGATTAACATTATAATAATTTATTGATAAACTAGTGTTTTCTTTGTTTCTGACTTGAAGTCGGCAAAACTGACTCGTCATCCTCTCAGTGGTGTATCCGCCTGTGTGCATGTTTCACACGGCTTACATAATCTGAGAATATTTGTTGTCCATTTGAATTAGTTCATTTGAAAGTAGATATTTCACTCTCTATAGATATATTTTTCATGTCTGTAAGGCAAATAGGGTATACACAGAGTTTTAAAGTTTTTCACTCAAGTTCACAGAGAACGAGATGGCAGAAAGCGCATCCTGTTTGCTTTCATTATTTTGCAAAAGCGCGTTGTTTTGTTGCTATTGTGAGTGCACACAAATTAAGGTAGAGTCTTTATAGATTCGAAAGATGTATTACTTTTATTTGTGGCCAAAATGACAGAGTATTTTAAGTGCAAGTGACCGCACCGGTGCCTCCATCAGTCATACAGTGAGCGCGCTACTATTCAGCTTCCACACTCCGTACAGACATTTGAAAAGCGCACATTTTTCTAGGTTGAGCGGCCATGTAAAATTGGTACTACTTACATATTTCAGATGATAAGCGATATTTGAAGTTGGGGAATGATAGGTGAGAGTTTGGATGTCCTGCACGATGTACTGTATTACGATCTGTCCATCACGGACTGTGTTGACTTCGCCACTTCCTGTGGATTTTTACTTCTTTTTTTTTTCTGCGACTAATAAAACTTTGGTGGACCAAGCCTTTTCTCATCAGCTAACAGTTAGTTGACTATTAGGGGGAAGCCCTAGAAATAACTATTATTAAAAGAGTCATGAACTGCCTTTGTTTTGTTTTGTTTTTTTTTACTGGTCTCTGAGGTCCACATATGATATTAGCAATATTTTTCAAAAACATAATTTAGAAGTAATGGGCGATTTTCTGTCTTGCTTTGACCCCTTTCATTGGAACGCTCTGTTTGAATAGATTCAGATTGTAGAAGTAAACGTTCACTGCTATGGTTTGCTAACACTTGTCTATGTTTGACAGCCTACATCCTTCATAGATGGAAGCTGCTGTGCTTTAGGTTAAAAACACATAAATGCTCAAATCAATCAATACTATTAAACAATCTGTGACAACTGACAAAGCAGTAGTGCCCACGTAATAAAAACAGTTACTTACATTTGTGTGATGCACCGTTACTGTCAGATCCAATATAGTCAACACAGTATTGTTTTTTTTTAGTTTCAATCTTTCTGAAAAGCCAATTTCATTGTTTAGTTTCTGCGTAGACCTGTGTTTGCCTCTCCCGTGAATTGGTGGGCAGGGCTAAACATTGATCTTCTCCTGGCATTTATCTTCTTCTGTGGAGGCGGTGTTTAGCCACACTGTTACATTATAAAATGGCAAATTTCACAACCTGTCCTTTTGGCAGACTGCCTTTGAAATTTGCTGGTTTTAGACTAACAAGCAAGTTTTAAGTTGTGAAACTTACAGGATGTTTTTATAGTACAATGACTTCTTATATGTGATCCAGGACCACAAAACCAGTCATAAGAGTCAGTTTATTACATTGAGATTCATGCATCATCATCATCATTAGGATAGGACAATATTTGGCTGAGGTACAGCTATTAGAATATCTGGAATCTGAGGGTGCAAAAAAGTAATTGACAAAATCACCTTTAAAGTTGTCTCAAAAATTAAGTTTTGAGATATTACGGTAGGAAATTTACAAAATATCTTCATGAAACATGATCTTAATATCCTAATGATTTTTGGCATAAAAGAAAAATCGATAATACCCATACAGTGTATTTTTGGCTATTACTAAAAATATACCCGTGCTAGTTATGACTGGTTTTGTGGTCCAGGGTCACATATGTCGAAAAAGATCAAAGGAATTTGGTTTCTCAGTTCATAACCCTTTTAATGTCATGAAAATTTAGTAACAATTATAAATTCAGTAATTATTGCAATTATTATGTCAAACTAACATGTACACTAAAAATTAACAGCACTTTTGTCAAGTCCAAAGCTGTTTGTTAGCTGAGAGGTTGCATACATAAACTATAAAAAGTTGTAATCAATAAATTAACTATGAATTAATTGACTGCAATTTATGGAAACAGTGACAAGCACTCATTCTTAGAATTCTTTGAAAACCCTTTTAAGGTTTTGCATTTGGCATCCACAGTGAGTAATGAAAGTACACCTTTCCTTTCTCATGGAAGTGCGGTTGCAGAAGCCTCATCTGTTATTTTTTCACACTTATGAAATGCACTCGCATTAGAATTACAGTTTAGAATAGAAGATGTTTTTTTCATACTTATGTCAATCTTTCTTTTTCACAGGATGACAAATGGGAAAAGAAATGTCAGAAGATTTTCTCATTCGCTCATCAGACCATCAGTGCTCTGATCAAAGCAGAGCTGGCGGAGTTACCCCTGAGGCTTTTCCTCCAAGGGGCTCTGGCGGCTGGAGAGATCGGTTTTGAGAACCATGAAACTGTTGCCTACGAGTTCATGTCTCAGGTAGAGAAGCATTTTAATTAAATGCCTGATAGGTCACTATGAAGATGAGTAACGTGTTTGGATTCTTTATCCTTGTCCCATGTTCATTACTATTCAAAATGATACAGTAATAGCCTGAGAGCAAGACTAGATCAGCGAAATATTGTTTTGCATTCACTTATTCTCACAGCGCCTTGTTTCATGCCTTTTAATTTTTGCATGTGTATGTCTCAAGGCGTTCTCCCTGTATGAAGATGAGATCAGCGACTCCAAGGCTCAGCTGGCCGCCATTACGCTGATCATTGGCACATTTGAGCGTACACGGTGCTTCAGCGAAGAGAACCACGAACCCCTGCGTACCCAATGTGCCCTGGCTGCCTCCAAACTGCTGAAGAAACCCGACCAATGCCGTGCAGTCAGCATTTGTGCCCATCTTTTCTGGTCAGGACGCAACACTGACAAAGGTGGAGAAGAGGTTGGTATATGTTTTATACGGTTTAAAGGAACATTTCTAAAATTAGCTGTTCCTTTGTGACTGTGAATTAGACTGACCTTAAGTTGTAATTGGATTGCAGGTTATATAAGTCTCATTGAATAGTCTTGAACAAAGTTATGACCTCACTGTGAATTGGCGCACAATGCTCATGTGCTTTTTTTTTTTTTCAATTATTACATGTTTATGTTCTTTTATAACCTGTTAGATTTGGGTCAGAATAATCGGAATGTCATAAATTTTCCTAATGGGTGTCATTTTCAATCTTCAGGTGACTTTCTGTGTGAAGGTATTGTGGGCGTTTTAGCGGTGAAAGGTGCTATTTTAAATATAAAATTGAGAGTGTCAGTGGATTTGGATATTCGTGTATTTGCTGTCATTTCGGAATCATAAAGCTTTTCTAGAGTTTTTTTTATTGTCAAGACGCTGTAGGTGGAAGATGTTTTCATGAGTCATTTGTATTGAGGTGAAAATTAAGGTTAAATTACTCACAACGGTAAATGAATCTGCCAGTGATTTCAGTCAAACTTGGTGATTCATTTTAACATTTCAGCATTTTGTGTAGGCTGTACACAGTTTGTTCAGAATGTTTGCTTGTGCGTCTTGACCTCTCCTGTATAAGTGTGAATTTTTGAGTGTTTCCCTGGCTCCGTTCACACTGCTCCGTTTTTTAAGGTCACCCTCCAAAATGTAGGTGTAACTCCTGAAAATGAAGGTTGTCCGTTCAGTTCTAGAAGGTTGTTGCTCGTGTCAACAGCCAAACTCTGTGAATGTTAACTATAATTATCCAACCCAGTTTGCCAGTTTGAGGACATGCAACCAGAACAAGCCCAATTGACAGTGGCAAGCAACAAGCCAACAAGGTCATGGAGCTTTTTAGATAGATTGAGGATTGTTAGGTCGGGTAAAATCTGCTATCTCTGATCCAGTTCGTTTGCTGGCCCCCTTGGCTGCAGCATCTGCCTGCCAACTGGCAACCCGGGGTGTCGAACTATAGAATAATTGGCAGTGGACAGAATCATGCAGGCCAAAATAAAAACAGAAACACTGTTCTGGAACGGATTTTCCTACATACAATATAATGGCTGTAGCATTGCAAAAGTTTTTGGAGAAGGCAGTATTTTATCTAGGCATTCAGTCATTTTATGCTTTAGTACAGGAAATAAATTGGTCCTTTAAAACTGGTAGCGTTTAGATACTCCTGTTTCTCAAGTTGTAGGTGTTATTTGTGTATAGCTGTCAATAACATATATCCACAGCACTTATAACTCATTACATGCTATTCATTTATCCCATACTGCTAGATTAGCTGCAGGGGGTTCTGCATATGGAGTTATGAATTGCACACACATCCTTTAGATATAATAGACATTCTTGGATTCAGTCCTAATGATTTTTTGTGTGTTGATTTGTGCTGATACGCAGCCAGATTCTGCATTGCACCAGTGTGCCATTTTGCAGTGCAGTGCTATGGCTGTGAATGCCATGTGTTCTTCTTTATATTTAGTATTTATCCTCTTTTTGAAAGTGCTGCAGGTTGTCGCAGTTTCTTCACTCCAGTAGCAATTGCTTGTTTGGACGTTTTATTTTTTCAGGCATACTCATTTTGTTTAGACAGATGTACTGCATACATATTGCATCCATACAATCACTCTGTCAAGTTTGTGGCATTAATGTTTATTTTACTTTTACTTATTAGACAGAATTTTTAACCAAAGTCAGTAAACTTTTAAAGAGGGAAAATTCTGTGCTAAGAGTTCTTAGCACTGTCAAAATAAGAAGTTATGATTCCAGTGTGATAATTAAAACATTAAAAATATCAGATGATATGTTGTGGCTTGCGTATATATCAGCATGGCCAGGATCATGAGGGTGTGACCCAATCTAAGCAAAATAAAACAGCCTCTTTAACAACTTTTTTTTTTTTTTTTTTTTTTTGCGCTTGTGTACAAAATTTTAATGCTATAGTTGTGGTCAAAAGTTTGCAAACACTTTGCAGTATCTGCAAGATGTTAATTATTTTTCCAAAATCAGAGAGATCATACAAAATGCTCATACAAAAGACATTTACATATAATTCATAAGAGAAAATAATAGTTGAATTTATAAAAATGACCCTGCTCAAAAGTTTACAAGTTTTTCAGCATTTTTGTGTATTTGTGTATTCCAACAATGACTGTATGATTTTGAGATTCATCTTTTCACACTGAGGACAACTGAGGGACTCATATGCAACTATTACAGAAGGTTCAAACGCTCACTGATGCTCCAGAAGGAAAAACAATGCTTTAAGAGCTGGGGGTGTAAACTTTTGAACAGAATGAAGATGTGTATTTTTCTTATTTTCCTTAAATATTTTTCTATTTGGTAATGCCCTTCTGAAGCTGCAGCAGATACATGTTTCCCAGAAGGCAAAATAAGTTCAGTTTACCCTGATGTTCAACTTCAAAACGTTTTCACCTCCAGGCTCTTAATGCAATGTTTTTCCTTCTCTAGCATCAATGAGCGTTTGAACCTTCTATAATAGTTGCATGAGTCCCTCAGTTGTCGTCAGTGTGAAAAGATGCATTTAAAAATTATATAGTCATTGTTGAAAAGGTTTCAAATATGCAAAAGATGCTGGAAAATCAAAGATTTCGACTTCTTGTCTCACAATTCTGACTTTTATTTTCTCAGAATTGTGATATGAACACGTAGTGTGCGAGTTACGAAGTCAGAATTGCATCCATTAAATATAAATTCACAATTCTGACTTTTGCCTTAGAATTTCAAGATATAAACTTGCAATTAGTTTTTCTAGAATTGCGAGTTTGTGTCTTGCAATTCAGATATTTTTTTTTCTCACAGTTTTGACTTTTATTCTCAGAAAGTCCAATTTTGGGTGAAAAAAATACTTCAAAATTGTGAGTTTATATGTCATAATTCTGGGAAAAGAGTAAAAAATAAATAAACTTGCAATTTTAAGAAAAATCTCAAAACTGTGAGTTTATATTTTACAGTTCAGACTTTATTTCTCAGAATTATGAGTTTGTCTTGCCATTTTTTTGTGATAGTTTTTGTGATATGATCAACTATTTTGTGATAGTTGCTCATGACTCTATGAAACTCCGTTCCTACCTCTGAATAAAAAAATACTTTTTATCATCGCTATTTACTTTTATCTACACTTTATTTTAAGGTGTCATAATACAGTGTAATTACCTAATTAATTACTTAGTAGTAACCGTTGTACTTACATGAGTCTGTTACACAGCTATATATGTAACCAAAAGACTGTTACATATGTGTTGCACACTTTATACAACGTAATTAAAAATGTAAGTACACAGACATAAGCAACTTAAAATAAAGTGTATCAAGATTGTACTTAAGTGTACTTCATGTGTATCTATACTGTACACCTCATCCAGCTGCACCTTCGTTTGATTTAACCCAGTACACAGCTTAAATACATATTATTACTTAAGATATATATACTTACTCAAGATTGTACTTAAGTGTACAAGTAGCTGTGTAACAGACTCGGTCTGTTACATATGTGTAACAGTAGCTGCCTAGTACATCTACATAATTACAGGCTGTTCCATAACTTAGTTACATGGTAAGTTCATTTTGTTATATGTAAGTACAACGGTGACTACTTAAGTACTTAATTAGGTAATTACTCTGTATTATGGACACCTTAAAATAAAGTGTTACCTTTACTTCTATTTTTGCTGCACTTTTATGCAGTTTCACTGTTGAAATTAAACGCATCTTTTGTATGATACCTCTGAAATGTATTGTGACTGCATGACATGAGCAGATTGTCAAATGTATATGTATTCAGCATGTGTCATCCCTTTGCTATAGAGTGTGTAGTGCATTGTAACTGACATTCCCCTTTGCAGAGATCAATAATAATACATCAGCTCCCCTTGAAATGTTGTTAAATAGAGGGGACCTGATGTGGCAGTTGTGCTTATTTTCTTTAGTAAGGATCAATAGACAATGTTGTTGTGACTCATAAATGCATGTGGAGAAATAAGATCATGCTGTGCTCCTTCTCTCGGCTCCACAGCATGTTCTTGGGAGGTATGTGTTGCCCCTAACAACAGAGCTTCCCAATCCGATTCATAACTCCATATGCTGAAAAAAGGGAGCTGGCTTAAGTGGCTTTTGCCAAGATAAAATGAAAGAATTTGAGGCTGTTCACCACAGTTAGTTTTTTTTTTTTCCTCTGTTGTCAGATCTGTGATGGGCGGAGGGTGATGGAATGCTTGAAGAAGGCTCTGAAGATCGCTAACCAGTGCATGGACCCGTCCTTGCAAGTTCAGCTCTTCATTGAGATCCTCAACAGATACATCTGCTTCTACGAACGAGAGAATGATGCGGTATGACCGAAGATGCCCTTTCACTCTTGATCATTCACCTCTCGTTCTTCTTCTCCACTTTCCTGTACCTCTTATTACTCGCTTTCCTTTAACCTGTTGTCTTTGCTGTGCCTCCGCTCTGATCTGTCGTCTCTCACTCATTCTCACTTTCCCTCTCCGTGCTCCACATTTTTGTCTGGCGCAAGCAGCGCTAGATTATACCTAACTTGCACTTATCTGAGAGGAAGCATCTGTATCCATGTTCAATTTGGGGGAGATTGAGTCAGGACTTGCCGGAGCACATCGGGGGCCACAGGGCAGCCGGGACTAAGAGGAAGCACAAACAAACACGCACGCAGTTAACGTCAAGGTGTGCCCATCAGTCCTCCGACTTATTACTGGGGTCGCTCTTGACACCTGAGCTTCATCCAAGGACAAGGGCCTCTTTAAATGTGGAAATAAATAGGAGACTCAAAACCAAAACAAATCCCCACGCTGCATTTCATTGACACGTTACCCGTCGGTGTTTCTCCTGTTATTGTTGTGCTATAATGGAGAGCAGCGTTGGGGGTGTTTAAATGATTGTAGTGTTGTTCATTGGTTTTTGATTACATACGACACGTTTGATTTGACAGAAATCAAATGTTTGCCGTAAATCCGTAGTTTGACACCAGACTTATTTTTGTGTGTTTATGTGACACTGGTGTCTCTGAGTGTGAGTGTGTGGGTGTGCGAATTTACCTGAGATGCTCGTCTCCTCGTTTCTGGTTAAATTGCTCTCACTGCTTTCAGTGAGTGCTTTTGTGCCAGGCACAGTTTTTGCACCATGTCTGCACTGCAAGTGAGATCGCTCACATTTATAGAAACAAGATAAGCACATCTATTATAATCAACAGAACTGTCTATTCTGCAACTTTTCTTCTTTTCCTCTGGAATTTTGTTTACTTTTCTGTAGGAGAGTTTAGAGGCTGTTATTTTTTTATGGTTTTGAAAAAAGTTAAATATTGTTACAATATAAAATAATTGAATGTATTTTAAAATGTAAGGCCACCTTCACACAGCAGCAGAAAATGGTTGTCAGTCCTGTGTTTGAGTCCTTAATACAGTTACGTTCACACACACAGTAGTTATTTACTAGGGGTGGGAGAAAAAAATTGATTTTCCGATGCATTGCGATTCTATCTTCAACGATTCTGAATCGATTCTGAGCTTGTTTTTTCCCCGCATGTGGCAGGTGTGCGCGCTAGAGACGTGGCGGGCGTCATTGCCAAGCGGCAACCTCCCGGTCTCCCTCTTGAAACCAACATGGCAATGACTAAAACTGCAATTAATCGACTGGCCGCTAGAGACTGGCTGCAAAAGGGAGTCAATCCCATAGACTCCCCATGTTAAAATGCCAACTTTACAGCAGAAAAAAATATGTTTACAGCCTGGTACAAAAAGTGGTTTTGGTCTATATAGCTAATTGTGCCCTTCATGTAAACTGTGAGGGGGGTGAACTCATCTGTTTCAATTATATTAAGCCTTAAAGTTCTGCATAGTTTAGGGCGTGGTCACTTGAGTGACAGGTGGATTGCCGCTGCTGTCACCACCATCGTGCTAGGCGGGCGTGGTTTCAGCAACCAGCTCCACCCATGTCCCGCCTATTTGCCCATTTTCGATTATCCGGGAGTGACGTGCGGTGACGCGATTCCTGTCGCTGCATGTCGCCAGTGGCTGGCGACGAGTTTACTAGTGGGCTTTCAGGTGTTATGCCAAATTCTGACCCCTGCCAGATTACTACCCCCTAGTATTGCTAGGTTTAGCGTTAGGTGTCGGGGAGGGGTTGGGATTAGGGGTGGGGTTAGGATAAGGCTAATCAGTTAGCGATTTCAACGAGAGGGGGTAATAATTTGGCAGGGGTCGAAAATGGGCACAACACCGGGTTCGGTATGAAAGCCGCTAGACACGTGCGCATTGCTTAACAGTGTGTGCTTACACCCGCCGTGTTTTACTTTCGATGTGCTTTCAATAATGGCGTTTGGAATGAAGTACTATTAGATGCACGAAACTCGCGCACTGACGGACTTTCATGTGCGCTTTGTGTTTGTTGTCCTGAAGATCGATTGTGGCTGCAGTTAAATGCACTTCCATTTTCGAATACTTTTATACGAAATTGATGTTCACACAGTCAGTAATGATTTCAGAGCAGGACAAAACATCTTGTATATCTAAATAGATCTGTGCATTAGTGTGAATGCAGTCTGTTATAGCTGCTGCTGTCTATGATCAGTAATAATCAAACGGCAATAATGCTGAGTAAAAAAGAAAAACCCATAACTATTGTCTGAAAACTTTTGGATACTTAAAGAACACTTATATTAAATAAGTGTTTGTTTTAAAAAGTAGCCTGTTTATATAATAAAAAATAAAGTTTGCACAAAACAGATTTAAAATAAAATGTATATGATAATGTAGCCATGTGCAGTAATATTAATAACTGAGAACGTAATGCGTAGTGATATTGAGTTGATAATGAAAATTGTAATTGAATAGAGGGTATGCATGTGACGTCACCGTCAACTGGAGTGGGTGTGGCTCCACCCACTAAGTGGCAGCATTGCTTTCAACGTGAGTGCTGCGACAGAACTATGGGGTTAGAATCGTTGCATAATTCCAAATAAATACATTATGATCCACAAATAAATGTAAAGCGATTGACAAAAACAAAGCATATTCACAAAATAAATAGAATGAGATCTACAAATAAATCTTAGAGTTCCACAAACATGAATTATATTCACAAGTAAAAAAATTAGAATTGCAAATAAAAAACATACTCACAAATATTTTTTTTATTTTACAAACACAACTTTGCCCGGCATTTATATGTGAATCGCGTACTGTGCATTTGTAGATCGCTGCGCGTATTTGTGGATTGCTTTCTGTGCATTTGTGGATCGCAGCGCATATTTGTGGATTGCTCTCTGTGCATTTGTAAATCGCTGCGCGTATTTGTGGATTTTGAAACATTTCAAGCGTCAAGACGCACACTGATCCACAAATGCATGGACTCCACCCACCTTCTACTTAAGCCAATCAGATACCGGCCACGTGGGGCTGACCAATCGTTGCATGTTCTCGCTCCAACCAATCACGTTTTGCCTTACAATCAGTGCAGGACCAGCCGTAATTCAGGACAATTAACCAGTCTCTTCAAAATGGACGACTAGGACAGTGGTGCCCATCACAGCATTATTGTAATAATATCTAAAATAAAACAAGTAATGTTATGTGTAATGTAATCAGTGTTTCATGTATCACTGAGTCGATGCGTGTTTTCACCGTGAGTGTGTTTAGCAAACTGATATTCTACGGTGACCGGGAGGGGAGGTCTTCGGTTCACTTAGTTTTGGCGTGGCCACGACATATAAACTCGTGAGAACGTGATAATATAACACAGCCACGAGATATTAATTTGTGGGAACGTGATATTACATCGTGGCCACGAGAACGTTTTGTCGAGGTAACGACATACTTATGCCACGACTTCTTATGTTGAGGGAATGACATATTTTTCTTGTGGACACGAGTTTATTGCATAAACAAACCTGCGTGACTATAGCAACCCGGGATTATCAGAGATGGATTCATTATTATTTTATTTTGAATTAATAAATTATTATATTAATTATTGATTATTTCATAATTTATTTTATTGTTTTATAATATAAATTATTATATTGCACGCAATGTAAACAGCATTCATATTAAGTTTATAATGAATAAACGTTACCTAAAGTAGTCTAAATAACATAGGCATACAAGAAAACATTTTTACCCATCCCTCAATCGTCTTCAAAATATTTGTATATTATTATTAGGCCATTATTATCACCATCATCTTCATCAACATCATTATTATTAGCCTATTATTATATTTTTATATTTTCCCTTCATTTCGATCTTACATAACGTTCTTATTATTAATAAGAAGAAGAAGAAGAAGAAGAAGAAGAAGAAGAATATACAAATATTAAATTAAATGTTTCATGTTAGTAAAAATGTTTTAAACAACTCTGATAATCCCAGGTTGCTATGGTCACGAAGGTTTGTTTATGCATGAGAAAAATATGCCGTTCCCTCATCATAATAAGACGTGGCCACGAGAAATGGATGTCGTTCCCTCAACATAGCATCTGGAGACCACGACATCGTTACCTCGACAAAACGATCTCGTGGCCACGACATAATATGACGTTCCCACAAATTAATATCTCGTGGCTGTGTTATATTATCACGTTCTCACGAGTTTATATATCGTGGCCACGCCAAAACTAAGTGAACCGAAGACCTCCCCTCCCGGTCACCGTAGAATATCAGTTTGCTAAACACACTCACGGTGAAAACACGCATCGACTCAGTGATACATGAAACACTGATTACATTACACATAACATTACTTGTTTTATTTTAGATATTATTACAATAATGCTGTGATGAGCACCACTGTCCTAGTCGTCCATTTTGAAGAGGTTAATTGTCCTGAATTACGGCTGGTCCTGCACTGATTGTAAGGCAAAACGTGATTGGTTGGAGCGAGAACATGCAACGATTGGTCAGCCCCACGTGGCCGGTATCTGATTGGCTTAAGTAGAAGGTGGGTGGAGTCCATGCATTTGTGGATCAGTGTGCGTCTTGACGCTTGAAATGTTTCAAAATCCACAAATACGCGCAGCGATTTACAAATGCACAGAGAGCAATCCACAAATATGCGCTGCGATCCACAAATGCACAGAAAACAATCCACAAATATGCGCAGCGATCTACAAATGCACAGTACGCGATTCACATATAAATGCCGGGCAAAGTTGTGTTTGTAAAATAAAAAAAAATATTTGTGAGTATGTTTTTTATTTGCAATTCTAATTTTTTTACTTGTGAATATAATTCATGTTTGTGGAACTCTAAGATTTATTTGTGGATCTCATTCTATTTATTTTGTGAATATGCTTTGTTTTTGTCAATCGCTTTACATTTATTTGTGGATCATAATGTATTTATTTGGAATTATGCAACGATTCTAACCCCATACAGAACACACAAAACACCTCTAAAACCAGAACGAACTTTGCGATTGACTGTACAAAGAGATTTGACAAGAAACCTGAGGTATATTTTTACAGACTGCTGAAAGCTACTGAAAAGAGAAGCAAATTAATCACTGCAATTCAGAGAAACAAATGGTCTCCATGCAGCAAAACACAGATTTGCAGTTATTATATCATGTTAATATGTTGAATTGTGCAGTAAAATCATATTCTATATATTGTATTATATTATATTGTACTGACAACAAATCGACTAAATATTTACCATCTTAAATTCTGAACAACTGGATGTTTTTAAATAAACAGTGACAAAAACTATATATGTTTTTCAGCTGGACGATATAATATAACATTGATGTAAGTGCTCACCAGGGTTTAGACCAACCTATTTTGTATTTACAAAATGAGTTCACAGGCAAATTTGCTTTATTTATTTTTCTTGGTGTCAAAATCAGACACATATAAGTGTTAGAAAACACGATTCCTGGCTGCATCAATATCCATTGACCACTGGATATTTGTTAAGTTGTTAGAAACATTATATCAAGTTCAGCAACCTTTAGTTTAAACGGATTATCGTTTTTTTTACTCGCGTTTTCGCATCTTTCCTATTAAATCCATTCACGCTGAAGGCTCTTTTGCCACTCAGTCCGGCTGAGGGTTTGGAATCGGATCGTGACTCTCGGAATTGGATCGGATCGTGAAGTGCCTGAAGATTCCCACCCCTACTATTTAGCTTGACAGCTGCATTCTGTAAGCAAACTCAGACCCGTAAATTTTCAGGACCCACAAGCGCATTCTTGGAACACACGTGCTGTGTGAACGGAACAGGACTGGACAACTAGTTGTCTGTCACGTCATTCGGTGCGAGAGGGAGCCGCTCTGCCATACAAATGTGTGTCTACCGTGTGTTGCGTGCTTTCATGTGTGATTCCGTTAACTAGTAGTGATGGAGAAATTATCTGTCATCTGAAAGTTTTATATCCAGAGTTGCTCCCATCAGTTTTGCATTCAGCTCTGCTCTTCACCTAAATATAAAAGCTGCTGTCAGTTAATGACGGTTTGATGAATGAACTCACGGCTCGATTGGACTCTTGTGTCAGAAAGTGATAAGACTTTCAATTTTATGGACGTCACCATCTTTGATATTACTCTGGTCACTGTTCCAATGGTTACTGGCAAGCAATATGGGTTTGACTCCCGTTGCACGTTCATACAGACAGAATTCCAGACGCTACTGTAAGCTGCTGTGTGAATGGGACATTTTGAGACTCACATCTGTAAGTAAATATGGTTATCAATCCCAAAAACTGACAGTGTGAATGTAGCCTAATTTATTCCTCTATTGGCAAAGCCGAACTTCAGTGTCACATAAATCATTCCAATGTGCTGATTGGTGTTCAATCTCTTCTTATTGTCACATTTCTTCTTATTGTCATTGTTGAAAACAGTTGTGCTGCCTAATATTTTTGTGGAAACCATGACACATTTTTGTTTAGGATTCTTTCATGAATAGAAAGTTCAAAAGAACAGCATTTATTTGAAATAGATCTTACAGATACTAACCTTTAAACGGTAGTGCAAAGGGATAGTGAAAATTCTGTCATTAATTACTCGCCCTCATGTCGTTGCAAACCCGCAAGACCGTAAGAACGCAAATTAAATTATTTTTGATATCCAAGAGCTTCCATACGACCAGAGAGGTAGTAAGGACATCATTAAAATTGTCCACATGACATCAGTCGTTCAACCGTGTGTGCAAAGAAAACAAAAATAATGACTTTATTCAACAATTTCTTCGCTTCTATGTCAGTCTCTTGTGAACACGTGCTGAATACTGATATTCGGGATAAATTGTTGAATAAAGTCATTATTTTTGTTTTCTCAAAGCTTCAAAAAGCCACTGAACCACTGATGTCACATGCAGGGTTGCCAGGTTTTCACAACAAAACCCTCCCAGTAGTACTCAAAACTAGCACCAAACTAGCTGAAGGGGTCCCCTATTGAAAATCACATTCCACGGGGTGAAATGCACATTTTTTTGACAGGGTTCCCCTGACAAATATCACGTTATTGGGGTTGTTTCAACCCGCAGACTTGGCAACACTGGTATATGGACTATTTTATCACTGTGCTTACTACCTTTTTGGGGCTTCTCAGTTGCTTCTATGCTAGCTCTCAGATTTCTTAAAAAATATCTTACAGGTTTGGAACAACATGAGGGTGAGTAATTAATGACAGAATTTTCATTTTTGGTGAACTATCCGTTTAACAACACATTGTCATCATCATTTTGATACTAACATCATTGAAAATAATGCAATTTAAACTTGCAGTTTAGTGAGTTTAGTCAGTAACTCCTCTTACCTTCATTTTAAAGAACTGAGTCCTAAGAGTCATTAGTTTGTAAACCACCCTTCACTGCTCTCGCTCTACACTTGTAATTCAATATAAATAGAACCAGCTCATAAGACTAATTTGTTCAAGGATATGACTACAGTGTTTGTGTTGTATATTGGTTTTTCTTTCAGCCCATGAGGACAAGACACTTCTTGCCATTTTTTTATGGGTCTCTACACAATATAAACATAATCTAATCACAGGGATTTAAGATTTCACACTTTGTTGCTAAGAAAAACTCCTTTTCCACATTACTTCCTCTCTGTTACTTGTATTTGCATAAATCCATATCAGCCTGGATTTGCTCAACCTGTGCATGTTTTCTTTGCAGGTGACAGTCCAAGTGCTGAATCAGCTGATCCAGAAGATCCGTGAGGATCTCCCGAACCTGGAGGCCAGCGAGGAGACGGAGCAGATTAACAAACACTTCCACAATACACTGGAGCACCTGCGTCTGCAGAGAGAGTCGCCCGAGTCTGAGGGACCTGCTTACGAGGGGTTGGTGCTGTAGGAGCCTCACGCATTTACATTTATATTTGTGTACACACGCATAGAGAGATATATGTATATGCCCACATGTGCACACCAGGGTATTCCAGCCAGGGGAAAAACAAAGCCAAACCCACCTGCCTCTCTACCCATTCCTCTTACTGCTCATACTTTCTATCTGTTGTTTTTCGTCCTCTGCCTGTCTTATTCTCTCCCTCCTTCCACTTTCTCATTTTGTGAGGCGTTTCCTTGTGAGAACAGTCCTTAGAGAACAGTGTATGCACTGCACTCCTGTTCTGCGCTTCCTTCAGACTACCATTCCCTCTTGATAACTATTGTTGCCATACAAATGAGCAAGAATAAAGCTATATATTTAAGAGAGCGAGAAAAAAAAACGTTTTAGTGTTGCTACACCACTTTCTTGCCCCGCTGGCCAAACTGGAGAAAAAAAAAAGGCAGAGCTTTATTGAGCCATGCATTGTTACGGTCTTTGTTTAGAGGACCTACACTTCTACCTTGTTTTTTCAGCGTTAATATTTTAAGCGCCAGGCTGAATTAAAGACATTTGTGTAACTAATGAATAGTCTCGTTTCTCACCCTTTTACTTTTTACGGCAGATACTTTGGTGGAGTGGGACAGTGTGTTGACTAATATGTGGAATGGGTGAACATGTGTATAGACTCTATTAATGAATGAGTAGCTGTGGCTGTGAATCGAAACAATGTCAGAAGCCTTCTCTTGCATCTTGTCTCCTTTTTTTGAATTATTATTCCCCCTCCCTTCATATATTGTATGTATAATCTAATTGTAAATCAGTTACAACAAAATATCATTGATTTCATGGCATTTGCACAAATAAAAAAAATGATATTAACCCCACATGCCTGTACAAGTGTGATTTATTTAATTGTGTTAAAGTCTCTATTAAAACAGAATTAGTGGCAGATCTTTTCTTCAATAAAGTGAGATGTGAAAATGAATGAAAAGTGTCAATTCGCGGAATTACATTGGATAACCAATCAAACGCATTTCTGTTGAACTTAGGAATGCATTGGCCAATCAGAAGCGCTTCGATTCGTCAGCGCTGAAACCACCGGAGCTGTTAATGGGACTTGTGAATTCCCTCATCATGAACAAAACAGTGCAGATACAGTGATGTATATAAAACATTAATTTCGTAGCTTCAGTGATTATAGCGGGAGTTTTTGCATAACTTGTGTTAGACTTGACTAACGTCATGGACTGACGTGTTAGTCTATGAAGCCAGAATCTGACGTGCCCAAAACGAAACAAAATGTTTAATATTGTTTTCTATATCGATATTAATAATGAACATAAAGAGCAACGATCCACAATAACGATTTAGTCATGATACTGTTCCTGGGTTCCTGTTTTTACATGTATAATTTAGATACAATTTTAAACAGTCTATTATTTTAAAATGTTGATTGAAGTAATTGGGTAATTTTAAGTGTTTGACATGAAAGACAACATATGGTTTTTACAACAGTAAGGTGACTGACCTCACAAATGTAATGTAAATGGCAGATATTGCCCCTTAATGGAAGTTCATTTCTGATCCTGCTGAGACCTGAGAGAAGTCATTTCACTAGATGTTCCTGACATTTTAAACATTACAAGGTCAAAAAAAAAAAAAAAAAATTGAAACATGTATATTGTTGACAGTAAGATCTATAACACAGATTTTGAAAATAGATTTAAATTTGAATTTTTAATGCTGACTTTAGCTGTTACAGTTTTTGTTAATAAGCATAGGTTTGAGCCAAATTTAGGAGTGAATGCTGATAAAAACATTGGTTTGGTTATTGTTTAATACATGCAAACACTGAGTATTTGTCTGTTGATTTTCCGACTTATTGTTCTGTATCTCTTTGTTTGAACAGAATCTCAATGTATTGTATGTCTTATTACCGTTGATTAGAGACAAGTGTTCAGACTTTGCTATAAACCCTGAAATAATCCAGTATAAATTGGTTATCTTGATATGATTATAAGAAATGAGTCATGTTTCTCTGTATTTAGTCTGTCCCGCAGTTGCTAGGGGAACTACAGGCTTCGCCAGCAATCCCTGTACATCTGTCAAGAAGAATCAGTATACAATTATCACGAACAGCATGGTTTGAAATATCATCTCAATTGTTCTCATTGCAAACCATGGTTCGAGAGGTATAACAGTCCATTATGATCGTCACTTCACAAGTAGTTTATTTTGACGTGATTTAAAAAAACTTACAAAGCCAAACATGGCACTGTGCTAGACACTTTCAGTCATGTATACATAATTTATGAAACAGATCCATAATTCATCATTGAATTTGGAAGAAATATAGCTATGCCATCATTTCATACAAAAATGTGAGTTTGAATAAGTAGATGAAAGATCTCTGTCTACTCGCTCACAACGTACACAAAGAAAATGTACTGCTAGATACAAGCACGTTAAAAAAAAGAAAAGCCCTATTTGGAAATATGGTCATCCTCATAAATTTAATACTTCTGGTCCATGTTTTGAGGTTGAATTTTTGTTTTGCTCGGACACAGTAATTTGCTGAAGGCTCTTTTGAAGCTGCTGTGGCACAGAGGATACAGGATGGGATTGATGGATGAGTTTATCCACAGCAGCCAGAACGAGATCTCATAAAGGTAGTGCTGGACGCACTGACCGTGACATGCTGCCCGAATGATCATCAGCAGAGTGTAGGGTGCCCAACAGAGTCCGAAAACACAAACTATCACAGCTAAAGACTTCGCCACCTTTTTATCTCTAGACAAGCGGAAGCGGCTGGCCAGACTGGCAACCATATCAGGACGGTGTCTGTGTGATCCACCCGAATGATCCACGTAATGAAACTGCGCCTCACTGGATGTCATGATCCTGTCTCCGACCTGCAGAGGAGGCAAGTCTGCAATTGTGCTGTCTCTCCGTTTAGTCTGTCTGGCAGTGGCAAACTCTGCCGCAGACACCTTTGCAGTCGAAGGTAACCGGCAGCATCGTGACCTTGAGGATAAGTCGACCTCCCGTTCCTCCACAGGCCTCACAAAAAACACACGCTGCACGTCGCCAGTTCCAACCGGCCTCATCTTGAAACTCCTGAGCCGAATATAAGTCGGCTGTTCTTCCCTCACTGCGCATCTGTTGCGGATGTTGATGTAAATGCTGAGGTTGAAGTAAGTGACGCTTATGAAAGGTGTGAAGAACTCGACAGTGGAGGCAGTCATCAGAAAATACCAGTTGAAGTAAAATTCGGCATAGCACTCTCCGTCTGGCACCACGCTTCCTCCTGCGATGTGTTCCCAGCTGATAATAGCTGGACCATAGAGAAGGAACGCCGCCAGCCACACGCAGAGCATCTTCAAAACAGCCTCTCTAGTTATGCCCTTCTGGCAACGGTAACTCACCTGGAACACAGATTCATAATTGATTTAATATGCATTTCATTTAGGCTTAGAGATAGATAGATAGATAGATAGATAGATAGATAGATAGATGATAAAATGTCAACTTTTCCCTGGTTGTCAGCTGAAATAATAAAATATTATGATTAAATGGACGTCACGATGCATTTATCCCTGAGGCAGTAGCAAGGGGGTTCACGCTTTTGTGTGCTGCTGCATAATAGGATGCAAATAAATGTTGACAGATGATTGTTAAATGTGAAAGTGTGCATGGCATTTGTAGGTCTCCACTCATTTTGTCTGTCCAAATTATTAAGTACATATGGTGATGTATCAAAACATTACTCTTCATCTGCATGTGACCAGCTGACTACTGAGTGAAACGGTTTATATTCGTTTTTTTTATGTGGAAACCATATACAAATTTGACGTTTCTCAATTTCATTTTGTTTTAGATATTAAAACGTATCATTAGGCATTTCTAGCAATATTCTAACGTTGTAGTCTAAGTATACTAATCTATATTTGTTAATCGGATTCACCTATGCTCAAAAACAGATTTTCCGCATAAAAAGTGTTTCATGGACCAATAAAATATAATCGATATACTGTAGCCTACTTTGAAAACACTGACGATTAGTTCACATAAAAATGAAAAATCTGTCATCGTTCCGAACCTTTAACTCTCTTTTTTTCTTCTGCAAAACAGATGTTTTGAAAAACGCTGAGGTCTAAATTTGATTTGGTTTTAAGTATATGGACAAAAACAAAACAAAACACACACAAAAAAAAACCGTAAACACATAAATATGTTTTGTGTTCCACACAAACAATTTGGAACGAGATAGAGAACGTTAAGTGTGAATAATAGAATTTTAAATTTTCGATAAACTATCCGCGTAAGTACTCATCTCTGTGCTATTATTCTGTGCTCATCTATGTAAACACTGAGGTAATTAAAGTACATTTATTTTGTTGCAGTTTCTCTCAGTGGTCACTGATGGTTCAGATTCGTTAGTTTGGATTGGCATTCTCCAACACAGTTTTGGGCAAATTGGGAGCTTTTTAAAAAAGTCATTGTTTTGCAAGCACAGTCCCTGTGTGTGTTTGCGCAGCACTCACCGCTTTAGTAACGGACTGGAACCTGTCAAAACTGATGAGCACGATGTTGAAGACTGAAGCGGTGCACAGCATATAATCCACGACCAGCCACAGTTTACACAGACCTCTGCCCAGTCTCCATTCGCCCGTCAGGACATAGGGAATATACACGGGGATGCAAAACCCGCCTGAAAATCCATTCAAACACACACGCACTTAAAGGACACCAACAGCAAAGCTGAAATACAAAAAGTCATCGTTATCACTCACCGACAAGAAAGTCCGCTATGGCCAAATTTAAAAAGAAAAAGTTGCCTTGTGTGCGTAAACTTTTCTCAACCACAAAGGCTAAAATGACAAGCGCGTTTCCAAGAACTGTGGCGAACACCAGCAGCGTCATAAGCACAGTGAGGAATATTGAGGTGGACGGAGAAAACTGGCCATACTGTGCGCGCCGGTTCTCAAACGTGTCCAAGTCGCCGAGACTCGTCGCGTTGTCTCTCTCCAGCCCGGTCCAGTTGGGCGACTGCGGGTGTCCTGATTTCCACATGTATGAAACAGCTGTAGGTATCCCGGGAGAGTGTGCCGCTGACAGTAGAGAGGTTTGCATGGTGTTGGCGCCGCTTTCCTCCGTCAACAAGCAATTATGCATGACAGTCAGCGCGTAAAAGCTGCCGAGCCATCCGCGCTTCCCGTCACTGACTGTGAGCTGCTCATTCACAGTTCAGCGAGCGGCGCAGCCGATCACAGGTTTTTATACCGACGGGGAACAGAGCGTTCATTGGCTGCTTATTTAACGCTGCTCGGTCTGATGTCGATGACTGCGTTAGAAGCGTTCATCCAGGATTACTTAAGAGTGTCAAACGCCCAGCTCTTGTGCTGTCATCGATGTTCTGCATGTCTGTGATAACAGCCCAGTTTGCTGTATCACCACCTCCCACTACATGCCTCATTTAACTTGCTCAAAAATCAGTTTCACATAATGTGATTTCAAATCACACGTGTGCTGCTTAAACCAGCTTAATCTGGTTTGTTGGTTTAGCTGTTTAATGTCACCTCACCTGACCATCTGAAAAAATGGCTAAAATTGCTCTACAATCACCTACTCTAGGACCATCAAGAACCAGATTAGGCTATTGAATGTGCTGATGCTGTTTAAGCCCCTTGATGTGGCACTGCATCCTTAAAGGGGTCATCGGATGCAAAGTTCACTTTTTCATGTTGTTTGGACATTAATGTGTGTTGGCAGTGTATGTATAAATCTACCCTATAATGATACAAATCCATGCAGTGCTCAGACATCTGAGCCGCTGAAGATGCAGTGGATTACGTTTGTTTGTGAAGGGAATGCGCCTCCCGATCTACATAAATGCGTCTATGTTTGCGCAAATCATTCGTGATCCAGCTTCACCTACAGCAGAAGTGAGTATAAGGGTTTTTTAATGAATCTCTGCAATCACCTTTCCTAATAACGTGCTAGTTAGCAAGTTTAGTGGCTAAATGCGGCTAAAGTAAACAGGCTCGTCACTCCACAGAGAGAAGAGAGGGGCGGGGCGAGCAGAGCTCATTAACATTTAAAGCAACCTCGACCAGAACAGGATGATTTTTGCAGAGCTGATTTTGGCGAGGTAAAAAGGGTGTTTTACACAACCATTGAGAATTTTTAACCAAAGTATATTATAGACTTTTCATTAAGATCCTAAAGAATCATATCAACTTGTGGAAAATGGGCATCCGATGACCCCTTTAAGATGATCCCCAGACAAAAACACAGAATGCATCTTACCTCAAATAAATACAATAGCAGAGTAAACAGCAGAAGATTATCCTGCCATACCTTGCCTGAAGGAATCTGAAATAGCAGGTGACATTTAATTCTCACTGTCTCAGTGGACCACTAAACCCGAAATGTGATGTTTGACAGGTTGAGTTTTGTCATAATTAAAAACACTGTGCCTGAAATGAGCTGCAAAGAATTAAAATAAATACCCAGGAAGGTCAAATAAACTCATGGAGATTTAAATGTCACATCTCTTGAGAATCTACTAAAGAGACTTGAAAGCCACGCCAGGACTAATGAGCAACTGCATGTAAAATACACAGCTGTGGTTCTCCTGTAGAGAACCGTGGGCTTTTATGTAATAATTTCATGTGCAATAAAAGCATTTAGCTTTTGTATTAAAATAATGCCCTTCTAAGAAAATAGTTTTTATCAGTGTGTCTCTGAATAGAGAGTAATCATTCTGTCCGTGTCCTATCTGACATCCTCCTATGAAATCATATTACAGGTCAGAGAATAGCAGGCAAAGACAAAGTAAATACGGTCTGTGGTGAATGAACCGACTGACCACCGCAGAAATAGGGAGCATTTAAGCTTTTGTGAGTGAGCGTCTTATTTGCAGAACTGGGACATTGTGACTTGTCATATTCCTTTCTGGGTCTGTAGTTCCATTATTGTTGTCTTCGACAGCACAAAAGCATATCTGTAGAACACCCTGTGGTCTTTCAGTGACAGAGTAATGAGAGACTTTATGAGAGCGTGAACGTGAAAGAGATTTCTGTGTACAGATGTGCTGAGAGATGGCACACAAAAGAAACTGAAACGAACAATATGGACAGCAGTGCACTGATGCCAAATGAAGATCTCCAAAATCATTTAAATGCCTGCCTTCTGTCAATCATCTGTTTGACCATCATTGAGAAACATCTGGGTATGAAGGGAATACAGACAATAACAAGATGGTACAAAACCTACTTGAATTCACCAAAATAGATAATCATAATCATGGTGCTTGTGTTATGCCAAACAGTAACAGATGTGTTCTCTCCCCACCCACTTACATCATCATACACTCACTCGCTCTCTCTCTCTGCTCACCTCATTCACAAATACTCACTAATTCATGTTAATTGCAAGAAGTGGGGACCATAGGCATATCACATGAATGACGGTTTTGGAAGCAGCACATAATTATAGGCTGAAGTTTTTGGTCTTCCTGCTCATCATTTTCACTTGGCTTTCACATATTTCCTCACAGGAAGCAGCCGTCCTTCCCACAAAAGAAAGAACGAAAGAAAATGAAAAACCCATCTTTGCCCAAACTCCATTTTTATCTGAATTTCTTTTTTATATACACATACAATGTTTTGCTGTGAAGGTGGATTGAAGGTGGTGGGAGTGAATAACCAGCGCTCTCTCCACCCTCAATACTACGACTGAGGTGAGTCCCTTGAGCAAGGCACCCCCAACTGCTCCCCGGGTGCCGCAGCGATAGCAATATGGCTGCCCACTGCTCTGGGTGTGTGTTCACGGTGTGTGTGTGTGTGCACTTGGATGGGTTAAATGCAGAGCACAAATTCCAAGTATGGGTCACCATACTTGGCCACACATCACGTCCTTTCCTTTCCTTTCCTTTCATTATGTAGTAACATACATTGCCTTAATCAAAAGTGTTCATTAATTTAAGCATTGCGTGTTACTATTTCAATGTGATTTTTTGTCATTTTGACAGATGATAAATTTTATTTACCTGTGAAAATATTCATTCTGGACCCCTCACACCCAGCCCACTTCCTCTTTGAACTGTTGCCATCCGGTCGGCGCTACAGAGCATGGAGTACCAAAACAGCCAGACACAGAAAAAGCTTCTTCCCTCAGACCATCTACCTCATGAACAATTAAATGTTTCCCCCACCGTGCAATAAAACGCGCAATACCGCTGTCCATACCTATATTTATTATAGATATGCTATCGCTTTAACATATCATTCATAGATTAAATTCCCTTGTATAATTTGTATATGGAACATCTGTACTCACATTATATTGTCTATTGTGTATTGTCTTTAACATATTTATTCTAATCACTTGTTTATTTGTCTATTGTTTATGTCTCTTCATATATTTATTCTGATCACTTGTTTATTTTGTTATCTGTGTCTTGTCACTTGTGATCCTGTCTGTGCACTGGAAGCTTCTGTCACCAAGACAAATTCCTTGTGTGTGTAAGCACACTTGGCAATAAAGCTCTTTCTGATTCTGATTCTGATTCTGAAAAAGACGTGAGAATTTGAGGAGAAAAACTGGAGATTCATCAAGCATTCCAGGGAATTATTAATGGGATATATAGTAAATTAAATCAGGAGAATATTGTCATGTTTCGTATTATTACAGCAAAAGGGAAAACAGAAAATAATCATGAGGAAAAGAATGCAGCGACTGAAAAAAGCTCTTGCCATAGATTTTCTTGTTATATGTCACGTTAAAATACTAAGTGTTACGTTATTCTCATATGTCTAAAAAATAAAACATGAAGGAAAATTGACAGCTCATTCAGTCAGACAGATAGGTAAGCTTTATTTCTAGAGCAACCTTATGTTTTGACATGATTTGTTTCAGTCTTTAGGAATAGAAGTTCCTCAAACCGGAAGTGCCACCCATAATTCAAAACGCAGCAGGCTTTTCCAGGAATACGGTGGAGAAGGATAACACTATGCAGGTATATCCCATACTAATATATATAGAAGAAGTATAAAAGACAAGCTGCGTTCACACTAGCAGCGGCTTTTGTTGCTGCATGTTGCCAGGGGCTGGCAATGAGGTTGCTAGTGGGTGTTCTCACTACTGGTTGCCTTTACAGTGAATCAGGTTTCTTGCCTCTAAAAACAAACATTTTGGAGGCAAAAGACTACAAACAAAAATGAAAGAGAAGCAGAGCCTACTTTTTTTTCATTGCGTATGTTTATCTACAGCTGAGAGGAGAATGATCACATGAGCTCTACCGTCTTTCCTATTTGCTCCCGAAAGTCGCTCTTCATTTGCATGAAGTTGAAGGATTCTGAACTTTTGCTGCATTCAGGCCATCTTGTAATTCCGAGATGAAAACACGTGACATTCTACTCTATCTGGAATTATGAGTTTCTATGGCAACACTATCAAAGCCAAAGCCCTCACATGCTCCTGAACTCGTAATTCCAACTTGTAAACTCGGAATGTTCTGAGAGTTACGACTTGGACCACTGACAGATGTACCACGTGACCGCCGCCAGGCTCCTTTTGGCGCTACCTCTGAGTCCAACAACATGGAAAGCTATGAGTAAAATGTTGATCACACTACAAACAAAACAAAACTATAATGCTATAAGAAACAAAAAAGATTCATTCATTGTTTACCTGGGTCTTTAGCTCACGTGTTGTCATCTCGGAATTACGGTAATTACCACATGAGGTGAAGGCAGCATTTGTCGCGTCGCTGAACACGCCCCATCCGGTCGCCAACGCCTCTGTCGCTCTTGCCGCCAGCTCTGCATTGAAATGAATGGGATCGCGTTGCTTTTTCATTGCGTGTCGCTTGTAGGCACGTCCTGATTTTGCTGAGTTAGATGTATTCCTGGGTCAAATCTTGTTGGCCCTGGAACAAGATTTTAATCCAAAAAATTAATCTTGACCACATCCCTGCACCTAAACCTAACCTTACCCATGAGTAATCCCTAAAATCAGTGGAAATGATAGATGAATGACACTGATGTACAAGCACCAAACACTGATTGTAAGCCTAAACTTCACAAAAACTATAAACTGTTTTTTTCAAATCTGATTGGTTAATCACAATGTTGTTCCAGGGTCAACAAAGATGTTGATCCAGGAACATGTCGTACTTGGTAAAATCAGGTTCTGCTCGCTTGTAGAATGGGGTTTAGTTTAGAAAATAGAAGAAACCTATACACAAAAAGAGTCTGTATATACACACAAATGCAAAACGTTCTGAACACATTCAGAACACACATAACCCAGTGTTATACCCTTTTATGCACTATAAAAAAAAAAAAAAATTAGAAAAACAGAAAATTACATTTTCTGCCATTTTCCATTAAGCTCACAGATGGACTTTTTTTTTTTTTAATCAATGCAGAAAAGGTGAAAACTTTGAAGTTGAAGTTTGCTCTGACCCTTTTAGTAGAACGCCTCAGTGTTTATTTATTCCATACCATTCTTTCAGGTAAGTGAATTTCACTTAATTGAAACTTATTTGTACCCCCTATTACTCTACATAATAAATTGCTTGTGATGTTCCTCATTTGTTAGTCACTTTGGATAAAAGCATCTGCTAAATGACCGAATGCAAATGTACATCATTTCTATGTTTACAGTCAAGGGATAGTTTGAACGCTTTTTCTCTCTAATCCCCCAACAGTACAGTTGTTTATGCCATTGGTTTGTAGGTGTTTTACTCACCATTCCACAAAGTTCTCTGTACTCTGCCTCGACTTTTTGTAACCTGCAGATAACTGCACCATCCAGCAACTTGAGGTCGGTATGGCCGGTCTGGCCTGGAGGATGTCAGTACTGCTGGTGCTTATGGGGGAGGTGTTGTGAGATTGGCAGCTACAGTATGTGGGCTGAATGACTTGCTTTTAGGGGCTGTAGCTATAGGCAACCATGGTTCTGGGGAGATGGAGGTGTAGGGTAATTGCACCTACAAGGGTGGCGAGTGGTTGTAGAGAAATAGGGTGGTGAATCACAAGGGGACTTGTACTGCACCAATTGAATGTTAGTCCTTTCTAGGTTCTCTGCTCTCCTACAGCTCCATACTACTTTTTTTCTCTTTCAGTCAGTCCTTTATCTTCCTGTAAGAGGTTTTGCTCTCCATTATGTTCAATTCTCTTTGTACACGCTTTACCCTCATATGACCATTAAAGGCTTCATTGAAGTTTACATCCACGGTCACACTATAGCGGTTTTGTTATTGCATGCTTATGAATAGGCATAAGGTCAACATGAAAGCAAGTGTGCTTGTGTTCCAGTGTCCTTCAAATGCTTTGAATGATCCTGCAGCACATGCAACAGGTGCCTTTGTGGCCTAATTAGAGGCCAAGACAAGTGACTCTTGAGTCATCAATTACTGAATAATGTATGATTAGTCTCAGACAAAACTCTCTAGACAGTTAAAGCCATCAAGCCATAATAACCCAAAATTACCCAGTCACATTTTACAAGAATGTTAGGTCACATTTCACAGTAGTGAGTAATTGCATGCTTAGATTCTGACTAATACTGTAACATACTAATATCCATGCTGGGCAGTGATAAATAAATGCAGTCTTTTTATAGTGGCATGGTGGTAATTCAGCTAGTGTCGTAAGTTACATATTTTGCATACTTAATAATTATACAAAAATACATACATGGATATTTTAGCTTGGTAAAGTAGCTTTAGCACACTCTGAAAAATAAAGTTTCCAAAAGGGTGTTTTCACAGTGCTCCCATAGAAGAGCCATTTTTGGTTGCCCAAAGAACCTCTCAGTGAACCGTGTCTTAATGTGAAGAAAATTTAAAAAAAAATCTAAAGAACATTTTTCCACTTTGAAAAACCTTTTGTGCAATGGAAAGTTTCCATGGATGTTTAATGTTCTTCATGGAACTAAATATAAAAATAAAGATCCTTTATTTTTTAAGAGTGCAAGGCTAATAGCTGTTTATAATTACACATAAATACTGTTTTTTTTTAATTGTAGATAAATATGTCAGCATGTAATGTATATACAATGTAATTAGTATGGATGGACATCCTGATGTAAAGCATTACTGAATCTGTTTTAACATTTCATCCCCACTTACTTTCATATTCATGCCCATTTTTTAGTCAGTGCTTTTAAAATCATACCGACTAGCTTTTCAAAAGAAAAAAACGTCCACTCTGCTTTTTCTGTGTTAAGAGTCAGCACCTTCTTAGTCTCTAATTTAAGTGGGCTGTAAAATGGGCTACAGTCTGCAAGGAGAGAAATAGCTATTATGTAAGTTTGTCCACCAGCTTTCTTAATCTTTTTTCCCCTCAACAGATGTAGAAAAAATGACACCTAAATCCCTGACTAGAAAGCATCAATCTACTGTCAGCATTTGATTGGTGGTGACTTTTAAGCATAGTGATGATGGATCATGAGGTGTCTGATAGAGCTAACATGTGTTCACTCTTCACCTCTGCAGGGACTCTGACTATTCACACCACTGAGAGTTGGCCTTTTCCCCTATATATATACTGTATATATATACTTTTTTTCTCAGTCTGGGAAGCTTACAGATTTATTCTGCTCAAATGTAGCATTTTTTTTTTTTTTTTTTTTTTTTTTTTTTTGTTTAGTTCAAGGTTTTATGGTTTTAGATGTTCCTTGATATTTACACATACAGAAAACACTCTAAATCATTACTCTGACTAGGCTTATTATCTGAAGCACAATCATAACAACCTCAATGTTATGAAATGGAGTGATGCGGCTGCCTCTGTCCTCCACAGAAGAGAGCTGTATCTGGATGAAATATAAATAGGGGAAAATGCAACCTATGGGTGACCGTTGCCATGGTCTGCAGAGATTGTGCCATTAAACTGTAAATGTCTTATTGGATTAGCAGTCAGAGATCTAATGTACAAACCTGTGATGGACAAAATGATGCCCATTCTGCAGGGAACGCTTCTCAGATTACACACCAGCTCGCTTTTGCACCTACAGCATCAAAACATGTTTTAAAAAGATGATTCTTCGCATTTTACATCTATCCGTGAAAAGTGTCACTTGGCTACTTATATAAACAGCCTTTCAGCAGTAAGCTATAGCAACTGGCAAGCTTTTTAAATAACCACTTATCAAAAGAAAACAGTTCAAACAGGGTAATTATTAGGCAGAGCCAGAATAAGAATGTCGCTGCTGAGGGAAATTAATGTCCACGAAGCGGTCTAGACGATTAATTTGGTTCTATCTCTTTTCATATCTTTCTCATCACTGCCATCTCGTGGTTGTATAAAGAGACACTATGGGGTCGATTCCTTGATAGAGCTTGTGAATTACGAAGAATTCATCCAAGATGTTTGTGTCTTTCTTTCTTCAGTCGTAAAGGAATTATGTTTTTTGAGGAAAACATTTCAGGATTTCTCTCCATATAATGGACATGGACATATATGTTGCCCCCGAGTTTAAACTTCCAAAATGCAGTTTAAATGCAGCTTCAAAGGGCTCTAATAATCAAAGAAGAAGGGTCTTATCTAGCGGAAAAAAAAAAAAAATCAATTTATTTACTTTTTAACCTCAAATGCTCATCTTGTCTAGCACTGTGTTAGCTCTGCGTCAATACAGTTAGGGTATGTCGAAAAACTCCCATCTTATTTTCTCCTCCAACTTCAAAAAAGTCCTACATTGCTTTTTACCTTTTTACCTTTTTTTTTTCTTTTTTTTTTTTTTTTGTAAAGGGCGTTTGACCTTCTTTGCATGTTCACTTTTTAAACACTGGGTCGGGACATCTGCAACAATGTAAGATGATTTTTAAGTTGAAGTAGAAAATGAGATGGGAGTTTTTTGACATACCTAACTGTCATGAACTGGAATACACAGAGTACATGCAGAGCTAGACCAGCATTTAAGGTTAAAAATTATATCTGATCGTTTCAATAGATAAGACCCTTCTTCCATGCTACATTTAAACTGCATTTTGTAAGTTCAAACTCAGGAGCACCATAGTAGTCCACTATATGGAGAGAAATCCTGAAATGTCTTCCTCAAAAAAGATCATTTCTTTACGACTGAAGAAAGAAAGACATGAACATCTTGGATGACAAGGGTGAGTACATTATCTGTAAATTTTTGCTCTGGAAGTGGAGTTTTCCTTTAAAGGGGTCATCGGATGGCCATTTTCCACAAGTTGATATGATCCTTTAGGGTCTTAATGAAAAGTCTCTAATATACTTTGGTTAAAAATTCTTAATGGTTCTGTAAAACACCCTTTTTACCTTGTCAAAATCAGCTCTGCAAAAATCATCCTGTTTTGGTCGAGGCTGCTTTAAATGTTAATGAGTTCTGCTCGCCCCGCCCCTCTCTTCTCTCTGTGGAGTGACGAGCCTGTTTACTTTAGCCGTGAAACTTGCTAACTAGCAAGGAAATTAGGAAAGGCGACTGCAAAGATTCATAAAAAAAACCCTTATACTCACTTCTGCTGTAAGTGAAGCTGGATCACGAATCATTTGCGCGAACATAGACGGATATATGTAGATCAGGAGGCGCATTCCATTCACAAACAAACTTAATTCACTGCATCTTCAGCGGCTCCGATGTCGGGAGTAAATGACGACCACTATGTTCATCATTACATTCAGCAACACAACACCTCAATCACTCAATCTGAGATATTCTTGTCTAACTTACATCCCTGCTCCGGCATCGAAACAATGGAGGTCGGACTGTTACAGTTGATTTAAGGCGGATCTGAGGTAAGACACTTATGTCAATCAACTATCGTGGGAGCAGCATCTGAGAATGACTTGATATGAAAAAGGGGATATTATTTTTACAGGTTAATTAAAAACCACTGCATGGATTTTTATCATTATAGGGTAGATGTGTGCATACACTGCCAACACACATTAATGTTCCAAAAACATGTAATAGTGAAATTTGCATCCGATGACCCCTTTAAAAACTACCACTAAGCGAAGAAATGCTACAATTACTACAATTTACTACCTATGAACTCTATATGCAGTGTTGGGAAGGTTACTTTGGAAATGTAATAGGTTACAGATTACAAGTTACTTGATTTAAAATGTAATAAGTAGTGTAACTTTTCAATTACTTTATTAAAGTAATGTAACATTACTTTTAATTACTTTTTGATTACTTTTCTAAATTTCTAATATTTTCAACTGTTAATGATTTTGAAACATTTAAACTAGGCAGAGTTAACCTTAGTAGCACTCGACACTGATTACTGTCAGACTTTCAAAATCCTTTATCACTTGAATTAAGATTATAATAAGTAAGGGATAATATACATTTTTACTTTGCGATAACAACCGGCTGAATGGACATTACCTCACACAGCTGCTGGATAGATTATTTAGATGTCTTGTGTCAAAATAATTAGACATGAAACACTGATCTGAGTTGAAATATTTGAACACAAAACTTCCATGAAGAAATCAGTTGCTAGCAAACGGCAAGTTAAAACTAGACATTTTAGGGACACAGTGCAGTCATACCAGTTTTCTTACACAACATTTCACCACATAAATAATTAAGTAGTAGTACTAGTTTGTTATCTTATAATCCATTACAGTGTACAAAAAAAAAAAAAAAAATGGCAGCAGTAGAGCAAGTCTATGATACCAGGATGACAGAATTAAGAAATTGTCCACATAATATTGAATTAAGCTTTAATATTTTATGAGCTAACCAAACGCAAAGCTTCCACCAAGAAAAATTATCAAGCATACAGCACTGACTTAAGTTGCCCCGATTGAGCCTGAGTTGTAATAATTTAATTTAAAGCACAGCCACCACAAATTCAGACTGTTTTTTTTTTTTTTTGGGGGGGGGCTTTTTATGCTTTTTATTGTGATAGGACAGTAGAGAGATGACAGGAAAGAGCCGGGAGGAGAGAGGGGAGTGGGATCGACAAAGGACCTCGAGACGGGAATCGAACTCGAACTTGCGCTATATGTCATAACAAAATCATAACATAAGTAACATCATAACAAGAAAGAGTTTAATAGATACTGGGTTTGAAATCAAATGTTTGCATAGTTTGCAAAACACAAGCATCTAACAATGCCTTGGGAAAAAAAAATCTTAAAAAATAAAGTTTAGGCATAAACCCAAATAGGAAATAAAACAGTTATCAAATAAGCATGTGTCCTATTCTGTGTCCTAAACTCCTGAAACATTGGTGTCTCATTTTAGAGCAGTCAATGCAATTTATGAAAGAAGTCAATTAAATCTGTAAGTAGGAGGTGGGTGTGCGAAAATATTCAGATGTAATCCCCTTTGTAATCACTGGCATTTTTCAAAAGTAAATGTAATTTAATTACACATTTTTTTCTCAGTAACTGTAACTAATTACAATTACATTTATTTTGTAATTAAATTACGTAATTCTGTTACATGTAACTAGTTACTCCCCAACACTGTCTATATGACACAGTTAATTATTAGGAATAGTATTATTAATTGTGCTAACTACTATTATATTGTGTTTTTAATGTTTACACAGCTTTTACTTTACTCTGAGTCCACACAGAGAACGAGCTTGCTTAACTGCCTTAAGCTCCACCTAGCGTCTGATAGCGAAATAGCATCAACATCAAAGCAACAACTAAAAACATAAAAAAAAGCTTCTTTTTTTTTAATAATATTTATATGATTTATATATATCCTGAATATGATTGTCCCTCTGTACTATATTTAATATACTAATATAATACACTTTTAACATACCTCCTGTATGTACACAATCAATAAATTAAATGTTTTTGGATGAATTTTGGAAGAACACTGTCACCACTGTTAATCAAGTATTGCTTATGTTTTGACTTTTCTGAGAGGCCTTGCCAGTAAACAACTTGGCAGTGTATAAATGTGGGTACATCATTGTAAGAGCTCTGACTCAGCTCACAGAGCCCTGTAAATTACCTGAAAATACACACTTAGAAGCTCGCAGTTGCTTTGACCTTTATAAAAGCATCCCCAGTGCTCTAGAAGGCATAATATGTTTTATATATTCATCTGAGAGCAACCTCCTGACATTTTAAAAAGTTTCATTAAGCTACATCGAAGTTCATTTATATACATACGTTTATCAGTGATTTACTGAATTGACTCTTAAGTGTGATTAATATAGGAAATTGATAAAGAGTTACTTCACCAAAAAATGAAAATTCTGTCATTAATTACTCACCAGTTCCAAACCCATAAGACAGAGGTTCGAAGACATTTCACAAATCAAGACATTTTTGATGAAATCCAAGAGAAATCCTATTAGAGAAAGCATAACGGCTGACTTGGATCACGTGTCTCTTAATAACCAATCATATTACAGCCTTGATGTCACTGAATTCAGTCAGTGTTGTGCAAAACTCAGTTGCCATTTACATATATAAATGAATGAGAAGTGCCGTAAGCTGAATCCCACTTGCAGGGTTGTCAGGTTTTTACAACAAAACCCGCCCAATTGCTACTCAAAACTAGCCCAAAAGTAGCCCAATCGTATTTGGAAGGGGTTCCCTCAGTAGAAATCATGGTCTGGGGGTCAAATACACATTTTTTTGGTAGGGTTTTCCTGGTAAATTCACATTCCAGGGGCTAAATATGACGTTGCTGGGGTCACTTAACTCACGGACATGAAAAACAACCTGCGGCAACAGTGTTAAAGTAGCCCAATTCCATGGGAAAACCGTGGACTTGGCAACACTGCCCACCTGTCGCAAAAAAATCAGTGAATTCTTTTATAAAACAACAATTTTTTTAAATTGTAAACTCTAAAAATAGTTCAATCCAAATTCATTAAAAGCCGTTCAAAGACTTTCCTATTTGGGATATTTTTGTATTCAGTAAAATATACATCAGTTTATTGTACCTATGGACAAATAAAGGTGTTAGATGTATTTGGATTTTTGATATTTCAGCTCTGCATTATCACATTAAGTGTGATATTTGTCGGCATTTTTCAAGAATGTGACAAAATGGTACAGGAGATCTTTGACACACCATCTGTCCTTTTCTTTGGCAAGAAAATATTTTAAAAATTTGCAGGTTTCTCCATTTATCTCCAAGATTGCCATTGACCCTGGTGACTGGCTAAATGTCAGTAAATGGAAGGAAAACAGTGAAGAGCTGAATGGATGTTACAAATGAGAATAAGCTGAATGAGAGACTTTGCCTTTGTAATAGATTAAATATAAAGCTCAAATTCTTAATGAACTGATATTTATATGGCAAATTTTCCAAGTGTTATTGGATATTTGTTAGTGGATATTGTTTGGCTATTTACTAACATGCTGATATCCAAACTGCATAAAAATGCTTATTTTAAAGAAAAACGTCAGATGGATTTAGAGGCTTTTGCGTCTGAGCTCTTCATACACTGACCAATATTATAAATGCAACACTTATGTTTTTTGCCCCCATTTTTCATGAACTGAACTCAAAGATCTAAGACTTGTTCACAAATCTGTCTAAATCTAGTTAGTGAGCACTTCTCCTTTACCGAGATAATCCATCCACCTCACAGGCATATCAAGATGTTGATTAGTCAATGGCTGTGTGAAGTTGCTGGATATTGGCAGGAACTGGAACACGCTGTTGTATATGCCGATCCAGAGCATCCCAAACATGCTCAATGGATGACATGTTCAGTGAGTATGCTGCCCATGCAAGAACTGGGATGTTTTCAGCTTCCAGGAATTGTGTACAGATTCCTGCAACATGGGGCCATGCATTATCATGCTGCAACATGAGGTGATGGTCGTGGATGAATGGCACAACAATGGGCCTCAGGATCTCGTCACGGTATCTCTATGCATTCAAAATGCCATCAATAAAATGCACCTGTGTTCATTCGCACACCCGCCCATACCATGGGCCACTTGATCCACAACGCTGACATCAGCAAACCGCTCACCCACACGATGCCATACACGTCTGCCATCTGCCCTGTACAGTGAAAACCAGGATTCATTTCTCCAAAGTACCAGATGCCATCGAATGTGAGCATTTGCCCACTCAAGTCGGTTACGACGATGAACTGCAGTCAGGTCGAGACCCCGATGAGGACACAGATGAGCTTCCCTGAGACACTTTCTGACAATTTGTGCAGAAATTCTTTGCTTATACAAACCGATTGTTGCAGCAGCTGTCCGGGTGGCTGGTCTCAGACAATCTTGGAGGTGAAGATGCTGGATGTGGAGGTCCTGGGCTGGTGTGAAATAGACTTTTGGATGGACTTTTGTGTACACAGAAAAAGTCTTAGATCTTTGAGTTCAGCTCATGTAAAATTGGGGCAAAAACAAAAGTGTTGCATTTATAATTTTGGTAAGTATATATATACACCACAAACATAGTTTGCATACAAGTAGTATGACAGTATGCCATGCTGAATCTAGTCAATGTTTTAACTAGAATTTACATGGAGCAAGTGATATTATTAGGCTAAATCTATAACACACCCAAAAGTTGGCAAGAAGTGTTGTCATGCCTCAAAATAATGATTTCAACAACTTTACAGCTTAAATAAATAAACATTTTAAAAATGTCAGAGTTCTCACATATCTGTCTTTAAACCATGTGCACATACCTAGGCTTCTTTACTACCGTAAACATGTTGTGCCAGTGGTCTACACACACTTATTAAATGTGGTTATCCAAAACATGGCATGAATGCTGAGCATGAAAGTTCCGCTATTCTGATTTGTACTAAAGTATGTAACCTGGAATATTGCTTTAAGTGTTCAGATTTCTGATGAATGTGATAAAGGAAGTGTTTATAGATCAGATTACAGCATACCAGTCTGTAATCTGAAGCATTCTGCTGACAGAGTTCAATAAAATGCCAAATCTTTAGATGTTTTGATTATTTAATCTAGTTTCTTACTACATTCTTAGCAGACGCCATACTCACACAAAGGCTCAATTTTGCTTTATCTCAGAGATTTCAAACTATGTGTAAATAAGATTTGATGCAGACAGGAAGGAACTTGTGGTCCAGGCAACACAGAAGAAAGACTAACATGAGTAACCAGTTCACCCTTATTCGGTAGTCTCTACCGTATTGTCATCAATGTGTGATGTTTAGACCATTGCTATCTATCTGATTGCTTCGGATGTCCATGTCAATTTGTATAATTATTATAAGAGTTTTTAACTGTTTTCTGCTATCCATAACATTCGATTCAACACTACATTTAAAGATTTATTTTACACATATGTAAACTTTCTAACACATTGTATGGATTTGACACTTGTGGGCTGGATATGTCACGTCATGATCCTCACACGTGTAACCTAACACTGATGGGGGATGGTGTGTGTGTGTGTGTGTGTGTGTGTGTGTGTGTGTGTGTGTACACAGGACACAAGAGAGAGCGAGCGCTTATTATTTATCCAGGAGCTGCACAGACATACACACGTACACACGCGCTGCAGTGAACTCTGTGTGCCTCAAGTTTATTCCCTTGAGCTCTACCCGAGTACTTACACGTGTGTACCCAGACAAAGGGAGCTGATGTGCGTTTTTTGTCCATAAGGAAAATGTGGATGAGGTCAGAGCGATCTGGGAAGTGAAGAGGCTTGTGTTTGGAGAGAGATGTACCCGCCGCGCTCGCATATATCGCACACTTGATCTGACCTCACAAAAGAAGTAGTGCTCGGGACCTGCTTACCTGTGTGAACACACCGTGGACATACACACACCGACACACGGGGGCATGTACTGAGTTACCGTAGCCGCATGGGGTTTATGAAGAAATAACGGCTTCACGGACAGCTGCTGTAGGCCTCTCCGCTAAACTCACCCTCACCGGACACGTACTCTCGCCCACCAGGAGAAATGGGTCTAATTTTTGCCAAACTATGGAGTTTCTTTTGTAATCAAGGTAGGAGATTGTGTTTTGGCTGTTTTCCAGTGAGTGTTTTTGACTGTTGTCCGCCTCGGGCTGATACCCAGCGGAACTGAGCTAACGTTAACGTTAATGCTAGTGAGCTCGTTCAAATCCGCTGCGTTGAGCTAATGTTACCCTATGAAAACCACAGTCTCGCACTGACACGTTTACTTCTGCTATATTTTAAACCAGACCAGATTGTTTTTTCACCTCATAATTGTAACGGTTTTTAAGTCGGTTCGCTTGGTCCGTTATCTTCTCCCGGTAGCTCGAACACATCAGATAATCTATTCGTTAGTGGTAAAGGTAACATATGGTTCATTTAAAATGTCTTCTAAATCATCTGCAAACTGAGTATTGTCCACTTGTTGAGCTGATAATGTGCTTTCTGAAGACTGTAGGTAGTAACCAAGGTAAGACAAAGAGTCTGGCTCAGAGACCCTATCATTTTTTTTTTTCTCAAAAGTACCGCTGTACTATGGTAAAGTGACGCTGTAAGGTAATACCATGGTACTGAATCATTATACAGTACCAGTAAAAAGTTTTTGAACCGTAAGATTTTTTTTTTTTTAAAGAAGTCTCTTATGCTAACCAATAATAAAGTGATGATAAAGACATTTATGTTACAAAAGATTTCAGTTTCAGGTAAATGCTGTTCTTCTGAACTGTCTATTCACCAAGAAATGTGAAAAAAAAAACTGCTCTGCTGTTTTCAACATAATAATAATAATAATAATAAATGTTTTTGTGAGCCTCAAATCAGAATATTTTAATGATTTCTGAAGGATCATGTGATAGTGAAGACTGGAGTAATGATGCTAAAAATTCAGCTTAGAAATAACAGGAATAAGTTACATTTTAAAATATATTCAAATAGAAAACAGTTAATTTAAATAGTACAAATATTTCAAAATTGTACTCTTTTTGCTGTATTTTGGATCAAATAAATGCAGGCTTGGTGAGCAGAAGAGCCTTTAAAAAAAACTGTTCAAAAACTTTTGGCTGGTAGCGTCTACATTCCTATTGTATTTATGTAATAGGTCGCAGTACTGTTATGGTATCTTGTACAGAAACATGGTAATACCTTTGTTCCATGTCGAAAACATGTTAATATCATGTAGGCACATTCCTATGATGCCCAAAATGCTGTTATGTTTGGCAGCTAACTAAGTTTTAAGGCAAAACACCACAGGTGAATATTTAGACATCACCATACTTTCTCCAACTGATTCATCACAGAACATTAAGACAGTTGTTTGTATTGCATGTTTTCTAAAGTATACGTTTTCTATTAAAACATGCATTTTAGAACAGTTTGAATGTTCCTTTTTTATCGCTCCTTAAATAAGAAAAAACTGTCAACAGCCAGACGAAAAAAAAAAAAACACTTCACCATGTATAAACCCATCCGCAAAAGCCTGTAAAATAAAGATTGTTTTCTCTCCTCTTGTCTGAAAGAACTCCAACTATTCTCCAGCTTTTAGCTGCTTCATATGTTTTTGTTTGATTTGTCAGATCTGATTTGTTCTCATAGGTTTTGTTCTTTGACATACGTTTGTATGTCTTCACTGCTGCAGTGACAGATGTGTCTCTCATGATGTAGGTCTAAAGGACAGAGGGGTCAGGTATCAGCTTCAACTTGTGCAATGACAATAAAAGGAACTGATTTGAATTGAAAATGCTTTTGTGTAGAGGAACAGACGCCACGACCACCTGGCAAACAAAAGCAGCGTGAGGAAACCGTTTCCCTCCTCCATTGTTTGCCAGTTTCAGCAGTAAGTTCAGCCTGCCTGGAGAGATCCAGCCTTCAGGACACACAATGATGTGCAGGAAAACGGCAGTGTTTTTAACTTTAGTGCACTGGATTGTATCTAAAAGTTACTCTTCTAATTCCATTTTAACTTGAATGCATATTTTTGTAATTGAGAATTTGTGTGCAAACAACAGAATGGTATTTTCTGGTTAATGTTTTGCATTTTTTAGCAGTTTTGTCCCATGACAAACATTCATAACTATGTCCAGATTGCTGTAATGTCAGACAGATGTTCTTTTAACACCAGAATGGACATTGTTGATATTGCGTGCACTTCAGTCATTTGACACCAAACTATTTGCATTCATACAAGGTTTTACGTGTTAATTGTTGTTGAAATATGTTTTTCTTGTGTGTGCTAGATACATTCATTACAAATGAACTAGTCAGTTCTCTGGGCTATATGCCGAGTCTTTCTCTAGGTCTAAAAGAAGCTCCCAGGAGAAAGTAGGATATCTCTTCGACCTACTTTTCTAGACATAGAAGGAATTTTGCCTGTTGGATTTGTAATCTCATTCTCTTTCCTAATTCCCTGGATTACTGTCCTGAAGAGGACCGGTCACTTCATTACACTGAGTGTTACTCTCTAACACAGAAACATTCCTGCATTTATTCACAAAAATTGAATTTTTTGCACTATATTGTAAATGGACAACAGTCTAGTTTAAGAGGAGTTAGAGTTGCGCAAATAGCGTCCATTGTGTTTTTCCTTTGGTTAACGCTTTGAGCAGTAGTGTTAGTATTCTTACATTAGAGCCAGGTTAAATTTGTCCTTGAGTTTGTTATGAAAAGTTCCACCTAAAGCTGTGGGTGGCGTTAAATGTAGTCTTGAGAAACAGTGTCTCTTTATGGCTTCACTTTGTCCTGTGACGTTTTTGCCGGAGGCATCCAGAAGTAGAATCGGGGTCGGTCATTGAGGAAGTAATAGCAGTGAAATGTTCTGTCTTTGGGGAGCTGTCAGAGATATCATGAGTTATCCAGTACTGCTTCCTGTAGTGCACATCAGAGTTCAAAGGTGGAAAAAAAAAATCCAAATGTGTGCTCTCTTTCTCTCTCTCACATGCACACACAGGCTGTCAGATTTTCCTCACATTGCTCTGATAAAGGATGGATCACTCGTTTATCTAATCACGTCTTCTTCTGTTACGCAAGCTTGCATCCCGTGTGGCAGAGCTGTGCGTTTGTATAGAATTGTTGGACCAATTATCTTCCAGTTAATTGAACTGAGAGGTCAACAGAAACAAACTAGCTCTGAATGAAAGGAAAGAGCAAGCTAATGTGATGAACTCCCTTTACCATTGTAGTTAAGGCATAAAATTGTCTCTGTGTATTTCATGTAAATATAGATTCCATTTATTTTTTTTATTTTTTGTTTTTTTAACATTTTGTTGGTATTTACATATATTCCTATCCTTATTTACTGAGATGAATTGATTGGTTTTCATTTGTGACCCTGGAATACAAAACCAATCTTAAGTGGCACGGGTATATTTGTAGCAATCGCCAGCAATACATTGTATAGGTCAAAATGATCAATTTTTCCTTTATGCCAAGAATCATTAAGATATTAAGTAAAGTTCATGTTCCATGAAGATATTTCGTAAATTTCCTACCATAAATAAACCAAAACCTTTTGATTGGTAATATGCATTGCTAAGAACTCCAAGAACCCCTATATTTAGATTTGTTTTGGAGCTTCAGTTTCCAGATCTTCAAGTAGTTGTATTATCAGCCAAATATTGCCCTATCCTACCATACATCAACAGAAATCTTATTTATTCTGCTTTTGGATGATGTATAAATCTCAATTTAAAAAAAAATTGACCCTTATGACTGGTTTTGTGGTCTAGGGTCACATTTGATGTTTGACTGTGAATATTATTTGTTTGAATGTTCTTATCAGTTACATGTATTTGTATTTCTGTAATGTAGAACACAAGGTGATTATTGTGGGGCTGGACAATGCTGGGAAAACCACTATACTTTATCAATTGTGAGTAATTGACATCTTTTTTTTTTTTTTTTTTTAGACTATTTATTGCTCTTGGCTTTTTTTTTTTTAATTAGTCAAAAGTAGGGCTGTAAAATCAATTAATCATGATTAATCAATTTTACAGCCCCGCTAAAGAGTCTGATTCATACAATAGAATAGTGTTCTCTTTATTGCCACACACCTGGGCCAGTCAAAATTTCTGTAGCTAGTTAAGTCTAAGACAATTGCCTGAACATACAATACAAACTAAACATTACAATTTATGCAGTATCATGTGGTATATATACAGCAACGTAAAACAATAGAGAGAGACAGTATTGATTTCAGGTTTCAGTGTGGTAATTAATATCAACTGTAGTTTCATTAATGTTTAATCTGAACCTGTTTTGTTGTGCAGTTTAATGAATGAGGTGGTACACACGTCTCCTACAATTGGCAGCAATGTGGAGGAAATAGTGGTGAAGAAAACCCACTTTCTGATGTGGGATATTGGTGGTCAGGAGAGTCTCCGCTCCTCTTGGAACACATACTACTCCAACACTGAGGTAATGCACATACACACTGCACTGCTAGAGTTTTGACAAGGGATGATTGTGTTAACCGAATTGAAAACTTTGAACACACTTCTCAATTCATGTAGACAAGGGCGTAAATTTTATATGGGGGGGGGGGCAATAAACAAAATTTCTAAAGAGCAATTCTTGAAGGGGACACAAATAATACAGCCAAAACTTTACTTGTAAGGATAGATATGTGTACACAGCATGTGCTCTGCTCTGTTGTGTCACGTCCTTGGCTTGATTTTTGTTTTTTGTTTTTTTGTTTTTTTCTTTCTTTCTTTCTTTCTTTCCTCCTCCTCTCTCATATTGCTGGTGTATAATTTCGCTGGCTTCTGTGGCAGATCACATGTGAGCTACTTTTTCACTTTCAACTCCGTGGGTTTAAGCGTCCCCATTTACACTATGTTTACCCCCCAGAATGCAGTGTTTTGAAGAGCATTTGGGTGGATTTTGTTGTGAAAACCTGGCAACCCTGTTCATATTATTATTATTTTTTTGTTGTTGTTTTGTGCATGCGGGTCAGTTCAGAACCATTATCTGTTTACACTGGAAATCTGATATTGGCCACATTTAAAACAAAAATGTGAACAGCTATACAAAAACAAATCTGATCTGAGCAAAAATCAGAATTGAGCATTAAAGGAGAAGTCCACTTCCAGAACAACAACTTTAAGATAATGTACTCACCCCCCTTGTCATTCAAGATGTTCTTGTCCTTCTTTCTTAAGTCATAAAGAAATTAAATTTTTTGAGAAAAACATTTCAGGTTTTTTCTCTATATAATGGACTGACATGGTGCCCCGAGTTTGAACTTCCAAAATGCAGTTTAAATGCGGCTTCAAACGATCCCAAATGCGGTTGTAAACGATCCCAGCCGAGGAAGAAGGGTCTTATCTAGTGGAACGATTGGTTATTTTCATTTAAAAAAAATACGATTTAAATACTTTTTAATCTCAAACACTCATCTTGTCTTGCTCTCCATGAACTCTGTGTATTCTGGCTCAAGACAGTTAGGGTATGTTGAAAAACTCCAATCGTATTTTCTCCCTCAACTTCAAAAATCATTTCAAAATCATCCTACATCGCTGCAGAAGTACCGACCCAGTCTTTGCAAAGTGAACATGCAAAGATCAAACACCCTTAACAAAAAAGGTAAAACAGCGATATAGGATGATTTTGAAGTTGAGGGAGAACATGAGATGGGAGTTTTTCGACATACCCTAACTGTCATGAAGCAGACAATAACTGAGGTTGGGAAGAGTTAGAGCGTTTGACATTAAAAAGTATATAAATTGTATTATTTTTGTGAAAATAACCAGTTGTTTCGCTAGGTAAGACCCTTTTTCCTCAGCTGGGATCATTTACAGCCACATTTGGGATTGTTTGAAACTGCATGTAAACTGCATTTTGGAAGTTCGAACTTGTGAAACCATATCAGTCCATTACATGAAGAAAAATCCTGAAATGTTTTCCTCAAAAAAACGTATTTTCTTTATGACTGAAGTAAGAAAGACATGAATATCTTGGATGACAAGGGGGTGAGTACATTATCTGTAAATTGTTGATTTGGAAGTGGACTTCTCCTTTTAAGGCTCACAGTGTGAACGTAGCCATAGACTAGACAGCCAGTTCTTCGTGAAAGATGTAATGGGTTGGGAACATGATGCTTGACTTGAATCGGAATCTCCCAAGTGAGCATGATAGGATAGTTTAATTTATTTGTACAGCATTTTTTGGTTTGTATGCTGCAGTTCAAAAGTATGGGTTTAATTTTTTTTAAAGATCTTAGAGTTTTTGCAGTCTTAACATAAAGAAACTTGTTTTGAAGCTTTCCCACTTCATATTGTTTTCGATATCAAAATAAACCAATTTTTGTCTATAATGTCCTCCTACAGACATAGTTAGATTTTTATTACCAGTAACTAACACCACATACTATAATTATATCATTTCTTTTTTAAAGGTAGTATGTTGAGATGGTTTCTGAGAAACAGCTGTGTGTTCAGTTTGCTGTGAACAATAGTTTGAACAACAGTTGTGCACAGCGGTAATTCCGCCAGACTTTGGCAGCTGGTGTCTGATTCAGAGTTCAAAGTTCAGGGTCCTACAAAGAGGTTTGAATGGCGAGACCCCTGCCTTTCATTCAGGAAGTGTGCATATGAGATTTGTGGTGTAGCCCTGCTGTCAAGCTCTATTCGGGAGCACTCGGTCTTGAGATCATAGATACACAATGTCTGCCAAGGACATGCACGCAGAGCAACAAACAACTCTGTAGCCTTGCTAAACTTAGAAACCACCCCTGAATACAAGTGGAATAGTATGCTGCCTGACATCTGATAATAAAGCTTTGTGTGTGTGTGTGTGTGTGTGTGTGTGTGTTTTCTCTCGTAGTTCATCATACTGGTAGTGGATAGTACTGACAGAGAAAGACTAGCCATTTCTAAAGAAGAGCTCTACAGGATGCTAGCGCATGAGGTAATGCTTTAACATTTACAGCACACAGAGTCTGAATATAAATCCTATCTCAAAAAAGCTAAATTTTGAGTGTCTTTCAGCCGTTTTCTGTCTTCATCCTTTCAGGATCTACGCAAAGCTGCGGTGTTGATCTTTGCTAATAAGCAGGACATGAAGGGTTGTATGTCTGCAGCAGAGATTTCCAAATACCTAACCCTCAGCTCCATCAAGGATCATCCCTGGCACATCCAGTCTTGCTGTGCGCTCACCGGAGAAGGGTAAGACCTGCAGTATAGACACAGGGATTAAGTGTACTAGCTTGTACGTGTTGTATGGTATAACAAAATATTGATTGCAAAACGTACAATCAACTCAATAATACAATCAACCAAGGCTAATGGGAAATACATGCCCCTACCTACATTTGTGCAAAACTCTAAATGTACCTATACATATAATTCACTGCAGTTTCCAGCTGAAATTAGCAAATTATTGATTAAAGGGATAGTTCACCCAAAAATGAAAATTCACTCATTTATTAGTCACCCTCATGCCAGTCCAAACCCATTAAGGTCTTTGTTCATCTTCAAAACACAAATTAAGGTATTTTTGATGATATCTGAGAGCTTCCAGACCCTGTGTTGACAGCGACGCAACTACCACTATCAAGACCGAGAAGGTAGTTAGGACATTGTTAAAATAGTCCACGGGACATTAGTGGTTCAACCTTAATGTTATGAAGCTACGGGAATGCTTTTTTTGCACACAGAAAACAAAAAAACGACTTTATCTCGTTTAGTTTTGTTAACACTTGTCAAGTTTAGTGTAAGCAGAATTATTTTCAAACATGATAGGGTACTAAACTAAACTTCTCACATTTCGGACATTACATTTATGAGCTTCCACAATACATACAACAACCAACATAACAAAAGTCTTTAGATTTACATTTGTCTGTTTCAGATAAGGCTAACGCTTTTAGCACCACTCACTGGTCATGTAACATGCAAGAAGCAAAATGATTTTATCTCAGTAGTCTTGTTTGTTCTACTTAAACATTAATCATTTAATAACCTTGTTAAATATAATTATAGAAGCCTTTAAAGAAAAATTTACAGATCATTTACTCACCCCCTCGTCATCCAAGATGTTCATGTCTTTCTTTCTTCAGTCGTAAAGAAATTATGTTTTTGAAGAAAATATTTCAGGATTTCTCTCCATATAGTGGAATTTCTCTAGTGCCTGCCAGTTTGAACTTCCAAAATGCAGTTTAAATGCAGCTTCAAAAGGCTCTACACGATCCCAGCCCAGGAAGAAGGGTCTTATCTAGTGAAACGATTAGTTATTTTCTAAAAAAATAAGACAATTTATGTACTTTTTAACCTCAAATTCTTGTCGATTTTGAAATTGAAGTAGAAAATGAGATGGGAGTTTTTCGACCTACCTAAACCGAAATACACAGAGTACATGCAGAGCTAAACAAGATGAGCATTTGAAGTTATTTTCATTTTTTTTAAAGAAAATAACCAATCGTTTCACTAGATAAGACCCTTATTTCTCAGCTGGGAGCCCTTTGAAGTTGCATTTAAACTGTATTTTGGAAGTTCAAGCTCGCGGACACCATAGAAGTCTACTGTCCCTGCTGAAAAAAACGGCTAAAACCGGCCTAGGCTGGTTGGCTGGTCTTAGCTGGTTTAAGATGGAAGTAGCTGGTTTTAGCTGGTCTCCCAGCCTGGCTAGGCTGGTCAGGCTGGTTTTAGCTGGTTGTTCCAGCTGGTCTCCCAGCCTGACCAGCTAAGACCAGCTTGGAAGTGGCTAAAACCCCTCTAAAACCAGCCTGCTGACCAGCTAAGACCAGCCTGGATGACAAACTTAGGCTGGTTTTAGCTGTTTTTTTTCAGCAGGGATGTGGAGAGATCCAGTCTCCTTAGACCTGCCATTTTGATTCTCAAAGCAGTGTGATGTCACATTGTTTAGGCCCCGCCCACGGCCGTTGACTTACAGTCCTGTATTGCCATAGTTTCCACCCTTAGCAAGTTGTCTTTGCTTCCTCGCAGATGTAAAGTCAACAATGTCTTGTAAGCAATCCAGGTGTTCTGTGATTGGATGTAAGACTGAACATAAGTCTTCATTTTCTCCCAACATCTGAGCCACTGAGGAAGCAGTGGATTACTTTTATTTTTGGTAATGCGTCTCAAAATCTACCTAATACGTTACAGACTGATTTGTAAATGTCATGTCTTTATAGTACTTGGCTAACGTTTTAACTGTATTTGTGTGCGTACGTTATCAAAGTACGATGACAGGTCAGCGCGGGACGAACTCTGTAATATTGCGCTGTTTCATCCCACTTTCAGTGTGTTTGGCTTGCCAAATGTACAGCTGAACACCAGCTCTCTCGCTCTGTCATGTTTCTACCAACTGTTTATTGCTGTAGGTGTGCAAAGCAGAGATGTATACACTACTCCCTCTTCTAAAGATGGGCTGGGAATGTGCAGCTCATTTGCATTTAAAGTGATACACACCAAAACAGCTTTTTTTGGACCCACCCAAAAATGACATTTCCAGATGTTATTGTTACTACCTTTTAAAAATGATCTGTAGGGTATTTTGAGCTGAAACTTCACAGACGTATTCTGGGGACACCCAAGACCAATACTACATCTTGTAAAAGGGGCATAATAGGTGCCCTTTAATATTGATCATGATGTGTAGTTTATGTATGTTATCGTACTGGCCAGAATTATACTATTGGTGCATCCCTATTGAACTTTTGTATGTGTGTGTGTGTATTGTTTCAGGCTGTGTCAAGGTTTAGAGTGGATGACCTCAAGAGCTGGGCTCAGATAGCCTCTGATTCTACCTGTTGGACTGATTGACAGCGATTCCCACCGGTGGCATCGCAGACTCATCACATTGGCTGCTTATGTTTTATTTTTAATCTCTTAATCAGAATTGCCACTCTGCAGCTGAACTCTCCGGACACCTACCTCAGCTCGGATTTATCAGTTACGTGAATCTGGTTTGACGGTCTTGCCGATCAATACTATATCAGGCGCGATTGGATTTTTATACTGGGTGTATAGTATTTGAACTTAAAGAGAGGCACTACAGTGCTGGTATGTGTTTGTGAGGAGGGACTGTGTTTTTAACACTCTGGCAGTGGAACAGAAGTTCTCCAAATAAGTATATTAAGCTAATCATGTATGTTGTTCTTTACATCTACTGGGAAGAAATGATTTGAATGGTTGAAATGTTAGTTTTTCACTTTGGGAATCTTTGGGTCAATTATTGTTTTTGTTTTTGGTTAGGCTTTTTGGGTATCAGGTGTTTAAAGTGCCATTGGTACCCAGCAACACCACTACATATCATGAATACACCTGAGCATATCACTTAGTACACATTACCTCAATCATTAGTTACAGTTAGAGGGTGCTGTTACCATTTCAGATGTGGCCATTACAGCTTGAAACATTTATGTGACATGCAATTTGAACACCAGGTATGATCATCGCTGTAACATACAGCAGAGTGGCTTTTTTATTTCTGTTTGAAATGGCACATGTTAGAAAGCAGCAGTTGGCTGGACTTGTTGAAATGTCTGTTACAGATGTGTGTGAGAGAGAGTGTGTGTGTGTGTGTGTGTGTGTGTATGTGAAAATTTCCAACCAACCTCACTGCAGGGGAACCAGCATGTTTTTAATAACCATTTTCTATGCTGGAGTGTGCTTTTAGCATAAAGGTCCTTCAGTTATTATGAGGAAATAATGTTCAAAAGTAACTCGGTATTATGATTTTTATTCACTGCTGTTGCTATATAAGTAATTGCAGTTTTATTCAGATTTGTTCTGCTCCAGACTTTTTTTTTTTGTCATCCTCCTTTTTTTTTTCAGGTCCGGTATGAGCGCATGAGCACTAGTTCTCATTCGTTTGCATGGTGATTTTGTCAATATGCTTCATTGGTTCTAGATTAAAACTCCTGTGTTTTCACTGCTTTCTCCATCTTCTCCAAGCCCTGTGCTCAGTTAAAGGAAACTTAAGAGTTGGATGCAGCGTCTACAAATTGGTGCTTTCACTGACATTTTTCCTTCCTACATTGAAATCTATTTGCATAATTGTTATTGGATGCTGATCTAGGCAAATCAATCCCATGGATGCGTCTTTCTGTTTGCAAGGGTTTTATGTGGTGACTCTTTGAGGTCATTACCTGACTATTGTGGATGTGCTGTTTAACATTCAGTAACATTTCACATGCAGACTTCTCTGAATTTGGCTGCCATGTCCATTAACATAAATGGTGTCATTGGTCAGATTTATATAAAATCTCTGTCTGAAACAGTTTGTATCAGTGTGTGTGTGTTAATATGCATTATTACAAAACTGGTATGAGTTTTTATTGTACCATGTTGAATGGAGGTCCTTAGGACAAAAACTATTTAAAAGCAGAAATGTGGCTTACCGTCAGAGTGGGAATGACGTGTTTCTGCCAGCGTTTCAGAGGAGTGTAATAGTCTGTTTCATTGCTGAAGCTCATGGTCAAACCATTTGGTTCTCAGATGTGCCATTACCAAATGAGCAGGTGAAATCTGTAGCAACTTTCCTAATTCTTATAGTTTTATAATAAAAGCTTTTATTTTGAAATCTGAATTTGTTATTGTTGCATTATTTGGTCAAATGCTGGTTTCAGTTTTTTTGTTTTTAAAAGGGGTCATGACATGACATGACATGAGAAATCAAATTTGCCTTGATCTTTTGGCATATAAGAGGTCTTCATACCATTAAAACATCCTGAAAGTTTCATAGCTAAAAGCGTCCACCTTATTATAAACAAATAATCAATTAAAATGAATCAAAATCGAAAACCGGCTCGTTTTGGATCTGAGGTGTAAAGTGACGTCACCCGGGCAAATGCATAACCATCATAACAGTGTCCAATTACTAAAAAGCCTTGAAGGACACGCCCCTTAAAGCAGGTCGTTTTAGACAGAGGGTCAGAATGAGGGTTGAAAAATCATTTTTCCACTTATATATTTGTTTTTTTTTTATTAACATTATAAGAGAAACTCAGGGAACGTATTAAAATAAAATAAATAAATAAATAAAAACATGTCATGACCCCTTTAAGAGTGCCTGTTTTAGAACAAGGTAGATCTATAAGAATTATTTTGAAGAGATTTTAGCAAGGTTTTATATATGCATCTTGTTCCATATTACATTTTTCTAATATTATAATAGAAGGTAAGTTCTTTTTGTGCATTTTGTGAGTTTTAAAAAGCCATTTTTAGTATTTTTGAATTTTCAGGTTATCAGAAGAGAAGTACAGACTGCACAGTCTTGGATTAGTCTTGTGTATCCATTTGGAAATTGTCCTTGCTTGCAATTTCTTTGAATCCATTTCTGTATAAATTGGCTTTGTAGCTGTGACAGGAAATGCTTTCAACTGAGAAAGTAATTGATTCTGATGTAAATTGTCCATATGTTGAGGCTAAAAAAAAAAACAAAAAACAAAAAAACAATCTTGTGGGATAAAGGGGGCACTTTAAATTATAGTTTTAGTTTTGAGGCTTTTGCTTATATTGTATTTGTATTTTTAATTCAGTCCCTAGAATCTTCAGTGCTTCTGGAGTTCACCATTTGCTGGTGTCATGTAGAATTTTTATTTGTGGCTATAAATTTCAATATAATCACCCCAAACTCCTTTGGATAATTTATTCAATTGTAAAGCTGCTGTCTGTTGCTGTCTTAACTATTTAAAAGTTGTTATATTAACAATAATAAATAAAATGCCATAAGAAAAGCCTAAAACTGACATGTTTTTGTTTAACTGTTGTATTACAACAAGTACCAGAGAGGTACGTATCACCTTGGAAAGGAGGGCCTTTAAATGTCGGTCAGAAAAGGGCTAAGGACCACTTATCTACATACTATCAAAACACAAAATTGAAGGATCATCCGTTCATTTTATACGTCTATTTTTTAATGATCAGATGGAAGGCGAATTAGCCACAGTGACAGCTACTGGCCAGATGATAATTGCAAGATAATTGTAAGACTGATGATGTGTAAAATATTTTCACACTTGAGTTGAACGTGCCTGTGATTGTCTCTCCCACATCTGCCTTCTTCCTGCAGCACAATCTCTGACAAACAAGTTAGACACGCTCATTTTAAACACACAGATGTTAAATGTTGCATTTGAGCTATCTATCTATCTATCTATCTATCTATCTATCTATCTGTTTATCCAGCTAGAAGCAGTTCGGGTGCATGTTAACTTAATCAGCAAGTTAGAAAACACTGAGATGGGACTAAAACGGACTAATTGTAAGCTAATTTTTTCACCAAATTATTTTTTCTAATGACAGGTTCAATAATTGTATCGTATGACTGCGTGAGATACATTGTCTCATTATTATTAATTGATTAGTTTCCGAAATGCGTACCTTTTGCTAAAATAACAGAAATTGCAATTGCGCATTTTACCCACTAGGGTGTAATATTGTCTCATGTCAGTGCACCACGAGCATACTTGTATGATTTCCACAAACCTCGTTCAAAACAATATTTATAATATTCACAGCGCTTTCTCTCCTCCCCCAGTGTCTTTTAACTATTTTTGCAGGTAATTTTGAAACGTAAATTTTGCTTGTATGTTCACGTTTTTCCAGAGTGCAAGCACAAAAGCGAAACACGCAAGGTCGATGAAAGGCAAAAAATGGTACCGTTAGTCATATACGTTTTTATTATGTTTCATTAGATTATATTAATATAGTATATTTTACTAATTAGCTGCCGGTTTTATTTTAGCTGTACTTAGTACAGCTGAGAGTTGTTTTTCCTTTGGTATTTCTGCTTAAAGAATGTTAAACGCGAATAGGCAATTTGTAGATGCTTTCTCAGGGTGCAAATCTTGTGTCAGACGCTATTATAAGTTTGTCACAGAAAAAGCACAGGTGAGATTCAATTTTCTGACATCCATTTTGCCTTTCATCAGCTTGCGCGTTTCTCTTTGTATTTCAGGCTTGCGCAGAACGCTTTAGCTGAGATTGAATGTTATTAATCAATCTATCAAGGTAATCATAGCCTGTCATTTGGTGTAATGATCTATCAAGAATTCCAGTAATACTCCAATATAAAAGGCAGTGCTTTCATTAGAGTTATGTAATCATTACAGTTCCAGACTGTGATTTATATGATCGAAATAATGCACACTTAGGCTTCTAATGTAATGGCTTACATTGTATTAGGATCCAGCGCAAATCTATTTTTCATACTGATGCTTTATTCTCTGCAGACTGTGTGATTAGGAAACCCGCACACCTACTCGAAAGAACCATCTGTTTCTCCTCAACCTTACACCTGTCTTATTAATGATTAATGTGTCATAAATGTAAAGTGGAATCGATGAAAAGGAACTTCAACTACAAGAAGTTTGACCTCAGAGTTTGAGGAAAATGGATATATAGAAATGCATTCAAACCCAAAGCAGTGAAGCACTAACATTTTATTATTGTTGTTGTTGTCTAGGTCCCCAGAGGTCCAGTTTACTGCTCCATCTGTCCATTTGTGAGGGCAAATCCTGTACACCTGTTTGCTGAAGTTGAGAAATCACTTAGAATCCTTTGGGTCCTTTGTCATCATCAGTACGGGTCATAATAACGGGTATCCATGGTAACCCCACTGTTAAAAGGCTGCAGCCTATTCCGTGGCCTAGGTGCAGCTCTGTATTAAACACAATATTTCTGCCAACAAAGAGAAAGTGAGCCAGAGGCATAAAGGAAAGGAGGTGAAGGACAGGGGAATCTGAAGATGAAACGACTGGATCAAATACAAAGTGCACCCTTTCATTTGAACTCGAGGTAGGAGAATTGACGTATGCCAGTATGGGTCTAGTCTGTTCTAGTGCCAGGAATATTATTTTACTGCCTCTCTTAATAAGATGGGAATATTTTGTCCTAATGTACCTAGATGAAACTGCAGAGGCTGAACTGACAAAATATTTTCCCCTGATTTCTGTCAACACTGTTCTGTGACTTTAGCTCCATTTCTTCATTTGCATAGTTTTGGCCACATCAATAACATTAATGAATCTCTTTTAGGTTATTACTATAAGGTGATCCGAGGCTAAATTTAATTTCCTGAAGAAGATTTAATTCTGGCTAAAGCAATTAGACCCACAGCCATTGTGATATGTTCCCATATCGTTATTTAATCACTGGGACCTATCAAGTCTGTCTGTCTGTTGTCTATGCTATTTTGGTAACAGGAAACTATTCTGTGACACTTTTCTTCCACTTCCAATTTATGACTGCAATTCCTCACCTTTGTACAAAGAAAGCTATTTCTACATGTCCAGACTGAGCTCTCTGAGCGTTTTGTGCCCGATTTGTACAAAAAGGTCTATTGTTAAACCCAATTATGTTTAATGTCTCAAATTTTTGGTCCTTCAAATATAGAGAATTTAGATGCGCTTGTTTTTTCATTAAGCTTTGAAGTCGTGACTGATGTGTCCTTTAAACAGAGATCCAATTCTTTCATCTAACTTCAAGCCTGCTGTTTATGTTCTATATCTGGTGTCGTACATCTCCTTTTTGCATTTTTTGTCGTTTTCATTTTCAAAAGACTAACAGACTTCAGCATCATCTAGAAGCAACACTTGATAAAAGTTTAGTATGTCTTACCATGGACCCTGTTGTGCAAACACATTAAAATCTTACATCATATAGGCGATTAATCCTGACAGTGTGTGTGCAGCCTTGTTAAAGATTAAATGGCTTGTTTAAACTTGTCTGGGTGAGAAAAGATGATAAAAGCTCAGGACAAGTCTAGTGTAAAGAAAGAGAGATGATCAAAGGGAGGATGGAATCAAGAGTAAACAATCATTTGATCAACTATTCAACTATTTTACATCCTTCCATTTTACGAATTTTACTGAAAATCATCCATACAGACACCAGCAAGATAACTTGTGTATCACCATTTGGCATAAATATTCTGAATAATGGTATTTTAATACCATCTTTGTTTCTCTAATGCTTTTTGCATCCCTGTTTTCATATTCAAACACGATGCAGCTCTTCCATCTCTGTCAGTAATATAAAGTTGCTCAGATTAAATATTTGTCATTATTGTCAGTAACTGATTAGTGTTCAGCCATTTGTAATGCTCATACCAGTTCAAGGAAATGAAATTCATGCTCATGTACAAACCATTTTAGTTGCTTTGGTGGTTTATTTTCCACCTTTCTGTGCTACAAACACTGCAGCCTGGATAATATGATCAAAGCACAGTTATATTTAGATGACTTGTGTACAGTGACACACATCTGTGTGAGAATAAAGGTCAGCTCTGCTGACAGAAAGAATAAAAGTGGTTTTGCTCAAAGACTTTTTGAAAGCTTCATTCCTCCAGGTGTTGTTTGCAAGTAATGAAAAATGAGCTGCATGTAGATATTTTCACAGAAAGTGTTATTAGTACTTTAATTAGAACCATTAAAGGGATAGTTCACCCAAAAATGAAAATTCTGTCATTAATTACTCACCCTCATGTCATTCCAAACCTGGAAGAACTTTGTTCATCTTCAGATCTTTCCTTGTGCACAAAAAGTATTCTCATAGCTTCATAAAATTACAGATAAACAACTGATGTCACATGGACTTGGTTTTACTAATCTGACCTGAATCCTCTGAATTCTGGATCATTTTTTGTATGTAACTTATTTAAAAAACTGAAACTTTCATATATTCTAGATTCATTATATGTAAAGTAAAACATTTCTAAAGTTTTTTGGTTTTAATTTTGATGATATTAGAGCTTACAGCTCATGAAAGTCAAAAATCCAGTATCTCAAAATATTAGAATATTTACATTTGAGTTTCATTAAATGTCCATCTGGTATAAATTCCAGCTATCTCTTGTTCTTTGAAACCACAATAATGGGGAAGACTGCTGACTTGGCAATGGTCCAGAAGACAATCATTGACACCCTCCACAAAGAGAGTAAGTCACAGAAGGTCATTGCTGAAAGGGGTGGCTGTTTACAGAGTGCTGTATTAAAGCAGGAAGGAAGAAATTGGTTAGAAAAAGGTGCACAAGCAACAGGGATGACCGCAAGCTTGAGAATACTGTCAAGTAAAGCCGATTCAAACACTTGGGAGAGATTCACAAGGAGTGGAATAAAGCTGGAATCAGAGGATCAAGAGTCACCACGCTCAGACGTCTTCATGTTGAAATCATGATCCCAGAGTCTGTAGGAAGACTGGAGAGCCACATAATCCAAGCTGCTTGAAATCAAGTTTCTGAAGTCAAGTGCAAAGTCAATGCAGCCATCTACCAGGAGATTTTGGATCACTTTATGCTTCAGTCTGCTGACAAGCTTTATGAAGATGCTGATTTCCTTTTCCAGCAGGACTTTAGCACCTGCCCACAGTGCAAGAACCACTTCCAAATGGTTTGCTGACAATGATATTACATGCCTGACCTAAACCCCATTGAGAATCTGTGGGATATTTTCAAGAGAAAGATGAGAAACAGTCGATCCAACAATATACAGACAATCTGAAGGCTATATATATGTAGTGAGTGATTAATGACAGAATTTTTTGGATGAACTACCCCTTTAATTTTCATATACTTCAGATCCTAATAGTAGATAAACCATTTCATTATTATTATTATTTTTTTATTATTAGAAACGTATATATATATATATATATATATATATATATATATATACAGTGGGTACGGAAAGTATTCAGACCCCCTTAAATTTTTCACTCTTTGTTATAATGCAGCTATTTGCTAAAATCATTTAAGTTCATTTTTTTACCTCATTAATGTACACACAGCACCCCATATTGACAAAAAAACACAGAATTGTTGACATTTTTGCAGATTTATTAAAAAAGAAAAACTGAAATATCACATGGTCCTAAGTATTCAGACCCTTTGCTATGACACTCATATATTTAACTCAGGTGCTGTCCATTTCTTCTGATCTCCTTGAGATGGTTTTACACCTTCATTTGAGTCCAGCTGTGTTTGATTATACTGATTGGACTTGATTATGAAAGCCACACACCTGTCTATATAAGACCTTACAGCTCACAGTGCATGTCAGAGCAAATGAGAATCATGAGGTCAAAGGAACTGCCTGAAGAGCTCAGAGACACAATTGTGGCAAGGCACAGATCTGGCCAAGGTTACAAAAAATTTTCTGCTGCACTTAAGGTTCCTAAGAGCACAGTGGCCTCCATAATCCTTAAATGGAAGACGTTTGGGACGACCAGAACCCTTCCTAGAGCTGGCCGTCCGGCCAAACTGAGCTATCGGGGGAGAAGAGCCTTGATGAGAGAGGTAAAGAAGAACCCAGAGATCACTGTGGCTGAGCTCCAGAGATGCAGTCGGGAGATGGGAGAAAGTTGTAGAAAGTCAACCATCACTGCAGCCCTCCACCAGTCGGGGCTTTATGGCAGAGTGGCCCGACGGAAGCCTCTCCTCAGTGCAAGACACATGAAAGCCCGCATGGAGTTTGCTAAAAAACACCTGAAGGACTCCAAGATGGTGAGAAATAAGATTCTTTGGTCTGATGAGACCAAGATAGAACTTTTTGGCCTTAATTCTAAGCGGTATATGTGGAGAAAACCAGGCACTGCTCATCACCTGTCCAATACAGTCCCAACAGTGAAGCATGGTGGTGGCAGCATCATGCTGTGGGGGTGTTTTTCAGCTGCAGGGACAGGACGACTGGTTGCAATCGAGGGAAAGATGAATGCGGCCAAGTACAGGGATATCCTGGACGAAAACCGTCTCCAGAGTGCTCAGGACCTCAGACTGGGCCAAAGGTTTACCTTCCAACAAGACAATGACCCTAAGCACACAGCTAAAATAACGAAGGAGTGGCTTCACAACAACTCGTGACTGTTCTTGAATGGCCCAGCCAGAGCCCTGACTTAAACCCAATTGAGCATCTCTGGAGAGACCTAAAAATGGCTGTCCACCAACGTTTACCATCCAACCTGACAGAACTGGAGAGGATCTGCAAGGAGGAATGGCAGAGGATCCCCAAATCCAGGTGTGAAAAACTTGTTGCATCTTTCCCAAAAAGACTCATGGCTGTGTTAGATCAAAAGGGTGCTTCTACTAAATACTGAGCAAAGGGTCTGAATACTTAGGACCATGTGATATTTCAGTTTTTCTTTTTTAATAAATCTGCAAAAATGTCAACAATTCTGTGTTTTTCTGTCAATATGGGGTGCTGTGTGTACATTAATGATGAAAAAAAAAACTTAAATGATTTAAGCAAATGGCTGCAATATAACAAAGAGTGAAAAATTTAAGGGGGTCTGAATACTTTCCGTACCCACTGTGTATATATATATATTCAAATAATTCATAATTTAAAAAAGGGGTCAATCATTTACATTTCTTTTGATTTGATTTGTATACTGTTGTACTATTATTAATATTAATATCTGGAAATACATTTTAAAAAAGTGTAAGCAAAAAATAAGTGTGCATACTAACAAATGAAATTTTGTGACTTTTTTTTGTAGATATACTTTGTGACTAATTGTTTATTCAAAAGCTGCTCTTGTGGTTTTATTGGGGTAGATACACAACAATTGTTTCAAAACATTGGATTATTTATGATTATTTATAAACCAAAGAATATTTGGTTTAATGACTTTAGTTTATTGAAACAACTGTTGTCACTAAACATGTACTTTGAACCAATTTGTACACTTCATTTTCCCCTCTGTGCCATTCTGTCCTCCATTAACTGTACTGTGGCCTTCAAAACATTTTACAGACCATTTGTAAAACTCCCCTTGTAAATAAACAGTTTCATATTTCAAACCTATGTATCTTGTCAGATAGTTAATCAAGCACTTCAGGGGCAGTTTAAAAATGCAAAAGGAATGACCTTGCTGAGTTGGTCATCTTTAGTATTTTGATCGAGAACATGTGGTGTGTTTAGCTCAAGCAGGAGAGGAATGATGCATGTGTCAAACTTCACTGACTCTTGTATTATTCCTTTCTCAGAGGGAGTAACATGCTTTGGACCTAAAAGCTGAAATGTAAACTGAGAACACAATAATAGTACTCATTCAAAGTCAGAATTTCAGGTACTGGAAGACCTGAGGTATTTTTGGACTATGGATTCCTGGATATGGATGCTTTCCCAACCAATTTATTTGGGTTATTGAGCAGTGAACACACAGTTGTAGTCTTAACAATTACTCTAAAATAACTAGACAGACCTGCCAGTAAAAGACAAATATTTAGGTTACACCACCACCAGAGAAACAAAGAGGGTATCTGAGAGTGCCTGAAATACATAGTGTGGCAACTATTGTTTTATAAAAAAGCAGGATTGAAGAGTAGAGGGCTTGTCAGGGCTGGAGATGGTCTGTGCTACAGAAGGCTGTGGGTTGATGGAGAGGGCGAGTGATGAAATGAGTGGGTGACCTAAGGAGCAGCCATGCCAGGCTAACAGTTTAGCTCTGACAGGTAAAATACAGACTATAAAATTGCATTTATTCAATTCAGAATGCTACAGGGGAAGAGAATGAAGTTCCCAGAAGTGGACAGTCAGTGACAGCTTTTGTGAGTCTGAAATGAACATGTTGTTGAGGAAAAGTTGCAGTGAGAGCTACAAAAGTGTCATTAGTGTCCAGAAGAGAGGACTTTCCACAGTCTTTTAGTGTTAGTAGACAGCATTAGTAGGTTATATTTGATATTATGTAATAAATTAACAAGCGGATGAATCTTATTATGACTGTTTGTTTGACCTTTCTAAGAAAAATGTGTTATTAACCACCCAGCCAGTGAGTGATAAAAAAAACCCCACCAAGTAAATAAAATAAGGTATCAAAATCTTGAAAAAAACAAGCAGTTGGCTTTTTCTGTGCTCTCAAACTCTGGGGGCGTGTCCGCTGTCGGCACTGAAACTTGCAGCATTGTTTGACTATGCTAACATGGCTACAATGACTCAGCAACATATGGGATAATTTTGGGGCTGGACAACCTAAACGAGTCATTAAAAAAAAAAAGAAAAAGATCATAGACAATCTTCCCAACCCATCACTAATTCGTAGCATCACGGACGCGCATCCCAGAGCCAGTGCTAAGTACACAAATTTTTATTTTCCAAAAAAAATGACAGATTGTTAAGCTGGATAAGACCCTTCTTCCTCTGCTGGGATCATTTAGAGCCTTTTGAAGCTGCATTTAAACTACATTTTGGAAGTTCAAAATTGGGGGAACCAATGAAATCCATTATATGGAGAAAAATTCTGAAATGCTTTATTCAAAAACCATAATTTCTTCACGACTGAAGACATGAACATCTTGGATGACAAGGGGGTGAGTAAATTATTTGTGAATTGTTGTTCTGGAAGTGGACTTAGTTCAGTCCAAAATGATAATTTCCTGATAATTTACTCACTCCTATGTCATCAAAGATGTCTTTCTGTCTTCAGTCGCAAAGTAATTAAGCTTTTGAGGAAAACATCCCAGGATTTTTCTCCATATAGTGGACTTCATTGGGGATCAACGGGTTCCAAGGTCCAAATTCCAGTTTCAGTGCAGCTTCAAAGGGCTCTACACCATCCCAACCGAGGAATAAGGGTCTTATCTAGCAAAATGATCTGTCATTTTCTTAAAAAATACAAATGTATATACTTTTTAACCACAAGTGCTTGTCTTGCACTAGCTTTACGATGCGCGTCTTCACACACTACGTAATCACGTTGGAAAAGTAGGGTAGAGTAGGGATGAAAAACTCCATCTCATTTTCTTCTCCAACTTCAAAATCATTGTTATAATTCCTTCTATGTCACGTGCGATTATGTAATGCGTTAGGTCGAGCTAGTGCAAGATGAGCATTTGTGATTAAAAAGTATATACATTTGTATTTTTCAAGAAAATGACAGATCATTTTGCTTTCGCTTACCAATCGATTCACTAGATAAGACCCTTATTCCTCAGCTGGGATTGTTTAGAACCCTTTAAAGCTGCAAGAAAGACATAAACATCTTGAATGACATGTTAAATAATCAGTAAATTGTCATTTTAATTTTTTAAGTGAACTACTCTTTTAATATTACTGAAATGCATGAGTGTATGTAAATGCTGGAAAGCTTATTTAAAGACAGATCAATGCTTAATACACTGTCTGTCTTCTGTTGTGTTGTCTGTCTTGGCGACTGACATAATAATTAGTGTCTATTAAGTGAGAGCACAGCCACTTAAATCTCCCTGGGCTGACAATCAATAAACCCAACTAATCACATAGACAGAAAGTGACATCCCTGGTGACACAAGGTTTGTTCTTCAATTGGACTATTAAGGATTTGTGTGTCTTAAGACTCCATTATCACTACCCGCAGTCTCTGGATCTTATCACTCGCAGGAGGATTATTAATATATTCACCTTCTATTTGACCAGCTATTATCCTACAATGGTCAATTTCAGCTAGGCAATGTCTTAATCCCTAATTATTTTTTTCTTATCCCTTTGTTCTTTTGTGCTTAAAGGTTATTCTGATATTATTACGGCCATCAGAGCTCCTCTTCTATAATACCCCATTAATGATTTTGAATTTTAGTCATTGATTCATGAAAAATGAAATTATAGCTGAATGAACATTTGTAAAGCCAGTGTGGGACAGAGGGTGGAACTAATGCTTGACTGATTACATTGCTATGTTGTTTTTTCATTCAGTGCTGTTTTTTCAAACTGAAAATGAAGGAAAATTAGATAGTGACAAAGCTCTATTAATACCTGTTTAAATTGTTTTATATGTCTTTACCTAAATGTGTTTGTTTAACTCAAGCTTGTAAACCTAAGTTCTTATTGCACAGAATATTGTCATAAAATAATTGTTTATTTTACTGTCACTTTATCTCTAGCCAATTGCATGCAGTTTGACACACACTTTGACATCAGGTACACACTCACACACACAGTGATACATAATGAAAGAAAGCAGGGCTGTTGTGTAACAGCCATAAAGTCATTTGCACTAGTGTTCTGTGAGACGCGCCTGTCCGTAGCACAAATTCGAAGTTATACAGTAAACTGGCAATCTTTGGAGCTTAAGGATTTATGTTTTGTGGATACTGAGGTGTGAGGGTGTCTGTCTGTGTTTGTGCTTACATGTAGATCTGAATGAGCTACTGAATTGTCTGTCGGAGAGCTCAATGAGGGCGTGCGTGTGGGCCTCACTTCTGCTGTGTGTCCTGGCGAATGTATCATCTACGCCATGTCTGCCTGAGGAGTTTACTTGCGCGAGAGGCGGCTGTGTATCTGAGGAGCATGTTTGTGATTTCAGGGAGAACTGTGAAGATGGCAGTGATGAGACTAACTGTAAGTATTAGTCTGTTCAAGTCTTATCTGCTCTTCAGCTCCTTTTTCTGCTCTTCTATTTGTGTATGTTTTCTGTGCTTATGCAGGCAGTTCTTTGACAGTAATGGCTCTTTTTTTCCCTCTCTGTTGACATCATGATTTTAAATGTTCCTAAAGGCCCTCATGTGTAAATAGTGAGATTTACGGTACACTCATAAAGGAGCACACTGGGAGGTTTTACAACAGTGCTTCTATAATATTGATTTAATCCGTCTGGGGCTTTTAAAAGGCAGAACGTTACAGAATTGAAGTTGATGTTTTAGGGTTGACCACTATTGCTGTTCTTTTAATGATGCTAAGAAAAGATTTTCCTTTAGCATTTTTATTTATTTTAATATTATGACGTCCATGTAAACACAGAACATTTATTCCGTATGTTATGCAATTAGGATTTTCTTTACTTTGCATCAGATTTTCAAGCGTCTATTAAATGTGTTATGATGTATGCTGTGCCGAGTTGCATTTTTTAATGGTGTCTCTGTAACAGTTTTAAATGATTAGCAGACTTATATAGCTTTCCTTTCATAATAGGTTCCCAGTTTGTAAGATGTGACTTTGAGGAAGGTTTCTGTGGTTTTCAACTTCAAAATGAACGTCATGTTTGGATAAGAGGATCAGGTTTGAGCCGTCCAAGTTCTGAGACAGACCACAGGGAAAATATTACTGGTAAGTAAAACAGGTTATCCTATATCCATATGGATACTACTTAACTCTATAAAGCCTACTGTTTCAAAATTGATGCATGAATTCCTAAGGCCTTTAACTGTCAATATAATGAATCTTTTCTGAAAAACCTGTTGTACACGATTTTCTACTTTCCTTCCACCCTATAGCTGATAGAACATACTAAATTCCATAGTTGCATATTTTTGGCATATCAGTAAAGCTCTATACTGTCACTATACAGTACTATACTGGATGTTAGTAAGTTTTAGTTTAATATTGTGTTTTCTAACCTGTCAGGACACTTTTCTCTTTTGTCAGGTAACTGCCTCTATATACACTCAAAAAATGGAGGAGTAGTCACTGCTGAAATATACAGTCCTCTCTTCCAGCCTTCACAGACATGCTGGGTACAGAAAAACATGACTAAACATCTTTTTGTGTTGTATTTCATTGTCTATCCTTAAATGAATTCTTAAATTCTGATGCCACATACATCAGTAGCCTGTTCGCTAAACCACCATCTGCTTTTTAGAGCAAGCTATCAGACACAAATTTTCATAATATATACTGTTGAGGTCAAAAGTTTACATCCCCCTTTTTAGAATCTGCAAAATAATAATTATTTTCCCAAAACAGAAGGGGTCATACAAAATAGCATGTTATTGTTTATTTAGTACTGACCTGAATAAGGTATTTCACATAAAAGATGTTTACATATAGTCCACAAGAGAAAATAATAGTTGAATTTATAAAAATGACCCCGTTCAGAAGTTTATATATGCTTGATTCTTAATACTGTGTTGTTACCTGAACGATCCACAGCTGTGTTTTTTTGTTTAGCGATTGTTGTTCATGAGTCCCTTGTTTGTCCTGAGCAGTTAAACTGCCTGCTGCTCTTCAGAAAAATCATTTAGGTCCCACAAATTCTTTGGTTTTCTAAAATTTTTGTATATATTGATATTATATGATTTTGAGATCCATCTTTTCACACTGAGGGCAACTGAGGGACTCATATGCAACTATTACAGAAGGTTCAACCACTCCCTGATGCTCCAGTAGTTGCTTTTATACATCTGTTCAGTAAACAAGAAATTAATATTGACTTATGTTTGAGACACAATATTGCCAGTTACTTTTCCTCTGCCAATGAAAATAATTCAGTATTTATGAACAAATCAGTTAAATTAATGATTCAGTGACTCTGGTTTAGTTCCTGAATTAATATGTTGAGTGAATGGCTCACTCATAAAGACACTTGTTGCCACTTATTTATGTAACAATGTAAAACCTGCAAAATAATTTGCTGACAAATCATCACCACTAATGCACATACTGACAGTCTGTCTTGAACTAACACAGATGAGTGATACAAATTATATAGCCTATTAAAACTCTATAAAAATGTTAGTAGTTCAATAAATGAACCAGTGCAATATGTTTGTTTTTTTGACAAGAGAGACATAGTGCAGAGTTTGCCACAAACCATAAGCAGCATCTCGTTAAGTGCTTAGCTCAAGCCCTCGATTATGCGTGTAGAGCACTTATCCACTGCCTCGGCTACACACTCCTATTGACAGCAGAGAGTTATGCATAGGCTGTCAGAGCCTTGACACAGTGGGTAGTGAAAGCATTCATTGTGATCTATGGTTTTAGATCCTCTGTTCTAGAATATGGTGTAATTCACTTTGGAGTGCTTCTCTGCTTAAACAAAATTAAGATGACATTGAACTTGACTAAGATGCAATAACATAACCTCACTTTACAACAAAACTGCTTTGAGTATGAGATACTTTCAGCATTAGTTTTGTCTCATTTTGTCAAATGCAGAATTTTTTTTAATGTTTCAGCTTTAAAGCTCAACATGTGTAATGAAGCGAACAATGCACCTCTTGAATCCTTTGTTCACATTCCTTTGAGGGATTTATATTTTCTCTCTTTGTTGTTCTTTCCTTTGAACAGCTAACTTTCTATCGGCATATTGGGAAGCTGTCAGGGGCTTTGCAGGTTCTGATCCAGTTCAAATCTTCGGGAGAGATGCAGGAGGTTTGGTTTCAGTCCACCTCCAATCCTGATCCACACACTCTTCCCTGGATACGAACAGTGGTGGTGTTCAACAGCAGAGAGGAGTTTAAGGTTGGTGTGCATGTAATGTATGAGGGGTTATGTGTGTTTGGGGGAACGGTTATGTAGTGTATAGTTCAATCAGTAACACAAAATCACTGTGAATCTGCAGGTTGTGATTAGAGGATTGATATTCAGCAGCAGTGACCAACATGAAATTGTAGCGATTGATGATGTGTCCTTCAGCAGAGGATGTGTGGCAGCAGTAGGTGGGTAAACATTAATATGTCTCTTCAAGGGTACTTTTTTTGCAAATCAGTCTGCACAGTCTGGACAGTTTCAGGGCGCCATGTGTATCCAACAAGGCTGCCTAAATCTAAAAAGGGATCGTTCACCCAAAAATTACATTTGTCATTGCAAATTTGTTTGACTGACTTTCTTCTGTGGGACATTAGTATCAGTCAGATGCGACGCTAGAACATTTTTACTGGGGCACGAGCCCCAGTGAAACACTGCTGTGTGACCCAGTAAAAAAATGACTGGGTGACATGTAGAATCATGTTTGATAATACTTTAGCAATCAAGTCATGTGTGTTTTCTGTTAGCTGTCTATAATCAGAACTAGCAATGCCATATTCACAAATTAATCACGCTTTTCATCTAATCGGTCAAATTGGTTTGCAAAAAGCACTGCATTCCAAACAGGATAATTGTGCCTCTGAAGGGCACTTGGGGCATATTGAAGGATCAGTTCAAACAGAAGTGCTCAGAACTGGTTACTTTAAAAGGCCCTCCAGAATGAGATTTTGAAGGGTACAACTAATGGACACTTTGATCCCATGATTGTTTGCGCAGGTTTAATTGCATGACAACAGCCCCTCTTTAGCAGCTTTGTTAGAAGTGAGTACGAAGAAACTGTTTTTTGGTCCCCTACATCCTTCATCCCTTCAAGGCTCTCACTCTGGAGGGTAAAGCCTTAGAAGGGACAAAGGCATAGGGGTGAGTCTTTCAGAATGAAAAACAGTGTTGGTCTGAAATTGTTTGGGATTTAGTTTAATTCATTCGGACTCACTCACATACTGAATTGTTTGCAGCAGATTCTCACACTACAATAATAACAGGATAATTTATAATGTATTATATTTTGTAGGAAAACAATGTGCAAATGTCATGATGTAGACAGCATCGTGAATTGAGAGGGGATCCCTGCTAATGGCATATACTTCTGACTAATGGTGAAAGAACTTTTGAGGTTGAAGTTTTTTGGATTTTAATATGAATATGTTAGCCTTAAGGTTATCTGTAAGCTAGTGTGCTCCAATACAATGACACAATTTGCATTTACAAGACTTTACAAGACTCAAAACTTACAGTCTCTAACTTCCACCAATATAGATAAAAAAATTTTGATGACACCATCCTGCACTTCAGATGAGATTGTGGCTGTCATACTCTGTCTACTGCGGCTTTTCCAAGCTCAACAGCTCTGGCTCAAGCTGTGATATAAACAAAAAGCTACTGGCTATTTAACAAAAAATGGGTGGGACTGCTTGATATTTCCTGCCATGTCTTCTTGATTCAGTTGAAACTACATCAACACATAGAATAAATCTGTGTTTCAAAAGCACTTAAAGGGGTCATTGGATGCCCATTTTCCACAAGTTGATATTATTCTTTAGGGTCTTGATGAAAAGTCTATAATATACTTTGGTTAAAAATTTTCAATGGTTGTGTAAAACAACACCCTTTTTACCTTGCCAAAATCAGCTCTATTCACAGCAACGTGTTTTGTTGCATGTTCCTTCAAACGCTAATGAGCTCTGCTCACCCTGCCCCTCTCTTCTGTGGGATGATGAGCTGTAATGTTTACTTTAGCCGCAAAACTTGCTAACTAGTACATTATTAGAAAAAGTCAATTTGCAGAGATTCATAAAAAAAACCCTTATACGCATTTCTTCTCTAGGTGAAGCTTCATCACAAATAATTTGCGCAAACTTAGACGCATTTAGGCAGATTGTGAATCGATTCATTATTACATCCAACAACAAAACACCTCAATCGCTTAGGAGACATTCTTGTCAACACCTAGTTGAAACAATAGTGGACTGTTCACAGCTCACTCAGGGAGGGTCTAAGGTAAGACGGCAGTGTCGTGGGAGCGGCCTTGGTCTGTGTGAAGTCACATAGCCAAAAAGCTGACAATGGCTTGATTTGAAAAAGGGGATAATAATTATATGGATTAAATAAAAAACCAAAAAAATAATAAAATATAGGGATTAAAATAATAAAATATAGTGATTTTTGTCATTATAGGGTGGTTGTGTACACAAACTGCCAACACACATTTTTGTTCAAATAACATATAAAAGTGATTTTTTGCATCCGATGACCCATTTAACTGGGCAAATAAACCAACTGTAGATGGCTGTTAACAAAAGTCAGAGATGCTGAAGGAGAGCTCAGAGGTGAAAATACTGTAGAGGGCAAATCAGCTCACTGTTCACATAATATACACAAAATATAGGAAGAAAATCCTAAATACTGAACTGGGGGTGAGGGGTTTATATGAATGTACTCTGAGAGTCACTTATTGTCTTCAGAAAAGTTTAGATGGTATTTTCTTTTCATCTTAAATCCGTATAATGAATTTTAATGTAGTATTTAAAAGCGAAGCGCTGCTTTGTTTACTGTGCTATTGCTGCTGTTCCATAAGCGCCACATGCTGTCAAAGAGTGAATTTGCGTTCCCATTCAGCTCGTGTGCTGTTTCTGTTTCTGTTTTGTGCAGTTGTGTTTTATATATTAGAACAAAGCTAAGGTCAGACCATTTTTATATTTTAAAATTATAGAATCTAATTTACACCGAAAACTGTTTGTTTGGATGGTGATTAAAATGCAGTGGTTAATGCATTCTGATTCAAAGACACAGTCAGGGAAAAAAAACATGATAAACCGTGAAACCACCAGAATCAAAAAAACCATGATACAGATTTTTGGTCCAGCCGCCCAGCACTAGCTTCGTTGAAGTTATCCAGTATGTATGAATATGCTCCTCCTTCAGATGTCTTTTTGGGTTATAATGTAGCTGTGTGTAAAGGCACAAAGATGAAGGTATGTGATGGCTTTGCTCACTGAGATGACATTTTTGAAGGGTGTGAGGTGCACAGAGCTCAGGAGATGCAAGAATATAAAGCTGTAAATAAGGTCTAATACATTTACAGTCTGTACTGGATGGACTGGGACACCAGAGGGACAACACTAACAGGCAGAAGGGAGCCTCAGCAACTTTCTAATTTACAGTTCAGCCCACGATAGAAAGAGGAAGAGACATCAGTTACATTTTTAATTTCGAGTATATATATGTGCCATGACAAAATCACGGTGTGGTTTTATTATCTTCTGAAGATTTTATAGCTCTACATTTTAACATGTAGCTGCTGACACAGCTTTGCACTAAGTCCATAACTTTTATTTTACACATTTGTCACAAAAAATGCTTAACTATAAGAAAAGATAATCATGCTTTATTTTCCAACATAAATACAGACCTGCACAGAACAGAACAAGGTTTATTGTATCTTTTCTATGACCAAGCATCTCAGAGGGGGGTTTATGTGTTTAGCTGTAAATGTGTGTTACGATATCGCATTATTGTGATTTATTTCAGTAGCACCCTGCACAGTCAGATTAATCAAAGTAATGTGCCCATGTTCAGATCTACATCACAACATTGTTAACAAAAGTGATAATGCAAGAAGGCACTCTCTTCACATTGTGAGTCCCATCTTGACCTTCTGCTTGCCTTTTCTATGAAATATATATTTTGGCTTTATTGGTTTCTCCAGAGACTGACATCAAAGTACCGCTTCCAACTCAGTGCCCTGCATCTCAGTTTCACTGTGGGGCAAATGTCTGTGTAGACAGGGTGAAAGTATGTGACTTCTCTTTAGAGTGCCCCAATGGAGAGGATGAGGCCAAATGTTGTGAGTATCCACCTTATTTTTTTTTTTAACGTAACCGTGTGTACAGCCATTTGTAAATTGAATGTGCAAGGCTTCCAGTATCATTTTCATTGATAAACATGCATTAAGTAGCATGGCTATATTTGTGGCAATAGCCTACAATACATTGTAAGGGTCAAAATTATAGGTTTTTCTTTTAATGCCAAACATTTAGTAGGATATTAAGTAAAGATCATGTTCCATGAAGATTTTTTGTAAATGTCCTACTGTAAATATATCAAAACTTAATTTTTGGTTAGTAATATGCATTGCTAAGAACTTCATTTGGGCAACTTTAAAGGCGATTTTCTGAATCCTAACAAACCACACATCAATGGAAAGCTTATTAACTCAATTAACTCAACACAATGTATAAATAAACCCTTATAACTGGTTTTGTGGTCCAGGGTCACAAATATTTAACCATTTACTGCATTTTTCTATTCTTCTAGTTATTTACTCAGATGCATTGGTTTCACTGGAACATAAGCCATGTCACTATTTAAGAAACACTTTTTGAGCAACTGGCAAAGTTTCTGCATATGCGTTTGTTAAAAAATATCACCTATAATTGAAAAGTCATAATTTACTCACCCTCACGTTGTTAGAAACCTACTGTATATGGCTTTCTTTCTTCCTTGGAACATAAGATATTCTAAAAGTTTGAACTGTTTTGTCTGTATTTTGAAGGGTGGTTTTAACCTTCCATTTATTGCTTCATTATGTTCCTTCATATTTCATAATGTTAATTTGACTTTCAGCGGCACAGTGTGATTTCGAGTCTGACTCATGTGGCTGGCATGAGCTTATTCAGGGTGATGGATTTGAATGGGTGCGAGACTCAACTGATGGAATCGCCATGGAGTATAAAGACCAAACACCACCCCAGGACCACTCTACTAATACAAGTGCAGGTGAAGGCATGAAATGATTTTGTCTCACATTTAATTTACTCTCACTCCCAAAGAATGCAGAAACTGTAATTAACCACATCCAATAAACCACATCCACTTATTCCATGCGCACATTTCCTAAAATTTCAGTTTCTCCATGAACAAATCATCTGGGAATGTAAATTGTGTGAGAATTAGGCACATTCTCACACAATTTTAGTGCTCTGCCAAAGAAAAATAGTGTGGCGGTTCATATTGTGCTCTCATAGATAATTGTGTTTGGCCTCTGGGTGTTGTTCAAATCACAGTCAAATTAAATGGGAATTAGTGTAGTGGTTGGAAATGCAATTTCCATTTTTAGGTTTCTGTTAATGCTTTTTAATGTTTTACTATCTTTTTTTCTCCCCCTTCAAGGCCACTTCATGTTTATTTTCAAGAGGAGCAGCAGGCTTTCCCAGCAGGCTTTGCTGCGCAGTCCTACATTCCAGCAAACAAGTTCAGATTGCGTCATGACTTTTTGGTAAGGCCTAGACCTAATCTCTTTCTAAGCTATTGAAATACATATATTAAAAACGAATTCAAGTATATTTAAAAAATACAGCTGCAAGCAGCAATTATGGGACCAAGCACAATCAGAGGCAAAATAAGGAGCTAAGCATGGCATGGAGCAGCAGACCAACTGCAACAATGAGTAATTACAGTCATTTTAGGATAATTTTAGTCAAAATGGCTGAAAAAAATCATAAATACAATCTCTAGTAATATGATTTAATAGGATATCACTTTTGACTAATAGGTGGCGCAGTTATCAAATCGATGTAGTGTGGTCAGTGTAAGGAGACAATTGCACATACAAGTTCAGTGTCAATATGTCAAAGCTTTGGAGACATACAGCCTCAGACATAGTCATGCCTCAAATTTGTTGCGTCGCTATACAAAAACGTCTATCGACATGAAATCCATAACATTTTGTCAGCACAGTCTGAAGATGATCTGATTAAATTTTGGTGAAAATTGGACCAACAGTCGAGGAGGAGTTCAAAAAAGTAGGTTTTCAACATAAATCAAAATGGAAGTACGGCAGACTATGGAATAATATGTATCTATGTTGTCGGCATGACCCAAGGAATATTTTGAGACCAGTTTTATTACAATAGGCTAATGCTATAAAAGTTATTATCAACCATTTTGGAAATCTCATTAATGATGGTTAATGAATGGTTTATCACTCTCGACCAATAGGTGGCGCTGTTACCAAATTAATGTGGTGTGTTTAGTGAAAAATTGGTGTCAATATGTCAAAGCTTTGCAGAGATACAGCCTCAGATGCAGTTTGGCATCTTTCCAGTAAATTCGTTGATGCGCTAAATGAAAACTGTTTTGTTTTATGTATCGACACAAAGTCTATAACTTTTGCACAGCATGGTCTGAATTTGGTGAAAATCGGACTAACGGTCTAGGAGGAGTTTGAAAAAGTAGGTTTTCAACATAAATCAAAATGGCGGACAGGAAGTTATTTTGAGACCAGTTTCAAAATCATTTAAACAAATGTTATTAGAATTTTTCAAAATTTCATTATAGCTTTTGACCACAAGGTGACTTTTTGAGCACTGTCAGGGGATGATGACGAAGACACATTCTGCCGATAGCCTCAGGTCATGCTTGTTATAACACTCACCAAGTTTGGTCTCAATACGCCAAATGGAGATATAGCCTCATATCCTTTTTTTGTGCTTTTCGTAGAATTTGTTCGCGCATTTTGACTAATCAACTTGAATTCAAGTTTTTAAAATTCAATTCGTTTTGGAAGACTGTTTTGAGTTCTGAAACTTGCACAATGTTTTTATAGTACAGTGACCTCTTATATGTCAAAAGATCGAGGCAACCCTTGATCGAGGGAACTCATGACCCCTTTAATATTTACATTGATTGTTTTGTTTACAGGCACTATAATTTTGGCCATTCTGTTGGTGCTGCTGAAATGCACCTGGTGATAGAGGGCTCAGACAGCATCACTGTACTTTGGCAAACACTTTACAACCAAGGTAACCAGTGGCACCCTGAAACCATACAGATTGGCAGGCAGACCAGGCCTTTCTACATCTCAGTTGCAAAAATGAGCCTGGCTGTGTATGAAGGAGTCTCCGCCCTAGATGATATTATGTTCCATAACTGCTCAATGCCTGAGGCTGTGGAAATGTGCCCAACTCCTGATCATCTTCACTGTAGCCGGAGCAAAGCATGTGTAGACTATTACCAGATCTGTGACCTGATCGATGATTGTGGAGACGGAACAGATGAGGAAAACTGCTGTCAGTACTGGTTGAGTTTCAAATGGTCATTGAACCAGTTTATATTGTTTGATGCTTACACTCTCTTTTTTGTCAATCGGTTTACAGCGATCTTTTCTTCTCCTTTCAGCGCCGGAGCTCATGTGTGATTTTGAGAATGGCCTGTGCAGCTGGACTCAGGAACATGAGGAGGACATGTTTGATTGGACCCGCATTCAAGGACCCACTCCCACTTTCAACACCGGCCCATGGAAGGACCACACACGAGCCAATGTGGACGGCCACTATCTCTATATCGAATCTTCAGAGCCACAAAAGTTCAAAGACACCGCTGTTCTTGTCAGTCGGCCTTTTCTCCAAACGCCTCGCCGAGGTCCTGAATCCAAACCGCCCTGTGTTTTCAGATTCCACTATCACATGTTTGGCCAGCATGTGTTTCATTTGGCTGTGTACATACGCACACGTAACAGTGGACGGGGCAACTTGTTGTGGGCTCGCTATGGTGACCAAGGCAACTTTTGGCACAGGAAGACACTGGTGATCAACAGCGCCCACCACTTTCAGGTGAGTTATTGATCAGAATTATAAGTACTGAAATGTATGGCTGTAATGAAGCCCTTGTGTGCTGAATCCTTTGATTAACTGTCTGCTCCAGCTTTAAATTTGCCACAAAGAGTGACATCAGTTCTCATACATGTGACTCTGTTGATTCACCTGCTCTTAATGTGTCCATTCTAAAGGTCTAGTGTTTTTAACCAAAGCATATACGCCGATCAGGCAAAACATTATGACCACCTTCCCAATATTGTGTTGGCCCACCATTTGCTGCCAAAACAGCCCTGACCCGTTGAGACATGGACTCCACTAAACCCCTGAAGGTGTGCTGTGGTATCTGGCACCAAGATGTTAGCAGCAGATCCTTTAAGTCCTTTAAGTTGCAAGGTGGGGCCTCCATGGATCAGACTTGTTTGTTCCGCACATCCCACAGATGCTCGATTGGATTGTGATCTGGGGAATTTGGAGGCCTAGTCAACACCTCAAATTCGTCGTTGTGCTCCTCAAATCATTCCTGAACCATTTTTCCTTTGTGGCAGGGCACATTATCCTGCTGAAAGAGTCCACACCCACCAGGGTATACTGTTTCCATGAAAGGGTGTACATGGTCTGCAACAATGGTGTGAATGTGTCAAAGTAACATCCGTATAGATGGCAGGACCCAAGTTTTCCCAGCAGTGTTAATTTTGTTGACAAATCATTTTCGTCAAAATTTCCGTCAATGATGGAAACGAGACAATAACGAAACAAAAACTCGTTTTGAATGACAAAAACTGTGACAAAAATCTATTGACATTTTTGTCAACAAATAAAAACGAGACTGAAATGTTAGGGAGGGACTTTTGGGGAAAGATTTGTTCGGAACGAATCTGCTGGGTGGTTAGGAGGTGAGATGCGTACATTTGAACTGTAACATAGATCTATCCGGCCGGACATTAGCTTGCATACATTTAATGCACGTCTCAAAAAACTTTTAAAAATGTCAGTATCTGAAGTAAGAGAAGAGCAGACATATGGATAAATTTGACGACGCAAGAGAGAACTCAATTTGGTCTGGGTTTCTGAGTGCACACACCAAAGCAGCAGCTCTCTCACAGCACACAAGTGCTCTTTCGTGTCTCATGAACGGAGAAATTCACACAAAATGATGTTGAATTGTCTGTGATTTACAAGTATTCACGTAAGTACACTCGGCTACATCTTAGGTGAGCGTAAACAGTTGTGAGAATACCGGACATGCATCAGTACTTCACATCCGTGCGTTTGGTTTTAAAGCGAGAGCAGCTATATAATGTAGTTGCTATTGTCTGTGGCACTGATGTTAATCAAGCGACAAAAAAAAGACAGATGACCCTGTCGCTGGTTCACCACTGTTCCTTCCTTGGACCACGTTTGATAGATACTGACCACTGCAGACCGGGAAGACCCCACAAGAGCTGCAGTTTTGGACATGCTCTGACCCAGTCGTCTAGCCATCACAATTTGGCCATTGTCAAACTCGCACAAATCATCACGCTCGCCCATTTTTCCTGCTTCTAACAAATCAACTTTGAGGACGAAATGTTCACTTGCTGCCTAATATATCCCACCCACTAACACGTGCCGTGATGAAATGATAATCAGTTACTCACGTCACCTGTCAGTGGTCATAATGTTATGCCTGTATGTGTTATGTCCATTGTAGTCCACTTATTTTTAGAATGTTGTTAGCATATTGTTTGCCATCTGAAAAATATGCAAGCTGCAAAATAAAGATAGACTCTTCTTTCTTTCTTCTTGCTGCTATAGATTTTAGTGGAGGGGACTGTTGGAGATGACTTCAGAGGAGATATTGCCATAGACGATCTGTCTTTCCTTGGCTGTCAGCCATATGATGGTGAAGTAAAAGTTGCATGCAAAAAATACTCCTTAAAATTACATTCTTATTAGGACTGGTAGTGTCAATATGGATCCAGTTGCTCATTTCAGCTTCTTAATTCTTGGTTTTAATGTAGTTTTATGTATACATCTTTGTATACTGTAGGTGAATTGCCCTCAAAGGAGCCCAGCACCCTTGCCCCCATCCCCACCTTTTCAACAGCACCTCCTCATAGTTGCCCTCCTGACCAGTTCGTGTGCTTAACTACAAGAGAATGTGTGAGCCTTAATCAAGTGTGTAACTTCACCCCAGACTGCTCCGATAGCTCTGATGAAGAGCACTGTGGTAGGCATCTTATTTATCTGTCTACCAACTGTTCAGAAGGTTTTTTCTTAACAATTCAGCGCAAGGATAGCTTAAACTGATCTGATTTTATTCATCAGAGAATATGGATTGATTATGTTTTTTGAGTTTTTTTGAGCAAATCTGTATATTACAATGTTTTCTGAATGATTAAGTGACACTGAAGACGGAGTAATAATGCAGAAATGTCAGATGTGCCATTACAGGATTAAATAACATTTTAAAATATATTCAAATGGAAAGTTATTTTAAATTGTAATTTACAATATTTGTACTATATTTAATATTTAACACAAACCCCAAACTATCTATCTATCCATCCATCCATCCATCCATCCATATGTTTTTCTGATATTTCTGTTTTCTCTTTTCTCAGTGAAGGAGTATTGTGATTTTGAAGGTGATGCTCTTTGTGGGTGGTATTTAAGTGTCCCAGCTGCTCCTGTTCCTCCTCATGCCTTTCGCTGGCAGACAGGACAAGGGGAGAGTGTTCACCAAGGAGAAGAGAACCACAGACCTGCTAACGACCACACACTGTGAGCAATAAACAGCATCATTTGCTGAAATGTCCTTGTGCTTTCGTTTATAAATGCATGGTCAGGTTTGCATAAATTTTGATGTGTTGTCTGCTTAACTGTGTTGACTCATCTTTACATGTGTACCTTCTGCAGCGGTTCTTCAGAGGGCTGGTATATATTTGCGGACAGCTCCAATGGAGGATATGGTCATAGCACTGATCTCTTGACTGCTCCCATTAAAATAACAGGACCCCAGTGCACGCTTGTGTTCTGGTATCACATGAGTGGCTTTACTGTTGGAACGCTGCAGGTGCAGTTATCTAGAAATGATGAATTTAATTGTTATTCATTTGCTGCTCTGGTAACCCATGCATAGTAAACATCAAAACATATTATTAATGTGACAGAGTAAATTTCATGCTTCATTTTGTCTTTCATTGTGTTCATTGTGTTATGAAGGATTTTCCAGAGAACAATTAGCAGTTTGTCAAAACAATCTCAAAATCGTATGTGCAGGTCTTCATTAAATCACGTACTGTCTCACATGAAGTTTGGTCTCAAACTGGTAACCAAGGCAACAGCTGGATGCGGGCTGAAGTCTTCATAGGAATCCGTCATAACATCCAGGTCAGTGTTTCTGTTATGTGAGGACTAATAAATACTTTTTCCAATAGTAAATCAATGAAAATACTTTTGAAAATACATGTTTCAAAAAGAAGCTTTTGAATCTTCAAATTTTTTTTATATGAATGATTTGTCTGAAAGAAAAATATGCTTTTTACATTTAGAATGTTGCCAAAAACTTTCAAATAAATTCTGTTCTTTTTATAGAATAGAAAACATATCTATTCTATTCTTGGAATAAAGCTAAAAAAAGTAAACTAGGTATAACTAGGTAAACTAATTTTATAAGATTTGTTTCAAAAATATGAAATATGAAAATTAAGCTTACAAAATTGTCATGGTTTTCACAATATTATTATTGTAACTGTAATTTTGATCAAATAAATGCAACCTTGGTTAGCATAAGAGACTTTTTAAAAAAAAAAAATAAAAAAAATCTGTCAACCAGGTCAACAAATTTTATATTTTTTAAATAAAAAAAAATCTGTCATCCAGGTAAACAAATTTTACATTGTTTTAAATAAATGCAGCCTTGGTGAGCATAAGAGATTTCTTTACAAAAAAAAAACAAAAACAAATTAGAATCTGTCAACCAGTTAAACAAAATTTATAAGATTTGCTTAAAAAAAATGAAATTGAAAATAAAGCTAAAAAATGTTTTCATGTTTTGCACAATATTATTGTTTTTACTGTAATTTTGATCAAATAAATGCAACCTTGGTAAGCATAAGAGAAATATCTGTCAACCAGGTAAACAAATTTGATAAGATTTGCTTAAAAAATGAAATATTAAAATAAAGCTAAAAAAATGTTTTGCACAATAAATAAACAGAGCCCTGGTAAGCATAAGATACTTATTTAAAAAAAAAAAAAAACAAGAAGAACAACCCCAAATTATAATCTTTCAACCAGGTAAACATTTTTTTTTTACATTTGTTTAAAAAAAAAATGAAATATTAAAATAAAGCTAAAAGTGTCATGGTTTGCATAATATTATTTTTACTGTAATTTTGATCAAATAAATGCAGCCTTTACAAAAATATATATATATAATCTGTCAACCAGGTCAACCAACAAATTTTATAAGATTTGCTTAAAAAATATGAAATATCAAAATAAAGTAAAGAAAAAAAAAGTGTCATGGTTTGGACAATATTATTGTTTTTACTGTAATTTTGATCAAATAAACAGCCTTGGTAAGCATAAGAGACTTCTTCAAAAAAATATATATAATCTGTCAACCAGGTAAACAAATTGTATAAGATTTGTTTAAAAAAATATGAAACGAAAATAAAGCTAAAAAAAGTATCATGGTTTGCACAATATTACTGTTTTTACTGTAATTTTGATTTAAAAAATGCAGCCTAAACAAGTTATAATCTGTCAACCAGGTCAACCAACAAATTTTAGAAGATTTGCTTAAAAAATATGAAATATGAAAATAAGGCTTAAAAAAGTGTCATGGTTTTCACAATATTATTGTTTTCCACTGTAATTTTGAATAAATACATGCAGCATTGGTGAACATAAGAGACTTATTTAAAAAAGAAACAACAACCCCAAATTATAATCTGTCAACCAGGTAAACAAGTATTATAAGATTTATTTTTAAAAAATATGAAATTTATTTACATTCCATAAAGGTGATCGGAGAACGGTGTGTGTTTAGTATTCCTGAAATGCACAGCAAAATGTTAAGTGTCAAGCTGATGTTTGGACTGTTGCAGCTTGATCAGAAATATCATGACCTTTTCTCCATCTGGCCCTTGCATCATTAATATTTATCAACACTTCTTATATATAAACACCCTTACAAATGTAGTTCTTCGTTGTGCTAGATACTTTATGATGCTCATTAGTGCTAACTGCCCTTTTGCTGTGTACTATCAGGGGCCTTAGTGCTCTTTAACTTATGCACTACCTCTCAAGCACTTCCAATTCAAGTCTCTATGTATATTTTATTTTCCATTAGTGTTTTGCACATATGCTTGTTTGTTCCTTTTTATTTTAACACGACAGCTTTTCACATTAGTCATAGAGTAAATGTCTGCTTTGATTTGTGCATTTAACTATGCATTGTAAAAGCATGCATATTTTGGTTTATGAATGTATGAATAGGTGGGTTTTCGAGCTAAACGAGGCATCAGCTACATGGGTGATGTTGTTGTTGATGACGTGGTATTTGTGGACTGTGCCCCTCCAATAACGTCTGATCTTCCTTGTGGTATCAACGAGTTCATCTGTGCCAACGGTCACTGTATCTCTGAGGACAACTTGTGTGACTTTATTGATCACTGTGGAGATGGCTCTGATGAGAATCATTACATATGCAGTGAGAAACAAATCTATCATCCTCTTCCGTGTCACTTTTAACACACGTTTTTCAACTGTATTTCATTGGTCAGTCCAGAATTTGTGTATGGAATAACTTTACACCTCACATACTGTATTCAATGTATACAACCGTATATGTTTTGCATTTGAAGTCATGTTTTAAAGGTATTGTTAACTCAAAAATTAAAAATACTGTCGTGATTTACTCACCCTCATGTCTTTCAAAACCTGTATGATGTTTTTTAAGTTACACAAAAGATGATTTTAAGTCAGTGGGCTCCAGTGTCGTTCAAACTACAGTGTTCTTCGAAATATCTTTTCTGCAGGAAAAACATACAGTCATACAGGTTTGAAACAACATGAGGGTGAGTGAGTGATGACAGAATTTTCATATTTCATGATCCGTTTAACAATATTCATGTTTTTTTTTTCAAAGAGGGATTCAGTGGTCGCTGCAATTTTGAATTTGACATTTGCTCCTGGAGACAGAGCCAAGATGATGACTTTGATTGGTTGATAAAACAAGGAAATATGGACACACATGGGATTGGGCCATCCACTGATCACACCCTCCGTAACCCATCGGGCCACTACTTGTATCTAGAAGGTTCCTTCCCACAGGCAACTGGACATATTGCCCGAATTGTAGGACCTCATTTCCGCCACTGCAGCAGAGAATGCAAAGTAAGTCCTGAAGTCCAGAATGAGTCTGTACTTGTGTATTATATTCAGGAATGAAAACAGTCAACAAAATGCAAAAAAAAGTATGCAGGAATGCAAATTGTGACATTTCCATAGATTTGACCAGTGGTACATGCTTTTTGTTTTTCTTTGGCTTATTCATCTGTTCCTGCTTTCTTTTGTCATGGAAAACTGTTATTTTTTAATAAGATCAGCATCTTTGACATCTGTGGTGCAGATATCACCAACAATTTTTGGAAACTATTTGCAGTTTACAGTTGGTAGTTTTCCATTTTCAAAAAGGATATTTATGGATGTATTAATTAAACCGACTGACTATATTCAGCCCTATTAATTGGCTTAGAAAGAAGTTTAATTTACTGAAAGTAGTATAATTTTTTTGTTTCTGTGGATTGTTAGTAAATAGTTCTTGTAGAGTTGTCACACTGTGTTTTTATAGTACAACTCTTTTTTTTCTGAAAAGATAATGTCAAATTTATTATTGGGTTAACGTGTTGGCGCACAAATTTAAAATCTGAGCCTATTACCTGGTTGGGTATTTCATAGTTTCATTATAATTCCACTTTTAAATGTATTGTTTTTTTCTCAACTAAGACGTATAGCCTACACAACAGTGGAAACAGAAGGAAACAGAAGCATTTCTGTAACTTCCCTGCTGTGAATTTCAAAAATCCTCCAGCACTGCATTTAACCTCTCAAAATGTGACAGTGTAACTGCCGATTATCTACCGGTCCAAAAAAAAAGGCAAGGCAAGGTTTTATTCTACCTCCCTACAGCAAGGTGGCTTCATGGCCTTGGACAATACAGAGAAATTCTTTGAATAATACTTTTAAGAAAGGTTTTCTAGATTGGTGGAGGATATTTAATTCCTCTGCATTACTAGATCCATAGCTTTTGCTGAATATAATGGGAGGAAGTGAATGTCACGATTTGTCTCTGTTACTGTGGAGCACATAACTTAGTCATTGAGCCAGCAGGCAGCACTCAATCATCCTGCCAAACACACACACACACACACACACACACACAAAATGTCTGTGTGTGAAAGAGGAGCATCTTTCAAAGCTTTCATCAGCTTGTGTGTGAAGGCAGTCATGTTTTTGGTTCTCCTCTAACTTGACAGACTGTGTTCATCCTTTTTAGAGGTGTGTATGTGTGTGTGTGTGTGTGAGATAATTAGCCCATGGAGGCCTGTTTTCCCATTGTCATCCCATTCAGCTTGCAGGTTGCACTCAAGGAGGAGTTTTTGTGTGCACTTGTCAGCCTTGGTTAGATGTTTTAAAATTGTAAAATACAATTAGAAACCTAGGCGTTTGTTGTTGTTGTTTTTATATTTTGTGTTATATGCTTAGAGAAAGCAGCAAACTTGTGTGTGACAGAATCAGATCCTAAAAGGTCAGACTCTTCTACTAACTCACCAGTCAGTCAGACACTGACAGGAATCATTTACACATACATACAGAAATAGAGAAAGAATATCAGCTACCATAACAAGCAAAGTCAATCAATAAAAGAGAAACCTTTAAAGGCTCTCTACCAGAGAAGCACTGTTGTGGAATCTAGTCTGGAATTTAGCTAGAATTAGCCTATTCATATTTTTTGGAGTGGAATATAGTATTACATTGACAAATGATCTAAATGATTGAAACCAGTAGAAACGCATAAATGTCTGACTGAGAAAGTCATTAAATCATTCGCTTAACCAATTTGTTCCAAAAATCTGAATCAGATGTTTCTGAGCCAGTTAAATCATTCACTCAAAATATTTGCTCAAAACACTGATTAAAGGGATAGTTCAGGCAAAAATGAAAATTATCCCATGATTTACTCACTCTCAAGCCATTCTAGGCGTATATAACTTTCTTCTTTCAGACAAATACAATCGGAGATACATTAAAAACGTCCTGGCTCTTGAATGGAACTGAATTGGTGATGAGATTTTGAAGTCCACTAAAGTGCATCCATCTTATCATAAAAAGTGCTCCACACAGCTTCTAAAGCGAATCAGTGCATTTGTGTAAGAAAAATATCCATATTTAAAACTCTCACTGGAGCTTACGCTACACCCACATCCTGTGTCATCCGCTAGAACGCCACACTCTTGTGAACTTACGTCGGACAGTTAGCAGAAGCTAGAGATTACTATTTATGATTTAATGGATTTTCTTTTACACAAACACATCGATTCACTTCAGAAGGCCTTTATTAACTCCCTGGAGCAATGTGGAGCACTTTTTATAATGGATGGATGCACTTCATTGGACTTCAAAATCTCAACACCCATTCACTGCCATTATGAAGCTTGGAAGAGCCAGGACATGTTTTACTATAAATCTGATTGTATTCGTCTGAAAGGAGAAAGTCATATACACCTAGGATGGCTTGAGGGTGAGTAAATCATGGACTAATTTTCATTTTTAGGTGAACTATCCCTTTAATTAAAGGCTTGGAGGCGTTCAAAGTTTGGTTCTGACTTGAAGCCATTTATGTTGGCTGAGCAAAAAAAGTCTATTTGGGAATATTGTATCTAGAATCAACGCTATAAACATCAGCACTGCTGCAATTGCTGTGGCATATTTGCATATAACGGCACTCTTGCTCCTGTGATATTGTTGATGAAGTATTCTTTTTTTTTGTCTGATTTCCAAGATGTTTTTTTACGTCCATATGTCTGGTGATGGCATTGGCACTCTGAACGTGTACTTGTCTACAAACTCCAACCGCTCACTCTTACTCAGCCTTACTGGTAATCAAGGCAACTACTGGAGAAGACAGGAACTACATATCTCATCTGCTGACAACTTCCGCATTATGTTTGAAGGCAAGGTGGGCCATAATACAAGAGTTCACATCTGCCTGGATGACATCACCTTCACATCAGGCTGTATTCTTCGCAGCACATTTCAAACAGACGCCGATCCCCGGTTACTTTCAGGTACAGTTGTACTAATGGTGCCATATATACATGCTGTGCTATTAGTGTAACGGTAACTGCGTAACAATGCTCCACAAATGCATAATCAATGTATGAGCTTTACTATTGACAGTGAACATCCTTTTTGTTTATTTATCTATTTTTTCAGTATAATTGTTTTCCAATAGCATGTTCAGGACAGAAAAAAGCTGTGTAGAGAAACTGTAGAAAATGATCTATTCCTTGAAACAAAACATGAGTATACATTATATCTTAGAGGCAGAATCAGATGCTGTAGAGTAGAGTTTATAGATTTATAATTCGTAATGCTAATTTTGACTTTTAAGTACATACAATATTATTATTATTATAAAGAATAAACTACAATATAAAAACTCAGTAAGATTTAAGAAATTAATACTTTCAATTAGCAAAGATGCATTAAACTAATGAAAAGTGATAACAAACATTTATAATTTGATGTTTTTTCTCTTTCAATTAAATGCTGTTTATATATAAATTATAATTATACTATAATATATAATTTTATTATTATTAATATTTTATTTAAGAATCCTATAAGAATGCATTACGCAGTTTCTGCAAAAATATAAAGCAGCAGAACTATTTTTTTAAACATTGATAATAAGAAGAAATAGATTTGCATCACATTAATAAATATTATTTTAAAATAAATTTAAAATAGAAAACTTTTATAGAAAGAATAGAAAGAACTCTAAAAAATGCAGCATTCACTACTGTAAACATTGGCACCTGTTTTTATGCATTAAAATATTTATCTGTGTGTGTTTTTGCAGGATCGTGCCCAGTGGGTTCTCTACCGTGTAACAATGGTAATTGCTACAAACAAGAGCAGAAATGTGACTTCATTCATGACTGTGGAGATGGAACTGATGAATTGGATTGTGGGACGTCCTGCTCATTTGAACATGGGCTCTGTGGTTGGAAAAGCAGTCTGGCTGGCACCTTTAGTTGGGCGCATGGAGTTGGCTCCATTCATATGACCAGACCTCCTCATGATCACACACTTAAAAATGAAAGTGGTAAGTCTTCACTTTATACCACTGCATATGTACAGCAAAATAAGAGAGTTTTTGAAATAAGATTTCTGTGGAAATGTTTGCTCATCATCTGAGATTAAGTATCAATGGGATGATATTCAGAAAGTGAATTTTTGTTATTTATGAGTTCACCTGTTCATCCAGTGATATTGAATAATGATAAATGAACATGGTTTGCTGACCTCCAAGCTAAAAACCCCCGATAATGGTAGGTCATTCAATAAAATGAGGAAAAATAGAAAAAGGAAAAGAATTGTCACTGAGGACTGCTATATATGACAATGTACGGGACTGATCAGGCTCCTCTCAAACTTGTTTTTTTGTTTGTTTGTTTTTTATGATACACCCATTCGGGTGGAATAAAAATTTCTCTTGCAAGCTGTGAAGTCTAACCAGTCCTAGACATGGTTTTATGATTTCAAACCCCCGTCTCTTCAGTGCAGCCTCCTTTATTGATTTGGTGCTCTGCTTCACTTTATCCCAGCAAGATATCTTTATTAATAAAGTAGTTGCGAGCTTATGATTCTATGTATGTTCTTCCATGAGCAAGGTTTTGTAGCAGTAACAGTCTTGTATGTGTACCAAAATTCCATGAAAGACACTGTAAGTGGGAAATCCATTCTCGATGACAGTCAGATGTCCTAGCAGAGATCTATACATCAGCATTTGGCAGTTCTATATTCCTATTATTTCTGACTCCAATAGCATGCACAACTGCAGTTTAGCTTCATCCCTATTTGAGTTCATCTGTTTGTAATTTTTAGAATAACTACACTTGAGATTGAGATTTGTGCATCCAAAATTAAAATGCTACATCGAAGTTCCTTTTTAGGTTAATATTTTTAATGAATATTTGAAATACTCATGCATGCATGTCTTGTGATAATGCCCACAAATCCTTGCTGTGTTTTTCTAATCAATGGAAGAGGTGGAGTTTGCGCTATAAAACTTTCAGGAGTGCGGGCATGCAGATTTTTATCAGTCTGTTCCGTTTTGTTAATTGCAAGACTGCTGAAATGAGTTCTTCTGAAAGTGACCCAGACAAAGTTACAAAAGTGCGTGAAGTTTGTGGCATTAAATCTTGACTCATGCTGCCAGGATGTAGGTTTGAGCACCTCTACCACTGAGGAAGTTTGTTCCATGAGGAATTTTGTTGATGATATAAAAGCTATTACATGGGTATTATTAATGTCGGACTTTCTCCACACAGGCCACTTTGTATATCTAGCAGCCACTCCTGTGGGATTGAAGGGTGATAAAGCTCACATGAGAAGTTCTGTGTGGAAGGAGTCTAGCGCCACATGTAAACTCACCTTCTGGTACTACATATCTGAGAAAGCCACTGGAATCATCCGGCTCTTCATTAAGGTACATGTTTACATCTTATCAAGTAGACTAAATGTACAGTGCCACTGGAATATATCGCTTAAATCAGACTGTGGAGTGTTGGAGTGTGGAGGTCTTCTTTAGAGCTCTGTTGACATAAGCTGAAACTAGCTAGGTCAAATTGTTGAAACATGTTCTTACATGACTTTTCAGTGCTGGGTTATGTGTTATTCGTAGCTGAGATAAACCATTTAGCACTTCAAGTTTGTGTTATGAAACATACCTCAAGAGGAATTATGTGCAATAAACAATTGCCATAGGAAGCTCTTCCTGTGAGAATAAGGGAGGAGTGTTGGGAAGTGATGAAACTACAGAATTATAAAAAATCTCAAGGAAGGTGGGAAAAAAAGTTTTTACTTAGTATGAAACAGAAATGCCCACTGTGACATATACCCAAAAGAAACGGCTTCTTGAACAAGAAAAAATGTAGGATGGGGCTTGATGATGTATTGATTGGATCATTGGATTGTTGTCGTTTTCTGATGTAATATAATTGTCAGGTGTCCCCAGAATGTGTCTGTGAAGTTTTAGCTCAAAATACCCCATGGATCATTTACTTCATTTTCAAAAAGCCTATTTTGAGTGGAAGCAGAAACACAATGTTTTCATGCATGTTTCTTTAAATGCAAATAAGCTGTTGCTCCCTGCCTCCTTTTCCAAAATAGGTCAGATACTCTGATAAAACCATCTGTTTGGTTTTAATTATCATGTATATCGTGCTGAAACCACGCACTTTAAACCGTATTCGTTTAAACTTCTGATATACGGTTTTCTGAGCACACATATCTGAAACACTCACACAGAAAGCGGCTGTCACATGGCATGTGAGTACTAAAGAAAGTTATTTTTATGTCTTATTGCGCCTAAACTGTCAAATACACACAAGTTTATGTTAAAAAACTCATGTAAGTTACAAACACACAGCCGGTTATGTCTGAAGGTGGGAAAGAAGGTCTGTGTATTACAGAAAATCACTCACTGTTCTGGACTTAATAACTTCTGTTCTTACTTGAATTATGCTTTTAAATGCTCTAGCGTGAAGATAAACATGGCAGATTGTGTGCAGCTCTCTCAGGGTGGTGTCTTGGCCAATACGGCAGTGTACGTCAACAGTTGTGGGCTGGGGCTGTAAAATGTGATGTCACATTTTACGGATTCTGTGAACGGCTTGTTCTGAGACACTGCTTATAATTTATGGGGATTAAAAAAAAGGAGCGGGTAGATTTTGGTTGTGTACACACACTGCTAGCACACATTTAACAACATGTAAAAGTGGATTTTGCATAATAGGTGCCCTTTAAAGGTGCTGTATGTAATTTTTTGACTGTACTAAACCATAATAATACCATAATAGGTTTGCAGATATTTATGAAACATGTTAAGTTCACAAATTTGTTTCTCTGAAAAGCAGTGATACAGCCAGTTGTTGTACTTTGAAGTGTGCGTTCCGTGTCGGAATGTCTGTTTTTGTTTTGGTATGTGTGATTCTGCCCACTCAAAGTTCCTTTAAGGCCTTTGCCTTAATCTTTGAAATGCCTCTTGGACTTGCAAGGGCAGATCCTATCTCTTTGAATAGGGAAACATAAAATTCTCCAAAACGGTTCACCAAACGTACGATTAAATTTCATATTTGAAATCTGACAATAATTGTTGTTTCTTATGCTCCCATATTGTTAAAAAAGGCTTATTTTTCAGGCTAGAGCAGCCAATGCGTGTCATGAGCGTGTGTTTGCGAACGCTGCTTGTTTCTATAGGAACCAGAGCTTCTAACGGCAGCTGCAGTGACGCAATGACTTTACTAATCAACGATTGTCTCTGTTATTTAGAAGGCGGGCCTCATTTGCCATATTGGGTGTTGCACTTACTCCCATTCATAAGTATAAGGAGTGCAAAGTCTTCCTATATATTAAGTCTTTGCAGTTTACCCAATAGTATTTGGACTCCCCGTGTTGCCAGTTGGTGGAAAACACAGCGTATTGTAATTACGGAATCCATTAACTGGATCATAGATTGCCGTTTCAACCTGACCTAAAAAAGCTTCGGCATCCATCTAAAAAGCTCTATGACAATGGGCATATTAAATCATGGATATATCAACTCATCAACTTACAGTATAAAGCTATTGTCAAATGTACTCGTTCCTGTTGCGTGTCCTCAATCTGGCAACCCGTGTGAGCGTCAAGTCTGAATTTTGAATTTGTACTGCAGTACCCATTTTAACTGCTAGCTGTCAAAATTACATAATGCACCTTTAAAGATTATTAGCACTCATAAATTGTAAAAAAAAAAATTATGTGTATAATAAGCATGTATAAATAAATTAGCAAAATTATTTTGCCTTTTCTGCATATGTGATGGATAGACAGAAAATGAGCTGAGGGAGGTGTGGACAGAGCGGCAGGTGCAAAGGGAATGGAGAAGAGCGGAGGTATCTCTGAAGAGCCTGAGGAACTTTAATCTCATATTTGAAGCAGTTCGAACACAAGACGTGAGTGGTGGAGCAGCTCTGGACGACCTGCAGTTCGTTGACTGTGCACCACGTAAGTGTTCTTTTTTTTCATTCAGGGCAATTGATTTCTATTCTTATTGTTTATATAGTTTTAAACAAGCTGAAATTTGATATCTGGCTATTACAGCTGATGTGAGCATAAATGCCAGTGTAAGCTTGAGGACATGCTCTACAGACAACAAGTGAAAGCTGCTGGAGAGTTTGTCTTGTCAGAGGGAAGCAACAATGCCTCCAGTTCTCATCTCCACATTTATTTCCCATGAGTCTCTTTTGCTTAATGCTCATGCATAAGCTTGACCAGCTCAGGGCTCTGAGGGTTGTGCTCAGCAGCGCCTGATGGAAAGCAGTACCACCGTTTAATTGGATGAGAATTGATTTGCTAATTCTGACAAGCCATCAGGGAACAACATGAAAGTCAGAATAAGTTCCTCTTTTGGTTCTTAGGCTTGACATGGAAAATGTCAGATTTAATTTGCATACTGGCACTTCTAAATCGCAGTAATTACACTTGAGCTTGTGGATCGTTTAGTGAGACTATGTGTGAAGCACGGATATCAAACATAATCTGATGGAAGCATAGTTTGTTTTCCCAAATACAATGGCTATTATTTAAAAAATTACAGTTCATGTAGGAACATGAGCCTTTTTGCAGTTGTGGTTTTTCTTGGCCTTTGCTGAATTCCACATTTTTTTGGTTTTGAAATGTACAGTACAGCAACTTTCACCAGACCCATAAATAATTAAACTAAACTACAGTTCCTCACAGCTGTCTGTAATTTAATAGGCTGTATAACTTGGATCAGTGGTACAGTGTAAATAAATTAGCTCTATCAAACCGTGAAGAGGAGCAAAGCAATGAAATCCATTTTTTTACAACCTATTTCATTGTGGGAATATGTGCTTTGGAAGGAATTTCTATTCCTAGATAAAGACTTTTCATCCCCATGGCATTATAACTTAAAGTTTCTGAAATTTAAAAAAGGACATATTTTAGCCTGAATGATCTTACTTTACCGTCATGTTACGTTCAATGAATTTGAAGTTATTCGTTCTAAAACGCTCTGGATGGATGATGTTTTATTGCTATTTTGAGCAATGATGTTGAATATGGTCATACTTCACACATCATTTGGATTTCACATCTTTTCATTGTTAGATGATCATTTTTGTTATTAGATTTTTTTTTTATTTATTTATGTATTTTTTTTATTATGCTGTTTCAGATCAGTGAGACTGAAAGAGGTTTCTTGTATTTCAGGAGCTGTGGATCCTGGTTCATGCCCTGCTGTTACAGATTTTGTGTGTAATAATGGAGACTGTATTGAGTATCATTTGGAGTGTGACGGTAAAGCTGACTGTTCAGATGAGTCTGATGAGATTGACTGCAGTAAGTACATATCCACCCTGACTATTAATTCAATATACAGTTGAGGTCAAAAGTTTACATACACCTTGCAGAATCTGCAAAATGTTAATTATTTTACCAAAATATGAGGGATCATACGAAATGCATGTTATTTTTTATTTAGTACTGACCTGAATCAAATATTTCACATAAAAGACGTTTACATGTAGTCTTCAATAGAAAATAACAGATGAATTTATAAAAATAACCTCGTTCAAAAGTTTACATACACTTGGTTCTTAATACTGTGTTGTTACGTGAACGATCCACAGCTGTTTTTTTTTTTTTTTAGTAATTTAGTGATAGTTGTTCATGAGTCCCTTGTTTGTCCTGCTGAAAAACCAAAGAATTTGAGGGACCTGAAGGATTTGTCTGAAGGACAGCGGGCAGTTTAACTGTTCAGGACAAACAAGGGACTCATGAACAACTATCACTAAAAAAAAAAAAAAAAACACAGCTGTGGATCATTCAAGTAACAACACAGTATTAAGAAACAAGTGTATGTACTTTTGAATGGGGTCATTTTTATAAATTCTAATATTATTTTCTCTTGTGGACTATATGTAAACGTTTTTTATGTGAAATATCTTATTCAGGTCAGTACTAAATAAAAAATAACATGCATTTTGTATGATCCCTCTTATTTTGGTAAAATAATTGTAATTTTTTGACCTCAACTGTGGATACAATGTAAATACAAAATAGATATTAATACAATATCTGTGGAGCTAATATATATACTATGTAATAATAACTGTTTATGCTGTCTATTAGTAAATGTTCCAGGAGCTTGTAATTTTGATATGCCCAGCGGCCACTGGCAAGAGACCTGTCAGCTGTCTCAGGATCCATACGATGACTTTGATTGGGATATAGGCTATGGCAGAATGCATAATGGGACAGGACCATCAGCTGACCACAGCCCCAGTTAGTAAAACCTAAACTTCACAATGACCTTGCATCACCTGGGTAATACCAATTTGACTTTTAAACACCACATCATCACCAAAGAGCCAAAATCTTTATTTTGCGTTACGTAATTAGAAAATGTGCATGTTATTTGTCATAATAAGTGTTTCTTTTTACTCTTCTTACTCTTCTTACCTCCCTTTAACAGTGAAACAGACTGCTTGATAATATTAATACCTGAGTTTGAATCCAAACAAGCCACATATGAATCTAAGTCCAAACCCTTCTACTTCATGTAAATATCTGTGGACAAAATAGCAACTTTTGTACAAGTTTCCCATGAATATGAGATGCAGTTTCTTTAAAATTGAGGCCAGCCGTCTGAATCATCTAATGAATCGTTGCATGATTTAAAAACCAAAGGGTTGAAGCTCAGAAAAATCCATCACCAAAAGCCATTTTCTGGCTGCTTCATAAATGGGTGTAATTAAGATCTGGATTCCTGCCTCTCATAAACTCATGTCCTGTTCTACTGAAAGATCAGTGTCTCTCAGTGAAAGTGTTAAGTGTACATTATTTTAATTGTGAAAATGAGTTTGCCCTCTAAAAGGTGATCGATTTACTGAACCTACTATTGATTTTTCATGCCAGACAAAGAGTCAAGGAAATTGCTGCACAGTGTGTCTTTTGAGTGAAGCTGTGGAGGAGTCATGCAGTAAAATCTAATCATGTTTATTGTTACGATCTCAATCATAATACTATAATCTAATTTTAACAAGATAAGAAATTGTTTCTAATATTTGTAGGAGTGTAGTGCTGTAAAAGTACTGAAAGCTATACAAATTGAAAATCTTTTTATTAATGCACATTATAGATTTTTTATGCTTCTGACTGATTTCATTTTTTAAACTCCATGCTAATTGTTAATGGTAATTGTAAAAACCTAACATGCTAATGTGTTATTCTCAAATTTATTTACGTATTATAACTGTTTTAGCAGGCATCTTTGCTAAAACAAATGTTTAATGCAGTGAAGATGACATTTGGTTTGCTCTTTCAGATGGAAGAGGGGGGTACCTGTATGTGAACTCCAGTGCTCAGAGAAATGGAGATATTGCCAGATTAATAAGCCAGCTGGAGTTTCCTGCGAGTGTTGGTATATGTCATCTGCGCTTTTGGTTCCACATGTACGGCTCTAGTCGTGTTGGTGCACTGAAGGTGAGATAATAATGTACTTCAATACAAATAATTTTTCGAAATATACACACAATTTCTTACCATACCATTCAAAAGTTTAGAGTCTGTATTTTTATGTTTTTGAAAAAGCCTCTTGTGCTCACCAAGGCTACATGTATTTAATGAAAATACAGTAAAAGTGTAATATACTGAAATATTATTTTAATTTAGAATAGTTGTTCTTTGTTTTAAAATATTGTCCTGTGATATAAAAGCTGAATTTCCAGTCTTCACTGTCACGTGATCTTTCAGAAATCATTCTAATATGCTGTCTTAAATATGGAGCCCAGCAACATGACATGCAGGAAAAAAGTAAATAGTGTGCATGATTTACTAATTTGTTCCCTCGGTTAAGTAAATCGTGTGCACGCTTTACTAATTTGTTTTCTCATTTTAAAAAAATTGTGCACACGATAGTATAATTCGTTCCCTCTTTTTAAGTAAATATAATAATAATTTGTCATAGACGCGGGAAGTGGGGGTGCTGAGGGTGCTGCAGCACCCCCTATTTTTTTCTGGGAGCGAGATGTCAAATCAAGTGTATTATCAACCATGTGTATTATCAACCATACTCCTGACATCTGAGCCGCTGAAGATGTAGTGGATTACATTTGTTTGTGAAGGGTATGCGCCTCCCGATCTACATAAATGCGTCTATGTTTGCGCAAATCATTCGTGATCCAGCTTCACCTACAGCAGAAGTGAGTATAAGGGTTTTTTATAAATCTCTGCAATCACCTTTCCTAATAACGTGCTAGTTAGCAAGTTTAGTGGCTAAATGCGGCTAAAGTAAACAATCTCTCAGAGCACAGCTCCTCACTCCACAGAGAGAAGAGAGGGGCGGGCGAGCAGAGCTCATTTGCATTTAAAGGAACAATCCCTCAGAATGGGATGATTTTTGCAGAGCTCATTTTGGCAAGGTAAAAAGAGTGTTGTTTTACACTACTATTGAAAATTTTTAACTAAAGTATATTATAGACTTTTCAAGAATCATATCAAATATACGATGACCCCTTTAAGAAAATAATATTAATAGTAATTGTACATACCTCCATGTCAGCTTTGTGGTTTCATTGATGGTATAATTTGTTTTGTAATGCTTTGTTCATAATTATTAAATACTATTAAAATACTGTCAACAAAAATAAACGCACATTAACACGTGTTCATAATTGTATGTATTTACTGTTTGTAGTTTTTTTGAGACTCTCCGGAGCAGCGTTTTGCACTCAGATAAGAAGACCGAGGGAACGAATTAGTAAAGCATGCACACAAAAACTGTTGTGCAGCATTATGTTTTTTTCTGTAAAAACCGAGACAGCTAGATGGTTCAAGAGAACAGTTTTTATTGGAAATAAAAAATGAAAAAAATTCTTCCTTTTGCATCATGTGGTAGTATTTTACTCAGAAAGATGAGCATATTGGAGCACCGCAGCCTGCTAGATAGCAGTCATAAAGTAAATTTCCCCCTTTGGTCTCATTCCATGAAAAAAAGTGCATATATTATGGTTCATAAAATGAGTAATGAAAAATAAGCTTTAAAGTTTTAGAGCCAACTGTGCAGGAGTTCAATGAAATATTGAAAACACTGAGCTTTAAAGCACCTCTTGAAGGCTGCGTAATGAATTCTGGGCACTGTATTGCAGGTGTATACTGTGGGCCGCAGTGGAACACCCCTGCTAATGTGGGCAACCTGCGGAAACCATGGAGACAGCTGGCATTATGCAAATGTCATCCTATCAAACGTATCACCATTCAGAGTGATCGTTCAGGCAGAAGTGGGAGCAGACCAGTGGACTGACATTGCTGTGGATGACATCTCTTTCACTAGACAATGTCTTGTTGGAGGTACAAAAACACAGTGCTTTTGATTCTTGTCTCTTGCTGAACTGAAACTGGGTTTACCATTTTGTTTCTGTGTATGTTCAGGTCCTGTGACCTCCATCCCTCAAACATGCCACAAGGAGCACTTCCAGTGTTTGCTTCTGTTTGAGTGTATACCAGTGAGTTGGCAATGTGATGGTGAGGTGGACTGTCTGGACAGCTCGGATGAGGAGATGTGTGCGAGTGTGGTTCCTGGCACCATGCCTCCTCAAACAGGGTGTGAGACGGGAGAATACCGCTGCATGAACAACAGCTGTATTCCAGCACTGCTGCGCTGCGATATGGTTTTTGACTGCCCAGATGGAGAAGATGAATACGGATGCCGTAAGACCCATGCACAAATCTGTTTAATATACATGGTAGTATATCACTGCTGTAAAACAGATAAAATTTTCTCTCTCTGTCTCTGTAGCTGTTAAGAATTGCGATGATGGAGAACTAGTGTGTGAGGCCACAGCAGACTGTGTTTCTTATCAAAGTCGATGTGACAATACTGTTGACTGCCCTCCTTTTAACTCTGATGAGTCCAGCTGCTATGGTAAAACACATTCATTCATCTCACTTTCTTATTTTTTTAAACTAAGTTTATTACACTCAGTATTTGGCATTTTGCTCTGTCTTTTACTCCTAGAAATGCTGGTGATTGTGTGTTTGCGAGTGTATAAACCTATTCATCTGGCTATCAGAAAGTTATGAAAATTTAAAAGATCAAGGACAAGTTTAATATCTCATGATATAATACATTTTAATGTATTTTAACGTATATCTTCCTTTCTTTCAAGTTAATTCATTTTTAACAGCTGTCATAAGTTTTTTTTTAAAGGGGTCATCGGATGCTAAGTTCACTTTTACGTGTTGTTTGAACATTAATGTGTGTTGGCAGTGCATGTACAAATCTACCCTATAAAGATAAAAATCCATGCAGTGGTTTTTAATTAATCTGTAAAAATAATATCCCCTTTTTTAAATCGAGCCGTTCTCAGATGCCTGTCGGTGTGGCGTCACACCCACAGAGGCCGCTCCCACGATAGTTGATTGACTCAGATCAGCTGTAACAGTCCACCCTCTTTGTTTCGATGCCAGAGCAGGGATGTAAGTTGGACAAGAATATCTCCGATTAAGCGATTGAGGTGTTGTGTTGCTGGATGTAATAATGAACATAGTGGTCGTCATTTACTCCCGACATCTTAGCCGCTGAAGATGCAGTAGATTACGTTTGTTTGTAAATAGAATGCGCCTCCCAATCTACATATATCCGTCTATGTTCGTGCAAATCATTCGTGATCCAGCTCGTCCACAGAGAGAAGAGAGGGGCAGGCGAGCAGAGCTCATTTGCATTTAAAGCAGCCTCGACCAGAATGAGATGATTTTTGCAGAGCTGATTTTGACAAGGTAAAAAGGGTGTTGTTTTACACAACCATTGAGAATTTTTAACCAAAGTGTATTAAAGACTCTTCATTAAGACCCTAAAGAATCATATCAACTTGTGGAAAATGGGCATCCGATGACCCCTTTAAGATTTGTAAAAACAATAATATTGAGCAATATAGCACTTCATTTAAAGGATTATTTCACTTCCAGAATAAAAATTTCCAGAAAATTTAGTCAGCCCCATGTCATCTAAGATTGTTCATGTCTTTCTTTCTTCAGTCGAAAAGAAGGTTTTTGAGGAAAACATACCATGATTTTTCTTCATATAGTGGACTTTAATGGGGATCAGCGGGTTGAAAGTCCAAATTGCAGTTTCAGTGCAGCTTCAAAGGGCTCTACACGATCCCAGCTGAGGAACAAGGTCCCATCTAGCGAAATTATGTAATTTTCTAAATAAAAAATAATGTAATAATATACTTTTTAACCACAAATGCTCGTCTTGCACTAGCTCGACCTTATGCATTATGTAGTCACATTGAAAAGGTCACACGTAAAGTAGGTCGAAGTACTGATCCAGAAATACAGATTGTATTGAAGTCCACTATATGGAGAAAAATCCTGGATTGTTTTCCTCAAAAACCTTCATTTCTTTTTGACTGAAGAAAGAAAGGCATGAACATCTTGGATGACATTAGGGTGAGTAAATTACCAGGAAATTTTTATTCTGGAAGTGAGCTAATATATTTTACTACATTTAAAATAACTCATTCCCGTAATATGCTGGTTTTGTGCTCAAGAAACATTTCTTATTACCAGTGTTAAAAAACAGTTGTGCTTTACGGTCACTTTTGATCAATTTATTGCATCATTGATAAAAAAATTAAGAGAAAAAAATCATACTGACCCCAAACTTTTGAACTTTCGAAATAATACTAAACAATCTGGGATTTTATTTTAAGAGTGTTTTCGTTCTGATCGGTGTCATAAAATTATTGCGATTTAGTGATTCTGAGACCATAATCAGTGTTCATTATGTGAGAAAGGATGGGAAGAAAGTAAGAGACAAAGACAAGATCAGTATGTACTTTTCTGCCTTAATTCCCTAAATGAAAGCTTAAATTTATAGCCTAAAAATTTATGAGCAACATAAAGCCCATCAAATTAAAGTGACTTTTTAGGAGTTACATAATATATTACTTCTCATTAAGTGGGCACTTTCTTCAGCGGACTATCCCTGCAATCTTCAGATTAAAGGAGCTGTGGCCCAGGAGCACTGTGGGGGTGAAGTGCCTCAGTCAAGGACACATCATTAATGTAGATTCTCTGTGACTCTCATGTTAAGGGTTGCCCTGAACTGAGTTGGGACCTGCACCGTTTAGCCGCCAGCCAATAACTTTAACCACTATGAAAGTACCACTTGATCTGTGTTAATTAATGAAGTAAAAAAAAAAAAGGTCCTTATCGCATTTTATCATTCAGTATTATGATGATTTTATAATAAGTCATTATTATATGCAGATGTGTTTTATTTTCCAGAGTGTCCCATTGGATACTGTCTCAGTGGAGGGACATGTGCAGTACAGGCAAACGGACCAGTGTGCACGTGAGTATCTCAGGCACACACAGTGGATCCCAAAATACTTATAATCAAATACAGACACTTTTTAAAAGTATAGCAGAAGCTATCCATTAACATAATATTGTAATGCAATGTAATGTATTGCTAATACAGATTAATGCAAAGAATACAGTTGAGGTCAAAAGTAATTATGTTACCAAAATAAGAGGGATTATACAAAATGCATGTTATTTTTTATTTAGTACTGACCTGAATAAGATATTTCACATAAAAGACGTTTACATGTTGTCCACAAGAGAAAATAAAAGTTGAATTTATAAAAGTGATCCCGTTCAAAAGTTTACATACACTTAAATAAAGTGTATGTAAACTTTTGAATTAAATTAAATTATTCTTAATACTGTTGTTACCTGAATGATCCACAGATGTTTTTTTTTTTGTTTAGTGATAGTTGTTCATGAGTCCCTTGTTTGTCCTTAACAATTAAACTTCCTTCTGTTCTTCAGAAAAATTTTCTTGCAGAAAAATCCTTCAGGTCCCACAAATTCTTTGATTTTTCAGCATTTTTGTGTATTTGAACCCTTTCCAATAATGACTGTATGATTTTGAGATTCATCTTTTCACACTGAGGACAACTGAGAGACTCATATGCAACTATTACAGAAGGTTCAAACGCTCATTGATGCTTCAGATGAAAAAAACAATGCATTAAGAGCCAGGGGTGAAAACTTCTGAACAGAATGAAAATGTGTAAATTTTTCTTATTTTGCCTAAATGTCATAGTTTTTTTTTTTTTTTTTTTTTTTTTTCATTTAGTACTGCCCTTCAGAAGCTACAGAAGATATTTACATGTTTCCCAGAAGACAACATAAGTTAAATTTACCCTGATCTTCAAATTCAAAAAGTTTTCACCCCCCAATTCTTAATGCATTGTTTTTTCTTTCTGGAGCATCAGTGAGCATTTGAACCTTCTGTAATAGTTGCACATGAGTCTCTCAGTTGTCCTCAGTGTGAAAAGATGGATCTCAAAATCATACAGTCATTGTTGGAAAGGTTTAAAATACACAAAAATGCTAAAAAACTAAAGAATTTGTGGGACCTGAAGAATTTTTTTGAAGAACAGCGGACAGATTAACTGTTCAGAACAAACAAGGGATTTATAAACAACTGTCACTAAACCAAAAAAAAAAAAAAAAAAAAAAGCTGTGGATCATTTATGTAACAACACAGTATTAAGAATCAAGTGTATGTAAACTTTTGAACAGGGTCATTTTTATAAATTCAACTATTATTTTCTCTTGTGTACTATATGTAAACGTCTTCTATGAGAAATATCTTCTTCAGGTCAGTACTAAATTACAAATAACATGCATTTTGTATGATCCTTCTTATTTTGGTAAAATAATTAACATTTAGCAAATTTTGCAAGGTGTATGTAAACTTTTGACCTCAACTGTATGTTTGTTCTGGAGGACAAATATATATTTTTTTTTTTTTTTTTTTTTTTTGGGGTAACAAAAAGTGTTTACTAAAAGTCTCACCTAAAAATCTGACCTACAGTATCCTTTCAGTTTTACTTGGGGGAAAAAAAAAATCCCCACCTTCACCTGTCGGTCATGGTCAGGCAGGTGACAAGACCCTGTTGGAGATCTTTGCATTGAATTATTCATGCTACCCTACAGTGCCAGCCGAATATCACATTGAAATGTGAGCGAGTTATACAAAGAGTATCAGCACCCTGACTCTCAGTTTAAACATGCACTTTTCAGCAGACTGCCAAAGCTGACTTTTTGTAATTACTGTTCCGCTTGTGCCAAGAAACACAATCTTTCTCCATTTGAATCAACCCCCCAAAGCCTCAAATGTTTCTCTCTCCTTGTCTTTCTCTTTGAAAGGGTGTATGTCATTGCTAATAAATTACGAGAATTACTGAAGTCTCTTGTTCGCAGACACTAGTGTATCTGTGTGTGCATGAGGTTGATTGCAGAACAGCTTAAGGACATGTTTTATGTGAAAAGATCCCCACAGGCAAGAAAAAGAAAAGAAAACACAAAGAGAAAGTAAGAGAAAGGAAGGGACAAAGAGAGAATGTGTGTCTTTTTCTCATTACAGCAGCCGAGGGAAGGCTGTTTCTGATATTAAGCTCATGTGGATGACTCCAGGCAAATTTTCATGCACTTATTTATTTATTTCTCTTTTGGAAAGTCAAGGAGCCAGCATTCCCTTATGAACTATCTCTGATTCTGCAATAATCATGTTTTTCTCTGTCTTTCTTTAGTTGTCCATCACAGTGGACTGGTAATCGCTGTCATATCAAAGAAAAACCTTTTCTCACAACCGCTTCCACAACACCTGTGATACCAGATAGTAAACTTGGCAATCAGATTGGTGAGTATATGTGCATGCGGTTATTGAATATAATTATACTGTTTTGCATGCTGAGATAAGCAACAATATGTGTGTGCAATTGTGAACTCTGCAGCTGTCAGTGTTGGATTAAGTGTAGCATTGATCCTGGTGGTCATTGCAACTGGAGCCGTTTTGTTCTACTTATTTCAAAGAAGACATTTATTAAAGTAAGTCCATTCAATTGAACTCTACAATATTGGAAAGTGTCTGTAAAATGTTTGGATACTGACTGCATTGTTCTTGACTGAACAGAGACTCCAGTCTTATTGATAATGAAGAGTTGGATTGCTCAACCTCTGACTCACAGAAAAAGGTCAGTCATATAGCTCAATATATAAATGGCATGATAAAACAAGTTGATTTCTCTAAGTTGTTTGTTTTTAATAGAGACCTTCATTCCCTGCCATGTTTCATATGTTGCATCTCTCTAATACACTCCCAAGACTCTCTTTTTCCTCCCACTCCATTTCTTTTTTTCCACTTACTGCCTTTTTTCCACTTTGGAGCGAACAGTGTTATTCAGTCATTTGAACCGCTCTGCAGGTGTGAGAGAGAGCTCTGTCACACTGCTGATAGGAAATATTGACCCGCAAACTTAAGTTTGTGCATTTGTGTTGGTGTGAGTATGTGTACATTTAGCACTCAATGCTAAACTCACTGTATTTTCTATGCGGTATGTAGTAATTTTCACTCTGCTGTGCAGTGAGGGGTAGTTATTAGTGAAGTCTGACATAATTTAATGGCTAACTGAGATTTCTCTACATTTTGCTAAGTTATGCATTCGTGTTAATGAGCCGATTCAAAAATGTAATGCAGAACCCTAGTGTTGAACACAATTACTGATTTTCATAATTGTTTGTAGTTTTTATTCTAGCCAATACTCACACTAATGTAATGTGAATGTACTTTGCTTGTAATTTGACTGTGAACTTTGGAAAGATGATATTTGAGCAATATCACACAAGAGACGTGAGATATGGCTGTATATCAGCACAGCTTAGATTCGGCCGTAGATAATCACAGTGTGCAGATATATCACGTCGGTGAGTGTGATATTGCGTTTATACAACAGTTTGATGGAACGAGTGAGTAAATGCATAAGAAACAAGAGTGGAGTGTCTTTAAAAACCCTCTATTTCCTTCCGCCACGGATTCAAATCTCAGTTTGACAGTTTAACAGCTGAGCCCGAGCCTCTGTTACTAATTAGAAAACGTCACTTTAGAACTAGTAACAAAGGAACGTTGAGATGCTTCATTGAAAGCTTAATGTATTACTGTATTAAAAGCAGTGTATTGTGTGTAGTAGAGTATTATGAAAGAGAGATGGACTGGGCGAGTGTGATTACCTGCATCTGATACAGCATTCATTCTTAAGCTCCGTCTCATATTCACAGTAAAACATTAGTTTGAATGTTTGCTGACGAAAGCGATATCTTTGTCATAACAATAATATCCTTTCATTTGTTAAAGGTGATTTCTGATGACAGTGCATTTGTTTGCTGCGTCAGGCTGTTATTGAAAAAAAACTTCTAATAACTAAAAATTTCAAAGAGTTTATAAAAAAACTGTCTCATTGCCAATAAAATCCGAAACAATGAAACTAATCACCATCCAAGCATGCACCCTTTCTCAATACTAAATGCTATTATTAAATACTATTATTATTTGTCTGCACTGATAGCCTTGTGGTTAGTGCGGCGACATGTAGCGCAACTGCGTCTCTGGCGACCCGAGTTAGATTCCCGATTTAGTTGATTTAGTCAAAAGTACAAAGGTAACGTTCCGATATAAAGCATTGCAGTATATATTTGTCAAAACTATCTTCTCTGGAACAAATAATAGATTAATGAGACCAAAGACTGCAGGTTAGATTTACCCAAAATGAATTATATCTCATGTTTAACCACTATAGAGACATCAGAACCAGCGGAAAATTCCAGAGGATCTGGCTGAAGTGAGGCAGCTCTCTGGCAGATTCATGAGCCGCTGACATCCTGGAGTTCACATCTCCGAAAACATCGAAGCAAATTTGCAAATAGACTTCATCTGTATTAAAAAACTGCATATTTGCAAGTACATTCTCACCTGACAACCTCTTAAAACTACATTCCGTGACACAAAAACAGTAATACATTTAAAATTATAGTGGATTTGGGCGTTCGCCATAACGCTCGCTGTGAGAAGTACCGCAAGCGGAGTGATACAATTGCAAATGGTAAAACGGCTGTTGGAGTTCTGTTGGGCTCTAAATTAAAGTATACAACAGTTCTTTCTGGTCCTCAAATCTAATTGGCTGAGAGGAGTGCAATATTCTAGTGATAACAGAGCTCTAACCATTTCACTGTTTGTATCCTTCCACTTACAGTATTTCTCATTCTGAGTGTCGTGGCAGACACCCAAAAATCCACTGTAATGTTATAAATAATACTGTTTTTATGTCACGGAATGTAGTTTTAAGAGTACTTTAGGTGAGAATGTACTTGTTTAGTCTTCAAAAATTAGAGACTGAAACAGGATTGTAAACAAGGAAGTTATTTTTACTTTCAACAGCATCTTGAAAGACGCAGCCAACAAATGCACTGAGCAGCGTGGCGGAAATCACCCTTAACAGATCAAAGGATAGTACGACACAGATATCGCTTTCCTCAGCAGGCATTCAAACTAATGTTTTATTGTGAATATGAGATTAAGCTGAATGAATTAAAGAATGAATGCTGTATCAGATGCAGGTAATCACACTCGCTCAGTCCATTTCTCTCTCATAATACTCTACTTAATACAGTGAGCTTTTAATACAGTAATGCAATAAGCTGTCAATAAAGCAACTCAACATTCCTTTGTGACCAGTTCTAAAGTGAATTAGTAATGGAGGTTTGGGCTCAGCTGTTAAACTGTTAACTTAAGCTTTGAATTCATGGTGAAAGGAAGTAGTTCTGCACAAAAGAGTGATTTTAAAGACACTTCATTGTTGTTTTTAATGTTTTTATACATGTGCAGTCGAACTGTAGTATGAATGCAATATCACACTCGTAGCCCTACAGATATACAGCCATATTGCATGGCTACTCATTAGATATTGCTTATGTATTACAACACTGACCAAAATTATAAACGCAACACTTTTGTTTTTGCCCCCATTTTTCATGAGCTGAACTCAAAGATCTAAGACTTTTTCTATGTACACAAAAGGCATATTTCTCTCAAATATTTTTCACTGGGTTCGAACCAGTCAGTATCTGGTGTGACCACCATTTGCCTCACGCAGTGCAACACGTCTCCTTCGCATAGAGTTGATCAGGTTGTTGATTGTGGCCTGTGGAATGTTGGTCCATTCCTCTTTAATTGCTGTGCGAAGTTGCTGGATATTGGCAGGAACTGGAAAATGCTGTCGTATATGCCGATCCAGAGCATCCCAAACATGCTCAATGGGTGACATGTCCGGTGAGTATGCTGCCCATGCAAGAACTGGGACGTTTTCAGCTTCCAGGAATTGTGTACAGATCCTTGCAACATGGGGCCGTGCCTTATCACGATGCCATACACACTGTCTGCCATCTCCCCTGTACAGTGAAAACCGGAATTCATCCGTGAAGAAAACACCTCTCCAAAGTGCCAGACGCCATCGAACGTGAGCATTTGCCCACTCAAGTCGGTTACGCCGACAAACTGCAGTCAGTTCGAGACCCCGATAAGGATGACGAACATGCAGATGAGCTTCCCTGAGATGATTTCTGACAGTTTGTGCAGAAATTCTTTGGTTATGCAAACCGATTGTGCTTTGTGATAAAACTGCACATTTTAGAGTGGCCTTTTATTGTGGCCAGCCTAAGGCACACCTGTGCAATAATCATGCTGTCTAATCAGCATCTTGATATGCCACACCTGTGAGGTGGATGGATTATCTCGGCAAAGGAGAAGTGCTCACTAACACAGATTTAGTCAGATTTGTGAACAATATTTGAGAGAAATAGGCCTTTTGTGTACATAGAAAAAGTCTTAGAAATTTTGGTCAGTGTATTGTTGTTCCTATAGCTGTCATTTTATGAAATATAGTAACTGTGTAATTCTTGTTTCAGCTGCCTTCACCTGACGTTACAGCCAAGTGGCCAGTACATCCTCAACTAAACATCAGCGTTTACCCATGGAGAGAGGATCCAGAGGTATGAAACTCTGGTTGTCGTAATTGACATAGTGACCATTGAGTTTCACCCCAAAACCACTTCTACTTTAAAAAGACATACCACTGATGTACAATACAATCTGTGGACTGTTTTATTGCTCTGCACTCATTTTTACTGGCTGCAGTTATAGTTTTGATCTGCAGCAATTTGACCGAGGCTTGTGACCAGAGGACCTAAGTAATACATTAATCTTCTGCTTAAGCAATAAATGAAAATAAGGTACTGGAGTAGAGAAGGCAACCGACAAATCTTAATGGAAGAAATGTCCATCATGATGTCTCATAATATCGATGGGATGAAATTGAGCAATTGCTCTGTATTAATGGACTATAAGTAGAGTCAGTGGTTTTCATTTTGTTCATCTGGGCCTGTCTTTGCTTGTGTGTGTTATTCAGGTCTCCAGCTCAAAGAAAAGCAAGCTTTCTTTCTCCAACCCACTCTACAAGTGCTCGAACAGTTCTGAAGCTTGAAGAAACACAGACACGCAAACAGTGGCTGTCACGTCCCTATAGATTTAAAGTGCTTCCCACTTCATTTGAGCCTCCCCGAAAACATGGCTGTACTTGCTTAAGGTTTAGAGGGCTCGTGGGAGGAAAAAGTGTGACCACAAACAAGTTCCAATTAAGCAAAATGAAGCAGTTAAACTATATCGCTCATAAAAAGACAGTTTCTTATAATAATCCATGACATGTAACATATACCATATGTTGTGAAATCTCTCTGAGGCACTGAAATTAAACTTTAATCTTTCTTATTTTACAAGAGGCAACACTTTATGTCAGTGCCTGTTTTAACATTAGGGGCTATGCTGACAGATAAATTTGTATGTTCAACAGCTCTCAAGTAATAGTATCTGATATAACTCTGGCGGATGTTCAAGTTCAGTTTTAAAAGTTTTTAACAATTCTTCATATGATTTAGAAGGCATTTTCTGTTTCACTGAAAATGCAAAACAGTGTCATTCGAAAAATAAAGGTAGATTTAAGAAAATTGAGCTTTATTAAAATTAAATATTTAAGGTTAACCACAATTTAACATTAATCTGGGAAAGTTTATCAAATCTAGCATGGACTCTGGGTACCATTTTAGAGATTGTTATGTTTTCAAATCCTAATCTTCCAGATATCTGTAGTTTTAAGAACATTATATTGTCATTACTTTAACTGTACATTCCATCACCACTTGGTCTCCTTTTGGATTCAAGCAGACCACATTTTGACAGATGATAATATTGAAATGAAAACAATGAGAACAAAACACAAAGACAAGTGAAGTTGTTAACTGTGCAGTGGCAGTGTTTAAGTGATTTTTTTATTTGTACCAGAACACTAAAACAAAAGCTATAAATGTACGATTATGAACTCTGTTCAAAAAATTAAATGTTTTGGTATTACAAGATTTTGTTTGTAATCCTGCATCTTTGTCTTTTCGTTTCTGGTTCTCTTTTATCAAAAGAAATGCTGTCATGATTTGTCTTAGCGCAAAAATGAACTACAAAGCATGAAATGAAACATGATTTGATGAGAGTGTACGCATACAGATGAATTATTCAGGAAATGTGTCATTGCGTAGACTGTAACACTCAATGTGACACTGGTCAAAGAGGTTTTAAAATTAAGTATTCATTAAAAACATACAAATTGGATTTCTGAATCACTAGAGCACCTGTTTTACCAGTTTCCACAACTTTCTGCCACTAGTTTGGTCCTCCTTCATCTATCCTTCTCTAAAACTACAGATTTTTTTTAATATATTTATTAGTCTAGATTTTTAATCATGTTCATAATCATTTTATTTTTCAAACTAGAATGTCTATACCCTGCTGTGTGTACAGACAGCTGGGATTTTTCTTTTAACAGCATGTGAGACAGGAAATTAACTTTCCTTGAAGACAGTTAAAATGTTTTGCCAGATTTAAGTGTTACTGCCGAGGCGTAAAAACTAATAGAAAGAGACAGCATAATAGTCATCACGCTAGACATACATGCTCACAATTACGCAGAGGTGTTTCATTATTGTGCTTAAATGCGCAGTCAGTTCATCTGAATCTCGGTGGAATAAAAAATATGCAGCCAGCATAATCTAGTCCATTCATCAATTCCGCACTTTCATTTTAATGTCTTTCTTTATCTTGCCATCTCTTTCAGTGTTTCAGAGTCTGCTTTTTTACTCAGAAATTAAGAGAGAAGCACCAGAAAAGAAAAGATTGTTTGTGTCTGTATGCAATGAGAATTAAATCTGGAGACTGAACAGGCCACTCAAGAACATTCTATGACTGATCCCTGAACAAAGCATAGGTAGATTTGGATGTATACTTTGGGATGATTGTCCTGCAGGAAAGTCCATTGATCATTAGCTTCGGACTTTGCACCAAAGGCACACAATTCTTGCCAAAATGGCCTGATACTTCACAGAATCCATGATATCCTTCATACATCATGATTTCGACTTCCTGCTACAGTGCAACAACCCCATAACAGGACTGATCCCCCTCCATGTTTGACAGTGGAGATGGTGTTCTTCTGCTTATAAGCTTTGCCTTTTTTTGCACCAGACATACCACTAAATCCAGAGGTCCATAAGGTTTACATCACTCCATAAAAGATTCTTTCCGAACTCCACAGGTCTATCGAAATGAATTTCAGCGTGTTGAAGTCAGCATTTTCGTTCTTCTTGGTCAAGAGTGGTATTCGGCAAGATGCCTCAACATAAAAGCCATACTTGTCTAATGTTCTTTTTATACTCTGCACTGAAATTGCACTGCATTTTTTCCTCCTTTCACCAGGTCATCTTGCAAGTCTTCGGCTGCAGGTTTTTTCTCAGTTACTCTGTTCAAACATTTATGATATTGTTTTTTTTTTTTTTTGTTCAACACCCTCAAATGTTTTCTGGTACAACACACTTTAAGGAATAAGGCTGTGTCTCTAGGAATAAGGCCAGATGTGTCTCTAGGAACTTTTAATGTCTTGGAAATCCAAGAATTAATTTTTGTTTTAAATTTTACCAAAGTCTTTGATTATCCACTTCATTCTAAACGTGGAAGTCTCGTCCGACCTGAGCGGTGCTTTACATTTCCAGCCTCTTTTGTACCTAGTCAAATAAACACATTTTCCAAGCCGATAATATAATGTTAAACCTGCCCACATTTTCATATGTAGTTATGAAAGCATATTTAGATATTTTTTTTTTACCCCGTTTTAACATGGATGTCTATGGAGAACGGAACACGAAAGCACCTAAATAGAGGTTGGAATCCATCATTGCGCCGCTCCTCAGGCGGAGGCTACGGGCCGTTGTATGCTTGAATCTGATTGGCTGATGAAGGTTCTAAGGCGTGAAGTTATTTTCAAATAAACGCAAGGCGAACGTAGTTCCAGGCAGCTCTCGACCGCATTACATGTCCATATCACTTCGCCAAACGATTCCCGTTATTTCAAAGGTCCTTACAGCCTGAAACAGCAAAATAACCAAAACCCACAATGATACTGGCCAAATAAATAAATACAGTAAACAATATAATAAAAACAGCAGATTATTTCCATATTTTTGCCACAAAATTACGTTTTATTATGTACGGAAAGCACATACTCTATTTCTCCCGCTCTCTCTCCCTTACAGACGCACACACGGTGTTGCAAACTTAGTGACTTTGTTGTTAGAATTTAGCGACTTTTCAGACCCCCCTAGCGACTTTGTTTTTCAGAAAAAGCAACTAGCGACAAATCTAGCGACTTCTTGGACAAACCTTAGTGAGTCTCTGTGATTACTGGTACTTCTGCAACGGCGCGAGGCAGTGTTGCCAAGTCCATGGTTTTTTTTAGCAGAATTGGGCTACTTTAACACTCTTGCCGCAGGTTAAATAATGTAATATTTAGGCCCTGGAATGCCAGTTTTACCAAAAAATGTTTAAAATGCGATTTTTAATCGGAGACTCCCCTCAAAATGTGAGTGGGCTACTTTTGGGCTAATTTCGTGGGTTTTGTTGTGAAAACCTGGCAACCCTGGCGTGAGGTCAGCGCGCACGCACCTCAATCAGGATATTTGTGCAGATTAATGTATTGGAAGGGAGAGCTGGTTATAGTCTTAAAGGTGTCAGTCACTATTTCATATTTATTCTGTTGTCTGACAACAGAAACTAGAATATAAATGAAAACATTTTGATTGAGAATTTGGCTGCATTAAAATACAGTGAGCACAGAGAGACAAACTAATGTTAAAGGCAATGATGCGTTGATGTAATGAATATGCTAATTAGCATATGACCTCATCTAGCGACATTTAGCGACTTTTTAAACTGGCTGTAGCTACTTTCTATCGAAAGAGTTGGCAACACTGTGCACAGTTTGTAATCACAGCTGATGTTGTTAGCACTACTCTTACGATTTTTTCAGTAACATACACTGTAAAAAAATTATGTAAAATTCACAGTAAAAATCCGACAGCTGTAAGTACAGTAGCGATGTTTTTCTGTTTACGGTTTTAACTTAGATTTTACATTTAAATACCATAATTTCATTAACTGATACAATGTTAATACACCGACCTACTGAAGTACTGAAATCTGTTTTGTACCTTTGTAATACACTGATAAGTAGGTGACGATGAAAAAGTCACATGATGAGCCAGAGCCCATCACAAGCAGCTTTTAAATAATAACATATATAGAAGGTGCACAGTGTCATTCACAAAAACACTAAACACGGTCATGGTAACACACACGAAACTGAAATAATGCAATAAACATTAAATTAACAACATTAGGTGTAACATACAACCCTAATGTACACAACTGAAGAAGAAACAGTTATTTCAACAAAAAAACATCAAATTTGAAATATAACACAGGGAATTCTGGGAATGTCAATGTACGGTTATTCACCGTAAATTACACGTTCTTTTTCACTTCCAAAAACGGTATACTACCGTACAGTGTTGGGGGTAACGCATTACGTAATGCAAGTTACGTAATATTATTATTACTTTTTCCAAGTAACTAGTAAAGTAACACATTACTTTTTAATTGACAAGAAAATATCTGAGTTACTTTTTTCAAATAAGTAACGTCAGTTACTTTTCCCCCATTTATTGATTAAAACCTCTCCTTTCCCTATGTTGAGAGAAATCGGGAGTAAGATATTAGTTTTAGAATAAATGTGAACATGCATTAATTCATCTCACTCACAAAAAACAGATTCAGTATTCCTCAAAATGAATAAAAACTGTGAAATTCAGCTCAGAATATGAGGCAAACCTGCAATAATTAAATATGTTAAATAATACAAATATCTTTTAAGCATTTAATACCATTTTATTAACCGATGTCTTTGCTGCCGACCTTCAGTGATCCAATTTAACCATACTAATAAGCAAAAATGACTCAAGATAATCTAACATTAGTTTTCCTTATTATATATTGCTGAAGAGTTGATATTTTTTCTTCTGCGGTCTACTGTACAGATGTGAATTCATTTTTCTCAAAGCCTGAGGCTTTTGGTGTGAAAAGGCTTTTACATTTGCCAAAAATAGAACTTTTTATATTAAAAACAAACAAGCAAGCCCTGCCCAGATTTAAAAAGTAACACAAAAGTAATGTAACACATTACTTTCCATAAAAAGTAACTAAGTAACATAATTACTTACTTTTTTAGGGAGTAACTCAATATTATAATGCATTACTTTTAAAAGTAACTTTCCCCAACACTGCTACCGTAAAATTACATGCAATGTCCAATAAGTTTTTTTTACCGTTTTCTTACTGAACTTACCGTTAACCGTTTAATATTTTTATTACTGTAGCATTTTTTCAGTCTTTTACCGTTAAATTCACGGTCATTTTCCAGTGTAGCAACTTAAAAACTACATGAAATTTCTCTCACAAGTGAGGTAAAAACTGTGCTGTTCTTGACGCTTTGTGTCGTGGCAGTATCACCACATACCGATGCATTATTTTCTAATAACTCAATGGCTCGTCATCAAATATTCCTTGATGATATGCAGTTCAGTCAGAAATGTACGTGAAGATGAACAAAGCAACTATATAATGATTTGTGTTCAAAGTGCAAAGTGCGTGCTGGAAAGAGAGAACGGAAAGCATTTGATTTGCATCATGTTGGACTGATTTAGTAATCTCTTCATATGGTATTCATATATTGATTATAGCCTTGACAAAAATGTTAATCCAGAAGAAAACAATTTAACAGAATTATGTTCTTAGTTTGAGTTATGTATTACTTTTCATTAAATCTACAGAAGCCCATATAATTTTTATATTATATTGTGTCTCTTTTGATATCATCTGCTTTCATTCTCATACAAACAGTTCTTATTAACACATGCAGTGACTTTTTACATTGTGTTTATTAATACAGCATGTATTGAAGACTCATATTTAGTTACTTGAGGACTTTAAAAAGAGGACTGTAGATAACATCTTGGCAGCTGGCTTATAGTTAAACCTTGCAAACCCCTATCAAAGGAATGCTGTCATAAACGTGAGCACAATAAATCAAGATCCTCAGATCCGAAACCAAGGTTTTCAGTCAGCGCTTCTACGTGTTCTGGCTCTTGATGCAACACTGTACTGGTGTTTAAATTGGAATGCTAATGTGGCGGCTTTAGCATGCTTCATCCTTAAATGTTTTTGCTAGGCTGCTTGTCCTGATCTGAAGGAGCAGAGGGAGGTGGTTAGCGCTCAACCACAGCTCACTGCCTCTCAGTCCTCTGGAGGGACTCTGCTTGGCAGACAGTGTGGAAAAGCCTGCCAGTGCCATTCCCAAACATTAATGATCCCCCCGTTCACCCCCTCCATTGCCTGTCTTGCCTCTGGGCTCTCAGGAGGAGACAACAGAAGCAAGCTTTACCGAATTTACTGTACTAATATCAAGGACAATCAGTACTGAGAGCAATGAACAGTTGTGATCCATAATTCTCGTGTAAGATGTAATTTAGTAATAGGCTAAATTAGGTGATTCACTGGTTCCTGCAAGGGTCATAAAAGAAGATTGAAACCTGATATGTGTTCCTGAACCACAAAACCAGTCATAAGTGGCACAGGTATGTTTGTAGCAATAGCCAACAATACACTGGGTTAAAATCATTGCCAAAAATCATTAGGATATTAAGTAAAGATCATGTTCCATGAACATATTTTGTACATTTCCTTCTGTAAATATATCTAAATATATCTATATTCTAAAAATATATCTTAATTTGTGATTAGTAATACGCATTCATTTAGACAACTTTAAAGACAATTTTGTTTCTCTTTAATATTTAGATTTTTTTTTTGCAGCCTCAGATTCCAGATTTACAAATAGTTGTATTTCAGCCAAATACTGTCCTAACAAACCATACATCAACAGAAAGCTTATTTACTCAGCTATCAGAAGCCATTTCAAAAAATGGACCCTTATGACTGGTTTTGTGGTCCAGGGTCACATATATTCTGTTTTGAGTTTATTTGTTTTGAAACAAGAAATTATTTTTGCATATTTATAATGTATTTCATATTTTTAATATATAATTATCTAGAGTTCAGAGGTCTTAAATATTTATTCGATGATTTATATTTATTATTAATTATCTTTTTCTAGTAGCATATTAGTGATGTTTATGTAATACAAATTTATATTTCACTTATTATATATATATATATATATATATTTTTTTTTTTTTTTTTTTTTTTTTTTTTAAATATTACCTTTTATACGTCGGTCTGTATGAAGTGTTTTGAAGTTATTGTCCAAGGACATAATTTTGATGAAATAGCGAAAAAATGTAAATAAATAGTTGATTTTTGTTCTTGACATTCTAGTAATCTCTTGTGATTTTTAAAGTGGCTGTTGAACTTTAAAGTCTCTGATGTTTTAAAAACGTGTTGCATGCTTTACGTCTTAAGAATCAGTAAAACGTGTTAATGACAAAATAGGCACTAATACCAAATCCACTTCATGACTGAAAAGCCCCCATGCGAGTCAGAGTCAGGACACTATTGGTGGTGCATGTGTGACGCCATCTACACCTCCTGGTTTTGTGGCGAATGCATGGATAAGAGGCGAGCTAGACTGGACTGTTTTAGACTATCTCGAACTCTGCTAGGATTTGTTTGGGTCTGGACTCTGAAAGGAAACGCGTTATCGGGAGCATCGCAGGAGCGGTGAGAGGCAGTAGCTTCAGCAGCGGGCGCGACACTCAAGAGTCCGGGAAGGAGCGCGGAATGCTCAGCGGCTGACCAGACGCTGTTTTGTCTTTATTTTACATTTTCTTTGGCGACGACAGAGCAAAAGAAACTGAGGACATCTGTCTCAGTGGATATCTGATATGGCGAGCTCAAGCACGCTCGATGTGTTTGTGGGAATTGTTCTAGTTTTACACGCTTTGGGAAGTGTTTTCCAGATCACCCGAGGAGAATTAACGGCGGAAGGTGAGTGCTCGTGGACTCGAGTGTGTGATATATCGATGACAGCAGTTTGTTTTGGCGATAGCGATGAGGAACATCAGGTATTCGCAGCATGACCTGAGCCTATGTCTATTCGTCATGTATACGTTTGACATATAGGACTTTTCATGAGAAGTTGATCCAGTACTTTTTCATCTATTCTGAAAACGTAGAAAAGCTTACGCGTCACTCATTGGAACTTTGAGGTTTTCTGCGTATTACTGGTCTATTAATATTAATGCCTTATTGATTTGTAATAATACAGTGAATAAGCTAATATGGGTTGAGTGTGTGTTTTTGCTGTGCTGTTTGTATGCCAGAGGCGATGTTTATCAGCAGCTGTTTTCAAGCGGTGTGCGAATGTATTACCGCTTCCTGCAGAAAGAATAGGCTGTGAGTGGGAAAACCTTGTACCTTCAGCTTCTTTTATGTGGAGCAAGATTGTTTTCGTTGACTTTGCCCTAAAGCACATAACCTGTTCATCAGTGGAGCTGCTACTGGGTTTCCAATCGTCGTTTCACACTGCGCAAGGTTATTTAACGTGAGACACAGGAGCTTCAACAGACTGTACTGAAACAGGTACACATTTTCAGAGGAAAGTACATTGGAGTAATTTACTCTTCCTCAAGTCATAAATTCCAAGGTGTTTCCATGTTCCGACCCATCAGACCTGAGCTCATTTTGTCCGTTTTATAACCTGCCTTTGTCTGTCTGTCTGGGTCTCTCTCTTCAGAGCTCTCCTAGAGATCTCAAGACATCGCAAGAGTAAGAAAGCATCTGAATATCAGATTGATTTTCAGAATAACAGCACAACAGCGGGTGATAGTGTTTTAAAGCTATAGTTAAGCCAAAAATGAAAATTTGCTGTTAATTTACTCGCCCTCAGACCATCCAAGTACGCAACTTTTTTTTTCAGTAGAGCAGTAAAGAAGAATTTTGTGAAAGTGTAGTCATGGTGTTTCATAAATTGCTAGTCAGCAGGAAAAAAACATATCAAGGAACACAGAATTAATAACCGTGCTCCTGACAATGTATTGAGGCCTTATGAAGCAAAACGATCGGTCTGTGCAAGGAACTAGTCTTTATCAGCTCAACTTTTTATGTAAACAGTGAGAACCCATGAACGTTGTATACGTTGATATTTGGTTAAAGTTCAGTTGCAATGCCGGGTAACCAAAATTCGGTGTCACTCAGTTCAACATCTAATGTTAATGTTAATGTTAATTTAATGTCCAATACTGACATTTATATTTTCATTTTTAGGTTGTGTTGTAAAATAACTAAAATCCAGTGTTAGGCCAATGTCAAATTCTGATGTCAACCTGATTTTCATTCTTAACCAAAATGCAACGTCTGTCTGACGCTGGGGTCCAATGTCAGCCTGACGTTATATTGATGTACGGTGCCTGCTGGGTTCATTCAAGTGCTCAGGTCATGTATGTACTTATTACCGGCTCGTTATTTCTTCAGTCCGAGTTGGAACAGTTGCCTCAGTTCAGTGGACTGTTGAAGGAACTGGAGTGCTGAATAAGCTGGCAAAAAAGTATGATTAGAGATTCACCGAAATTTCCGAAACCAAAAATTCTGGATGCAATAGGTCGAAAACCGAAAATGCTTAGCTTTTGTAATAATTAGTAATTGTTAAATAAAAATAACTTTTGAAAGACTTTTTAACTTAACGCAAAAATTTTAATGACCGTGAATTTAAATAACACAAACCAATAATATTAACTACAATTTTATTGAAAGTAACACAATAAAATTGGACAGAAAATATATTATTATAAATATCAATGTATTACTTTATTCAGTTCTATGCAACAGAATCAGATATAACTGTTTTTTTGGGGGGCTAATTATCCAAATGTGACCCTGGACCACAAAACCAGTCGTATGTACCACGGCTATATTTTTAGCAATAGCCAACAATACATTGTATGGCTCAAGATTGTCAATTTTTTTAAATACCAAAAATCATTAGTATATTAAGTAAAGATCATACTCCATGAAGATGTTTTGTAAATTTCCTACCATAAAGGAGCGCGGAATGCTCAGCGGCTGACCATTTGTATCTCGGCCAAATACTGTCCTATAGTAACAAATTCACCATACATCAATGGAAAGCTTATTTATTCAGCTTTCAGATGATGCATAAACCTTAATTTATAAAAAAAATTACCCTTATGACTGGTTTTGTATTTCAGGGTCACAAATAATGTATAGTCCTACAAAGCTATAATTTTATTTATCATTTTATTTTATTCATCATATTAGCGTTGCCCAGTACAGCTGTACTACAGCATGCTACAGCTCAGTAGCGCTGCTGCAAACAGAAACGGCTAGAGAAAGAGTGAAACCTGTGTGCTGAACGCTGTCGGGCAGTGCGCCACGTCATATATTTTTGCCTTATATTTTCAGCCGTTTTTCTCTTTCAACCCAAAAACGAAAATGCCATTTTCGTCCGATAATTTTCGGCAGCCGAAAATTCAGTGCATCTATAAATATGATTATTGTAGGATCATATATGTTGATATTTTGGCTAATTTTGAGTCAGAGTGACTGTCAGGCACATCTGAAAGTGAGTTTTGATTGAGTAACTTGTAGATCTGTGCTGCTCGTGCTACAAACTGTTTCAAATGGTTCAGTCTGATTTGGTAAACTGGTTCATTAAGTTCACTAAAAAGACCAGTTCCAGTTTAACCAGTATCACTCTTGACCGTTTGGATATGGATTACAGGTAATAATACAGGTAATAATGTTCCGTTTCTTGCACAGACTGACCGTACACTTCATAAGACTTTAATATATTGTCAGGAGCCGGGGTATTAATTTTGTTTCTTGATGTGCCTTTTTTATTCTCAAAAACTGGTAGCCACTGACTTGCATTTTATGAATCTCACAGAACTACAGTTTTAACTAAAAATCTTCTTTATTGTTCTGCTGAAGAAAAAAGTCACCTGCATCTTGGATGGCTTGAGGGTGAGTAAACAGCAATTTTTCATTTTTGGGTAAACTATCCCTGCAAAACAATAGTTCTGTAAATAAAAAGTTAACATAAAATAAATATATTTAATTCAGATAAAGTTCAGTTTATGTTTTTCTATTTGTGAACAAAATTCTTTCCAAATGAGCAGCGAGCAGTGCAAACACTGGAACAGAACACTGGTGCAGTGGCAGCAAATTGCCTCAAAGCATTCAGTTATCACTCCGCTCTGACTCCACTCCGGGTTTTCAGTTTCCCCTCAGCTTGTAAGAGTAACCCTGCTCCAAGCAATAGACCCTGTTCACAGACTGTGATGACACATTTCAGTGGTCATCAATGTAGTAAATCCTTTTTAATTTCTAAAAAATGTATGTGCATTTATAACACTATTACACTTTGTATTATGTTACCTTTGCATCAAATGACAAAAAAAGTTAACGCTGCTGTAAGGGTGTTTCTAATACAGCAGCTGTGGGAGTGGGGGTAAATTTGACATCATTCTCTTTTCTGACGGCTCGTATCAATCGCTCTCTCTTTTTATTACTTTAATACTGTTTTACTTTATTATAATAACATTAAGGTGCTCTGTACAAATTAACTTTAGACAACAAATAAAACCAAAATTGATGATTCTTATTTTTCTTATTTGGGAATATTGCAGTGTTTATTATACCGGCGTGAGGACTTTACAATTATACTTTCCTTCCAGCAACCTGTAACTCACATCAGATCGCAGCAATTACCAAACAATGACAATACAATAATCCAGTCAGTTCCCAAAGGACAAAATCAGGCCCTGCCATGCATTTTTTCTTTGAGAAGCTGTTTCACTCAGATATACATCACAGTAATGGAGAAAAGACTTTCACAATTGCCATTTCATGCCAACTTCATTCACCTTTCGTGGTTTGGTTTATGCAAAATAATTGCTGTTGTTTGATGCCATGCTTAAGTAATATGAGAAGAAATAAATAAACGAAAATAAATTTTGTTATAGATTGGTAATATTTTTTCCAGCTTGAACGCTAGATATGTCAAAACACTGAATGCACAAGTAGGGGATTTCCAAGTGGACTTGAAGGCAGCATGATGTACCAATCAGTGCTCACGCCGCTTGGCCAACCAAACCTGCTGTGTAACGGGTGTTGCACCATTGGAGAGCTGGTTTAATGTTCTTGTTTTTATGAACTATTCAAAATTCTAAAACAGAAACAGAACTCCTAGTGACCTAGTTTGTAGCCTACTTTACAGGCCTTGGCAGGATGAAAACTACATGTGAGTTTTGGACCAAAAAAAATCATTGCAGAATAATGTCTCTCACATGTGTACGTGGATGTGTGTGTTTTTGCATAATCTTTAATTTCTCGTGACGGAGAAAAACAACAAAACAAAAAGTAGGCCAAGGGTTGTAAACATTTCATGAGCTACACAATGGTGATTCACATATGAGATTGTGATAACCATGACTGTCCTGCCTCATGCAGATACAGATCCTGAGACTAAGCGAATGGTAAACGTGTTCAGACAATTCTGAATACCAAAAGAGTCCAAGTATGTAGATAAAAACAGAGTCAACTCTCACAACGATTTTTAGTTCTTCCCTTAATGCTAGATATTTGGTATTGAGCATCATACTATTAGTCAGAGCATTTATTTGGGTCAAGATACAGGCTTATTGCTGGTTTTTTATTAAGCAAAAGGTTTACTCAACAAGAAGGGTTTATGAATTATAGTTCATATTTATTAAAAGGAGTATGTCGCCAGTCTGCTTTAGATGATTCAGGAAAAGCAGCTCTGAAATGGCAGAGATGTAGAAAAGGATAGATGGTGAGAATGTGGGGCCCCCACAGTTCTTAAGTAGTTCATCCAATGGGTTGGGTTTAGGTTTGTATTCAGTCTGTCTTTGTCACCCCCTCCCTTTGGCTTCCTTTCTCCTTCTCTGCCCTCAATTTCTTCCTGAGGGTTATGCTTTTTACCATTACCATTTTTTCTGTTTAGTGAGCATGACTATAATAAAAAAAGCCTTTTTGTATTGTATTTTGTAAAAAACAAAAACCAAATGTATTGGGAAGACTCTTTCCAGTATTTGAGTCTGTGTTCAGATCTCAGAGTAAAGTCAAAGTTGCTTCTTGTACGGACTCTGTCAGCATCTTAAATTGCAAAGCATTACCCTGTGGAGATTTTTACCAGTTGCACGGGTCAAATTTTAATTGTTTTTAGTCCTTGGCACTGCACTTCACCTCTCTGTGAAATCTCTCAGGGAGTGATGTAGAACTGTAATATTTTATCAGAACACTGAACCCAGAGCTGCTCCCGTGCTGTAGACCACCTTGGAGTTTGGGCAATGTCTTTGGGTCTGGATTATCAATCCATTATACTTTGGCAGCAATATAAAACTACGTCTTGGCAGCCAAACCCATCACATTGAGCATCTCTAGATTGCCTGCATGTCTGCTTGTGCCCTGTGATGTTTCTCTCTTACTTGAACCTTCACAGCTCACATGAGCAGTCAGGTAACTTCATCTTTTTTTCATGTGGTCGAGATGTGCATCTCTTGTACACATAAAGTGGCTGTCTCTCGGCTCGTGGCCCAGATAAAGCATTATTTATAGAGCGTGCTGGCCATCTGCAGTGCTGTGTCAGAAAAGACTTTATTAATAGGAGCGAAGAGCTGGGTGTGTTTCTCTCCTTACCGATACAACAATATTAATAGTTTGTTGCTAAATTCAGTGGAGCAAAGTGAGAGGTCACACATGTGGAATCTCCCATTTGCAGAGCAGGTTTTGATACATGAACTAATGCTTGCAGTAAATGCTATTAAAAGCATTTCATTTAGATTCTATAATGATGCATTCATGCACACTGAAATGTACAGATGCACTCCAGGTACCATATTCTTGTTCACACACACAAACTTGAGTAGTTTATCCAGTTCACTTAGTTCTACCCGCAAACCACATTAGAGAATCAAAACTGATTGTTGCAGGTTTCTGATCTCTTTTTTGCCCACTTCTCAATAAAAAGTTAGCTTGTAAGCACATCTGATTTTCTTACTCTCATACACTCAAGAATGTGGCAGATATGTATTAAGGATTAGAGCGACTGTATATATCAGGTTCAGCTAGTATCTAGTGTGAACCTTCTTTGTCGTTTAGTGTCGGGTTCATGTGATCACAAGCCGCATGAGAGAATCACATCTGATTGCCGTTTTCAAAACTCTTTTTTTGCCCACTTCTCAGTAGAAAGTTAGCATGTAAGCACATCTGATTCTCTTACTTTTGTAAAGTCAAGAATATGGCAGATATTTTTAAAGGATTTATAAAGCAGCGACTGTGTATATATCAGGTTCAGCTAGTATCACACTATCTAGTGTGATCCCTCTGTCGTTTCATAGTGTCAAAAGGGTTGCCAGTAGTTTGTGTCATTCTTGTCTTCATACTTTAAGAAGTTCATTCATTTTGGTCTCCACTGAGTCTGGTCTGGATTATATACTGGACATGTGAAAATGTTCATTTACAGTTACCAAAATAAAAGGGGTAATACAAAATACATGTTATTTTTTATTTAGTACTGACCTGAATAAGATATTTCACATAAAAGACATTTAAATATAGTCTGCAAGAGCAAGTAATAGTTAAATTTATAAAAATGACCTTGTTCAAAAGTTTATATACGCTTGATTCTTAATACTGTGTTGTTACCTGAACGATCCACAGCTGTGTTTTTTGTTTAGTGATAGTTGTTTATGAGTTCATTGTTTGTCCTGAACAGTTTAACTGCCTGCTGTTCTTCATAAAAATCCTTCAGGTCCCACAAATTATTTGGTTTTTCAGCATTTTTGTGTATTTGAACCCTTTCCAACATATGATTTTGAGATCCTTCTTTTGACAATGACGACAACTGAGGGACTAATACACGACTATTACAGAAGGCTCAAACGCTCACTGATGCTACAGAAGGAAAAACAATGCATTAAGAGGCAGGGGTGTGAAAGCTTTTTGAACTTGAAGATCCGGGTAAGTGTAACTTATTTTTGTCAGAAGTATCTTCTGTTTCTTCTGAAGGGCAGTACTAAATAAAAAATATCATATTTAGGCAAAATAAGAAAAACATGCACATCTTCATTCTGTTCAAAAGTTTTCACCCCCCGGCTCTTAATGCATTGTTTTTCCTTCTGGAGCATCAGTGAGTGTTTGAACCTTCTGTAATAGTTGCATATGAGTCCCTCAGTTGTCCTCAGTGTGAAAAGATGGATCTCAAAATCATATAGTCATTGTTGAAAAGGGTTCAAATTCACAAAGATGCTGAAAAACTAAAGAATTTGTTGGTCAAACAAGGGACTCATAAACAACACAGCACAGTATTAAGAATCAAGTGTATGTAAATCTATGAACAGGGTCAAATTTTTATAAATGCAACTTATTTTCTCTTGTGGACCGTATGTGAATGTATTTTATGTGAAATATCTTCAGGTCAGTACTAAATAAAAATAACATGCATTCTGTATGATCCCTCTTATTTATACTTTAAAGGGATAGTTCTATCATTAATAACTCACCCTCATTAAACACGTTCATGACAGTACCATGACGTATACGTGTGCATTTCTCCATGACATTCCTCCAACGTCAGAAACGTTTGGATTTCATCAAAAATATCTTAATTTGTGTTCCAAAGATGAACAAAGGTCTTACGGGTTTGGAACGACTTGAGGGTGAGTAATTAATGACAGAATTTTCATTTTTGGGTGAACTATCCTATTAAATGTTTTCTCAAAATATCCTGTTCGTAATAAATGATCTTCTAAACCTATATATTGAGAAATATAACATGCCAAGTGTTTACTATTGGAGTTGTCCTTTAGTAACAGATAGCTGTGGTTGCTCCATCTGGACGTCATTAGAGTTGCACATCCTTCCTGCATATTTTCCATCCCACTTCTCTCTTCTGTAAATCTTTCGCTTAACAAGACTCTCTGCCGCTTCATTCTCACAACCCTGAGCCTGTTTGAATGGAGTAAATGTAGGTGTGACCGATATGTGCGTGTATGAGACGATGAAAGACAGCGTGACCTCATTGGGTATTTTATTCCTGATTTTCCCTACCTTGGCTATGTTGGATATGAATCCCTCTCTCTCTCTCTCTCTCTCTCTCACACACACACACACTGTTTAGACAGAATTAGGGCTCCTGGCATCAAGTAGGCATCAAGTTAACTGACCATAGCACTGATGCACAGCCTGTTTCTAATACACAGCCTGGTTCTAAGTTCATCATCCATCATAATGCCAAAAGCAGCAGCCTCCCACACACACAAACTCGTGCGCACAAAAAAACGAGCCCTGCGGAGGCAGCCAGTGGAACTTCCATTGACCTTCATGTCTCTCAAAAGTGACTGCTGTAGGGGGAGAAGGCCGTTTGTAGGAAGATCCTGGTAGAGGAGTGGGAGAAAAGCAAAGAAAGAGATAGTCCAAAAAAAAAGAACACAGCATTAAATAGTTAGATAATGGGAATAAAATGTGAAATTAGTCAGAGAAGACACAGATAAAAAAGAATAGATGTTGGGCAAGACAGTCATTTGGAATGAATGAGTTAGTTTGAATGCTTGGGGAGATCCTACATCACAGGCTCTGCAATTTTCCTTCGCTTCTTTCAGCATGGCGGATAAGTGAATGGATAGCTTGAGTCAGGCTTTATCTCTCCTTGAATGAGTTCCTAAGAAAGCATGAATAGAGCTATGAAGAAAAGGCTAGAGGGGGTCCTTCTGGGTAGGTATGCTTGCAGCGCCTGACCGTTGTTCCCAGACACACCACCATGCATCCTCTGATCCATTAACAAAAACTAATATCGCACTGTATGAATGAACAGTCACGCTCAAAGTAGTATGAAGTTGTTCGGTTACATTTGCCACAAAAGAAGGTAAAAGTACTCTTCGACCCTGACCGGACTAAATCGCATTTAAAAACTGCACCGCATGACCTCACTGAATACAGCTGTGAAAGAGAGCGGGAGGAGAAAGAGAGAGTTTCTTGGTGAAAGTCACTGAGGTTTCCAGTAGTTGTCTTTTGTGCTCCAAGGGTCTTGTGGGTTTCACATGCTCACAATGCTTTTCAGGCCTCCAGCGGTGCTTTTGTTTTCAATTCTTCCTTGGATCTCTTTCCATCCTTCTTTGCCATTCTCTGTCTTTCCCTCCAGGGCTGCAATAATGGTGCTCAGTAAGAGGTCCTTTTCTTTATAGCTTAGCTAATTACCTTTCAACAAAAGTTAATTACACTGTTTTGAAGTGTTTGTTATTCTTTCACAAACATATTCAGTGCACTTTTCTCAAACATAGCCGACTAACAGCAGATTATGTGTGTGCTATTAACCTCAGCTGCGCATTTACACGTTAAAGGTGTAGACTAGGTGACTTTTTTTACTTCTTGAAAAAATACAGGCTGGTTAGATTCTTTAATCTCCTCTCATGACACTTGAAAAGATTTCTTGCACCTGTTCATGTGCAGTGACCCAAACATAAGTAGTGAATGCAGAGCATCTAGTGACTTTAGAACAGAGCCTCTAGTGTGAATGAGATGGAATGGGTGATGAGGCAGAGAGATTGGAATAGCAAGAAGTTGTAAATGTGTCCTGCAGGATTTCTGTGTGAGTGTGTGTGTGTGTGGAGCGTCACTGTGGGGGGGTTTGCAGAGGTTGGCTCAAGGGGAATGAAAGTCTCAGTTCACTCAAGCAAACTCACAAGCACTTTTGGCAAAGGACAATTAAGCAGAATGCTTTTTCTCATGAGGATTGTTTCTTTTTGGATTACATTTTCTTTTGGCAGGACGTTGTGTTTGCTTGTATGTCTAGTTTTGCTGCTCACATTCATCATGCAGCTCTAAATATCTTTTTAGTATTCACTCAAATTAGATCTAATAAGAGATCTCTTATTTCCTCTTATGGACTATTTAATCAGTATATATTATTATTATTAGTATTATTACAGTTCAAAATAATGCTTTTCTATTTTAATATTTTTTTTAAATATAATTTATTCCTTTGATGCAAAGCTGAATTTTCAACATCATTACTCCAGTCTTCAGTGTCACATTATCCTTCAGAAATCATTCTAATATCCTGATTTATAACTTTTATTATCAGTACTGTTGTGCTGCTTAATGTTTTTTTTTTTTTTTTTTTTGGAAACTGATTCTTTTTTTCAGGATTCTTTGTTGAATAAAAAGTTAAAAAGAACAGCATTTATTCAAAACAGAAATCTTTCCTAAAAATATAAGTATTTACTTTCAGCATAAATATTTACTGACAACAAACTTAAATATATATATATATATATATATATATATATACCTGTTCATGTGCAGTGACCCAAACATAAGTAGTGAATGCAAAGCATCTAGTGACTTTAGAATATATATATATATATATATTAAGCAGAATTATAATTATATATATCTGCTTAATTATATATATATATATATATATATATATATATATATATATATATAAAGAACAGCATTTATTTAAAAAAACAAACAAAAAAAAAAAAAATATATATATATATATATATATATATTTCTTTTTTGTTTTTTTAAATAAATGCTGTTCTTTTTAGCTTATTGAAGAATCGTAAAAAAGTATGACAGGTTCCAACAAAATATTGAGCAGCACAACTGTTTTCAACATTGATAATAAATCAGCATATTAGATTGATTTCTGAAGGATCATGTGAGACTGAAGACTCCAGTAATGATGCTGAAAATTCAGCTTTGCATCACAGGAATAAATTAGGCCTACATTTTAACATATATTCACACAGGAAACAGTTTTACATTGAAATAATATTTCACAGTATTACAAATAAGTGATCAAATATGTGCTGTCTGGATGTGCATAAAAAATTCTTTAAAAACACATGAAAAATCTTACTGATCCCAAACTTTTAAATGACAGTGTAGGTTACTTCTGTGCACCACTTATACAGATAAATATAGTTGTCACTTTTCTTTTAAGTGCAAATTATGATATTGTCTTTCTCCAGATTATTTTCTCTCACCAGCCCTGAGTTCTCAAACACATACATTGCAGTCCAGAGAGACTGTGGTTTTTAAAAACAGATGTTTAACAACCCTAAACAAAATACCACACCACACCAGACAGTAATGTCTCTGGTTGGTAATATTTCATCAAAAATAGCTAACACCAAATGGCTCATGGCATTTTCAAAACATTGGTCTGTTTGTTTGAGTGTCCCCGCCAGTCCAATGCAGCAACATTGACTCAGCTAATAGCGTGAGTTTGGGGTAGGACTGACCAGTGGCAGACAGGGCAGTGTTTGTGAAACCTGTTTGAACACAGTCATTATTTTTGCATTTTTATGTAATGCTAGGGCTAGTTTGTTTTTATTTCTCAAACCTTTTGTAGTTTTGCCATTAATAACCTGCCCGCTTATTTGTGCCTAAAATGTTTAAAGACGTTGTCATTTTTCAGAATAATATGTTCAGTCTCTCAGTAGCACACATAAATTCCCGACTCATAATGGTGTTTTCAGCTGCATGCAAGCCTTAACAGGACTGTGTGGGCTCTGACTAACTCAGAGAGTTTAACAATAAAGCTTTGTGTTTCTGCAACTGGAACTGTGTGTGTGTGTGTGTGTTTTAGGGAGTGTATGTATGAGTGGTGGGTGTGTGTTTGTTGGTTAAGGGAAATTCACTTCAGCTGAAACGGATAAAAACACTCAGATCTGCAGAGCTGTAAAGCTTAAACACATTATACTTAGTGCTCATGAATATTTCTATGAGAAACTCCCCTGGGCCTCATCCACTGCGAAACACCAAAGTGTTAATGCTTTTGTAAGTAAGTAAAATAATAGTGTTTTATCATCAGTATTATATACATTTACACACTCAATTAAATAGATCTAAACTATATAAGCAGCAAATGAATTGACCTCCTTGTGTTTTGAAGATAGTGATCACTATAGCATTGGCAACATCTGCTTGTTTTGAGCACTTTAATTATTTATTAGCTTGTTGTACATTTTTTAATAACTGGGGATGGAAAATATATGAGTTATGAGAACACATGTACTATATTGGCAGTTGTTTTGCTTAGTTCACTCTGATCTTGGCAAGTGTTCCCCTCATCCAGAACCAAAATCAGATTCCAATATTTTCATCTGTTATAGCTACATTTTTTATACACATCACTGTAGCTTAAACAGAAGAGCACGGTGCAACGTCAGGGTCAGATATTTGATTTACAGGAAATGTATAAACCTGTTGCTATGGATGCATACAGTTGAGGTCAAATGTTTACATACACCTTGCACCTTGCAGAATCTGCTAAATGTTAATTATTTTACCAAAATAAGTGGGATCATACAAAACACGTTATTTTTATATAGTACTGACCTGAATAACATATTTCACATAAAAGATGTTTAAATGTAGTCCGCAATAGAAAATAATAGTTTATAATTTATAAAAACATCCCATTGAAAAAGTTTACATACACTTGATTCTTAATACTGTGTTGTTACTGAATGATCCACAGCTGTTTTTTTTTGTTTAGTGATAATTGTTCATAAGTCCCTTGTTTTTCCTGAACAGTTAAACTGCCTGTTGTTCTTCAGAAAAATCATTCAGGTCCCACAAATTCTTTGGCTTTTCAGCATTTTTGTGTATTTGAGCCCTTTCCAACAATGACTATATGATTTTGAGATGCATCTTTCCACACTGAGGACAACTGAGAGACTCATATGCAACGATTACAGAAGGTTTAAATACCCACTCACAGGTGACAAAGTAAATCCAAGGGACTCATGAACAACTATCACCAAACAAAAAAAAAAAAACACAGTCGTTTGAAGCCGCATTTAAACTGCATTTTGGAAGTTCAAATTCGGGGCACCATATCAGTCAATGTTTTCCTCAAAAAACATAATTTCTTTACGACTGAAGAAAGAAAGACATGAACATCTTGGATGAAAAGGGGGTGAGTACATTATATGTCAATCTTTGTTTTGGAAGTGGACTTCTCGTTTAAGACTCAAGTGTATGTAAACTTTTGAACGGGGTCATTTTTATAAATTCAACTATTATTTTCTCTTGTGGACTACATGTAAATGTCTTTCATGTGAATATCTTATTCAGGTCAGCAATAATTAAAAAATAACATGCATTTTGTATGATCCCTCTTATTTTGGTAAAATAATTAACATTTTGCAGATTCTGCAAGGTGTATGTTTTGACCTGTAAATGCATAAATGTAAATGTATTTTTATTAATAAATATATTAAGAAATGTGAGTTTATTTTTAATAAATGCAAATTTATGTTTTATTTACAAACAAATGGATTTGCACAATTGTCCTGTAGATTTACTGACATTTGCTCTCCAGCCTCATTTGCATGTCATTAGGAATTAAAATAGTTTTGTATTATTGTATTCAAGGCAGACAAAGCGGTTGTGCTAAGGGATGCCCACTGCCCATCTACATATGGATAGTTATTGCTCATTACTGAATGTCTTGTTGTACACGGTAATGGGGGTGGGAGATAAAAGAGAGACCCAACTGTGCTGTCTCCGGGTTTGTGGGCGAGTGTCTGAATTGCTTGATCTAAGAACAGCCCCAAGGATATTATTTTCTCATCATGCTTTTCCCAAGGCAGTCAACAGCATCATCCATAGCTGATGTTGTATTTCTGCATTTAAAAGTGTTTGAATCTGGGTTGTAACCTTTAGTGATAAACCTCATGTTATATGTCAATAACCTCAGTAAAATGTCAACTAAATTTAGCTCATGATGATCTTTTTAATATCTCAGCAGTCTTTCTATTTTCATTGTATTCTACCTTCGTTCATCGTCAGAACACAAATTAAGACATTTTTGATGAAATCTGGGAGCTTTTTGACCCTGCATAGACAGCAACGCAACTCACATGTTCAAGGCCTAGAAAGGAAGTAAGGATATCATTAAAATAGTCCACAATATTATAAAGCTATGACGATACTTTTTGTGCACAAAGAAAACAAAAATAACGACTTTATTTAATAAACTATTATCAGTGCAAGGTCAAAAAGCTCTCAGATTTCATCAAAAATATCTTAATTTGTGTTCCGAAGATGAACAAAGGTCTTACAGGTTTAGAACGAAATGAGGGTGAGTAATTAATTTTTGGGTTAACAATCCTTTAAACTAATTGTAACGTCCCACAGTGGTTTTTATCATTCTTTTGAACTTAGAGCTCGCTCAGTGTTATAGACGAATAGTTGTGCGTGTTGTGGAGTACTGAGGGTTTATGTTTCTAAGATAATTTAATCAGCGAAACCTAATTGAGCATAGTGAACATGCTTTTTTGTGCTGTGCCCCCGCTGACACTTTTTAAGCACAATGAAATTAAGTCTGACATGTTAATTACGAATAAATTATGCATGGTACGCTCTCTATCCTTGGCGGGAGGTCAGGGTTCATGTCAGTGTGACGCCGACTAAGCACGTTAGAAAATGCATGCAGCCACGATTGAAGGCTTGTGAAATGTTACATAACTGTGAAGTTTAGTTATGTGGCTAATATAACAGAGGAAGCTACAGCTGTGGGATCTTCTGGTGCTTGTGTATACCATTTCAAGGAACACAAAATAAAAATTCTCTTGTAGTTTTCTCACCCTCATGACTTTCTTCATATATTTAGTTTGTAGGGGATATGTGTATGTTCCTTCTCTAGTTCAGAAATCTTTTCAGGTGCTTTGAGTTTGAGCTACATTGATTATTTCCTGTGGTGATGCTGTTAACTCACTGGTCCACCGGGCTTTTATTGATCTTGAGCACATAAGTGCTCCTAATGTCATGTGGATTGTTTTTAGCGAGTTTGAGAAAGTCGACATCCCTCTTTCACACATTCACACTCATAAATACAGCTGGAGCTGAAACAAGTCACTGTCGAGAAAAACTGCCAGTTTTTATGTTGCACTGGTCTAAAAAAACACTGGTCAAGTACAGATTTGATATATTCAGCGGAGAGGCCTGTGGTGACCCCTGACAGATGTACTTCATGAAAACATTTAGCCATATCCCCAGGAGTAAAACAAACACAAAGTTCAAAATGAAAAGAGGTCAGAAACCAGACCGATACAGCAGCTCACAACATGAGCTAAAGGAAAAAAATAATAAAAAAGATGGGAGAACTTACAAGTCTTGTTAACCAGGCCAGAATGTTTCATTTAAGCATTATTATGTGTGTCCAGATGTGTTCGGTCACAAGAGATTAGGGAGCATTCAGTGATAGTTATGATATATGTGAGTATATGATAGTTGGTGTCTGTCTGTGTTGAACAGCAGCTGCTGTGGAGGGCGTTTCTTATTAATGTGTTTAACTGCAGATGTCAAGGGTGTCAAGCCAAAAGCACATTTTTGGTGTGCATTTCATGAGTCAGTGTTTCCTTAAAAATACTGTTTTTGCATCAGTTCAAACTGCTCTGTGCTCTAACATCGGTGCCTTACTATATATTAAAAAGCTGTGCAGTTTTGGTAACATTTTAGTGTTTTAAATATTATAATTTATAGCTTATATGTTGTTTAAATTAAAATTAAAATATACTGTTATTATACAAACTGCAAATTTACTACATGTTTTCATTTAAACAACCAGTCATTAATGATGCAGATTTTTTACTGAACTTTTACCAAAGTGTTACGAAACTTTGGTGCACAGAACAGTTCTTGTTTAATTTCAAGTAACACATGATATTCGGCAAGTGAATCAGCTGATGATTCAGTAACCGCTTTAATGGACTCAGTATTTGTGTTTAACATTCAAGATGATTTGTTGATGTTTGGTTGTAATTTTTATATTTTCAGTATAATTAACATTATCCTGAAGAAGCATTTCATGTTTTAAAGGCTTTTAAAAGGCTGTATCATACACATCATAAACTGAGATGTGGCAAGATGCTTTAATAGGACCAGGCTGTGTGAGTGCAAATCTGGGCCATGTGTTGTGAGGTCTGTTGGTTCCTCAGAGGAAATGAGCATGGCAACCAATCTACTTTGAAGTTGCAACTGCAAGACGTGTTTTTTACAGTGTTTGCTCATCTGCGATACGTCTATAGGACGTTTCCTATCAGATGTCAAATAGACGTTTATTAGATGTCTTTAAGATGTTTATGATTTAGAATGTATGTTAAACCCACATCTTATAGACGTCTGTCAGATGTTTGTACACAGCAAATCAAGTGATCTTTAACAGATATCCTGCAGACATATGTGTGCTATCTGGGATATGTACAGTATGCAGTGTAGAAGTGACACAGTCTTTCCTCACTCCATTTTTATTGTACAAAGTTGACTTTTAAGATGTTAAGACATCATCATTTTTTATTAAAAAAAAAAAAATGCATTGATGTTGGAATGCTGCATACATTATAATGTTATAAAATAACCGTGTGTATAGTTTTGCTGCTTTTCTCAGACTGTAAGATGGCAGACTAAGCTTAGTAAATTACATTTAAACATCTTATGTTATATAATGCAGACATAATTTTTAGGGCTGGCTCGATACCACTTTTTTAGAACCGATCCCGATCCGATACCAGCGCAATTTTTTTTTTAAATCAGTGTAAATTAGTGTAAAATTTCTATACCTTAATGTGTGTTACACACAATCTACTAAATATAGACAACCTTATTATAAATAAAAATAACAAATGAAAGAATATATAATCATAATCTATGAAAAAAATACTATTATAAACTTGGTTAGTGGATAATTCAGTAGCAAAAGTTACTCTAGAAAAATCATAAGTGCACAATAATTTTATAAAATGTAAACTTTTAGTAAAAAAACATTATTTAGTGGGGAACAAATATAAGTGAATAAGTATAGGACTAAATCTGGTGGATGTTACGCATTGCTATTTGTATTGTTGTAATATACAGTCATTAAAAATCAAGTAATGTATTTATATATAAATATATACAGCAAATAAGTAAAATAAGGTAAAATAAGTATTAAACATGTTACCATTTTTTCGGTATATATACTTTTAAAGGAGCTGTTGACATGAAATTTTTACCAGATGTCAATAAAAACCCAAGTACATACAAATAAAACAAGACAAATAATTTCAGAAATTAAGTTATGTGTAATAAAATGGAATGACACAGAGGAAAACTATTGAACTACTGAAATTTATTTAATACTTTAAAGCTGTCATTAACAACAAAGGCTTTTGTACAACAAAGTATTAAATAAATTTCAAAAAGCCTTTGTTGTTAATGACAGCTTCAAGACACTTCCCGTATGGAGAAATTAGTCGCATGCATTGCTCAGGTGTGATTTTAGCCCATTCTTCCACAGAGTCTTCAAATCTTGAAGGTTCTGTGGGCCTCTTCTATGAACTCTGATCTTTAGTTCTTATTTTCTATTGGATTTAAGTCAGGTGATTGGCTGGGCCATTCTAGGAGATTTATTTTGTTTTTCTAAAACCAACTGATTCCTTGGCTGTGTTTGGGATCATTGACTTGCTGAAATGTCCACCCTTGTTTGATCTTCATCATCCTCGTACTGTAGGTCAGCGTTTCCCAACTCCAGTCAGGGCACTTCACGGTACATGATAAGAGATATATACAAAATATGCAGACCTGAGGGGGGCGAGGACTGACATTGGGAAACGCTGCTGTAGGTGTTGGGACTGAACCGGATAATATTAATGTCCACTGACAAGGGGCAGGATTGCTTTCTAATTACTGATAGAGTTCAGCTGGTGTTTGGCTTTCCATGCCTTTTTGCAACTCCCGTTTATCATGTGTTCAATACTTTTCCCCTGTGTCATTCCATTTTATTACTTAACTTTTTGAACTTTTTTGTTTTGTTTTCTTTGTATGTAAGGATTTACCAACTTCTGGTGAAAATTTCAAGTCAAAAGTACCTTTAGAAATATATTTACTGAGAAAAATGGTGAAAAAATCCATCCAGTGGTATTTTTGTGATCTTTATAAGAAATAGCCCCTTTTTTTAAATCAAGTCATTCTCAGCTTCTTGTCAGTGTGACGTCACGTCACACCGACAAAAGCCGCTCCCACGATAGTTGATTGACATAACCTTCTTACCTTAGACCCTCCCTGACTGAGCTGTAACAGTCTGACTCCAACCGCCCATGTGTCTACTCTGGTGCAGGGGATGACAAGAACGTCTCCAATTAAGCGATTGAGGTGTTCTGTTGTTGGATGTAATAATGATCATAGCAGTCATCATTTACTCCCGACATCTGAGCCGCTGAAGACGCAGAGGATGAATGTTACTTTAGTTTTAGAAGGAAATCACAAATCATTCGTGATGCAGCTTCACCTACAGCAGTGGGTGAGCCAGGGGTGAGCAGAGCTCATTAGCATTTAAAGGAACATGCAGTAGAATGGCTCACTCTGAACAGGGCTGATTTTGACAAGATAAAAAGAGTGTTTTTACACTATCACTGAGAAATTTTAAACAAAGTATATTATAGACTTCTTATTAAGACCTTAAAGAATCATATCAGCTTGTGGAAAATGGGCATCCAATGACCCCTTTAACAATAACAGAATTGTATATTATCGGATTTGGATCAGTGTCCTTTGACCAATACCCCAATCCAGTAGAAAATTCTAAATGCTGATATTTGCTGATATCGGACCGGCACACCCCTATTAGATATCATTTTAAGTTGATGGCAATCTTTTAAAGAAAACCAAGATATTTAGTCACCTATCATACAGTATAAAGCACACACTACATACCATGTGTTTGTAATGCTAATAGTACTGTAAACTACTTCTTGTGACTTGTCATTTTATCAGACTGCAGAAAAAATAATTAAAATAAATAGATAGAGCACTATTAAAATAAAATAGAAACAGCCACTGCTTTGGTTGTAACCATGAAAGAACAAGATATGTTTGGAAGATTGTTGTTGATGGGTCAAGAGTTTTCAAGAAGATGTAATCAAGTTTTTTGGGTTTCTTAGAAACAGATCCATTCCGTCATTATTATTGTTTATTAAATCTGAACATGTGATTTTGTGGAAAATGTCATTAATGCACAAGTCTAATATTCTGGAATGTGAGTGTGCTTGGTTATTTACATGGCGAAAAATTACAAACTTTCTTTTACTTTTCTTTTTACGCACAACCATTTACATTATAACGTAAACACATGAATAAACAAATCACATGGCATGTATGAACACAATTTGACCTGGTTACAGTGTCCTAAGAGAGATGAATCAGGGTGAGGCTGTTCATCCCAGGCCAGCCAACGTCCTTTTACAGCCAAAATAAGTGTGTGTGTGAGTAGGAGAGAGAGAAATGTCTGTTGAGTTTAACTCGTGGGCTCTTTAAAAACAGGAAATGACAACACTCTTGTTTGTTCTTGTGGATTCCTTAAAAGGGTTTTTAATATAACCTACACTGAGCATTGCACTGTACACACAGATAACAGAACAGGTACTTTTTATATGTTTTTTAAACTTTTGGCATTCTTCTGCAGTGGATGCTGGATTATCAGATAGTCACGCATACATAGAAAAAAACATGAACTTTCATAACCTTTCGTTTGAGAATGGTTGATATGTGTATAAAGACTTACTGACTCTCCCATATGTGGAAGGAAAATGGCACTAGTGCAGCAGTCAAGACATTTGTATGCAGTACAGCAGTTAGGATTCAACTCTGCCTGATAACAAGTTAAATTTAATCGCTGAATGAGATTTCCTACAGTAAAGAGAGGTATAGTTGGATTGTTCCTGCAATACAATGTGTTATTGTCGATTCCTGCATGCCTGTAGGATGATAGTGAAGATAAGTCCTAGATCTTTGTAAGGTTAAACTTCCAAAGAAAATAGATTGGCTTTCTTTGAAGAAGGAAATATATTCGAACCCTTTGAAACAGGGTTAAAACAACAACTTACAAAGGGCTGGAATATAGGATCACATCATGCAGACAGAGGGCTCTTACATTCAGGTTTATATTGTAATGATAGTTGTAAAATATAGTGTACTTTGTGCAGAACATATAGTTATAGGAAAACAGGAATGAATTTTTTTCCCATGCAGCGTTTTAATATACAGTAGTCAGCATTTGAAGTGGTTCAAAAAAGTTAATCAAAGTTGTCCTAAGACAAAAACGGGTATTATTTTGGTTTTACGACAACTTTGATAAAAGGTTTTGAACTACTTCAAATGTTGACTACTATATATCCCTGAATGTTAATATAATTTCATCTCAAACTAAAGAACAGACAAAACCTTTTTTTGTTTTAATCATTATCTGTTATTGTGTGTCACATGATTGAACTTAAACACAACTGGCTAATGGAAAAGTCAGATTAGTCACTCCAAAATTTAGGAGTTCTATAAACTGTGTTCCATAACAGTTCCATAAACCTTGTCATATTTGATCAAAGACTCTTGTTATACCCAGGAACTTTAAGAAGCTAAAAGACTAAAAAGAAGTTAATATGCCAAGAACTGTGTGGAGCTGCGGAGAACCCTTTTAGCTCACAGGGGGTCCTTTGAATGTTAATGGCGCTACTTAGAATCATTTGTCATCCAAAGCACTGTTGAAGTACCTTTTAAAAAATGTAGGAACATTCATTCCCTCTGTCAAGCCCATTGTAATGAGGTAGATATTATAGCAGAAAAGCGTGGGTGGGCACACTGTGCTCTTCGTTTAGAAAGCTGTAGCAGCACAGCAGTCCATACTGTAATGAACTCTCAAGCTGTTCATGTGTTTACCACAAATAACCTTTGGTATGAACAATCAGAGGATGTTCTTTAAAGGAATTCTTCACCCAAACATAGTTTATATTCGAAATGTTATGTGGGTGTGTGTTAAATTAGTGGTGCAAGACAAGGCCAGTAGTGACTAGTAACTCAAGGACCTTAAGACCCTTGTACTAAATCACACACACACACACACACACCTAGAATGCATCTCCACAAATTGAGCTCCTCAGTACAGTACATAATCAATTCCAGGCCTCCAGATAGTGAGTGAATTGTAGTGGTGGGGATTTTTCATAAAAAAAAAAATTGTAGGTTGTAGGTGGTATTTTTATGATCTTTATTAGTGAGTTGTTAGCCATTTTCACACAGGTAAATAAACAAATATGCTGTTCATATTAGCAATTGTGTTCTGGCTTTTTACCAGTAAGAGACCATCCACACATCAGCACCAAAATACTGGTAAAATCTGTGATGTTAGTCATCAGAAATGATGAAGACTGGGTCTCGAGTGCGACACGTTGAAAAAGCTGCGAAATGTGGCTCAAGGTGTCCGTATAGTGCTTATTTATATAGAAAAAATTAGAAAAAGCAGTGGAGCTTATTGTAAACAGCACCGAGTAATCAGGTCATCTCCGTGAGATCTTTATGATTGGACCAAAGCAGACTTCATTCGTCAGCACATTCTGACTTTGTGTTTTTTCATATCAGTTGATATTTCGATAAATCATTTTTATTTCTTTCAGATTTCAATGTTGTAAAAACCAGACAGTCATTTTTTTATGGTCAGAACATGACAAACACTTAACGTTTTTGAATTCTTTACACTTTTCCAGTTATTTTTCCTTAACAAAATAAATATATTAATAAAAAAGTTCTGCATGTTATTATGAATAATATTTTCGCAAATCAAGAAACAGGTTTGTGTTGCCTCATAATATTAATAATAATATAACATTTTTTTGTCTCTTAGAAATGCACATTTTATAGTAGCTTGAGTTAGGATGCAGATGTAGATTTATGTTCATTATCAAAATCAGTAATGTCTGTAACAATTGTAGCAACCTCATTTTAATATGGTGAACTTGAATTATTCAGAGTTTTTTTTTTAATTATCCATTGGTCTTTTATAGTAGCACATACTTAGATCATGATAATCTCAGTTAAAACCACAAATATAGCACCTCAATACCATGGTAAAAATGTAATATAATTTCTAGCTATTTGTATGAAAAACAGTAGTCTTAATACATTTGGTATAAATTCATCAAAAAAAAAACTCTAAATATATTACATTACTCATCCTTCAATACATTTAACACATCTACATTAATAATATAATAAAATTTGTCATGAATACCCACATTTCTGACACAATACCATTGTGCAGTTAGTGCTACTACAGTAAATCTATGGTAAATGATGGTGATTTGTAGACTAAAAGGCCTTCTGACTGTATCGTTGCGCACCACAGAGTTCCTGTTTGTCAGCGCTGTTTCATCTAGATATATACTGAGTTATTTGTGTTCTTTGCTGAATTCAAATGCTTCACACTGGATCTCACAACACTGTCCAGTGGTCGCGAGATCAAGATTCATCAGCGTGTGAACGCATTTGCTGTAGTAAACTCGCGTTGTGCCACCTTTTGAACTTTGAGCCAAGTGGATAATCAGTCCGTGTGGCGGGGTTCAAATAACTAGCGCTCTTTCGTTCTGCCTTTCCCGCATAAACATTATATCAAACATTTATCAAGCTCTTGTTATCATTTATCAAAGAAATTTATATTGCATGATGATTACTGTTACCGATTTATCGCCCAGCCCTACCATATAGTGCATATTTATATAGAAAAACGTAGCTTAAAGCGTAGCTTACTGTAAACATCTCAGAGTAATCATGTCATCTCCATAAGAACTTTATGATTGGCCCAAAGCAGACTTCACTCGTCAGCACATTTTTACTTTGTACGTGCTCATACCAGTAATTTCTATTCTGTATTCACACACAGGATCATACTGGTAATGTTACAACTTTCCTTGGTGGTAAATTGCCAGAACTGATTTACCGGTATTTTTGAAAAGGTCCTATTCACACATGGTCTTTTATCAGTAATTTACCAGAAAAGACTGTATGTGTGGGCCTGTTGGGGGGACTGTTGAATGATTTATTAAACCAATTTGTTCAAAGCACTGATTCATTCATAAATGAAACATGTAGAAACTTTTGTGAATAAGTCATTAGCCCTCTTCACACAGTAATGCTGTTAAATTGCCTTAAATTACCAGAATGACTTTACCAGTAAATACACAAATATGCTGCTCACACAGGCAGCGGCGTTCTGGCTTTTAACCTGTAGGAGACTATTCACACACCAGCACCAAAATGCCAGTAAATTCAGTCATCAGAAACTATTTTTAAAAGCTGCGCCATTGTCTTCATTTGCCCGCATGAGCAGAAGCACTTTAGTTGCACTATCTGTCCAATTCGACAACAGCTTTGAAGTCTGAGTGACAGGCTTACGGGGGTGATCAAACAGAATGCATTTTTGCTCTTGCAAACATGAGACGTGCATAATAGTATCCAACTGCAGGGCCGCAGCGCTGATGAATGGAAAAGCAGGCTGGGTCTTGAGCGCGACACGTTGAAAAAGCTGCGAGATGAGGTGCAATGGTCAAAGATGTCCATCTAGTGCATATTTACATAGAAAAACTCCATCTCCATAAGAACGCTATAATTGGCCAATTTGGACCAAAGCAGACTTTATTCGTCAGCGCGTTCTACATGCTCATACCGGTAATCTTGTTCTGTGTTCACACAGAGAACATTACCGGTAATTTACTGGTAATATCACAACTTCTCATACCGGTAAATTGCTGGAATGAATTTACTGGTATTTCTGAAAACATATTCACACATGATCGCTTAATGGTAATTAACCAGTAATTTACCAGTAAAGACTGTATGTGTGAAAGGGGCTATCGAATCATTCACACAGTGATCTGTTTAACTATTTTCATTGGAACTGAAGGAAAAAACAAGTTTTAATACAGCCATCATAAATCTTTATATTTCAACAACAAATTGGAGTAGAATGTCATTAAAAAGTTGGTATAAAAAGTTCCTCATGTGCAATTGTAATGTTTGTATACAACCTAGTTTTTATTTGAGTGCCGATTATTAAATAAATTTGATGAATCAGTTGATTTTTAAATAAAGCTTATTTTTGGTGTTAGTTTTCTTTGTTTTTGTAAACTTTATTTTGGAGCATTACTATAATTTACAGTAAGATAAAATTAAAAATGAATTGTTGAACCAAAATTTGGCAATCCTAGGGGTTATATTGCATTTCATTATATTGTATTGTATTATATTCCGTATAATTTTGGGTGTGAGTGAAGCCGAGCAGTGCGTGTGTTCTTTCTGCGATAAACGCGCCTTTATGGCTCTGCTGCACTCATTTAGTTAATTGCATTTGCCTGTTAGCTGAAGCTTTTATATGAAGAGGGGATTACAGGAATGACTTTACTAAAATACACGCCATGTCGGCTTAATACTGAAGTTATATCTTTGACATTTCTAAATATCTAAATGCTTGTCCCTGCAAATTAATTGCTTGTGGCAAATAAATCAAACAGCGGCCTGACAAGCAACTTCTTATAAACTTTATCATGTATGATGCTGTCTGATAATTGCACACTGACTATTCTTCTTTGACTGTGTATTTGACATATGATTCTGTTTATTCTACAATGTGTCAGTAATTTTGTCATTGCACACACATAACTCACGTGTTTAGATCTTTTTTATGATCTAATGTCACCTTCCACTCATTAGCACTTTAAATTAGCAGGATGTGCGGCAGGTCAAAGAAAAAAGACGCTTTTTAAAAAATGACTGGTGTGACTGAGCAATGAAAGAGAATGACACCAGTGAGAGAGCAGGAGATGGATGAGGTTAAATGCTGAGGAGGACATTAATTAAAAGCTGTTGAGGGGAGAATGAATACTTGTAATTATACATGCGCTGCACACACAAACGCACTAGTTTATGAATGAATACAACTGCTTTATATGAATTGTGCTTTTGACTGATGTGTTTAGCATCTTGGCTCAGTTTTTAAGATTGAAGCAAGCAATCCACACAGTGGTTTGTTTCATTGTGAAGTCAAAAAAGTGTCAGTGCATGTGGGGGAATCCAGATGTTCACATCACATGTTTTACATTTACATTTGGCAGTACATTTAATCTATACATGCCCTGTATGTGTTCCCTGGCAGTCGCCGTGCCAGTGCCATGCTTTAACAGTCGAGTTATATGAACAGATATGAAGTTAAACTTGTCTTCATTCTGTCCATCATAGCATTGTACTAAAAATGATGGTCTGAAGCTGTGTGTGGTTTGCGCATGGGTTTGGAGGCCAGTGTTTAGCTGGGTTAAGTATACCTCTCTGTGTGAATGGTTAGTAAAGGAAACCTTATATCACCCTAGGGCAAAGCCAGCCATCTGTATTCTGTCATTACTGTCAGCCACAGACCATATAATGTATGCAAACTATCATCCAGACACACACACACTAGAAATGATTACAAAGTCATTCTGGGTCTTGCACTCAAGTACATACACATCACTCAATTACGTGACAAAGTAGAAAAGGCATTTTTCTATGAAATTGATTTCTCCTGGTACAGTACGCATGCCGTGTCCATTTGTTTATGTACGTGCGTATAAGTCTTAATGAAAACTCTCGGAGACAGATGTGGATGTGTTTTTCTGCCACTGTAAGCAGTTGTTTACTGCTGAAACCAATAACAACCATGCTGTGATTCAGTTCACCATTAATGCACATCAATACTCACAGCCTGTGAATAATTATCTGTGAACGCTTGGTTAAATAAACATATATAAACCATATCATAGTTTTTGTAGGAGGATGTCCCTTTCGAAAAGAAAAATCTGTGACCCAGGACCACAAAACCAGTCATAAAGGTCATCATCTGAAAGTTGAATAAATAAGCTTTCCATTGATGTTAGGATATGACAATCTGGAATCTAAGGGTGCAAAAAAATCTAAATATTGAGAAAATCGCATTTAAAGTTGTTTAGTAATGCATATTAGGGCTGGACAATATATATAAAAATTTGATATCTCGATATTGTCAAATTTTTTACGATATCAGTAAATATCTCGATATGTTTACATTTGCTTTTAAATAATAAAAAAAACATGATTTTCTTTTGCCCCCATTTAAAAACAACAACAGAACAATTTAGATAGAACAGCTATTGTTACGAAGTAAATACAAAATGTTTAATGCAATAACATTTATAAACGAATACCAAAGATTTATGCACTCTCTCTGTCTATATTATAAAAACTGGTAAAACAAATGGACAGTGAAGTTCCTAATAGTAATTCCTAATTGCAATAGCCTATGTTTCTCTGTTCAAACAACAGTAGTTGAGTAACGTTAGCCTATGTGCATTTATTCAGCAATCACAGAACACAGACTGGTTGAGTGACACTTTCAATAAACGCCAGCTTAATTGTTGTCGGTGTTTCAGATCATCGGTGATTCCGCAATGACAGTTGCCAGATTGCAAAAACAATAATATTGGTAATATTAATAATAATATAGGTAATATTGGACATTCGGTGCGTTCTTTTCGGAAAGTATGCTTGAATTTGAAATATTCGATATTCATGATATTTTCAAATTTTACATCGTTGTCAAAATTATTGTGATATTATCGCTAATATTCGATATATCGCCCAGCCCTAATGCATATTAGTAATCAGAAATTAGGTTTTAATATATTTACAGTAGGAAATTTAGAAAATATCTTCATCTTTACGTAATATCCTAATGATTTTTGGCATAAAAGAAAAAATTGATAATTTTGACCCATAAAATGTATTGTTGGCTATTGCTGCAAATGTACCCATGCTACTTACGACTGGTTTCGTGGTCCAGGGTTACATTTACCCTTAGTGGTATTGCTAATTGAATATTTCTCATTCATTTTCAACCTATATGGTCCTGGAACTAAAAACACACACTTTCATAAAACTTGAGCAGAACGAATTCTTTTACAAAACCCTGTAAAAACATTCTTTCAAAAACTCATTGAATTGAATGTGACAATTTAGGTAAGAATGGTTTTAACAACCATATAAACAGAAATTTAGTCAGTCTGCTCATGTTTTATTAGAATAGTCTGTAAGAGTTCCTTTGCACAGTAAAACTAATAAAATAAAATCTTATCTTTTAGAAATCATTATAATTTAATTTTAATTTGGTAACATTATTTTTTGTTATTCTAAAAAGTTTTTGTGCAAACCAAGATTTTTCCTTTTTCGGTATTCTTTGATGAACAGAAAGTTCACAAGCAGTATTTATTTTCAAATAGAAATCTTCTGTTACACTATACATGTCTTTACTGTCACTTTTGATGAATTGAATCTATCCATGCTGAATAGAATTATTCTTTTCTTTCAAAAAATAATCTTACTGGCCCCAAACTTTTGAATATAGTTCATTTATTTTGGTCTCGGGTTTGATGAAGATGGATAGTACGGTCACTGATTACTTGTTCGTTCTTTCATATATAGAGGTGTTTGTGTGTATCCTGAGTTCAAATGACCTGTTCCAGCATGCTTCACCTTCTCTGTAATTACACACACACTAATATGTCTGCTTCATATGGAGAGAGAGCGAACCAATCCATCAAACTCCTCTAGACTTGTGTAGCTAGTAGCAAGTCGCATACACTGTACATGGGAGTGTTTTGTAATGGTTTTGAACTTTATAGTACAATCTAAATGGCTTTGAACCCAGTAACCCCCGACACCCCTCCCCTGTTCTTTATTTTATACATTGGTACCTCATATTACATTTTTTTCTTGCTCTATTGTATGTTTTCTTTTGTTCCAGAGCAGTGACTCACGATAAATACATGTGGTCTATTAACTTTTGTTTTTCGCCTTTTCCCTTTTGTTCCTCTCCCTCCGTCTGCCCTCCTCAGATTAATTAAGAGTAATATATCAGTCATTTTGATCATTTTAGACATGACTGGAGGGAAATTCACATTTGTGGGTAAATTTCTCTCCCTCCTTCTCTGTCTTTGCTCTGTCTGTCTTTTATATACACACCCCTGTCCTTCCATTACAGTATACATTTTATAATAATGTTAATTACATTTAACTTCAATGCATGTTGTCGATTCCAATTGTTTTTTTTGAGAAATGTTTTTCTAGTGCAAAGTTGTTTTTTCGCAGCGTCTGTATGTACAGTATAGCTTGACATTCATTCATTCGCTCGTTCATTCTTGGACATCTTAAGAGCTGAAAATAAAGGTACCCTCCGCTCAGAGGATGAGGAATGAGAGAAAGAGAGGGAAATGTGGGACTGGATTTAGTCTTGCAGCAAAAAGAAAGCACAAGCACGAGAGAAAGAGATCCAGTCCCTGCTGCGGTGGCTTTTCAAAGCATGTCACGAGCAGACACTGATTTCCACTCAGCGACAATAAAAGTCAGTGACAGCCGCCTCGCTAAATCCTCATTGACCTGTTATGTATAATGGGCTTTACAGAAGGACTTGGCTCAGAGAATCTTTTCTCACATCAAGGGTTTAAAGGAAGAACAGTCGACCATGATGACTTGGAAACAAAGTGCATTCTGCAAGTTCTGCATTTTTCCCCTTTCGTTCTCACTTGGGTTGTTTGTCGGTGCAGAGAACAGATAAGACGCTCACATGAACGAAGAGATACTGGCTGGGATTATCCGAGCATTATATCTGCAGGAATATAAGATCCTGTTTCCAGTACTTAGTCTTATGTTCAGAAAGGTTTCTTAAATTTGAAATAAGATCCCAACAGAAGAGGATTGTATCGAGGAGGAGTGTTGTGTTTGGCACTACACAAATTGTGAACTGAACTATGTAAATCAGTAAATCTGACTGAGAATGCTTCCTCTTATAAAAGATATCTGCATTAAAAGTCTTCATTGGTATGGGTCTACTTTTTCAAAGAAGGAATACAACAGTCCTAGTTTATCATATGTGCCAGTGTAGTGCTCACAGACAGTCTTTGTAATGTATATGGTGCACAGGAACATTGGTCAAACAGTGATAATACTTTATAAATGATAGAATACCTATATTCAGCAATGATGCATTAAATTGATCTAAAGTAAGACTTTTGTCTTGCTACAAAAGCTTACTATTTCAATTAAAATGCTGTTTTTTAAAACAAACTTTCTATTAATCAAAAGAAAGCTGAAAAAATCCATTGCAGTTTCTATCAAAATATTAGCACAATTCTTTTCAACATTGATAATGTTTCTTGAGCACCAAATCACCATGTGATTTCTAAAAGATCACGTGACCCTGTATACTGTATAACAACTGCTAAAAATTCATCTTAAATTAAAATGTAAAATTTATTTAAAAAACAGTTGTTAAATTGTAATACTATTTTACAATATTAAAGTTTTATTTTGATTAAATAAACGCAGTCCTTTTGAGGCTTCTTTCAAAAACATTTAAAGAAGACATATTATGCGACTTGTAACAATATGTAATATAAGTCTGAGCTGTCCCCAGAATGTGTCTGTGAAGTTTCAGCTCAAAATACCCCACAGATCATTTATTATATCATTTTGAAAATGCAGTTTTGAGTGGAAGCAGGAACATGCTGTTTTTGTGCATGTCTCTTTAAATGCAAATGAGCTGCTGCTCCCCCGCCCCCTCTTCCAGAATAGAACTGTGCCTTTACAGCTCGTAGATCAGATACTCTGCTAAAAAACATCTGTTTGGTTTTGATTATCACGTCTGTTGCGCTGAAATGTGTTTTAAAGCTGTATCAGTTTAAACTTCTGATATACGGTTTTCTGAGCGCACACATCTGAAGCACGCGCACAGAAAGCGGCCATGACACGGCATGTAAGTACTAGTTCTCTTTCATGTCTTATTGCATTGAAAACACAAACTAAAATCTGTTAAAAACACAAATGAGTTACAAAAACAGTCGGTTATGTCTGTGAAGGTTAACAGCTGGGAAGGAAATTGCATGTTTATATTAGACAGCAGCATAATATACAATAAATAAATCAATAAATGCACTGCTGTCTTGTCTCCTCTGTGCAGCCAAAGACAGAAAAGTTACCATGAATTGCTGGAACTTTCACCATGGCAAGGAACTGGTACACCGTTGTCGTTTGCGAAAACAAAATGACAGTGCCATGGGTGGAAATGTGTAGATTAGGGGACGGTGATATTATAATAAGATCTCCTTTCTACATCATGGGAGAGCAGATCATTTTTTCACATGCTTGCAGAAAAAGGCAAGGTACTGGGTTGTCCTTTTTCACATTTTTTGGGTTGATAGATACACCGGAGACCCGATTATAACGCTTAAACATGGAAAAAGTCAGATTTTCGTGATACGTCCCTTTTAAAACCCCAACCCCAAACTTTTCAAGAGTAGTGTATTTTAATTGCCTGATGAGTTTTTAGTACAAACAGTTTCCTCTTTCTATCAAAGCTAAATATTGTATTACCCTAAATGCATATAAGGAACTAACTAAATTTTGTGTCTGTAAAACTGGAGTACAAAGCGAGTAAGTGAGGATGAGTGTAAGCTCTGGTTCAGGCAAGAGAAGCTGCTGCATGCTAATCAGACGTGTTTATATACAGGACAAACCCTGCAAGCTATGAGTAGTAGACAGAAAATTGAGAATCATTCTGGCTAGTTTCTGTCTCTGTTGTTCCTCCAATCCTTTTGTAGAGAGCACTTGTAATGCAAAGTGTATTTCTACCCAACTAGCTGCTGTAGTCAGTGTAGTCTACAGGAAAGTTTTTATGTATCTAATCGTTCATTATCTCTTAAGCGTTAGACAAATATTAGCCATGGCTGTGTGGAATTTAAATGAAGATCAATTCAAGCTGCTGAGGTCTAAACTACTTCTCCTGGTGTCCTCGTTCGACCTTAGCTTGTAAAAAAAGGAAGATTATGATTAAACTATACAGACAACCACACTGGACTTTTAGTTTAGATTAAGCTGGTGTTCGGGGAGCGCTAACCCACATTCCAGGGTGATTCATTGGCCTCTCCTTTTTGTTTCTTCTTTTTGTTTAGTCTGCTCAGTCACATTATGAAGTGCTTTTAGTGATTCCCATTTTGGCCGCTCAGTCTCCCCGAGTTCCAGCATGCACACTCCCATCATCTCTCCCATCTTTATTTCCAATGAGAGGACTAGAGAGCAAAGTAAATAGAAGGTTTAATTAAACTCTGATCACATGAGTCTTGATTTGCATAGGAATTTGGCTCTGTGTATGTGCTTGTTGGTGAATAAGAGAAAGAGATTAGGGACATAAAGAGTGATATACAGACCATAGAAGAAGAAAAGCAGACAGGGATGGGTTGAGACTCTTGGCTCACAGTTGAAAACGTTTCTTTACCTTTCACCCTCAGCTCTCACAGAAGCAGTTTGGCGTGTCATCATAACGCCATCCCTCAGTTTAACAATAAACCAAGTGTCAGGAGTACACTGGACCGTCTGCTTTATTGCGACTACAGTTAAACAGGTTTATCTGAAACAAAATGGAGCCATTCTTTCAGAGTGTGAGGGTGAAAAAGTGATGCTTTTTGGGTCTGTATAAACCATATGAAAATGCATAACCGTGTGTGATGTTTCAATTGTGAGAGCCAGTCATAAGACAAATGAGGTTTGTCTGTATTGGATTTGACATAACAGAACAATGAAACTGATTCTCATGACCTCCGGAAAGCTATTTGGCAATAAGTTATGAAGAGGGAATTCTGTCCACATGTTTAAAAGGAACAAGCATCATTTCTTCCGAAATGAAGCTTGGTCTTATGTAATGTCAAAATGTTCTCATCCTCTTATGATTGATTGTTGTTTTGTGTTGTTCCAGGAGCTGCTTATTCAATTCTGCAGGGATGGTCACAGGATGATGATGTCACTGTGGAGCTGTTGAGGAGGAGACGCTGGCTTCTCATGGAGCCCCTTCCAATGGAAAGTAACAAAGCCAGTCAGGACGTTTTGAAGCCTGAGTCTCAGGATTCACCTGGTATACTGCCTGATGATGACGCAGACAACAGCTCCCAAATAATGGTAACCTTTAAACCTGTAAACAAAATAATAATTCACACAGAATGCCTTTTTGCATTCCACTGTGCTTTTCATTGTTTTCCTATGTAAACACACTCTAGACAGACGTCTTTAAAGGGGATATAACACAGTGTCTGAAAATCTCATGTTAAAATTGAAAATTCTGTCATTAATTACTCATCCTCATGTCGTTCCAAACCTGTCAGACCTTCACTATTTTCAGAACACAAATTAAGATATTTTCAATGAAATCTGAGGATTCTCTGACCCTCCATAGACAGCATGGATTTACCACGGTCAAGCCACAGAAACGTAGTAAGGATGTTGTTAAAATAGTCCATGTGACATCAAAAATAACGACTTTATTTAACGGTTCTTCTCCCTCGTCACCATAGACCATTATCAAGAGCACCACAGTGCTGACATAGAACACGTATGCGCTGCGTCTTGGTACTCTCGATAGTACCGAATTGTTGAAATTAGGCGTTATTTTTGTTTCTTTGCACACGAAAAGTATTCTCGTAGGTTTGGAAAAATAATGGTTGAACCATGTTTTAATAATGTCCTTACTACCTTTCTGGGCTTAGACTGTGGAAGGACCCTTACTCAGGGCTCTACAGTGCAACCATTTCAGTCGCATTTGTCGCATTCACGAATCCTTTCATAAAGAGAGAGTGTAAATAAGAGATTTATTGTGCAGTGTAGAGAGTTTCGTTGATTATAATGGAACTTGAGATCGTGATGAACTAAGATGAGTGACAGCTTTTAATGATTTTTAATGGAGTTTGTAAAAGAGATATTGATTTAATGCAAGAGTTAAATAAACAAGAAGTTAATTTTAAGTGACATTGATTTTGCTGTATTTTGTTGTCAAAAATAGTTTGAAACAAGTCACTGAGTCAACTGAGCCGCTGCACATCACCATTCAAATGCAGCAGTGTTTCGTTTATGAATGAACTTGTGTTTTCAAACTAATCTAGTGAGTCAGTGATTTAATTTCCCATTCATAAAGACAGTCACTTGCTTTATTCCTGAATGAATCAGCCGTTTGAACGAATCAAATGAATGAATGAATCAGTAATTAAATCAGTGACTTGCCACCACCTGCTGGCAGTTTTAGTTAATATTTCTGTATTCAAAATGTTATATTTAAAACAACATGAATTTATGAATTTGGCTGCACTCATTAAACGTATGAAAATACATCTACAAGACACTTTTGTGTTTTTTGTGCCACCTCTGTAGCACAAATTAATTTTGTTAATACTGATTTCATCTAATTGGTAACTTATTCTTTTTCTACCTGTTCTTATTTTGTTGTTTTATTTAACATAAACATTTATTTGACATAAAAAATAGAATACTTTTAATAAAGTTAGAAAAATGCCGTTGCAACAGTAAAAACAAAATTCCCTTGTAAATCACTTTAAAGAGTCAAATATCACCTCGTAATGGGAAGGCTAATTTTTTATCAGAATTTTTCGATTATTAATTAGAAACGTATATTTTTTAAGTTTTAGTGCTCCTAAAAAGCAAAGCAAGTGTAGAGCGCTGGCCCTTTCTGTCTGTGGAGGGTCAGGAAGCTCTCGGATTTCATCAAAAATATTTGAATTTGTTTTCTGAAAAGCTCTTACGGGTTTAAAATGACATGAGGGTGAGTAATTAATGACAGACTTTTAATGACAGAAGGAATGTCTTTGGCCCTGAAATACTACGTGATATGTCCAACTTGTTTTTTGAGACTTTGGTCATGTTTAGCATGAGAATCCAACTCTATAACAGTGTAAATAAGTCAGAATGCATGAAGTAGCGTTAGCCATCCCCTTTAACCAATGTCCTTGCATCTTTTCCAGCATCTCACACATTACACAGTACTCAAGTAAAAGAAGTTCAGCTTTTAAAAAACTGGCACAAGTTATCAAACTCTGGGTCGTGACCCTCGGAGGGTCATGAGACTTAAAAATAATGAACTTTATTAACAAAATTGAACTTTAACAGCAAAATGAGCAAGCAATAAAATGAAAGTAAGCAGCAGCTGTTTCACAGACCGCCAACCGCTGCATAAACGTAAACAAAACCACAATATAAAGTGCCAGACCTGGTCCTCTCTCATCTTTCACTGTCGTCACTTCTTATTTTATCCTTCCGGACCTTCTCCGTGAGATTCCAGACTGATGTGTGGCACAAGAATTCCCCCACCATCTTCGCTCCGCTCTGACGACTTGAGCTCCGTCCTGCTTCACGTCACTCTATCTCTCTATCTATTAGAGCTGCACGATTAATCGTTAAAAGATTGCGATCTCGATTCAAACACCCATGCAATCTCATTTTTTAATGACAACGATTCGCCCGTGTCTTTTAAACTATTGAAAACCATATGAACCATATGAATAACATCAAGCACATGTTTTCAGTATTGAATTAGTTTCTTACATGATGTTTACTTCAAAGCACTGTGTGTGTATGGAGTATGCTGTTGCTAATTTGGTATGTCCACTGGCTCTTTTCTTTCATGTTGTTTTAAAGGGTCTTTGTAATGGAGTTTTAGTGTTTGAACTTCTACCAGCTCCTGTATACAAACACATTCCTGTACAAACATTCATAAACACATGCACCAGGTGCATCATTTATTTCACACACAACAAAGTGCTTCTGTCATTTTTTATTTTGTGCATTTCAAACGCCTGCATTTTATGTTGCTTTTTTATGATATGGCCTCAGGCTCCAGTTTAGGCTTTTAGGTTTTAGTTTGCTTTAGTTTCAGCCTGGGTTGCTCTGCTTTAGCACTTTAACAGATTAAACTGTCAAAGATTACGTACCTTATATTCACCTCTCCGGAACTCTGACACATTTCGTTCTTTATGAGAATTGTATTATTCATACAGTTTGATGCTGAATTCCTCAGCGCCAGACTGTTTGATAAGACAGTGCAGACTTTTATGATCAAGCGTTTTCCTCTTAGGGTTTTACAGACAGCCTTGCCATGCTCAGTAAACAACAGTAGATCAATCTGGGACGATTTCATTAATTCTCAATCTGTCATGTCCAGTGGGTGTTATTTTGGATTATTAGTTTGCCATCCATCATGTCTTCTACTCACAGAGAATGTGCCATACAGGAATTCATATATATTTGTAAAGTTATATTTTTTGGCTTTTTTGGCTTTATTATGACAGGACAGTTGAGCAGAGACAGAAAGTGATTAGGGAGGAGAGACGGGAACAGAATCAGCCTCAAACTCTGTTTTTCCAAAGCACCGTTGCTCAATATGTCATGAATAATCATGTCACACTCTTAGCCTCGGTCAAGTGATTTTGTCACGCATTATACTAATTGGTGGACAAAACATACATTTTTGATTCTTTTTTAAAACCCACAAATTTACAATTATTGGATGATTGATGACGGCCTTTGTGGAAAATAATTTGTAATGGTCACTAATTTGAGGGATACAGTTTCTTAGAGTTGATTTTCTTTCCGTTAGCTGATCATGTTTTTCTGTCCCCGTCCAAAGCGTTATGCTGTTACTAATCAGCAGTCATGGGTTGTGTTTCTGCGGGCACTCAGATTTTCCATCCATTTGCTTGGCAGATGTAACCTCCAGACCTGTTTATTTAGTTAAAACGTCAAAGTTTTTGGATTGTCACTTTTTTGTTTTTAAATTGATATACCAGGTACATCTTAACACATTCAGAAATCTACACTTATCTAAATGTGCATATGCCTCATTATGACCCTTTTGTTGTTTGGATATCGTCATATTTTCCAGGAAGAGGCTAGACACCTATACAGGTGCTGCTGATCAACTCTCAGTCCATTAAACCTCTCAGTTTCCCTAAAAAAAATATGTGGTCACCATTAAAAACAGATAAAAACAAGCAGAGATTGGCTCAGTCTTTTGCAAACATGCCTCTGTAGTTTGTTCTTTCAGGAATGCGTTTGCATGTGTTTTTAATACTGAAATACCTGAAATAGTATTTGTTTGTGATGTGATAATCAGAACGGGCTCATGGCCCTTGATTATTAAAAGCCTTCCATAAACAAATACGGGTTGTTTCTTCTGAGATTATTAAAGTGATACTTCACCAAAAAGTGAACGTTTCTGTTTTTTTATTTATTTATACAACCATTCTGTTCCATGACTTTCTTGACTGTAAGTATTGTGTCCTTTAACCTGACTGGCTATCTGATATTTCTCTGCAGGAGGACACAGACCATAACTACTACACCTCAAAGACATATGGCCCCAGTGACCCGATGAGCAAAGAATTATGGGTAAATATCGATCAGATGGACAAAGAGAAGGTGAAGATTCATGGCATCCTGTCCAATACACACCGACAAGCAGCGGTAAGACAGCAGTAATTAATTATTTCATTCATTCATCATCACTCACACACAAATAGAAGCAGTACACATCTTCTGAAATGCAAATCGTATGAAATGACTACATTTAAAGGTGACCTCTTATGCCCCATTTACAAGATCTCTAATGTCGAGTGTGTAAATGAAGTTTTAGCTCAAAATACCCTATAAATATTTTTTTATAGCTTGTTAAAATTGCCATTTTTAGGGTATGAGCCAAATGCACCATTTTTGTGTCTGTTGCTTTAAATGCAAATGAGCAGGTGCCCCCAGAGAAGAGGGCGGAGCTTCAAGAGCTTGTGCTCCCGTGCTGGCCATTCCACTATTAGTACAAGCCTGTTATCTTTACAGAAATCATACTTAAGTCAGTCATCTGATTGTACTGTGCATAATAAATGTGCGTTTATGAATTACACAGATGAGGAGCACAGCGCAATATAAATAATTCATAGTGCCATCGCTTGTTATCACAAACTTTATAAGCCCCACTTGTGATTATGAGCTCGACTAATTCAAGTGGACTTCACATTGCTTTCATATGCAATTTTATCTACCATATTCCTATTTACGATCATTCTGGTAGCTTGTGAAGGCAGCATCAATAAAAACAGGCAGAGACATTGGTAGCTTTAGCAACATTAGCCTTACAGATTGCCAAGAAGTGCTTTCAGAAAGGCAGTTTGGAAAACAAATGCGATGCTTACTTTGACTAAAGCTGATGTTTGTGCACAAAGCGTTGGTATTGATTCCTAAACACAGAGGAGACTTTACAGATTTTTGTTCGGGACTAATTTAACCACAGTGTCCTCAGCAGCTCAGATGGAAGGAGTCTATGGAAACTCTTATGTTCATCAGAAAACACAACACTTGTCATGCCTCTTTGGCTCTGACATTGTATATTTCCAGTAATGGCAGGCTACTGCTTCTCACTCAGGGCTGTGTTTATGGTAACAGGGCAGGGAGCGTCACAAATGTACTGGAGTTTCTCCCTACGACAACGTGAACAAAGGCAGAATCTGAAATTGCTTGTTCTGAGAGACTGTTTGTAATTTATTGGGATTATAAAACAATGAAAGGGTGGATTTTTACTATTATAGGCTGGTTGTTTACACACACTGCGGCCACACACAGCTGTGTTCAAACACATTCTAAAAGTGATTTTTGCATAATAGGTCCCTTTAAAGAACAATTACTGTTCACATTCTGTTCATTTTCAAACTAACCAAGTTATTTAAAAAAAATGCTTTTATTTGTTGCTTGTGGATGGGTTTGTCAGTTTTATGGATTTTGTAACCGACCAAGTGTTGATCCTCTCTGAATTGAGATCAGGTTTTGGTGTGTCGCCATCCCATTACTGGAACAGGCTGCGATATCTTCACATTGCACTTTCCAAACAAAAGAAACCGCAGCGGACAAGCGCACCATAGATTTAGGACAGAAGTCAAATTTATTAGCAGAGCAGTTTGCTTTAGCTGACCACAGAATGAGTCTGTTGAGTCTGTCTAGATCTACACTTGCTGTATGTTTTATTGTAATCACAGTCTCTTTCTCTCTCCCTCTGTCTGTGATTAATAGTTTTATATTGATTCTGCTTATTGTTTAGATCTTGTTATAATTGCAAGCTAAACTTCGTCTTGTTTTTATCCTCAGCGGGTCAATCTCTCCTTTGATTTTCCATTTTATGGGCATTTGTTGCGAGAGATCACTGTTGCAACCGGCGGTAAGTAAACTGTCCTTCTGCATGTGATGCGTGCAGCACAACCAATGATGAGGTTATATGAGAACGTCTGCCTGCCTCCATGTGATATGATTATTATATGGCTGAAGCAGAACGTATGATCTATATGAGCTTCAAGAGGAATACATAATTGATTGGTTCTTGCTTGTAGGCATAAAAGCTTGACTGTGAGTCAGTGTGTTCTAGCGGATCAGGCTGGGTTTATCAGCTGTGAGAGGTTCCTCTTAATAACGGCTGACCGTGCGTGCTGTAGATATGAGGGCATGTGTGGGGATTTTTATTATGATTGCGGTTCATGTGACTCACTGGCTGCTGGAATGTGTCTAAGATGAAGCTGTGAGAGTGAGGGAAAGATAGAGACAGAAAACCGCCATATAATTTCTCCCTATAATTACATCAGTCATCTCTCTCTGGTTATGAACGGTGAAACTCAAGTGATCTAAATTTCCCAGTGAAGCCGTGTTCTCAAGAGCAAAAATTCATGCACTGTATCAGTGGTATAAGAGATACTTTTCTTGCCGTAAAGGAACAGTTCACACAAAAACGAAAATTCTGTCATTAATTGCTCGCCGTCATGTCGTTCAAAATAGGACCTTCATTGGGCGTTGAACGTGGTAGTTGCATTACCATCTATGCAGGGTTTAGAAAGCTCTTAGATTTCATCAAAAATATCTTAATTTGTGTCTCAAAGATGAACAAAGGTCTTAAAGAAGAAGGTCACTTCCAGAACAAACATTTACAGATAATGTACTCACTCCGTTGTCATCCAAGATGTTCATGTCTTTCTTTCTTCAATCATGAAGAAATTATGTTTCTTGAGGAAAACATTTCATATCTCCATATAATGGACTGATATGGTGCCCAGGAGTTTAAACTTCCAAAATGCAGTTTAAAAGCAGCTTCAAGCGGTCTTATCTAGCAAAATGTTTATTTATTTTCTAAAAAAACATTACAATTTATATACTTTTTAACCTCGAATGCTTGTCTTGTCCAGTGTTGCGGAGTCTGTGGTTTTCCCATGGAATTCGGCTACTGAATTGTGCTACTTTAGGTAAATTGGGCGCTTTTGGGCCTTTAATGGACAGGACCGTAGAGAGATGACAGAAAAGTACTGGGTAGAGAGAGGGGAGCAGGATCGGCAAAGGACCTCAAGATGGAATTGAACTCGGGTCGCTGCGAGCACAGATGCGCTATATGTCAGCCCACTAACCACAAGGCTATTGGCGCCAACTAGAACGCCACTTTTAACGGGGAACCCCCTTTAAAACGCCATTAGGCTACTTTTGGGCTAGTTTTGAGTAGCAATTTGGTGGGGTTTGTTGTGAAAACCTGGCAACCCTGGTCTTGTCTAGCTCTGCCATGTGCGTGCATAGTCTGTGTAATCAGGGTCAAAACAGTTAGGGTAGGTCAGAAAAACTCCCATCTTATTTTCTTCTCAACTTCAAAAATGCCCTACATCGCTGTTTTACCTTGTAAAGGGCGTTTGACCTTCTTTGCACGTTCACTTTGTAAACACTGGGTCGGTACTTCTGCAGCGATGCAGGGCAATTTTGAAGTTGGAGGAGAAAATGAAATGATAATTTTTCAACCTACCCTAACTGTATTGACCCAGTTTACACAAAGTACTCATGGACATTGCAGAGTTAGACAAGACGAGCATTTGAGGTTAAAAAGTATATAAATTATATTTTTTTTTAGTTTCACTAGATAAGACCCTTCTTCCTTTGCTGGGATCATTTAGAGCCCTTTGAAGCTGCATTGAAACTGTATTTTGGAAGTAAAAGTCCACTATATGGAGATAATTTCTGAAATGATTTCCTCAGAAAACATAATTTCTTAACGACTGAAGAAAGAAAGACATTAACATCTTGGATGACAATACATTATCTGTACATTTTTGTTCTGGAAGTGAATGACATGAGGATAAGTAATTAATGACAGAATTTCCATTTTTGGGTGAACTGTCCCTTTAAGAATATGTAATAAACAGCACTGGGAAATGTTTGCTAAATTATTGAATGAATGAATAAATTATTAAAATCTGAGTGTCTATTTACATTAAGTGCAGATAGCCCATCTTGTTGGCAAAGGCTTTTTGCAGTAACTCTGTTGTCTGGTTCAATCAGACAAAATTGCTAAAGAAACTCCTTTGGTAACTAGGACGGGAGTCCAGAGAGCATGAATTTAGCTTTTGATGCTACTGACTTGTTTGAGTATGCTTTTTTCCAGTCACATTCTTCTCCTTTTTCTTATTTCATATCTGCTCGAAGAGGCTTATTCTAAGTAAAAAAGGAGAAAATATTTGAGCAGTGAAAATAAGGTTTGTAATGAGTATTTAATAGGCTTATAATTGAAATTGGATGTGTTATCCTTACATTGATCAGATGGGCTGGCACACTGACTGAACATATGCTGCTCAAATTGTTATCATGTGGCTCACTTCTTGGACCTTCGAGGACACCTTTATTGATAAGCAAGTTCAATGGTTAGAAGTAGGTGTAGAGTTTGACTTTAGAAATAGTGACAAATAAGTGTGTAGATTGCTATAATAAATCATTTTTGAAGATTTGTTTTTGCCAAATAATAGTGAGCCTTGTTTTTGTCTTAATTTTTTTATTTTTATTGAATTGGATATAATGAGTTTTTAAGTGCTTACAGGGTAAGCGAAGTTGGTCAGCGTAGTCCAGGTTGGCTGAATTCCTGAGGAAAGATTTGCATTGATTTAAGCAGACAAATGCTGAAGACACATTTTAGATTATGTATGTGTGGAAGGTCCTCTCTCCTTTCTGTGAGTGGGATGGAAAGAGGCATTTATATGGCTAATTAGAGTATTAATCACTTTGGAGACAGGCCAGGGCTGTTTGCCAGGACGCATAGATGAGAAAGGAGGAGACCACAGAGATTAAGAGTAGAAACACAAGCACATGTTCATGCATTTGTGCCAAAAAACACATTTTTCATAAACAAATTAAGTACTTTTGTCTTATTTTTTATCACATTCACCACAGTGTGTGTGTGTTTGTGTGTTTTCAGGGTTCATCTACACAGGAGATGTGGTTCACCGAATGTTGACAGCCACACAATATATCGCTCCACTTATGGCAAACTTTGACCCCAGCCTTTCCAGAAACTCAACTGTCATCTATTTTGACAATGGTAAGAGACAGACGCAATCAACTGCGTGTGTTTGTGTGTGTGTGTATGTGAGAGAGAGACAGATGGTGTCCTATCTGACAGAAATATATAGTGGAAAAATATATTGGTACAGAAATATCAAATATATACCTGTCAGACCTACCAATCTTCAAATGCACAAACACCCATCGAAAACACTGTACCTTGACTTGCTATAAATCAAATGTGACACTTACAGATTTTGTTATGTTTTCAAGATGCTCTTGTATACAGAGACATACAGGATCAGAAACTGAAGTATTAAATATATCCTCACTAATATATAAAATAATATTATTTAAATGTGTATATGTTTCATAGGAACTGCTTTGGTTGTCCAGTGGGATCACGTCCATCTTCAGGATTCTTATAATCAAGGAAGTTTCACCTTCCAGGCCACATTGCACAGCGATGGACGAATTGTCTTTGCTTACAAAGAGGTCTGATAGATATTTTTTTCTTTTCGTCCTCCGTATGTCTTTCATCTTGTTTTCTATTTCTCTCTCTGTCTGTGATGTGGCTCTTCTATGATTACTTCCTGTTCCATCTGAGTTTGTGTGATTGGGTCAATGTCACTCTCTTTTCAATTTGCGACTTGCAAACATGCTCAGTTAAGTTATTCCATCAGTTTCACAAATCATGTGCGGTCAAATGTGAACAGTGTTGGGAGTTAACGCATTACAAGTAGATTACTTTTTTCAAGTAACTAGTAAAGTAATGCATTACTTTTAAATTAAAGGTATTAAAGGTTTTTATGAAATATTATTTCTCAATTTTTTTTTCAGCACATGTAGTCAGAGTTACAGAAAAGTAATGAAAATGCAAGAAATAAGAAGATTATGTTTTATTTATTTATAGTGACAGTAACACCAGTGATAATTTTCATGAAAAATGCATTTTAAAAAATGGCTGCTGCAAGGTATCAAACCACATGTTGTCAGTCATGGTATACTTACTAAATTAAGTAGTTTAATCCATGTATATTCTAGTGGTTTTTTTACAGTTTCCTAAAAGTAAAGTAGGTCATACCATTGACGTAGGCTAAAAGCTTCATATGAAATCATGAGATAAATGAGAACTGAAAAGAGACAGTGGACTGCCCTGGAGTTAAATTGAGTTTTACCATTTTTGGAATCCATTCAGCTGATCTCTGTGTCTGGTGGTAGCACTTTTAGCATAGCTTAGCATAGATCACTGAATCTGATTAGACCGATAGCATCTCGCTCAAAAATGATCATATATAATGACAGTATTTTTCCTATTTAAAACTTGACTTTTCTGTAGTTACATCGTGTACTAAGACTGACGGAAAATGAAAAGTTGCAATTTTCCAGGCTGATATGGCTAAGAACTATACTCTCATTCCGGCGAAATAATCAAGGAACTTTGCTGCCGTACCATGAGTGCAGCAGGTGCAATGATATTATGCAGCGCCTGAAAGTGACCGGCACTAATTTTGTGTAGATGCAGAGTTGCAGCCGGCAGAGTTGGCGGCTGCGTAATATCATTGCGCCTGCTGCACCCATGGTATGGCAGCAAAGTTCCTTGATTATTATGCAAAAATAAGAGTATAGTTCCTAGCTATATCAACCTAGAAAATCGAAATTTTACTTTTTTAACTTTTAATTTTTCGTCCGTCTTTGTACACGATGTAACTACAGAAAGGCAAGTTTTAAATAGGAAAAATATCAAAACTTTTTGATCATTTTTGAGCAAGATGCTTACGGTCTAATCAAATTCAATCATCTATGCTAAGCTATGCTAAACGTGCTACCGCCAGACCCAGAGATCGGCTGAATGGATTCAAAAACGGTAAACCTCAACTGTTTAACTCTAGGGGAGTTGGAAAATGAGCCTATTTTTCAAAAAAAGTGGAGTGTTCCTTTAACATGGGCCTTTTTCATAGATCTTTAGGAAATAGGAAGAAGGAAGTCAAATGATGTCATCAGTGTGATTTTAATTTCAAAATTAACGATTTTTGTTGAACGGTAACACCAGTGACTCAACTCCAGGGGACCACTACTTTTATTATATATATATTTTTTTTATAATATTTATTCAGCATTTTTGTTATGCCATTTCTATCATATATTTGATAGTTATGAAATATGAATACATTATTGTATTTTAAATTGTAGAAAAACCCGTTTTTGACCTCAAAAATAGTGTTATGCGAAATAAAAAAAAATAGATAGAAATATATAAAGAAATATTGTAACTCTCTAGTCAGAAGAAATTCTTGTAAATGCTGTTGAGATTTATTTGATTATTGCAAAGCATATTCAGCCCACAAACCTCCTAACTGAATTAGGCTTCTCCCGCTCCCCATGTGTCATTCCATATCTGTTTTTTTTTTTTTTTTGTTCTTTCTTCATTTTTTTCTTTCTTTCTTCTTTTCTTTCTTTCGTGTCTTTCTTTTTGGCTTTCTTGCTTTCCTTCTTTCGATCTAGCTGTCGGCTCCTCAGGTGGATGATGGATGAATTAACTAGTACGTCCTTTTATTTCAGGTCCCAGTGCAGATTGCAAAAATCAGCTCTGTCAATCATCCAGTGAAGGTTGGACTGTCTGATGCCTTTGTGGTGGTCCATAAGATCCAACAGATCCCCAGTGAGTGAACGTGACACACAACACCCGTAAACCATCTGCATTCTGTATTCTTGTGTGTGTGTGTTTGTGGAGATTCAAGTTGATGACTGAATTTGACAGGTGCTATTCAGCCCAGCAGAAAACTGAGAGTATGTTTGTTTTGACAGTCGATTACTTGTGAGGTGATCTCAAAGCTCAGTCCTTCTCCCTTCTCAAGCTGTCTGTTTGTTGTCTGGTGTGCCAAGCAGAAAAAAGTCTTTGATGTTGTTATAACAGTGAGCCCAGCAGGACCAAACCCGGCTGTGCTGGAGAAACAAATTTAGCAGATAAATATGTCTGGAGTTGGGCAGTGAGTGAGTGTGGGAGAGAAACAGGAGGAGAGGAGATGTTTGCTGTCAGGGCATCTTGAATGGAAGCTCATGATTTTCCATGACAGCTCATTCTCTCCGAGCGTATGTGTGTCTGTGTTTGTTTGTGACTGTCTGCTGAGAAAGGGCAGGATTTGCATCATTCTGTCTGTCTGTTTGTCTGTCTATTACAATATGAGAAAGAGAGAGACAGCTCTGAGGGGAAGGAGAGAGTCGAGAATGAGATGGAGTGATTGCGAGTGGTAATAGCCTGCGTGGGTCTCGCCTCTCTTTCACTAATTAGTGTCTGGAGACTCATCAGGTGACTCTGTTTAAGATGCATAAGCACACACTTGCATATCTCCAGGCACTATCAGCATGCTACTAAGGAGTTTTGTGACACCCCATGGGCAAGAAATGTAATTACCCACAGGAAGAGAAAAACAGACGCCACTGAACAAGCAACAATTTCCTGTCTTAAACTTTAGCTGCTCCTTTTTGTATTAATACTCCAACATGATAGGTTTCAGCAAGGTCAGACAGCTACTTCCTCAGCTGCACACACACATTCACTTTATCAGAGAGATTTCCCCTGTCATACACATTCATCTAGAGAGGGGACACATGAAAAGCTATATACACACACATTGGTTTCACTCTATTAGAAAGGACAGAGGTGAACCTAACCCTAACTCTACACAAACCTGTAGACATCAATCAACTTAAGATGTGATTTGCATGATTTATGAGCATTTTTAAATAGCAAGACCCACTAAAGATTTTTTACGTTTCACCTGCACACGCACATACACATATAGAAATCTTACTACAGTTCCCATCCTCTCCTCATTGTAATTCAATTTTCCATTTCACTGCTTTTAGGTAATTCAGCTACCAGTCACGTAGATTATGTATTACCGGATGCATCTATATATGCAGTTATATCCATGCATGCGTGTACATGCATTTGATTTAGCGTGTGTATCGATGATGGGTGGCTTAGCTTTAACTCAAAGACTATTATATACTGAATTACTTTCAGATGTAGTTTGATCAGGCAATACATTTAGATTATAAAAAGTCCATTTTGCTTTCTAGGGATTTGTAGGGATTCATGGCATTAGAGTATGAGTACAGCATAACCAATGCAAAGTTTACTTAAGGCCAGTTCACACTGCGCCAATGCTGACAAACAGCAACACATTTGTTGGGTTTTGTCTGATCAGTGTGTTACCCCATTGGCATCTGTTGGCATTGGGTCGGTGCTCGCTTTTACCTATTAAATTGGTGTTTGTTGGTCTTGGAACATCTGAGAAGTCAGCTGTTGGCAATTCCCATCTTTGTCGGTGCAGTGCAAAATGGTCTTTAGCAATGTAATGTTTTTTAAAATTCTATTTTATATGTATTTTAATGGGTAAGTCATACCAAAGAGATGACTCTTTTTAGTTGACTTTAGTAGTTTAGTAAACAAACAAGTCTTTTTTGTTTTTATGTTTAACTGTATTGGATAAGAGCTTCTCTTAGTGAGCATATTAAGTATTCTCTCCTGTGTTACTCTAGCTGGCATCCCTTACCAAAAATAAATATACTTCAAGTTTATTTTATTAAGTATACTTAAGTAAAGTTCAAGTATATTTTTAAGTAAACTTTATGTGATAAGTATACAAATATCAGTGTACTTGGCGGCTCTTCAAAATAGAGGAGGCACACTGATTGTATTCATCTGGGGATCCCTGCTGATTGTTATTATTATTATTATCATTTGCCTAACCGCTTTAAAATGGCTATTTGGTTGCTTTTAGTCAGAAAACGTAAAGCAAACGACACACATACAGCAAGACAAGATAATTTCACTTACCTGGTCTATCACTTGAAGCAAACATCCATCCCTTCTTAAAAGTTTGTGTTAAAAGAGAGCTGCCTGTTTAATATTCAGTATTGCTACTCATCATAAGTACTTGGTACATTATCAGCACAGCGGGATACGTTCAAACTAATATCATGTAATTTACGTCTCTATGATGATTGGTTGAAATACCAGAAGGGAGGCTAGCCTCCCTTACGAGGTTTTTTTTTCTCAACACTCCTCGGTGCTGAAAGTAAACACTCGATAGTGATTGGCTAATTTTTTTTTTTTTTTTTTACCAACGGAGACACGAGAGCTCAGCTCTTCCCCAGCCTCCCCCTCCCCTTCACTTAGCGGTTGTAATTAAATCAGCAGATTCTGCAAATTCGCGAATGTGGCGTTGTCCAAATTCAGTAACATGTTATGGTATTACAGCTAACAAAATATACACATTTTGACAAATGAACTGAAATGAATTGTGAATTTTATTAACACTAAATCGTCCTCCTCTCATTTTCTTCCCAAAATTTGGGGGAAGCTGTGCCTCCCCTGACGAGCCGCCATTGCTTGTAGTATGCTTGTAGTAGCTTGTAGTATAAGTGTACTATTTCAATAATCCTTGGGTTTAAATTGGCCCACTTTTTAGTAACTAAAAGTATACTTTTAAGTATTTTATTCTTTTAAGTATAAGGGGTCAGCCGTGGCCTAATGGTTAGGGAGTCGGGCTTGTAACCGAAAGGTTGCGGTTTGAGTCCCAGATCCGGCAGGGATTGTAGGTGGGGGGGAGTGAATAACCAGTGCTCTTTCCACCCTCAATACCACAACTGAGGTGAGTCCCTTGATCAAGGCACCGAACCCCCAACTCCCGTGCGTGTGTGTGTGTGTGTGTGTGTGTGTGCACTTGGATGGGTTAAATGCAGAGCACAAATAGCCACATGTCACCTTCCTTCCTATACTTTAGGTATTACAGTAGTAAACTAGTTTGCATCTATGCTTTTAGTTTGTACTGCAACTATACTAAAAGTGAACTTATAGGTACACTTCAAAGTATAGTCTACTCGATTTGAAGTAAACTACGTAGTAGTAGTTAGTAGTCTTATACCGCAAGTATACTTTAAGTTTTCTTTAAGCGAACTTTACATTATACTTTAAGTATACTACTATGTCCCTGTTTAGGTGATAACATACAAACATACAAAACATCAAAAGAAAGAACAGGACATATGCTTGTTTTTATTCTAGCTTCATGCATTTTTCGATAAACACTTGAATGTGGGTAAGTTTCATAAAAAAAGAAAAAAAAGAAACAAACAAACAAACAAACAAACAACATTTTGAACAAAAAGCTAAAAAAGACTGAATTGGATTCAGAATGGTAATCAAAATGTAGGTGGAGTCGACCAAAGTTTGACAGTCATTATTACCTCTTCATGGGTCGACATTTTATTCCATAACGTTACACAGTTTTGATGCTGTTTTATATCTGATGCTCATGTTAGATTATGTGGAAGCATCTGTTGTTTCGTTTTTTTCTTCACTTGTGTTTTGGAAATTCTGTACAGAAGATGTGTAATAACAATGCCCCCTACCGTATAACAATGAAAATATGGATTCTCTAAGCACAAGTATAGCTTAAATATCTTCAGACTCTTTCTAAGTCAAGTATACTTAAATGTCATTTTAAGTATATTTCTGGTAAGTGCATAAAGCACATTTATGAGAAGTACTTAAAAAGTAGATTGAAAGTATGCTTTCCTATTTTTAGTTTAAAAGAAGTATACTAAAAGCACACTTGAATAAACTCTGTATATACTGTATTCACAACTATTCAACTATTTCATTACAGTGAATCACACATCCTTTACTAGTTCCTTTTTTGGCAATGATTCCCATCATTTAACATGAAATCAACCTTCTCCATCTATTTGCGGAATGGCAGACATGCCCAAGTGAAAACAGACTAGGACAATTTCACAGTTATGGATAGCATCTTGTTTGAAAGAGCATGTGCCTTTGTGGAGCACATGGATTTTTCAATGTGGAAACAAGCTATTTCCTCTGAATGAACAAGATTCGTTTGATGCTACTGGTAAATAACTAGAATAGCAAAGTGTAGTAAATGGTAAAACTATTTGCACTACAAGCCAGTGTGTTCATGATTATGATAATAATGCAATACAGTACAATAACATACCTAGTATCGTGCACTGGGGTTCTGAAGCAAAGTCCTCATTGTGTTTATGTTTTTTTATAATCTAGTGTAAATTTATATTCTAGTTACAGTTAGCGTTAACACATTTTCCAGGTTAAAAAAAAATTCATGACAACTCTCTAAAGATTTTAGCGTGGTAATGGAGGTGACAGTGTTAATGTATTTGATCTTGGGGGGGAATAGATCTTCAACGCTATTGCTGAATTGCTGCTGTTGGTTGTTGCTGTAGTTGTAGATTATCGCTGCTTCTGCAAAGCAAGTACAGGAACTTGCTACTGCCAATGCATATGGCGATAGGGTGCTGTGAGTATTTAAGACATACTGCTGCTGCACAATAGCACATAAAATAACCCATAGCAGATTTATACAGGTGGAGCTGGGGAGGTGAAGGGTTTCAAAGTAACTCTGAAAGTGTGTTGCAAAATGCTCAAGTGAAAGCTAACCAGCCATTTAAATGTAAAGCAGTAAGCTTATTGGCTGCGGATGCAACATGAAACATTCAGCTTGTGACAAGTTGTTTAACGATGTGAATATCATCAGTTTACGTTAAGGACTCATCAGCCTGCGCCATCTGGAGTTTCATGACAGAACTTGCCGTAAACATTACTTACACTATCAAAAAACAACTGATACAATATCTCATGTTTTTAAGCATTTTTACAGTTATTCTAAAATAATAAACACGAGGGCAGTAACAAATTTTATATTTCATGTACACTTTTAAAAATAAAGCTTCCAAAAGGGTGTTTTTGCAGTGATGCCAAAGAAGAACCATTTTTGGTTCCCTAAAGAACCTTTCAGTGAACAGTTCTTAAAAGAACCATTTTGAAGAACATTTTAAAAATCTAAAGAACCTTTTTTTGACTATAAAGAACCTTTTCTGCATTTGAAAGTTTCCGTGAATGTTCAAGATTCTTCATGTAACCATTGATGCCAATAAAGAACCTTTATTTTTAAGAGTGTACGTTTTATTTGTCAGCTAATGTTCTTTTGAATAGTTAATTTATTTTTGGATCATCAGTCATCAAACACTGCACATTTCACAATTCACACTGATTCAAGCAGCATAACAGACTGTTTTTGAGCAACTAAATAAACTGGAAGCAGATGCAGCAAAAGCCTTGCATATACAAATTAAAAATTGTCATACATGCTCTTACATTAAAAATAAAGTGGATTAAACAAGCAAAAAGTATTGTAAATGTGTTCAAAATGGCAATTGAAGGAGAAGTTCACTTCCAGAACAAAAAATTACAGATAATTTACTCACCCCCTTGTCATCCAAGATGTTCATGTCTGTCTTTCTTCAGTCGTAAAGAAATTATGTTTTTTGAGGAAAACATTTCAGGAATGTTCTCCATATAGTGGACTTCTATGTTGCCTGTGAGTTTGAACATCCAAAATGCAGTTTCAGATGGCTCTAAACGATCCCAGCCGAGGAAGAAGAGTCTTATCTAGCAAAACTCAAAATTCTCGTCTTGTCAAGCTCTGCATGTACGCTGTATTTCAGTTTATGTCGAAAAACTCCCATCTCATTTTCTCCTCCAACTTCTAAATTGTCCTACATCGCTGCAGAAGTACTGACCCAGTGTTTACAAAGTGAACGTGCAAAGGTGGTCAAAGGCCCTGTACACAAAAAGGTAAAACAGCGATGTAGGATGATTTTGAAGTCAACTATATGGAGAACATCCCTGAAATGTTTTCCTCAAAAAACATAATTTCTTTACAACTGAAGAACATCTTGGATGACAAGGGGGTGAGTACATTATCTGCAAATTTTTGTTCTGGAAGTGAACTTCTCCTTTAAGAGGTAATGTAAAGTCAAACCAAAATGTATTCAGACACCTTCAACATTTCTCACATTATCACAGTTTATTCGCTATCGTTTAGAAAATGGTCAAAAATATGACAAGAACTCAGAGTTAAACTGTGTCAGAATATATAACAATAGTATATTGTTAAATATATGTAACAAAGTGTCAAACAAAGGGTCAAAGTGTCAAATAAAATTTTTGGTCCCAAATTGTTATCAGTTTTAGTGGTAGTCCACTGTATGAAGAATTTTTGGTTATAATATGTCACATTTTACTTTATTTTGCTATCCAAAATGCTTTACATGATAATTGTAACATGTGTTTGCTTGGCTCTAGATGTGCGGAGGAAGACTATCTATGAGTATCACAGAGTGGAGCTGTTAAAGACCAAAATTACCAGCGGTACAGCTGTAGAAATGATGCCACTACCAAGTAAGCCAATGGACACACAAAATATGTATACATAAACACAAACAGTCTTGCTAATAGAGCTATAAAAAAAATGATGTGTTGTACCTTATAGCTAGTAGAGGCTTGTATTGTTGAACCTATTATCTGCAATGTCCGATTTTATATTAGAGTTTTTATCACAAGTTATATGGAAATCCAGTTCATTGTTCTATTAACCTTTTGCTTTGTTCGTGATTGATTCTGTGCTGATGCATTTTCGATGTCCTTTTTTTCTTTTCCGCAGCATGTCTTCAATTCACAAGCTGCACTTCTTGCATAGCATCGCAGATTAACTTCAACTGCAGCTGGTGCCACCGACTCAATAGGTGAGAAAACAAACCGCTCTTCAACCGTCTGTCTTTTTCCTACTCTAATGTCATTTTACTGGAATTGGAGACGCAGTTCTCAGACCGCTTGCCCTGAGGTGGTGCAGTGAACGAGGGGAGTAATTTACATTTTACAAGTTCTGTCAGTAGTTGCTGAAACACAAGCACTCTCAATGCAGACATTCACAAGAAGTGTGGAGATAATTCACCACTTCTAATTCAGCAGTCACAATGTTACAAGATTTCCTTTGAATATAAAGACGGCCTAGAAATTGAAACGAATTGTAAACATCATGTGTAAAGCATTAAGGAAATGTCTCATGCATCTCGCATTGAATCTTTCTAGGTAATAGTTCTTTAAATGTAGCAGGGAGAGGCTTTCATACCAAGGCTGTTTTTTCCTGAGAAAGTGAGAAAGGGGGAAAATAAAGTCACATTCCTGCTGATTCATGCCCGGGCTCTCACCTCTCGAACCCAGACAGCTTTTCTCTGTAGATCACATACCAAAGAACAGACGAGACCGAGATACCCGACCTCCTGCTTTATTTTCCTGGCAGTCCTTCCATCTGTCTACTCTTTCAATCCCTCGCTCTCATTCTTCAGCACATACTGTACATAGACACCCACATGCATGCATATACATACTCTGAGAGACTCAGGAATATAATATCCCAGTTGGTGTTTATTGTGAGATTTAGTTTTTGACTGGCTAAGAGAGAAAAAAGTCGGTTGGCTTGTGTTGGAGGGATTTAACTTTTTCCCTTTATCAATTGCATATGTGCTGCACACGTTCGTTTTTCAGTGCAGTTTGTTTTTTAACAAATCATTGCGCACCCAATATAATGATGCATAGCACAAGCACATCTTTCAATGTCAGTGGGACCTTGGTTTTTCCATCCACTCAAGGAAACCTGCTTCTAAATCGGATGGATTGTATAATTAAATCGGAGCGCTGAGTCTTGAATCGTCTGCTGGTAGACAAGGGAGTTATATTCAGACTTCATCAATATGCATAACTATTTTTGTTTGGCTGGAGGTTATGAAAACAGTATAGAGTTAGAAATTGCTGCAGTAATTAAAGGCAGTTTTTTGGCTTGATTAGTCTGTGTGTTTGTGTGTGGCAGAGAGAGAGTAAAAAGCAGACTAATGATACAGTAAATGCAGGTAACTCAGTTGACCTAAGCTAATAACTGACAGTCTGGTCCTCTCAATGCATTTATGTTTGGAGAGAGCAAACAAAGTCTAATCTGATGCAGTTGACAGACACAAAAACAAGCTGTAGCTGAACAGAAGAACATAATAATGTAGCAAGGTGTTGCATTTAATATCTTTCGTATTTCATTACTCTAAAGTAATGAAATTAACATATGAGTGTATTGGTAATGATTATGTGCATCACAAAGCTAGATTTGCATACTTGGAAAAGCATTCTTTCACCCTCAAGGTCAGATTATTACTGGATCAGAATAAATCTGAGCTGACTGCATTTGCAGCCATTAACATGTAAATGAGATTATGAAAGGTTGGAGAAGTGCTGACGAAGGATGTGGCCGCTGCTGCCATAGGAAACCTCAAATCTACAGACGTATATTTCGGTTTTGCTTGTCTTCCTTGTGTGATTCATCAGAGCTCGAGGTAACTGCTTGGAAGAGAAAAGGAAAGCAGACAGAATGACCGTGGCAAAGCTACAAAAGTACATTACACAAAATCAAATTTGTTTACTAAATAATTCAATCATTTGAAATCTAGTTTGTACGTTTTGTACTTGGGTTTTGGGTCATCTTGTCATGTTCCTTTCTCCGTATAGGGGTTTACTGATACATTTTTGGCTTGAAGTGGTTGATTATTTTTATGTTATGGCATGTTATGGCGTTTTATGTTAATAAAAAAAAAATTAATCTAATAAGTACACTGTATTTACAAAATAATTTTGGCAGCTGTGGTTGCCAGAATGATTTTATAAAACATTTACAGAACTGTAAATTTTACAGTATAAAACTAAATTTTTATATAAAATTTACAAACAGAAAAATTGAATGTAAACCAATAAAATTAACAACTAAAAAAACGACTAAATTCTGTTTCGTATCTTTAACATAAACTGTCAACCACCATGATATTGCAGATGGTAGAAGAAACTACATACAGTTCATCACAAGTAGCTTTTTCAAAAGCTGAAGAATATAATAACATACAGAAGGTCATTCACAGAGACACAGAGTCATTCACACAAAACACCATCATAGTAACACACATGACACCTAAATAGTGCAATAAACATTCATTAAACAACAAAAAAATGTAACATAAAACCCTATGGAAGTCCGTTTTTGCCACTGAATAATTAAAAAAAAAGTTTTTATCTTATTAAATTTTATACAGAATTTTGTGACACAAATTTGCAGTTCAGTCAGAATTGCAAGATATAAACGTACAACTCTTACAACTTACTATTTTCTTAGAATTGCGATATACACAATTGTGTTATATTCACAATTGCAAGAAATAAAGTCAGAATTGCAAGATAAAAACTCAGTTCTGACTTTTTTCTCGCAATTGTGAGTTTGTGTCTCGCAATTCTGACTTTTTCCTGCAGTTCTCTTTTTTATCAGAGTTGTGAGATAAACTTGCAATTGTGAGTTATAAAGTCTAATTTTGAGGTGAAAAAACTGATATGTTCTTAGAACTGCAAGTTTATATCTCACAATTCTGACTTAATAACCCGGAATTGCATGTTATAAAGTCAAAATTGTGAGATATAAACTTGTAATTTATAACTCGCAATTGCAAGTTTATATCTCACAATTCTGGTTTAAAAAAAAAAAAGAGAGAATTGAAGGGAAAAGTCAAAATTGCAAGACATAAACTCACAATTGCAAGAAAAAAAGTCAGAATTGTGAAATACAAAATCTTATTTGCAAGAAAAAAGTCAGAATTTAGTTTTTATCTCACAATTATTTATTTCTTGCAATTCTGAGTATATCACAAATGTGTATTTTGCAATTCTGCGGAAAAAAAGTCGGAATTGTGAGATAAAAATTCACAATTACCTTTTTCACCTTTTTTTTAATTCAGTATCGAAATGGGCTTCTATAAAATCCGAACTGATAATAAAAGCTATTAAGAAACATGATTATTAAAACAAAATACTTTAAAATGTCATGTAGGGAATTCTGGGAATATCAGTTTACAGTTTTTGACTGTAAATTGTACAATGATTTGTTCTTTTGTACAATTATGTTACTGTAAAATTACATTAAATGTCTGGTTGAATCTTTTAAAGGAACTTACTGTTAACTTTTAACAGGACTAACAGGACAATATTTAATGTTAAAATTACACTCATTTTTTACAGTGGCATATTTGAGCATTAGATGAATGCAGCGGTAATCTAAATGTAAAAATAGGGGAAATGAGCTTATAAAATAAGATATGTAAGTATGATAAATTATTGTATCTGATATGATGCTAATTAGAGGTGTGACGAGACACTTATCCCATGAGATGAGACAAGACACGAGACTGGGTTCACGAGAATGAGACGAGATGAGATTTTTAAACTTTTCTTAAGAAATCCTCAATCATGAAATATATAGGGAAAAATCTTTAATTCAACTGAAAAAAGATAAAATGCAAAAAAATGTAGTTGCATTTTGAACTTTATGAGATTAAACTTCCATTTAAATGAATTATTTGCAGTAATAAACAACATTTAAACAAGAGTTTCACGATTCTGGATAAATTGAGAATCCCAGCTATTTTTAATAAACCATGATTCTCTCATGATTCTGGAAGAAAAAAAAGATTAGAAAACTAAACAAAATAACATCATTTACTGGTGGTTCTGACAAAATGTTCATTGCTTAAGTCTTTTAAAAACCTGTATTCATTTAAATAAACAACAACAAAAAAACATTCAATGAAGGAGTCAGTGTCTCACTTCATTAAGACTTGTTTGACTATTGAAATCTGAATGAATGATTCAATGACATACTTTTTTTTAAGCGGGCAGTTGTCGACACCTCCTGGCGGAAGAGGATAAGCGTTACAATACTTACAAGTGTTAAGATACTTTCGTTTTGATCGCTGCTGTAGACAATAAGTGTTTATACCCAAACTATAAACTTTAATCTCAGTACTTCTATTATTTAAATGTCTGTAACAGAAATAATGATTATAATGTGGTTAAAAAGACTGTTTGTGTTGCTCTTTCTGCGTTCACATTTATCCCAAACCTCTGATTCATTAACATGAGCAGCGACACAACGTGCTTCTCACGCTCCACTGACACTCGTGATAGGAAACAGTCCTAATAGACATAGCTAAATCGTTGTCGTTCAGGAATAAGATCGCGTGGGTGTTTGAATCGAGGACTCCATATTTTTAAGGATTAATCGTGCAGCTCTAATGTTTTAGAAATGCAAAACATTTTGCAAATGATATCGTCACGAGATCTCGCGAGATCCGGTGTGTCACGAGATCTTGTCACATCCCTAATACTAATATATTGTGCACCCTTACTCCCTAGAATTAATCTTTGTTTGTATTATTCATTAACAAGTTGCTTTGGATAAAAGAATACATGTGAAGGTAATAAAGAAAACAACTATTAAAAAACAAAGCAACAAAATTGCAAAGTAGAAATGAAATGTCTCAGAAGGCCAGTGGCTGTATTTACTGGCAAATCTTTGGCCTGTAGAGGCTGGTGTGTTTGTGTATGTGTGTGAGTTCCAGTCAGTAGCTGCTCTTAGCTGAGCTCTGCTTCCTGTCCGTGGGTCAAGAAATCTCTAATCCAGAGCTTTCCCTTAGACAGTCTGATGCACACTATAGTGCCCCCTGCCACCGCTGGTCAAGGTACTTCTTTCCCAAGAGCACAGCATGATGTGTTAAAGCAGTGTCTTGTGTTTGCTTATGCTGACTCTCACACACACTGTTACAAGTCCAGGGGGGAGCGAAAAAAGAAAACACATTGAAACAGGCTGTTTCAATTTCCATCGACTGTCGGGTTTATATTACCTTATTGCATAAATGAAACTATTTCTCCCATGTTTATTTAATTGTTTTTTCAATTTATATCAACTGTTGATGTAAATTTGTTTTTGGTTGTTTTTCAAGCACAAGAAAGGAATAGCATCCTTTTGATTTTTGTTTAATGTGGCAGGCTGTGACAAGCAAAATAAAAATCTCACACAAACACACATGCACATAAAAACAACTGCTTTGCTTACCACCTGTGAAGGGACTGGGCAGCAAATGTGTGTCTTCTTTTCTGACCACAAAATATCAGAGAAGCACGGAGAGAGATTATATAAAAAGCGTGAGTGGTGAATTGTACTAAACTGAAAAGAGATAATATATCACGAAAAGATGAATGGAGAATGAAGGGTTGCTGATGGATATGGAGTAAGGGTGACTGTATCTCAGCAGACATCAGGAATGCCAAGCAGCCCAGAGCCCATTGTGCTCCACTCTGCGTACAAGAAAAAGTGAAGGCAGGGGAGGAGGAAAAGAAATACTAGCTTAGTCCTGACTCTGTAAGCCAGCATCTATTAGTGATATATTGCTGTAGACAGTCCTCTGCATATTTCACCGTTTTGGATTTCCTGTTATGTTTGAGAACAGAGAATTCCTAATTGAAGTTTCTTGGAGGACTCGTAAATGAAAATCCATTTAATTATTTACACGCTCTTTTGTTGTTTTAAACCTGTAAAACTTTTTTTTGTGCAACACACACTGACTGTTTCTTAGAAGAGTTTCCCTGCATTAGTTAGCGATGGGATCTATAAAAGATGAAATCATGTTTGTGTGTTTAGTTGTCTTTAAAATACTAATGACTGTCTTAAATTTTTATTGACAGATGTTCCAGTGGCTTTGATCGCCATCGGCAGGATTGGGTGGATAACAGTTGCCCAGATGAGGTGTGTATGGGGATGTGTCTGTTATGTTTTTACATAACATATTCACAGTACATGAAGGACGAACTTGTCTGCAGTTTCCAGAGAGAAAAGGATGCACTACACTACCAGTTAAAAGATGTTTAATGTTTTTTTTAAAGAAGTCTCTTCTGCTCACCAAGCCTGTGTTTATTAGATCCAAAGTACAGCAAAAACATTGATATTTTTATTACTTAAAATAACTGTTTTCTATTTAAATATAATTTAAAATGTAATTTATTCCTGTGATTTCAAAGCTGAATTTTTAGCATCATTACTCCAGTCACACGATCCTTCAGAAATCATTATAATATTCTGCTTTGCTGCTCAAAAAACATTTATTATTATTATTATGTTGAAAACAGCTGAGTAGAATTTCTTTCAGGTTTCTTCGATGAATAGAAAGTTCAGAAAAACCACATTTATTTGAAATAGAAATCTTTTGTAACATTATAAATGTCTTTATCATCACGTTTGATCAATTTAAAGCATCTTTGCTAATTAAAAGCTTTAATTTCTATGTAATTTCTTTGGGTCTTTCTATTAATCAAAGAATCCTTAAAAAATCTACTCAACTGTTTTAAATATTGGCAGTAAAATAATAATAAAAAATGAACAGCAAATCAGCATATTAGAATGTTTTCTGAAGGATTGCGTGATCCTTGAAAACTGGAGTAATGATGCTGAAAATTTAGATTACAGGAATAAATTACATTTTAAAATATATTCAAAGAGAAAACAGTTATTTTATTTATTCTTTAGTAAAAATACTTCACAATATTACTGCTTTTGCTGTATTTTGGATCAAATATATGCAATTCTTTAAAAACATTACAAAATCTTTTGACTGGTAGTGTATGCTCACACAACTGACACGGCCCTAGTGTTTAGATAATAAAATATTGCCATATTTAAAGTTACAGTACCAAAATGTATGCCTGAATTCTAACCAACATATCCACCATATCTCAGATTTGTCAGATCACCTGTCTTCACCTGTGTTTCATTCGCAGACCAAGGATAACACCTGTGACATCATCAATACTACTAATCTCGATCAGCTGACCACTGCATCAGTTGCTAAGAAGACCACAAGGAACAGAGGAACTACTGAGGGTCAATCTACCCAAGCTCCATCACACATGCCCACCAGCATACCAACAGAAGGTACCGTCACATCTCACCGAACACATATAGGTTGAAATATGGAACATTAAACTGATGTTACAATCCTCTGACAACAGGAAACCAACGGGTCATTGATCTAAACCGTTAGTTACAAGTGAGTGCTCATTGTAAGAATGCAGCGGGATAATGTGAAGAGGGCACCAATGGATTCTACATAAATCAATAAGACACAGAAAAAGAAAGGCTTATTTGTGCTTTATGAGTCTGGGGAAAATCAGTTTCTGGAGAAGAAATCTTTTAATGTATTAAAGAACACTGAGAATGTAGCTGAAGGGGTTTGCTTATAAATGGGGTTCAGTAGATAATATCTCATCATACTCTTTCAGTGGCGCACAAGAATCTTTCTTAAACACTGACACTGAAAATACACCTTCATCCATATACCACTTAACTATTGTGTGACTTCGACTTAATGTTGTGTGCTTTGCTGTGGTATTCTTTGTGATTTGCGCAAACACATTAACAGACACTAAACAACACAGCATAAATTATAAATCTTGTATGTGAATTATGAATTATGAATACACAAAATATTTTAAATCTACAGGAGCAATAGTTGTACCCAAAATTCAGAACAAGAAATGAAACTTCTTATTTCATCATCTTCCTACTTGTTAGTCTAGCACAAAATCAGTTAAAATAAGGAAGTGTTAAAGAAGTGGGGTTTTTGTCTGATTTTTACTTCCTTATTATTATTTCAGCAGTCCAACTGTGTCGTAACAAGGCGCAAATTCCTGTAATTTTTCTTTTCTTGCTAAAAGCAAAAATGCTGCATGACTCCACACAGTCAAAACCAGTGAGAACATATTTGATGTGTAACACACAATTATAAGGAGGGAGGAATTTGGGCCAATGGGATTTCATTGTGGGCCGGGCTATATAGGAAGCCTTATATAAGAGGTGATGTTGGTATTTGTTTCTGTCATGTTTTAAAATGAAAGGCTGGCTAGCTCTGAATACTTGCTGACTTAAAGTCTGTGGCACTGCCGTTCTTTGTTTTTACAGGCAAGAAAGGATCTGGCTACATTAAGTATATTTGTCCAAGGGTTGCCAGGAGTTCACTTAAAGTGATTAACTGTATGAAACAATCTGTTCATCATTAACAGTTTCTCAGAATGCCCAATAAGGCAATGATTTATGTGGCATGTAACTCTTGTTTACACTCTCCTTCATCCCTCAATATTTGCTTCATTAACTTACATTATTATGAAAACATAAAATTAAAATGCTGACAGGTCCATATTGAAAAAATCAAGACATTTATGTACATTTAAAGTACATTGACTATAAAATTGGTAACCGGTATTTGGCACAGTTTAGCCAAATATAAAAAATTTTGTCTAAAATTACTCACCCTCAAGTTGTTCCAATCCTGTATGACTTTCTTTCTTGACTGTTATTGACCATTGATTTCCACTGTATGGACAAAAAACTGTATGGGCAAAATTTTTTAGTGTTTCACAGAAGAAAGTAAGCCATGCAAGTTTGAACTGTCTTTTAAATGTTAAAGAACCTTAAATGTAGTTTTGTTGCCATAACTTAATTTGTTAAGGTAATAATACAGTTGATATCAAAAGTTTGCAGAATCTGCAAAATGTTTATTATTTTACCAAAATAAGAGGGATCATACAAAAATGCATATTGTTTTTTATTTAGTACTGACCTGAATAAGATATTTCACATAAAAGACATTTACATATAGTCCACAAGAGAAAATTATAGTTGAATTTATAAAAATTACCCTGTTCAAAAGTTTACATACACTTAATACTGTGTTGTTACCTGAACAATCCACAGCTGTGTATTTTTGGTTTTTCAGCGTTTTTGTGTATTTGAACCCTTTCCAACAATGACTGTATGATTTTGAGATCCATCTTTTCACACTGAGGACAACTGCGGGACTAATATGCAACTATTACAGAAGGTTCAAACACTCACTGATGCTCCAGAAGGAACAACAATGCATTAAGAGCCAGGGGTGAAAACTTTTGAACAGAATGAAGATGTGTATATTTTTCTTATTTTGCCTAAATATCATATTTTTTCATTTAGTACTGCCCTTCAGATAAAGACAAAATAAGTTAGGTTTACCCTGATCTTCAAATTCAAAAATTTTTCACCCCCTGACTCTAATGCATCATGTTTCCTTCTGAAGCATCAGTGAGTGTTTGAACCTTCTGTAATAGTTGCATATGAGTCCCTCAGTTGTCCTCAGTGTGAAAACATGGATTTCAAAATCATACAATCATTGCTGGAAATACACAAGTTTCAAATACACAAAAATGCTGAAAAACCAAATAATTTGTGGGACCTGAAGGATTTTTCTGAACAAAGCAGGCAGTTTAACTGTTCAGGACAAACAAGGGCCCTGTAAACAATTATCACCAAAAAAAAAAAAAAAACAGCTGTGGATCATTCAGGTAACAACACAGTATTAAGAATCAAGCATATATAAACTAATGAACGGGGTCGTTTTTATAAATTTGACTATTATTTTCTCTTGTGGACTATATGTAAACATCTTTTATGTGAACTATCTTATTCAGGTCAGTGATCACTATTATTTTGGTAAAATAATTAACATTTTGCAGATTCAGCAAGGTGTATGGAAACTTTTGACCCCAACTGTATGTTTGACTTAGATGGACAGTTCACCCAAAAATGAAAATTCATGTCATTCCAAAACTGTAATACCTTCGTTCATCTTCAGAACACATAAGATATTTTTGATGAAATCCAAGAGCCTCTAAATCTCCACAGATAGCAAGAGAAATACCACGGCCAAAGCACAGAAAGGTAGTAACTAGTAAGGACATCGTTAAAATAGTCCATGTGATATCAGTGGTTTAACTGTAATGTTACGAAGCTACAATAATACTTTTTGTGTGCAAAAAACAAAAATAACGGCTTTATTCAACAAATGCTTCTCTTTTGTGTCAGTCTTTGATACGCATAAGACAGAATTTTCATTTTTGGGTGAACTATCCCTTTATATAAAATCTATGAATTTAGATGTAACAGCGTGAAGCTGTTAACATTTTATGTTAACATTTTTGTCAGCGTGAATTTGACTATTACATTGCTTTAAAAAAAAAAAAAAATTCACATTCCTCTCTCCATCTCTGACTCTGATGTAACATATGGCAGCAAATCAGGTGTGTGAATGAAAGCATGTAACATGCTGCAAATAAGAAACTTAATATCTTGCTACGGTAAAACACCACTGGCTACAGTGGATACAACAGCAGGGTCAGATCCCTTAGCATCAACTGTTATTGTGCTACTTCTTTCATTTCAGTTTCAGTTCTCATCAGAGTTTTCTGTAGCAGATGTTGACCTGTCTGTCTTTAACTCACTAGAAAGCATATTCAAGAATCTTGGAGTGGATTGCTCATTAAAAAATCAGTACAAAATCCAAAACTTGCTTTCCAATCACAGACATATTTCCCAATCTCTTTGAAGTGTTCATCACACACATGTGCGACCCATTTACGGCTGTTGATGAGATGTGGGAGTGTTTTTAGAGTCCGTGGTATTACAGTTCACTGTAAATGAGAAACTGTCTACACGTAAAAATGAGCTTTAATACTTACTCCTTTTTTTCTTTTTCTCTTCTGTCTGTTTTCTCGTCTTTATAGATGACACCAAGATTGCGCTACATCTCAAAGACAATGGAGGTAAGATCTCAGCATTGCTGCAGTGCATGTGGTTTCACAGCGTGTCTGTGAACTATACAGCAACACACTCTGATCTCACTTTTCTCATAAATAACATTCATTTTTCCTATTCATGCCCAAATAAGGTCATACTTGTGTGTGTGTGAGAGAGAGAGACTGATTTGTCTGGTTATGTGTGTATATATGTGGCAGCAAGTACAACATTTCTGACTAAATATCTTTTCCATGCACCAATGTTTTGTGCCAGTTAATTTCCTGTTCAACAGCAGATTTTTGTATCATACCTTTTTCTTCTCTTCCTCTCTTCTCTTTGCTTATCACACAGTCTGTCTCTTGCTCTCTTTATAGATAGATAGATAGATGGACTGATAGATAGAGAGCTTACTCTCTCTCTTTCTCTCTCCCTGTCTCTCTTTCGTCTTTCCCCATCTGAATTCCCAGAATTCTGTTAGTAAGATCCAGGTCATGTGTTTTTGATTTGGAGCAAGCTCAATATTTCTTTACCAGTCAGAAACAGCAGTCAGGGCTTCAACGTTTCATCAGAAAAGCAGAAAACAGCACATGCAGACAATGAAAACATTTAGCCAGAAGAAAGCGCTATCTAACCTTAAGCAGAATAATATAAATGTTATAATTCCCGACTAAAGCTAATTAAACAGATGCAGGTGTATTAGCAATAGATAAGTTACATTACATTGCTATTTAATAGTTTAGCAAACACTTATTTCCAAAACGACTTACAAATGAGTACAACAGAAACAATCAAACCAACAAAAGAGCAATAATATGTAAGTGCTGTGACAGTCTAACACAGTTTTTGTGTGTGTGTGTGTACTTGTTTTTGCTACATTGTGGGGACCAAATGTCCCCACAAGGATAGTAAAACCTGAAATTTTTGACATTGTGGGGACCGGCCTGCGGTCCCCACAATGTTAAAAAATTATTAGAAATAGTAAATGATGTTTATCTGAAAGTGTAACGATGCAAACATGTTTTCTGTGAGGGCTAGGTTTAGGGTTAGGGTTGGGTTAGGGGATAGACAATATCGTTTGGTCAGTATAAAAACTATAGAAGTCTATGGAAAGTCCCCACAATTCACAAAAACAAACATGTGTGTGTGTGTGTGTGTGTGTGTGTGTGTGTGTGTGTAAATAAAAGTATACAGAATTGGAAAAGTATAGAGCACGCTAGTGTTAGAGTGTCAGTTCTTTTATAATAAATAAACAACAAGTGGATGTAGTGTGAAGTATGTACTGTAAACTGTACCATCAATTTGTCCTATGGTGTGACATAGCAACAATTAAGAAAAAAGAGCACGAGAGGGATTTATCTTCATTGTTAGACATTTTTGTTCATATAGTGTTATTTATTTAATATGACATTATAATTAACAAATTTTTTTCCCCGTGACTTCTTGGACAATTTCAAGAAAAAACTTTGACAGCAAGACAAACTTTGTTGTCATCCATTTAAAAGAGCTGAAAAACATACTATTTTAAGATGAGTGGTATTTCTATCTCCCATATTACAATACTCAACTGGATTTTGAGATAAAAAAAAATTTTGAGATAAAAAAAATAAAATCTCTTTTATGTGTGTCACACCGTAGGACATTACGTCACACTAAAGGACAGAAATGGTAGTTATTAAGTATTTCCGTTTAATTTTGAACATGTCTAAGGAGAAAAAGATTCATTTTGATACAAACAATATCATGTTTTTTAAACAAAACAAAAAAGAATGCAAACTATATTCATTAAGATGTCAATGAATTTTTTAAAACTCTATGGTTATTCTTTTTAAGGTATAGTTTTGACTATTTTGACTGTTTACTTTCTGCATCATTTTCTTAGGATCACTTCCCTTCTGGTGGATTTTTGTCTATATTTCCGTGTCCTCAATCTTTCACTAATTTTTCTCCCTCAATTCTTTCTGTTTCAGAAACAAAGTATCACCTTTTATACTTTTATACAGTACAAGCGTCACACTGGAGGACATTTCCTGTCACACTAAAAGACGTTTCAGCCTTTTGTGTCAATTAATGACCTTGCTATTCCGAGCGCACCTGTCATTAGCTGTTAGCAAGACACATTTGTATAATTTTCCATGATTATGTAGTTTAACATACAGTTTTTAATAAAAAAATATATAATTTAGTGGTGTCACATCAAAACGTAACACTTTCGTAGTGGTTTTAAAAAAGTTTTATTTTGTAAGTTATAAAAATATTTGAACAATTCTGAGACAAAAAGTACCATGTTTACGTGTCATGGCTTGACGGGGCCTTCAGTAACATGACCATGAATGGGGTCCTTCAACTAATTAAAGTTTTCTCTGGAACTGGTCAATTTAAAATCAGGATATGGTGTTGCACCAGAGGACATGGTTTTCAGAGACAAAATGTGTCAAGTTCCTATGCTTTCAGAAATATATGGATAGTAAAAATGATTGCCATAATTGTACAATTATGCTGGAGGTATTTATTAACATATTAATGCTCTTCTTTTTAATTTATAAAAGTTGTAATTTATTGAACTATGCTTGAGACAGTCACACCATAAGACAATGTTGACATTTGTCTCAAAAATGTAAAAAAAATTAAATAACACTGCAGCTTTTATTTACAACAGGTCCATGTAGGTCAAAGAAATGTTTAACAATTTACTGCATTTTAAATAATGATAATATTAGTTTTATTTATTTTTATTTTGTGGGACAGTGAAAATGCCATGTCACGTCAGCAACCATATATATATATATATATATATATATATATACCTCTCCAGGTATATATTCACCTTAAATAATCTATTGCTAATACACCTGCAAAATTTAATGCACCTGCAAAGACCATTTTGACACAATAAAGAAAGGAATATAATTTTTTATTTGATTAAGATCAGGTCTGTCGGATCAGTTGCCAGCTGTTTGTGTGCATGATTTCAGTCTTTCATAACATTATGACTTCTCCAACACACCAGACATAATGTTCCCTCTATAATCTACAATAGCCAGGTGCTGCACTGTCTGTTGTAAATGTGGAATTAAAATAACATGCACCTTCATGCTCAAGCCAAAAAATGTGTTTTGATTTTCAGCAGTGTTTTCATGAGTTAACTTGGGGTCTGTGCCAATTCAACTAGTGCAGCCAAATTTAACTAGTGCTTTTGATTAATGACCGATTTTAACAAAATGTTTTCGTTAGCTCTACTGGTGCTAAACGAAAATGTCAAAATATGATTCAATTGCACTGAAATCTATAAAGGTATTTGAAGGCATCAGGGAAATAGTGATGACTGGTAAGTGACAGAACATTTGTGAAACCCAGAAGTGTTGTTTCACAGCAATCTCTCTGGACTCAGTTTTCTGTATTTTGTTTCAGTATGACAGTCATCAAGCCAGGCTGTCTTTGGCTGCCAAGCCTCAGTCTCCCTCTTATTGAAAATAAATTACTTCCCATGCTTAAGTAGTCATGGGCACTTTTGGCTGTAATGACTAACAACAGAAACCCTGCCTCATGATTAGTTCTGCCCTGCAATGTCTGTCAATCATTTTGGCGCCTTTTGGCTTAAAGAAATGTATAATACACATTTGATTTGCCTTTTTTGATAGAGAAAATGGATGTCGTTTATCAGACATTTTGCCAAAACGTTCTACATTATACCAGTAATGTTTTACTCTACACATTAAAACATGATTACCTGCTTTTAAGGAATATTTTATACTTGTTATATCTGTTTGTTGTTGTACAGTCTTTTTTTTTGTTTGATGTGTGATGTACACTGCCCATTACCGCAATAAGCAGATAACAAATAACTCTATGGTTGTGTTAATGTGTACACATATCTGCAGAGAAACACAGTAGCGCTGTTGCAGAATGAAGTGCTAATATAATCGTTCCGTAATGAGCCATATGTTAGCCACCTGGGTGCTGTAATTAAATAAAACTATGTAGTGTAAAGTTACTGGCAGAAACTCAATGATGCCCTGTCAAGATATGTGCAGAGACAGATGTTTTCACTGAACACGGAGCCAGAGAGATATAAAATCAAGGATTAAGTAGAGTCGGAACACAAATGAATATATTTTAAAAGATGTATTTTTCCCTCTGTACAATGAATGTCCAATGTTGTTGGGACAAAATGGATAATAAACAGTCTTAAAAATATCTTCTTTTTTAGGTTTCATGTAATGTAATGTAGTTAGGTTAATTGACTTACAATAAATATTTTTGGCCTAAAAGCAGTGTGGTTAGATGGTACTACATGAAAGGAGTGCATTTTCAGTTTATATGATTAAAGCAGATCTAGCTGAGATCTGTAGATCCATGACTGACATTGTAAGAAAAGGAATGAGGTTGGTAGTCTCTAAGGCTGCCACTGAGTCTGCTCAGCAGTCTTACGTTTTTATAGGGGCCTGGCTGTGGTGCAAAAACACAAGAACAGCAGACCACAGTAAATCTTTCTCACTTGGCTGGCTGGAAATGTCCATAACACAAAATTAAGATTTACGGCCTTGTCTTTATTCCATCATTAATCTTTTTATCTGCCTTTTGGACAGATACATAAGCCACAGAAACCTTAATACCCAAAGACACGAATAGCAAAATTATTGTTAAAACAGTGCTCTCTTCTGTTTAAAAGAAGAACTACAAGATTCAAACCTGTTTTTTTAGACAAAAAAGGAGTCTCCGCTCCTAATTCATTTTCTGAGGTTGTGCTGAAGCAGTCTGATTTTATCTTACAGTATACAGTAAGTGAATACGGTATATTGTGTGTTTCAGCTGCTGCAGCAAAAAGTACGGCAGAGAACAGCGCTCACCCCCTGCACATGGGCCTGATTCTTGGGATGCTCCTTCTTCTGCTCGTGATGGTGGCCATCGTCCTGGTGACTGTTTACATCTACCACCACCCGAGCTCTGCTGCGGGACTCTTCTTCATTGAGGTGAGAGTATGGAGGTTTACAATATGTCATAGAAGCAGTTTACCCAACAAATAAATCCAAAACTGTATGACTTTCTTTTTTCTGAAGTCTGAACTGGTCTGTATTTTCCATACACGTACAATGGATGGGTACTTATTAAAGGGATAGTTCAACCCAAAAATGAAAATTCTGTCAGTAATTCTCACCCTCATGTCGTTCCAAACTCGTAAGATCTTTGTTCATCTTCAGAACACAAATTAAGATATTTTTGCTGAAATCGGAGAGCTTTCTGATCCTGCAGAGACAGCAATGCAACTGAAAGGTTCAAGGCCGAGAAAGGTAGTAAGGACATCATGAAAATAGTTAATGTGACATCAGTGGTTCAACCGTAATTTTACGAATCTACGAGAATGACATCATTAGGGGTTCAAGCTCATAGCGCTGAAACTCTATTGTAATTGTTAGAATGGTCACGGATCAGCGGTCTCCACATAAAACTGATCGTGCAGACCAAACCATAAGTCGTAGAGGCTTGAAACTTGGAGGAATGGTACTCACCCCAGTCGGCTCACCCCAATTCATATTTTTTAAAAACCTTTTAAAGTAGTCTTAGATTTTTCGCCCAATTGGAAGCAAACCAGTGCAGAAAGATTCTCTGCAGAGTGAATCAATAATTATCAAAAAAAAGTCGAACTTCCAACTCACCGTCACAAAGGGGCGCCAAAATGTTTGAAAGGGGCAGGGCCACTTTTAGTGAAATACCTAAAACTTCTGAACGGAATGAGATATCTTTGCCAACCTCAGAACACTTATGTAAGAGCTCAATCTGAGGTAACAGGAAAACAAAAAAGTGGAGTTTGGCAACTTGGTGGCAGAGAGAATAACATAAAAATAGCTATAACTGCGCAACCATTTGTCCTATCAACATGAAAATCGGTCTTGGTCTGAAGTGTCTACATACAAGGATATTTGCCTATCTAAAAAAACATGGCCGCCATTGGCCGACGAATTTTGATCACCTGTTAGACAAGGTTAACGGAGGCCAATCGGAACTAAACTCGGTGGACCTGTTCGACTCACACCTCCAAAGGTCTGAGAGAAATTTGAGATAAATTGGCCACATGGGGGGCGATATCGCATTTTTCAAGGGGGAAACGATTTTACGTTGTGCAGTTTTACGCACAATATTCATATAATACTATAGAACACCTCATTCCGGACAACTTTGCCTCTAGAACCACTGCTGTCAATTAAATCGTTTGTTAAATGATTGAGAAGATGTAAAAAAGCTACTCTTGCAAACTAGTCCTAGGTTTTTTGGGGAAAAAACACTGCAGTACAATACAGTGGACTCTCTAGGCTAATAATTATCAAAAAAAATTGTGAAATTTACCCTTTGGGAAACTAGAACGGGGTCGTTTAGAAAAGGGGCCTGTCCAAATTTATCCAAAATTCTATAAAGCCTAAAGAAAAACTCAAAACTTCACAAAACCTGCTGAGCACATGGTGATTCTAAACAAGCATGCAAAGTTTTAAGGGTCATAAAAATTAAAAAAACATCATATTTCTATGGTAAATTACCTGGATTTGCCAAAAATGCTTTTTTAATCATTGATTTAGGTGGGTACAGCCTTGTAATGTATTTTTCCTTATATGTTTAAATGCCTTAAGCACTTGAACATAGGCCTGAATGTGTTCTGATTTGTGTTCTGATGGTGAATGAAGGTCCTACTGGTTTGGAACAATATGAGAGTGAGTAATTAATGACAGATTTTTTTATTTTTTAGGCAAACTATCCCTTTAAGCAAAAATGTTAATGTAAATACATTTATTACCTAGTAGAACATGTATGTATTGTCTCTGATGTGGAGTGCAATTAAAACGAAATAATTTATTATTATCACATTCACACATTTACAGAGACGTCCCAGCAGATGGCCTGCGATGAAATTTCGGCGAGGATCTGGTCATCCAGCATACGCAGAGGTAGAGCCTATGGGTCTAGAAAAAGAAGGCTTTATTGAATCAGAGCAGTGCTGAGATTTCAACTTTGACTTCTGAAGTCACACACAGCCCAGCAACCTTCTTGATGTCTAGCTACAAATCCCCACATCTCTAATCATTAAGTTCCACCAACCCTCCAAAACACTGAGCAAACTGGAAACAGGGAGGGTGTGGTGACTGAATGGAAGAGGCATCCAGAAACAAATGTTTGGATCTTGCTTTCAACACTCAAAACAATCCACATTCAGAGGAAACGTTTGTTAATCAGCTGGATGAATAACAGCCCAGCGGCTTCTGCTCGGTTCCTGACATGACGTGGGGAACAGCATTTGTTTGTTGATTGTACGTGATGAGGTTTTGACCTTTTACCCTCAAAATCATCAGTGAACTGAATGCAGTTACGTTTGATTCTCTGATTTGATGTGCCTCTCTGAGAGATTTTTTTTTTTGTCTTGACAGTCTCTGAAATGCACATTCGTTCAGTTTGTGTTGGAAATCTTATATAGACCTTTATATATCTTCAAAAGGGTTTTGTAGGGTTTTTTTCCAGGTGTTTTTTTTCCTATTCCTTTATGACTTCATCTCTTTGATTTGAGCAGATGTTTTGGAGTATGTTGGATGACTTTAATTGCTGATACTGTGTCTCCTCCTCTTGTTTGGATACAATCAGAAAATGTTCTGTGAACAAATGTGTCAACACTTTTTTTCATCCAAACATATTTCAACCATTTAGGACATTTTTGCACATATCCACTTAACGCACATATATTGCTTTTTACAAGTTAATTTTTTTTCTTATCTTACGTTACTAATGCATATTTACAAGACAGGCGCTTGTGAGATTGCGTGTGTGTCTTTCTTTTAATTTTTTTGTTGTTTTTGTTGTAATATTGTGGTACACAATGATCCCTTAAACACGCCGTAGTTGAAATCAAGGATTTGTACTTCAACAAGACAGGTGGTGTCTACTGACAGCTGTCAGTCCTTAGCCAGACAGAGACATTTGTTTGTTTGTAATATTTGATATAGTGATATAGAAAAGCCCTCACACTGCTGTCAAGGTCATTTCAGCTTGATTACAAGCAGTGGAACTGAGAACTGCAAAAATGAATTCATTTTGACTTTAAGAATGTGATTTATTACTCTATAGGTAGAGTAACGCAGCGTATTACAACCTTATATGATAAACATTCTGTATGTTCTAAATAATATTTTCCATCGTGTTCACTAATAATGGATTTCGAGTTTGAAATGAAATTATGGCACATATTACTTTCTCCTGAAAAGACATTACAAGTATTGTGACCAAAGAACTGTCATCTCACACACTAACACACACATATTATTAGACTAATATGGAAAATGGTAGATATTTCTGTCTTCTGTTTTATTATTTCAGCAAACCTATGCATTGGGGCAGTTCCTGGGAGTTTCTTTTCTTTTTCCTTTTTTTTTTCTTTTTTTTATGTCTGTTAGGTGTTTAAGCATGCATGCAAGGGAGATATATTTGTTTCCTATTTTATCCACATAACAGGGTGTCTCACCAAAAAATCAAGGTCTAAATTCTATTTTTATCAACTTTCTTCACTGGAAGACCTGATTATTTTCAGCAGATGTAACCTGAATGTGTATGTATGTGTGTGACATTGAATCTATCTGAATGTGTATGAGTGCACAAGGGCGAAATGGATGTTTATTTTGTGAAATATTCTCAAAGAATGTTTGTTGAAAGAGATCAATTTTCTGTTCAGCAGTGACGCCTGGTCTCAAAATTCGGGGAAACAAACATATTAGCGACCTGAATTTTTGATAATCATAATCTTCATGTTGTGCCACACATTGAGAGACAGTGAAATACACAATGCTGTAATCTGTGTACTCTTGTGTTACTACTGTCAATTTGATTACATTATACAATTTGATTAAATAATAAAGTTGTTTAAACAGACAGTTTCCTTTCCTGGTCTGGTCTTCAAAATGAATGTCTCCATTCCTGTTCTATATGTGACCCTGGACCACAAAACCAGTCATAAGTAGCACAGGTATATTTGTAGCAATAGCTAACAGTACATTGTAAGGGTCAAAATTACAGATTTTTCTGCCAAAAATCATTAGGATATTAAGTCATGTTCCATAAAGATATTTTGTAAATTTCCCACTGTAAATATATCAAAACGTAATTTTTGATTAGTAATATGCATTGCTAAGAATTTCATTTGGATAACTTTAAAGGTGATTTTCTCAATATTTTGATTTTTTGCACCCTCAGATTCCAGATTTTTAAATAGTTGTATCTCGGGCTAAATATTGTCCTATCCTAACAAACCAAACATCAATGCAAAGCTTATGACTGGTTTTGTAGTTTATTTATGTATATGAATATTTATGGAAGTTAGGTCAAAGTAAATGTTAGTGGATCATTCCACAAAATCAGTCCCTTTTCCACTTGGAAAAAGTGAAAAATAAAATATGTTTAATCAATATTTTTTTTTAAATATCCATGAAATGAAGACACCTTAAAATGACAAAAAATGTATTGTGTGATCTCAGGCTATGTAATATATTATTTTATGACTATTTTTATACCTTATATTTTGGTATTTTTGTCAACCCTTTTACCGACACAAGCGTTACTAGATACTATAGTTTGATTAGAACTCATATGCCACTGAATGATATAGGCATTAGCTCAATAACATACTGAAGGTGTTTGAATTTTACACAGACAACCTTTAAAAACAGGGTCAAACCTAATCAGTGTCATCCCTGTTACCCACATGTCAAAACCTGTTACTCTAAAAAGTAACAGGTTGACAGTAACAGGTCTGATGGTTTCAAACAAATTCGCTAATTGCTAGCTAATAGTCAAGTTCACAGAAGCACATATCATACAATTTGAAAGGATTTTACTTGTAGATACTGATTATATTTTAAATGTAGAGAATAATAGTTTAAATTTACATTTTAAAAATGGTAACAGAAATGACATTGCATGATGGTCCCCCCTCAGTCAATCAATAAATCATCAAAAATAGATTGCAGAGGAGTGAGAGAAACATGCTTGTGTTTTAAGTGTTGGAATCCTGGTTGAGAGATGATGTAACCTTCTAGAAATTATGTCACTTGAATGTACATTATTTTACAAGGGTTTTTTCATGAAATCAGGGGACACCAATAAAATGATTTATATTTTATAGAAAAAACACATGCCAAAAACATTGTTTAACAATTAGACTATATTTAGAACAATATGCAAATGTGATTTTTATATAATTTTGCCTTCATTTTGCAAATTAAAAGTCTTGCTGAAAACGAAAAGGCATAGTGAGGGACAGGCCAAAAACCATGTACCAGCATAAACGCTATTTAAATTATTTAAAATAATGTTTAATTGACATTTTTTAATGTAATATTGATGAAAGCATACATAGTATTGTAATGTTTTTAAATTACACATTTATTTGTTGTTATATTAAATCTATATTTGAACATTTCTAAGGGACGCAAAAGGCACCAAATGACCCTAGGGCCAAACAAATGCATGCGCAGCTCACACAATTCAACCAAAAATTCTGTCATCATTTACACACCCTCAAGTTGTTCCAAACCTTTATAAGATTCTTTCTTGTGTTACAAGAAAATATTTAGCATTAGAACAATGTTAGTCATGGAATAGAGGCATTGGCGTCTGTACACCGAAAAAATACTACGGAGATCAGTGGCTACCGTCAACTGAGAATTCTGTGTACAGTATTTTAGTTGTGACGTAGAATGTGTTGCACTTTATTGCAAATAGGTCTAAATTTGGTAAGGTTTCAGTTACCAATACCACTGTAGAAAATGCTCTATTCATAATTACTTTAGTAATTCCGTGAACGAAAATGTGGAATAACAGATGGTTACGAGTAAAATTTCGCTGGTTATGTGGCCTCCGATAACACAATCCAATCCGTATAAAATAAATAAGCTTTTAATGCTATTTCTGACGTATTTATTAAGCCAGTGTGCATATGTCCATTGTTTAATGCGCTATTTTTTATTCAGAAAATTATTGAATGCACATTTAAAACAATGTTTTCAATCTTATTGAAGAATTAATCCTAAATTAACACATTTCTGTAAATAAAAAAAAAGTGCACATTGAAATGTACTTTTATTGCCAAGGTATATGAGGGGAAAAACGTACTTCTATAAAGAACCAATTTAAATGTACGCACGTATTATATTACACAACTATGAATAGTAATCGGGTTGTCGTTGTTATAAAAATAATAAAAAAAAAAAAAAAAAAAAAAAAAAAATATATATATATATATATATATATATATATATATATATGTTTAAAAAATAAATAGATGTAAATATGTGACGTCACAGCTGTGACGCTTGCAGTCACGTGTCTGTCTGAGCGATCGGTGTTCTCTGATTGGACGAGCAGTTTCAGCACAACTAGCACCAACTCAGTCAGTGTAGTTCATAAACAATTCTTCTCCTTATCGGTTTCTCAGTTGAATTATCATATACTCCGCCGTTTTGAGTAAATCTCGTCTCAACTGTCTTGAGTTCCGGCCGAATGGCTGAAGCCTCCGTTACAGGTAAGGGTTTAATTATGGCTTCGCGCCTCATAACGGCTAGCTGAAGTGAGAAGTGTGGTTGTTTACGGCCTCTCTTCTCAGCAATATTATCGAAGTATTTGAGAAAATTAAACAAAATAAAATAAAAAGGTGTTTTGTGACTTCTTTACGCGATTTATTTGACCGTTTAGAGAAGAATATTTTACCAGCCATCACCACCTTACGTCACGTCACGTCCGTAGGGACGAAGTGGAAGTTGGTTTGTCAATGTGTAACAAGTTAAAAGCACGCCAGTAGATTCATGAATTACATTTTTTGACTGATCGACAGACCTTTTAACGGTAGAGAGAATGGTAGGTGACGTCTTATCTTCGCCATGTGACGTTTCTGCCTTTTGTAAAAAAGCTGAGTCAATGTGTTCACAATGTACAGTGCATGCAAAGAATCCATCCGTGGCTGTATAGATAATGCTATAGTAATAAAATCAAAGGGCAGAAAATAAGCCTGACAACCATTTGTCTTCACTTTTAGACACATCGAAGTTGAATCCAGAGTCTGCTGAGTTTGTACCACAAGCTAAACCCAACCAGGCCCATACTAAGAGAAATTACAGGCAACAGCACCACAGTCAGGACTGGAGGGCTCATCATGTTAGGCCTCATCATCACGTTAGACAGTCCGGTGTGACTAAGAATGATCAAAATGAGTCTGAAAATCCTGCCAATAATACACTACCTCCTCCTGAACGTCCCATCAGAGAAGACTTCAGAGGTAGAGGCAGAGGAGGAAGACGAGGAGGACGCGGCGATGGTAGGCACAGTAATGACCATCGCCCTCTGAACAAGAGATGGACAAAACCTGGAAGTGATAGCGACTGCTCTGGAAAGGACAATGGAGCTTTTGGTCGTGAGCGACCAAACTCACCCACTTCTAATAGATCCACAGATGAGGAGAAGAAAGAAAGAACAACCGTGGAAGCTGATGTAAGAAAGTCTTATCAAGACAACCGACGTAAGCAGCCCAATAAAGCGAGAGCTGAGAGATCGATAAATGAGCCTCTGCTCAGGAACCAACAGGAGAACCGGGAAAACCAGGCTGATGCTGGAGACGCAAAGCCTGCAGCAGTTCATGAACAACCAGAGTCTGAGCAGAGGAGCCATAAGGGATGGAGAGGTGGAGATCGGCGCGTGCAACCCAATTCCCGGAGGAAAGGACCGCCCCCTAGCCTTGGGATTGAGGGTAACTGGAGAGAAAGAGAACCTGCTCAGAACAGAGCGGAGGAGAGGAGAGTTGCAGAAGGTGAGGGTGGAAGACATGAGGAGTCCAACATGAACAGAGGAGGTGCGAGAGGGAAAAGGCCATTAATGCAGAATCCAGGGCTGAGGAGAGGTGGGGGTCCTGAGCGACGGACTGGACCGGTGAAGCGCACAGAGGCTCCAAAAAGCAAAGAAACACAGACAGGTGATGTGTTTTAGATCAGGGGCTTTTACCATGAAGCTGGTTTTGATTAGTTTGTGCCAGTCCTGGGTTTTAGGCATCTTCAAAACACAAATGAAAATATTTTTGATGAAATCCGAGAATTCTGACCATGCATTGACAGAAACGCGTTAACAATGTCCTTACTACCTTTCTGGGCCTTGAAGTCTATGCAGGGTCAGAAAGCTCTCGAATTTCATCAAAAATGTCTTAATTTGTGTTCTGACATGCTCTGTGGCAGGTTTTGTTTTAAGTAAGCGGTCTAAAATTAAAATTGGACCAATAAGCTCTGAGCAGTGTGATCCTTCTGACACAATGTCAGTCTCTCCACCAGTTTAAATGTAGCAATTAATAGCAAACTTTCAGTTTAAATGCATATAAATGTATATAGTATATTGCAGCTTTAGGACTCAATTTATAAGACTTATAAGACATTATAAAAATGTTGTTGTGGAAATATGCAAAATAACTAGTGCTATCAAGCGATAAATCAGGATTAATCACATCCCAAATAAATTTTTTTTTTTACGTAATATATGTGTGTATACTCTGTATTTTATTATGTATATATAAATAAACACACATACAGTATTTATTTTGAAAAGATTTACATGTATATATTTATGTTCGTATAATTAATATTATACATAAATACTTTTAATATATGAACATAATATAATTTTTAGGGCCGCCCCCCTAATAGTCGGCTAATCATTAGGCGATGCAAAGAGGCTTGGTCGACCAAAATTTTATTAGTGGTAGAAAAAAAATTCCACAGGAAGTGGAAGTAACGCAGTCTGTGACAGACAGACCGTTAACTGCTTGTCTATGTGGTAATATAGTAATATAGTACGTCAGGCAGATGTTTTGGATGCAATTAATCATTTGACAGCACTAAAAAATAACTTGTTTCAACAGTTTAATACAGGAAAATGTCCTTTAGTTGTCCCCCTTTTTTTCCTCTTAATATACAACAGAGGACGAATCTCACAAACTTTCTTCTGAGAAGTAAACTGTTGCACAGCATAGTGTTGTCACGGTACCAAAATTTCAGTATTCGGTACCAATACCAGTGAAAATCCACGGTTCTCGGTACCAATTTCGGTACCAAATCAAAACACAAAAACATGAATTGAACAACACTATTTTTATTTATAACAAACAAAAATAAAACAAAGTTTTGACTTGGAAGCTGGTATTTTGGGCTGAGGTGATGAAGCATTTGCTGAAATCCCCATTTTTCACTGTATAAACTGGCACTTGATCCATACATGTGAATTCAGCAACAGCTCGGTTCAGTTTTCTTGCCTCAGGTGAGTTTTTGTCATACTTCTGCTGCTGAAAAGCATCTGGAACCGTTGTCTGCTTAGGAGTTTGGTTCGTGGTCTTCTTCAGCCTGCAGCTGTAAAAGGAAAATATAAATAAAACAATTGGCTGAGTCTAACTAAATGCAATATTAGATTGACACCAGCTAAACAGAACTTTATATATAACTTTTCAGTAAATAACAAACCTCAGCTTTTTATTAAGTTAGATAAGATTACTTATATTGAGTGTAAGATATCAATGTTACACAGACGGAAACTGTCTTATTAAAAACACTTTACAAAAAGACTCCATTTAACATGACTTAAAAAAACAAGTGTTACATAGCAATTATTCTCTTAATTTCAAAATGTATTAATAATTTATTTTAAATTAAAAGTTGTATCTGTTAACATTATTTCACGCACAATGAACAAACATGAACCATCAAATGTTTGTATAAAACAAAATTCACACACATTAATTAATGTTCACTCACTGTAAATTGATGTTAGATAATATTAAGTAATGTTAATGAATAGTATCTTTTACCAAACTATACAGGACTGTATTTGACTGTACTTTTATTTAATCAAACTGCGCAAACTATATTTCATAGCCTAGAACTGCTTTTCTGATGGACCGATTTTAAGGCTATAAACATTAACCATACATTTGTACATTTGTTCTCTAACACACATATTTTAGCTACACAGGTCATTTAAAAGCCTCAGGTGTGCAAAAATACCACACTATCATGTCCTGTTTTTTTTTTTTTTTTTAATAAACGCTATAGGAGCATTAAACACGTAATAAAGAAGTTTATTCTAATACTCGCGTTAGCATTAGCCGCGCTTATGCTAACGATTAACTAAGCAAATGGCGATGTTTATTTAAGGTATAATTTTTATAACAAAAGCTCTAAATATAAAATTAAATGAAAACTTACCTGCTTGAACTCTTTCATTAAATCTGGGTGTCGGTCTTTGAGGTGTTTTATTAATTTCGATGTATTTCCTCCTTTTGAGAAAGAACTTCGATGCACCGTTTGCAAATGGGTTTCTGATGATCTATGATGTTGCCCTTGTCATCAGCCGCAAATACAAAATATTTCCACACGTGGCTCCTTCCTCCTTTCTTTTCAACAAGCGGATTCAGAGCAGCCGCATCAGCAGCACCGCCGGTCGCCGTGTCTCTGTGCTTTTGTGAAGAAGACGCAACAACTGCGCAGTGCGTACTTTCCGCATAGCGCAGTAAGAACCGGGTTGACCGGGCGCTCGGTACCACCGGTACTTAAGAAAACCTGGTACCGTAACATTTAATTTTTTTTAGTACCGACTTGGTACCGAAGTACCGGGTCTTTTGACAACACTAGCACAGCATGTGATTGGCTGTTCGCTACTGATATACACTACTGTCATACATTCACACTTTCACATCGTCAGTAGTTATTAATTAACTTGAGATTTTTTCAACTTCAAACCAATCCTGTAACCCAGAGTATATGAGTTCTTGTACTTGAGTATAAATATATGAGTTCTTGTTTGGTTTTGTAACAAATAATTGTCTTACAGCTATACCCTGGTTGTAAATACTTTGTACAATAATTAATAGCTGACAAAGTGGTGTCTGATAGTATTTCTGTGTCTCTGTTGTTTATGAGTTATTTTTTTTTTAACATGTTCAACGCTGTGTGTGTTTATATAGGTTGTCTAATTGAACAGCTGACGGAGGAGAAGTATGAGTGTATGGTCTGTTGTGAAGTGATTCGGGTCATGGCTCCGGTTTGGAGCTGTCAGAGCTGTTTCCATGTATTTCACCTTAACTGCATCAAGAAATGGGCTCGGTCACCTACATCTCATGCTGATGGTACGTCAACCGCCTCTTACCTATGATAGGGGACATTACCAGAGACTCGTATTACTACGAATGGGAGAACCCGCAACACGCAATTTGGTGGCTGCAGTGCAGCTGTCTTTTAAATAAACCAGATAGTAGAGTCATTTCATCACTGCAGCTGCCGTTAGAAGCTCCAGTTCCCATAGAAACCTGAGACTTGAGCTTAAGACTGCACGTGCGCATTGGCAGTGCTGACCTAAAATATATCCACTTTTTTTAATAATGCTATTTGAGTGTAAGAATTTTTATTGGAGAGTTTATGTCAGATTTTATCATTTTATTGTTTTTTTGTGAGTCTGATGAGTAGTTTTTGATATTTCAATATTTCCTTATTCAAAGTCGATAGGTGTTGGTCTTGCATGCTCAAAATAGCTGCCTAGAGGCTTCAAAAATTTGATTGCAGAGTGAACTGATTTTCTTAGAGGAAACTTTAACATCAATATACAGACAGACTGTAGACATGATTTCTAAAAAATAAATTTCAAATACAGTGGGCTAGTCCATAGTTTAATAACAACTCTAAATGGTTCAATATTTACAGATGGCACTGAAGGTTGGCGTTGTCCTGCATGCCAGCATGTGGCACTTAAAGCCCCAAATGCTTATACCTGCTTCTGTGGTAAGATGATTTTGGTTTCTGCGTCTTACGTGATATTTTTGTTTCTGTTCTAAATCTCCACAGTTTGTAAAATGACAATATGGCTTTGTTTATAATGGATAATGCTGTAAAACTGAAGAATTTGGTTCTCTAGATTTCTGTTTGTTCACCTTTCATATTAATGGACAGGGAAGGTGACCAATCCTGAGTTTCAACGCACTGAGATCCCTCACAGCTGTGGAGATATGTGTGGGAAAAAGAGGAGTGGAGGGGAATGCAATCACCCCTGTAACATGTAAGAACTCAGCAGCACAATCTGCTGCCAACAATCAATGCATTCACATGCTTTTGGCTTAGACTGGGTGACAATGATTATAAAAAATCTATTTTTTTTTTTTTTTTTTTTTTTTTAAAGTCTAATGTAAACACCTCGTAAGAATCACATCTGGTAAACCTGAAACCATATGCTTGCCTTCTACCAGCCAATTATGCATCTTTCTTAGGAGTGATTACTCAACTAGTCATTAAGGCAACTCGCTTGTTTGCACAGCTGTGATTTTGCATATGTTTATAGGATATGTGCTGTGCCATTGGTCAATCTAGTGTTGACATTCTTGCATGATAAGAATTTCTCTTGCTCTGTGCAGCTTGTGCCATCCTGGACCCTGTCCACAGTGTCCAGCTTTTATCACAAAGTCCTGCAAGTGTGGGAGAATGAGGTACTATTATCTATTTCTAATTAACTCTGTATATAATAATTTACCCAGATACAGTTGAGGTCAAAAGTTTACATACACCTTGCAGAATCTGCCAAATGTTAATAATTTTACCAAAATAAGAGGGATTGAAATGCACAAGAGAAAATAAGAGCTGAATTTATAAAACTGACCCTGTTCAAAAGTTTACATACACTTGATTCTTAATACTGTGTTGTTACCTGAATGATCCACAGCTGTGTTTTTTTTGTTTAGTGATAGTTGTTTATGAGTCCCTTGATTGTCCTGAACAGTTAAACTGCCTGCTGTTCTTTAGTAGAATCCAGGTCCCACAAATTCTTTGGTTTTTCAGGATTTTTGTGTATTTGAACCCTTTGAAGCAATGATTGGGATTTTGTTATTCATCTTTTTACACTGATGACAACTGAGGAACTCATATGCAACTATTACAGAAGGTTCAAATGCTCACTGATGCTCCAGAAGGAAAAATTACGCATTAAGAGCCAGGGGTGTAAACTTTTAAACACTATGAAATTTTTTCATATTTTGCCTAAATATCATATTTCTTTGAGTTAGTACTGCCGTTCAGAAGCTACAGAAGATACTTACATGTTTCACAGAAGGCAAAATAAGTTAAATTTACCCTGATCTTCAAATTTAAAAAGTTTTCACCTCCCTGCTCTTAATGCATTGTATTTCCTTTTGGAGCATCAGTGTCCTCCATGTGAAAAGATTGATCTCAAAATCACACAGTCATCATTGGAAAGGGTTCAAATACACAAAAATGCTGAAAATCCAAAGAATTTGTGAGGCCTAACGGATTTTTCTGAAGAACAGCGGGCAGTTTAACTGTTCAGGACAAACAAAAGACTCATGAACAACTATCACTAGTACAACACAGTATTAGGAATCAAGTGTATGTAAACTTTCTACATTTATTGTTTTCTCTTGTGGACTATGGAAACGTCTTTTATGTGAATCTTAGTCAGGTCAGTACTAAATAAAAAATAACACGCATTTTGTATGATGCCTCTTATTTTAATAAATAATTAACATTTTGCAGATTCTGAAAGGTGTATGTAAACTTTTGACCTCAACTGTATATGCGGGCCGAACAACACCAGTTTCTTATGTGTGCAGTAAGCAGGTTCGCTGCAGTCAGACAGGACCTCTGCTTTGTGAGGATGCTTGTGGGGCTCGACTGAACTGCTCAGAGCACTTCTGTGCCCAGGTGTGCCACTCAGGGCCATGCCAACCCTGCCGACTTCGTGTTCAGCAAGGTAAGTAGTCCTTGTGTCATTTAGTTGGCTTTAGTGTTTATTCAATCATTTAATGTAATGCATTGTAATTCTCCTGCAATGTCTTTGTACCATTTCAGCCTGCTTCTGTGGTGTGGTGTTCAGGGAGGTGGCATGTGGGACTGATCGGGAAAATTTTGATGGATCAGGATACTTCTCCTGTTGCAAACCCTGTGGAAAGTATGTAATGACATTCTCTTCACTTGTCAATGTATGACATTAAACATTTTATAAGTATTCTGTATGCAGAGCCTTAATATCTAAGTTAACTAGTCTTAAATATGTAGACTTGTGTTTTAGTTCATTTTAATGATGTGTTCATTTTTGGCCTGGTTATTAAATACAGACATTTGCATTCAGATATTTTGCACTCTTTTTCCATAAATGTATGTGAGCTCTCATCTCTCAATCTGTTGCTCTAGGATGCTAGACTGCAAGTCCCACCGCTGTCAACAGGTATGCCACCCTGGCCAGTGTCAGTCATGTCCACTCAGCCCCAAGCTGGTTCACAGTTGTTCATGTGGACAGACTCCGTTAGCTAAACTTCTGGAGCTCGGCTATCCAGAGAGAAAGACCTGTACTGACCCGATCCCCTCCTGTGGCAAGACCTGCAACAAGCCGCTGCCCTGTGGAGATGGTGGTATGGGTCTGATTTGGAATGATATTTGTTCATAAATGGAAGAGGAAGTTTGTTGTTAAAATAGGAAAAGAGAAGATTATCACAACTTAATTTCATCCTTACTTTAAGTATGCAGTGCAAACAATAAGAAAACCACTGGTCCTGTGATACTTTCAAAACATTTCTTGGTTTGTTTGAGCAGTCCAACATGCCAAAGTCTGGATCAAGCTATTTTGAAACTAGGGTGAGAATGTATGACAGAATAAGGGCGGATTCTAGAGTCTTGCACATATGTGACCCTGGACCACAAAACCAGTCATAAGTAACACGAGTATATTTGTAGTAATAGCCAACAATACATTGTATGGGTGAAAATTCTAGATTTTTCTTTTATGCCAAAAATCACTAGGGTATTAAGTAAATATCATGTTACATAAAGATATTTTGGAAATTTTCTAGCATAAATATATCAAAACTTAATTTTAATTTTAATGCATTGCTAGACTTTATTTGGACAACTTTAAAGGCGATTTCTCAATATTTTGATTTTTTTTTTTTTTTTTTTTTTTTTTTTGGCACCCTTAGATTCTGAATTTTCAAATAGTTGTATCTCTGCCAAATATTTTCCTATCCTAACAAACCATACATCACTGGAAAGCTCATTTATTCAGACCCTCATGAATTGTTTTGTGTTCCAGAGTCACATACATTGTTTGCAAATTGCTTTATATTGGCAAAATCTTGAATATTTACATTTTTGCTCATTTTGGAAGTGAATGCTTGACAGTCTCCTATCATTTCCATTGTCTTACAGTAGCATAATATGTAACACTTTCAGCATAAAACTGTTCAAAATGCTTATATTTCCTTTTCTCTTGCATCTGATCTGCTGTAGATTCTGTCCACTTGTGTGAAAAGCTCTGCCATGAGGACAGCTGTGGGCCATGCTCTCTGACCTCCTCTATTAAATGCAGATGTGGCAGTAACAGCAAGGTTAGCCGGTTATCGTACAGCTGCACTAAGGTCAGGAAGTTCTGAAAACTGCAGATGTAATTCATACTCTCTCTTCTGTCTTCATAGGAAGTTCCTTGTGCAACCATTCAGACTGAACGTAAGGATTTGGTTATTTGTGTAACACATTAATTATATGTTCTGACCACACCAGAGTAGCAGTTGTAATGCTAATGTGCAATCCTTTACAGGAGATATGGTGTTTACTTGTGAGAAACGCTGCAGCAAGAAACGCTCCTGCGGCAGACACAAGTGTGGAGAGCTGTGTTGTGTGGTGAGTCTTTTAGATTTTTTTCATGATAGGTTTATCCAGGTATAATAGCCACAAGAAAGGTTTAAGTAAACTTCTCTGTCTTTGTCAGGATGTGGAGCATAAGTGTTCAATGATTTGTGGTTACAAACTAAATTGCGGTCTACATCGATGTCAGGACCTTTGTCACCGTGGCAACTGCCAGCCCTGTTGGCAAACCAGTAAGCCTGGCCTTCTAGAGCATCTTTATGTATGTCCATCTCTTTTTTTCTTACACAGCACTGTGTTTTCTCAAAGGTTTTGATGAGTTAACCTGCTACTGTGGGGAGACTGTGCTCTTCCCGCCCATCCCTTGTGGAACCAGACCTCCTGAATGTAAAAACTTATGTACCCGAAGCCACGATTGTGATCATCCAGGTACTGCACAGGTCAACCACAAATATACTAATTAATGGATGTACAGTATGTCAAGATTTATATACATGCTGTATGATTCATTATGAAGTTACTGTGCTTGACTATTTGTAATTTTTAAAGGGATAGTTCACCCAAAAAAGAAAAGTACTCAGCCTCATGTCGTTCCAAACCCGTAAGACCTTTGTTCATCTTCTGAACACAGAGATATTTTTCATGAAATCCAAGAGCTTTCTGACCCTGCATAGACAGCATTGCAACTACCAGGTTGAAGGCACAGAAAGGTAGTAAGGACATTGTTAAAATAGTCCATGTGACATCAGTGGTTCAACCTTAATTTTATGAAGCTACGAGAATATTGTTTTTGCACAAAGAAAACAAATATAATGATTTTATTCGACAGTTTGTTCTCTTCCATGTCAGTCTTTGATGCACGTTTATGAGAGTACCATGATGTATGCATGTGATGCTGCTGATGCAGGAGCCGGCGTTCTGACATAGAACATCCATCTCTCTTAGTTCATCGTCTGTATGTTCTGGTTCAAATAAGTAAGTCTGGGCAAAAAATTGCAAGTCATCCTCCCTGTTGAAATCTTCAAACATGTTTACGAAGACTGTTTTATGTACAGTGCATTTTCCTTTGCTTGTAAACAAGACACAGCGCATCTGGGTTCTACGTAACGCAAGTACTCTCCTGAACATGCATTGAAGACTGACACAGAAGAGAAGAAATTGTTAAATAAAGTTGTTATTTTCGTTTTCTTTGCTCACAAAAAGTGTTCTCATAGCTTCTTAAAATTATTGTTGAACCACTGATGTCACATGGACTATTTTAACAATGTCCTTTCAGGGCCTTGAATGTTTTAGTTGCGTTGCTGTCCATGCAAGGTCAGAAAGCTTTTGGATTTCATCAAAAATATCTTAATTTGTGTTTCAAAGATGAACAGTGCGGGTTTGGAATGATACGAGGGTGAGTAATTAATGACAGAATTTACATTTTTGGGTGAACAATCCCTTTAATTGTACTACGGTACTACGGTTCAAAAGTCTGATTGTTTTGTTTATGATTTTTCTGTAGTGTTCCATTCATGCCATAGTGAGGAGATATGTCCTCCCTGTACCTACCTTACCAAGAAGTGGTGCATGGGTAATCATGAGGTAAAAGTACATTTTTAAAACAAACTTAAGACTTCCTTCATGTTTTTTAAATATATTATTTTAAGCAAAGACTATCCTATTTTGCACTCTCAGAAAAGTTTCAAATCTCATCTTTCACACTATTTTCATTTCATTTCTCATTAGCAAAGGAGTAATATCCCATGCCACCTGCAGGACATCTCTTGTGGTTTAGTGTGTGATAAACCCTTACCCTGCGGTTCTCATCACTGTAAGAAAATATGTCACCGTGGGGAATGCCAGGCAGAGGGAGAGTGTAAGCAACCATGCACTTACCCTAGACCTAGCTGTGGACACCCCTGTGCTGCTCCGTGCCACCCAGGCACCCCCTGTCCACCCACTATCTGCAGTGCCAAGGTAAAGCCCTTCTTTCATCCAAAATCTACACAGTCAGTTTATAGACGGAACATGCAGTTATTGCTCAAAGCAGTCCTTTGTTTCCTCAGCTGTAGCCTGATTATGATTCTTTCGATTCCTCAGCTGCAGGGTGCCTGTGGTCTGGCACATGCTTACAGACAAACGTACATTATTGGTTATGTAAAGTGTTGGAAAGGAACAGTAAATTATGGTTTTCATAAACATCTATTATAGTTGTTTATTACAGCTTGTCACAATCTTCAGATGATTTGTTGTTCTTAAGTGTAGAAGACTGATCAAAAGGATATCTGATTATCTAAGCACAAAAACTCCTCAGCTACACTACCAGTCAAAAGGTTTTGAAAAGTATTTTTCATGTTTTTTAAAGAAGTCTCTTCTGCTCACCAAGCCTACATTTACTTGATCCAAAGTACAGCAAAAACAGTACAATTTTGAAATATTTTTACTATTTAAAGTAACTGTTTTCTATTTGAATATATTTTAAAATGTAATTTATTCCTGTGATTTCAAAGCTGAATTTTTAGCATCATTACTCCAGTCACACAGTCTCCAGTCATTCTAGTATTCTGTTTTGCTGCTCAGAAAACATTTAGCAGATTTTTTTTTTCAGGTTTCTTTGAATAGAAAGTTCAGAAAAACAGCATTATTCTGAAATAGAAATCTTTTGTAACATTATAAATGTCTTTATTATCACTTTTGATTAATTCACAGCTTTCTTGCTAAATAAAAGTATTAATTTCCATAATTTCTTTCCCAAGAAAACAGTCTTAAATATTGATGCTAATAATAATAATAATAATAATAAATGTTTCTTGAACAGCAAATCGCCATGTTAGAATGATTTCTGAAGGATCATGTGACACTGAAGACTGGAGTAATGATGCTGAAAATGTAACTTTGATCGCAGGAATAAATTATATTTTAAAATATATTCAAATAGAAAGCAGTTATTTTAAGTAGTAAAAAGATTTCACAATAATACTGCTTTTGCTGTATTTTGGATCAAATAAATGCAGGTTTGGTGAGCAGAAGAGCCTGTTTTTAAAGAACATTAAAAATGTTACTGTTCAAAAACTTTTGACTGGTAGTGTATATCTTTTATTTTTGTAGAAACTTCCATGTTCTGTAAGCTGAAAGTTTTCAAAATGGTGAGCGTTACATTATACTCATGGTTATTTCCCACTTTTAATCTCTAGGTGTCACTGCAGTGTGACTGTGGCCGAAAGAAAGAGACCGTTCCTTGTGCTGATGCAGCCAGTTCCTACCAAAGGTTAAAACACTCCACGCTATCAGAGCCTTCATAGACATTCAAAGTAGTTTTATGTTGATAAATTGGCTGACACAAGCCTTTTCTTTTCTTTCTCATTCTATTTCCCCACTAATGATTGTGTACTCATAGCGAGCCAGTACATTTAAAATGAATGATATACATATGCAAATAAGATCTTTATATTCTACAGATATGCAGCTATTGCCGTTGCCAGCAAGCTGTCAGATATGCAGCTGGGAGAGTCCGTTGACATTGGACAGCTCACGAAGAAAGAGCAAAGAAAAGCCAGGTATACTCACAGACTAAAACTTGCAAGACTGCTTGTTTTTATGAGTCATCCAGAAGAATAGTCTGTGGGTCAGTGTTTACCTTATGTAAGTGACAGCATTAGTGGTTTTTGCTGTTTCTGACAAGTTCAAAGCTGCATTGAAGGAGAGCAGGGTACAGCATAAACACTCACTAACCACAAACTGATTTTGGTTCTTTAAATTGAAAATGGCTGGTAAGTCAAAGGGAACCCTGTTATGTTGTAGCAATTTTCTATTTCACTGAAGGTAGGAGACAAAAAGCTTTTGAAAATGCATTTCTTGGAAGAAAGGTCAACAGTCAGGTCATGCAGATTGGCTGCAGACAGAGCGTGACAAAGAACACTGTGGCTCAGTATTTATATCCTAATCAAACCAGGATGCTTCTATCTCACCCAGTCATAATGCATATTCTACTGTACATGTGTCCATTTAAGGTATCTAGTCACGTTTCTAAGTATTTAATGCAAATCATCTTCTTAGAAGCTAGGATGTAGGTTCTCTAAAATAACATTTCCTGTCTCACATTAGTCTTGCACCTTCGAGACATGGTATCAACATGAGCGTTAAAGAACTTCCCATTTTCCCATTTATTAACTGGCAGCTGTCCTGTCTCCAGTTGAGAGAAATCAGGATTAAATGCAGTGGCATTGTGTGTGTTGTGTAATCATGATGCTTACTGTAGTTTTAGACTAAATGTAACTAAAGTAACTTAACTTGCACAAAAACCGATTCGGTTTTCCTCAAAATGAATAAAAATTGTGAAAATTTCTCAGAATATGGTGTAAACCTGCAATAATTAAATATTTACACAAATATCATTGTATTTAATCCAGTTTTATTAACCAGTGTTTTTGCTGCTGAGCTTCGATTATCAAATCATACTAATAAGCAAAAATGATTTTATGATTTTGATAAAATAACGTTTGTGCTTCATTTTTTTTTTTTTTTTTTTTTTTTTTTTAAATTGCTGAAGAGTGTTGGATTTTCTCCTGCACTCTACTGTACTGTACTTCACTTTTTGGTGTGAAAGAGCTTTTACATTTATCAAAAATAGAACTTTTCATATTAAAAGACAAACAAGCAAGCCCAGCCCAGATTTGAAAAGTAATACAAAAGTAATGTAACATACTATTTTACTAAAAAAAAGTAACTAATTACATCACTTTGTTTCTTTTTATTCATTACTTTTAAAAGTAACTTTCCCCAACACTGATTGTTAGTAACATGGTTTGGTAGTGGAGTAACATTTTTACTTGGTTGTTCTCTCACAGGTTGGAGTGTGATCAAGAATGTGCTACACTGGAGAGGAACAGGTGAACGTAAAAATGTTATTCCCACACTCTTTTTCTCTATCTGTCCCTGTATAAATTACTAGATGTGTCTATGTGTGGGTGCGCAGGTTTTGATGTTTTCTGTTTTGCCTCTAGGCGTCTGGCTGAGGCCCTGCAGATTGATCAGTCAGTGGATACTTTCAACAAGTCAACGTCTTCCAAATATAGTGACACTCTCAAAGAAGATGCAAGGTGGATTGAATTTTGAAACAGTTCAAGAATGTATCAACAGCACATAAAGCTAGGACATCACTAAGCTCAAATTCGGTTGAAGAGCTCTCAATGAAGGCATCAGGCATTTTACTTTACTTCTGTTGGATTCTTCAAAACTTAAAGGATGATTTACTACACTTAATAGGTTCAGTTGCTTGCCAGATGTATAAACTGTACAAGACTAAACATAAAAATGAGGATTGCAGCCTACTTATAAAAGCAACAAATGCTTATCCTTTATTTTCTTGTCTCATAACTGAACATTACTAGCAAGTGTGCACTAAAGAATTGCCATTCGAGTTTGGGTTCTTGCACATTTGCTTTGACAGTTTGAAGAAAAACTGAAGTATAGAATATACACACATAATAGGTTATATGTTTAGTCTACTAACTACTAAATTTTTTATTTTTTTTTTAATTCAGGAAAGATTTCAAGTTCGTCAGTGAAATTGAGGAGGAGATTAAGAATTTAGTTGAACTGGCTAACAAGGTAAAATGTTGTAGACCAGTGATCGCGCTATAAATAGTTGACTGTCCACTATTCAAGCACTTGAAGCGTCAGTTTTCAGAGCTCTGTGATTGTGTTTTTCCTCAGGGTAAACAGCCTAAGAGGAGTCACTGTTTTCCACCTATGAAGCGTGAACACCGGAGAATTATCCATGAGCTAGCGGAGGCATACGGTGTGGAAAGCGTCAGCTATGATAGCGAACCCAAGCGCAATGTAGTGGTCACTGCCATCAGGTCAGCAGAAACTGTCACATTTTCGATTGGTCCTCAAACTGTAATAAAGAATACAATTTTTTTTGTAAGCATCATAGCAAACACAACTTCAAAGGTGTCTCTCAGTTAAGCGTATGTCTTTGTGTCAGTGATTGTTTTACGTGTTGTGTTTTCAGGGGGAAATCAGTGTGTCCTAACACTAGTCTGGCTGCTTTGATTGAAAGGGAAACTGTTTCCAGACCCCCTCCTCCTATTGCCCACATCAAACAACACACCAGCAAGTATGTTCACACACATCTCACCTTTCCACTGCCATTCAAACACTGGGTATCATTTATTGATCAAAAAATTATTGTATTACATGTAGTATTATTACAATTTAAAGTAACTGTTTTCTGGTTTACAATATTTTAAATTGTAATTTAATCCTGTGATGACAAAGCTGAATATTCAACAGCCATTACTCCATTTCATCAGTCCATTATCCTTTAGAAATCATTTTAATCAGGATTTTCTTGATGAATAAAGAGCTCAAAATAATTTATTTGGAATGGAAATCTATTACAGATGTCTTTACTGTCACTTCTGATCAATCTAGTGCATTCTTGTTCTATTGAAATATTAATTTATTTAAAAAAATGCTAGTGTGTATGAATACTCTATAAAGGCCAATCAATTTATCAGTATGGTTATTCATATAAGCTATGGTACAGATACTGTAAAGATACTGTGTAAAAAAATCATAGAAAGTGTTTATAATAGAATGTGTTTGTTCATTAATATTTTGTGTATTCATGAAGGGTTGTTTTGAGTGTAATGTGTATCATAACTAATGCAAATTTGTATTCACATTTGTTTCAGGGCTGACAATAGTAATGCTTGGATGAAACAATCTAAAGAGGAGCCCACAATTGATTATTTCGATGTGCAGGATTGACATGAAATTTTGAATAGTCCCTGTAATAATCATACAAAATAAAACTGTACAAAGTCCAGAAACTTCTTTTCACTATAGTTTACAGTTCTGAACACAAACACAGTGAAAATCTAAAGGTATGATTTGTGAATGTTTGTTAGGTTTGCTAGCATCTAGGAGTAAACACTGATGTGGTTTCTGTGCAAATATTAGCTTTAAAAAAAAAAGAAAAAAAGAAATGTGGATTGTATTTGTATTCTGAGACTTCTGAGAATGAGACTAAATATAATTAGAGAACTTGACAATGACATCTGATAGACAACTAATACAAGTGTGAGGAGTTAGTTGGAGTGATATTGGCATCAGGCAGGCTGTTGGTAGTAATCTCATTTTACCATGCCTTGTTAAAGGTGAAAATAATTGTGCATCTCAGTTCCAATAAATAATTCTAAAAGCACAACTTTATGCAGTTCATGTGAATTCAGTGCAATATTGAATAGAATGAAGGGATATCAGTAGTTCTCCACATTCTGCTTTCCAGGCTTCAGGATTATGAAGCCTTTTTCTACTTTCTTCTGACCCAAACAAGAATGATGTTGTGATACTCAGACATAAATTTCAATTAATTTTTTTTTTTTTTTTGATGCTTAAACGGTATACATAGAAAAATATAGAAGATAAATATTCACTATACATGTACAGTTGCATCACAATAAATTAGAATGTCGTGGAAAAGTTCATTTATTTCAGTAATTCAACTCAAATTGTGAAACTCGTGTATTAAATAAATTCAGTGCACACAGACTGAAGTAGTTTAAGTCTTTGGTTCTTTTAATTGTGATGATTTTGCCTCACATTTAACAAAAGCCCACCAATTCACTATTTTAACAAATTAGAATATGGTGACATGCCAATCAGCTAATCAACTCAAAACATCTGCAAAGGTTTCCTGAGCCTTCAAAATGGTCTCTCAGTTTGGTTCACTAGGCTAAACAATCATGGGGAAGACTGCTGATCTGACAGTTGTCCAGAAGACAATCATTGACACCCTTCACATGGAGGGTAAGCCACAAACGTTCATTGCTAAAGAAGCTGGCTGTTCACAGAGTGCTGTATCCAAGCATGTTAACAGAAAGTTGAGTGGAAGGAAAAAGTGTGGAAGAAAAAAATGCTCGACCAACCGAGAGAACCGCAGCCTTGAGAGGCTTGTCAAGCAAAATCGATTCAAGAATTTGGGTGAACTTCACAAGGAATGGACTGAGGCTGGGCTCAAGGCATCAAGAGCCACCACACACAGACGTGTCAAGGAATTTGGCTACAGTTGTCGTATTCCTCTTGTTAAGCCACTCCAGAACCACAGACAACGTCAGAGTCTTACCTGGGCTAAGGAGAAGAAGAAATGGACTGTTGCCCAGTGGTCCAAAGTCCTCTTTTCAGATGAGGGCAAGTTTTGTATTTTATTTGGAAACCAAGGTCCTAGAGTCTGGGGGAAGAGTGGAGAAGCTCATAGCCCAAGTTGCATGAAGTCCAGTGTTAAGTTTCCACAGTCTGTGATGATTTGGGGTGCAATGTCATCTGCTGGTGTTGGTCCACTGTGTTTTTTGAAAACCAAAGTCACTGCACCCGTTTACCAAGAAATTTTAGAGCACTTCATGCTTCCTTCTGCTGACCAGCTTTTTAAAGATGCTGATTTCATTTTCCAGCAGGATTTGGCACCTGCCCACACTGCCAAAAGCACCAAAAGTTGGTTAAATGACTGTGGTGTTGGTGTGCTTGACTGGCCAGCAAACTCACCAGACCAGAACCCCACAGAGAATTTATGGGGTATTGTCAAGAGGAAAATGAGAAACAAGAGACCAAAAAATGCAGATGAGCTGAAGGCCACTGTCAAAGAAACCTGGGCTTCCATAGCACCTCAGCAGTGCCACAGACTGATCACCTCCATGCCACACCAACATGAAGCAGTAAGTAAAGCAAAAAGAGCCCCTACCAAGTATTGAGCACATGTACAGTAAATGAACATACTTTCCAGAAGGCCAACAATTCACTAAAACTGTTTTTTTTTTTTTTTTTGTTTTTTTACTGGTCTTATGAAGAATTCAAATTTGTTGAGATAGTGAATTGGTGGGTTTTTGTAAAATGTGAGCCAAAATCATCACAATTAAAAGAACCAAAGACTTCAACTTCTTCAGTCTGTGTGCACTGAATTTATTTAATACACGAGTTTGACAATTTGAGTTGAATTACTGAAATAAATGAACTTTTCCATGACATTCTAATTTATTGAGATGCACCTGTATTTGTATAGCCAAAAATACATTGTAAGGGTCAAAATTATTTTTCTTTTATGGCAAAAATCATTACGACATTAAGTAAAGATCACGTTCCATGAAGATATTTTGTAAATGTCCTACCATAAATATATCAAAACTTAATTTTTGATTAGTAATATGCATTGCTAAGAACTTCATTTGGACATCTTTAAAGCCGGTTTTCTCAATATATATTTTTTTGCACCCTCAGGTTCCAGATTTTCAAATAGTTGCGTCTCGGCCAAATATTGTCTCATTGTTCTAACAAACCACACATCACTGGACAGCTTATTTATTCAGCATTCAGATGATGTATAAATCTCAACTTCGAAAATTGACTCATGACTGGTTTTGTGGTCCTGGGTCACAATTTGTTTCTTCTATGAGAGGAGTGACCCTGACGTCTACTTTCTTTTATTTAAAGAAACGTGTAGTTTCATGAACAGCTTTTTTTAAGAGTTGTAATGACATGAGTGAAGTGCTGGAAGACTATCATTGTTCACTGGAAGTGAAGGGTCTCTGCTGCTGGACCCTTGGATTGCATTGTGCCTGACTGGATATGGGAAAACCCCGCGGGAAATACCGGTACAAATTTGCATCTTTAAAAATCGGTTTTCAACGAGGCTACTCCTCTGAACTTTAAATATAGATATATTTACCTTAAACGATAAATAATGACTAAACTATAATTTTTGAGTGAACTATCCCTTTATAACTCCTTTCAATAGCTCTTGTCAGCATCACACGAATATCGACGTCGTTTATTGTGAGGGGAACCACCTTTTGGATTCTTTTATGTGACAAACTTGCTTAATCCCTACTGCCATTACTCTACTTTCACGTTCATGTGCAGATATTTGGCGGACTTTTCACGCGCATGTTGCGTAGTATTTCAGGTCCGTTCGACAAAGTTCCCCCTGTGTTCCAGCGGCGCGTGTGGGTGACTGACTGTGAGGGCGCGCTGGGAGCAGCGCGTAATTTGATGACGCTCCCTCCAAATCCCCGAGTTTTATTCGAAGCAGCGGTGAACGCGCTTGCGCCTCAGCGCTCACCGTCTCTGGCTGCATCCCCTCCTCACTCCGCTGCCTCTCTCCACACTGACTGTCCAGTCAGTCCAGCACCGAGCAACAGGGAGTGTGTGCGCTTGTGCTTCAAGCTATAAAGAACTTCATCTCCATCGCTCCGGACACACATCCGCTTCTTCATCTGCCATCCGCTGCCCTTTCGCTAACAACCAGGCACAGTAACCATCTGCCATGGACAGGAAGGTAGGACATTTACAGCAACATCATAAGAATGTCATCTGCTCCATTGAGCACTTATTAATCAACAGTGTTTGGTGTGTGCGGTCTGTTACCGTCCTGATGGTGTATAATCCGCCCATCTCATCACAGACAGTCAGATTAGTGCGCATGGGAGTTTTCCGACTGGATCTAGTTTATTTGGCAACGTAAAGAGCAGAAAGAGACTGTATGAAGCCAGACAGGACACACACATACACTGGTGCACGTGTTAATCCTGTCTTCTTCATCACTGATCCTCAGTACGGATGGAGGGCTCTTCATGATCATAGTGCTGACTGGAGTGAGAGGTTCAAAGCAGCACTTAAGGCTGTAGTGGTGATGTTATAAGACATCAGATGCTCCCTTGTACTCCGCTAAGAGCCTAATTACCTCTCAGCTTCAGGTGTTGGTGATGCAGGTGTTAACTAGAAATATAAAGATGCCTTTCCTCAAGATTCACTCTAATAGTTAATGTGAACTCTGCTTGTCTTTGAGTGAAGGTATGTTGGTATGTTTACATAAGTGGATTAATGTTGGAATAACTAGGCTAAAGCAGTGCTTATAAAGAGCCTGTCAGCATCATTTTGTTCTTCACCCAGCTAATATTTTTTTTAAACCTCTGTAAAGGTTCCCACAGTGATGGGAATTTTGTCAGGAATTTTAAAACTAGTTTCCAAGCCTGACGTCTTGGAAAATCTCTTTATTAAATAACATTTTCTTATTGAAACTGAAATCTTTATCTTAAATCTTTTTCAAGTAGTCACAAACAGTTAGAGAAGTCATGAAAAATGTATTCGGTGAAAAAAGTGTTCAAGTGCACATTAAATTGGAGTGTTTGGGGTTAATATAGTATGTTGTATATATTATTTCATACTCCTACACACATTTGAAGGCTCTGAATGTGAGTATTTCCCCTGGTGCAGTTTCAGATTCTGTATGTACTTACAGGCCAAGGTAAAAGCAGTGCACGCTTTGCCAAAAGATCAAATCAAATATTAAAGCTATGCTATGAGGCAGCACATTGCAATTGTCTAGAATCTGCTCGTTGCATTTTTAAATGTGGTAACTCACAGATGGAGTTGGCACTCAATGTTTGTTGTTTCTGGCCTTAATAGTTTGGTGTATTTTCTTCCATAGTGATTTGAAAAACGCCCAATTTCTTTGTGGTAGTGATTGATTTGATGTTTGTAAGAATAGGTTAGATGACTAAGAGTAAGAGCTCTGTACATCTGAAAGATGATAAACGTGTGACTGTGTGCACTTTTTACATTTTATAACTAAGAGTGTATGACTTGCTAAAAACTACTTATTAATTTTTTTATTTTTTTATTTTTTCTTAAGGACAGCGTTCAGATTTTTTTTTCTGTCCTTCAATGCATTTAATGCATTCTGCTTTCCACTCTTGGGTAACCTACTTCATAACATGTGCTTTTCTTCCCCACAAGGACTGATATTATGACGGCTGTGGTGTGACCCTGATGTCAATGTGCGTTCACTCATATCAGCAAAGAGCTGGAAATGTATAGACAGTTTCCTTTGAGGGGGTCTTAATGCTATGAGAGAAGTGATATTTTATAAAACAGCATATTATATGGCACAGATTCATAAAAGGGCAGTTCCCATAGCATATATCTTATGTTCTTTTGTTTTTTTCAAAATAATTATGTGACAGTGCATTTGTAATCTCAGTGTTGAGTTGTGATTCCCTCCCATTTTTGTTTTCCTGATATATCCAACTCAGGTGGTTGCTGAGTGAATCACTAGAATACAAGGAACTTTTTTCTTCTTCTTCTTTTGTATAATTAACAGTATTCAGCAGTCATGCAGTACACAAGTTTTTTGCCTGTGGTGAGATGCATGCTGCTGGAATTCGCTGTAACTGCTGCATCGCTTCTGCTTGGATGCACTGCAGGAACGTGTACCACCATTGACTATAGATAGGCTGAGCATGCAGGAGCACACATATAGTACGTGTTGACCAATCTAACCAAGCTGGTTTCTGGGAGAGCTGGGGCTGTACGTTTAATGATCATGGTCTTTTGTGCGCCTGTGTGCAGTATTTCAGGTTGCATGTAAGTTTGAGTGGGTAACAGTGTAGTCTGTTATATCTGGTCTTCCACTTGTTTGCTTTGATGCCATTCAAACTTTAGGAAGGTTTCTTTACTGCTTCAGTTTTTCAGCTCTTTCAATTGCATTGTTTTGTCAACACTTCATGTAGGTTTATACTGAGAAGCATGATTGATGAAGAGTAACGTGTAAACAGTGTTGCCGACTACACATCTTCTAACTGCATTCTTGACTTTACTGTCACTTTTGATTAATTTATTGTGTCCTTGTTGACAAAGTATTTCTTTAAAATTAGTTGTTTAATTTCTTAGATTTTTGTGCATATTAATGTTTTGTGGCAATTTGTTTCGGGGGGTCCGAAAACCAGTCAGTATCTGGTGTGACCACCATTTGCCTCACGCAGTGCAACACGTCTCCTTCACATAGAGTTGATCAGGATATTCATTGTGGCCTGTGGAATGTTGGATCTTGTCACGGTATCTCTGTGCATTCAAAATGCCATCAGTAAAATGCACCTGTGTTCGTTGTCCATAACATACGCCTGCCCATACCATAACCCCACTGCCACCATGGGCCACTCGATCCACAACGTTGACATCAGCAAACCGCTCACCTACACGATGCCATACACACTGTCTGCCATCTCCCCTGTACAGTGAAAACCGGGATTCATCCATGAAGAGAACACTGCTCCAAAGTGCCAGATGCCATCGAATCAGCATCTTAATATGCCACACCTATGAGGTGGATGGATTATCTCGGCGAAGGAGAAGTGCTCACTAACACAGATTTAGACAGATATGTGAGCAATATTTGAGAGAAATAGGCCTTTTGTGTACATAGAAAAAGTCTTAGATCTTTGAGTTCAGCTCATGAAAAATGGGGGCAAAAACAAAAGTGTTGCGTTTATAATTTTAGTCAGTGTAGGGTAATCCTTAATAAAGCTACAGAAGTTATTTAGTCAAGAGCAGTGAGTGATTTGATTTTACGTAGTTATGTATTTTTTTTATTTTTTGGGATTAACATTAAGGACATTGACAGCAGCTGGTAAATTAGGTGTGGTCACTTTAGGTGACAGTGACATCTGATTTCTTTCTCTACTGTTAAGCATAATCAGCTGTTTTCGAGGATACTAACCAAGACAGGTATTTTGATATAATTTTTTATGTATTTGTCCATTTAAGCGCAAGATGCGGAAATAAATGCAGTTCTCGCGTGCTACCTGGTTCTCTGTGTGCGCGCTGTATGCACAGAACACATTGAATGGAGTGGTTATTCTCGTCTTCCTGTGCTTGAATGCTTTAAAGTTTCTTGAATTTTCAAATTGGCTGGGTGTGTTTGTCCATTAAAGCTAGACGCGAAAGAGAACTCGACTCTGGGATTGTGCATTGTCTGAGACGAATCTCTCTATGTGCGCATTGAATGCACTTGTCTTGCGCATCTTCTTGCACTTTAATGCTTTAAAATTGCTTGAATGGCAAGGCTTAAAAATGTGCACACATTTGTGACAGCCTGATTGGGCAAGTGACAAATCCATCAACTGTCCTGAGCATCTTTCAATGTGGCACCGGGTAATCGGGCATTCCTTATGGTTGAGCCCTAAAATTTAAAATACTTTACAGTAAACAACACAATTGATGATTATAAAATAATATATGGTTACTCATATGTTTTAAACTGTTATTTCAAGCATTTCTAAAAATCCAGTAGAGAAAGTCATGTTCAAACAAAGTTTTGTTTTTTGAAAGCCCAGATTCTTCTCTGTAGAAGACAAAAATTATTGGGTCCCAGCACGGAAGTTTTTTTAAAGGAGTAGTTCACTTCCAGAACAAAAATTTACAGATAATGTACTCACCCCCTTATCATCCAAGATGTTCATGTCTTTCTTTCTTCAGTCGTAAAGAAATTATGTTTTTGAGGAAAACATTTCAGGTTTTCTCTCCATATAATGGACTGATATGGTGCCCCCCGAGTTTGAACTTCCAAAATGCAGTTTAAATGCAGCTTCAAAGGGCTCTAAATGATCCCAGCCAAGGAAAAAGGGTCTTATCTAGCAAAACGATCAGTTATTTTCTAAAAAAAAAAAAAAATTACAATTTATATACTTTTTAACCTCAAATGCTCGTCTGTCTAGCTCTGTGTGAACTCTGTGTGTTCCAGTTCAAGACAGTTAGGGTATGTCGAAAAACTCCCATCTCATTTTCTCCTCCAACTTCAAAATCGCCAGAAGCCCCGACCCAATGTTTACGAAGGGAATGTGCAAAGGAGATCAAATGGCCTTTACAAAAAAAAGGTAAAACAACGATGTAGGACGATTTTGAAGTTGGAGGAGAAAATTAGATGGGAATTTCTTCATTTGATAGATGAAGAAACGTTTTTTTGAACTGTCTTCCATGCCTCTCAGTGAGACATCTGTTCAGTGTTTTAACCTTTGGGGATTGGACACCGTGTGGCCAGATTAGCTTCAAAGTACTAAGTCAGTTGTTGCAAATGAGGACATTTTTGTAGTACTAGGTTATAGTCTGAAGTACCAAGTCGCAGGTGTGTCTTTGAGCTCGAGGCCTTGTATTCTCTCTGGAAACAATTCCAGCGAGGCCAGCAACACTTAGAATGGATCACAGAAGTTCGCTTCAGTGCCCAGCAATCTTCTGAGAGTGAGAGAAATCCCATTAGTATTCAAGGACCCACTTTTTCTAGCTGTCACACCTCAAGAGCTTTAGGGAGAATTGGCTCTTTCACAAGTGAGAGTGCAGGCAGAGAGATGAAGGGATGATTATTAAATACTCGCTTTCTTTCATTCTTTTTCTTTTTCTCCTTCACTGCCTTCCTGCAGGTCTAAATGTGAGGAATTAGAATGCTGTATTCTAGAAACGCCTCACGTCATGCTGGCCTTTGTTCAGCTCAACAATACGCCTTCTCATTTTTAAGACACCTGCAGTATTTGCATCTCTGATTTATATACGTATTTATGCTTGATCCAAGCCTGTTCATGCATTTGAATTTTTCCTTATGTTTTTCATTTTACCTGACACACACAGTGGATCCAAAAAGTATTTGAATGTTACACAATATAACAAAATATCAAACCAAATTACATTTTAAAGACAGCACAATGTTATATTAACAGTTGTGTGTTAATATAACATTTTATATTGTTATATAAAAATATATAGATAATTTTTTTTTACATTGTGGAGACGTGATGACTTATGAAAAATGACGAATACGATGGATACCATCAAAACTTGATCAAGTAGGTTTTATCTTTTTCAATTTATTATTACGCTATTTGTGAGTTATTAATATATTTTGTATATTGTTTTGTTTGTATACTGTTTTTATTTCACCTTGGGATCAGTTGGTTAAAAAAAAAAATGAAATAAAAATAAAAATAAAAATAGCTGGGTTCTGCAAGACGTTTTGCCTCATTTGTTTGCAGATTTTCTAGGCTAGTAGTTCAATGATATTCATACAAGTTAAATGTGACTTATGGCTCCAAGTCCATGGTGCCACTGTGTTTTTTTTTCCTTAAAGTTTTGTATTGTATCCTTTACTTCCTGTCTTTTTTTAAAATTCAGTCTGCAGAGAACATGTTTCCCGTTCCCCCCTAATACTAGCTCACTCTTTTGAAATGTCTGAGGCTTTTATGTCCAAGGTTCCTTGCAGCGAGATATGGACAATTGAGGGCTTTCCTTATTTGGCTGAACTGGAATGCTCTTGCAGCATAAAGGTAAAACCATGTTTTGTAAGTGCAGAAACTTTCAGCATGCTCTTATGAGGGGTTTGATTTGCTTATGCAAGAAAAACCATTAGTTGTGGATGCAACTTAAAACTAAAAGTAAAACTAAAAGTAATCAGCTTGTATAGTTAACTTTTCACAAGTAATATGTTAATATTTATTTTTAAAAAATCTGTTTTATAGCTCAGTAGAGTGCCTTATGTTTTTCATAAACCTTTGCATATACACAATTTTTGGTGTTATGGTGTTTGTAATGTGCAAATGCCACCACCGGCCAGCTTAGCTCTGTGGACAGGTTTGGTTCTCTAGTTTAGTGCTTGACATTTTCTTACATGGCTGTGGTCCACAATTTATACGTTTATGGTCAGTTGACAAACCTACAATGACTTTTCATTTGAAGATTATAACTCCTCCCTTGTGAAAAATAAACTTGATTGTATTGAATTTGCACTTGTGTACGTCAAATCTTAAAATTATATTTGAAAAAACTGTACTTGCATACTATATTTATTAAATAAAAAAAGATAAATGAGTGTACTTAGAGTACACTGTTCATGTTTCTTGACATGCTTATAAAAAGTGCACTTTGTAATGTCAAATTAAAAGTTTTCATTTAAAGTACCTTTTAAATCATTGTTTTAATAATGTTTTGTTGTGCATCTGTTGTACACTTATTTTGATGTGCTGACTAACATGCTTTAAGCAAAATATATTTAAAAACATGACAAACAAGTTTCATAATGAAAGACATTAAAGCATATTTTATAAATAATTGTGAGTACATTTCACTTGACCCAGATTGCATGTAAGACATAAATTTCCTTAAAGGGATAGTTCACCCAAAAAAAGAAAATTCTGTCATTCATTACTCACCCTCATGACTGACACAGAAGAAAATAAATTTTTGAATATTGTTGAATGTTATTTTTTTGTTTTCTTTGCACACAAAACATATTTTCGTAGCTTCATAAAATTAAAGGGGTAGTTCACTTCCAGAACAAAGATTCACATATAATGTACTCACCCCACAGTCATCCAAGATGTTCATGTCTTTCTTTCTTCGGTTGTAAAGAAATTATGTTTTTTGAGGGAAAACATTTCAGGTTTTTTCTCCATATAATGCAGCTTCAAAGTGCTCTAAACAATCCCAGCTGAGGAAGAAGGGCCTTAACTAGCGAAACGATCATTTATTTTCAAAAAGAAATTACAATCTACATACTTTCTAACCTCAAATGCTCGTCTTGTCTAGGTCTATGTGAACTCCGTTTTTTCCGGTTCATGACAGTTAGGGTATGTCAAAAAACTCCCATCTCATTTTCTCCTCCAACTTCAAAATTGTCCTAAATTGCTGTTTTACCTTTTTTTGTAAAGGGCGTTTGACCTTCTTTGCATGTTCACTTTGTAAACACTGGGTTGGTACTTCTGCAGCGATTTAGAATGATTTTGAAGTTGGAGGAGAAATGAGATGGGATGGGGACCTAGACAAGATGAGTGTTTGTGGTTAAAACGTTTTTTTTTTTTTTTTTTTTTTTTTTTTTTAGAAAATAACCAATCGTTTCGCTATTAAAGAACCTTCTTCCTCGGCTGGTATCATTTAGAGTCCTTTGAAGCTGCATTTAAACTGTATTTTGGAAGTTCAAACTCGGGGGCACCATTGAAGTCCATTATATGGAGAAAAATCCTGAAATGTTTTCCTCAAAAAACAAACTTTCTTTACGACTGAAGAAAGAAAGACATGAAGATCTTGAATGACAAGGGGGTGAGTAAATGATATGTACATTTTTGTTCTGGAAGTGAACTTCTCCTTTAAAGTTGAACCAATGATGTCACATGGACTATTTTATCGATGTCCTTACTACGTTTCTGGGCCTTTGCTGTTTATGCAGGGTCAGAAAGCTCTCAGATTTAATCAAAAATATCTTAATTTGTGTTCCAAAGAAGAACGAAGGTGTTACAGATTTTGAACGACATGAGGGTGAGTAATTAATAACAAAATTGTAATTTTTGGGTGAACTAGCCCTTTAAGCCCTGGGTCAAAAAATCACTCAGGAGTTTAGTCAACTGCATTTAATGTATTTAAATTTAAACTATAATACATTTTCATCTAAATGCATTTAACATGAAATGAAGTGTTTGAAAAACATTCAGTTAGCTTTTCACTGTATTCTTTTAAAATCTATTATTTCTGTAATAAGTGAGAATTTTTTTAGTGCAGAACTAAGATAATGTTTCCACTTAATTGTGCAGAATTGTGAATTGTGAAAAGTATGTAATTGCATCTCAAACAATGAAAGTTTATGGTTAAGTTTTATTATAAATAATAGTTATTTTTATTATTATTGAAAAAACAAACAGTTCGACTTTTTTCCATTCATGAAAATGCTGGGCGATCACTGACAGTCGAGTTCAGTTGTCCCCTAAAAACTAGATGTCCCTGGCTGTATCACTGTCCTGCATGAAGGGTATTCAGTTCAGAGCCAAACCACTCCTATATTGATTGTTAATATTCTGATTACAGTGACACCGATGTTTCACAACTGCAGTGCCCTGGCCTTATGTGTAATTACGGGTGAATTGCACGTGAATTGAAGTCCTGGACTCAGAAGGGGCTCAATTGTAAGGCAGGGTGGTCTGATAGATGGCTCGCAGTCTGAGTCTGTAGTGCAGTGTGCCTCTTTACCCGACTACGGTGCTTTTTGGTCGTCTCTGAGACAGACTGTCTGGCTTACATAGAGCTGACCCATTTTTACAGGGGAAAGGCTCAATATCCCATTTAGTACTTCCCCCACCAGCGAGGGGAAGAGAGAGTCTGGGTTAGCTGAATGGCTTGTTATTGTTAATCCATACTGAATTGGCATCTGACACATGGAGTTGGTGCCTTTAAAGCTCATTGGGTGCTTTTCAGATGTTTTCCGTGTCTGTTATACAATCAGAGGACATGAATGTTCACCTTTGTGCTGTAATATGTAGATTTGAAAGGCATTGTTTATAAAAGGCTTAATTCGACACACACTATCTCTGGCCTCATTCTGTCCACCCTCTCTCTTTGTCCACATACACTGAACGAGAATGAAGGTTGTGGGTTAAAGAGACACAGAAGTATGTGTATATGTATTTGGGTTGATGAGAGGTGCAGATATGAGATATAGGGAATAAAAGAAACACAATATCTGCTATATGTTCTGGATCTCAGTAGTTTCGCTTAGTCAGATTGCATTTGTCTATGTTTTTAGTAGTGTGCAATACAATGCATACAACATTTAACATATTTTACAGTGTGTTTACATTACTGTTCACAAGTGTGGGGTCAGTGAGATTTTTAATGTTTCTGAAAGAAGTCTCTTATGCTTACAAAGGCAACCTTTATTTGATCAAAAATACAGTAAAAATAATAATATTGTTAAATATAAAAATGTAGATGTTTACAAACCTTAAAATATAATTTTTTTTTTGTTTAATATATTTTAAAATGTAATTCATTCCTGTGATGGCAAAGCCAAATTTTCAGCAGCTATTACTCTAGTTTTCTTTTTTATTATCAGTGTTGAAAACAGTTGTCCTGCTTAATATTTTTGTAAAAAACTGATTTCAGCATTCTTTGATTAATAAAAAGTTCAGTGTTTATTTGAAATAAACATTTTGTAACATTATAAATGTCTTCACTGTCATTTTTGATTAATTTAATCTTTGCTGATAAAATTATTCTAAAATATATTACTATAAGATGTAGTCTTATTTTTCTTAATATGTAAACTACATAGATATATTTTATACTCATAAGCTGTTAGTATCAACAGCTGCATAATATTAATTACAATATAAGAAAACAGTTTGTCCTGAAACTATTGTGGATGTCAAATGATACATTCATTTATTTTTTTGTGAGGATTATGAGATGAGAACGGTTCTTTTCCACAGTTTTGTTTTTCAGAGAAACAGAAAAACTGGTCTTGCCAGGAACTCTACAAGACAGAGATGTTTGTCAGGCCAACTCGAAATCCTGCTGCCTGTAATATTTTTTTTCAAATTTCCAGAAGAAAACATGTTCTTATAAATGAGCAATGTCTTTGTAGAAAATCTCTAGTTTTGTTGTTTCAGGTTTTCTTGTATTTTGTTATTCCATGATGATTTAAATATTAAATTTGACAGGTTCTCAAACTCAAGTGCATAGTTTGGAACATCAGTTTAAACAATAATTTCATAGCACTTACAAGTAGCAAGTAGATGAGCTTAGATGTTATTACGTTCACTGTTATGCAGAATCACATCAGATTTGCTTGGTCTTTTATTAAAAAGATAGCTTGCTTTTTCAAATCGTTTGTTTGGCTTGGCTTCTGACTTTTTTTTGCTGAGAGTGCATTTAGTCTGAAACTGGACCACCCAGGATAAAAGTTTTTGAAAAGAACATTCAGAAAGTTTGTATGCTGGAAGGAGGCCAAGCTGAATAAAAAAAAAAAAAAATAGTCTGTATCTCTTCCAGTTTACCATGGAGCATTTTTTTGCCTGTGGTACTAGTGTAACCAAATGGAATTGCAAAAAAAAAAAAAAAGAACACACAAACTGATTTATTGTGCAGCCTAATTCCTAATATATGAAACAGCATTTTGTGATTGAAGAATAGTTCTCAGCTTTTTAACGTATAGACCTTATTGTTAATTAATAATTGTGATTTGGGATGCTCAATATATTGGGCAAAATTCGCTTTTTTGTTAGTTTTAATTCGATTTTTAGATGAATTTTTATCTATATGATGCAACATTTGATGCCCATTCCCCCTTTTCCTTCTTTTTTTTCCCTTTTGAATTTGCTGTCTATAATCTGTACATACAGTTGAGGTCAAAAGTTTACATACACCTCTGCAAAATGTTAATTATTTTACCAAAATAAGATAAATATTTAGTTCTGACCTGAATAAGATATTTCACGTAAAAGATGTTTACATATAGTCCACAAGAGAAAATAATAGTTGAATTTATAAAAATGACCCCATTCAACAGTTTACATACACTTGATTCTTCATACTGTGTTTTTCTTTTACTTCTTTTATGTAAATATCTTATTCAGATCAGTACTAAATAAAAAATAACATGCATTTTGTATGATCCTTCTTATTTTGACCTCAAGTGTAAAAACGTGTGTTTTAGAAGTTAAAATGATTCGCTCTGTTGCTGTCTGTATCTCAAACTGCCATCCCCAAACTCACTGTTTATGGCCAGTTCTGGGCAATGAGAAGGCGATGCCTCTGTGCTTTGGCACATTGATTAGAGTCAATCGTTTCATTGGGAGGCATATACAGACCTCTGCAGGAGAAACCTAAAACTGCAGCTTGAGGTCAAACGTCCCGCAATCTCCAACAATAGACACAAACACACACAATCTCTCTCCTAACCCCACACCACTCCCCACCCCCTTTACCTCCCAGTCAATGGGACCTGAGCATTTGGCAGAGCTGTAATGGGAAAACGGAGACTTGGTGGGGGCTCAAAGGGGTACTAAGACCACCACATCTTTTCAGCTCTTTGAAGAGATGCTTTTGTAAAACTACGTCCTGAAATGGGGTGATCAAAAGTAAGAATGGTCACATTGTCACAAAAAAAGGTTTTTTTATGTTTTTTCTCCCAGACTGTAAAACAGAACCCCTATTTTTTGTGCATTGTAGTCTTGTGTGACTGCTGGTCGTTTCTTTTTTAGACAGCGTTAGGTTTGTCATATATCACCACATCTCTCATCTGACCACAAAATCACTTCCCACACCACAATTGGTCATTATTATGATTTTGGCAGACTCTAGGGTCCAGACATGCTTTCATTTTGAGTAATCGTTTCCTTTGTGCCATTCTCCCATACAGGCCTGTGTTACACAGATCTCTTGATATGTTTGACTGAAGCATCTTATTCTCAGTCTCTCTGGCATCTTTTATAAACATCCTACTTGTTAATGCATAGGGTTTTTGATGAATAGTCTTTAGACGCGTTCTGATTATTCAACACATAATGACCACTTATATCCAAACATTTGGGTATTTTTCCTAATTTAGCATTTGGTTTGGATTTTGGACAGGTATTTAGTCTTCATATTCACAACTCTCCATCAGAGTCATAGCATGAATATTGATATTGATTTAATAACCTTGGAGTTTTAAGCCAGACAATGTGGTAGTAATTTTTGTGATTCACAGGTTGAAGCCAGTAGTTTGTCAGTTATGTCCTTGTTAGGGCAATTTCTTTTCATCTGTGTAAACTTATAGTTTCTGCGACACTGAATGCTTATTTAAACAGCATATTTTAGTTTTGTTTTCAAATTCCAAAACACAATGCTAACATTTGATCTTAAGTGTTATATCAGAGAACAAAATATCAGAGAAAATTACATTTCGGTTCTTCATGCATTGTTATTTAACAATTTGACACTTTCATCATTTTAACACAACCCTATATCATTTTAAAAACATTTCCGGGTTTGCATGACTCACTGTTGAGTGTTAGCAATCTTTAAATTCTATTAAATATAATAAGTCACTTTCTTTTAAAGTGGGTCAAGCGATTATTATTTTATCTCTGTCCTCCATGTCTTGACAGATGTTCCTAATTTGAAGGCTTCAGGTGTAAAGGCTGTCATTTAGTACTTACCATGCAATGAATTTGTCATAAAACACTTCATGAATCATTTAGCATTCACTGCTCTTTTACAGTTAAGCAAATGGGAAGTCAAGGGGGATGGAAGACGACTTGTGGCTGGGAGGAATTTTTGTTTTTTTGTGGCAAGCCTCCTCCACAAAGCTATTTTCAGAGACCTGCCATTAGTAACAATTTCAAGTAAAAAATGTATTTAACAATTTTAATTAAAAAAATATTGATTATTTAACATTTTTGTTTGTTTCTTGTATGATGTAGGAAACCTGACATTTTTCGAAAAGTTAAAAAAAATAGGATGTCAATCATTGTTTAAAAGTGACATTTGGCTTAAACGTTTTAATAATTTTGAAGGGAAAATAGACTGTGCTTATAGTGCTGAATAATAACTAAATATAAATGTAATTACATGCCAATGACCAAATAGTAGTTAAATTACTGTATAGCAACTGTATTCCACAGTTCAGAAAATCTGAGAAAATATGGTTAATATTTGTTATAGCTGGATTGATCATTTACATGCTAGTCTACTCACACAGAGTAACTGGTTTGATATTATTTGCATTTTGCAAGAAAAGTAACAGGTACCACTTATGTGCTTTATAAAGAAGTATAGCTGAATGGTAGAGAATATTTTGGAAATATTTACTTTAATTCGGGTTGTTTGTTCATAGGTTTGAAGTTTTGGGGAAAATCAGGCACATTTGAGGAACTGACTCATCAAATGAGTAAGTGAATGACGAGACAACTGAATCAGAATCCAAATCAGAATGAGATTTATTGCCAAGTATGCTTCTACACACAAATGAATTAGTCTCGATGAAGCTTCCAGTACACACACCAAAAAAAAATGCTGTAAAAGATAATGCTATAAATGGGGTTATGCGCAACAGACCTTCTATTCTGGCCTTTTCGCTTTGATTTAGTTGATAGTTGATTACAATAAAAGTTCATAGATGTCGGAATAAGTTCATACTGCTGTTAACACTTTCTCTGACAAACAGATGCAATGAGACCTGTTTTCTGGTTTGGTCAGGTGATGGTCGACATCTACCCCATGCAACTAGTCAATAAACCTACACAATAGACAAGAAAAAACGAAATATGTATGTACAAATAATCTGTATACAGATATAATTATGCAAGGGAATGTAAATAAGAAATGGGTAGGATTCTGTCATGAATTACTCACCCCATGTCTTTTCCCACCTGTGAGACCTTTGTTCATCTTCGAAACACAAATTAAGATATTTTTGGTGAAATCTGAGAGCTTTGTGACCCGCAAAGACAGTCCATGTGACGTCGGTGGTTCATCCTTAATTTTATAAAGTTACGAGAATACTTTTTGTGCGCACAGAAAAGAAAATAACAACTTTATTCAACAATTCCTTCTTTTGTGTGTCAGTCTGCAATGTGCATTCACGGGAGTAATACAACGCATGTGTGTGGTGCTCCTGACGCAGGAGCCGGCGTTCTGACGTAAAATGTCCATCTCTTAGTTCATCATCTGGGCAAAAAATTGCAAGTCATCCTCTCTGTTGAAATTTTCAGACATGTTTACGAATACTTTTTTTTATGTACAGGGTGCGATGACAGAGTCCCTTTCAGGGAAAGTGTGTTTACTCTGTGGCCATATTTGCAACACCTCCGGGGAGCTCATACAAGACCAAATGTTATCTAAATGAATGGGGGAATCCTGAAATCTCAAAAATGGTGGTGAACTCATAATTCAATTACATATTTTACATTCACATATTTCTTATATTTCAGCAACAAAATCTGAAATGAACTGCCCCATGCATGTTGTTTCTCATGCTCAAATAGCGTTTAAAAAGTTTTTTTTCAGGGTAGACCAGCCAATGTGCTTGTGCAGTCATAACACGCTTATGAACGCGCATGGGCATTGGCTGGTCTAGCCTCAGGTTTCTATGGGTGACGCAATGACTCTACCAATCAGCGACTGCTGCTTTCATTTAAAAGGTGGGACTATTCCGCCATATTGCGTGTTGCAGTTTTTCCTATTCATAAGTATAGGAGTGACCCGTTTTTGTATTTCTATAGATGGTTAACCGTCTTTGTATTTCTTTGTATTTCTATAGTCAGAATGCTGGCTCCAGTGTCAGCAGCACCACACGTCACAAACTGACACGGAAGAAAAGAAATTGTTGAATAAAGTTGTTATTTTTGTTTGTTTTTTGCACATAAAAAGTAGGGTACAACGGGGCTAAAGTCACCCTGGGGTAAAATGCAGCTTTGATATTATTTTCCACTAAACCACTAGATGGCAGAAAACGTGGCATAACACTTTCCAAAACATCCACTTTTCAACATACACATACAAATTTAGCTGATGCTCGACGATTCTGATCTAATATTGATGGTTTTAAAACCTTGCAGTTTCAAGTAGCAAATAAAATTCTTGAATATATCGTGAGACAAAGGTCTTCTTAATGATTTTCAGTTTTGTTTAATATAATTAAAGCAGCAGTTTTTAAATAATGAAAGAATGTGTAAAAGTATGGTATTCGGGGTAAAAAGTGCCCCTACTGTTGGGGCTAAAAGGCACAATAATTTACACGATAATTAATAGACTGACTTTTCCATTTGTTGACATGACATTGTTAGATTCAGATGGTAAATATTATGTATTATTGTCGGGTGTCCATCTTAGAGACAATCACCATGTTTAGAATGAAACCATCATATTTAAAAACATATTAATCATATCATATAATAAAATATAATTTGTTGTTATTACTATACTACTATATTGACTTACTTTGGGATCTCTTTGAGTTCTTTCAGAATCTTTACATTTTAAAATGATTTTGTTTTGTATTTTAAAATATGTTTTATATTAACATTTTAATGACAGTATATTCATTGAACAAAAAATAATTATTTTATTTATCAAAATGAGCAGAAAATTGTACTGATTGTTTTTTTAAATATTATCTTGTTTGTGCCATTTACCCCATTTTTACCCTGTGTGTGGGGTAAAAGGCCACCTTTGCCACCTCATACATTTATAAGAATTTTAAACAAAATGAACAACTTGATTTATTTTCACGCATAATCTGTTGCTCCATAAATATTCAATACAAATGCACATTTTTCTGTAATCATACACTTAAAAAGGCACAGTAAAAAGCACATTTTTTCTGAGGGTGTGCCTTAAGCCCCGTTGTACCTTATTCTTGTTGCTTCATAAAATTAGGGTTGAACCACTGATGTCACATGGACTATTTTAACAATGTCCTTACCACCTTCGTAGTTCTTGAACGTGTCAGTTGTGTTGCTGCATATGCAGGGTTAGAAAGCTCTCGGATTTTATTAAAAATATCTTAATTTGTGTTCCGAAGATGAACGAAGATTCCAAGATCCTGGAGTCTTTTTACCTGTTCATTATTACTGATGGTAAGAGGAAGGAAGATGATGGAATTATTATTGAAGGTATTAGTATTTCATTGACAAAGATGGCAATTGAGTATGTCAGTAAGACAGGTAGAGTAAAAAACGTGTCTTCACTGCTCTCTGAGCCCGTGTTATTTCCACCTCAATCTAAAAACGGGCATCTTTTCCCCACTGCTGCTGCTTTAAGGATCCTCCCTCCATTTTTTTGAGAATGAGCAGCGTGTTCCAAGCATTGCTGGGTTTGACTGCAGCAAAGGACAGGAGAGAGAGCAGTAGTGAAGGCAGAGGAGGAGGGGTTTGGTTAGCGGCGAGACTAACTACACCGCAGCAGGGCTGCGAGCGACCAGTCAGCGAGCATTCCCTTATCTACCAATGGAATGCAACAGCTGCAGCAGCCTGTGAGCGTGTGTGCTTTTCAGTCAGTGTGTTTGTAAAAGGGGGAGGGGGGCACGGTCATGGTGGGCCAGCAGGAACCCCCCTGAAAGACCCCCAACTCTCAACCCCCCACGTTCTCTCGCAGCCGGGCTCCTGAAAGGCAGCTCAACCAAAACGTAAGCGCGAGAGACACAGAGAGAGCGAGAGACTCGACAGGGCAGCACACTCCGAGACGGAGAGAGAGAGAGAAAGCAGAAAGTAAGGGAAGTGGAGCAGGGAGCCTCGGAGGGGGGTTGAGGAGGTGAGCGAAGGGTGAAAAGGAAGAGAGGCGAGGGAGAGGGAAAGACAAAAGAGAGGGAGAACCAGAGTGGAGGGAGACCAGAGGGAAATGGCTTCGGAGGAGACCGCTGGAGGAGCTCGCAAAGCCACCAAGAGCAAACTATTTGAGTTCCTCGTCCATGGAGTGGTACGTACCCTCTCTCGGCGCATGTGTATATGTGTGTGTGTGTGTGTGTTTGAGCTCAGCTATAGACAGCCCGTGCGTTTGACTGATAGCGGTGAACGGTGTCCATGTGAAGGTTATTTCCAGTCCTCCGGATCCCGGCTCTCCTCGCCGCTCTTCTTTTTGAAGCAGAGACGGGGTGGGGAGGAGAGGCAAATGAGGGAGATGAGCATGTAAGAAAAAAAAAAGAGCGAGACGGATCGGCGAACGTGAAAGAAAGGCCAAAGGTAGCCACTTGGTCACTGGAGGCTGCATGCGTTTGGCAGCGTGCCTAAGGTGACGGGCGCTTTCATTCAAAACACAAGCCGCTCTGTGACTCAACGCACTATTATTACAACTCCAAGAACACATCAAGTGCTTCCGATAACATCTACTATGTAGATTAGCGTGTCTGTTGTCATGTCATTCATTAAAAATTCAAGCTAGTCCTAAAGCCAAAGGATGTACTAGTAGCGAGTAGTAATTATTACTACTAATAATACTGCTGTTACACATGACACCCTTCAAGGTTTGATACAGAAGAGGCCGTAAGGATGCACTTATTGTCTACACCTTTGTGTACATACAGTACAGTAGCGGTGTAATCTTTTATTTATGATTAGCAGGGCTTTGTCTAGCCAGAGCAGATCAATCTGAAGTGAAAGCAGTTTGTAGTAGAGTGAGCGTTAATGTGTAAAACTGCATTTTGTTTTCTATAAGTTCTTGCTTTTCATCTTTCTTGTGCTCTGTGTTTTTATTCTTGATGTGATTTAGGGTTTCTGTAAAGTGATATTGGGTTTTAGAAAGGTGATGTGTTAATAATAATTATTGTTGTTGAATTATTATTGCATTTGTGTTTTTCTGAAGAGCTTCATTAGTTGATGTCTGTGTTTGCTTATGTCTTATTTCTTTTATTTTTGAGTATTCATGTATGTTTTTATTATATTTATTAGATGCAGAGATTATTTAGCTACTGTGAGTAATATTTTTATTTAACAAGGATGCATTCAGTTGATGAAACATGAAACATTTATAAAAGATTATGTGAAATAAACGCTGTTCTTTTTTATTTTCTATTCAGAAAAGAATATTGTAAATATATCCGCACAAAAACATGGATAGTGATGTTATGCACAGTATATTATAATGATTTCTGAAGCGTCATGTGACACTGAAAACTAGAGTAATGGCTGCTAAAAATTCAGCTTACCATCAGAGGAATAAATTACATTTTAAAATATATTAAAATAGTAAACAGTTTAGTTAAATCGTAATAATATTTCACAATATTATTGTTTTCACTCTGTTTTGAATTTTAGAAAATGCGCCGTTGGTGAGCATAAGAGACTTCAATACAAAACAAAACAAACTTTTGGACTTTTACTGTATAATACGTTCCTTGGTTAATATTTAATTCTAGTATGTGCTTGTGTTATATTTTCTTTTGCAACTGAAGACTTTCCACTTTTAGTAATAGTCTTGGTTTGCTTCATAAACAGCCTTTTGTTCACTATTTGCCTCAGTTCTGCATTAAGCCTGCTTTAACTTCACATAACAACACATAAATGCTGAGTTTGGATGATGAATGAAGAAAATGATGGTGTTGCCTCTGCAGACTAATTAACCTTGACGAAGCACTGATTGTTCCTGGGCAAATGTTTCCCGTTCCTTATTTTGGCTTCCTCTCCTTTTATGTCCTCTCCTGTGCCTGAGTTCTTCTCCTCTGTGTCTTCTGTATTTCTTGTGTATTTTCTGAATTACCTCGGCCTGACCTTTGCTATTGTTCACCTTACTGCTTCTCTGCTGCACGCAGTCTGAAGCCTGGCTTATGGAAGTTATACTGTATATTCTTTGTTACGTGACTTTGTACGTTGCTGCAAGAATGTGGTGGTTCAGCCTTGTTCCCAAGGCAAGGAACAGCATGTGCACATCAAGGTTTGCAATTAAGTAACAGTTTAAACAGCCGCTAGTATGAGTAAAATGAGTAATCAAAGTTTGTTTTGTATGGAGGAAAATCTGGCCAATATAGTAACTGTAACCATGTTTTGTTTAAGAAAACTTCATCAGAGTATTTGTAATTTGCTTGATATAGAGTATTTTGTCTCTCTGCGATAAATCACCTGACTACTTGTTAGTTTTATGCATATTCTCGGTCTCTGTCCTTATTTTCTTTTTGGTCTCTGCTTTCAAACATTTCATTTAGGCTCAGTGGTGAATTCAGATTAGGTGTCACAGTGTTTCTCTAATACACATTACTGGTTATCTTTTATATTTGCTCCTTCTCTCTCAGGCACAAAATAAAACACACACAGTCTTGGTTAATGACAGACTCAGTCTTACTGTGTAACTGTGTGGATAAATAAAGATGACCTACAGGTCATTTCACTCTAGAAGCGGAAACTCTCATTCTAGTTCACTTTAAACAAAGCAAATTTACTACCATGGTAAAATACAGTGAGTTGACGAGTAACAGTATTTTACACATTAAGTTTCAGTTTTACTGTAATAAACAGTTTGAGAATGACAAAACAAGAATAGGTCCACAACTGTGACATTTACCCTATTTTGTTTGTTGCTTCAAAGAACAAATCATATTGTGAAACAGCAATATTTTGAAACCTGTGTAACAGTATGTTTGTATCCACAAATTTGTCATTCTGAATTAATCCAATCTGATTTCAGATTCTTAAAGATATGTTTATATGAATCCTAAACTTTGCAATCAGACTAGCACAGACCAATTTGTAAGACAAAGATAAGTTTATAACATAGGCATGACCAAGGCAAGATGTAAATAAACCCATGTAAAGTAGTTGGATTCAAGGGTTTATGCGGCTAACATTTAGGATTAGGTAAAAAATATTGATTTCTCTGTTTTAATTGTGCATTTTATGAAAAGAATCGGTTAATCTAGCCTGTTTTCATTTTATGACGAACATTGTAGCGTACCTCTCATCTAATAAATCGCAATAAACTTTTGATATGAAACAAAGTCTCAGATTTGAAATTTTGCCCATTTTATTCAAACAGTAAATACCATTTTGGCACCTCAGTTCAAGAGAAGTGGTAGCGTGAAGCACACGTAAACTGATCATCTTCGCTTTAATAACAGTTACATCTAGAGAAAACCATGAATGAACATCCAAAAGTAGGATATGTTACAAGAAAGAGTTCAGCTTACCGGAATGCGTATGCTGTCTATTGTAATCGCTCAGTTTCAACCTCAAAAATACGTCAGTATAACAGTTTGGAAACAATGTCACGTGACGACGTATTTACCTCAGAAAAACATATTCGGTGACCGTAAACCATTCAATGTTTTATTTATGTTTAAATAAATCCGTCAAGTTTTTAAGACAGCATTTAAATGTTTATGTCAAAAAACAAATTAGTTTAGAAATGTAATTATGTAATTGTAACTTTAGCTTTGTTACTATAAAAACTTCACTGAGTGCAATTTAAGCATTTGTATATATCAGTTAACCCTCACGTACATCTGCAAGATGTCTGTTAAAGATCTCTTGATCTGGAAAGCATCTGCTGTGTACAAACATCTGACAGATGTCTGTAAGATGTCTGTTTTACATACATTCTAAATCATAAATATCTTAAAGACATCTACTATACGTCTATTTGACATCTAATAGGAAATGTCCAATACCCAGAAAGCACACGTATGTCTGCAAGATGTCTGTTAAACATCTCTTGATCTGGAAAGCATCTGCTGTGTACAAACATCTGACAGACGTCTGTAAGATGTCTGTTTTACATACATTCTAAATCATAAATATCTTAAAGACATCTACTATACGTCTATTAGACATCTAATAGGAAATGTCCAATACCCAGAAAGCACACGTACATCTGCAAGATGTCTGTTAAACATCTCTTGATCTGGAAAGCATCTGCTGTGTACAAACATCTGACAGACGTCTGTAAGATGTCTGTTTTACATACATTCTAAATCATAAATATCTTAAAGACATCTACTATACGTCTATTAGACATCTAATAGGAAATGTCCAATACCCAGAAAAAGCACAAGATGTCTGTTAAACATCTGCAAGATGTCTGTTAAACATCTCTTGATCTGGAAAGCATCTGAAATGTGTACAAACATCTGCAAGATGTCTGTTAAACATCTCTTGATCTGGAAAGCATCTGCTATGTACAAACATCTGACAGACGTCTGTAAGATGTCTGTTTTACATACATTCTAAATCATAAATATCTTAAAGACATCTACTATACGTCTATCAGACATCTAATAGGAAATGTCCAATACCCAGAAAGCACACGTACGTCTGCAAGATGTCTGTTAAACATCCCTTGATCTGGAAAACATCTGCTGTGTACATACATCTGTTAGACGTCTGTAAGATGTTAGTTTTACATACATCTTGAAGACATCTGATAGATGTCTATTTGACATTGATAGGAAACATCCTATAGATGTATTGCAGATGAGCAAACACACAAAAAAATATATGTCTTCCAAATGTAAATGCACAGACTTCTCCATGATGAATGTGTGCCATCAGGGGGAGGCGTCTATTTGATGTCAAATAGATGTATATTAGATGTCTTTAAGATGTTTATGATTTAGAATGTACATAAAACTGACATCTGAAAGATGTCTGTCAGATGTTCGTACACAGCAGATGCTTTCCAGATCAAGTGATCTTTAACAGACATCTTGCATATGTACGTGTGCTATCAGGGTCATTTTAACCATCAGTTTTATAGTAATGTAGTACAAACTGACAGTATTTTTTTCTTTTTTTTTTTCCCTTGAGAAAATTTGCCATGTACTGTACTTGATATATCCAAAATAAATAATATTAAATTGAATTGGAAATGGATTTGGATCTATTAAATCGTAAAATTGGTGTCAAAACCCAGCCCTACTAAAATTTTACTGTTTAACAGAGATCTGCACCACTCCTTTCAATTGAAACTAAAATTTCATTTAAAACAAGCTCAATCGGATGGACTGAGATGTTCACTTGAAAATTTTCAGTCTGATTATAAACTGATTATTTGGTTGCTAATGCAAACATTTGAGGTCGTCTATCCAATCAGATGTCTGTGCAGTTGTCATATTAACAGCAAGCGAAGAATCTCCAGAGGGACCTTCGTGTTCTTGAGCAAAAAAGTTGTTGTTTATCAGCAGGAATCAGGCAGAAGTGCTCATCAGTCAAAGCTGATTGACAGCACAAACACTGCCACTCTGTCTGAAGTGCAAATCTACATGGTGTGACTGCCGGAAAATATTCCAAATAAAATGTTTTCCTTCCTACCTGCATCCAAATTTATATTCAAAGTGGTTTGTGAACAAAGCAGGCACACAGAGAGAGACAGCAAAGGACAGTAATTGTTTAAACTATTTTAAGTGGTACATTTCAGGACTATTGAAATGTTCATTTTTTTGTTCATGCGTAAACCCGGCACTCTGATAACAAGAGGAATCTGATGAAAGGCTCTTTTATTCCTCTGTAGTGATCATTTTTCCTGCTGGTCAGTTTTTTCCTGTGTTAATGTGACGGTAAGACAGCTCGACAGCAGACAAAGACAGTTAAAAGCATCTGGCAGCACATCCGACTAAGAGAGAGAGAAAGTGTTTATCTGCAGCATTCGGAGAATAACAGAAATGTTACACCTGCGAGTGTGTGGCCTTATCGAATGCTAAATATCTCATTGTCTTTCATGACTCTGCAACTCAATGCTCCCTGCACAGTCTGCTCTTGTTTCACAACAGTCTAGAGTTCACTTCATCAATCTCCTGACCTGTAGACATAACACAGCTCAAGCCCACGTGAGGTACATCATTAGTAGGTCCATCACATTCACTTCCTTTGTGTAAATTAAACACAAAACCATCTAAAATCAGCGGTTACTCACACATTTGTTCCACATTCCACATGTGCGGCAGTTCAATGTGAGCGCTTCCTGTTTAACTGAAGTGCGAAGAGGTTTCTCACACCGCAGCCACAAGGTGAAAGCAATCGTGTTTAACATAGCTATGTCAAATGATTAGTTCACACCATTAGAAGGGGACTTGACAGATTCAGATCATCTCTAGTGGTTCTTTGGTGGCAGCTTTGTAGAAAACTTTATCAACGATTATTGAATCTGATGCAATTCACACAGAATAAGTTTTTGTTTTAAAAAACGTAAGATGCGGGCAGTGGAATAAGGGAAAAAAATATCCACTACCAGTGAAAAGAATTTTGAACAGTAAGATTTTTAATGTTTTTTTAAATATATATATATATGTATATATGTATATATGTATTTTTTTTTTTTTTTTGGAAAAGAAATGATAGAAATGAATACTTTAATTTAGCAAGGATGCTTTCAATTCATCAAAAGTGATGATACAGACATTTATATAGTTACAAAAGATTTCTATTTCAGATAAATTCTGTTTTTCTGAACTTCTATTCATCAGAGAAACCTGAAAAATTGTAAAATTCTATTTTTAAAATAATAATAATAAATGTTTTTTTGAATATTACAATGATTTATGAAGGATCATGTGACTGGAGTAATGATGCTAAAATTCAGCTTTGAAATCACAGGAATAAATTACATTTTGAAATATATTTAAATAGAAAACAGTTATTTTAAATAGTAAAAATATTTTACAGTAAAAATAGTAACAGTACATTTTAATAGTAAAATTTAAATAGTAAAATATTTAACGTTTTTTACTGTACTTTGGAATAAATAAATGCAGGCTTGGCAAGCAGAAGAGACTTCTTTAAAAAAGCATTAAAAATCTTACTGTTCAAAAACGTTTGTCTTTATATTTGTCTTTGTTGTTTGATATAACTTCAGTTATTCTCATATATAACTCATTCTCCTCTCATTATGACTTTAGAAAGACATGGCATGTGTACGCATTGAACAGTATATTAGTCTGTATTTGTCTGATTAGAGTTTCCCTGTTCTTTTGACCACTGTCTGTGTATTTGTGTGTTTGCTCTGTCACTCCAAGCCGTACCTTTGACATGCTCTCAAATTGCCTGTCCAATTTCACTGCAAGCACCATGATCCTAAGCCTCAGCTTTCTTTTTTATTTCTAAAGAAAATCCCATCTGCCTCATTAACCTATTGCTATCCTGTCCATCTTACTGGCTGTTTCGTCTTCATGTAAGGTGTTGTGTAGTATCATAGCAAACTTTGTTTCATCCATCAGTTGTATTGTCTCACTCCTTCAATCCCGGTGGGCTCATCAGGTCTGTCACTCTCAATAACATTTTCATTGTCTTGTCTTGGCTGCCATATATTGGGGGCTATATTATGTCACTATAATATATTATAAATTCCTTCAGTGGATAGCTAAGAGTGCAACTTTAATACCAGGAAAAAAAAGATCTGTAATAATAGCCCCCCTGATTTTTAGCCTGTGATCTCAACCATCATTTTGAAGTCTTCCTGGTTGTATTAGCAGCCAAGAAAATGAGTACTGCCTGGAGAGAAGTGTTTTTTTCATGTTCGTGTCATGTTTCAAAGTAGCTACATCTCTAGTATCCCTTTAATATGTGGTGTATCTCTGTACTTGATGTTAAATTGTGTGGAATATTCATGCAACTTTAAGATATTGGCAACACCATTTTTCTTTTAGTTTGTCTGCATTATTTATTGACCGGTTCAATTCAGTAGTGAACATTTCCTGCAGTTTCAATGAAATCAAGTTGTTTCAGTGTTATTTTTTCCCTTTAGTAAAACCCTTGCTCATTCTAATGTAGTTAGAGTAGCAATCTAACTAATTCAATTATATAGCAGCTAAAAGTTAGTTTGTATTAGACAAAGTTGAAACACAACATTTGTTCTCAGGAGATGCATTTATGCACTTGTGAGTGTGACTTGGGTTTACTCTTTCAAAAACATTTGTTCACTGTCCTGAACTGTTGTATGTGTGACCTTTTGTGTCTGGTGTCACAAGTGTTGAATAGATTGCACTTGAGTTGTGTGTGCAGTTGCTGTTGCTAGTAAAGAAAGCAACAGCTGCTGTCATACTAGTAAGTTGCAGTAGGTCTAAAGGTCCTTGCACACTGAGTCCGAAATGTTCGTATGTGCTTTTTCGTATTTGGTCAAAAGTCGTCACGCACAGAACATCACAGTAGCTCTGAATTGTCAAAACACCTCTCAAAATGCTTGCTACAGATGCGGAAAATGCAGAAAATTGATCTTGATCCGTTTTTTTTTTTTTTTTGATTTATTTTTGCCTTTTTTACGACACTACAGATCAGAAGTGACAGGAAGCGAAGTGGAAGATGGGGGCGGGATCGGGAATGTCCTTGAGTCAGGATTTGAACACGGGAACACAGATTCAGTGTGCAAGGACCTTAACAGTGACAGATAACTTAAAACTAAATGCAAATGCACAGATCTTACTTGATGTTTTTTACATTTTTCACTTAAATTTTAAATTATTTTTAAAGTTTTTTTTTTTGTTTTGTTTTTTTACAGCTGATTGTTAGTTATTTATGTGTATGTTTAACAAGCGTCATTATACAGATTCACTGTAATCTCTTGTTCCAGAGTACATGTTAAAATATAAGTTCATGTCTTTGTTTCTTCAGTCGTAAAGAAATTGTTTTTTGAGGAAAATATTTCAGGATTTTTCTTCATATGATGGACTGATATGGTGCTTCAAGTTTGAACTTCCAAAATGCAGCTTAAATGCGGCTTCAAACGATCCCAAATGCGGTTGTAAACAATCCCAGCCGAGGAAGAAGGGTCTTATCTAGCGAAACGTTTGGTTATTTTCATTAAAAAAATACAATTTAAATACATTTTAATCTTAAACGCTCGTCTTGCCTTGCTCTCCCTGAACTCTGTGTATTCTGGCTCAAGACAGTTAGGGTATGTTGAAAAAAAACTCCCTCAACTTTTCTCCCTCAACTTCAAAAATCATTTCAAAATCATCCTACATCGCTGCAGAAGTACCGGCCCAGTCTTTACAAAGTGAACATGCAAAGAAGATCAAACACCCTCAACAAAAAAGGTAAAACAGCGATATAGGACGAATTTGAAGTTGAGGGAGAACATGAGATGGGAGTTTTTCGACATACCTTAACTGTCGGAAAAAAAACAGATCGGATCGTTTGAAACTGCATTTAAACCACAGAAGTCCACTATATGGAGAAAAATGCTGAAATGTTTTCCTCAAAAAACATAATTTCGTAATGACTGAAGAAAGAAAGACATGAACATCTTGGATGACAAGGGGGTGAGTATCTGTAAATCTTTATTCTGGAAGTGGACTTCTCCTTTAACGATGTAAATTTTCTCCAAGTCAGTTTCTTATGTCCATGTTTTTGTTATCACCTCTTTTTTCAGCGGCCCGGCATGCCATCAGGAGCACGGATGCCTCATCAGGGGGCCCCAATGGGGCCTCCAGGACCACCATATGGAGGAAGCCCTGCTGTCCGGCCCGGACTTACCAATCAGGCCATGGAAGCCAGTCGCAAACGTCCCGCTTCTTCACAGCAGATTCAACAGCAACAGCAGCAGGCCGTACAGAATCGAAACAGGAAGTGAGTATAATGTAACATATACTAATGAATAGGAACCCACATAAAAATATATAGAGAAGATTTTATCATAACAAGAACCTGGAGGATGTCACTTAATGTAGATATACTTATGTAGGCTTTTGAAATTGTGAACTCCCGTTAAAGCAATAATTTCTTGTTTAACGTATTATCACAAGAGAGGTTTCCCATTTTTTTCTATCTGCAGTATGTTCCTTTCTCCCTCCACTATGATATGAATAAAAAATCATAAAAAATTTTTTACCCATTAACATAACATCATTATGGATTATTTTGATGGTAATAACCCTGTTTAGGAGGAGTAATTCAGGGTTAAAAGTGGCAGTAACCGCTTATTAACATTAAAGGTGTGAAAGGTTACTTTAAAGGATAGTTCACCAAAATGTTCTGTCATCATTTACTGATGTTGTTCCAAACCTGTATGACTTACTTTCTTCTGTGGGACACGAAAGAAGTTATTTTGAAGACTGTTGGTAACCAACCAGTTTTGATGACTATTGCCGCATTTCTCCAAATCTTGTCTTTTGATGTTCCACAGAAGAAAGTCATGCAGGTTTAGATTGACATGAGAGTGAGTAAATGATAACAGAATGTTTATTTTTGGGTGAACAGTTTTTTTAACCTAGGATCAAGAATAGCATGGAAAAAAGGCATTAATGGTGTGTTTGGAAGCTCTTCTATTATACACACCACTCTTGTATGAACCCCTGGACACTGTCACTGTATTGAAGTGTTCAATACAGTCAGAGCTGAATGAGTTTTGATTGATGAGCATGTAGATTGTCTATGTTGCTTTGGTTGGATAGGAAGATGCAGTTTTTCCTCTGACAAGAATTGTTTAGACAGAAAGGCCTGATCCTGTTTGAAATAAGATTTGATTACATGCAGCTTAACGGGAAGCAAAAGAATTTGCAATTGCAAAAATACAGCAAACATCTGTTAACAATAAAACAGTTATGGCTGTATTGATGTAGATTTCATGAGGTTTTTTTTCTAGTCTTACAATATCCTCTAGCCAGGTGCAAGATGATAAAAATATTTTTCATGTAACGTTTTTGTCCTAACCAACCACAAAAAAACAACAGGACATGTTGTCTGTTACTTGATTTCTATTTGTTTGTTAAGTCTGATGTCACAGTTTCCAGGTCCAAACGCTCCTTCAGATCCTAAAATAAACGGTGCCACTATACTGATAGTGTGCTGTAGTACTACTGAAAAATCATGATCCTAACATTTATCTCCATACTTGACCAGACAGTGATTCATCTTTTCTGAATCATTAAAATATTGGTGTGTGGAAAGTGTAAGCCGGAGACTGGGAGTTTTTAAAAGCTTAAAGGTGTGCTATAAATGAATCATAGTCCTAAATGTCTGTTAAAATGGAATAAAATGGAGTAGAGGCTACGACCCGGAAACAGTATTATGTACGACTTAAACAGATAGTTCACCCAAAAATGTAAATTCTGTCATTAATTACTCTCCCTCATGTCGTTCCAAACCTGTAAGACCTTCGTTCACCTTTGAGTACAAATTAAGATATTTCTGAAGAAATCTGAAAGCTTTCTGACACATTCCAGGCCCAGAAAGGTAGCTGAATAAAGTTATTATTTTTGTTTTCTTTGTGCACAAAAAGTGTTATCGTAGCTTCATAACCACTGCTGCCACATGGAGTATTTTAAAAGTTGCGATTTCATTAAAATGATATGATACGATACAATAATATCGATGCAAGTCCACAATACGATATTTATTGTGATATTTAAAAATAAAAAGACAAATGAAGACATTTTAATGTTAAATTCTTCTATCTAATGCACTTTGAGATTTAAAGATTAAGAGCTCCAACCCATGTTCCTAAGAAAGCTTGTCAGAAAGAAAGTCAGTGAATTGGCTTGTACCTGAACTTTAAAGGGGACTCAACCCTCTTTTTATTTGTGATATACTGTCTCAGTCTAAATTGCATTCACGCTGCTGTTTTACAAGCCAAACAAATTAGAATATAATAACAATAACAATTTTATATTATTGATCGCCTGAACGAAGTGCGTACTTCATTTTGAAACGCGCAGCGAAAACAGACTTGATGAAGGGATTAAAGGACAAGTCCACTTCCAGAACAACACCCCCTTGTCATCCAAGATGTTCATGTCTTTTCCCGAGTTTGAATTTCCAAAATGCAGTTTAAATGCGGCTTCAAACGATCCCAAATGCGATTGTAAATGATCCCAGGCGAGGAAGAAGGGTCTTATCTAGGGAAACGATCAGTTATTTCCATAAAAGTAATACAATTTATATACTTTTTAATGTCAAACGCTTGTCTTGTCTCACTTTTCCCGACCTCTGTTTTTTTCCGGTTCATGACAGTTAGGGTATGTCGAAAAACTCCCATCTCATGTTCTCCCTCAACTTCAGAATCATCTTATATCGCTGTTTTACCTTGTTTGTTGAGGGTGTTTGATCTTTTTTGCATGTTCAAGATGAGCATTTGAGATTAAAAAGTATTTAAATTATTTTTTTTCATGAAAATAACCGATCGTTTTACTAGATAAGGCCCTTCTTACTCGGCTGGGATCGTTTACAACCACATCTGGGATCATTTGAAGCCACATTTAAACTGCATTTTGGAAATTCAAACTCGGGGCACCATCTCAGTCCATTATATGAAGAGAAATCCTGAAATGTTTTCCTTAATTTCCGTAATTTCTTTACGACTGAAGAAAGAAAGACATGAACATCTTGGATGACAAGGGGGTGAGTACATTATATGTGAATTGTTGTTCTGGAAGAGGACTTATACTTTGCTCTCGGTTTTAGTTCGTTTGACAGATACTGTGCTAAAATATAATGGCAAACAGCTTTAAAGAACTTATTTTAGAATATTTTAAAAAACTACACTTTGCCTGGAAGACCTATATCATTTCATATTGTGATGAGACTACGATAACATCAAGGCGATTTTGCTATCGCGATACTACAATATTGATAATATCGTTACATCCCTAAGGATGATCGAAGGTCTTACGGGTTTGGAACGACATGAGGATGAGTAATTAATGACAGACTTTTCATTTTTGATTTGGTATCATGGCTCACAGCGAAATCTTATAAAAAATTCTGCTCCACATAAGGTAGCTGTAAATTAGGCATCAACAACAACTGATTGTCTGGGATTGCATCATGTCACAGATCAGTTTCACATTCAGTGTGGAGAAACAAATAGTTTGTCGCTGGAAAGTGGTTAGGAAATTGTTATTTTGTTTTGTTTTGTTTTGTTTTTTCTTCTTATTACGATGTTTATTTCTTCTGATTTCATTTGCACTGTTTGTTCTTAGTGCCATTTGTTGGCTATTTTTGAGAAGTGACCCAAGTTCATTTCTTGTAAATCTCTGAAAAGTCCCAGAATGTTTTAAATGGGGTCACTCTGTGGTCTTGTATCACAAATCTATGTGACACATGTCTTAGTTTGCGCAGTGGCTGTTGTTTAGTTGCAGTTAATCTGATCTGTGGAGTCTTCAGTCTGCTGGCCAATCATCTGACTGCGCTGTTGTGACAGAAGGGGGCCACGCACTGAGAAATATTGTGTATAATACTTGTTTCTTCATTTTTTCTGGATCTCTTTCTCTCTTTCTCTGTTGTGTCCTCTCTGAATCCGCTCCATTGATTTACATACTTGCTCATTCTGTCTGTCAACCTTGTCTGACACATTAGTGTAACATTATCTCGCGTTGTCTAGAACCCTCCTGTCTCACATCAGACTAATCAATGCACTAGTTGTGTGTGTGTGTGTGTGTGTGTGTGTGTGTGTGTAATAACCACACATGGCATATCAGATCCTTTGTCCTCTACTTCTGCTGTTTCTCGTACAACTCCCATGTTGTCTGTTTTGTGTATTCAGCTTTTTGTAGTATGCATCCGACATATTCAGCAATTCTAAACTTGCATACAAACACATGCTCTTGCAAGACATACAAACACACTCAGTATCCTCTAATGAAGGACCCTTCGAATGCCATCAACTCATAGGAAGCCTGTTGGATTTCCTGGACCAAATGAGATGCCAGGGAGACAGATGGACATGAGAGAGGCCCAATCAGATCCCACACTCGGATCAAAGTAGGAGTTTATTCTGCTGCATGATGGATTCACACATTTGATCCCATCCTTGTCCCGAGCCTTGACCCCATGACCCCTTTACCCTGGCACATCTTGCCTTCAAAGACATATCCCTAATAAGGATTACCCCCCTGCACCTCTGATTGATGTTTGATGGTTATTATCAAGGATTGTTCCTTCATACAGCTATGGTTTGAGTTATTAAGTTACAGATCAGGTGATGTCAGGTATGTCATGAGACCATGACATTTTAGTCAAAGACATTATGAAATCAAAGGTATTATAATAAGATTATGTTATGGTTAAAGTTTTAACATTATTGAATATCTTTCTGGATTTAGCATGGATGCGCTTGCATGTCCTGTTGCATGGCATGATGACAGTATGTGAGAGCTTGTTTTACACTTCAGTGTAAAGTGTTGACTCTAAATGTTTTCACAAATAGCTAAACATATTAATAATGCAGACTGATTTGTGCATTTTAGTTGATTTTGAAAAAAAATATTAAGCTGATGAAAAGTCTGCTTATATTTATTTTATTATTTTTTAAATAGTGTTTTTATTTTGTTTATTATTTTTTATTTATGTTTATTCATTTTTATTGTATTGTATTTTTATTTTGTATTATTTTTTATTATATTTTATCTTACTTTTTAATTTTTTATTCATTTAATTTAGTTTTTCTATTATTTGTTATTTTGTATTTTATATTTTATTGCATTTTGTTTCATATTTTTTTGTATTTTTATTTTGTACTTTTTTATTTGTTTTATATATATTTTATTTTACTTTTTAATTTTATTTTAATTCGTTTTTTGTTTGTTTATTTTTAATATTTATTGTGTTTTATTTTTAATTATATTATATTTGTTTATTTTTATTTTATATTATTCTTTATTTGATTTATGTTTTAATTTTTGCTTTATATTTATTTTATTGTAGTTTTTATTTTATTTTGTTTTATGTTTTATTTTATTTTTTATTTTATTTTATTTTAGATTTTAATTTATGTTTTATTTTTATTTTAATTTTATAATTTTTTTATAGAATTTTTTTTATTTTAGTTTATATATTTTTTATTTTATATTTTATTTAATATTGTTTATTTTATTTTATTTTAAAACCAGTACTGATTTGAGACCACTCATGAGCTAACTACTTCCACCCAGATGTGCATTGTGGAATAACAAAAATTGTATTTGGTCATTGTTTTCCTGATCTTCTCACAGAGGTGAGAGGTCACCTGTATGGATCCCGCTTTTGAGTGTACAAAGCTCTTTTCCATGAGGGGGGACGAACACATGCCAAACAAATGTTCAGCACTCTTTTCAGTCTAGTTAATAGGACCGATGATTATGTGCTTTCATGGGTTATGCCACATGCAGCTCTCTTAAGTAGCAGTTTTGTGCATATTTTATGTGAAAAAGGAAAAAGCACAAAAAAAGAACACCAAAACAATGCTACTTCTTGTGCTCAAAGAAATAAAAGAGCATTCATAATATACTCGCATACAAATCCGTATTGACGCACCTGTCTATACGTCACAAGCAGGTCCTACGAATCTCTGTTTCTTTCCAAGCTTCAGCTTGTGAAGTTTGAGTGGTAACGCTTCTAGTTGATTCTAGTAACGTCCTCTGTGCCAATGGTTGCCAGCACCATCTGGGCTGGCGTCGTGCGCACACACACTCCCACACCGTCTTTCCCGCATCCTGGACCAGCCCCAGAATTTTAGCAGATGTCCCGGGTGCTCCACTGTCAGTCTCCATAGTAACATCTTGGGTTTTTTTCTGCCTTTCCTCTCCATTTCCCCTTTCTCCCTCTTTCTGCAGTGCCAAGAGGAGGAAGATGGCTGATAAGATCCTTCCACAAAGGGTGAGTAAGAGATCTGAGCCTTTTCATTGCTTTCATTGGTTTAGCTGGGGGTTTTTTGTGTGTGCAAATGTGCACGGATGAAGATGCACGGGCGTGTGCGTCTGTTCTCTATCTCGGCCTTTTAGAGGGGTGGAATCCTCTACCAAGCGAGCGATACGGTAGTCAGAAATGTTTTGGAGGGTTTTTTGCATTCAGTAATTGTTACCTCAGCCAGACAATACAGATATGTTCTATACTCACAGCAGGTCAATTTTAAAAAATATATTATGTATTGCAAAAAATATCTAGGTTTTTTCTAAATAATATCTGTTCTATTTAATATCAGCTTCCAACTGTGTATCATATTCTGAGATATCCTAATATTACAATATATAATAATCTAAAATATAAGATGGGTTAGTGGGTTCACGGTATGACTGTTGCTGAAAAGAAAAGGGTTTAAACATTGTATATGAATGATTCTGTCCATAGTTTTTTATAGTCACTATGTCACTGTGAGTTTGTTGTGTTAGATAAGATAAGCAACATTATGTGTGTGTGTGTTATCAGGCCTTATAGATAGATACAACTCCAGTGGAGACGCCAGACGCATTAGTCATTGGCGAAACACTCAGTCTATCGTGTGCAGAACAAGGAAAATACCTAGGATAGTTTGGATTTCCTTACCAGTGCTCCCATTTGCAAAATGACGTTTTATCGAATTCCTTTTTCAGATTCGTGAGCTTGTTCCGGAGTCACAGGCGTATATGGATCTGTTGGCATTCGAGCGCAAATTAGACCAGACCATAATGCGCAAACGGGTGGACATCCAAGAGGCACTTAAGAGACCCATGAAGGTATTTCTCATCTTCATGATCGATATATTCTTTTTTAATTTAATTTAATTTTCCAAGACAGGCTGTTTTATATAACTAATTTTAGAGTGGAAGTGAAACAGTTGGTCAAGTTTACATTATTAAGTAAACTGATTTCCACTTTCATTAAAAAATACATAACAAACGTGATTAATGCAACCATTTTAAGGAGAAATAGATGTTTTGTTATAGCTCTTGCAATACCACAGTGTGTGAAGTCACAGGGTTGGGTTGCTCCGTTGGCCAGTTAAGTAAAATAAGCATTTCTCTTTTGCATCTTCTGGAGCAAATGCACACAAAATTATGTCAAAATGGCTGTTTTGATGATCATAGATGTAAACATGTATTGTTTCAGACCTGCTCTTCACCCCAAACCACCAGGTTCACGTCTTATTCCAATCGAACCTCTTGGTTCCCTCACTGTGTCGGCTTACTATGAGTTCAACAATTCTTTCAAGTTCATCTTCCTCCATTTCAAAACAAACTTGTGTTCAAAAAGTAAAGAAATGCTTATATTACTTCACTGGCCAATGGAGCAAACCAACCCTGTGGCGTCACACGCTGTGATATTGAAAGATGGCGATGCCATTGCTCCAAAAGCAACAACAAAAAATCCTTTTTACTTTTAAATTATTACATTAAATGTGTTTGTTATATATTTTTTATTAAAGTGGAAATCAGTTTACTAAATAATGTAAACTTGACTGGCTTCACTTCCACTTCAAAAATATATATGTGACCCTGGACCACAAAACCAGTCTTAAGTAGCACAGGTATATTTGTAGCAATAGCCAAAACTACATTGTATGCGGCAAAATTATTGATTTTTCTTTTATGCCAAAAATAATTAGGATATTAAGTAAAGATCATGTTTCATGAAGATATTTTGTAAATTTCCTACCATAAATATATCAAAACTTAATCTTTGTTTAGCAATACGCATTGCTAAGAACTTCATTTGGACAACTTTAAAGGTGATTTCTCAGTATTTTTATTATTATTATTTTTTTTGCACCCTCAGATTCCAGATTTTCAAATAGTTGTATCTCGGCCAAATATTGTCCTATCCAGAAAAAAAAAACATACATCAATGGATAGCGTATTAATTCAGCTCTCAGATGTATGAATCTCATTTTCAAGTAAATGTGATCTCATAAAATCTCATCAATTTCAAAAATGTACCCTTATGACTAATTTTGTGGTCTTTGGTCACATATGCGTTTGTTTCCACTTTTACTTTTATTAACCTATATATCAGACAATTTCAAGCATGCATAAAGAACCTTGGAACAAGCATTTTCACCTGCAGTCTAGTCATCTCTTATTGAGAAATATAGCTTGCATAAGACAACAAACAACTTAAATGAGCATAAAATGAGGCTGGAGTCTTTAGCTTCTCATATTTTACCACTTTTTTGCTTAAAAGCATTTTTCCCCAACATCTATGTTTTTGTGAGCATATTTTGTGACTAAATAAAGATAAATATTTAGATTAACTCTTTTTTCCTATTTGAAGCAAAAACGAAAGCTGCGTCTCTACATCTCCAACACGTTTAACCCTGCCAAGCCTGATGCAGAGGACTCTGAAGGAAGCATTGCATCCTGGGAGCTACGTGTGGAGGGCAAACTGCTGGACGATGTGAGTCAATTGTACTTAAATCAATAATTGCACAACACTGATATTTTTAAGCCTTTGCTATGAAACACAGATGTGCTGGGGCTTGTTTTGGTGCTTTTATTGGAAAAAAGTATGTCTTTTGTATCAAAAATAAACTGTCTGCAGTGTTTGATCATGTGCTTTTTGTCTGTGACATCATACCTTGTGAATGGCAGCTATGTGCATTTTGAATTAGTGAGGTTAAATTTACTCTCCCAGGCTCCGCGTCTTGACCACAGACATGTGCCTCACTTACCAGTGAGATCACTTCCCAGCCTCCATCCAGACATACGTGCCAGAAAGTTCTGTGGGTCCATTGACTTGGACTTTTTTTCCCTTATTCTGCTCTTTTGATAGTTGTATGCCATGCACCCTTTTAACCAACAGTGCGTATCTTAAAGGAATATTCTCGGTTAATTACATCTGAAACGCTGTCGACAGCATTTGCGGTATGCTTTTGTTTTCCCAAGGAAAATTCAACCTAAAAAGAATGCACTTAATGGCAGTCTAACAGGCAAGGAGTGTACATCACCCAGAATAAATGTTCAAAATATGCAGCGATCACACTTGTTTTGAAGTGTATAAGCATAAAACGTGAATTTCATATATCATTTACCTTCCCAGTCAAAAGAATCATTCAAAGCTTCTCGTTTTTAAAAAAAAGAATCATTTACCTACCTTGCTGGTTTTGCATGGTTTCACTGTGATATACCAGGAAGGGACGTGACATAACTATTCATGAAGTGCTGTTTATATGCACCAAACTCCACTTACAGGAATTACAGTAGTAACGAATAACCAGAAATTACCAATAAATGTTTCCCCATTTAAAATGAAGGTTTACTGTCTGTAATTCAACATTGCATAATTACATTTGTTGTTAGACATCAACCTGTATAATGGTTTCTTTCAATATGATTTAAACAGATCTTAACTAGTTAAAGCTGAGGCTCATTGCACATTTGTTTTCGCTCAAGCATGTTTCCTTCAGTGCAACAAAGACACTGGAGCATGGCTAAACATGCAAAAATGTTTATTAGTACCTTTGACCTTCATGACCTTTATATCTATGTAATGATACCAATTACCCATGTAATGATAGCAGAATAACAACTAAAGATAGCTGTCATCAGAGATTTATGTTTTTTGTTTTAACTTTGTTAAAAGTGTCTTTTGGTTGATTATCTGAAATACCTGCTAATGTACCGGTTTGATCCGTGTGATTGCAGCTGAAGCGTGAGGACTAAATTCTTTAGTGTTTACGCAGTGTAGCCTAAATCTAGCCTCTTGGGTCAGTCTCTAACCAAGACCCGTTTAGCTAATACTCTTGAGGCATGCTTTTCCATGCCCGAAGAAATGAAACTAGTACTTATTGATGATAGCTTGAAGGACTCATGCCGTCTCTGGGCTGAATGGAATGTCGTCCTGCTCAGCAAATCATCCGCCAGTATGCCACATTTGAAATGAACATTCAGCCCATTCTCTTCCATGGAAAGTCTAGCAGGAAAGTTTATGATGTGGTGTAAAGTTCTTGTTTTCCAACAATGTCTAATTCCCTGGAAACTGGATAGTTTGCACAGTGACACACTCTGAAAACCGTATTCGTGCTTTCTTGCACAGCCGGGAAAGATGAAGAGGAAGTTCTCCTCATTCTTCAAGAGTCTGGTGATCGAGCTTGACAAAGACCTTTACGGCCCTGATAACCATTTGGTTGAGGTTGGTGTTTGATATCCTAAGTAGCATGTGATTGTTTGAAGCAATAGACAACAATACATTGTATGGGTCAAAATGATCAATTTTTCTTTTATGCCAAAAATCATTAGGATATAAAGTAAAAGTCATGTTCCATGAAGATATTTTGTACATTTTCTACCGTAAATATATCAAAACATAATTTTTGATTAGTAATATGCATTGCTAAGAACATCATTTGGACAACTTTAAAGGCGATATTTCCATATTTTGATTTTTTGCACCTTTAGATTTTCAAATAGTTGTATTTTGGCTATTCTAACAAACTAAAATTGCCTATCAAAAAATAACGAACTTATCAAAAAATGGACCCTTATGACTGGTTTTGTGGTCCAGGGTCACATATAGGCATGCTATATAGCTCTTTGTTCAGTACAGATGTGTAGTGATATTATCATTCAGGTTATTTTTCTATTCAGTTACTGCAGTAAGTGTGTTTAGCTTTGTAAGTGTGTGCAGGCATGTTGATTTCTTTTTGTTTTTGCTTTTTTAATTTTTCTGCAGTGGCATCGTACCCCAACCACTCAGGAGACAGATGGTTTCCAGGTGAAGAGGCCTGGAGATGTGAACGTGCGCTGCACCCTGCTGTTAATGCTGGATTACCAGGTAAAGGCAACAAAATGCACCCAGTAATATTAACTGAAGGCTACTGATCAGGAACTGCAATATGGTGCAAATTGCAATTGTATAATTTCATCATGTCAAATTTTATTTTAGTAAAATAATTAACATTTTGCAGATTCTGCAAGCTGTATGTAAACTTTTGACCTCAAATATATATGAGTATATTACAATGGAACTCTGTGAGTAGCAGGTCCACTTAATAATAATGTTGTGGTGCTTTACTTTGTGAGAAAAAAAACTGCAGTGACAGTCATGCTGCTGTGAGAACTTCTTTAGATTAAAACTTAATTAAGCATGGGTCAATACTCTGAAATGAAGACAGTACACACCGAACAGTCACTGAAAAGCATTGTTTATCTGAGAGTTTTGTGTTCTGTTTGCAGCCGCCTCAGTTTAAACTGGATCCGCGTCTGGCTCGTCTGCTGGGAATACACACGCAGACTCGCTCCAGTATCATACAGGCCCTCTGGCAGTATGTCAAAACCAACAAACTGCAGGACTCGCATGACAAGGAGTACATCAACTGTGACAAGTACTTCCAACAGGTACACTTGATTGAAAACACTGATTAGCATTGATCACAGTCTGTAATTAGCGAATTAATCCGCCTCACTTAAATCTCTATAGTGTATTTAATATTTAACATAACACTGCTGAGGTTAAAGCCAGTATACTGTATTTTAATCAAGGTTTTGTTTTGTGTTTCTCCTCTCACAGATCTTTGACTGTCCACGTCTGAAGTTCTCTGAAATTCCACAGCGCCTCACCAACCTTTTACTTCCCCCCCGATCCTATTGTCATCAATCACATCATTAGGTTTGGATGTCTGATTATGTGGTTTTGCTTGTCTATTTGCCTGTCTGTACAAATCTGTTATATTTATTGCAGATATCTACCAAAAAAAAACAGTGTTTTTACACTACTGGTCAAAGGTTTACGTTCAGGAAGATTTTTTTTTAAAAGAAATTAATTGTTTATTCAGCAAGGACACATTAACTTGATCAAAATCTTACAAAATATTTCTATTTCAAATAAACAGTTATTCTGGTAACACTTTACAATAAGGTGTCATTTATTAACATTAGTTAATGCATTTACTAACATAAATGAACAATGAACAATACATTTATTACACTATTTATTAATCTTTGTTAATGTTAGCTAATAAAAATACAGTCGCTGATTGTTTGTTCATGTTAGTTCACAGTGCATAACTAATGTTGTGATTTTAATAATGCATTAGTAAATGCTGAAATTAACATTAACGGTAACTAATAGGTTTAGGGTTAGGTTATCCAAAGTGTTAAAATATATGTATATATATATATATATATAGCAAAACTACTGAGCAGCATATCTGTTTTCAGTATTGATTGTTTCTTGAGCACAAAGTCAGCATATTTGAATGATTTCTTTATGATGTTAATAATATTTCACAAATCACAATATATTTTTCTTTTACTATTTTTTTATCAAATAAATGCAGCCTTTGTGAGCATGAGAGAGTTCTTTCAAAAACATGACCCCACAATCTTGAACAGATCTTTTTTTATTTGCATCATCAATGTTGTTGTGCCTTGTGCTTTTGTCTTTTTTTTTTTGCTCTTACTAATTTTATCAAGAACACAAAACTTGATTTCTCATTGAGGTTATTTTTGTACAGCGTCGACCCTAATGATCAGAAAAAGACAGCGTGCTATGACATTGATGTAGAGGTGGAAGATCCCCTTAAAGCACAAATGAGCAGCTTCTTGCTTTCCACAGCCAATCAGCAAGAGATTGCCTCTCTGGACAACAAGGTTAGTGCAAGTCTCCCACATCAGTGTGGGCACGATGAAGCGGACGATTGAACTTCTAGACATTTTGTCCTAAATTATAGGATCTCTAATTTCAACTCGTATTATTACAGTTAAGCTGACAACAGGATAATAATGAGGATTTAACAACTTTTGCAGTGCCTGATTACAACCTTGATTTTACAATTTGGCTTTTAATGCTTGCAGATCCATGAGACTATTGAGTCCATCAATCAGCTGAAGATCCAGAGAGATTTCATGCTCAGCTTCTCCAGAGATCCCAAAGGCTACATCCAGGACTGGCTCAAATCGCAGAGCAGAGATCTGAAGGTCTGCAACAACTTGATGCTTTCTTTCATTCTGCACATGACTCTGGATATTTACATAATTTTTATATTTATAATATTTTTGAAGATGAAGTGTGTTTTCTGTTACACTACTTTCTCACATTTTAGTTTAATGTGATGAGACAGATTTATGTAAGCCAGTTGTAGGCTGGCGTCACAAAAAGTGTAAACACAGTGACTCTGTGCCGGTTTCAAAACATTGCTCCGTTTGTTTGAGTGGTCTGATATGTCAGCTTCTGGCTCAGCCAATGGCATGATTTTAGGGCAGGACTACCTATTTGGAACAGGTCAGAAGGGGCAGTAGGAGTGTTTGGTAAACCTGTTGTTGTTGTTAATGATACAAAAATGACACACTTTGAAACAGATTTATAAAAGCTTCATATTTAGTAGTTTCCACTAGTGAAATCTGAAGCTTTAACATCTCTCATACACTACCATTCAAAATTGTGGGTGAAGGTCATTCATTTTGGGCTCAAGATTAAAAAAAAAAACAACTTTTAAATAATACTTAAATTAATACTTATTTGCAAGGGTGCACTAAGTTAATTAAGTGAGAAGTGAGAATAATGACTTTTACATTACTACTAAAGATTTTTAAATCCTGAAATAAAATTTTTTAAAAATGATATATGAAAATATTAGGCAGTACAACTGTCTTCAAAATGGTTTATTTAAACTGTAATAATATTTTACAGTATTGGTGAGCATAAGAAATTGAAAATTCAGCTTTGCATCACAGTAATAAATTACATTTAAAAATGTATTCAAATAGTTGCACTACCAGTCAAAAGTTTTTGAACTGTAAGATTTTTCAGGTTTTTTCAAGAAGTCTCTTCAGCTCACAAAGCCTGCATTTATTTGATCCAAAGTACAGCAAAAACAGTAACATTTGAAATATTTTTATTGTTTAAAATAATCATTTATTCCTGTGATTTCAAAGCTGAATTTTTAGCATCATTACTCCAGTCACATGGTCCTTCAGAAATCACTCTAATATTCTGATTTCCTGCTAAAAAAAACATTTTATTATTATTATGTTGGAAACAGTTAAGTAGAATTTGTTTTCAGGTTACGGATGAGTAGAAAGTTCAGAAGAACAGCATTTATCTGAAATAGAATTATTTTGTAACGTTATAAATGTCTTTATAATTACTTTAGATCAATATTTATCATAATTATAAAACATGACTTTTGAAAATTAAAAAAAAAAAAAAGTTATCTTTTTTGAGTTGTCTGTTTTTGCAAATAAACTCTTCATGTATTAATTTCTTTCCCCAAAAAATACTGACTCCAAGCTTTGAATGGTATAATATATAATTTTACAAAAGCTTTTTATTTCAGATAAATTCTGATCTTTGGGTCTTTCTGTTCATCAAAGAATCCTGAGAAAAAATTTACTCGACTGATTTAAATATTGATAATAATAATAAATTTTTCTTGAACAGCAAATCAGCATGTTTGAATGCATGCTTAAGGATCATGTGACACTGAAGACTGAAGTAATGATGCTGAAAGTATAGCTTTGATCACAGGAATTAATTACATTTTAAAATATATTCAAATAGAAAACGTGTATCAAGTAGTGTATTTTAATTGTATATTGTAATATTTATAATAGTAATATTTCTCAGTATTACTGATTTTACTGTATTTTTGATAAAGAGCATAAGAGACTTCTTTCAAGAACTTAATGTACAGTATGTGATTTCTTTCTCTGCAAGCATAATGTCATCTGCATCATGTTTGTCCTGATGTTTTCCTGCATTTCTAACTGATACTACATTTTGATTGTTTGTAGCTGATGACAGATGTTGTTGGGAACCCAGAGGAAGAGAGGAGAGCAGAGTTTTATCATCAGCCTTGGTCTCAGGAGGCTGTTAGCCGTTATTTCTACTGCAAGGTAAGAATATAAAAACAAACGATGACTAGTGTGAACCTCCTCCTGCTCTACTATAAAACAGGAGGTTATACGGGTTGCACTATGTCAGTGTCTGAACTGCACCAGATAAAAACTGACTGGCTCTCTGTCTTTCTGCTTTAAAAGATTCAGCAGAGGAGGCAGGAGCTGGAGCAGGCCTTGGCCATGAGGAACACCTAGAACTCCGACACCGACCCCACTCAGAAAACACGGCTCATTTGTGACGCGTGGAGTTCCCTGCATTATTTTCCGCAGCGTATGGGGGTTTGCGTGCGTGTCCAGTCATTGTTGTCACTGTGACCTACGATCCACCATACTGGACCAATCACACCTTGTAGCCCCATTGTATAGTATGTGCATTTCAGCCAATCACGGTGCTGTGTCTTCCATTCCTGGATGAAATCATCTCACAATGCACTATTTGGATTCCTGGTTTTTAATACCAATCACTTACACCAGCATTTTGAACTCGATGACTTCAGAGCCGGCTCTAGTCCCCTAGACTGTGGATCCAATGTTGATTCAGTTGTGATTCAGCCTTCCTTTCCATCAGTCATCAATTCCTGATATTCACACACATTTTCCCTGTGATTAACGTGTGTTTTGACTCAGGTATTGATGATGTCTCTAATTTAGTCCACACTTGTACCAATTTTTTTCAAAAAGGTCATTTTGTATGTCTGTCAGTGTTGGGAATCAGTGGAGCTACAATAATTGTCTCCATTATTCACACTTTTATTCAGAAGTGTGTTTATGAGGCAGGCAGCTTAAAAAGGAGAATCATTCAGTATTAACTGAACTGGTGGCTTACAGGGTATGTCACTCTCTGGTGTCTCTCCCTGCCACAATAATGACATTTAGCTGCATTTTTAAGTAAATAGTGTACATACACATTGAAAGATTGAAGGAGGTTGTTTTAATCAAGTATTTAACAGCTATTCTGCCATATAAAGACAAAATAGTAACTACACTCACACTTTTTTTAAAGTTTTGATCAATTTTACACTTTTTTTGATTGAATTGTGTAGTTGCTGTGTTTTGCCTTTGTAGGACAGTACTGACACAGTCATTAGTTCACTTTGAAGGAATTTGATAGGTCACGGTTTTTGTGAAGCTTTCACTTGAAGAAAATGGGCCATACCAGCATGGTGACACAAGTTACTCAGAAATATAATTCGTTTGTTAAGTCTTGACGTGTCGAATACTGTTTCTGGGTTCAAGCCTTTACTACATTTCAAGTGAGAATACAATCTCAGCTGCCGTTTATGAGCACTGTACAGTAATGCTCCAACTTTAAGTTAAGCTTACAGTGCACACTACAGCGTCCCAATATTTGAAGAGTTTATTTGCAAAAACATAACATTTTTTATTTATTTTCAGAAATCATATTTTTTATTGTGCATTACAAGTAATATCATTCAAACTGCAGTTGGGTTGTTTTGATTAAGTAATAATAACTTTAAACAAATACAGATAGCTTACAAAATTAAAGTTCATTGAAAGTATGTTTTTGTATATATTAAACGTTTGTTTTATAGCAAAAGCAGATAACTCCCAACATTTGATTTTTGGCAAAAGCAGATAACTCCATATTTCATGATTTTAAAAAACACTACTTTAATCTTGGTAATCTCATTAGCTGACAATGTAGATGCCTGACAAACCTTGTTGTTGTGATCATAGACTGTATGGTTGTGATTACACGCTGTTTTCTCTCACCATTTTAACGTGCTGCTTTTGCAAGTTTCCGTGAAAAAGTTTCAGCTTTTATTTTCCTTTTACGCCTTGAAGAAGTTCGTCGAAATTACTCCTGCTCGATCACTTTTGCCAGGGTTGCCAGGTTTTCAAAATTAAATCTGTGCAGTGGCTACTCAAAACTAGCCCAATCATGTTTCGAGGGCGGTCCCCCTGTAAAAAATCACGTTCCAGGTAGTTAAATATATGTTTTTTTGTTGGGGTTCCACAGGTACAGTTTGCATTCCAGGGGCTAAATATAATATTGTTTGATCAGTTCAACCTGCGGACATAAAAAACAACCCATGGCAACAATGTAATGTAATTCCGTGGGAATCGCGGGAATCAGCTTTGACGAAAGTCCTCTCATCTCCAAGTATGTGTAACTGCAGACCGGAGATTTCCAAAATGGGGCGGGAACTCCATATATGGGCAGAACCTTCAAAATGGGGCGGGGTCTCGTCACACAAAGACTTTCCCCATTGGCACTGGCTTCAGCTATTGTTATTGACTTAAATTTCAAAACTAAACTTTATTAAACATTGTTTGTAATTGATCTCAAATTTAAAAAAAAACTATGCAATATAAATAAATACGCTCAGTGAGAGCAGAGCCCCAAAGCTCGTGGCCAGTGGTTAATGATATAAACGGAAGTCACCCACGAGCTCTCCCGCTAGCCATCCCAGTGAAGCGCAGGGGAAAGGGGAAACTCTATCGCTTTGTTTAAAGAACGGGGGCGTCTCAGGGCTTGAAATTCGCAGGGTAGGAGGGGGTAATAACGCTGGATGTAACTAAAAAGGTCCAATTTCCCGGTGAGGTCCAGTTGGGGAGTTACAGAACGGCCTGACAATCTCATATTGCATAATCGTATTAACAGTCTATCTGCCTCGCTATTCAGCGCCAATCCTGCTGTGCAGTCACTTTCACTGGTTAAGGTTAGGATAAGGTGTGGGGTAGGTTTATGGGTTAGCATTTACGAAATCAACACTGTGATTGACACATCCAATTAAATCTTTAAAATCAGCTGTAGGGCAGAGTTTGTACTGAAGTGGATTGGGGGAGGAATTTGCACATGCTTAGCATGTGCCTGTCTGTCAAACGGAATAAGCCACGCCCTATTTGGAGTGCCCACCCCGTTTTGGAGTTCCTGCCCCCATTTGGAGATCTCCAGGCTGCAGTTATACCCCTCTCCTCTTCTAGTGCGTCTTTTCAAAGTGACTGTCAGCCTTGTCACCTGACCTGAATACAGCGTGCTGATTCACTAAAATGGACTTTTCGGCTTCTGTTCACAAACAACAAGGGCACTTGTCAGCTTCTGCAGTAAAAGTAAAATCGTGATGCATTGATAGTGGACAATACTGGCTTTTTTGACAAAATGTGTTTAGGGTTCAGATCGTGCTATATGTGGAGAATAATGCACGGCGCTCAGTTCATTTTTATTATAATTATTTTTGGTGTTCATCGTTTTTTTTTTCCAAATAAACTCTTCATTTTAACAGGTCAGAAAAGATGAATCACTGTCTAGCCAACTGAGATTTCAGTATGAAGTTAACGGTTAGGATTACAATTTTCAGTAGTACTAGCACACCGTACACTCTTAAAAAATAAAGGTTCCAAAAGGGTGTCTTTGCAGTGATGCCATAGAAGAACTATTTTTGGTTCCCCAAAGAACCTTTATTTTTAAGAACGTAAGTGTATAAATGCATCGTGTGTTGTTTTTGGGATCTGAAGGAGCGTTTGGACCCGGATGTGGTGATGTGTAATGTCAGACAAGAGCAGATTAGACAGTCAGCGGTCAACTAGATAAAAGTGAATATTCTGTAAAATCTTGTCTTTTCACATGCTTCACCAAAAGCTTTTTTGTGCACATTACCATTTTCTTGGAGAAGTTCCTTTAAAACCTGCATTATTTTATGTCCATTTCAATAGTGTTGTTTAAAATAACATACTGTGGGCATTTGTGTTTCTCACTAATGTCACTGTTTCGAAGGATTTTAAAGCATTAGTGTTGTTTGATGTTTTACCAAAGGTCTAATTTACTTTTAAAAAGACAATGTACATTCTTTGACTAGATGAAGGACTTTTTAGAAAATGAAGGATGCATTTTTAAAGAAATTCCCATTTCTCCATGGCTGTGAAAACAGTGCTTTTTAAAATTGCTTTATGACTCAGAGTCTTTGCACTAAATCATGGATCATAACGGAGCGCGCTGAATGCTTTCCATGCTAATTATATGTCACCTAAACAAAAATAAAGTAGAGAAATGAAGGAATAAATGTTATGGAATGTGGATGCTGCCATCTGGTATTACAGACCGGTTTCATCATTGCAGCACAGTCCTGTCTTCTCATTAGCTCTGGGTTTTGATCGTGAACCCTTTGCTGCTTTTTTTCTCCTGTCAACCAAGGATGGTTTGTCCAGGTCAATTATTGTGTGTTCTTGCAGTTTGCCTGTGATCCTCACATCTTGTCGTGAGAAACGAGGAGTTCTGGTGACCTGTGTGTTGTCACTCAGAATATTTTTTCAGACCTATGCATGCTGCATGGACACATTTTTCTACTTTCATACAAGGATGTGAGAAACCTTCTGACTGCTTGGGACTTGATCAGAAGAGCACTGAGTTTCTTTAGTGACCCTGACCTTTTGTGTCCAGGTCACAGCCTCTACTTACAGTACCAACATGTACAGCAGAGGCCATTTTAGGTTATCTATTATTTTTTTTGTTTTGTCTTTTAAAAAGACTTTGCAATTTAATATGTGGATAAGAGAAGCACACCAATGATTTTTAAAGAGCCTGTTGGGCAACAACAGCACCTCCCATTGACTTTTGTGGGTACTACATGTATAGTCAGCCATTTTGAACATTATAAACTTGAAGTATAACATCTACCTGTGTTAGTGACTGAACAAGGTTTTCTGTTCTCATGTGTAAAATAACCTTTTCTCTAACTCTCTAAGCCACCAACTGTGCTTTACCAGACCATCATGCGGTCAAGTGTTCAATGTTACCATCTCTCTTGCTTGTAGTCATAGTGTGGATCACGCTGCCCTCCAGTGCTTCTGTAAGGGAAAATATCACAGTTTGGGTGCTAAAAATCAATGCTTATTGGTATCACATGATGATTAAACACAAGTAATTCAGTATTCAGTACTAGAGTTCTTCTGGGCTTTGAAATCTTCATTATGACCAGGTTTTGGTTATGGTGTCTACGTTATTCCTTGGTTTGTTCATAGAAGTACTGCCAGCAGACATCTGAACAAGTAGGTTTTAATGATCCACTATGTATTTTTGTTTTTCTCTCACGGTCTGTATATGTTTGCTTTCTCATTTTGTGTCACTGTTCAGCTAGAGAGATCAAAACTACAGACGTACATGTGTAGCATAGTGAGGATGTAAATAAACAAGCGCTTGCCAAAGTTTGTGAATGGAACACCATACTGAAAGTGTGTTGAGAGTTTGTTCTTGAGATGTGCATTAGTGCAGTGGTTCTCAACCAATGCATCAGGGCCCTCTAGGGGCCTCCATATGGGGGGGGTTACGCCCCTTACCATGTTGTGAGGCCGTGTTCTGGTGTGACGAGACAAAAACAATAAAACCCATTATAAATGAGACATTTGTTACATCCAGTGAGAACATAATCAGTCCCGGCGCCAGGACACACGACCGGGGGGGCTTTTATGATGGGGGGCTAACGAGGGTGGGGGGTGGAGGGGTATCGGGTATTTTATATGAATAAACCTTACACACCAGTGCATTAACAAACTAAAAAACAGCAATGTGTATTTAACAAATTTATTTTTTGCTAGTAATTAATTTAAATGTCTGAAACATTATTTCAGTTGCGTTGCACCGCCGCGTACATAACAACATGTCTGCATTTGTGATCGTAGAAACGTCAAAAAAGCAGCACTACTCTACACTGCTTAAAACTGGCATATGAATAGCCAGTAGCAAATTCTTCAAATATGTAAACGTACTTGCAGGCTGTGAGTCAGAAGCATCAGACTGTCCTTGCAAAGTTGGAATCGCCCCACTTAATTGTGTGCACGGCCGGTGTTGTAGGCTACTCTCCCAGGTTCAGGAAACAGTCCTCTGTAAAATGCACTGCACACACTCAAATATTTGTGTTGTACTGTTCTGGAAGAGTGTTGTAAATACAGCTTAACCACTGATTTCTAGTTGTGTACTCATTTGGAAGGTCTCCACAACATGACGACGGCTGCAACAATACTATAGCGACAATTGCTGGTGTTATGCAAATCTTCCCATACCGTGACGTAGACATGTGGAAGGCGTGGCTGAGTCTTAACTTTTATAAAGAATATCTCTTTGGGTTTGAGACTTTTAATCTTTGCGACTTTACAGATTTTTTATATGAGCTTGTAACACTCCAAAGACAAAAGAAAACATGAAATCACATCATATGACCCCTTTAAAGTCTGTGTAAAGCAGTTAAATACACTACCAGTCAAAGATTTTACTTGTTTTTAAAAAGTCTCTCCTGCTCACCAAGCCTGCTTTTATTTGATCCAAAGTACAGCAAAAACAGTACAATTTGGAAATATGTTTGCTATTTAAAATAACTGTTTTCTATTTAAATATATATTTTAAAATGTAATTTCAACATTTTTTGCATTGTTACTCCATTACTTTCTACATCATGATCCTTCAGAAATCATTCTAATATTCTGATTTGCTGCTCAAAAAAAAAAGCATTTATTATTATTAATTACTAAAATGTATTTATGATTATGTTGAAAACAGCTGAGTAGAATTTTCAGCATTTATCTGAAATAGAAATCTTTTGTAACATTATAAATGTCCTTATCATCACTTTAAAGCATCCTTGCTAAATAAATATTAAATTAAATAAATAATAATTTCTATAATTTAGCCTATATTATAGAATTTACCTTTATACTAAAGGTGCGTTCATGCCATATCGGAATTCCCGTAATTACAACTTGTGAACTGGGAGTTTTCTGAGAGCTACGACTTGTACCACCTGACCAAGTAGGTTCTGTTTAGGCATTAATAGTGTTGCCATAAAAAAGCATAATTCCGAGTCTGAGGACGTGAACAGCTCCGAGTAGAATGTCACACATTGTCATCTCGAAATTACAGTAATTACGATATGGCGTGAACACAGCATTACCAAGTTTTTGAATGGTATAGTCTATAATGTTACAAAAGCTTTTTATTTCAGATAAATGCTGACCTTTGGATTTTTCTATTCATTAAAAATCCCGAAAAAAATGTACTCAACTGTTTTAAATATTATAAAATAAAATGTTTAGTGTCAGGGGAGGGCCCGTGATCAGTGGTTCCAGTGCGTCATCGAAACATGATTTCAGGCCCGCACAAAAAATCCTGAACAGAAAAATGCTGAAAAACCGTTTAACTGTCTTAACTCCCCAATTCAGTACTACATAGATCACAGTCTTTGTAACTTGTTTTCAGCAATACATTTCTGAACTTTATGAATTGTCTTTACACAGACCTTAATGATGTATTTTTTTTTCTCTTAACGTTTAGGATAAATGTGTAATTATGCCAATGAGGAAACTTGTGTTTGTATTCAGCAGTGGGCCACACCCTTCGCTTGAAAGAAGCTTTCACTACCTCTGCGACCTGGCAAAATCCACAGGGTGTTCCTCTGTTCTCTGAAATACATGAAAATAGCGCAGAGAAAAAGACTTCCATACATACAGTCGGATGGAGAACAGTATTAACCTACGTTCCCTGTGGAAGACGAAATGCACCATTTCACGTCAGTGTCTCGGGTCCATCTAACATACAGATTGTATCAAATTTAATTTCATATTAGCTGAAAATCAGTTGAAAAATAGAATAGGACTGAAACTGTGATTCAGCAGATTGTGGTAAACTAGATCAAACTAGTTACGTAAGTCTGTTTTTCAAGACTATAGGCACTCTTTGTGCAATCTCTAAAGGTCTATTCTCAAGTCGTCTGTATTTAAATATGCAATGTCACTTTTGGTTATGAGAACCAATGGTGTTTAGTTTCACTGATGTCAACCCAAATAGAGACCGCATGAATAAGCAAAAACGTTGATTTTGTAACCAGGAATTAACCCTTTAACTAGTGTTGCTTAGTTCCATGTAGCGCAAGATACTTGATAAAAAAACAAATACATGGGTAATTCCATGCAAATGTCAACCTTATCATGAAAAAATAAAGTTCTTACCAAAGGTTTTTACTATACTGACAGCACAGATGTCAACAGTTGGTGGTTCAGATACCATTTGCATTTTTTATTTATTAATTTTTTTAACACATGATTTTCCATAGTCTGGTAAGTTATGCTATTTTCAGGCTTGTCACATCCATAATAATTATATGTTCTGGGAAGAGCCATCGCTTCTCTATTTGTTGGGTATTATTGCGTCTGGTTTGTTCATTTTAATTCACAGAAATCCTACAAAGTATGTAGTCTCTTAAAAACTGTCCTTTTTTGTCACATCCATAATGGATGATTATTTCTTTTTTTTTTAAATTTATATTTTTTCTGATGTTTAGACTATCAACAAGGGTTTATTAAAATATAAACAGATGGTTCGATATATTGGTAACACATACATTCTCTAAGCATTTATATGTCACATCCATAACACCGGATTTGCCCACATATTAAAAAAAAAAGTAGGTGCATCATAGTAATGATTCATAATCTGGTTTCACAGATAATGTTTATTCAGTCCTGAAATATTCAGCACATTCTATTCGAAGGTCATACAATCATATATCTGGAGGAAGAAAGATGGCTCAAGTTATTTTGTAGCTGAGACTAAAACCTCTACTAACCACCTAAAGACTGACATGTTTATATAGTAAAAGATGAACGTGTTCCATATGCATTGCTAACTTCAAGTTCCTGCATTCAGTTATCGGTGTATTAATGTAAACAAGGTGAAACTCATTCCTCACATTTTATTTAAAATGAGTTATGAGGATATTGCAAATGTTGTTCTCTGGTTAAATTATTGACGCATTTGTGTGTTAATTCCATTTTATGAAGATCCATAAAGGGACCCCAAAATGTCATTGTTTACTCATCTTCAACTCAGTTCAAACCTGAATTTTTCTTCTTCAGAACACAACAAAGAGAACTTGTCACCTTTGACATTCATTGTATAGATGAAAGAAAAAAAAAATCTTCAAAATGTCTGTAAAACAGATTTTGAACAACATGAGGCTAAGTAAATGATGACAACTTCACCAGAAGCTAACTGAACTGAGATTGAGTCACTGGATGATCTGTGCAAAGTTCTTCACAGCATCAGGGTGAAATTCATTTCGATCAATATCAGTAGGTCATTTAAGGCCACCTAAATGAGAATCAAGAAGTTTAAGCCATCTTAGGGTTGCAGTAGTAGTCAGTTCAGGTGCTGTTAGCCTGCTCCTGTTCAAACAGAGCCATCGCTAGGTGTGATCGAGAGGCCAGCCCCTCGAGGTTACTGAGCACACAGCGGTGATAGATGTCCTCACTGAACCGCGGGTTACATTCTCTGTGCACATACTTCTGAACTAGCGCTGGCTCGACGGCCCGAAACACGTGAAGCCCCGAATAACGCACAAAGATCTCATAGACGTCCATGCTCTCAAGCAACTCGTCATTGTCTAAGATGTCAGCCGCCATCTTTGTGCGGGCAGCCATGTAGTCTGCATTGTAGAAGCAGGCTTCTTCAAAGACGTGGCGGTCGAAGTGGCCATCGCGCAGCGACTCGGATGCAAACGATGAAGCGGCGGAAGGCTGTTGGTCACGGTAGACCAGAGCAGGACTGTATTCTTGAAAGTGTATTGGGAAGAAGACCTGCCAATTGCTGATAGCATTCATACGGCAGCGGTTGAGGAAGTCAGCGTTGACCTCAGTCCATACACTGGCTAGGAAGAACAGGGTGTCTACTGGGTGCTTCTTGGAGATGATGTCCATCAGTTTGACCTGTGAGGGAACTTCAGTCTTTACACTAATCCAAGGAATCTTCACATCACCGTAACGTTTCTCTACCTCACCAATCATGGCTTTGACACCTGCAAAGACGTCCGTCTGGCTGACTCTTTGGGCATCGAAGGGGTCATACACAAACAAGAAGGTGAGAAGAGCATTGTCATGGGTATCCAAAGCATTCATGACATACATGTCAAGGAAGTTACCCACAAAGTCTTGATCGTGTGCCGTCACAGGGAGGATCACCTGGACCCGTGTTGCTTCCGTTACATAAGGCATAGGAATGATCTCGACAGCACTGAGCGGTTTCAGCAGACTCACCCGTTTGGCGATGACCTGACTGTGACCTTTTTGCGTAAAAGCTTCCAGGGCCAAATCCAGTACGTACTCCATGCCTCGCGTGGGATCGAAGCGCCGGTACCCGTTCAGCAGACGGCGCTTACGGAAGCGTAACTGTGGTTGATAGCGCTCGTTTAGTCGGCCCACTGCGGTCTCCAGGACTGAACTGACGTCTGCCCGGTCTGCACCGCGAAGCTCACACTTTGGAGAGCTGTCGGCACATGAGTAAATGTGCTCTTCGGTGAAGTATTCCCAGTTGATCACCTCAAAGCGGGTTTTGGGTCGGAAGGGTGGGTTGATTCCGATGGGCCAGGTGGCTCCGGCTTTGCCCTCTGGAGTGAGCTCACTTATGTTATTGATCTGGTTCTGCGGCCAAGACAACAGAATATGTTATTGTCAGGAACTGCAATAAATGTTAAAAGGGACATCGGATGCAAAATTCACTTTTACATGATGTTTGCACTATATAGCAGTGTGTGGACACAACCACCCTGCAACAATAAAAATCCATTCATTTCTTTTTTTAAATCCCTAAAAAACCTAAACAGTCTCAATTATCAAGTCATTTGATTTTCTGAGCAATATGATGTCATACTGCTCAGGCCCCGCCCATGACCACTGACGGACTGTCCTATATTAGCATGTTTCCATCCTCAGCCAGGTGTACGCTGTCTGCCATTTTTTCCGCACTCGAGCAGCTGTAGCGACAACGTCTTGTAAGCAATGCAGGTATTTTGTAGATGTAAAAGTGAACATGATAGTTTTTATTTTCTCCTGATATCAGAGCCACTGAGAACACAGTGGATCAGTTTTGTTTTTGATGGTAACGCACCTGCGGGGTGCACAGTAGCTCATTATTATTTAAAGAGACATGCACCAAAACGGGTCGCTGTGAACAGAGCTGTTTTTGATGGCTAAAAAGGGTGTTGTTTCACACGACCATTGAGAAATGTAAACAAAATTTTTTGCAGACATTTCTTGAAGACCCTAAAGAATCATATCAACTTTTGGAAAATGAGCATCCGATGTCCCTTTTACTGATAAAGAGAACAAGTTCTCCTTTCTGTCATTTTGATTTAGGCACAGTATGTCTATCAATTGCCTTTCCACTTTCTTTTATTATGCAGAAATGAAAGTTTTCTCCTTGAGTCAAAGACAAAGTCATCCAATCCAATCTAAAGGCAGTTGAAAAGCTGAGGTAGCTCATTTCAAGTTAATTTCCTGCTGTTATATGATGCGTGATGGCTGGCTGACAGCTGCAAACAGCTGCCCCATTACCTATGCAGCACCTTTGCCCAGACATGAAACACTATGCGTCAAAGCTAGGCACTGACATTTCATTTGGACTAAAGTAATGATTCATCTTTTTAAAATGCAATGTAAATGCTTTAGTCTGACTGAGATCTAAAATGTTTGCCAAGTCGGACTTACATGCATAGATAATGTAATTTTATCTGTATACAGCATGTCTTTGTTTCTTTGCTTCGAAAGATGTGTGCTTAATCCTACAAACATTTGATTACACATTGTCATTTTTACTTAGATTAAAAGGTTAGTTTACTCAGAAATGAAAATTAGCCCATGATTTACTCACCCTCAAGGCATCCTAGGTTTATATGACTTTCTTCTTTCAGACGAAACCAATCGGAAATATAATAAAAGATGTCCTGGCTCTTCCAAACTTTATAATGGCAGCGGGTGGGTGTTTTTGTTCATCAGTCCAAAAAAAGTCCAATAAAGCGCATCCATCCATAATAAAAAAGTGCGTCACACAGCTCCAGGGGGTGAATAAAGGCCTTCTGTAGTGAATCGATGTGTTTTTGTAAATGTTATAAACAGTTTTCTCTAGCTTGCGCTAACTGTCGTACGCAAGAGCAGTTCCGGGTGGATGATTTAGGACGTACGTGTAGCATATGTGCCAGTAAGAAGTGAAGAATACGGATGCGCAAAGGAGAGGGCAAAATAAAACACCAGTCACAAATTATAAGTATAAAACAAGGATTTGTAAAGAAAAATGTCAGAAGATTTCGATATAAGCCAAGATGAGACTAATTTTCCTTTGCTAAAGTAAGGAAACTTTGCTTCCTTTGCTCTTGTGATCAAACATTGTTCTAGCGAGACTAGCATATTCTAATCCGCCTGGAACGGCTTGCGCATATGGCGGTTAGCACACGCTAGAGAAAAATGTTTATAGTGTTTTAAATATGGATATTTTTCTTACAAAAACGCATCGATTCACTACAGGAGGCCTTTATTCACCCCTGGAGCCGTGTGATGCACATTTTATTATGGATGGATGTGCTTTATTGAACTGGGAAGAGCCAGGACATTTTTTCAATATTACTCTGACTGGATTCATCTGAAAGAAGTCATATACACCTAGGATGCCATGAGGGGGAGTAAATCATAATTTTCATTTTTGGGTGAACTAACCCTTTAAGACTACAGACTGACTTAGATGTAACTTGTAGCTCGTGGAGGCATAACATCAGATCCACATACAGCACACATTTATTAAAATGCATATTTGTGTAGGTCTCAGCGAGCCATAGCTTAGTCAAGATGTAATGAGGTATTAATACATTCTGTATGCGGTTTTTGCATATGATTGTGCAGACATGCCTAAGGGCAATGAACTTAAGGCAAGACACTACAGGTGACACTACAACACTGTAACTAACAGATATACCATATTTTCCCCTGTTAATTAATCCATCAAGACCCATTAAATTGTTTTCTACTACAAGTTTTTGGAAACTCGGAAATCTGAACATTAGATAAAGCTAGGTTCAAAATTCTTGTTTCTTTTTGTTGGCTTATTAAATGTTAAAGGGTTAGTTCACCTAAAAAAAAAAAAAAAAAAAAAAAAAAAAAAAAAATTCTGTCATTAATTACTCACCCTCATGTTGTTCCAAACCTTCGGTTGTCTTCTAAACACAAATGACTCTTGCTGTCTATCAAGGGTCAGAAAGCTCTCGTATTTCATCAGAAAATATCTTAATTTATGTTACGAAGACGAACGAAGGTCTTACGGGTTTGGAATGACATGAAGGTGAATAATTAATTACAGAATTTTCATTTTTTTGTGAACTATCCCTTTAAAGGGGTTTTATAACAGAGGGTTTTTATCACTCCATATATCAGAAAATACCGTAAACAGCCAGAAAACAATACATTTTTACCATAATTTTAGGAATAAATGTTCTTTGTTATCAGGCAAATGTTTGTGTCCTACCTTAACCAGCTGTTTAAAAGTGTGCAGCTTTATGAGAGTGAGAGATTTTTTTCTTCTAAGATGAGGTGCAGTAACATACCTGTAACTGCTGTATTTGTGCATAAGTCCAGTCCAGCTCAATCTGGTTGTAGCGTTTGTGTAGGCGATACATCAGGGCAGGTTCAGAGACGGGATGGACAGTGAAGGCGTTCTTAAACTGTGCACTGTCCTCGCGCTCAGGGTCCACGTTCTTTTGCAGCTCAAAGTAACGGTATGTCATCTCCTACATTATTTTAAAAGACCACAAAAACACTAATCATAATTCAGGTTTAAATGAATTCTCTCTGTGTGTGCATTTTGGTCTGAATTAATAAACATAAACAAGCAACTGAAAAGGATAAAGCACAATATAAAATTTACTTTCCATTTTCACTATGAGATTATGGGCCAGATGTACAAACATCTTTTAGCATTAAAATAATACTGTCAGGATTTACTAAAGATGTGCAGTGAAGAATTAGCACTGAAAAGACATTGACACAGTTATTTTTTCATACATCTATGATGTCTAATTTTAGGAGAAAATGACACTACGTTACTTTGACAGAAGGCCTACCGCCGTTTTAGTAAATAGGTTTTAGCTTTTCATTTAAATCCTTTTAAAAAAACGTTTCCCCACCTGATGCTTCTCCACACAGCTGAGACCCAGGTAATCGATGATGCAGCGACCAAGCCACTCATCTGGCCTGACACTGAGGATATCATTTCGACAAGAGTCCAGGTGGGGCTGCAGTCGGGCTAGCAGGCTACGTGACAGCAGATACCCATATCCACCATGGCAATATCGGGCACGTTCTTCACCCCCAATGAACTCCTCTGCCCGTCCCATGTACATATCCTGTCCCGCACTAAGATGATTAACCAGCTCTATGACCCTTTCAGCTTGTGTGTATGTGTCATCTTGTGCAAGGTAAAACCAGTCATACTCATTGCCGTGGTGTTGATGGAGGTGCCGTATAGTTTCATACATCAGCCAGACGGGTCGGTCATCACCGTGAGCAACAACAGCCATTCCGTGCGGTGCCTTCGCGCTTCGAAGGCCAGTGAAAAAGAAGGTACGGTGGAAACGGTGAGCTACTGTTTTATTGACAGCCACCCCTAGTGTGTTGAGAGTGGCCCGTGAGCTCAGGATACCCACTAGAAGGCGTTCTCGGATGCCCAGCTCCGTGTGGATGTAGCGCGTCCTGTGGCAAACAAAGAAAGTAAGTAAGTGAAAATTTACCAGTATTTAAGTTTCATTTTAGTGAGTATATACACTACCATTCAAAAGTTTGGAGGGGTTTTTAATGTTTAAGTCTCTGATGCTCACCAAAGTTGAGCAGTAATACTGTGAAATATTTTTACTATTTAAAATAACTGTTTTCTATTTGAATATATTTTAAAATGTAATTTATTCCTGTGATCAAAGCTAAAATTCAGCTTCATTACTCCAGTCTTCAGTGTCACATGATCCCTCAGAAATCATTCTAATATGCAAATCTGCTGTTCAAGAACCATTTTTTATTATTATCATTATCAATTTTATTGAGTATCAATATTTATTCAGCAAAGGTGATGATAAAGATTAAAGAATTGGATAAAATGCATAAAAAGTGATGATGAAGTTATTTATAATGCTAAAAAAAAAGATTTCTATTTCAGATAAATGCTGTTCTTCTAAACTTTCTATTCATCAAAGAAACCTGAAAAACCTTTACTCTATAATAATAAAAATGTTTTTTGAGCAGCAAATCATATGTAAGATTTCTGAAGGATGGACTGGAGTAATGATGCTAAAAATTCAGCTTTGAAATCACAGGAATAAATTATATTTTAAAATATATTCAAATAGAAAACAGTTATTTTAAATAGCAATATATTACAATATTACTGCTTTTGCTGTATTTTGGATAAAAAATGCAGGCGTGGCAAGCAGAAGAGACTTCTTTAAAAAAACATAAAAAAAATCACTGTTTAAAAACATTTGACTGGTAGTGTATACTGTGAAATATTATTACAAATTAAATATTTTTTCAATTTGAATGTTTAAGTTTAGTGTAATTTATTTCTATATAATGATTCATTCGCGCAATCATTACTCCAGTTTCATGATCCTTCAGAAATCATTCTAATATGCTGATTTGCTGCTCAAGAAACATTTCTTATTATCATTGTTGCAAACAGTTGTACTACTTAATACTGGAAACTAAGATATCCCTTTGTCCATTTAAAACACTGGTTAATAGACTGGTTTTAACTGGTTTAGCCCATGAATGATGGGATAGAGATCTAAGCCAATTACAAAGCTGAGAGATACAACTGAGGAGAACTACTATGATCCCTAAAGCAAACAGCTTCAGTGACCCTTAACCTCTGCTCTGGCACCCTAGTTTTGACAACCTAATTATTTGCAAAATTGTATTAGTTATTGGTAATCTGAGAATAATGAAAATGGCAGGGTGTTTGTTAGTTACATCTCTAACAGAAGTCAAAACATGACATGTAAAAGTTAAGACAATTATGAAGAACAGCTGATGTCATTTTTCTTACGTTTTTTGTTTACATGTCCAATATCCACAATCATTTTGTAATGTATTATATTTCATGATTAATAATGCCCTCCTATTTATGCAGAGTTGTTTTGTAATCTAAACTGATGTCAATATATATATTTTTAGCTATTAAGCCTAAAATGATGAAAAACACTTTTTTTTTTAATTTCCAAGTTACTTATGCTTCAGTCACATTTGACAAGTGAGACTAAGATTTCCAAACATTTTTAAGTTCAACAGTTCATCATCTAAACCTCTCTTGGAGCACTGGCTTGGCTGCCCTGTATTTGCAGCCGTGGGTGTTTTTATGAGAGGAATAATAAGAGATTCTATGTCTGCGGCTTCACAAAGTGGTGAAGAATTCAGCTGTAAGAAAAGCACAGAGGCGAGGAGAAAAATGCTCGTCTGAGACCTTACTACATACTGCCAAGTCAAACAAACCCCCTTCACAAGTCACATTTCTAAACTGACTACCGATACCAACACAATCCAAAGGTCATAGCTGATTTAATATCATTTTGAATACTTTTAAATCTACACAGCTCATTGCAATTTGATATTATGGCCTTCGGTTCCTAATTTTTTTTAAATAATATAAAATAACTAAAGGAATCATTTCTAACTAAGACTTCGGTCCTTCCATATAAGAAATGAAGCCTGAGCTAATATCCGGGGACTCACCTGAGGACTTTCTTGTGTGGTTTGTTGGGGTCCTTGTGATAGGGCACAATGCGAGGCTGAAAGTCCTCATTCCCATTCCCATCTAGACCATCCTGGACATCCCTGATATGACCACTGTGTATGAGTCTCCCATTGCCCAGTTCATCTCCACAAGCCTCATCGGTCTCCCCCTGCGTCCAGGACACCATCAGGAGGCTGAGGCTGCAGCCCAAAGAGAGTCCCAGGATGAGAGGCAGCGCAGGCCGGAAAACAGCCAGAAAAGAAGCCAGTCGCATGGTGGAGCGGAGGCTCTGCAAGCCAGTCGATGGATGTCAAGTCTCGATAGGTCTTCTTAGAGAAGCAGTTCAAGTAACAGCAAAGTCCAGTTTACAGATGATTACAGTAGAGGCATTTGACAGGGATTCTGTAAAGGGATTTAAATTCCTGACACTATGCGTGTTAGTGTCTGATCACAGCATGACTAGTCAGTGTTGATGTCTTCACAATCAGTTTAATGGAGGATGAAGTTGTCAAGTAAAACGCCGAAATAAAAGGAGGAGCAACAACAACAAATCTGACCTGCCTCTTTCCAGTCAGATGACTAATATCAGGGCATATGGGTTTAATTTAACACCCAAACATGCAAAACCGAGATACTGCCACTTCCTCCATATAAACGAGTCCACTTTTAACTATTCAGACATCCTCGTGCACGCACTATGCGTGCGCTGCATGTATAAACACATTACTTGAGAAATACATTTCCATTATTAGGTGACAGGTCACTTCCACTGGTGATGCACAAACGATTAGATCGCTAGCCAGTCGACACCATTTACAGCCAACCAGCATGCAATGTTCATGCACAGCTAACTGAGAACTGAAATATTATGTTAGGTTTAAGATATCAGGGTACAATTGCCATTTTGTGGTCCGAAAGACAGATTATGATAAATTACATTCAACAGAAAGTCCTCCGTAGCTTCGTAGCTGCTTTGCTTCCACACCGAAGCTGAGCACCATTAGCAGCCACAAGCGATATTTCACTAAAACACAACAATCCGTCGAGACTGCGCTCACTTCGGATGAATTCCTGCGCCTCTTCCGAGGATTCGTTGAAAAACACAAAAGCAAACGCGAAAGGACTGCCTTGGCTTTGCTTTACATGTCTCCAGCATCGTCGGTCACGTATCAAGTCTACCTACGGATGTGCTCAAGAGGAAGATTGACTCAATGTGTTAAAACAGACCCAAGGAAACAAGCAGCAAGCGCACAAGAGTTCCACGTATACACGAGTCCCGCTGCACGGATTCTGACAGCAAGCGTTTGCCTTGCAACGAGCTTCTCCCGTTCACATCGCGCCCGTGATCCCGCTTGGGAGACACGTCATCAGGCATAAATGATACATTTGAGATTGAGGCCATCAAATGTCAACAACAGCTAGCCCTGGTCCTCGAATCTTAATTGTGTCAAGAAGTGTGTGTTCAGAAACATCCGTCAGGGAAAGTAAAATAGCATATTTAACTGTATTTGTTTAAACGTACAAAATAAAAAGAAATGACATTCGAAGTAGATTTTCTAATAAGTAACCTTTTCAATTACACTTTTCTTGAAGGGAACAATGGGTATTGGCTTAATATAACGTAAATTATGTCTCTTTATGAAATATGTAGTGGAAAATCCCATAAAATGTTTATATTATTTAATTACATTTTTTACATATTTTGGACTGTGGGTGCGCCATTATTTCGATGACGTCAAATGGTTGCACTCTGTGAGCTACTGGTGCTATTTGTTGCTATTTTTAACACAGCACATCTTGGAAAATAAAATACTGATACGATGACCACAGCTTCTGAAAAAGCTTACAGGTGGCGATATGAGCATAGATTTAAACCAAATGCCGTAGCATCAATTTTCACCACAAATATTGCCTTTGGCAATATAATTTAGCAATATAATTACAACAGATGGCTGTTGTAATTCAGGCCTACTCCTGAGTATCGAAAGGTTTCAGATACTTAAAGGGGATAGGTTTAATTCGTTCTTCATTTACTCAGAAGTTATAATTAACTTAAATGATGAATGGGACTGTCTTTGGGTTACATTTCATTTTTGTGTTTCACAAAAGAAAGAAAAAAGCTGGTTCTGTGATTAAAGGCTGACAAAATATTTATTTTGAGGTCAACCTGTCAAGCACTGTAATTCTTCCACATCCCTGCATGCACATGAACACTTTATTATTATTTTATACTTTTATTACAATATATTGTTCAAACACCATTGTCCACGAGTACTGCTGTTATTGCATGTTTATCTATTAACTAGATAAACTACCATCACTGCAATTTACTCCTAGTAAAGCCCTTATCTTTTGCCAATGCCATTAAGTACACGACCAGCAGTTTTTATTACTACGCAGTTACACCATGTATTCGTCAGCATGTGAAGCTTGGCTCATCTCACCAGCAGGCGGTGATCTGCTCGTCACCAAATACGGTCACTATGCGCTGAGTGTGCGCGAGCCGCCGCTGCCTGCTCAGGCGCGTGTCAGTGAAGTGCGCGCTTTGCTCCCCTCAGAAAGGTACGTCTATTCAGCACCTATTTTACTCAGTTTCAGTTTGTCAGTGTTTCCTTAAAACTACCTTTACGTTTACATTGTATATGAGACAAAAAAATACTGTAAGTGAGGTAATATCCGGCTTGTACAGTTTGTATATGTGAACTGAACGCAGGGCCCTGAACGCCTAATGCTGTCATTTTAATCTGTCACCGATGTCAAGTATAACCGTGATAAAAATTAAGCCATACATGACTGTAAATGTATATTTTAATACATATACAAAACTGTAAACTCTACAGCTCTAAAACAGAGATGTCAGTAAAGCGCTATAGTTAGCTAGCAAGGCCCTATGCCGGTGTTCTGTCATAAGAGATATGAGATTATGAATTTGGGTTGTTTGAATTGCGAGGGTGTTTATTTGAAGTCATTATATAATGCATAGATGACGTCGTGCATTCTACACAAGCGTTTTTAGTACTCTTTGTTCTTTCAGTAGTTAGCTTAGCTTGTCTTGGATGAATAGCGGTATGACATGTTAAAAGTTAAGCTGCAGTGACACTCACTTAACATGTACATGATTCATTTTTATACACTGCCACAGTGTATAAATATCAGCCTCTCAGACGACACTCAGAGGTCGAGGTCGAGATGTCATTAACTAAAAATTTCCTAAATTTTCCTGTTTGGAACTCTATGTGGGTAAGAAATCCAAAACAGCAGTTATGGAGATGTTTTTTAGAGCGAGAAGTATTTGACTGGTTAATGCAGTGCAGTGGAATAGAGTAATGGAAAAATCTTATAAATAGTTTTCTATGAAGAATATCCTCATGTCATTTCACAAACCATTGCTCATAAGGATCTCTGCTGTTGATTTGGGTCCAACAAAGTGAGGTCAGCTTAACGACACATTTATGTATATTGAAACAGTAATTTATGAGTTCATGAGAGTATGAAAATATTATCATGTTAGATGTGGCATCACATTTTAAACAACAGATTACTGTACTCCACAGCCATGCCGTCAGATCTTGCTAAGAAAAAGGCTGCAAAGAAGAAAGAGGCTGCCAAAGCTCGGCAGCGTGTGAAAAAGCATGAGGACGTGAACGGAGAAGGAGAGCTTCAGGATGCCCAAGCGAATGGTGCCGTAACTAATGGGGAGACAAATGGAGGTGTGTTTATTAAAACGGTGCCTGAAGTTAGGTGAAAAAAGGTGTTTAGAGGTGTTCTGTTTTAGAAAGTGTTATAGACGCCACACATTTTCAGCATTCATTCACACAAAGGCTGAGTCAGATATATTTACATAGGAACATATCTGTAGCTATAGCTATGACATATAATGTACTTTTCTGTTGCATCTTTCACTTTTCACCTTAGACGTTGCTGCTCTGACTAAGGAGCTGGATGAGTTTGAGATACGTAAGATGGAGGCACGGGCAGTGACGGGCGTCTTGGCCTCCCACCCCAACAGCACTGATGTTCATATCAGTAGTCTGTCACTCACTTTTCATGGCCAAGAGTTACTGAGTGACACAAGCCTGGAGCTCAACTCCGGCCGGCGCTACGGTCTCATTGGACTCAATGGCACAGGTATGGAAGTTAAATGACATTGGGGATAGAGATGCACAATATTGTCGGGCAAAATGAGCTGAAAAATATAAGCATATCGGATATGGCCAAAAATCTAATATCGTGCATCCCTAATTGGGGCTGATACTTCCATTGCCTCTCAAGATTCATGAAAATTAGTAGAGAGTTTAAAAGTTAATATTTGATTGGCACCATGGCTGGAAGCTCATGCTGCAATGGTACAGTAGTGCAATACCTTGTTAATTAACATAAAATCTTCTTAACAAATATAACCATATTTTCAGAAAATCTGGGACATTTTGTAAAATGCAATAAAAACTAGAATTTGTAATTTGTTAATTCTGTTTAACAATGCTTTACAATGTTTTCACTCCTCTACTTGTATTGTATTGTATTTTGTAAATGTAAACAAATTTAGATTTTAATGGATGCAACACACTCCAAAAAAGTTGGGACAGAGGTGTTATATCCCCTTTCCTTTTAATTACACTTTTTTATTGTTGCTCACCTGAGAATACTAATTACCATAGTTTTACTATGTGGAATCTTTGCCCAATAGAAGACGTCATCTGCTCAATAGTCCTTGGTCATCGTGGCCATCTTATTTTTCTCTTTATAGGGCTGGGCGATGTGGCCAAAAACATTATCACAGTATGGTTTTCCAAATTATACAATATTGATATTTATCACAATATTCATTTACCATTAATGAGGAAGGACAGGCTTTCAGCTCCACAGAACTACCTTTTAGTTTAGGGCCCCATGAAATTTATTTAATTTTCCCCTAAATTCTGTTTTCAATATTTTTTTTCTACAAATTATTATATAAATGGTGTCAAATGAATTAATAACTCTTTAATAGATCTAAAACTTTCAATTTAATAGATCTTTTAACATGTAATGAAATGAGAGCTTAATTAACCTTCAACAAAGCACTGCCTTTTTTTTGTCAAATAAGATCCTGCACAACAGTACTGTATAACTGTATAAATTAATGAAGAAATACTTTCTTAAAAATATTAACTGTGTTGCAGCCAATATATTAAAAACTTGTTTAAATTGAATAAACAAAAGACAAGTTAGGTCAGTGAAAACTTGTAGTTAAGGAGGTTAAAGAGAATTAATAAATCACAGATTGTTGTTGTTTGTTTGTTTTCCCCACATTTTACAAAACTTAAAGTGAACAAAATGGGTTTGTATAATGAGAGATTAGGGAGATCCGTGAGTGAAAATATTCTTTTACACTCTTTGTAGGCAAGTCCATGCTCCTGTCTGCCATTGGGCATCGAGAAGTTCCCATCCCAGAACACATAGACATCTACCACCTGACACGAGAGATGGCCCCTAGTGAGAAGACAGCGCTGCAGTGTGTTATGGAGGTTGATGAAGAAAGGATAAAACTAGAGAAGGAGGCTGAACGACTGGCTCATGAGGACTGTGAGTTACATACACATGCATCAGGTTTTTGCTATACTAATCTGCAAGTTGACAAACCTTGCAATCCATCTCTTATCATCTCCTATTAATGTGGGTTTGACCTAATTTATTTGACAAGTAGTATTTAACAAGTACCATTTTCCCTACTCGTTCCTCTATAATGCAGCAGAGTGTGAGAAGCTGATGGAGATTTATGAGCGTTTGGAAGAGTTGGACGCAGACAAAGCTGAAGTTCGTGCCTCACGAATCCTCTTTGGACTGGGTTTCAGTCCTACTATGCAGCGAAAAAAACTGAAAGATTTCAGTGGAGGCTGGAGGATGCGTGTGTCCCTTGCCAGGTTTGAAAATGACATTTAAACGTTTATTCTGTGACAAAACAAAATATGTATTATAAACTTGTAGAAACAGTGCTGAAAAATGTGGGAAAAGTCAAGTCTTGCTGTAGAATGCAGTTTTTTAGCTTTGTTAGAACATCTTCAAATTTTTCATAGTTCATTTATTTACAGATTATATATGTGTATCCTATATATATATATATATATATATATATATATATATATATAAATTATATTGATACTCATTTAATGGATTTGATTATCATCTTCCCTTAAAAATCATCTATGTTCTCCCAAAATCATCTCTGATCAATTTAATACAAACAGTAACACATTTTCTTTATATTTCCTTTGTCTAATTTCTCTTTTAGAGCCCTATTCATAAAACCCTTCATGCTGTTGTTAGATGAACCCACTAACCACCTGGATTTGGATGCCTGTGTGTGGCTGGAAGAAGAACTTAAGTCGTGAGCAGTGATTATTAGATTTTCTAGGACACCAGTAATCAAATGAGATGGAAATTGTCATCCCCAGAAACAAAACTGAATGTCAAAAGATTTTCATGTGAGACAAAAGCGCAGGAATTGTAGTTTAAGCTGACAAACAATACATGGGGGGATTTTTTTTATAAACAAAGTACTTTCAGTATGATGCTGTTATTATATTTAATTGTTGTTGGTGGTTTTTTTTTTTCAGTTTTAAGCGAATCCTTGTACTCATCTCCCATTCTCAAGACTTTCTCAATGGTGTCTGTACGAACATCATTCATCTCCACCAGAGGAAGCTCAAGTACTACACTGTGAGTGCTGTAGCACAATGTTCACGTGTGTTTTTTTTGTGCCTATAATAGGCAGAGAATCTGTTGAAAGCAGTGAGGGATAGTTCATGCAAAAATGGGGGAAAAATGTGTCATCATTTACTCACCCTCTTGTTGCTTCAAACCTGTATGACCTTTACATCTCTTTTTTTTTTTTTTGTCGATACAGTGGAAATAAAAATATTTTCCTTTATGTACCAAAAGTCATATAGGTTTGGAACGACATAAGGGCGATGATAAAATTATGACAGAGGTATGATGTATAATGTCACAGCTTTTTTGAAAATGTGCAGTGCATCCAACTGACAGAACTGAAACCCTGTTTAGGAGGTTGTATGCAAAAGCTTTGTTGTCCTCAAAAAATCTGTACTGTTGCTTTTAATAGGAAACCTGATCCTGAGACTCCTCTTCCTTGTGCTGTTCCTGGTTAAGCCTTAAAAGGCCTGAAATCTGATGCTTTTATTACTGTTGCTAATTATGAACTGTTACTGATCCTGAGTCTGGTTTATTAGCACACTCGACACATATATTAAAAGTAACAAAGGTATGAGAGTAATGATGTAATAAAACTTTGTTTGTAGGGTAACTACGACCAGTATGTGAAGACCAGAGAGGAGCTGGAGGAAAACCAGATGAAGCGGTACAACTGGGAGCAGGACCAGATAGCTCATATGAAGGTGAAACAGTGTAGTCTTGTGGCCTTATTGCTCTTTTTAAATTGTATTTTGTTTCATAGTTCTTGTACTCCACTGCTGCTTTTCACCATAGGTATGTCATTGCAAAAATAATGTCATAATTATTCCCTTCATCTCTTGTAGAACTATATCGCCCGTTTTGGTCACGGCTCTGCAAAGCTAGCTCGCCAGGCTCAGAGCAAAGAAAAAACACTGCAGAAAATGGTGGCCTCTGGCCTAACAGCTCGTGTGGTGAACGACAAGGTTTGTCAAACAAATACACATTAACACACACACACACACAATGTAGCTGGTCAGTGTTTTCTGCATGTCATTTTCTCTTGCCCAAGATCTGTTATCATCATAAAGCATCGGTTCAGAAATGCTAACTCACTTTGTTCAGCTGACCAATGTCATGACCAAGACAAAAGGAGTGAATAGTGAAAACCATTTAAACCAAGAAACAGATAGGTTTGGTGGTTTGGTTATATATATATATATATATATATATATATATATATATATATATATATATATATATATATATACATATATATATACATATATATGCAAGTAGTGATGACAGGCCCAAGCCACAGGTCATCAGGAAAACGGTACACAGCGGGTATATGCATTTACAGTAACACTCTGGCAGTCTGGTTACAGCAGTGAAAGGGTTACACTGTAACATCAAAAGTGTGAAACAGACACACACACACACGCATGCATGTTTGTTTTTGTGAATTGTGGGGACTTTCCATAGACTTCTATAGTTTTTATACTGACAAAACGATATTGTCTATCCCCTAACCCTAACCCTAAACCTACCCCTTACAGAAAACATATTTGCATTGTTACACTTTCAGATAAACATCATTTACTATTTTTAATCATTTTTTTACATTGTGGGGACTGCACAATATATGACAACATATAAAATTTTGGTAACACTTTACAATAAGGTTTCAGTTGTTAACATTAACTAAATATATTAGATAACATGAACAATATATAGCATATATTAAGATATTTCTTTTAATGGTTCTTTTACAATTGTAATTTCCTCAACAAGTAGTTGCTGGTTTTACTAAGCAGAGATAACCACTCTAACCACTGTCAGATGTTTATGCAAGAGTTTATGAAAGAGATGTTTATTATTTAATCATACATTTCTCTTTCAGACCTTGTCATTTTATTTTCCTCCTTGTGGGAAGATCCCCCCTCCTGTCATCATGGTGCAGAATGTCAGCTTCAGATACTCCAGTGACACAGTGAGTCCACAGCCTTTCAAACAGTCTATCACTGCAGATAGCTCATTTACACTAAATCTGGGATATTCATTTTTGTTTCAGCTTTCTTATGTTGTCATAAGCAGTCATATGTTGACATACTGTATATGTCTAAATTAGATATGCAGCTCATTTTCATGCATCAAGGGCTGCTTACACAAAGGGTGATAACTATAAAGTTTTAATAATTTTTATTTAGTCAAAACAGTTATAACAATACTATAATAATACTAGGATTTATGTAATTTTAATCATTTTCAGCTGAAAATAAGAACATTGACAGGCAGTTAGATTCCACACAACCTTAAAGAGTTCATGCATTCAAAGCGACAGACAAAACTTACATAATGTTATTTTTCGTTGCCTGTCTAGTTGTCTTGTCTGTATAGTTATCTTTATAGTTACTATTCTTTGGCGCAAACAGGTTTTTAGACTTGTATAACAAATATAGCAAATGTTTTATACAATGATTTACATACACATATATATTTATATATTGTTGCAGCAATTAATTTATAAGAATTTGGAGTTTGGTATTGACCTGGACACACGAGTTGCACTGGTGGGTCCCAATGGGGCAGGGAAGTCCACACTTCTCAAGCTGCTGATGGGAGAGGTCAGTTATGAAAAATAGGCTAATATGATTTGACATTTAAAGTCTTATAAAGTTCTTAACATCGATTCAGTTTTAAAGTCAATGACATTCATTGGCCTGTTTTTTATCTCATAGCTTCTCCCCACAGACGGAATGATAAGAAAGCACTCACATGTCAAGATTGGCAGATATCACCAGGTATGATTAGTTGTCTTGCTACTTGTGTTATTCTTTCCATTTTCATAACAGTTATGTTGTATGTATATATACACTGATCAGGCATATTATGACCACTGACAGGTAAAGTGAATAACACTGATTGACGAACACTGATCTCTTCATCACGATACCTGTTAGTGGGTGGGATATATTAGTGAACATTTTGTCCTCAAATGTTGATGTGTTAGAAGCAAGAAAAATGAGTTTGACAAGGGCTAGACTGTGATGGCTAAATGACTGGGTCAGAGCTCTCCAAAACTGTAGCTCTTGTGGGGTGTGGCTGGTCCGCAGTGATCAGTATCTATTAAAAGTGGTCCGTAGAGGGAACAGTGGTGATGGGCGACCAAGGCTCACTGATGCACACGGGGAGCAAGGATGGTCTGTGTGGTCCAATCCAACAGACGAGCTACTGTAGCTCAAATTCCTAAAGACGTTAATGCTGGTTCTGATGGAAAAGTGTCAGAATAGACAGTGCATCGCAGTTTGTTGCATATTGGGCTGCATAGCTGCAGACCAGTCAGGGTGCCCATGCTGATCCCTGTCCACTGCTGAAAGTGCCAACATCTTGGTGCCAGATACCAGCACACCTTCAGGGATCTAGTGGAGTCCATGCTTCGATGAGTCAGGGCTGCTTTGACAGCAAAAGGGGACCAACACAATATTAGGAAGGTGCTCATAATATTATGCCTGATCGGTGTATATAGAAAAAGAGATTTGTGTATGTTACAGTTCTGAGATCTCATTAAAGTTCATACTTACATTATTTACATGTTTCCTCATAATTTGTATTCATTTAAGGTATTGACAATTGTTTATAATTGCTCTTGCGTTGTGTTTATCCTGCAGCATCTGACTGAGCAGCTAGAGCTTGACCTGTCTCCTCTGGAGTACATGATGAAGTGCTTCCCAGAAATCAAAGAGAAAGAGGAGATGAGGAAGATCATTGGACGTTACGGCCTGACAGGGAAGCAGCAGGTATGTGTGTGGTAATGTGTAAAGCTGTTTACATGAGTCCTGCCAGACAACACAGCGCACATTACTTGCTTAGGTTTTTTGTATTTTAACTGTCATATCCCCCATTTTACAGGTCAGTCCCATCAGGAACTTGTCAGATGGCCAGAAGTGTCGGGTGTGTTTCGCGTGGCTTGCATGGCAGAATCCCCACATGCTGTTTCTGGATGAGCCTACTAATCACTTGGACATTGAGACAATTGATGCTCTGGCTGAAGCCATCAATGAGTTTGAGGGAGGAATGATGCTAGTTAGCCATGACTTCAGACTTATTCAGCAGGTATTTCTTCAAAGCTAGTTAATATATCAGTGGTTTTTCACATTTAACTAGATGACTTTGATCTGGATTTTGTGATGAATGACTTCTCCATGTCTTTCTAGGTGGCTCAGGAAATTTGGGTGTGTGAGAAGCAGACCATCACCAAATGGAAAGGGGACATTTTGGCTTATAAGGAGCACTTGAAATCAAAAATTGACAAACAGACTCATGATATATAAAAACCCTTGAGCTGGACAGACAAACTTTTCCATCATGGATTAATTGCCCTCCTCTGTTTCCCAGATGTGCATGACCGAAGGAGTTTTAAATTGGACAGTGAACCCCAGTTTTTCAGCTGTTGATGTGGATTGCATTCCATTGTACTTTCATCTAGGATTGTTGATGACTTCCCTGGTCTTATATCTGTTAATGCACCTCTCAGATTTCCCAGCATCAGTACGTCTGTTTTATTTAATACTGTAAAGGCAATAATGGTTTATTGAAATAAATAGATTCAATTATGTAGGTGCAGAACAGTAGAGAACATCAAGATATGCATAAAACAATTTTGTCCATACCAAAATAATGAATGTAGATACATAAAATATCATTTTAAACTGAACAGTTTGAATTGATCTGTCAATACTGCATTCATGTGAATACATGTCTTTTTGGAACAACAACGGGTGCTGCTGGAGGACTTACAGTTGTTACCCCCTAATTTACCTCTTACTGCAACATGAGCTCATATAAGGAAAAATGTGTTGTACAGCCCATTCAGTTAGTTTGTGGAAAATAATCACATTAGCGATATAACAGCAAGCAATGATGCATTAATATGGTTTCTATATCTTAAACATTTTAAAAAGTTTATCAGAGTAGCCTATGTGCAAAAATTCAAACATGCAAACATGCAAACATGTTCATGTTTCGCAATGAGGTACATTTATCAGTTCTAGAGAATAGCTACATCCCTTTTCTCATAAAATACCAAGTCATGCAGGTTTGTGTGCTTGAGAAATGTTCTAACCCACATTGTGTGTAAATGTGTATTTCTAACCAAGGACACATTTTGTAAAAATTTCTGATTTTTCTTTATTGTACATTGCCCTTGTTACATGTTACATGCAACAACCAAATTCTAATCCCAACTCTAACTTGTTGTTAATTAATAATACTCAGTGCAATTTACACTGTAACAAGGACGCTGTAAAATAAAGTGTTACAGTTTTTCTTAACTAAATCTGATATAACCCTCCTTCTATGAACATCCTCCCCGTTTAGGCAGGTAAATGTGCAGATGTGCAACTGTCTCCAATCTTGTGGTTGTACATCTGCAACTTTTGTCTCTTTATATTTCTGCAGCACTCAGTCTGTTTCCCTCTGTGTTCATATAATGTGTAAAAGGAATGTGGGGTGTTTGATTAATATGGTCAAATCCACACACACTTCAATGGCTGGCTTTGCCAAAGCATTTAGACTAAAAATATGATCTTATAAAACAAATGTATGCAACATATTTGTCCATGGCCGCATACTTTTTTTCAGTGTATCAGATTAAACTATATTAGATTAAAATCTCTAATGGCAACAAGATAAATATTGCTTGGTATTCATCTTTTAACAACGAAGGCAACCAAAAATTTGGCAGGAGTCAAAATCCTCATCTTTGTACAAGGAGCTATGTGTTGTATGATTGACTTGTGGGTAAGATCACCATCTACACAATATTATACAACAATTATTTAATTCTTTTTTAATTTTTTTTTTGGTAGGAGATCTCATCTTTGATAGGACAGTAGAGATGAGACAGGAAGTGAGTGGGAGAGAGAGGGTGGAATCAGGAAATTAAATGTATTTAATCCTACAGGGGACATCAAAGTTCTCATTATCTATATTGTAATAACCTCAACCAATTTTCATAGTCTACGTTTGTGCCTTTAAGCATACTGTTTTCCATTCTTCCTGTCTTTATTTAAATCTCGTATCCACGCTAGTCTCTGATTTTCAGAATTTTCTTTATGATTATCTACTAGTATATTACGTCCTGTATGTAAACAGTCTTGAGTGGAGAATGTTTCCAAAGTGGACACTGGGGCTGTTTGACTAAGTTATTTAGGAGGGGGAAAAAAGAAACTTCCTAGTTGTAGATATAAAAGGCCAAAAATAAATCTTAAAAATAAATAAATAAATGTTTCCAAAGTATGTCAAACTTTGTTACAAGCTTAACGTAAAATGTTGTTAAAATATTATCTTCACAGATCCATCAATCTAATAATGCCCTATTTAAACAATTTGAACCAAATATCCTTCTTTTTGATTTCTGTTTTAATTAGCCATGCGGGAATAACAACTGATCAGGATCTGGTGATGAAGCCCCAAAACAATACTGAATGAAGATAATGCGCCTGTCCTATCATAAACATTCTTCAAAATGTAATTATTAGATCAATCACAATATACAAAATGATAGTTTTTTTAATATATAATACATGATTTGATTATTAATGTAATTCAGCAGTGTTTTGTTTAATGTTCATGTGCAAGTGAGAATGTAAATCAGTTGAAATTTTCCTCTATCCAGTACCCTATTTCATGCATATACTGTATGTCTCCAACTAAACCAATATATGAAGTTGTGCTTGAGAATATATAGCGATAAAATCATTAAACAATATACTTATCTATTTCATTTGCAACATATTTTTTATCAGGTGTCTTATTTCTTATCAGGAACATGCACATTTTGTCCTGACTGCAAATGCACATGACTTTCTTACAAGGGTTCAGTATAAATATTGCTGTGTAGCTTCCTCCTCACTCTTAGCAGACAGAGATAGCTCTAGAGCTAAGGCTATAGTTCTCCTGCTGCAATGAAGCCAATTCTTTTTACTGGAGGCAGCATTTTGCTGATTTTCATCTTTATACAAGGAGCCTTGGCAGATGACCCATGGGTGAGAAGAAAACTTGCAATTTTAATATGACTATATCAGTAAATATTGCATTTATATTATTTTTTCTCTTGAGGTCCAACTAAAATGTAACTTACTTAATAGAGGTACAAATATAATCTTAAGCATTATAAAATTCCTTGTTTAAGTCACGTTAAATAACAATTAAAATATTAGCAAATCTGTTGTTTCTCTTAGCTTGCAAAAGTCAAACTAAACAAAAAAGTACTTAGTAGTAATGTTGCTTATTAAGCATGTTTATGTTTCAGAGATATCTTTTTTGCTCTCTTATCCTCGCAGATTCCTGGGCACGCAATATTGGGAATGGCTGGCAGTCATATACCTGAAGAGGTGACGTCCCTAATTTGTCCAGCTGTGTCAGATAATTTATTTCACTAGGGTTTTTTGAGTATTTCTAATAAATGTTTGGTTTAGGCTATTGTGTTCTGAGTTTTAAAGCACAATGCAGTATTTGATTTCTCTGCTTTAATTATTAGTCACCAGCGGCCATATCAGGATCCGGTGATGACATACCTACGGAGCCTCACAACCTGAAAATTGGAAGAAGAACGCAGGCAATTTAAACGTTTTAAATTCTCTCTCTCTCAACTTATTGTCATCTAAACCAGGGCTGGGCAACTTCGGGTCCTGCACTGTCCTGCAGAATTTAGTTCCAACTCTAATTAAACGCACCTCAACAAGCTAATTAATGTCTTCAGGATCACTAAAAATCTACAGGCAGGCGTGTTTGATTAGGGTTGGAGCTAAACTCTGCAGGGCAGTGGCCCTCCAGGCCTGAAGTTGGCCAGTCCTGATCTAAACAAACACATTTAAGGTAAAATAATTAATGTTGTACTTTATTTAATTTTTTTCTTGAAGAGGAGCGAAGACCATCAGATGGAGCACCAAGGTTACTAAGAGCCAAGATGGAATAGAAGAACTTGTGGACATGATTGTCATACTGCATGTCTCTATTAAAAAAAAAATGTTGTTATATTGGCCATTTTGGCCAATTTTGGAAAATGAAGTAATGAATTAAAATGTTAGATATAAACGAAAAACTTATTCAAAACCTTAAACAGTCTTTTTATCAAGTGATATTCATTGTTTTATTTCTCTTGTCTTCAAATTCAGAGAACAAAATTGAAAAATGGCATTTTTTCTGAAAATGCATAATAAAGATAACCATAACCATATTACATTAAGATAACAGTCGTACTGTAATACATTGCTTGCAGGATACATCACTTCTATTAGTCCATTCACTCCACACTCCTAAAACAGGTTTACATGTATGCAAGGACAAACAACTCTTTCTTTTTTCTCACTAGTTTCTCACTTCATGCGCCATCCTTTATCATTACTCCAACTAATGAGACAGACAGACAGTCAAGCTGCATCAATCACAAATTTTTAGACTACAGTGGGTCCACAGCTGAACAACACAGCTACAGAAGCGTGAGTTAGCCAGTTAGCAGGGTTGTTACACAACATAACATGCACAACATGCACTGTCAAACCAGCTCTTATATGAGTATTGTTTTTGTATTTACAGCAGTTGATTTAATCTTAGGTAATTTCATACTTCACCTTTACCAAATAGATTAAAAAAAAAAAAAAATCCATAGAGAGTATAGAGTGATTTTTTGCTCTGATAATATACTGTTGAACCTTTGAAATTAAGGTTGAACCACTAAATTGACATGGAATATTTTAATAATGTCCTTACAACCTTTCTGGGCCTTAAAAGTGTCAGTTGCATTGCTGTCTATGCAGGGTCAGAAAGCTCTAAGATTTTATCAAAAATATATATGTGTTCTGAAAATGAACAAATGGCTGGGTTTGGAATAACATGAGGGTAATTAATGACAGAATCTTCATTTTTGGGTGAACTATCCCTTTGAGTAGGGTTATTTTTTGCACTGTATTTCAGTATTAGCAGTACTAGCTCGGCAGGACTTCCCTAAAGCCGAGTGGAGTCATATAAAAAGCAAGGCTGTCAATGTCACTTTGCTAAGACTTAAATAGTTACTTGTTGGGCCCAAATGATGTGCACTGGTTTCCCCAAAAGCTCAAAAAAAAAAAAAAAACTGCACCATGTACAGATAACTTTATAACAGTTATTCAAGCATTAGCACAACTCTGACAATAAGAGTCCTGCTTAATCTATCATCATCCATGCTATTGCCAAAATACTGATGCCTGCCCAGGATACTTTGCTACTAAAAACTGTTTTGACAGAACTTTTCAACAGTAGTAGCAAGCCTTCTTAACAATGAAGCAGCTTCTTTGTATTCTGTAGGTCTTCTATTGTCCAACGACAGGACCTCACCAAAGCTCAGGAAGGCATCTTTCAAACCACGGCTGTCAATGTTCCTTGCAGTGCCCTTAATAATTATGTAAAAGGCCCATGAGTTTTAAGAATTAAGAGCCTTTTGGGCATTTTGTATAATTTATAAGTTAATTTGCTGCTAAGTTAAGTCTGACATCAAGTGTCACCTTTTCCATCCTTCCGGGTCCAAACGCATCAGATGACATGAGAAAACAAGAAACACTACTAATTATACACTCACAATGTTATACAATAGTTGGGGTTTGGACCAGCAAGCAGCGTTCGTTGGTGAGATCCTTGGACGCATTACATCAACACTTAACAAGCCCATAAGGAAATATCCAGAAGACTAACAACATTCAGTAAATGGTAAAACTGGTTGCACTACAAACAAGCAGGCCCGGATTGGCTAATCGGGAGGACCGGGAGAATTCCCGGTGGGCCGGGTTCATTTTTTGGCCGCGAGGGCCGGTGTCCATAGCTGCCTGCACTCACAGCAGTCGCACTTTTTATTTATTTATTTATTTTATCTATTTTTTACCATAGCCTTACTCTTTTTATTCATTATTTTACCGCAGCTCCATGAGCAGAAGGCAGCCTGCAGGTTAATGATCATTCGTCTCCCCCCGACAGCGGCACCTTGCTCAAAAGCAAAATCAGTTGTTAAGAGATACGCGAGAGATGAAAAATGGATAATTAAAAAGCGCAAAGGTGGCGCTGAAAAGGCCAAAAAAAAAAAGAAACCTCTAGAAACTGACGCGGCCAAATGTACTAAGCTGAGTACATTTTTCGTTAAAACCAACTGTTTTTTCAGTTGTGAAATTTGTAAAAAACAGGCTCAGAAGCACTTGAACCCAGAAGAACCTTGAGGCATTCATGCTCATGTGCACTGGGAAAGAAATTCTCATGTCTTTGGACAATGACACTGTGATAAACAAAGTTGCAGAGACCAGTGCACTGCTCAGGCGTTTGTTAATGTTTTAGGGTTGGCCATGTTTCCTTGAAGCCGCACTTATGCAGAGGAAAAAAAGATGAAGCCATCTTTAGAAAGTAATACTGTGGTTAAAAAAAGTCTTGCAGATAACAGTGCAATACTACTTGTTTTATTCTTTATTTGTGTTTAAGGACTGGATATCTGTGAACAATTTTGCACAGAATATATATTCAGATATTGCAGAAAAGGACATTGTGATGTTTTAAAGAATAGTGTTGGAGAGTTACCCTTTAATGTTCTCATATTCATGAAAAATATTTGAAGTTATAAAGCAGCTGTTTCCTTGAAAAAGACATGATAGTGTCATTAGAAAGTTTAATACATTTTATTGTAATCTTTATTTTATACATATAGCTTAATATATATATTTGTATTTATTTGATATTTTTTCATTTCAAGGTTTGGATATTTATGAGCACTAATTCTTACAGAAAATAGATTCTGATACTGTTAAACATTACATTGTGTTAACTGTTCAGATAAATCTTCACTGTGAAGCAGCACTTAGGCTACTGTATTTGCACTGAATTGGAAATGACGTTATTTTAATATAGTCAGTCGTGAACTAAAGTGGGCCGGTCTAAGGCTTGAAACTCCAGGGCTGAAAAGGAGTCCCACTCCGGCCCTGCAAACAAGTCTACTCATAATTAAGATAATACATTAAAATAATATTGTAAGACATTTGCAATACTAAGCAGCAAAACGAGCTGTCTGTTTTGTACACTTAAAAATAGGTTGACGCGGGTGAGACCGGAAACCAGACCCATAAAATTTACAAATGGCCATGCGCTCTTAATGGAAGAAAAAGGTGGATATCTTGCACACCAAATTGCTAGCGTGATGCCAGCGTCATACCTGCATATTAACTAAGATTAGAACCTCCATGCATATGAAGCAGGGTTGCCAGGTTTTCACAACAAATAGCTACTCAAAACTAACCTAAAACTAGCCCAATCTCGTTTAGAGGGGGGTCCTCCTTTAAAAATCGTGTTCTGGGGGATAAAACACTACTGGTAAATTCGCATTTCAGGGGCTAAATATGACATTATTGGGATCGGTTCAACCCGATCGTAACCCGCCGTAAAGCACTGACAAGCTACGCCAAAATCGCGATTCGATTTTGCGCGATTTTGGCGTAGCTTGTCAGTGCTTTACGGCTCTGTGTATTACTTGCCGCTCCAGCTGAACGCACGTGATGGAGCTTTACTACTAATCAAAGTACCGGCTTCATTGACTAAACGCGCCTCACGACATCGTTCGATTATCCTTACAGCCCTAGTGTTAAAGCAGCCAAACTGGCAACACTGAGTGCAGCATGAACAGAACAAGGACTATAGAATAACTTAAAGGGGTCGTCGGATGCAAACTTCACTTTTAAATGTTGTTTGAACATTAATGTGTGTTGGCAGTGTATGTACAAATCTACCCTATAATGACAAAAATCCATGCAGTGGTTTTTAATTGATTTGTAAAAATAATATCTCCTTTTTCAGATCGAGCTATTTTCAGATGCCTGTGGTATGGTGTCACACACACAGAGGCCGCTCCCACACAGTTGACTGACATGAGCGTCTTACCTCAGATCAGCTGTAACAGTCCGACCTCAATTGTTTCGATGCCGGAGCAGGGATGTAAGTTAGACAAGAATATCTCCGATTGAGCGACTGAGGTGTTGTGTTGCTGGATGTAATAATAAACATAGTGGTCGCCATTTACTCCAGACATCTGAGTCGCTGAAGATGCAGTGGATTACATTTGTTTGTGAAGGAAATGCGCCTCCCGATCTACATAAATGCATATATGTTCGCGCAAATCATTCCTGATCCAGTTTCACCTACAGCAGAAGTTTGTGTAAGGTTTTTTTTTCTGAATCTCTGCAATCGCCTACCGAATAATGTGCTAGTTAGCAAGTTTCCTGCTAAATGCGCTAAATGTGGCTAAAGTAAACAATCTCTCAGAGCAGCTCATCACTCCACAGAGAGAAGAGAGGGGCGGGGCGAACATTTGCATTTAAAGGAACAATCTCTCAGAATGGGTTGATTTTTGCAGAGCTCATTTTGACAAGGTAAAAATGGTGTTGTTTTACACAACCATTGAGAATTTTTAACCAAAGTATATTATAGACTTTTCATTAAGACCCTAAAGAATCATATCAACTTGGGCATCCGATGACCCCTTTAAAGATATTATAGAATGTCTTAAAGCAGGGGTGGCAAAAGTCGGTCCTGCATCAAACGCACCTGAACAAACTAATCAAGGTCTGCACGATTACTAGAAAGCTACAGGCAGGTGAGTTTTAATTAGGGTTGGAACTGAACTTTGAACACCCCTGCCTTAAAGGGACTTTGGAACAGAATCTGATGGAGAGCAAACAGCGACATCAAGCGGTCAACGTGACGTACTGTTCAGAGTGACGTGCAATTCAAGCAGGAAGTGAACTCGTTCACATGTGTTTGTGTTGTTCTGTTTTGCCGCCTTGACGCAAGCTCACTTTACCTACTTAAGCTCTTGATCAACTTTTTATCGTTTCTAATGTAGGCAACAGAGACAAATCATGTCTTCTGATACTTCCACTGTTGGAGGGATTCAGGGCTATCTCCTGAAGCTTCATTCATTCCTTGGAGACACAGAGAGCAGGAATGCTGCTATAGTCTGCCATGACATTATTGGAGACTTGGGGCAGGAATGCATGATAACTAAGAACGAGAATGAACTGGGTAAGAACTTTTTCATGCAAAAGCATTGCGTTATGTGCATACAGAATATAAAATATATTATATTCATATAAAATATATTTTTTATTCATTACTTTTATGTTTGTAGTTACGCAAAATAAGATTACACTAGCGCACGCAGCAAATTGACACTGATTCGTAATGTTATCTTGGTTGATGTATTATCTAGGATGGGCAGCTGCATGCACATAACTCGTATAAAGATGTAAACTAAAGTAAAAATCACTTTTCAGCTGAAAATCACGTCTTTCACATGTCCCGCTAAATAAATAAATAATGTGTGCATATAAAAATAGATACATAGAATTGCATGCATACATACATACCTCAGATGAGTAGTTAAAGTCCAAGTGGAGCCAGACAAAAAAAAAAAAAAAAAATTTAAATTGTCTTGTTCAGCCTGATGACAATTGATCTTGAAATATGTTCTAATGCATGTTTATTTTTTTCAGTTTTACAGACATCTTTGCTTTTTGCAAAAGAAGAGGGATTGCTTGGCTTTCTCCGAAAGTCTCTTTCTAATGAAATGGTAAGAATTGTTTACAGACTAATTCTAGTACTGATATATGGTAAATCTAACTGACATAATAAACATTTAATTATAATGTTATAAAAAGCTGTTGATCGTATGGTTTGTCTACAGCTGCGGGATACAAGAGTGGACATTCTGAATTTTTTAGGAGCGTTTCTGGAGAGAATGTCAGTCACTGTCCGAGGATGGGAGAAGAACTATGCTGTCGACCTGAAGGTACATTCAATCAGTTGTTGGCAGATTTCTTTCTGGTTTGATTTTGGTTGACTAAAATTATCACATTTGTAACATTAACTTTATTTGGTCATTTCTGAGTGTTCTTGTCGCTCTCTGTATGGACAGGACATTTGTGTTGTTGTCTACACAAAGGACAAAGCTGCAAAATGCCGAAGCCCAGCTTTAGATCTTCTAATCAAAGTAAGTTCTTTAAACGCACGGTTGCATTACTGTATGCTGTAACTTGCACTTATTGTAAATCACACAAAAACTGACTTGAGACTTAACTTGGACTTGTAGCCAATTGACAAAAAGGGATAGTTCACCCAAAAATGAAAATGTCATTAATTACTCAGTACTCACCCTTATGTTGTTCCAAACCTGTAAGACCTTTGTTCATCTTCAGAACACAGAACAAAGAATTTTTTTATGAATAGACAGCAATGCAACTGAAACATTCAAGGCCCAGAAAGTTAGTAAGGACATTGTTAAAATAGTGCATGTGACATCAGTGTTTCAACTCTAATGCTATGAAGTTACGAGAATACTTTTTGTGTGCAAAAAAAACAAAAATAATGACTTTATTCAAGACAAGAGAAGAAATTGTTAAATAAAGTTTTTTTTTTTTTTTTTTTCTTTGTGCACAAAAAGTATCCAAAAAGTATTCTTGTGGCTTCAGGTTAAATCACTGATATCATATGGACATGGTCACATGCTGTCTAAGGAGGGTCAGAAAGCTCCTGGAATTCTTAAAAAATATCCTATTTGTGTTCCAAAGATGAACAAAGGTCTTACACTTTTGGGTGAACTCACTGCAAGGAGAAACATTTTCTTTAAATGTCATGATACCTTTAGGGAGCCTTTAGCTTATTCTTTGCTTTTTGACTCTGACCTGAAGATAGAAAACCTGTGCTAATTACATATTTTGATATTTACAGACAAACTATGTTAACACATCTCACTTCTCTCCAGATACTGTATCTCACAAAAGACTCCAGCATCACCCAAGATCTCAAAATTGGTGATCTGTTCAACAAATTTTACGGAGAGTTATCTCAGAAGAGTAGGGTACCTGATACAGGCAAGTTGAGACGTGTTGTCTTATTTCATTTCCTATTGTAGCAAATATATGTTGGCATTGTCATTAGTCATTGTAACAAGACATGTCAGAATACAAACAAACACGTTAGCACGTACTGTATGCATTATTGAAACACCAATTTCCCTACCAACAGTACTGGGTTACATTTATGAACTCCTCGGAGTGCTTGGTGAAGTGCACCCCAGTGAGATGGTCAACAACTCTGACAAACTCTACAAGGCCTACCTGGGTGAACTTAAAGGACAGGTAAAGACATCCCATCTGCATTTGGAAATGAGATCTTGTATGTAAGTATAAAAGTGCTAAAATCAGTTGTTTTTAGATGACATCTACTACAAAAGAGCCAAAACTTCCTGTTGTTGCTGGATGCCTGAAAGGAATCACAGCTCTGATGGTGAACTTTACCAAATCAATGGACGAAGGTGGGCATGTGTTTTATGTAAATTTACTGTCCTGCATTGGTCTTAACCTACTGTAACTGAATAAATATGCTCACTGCTTTGCTTTAAACAGACCCAGTTACGTCAAAAGAAATCTTTGATTATGCGCTAAAAGCAATCTCTCCACAGGTAGGATTAATGTTGTTATTTTACCATTTTTATGTAGTACATGTCACATTTTCTGTTCGGGGCTCACTAATAAATACGTTTCTTCCTTCCTTGCCTGTCTAGACTGATATGAAACGATATGCAGTCATGTTTGGTAAGTGGAATTTGACATCGACATATATTTATATGTAATATTTAACTCATCCGTTGTCTTTTTTGACTTTTGACAGCCGGTCTCAAACTGTTCACTAAGCATTCCAGCCAGTTCGGCAATTGTCTCATGGATCATTACATGTCTATCTTTGATGTTATGTCCAAACTTTGTGGACATATAAATGGAGAGCTGAAAAAGAGTAGTTACACGGCACTAGAGTCATTCCTAAAACAGGTCATTTTTTCTGTATGCTGGTTATTCAAAGTATAATGTTTTCATATTTTTTTATTTTTATTTTTTTTGTTGAGATGTTTAACTTGGTTATGGTGACATGTCAAACTTTTTCTCTCATTCTGGTAAAGGTGGCCACTCTTGTGGCGGAGAACACAGAGTTGCACAAAAGCAAGCTGAAATACTTCATGCAGAAGTTCTGTGCTATCATCAGGACCATGGCGTCCACTAATAAAGAACTGTCCATTGCTATCAGAGGATATGGCCTTTTTGCTGCGGTTTGTATCTGGACATTTTAACAGGATAGTAACAGTAGTCTATAATCAAAATCTGTCAGTGTGTCAAATTGTTTTGCATTATTGTAGTTGTTTCTAATTTCTGTTTTTTAAGATTCTCTGCCTTCTGTGTTTGTTCGCCGTTAGCCGTGTAAAGTGGTGTGCCCTCAGGATGTAGATCTGATGTATACAGAGCTGATTCAGCGGTGCAAGCAGATGTACCTGACTGAGACTGACCGGGATGATGACAATGTCTACCAGCTGCCAAGCTTCCTTGACTCCATAGCTAGTGTTCTGGTACACCTTGACCGGGTATGATGAATCTCCTTTACTACGAGCTGTGAATCGCATTGTAGATGATTATATCCAGCATAGAGACAGAGCGACACGTGTCATAATCTGAAAACCACGCCAACGGGAGCTGCCTCCTGTTACTCTGAGAACTACACCCACTGGAGGGAAACTTAATCGCTTATTTTCACTTCATTATTTTAATTATTTTAACCAGGTCAAAGGATTATTTCACCACCCTGTGTAAACATATAGAAGATATATTGAGAAAGTATATTTTATTACCTTTTCCTTACCTTCCTTTTGCTGGAGAAATGATCCAACTGAATGGCTCATCATGAAATACCCTGACCTTCACAACTATTTGTGTCCTTAAACACTCATTTTATTGGGTAGTTCTGTGTTTTTTTTTTTTAGCTTGTTTACTGTACACATTGTCACATAGTAGCTTTTAGACATTATTCTGTTTTTTGTTATAAGTCAGAAATTACAAGGAGGCAGCTTCTCGCAATACAAAGTCAAAGGAGAGCGTTGGATTATTTTTCCCCCGGTATGGGCGTGGCCTAAATGCGCTCTGTCTCTATTGCTTTATCTAGGCCCGTATAAAATCTGTTTAATTTTCCCCCCCAAATTCCATTTTATTTCCAAATTCCATTTTTTCTGTTTTAATTTTTCTAGTCTCTGTTTTAATGGTTAGATTAAAAAATATCAAACAAAAAGCATGTCTGATTAATTAAAATCATGGAACCTACACAGTTTAACAGCAGTTTATTAAATATTTATCAGAAAAATCAATTTTTAAGGCCCTATGAAATAATTTTTTTTCTCAAATTTGGTTTTATTCAAATTCAGTGTTTTCCATTCATTTTCTGAATTATCATTTTAGTGGTTTCATTGAATTTTAATAATCAAAAGCACGTCTAATTAATAAAAACATACTTGTATTAAAATGTATTTATTGTTATTTTACTTTTTTTCAGAAATAGTGTCTTTTTATATATTTCTTGTAAATCCATTTTGGTAAATATTCCTTAAAATAATGTTTTAATAATAATTTGATTATTAGTAGCACTATCATTATATTAGTATTTTTTCTTCATAGTTTCTTCAAGTTAAACCAAACTTTTATTTTGACCAGTTGCTGTGAAGACCCTCAATTTTCTGTTTGTATATGATATGACGATAGTTTTTCTCAAAAGAAATGATAAAATGCTCATAAAGTGACTCTTAAAACAGTTCTAGAGTTTGTTTATTTGTTCATGTACTCATATTGAGGCAGCAGAGGCTGAAAAAACAGCGAGCGCTTCAGTCTGTGTGTAGTAAACGAAACATATCTGCACCATTCATTCACACAGAGTCATGCAGAATATTTAAATAGCATTTTTGGCTTAATATTCACAGACATTAGTCCACTAGTCCATTTTGATTTTAGTGTACTGCCCAACTTTTGATTTATTCATCCAAAAATTGGCAAATTCCATTAAATTCCACATTATACAGTAAATTCAGTTTTTTTAGATTCTGTGATTCAGTCTGTGTTTTCAGCATTGTGGAAATCACAGGGCCCTATTTGTCTATCCGTTAAAAATGTTGATAAGTTGGCATTTTAAATATTCAGTATGTAGGTCAAATTTTTAGTCCCCTATTTTATGCTGTTGCATCTAAATAGGTTTGGTCATCGCTTTAGGACCACAAATTTAGTTTTAAGTGTCTTTTAGAGTCAAATGAACATATAAAATTTTTCAATATTTGTTACTGATGCCTTTGTTTCGCTCTGTAGTTCACCTGTTTTCACCTAACAAATTATAATGTAATTTCTATAACTGGTTGCAGATCCCTGAAGTGTACACGCCTGTGCTAGAGCGCCTCCTTGTGGTTCAGATGGACAGCTTTCCTCAGTACAGCCCAAGAATGCAGTACGCCACCTGCCGCTCCATCATCAAGGTGTTTGTTGCCATGGCAGTTCGAGGTCCAGTCCTCTGGAGTTTCACTAGTTCTGTGGGTAAGGATGAACTGGAGGTTAGCCTTGGCCGATCTGATTTAAGGTTAGATTTGCTAGTTTTACTAGTCTCACTCTTCATTTATTCAACAACAGTTCACCAAGGCCTGATCAGAGTGTGCTCTAAGCCTGTTCCTCAGTCAGAAGTAAGAGTTTTTGCTCAAAGTGCTTTTTTTGTTTGTTTATATTGTGATTATCATACCATAATGTGTGAGAGCTTGATTCTGTATGTATTATTCCACCCATGAGGAGCAGAACATTCCTTCAGGAGTTTCTCAGACTGAGGAGGACTCCACCCTGGTGCGCTCTGGGAAATGGAAAGTTCCTTCCTCTAAGGATTACCTGGACCTCTTTAAGGGACTTCTGGACTGTGAAAACCTTAAAGTAAGAAATCAAATATATATTTGATGTAGGACACAGTGTTATTTAAGGTAACAGTTTAACTTGTTACTATTTTAGTATGTTATTTGTTTAGAATGTGATCCTTTAATTATGACAGTTGTTTAAAGCTTAATCTAATGCTTTTACCGATTTAATTTCCTGTTTTCAGGACACAGGATTCATGGATGCAGCTCCAGCTGCCAAGAACTACAACCTAAGAGACATAAACCGACACTTATATGATGCAGTGGTGCAGTCAGTCATGAAGATTTTGGAGAAACTTGATCTTTCAGTGCAAAAAGTCAATGCAGCTGACGAGGTACTGTTGCAGTGCTCCACCTTGAATGAATAGCAAAAATGTGGATAGTCAAAGAAACAGAGCATAAATTAAAAATGTTTTTAGTGAAATACTTATTTTTTTTCTTAGGCGCAGAGTGATGCAAGTGCTGGATTTATGCCTTCATCTGACCCCACAGCAAACCTTATACCCAACAAACCCAAAGACTTCATTGCCTTTATCAACTTGGTTGACTTCTGCAGGTGTCAAAACTCTTTTCCAGTGGACCAGTCATAAATCAAACAAACAGAAACACACTCTTATTGTTTGAGATTTAATACATGAGATTATTGTTATCCTTTTTACAGTGAATTATTGCCTTCAAGAAATCCTGAGTATTTTGCCCAGTGGATGCACCCCCTGTGTCACGAGCTTATTCTGCAATCAATACGTTTCCCTCTGGTCAGCGGCTTTTATAAACTCCTCTCCCTCTCTATGGGCATTGCAAAGAAAATCCACTATTTTCAGGTAATACACATTCTCCATCATATGAATCAACTCCTGAATTTAATGTTTTAATAAACTGTATGACAAAACTGTATGTCTCTTATTTATAGAACCTAAAACAAGAGCCCAACAGTGTTGGCGGTGGCTCAACCATGGAGAATGCTTGTTTTTCGCTCCTTGCAAAATTTGGAAAGGAGGTGCCATTTCAACTCTTTTTTTTTTTTTTACTGCTTTATTTCTGTGTTAGGTGGTTGAACATTGCCGTGAGCTTTGTTTAATTCATAATAGAATTTTCTGTTGTTGTATATGATGAATGCAGTGATAAAACATTTTTGTTGTTTCCTCAGGTTTGTGTACGTATGAAACAATATAAAGATGAGCTCCTGGCTGCCTGTCTGATGTTCATCCTCTCTCTTCATCCTGACATGGTGGCTCTGGATATCAAGGCATACATCCCTGCTCTGCAGGTTAGAAAATGAACGGGAAATGTTGTGATCATCAGCATTAGTATTTTTTGGGGCTGTCAGTTGATTTAAAAAAAAAAAAATTAACTAATTAATCACACATTTTTTCTGAAATGAATCGTGATTAATCACGAATAACCCCACCTAACATTAAAGTTTTTAAATATACTTTTATCCTGCAATAATTTCACATTCAATCTTCACATTAACGTTGAAACAACAAACATTTAATATTTGTTAAAAAAAAAAAAATATGACTGAAGATATCACATACCAATATTTCTGATGTCTCAATATTTAACCATTGACTATAGCCATTCAACCTTACAATATAATTGAGAAAAATCTATTTGAATATTTATTAGATTTTAAAAAATAACAGCTTGTAATTTAAGTGAATTTAAGTGAACTTAAACAGTCTTCACAGAAACCTGACATGGCCTGACAACATCTCATCTGACCTCGTTTCACTGTTGTTCTACTGAAGCTCCTTGTCAACTGTACATTTCCCCCGCGCTCGTTTGACTAGCAAAAGTCTCCTGTTTGATGTGATCATAATAAAGATGCTCTGCATCTAAATAAATGCACTTCAAAAGCAGCATTGGTGATTGGGGTGGTCAGCCCTAGAGTTAACTGTGTTAAATAATTTTAACGCCGCTAAACTGGAAAAAATTAATTTCCTAAATTAACACACTGATTTTGACAGCACTAGTATTTTTAAATTAACCATAAGTAGGAATCACATTTTGAAGTGATTGAGAAACAAACTAAAACGTGATAGAATTTTGGAATGGAATATCATCATCTGTTTTTATTTTTTTGGTTGCAGGCTGCTCTACGGCTAGGTTTGAGTCATGCTCCTTTAGCCACAGCAGCACTGGATGCTCTGGAGTCCTGGTCCTCTCTTATCCCAGCTGCCATCATGCAGCCACACTATGCAGACGTCTTGCCACATTTAGATGGCTACCTCAAAACAACCACTAACTCTGGTCAGTTATTCATAATTTCATCATATAATCTCTACTGTACTGTCAAAGAAATGTTCACAGCTTACTATTGTAAATTTACTATTAAATATATATATGGGTCAGTGATTATTTTGAAATTAGTCCTTTTTGTAATTTGTATTTATTTTTAATCATCCCATTAGAAAAAGATGACGGCAATATGGAAGTGACATTTGTCTCAACGGGAGGCTTAAAAAGTTATGGACAAGTCATGTTAAGGCTTCTGAAGAAATCAAAACACTTTTCTGTGGTAATAAGATTGATTTGTTTGCCATATTTAGATTTTGTCTGTTTTGTTAATCTAACAGAGCTGAGATGTAACTAAAATAATGTAACATGTAATTGCATGCACAGATATTCAGTAGCCTGTTTTTAACAATGGTTATTGAGCTATTGGTTATTGGTTTAATGGTCATGACAGTGGTGTCCTAATGTAACTGTGGTCTTCATTAGGGAGATGAGTCTCCGATTGGTGCTGTGAGACGCAGAGTGGTACGTCTGCTTGGACACTTGGGAGGACAGCTCAATAGGAGCCTTGTGACAGGTTGTTTTGTTTCTGCTGCTTTTAAATAAATTCATCATCGACTTTCTTAAACAGCCTGTATTTGTTCACTTTGTTTGGCTATATCTGCTTTAACTTGTTTAGAGGAGAAGCTCACTTCCAGAATAAAAATTTCCAAGATGTTCATGTCTTTAGTTGCAAAGAAAGTAAGGTTTTTGAGATAAACATTTCAGGATTTTTCTCCATATACTTCAATGGTGGCCAATGGGTTGAATGTCCAAATTGCAGTTTATGTGCAGTTTCAAAGTGCTCTGAACGATCACAGCCAAGAAATAAAGGTCTTGTCTAACGAAACGATAGGTCATTGCAGACAGTTTTGAAGTTGGAGGTGAACATGAGATGGAGTTTTTCGCCCTACCCTACCTTTTTGAACCGAAATACATAGATGAAGTCCACTATATGGAAAAAAATCCTGAAATTTTTCCTCAAAAACCTTAATTTCTTTGTGACTGAAGACAGAAAGACATGAACATCTTAGATGTCATGGGGGTGGGTAAATCATCAGAATTTTTATTTTTTTTTATGGAAGTGAACTTCTCCTTTAAAAACGGGCTCTTTTTAAAGTTTTCTCTTATCTAACCCAAGCTGTTTCTGCGGAGGACATGATGAAGCGTTATGTAGCATGGGACTGTGAGAAGAGGCTGCGTTTTGCCGTGCCTTTTAAAGACATGAAGCCTGAGATCTACCTGGACTCCTTCTTGCCACGGGTCACAGAGCTCGCACTGTCCTCCAGTGACAGACAAACTAAAGTAATCATAGTCCTCAGCCAACTTATCTAATTTTCATGTCGTTGTTGATAAAGTTCATCACTGTGTTATTTATTAACCCAAAAAATTGAGGCTAAAGTTGATAATTGTGTCTGGTGTGTAGGTGGCAGCGTGTGAGCTTCTGCACAGTCTGGTCATATACATGGTGGGTAAAGGTGCCCAGATGACAGAAGATGACAAGTCTGCTCCTCCCATGTACAACCTGCACAGAAAAGTCTTTCCTGTTCTTCTGCGCTTGGCCTGTGACGTTGACCAGGTCTTTTATACTTTGTGTGCTCTAAATGTGATAAACCGTTTTTGTTCTTCATTGTACTGTAAAGCAGTGGTTCTTTACCTTTTTGCATCCAAGGTTGCACATGTAGGCCAAGATATTTCCTCTAGTATTCTCCTGTAATGATGACACACATGCTTGTTAACGTTTAACGGTTAATTAATGTAGGAAACAAGTAAATAATTTTCTGTTTACACATTACACAACTTTAATTTGTACATTATTCAAGTTTTTTTTACACTAAGTTGTTTAATTTTTAACGAATGGATGAGTGATTTTGTGGCCTTCTTGGATGTTTTCTGAGGCCCCCTGATTGAAAACCACCTGAAGTTCATGGTTTCATATATAAATTGGGTTCCTTTCATCAGTCTCTTTAATCACAATCATGTGTTAGTTTCTCAGACATTGAAACTTTAACACTTCTTCAGGTGACAAGGCAGCTTTTTGAACCTCTGGTAATGCAGCTTATCCACTGGTTTACCAACAACAGAAAGTTTGAGAGCCAAGACACTGTGGCAGTGCTGGAGGCCATTTTGGTGAGTAAACCCCCTTAGTAGACAAACTTTATTCAAAATTGAGTCAGATGTCTGTAATTTGTGTGGAAACATTTGCTGTAATTCCCTATGTTTGTGTTGCACAGGATGGCATTGTGGATCCGTTAGACAGCACCCTCAGAGACTTCAGTGGCACCTGTATCCAGGAATTTGTCAAATGGTCCATCAAACAGACCACCCCCAAACAGCAGGAAAAGAGCCCAGCCAACATAAAATCTCTCTTTAAACGTATCTACAGCCTGGCTTTACACCCCAACGTCTTCAAGCGGCTTGGAGCTGCGCTCGCCTTTAACAGCATGTACAGGCAGTTCAGGTCAGTGGTTGCATTAGATTCAAGAATGTGAGTAAATGTAAAAAGTGAATGCAAATGTTTTGCGATGTTTGTTCAAATATTGTTGTGTTTCTCAGAGAAGAGAGCTCTTTGGTGGAGCAGTTTGTCTTTGAGGTGCTGGTGGTGTTTGTTGAGAGTCTAGCTCTGGCCCACTTTGATGAAAAATCCTTGGGTAAGAAACTGATCTGTTCTTTGTCAAAACGTCTTGTTTGATGGTCATGACTATTATCTTGGCTTTACAATTGTTTTTGTCTACACAGGAACCGTTCAGCAGTGTTGTAGCTCTCTGGATCATCTGAAGAGGATCATTAAACACAAGGCAGACTCACTCAATAAGAATTCCAAGAGGCGTATACCTAGGTAGACCTACGTTTGTGTGTACAACATGTAAAAGTGAACTTTGCATCTGATGACCCCTTTAAAACGCCCCTTAAATAAAGTAAGTAATGTAAATGTGTAAACATTTTGTAGCTAGCTGACAGATCTGTCTTTTCTGCTTTTCAGAGGTTTCGCTCCAGATCAGTCAGTGTGCTTGTCAGATGTAGTCATGTGGCTGCTGAGCCAGTGTGGAAGACCACAGACTGAGTGCCGACACAGAAGCATGGAGCTCTTCTATGAGTTTGTGCCTCTGTTGCCAGGTACTGGCAGGATATTTATAATGAAGGCAACACAGTGGTTTTAAATTTAAAAACTTGCATTAACACATTTTGTCCTTTTAGAAACTTTGGCTTGTGAAAGCGAACTGAACCAACCATAAAAAGCAACACTGTAATAATTTTAAACCCTGTTTCAGAACGAAGCTATTGATCTATAGTTGTGAAAGCACCCTTAAAGAATCTTAAAGAAAGAGAACTGGCATGAAATGACATATCAAATTGTTCAACTGTAAAAATATTCACTGGTAAAAAAAAAAATATATATATATATATATATATATATGCTTTTTTTGGCCAATTTCAGGAAATATATACTGAATTATTCAATGAACTAGGATACTCAATAGATTAACAAAGTTTTGATTAATTTCATGACTCAAAATGTTTCAGTAATGGGTTTTCTATAAAAAACAGCAGTTGCTGATGGGAAAAAAGTAAATAGGAAAAAGTTTTTTGTTTTTATTGGAGCAATCTGAGAATTTCAGGAAATATATACTGAATTATTTAATGAACTAGGATAGTCAATAGATTAAGAAAATTCCTGATTAATTTCATGACTCAAAATGTTTCAATAATGGTTTTCCAATAAAAAAGCGGTTGTCAATGGAAAAAAGTATATAGGAAGAGTTTTCTCAGAATTTAAGGAAATATGTCCTGAATTATTTTCTGTGGTTTCAATTTTAAATAATTACAGGTTCTTTTCAAAGAAAAGCTTGTTCATAAAAATTCTTTAGAAATGTCTTTGAATTTTGGATGTGACAATAGATGTGATTTACTTCATTTTGCACCTCTAACACTAGGATTGCATCAGAATTAAATATCAGAATGACTATTAAGATTATTAAGAAAAACAAAACAAAACATAATATGACTTTCATCTTCGTTTATATATGCATACACTGTTTCTTTAATTTTTTTTGTTTGTTTTTTTTCAGGTAATGCATCTCCTGCGGCGTGGCTTGATGAACAGGTGAAGAAGCGTGGTCCAGGATTTCTCATTTCATGTTTAGAGGGAGGCGGTTTACTCTCCCAGCCTACTTTGAGAGAGGTTGAAGCCCCCTTCAGCATCAGAAGCACCTTACAATGGATGGATCTACTGCTGGCTGCTCTTGACTGCTACAACACCTTCACAAACCTGCGCTGTATGCAACCCCAAAGGATCCTGGGTGTGTGAATCCACATCATGAAATGCCTAAACTTAAGATACATTGCTAAACAGTTCCTATATCCCTGAAATTCTGTAACTTTTAAATTAACACAAATACTGTCTGTCTCCCGTTCCTCTCTTCATCCAGGCACTGGTGAGAAGTCCAGCTTTTTGCCAGCTCTCCGTTTCTTCCTTACAGAGCTGTCCATGCAGGACGTTCAGACTGCCAGGGCTTGCTTCAAAATGGGTAGTGCCGGTCAGTCACACTTCAGCCCTCGTGAGAAAGAACAGTACAACTACAGCAAGTGCTCCATCATTGTCCGAATTCTGGAGTTCTCCACCATGGTACTGCAGAAATGTCCACAGGACCTCTGGAAGGTATGATTACTTTTGCTCTGAAAGTGTTCCTGCCAAAAATCTAGTAAAGCTACCAGAACATAAAGTTAAAAAATATCATGCTTCTTGACACTTTTTTCCACTTTCTGTTTAGATAATGGAGCAAGATGTTTTCAATTCTTCATTCTTCACACTGGTGGCACTGGCGGTGTGTGAGCCCTCTTCCATTGGGTTCAACATGGCAGATCTGGAGGTGATGACTCAGCTGCCAGAGGTGTGCGCTCCTTTGCTTAAAGCTTTGGCATCAACGCCTTACAGGGCACAGCTGGAGAGCGGCATTAGGAAGAGAATAACCGTACAGAGGTATGTTCAGTTTTTTGCACATTTCACTAAATTGAGTTGTGTGGTCTTGTGGGTTGAGTTGTGGGTTGTTGCACCTACTCTTAAACTTTCACAACAGCTCAAATCTACTTTGTGTTTTTTCCCCAATTCCATTCCCCCTCTTTTTTCCTGCAGTTGAAATCATTTATGTTTGTGTGTTCTCTGTCTTTTTTCGGACAGTGTGGAGGAGTTGTGTGCTATTGACCTGTATGAGACGGACACCAGAGACAGTCATGCTAACATGCATCTGTTACTCTCAGCCTGTAAGCAGCTTCACCAGTCTGGTCTGCTCAACTCCGTTCTACACAGTCAGGTACACACTGAATAAATGAATGCTTTTGTACTTCTGTTCAGCCTACACAATGGTTACATTGACATTTAGGTTGTGATGTTTATCATTTCTCTGTAGGATGCTAGTTATGGTTGCTCTCTGGGCTCCAAACTTCTCACTAGTGTGTATAAAAGCATTGCTCCTGGAAGCGACAGGAAGTCTCTGCCCTCTATGGATGTTGGTAGTAGAAAGTTGGCTGACAGACTTGTGCAGTTGGCATTCTGTTTGGGTGATCAGGCAAGTGGTTTGAATTACAGTTGAAAAAGGAACAGGACTAAGACATTAAAGATCTTTGGCTGTTCATGTTTTGTACGCATCTGTTAAATTAATCCAATCTTGAAACCGGTCTTTATTTCCCTAAACAATTCAGAGTGAACAGACTGTTGGGCTTTTGCTGAACACGATTACGCTCTCCGTCCCTCTCTCTGGCAGTCTTAATCCTCACTTCCTCAGCTTCTCTCATGGAGAGTACTTCTACAGCCTCTTCCAGACATCTCTCAATACTGAGTTACTCCGTAGAGTGGAGCACACAGTGCCGCTGCTGCTGGCTGCAGCCAACCAGAACCCCAGCATGGTGAGCCATCACATTAGACTGGGCTATGTTTATATGTAGATTGAAGAAACCGCTGGCACCATTGGTCCCTATGATTAGACTTATGGTGCAGACAAAATAATCTAGCTAACAGTAAATTCTAGTTGTTCTGCACTTATTATGACTGAAACTGTCTAACTTTTGATTCTGACTTACTCTGATTGCTTAGACATATGCATATACACAAATAAGTGCTAGTAAGAACAGCTTGACCATCTTCTCCAAAAGCACTGAAATCTGAAAAGTTGTTTGACTTTCTCTTCAGGTTAGTATCCTGCTGAACGGCATGTTGGATCATAGTTTCCGTGAGCGTTCAGTCAGAAAGTCCCAAGGCTCACAATTGGCTGAACAGGTGCTCAAGGGCTGGAATTTACTCAGGCCGTGGTGGGAGGGTCCTGCAGCCTCACCAGAGAGCAAAACGTCAGTCCTTTCATTGCTTGCCAAAGTGCTCCAGGTACCTCATCAATTGTACTTTCTTTTTTAGTGCATTGTGAAGAGCTAAAATGGGCACATGAATGGGATTTTAATTACTTTTTTTTTTTTTTTTTTTTTTTTTCCCTGCAGATTGACTCCTCGGTATGCTCCAATACAGATCACCCATCATTCAATGCTGTTTTCACCACATTCACAGCCCTTCTCACAGATACATCTATGCCATTAAATCTCAAGGTAACCTTTTCCAGCTTTAACCACATAGATATTTTTTACTGTTACTCTGTGTTTTGCAAATCTGCACCAAAATCTGCACCCATTATACTCATTCTTGAAGCGACAAAATTGTATTGACACTGTAATATGGTAAAGACCAAAACTGGAAAAACTGGTTTTTAGTGCCTTATGGAGTGTATTTTGATTTCTTCATCTTTCTCTAATTGCACTCTCTGTTATTAGAGCCAGGCTCTGATCATGCTGCCCTTCTTCACGACATTACCCAGCATGCCATTGGAGGAGCTCAGGAGGGCTCTGGAGACTCTGGTGGCTACACATTTCCCTATGCAGTCAGATGAATTCCCCCGCGGATCACTTCAGTGCAACAACTACATGGACTGCATTCGCAAGGTAACGTGCTTAAACTAGATGTCAGGCACTGATGTTTATTCAGCTTTAAAGGAGAAGTCCACTTCCAGAACAAAGTTGTCATCCAAGATGTTCATGTCTTTCTTCAGCCATAAAGAAATTATGTTTTTTGAGGGAAACATTTCAGGATTTTTCTCCATATAATGGTCTGATATGGTGCCCTGATTTTGAACTTCCAAAATGTAGTTTAAATGTGGCTTCAAACGATCCAAAATGTGGTTGTAAACAATCCCAGCCGAGGATAAGAAGGGTCTTATCTAGCGAAACGATCAGTTATTTTTATAAAAATAATACAATTTATATACTTTTTAATGTCAAATGCTCATCTTGTCTCACTCTGCCTGAACTATTTTTTTTCCCGGTTCATGACAGTTAGGGTATGTCTCAAAATTTCCATCTCATGTTCTCCCTCAACTTCAAAATAGTCTTATATCGCTGCTTTACCTTTTTTGTTAAGGGTGTTTGAACTTCTTTGCATGTTCACTTTGCAAAGACTGTGTCGGTAGTTCTGCAGCGATGTAGGATGATTTTGAAATGATTTTTGAAGTTGAGGGAGAAAATACGTTTATTGACATACCCTAACTGTCTTGAACCACGATACACAGAGTTCAGGGAGAGCAAGACAAGACGAGTGTTTGAGATTAAAAAGTATTTAAATTGTATTTTTTTTAATGAAAATAACCGATCGTTTCACTAGATAAGACCCTTCTTCCTCGGATGGGATCGTTTGCAACCGCATTTGGGATCGTTTGAAGCCGCATTTAAACTGCATTTTGGAAGTTCAAACTCGGGGCACCATATCAGTCCATAATATGGAGAAAAACTTTGGAATATTTAACTCAAAAAACATAATTTCTTTACAGCTGAAGAAAAAAAGACATGAACATCTTGGATGACAAGGGGGTAAATACTTTATCTGTAAATTTTTGTTCTGGAAGTGGACTTCTCCTTCAAGTGGTTATACTCACAATACTGTGCGTATACTGTGAATACTATAGTATTTTTGCTGAATGCGAAAGTCACGCCTGACTCTTAACCAGAAGGATGCTTTGCTTTTCCAATCTCCAGTGTTTCTAGTCAAATTAGCGTATATTCCGAGCTGATAATCTAATGTTAAACCTATTAAAATGTTTTTAAAAAGCACATGGCTCCATAGCGCCATCACTTTGCAATGTTGCAATGACCGTCATTGGTCAGTGCCTCACTTCTCAAAGGTTAATGAGTGTAGATGGCACTAAGCTGCCAACGTTAGCTACATTAAAAGCAGATGGGCGCTGTTTGAATGGGTTCCTATGGAGACCAGAACAGAAGAGCATCCAATCGGAAGTTAGAATTCATAATGGTGCCACTCATCGTTTTCTCAGGAAGAAGGTCTATAGATACCGTGTTTTACTCTTTGAAATGACTTGAAATAAGTAAATTAACAACAGTGACTTGAATTTGACATTTTGTCACTTAATGTAACCCTTGTTCAAATAAAGTAAAACTGGAGATAACGGAGAACTCAAAAAAAAAGTTATGTTCTTTTTTTGTAAAATGATAATAATTGGTCATTTGTTTTGATAACATCAGTTTTTAGAGGCGCTGCAGCTGTCTCAGAGTCCTTTATTATTGAAACTCATGGCTAGAGTTCTGTGCCGTGACAAGAAACATATCATGGAGGAGCTCTTTCAGACCTGCTTTCAAAATATTGCTCGGCAGTAAGTTCAAAAAGATTCCTCTTTATATGTCTATATTTACTTATATGTGCTTGGATTTATTTCTAATATGCATATTTTGCGTATTATTTCTCTTTGTCAGGTCCCAGTCAGAAAGACAGGTTCTTCTTCTCAGCTCTGTCTATCAGTCATTTCAAGCCAAAGATGTGCCTTCAAACTCAATGCTTATGGGTCTTATAGACCGAGTCCTGCTGCCGATGGCCTCTCACTGCAGCCCTCAAGCACTCTCTCAGTTCTTCATTACCAATATTACTGATATCATGACTACTCTACAGGCACGCTTCACCAAGGTGAGTTACATTGGATTATTAAAGGGGTCATCGGTTGCTAAGTTCACGTTTTCATGTTGTTTGAACATTAATGTGTGTTGACAGTGTATGTACAAATCTACCCTATAATGATAAAAATCCGTGCAGTGGTTTTTAATTAATCTGTAAAAATAATATCCCCTTTTTCAAATCGAGCCGTTCTCAGATGCCTGTCGGTGTGCCATCACACAGACAGAGGCTGCTCCCACGATAGTTGATTGACATGAGCGTCTTACCTAAGACCAGCTGTCACAGTCCAGTAACTTTCCTTGTTTCGGTGCCGAAGCAGCGATGTTAGACATGAATATCTCAGATTGAGCGACTGAGGTGTTGTGTTGCTGGATGTAATAATGAACATAGTGGTCGTCATTTACTCCCGACATCTGAGCCGCTGAAGATGCAGTGGATTACGTTTGTTTGTGAAGGGAATGCGCCGCCCGATCTACATATATCCGTCTATGTTCGTGCAAATGATTCGTGATCCAGCTTCACTTACAGCCGAAGTGTGTATAAGTGTTTTTTTATGAATCTTTGCGATCGCCTTTCCTTATAACGTGGTAGTTAGGAAGTTTAGCGGCTAAATGCGGCTAAAGTAAACAAGATCGTCACTCCACAGAGAGAAGAGAGGGGTGGGGCGAGCAGAGCTCATTTGCATTTAAAGGAACAATTCCTTAGAATGAGATAATTTTTGCAGAGCTCATTTTGACAAGGTTAAAAAAGGTGTTGTTTTACACTACCATTGAGAATTTTTAATCAAAGTATATTAGAGACTTTTCATTAAGACCCTAAAGAATCATATCAACTTGTGGAAAATGGGCATCCGATGACCCCTTTAAAGTATACTAAATATGATTCAAATCTAAAAACAGTTTTGCGCTGTCATTCAGACATACTGCTATTGTGTTTCCTGTCATCTCTCCTCCAGTCTGTCGAGTCAGTGTTTGAGAGTCAGATTATGATGAAGATTGGCTGTTGTAAGCTGCTGGAGGTGTTATACTCTCGTCTGCCTAAAGAAGAAGTCTATTCTAAAAACTCTGCTATCAACCAGGCCTTCTGTGGCACAGGAAGTGCAGAAGGCAATGAGCTTTCCAAGAACCTTCTCAAGTATGTATTACCTTTTTTTTTATTATTGTTTGAGAAGTTGTTTCATCACATTCGGGAAGAAAATATGATTTCTTCCTTTTGTTATTGCAACTTTAAAGGAGTAATTCACCCACAATTAAAAAAAATATTTAATGGAATACATTCTGTGAGATAACTCTTTATGTATTCTACACAAAAAGAATGTTGTTGTTTTTTTTTAAACCTTTAAATATATTGGTAAGTAATAAAATTAAGTCTCAGCCTCGGGAATTCAGGAGCGAACAGCAAAAAAATGCTATAATTGCGAAGTAGATTTTATTTTAATATCTGAACCTAATCAATACAATATATGTCAGATCGTGTTTTGAGGCTTTCACTGAGAACATGGCAGGAGAGACGGTTCTGCTGGAGCTGAGGAGACAGTATCACTGTGCTGCTTATAACTGTGCCATCGCCTTGATCAGCTGCAGCTTCAATGAGACCAAATTCTATCAGGGCTTCCTTTTCACTGAGAAACCTGACAAGGTCTGTTTCTGTGCATACATATAATTCAATATGTATTGTGTACAGGCAGTGTTCATAATGTTTGTTACATTTATTATTTTCATTTTTAAAGTATATGTTCATACATTGCATAAGAAAGGTGCACACACTTTCTTAGTTAAACAGATGTATAATTTCAAGTGTCCATTTTTTCTGATTAGTATAGCATTTTCTATATTTGTAAATTAATTTGTCTGATAATATTTTTTTACTCCAGAATCAATTCATATTTGACAACCTCATTGATGCACAAAGAGTGTACAACTTTCCTATAGAGATTGATGTAAGTAAAGCTTTTAAATATGTTATATTTGTATTTGTTTTGTGTTGTGTTTTGTGTATTTTATCATGTTTCCTTGCGTTTACAGGTCCCTATTGAGAGGAAAAAGAAATATGTCATGATCAGGAAAGAAGTGAGCGGAGACAATGGAGGTGAGTTGTCTGAGAGTGTTAACTACATGTTTAGAAGGATAAATGCCATCCTTGAATATTTATGAAGATGTTGTTGTTGTCATGTATATTCCAGGACTGATTTTAGCATAAGTTCACAAGGTGCTTTCATAGATGCCATCTGCTCTCTTGTAAGTCCTGTTCATTATCTCATTCTCTTTCAGATGCACCTGTATATCTCTCCTCCCAATCCTACATGGCAGACAGCAGTCTCAGTGAAGAGATGAGTCAGTTTGACTTTTCCACTGGAGTTCAGAGCTTCTCCTACAGCTCCCAGAATCCTTCAGGAGAGAGCAGCTCCAACAGGACTCGGGTATGTCTCAGGAAACATTAATGTTTTTTGGGTTTTTTTTAAGTGGAGGTTAGAGGTTCAGAAGATAATCAAAATTTTTTATGAATAACTGTCTGCATTTTTAGGAGCGTAAAGAGGTCATGTCTCAGGATGAGACTGTGGAGCTTGAGATGGATGAGTTGAATCAACATGAGTGCATGGCCAATATGACGGCACTGCTGCGCCACATGCAAAGGAACAACATCACTCCTAAAACAGAGGAGGTCAGTCTCATGACCTTACAGGCATGAACAGTTTTGAGCAGATTTCAGGTCAGAACTGCTGGATATGTACTGTATTTTGTTTTAGGGAGTTGCACCTAGTGATCTTCCTCCCTGGATGAAGTTCCTTCAGGGGAAGCTGGACAATCCGTCCACCCCACTGAACATTAGACTCTTCATAGCCAAGCTTATCATCAATACTGAAGAGGTACTGCTTCAGAGGGTTCTCTTTGCCTCTCCCTGGATTTATTGATATGTTGTAATTTTATTATACATCTTTATTGTCCAGATATTTCGTCCATATGCGAAGTTTTGGCTGGGCCCACTGGTGCAGCTGGTGGTTTCCAGTAGCAATGGAGGAGAGGGCATTCACTTCATGGTAGTGGATATAGTGGTGACTGTGCTCTCATGGGCAAGTGTGGCCACACCAAAGGTATTTTTACCCGTGTACTTTATTTTCAATGATTTTAATGTACATTGCATTCATTCTAATACATTGTATTGTGTCTTTATTGTCTTACCTCTCTAACTGTTTAGGGTAGCACAAGAGATGAAGTTTTGGCTAATAGGCTCCTTGGGTTTCTGGTAAAGAACTGCTTTAACTCCAAACGGGCTGTTTTCCGACACAACCTGGAGATTATCCGCACAGTTGTGGAGTGCTGGAAGGACTGCCTTACAATACCCTATGAGTAAGGAAAACAAATGGATCAAAGTGCTTTATTTATTATTTATTAGTTTATAAATGAAGTGAAAATATTTCAGAATGGGTTGCTGAAATTCTAGGCTTGACCATGCATGCAAACTGTTATTTTTTCTACTTTTCGTCCTATAGTTTGATATACGAACGGTTTGCTGGAACTGATCCCAACAGCAAGGATAACTCTGTTGGACTACAGCTTTTAGGCATTGTATTGGCCAATAATCTTCCTCCTTATGACGCTGCTTGTGGCATTGAGCATGACAGGTAAACATTTTGTTAACATATACTGTAAATGTGTAAACATTAGAAATATGAATGTAAAATCAGTGGTGTTCTCTGTGAATTTCTGTGTTACAGATACTTTCAGTCACTGGCCAGCAACTTGTCATTCATCAGATATAAAGAGGTTTACTCAGCAGCTGCTGAGATCATTGGTTTAATCCTAAACTACATGACTGAGAAGGAAAATGTATGTGTGGCTGTTTGATCCTTTCAAACTATATCACATTTGTCATCTGAGATATTTTGTTTTACATTGCAACACTGTATAATGTTGTAAATGTAAAGGTTGTCTTTAGATGGTATCCCATAACCAACTGTTCTTTTTCTTTGTTTTAGCAAAATGAAGGGCCCTTAATGAATATCACTATTACAAAGCTTATGGATTTGAGGAAGAAGGAGGTGGATGACAAATTTATTGTTTGTCTGAGCAAAGTGTCCAAACACTTCCCACCCATAGTGGATCGGTGAGATGCATATCTTTTTCTACCATTAAGGCCTATGCAGTAAGAGCTTAAGGTTGTTTCTGTAAATAATGTTTGACTTTATATTCCACAGATTTGTAAATCCTGTGTTTTATTTGCTGCCAAAGCTGCATGGCATTTTGAAGACGCACTGCCTTGAGTGTGTGCTGAGTCGTGCTGATGTCATCCCTGAAATTTACCTGCACCTGAAGACCAAGGGCTTCTCACAGATCATGAGCCACAAGTCTGCTCATTTTGCTTGTGTTATTTCAAGTTTTATGTCTGTGACTGTCAATATCATAGATAAACCCACTTCACATCACATGCTGTGTCTTTCAGAGATGAAGGCAGGCAGCTGGTTTGTCTGGATATCATACATAAGATCCTGGCCCGTCTGAAACCAGAAGAGCTGAAGGAGATTTTGGAAGCCGTCACAGCATTTGTGTCTCACCCTTCTCCTGTCTGCAGAGAGAGAATGTATGACATCCTGATGTGGATCCAGGACAACTACAGGTAACTAACGCTATAAACTTCCCCTTATCCAGTCTACTTTTGGTATGAAACAAAGTCTCAGCTTTCAAATTTTTTTTTTTTTTTAAAGAAATTCATACAATAAATACCATTTAATGGCTTTTAAATGTATCGTGACAGATCGCTGTAGTGCCTCAGTTCAAGTGACAAGTGAACTGATCATCTTTTCCTCTTTACTAGTTATAGCATGAAATAAACATGAATGCACATCAGAAGGCGTCTTATTTCATTCGTGGAAAGACGTCAGTACACACTATTTTTCAAGTTCAAGTCCATCTACTCTCTTTTCTGGTTTGTTTGTTGGACAAAATGGCAGATTCCATGTTGTGATTGGTCAGATCTACCAGTGAAGGGTCAATTGTGCTGCGTAACATTTTTGTTGAAAGTGTGATAATTAATTTGACCATGTAAAAAATCTGTTTAATGTAACTGTGCTGAATAAATGTATTTATTTCTTATAAAAAAAATATTACTGACAGTGACCCCAAACTTTTGAACACTATTGTACATATAATAATGATGTGTTTGCAGTGACTCTGACAGTATGGAAGACAGCACCTCTGTTGAAGTGCTCAATGTAGCTCGAGAAAGTCTCCTCCAGGGCTTGACAGATGAAAACCGAGGCTTACAGTAAGCAATCTTGTTACCTGCTTTCATTATTTTAATTTCACTTAGATTTTTGACAGTTTTAAACAAAAGCATGAGCATTTGTTCATTTGAATCTTCTCACAAATCAATATCAACAAGTAATTTCTTTCATTCCTGTGTGATTTCTCTTTAGGCTTTATGTGCGTAATTTCTGGAGTCATGAGAGCCGTTTACCTCCAGACACGCTGGAGCGCATGCTTGTGGTGCTGAAGTCACTGTATTCATCTCGCATTGAAGAACAGTTCCTCAGTCTGGCCACTGACCTGCTTCTCGAGATGACCAGTCGCAGCCCTGACTATACACGCAACATGTTTGAGTTCCCACTCTCTGAGTGCAAGTTTCAGGTACTGTTTATTACAGCATTGCAAAAAGCATATCTACATGCTGTTTATTTGAATCATACCAGTTATTCAAATATTTTTCAGTAATTTCAGTGCTTTCTGTTCTATTCATGTTTTCCAGGACTATGCCATTGACTCTAACTGGCGTTTACGGAGTACAGTGCTCACACCAATGTTTATGGAGACCCAAGCTACCCAGGGTTCTGGCTCTCAGGGTTCAGAGGCTGCAGGAAACCAGACGGCCACAATGAGGGGTCAGATCAGGGCCACACAGACGTCCCTGGAGTTCTCTCAGACTCTGGCTCCTGGTGCAGGTACCTCATGAGCTTCAGTTCTTTCACTTATATAGTGTTGTTCAGTGGATTTTGCAACGGCAGGCTCAGATTTGTATCAAAGATGTGAGGAGGAATTTATTGAAGGTTAATTAATTACATTTTTTTGTGTCTTTCTGTTTAATAACAAACATCTATTTTTATCAGGACGACGTTCAGCATATAACTGGTTAACCGGGAGTAGTGTGGACACGCTGGCTGATTATTCCCTTTCATCTGATTCTTTATCATCACTCATGGTGTTTGAGAAAAAGAGATCAGAACGTCCCCAAGCTGCCTGGAGAGCTGTGGGTGCAGGGTTTGGATCCAAACGCCTCACCGCTGCCAGTGATGAAACAGACAGTCGGAGTGCAGGTGAGACAGCAACAAAAAAAAAAAAAAATTTCACTTAAATTTCATTTCTGACAATTTCCCATTAAAGGTTGGACTTGACCAGCCTCTACTGTTAATTTTATCAGCCATTTTTTAATTTAGTCTTAGGCCCCGTCCCAAATCACATCCTAAACCCTTACGGTCTTCCACACTTTCGTGACTCAGTGCCGCTTTGACTGTCGGGTAGAAGTCTGCCACGAAACTTTGCGTCAATGTGGGCTCGGCAGAAATGCGCATAGCAGCCGCAAAGGGGGTGCTTGCGAGCACCCTTCTGAACACTAAAATGATGAATGGGACATCCTACTGTCTCGTTAACTTAATGGACATGCGCACATGGCGGCCTTTGTGAGTCTGCAAGACCGTAAGTGCATGTGAAGTGTGCCATTTGAGACAGGGCTTTAGTCTTAGTCTTTTAAATTAGTCTTAGTACTGTGCCAAATTTACTTTTTAGTTATTATATTCAGTCAACCTTAGCCTATTTTCATTTAGTCAGGTTTTACCCCTGGTTTCACAGACTAGGCTTAAGCCTAGTCCTAGACTAAAATTGTAAGTCTGCGCTGTTTCAGCTGAAAGAAACTTGCACTGACTGATCTTAAAATATACCAGTGCCTTTGTTTCGTCTCAAGATGCACACCAGTAATGTTTTTTTCTAAGGCACAAAGAGTGAGCATGTGCGCATGCTTGCCAGATTGCAAAAATTAAGCAAAACATAAAATGTTGACATAGTCACAGTTACCATTTATTGACCTTATTGTCGTCTCATCATCGTCTCGTTTTAGTCATATGGAAAAGCTCACCAACGAATATTTTTCGTTATAGTTTTCATTAACGAAATGAACACTACTAGCATCAAGCACATCCACAGTGAAAATCTTGGCTGGTTTTCACACAGCTGAGCGGGAGCGACGTGCAGACATCCTGAGGCTCAGGAGGAGATTTCTAAAGGATAAAGAGAAGGAGAGCATCAGATTCGCCAAGAAAGAAATTCAGTCACAAAGAACTGAAAGGGTAGGTCTTCTTTCATAGGTCATCATTTGCATTATCATTTATTATGTTTTTTTATTTAACACTCTTTTCTGTGTTCTACAGGAAAGAAGAGCAGATTTGAAGATCCGTCAGGATGCTCAAGTCACGCTGTACCGCAGCTATAGAGTTGGAGATCTTCCTGATATTCAGATTCAGTTCAGCAGCCTCATTGCACCACTACAGGCCCTGGCACAGGTTCACTGTGATTCAGGATTATTGTCATGATGTGTTCAAGATGTTTGAAAGTAATTCACTAAATATAAACAAATTTATAACAAAGTCAAAAAATTTTAAAATCTGTTTTACAGAAAGATGCCACACTGGCGAAGCAGCTGTTCAGCTCGTTGTTTGCTGGGGTGCTGGTTGAAATTGAGGGACCCAAGTCTAGTAAAGACACAGCTGCCATTCTGAAGGATCTAGTGCAGACCCTGAACACCTTCCTCAACAGGAGCACTGTCTACTTCCCTCCTTTCATTTCTTGCGTGCAGGTGTGTACACACGTGCGCAGTGATAAGTGTATTTAAAAACTATGTACAGCAAGGGAATGGTTGTACAGAGCTATTGTTTACTTAGTCTGTTGCAGAAATTTGAATAGTTTTTTTTTGTTTGTTTTTTTTAATTGGACTATTGGGCTTGTTAGTTGTATTAATATCCCTGATGCAAACACATTTTATACATTGCAGGACATGAGTTATCATCATAAGGCCCTTCTCGGTGTTGAGCCGGCTTTCGTCAGTGCCAGCTGTCTCGCCAGTCTGCAGCAGCCCATGGGCATCCTGTTGCTGGAGGAGAGTTTGCTTCATGGCACTGGAACATCAGAAGAACCTCCTTCAAAACGAGCACGAGGCAAACGAGAGCTGCCACCTGACACAGAAAGATGGATCCACCTTGCCAAGTAAGATCAAACTGTAGTACTCGCTTGTTTATCATGCTCACAGCCTCATCAGTTACTGATTCATTTTCCTCTGTAGACTTTACAGGTCCTTGGGAGATTATGATGTGGTCAGGGGAATCTTTAGTGGCAAGGTTGGCACAAAGTCAATAACGTTCACAGCCCTGCAAGCAGAGGCAAAGAGTGATTATGCTGAAGCTGTGAAGCTGTACAATGAGGTATTGATCCATGTTTTCTTGTCACAAACACAATATGGGGACATAAATGCATTCAGAATATACATTTGGTTTTAAATATTTAAGGAATAGAGCTGTTATATCAGAGTTTCTCTACATAATATGTGGCAAATTCACAATAACAATATTATGACATATCTATAGAAATGTAAAAAATAAAATAGGTAATGCTATCAGTCAAATTCATCTAGAACTTTTTTTTTTTCCTCTCTCTCTCTTTTGGCTAATGAATCACAATTAAAATACAACTTTAGAGAGGCAGAGAGAGTTTAGGGGTGCAGGTTGAGTGTTACTCTGTTCTTTTTGCCTTTTATGACAAGTGGTAACCAGTTTTCATGTGCAGTTCCTGATTAATATCATGTGGTTAACCTCAATGCCAGTATTTTGTGACACACCTACTATATTAGAGAATTCTAATTTATGAATATCATGCTAGGTTTTTTTTGTCATTTCTGAAAATGCAAATGAGAACACATATCTAAATTTCTGTGAATATTGGCCATTTCTACAGAGTCCGTTATAGCTGACAGAATTGTGATGTGTTTTTATTCAGGCACTGAACAAAGAAGATTGGAATGATGTAGAGCCCACAAACACGGAGAAAGATTTCTGGGAGATTGCTGCGCTGGAGGCCTATAATCACCTGACAGAGTGGAAATCTCTGCAGTATTGTGCCACAGTCAACATTGATGACAACTCACCCGTCAATCTAGAAAAAATGTGGACAGAGCCATTTTATGTGGTACGACAAGAAATTTTGAGCCGTTTCAGTTTGAAATGAATAATCATATGGAATCTCACCTATTATCAAAAAATGTCTGTACCACTTCAGATTAGGGAATACATATTTACTATTAACTAGGAGGTTTTCCTCAATAAATTCCTAATTCCTAAATTCCTAGTAAGGTAGTTCAGGTATTGTGTTGGGTTAAGGGATGTAGAATATGCGGAATAATGGATTAATGTATCTAATAGGTACTGATAAACAGCCAAAATGCTAGTACTATGCATGCTAATAAGCAAGTAGTTAATAGTGAGAATTGGTCCTTAAAATTAAGTGTTACCATAATATCTTATCCTGAAGTAAATGCTTATGTTTTTGTCTCTAACAGGAAACATACCTGCAGTACATGATGCGTAGTATGTTGAAGCAGTTGCAGCTGGGGGAGAGAACTCAGGAACTGCTCAGCTTTGTCGATGCTGCTATGAAGAAAGAAGAGCACAAGATCATCATGGAGACCCATTACAGTCAGGAGCTGAGTCTACTGTACATCCTGCAAGAGGACTATGACAGAGCCAAATACTATGCCAATAATTGCATGCAAGTCTTCATGCAGGTCAGTTTTGTTAAAAACCAACAAATCAATTAGTTGTTTCACAGAGATTATGTATTTATAGATGGGGTGTTACATAAGCATGCAGACAGACACAAACACATGCTTCTATTTGTCTCTATTTGTCATTGAATGTTTGTGATCTTGCTTTTCCCTTCCTTCCACAAATAATGTCAAAAATGCAAATACATGATTTTGTTTATTTTTATTTTTTTTCCCACATTACATGGTATCACATAGAACTACTCAAGTATTGACCCACTGCTGAACCGCAGCCGCCTGACTGTGCTACAGTCTGTCCAAGCTCTGACAGAGATCCAAGATTTCTTGAATTATATGTCAGGAGAGGGTGAGTACTTGTTCTCAGTGTTGGGTAAACGCTTACTAGTTTATAACCATGTTTTGGGCTTTTATCAGACTAAATTATTTTAAGATGTAGCTGCACATTACATGTACTCACTATTATAATGCATAATTATGACAAACTAACCCCGAGTATACCTATTTATAGTCAGTACTCATACACACATACTTATTTGTGTAATTACATGATAACAACATCACCTTAAAATAAATCGAAACTCTATCCAATTGCTCTTAGTCTCTGCAAATTCTCTGAAGTTCATGATCAAACGGTGGACCAGCCGCTATCCGGATGCTAAACTGGACCCCATGAATGTTTGGGATGACATCATTACATCTCGGTGAGTCTGCTAATTTACAACACCTTAGTGGTAATACAGATTTCTTAGTGCTGTTATAGTGAAAAAATGGTTGACCTGTTATGCTATAAAGCTTAATAACCTTGCTTTCATCTTTGTTTTCAGTTGTTTCTTCTTGGATAAGATTCTGGAGAGGCTGACTTCCACCCCTGAAAACAGCATGGAGGTGGATGGTGCAGAGCAGGCGAGCGGAGAGGAACTCGGTGTGCTGGTGAAGAACTGCAAGTTCAACATGAAACTACAAATGGCAGACAGTGCATGGAAACAGGTGCTCAGGTTTTTACAAAGTAGTAGTAGTAGTAGTAGTAGTTTACTTTCTATTTCTGTAGAGGGAAAAATGAATAAACATCTAAATGTTTTCAACATCAGACATCACCTAAGATCATATTTTTGTGAAACAGAAGAATTAGGAACAAGCTGAATGTAATGTGTTAAAATTGTTTGACAGAATAATTTTCCGGTGGCATCCAAGCTGTTGAAGGAACTTCACCGGGATGCAAAGACTGATGATGCTTGGTTGGTCCGCTGGGTCCACAGCTTCAGCCGTTTCTCTCACAGAAGAAGCGCTGGCCTTGGATCTGCTGAAAAGATTAATGTTTTGCTCAAGACTGTTCCTCTTCTGGGTATGAATGATGCCCTCTTGTCACACAGAATAGACATCATTTAAACCCTGAACCAGGCTTACTTTTCAAGTTTTGAATTTTTGCTGAAAACAAGTTTAAGTTACCAGTGTGTTGAGCAATTTTCATGGTAGACACATGACTGTATTTTACAGTTGATTCTGGGAGACTCAGTGAAGGCTTGTCTGCTCGAATGCTCCGTGACCAGAAGATCCTTCTAGGCACCACTTATGACCTCATGGCCAGAGCTGCGGATCGCAGTCCTTCTGCCCTGGAGACTCTCGGGGAAGATAAAGTACAGAAGATTCTCCAAGTATCAGGGGCCTCATTCATCACCCAGGTAATGAGTTATTTAGATGTAGCTTATTGTTTATTGAAACCACAGATTAGGTAATTGCTTTTGTAGAATTAAACAAATGAATAATCCTAGTACATACAGATTTATTAAAAAGCTGTTTTATGACATCTGAATCATGATCATGGATGTTATTTTTCTGCTCAGGTGGTGGAGGGTCTGCAGATGCAGGCTCTGGAGATGTTGCGAAGTGCTGCACGTAAGGCAGAAGAGGAAGAGCAATCCTTCAGCCAGCAGCATGTGAACACACGTGGTATTGTGGAGGCCTACATGACCTTGGCCAACTTCTGTGACCGAAGACTAAGAGAGAGTGAACAGAAAGAAGAGGGTGAGGCAACTGCGGACCAGTGCAGCCCCCTATAAGTGTCTCACAGGATTTATAATATCTTTTTGCGATTCCATGCATCCAGGTAATGGGTTACAGTGTTGAAGTGCTTGTAACAACACTTTTGATGTTTGATTCTAGCAATCAGTTCTAAGCTGCAGTCATTACCTGGGCATGTAGTGAAGATGATGCTGAAGGCATTGAAGCTCAACTCGGATGAGGCCAGGCTCAAATTTCCTCGTCTGCTGCAGCTAGTAGAACTGTACCCCGCAGAAACCCTGGACCTGATGGTCAGAGAGGTGTGAGAAGATCATTTGCTTTGATTTTAGGCATCATGTACAGGACAGTCAGACAGTATATATTTTTGAATTCTTACATTTAGAGAAGTTAAAGGAGTTAAAGTTCACTTCCATAACAGAAATGTATAGATAATTTACTCAACCCTTGTCATCAAAGATATTCACGTCTTTCTTTAGTTGTAAAGAAATCATGTTTTTTGAGGAAAACATTTCAGGATTGTTCTTCATATAGTGGACGTTAATGGTGTCTGTGAGTTTGAATTTCCAAAATGCAGTTTAAATGCAGCTTCAAAGGGCTGAGGTAAAGGGTCTTATCTAGCAAAACAATTTTTTTTTTTTTTATTAAAATGTATGTCAATACAGTTAGGGTATGTCGAAAAACTCCCATCTCATTTTCATAACCTTTTTGTTCTGGAAGTGAACTTCTCCTTTAAATAATTTATACAACAATGCTTTATCATTTATCTTCTTAATGAAGTATTAATTTTCTAGCAAACCGCTTCTTTTATGTTTTATTTTGTCCTGATAGGTTGTTAGTGTGCCTTGCTGGATGCTGATTGGATGGATCAGTCAAATGATGGCTTTGCTTGACAAGCCACAGGCGACAGCAGTTCAGCATGTTATAGAGGAGATCGCAGAATGCTATCCACAAGCCCTCATCTACCCGTACATGATCAGCAGTGAGAACTACACCTTTGAAGAGTCTGCGAGTGGTCAGAGGAACCGGGAGTTTGTTGAAAAGTATGTAAAGGTCTCTGCAGCTCTATAAGAGTCTTTGGCCTTCCTGATACTGACACTGCATTGTTTGTTCCAGGCTGAAGTCATTACTGGATAAAGGTGGCGTTGTTCAAGAGTTTGTAGATGCCCTTCAGCAACTTACTAACCCTGAAATGCTTTTCAAGGTACAAAGTCCTTTCTCCCCTCAAAGTGTCATTGGTTAAGCCAGTTTTCAGATGACAGTTTCAGTTGGTGCTGCTAGTGGCACAGTAATTATAAGCTACCCTTAACTTACTGAGACTTGACATTATGACGCTGTTGTGGTAGTCTTGATTCTCGAGTAATGGTTTGGCAGGATTGGTGGGGTGAGGTGAAGAATCAACTGGACAAACCAGACATGGACAAAAAGAAAATGAAGCAGCTCTATGAGGAAATGGCTGGGATGCTTGGTGATTCAAAGTCTCCAGGATTTGGATCTTTCAGAAGAAAATTCATTCAGGTTCACAACACACACAATACTTAGGGCTGCACGATTAATCAAAAATAAAATTGTAATTAGATAATTAGGTTTCTGCTGGTTTCTCTGTATTTCTTACTACAATACAGATACGTAGATTTGGTCTGCTGTTATATTTTTATGTCCTTGTCACAGAAATACTGTAAGGAAGTAGAGAAGCTGATTGGGGCTGGTGGATCCAAGTTGTATGAAAGGCGAAAAGATAAGGTGTTCCTTCAGCAGGTGGACCACCTGGAGATGTCAATGAGAAATTTCCAAAAGGAACCAGGGAACATGAAGGAATATTCACCCTGGCTCAGCAGCTTTAAAGCAGAAACACTCAGAAATGAACTGGAGGTACCAGGTTAGTTCAGATAATGTCATTTGTTTCTCATTACTTCATTAAAGTTCTGCATTTAGTCCTAAGTGTTTGTCTTTTTCTCTGGCTCTGGTCTTTCCTCATAGGTCAATATGATGGCCAATCAAAGCCTTTGCCAGAATATCATGCAAAAATCACAGGTTTTGATGAAAGGGTATGAGGAATAATGTTCTTATTATTAGATGTCATTTTGACATGATTATTTCAGTGTATAACAGTTCATCTTCCCAACGTTAGGTAAAGGTTATGGCATCTATTCGTCGGCCGAAGCGTATCATCATGCGAGGAGATGATGAGCGAGATTATCCGTTCCTAGTGAAGGGTGGTGAGGACCTGCGACAAGACCAGCGCATCGAGCAACTCTTTGGTGTGATGAACATGATTCTCAGTCAGGACACTGCCTGTTCTCAGCGGAGCCTGGCTCTCCGCACTTATCAGGTCATTCCCATCACCAGCAGGTACTAGGATGGGCTTCTCATGACTCAATTTGTGTGCTGGCCTGTCTATAAATGGTCATTTGGGCTCTTTAAAGGAGTAGTTCACTTTCAGAATAAAAATTTTCTGATAATGTACTCACCCCCATGTCAAATTAAGGTTTTTGAGGAAAACATTCCAGGATTTTTCTCAGTGTAGTGGACTTTTATGTTTCCCAACGGTTTAAACTTCCAAAGTGCAGTTTCAGTGCAGCTTCAAAGGTTTCTTATCTAGCAAAACAATCAAAATGTATGTACTTTTGAACCACAAATGCTCATCTTGCACCAGCCCAACATCATGCATTATGTAGTAATCACGTTAGAAAGGTCACGTTAAAAAGGTCACGCATGAAGAAGGCGGAAGTACAGACCCAGTGTTTACAAAGCAAACATGCAAAGAAAGTGTAACAACGATGTCAGACAATTTTAAAGTTGGAGGAGAAAATGAGATTTTTTGAACCAGAGTACACACACAAAGAACTAACCGCACATGACCTTTCCTGACCTGATTATGTAATGCATCAAGTTGCAGAGCTAGTGTAAGGCATATTTATGGTTAAAAAAAATTATATATTTGTATTTTATTTAAGGACACGACAGATCGTTCACTAGATAAGACCCTTATTCTTCAGCTGGGATCATGTAGAGCCCTTTGAAGCTGCATTGAAACTGCAATTTGGACCTTCAAACCATTGGGGAACCATTAAAGTCCACTATATGGAGAAAAATCCTGGAATGTTTTCCTCAAAAACCTTAATTTCTTTGTGATTAAAAAAAGAAAGACATGAACATCCTGGAAGACATGGGGGTGAGTAAATGATTAGGAATTTTTTATTCTGATGGTGAACTAATCCTAATGTTTGCTGATGTTTACAGGATCGGCCTGATTGAGTGGATGGAGAACACTTGCACTCTGAAAGACTTCCTCTCAAGCAGAAGGACTCAACAGGAGCAGAAAACAATGACAAAGTAAAAATGTATTCCTTATTCCAGCAAATAAAACAAATCATCATGCAGAGTTTCGACTTTCATACCCTGCGTTGGTTTAATGCATTTTAGGCCCAATGAGTCTTATGATGACTGGATCAGTAAAATTGCTGGGAAGGTGGACGGCATTAGACGATATGCTGAACTGTACAAGTAAGTCAGTGGATCAGTGACTCAGCATTCTACAACGGGTCGTATAAATAATATTAATACTTATTAATGCATTTACATGTGACTCCCTACAGGAAAGCAAAACGTGCGGAAACTGTGAACAACTTCAGGAGAATTGAGCAGATGGTGCCTGATGACTTGTTAAAGTATGCCAGCATTTCTGTTTGCATTGTACTTTGCAGTATTTTAATTTTGTGATAATCATATTGTAATTCATTGGTGATGTTTGTCCTAATTCTTAAAGGATTTAATGATGGCACAAATGTTTGTTTTCAGACGTGCTTTTGTGAGGATGAGTACCACACCTGAAGCCTTCCTTTCACTAAGGTCGCATTTCAGCAGCACTCACGCTGTGCTCTGCGTCAGTCACTGGATTCTGGGCATTGGTGATCGGCATCTCTCTAACTTCATGATTAACACAGAGACTGGCGGTATGATCGGCATTGACTTCGGTCATGCTTTTGGATCAGCCACGCAGGTGGGCTTTTGTCTAGTGTTCATTAGTTTGACTCGCAGCTTAACGATTCTGTAAGGTGACAAGTACTAATACTGTACAGATTTAAGGATAAGAGTTGAAAACTAACCTGTTTTACATGTTGCATGTAGTTCCTCCCAGTGCCTGAACTGATGCCATTTAGGCTGACGCGGCAGTTTATAAACTTGATGCGACCAATGGCAGAGTCTGGTCTCATCCAGAGTGTGATGGTACACTCACTGCGAGCCTTCAGAGATGATCCAGACCTGCTGCTCAACACCATGGATGTGTTTGTGAAGGAGCCTTCACTTGACTGGAAGGTAGAACGACTCAGTCATAACACATTTCAAGCATGCAAACAAAAACAAATAGCTGTTTTCCTTATTGCCACATACAGGTAGCCCCAGGGGTTAAAGCAAAAAAAAATATTTTGACTAAAAATTTTCCTCAGGTCAAACCCCATTCCACAGCCATACCTGTCACACACCCAGTTAAAGAGCAGTTTTTTTTCTCTTTGTAATGAGTGTTTGTCCTCCTAATTCTGATACATAATAAAAAAATTCAGATGAAAAATTAGTCTTCCTAATACGAGGTGATATTTGACCCCTTAAAGTGATTTACAGGGGCATTTTCTTTTTATCCTTGTAATGGCATTTTTCTAATTTTATTAAAAGTATGTCATCGTCTATGTCAGATTTGTTTATAAGCTTTTTAAATTTTTTAAATTAAAGCAATATGCTAAAAAGTAGAATAACACAAATAAGTTACCAATCATATGAAATTAGAATTAATAAAAATTGTATTTGTACTACAGAGGTGGCACAGAACACAAGTGGCTTGTATTTATACATTTGGAATTAAATAAGGCTCAGAGGTGGCATGAGTGCACTTAAATTCATGTTGAGATCAATGTTTTAAATATTACATTTTGAATATAGAAATATTGAATGATTTAAATAACTGAAATTATACCTTAAACATTAAACTAAATCCACCAGTAGGTGACGGCAAGTCACTGATTTTATCACAGAATCATTCATTCAGTTGATTCGTTCGAACAGCTGATTCGTTCAGGAATGAAGCAAGTGGACTGTATTTATGAATGAGTAATTGATTCATTGACTCACTAGATTTGTTCTAAAATGCACTTTCATTCATGAATGAACACCACTGTGTTTGCTCTTAGAGATGCGCAGTGGCTGAGCTGTTACTGTATTTGGAACTATTTTGGTTGAAAAAATAGAGTAAAATCAGGCAGTAGTATTATAGTCAGACAATGTGAGTCACCTAATATTAACTTGTTTATTGAACTGTTGTATTAAATAAATATAACATCTGCTAACTCCCTTAATAATCTTTAAAAGCTGTCACTCTCCTTAGTTTATCGTGATCTGTGGGCACACAGAAAATAGTCTATAAGAAAGTATATGAGTGAGTTCTCTTTCACTGTAAATGAGCAAGACTCAAAAGCACGTGCAAACGACACATTCCGTCATCTGTCATTGTGTTATAAGCGTGGAACCTATGGTAATGAGTAGAATTATTATTAATACCCACTCCAAAATTCAAGTTCTGCTCTGTGTTCTTTGCTAATTACCCAACTGTGAATGATGTGAGCAGCCTCACCATGTTGTCACTAAGAAGCTGTGCAGGCAGAACAACAATGTGCTACATGTTTCTTTTCCTCTCATTTTTTCCAACTGATGGTAATCCATCGTACTGACAGAAAACTTTAAGCCCTGTAGCCCTCAATGAAATCATCAGTGATCTGCCCTCATTGTAGACCTGTTTCACAATTAACATTATTCAATTTCCTACCGAAGAGTTGAGGTCTATAAAAAGCTTAGACCTTAAGCCATTATCAAAAAGACAGGCTAAATGAATTATTAAAGACAACAGCACTATTCCTCACGTTACAGAACTTTGAGCTGAAGCAGTTGAAGAAAGGAGGTACCTGGACAGAGAGCGTGGACACCAAAGAAATAAACTGGTTCCCTCTACAGAAGGTCAACTTTGCTCGCAGGAAGCTAGAGGGAGCCAATCCCTCTGTTATAACAAGGTAGATCCAACAGCAACAGCAACAGCAACTCTGAATTCTTATTTTGGTGGATTTCTAGCAAAGAAATATTGCCGTTTTAATATTTACAATGGCAGCATATCATGATAATGTTCACTTGAATTAAATGAATACATTTTTCTTTCTGCAAAATAATACAAAACGGTTCTATTTTCCAGAAAGACATTTCTAACCATGTCAATTTGTTAATGTTCTAGTGAGGAGCTTCGTCTTGGATTTGAGAAGACCCCAGAGTATAAGGGATTGTTGGCTGTTGCCAGAGGTGAAAAAGAACACAACATACGAGCTAGACACAATGAGAAAGACCTGAGTGTTGAAGATCAGGTAGACTGTTTGCTCGATCAGGCAACTGACCCCAACATACTGGGCAGGGTGTGGATAGGCTGGGAACCATGGAATTGAACCAAATAGTGGGTAACATTATGAAACACAGGTTTTTGTATTTTTTAGAAAAAATGTTCGACCTCTTTTTCAGAACCATATACATGTTGCCATATGACGTTTTTTATATATGACTATATACTGCAGATTACGCTAAACAGATCTCACGTTGATGAAGGAAAAACTGTACAACATGCTTGTCATATTCCATTGCACTGCTGTGAAGGAAACTAGTAATCAAATAAAGCATCTATCCATGGTCAAATTGCGTCCTGAAGTCTACAAAGCCACAGTGATCTGATATGAAATGGTGAGGCTTCATCCTCTCCACTTTTATTTTTGGACACATCTGCCTTCAATTAACCACATTTTCATTTATAGTTAATGTTTGGTGTCACAACTGTAAGGATAACTTTCTGAGAATTTACTCACCCCTACGTCATCCAAGATGTTCCTCAGTCAAAAAGAAATTAAGGTTTTGGAGGAAAACATTTCAAGATTTGCCCCCATATAGCGGACTTCAATGGGGATCAACAGTTGAAGATCAAATGTAGTTTCAGTGCAGCTTCAAAGGGCTCTAAATGATACCAGCTGAGGGTCTTGTCTAGCGAATCAATGGGTCTTTTTCTAAAATAAAAATGTATATATTTTTTAACCACACATACTAATCTTGCACTAGCTCAACTTCACGCATTACATAGTCACGGTGGAAAGGTCACACCTGATGTAGGTGGAAGTACCGATCCAGTGTTTATAAAGCAAATGTGCAAAGAAAGTCAAATATCTTTTTGCAAAAAAAAGGTAAAACAATATTGGATGATTTTGAAGTTTGAGGAGAAAATGAGATGGAGTTTTTCACCCCATCCTGCCTTTATGAACCGAAGTACACAGACAAACAACTAACCACGCATGACCTTTCCAACATGATTACGTAATGCATGAAGTCACACATGCGCATTGCAGAGTTAGTGTGTAAGATGAGCATTTGTGGTTAAAAAAGTATATACGTTTTTTTTTTTTTTTTTTATAGAAGATTACCAAATGTTTCACAAGATAAGATCCTTATTCCTTGACTGGGTCATGTAGAGCCCTTTAAAGCTGCAATTTGGACCTTCAACCCACTGATCCCTATAGAGGTCCACTACATGGAGAAAAATCTTGGAATGGTTACCTCAAAAATCTTAATTTCTTTTTGACTGAAGACAGACAGACATGAACATCTTGGATGACATAGGGGTGAGTACATTATCAGGATTTTTTTTATTTGAATGGGGTGCAAATGAAGAGTTTGTTTGAAAAAACATAACTCCATTCTTAATTTTCAAAAATTATGTTTTTCATTGTGCATTCCAGTTAATCTCATTCAAACTGCGGTTGGGTTATTTACTACTACAATAAGACCATTAAAAAAACAGAGTTATCTGTTTTTGCAAATAAACTTTAATTATTATTTCTTAAAATGCTGAAGCAAAAAAGTTTTGTTCAAGTAAAAAAAACACCTAATCAAGTCAATTGTCTTTATTGATCAACAACCAAAGAAACGTAGGCCACAGTTGGATAGGGTCAAGGTTTTTCAAAGGCTTTGGGTTTGAGCAAATAAAGTCTGTTGTGCAGGTACCGTAAGGTCAGAGAGATTACATACAGATGGGTACAGGTTAATACACAAAGCAATTAATATAGATTTATATACATGTATATATTAAACAAAACGGCTATTAAAATCATTACAAGACTGTGCATAGCATTGAGATACAAAACTGTCTAATGCAATACTGAAGGCCAATTTTTGCGGCTGCATCACTGCAGCGCATTGCATGTGTTTTGCTCTAGACTGGCTTGCTTGTTCAGCCTTACATTTTGGGCCTCCAGCCATTAATAAACTGCATGAGTTTCTTCACTTGAAGTTTGCTTAGCTTAAAGTCTTCAGACAGAATCTCCTCCGTTAGCTGCAGGAGCAAGTTTCCATCAATTTTTTCTTGCACAAACAAAGAGACAACATCATCTGACATACCAATGAACCGTAGTGACTTAGAAACCTCCTCAATGGAGATACCTGATAGATTGCTTGGTGGCTGCCAAGACAACCCTGTAGCTACAGGATACGAAATGGAGAACACATCTGTAGTGCCTTGATGCGGTCGGTCGAGCGAGCAGCTTTTGGACTCGAGGTCCAGGGCGTCCACGTCGGCTGTGGCCGTAGTAGCGGGATCTGCGTCTTTCTTTGTATCGTTACATTTAGGGGTTCTTGGAGGCAAGATAGGGCAGGACTTGTTTTGCTTAGTGTTACATTCTTCTGTGGGTTTGTCTCTGCACGTGTCCATGGTGTAGCTGGTGGATTTGGTGCAAGACTGGGAGACCTGTTGGGTCTTGGAGGCCGCAGCGCCTCCCTCACCATTCGCTCGCCTGTTGAAGTCTAACAAACCTGAGGGACAAGCCTTAGGAGTACCAGGGGTCCTCTTCCGAGGATAACTAGAGTAGCTTCTGCAGTGGAGCGACGGGAAGTCCTCACCTTTGTATGAGTCTGCGCCACAGAAATCGTTCGGCCAGGAAAGGCGGGAGAAAGAGGCATCGACCGAAGAACTGAGGCAAGGGAGAGGCTTGGAGCCTTCACTGGCATCTGGTCTGATCCAGTTACATGGGTAACAAGCATTGTTCTGATCATCTGACTCACTCTGAGATTCGCCCTCCCCACCTCTATTGAGAGATGGAGAAGAGGGAAGGGAGAAGAGGATCGTTCAGTCATAAGCAGTGTATTTCACATACATCTAATGTCCATTTTGTCAATCAAAACAGTGCTTAACTCACATGTTGTGTAAGCCGGAGGAGTAATAGGATAGTGTTGGGCTTGGGGAGCGGGTGTCTGTCTGACGTGGTTTGGCGGGAGGGTATGGCACCGTGGCACTGCTTGAGCCTGCCTGCTTGGAGCTCCGTGGTGGAATCGGTGGAGCGTTCAACAACCGGCATTCCTCCTTCACCTGCAAAGGTAACAAGAAAAAAAAAAAAAAAAAAAAAAAAAAAAAACTGTACGGCTCTAGAAATGTGGATATTACTGACGGAGTAAATGAACTTGAGACAGGCTGCGCAAATTTAGCAAAACACATGAAATGTAACCTTTGTTCCTACTTGGGAAATAATTAGACCTTTAGTGACTGACCAACAGAGTACACAAATAAGTCACCATGCAAGCACAGAATAAACTTTGCCTTATCTGAGAGAGGAAAACAGACAAAGAGCCTTAAAATTGTGGATTTTTTAAATCAGGAGAATCAATGAATAAAGATTTCTAGAAACACTTTTATCTTGATATTCAGGGTTCCCACTCGAGCAGTGGTTTTTCCAGTTGTTTGTGTTTTACAGTTAGTTTTTGTTTGCAGTTAAGGTTTTGTTTTTTGTTTTTTTTAAATATTTTGATTCAGACTGTTTTCTGATTAATCTTTATTTTGATAACCCTTTTCACAACCAAAAGAATTTACTCAAAAGAACAATTCACTCACAAATCGCAATGGCTTGTCATGACCCTGGACCACAAAAAACCAGTCATAAGGGTAAATTTTCTGAAATTGAGATTTATTCATCATCTGAAAGCTGAATAAATAAGCTTTCCATTTATGGATGGTTTGTTTGGATTTAACAATATTCGGCCAAAATACAACTATTTGAAAATCTGAAATCTGAGGGTGCAATAAAGTAGTAAATAAATACGTTCTGATATATTTACAGTAGGAAATTTACAAAATATCTTCATGGAACATGATCTATACTTTGGCATAAAAGAAAAATCCATTTTGACGCATACAATGTATTTTTGGCTATTGCTACAAATATACCCCTGCTATTTAAGACAGTGGTTTTGTGGTCCAGGGTCACATATGCTCTGGCATGGAGAAGTCATTCTAATATGCTGATTTGGTCTTCAAGAAACATTAATGCTGAAAACAGACCCCAACATTTTAAACAGAAATGTAGGTTTGTGCAAATGTTGAATACAAGTAACTTTACATGTTTCTGTTTGTTTTAAATAGAGCAATGGTTCTAAATTCCAGTCCTCACGTACCACTGCTCTGCATATTTTGTACCTCTCTCTTACTTAAATGAGAAGTTCACGTCAAAAAAAAATTTTACAGATAGTGTATTCACCCCATTCAAAATCGTCCTACATCGCTGCAGAAGTACTGACCCAGTTGCAAAGAAGATCAAACGCCCTTTACAAAATAAGGAATAACAGCAATGTAGGACTATTTTAAATTTGGAGGAGAAAATGAGATGGGAGTTTTTCAACATACCATAACTGTATTGACCCGGATTACACGGAGTGCGCATCGCAGAGTTAGACAACATGAGCATTCAAGGTTAAAAAGTACATACAATTTTTTTTTCTTTTTTTAGAAAATGACCGTTTTGCTAGATAAGACCCTTATTCCTCAGCTGGGATTGTTTAGAGCACTCTGAAGCTGCATTTAAACTGTATTTTGGATGTTCAAACTCACAGGCACCATTGAAGTCCACTATATGGAGATAATTCCTAAAATGTTTTCCTCAAAAAAACAATTTCTTTACGACTGAAGAAAGAAAGGCATGAACATCTTGGATGACAACGGGGTGAGTACATTATCTGTACATTTTTGTTCTGGAAGTGAATTTCTTCTTTAACACACCTGATTCAGATCATCAGCTTGTTAGAAGAGAGCTCCATGTTCATTGCTCCCTACTCCCTGAGCACGGGAAATCCGTTTAAGTTTACTTTGCAACATTCATTAACGGATTTGCGCTACGCCATGTCCTGCAGCATCTTCACACACAGATGAAACTTACTAGAGAAGTGTAAAGTGTGACATAATATATATCTCTGTAATTTAAATTCACATTTCACGCACTTTAATGCCCTTTCAATGGAACATATGCACCTTATTTTTCCTGTATAAGCGGGGACAGCCATTTCTAAATTTTATGGCTTTGGTGGTACACGAGGACTGGAATTGAGAACCACAGAAACTATTCTGATTATTCTAGTATAAATTAACTCACAGCTTCAGACTTTGGAGGCACCGGAGGTGGAGGTAGATTGACATCTGCACCAAGGAAGGCGCTTGTGGGACCTGCTGTGGGGTATGGCAGTACAGTCGTGCAGCCAGAGACAGTTGAATTTCGGACCCCCTCAGTGTGGTCTAGCACAGATCCAGGGTTCTTAACATGATCCAACCAAAGCTCCTCATACGGCACATCTGGTTTAAGGGAGCCAGAAGAACTCTCCAGCAGCTCAGGGAATAGATAGTCTGCATCCGGAGGTTCTGCTGGCACACAATCTCCACATAAGCTAACGCAACCCTGAAGATTCACCTCACTGTTCCCATGGAGATTGTTTCCGTAGACACAGACGGACAGCCGATGAAATGACTGTGTGAGCTCATCTCGGGCTGAGCTTAGAGAACTTGGCAAATGCACGTGTGAGGGGCAGCCATTGCTTCCGCTGCTGTTGCAGATGGCACTTCCACTTCCCGTTCCACCAGCGCTACTTTTTTTCGGGCTCTTGCCATCCTCGATCCAGTCCACCCGCACGTCACGGACCGCCTTAGAATAGTCGTCAATGTCGAACTGCTCCTGGCAGTAAGCAAACCAGCGGTGGACCACTGTCTCCAGCCAGGCTTCTCCTTGAAGCAGGCCTTCAGGCACCAGTAAACGTGGCAGTGCTGTGGACACGTGCAAAGGAAAATGCACTGGCAGTATTTTGTTCGAACGTAATGCGCAACACACCACCACCGTCTTGGTCTGGATGTTGACCAGCTTGTATCGGTGGCCTTCGCGGATCAAATGAAGGTCGTGCGGATTACGTGGCGGGCTGCTGGGCACCATGACATTCACAGGTAACCTGGTCTTCTCCACAATTGTGCGAATAGTGTGTTCTCCTTCCTGCATCTGCAGCTCCAGTGGGGAGCAGGTACTGAAGCGACCACGGCACTGGAAAGGCAGGCTGATGCTCTCGTTGGTGCGGTGGTTCATGCAGATAAGGCAGGGCATCTTTCCGCGGCCGAGCTTACTGATGGAGTTAAGCTTGCCAATGCGTTTGAAGATTGTGTTGAAGCGTGACTTTTCTCGCGATGTTTTGGCATAGAGGATCTCAGCCTGGCCCATTAGTGTCAACTCATCCCCAGTGCTCAACGTGATGTTGTACACTTCAGTGTCCTCGTTGGATTCTCCTGATGCCATCTGAGAGAAAGAAGACAGCTATTTCAACAGCTCACCTAAAAATGTAGTCTAAATAATGCTGATACAGACCTTGAAATTAAGTCAATGACGTGTTGAATAGATATTTCACATTACAAACACAATGCCTGACAGGCATTCTGATTAGGGCTGTGACGATAAATCGTTGCATCGTGATTCATGGATCGATTCGGAATGCAACAAGATTCTCTCTGGAATCGATTTGTGAGCTTAGTTTTTTAACAGCAGATGGCGCTGTAATTTAGCTTTTAAGCCGACACTCAAATCCTCACAAGCAGAGCACTTGTGCATTCGTCATGTAATTGCATCTCAGCTCTGAATGATTTCATGATGCAAAATTAATGTAAACACTGTGAACACCCCTGCAATTCGATTGAGTCTTTTTGAACTTTATGAATGATTATTTTATGTTCAAGTGTGTATAAGAAATTGAAAGCAAGCAGAGTACAGCTGATTCTAAAGCAGGCAGTGCCATCTGCTGTTAAAATCTAAACTCAGAATCAATTCGTGATTGCGATGCATTCTGAAAATCTCAGAATCAATGCAGAATCATTTCTCAAATCGCAATGCATCATTCATTTTCCCAACCCATATTCTGATAAGGCCTATTAGGTTATGCCAATACTAAGATACATTAGTGCAGGAGGTCTAAATAAAAACAGTGCCTGCTGCAAGCACAAAACCAGACCTTGACATTGAAGGTTATTTCCTCCATGACATAAACTCGCTCAGGGAATGCTTTGGCCACCTCCTCCACGCTGTTAAAATACTGCACTGGCTCCTTAATGTCCCTGTCCTGTTCCAGCAGCTTAAACTGGCCTGTAACAAACAACAAACAGAGCAATTCTGTAACATCATTTCATATTATATCCGACCCTGGACAACAAAACCAGTCATAAGTAGCATGGGTTTATTTGTAGCAATAGCCAACAATACATTCTATGGGTCAAAATTATTGACTTTTCTTTTATGCCAAAAATCATTAGGATATTAAGATCATGTTCCATGAAAATATTTTGTAAATTTTCTACCATAAATAAATCAAAACTTAATTGTAATTAGTAATATGCATTGCTAAGAACTTTTGGACAACTGGGATTTTCTCAATATTTAGATTTTTTTGCACCCTCAGATTTCAGAATTTCAAATAGTTGTGTCTCGTCCAATTATTGTCCTATCCTACAAAGCATCAATGGAAAGCTTATTTATTCAGCTTTCAGATGATGTATTAATCTCTTTTTTTCATGTCCAGGGTCACATATACAATACTTAAAAACATAAAATATACATAATTTACATATTTTTAGGGCAATTTCAGTTTAAAGCAAAGAAATGTACTTATCTCAATTTGGGCACGTTGAACTAAAGTAAAATAACATTTTCCCAAATCATTTAAAAATGCTGCAACAGTGAAGGAAGTACATTAAATAGACGGTTTAACAGGTCTGTATGAACCAAATCCAAATTCAAAGAAAGGTCTTTTTTCTTTAAGTGGCTTACTGGACCCTCTCCATAGCCATAGGAATGTCAATATGAGGAGAACAATTAGCTAATGAACTCCCAACTACAAGCAGATGGGAAATACAGCAGCACAGATCTTTGTTCTTTCTGTTTTAATGAGTAACAGGAAAACAGTGAATCCCATCAGACTAACTTTTCTTCCTTTAGGCTTCTTTTTAAAAATACATGAAGTGTCGGAAAGACGTTTCTAGATACAGTACATGCTGCACTACAACAACCGAGTGGCCTTACCCTCATAATGGACAGGGATCTCGATTTTCGGTCCGATGACATAATGGCCCTCCTCTAGGCTATGGGCAGTAATTGTGGTCCATTGCCGACATGAATGAATCAAGAGGTAGTCATTTTCTCTCAGCCCTTCCACCGATTCCCCTGAAGCAAAACAATATCACATCAGTATGGAACAGTGACCTGAACAGTGTGTAACTTTGTAAACATGTATGAAAATAGTACAACAGTGGAAAAAAAAAAAAAAAACTGTAAGGTTAAGTGGTGCTTAACAGCAAGTCCACCATAAAAGAGATTTCAAAGGGAGTAATTTACTCTTATTTATATACTGACGAAATATAGAATTTGTAAGCAGAGCATTCACAAACTAATGTGAGAGGTGAAATGGGTTTTGTTTCTTTAACTCAGTCTGTTGTAGCCAGTGAGCGCTCACAAGGGTTCAGTTGGAGAGGCTAATGATAGTGCCCCAGTTCCCATAATGATAATGATCTAGTTCCCCTGACATTATGACTTCCTCCATCTTTACACACAGAGCTCAGCTCACACACAACAGCACTTAGAGCTTTCATTTCAATCACTTCATAATAAAGCGGTGATAAACAAACAACTCTGTTAAGTTCAGACTACACTGGGAGTATAATTCCTCAAGTATAAAAAGCACCTCGGTAAACTGTAAACATCCACGAAACTTACTTGTGTGTGCTGATTTCTAAAATTTCGGAATTGAGAGGATTGCGGAGGTTGTGGTCTAGTCTAAAATCACAGAGGTTTGTAATAGACGATACACATTAAATGTTTTGAGGCCGGTGTTTGACTGCCTGCAGTCTGTTATTGAACTCTCTGGCCTCTGGCTAATTTGCGTTAGCTTGCTAACATCTTTGCTTCGCTTTTTCGCATTTTATGTGGCTGTTTGGTCTGTACGTGTGTTAGGACAACTACAAAATGCGTCGCTTTTAAAGTCAACCGTGTAAGTTATGTCACTAAAGCTCTCCATTCAGGTATCCCGTTGAATGTGTTCATGGAGTGAAGGGTCGCGTTAGCTTAGCGCGCAAAGCGGCTAATTATTGGAATTCCACAGGAGCGCAACCGCCCACGCGCAGCTGCCGCCGCTGCAGCACACAGCAACAACACAACACCAACACAACTCTGGATAAATCTTACCGCTGTCCAACTTTACAATCTGCGGTAGTCTGTAGGCACTAACAAGTCTATCCAAGGGTAGTGTCGTCGTACTCCATGTTACATCTTTCAAACTGTTGTACAGCATTGATCCAAGGTCCATGTTAGCTTGCTAACATCGGCACGTTAACCCACCGCCGCATGCATCTGCAGTGAAGAATGGCTCTTTCATGGAGAAAGCTTCGTTAGATGTCCTTTTGTTTACTCAAAGGCAGTCGTGGATTGTAAGTGAAGCCATGTCAGCCGACTGTCTATTTACACTGACAGGAAATGCCATGAATCCCAAACCGTAGCGATCGCGAAGCTGGAGTGGCTATTTCCTCTTCCCTGTCGCTCCAGCCGTTGCTCGGGCAACCAGCGCCATAATGGTTGCACCGTGTTTTTAAATTGAACTTTCAAAACACATTTTTTGTAAATACACTACGAGTCAAAAGTTTAATATTTTTAATGTTTATTTTTTATTTATTTTAAGAAGTTTTGAGGGGTTTCGTCTGCGCACCAAGCCTGCATTTATTTGATCCAAAGTACAGCAAAAACAGTACAATTTTGAAATATTTTTACTATTTAAAATAACTGTTTTCTATTTGAATATATTTTAAAATGTAATTTATTCCTGTGATTTCAAAGCTAAATTTTAGTATTTCTCCAGTCACATGACCCTTCAGAAATCCTTCTTTTGATTTGCTGCTCAAAAACATTTATTATTATTATTATTATTATTATTATTATTATTATTATTATGGTGAAATAGAATTTTGTTAGGTTTTTTTGATGAGTAGAAAGTTCAGAGTAACAGCATTTATCTGAAATAGAAATCTTCTGTAACATTATAAATGTCTTTATCACTTTTTATCAATTCAACATCCTTGCTAAATGATTTTTATAATTTCTGTCCAATAAATAAATAAAAATAAAAAATATGCAGACTTCAAGCTTTTGAATAGTGTGGTGTATACTGTTACAAACACTTTTTATTTCAGATAAATGTTGATCTTTGGATCTTTCTATTCATCAAAGAATCCTAAAAAAATTACTCAACTGTTGTAAATATTGATAATAATAGAGGTTTCCCGTACAGCAAAGCAGCCTATCAGAATGATTTCTGTAAAAAGACGTTCTTTACACCTAAAAGCAACTAATAAAATAAGTGCCTGTTAGAATTTTTTTTTAACCCTTTAATAATTTTGCTGTGCTAACACAAAAAAGTGAACTTACTCAACTGGCAAGTGAGGAAACAAGAAATAAAGAAGCAAGGGACATGAAGCTGATCACTTCCCCTCTGTCAGAGCATGGGCTGGGCTTATTCTCTAAGAAAAGTTTCAGATTGCCTCTGCTGGGCTCACAACAGAGAAGAGCAGCGTTGGTTTGTTCATTGCTAATAGTCTTCTGAGAGAGCATGTCATTTGTAAGCACTCTCCGTCAATGGGACGAGGCCGTGGCTTGTGCGGAGCAAAGAGACCCAGACTCTGCTCTCAGGACATTCCTCAACATCGAGGAGAAAAGCTCCAAGATCTTCTTCAACATTGGCTGTCTTTTTTTGAACAACAGTGAGTTAGATGAAGCTGAAAAGGTACAGTTGCATAGCAGATTCAGTGTTTTATACTATGGAAGAAAACAGTCCATTTAAAGGCGTTTTTTTAGACTACTATGCTCTTTGAACTATGGTTTGACAATGGTTTTGCTATTTTAAAAAGACTGTGGCTGTAAAAAGGAAGTAAAGGTGGTTTCACTCCTAATGGGGGAATTTATTTCTGTTATACATCTGAAGGCATTTGACAGAAGTATCGGCAAAGATGAGCATCTGGCTGCGGCCTTTTTCCAGAGAGGTGTTACATTCTACAAAAAGGAAAGGTAAGGCCATATCTTCATTAAGAAATATTTTATGCCGCTCTGATAGTTCGAGTGTTCTTAGACGGAACTACAAAAAACCACAGTGTGTCTCTTTGGAGGAAATTGTTTCTTTATTAAAATGTTCATAATTGTATCTTCAGGTTTGAAGAATCTCTTCTGGATTTCCAGCAGGCGTTTAAGCAGTTGCGAGGAAATCAACTAATAGATTACAAACCTCTAGGGCTGAGATATAAACTGTATGCTTGTGAGGTAAGACCAGAGATATGACATACACTAAAAATTTTATGTGCACAGAATCTTGTTTTTTACCTTTATTGGTAACTTTGACCAAGTTGAATCAGCTCATTCTCTGATATGGTCGTTTTATCATATGCGATTTAGGTGCTGCACAACATAGGGCTAGTACAGGCTCAGTTGGGAAAATGGGAGAAAGCTCAAGAGAACCTTCTTACTGCACTGAGTCTGAGGGCAGACGCCAAGTTTAGCCATATTGACCATGCTCTGGAAGCCATACTGGTATGTAACTGCTGTTCCACATTACAAGTCACTGAATAACTTGCACAGATTTTGCAGTAATATAAAGCCAGTTCTGAAGTTTATTTCATATTATTGTTAGTATCTCAGGCAACAAAATTGAAACATCTTATGTGTCATTGTTTTGTAACATATTACAGTTTCCCTAAGTCAAAATTGGTCAGATTTGGTGTTGCATAATCACTGCTTCTGGGTAGGTTGTGTGGGAAGTTGTGTAAGCTGCAGGAGGGACAGAATTCACAAGACGGATGACTTCTAGTCAGGCACTATTCACTAGTCATCCTTCTACATATTTATACTTCTTGTGACATTCTTTGTAAGAATTTTAATGACTAACAAATATGACATTTTAAAATGAATGAATAAACAAATTAACACTGATGAGCATAGTGCAAAACAGCATGAATTGTATGTGGTGACTGTATTAATGCATTGTTTTAAAATTGATAAACATTGGGATTTCCTCTTTTCAGAAGCAGAAGCTCTTTCCTTTGGTAGAGATTCGAGCAGGGCTGCTGTTCAAACCCAATAAACGCTATGTGGCAGAGCTAGAGAAAAAGGACTATCTTGGAAAAGCCAAGGTACCCACCATCCCCATTATCACATCAATACAGTGTGCAGTGTTACAGAAGAGATCCCTTTTCTATATTGGTCAGTAAGTTAGACAAACTTATTAATATTAGTGTTTTGGTTTGTTTTTTGTTCATAGGTTGTATCTTCTATCGTTCCCGCAGATGAGTTTTCTGGGTTTGCTCCACTTCAGCCTCAAGTAAGTAGTGTTGTTAATAAGTCAAGTAAGTAAAGAGGCTGTTAACATCTTAAAATTAGCATAAAACAAGCATAACAGAGAGAGGGTTGAAGATAATATTTGTGCCCAAAACTCTCATTTAAATGACCACAGGGCATTTCTTTAATTTATGTATTGTTAGGTTGACGATGTTCCATCTACACCGAAAGTCCCAGAAGTGCTAAGGTAAGGCCAGTTTAGGGTCATGCACATTAAGAACACTATTTAATCTTAACTTCTAACTCTCTAGAGCACTGGTCTCAAACTCAGTTCCTGGAGGTCCACAGCTTTGCACAGTTTAGCTCCAACCCTAATCAAACACACCTGATCCAGCTAATTAAGGTCTTCAGGATTATCTAGTAATCCTGAAGACCTGCCAAGCAGGTGTGAGTTGGAGCTGGCTGGAGCTAAACTCTGCAGAGCTGTGGCCCTCCAGGAATTGAGTTTGAGACCTCTGCTCTAGAGTTTGAATGTGTATGTAATTTATGAAGTTTTGTCCACTTGTTTTACATAAATGTAAATGTCATAATCATCAGGGTATTTGAAGGTGAGCCACACACTGTTCTCTATGAGTTTTACCCTGAGACCAAAGAGGAGCTGGCTGTGTTGCCAGGAAACATTGTCTTCGTTCTTCAGAAAGGAGCTGACAACTGGGCATCTGTTGTTTTCAATGAGAAGGTATGTTGTTGGTGGATAAAAAAAAAGTTAATCATAAAGGATAGTACAATGAGAGAACCAAAAATTTGAAAAAAAAAACTACAAGAGGCCCAGCGTTCACTGTCAAGAGAACATTCCAATGTCATGCTAATGTAATAAATGCGTGTTTAGAGTAGAGATAATAATGCTCTATTGTCTGCTTATTTCTTGTTCTCTTGCTATTTCCAGCGAGGTCTCGTACCTTATAACTTCCTTGAACCCTTGGATATTGTTACAATGACACCAAAACCAGTGCAGGTACAGTAGTTGCATTTAACAATTATGCAATAGTACACCAATAGAATCATATACAGATTCATCACTTTTAATGCCTTCAATTGCACCTAGAAAAGCTGAGCCTTTGAGTCAGGCATTCATAATTATGATAACACAGAAGTAGCATAAGCAAACATGAGACTTTTTCATTTCTATCACTTACAGTAGGATAATATTTTAATTTTTTTTTTTACATAAAGCTAATCATGAAAGTTGATAGATAGATGTCAGCTTATTCCTTTCTTCAAAAGTCGCTATTATGTTCTAACATTTGAGCTAAATTACTTTTTGTCTACATTACTAAGAACTGTCACACGTGACCTCTTACAGATTGAACCATTACATGAAAATGATGATATCCCAGCTCCACCAAGAAGAGCACCACCTAGTAGACCAGTGGGTACAGAAGGCATCAAGACTGTGAATGCAAAGGTTTAGTATTTCCTTCATACTCATGACATAATCACATTTTATCAATAGTAAACAGATATCAACTAACATAGAGGTCACGCAATCCTTATGTAATATATTGAAAGGCCAACTTTTATTAGATACAGCCTCATTATGTTTGTGGCATCATGAACAGATTGATTATTGTTAATAAGATTATTTCTCATGCTCTGTTGTATTCCGCACAGACTAATAACACTTGGGAATTCTCAGGCTGCATTGTGAAAGTGCACTTTCAGATCACCATAGCAGTCAGAATTGCACATGGACAATCGTATGGGTTCATTCTTCAGACGATAAGCTCTAAACTTAAGCTGCCTGCATCAACGTTAACTTTATGGTAACTACATCAATTATAACATTCCCTGGACTGTATTGAAATATTTCGGGGGGGGGGAAAAGTTGTAACATACCTTTCAGTTATGCCAAGGAAGGCGTTGATGAGAGAGTGAATCTTGAGGACTCTGAAATGGAGGCTGTGTGGAATAGTGTGAAGGAGAACCGCCTTACGCTGTGGTGTTTGGCGACCGAGGTAAAATAGAACCATTTGACTCATCTATGCTCACACAATTTTAATTAACAGGATAATGTAGCTTATATGTAACAGCTGACTGTACACTAGACTTGAAAATAGTAATATTAAAACTGTACTAATACTGCTTCCAAAACTGCTGTCTGAAAGGGTAAAAGTGATCCTCATGAGAAAGTGGTGGCTTTGTACTCTTATGACTCTTCTACCCCAGAGGATCTGGATTTCAAACAGGGAGACATCATCACAGTTCTTTCCAAAGGTGGGAAACTGTGATGCTTACTGATATGGGCATAAAATTCAGTATGAAGTAATAATAGACTATTTTATGTTGTTTTTTTGTTTCCTTTTCAGTCAATGATGAGTGGCTTGAGGGTCAATGCAACGGGAAGGTTGGCATATTCCCATCATCGTTTGTTAAAGCACTCAACGGGGATCAGCAACCTGAATGAATCATTCATCCAACAGTTAGAAATAATGTGCTGATTCACACATATTTGTCATAAGTTAAAGTCCCCCTGTAGTGAAGATTTTTATGTTGTTTATTTGTCTATGTGGTGTTTATAATATGCTTTTAGACAAACCATGTGCCAGTCCATTAATCCACACCATTGCTGAGTATTTTCTCCTTAAAACTGGAGTTTCACAAAGGTTGTCCCAAAAATGTGGTTTGAAACAGCCCTTTTTGCTACGTCACAAACTTCAGTAACCAATCACGTCAAATGATAGATTCCTATCATTAGCATGCAAAATATACCAATAGGATTATGAGCACAAAACTAAATATTAAATAGAGCACTAAATAGGGCACAACTGCTAACTTAAAAAATAACCTGCGGTTACAGTATAAAAGTAGCCCGGAGTCAGATGCACCTCTCCCGCACTGCTGTCTGCACTTTACTCGCATGTGGTCGCGGGCGCGAACTGGAATCACAAATTAGGCTTCAAGCAAGCCTTCACGGCATTTGAGGGCACAACATCGTCAAGTAAGTAACTTTAACAAATGTTACAGTATCCACTGTACTTGTTTCAGTTAGTGGATCGGGGGCGGAGCTACTTTGCATATTCATAGATCCGCGTATAGTAAACAAGGCAAGGGGAGTAGAGTTACATTCCACCTGTTTTAAGGCTTTGAATTTAAATATTTAATTTTAATGATCAAAGATCAGTTTTAAGGGATAATATTGACTACAGGGGGACTTGGCTGATCACTTGGGAGAAACCTACAGTATTTTGAGGACTATTTCTGTAATTAATATTGTTAAATTCATGCCAGAGTTTGTTGCTTCACTATACCACTTTCATTGTAAGGTACATAATTGTGAGGTCACATTTTTGATAAAGACAGAAGGACGAGTTTTATTCTGTTTGAAAACAAAGACAATATTAAATCACATTTACATTTCCTCTCAGTCAAGTTAGTATTCTATGATTTTCTACCATTGGTAGTACAACAGAACTTATATTAAATACTTAACAAAAATTAATTTACCTTTCTTGATTTTTGACCAGTAACAGAAGAAATACTCGCCCTTACAAATGGAATTAAAGGGATAGTTCATCTAAAAATAAAAATTCTCATTAATTACTCACCCACATGCCGTTCCAAACCTGTAAGACCTTCGTTCACCTTTGTCAAATTGTTAAAGTTATTTTTGTTTTCTCTCCCGCACAAAAAGTATTCTCATAGTTTCATAAAATTAAAAATGAACCACTATTTTAATGATATCCTTACTACCGTTCTGGCCCTGGAACGTGGTAGATACATGGCTGTCTATGCAGGGTCAGCTCTCAGATTTCATGAAAAATATCTTAATTTTTGTTCTAAAGATGAACAAGGTCTTGCAGTTTGGAACGACATGAGGGTGAGTAATTAATGACTATTTTAAAGTTTAGGTGAACTAACTCTTTAAAACATGTCCCCAAAAGATGTATTATTACCATTATATCCTCTTATATTGTGAATACATTGTGATTAATGTGTTGTGAGTGTTAAAGTAGTCCTCTGATGATTTTCTGACAGTCCAATAAATGACTGTTATGAGTTCTGGAGAGCATCCTTATTTCCCACACCCTCCTCCTCATAAGCAATTGCAATGCCTCTCCGTCCCTTCACAGCTTTCACCACTGGCGTCTGCCCCAGTTTGGGCTCCAGTCCCTGCCAACTACGGCCAGCCAAAAAAGATGCTGCAAGACAAAAAGATGATGATTATATTCTGCATTTGCATTACTCAAACTTGTCAACTTTAAGCTACTAAATTGAAGAATTACTACTGCAACTACAGTCTCAGACTTTATACCTGCTGTGTTTGTATTGGCCACAGTGAGAGTCTGATTTCTCAGGACGAGTGAAGACGACTCTGATGTGCCGTTTATGATCTCCGATGAGGTGGTAGAACAAGTTCGCAGCGCCCCCGTGATTAGAGAGACGTCTGTGGTCTCTTCCTCAGTGGCAGACTGGTCTGGTTCAGGGAAGCCCACATGACTGCTTCCACCTATAATATACCACTGTATGAACACTGACGTCGTTCAAAGCCCATATAGTATAAATATATTAAAAGGATAATTTATCCAAGAATGATAATTCTGTCATTAATTATGCACCCTCACGTCATTCCAAACCCGCAAGACCTTTACTCCTCTACAGAACACAAATTAAGATATTTTTGATTATATCCGAGAGCTTTCTGAACCTCCATAGACAGCAACGCAACACACGTCAATTTACACGGGAGAGAAGAAACTGTTAAATAAAGTCATTTTTGTTTTCTTTGTAGACAAAAAGTATTCTCGTAGCTTCATAAAATTACAGTTGAACCTCTGATGCCACATGGACTATTTTAATAATGTCTTTACTACCTTTCAGGGCCTTGAATGTGGTAGTTGCATTGCTGTCTACACAGGGTCAGAAAGCTCTCAGATTTCATCAAAAATAGCTTAATTTGTGTTTTTCGAAGATGAACAAAGGTCTTACAGATTTGAAACGACATGAGGGTGAGTATTTAATGACAGAATTCTCATTTTTGGGTGAACTATCCCTTTAAACAAGACAATATCAACATCACAATACTTTTCTAGTGCTCTGTGGACTGATTTGTTGAAATAAGACAACAACATACCAGGCAGTAAATCTCTGAAGTCTGTGACATATTCTCCAGTCCACTCTCTGTGCTTATTGCAAGCCAAATCCATCTCAAAGGGCGTCACCACGGGTCTGTAGAATTCACTTGAATCCAGCAGTGAGTTCTCTGGACAAGCAACTAGCACGTAAACGTCAATTTCCAAGAAGTTAGCGAGTTTGGGAACGTTGATCTTTCCCATAGCAAACATATAGCTCTTCTTGCCTGCTTTGTGAATAATGTCTTTTAGCTGCTCTATGATGGTCAGATAGTTGGCGACACCCAGGGTGCCCACCAAAATGCCCACCACACTTGCATCTTTGGCCCGCTCGATGGCATAATAGCGTTTCATCAGTGCCTTGTTGATTTTAACCGATTCCACTCGTCCTGTGTGAGTTTCTGGATTGAATGAGCTGAAGGAACAGTGGTTCCAGGTCATCATGAAGTTTGTAAGAGTCAGGCCCTCCTGGCCAATGTAAAACATACTGTAGTTATCAACACTCTGCCCCGCTTTTACACTAAACTGTCTGCCAAATTTAAAAATGATATTATCATCCTGCGAATCTGTGTGATCACTCTCCACACTGCTGTTCTGTATTAGCTCAGCACTGCAGGAATGATCTGTTTTCAGATGAGAGACCACAACATTGGGGTAGGTATCACACAAAAGCGGCCTGAGATCACCTAAGGAGAGATGAGATAAGTTAACTTCCAGCACACAACATTTCTGACCCTGGGCCACAAAACCAGTCATAGAATACTCATTTTTTAAAATTGAGATTTGAGACCTGAAAGCTAAACAAATAATCTTTCCAGGATAGGATAATATTTGGACAAGATACAACTATTTGAAAATCTGAAATCTGAGGGTGCAAAAAGAAAAAAAATCTAAATATTGAGAAAACTGCCTTTAAAGTTGTCCTAATGAAGTTCTTAGCAATGCATTTTACTAATCAAAAAAGTTTTGAAATATTTATGGTATGACATTTACAAAATTTCTTAATGAAATGCTATCTTTACTTAATAACCTAATGATTTCTGGCATAAAAGAAAAATCTATAATTGTGACCCATGCAATGTATTGTTGGCTATTGCTTCAAATATACCCGTGTGACTTACGACTGGTTTTGTGGTCCAGGGTCACATTTGGTAAAATGAACATTATTCAAACATTAGCACAGATTTAACACAAACAATAACAATTACCTATAGCATGTGAATAGGTGACATCATACAGCACGATGACATGACTTTGGGGATCAGGGTAAAGCTCTTTAAAGGCTGCAGCACACTGCTGGACATCAATAGGTCGTTTCCCAAACACATACAGAAGAGGCAGTCTTCTGCATGGGCTGAGGCAAGATGTCCCATAATGCACTATACAATCTGCTCCCACATGTTCAGCCGCTACTTCATCCACACAACAGCTGAAAAGAAGATAAACAGGTTGTGTAGGCACACAAAAAGAACCAGTGGTAATTGCTTTGGATAAAAAACATCCACTAAAATGTAACATAAATAAAATAGGGCTCTTACCTGCCATAGGATGTGTCTCCTAAAATGAATGTCTTGGATTTGGTTTCATTCTCGATTTCAGCAGAGACCCGGACGGCATCTGGTAGGAGTTCATCTGGAAACTGTAAAGCTACCTGTGATAAAAACAAGACATTTTGATGCCCTAAATAGATTCGTTGGACACATGGTTTGAGTAAACAAGACAAGTGACGTTTAAAGATGTTGTCTTGCCTTTTTGAATTGATTACTGGTGATAAAATGACACGTCTCAGCTATCTGATACAGCTGAGCCAGATTTCCAGTATGGCTGCTTGTTGTGACAGTGGACACATTGACAGTGCGCTGGAGAACCGCCTCACTGCTGCTACTGAAAGCATCTGTCATCTTCTCTCAGGAGTAATCTGGGTCTGAAAACAATCAGAGTTATAGTAAGCAGTATTCCATTTCTCAAACATATCAAAGCAACTATCCTTCCTCATGCACACAGTCTAATGTTTAACTTTTATCTAACCATAAAAGTAACTCGGAGCTGTCATTAAAGGCCTGGAAGATTATGACTGACTTTCATGTAAGTGAATCACATTGTTATAAAAATATACAACAGATATATTTTCCTGCCCTGAAGAAAGTCTTGTTTTAATTGCCGAAAACGGTCTCACTCTAATACATTACACAGCCTAACAAGTTGCTGTAGGAATTTCTTTAAGCAGCTAGAACTACTTGACCGATGGATAAATTAACCTGATAAATTAATATGCGTGCAGCCACATGACATATCATAATTAACCATAACAAAACACAACATACCAAATAACAGATGCACATTACATGTTCGTTTCCACGTGAGCTTTCGGAACGCTACACGTTCTTCTTCTTCGTTCAGCCTCTCTGACTTTGGTTCATCATTCTGCCCTCTATTGTCCTGGAGAAACTGCGAATGACTTTCATATTCGACCTCAAAGAATGTGCACAAAAAAAATTCAACAATTCACGATAAATGTTTTATTTTTTCAGAATAACTGTGGCTTACATGGAATCATGATCATATTACAATAAAATATATACACTTTTTTGTACATCTTGTGCGTTTAAGTCCTCACCTCTCATCAGGTTTTCAACATGTAATGAAATCATTTTGACAAATACATATGCTTTAATCTTTAAATCACTACCAAAACAACCCAAGGCACTTTTTTTGACATCATACAAGCGTTTCTCAGAGCTTTGTAAAATTTGTACCAACATTCAGTATAACGGCACTACTTTTTGTGACATTGTTTAAACATGCAGTGTATTTAAAGGCCTCATTACACCACACATAAAAATGTGAATTTATATGACGCACAACATAAACAAACGCGAAGTTGACAGCTGTGAGTGTGTGTTTTAAAGTTTATATGTATTCAGCTGCATGAATTGTTATTTTATAACATACTTTGCACCTTTCTTTGGTATATCTGTGTACTGTATTGTCTTGGGCTTCATTCAGCTGTTGACATTGGTTTTAATAAGAAAGAAGGTCATGGAATAATGCAAGATGCTGCACTATATAGGCACTATCTAGGTACACTACTAGTCAAAAACATTTTTGAACAGTAAGACTTTTAATATTTTTTAAAGAAGTCTCTTCTGCTCACCAAACCTGTATTTATTTGATCCGAAGTACAGCAAAAAACAGTTTTTCTTATTTAAAATAACTGCTTTCTATTTGAATATATTTTAAAATGTTTCAAAGCTGAAATTTTAGCATCATTACTCTAGTCACATGATCCTTCAGAAATAATTCTGATAAAAAAAAACATTTATTATTATGTTGAAAACAGTGGAGTAGATTTTTTTCAGGTTTCTTTGATGAATAGAAAGTTCAGACAAACAGCATTTATCTGAAATCTTTACTCAGCTGTTTTAAATATTGATAATAATAATAATACTGTTTCTTAAACAGCAAATCAGCATATCAGAATGATTTCTGAAGGATCATGTGACACTGAAGACTGGAGTAATGATGCTGAAAATTTATCACTGGAATAAATTACATTTTAAAATCTATTCAAATAGAAAACAGTTATTTTAAATAGTAAAAATATTTGACAACATTACTGCTTTTGCTGTAATTTGGATCAAATAAATGCAGGCTTGGTGAGCAGAAGAGAATTCTTTAAAAAACATTAAACATCTTACTGTCCTTTTGACTGGTCATGTATGTACATATGATTTATTTTTCTAGCAGAACTTGATATAATAATACAGGAATGAACATTTGCTCCTTTGGGATCTTCTTCTTTGGGATGTTTACATCCATAGCCGATAGAATCCGAGTGCAACTGTGATACACGTGAATACTGAACCTAGAAGAATTACAAAAATAAAGCATGAATCCAAATAAATACTGAAGTGGTCTCTTACCAACTTGTACTTTGAATTACTTCATTAATTAATTTGATAGTGAACATTTATCTTGATTTCTGAATCTGTATATTTAATAGAACAAGGATATTCAGTGGCCATATCTTTACCGGGACCAATAGTGGAAATCAATTAAAGTTACAAGCAAACAAGTAAAATAAATAAAATATTCCATACAGTGTTTGGAAAAACATGTTGTGTGTAGACATGATGTGACCAAAAATATAAACATACAATATACAGACATAACATGGTCAGACATCATGCAAACAGACTACTTCTATGTCATATGAAACTGCTGCAGCAGCAGGGAAGATGCATGGCCTTAATAATTAGCATTATTTGAACATTACAGTTTTTCCTTAAAGTAGCCAGTCTACTACTGATCACGACTAGTGTTATTTGAGCTTTTTCTACTTCATTTTTTGTGCCTCATTTTGGGCTTCACTTAATATTTATGCTCATTAATCATTTTTAGCCTCATTTCTGACTTCAGGAAAAAAAAAAAAAAAACAGAATTTGAAGACTGTTTGCATTAGGGGTCGATTATAACCCCTATCCTAACAGTGGATATTAATAATTTTTATCGGTATCAGTCATTTTCAATAAAATACTTTTTTATTTTATTGCATTTGAAGAAAGCTTTTGTCAGAGCCCTTGTAATTCTTAATTTTGACATTACTTTTCATTTTTACACCAGACCTATATATTGGTTCAAAATATCGGTCTACTTGATCTGTAATAATTGGTTTTGGCATCGGCCCTGAAGAACACATATCAGTCGACCCCTAGTTTGCATAGTCCAGCAGGTGTACTTTTCTTTTTTTTCAAATTGCAAATGTGAGATTTTGACATTTTTACCTGCCAGATATTTGATAGTATCCAGTTTATGTGACTCCAGTAAAGTCTTCAGGCCAGCCACTTCTGTGTCGATTTTCATGTTGGTTTGTGACAAGTGACGATCCTGCTCAGAATGCTAAGAAAAATAAAATCCAGTTACAAAATGTTTCACACACACACACACACAAAAAAAAATCATAAAGACATTATTGTCCTAAACACGGGTATGTCTCACCATTTCCATCAGTTCATTCCTGGTCCCAATAAGTTTTCTTTCAAACTCTGCAGTCTGTACCAAGAGCAAACACATCTCAATTAAAGCATCTTAATTGCTAGCTACAACTCAAATAACTAACAAATCTCTGAATTTTTAAAGATGCTGTAGCTTCCAAACTGGTTTTACTAGTGAGTCATTATTTACCACTACTTGCCATTATTTACCACTGTACTTACCAACTCCTTCACACGGCTTTTCTCTACATTCAAGTCCAAAATAGCGTCTGCGCGCCTTTTATTTATTACATCCTGCAGCACAAAACAAAATGTAAAACTACAGTGAATATAGTACAAAGTAAAGATGTATGTTTAAGGGCTGTGTATGCCTCCGTGACAAGGTCTGAATGGCAAAGCAAAACCATTTTTCATTAAAAATGAGTTCACTGACTTACAGTGAGTTGTATCCTTAACTGTGAAAGCTCAATCTTGATTTTCTGTAAAAGAATTAAGATAATGTTTCCTTATTAGGTGAATATACAAAGTTGTTAAAAAGTAAATTCAAGGCAGTTGACATAAACAAATAGCACACTTTTTGTATCATTTATTGTATCATTTATTTGAATTTACCAAGATAATAGAGACAAACTGCAGATTTATAATTATATACATAAATTACCATTCAAAAGTTTTTTTTTAAATAAATGAATAATTTATTGAGCAAGGATGCATTAAATAGTTCAAAAGACGCTTATAATGTTACAAAAGACTTATTTCCAATAAATCCTGATCTTTTCTATTAATAACTTTGTATTCACCAAATACACCGAATTATTTATTAATAATAATAATAGTAATAATTTATTAATAAAAATAATGTAATAATTTATTATTATTAAGCAGCAGACTTGTTTTCAACACTGATAATAATAATAAATGTTTCTTGAACATTAAATCAGCATATCAGAATGTTTAGCTGCTAAAATGTATTTTTGATCAAATAAATGCCGCCTTGGTGAGCATAACTGACTTCTTTCACAAACAAAACAAAAATCCTACTGACCCTAAACCTTTGAACAGTAGTGCATAATCACACTGGGATTAGAGAAAAATGATTTCAAGTATGCCAGTCGAGTGGGTGATGATAATAATAAATTACACAATACAACCTCACCTCATTCTCTGTTAGTAATGCTGAGAATTCACTCTTTTCCAGAATGATCATGTCCTTTTTTACAGCAGCAATATGAGACATGACTTTCTGTAACATGATTTCCTGTAAAATAAAACTAGTTAAGTAGAGTAACTGACCTCTTTGACCAGGGCTGACATGAGGGAACTTGTATAGACAACAACAGAGCCATTTTTTTAATGTGTACATTAACAACATCGCAGCATAATAAACTTTAGTAATTGTTTGCCATGGCAAACACCTTTTGCCATGAAACTGATAGTCCCACCACAAATTGTTTATCAAAAGTTGAATACACAGTTACACCTCATGAGAGCTCTGGTTCACCTCACATTAGATAAATCAATACGTGATAGTCACAGGTCACGGGTCAACTCAAACAATCAGAACAGCATGGAAGGACAATAAAAGTCTCACCTGCTGTGTTTTGGTAGCCATGTCACCGTACATAACATCCATGTTTGAATTTGTGATATTTACCAGCATATTGACAATTACCTCTGCCTGCTGGGTAATGAAACCTGAAAAGACACATTACATTTTGATGAATCATTGAAATTAAAATCATATTGGAATTAACCAAAACATTTTAGACAAGACAGTACAAGAAATCTTACCGCTTTCCTCAAGCAGCTGAACCATTGCATGAGTATCAAAGAATAACTTTCGATTGCCAGACTTGGCGATGTCTGATCTTTTCAGGTCATATTGTAGAGTTTTAACTGAGGTGCTCAACTCTGAAATAAAGAATATGGGAAACCATTAGTGAGTAGAATATGCAAATAATAGTGAAATGGCCATTAGAAATAATTAATAATGATAAATAGAATATCTGCAAACCTAGACGTGTGTATCACTTATAATAGCAAAAACATACATACACACATACATACCTCTGACCAATATGCGTGAACCTCTCAGCAGCCTGTCAGACCTTAAATAATGATTAGTCCTTATTCCATTAAATCCATTTCTAATCACAGAGATTAGATGTCTGCTGTGTACAACCCTCATTCTGCTGAAAATGAACACTTACGTGTATATAAAGTACAAAATTTGTGGAGGACTTTAAAATGTTGCGGGCTCGCGGCGGAACGGGACCTGATGTGACCGCATGATCTTGCTTTTCTCCTCTGTATTCGTCCCCTCAAGTCATTACATAAAACAAATCTTCTTGAATTCCTGAAATAATTCAGACGAATCGGATATAACTGGAACTGTAACACATTGTGTGTGTTTTTTACTACAATACTACAAAAAGAAATATAAACGTTTCCAAACTTTCTTCTTTCTCTGTGACAGATCAAACCACCTCTGTCAAACTTCCTGTAACAGAGAGCGTAAACAATGACGTTTCACGTACACATGTTGGTTTTGAAACAAAACGTACGTACGTTCTGAACGTAAGCACGTCATAAAGTTTATATCTAAATTCTGTCAAATTATTAAAAATTGAGTTTTTTTGTTCAACAAATGACAAGTAAAGAGAGGTGCTTTAGAATGTGTTTATTGTCAAAATCAGGAGGTCAAACGAAATATTGTTTACAATACTGTTGACACAGTTACCAAAATATAGTATGGATACAGCGTAATGTGTGTGTGTGTGTGTGTGTGTGTGTGTGTGTGTTCATATATGTGTTTATATCCTGGTGGGACTTAAACTTGAATACACACAGTCCCCATGGGTAAACAAGCTTATAAATCATACAGAATGATTTTTTTTTTTTTTGAGAATGTAAAAATGCAGAAAGTTTCCTGTGAGGGCTAGGTGTATGTGTGGGGTTAGTGTAGGGCGACCCTTACGAAAATTAACCATGGTTTTGTTATAGTAAAAATGTAGTAACCATGTTTTTTGGCGCATTGATTACCAATTGTACAACCACAGTTTTACTACAAATACCATGGTTAAAAACCAAAATTTGTAGTTACTATGGTTTAAGTACAGTAAACATGTTTTTTGTGTGTGTTTGTGTGTTATTTTTAGTAAAACCATGGTTAATTTTTGTAAGGGTAGAATATATGGTTTGTGCACTATAAAAACCATTATGCCTATGGAGAGTCCCCACAAGGATGGCAAACCAGACGTGTGTGTATGTGTGTGTGTACCTGGTATTTATCACGTTATGGGGACCAAATGTCCTTGTGGGGACATTTATGAGGTCCCCATGAGAAAACAGGCCTATAAATAATGCAGAATGAGTTTTTTTGAGAAAGTAAAGGTGTGCACAGTCTCCTGTAAGGGCTAGGTTTAGGTGTAGGGCAATACAAAATACGGTTTGTACAGTATAAAAGCCATTACGCTTATGGAATGTCCCCGTAAAACATGGAAACACAACATGTGTGTGTGTGTGTGTGACAAAAAAAAAAAATCAGAGAGAAACAGTAGAGACTGACTCTATGTCTGATTTTGCCTGACAGATCTTATTACACATTAAGTAAACTGGTTCTAATGGTTTATTTTAAAAAGCATTTATTTATTTATTTTACAAAATATAATGTTCATGAGATATTTGAAAGTGAAAACACTACAGTGAATGAAGGAAAACAGGGATTATTAACATTGTCTCAAAATACTCTGTAAAACAACACCACTGAAATAATCTTTTTCAAATGTCCTTGAAAAAGCAACCTTCAAATTGAGGTAATTACAATATTTCAGTCTTCTTCTGTAAACTTTTTCTTACCTATATTTCATTACCAATTAACTCCTACTTGTTCATAACTAGTGACTGAGTACTAACTAGCATTTTATGACTAACATTTTAAAACAAACAATTTAATTGTTTCTGGCTATTTCTAAACAGGTTTCTAAACATTTGACGTGAACTAAATAATTAAAAGTCACAATAGATAAAAACGTGGATATAATAAAGCCCTATGCTTATCTGTTGGTGGTGTTGTGAGAAGATATTACAGACTTGCTACGTAATAGTTAAAGGATCAAATGCTGTGTGAGTGTTGATACTGTATTTGGTATAGTCAAAAACAGATCATGAGTAAAGATCTGAAGGTATAACATGATGAAACAGAACTTATCAGTATCAGTAAATGAGAAGTAAATTAGATTCTACTACTTGCCCAAATATTACATTTGAGTTCTGTATTAGAGCGAAGATTCATTCACCCTGCTTTCTTTTGCTATAAAAGATCACACACCCAAAGTTAATGGCAAAGTTTTTTGATTTGTACAAAGGACTCACAGGCTCTGTTGGGATCAACAGTAAGGAACTGTTACGTAGTTAATAAGTGCACAGACTGTTGATGTTTGGCTGAACACATTTGAAGAGATCTCTGAGAAAATGAAAAGCCTACATATCACAAGCGACTTTAGACCAGGAACACCACACACACTGACAGCACCACAGCAAAGATCGCCACACCACACAGCATCATTATTGCAAACATCTGGCTACGACTGCAAAAGCCTTGAGCTGCCTCTTCGTCGATGGACAGCAGCGCTAGCGAAGCGCTGTCAGTGCTGACGGGGTCAGCATACTGAGGACCCAGTGCCTCCACTGTCCAGCGCAGCACATTGACCTTCAGCTCCATGTCCTCCAGTGTACGGTCCACCTGTGCGATCTCTTGCTCCAGCTGACTCTGCTCCTGACCCTCCATGCTGGATGTCTGGGTACCGTCACCTGCCTCCTTCAGGTCAGGCAGGCTCAAGGCCCGTGCCGCCACCTCTGTTGTCCCCCCTGCTTAAGCAAACACTCGTATTAGACCAATGACATGGCTTTGACAGTAAGGGTGTTGTCACATTTTGTGTTACTATGTGAAATCCAATCAATCCAACAGACCTTAATCAGGACAACTCCATATTTAATAGTTGAAAGGGAAGGACGAAATTCACTGAAATTTTGTTAATGTGACAACACCTTTACATTTCATATGTTTGAGGAATACAGTAGTCAACATTTGAAGTGGATCAAAACCTTTCATCAAAGTTGTTCTAAAACCAAAACATGTTCTTGTCTTAGAACTTTGAAGAACTCTTTGTGATCCACTTCAAATGTTGACTACTGTATACAGAAGTTATTTTGTCACTAGCTACTCTTAAATAATTAATAATCTGTTATGAAACTCCTACAGTTATGCATGCTTACCCTGTATGCCTGTTTGCACCATGGTACTGTTATTGGCCAGGGAAAAGTGCTTAGCCATGGTGAAAACCTTGCACATGTCTGCATGTAAGAGCTCCAGACAAGAGGAGAATGCCACCCATAGCAGCTCTGTTTCCTTCCTCTCAGCCTCCGGTAATGTTTTATCCCTCAGTCGGGCTGTCAGGTGGTTTCGGCAGGATAGCGCAAGCGCCTGGGCTCGTTCTCGTGTTTGGCGAAGATCGCGTCGTAGGCTGGAGTTGTCCGTGCATCCACCAACACAGGAGGCCAAGTGCCGATAACATGCCACCACCTGAGTCAGATCAGATCAGCTGTGGTGTTATGAACTTTAGAAATAAAATAATCAACTTTTTTCATTCTCCAGTATCTAGACTGATATTTGTTTTAATAAACTGAAAATGTTTGATGGAACAACATGGGCCATTCTACAGTAATGGTTCAAAGTCAGGGCACCCCCCCCACACACAAATTTTGTATGTATGCAAATTGCATAATATATAAGGTATACATTTCTAGTAATTGTGCAGTTAATTCTCATATTGTATTTTCAGAATGTTCTGTCACTACCTAAATATAAAAATACTTATTAAAATATAATTTAATAAGAAAGGTTATATTGACCTATTAGTTTTAGCTTACATCTTCCTTGTAAATATGTTTTTTTTCTATTGTATCATTTTCAGAGGTAAATCAATAACAATTTTAACAATATTTCCAGTGGGATTTATGACATTTGTTTTATTTTTAATCTAATTTTTCTTTTTAAAAGGCAAAAAGTTGATCAGAGTGATTTGAAAGTTAAAGATTCATTAGTTTGAATATACATTGAACCAAAAACTATCATAACATTTTAGTTGGTAATTCAGTATACTTTATTCAGTATTCAGTATACTTTATAACATCCCATGTTCTGGTTGTGACTGCATATTTTCGTTAGTGACTTCACCAAATTTTTTTTGTTAGTGACAAGTTTAGATACTTTTAAATCTAGCTGCTAATCAGTACATGGTTAGCTAGTACTGTTCTGAACAATTGTACACATATAAAAACAAAAATGTTATGGAAAAACTCCCAAAAGGTGTGTTTAATTATAAAAAAAAATGGTGTTCGGCAGTGATGTTCTTTAAAGTTACACACAGATTTTTCATACTTTTGAACACATTTACCTCAAAAATGTTGGGACCCATCTACTCACCATGTAGCTATGAGAGACAGGGAATATTTCCTCATAAATATTTCCTGGTCATAAATGTAGGGGTGTAGTTAAAATCAGTCTCAGCCAGTGGACTAAAACATACACTGTTTTGGTAGAGATATGAAAATGTGGGACACATTTTTTACATAAAGTTTCATAAACTACAAAGAACATATAAAATACATATTTTTTGAACTTCACTTTTTTAAACAACAACAATTTCAATATCATTTTCATAAACTGAAATTTAGTGATAGGGTTCAGGACAGAAATTTCCCAATTGCCCAAGTACCCACTGAATGATGATTTTATATATATTAAGCTTACTGATATTTTAAATATTATTGTAGGCTTCAATAGATAATAAATAAATCTTAGTAAACATCTAAGATTTGTACTTAAATGTTTTTTAAATGTGTTTTTTGGTTGTGGGACAGCAGTTTGCACCAGTTCTGTAGAATGGCCCATATATATTTCATTCAGAATAACAGGTCATGCATCAGCCAAACTGCTCTAAATGCAGGTATTATTAATGATACATTACATATGCCTATACAATACCTTACTGGCCCAGGTTCAGAATCAATTACTTGCATCCCAAGTTCTATAGAGCACAAGGCAGGTGGTTTATTTGTCATATATTATGCATCTTTTAGATAAAAAAAAAAAAAAAAAAGTTTCCAATTCTAAAAACTGAAAATGGACAGTTTTTTGGAAAAAATCTCTGGTTCTTTAAATCTGATTTCACATGTACATTTTCAATATGAATATATAGGCTGCACTGCAGTTCATAAGTTTGGGGTTGGTTGATTTTTTAAATCTAAAGATGTCTCTTATACCCACCAAGGCTGCTTTTTTAAAATCAGAAATACAGTAAAAACTGTAATATTGTGTAATATTATTACAATTTAAAATAACTATTTTCTACTGTAATGTGGGCTATTTTAAAATATAATTTATTCCTGTAATAACAAAGATAACAAAAATAATTTTTTTAGCAGCCATTACTACTGTCTTTACTGTCACATGATCCTTTAATATTATAAAATCACATATATCATTGGTTTTAAAAGGTTAGATAACTGTTCAGGTTATCAAACATCATTATGAATAGACTAAGGATTAGTTTGAGTGACAAATATTACTTATAATCTGCTTGTCATAAGATGGCTATTTCAGGATAAGCTTTGGAAACTTGTGGGATCTTGGTTTAGTACGTGCTGTCTGTAGCATTTGGTTTTAAAAAAGATTAAATCAGTTATAATGCTGATCAATTTTAACTCTATATCTGAGGGGAGGATGTATTAATGCTTAAAATAAGTAGGTGAACAGAGTAAACAAGTAATTTTGCCGGGCTAGTCAGAGTATTGACACATGCCTCCACTGGCTCACATTGAAGATAATCAAGCAGTGGAGCGTGGATCATCCCTACTCAGAGATAGTGCCTTTTCACCCTAAGGCTTGAGGAACACACCATTATAAGATGCTTTCATGTTCCTCCTGAAAATAAGGAGAAATGAGGACATGCACATGCTTTGACATCTTCAATCTAAACCTCAGTAAGTTTGTGACCACGTCTTAAATACGATGTAAAATAAACAGCAATTGATTTTCACCATTTTTATAATCTAACTAATTTACTCCCCTCATTTTTTATCACAATATTTAGAGAAAATACATGACAACATATAATATTTAGGGCAAGATTTCTATTATAATGTTTATGTCTGTTTGAAAAAATGAATGAATGGTATGCTTATTAAAAGTTATTAGAAATTATATCACCAAAAAAATGATCAGGGGTGATCAGTTACTGGATCATGTAATGTAACTCACCTTGATGAGGGAGTCCACCATTGCTTTTCCCTCTTGCAGTGGCTGTGCTGAAGTTCCATCGTCAGCGACCTTGTTGTTGGACAGTGGCATTGGGTTATGTTTTCAAAGGTAACAAGGGAGAATCCCTGTTCCCAAAGGTACCATCCACCCTCAAACTCAACAACTCTTATACAGCCTTTGTCTTAGCTGGAGTAAACTACGGTCCATATTTGAGCTGCCGGTCCCCTCTGAATCTGTGATGAAAATTAAAATTTCACATACAAGAATAAAAATTGAAGAAAGAAAAATAAAAATTGCAAAAGGTCAAGGTTACAAAAGGTTCGAAAGTTTTCCAGAAAAGAACATAAAAACAGAAAGGTGCGGAGGATTGTGATGTCAAAGTGGAGTGTGATAATCCAAGCGATTGACCCCTTTGCACTGAAGCCGTGTTGTTAAGCTCATTACATGCTGCTGAGAGGTGCGGAGATGCTGGGGCCTGAGAATACGTCACTGCCTCCTCCAGAACTCCCCTTTTTCTTATTCCATCACTCTCACTTTCTGTCTCTATCCTTTCTCTTTGTGTATGCGTGTGTGTTTGTGCCTGAATGACAGGCCAGGCCCTGAGGGGCAGGTTGTAGTTCAGCGTTTGCTGTGGTTCTTGTAATGGTCAGCCAACATTTAACTAACTAACTAAACTAACTAACTAAATTAACTTGAATACATAAAATCTAAAGTTTCAATCTAATCATATATAATAAAAATGTAAACAAGGATTAGTCAGGCAATTGTTAGTCTCCTCTGTCTCAGGTCAAATTAGATTAGGGGCATGCTAAAATAATCCCTGAAATATATCTGCTGGATTGGTCTGGTTATCCCATCTTAACCATGACCGTAGAGACCATACAGATGCAAATCCTTTTTTGACAAACATATGGAATATACTTTTGGATAATATATGAAGTAATTTGTGAAGAGATACAAACACAAGAACATGCGCAGGAATAGGCCTAAATTATCAACAGACTATTTGTTTTGTGATGTCTTCATTTACAACGTCTGGCGTTAGGGTTTAAACCTCTATTCAAGAGATTATAAATCAGATTCTCTTGGCATTTAACATTGGTAGTTTTGTAGGCTTGTTGGCTACTTCATGTATTTTTTATATTATGTTATTTAAGAACAAATAATCAGTGGATTGTCACAGTTTGAGATGATTACAGTTAGAGGTGTGATTTTAAATGAGTTATTATACAGGAACAATTTCTGCAGTGGACAGTTTAATTAATCTTGACATTATCACCAAATAATGAAAATTACAATTTTGATAAGCATACACTGGCTAAGCATGCATAGGCTAATAAAATTGTTTTTTTAACCTTTTAACTTTACTTGGTAAACAATATACTGTGCTATAATAATACAAGCTACTCAAAATTTTGTATCATTTACTGTGTAGCACAGCACATTCATTTTTTTTTTCTTGTGCTTTACACAGGCACATTTTTTTAACATGTGATGTTGCATATTGTGCAATACAAAGGTAATTTGTTCAACAAACATCAAAGCGTGTCATTTCAGAAGCGTAGACTGTTAAACAGGTTGTTTTCCAGTTCTCTTGTCTTTAATCTGAGAAGAAAAAGAATTAAACAAATAACATTCAGAATGCAACGCATTTTTAAAAAATATGTTTTACTTAAACAGCATGAAACTTTGACTTACCATAACTTGACTTTAGGGTTTTGTAACCCTTGAGTTGTGTCTGAGACTTATGTGTGGTTTTGTTTCCCATTGTTCTGCTGAAAGAAAAACACTTGACTATATGGGTCTTCATATGTATGTATATTATGGACTGACTGAAGTTTACAGAGGGTAGAATAACTAAGGCAAGAACAAAAATTCAAGATCTCATGACGCCATCCAGTGACTGACAGACTGCAGACTGAGGGCCCTCTTTGGTTTACATGTTATTTTACTAAAGGCTGCACACAAGAGGGGCCCTCATGTGTTACTTGATAAACCACAAGCAGCTATGGCTGTAACACACATGTAAATCATATGTAAGGTAATAGTTAGACTTGTGTTATCATTTATTCACCCCCATTGTCATGTGGTTGTGTGAATATAGACATCAAACTAACTCCTTTTGTGTTCCATGATTGGGAACAACATGAGTGTGAATAAATGTTGTAAAAAAAAAAAGAAAAAGAAAAAAAATAATAACCTCCACAAGGTTCGGCGCAATGGTTGTTTCCAAAATACTTTTTTGAGTTGTATTTGTATTTGTATGGTTAGTCATCTGTTGTGGATAAAAATCAGGACATATATAGAAAATATATAGCATGAAATAGCAATAGCATGAAACATTAAAATTTAATCTGAAAGCTTTTAAAGCTCTTTATCTTAGTAGAGGTGAGATTTACAGCATGATGTAGTATAACTAATATATAATATAGTATAACTAGTATAACTAAACTCTTAATATTACTCAGTTTAAAGCAAAAAAAACAAAAAAAAAAACAAAGGCCACTTACCTGCTCAGAATTACTTCCATTAACATGACCTTGCTGTAGACATATATTATTAGATGTAGAGGCAAGAAGCATGTCAATTGTTAAAAGTTATTATGTCTCCATCATGAATTAATGCAAAGGTTTTTGGTAATTTCATACTTTTGTCATTTCACACTGCATCTGTAAATGCTTTTTCTTGAACATAAAAGCGTTATTGTTTGCTAATTACCTGAGAGGGATCGTGTGACAGAAATGTGAAAGCGTTTATTCCTTTATTCTGTGTAAAGATCAGGCAATTTTATTAAAAAACAACACTAATACTGATAGTCTCTATTATGAAGTAATGCAAAAGTATTTTCAGCAATGTTCATACTTTTTACATTGCATTAATACATAAATCTCAGAACAGAAATACATACAATATGTTAGTAACTGTTTTTGAATAACTGCAATACTGAAGTTGTCAGGAGTGTAAAATTAATGCTAGGAGAAATATATTTACATACCTTATGCACTAGAAGTGTTACCAAACAGGCACACAAAACCCAGGTGAACACTTTTGTTTCCATTCTCAGTATCACTGTATCAGTGAGTTGGAGGTTTTGCAGCTGAGATGTCAGAAAGGTTTAGAAGAGGTTTTTTGTGTATGTCAGAGCTTATTGCTTTCAGCAGGGAGGAGCCATGAACAAACTAATGGTCATTCAACTGTTGGATCAGTGGCTCTTTTTTGGCAAGTAAACCAAGACTCTCAAAATGTCAATACAAAAATTGCCTCTTGAAAATAAACCCCTAGAACACAATTTCATTTGCTACTCTCATATCCATCAATGTTCCAGTTAATGCCAGAACATTTTAGATTTACATACATGTATATATAATACAGACCTATCCACCTTATTGTTTCCATAACAGCGGGCGTGACCAATCGTACATTTTGGGTCTGGCTTCCGGTCTCATCCACGTCCAGCTATTTTTAATCCTGCTCCTTGATTTTGCAAATTGGTGTGTTTTACCACATTATTGTAATGTATTATCTTAAATAGGAGCACATTGGTTTGTAGTGCAAACAGTATTACCATTTACTGCAAGTTGTAATTCTTCTCATTATTTCCCCGTAGTGGTATATGGATTTCGTCCACTTGAATTTTTTCTTTGGAAAGATGTTTCATCAGCTGAACAATTTTTTGCTTGTTATGCAACAGTACAAATAAAATATAAAGCAAATAAGACAAATAAATATTGCAAAAGGTGTATTCATCAAAATACACAAAAGATCACTCATCTTATATATAATTAATAATTAAAATTAATAATTAAAATTCTGGAAAATTCAACTAAAAATGAAAATTCATTTTTCTTTCTTTCTTTTTTTTTTTTTTTTTTTTTTTTTTTACCTATTTTTACCAATGATTACTAATTTTAAATTTTAATGTACTACATTACATCTGATAAAAATCCACATTTACATAATTGGTCACAACATTAGCAACTAAAATTCAACATCAAAATTCAGAGAAGAGAAAAAAACATAAGCAAATTTTATAGTTTTGCAGTATTTCAAAGTATTTCAAACTGAATCAATACATTTTTTTTTTATTTTGAAAATGTGCATGAATAAAATAAATGGTTCAGTGACAAAAGGTGAACTCAAGAGATACAAACACGAGAATGTGCGCAGATATAGGCCTAAATGATCAACAGACTATTTGTTTTGTGATTTCTCCATTTACAGCATCAAGGGTTATAACGTTAGATTAGGGTTTAAGCCTCTATCCAAGAGATTATAAATCAGATTCTCTTGGCATTTAACATTGGTAGTTTTGTAGGCTTGTTGGCTACTTCATGTATTTTTTATATTATGTTATTTAAGAACAAATAATCAGTGGATTGTCACAGTTTGAGATGATTACAGTTAGAGGTGTGATTTTAAATGAGTTAGTATACAGGAACAATTTCTGCAGTGGACAGTTTAATTAATCTTGACATTATCACCAAATAATGAAAATTACAATTTTGATGAGCATACACTGGCTAAGCATGCAAAGGCTAATAAAATTATTTAACCCTTTAACTTTACTTGGTTATCAATGCAGTTCTCCTTTTGATATACTGTGCTATAATAAGCTACTATATAAGCTACTCTCAATGTTTTATCATTCACTGTGTAGCACATCACACTTATTATGTTCATGAGTTGTTGTTTATTTCTTGTACTTTACACAGGCACATTTTTTAACATGTGATGTTGCATATTGTGCAATACAAAGGTAAATTTATTCAACAAACATCAAAGCGTGTCATTTCAGAAGCGTAGACTGTTAAACAGGTTGTTTTCCAGTTCTCTTGTCTTTAATCTGAGAAGAAAAGGAGTTAAACAAATAACATTCAGAATGCAACGCATTTTTAAAAAATATGTTTTACTTAAACAGCATGAAACTTTGACTTACCATAACTTGACTTTAGGGTTTTGTAACCCTTGAGTTGTGTCTGAGACTTATGTGAGGTTTTGTTTCCCATCGTTCTGCTGAAAGAAAAACACTTGACTATATGGGTCTTCATATGTATGTACATAATGGACTGACTAAAGTTTACTGAGGGTAGAATAACTAAGGCAAGAACAAACATTCAAGATCTCATGACGCCATCCAGTGACTGACAGACTGCAGACTGAGGGCCCTCTTTGGTTTACATGTTATTTTACTAAAGGCTGCACACAAGAGGGGCCCTCATGTGTTACTTGATAAACCACAAGCAGCTATGGCTGTAACACACATGTAAATCATATGTAAGGTAATAGTTAGACTTGTGTTATCATTTATTCACCCCCATTGTCATGTGGTTGTGTGAATATAGACATCAAACTAACTCCCTTTGTGTTCCATGATTGGGAACAACATGAGTGTGAATAAATGTTGTAAAAAAAAAAAAAAAAAAAAAAAAAAAAAAAAGAAAAAGAAAAAGAAAAAATTAATATACCACTTTCCCTGAGAACCCTACAAGCCCTAGATAAAACTGTATTATTTACAGGATAGATTATGAGTAGTTAATTTTTTTCCATGAAAAATGAAGGCATTGAAGGATACCTCTGCAAGGTTCGGCACAGTGGTTGGTTCCAAAATACTTTTTTGAGTTGTATTTGTACTTGTATGGTTAGTCATCTGTTGTGGATAAGAATCAGGACATATATAGAAAGAGCATGAAACACTGAAATTTAATCTGAAAGCTTTTAAAGCTCTTTATCTTACTAGAGGTGAGATTTACAACATGATGTAGTATAACTAATATATTATATAGTATAACTAGTATAACTAAACTCTTAATATTACTCAGTTTAAAGCAAAAAAAAAAAAAAAAAAAAAAAAAAGCCACTTACCTGCTCAGAATTACTTCCATTAACTTGCTGTAGACATATATTATTAGATGTAGAGGCAAGAAGCATGTCAATTGTTAAAAGTTATTATGTCTCCATCATGAATTAACGCAAAAGTATTTTGGTAATTTTATACTTTTGTCATTTCACACTGCATCTGTAAATGCTTTTTCTTGAACATAAAAGCGTTATTGTTTGCTAATTACCTGAGAGGGATCGTGTGACAGAAATGTGAAAGCGTTTATTCCTTTTTTCTGTGTAAAGATCAGGCAATTTTATTAAAAAACAACACTAATACTGATAGATCATGAAGTAATGCAAAAGTATTTTTTAGCAGTGTTCATACTTGTCATTTCACATTGCATTAATGAATAATTTTTCTTAAACACAAATGTGTTTAAGTTTAGACTCTTGGAGGCAGCTAATTACCTGTGACGATAATGCATTTACACCTACCGTATTGTCTTCGGCTGATGTCTGTAAAGATCAGATAGTTTTATTAAAAACAATACTGATACTGCTAGTGAACAATCAAATATATATAACCACTATAAATTCAGCTGAGATATAAAGCTAATTCTAAATGGTACAGTGAACATTGGCTAAATAAAAAATACATTACTGATCAGTGATTTTATTTTCATTATACTTTCACCAATAATCCTAAATACATAAATCTCAGAACACAAATACATACAATATGTTAGTAACTGTTTTTGAATAACTGCAATACTGAAGTTGTCAGGAGTGTAAAATTAATGCTATAGGAGAAATATTTTTACATACCTTATGCACTAGAAGTGTTACCAAACAGGCACACAAAACCCAGGTGAACACTTTTGTTTCCATTCTCAGTATCACTGTATCAGTGAGTTGGAGGTTTTGCAGCTGAGATGTCAGAAAGGTTTAGAAGAGGTTTTTTGTGTATGTCAGAGCTTATTGCTTTCAGCAGGGAGGAGCCATGAACAAACTAATGGTCATTCAACTGTTGGATCAGTGGCTTTTTTGGCAAGTTAACCAAGACTCTTAAAATGTCAATTTAAAAATTGCCTCTCAAAAATAAACCCCTAGAACACATTTTAATTTGCTACTCTCATGTCCATCAATGTTCCAGTTAATGCTGGAAAATTTCAGATGAACATACACGTATATATAATACAGACCTATCCACCTTATTGTTCCCATAACAGCAGGCGAGGCTATTTGTAAATTTTATGGGTCTGGCTTCTTCTCATCCTTGTCCAGCTAGTTTTAGCTGTAGGCCTACAAAACAGCCCGCTGCTTGATTTTGCAAATTGGTGTGTCTTACCATGTTACTGTAATGTATTATCTTAATTATGAACACATTGGTTTGTAGTGCAAACAGTATTACCATTTACTGCAAGTTGTTTTTCTTCTCGTTATTTCCCCGTAGCGGCTAATGAACCTGAAGTTTGCCCATAGCCTCGACATGTCAAAATATTAATGCAGAAGAAAAGACTGTGAGACGCGATATTACACTTTTAACGCATTTTGAATAAAAACGACTGTCTTTCAACAACTTTCAAGACTGTTTTATGGATTTTTTGATCACTTATTTTTTTTTCAGCTGAACAATTGCTTGTTAAACAATAGTACAATCCAACAGTACTCAGAAATTAAACATGGCGCGACCCGGATGACTTCGGTCTGCTCAAGTCAAGGCGTTGTCATGACAACGTCATCAACACTAGCTGTATCCAACAACAGCTAGTCTTGCATCTGGTGTGCTAGCGCACGAGCTGCGCAGGTGAGTCTTTGAGACACCGAGTTTACTCTCGCTAGAGATTTAAAACACAACTCTTATGTCATATAATAACTTATACAGACTAGTTTGTGGCGCTGTGTGTGAGAGATATACTACATTGCAGGAATCATGAGCTCGCAGGCGTCTCCAGTAAAGGTGTACATTCGCATCCGACCTACAGCCAATTTTGCTCATGAGATCATTGAATGCCTACCTGACCAGCAGGTAACCTACAGTATGCCATGTTCCCAGTTTTATCTTGTTCAAATGTCGTTTATTGTAACGTTAAATGTACCAATCTGTAAAGTTAGTGCTGTATTGTTTTCTTGCACCCTGGTTTTATTAGGATTCTTGAATGAAACACACAACTCAATAAACAAAACGATTCCAACAAATTCAACAGAAGTACTATAAAATAAAATACAAAAGCAAAGAAGACAATAGAATATTGCTAAAGGTGTATTCATCAAAATACACCTTGAAAGGGATAGCTCACACAAAAATTAAAATTTTGGAAAATTCACCTAAAAATGAAAATGGTACTTTCAATAGGTGACAGACTGTCCCGGCAGAGAACGAATCGTTGAATAAAAAGTCCCTTTGTAGCTTCATAAAATTACGGTTGAACCACTGATGTCACATGGACTATTTTAATGAAGTTCCTACTACATTTCTGTACCTTGACCATGGTAGGACCCTTGCTGTCTACTCAGGGCCAGAAAGCTCTCGGATTTCATCAAAAATATCTTAATTAGTGTTCCGAAGATGAACAAAGCTCTTACAAGTTATGAATGACATGAGGGAGAGTAATTCTTTTTGGATTGTTTTTTTTTTTTTTTTTTTTTTTTTTTTTTGCTTAAGTATTAAAGATTTGAAGACAATTCCTTGTGGATTTTATTTTTTTAAATTGGCCAGATCTACATAAAATTTTATAAAATTCACATTTAAATAATTGGCCACAATATTAGCAACTAAAATTCACCATCAAAATTCAGAGAAGAGAAAAAACAAATATATTTTATAGTTTTGCAGTACTTAAAAGTATTTTAAACTAAATCAAAACATTTTTTTCTTTACAAAAAAATGTGCATGAATAAAATAAAAGGTTCAGTGACAAAAGGTGCGCTCATTATAATCCAATATAATTCTGTGTCTGAGAATAAATGTTAATTATTCAAAGTGTAACTTTTTTAGCCTTCGGGTTCTCACTGTAACTTTCAAACGGGAAATCATGTGCATTCAAAATAGTTTTTGAAGCATTATTATTACAACCTCCTGCATAAAATTAAGACTAGATATTATTAAATTACTTAGTCTTGCACTGTTAAAAATAAAGGTGCTTTAAAAGGTTCTTCACAGTGATGCCATAGAAGAACCATTTTTGGTTCCACAAAGAACCATTCAGTCCAAGATTCTTTAAAGAACCTTCTCTTTCTTACCTTTTTTATAATCTGAAGAACCTTCTTTCGCCACAAAGAACCTTTTGTGAACAGAAAGGTTCTTCAGATGTTAAAGGTTCTTTATGGAACAATTTAGACAAAAAAGGTTCTTCTATGGCATCGTGAAGCACCTTTATTTTTAAGAGTGTGGGATCACCAACAGAGCCAAACTCACAGGAAACATACCCAGATAAAACAGATTGATTGATGCTAAATACACTTGTCCTCTTTTTTTCTCTAAGACTTTGAAAGTGAGATCAAGAAAAGACTCAAAGAAAGGAAAGAGGAATAATCAGCTGAACTCATGGGTATTTCAGCTGAATGGGGTGCTGCATAATGTATCACAGGAGGACACTTATGATCGTGTTGCCCGGAGTGTGGTGCTGGGAGCCTTCGGGGGCTACAACGGTTGGTCATTCAAATGCATACATATGTAGTATATCTGAAATCACAAACATTCACATAGGCAGTTTATACTTTGAAAAAAAATGTGTTTTAGGTACAATAATGTGCTTTGGGCAAACTGGAGCTGGGAAAACATACACTATGACAGGTGCTGCAGAGACCTACAAACAGAGAGGCATCATTCCTCGAGCTCTACAGGAGGTGATCCAGACCTATGATAAAGAAGCACATAGTCGATGCTTCACCTCTTATGGCTAACAAACCTTCTCCCATCTCCTCAGGTTTTCCAGGAGGTGGAGCAACGTGCAGATCATACCTTCTCTGTTCATCTTTCCTTCCTGGAAATCTATAATGAGACTATGGTAGACTTGCTCTCCAGCTTAAAGAAAGGAAAAGGTTCAAATAGCGGGGTCTTAACTGTGGTAGAAGAACCAGGGGGTGGAGTCTCAGTTAAAGGCTTGTCTTTACATCTGGTTCACAATGAAGAGGAAGCTCTTAATTTGCTTTTCGAGGTAAGAAGTCAAGTCATAAAGTCATGAGGTATTTGAAAAAAAGATGAATGCATATTTATCCTGGCAAAAATAGTCTATTTCCAGAAAATTCTTATCGGGTTGTGTTTGCACTGTTAGGGGCAAAGGTTTGTTCTTATCTCTCATCAGTTCTGTTGACAAATTGGCTAATGAAAAACAATACGACAAATATACACCATCAGAAAAAACTGAAACTTCATTAAAGTTCTCATTATGACAAAAACAAATGTTTTGCCCACATGGTCAAAAGCACATTCATAATTGGATTTTCATGTTTTTGTTACAAAATCAGCACATTTGTGATAAATAACATTACTCTAACAGGGGGAGATGAACAGAATCATTGGAGAACATGCTCTTAATAAACATTCCTCCAGATCTCACTGCATTTTTACTATCCACATTGAGGCAAGTCCACAACACATTCCTCATTAGATTCCTGAACTTGAGTAAACTAGGCTTTTTACATAAATTGATATATTTTGGCATGACATTATATTTGTTTTTTTTTGTGTGTGTGTGGCCCAGTCTCGCTCTCGCACGCTGTCAGATGCAAAATACATCACCTCTAAACTGAACCTGGTGGACCTGGCGGGATCTGAAAGACTTAGCAAAACCGGAGTCAGTTCATTTTTCCTCTTATCATAACCATAGGTGCCTTACAGTTCAGCAGGGTTTATAACAATATGTTGAGTGTATAGATTCTCAAATATTTGCACCATTTGCACAGGTGTGACAACCTTGGCAATCTCCTCAAATGTTTTCACTCTCTATTTTTGATTTTTACCCTAGTCAGAGGGTCAAGTCCAAACGGAGGCCATGTATATCAACAAGTCTCTGTCTTTTCTGGAGCAGGTCATCTTGGCTCTAGCTGACAGTCGTAGGGAACATGTTCCCTTCAGACAGAGCAAACTTACCCATGCTCTCAAAGACTCACTCGGTTAGTATGCTCCTGCAGTTAGTTCTCCCATTGAACTATTAGTTATACAGTGGTGTAACTTATGAACTTTAGAACACAAGCTGTTTTTTTGCCAGCTAAAAAATAATTTTAAGTCAGTTATTTCTATGATTTGCTGTAGTGTGTCAGTAGGAAAAATCAGTTTACATTTCCAAACATTCATTTTGCCATTAATTGTAATGATCTCTGTGTGGAGCACTGGCTGTTGTCAGACTACTTGCGCAAACAAAAATCTCACTGGATTATCACAATTGACGGCAAAACCAATGTTTGGAAATGTAAACTGATATTTCCTACTGACACACTGCACTGTAAAAAACAAAAACCAATTTGCTGAGTCAGCTTAAAATAATTTGTTACCTTGCTGCCTTAAAGTTTTAAGTTCAGTCAACTCAAATAAGTTTAGTCAACTTGAAATGTTAAGTTGTACTAAGTAACAACTCAGATATTTGTGTCTGTTAAACTTAAAAGCTGGCTAAGTAACCCAGCTGCCTTAAAATTTGAAGTTGAATCAACTCAAATATCTAAGTTGTCACTTAGAATAACTTAACATTTCAAGTTAAATAAACTTTTTTTGGAGTTGACCCAGCCAGGTAACAACAAATTATTTTAAGTTGACTCAACAAATTGTTTTTTACAGTGTACAGCAAAAGATAAAAACAACTGACTTAAAACCATTTTAGCTGGTGAAAATACTAGTATTCTAATAATTTTGGCCACCACTGTAAGTTATAAGATAGTTATAAGAATTCAGCCACAGAACCTCATAATGTAAACATTCATGTGTGACCTAATGATTTCTCTCTGGCTCAATTGTTACTACACAGGAGGAAACTGTAACACAGTGCTTGTGGCAAACATATATGGTGAAGCGGCACAAATTAAGGAGACGGTGAGATGTTTTTTTTTTATAATATGTCCACCAACACATTAGTTAAATCTAAACAATTCTTGGTTCTCTTGGCAGCTTTCAACTCTTCGCTTTGCTACCAGAATGAAATGTGTGCAGACAAAGCCATCAATCAATGAACATGTCGACCCAGTGGTAAGATTTTATCTATATTACAAAGCTAATAGTCTGATCATTTAATAATAATATCTAAGAAAGATATGCACATTCAACTAATGCATTACTCAAACTGGTTGTTTATCAAGCTTCAAGTGCAAAGACTACAGAAAGAAATCCAGTTTCTCAGGGAGGAGCTGTCAATGTATAACACACTGGTGAGTACACACAACACAATTGTCCCATCAACAAAAGACCACCATTATTATTATTATTGATTATTAATTTCTGGTTTCCCAAGACACTGTGGCTTCTATTTTAATGTCTTCCTTGCTCGTAGACTAATCGGGTTGGAGTTTCTAATGAGATCCTGTCAGAGACGCAGGTGGAAGAAGTGAAGAGTCAGGTGCAGAGATACCTGTCTGGATTACTGGATGAGATCCCAGTAAACACTGTAGTTTATACCTCAATGCTTCAAATATTTAAGTTCACCTTTTCATTAATCAGTCTTATTTAGTTTGAACTGAATAAACTATTTAATGTTTCAGATTGTGAGCATTACACAAATTCAAGAGGTGTTTGCCCAGTTCAAAAAAGTGTTGTAAGTACAATTTACTGTTCATTAACAATTCAACATTACCTAAAATGGAAATCAATACAGTTATGTTTGAATGTGTGTTAAATAGGGAACAGCAAAGAAAATTGCGAGAGCAGCTCAGTCCGCGAAACACTCATGTAGAGAAAGCCATTAACACAACACCATCTGCCGCTGGAGAGGTTCGTCATATACAGATATTTGGTGGACAACAATACTTCATTGAAAGTGAAAAGGTAGAAACTGATGTCTCTAACTGTGCTACAGGTGCAGGGGTCTGTATGTGCCGTTGGAGAGGTGGAGAGTTGTGGATATGGACTTGGTTTAGCTAACTCTTCACAGAGACATCAACGAGGGGTGTCACCTAAACCAAGTAAAGCAAGAAAAGACAAACAGATCAGCAGGTGACAATCTTTTTCTCTAGTGTTTGAGACAGGATGTGAATATTAAATTAAAGAAGTCCACTTCCAAAACAACAATTTACGAATAATTTACTCACCCCTTTGTCATCCAAGATGTTCATGTCTTTCTGTCTTTAGTCATAAAGAAATTATGGTTTTTGAGGAAAACATTTCAGGATTTTGAACTTCCAAAATGTAGTTGAAATGCAGCTTCAAAGGACTCTAAACGATCCCAGCCGAGGAAAAATAGCGAAACGATCTGTAATTTTTTTTTTGAAAAATAAAAATATGTATACTTTTTAAGCACAAAAGCTTGTGTAGCACAGGTTCTGGCATGCGTGTTCATGACGTACTATTGAATCATGTCGAAAGGTCACGCTAAACGTAGGCGGAACTACAGACCCAGTGTTTACAAAGCGAACGAGCAAAGACTAAGAAAGTGCAAGTAAGTCAAATGCTCTTTACAAACAAAAAGGTACAACGTGTCGGATGATTCTGAAGTTGTAGGAGAAAATAAGATGGAGTTTTTCCCCATACTCTACCTTTTTTTAGCTGGAGTACACAGACGATGAACTTAAGACGTGATTCGTAGTAGTGATGGGAAATTCGGATAGTTTTACCGACTCGGACCATTGAGTCTCGTTCAGCAAAATGAACAAATCTTTTTTTGAGTCATTTTGTTAATTTTAGCAAAATCAGCATCACGTGACAGCCCCATAAAATGAACAAATGACTTGAAAAACCTGAAGACTCGAAACAGGTGAACTAATTCCAGTAGAGAACTTAATAGGGTGTTGCGCATGTGCGACTGAACGAATCACTCCCCGAGATGACTCGTTCTTCGCGAGTCACATTAAAGATTCGTTCAAAAGGAACGAATCGTTCAAAAGGAACGAATCGTTCAAAAGGAACGAATCGTTCAAGAACAACCCGTGGACATGCATCCCAGAGCCTGTGCTACACAAGCTTTTGTGCTTAAAAATCGGGGGCACAATTGAAGTCCATTATATGAAGAAAAATCCTGGAATGTTTTCCCCTTAAAAACCATAATTTCTTTACGACGGACGACAGAAAGACATGAACATCTTGGATGGCAAGGGGGTGAGTAAATTATTTGTAAATTGTTGTTTTGGAAGTGGACTTCTCCTTTAAATAAGTATTCATGTACGGTTGAAGTTAAAAGTTTACATACAGCATGCAGAATCTGCAAAATGTTAATTATTTAACAAAATAAGAGGGATCATACAAAATGCTTGTTTTTTTATTTTATTTAGTACTGCCCTTTAGAAGCTACAGAAGATAGTTACATGATTCCCAGAAGATAAATTAAGTTAAATTAACCCAGAACTTTAAAACTGAAAGGTTTTCACCCCCTAGCTCTTAATATATTGTGTTTCCTTCTGAAGCATCAGTGAGTGTTTGAACCTTTTGTGATAGTTGCATATGAGTCTCTTAGTTGTCCTCAGTGTGAAAAGATGGATCCCAAAATCATACAGTCATTGTTGGAAAGTGTTCAGATACACAAAATGCTGAAAAAGCAAAGAATTTTTGAGACTTCAGGCAGGCAGGTTAACTGTTCAGGACAAACAAGGGACTCATGAACAACTATCACTAAACAAAAATCACAAAAAACAAAACAAAAACACATACAAAAAACAGCTGTGGATCATTTAGGTAACAACACAGTATTAAGAATCAAGAGTATGTAAACTTTTTAATGGGGTCATTTTTATAAATTCAACTATATCTAAATGTCTATAGTTAAACGTAAATATATTATTCAGATCAATATTAATTAAAAAAATAACATGCATTTTGTATGATCCCTCTTATTTTGGTAAAATAATTAACATTTTGTAGATTCTGCAAACTTTGGACCTCAACTGTATAAGTACTCATGTTTAAATATAGATATTGATGTTGAAATACACAACTTTTAAAATATAAAAATGTAAGGCATCATACACTTGCTGACTTATTTACTGAGGAAACCTTGAACACAAACTAACAGAAACATGAACTTCATTGCCAGATGCATGAGAAATGAACACAAAATGTTCTAAAATCAGCTCAAAATATAAAAAATGTTTTATATCAGAGTCTGTGCCCATCATACACAACATGATTTTTGTGAAATCTGTCAAGTTCGACTTGGCAAAATCTGAAGACTGGCTCTGACTTCCAGCAACTAGTATTGACTCTGCAAATACGGGCAAAATCTGGGCAAAAGTTGTGTAGTTTAAATAAACATGATAAAAGCTCTGTGATATAGACAGTGTGATGCAATTTTTTTGTTAGGAATGTAAATTTTGAACTTAATCGAAGAAAAAAAAAAAAAATTGTCATTCTAAAAATAATTTTCACTTAGCGAAAGGTCATAATTGTACATTATGGTCATCAAACAATTTCTGCCTCCATCTGTGTATATTTGTAAAAACCAAAAACTCACTGCAAACCAGGAGTACTTGGAGTAACCAAAATTTGAAAATGAACCACCAGCTTGTGAATTATGGTACATTGAATCTTAGCTTGAGCAAAAAGGAAGGAGCAGTGAGCCAACAGGCAGTGGAAAATGCAACTGTGCAAGCCGAACAGCCTCTAAACATGAGTCAATCTGACATGACCACACATGAACCTCAACAACAAGCTCCAGAAGAACCACAAAAAACCGAGTAAGTGCTTTCTTACATCAGCAGTGCCGGTGAGCTTGAGGAGACCTCTGCTGATCGCTACCAAGTACTGCAGCTGCTACACCTGTAGACTGGAAAATAAATGCATGTCAAATTTCATGAATTTCCCAGCTCTCCTCCACCCAAAGCTGAAGCATTTGAAGATTTCAAGGCAGAACGAGGAAGTGAGATCAACCGCATACTAAAGGAGAACAAAGCTGTTCTGTCGGAGCGCACGGCCCGATTACGCACACTCACAGATGTCATCAATGCCACTAAACGGGATCTGGACTACATTACATATGAATTGCGACAATTCAGAGAGCAAAAACAAAGCCAAGGTGAGCATTACATGACCTATGTGAATCTATATCGATTTGCCTACAGTAGGGAAGTATAGAAATAGAGACTAAAACAAGTTCCTTTCTGAATGAGATGTAGTAATCTTATGGAACTAAAGGCTGTTGGTTTTATAGGTCAGTTTGTGAGTGCAGAGGGGGAGCCTGTGCTGGAGGAGGCTGAGCTGTCTCTAGTGATGCAGCTGAAAGAGCTAAAGAACCGTTACAGACAAGCCTACGAGGAGTTCAGAAGTACAAAGACAGAAGTCAGCTACTGTCAGCACCTGGTGAATCAGTGCCGCACACGACTGCTAACAGGTGGGTTCCTGTGGTTCTCTACACAACATACAGTCGAGGTCAAACGTTTAGATACATCAGAATCTGCAAAATGTTAATTATTTTACCAAAATAAGTATGATTTTGAGATCCATCTTTTCACACTGAGGACAACTGAGGGACTCTATTAGAGTACTAGCATCTATTAGAATATCTGAACAACAGAAAGTTCAAAGGTTCAAAGTTCACTGATGATTTATAAGGAGAAACAATGCATTAAGAAACGGGGGTGAAAACTTTTGAACAGAATGAAGATGTGCACATTTTTCTTATTTTGCATAAATATCATATCTTTTTAAATTTAGTACTGCCCTTCAGAAGCTACAGAAGATACTTATGTTTCCCAGAAAATTAAATAAGTTAAATTTACTCTGCTCTTCAAATTCAAGAAGTTTTAACTCCCAGGCTCTTAATGCGTTGTGTTCGATTGGGGTAATTTTTATATATTAAACCATTATTTTCTCTTGTGGACTATATGTAAATGTCTTTTATGTGAAATATCTTACTCAAGTCAGTACTAAATAAAAAAATAACATGCATTTTGTATAATTCCTCTTATTTTGGTAAAATAATTTAGCAGATTCTGCAAAGTACATGCAAACTTTTGACCTCCACTGTATTGTTGTATAAAATAGTCTTCTGTTTTTGAAATTAAATAACTCCACCAATTCAGATAAATACAACTGTAATACATGCAGTAATTGTCAACATTTTGTGTAACAAAAACACACTTACTTACCTGATCTACACAAATATATTCATAGTTATATTTACAACACCTCACTATTATACATAAGCTCATCTTTCTCTAATGCCATTAATGTGCTTTTGCTTTGTTTTCCAGAGTTTGAGAGCTGGTACAATGAGTCTTTCCTGTTGCCAGATGAAGTGTTGTCAGTCTTGGAGACAGGACCAGCTCGGCCGGGTCACATACCTGTGGACAAAGCTTTAACTCTGGTCAGTAACACCCCACATGTGCTCATGTTTGACAAGAACAAATGGTATTTAGAGCATATTCAGAGGAATTCTGAATGATCATGTGACACTGAAATCTTAAAGGGATAGTTCTCTCAAAAATGAAAATTCTGTCATTAATTACTCTCAAGTCGTTCCAAACCCTTAAGACCTTTATTCATCTTAACACAACTTAAGATATTTTTTTAACAATTTCAAGAGCTTTCTGTTTCTGTTCTTTCATAGATGGCAACTGACACATTGAAGGCCCAGAAAGAAGGCAAGGACATCATTAAAATAGTCCATGCATCAAAACTTACGAAAATACTTTTTTGTACGTGAAGAAAACAAAAATAACGACTTTATTCAACAATTTCTTCTTTTCCGTGTCAGTCCTTGCCGCACCTTCACAAGAGAAACACCAACACGTGTGGTGCTGGCAGGAATCAGCGTTCTGACGTAGAACAAATATGTTTACAAAGACTGTTTTACGTACAGCATATCTTCCTCTGCTTGTAAACAAGCGCAGTGTATCCAGGTTCTATGTCAGAACAAGTGACAATGACTGACACGGAAGAGAAGAAATTGTTGAACAAAGTTGGTATTTTTGCTTTCTTTGTGCACAAAAAGTTCTCGTAGCTTCATAAAATTAAGGTCGAACCACTGATTTCACATGGACTACCTTTCTGGGCCTTGAATATGTCAATTGCGTTGCTGTCTATGGATGGGCAGAAAACTTTCAGATTTAATCTAAAATATCTTAATTTGTGTTCTGAAGATGAATGTCCTACGGGTTTAGAACGACATGAGTGTGAATAATTAATTATAGAAATTTTAATTTTTGGGTGAACTAGCCCTTTATAAGTAATGGCTGCTAAAAACTCAGCTTTAAATTACATTTTAATTCCTTTTTTAAATTAGATAAAAAAAATCCTTCAAACTGTCAGTGAATGCTTCTTGTAAAGTTTTGTAACCGATTTTAATGTAAAAGAGTGGAGATCTTTGTCTGCACTGTACCATTGAGAACATCTCAGGAAAGGTTTAACATTTTGTTGTAAATGATGCAATGAGCAGAAACTATTGACAGTTTGAGTTTGACAGTGCGAGACGTGTTCCAGTGTGACTGTGTCAGATGTTGTATTATTGGACAGATGGAGGATGATGAAGAGCAAAGTGAAAGTCTCCATCACAAGCTGCATGCAGACAGTACTGTGTCATTTTACAATGCCTATAACAGGACTCTAAAGAGGGTAAGACATTTACACACCCGATACTGGCTTTCATTATTCAGCACTCAAATGATGGTGAATGCAATGCTAAATGTGACCCTGGACCACAAAACCAGTCTTAAGTAGCACAGGTATATTTGTAGCAATTGCCAACAATACATTTGTCAAAATGATTGATTTTCCTTTTATGACAAAAATCATTGGGATATTTATTATATGTTCCATGAAAATATTTTGTACATTTCCTACCGTAGATATATCAAAACCTCATTTTTGATTAGTAATATGCATTGCTTAGAACTTCATTTGCGCAACTTTAAAGGTGATTTTCTCAATATTTTGATTTGTTTGCAACCCTCAGATTCCAAATTTTCAAATAGTTGTATCTCAACATAGTTGTATCCTAACAAATCTTATTTATTCAGCTTTCAGATTATCTCAGATTAAAGAAAAATGACCCTTATGGCTGGTTTTGTGGTCCAGGGTCACAATTGTGTTTAATGATATAATGAAGGTGTCTTTCGCTTACAGAGGGGAAGCAGACAAGTGTCTCAGAGTCCAGAGTCTGTGAGGGGCAGCAGGAGTAAAACAAAACTCCCTCCAATTCTCTCAGTCATCTGATGTATGCTCAGTCTGTCTCCAGATTACTTAACACTTCCTCAAGCACATTTCCATGAATGCGTGAAATCAGTAGGACGTACGAAAACATCTGCTATCTGAAACCTGCTTGTGCTGTATCATGTGCTAATCTGTCCTTAAACTTTTAATTGATATTATTTAAATGCAAAGACAATCCGTCTATAAAAAAAGTCTGGATAATTTTTCAGTTTCTGAACATAACTGATATACTGTGAAGTTTTAACTGTACATTATTATTGTTTGGTCCTTATTAGAAATGTTTTTTAATAAAGCCATAAGCCCCAAGAAGCCGTGGTTTACAGTGAATTTATAACAGCTAAGGGGCGTCGTTAGTCACAACGTGAATAAATGTAGTAAGGTTTCACAAAAACAGAGAAAATAGTGTAATGATATTGATAAAAACAGTATTCTTCCACCAAACAATATAGTTCCTCAGAAAGGGTTATGGTTGCCAAGCAGATGTAAATAAAGATGTATGTTTGTAGAGTATTTTACAACAGCTTCAAAAGTGGCTCAACCAATCAGAATCAAGGAACTATCCGTTTATGACTGTAAGTTTACACTTTGAGAAAACCATAGTTCGCTCTCATCAGAGGCAAAAACAACCTCAGTACATCAGGTTGTTAAATGAAAAGTAAACTTTATTATTCCTGAACCACAAAATAGACTTCTTTGGTTGTACAAATTCACTAGTTACAGTCCTGAATGAGCTCTATCCCCAGACCTTTAGTCCCACCCTCCCCTTTAGCAAAAAAAAACAAAACAAAACAAAAAAAAAAAATTCCTCCCCAACAAGAAACCAAGACAACAAAACAATAAGAGATCAAACTCTTCGCTTTGAAAAAGTAAAAATGTAGTGAATCCCATTATCCCACTGGTTACAGAAAACCAACTTCTTTTTTCTCAAACTACAGTTTTTAAAAAATACAATGATGAGCAATCCCAAACTGTTATTAACCAAAACTGAATTTCAGTCGATGAGAGCAACACAAAAGCTAAGATTAGTAAATTAAAAAAAACCAAAACAAAAAAAAAAAGTTTCATATGTTTGACAGGTTTATCAGGACACAGTGTTGATGGCAGCTAGGGTGGTGAACAACTGATTTGAGAACAATGAAATAGAACTGTTTATTTGAAGGAATAATAAAAGTCTATCATATTAGTCCTCACACAGGATTGACAGTAAAATTGCAAAATTGCAATAAGCCAATATACAAACACAGGGATCAGTCAGTCAAGACCCTGGTAGATTCATCCATACCCTTCAGACTTTAGTTTGGTCTTGGGGCAGAAAGGCTCAGATTCAACTCTGATTTTTGCTTCTTTTTTATACATTATTCACACAATGAGCTTTTAATGGCTTTCAAACTATTTAAAATGTAGATTAGAAAACATCTACTACCTTCACACACCTGTCAGAATAAGAGAAAGAAACCATATGAGCAAGATTTATAAATGTTAACCAAATGAGACCAAATGTTCTCAGATGATTTGACTTTTTCCTCCCACTCCCAAAATGGTACCATACGTTTAAGGAGAGGTAAAGTGAGGTCTGGCGAATGACGGGTTGCCAAAGAGTGAAATTCTCCACTCTGGTCACTCTGTGTAGTGAAGGGAATGACTCAATGTATAATGGCCCAGAACAAGAAGCGGAAAATAAAAATGGAGAATGTGTTTTAGTGAACAAAAATCTTGTGAAACCATTATCCACTTCATTTTACTCTCCTAGTCCGGTAAAGGAAGACTAGAGATCAATTAAAAGGTTTAGAACGACGCTACTCAATATAGTAGGTCAGTCTTTATGATATGGCATGATTTACAACAGATCTTTAAATAAGGTCAGATGCAACCTTTCAAAAATATTACATTCATTTGCATCACCTTACAAAAGAAACTCTGTTTCAAAACCGATATGGATATAAAATGGAAATAAAGCTTTCCGCCAAGGCCTCATTTTCAAATTTAAAATGTTGCGTGCAAGAAAATGTATCCCAAACCCAAAACTCAAAATTCGTCACAAAAGCACAAGTAATCAGCTTATACATATGTCAAAAAGCCTCAATTTGTTCCTCTATCGTATTGGAATCCCATAGATTAAAAACAGTATATTACATTAATAAATTACATTTAAAAGGAATAAAAACTTTTCTGATCGTGAATTAAAGCAACAAAAGTGAAAGTCGGGCTTATCATGGGGCAGTGAAGGTAGCAGTATGTTGTCTGCAAACTGAATCTCCCAAAACATGACCACGGTTACGTTTAAATAGCTCCTCTTCTGCCTTTCCCACATTTTCTAGAGTGTGTTTACAAAGAAACCCAGAGCCTCTCTTAAAATAACTTCTAAAATGCTGACAGACAGAAAAACTGGGTAAAATGGGTCAATCAATCAGCCACCCTCTCTGGACCTCTCATGGTAAAATCTGAGCAATCCTTTTCAACTGAAAAGGCAAGACTAGCGTTTGGGAGACCCCAAACCTGCCTCCCAACCTGTGTTGTCTGCACTGAAATAAGAGTGGTTTAATATCTGTGTACAATGTGTATTTCAGAGCATTCTATGCCGTGCGTGGCATCTCTTAGCATTAGATGATCACTATGTGTGTTTTATCTTCACAGTTCAGATGCATTAGTGTGTAAGTGTACGGTTATGTGGGCACAGGAGCCTCCAGGCTGCGGCGGCCCTGTCGTAGTTTGCGCTTGTTACTGTAGAGAGCCATCTCCTCTAGAGCAGATGTGGTGGCCACAGGAACTTCTGGATCTACAACAGACACTGCAAGGAGAGAGACAACAAATATATTAAATATTGCACTGTGAAAAGAGCTCCCGTAGTCATGACGCTGCACATGTAAAGCGCCCGTTCATCCACTGAAAATAAATTTGCAGTCTCCTAACTGAGAGTGCCCTGCTTTTATATATGCATCTGTAGCATCCCCTTGTTTCTAAATGCATGTCGATTTCAGTTTAAAACCCACAAACTCCGGCAAAGCAGTGATTCAGGAGAGCCATTCGATGCGTAAGCTGAAAGGCAGAGCTGCACACCATGCAGAAAAAAACCTTGCAGAGCAATGATCAAATTTGGGCACCATTCAAGAACACTGTTATTGAGATTAGAAGCAGACAGATAAAAATGTATGTACAGTTGAAGTCAAAAGTTTACATACTCCTTGCAAATTCTGCAAAACGGTTATTATTTTGCCAAAATGAGAGGGATTATACAAAATGCATGTTATTTATTTAGTACTAAACTGAGAAAGATATGTCACATAAAAGACATTTACATATAGTCCACAGGAGAAAACAATAGCTGAATTTATAAAGTGACCCTGTTCAAAAGTTTACATACACTTGATTCTTAATACTGTGTTGTTACATGAATGATCCACAGCTGTGTTTTTTGTTTAGTGATAGTTGTTCATGAATCCCTTGTTTGTAATACAGTTAAACTGTCTGCTGTTCTTCATAAAAATCCTTCAGGTCACACAAATTCTCTGGTTTTTCAGCATTTTTGTGTATTTGAACCCTTTCCAATAATGACACACTGAGGACAACTGAGAGACTCATATGTGACTATTACAAAAGGTTCAAACACTCACTGATGCTCCAGAAGGAAAAACGATGCAAGAGTGAGGTTTTTTTTTTTTTTTTCCCCATTTAGTACTGCCCTTCAGAAGCTATAGAAGATACTTGCATGCTTCCCAGAGAAGAAAATAAGTTAGATTTAGCCTGATCATTAAATTCAAAAAATTTTCACCCCCGGCTCTTAATGCATTGTGTTTCTTTCTGGAGCATCAGTGAGTGTTTGAACCTTCTGTAATAGTTGCATATGTGTCCCTCAGTTGTCCTCAGTGTGAAAAGATGGATCTCAAAAATCACTGTCATTGTTAGAAAGGGTTAAAATACACAAAAATGCTAAAACCCTCCCAAAGAATTTAGTATTTATAATTACAGACCATTCAGGTAACAACACAGAGTGTTAAGAATCAAGCGTTTGTAAACTTTTAAACAGGGTTATTTTTATAAATTCAGCTATTATTTTCTCTTGTGAACTATATGTAAACATATTTCGTGTGAAATATCTTATTAAGGTCAATGCTAAATTAAAAATGGCATGTATTTTGTATGACCCCTCTTATTTTGGTAAAATAATTAACATTGTGCAGATTCTGCAAGGTGTATGTAAACTTTTGACTTCATTTGTATATGCACTGTACAGCAGTGCCTTCTGGATTATGAGATCAGTCCCTATGTTGATAAAAGTTGCAGTGACAGATCTCCTGTTAGACATACAAACAATAGGTTCACCAATTTTTCAAAATATAATAAAACATGCAAGCTGCAAAAATGACATGTTAGTATTTTTACTGCCAATGCAGCAGAGAGACAGCGTTTTTGAACTTTGAAAATTGCACGATTATGCACAATAGGGATGCACAATATATTGGTATCACATCAGTTATTGGCTAATATTAAATATTTTGAAAGAAACTGATCTTATTACACATTTCTTTAGAATACTTGATTCTGATTTGTCAGTCTTGGCACTGCAAAGTCTAATATCTACTAATACTTATTTATTGATAATGACCATCGCTATTAGCAACACTGTTGCCAGCATTGCTATTGCTCTTTTGTACACTATAAAGGATTAATATATATATTTCTAACATTTAAGATGAGTATTTATTGTCCACATTATTTAGCCATCTAGTATGTTGTATCCCTCAAAGGGATAGTTCACCCAAAAATAAAAATTCTGTCATTAATTACTTGCTCTCATGTCGTTCCAAACCCATAAGACCTTTGTTTATCTTCAGAACACAAATTAAAAAATTTGATGAAATCTGAGAGCTTTTCTGACCCTGCATAGACAGCAACACAACTGAAACATTCAAAGTCCAGAAAGGTAGTAAGGACATTGATAAAACCAACCTGATCTCATGACGAAAACGTAACTGTGGGAACTTTTTTGCAAGATGTGAAATACATATTGCACATTTGATGTGAAATGTCCACTGAGTGGCGCTAAAATAGTGTTCATTTTTTTTTCATGGAATAGATAGAACGAACATATTTTTTTATGTTTTAAGTTTTATGTGATGTTGGTTTTGTCATCGTGCTATAACTGCAATGCTCTGTGAAGTTTTAAAATAATGTACCATATGCACGTAAAAAAAAACACAATCGTGTGCTGTTTCAGCTGGTTTTCGATCTTTCATTTTTCAGCTCTTTCACCGTGAGAGATGTTTTTCACGGGATTCATACCCAAGGATTCCGCATCCTAAGTCAATATCCGTTCTGGCTGAGCTACTGAGCAAGCTTGTTACGTCTGGCAAGTGAAACATATGGAGCTGTAATCATAACTGCATACAAAAATGATTACAAGTGCTTGCTGTTTTACCACCTCTAGTGTTCTGCAGTGATATGTATTTATAGGTACGTATTCTTCGCATCTTGCAAAAAAGCTCCCAAAGGTATTTATATGAGATTAGCTAGGCTAAAACAATTTCTCCTCTTCAATGTCAGTCTTGAAAGTGTCAAAGACTGACATGGAAGATAAGAAACTGTTATTTTTGTTTTCTTTGGACACAAATTATTCTCATAGCTTCATAAATTTCCGGCTGATCACTGATGTCAAATGGACTACTTTACCGACGTCCTTACTACCTTTCTGGGTCTTGAACGTGTCAGTTGCTTTGCTATCCATGGAGGGTCAGAAAGCTCTTGGTTTTCATCAAAAATATCTTAATTTGTGTTCCAAAGATGAACGAAGGTTTTATGGGTTTGGAGCGACATGAGGGTGAGTAACTAATGACAGAATTTTTCATTTTACTTAAAGGCAATCATTAAAACAAATAATTTAACACTGTTAAATGTATTCTTCAGCACTCAAACAACTGATATTTCAATTTCATAATGTAAATTTACATTTAAAATGATTTTAGTTTAAGTTTTTTCTTTTCATTTATTCAGACAGAATAGTATAGAATACAATAAAGTAATTAGCAGCTTACAATTATCCTACAGAATTTTATTATCAGTGCATCCCTAGTTAATCTATTGTGTAGGCCAAATGTGGTTAAATCTTCATCCATTACAACCCTTATGGTGCTTTTATGGCAAACTGCAGCATGTGGCATCACATTCAGAGCGCTAGAATTGACATGCAGTTCATATCATAATGTGTTGCAGGTAAAATGGTTTGTCAGCCGTTAGCAATCACGCCTATTTTGAAAAATTGGTAGAACTCTTAATCAAATAACCTTGATTCTCTAAAAACAAGTTGAAGAATGAAAGCACAGAGAAACCCACTGCTCATTTGAACCTGTAGATTATAAGTTTTGGCCCATAAAACAAGTGCAGTACAGCAGGCTTCTTATCCAAAACCAATGCATATGCACACACACAAACACACAGATCTCCTACCAAAATTAGAAGAGCACTTATCCAAGGAAGTCGCCTGTGTCAAGAGGACAATAACTGTGAGCCAAGTACTAGTGAACACAGCACATAAAGATGACACGCACGACCGACACGACGAGGACCTTACCTGGGTTACTGGAGGCATCATCCATGAAGCGCACGTCATCACCTGCACCAGGAGACTGCAAGAGAGAGACAGAGCGTAAGAGGAGGAAACAGAGTTCAGTAAGAATTCAACAACTCATCCGTCTCTTTCCACCAGAATAGACAATTGAAAGAGTGAAACCCTTAGGTGTCCCCCAAGAACAGCTTGTTTTGGCAGAATTGCAGAAATGCTAGGTGTAAATAATTTCTCATTTAATCTAAAAGTCAAATGTAGGTGACAAGATTAGGCGTTTTGAATGGCACAGAGGTTGTTGATATCTGAACCATAAAGCTGTTCAGGGAGACGCCGCTTTACCTTCACCTCATCAGAAAGCACTTGCTTCTGCTTCAAAACTAAGTTTAAATAACCCAAAGAGACTCACACCACTGCTGAGGGCAATCTAGATTAAAATGCCTCAGATTCCTGTTTCAGGTCCATAACCACTGTAAAATCCTTATGTTCCTCCGTTAAACAGCCAGGGAAGCGTCGCCATAGGATTGGCATAATAATGCTGATAGTGCCCCAGTAAAAACCCACAACAAAACCTTTTCCATCTTATCACCTGATAATTTTAAGAACTGGAAGAAAATGTGTAACATACCATCCTCTGCTTTTCACAAACTTCACACAACAGTTCTTACAAACACAACACAGGCATGCTGTACAAACCTTCACCCCCACCAAAAACATATTGCCAACAAGTTCTTCATTTTTTTTTCTTTTTCGAAGGCTCAAAAATCCCTAGGAAAAACCCTGAAAGCTTTAAATAATCCAAGTCAGGGTGAAGGTGCTTCTTCACACATTAAGTCACAGAACACAACAAACACTCACAACACACGGTCAAATCATGGCAGTCTCAAAAGGCCACCAAATGACAAGGATTCACCTGGCTACTTTGCTTTGCTTGAATACAGTGTGCAGTAAATTAAGATTGACTAGCAGGCATTTTGAATGACCTGCCTCTATAATAATGCAACAAATCAAAACTGTCTAGGTTTTTAAGCCGAACTTCAAATACCGTTCAGAAGTCTGGGGTCAGTAAGTTTTTTTGAAAACTACACTGTGAAATAGTACTACAATTTAAAAAGCCTGCTTTCTATTTTAATATCTTTTAAAATGTAATTTATTCCTGTGATGATAAACCTGAATTTTCAGCATCATTACTCCAGTCTTCCATGTCACATGATCCTTCAGAAATCATTCTAATATGCAGATTTGCTGCTCAATAAACATTTCAAATTAAATTGATGACCACTGATGAAATTGATAAAAGATGAACAGAAAGTAAAAAAGAACAGTATTTATTTGAAATAGAATGTAAAAGCCTTAAGGCCTATTCACACCAAGAACGATAACTATATTAGTGTCCATACCAGCGGACAATATCGTCTGTTTATTCTAAGCACATGCACATCTGCTGCTTTAAATTTAAGCTAATGACAGCAGGATTGACTCTGATTGATTCGTTCATCAGCTGGGAAAAAATCATTCTGAAAGTAATTCCAACAACAGTTTCTCTGTGCCTTTATCGTTATAGCTGCGGTGTGGACTATTCTTCAATACTAAGAATGATTTTTAGAACTATATTTTTTATTGTTATCTTTATAGTTGTCGTCTTGGTGTGAACAGTCAAAATGTTAAAAAGTTGAAATGTTTTGGCTGTGCATCTGAATAAAATTAAAAAAAAAATCTATATTAAAAATGTAAAAATATAAAAACACTTTACAGTAAGGTTCCATTAGTTAATGTATCAAAGAACACAAACAAACAATGAACAATAGATTTATTACAGCATTTATTCATTTTTGTTAATGTTAATGAAAATAGTTGTTCATTGTTAGTTCATGTTAGTTCAGTGTATTAACACTTGTGATTTTAATAATGCATTAGTAAATGCTGAAATTAACACTAAGCTTAATAAATGCTGTAGAAGTATTGTTCATTAGTTCATGCTAACTAATGCAAGTTAACTAATTAACTAATGAACCTTATTGTAAAGAGTTAAAAACCCTTATAAGAGACAATACAAACTCTTGATATTACTATAGTTATCTGGCACTCTTGATACAGGCTTTATTCAAGGCTGCCATGAGTTAGAGAAGAGGACTGACTTCTGTTGCCTGATCACACAGACATTATTAGACCCATTTCTGTCTGAACAGGACAATGTGAGAGTCACAGCTGTTAGTGAATATCAACCCCATACGCAACTTGGTCAGTGTAACCTAAAGGCACACTATTCCATCGTGAAGTGTTAGTTTACCCAAAAATGAAAATTAGCCCATTATTTACTCACTCTCAAGCTATCCTAGGTGTATATGCCTTCCTTCTTTCAGACGAATCCAATAGGAGTTATATGCATCCATCCATAATAATAAAGGCCTCCTGTAGTGAATCTATGCATTTTTTGTAAGAAAAATATGCATATTTACAACGTAATAATCACTTTAATCTAGCTTGCGCTCACTGCTTTATATGGAATCAGCTCTGGGCGGATGGCATATGACATTGGCGTTGTGCCGCTCAGAAGTGACGAATGCGGATATGCAAGTGGAGTGATCAAAACAAAACGACATTCATGAATTTGAAATACAAAATGAGGATTTGTAAAGAAGAATGTTGGAGGATTTCAACAAAAGGCAAGAGAAGACTGGTTTTCCTTCACTGAAGTAAGGAAATTTTGCTTCCTTTGCTTCTGTAAACAAACGTTGATTTTCATGAGACTCATAGGCGCATGTATGCGGAAAGCCAACGTCTTACGTCATCCGCTTAGAGCTGTTTCTCTGTACAACAGTGAGCGCAAGCTAGATTAAAGTGATTATTACATTTTGAATATGGACATTTTTCTTTACAAAAACGCATCGATTCACTACAGGAGGCCTTTATTTACCCCCCAGAGCTGTGTGAGGCCCTTTTTATTATGGATGGATGCACTTTATTGGATTTGTTTTGGCCTGTTGAAGAGAAACACTCGCCTATTGCCATTATAAAGCTTGAAAGAGCCAGAGCATTTTCAGTATAACTCCAATTGGATTTTTCTGAAAGATGGCTTGAGGGTGAGTAAATAATGGGCTGATTTTCATTTTTGGGTGAACTAACCATTTAACTTATCAGGTAAATAATCCCACTACACCGATTGCTGGTCATTGAAATCTTCCAGATTAAGCAAATTTGATATGTTAAAAAAAATTAACTGCTTTAGCTGAATCATCACACCAAAATTTTCATTCTTTCCTACTTTTGAGAGTTTCACAATCCAATTTAGAATTGTGTCAGTCTCACAGATTTGGTGGTCTTTTGTTCTGTTATCAGAGGAAGAGTATTGGAACATTAACAATCATTAAAATGACTTCACCCCACATGCCCAGATTCCCTTCATACAAAGATCCAGAAACACAACCACAAAACACCAAGACCAAGAAACACAACGTTCCTTTGTTCCCATGACCCCCTGCATCCCCAGTAGAACTGTCTCTCCCAGTGACACCACATGGAACAGCCACATTCAGCTTTTTGACTCAATTTGATACTCATAAAAATGGCCTTCAGACATGCTGTAGGAATCAGACTAGTTTGCTGAATGTGTGTTATGCGATGTAAGTGCATGAGGCTGTACAAAGAGTGGAGGGAGGGAGAGGACAATGCAAAGATGTTTTCTTCTTGAGTGTTTTAGCGCATTAGTATGTTATCCAATGTTTTGGATCAACGCAAAGCCCACGGATCAAACTGTACACCCCACCTCTACGCTACATCCGCATACCCAGAAGAGAAGCACATGGTATTGATGACGTAAGTAGATTAAGAACAGGATGTGTGTTAAGCTGTGGAAATGATCCTCAGATCTGAAAACTAAACCCAAATCGCTGACAACTAAGATCCAGAATAATGCTTAAAGCTGCAGTAACACGAATGACCATGCTGCTCACGCTGACAAGTACAGGGCCCTAATAGTTATCAGAAGGGCCAGGGAGAGAAGGAGCAGGGGAGCAGGGAAAGCCAGGAGGACAGGAGTGGCTCAAAGGGTTCAGGCAGGCTGGACTCCTCGACGCTTTGCATGCAGGCAATACCTGAATGTCGTAAACGGGTTTGGAAGAAGGAATGGCAGCAAATTGTCGGTAGTCAAACTTCTTTTCTGACAGGGACTAAAAGGACAGCAAACAGGCATAAGCAGTGGAGAGATGGAGAGAGAAAGGAGGAGGAAAGAAAATCAATATTGCAATAAAGAGATGGCAGGATGGATGGAGGGAAGGACAGAGGGTGAGAAGCAGAGACGTGTGAAAAAAAACAGGAAAAGGAGAAAGGACAACAAAGAAAAGAGATAAAGGAAAAGTTCATGGATGTTGCTCTACTTGCTATGGATATGATTGTTAGAGTAAAGAATGACTTTATCATCGAAAGAAAAAAAAAAAAAAAAAGTGGATTAGTCTCCCAAAACAACATTACCGGTGACTGAAAAACGAAAAAAGCAATTGTCTCATACCAGTCTGCCTGGTGAAGTCACTGCCCGTGGACTGATATCTGTTCAGGAAACAATGAAGAAAATTTAACATAACTGACTCTTAATGACATACAACACAGTATGAAAATAGTCTGGCATTCACCTTCCATTGGTGTTGGAGACGGTGTGGGCGCAGGGGACGGCGACTCTGACAGCTGATCCAACGTTCCACGCTTCTTCCCCTCTTTAGACTTGGCAATAACCATCTGGGCCTTCAAAGCATCCTGCTCTAGAGACTTCATCCTGGAAAGACAGTGAGAGACAGTGAGATACAGTGAGACACGGCAAGCGAAAGAAGAATTGCATACGGTGCGTGGAGAGAGACAGGATGACAGATGAAAGGTAAGCAGAGGTGCTGTGCACACTGATTGGTTAATACAAGAGAACGAGGTAATTTGATGGAGGCTGTTCAAAAATGTGCAAAAGTTATGAGAGAATCACACAAACTAGAGATGCACCGATCAGCTTTCATGCTGTAAAACAACCATGAAAGGTCAAGGGGGGAGAATACTATATATAGGCACTATAGGACGACTTCGGTATCAACCACATATGCGCCATTAAATGGATAATTCACCCTAAAATTCAGTACTGAATTTGCACTGGGGTATTATGCCACATGACCTTCTTTCTTTTTCAGACCACAAAACATGTACTTGTCTAAATAATGCCAGTGATTAGTGACCAGCTTCAACAAAAACCATGCAAAACTATCTCAGAATGATCTTATACATCTCATGACGTTTTTTCCAGGACATACAATTGGGTTTTGTAAAAAGACAAACCAAAATGTAATTTATTACTTAGTAAAAACCTAACTTTGGCCATTGGTTTGATGCAGATGACGGGAGGTTTATAAGGCTGTTAATGCAAGGTGAGTAGGTGAGTAAATAAGCATTCATTTAAAGGGATAGTTCACCCAAAAAAGAAAATACTGTCATTACTTATTTACCTTAATGTCTTTCCAAACCCGTAAAACCTTTGTTCATATTCAGAACACAAATTAAGGTATTTCTGATGAAAACCAAGAGCTTTCTGACCCTGCATAGACACCAACACAACTGAAACATTCAAGGTCCATAGAGGTAGTAAGGACATCGTTAAAATAGTTCATGTCATGTCAGTGGTTCAACCTTAATTTTATGAAGCTACGAGAATATTTTTTGTGTGCAAACAATTTCTTATGTTCCCTGTCTTTGAAACATGTTCACAAGAGTATCACGAGTGTCATAGACTGACATGGAAGAGAAGAAACTGATGAATAAAGTTATTTTGATTTTTTTTGTGCTCAGAGTATTCATGTAGCTTCATAACATATGGTTGAACCACTGATGTCACATGGACTACTTTATCGATGTTTCTGGGCCTTAAACATGTCTATGATCTCTCGGATTTCATCAAAAATATCTTTATTTGTGTTCTGAAGATGAATAAAGGACGTACGGGCTTGGAAAGACATGAGGGTGAGTAATTATTGACAGAATTTACATTTTTGGGTAAACTAACCCTTTAAGCCATGAACAATAGCTCTGCCAAACTTTGTTAGATTAGAGCTAGTCTCAGTATGGTGCACTCAAGTCCATTCACAGACTCATACTGCCCATGACACAAGCATTCCAAAATTCCAAACTTTAATGTTAAACTAGTGTGTTGTTACTGTGGTATCATTTCAGATTGATTTAGCCAAACCTAAATATCACCTACAAAAAAAAAAGTGCGATTGGTCATTTTTACCATGCAATGTGAACCAAACAATCTCTCACACTTTTAAACTCAGTGAATATTCCTTTACTGAACTCTGCCTTCGTATAGAATCAATATTAGTGTTTTTAAAGGGATAGTTCGCCCAAAAATGAAAATTACTCCATGATTTACTCTTCCTCAAGCCAACCGAGGTGTATGTGACTTTCTTCTTTCAGATAAATATAATTAGAATTATATTATTTTTCCTGACTCTTCCAAGCTTTATAATGGCAGTGAATGGGTGTTGAGAATATTAAGTCCAATAAAGTGCGTCCATCCATCATAAAAAGCACTCCACACGACTTTTACATGGATTATATTTTATAAAGTTGTAAATATGGATATTTTTCTTACACAAACACATTGTTTCATTTCTGAAGGCCTCTATAAACCCCCTGGAGCTGTATGGAGTACTTTTTATGATTGTTGGATGCACTTTATTGGACTTCAAAATCTCAACACCCATTCACTGCCATTATAAAGCTTGGGAGAGCCAGGACATTTTTTAATATAAATTCGACTGTATTCATCTAAAAGAATATTTGGTCATATACACCTGGGATAGTTTGAGGGTGAGTAAATCATGGAGTAATTTTCATTTTTGGGTGAACTATCCCTTTAATGAAGGTCTTGGTATAGACTATAACTAGTATCAGTGCACCTCTAATAAAAACAACTGAAAGCAACTTGAATAACGGCAAAGAAAAACACTTGTTATTAGGACAATACAAGAACTTTACTGGTACACAGATGGGAGGCAAAAGTGAGTGAGCAGAGAGAAAGAGGGAGTGTGCTACCAAACTAAATAATAAATAAAATAGCACACGTGCAGAAGCAGTAGTGGGTTCTTGTGGGACACAGTCATTGTTCAGAAAACGCCACTACAAAACATTTCACCCTTTACACACTATGCACTATAAAATGTCCACAAGCACCCCAAGCGGTGTCAAGCATCACAGCTAAGCCCCCATGATGCTTTCTGGCTGTTAAGGGCAGACCTGGGCTGACAGGAAGAGGAGGAGCAGGAAGTGGGAGGGGCTGCAGCGCTGCCTAGAGATGCCCTCACACGGGACTGGTAGAGTCGCTTAGCCAGGTCTTGCTCATACTGCTTTACGTCCTCCTCTAGACCGTAAGGCCTTGGGAGCAGCAAGTAAAAAAGTAGAGAGGACAGAAGATGGTAACACACAAAAAAAGGAAAGAGAGGAAAGAGACTACAGATGAAAGAAAACACTCTGAAACGGACAGTAAAGATTAAGAAGGGAAGGTCTACATTGAAACTCTGGGCCTTCAAAGACAAATGCACACAATATATCTATTTCATGGATTCACATATTGAAAAAATGTGAAAATGTCTTTGAAAGCCCTGTTCATCAAGGGGGAGACAAGAGAAACGGGGAAAGCGTTTACTTAGAGCCTGGAGAAAAAGATGAGATTAAAGTAGCACAAGCGGAGAGCTCTTTAGAGGTCAGCGTTACAGAGAAAAGGATGGGACTGGAGAGAGAAACGTTCCTAATGTGACATATTTCACGTAACACATCATTCTCTCTGGCTGTCATACCTGGCTGCTCTCCACATGGCCCTCTTCTCTGCCTCCAGGGCTCGTTTTTCAGCAGGCGACAGCTCCTTGTCCATGGCGACAGCAAGCTCCGGGCTCTGCATGCGTAATCGGTCTTGATGCCTGCGTTCTGCTTTGGCCGTTCGAATGGGAGCCGCAGATTCACCGGGATAAACTGGGATCAAACTGTTAAGACAAACACTGGGTCAAACAATTCAAATATCCCAAAAAACACACAAATGTGCAGCTCTAGGTTTTAGCATTTCTCACCCCGTCATGGAGTTGGGTCTCTGCTCCAGTCTGAAGCTGTCTTCCATTGAATTTCGCTGAGAGTCTCCTTTACCGTCCACGGAGGAAGGGCTAGATTAATAAAAGATAAAGACTTTTGACTATTTTATTATTGTTTAATGTTTTTATGCACCTTTCAAATTTATGCAGCCTGTAAGATTTTAAAATAAGTGAATACATTTATTTTTTCAGCAAGGACAAATTAAATTGATCAAAAATGACTTTTTTTTTTTTTTTATAACGTTAAAAAAAGAATTATATTTTAAATAAATGTTGTTCTTTTGAACCTTCTATTCATTACAGAATCCTGAAAAAGGTGCAGCACATTTTCCACAAAATATTAAGCAGCACAACTGTTTTCCAAATTGATGATAAGAACTGTTTCGTAGTAATGGCTGCTGAAAATTCAGCTGTCAGAAAAAAATGTGCAATTAAAAACAATTAAAACAGTTTTAAAACTGGGGGGCAAAACACCTTTCTTGCTATGAATGCAAAAATACAGAAAATACCAATAATACCAATCCATTTTTATTATGACATTTATGACATTTATTTTAATTTAAAAGGAAAATTCTGGTAATTGGACAATTATAAGATGTAAAAAAAAAAAAGCATAATTTACAGTCAAAAACTGTAAACTGATATTCCCAGAACTCCCTGCATAATACTCCACATTTGAAAGTTATATATATTTGTGTTTTATGTTACATCTACTGTTGTTTAATGAATGTTTATTGAATTATTTATTTCTCATGTGTTACCATAATTGTTTTTTTGTGTTTGCGTGAATAACTATTCTGAATAAAGCACCTTTTGTATATTGGTATGTCCTTCAGCTTGTGATGAACTTTGATTCTTAACGTGGCTTTTTCTTAAGATTGTTGGATTTACTGATTTACATTCAAAATTTCTTGTAAAAACAAAAAACTGTAAACACATTTACAGAACAAACTGTACATTTTACAGGATAAAACTGTACTTGTAATAAGAACATATGCCTGTAACCCGTACAGTTTGTTCTGTAAACGTGTTTACAGTTTTTTTTTTTTTTTTATGTAAATGTTTTATTAATAAAACGTGACCCTGGACCACAAAACCAGTCCTAAGTAGCACGGGTATATTTGTAGCAATAGCCAACAATACAATTTATGGGTTAAAATTATCGATTTTTCTTTTATTCCAAAAATCATTAGGATGTTAAGCAAAGATCATGTTCCATGAAATTTCCTACTGTAAATATCAAAACTTAATTTTTGATTAGTAATTAATTTTTTTGGCACACTCAGATTCCAGATTTTCAAATAGTTGCATCTCGGCCAAATATTGTGCTATCCTAACAAACCATACAGCTTATTTATTCAGCTTTCAGATGATCTCAGTTTCAAAAAATGGACTCTTATGACCAGTTTTGTGGTCCAGGGTCACAAATATATCAAAATAGAAGTTAGATAGAAAACAACTTTACAACTAATTGAGCATGTAGCTCACCCTGAGCTGTCACAGTGGCTAGGAGGTGTGGCGCTATAGCTGGGAGGTGTGGCACACTGCCTCGGAGATGGAGAACTGTGGCTTCCCAAGCTCTCGACCTTGTACTCCACACCATCAAGGATAACCTTTCCGTGAGCCTTCATATCTGCCACCTGCTTGGCCAGATCTTCCTCCTCGTCATCCTCATCTTCATCCAGCATATACTCTCGTGCCCTCTGCTCCAATCGCTTTGCTAAGGAACATCATTAACAAACTATTTAGCATGACTCAACAATGAACTCAACTTACTGTAGCTTAATATCAACATCAAACAGACACAAACCTTCTTCCTCTTTCATTTTCTTCAAGTCATCTTCTCCCACAAGTGAGATGCGAGGTTTGGGTTTGTCTGGTGTCTGCTGCTTCACATCAATCTCAAAATATTTCTGCCTGTCTCTGAAGGAGCGCTGCTCTGGGCTATCTCTGCCAACAGAGGTGGGGGTCTGGGAGAAAGGAAGAATTCAGATTTCAGATCAATTGTAAAGAACACTATACAAACAATCAAATTTGACATACATCTGACATGCAAGAACAGGTCCTGTTAATTCTGAAAGTCAGACAATCGTTAGCACAAAAAAATAAGCACAAAGATACCAAATCTTTGCCGATCCGCCACCATGATGTAGTGTTTGCACAATGTGCTGCTATTGCAAAAAGACTCAAATTACTGCGCTCCTGAAGCTTCTTCTCACCAACAATAATTGCTTAGATTCAGAACACCGATTGATCACGTTCCCTTATTTTACCAAAATGCATGCTGCCAGATGATCGGGCCTCCTGACATTGCAGACATACAACTTTTATAAAGCGTTTCTTTGTTGCACATCAAAGCGACACATACACCAGCACCACCACCACTCAAGTTTAAATGAATCCAAAGTGTTAGAGTGGTTCTGTTGGAGATCAGCTGGGTACCTTCGACTCCACTGAGGGGCGAGACAGGCGTGGCACGGCCGCCATGTTTCTGTACTCACGGCGGTCAGATAAGAGGGAGGGACGAGACCTGAGAGGACTACTGCCCTCACCATCAGCCTCATCCATAAACACCTCATTATTCAGCTCAGGCTGAAAGACCCATCATGTACAACATATCAACACCACACTTGCAGACAATATTAATATACTGAGTTGCGGTGAGACAGTACACACCAAATAAAGGTTATGGATTAGGCTCATACAAAAGTCAGCATCATGTAGAGAAAAGGTTGGAATACACTACACAACTTTTAAAATCTGAACTTTTAAAGGAGTAGTTGTACTTCCAGAACAAAAAATGTACAGATAATATACACTCCCAGTTGTCATCCAAGATGTTCATGCCTTTCTCTTTTTTCAGTCGTAAAGATATTATGTTTTCTGACGGAAGCATTTCAAGAACTATCTCCATATAGTGGACTTGGCGTCTGCGAGTTTCAACGTCCAAAATATAGTTTCAACGCAGCTTCAAAGTGCTCCAAGCGATCCCAGACGAAGAATAAGGGTCTTATCTAACAAAACAGTCAGTCATTTTCTAAAAAAAAAAAATTAATTAATAAAAATGTATATACTTTTTAACCTCAAATGCTCATCTTGTCTAGGTCTGCCATGTGCATGCGTACTCCGTGTAATCCAGGTCAATACCATTAGAGAACTAGAGGTCAAACACACTAGATAAGACCCTAATTCCTTGCCTGGGATCATTTAGAGCCCTTTGAAGCTGCATTGAAACTGCATTTTGGACATTTAAACTCACGCGCACCATTGAAGTCCACTATATGGAGATAGTTCCTGAAATGTTTTCCTCAAAAAAACAATTTCTTTATGACTGAAGAAAGAAAGGCATGAACATCTTAGATGACAATGGGGAGAGTACATTATCTGTAAATTTTTGTTCTGGAAGTGAACTACTCCTTTAAAACAATATGCATCAATATGTATATGTATTTAAATTTTAAAACAACATGCATCATAAACTTGTTAACTTTGAAAACCGTTATAGTGGACAAATCCCCCAAAAGCTTAAACAGTCTCAATTATCAAGTGGTTGTGGGCGGGACTATGCACCCAGGACTGTTGACAGACTGTCTCGTATTAGCATATTTCCGCCCTCAGACAGTTGTACGCTGTTCACCATTTTCTCCGCGCTCAAGCTGTAGCGACAACAATGTCTCACGAGCAATGCAGGTGTTTTGTAGTTGGATATAAAAGGGAACATGACTAATTTTCTCCCAACATCAAAGCCACTGAGGACGCAGTGAATTAATTTTGCTTTTGATGTAAATCCGCCACAAAAAAAAAAAATGGAAGGGGGGTGGAGTAAGCAGTAGCTCATTATCATTTAAAGAGCCATGCACTGAAATGGGTTGCTGTGAATGGAGCCGTTTTTGACAAGGTAAAAAGGATGTTGTTTTACACGACCACTGAGGAATTTTAGTCAAAGTATTTTGCAGATTTTTCACGAAGACCCTAAAGAATCATACCAACTTGTGGAAAATGGGCATTTGATGTCCCCTTTAAAAACTGAAGTCTGCAGCCATTGTACACTACACAATTTTCTGTGAAATCTGTAACTTCTGACTGACTTTTGGCACCTGGTATCGACTGCTCCAGACTGAAAATCGGGGCAAAAATCTGGGCGAAAAGTCGTGTAGTGTATTCCAGCCCTAAAAAACACTTTAAAATGCTACAGATTACAAATGAAGACGACATACCTCCGGTGATGGTTGCTTTGCGCTGACATTGTTCCGTGGAGAGTAAAGATCCTAGAAAAAAAGAAAAAATGATTAATAAAGACACTTTACACAAACAAGGTAGGGACACAAGACTTGAGTTGGACGAGAGGAAACACTACACGGAGCAAGGAGTCAAATATCAAATCAAGAAACATCAAACAATCAAGTGACAGATGGATGACGCACATTAGTGTCCCTGTGAGATGAACTCCTGGATTCGACACCATCGTATGAGTGACTCATGCACAACAACAGCAAATAGGAAACAAGCTCCCAAAGGAACAAACTGTCCAAGCACTGGATGACGGGGGAACCACGACATGCTCACAACCTTGAGGAGCATTTGTCCTACCTGTGGGGGTTCCAATACGGCCAGGGAGTGTGGCACAGCTGCGAAGGCCTTATATACCTGCTTGATATTGATGGGGTATTCCTCATGTGTGTCAGGGGATGGGGCACGAGGCTGTACGAGGGGTCAGGGGGGTTGAGGACGGAGGGGTGGAAGGGTAGAGAAACAGACAGAGGACAAAAAGGATGGAACAGCTAATGAGAGACAGAGCAGCAAAGGCAGAGCACAGGAGGAAAATGCAGGGCTAGACCGCATGCAGCCCGCGATCCAGATCATGTCAATGAAAGGATGGAAGGAGAGAGTTTGATAGCATGAGGGAGGTCTGTGGTTATGGTGACTGGGGAAAACGACTCGGGACGATATTTTGGTTTACACTGTTATCCTGAGATAATGTGAGTGTAAACCTTGCTGTGCAAACAATGTGGTTTATGTGATTAGGGGAAGAAAAAAATCCAAAAGAGGTGTCTTGATAGAAAACAGGCACAATGTTACTTGCAGTGAGAAGTCGATAAGTTCTTTGTTTTTTCTAAACCCGTTTTTTTGATTATGGTGTGACCATTTGTAAGGCTTAATTGGCACGATTGTAATGCATATGGAGAAAATAAAACAACAGTCGCATTCTGTTGGTCTTTAGGCATTGGTAACTGAGGATGAAAGGGGGCCTCATTAGGGTTCAGACAGTGGTGAGGGATCTTACAGTGGTCTGAGAGTTGATGGGAGAGAGGCCATGCTGGAAAGGGTTGGGACTGCTGTGGCCATCCTGACTGGCTGGGGACACAGCGGGTCGCACCCGAGAGAGAGGCTGGATGGCACCAGGTTTAGTCTAGAAAGAGAGAAAAAATATAGACATTAATGTTATTCACATAAACATTATCATGAACTTGCTCTAGTTTAATTTACAAGTTATCTGCATATTGGACACTCACTGATGAATTATCCTTGGTGTTTGCATTTGATGGGAAATGAATGTTTGACTGAAACAAAAAAGACAAGAATGAACATGATATGAAATCAAAGAAAATTTTATCACACTGAATTAGATTTTTTAAGTCAAGTAACTGCCTGAGACTTGGGTTCTTATTAAATAAAATTATCGTTCAAAAGTTTGGGGTCAGTACGATTTTTTTTTTTCTTAAAGAAATTAATACTTTTATTTAGCAAGGACGTATTAAAATGATCAAAAATTACAGTAAAGATTGTCAATTCAATTTTTTATTTGTCAAAGAATCCTTGAAAAAAAAAAAAAAAAAAAAAGTCAGTTTCCAAAAACACTATTTTCAATTAGATTTTTGACGGATCAAAGACTGGAATAATGGCTGCTGAAAATTCAGCTTTGCCATCACTGAAATAAATTATATCTGAAAATATATTGAAAGTGATGTTTCACATTATTACAGATTTGTAGCATTGGTAAGCATACGAGACAAAAAAATACAGACTCCAAACTTTTGAACAGTACTGTATATTATGTTGTATTCACTACATATGATTCACAAGGCCTTAAAGGGGTAGTTCACCCAAAAATAAAAAATTCTGTCATTAATTTCACCCCTTATGTCATTCCAAACCTGTAAGACCTTCGTTCATCTTCAAAACACAAATTAAGATATTTTTAATGAAATCCGAGAGCTTTCTGACCCTGCATAGACAGCAACGCAACTGACACGTTCAAGGCCCAGAAAGGTAGTAAGGACATAATTAAAATAGTCCATGTGATATAAGTGCTTCAACTGTAATTTTATGAAGCTACGAGAAAACAAAATAACGACTTTAACAATTTCTTCTCTTCCGTGTCAGTCTTCGTTATTTAGTCTTCATAACATTAACGTTGAACCACTGATGTCACAAACTATTTTACTGATGTTCTTACTACCTTACTGGTCCTTGAACGTGTTGTTTGTGTTGCTGTCTATGCAGGGTCAGAAAGCTCTCAGATTTCAAAAATATCGCAATTTGTGTTTTGAAGTTGAACGAAGGTCTTATAGGTTTGGAATGACATGAGTGTGAGGAATTAATGACAGAATTTTCATACTTGGGTGAACTATCCCTTTAATACACAGTGTTAATTTACCGAGCTGTAGTTACACGCTCAATTGCTTGGTTTGTTGAAAAAACTAAATAAGAGTCAAGCATTTTACTGCTGCAGAGAGCATGAAAAGCAGGACATGCTCTAAGTTACTCAGGCCTGTACACCATCCGGCTCTTAACATCTAATGCAAAGCCAAGTGCAGCTACTGCAGGCCATACAAGGGCTAGTCAGCCCACTTACATATCGAACCTCCCTTCCAAGCATCGCAGAAGATGATTTGTGGGACTGCTGAGAAATATGGAAACGTCATGACGTGGGACGGAATGTAAGCACACAGGCCATCAACCAGGCCTGACCATGCAAATCAGCTGCATATATCTGTACAGCTTTACCCATGGAAAATGTTTGAAGACAAATGGGAAAAAAAAAGTGTTGATGCTGAAAAGGGAGTGAATATGTTCTGAAATAGTACTGACCTGTGAGTTGTGTGGAGAGTGTGCAGCATCTCGGACAGGACTGTCAATCCTGTGAGGCTCAGATGGTGAAGACTGAAATACAAAGGAACAACCCATCACAACATGTCACAAGAACAGGTGAAGGAAAGAAACTGCTTTAGGTCAGTGAAGTATTTCACAAAGGAAGATGAGGCCTGCTGTCAATAAGCAAATTTGCCAAATTACAAAGTAGTGCATTAAGAATAAACGATCATGTGCAGTTTTATAAAAGCAGTTCATCTTGATTTGATAAAATTAATTATGCCTTAAGCAGTTTTTAATATGCTTACACATTGTGGTTTTTCTATTCTTACTCTTACGACGTGCTTGATGACAAATGTGTTGTATTACGTGCCACAGATCATTTGAAATCAAGCATTGGTGCTATAAAGATGCATTTTTTCAAACAGTGTCAACAAAATATCATGCTACAGAAACAGACAATGTCTTAAATGTTTGTTTAAAGACCACAGTGTTTCATATTCCTGTAAATGGTTGGTGGCGAGTGTGTATTTAAGGTGAGAGGCCTTAACCCTTCACCCTTTTTGTTCAGCACCTGTTGACTTCACATTCAAAGCATTCTCAGTCTTTCCAGGAATGTTCAAATGCCTCAAGACCATAAGGTTGAACACATTACAGGGTCGCATTTTTGTATCCGCTCCGTTTTTAGCTTTACCAATTTTCTAAATATAGGAAAAGTATATATAGGCATATGTATTTCTGTGAATGGTACAACCTAAGGTGTCTGTAAATCTAAAGCAGCTATCAGTAGAAATCTTTGGATGTCATTTGCGGTTGAAGTGGTATGCTAACTCTAAATAGCTACTGATGACACACCATGCTTGACCAGAAAACACACTCAGTCAGAAAACACACTCCCCAAGGCTGCTTGCCTTGCTGTACAACCAGGGCTGCAGCTGCCCATGCCTGCCATAACCCACAGGTGGCCCTGATAAAATGCGCTCCTCAGGAGGGCGGCCTTTGCTCTTGCGATTAGCCACAAGGAAGGGATTTTCACTAAAGCAGATTGGCTGGGAGTCCACAAGACATTCTTCTTCCTCTTCAGCTTCTTGTGAGACCCCTTGAGCTGGGAGAGGGTCCCACGTGTCGGCTTGGGGAGGTTTTGAAGCCGCTGAACTTGCGGCGGGACAGACTGGAGACGAAGGGTGGGCAATGGGTTCTACATGGTACATAGAAGCATGGACTTTCTCAAAACCCAGGGGGTCTACAGGGCCGGCCGGCACGGCAGCCTCCATTGTGAAGAATGTAGCAAAGGAGGGAGAAAACTGAGGAATGAGAGAGAGAATATGATCGACAGAGACAAAAGGGAGAAATAATGAAAGAAGGAAACAAAAACAAAGCAAAGAGCTGAGCAACTAATGATACACAAAAGGGAGAAGAAAATGACATGGCATCACATTAAAAATGAGAACACAAATGTAAAAGCAAAGAAAGGAAAAGCAGATGGGTTTAGTCTGGCAGAGTTGGAGGGAATCACAGCCATGCTAAAGTCATAATCATCTACCAGTCACGCCAATTCAGACAAGTGTGGAGCTAAATACAGCTATCCCATCATCCTGAGACATCTCACAGTAGACAGTCACTCAATCTAGAAGAACATTTGCACTGAATCTGCAGTGTGTGCGCTAATATAAACTTACATACAGAGCTCAATTCAAAAAACCTAAATGTGATTTTGTATTTTCAGGTTTCATTTTTTTTGTGCTTGTCATTTGTATTAGGTTTGCTATATATATTTTATTTAAATATTTATATTTTATTTCAGTTTAGCTTTTTATTCCAATTAGCATTTTTTTTTTTAAAAATAGTTTTAGTTAACAATAACACAACTCTTTCAGTTTTGACATGGTTACTACATTTTTTTGTAACGATAATGCTACTACTACTAATAAAAATATTATTAAAACAATATTTAAAGAATATTTGCCAGACAATTATAAATACACAACACAGTATTTCTGAAAAAAATAAATAAATAATATAATAAGTTAATTCTTTATAAAATCTATTTAATCTTTATAAATAAATTAGACATGCTTTTGATTATTAAAATGTAATGAAACTATTAAAATGGAACCCAGAAAATTAATGAAAAACAGACTCACAGAATTTCATAAAAAATTAATCTGAATTTGAGAAAAATAGTAAAACGTATTTCATATGGCTTTAATGTAACTTTTTGTAAGTTTAATGATTTCAGTTAATTAGACATGCTTTTTGATTATTATTATTATTTTTTAAATGTAACCATTAAAATAGAGTCTGGAAAATTAAAAAGGAAAAAAACGGAATTTTGAAAAAAAAACAAAAAAACAACTATAAATAACTATAAACCTACATTTGGAAAATCTATTAATTTTTTTCCTGTTCAATGTTTTTGTTGTAGTATCGGTTCAGTAGTAGAATCGTATCAATGTCAAAATTTTGGTATCGTGACAACGCTGCTTGCTTTACATACAACCTAATAGAGACCAATAATAAGCAGTTCTTAGCAGTGCATGTAACTTATAAACACTTCAGAGTGAGCCCTTACCACAATTTACAAACATTTACTTAACTGTGATTACTATTAAACACGCAACTTTATTAGTTATAAAACTACTAAATCAGGTGCAATTGGTGGCACATTGTGATGCTTAAGATGTGACTGTTGCATACAACTAATGGCCTCATACTGATACAAGCTTCATTCAGTGGCTGCTTTGCAGATAAAAAGACACTGCTCTACAAAATAGCATCTATAAATAGCCGTGACTAAACTGTACTTCATATACCACAAAATCACGTGAGGGACAAAACTGTGTGCTAGTGTTTCCCTGTCTAAGAGCAGTTGACCCCCTCTCCATTCCTCACTTGACTTTGCTAACAGCTGCTAGTGCTATGTAGGTTAAACATTCCTAAAAGAGACACGTAGGCTAAAAATGCTTACAAAAGGACAAGGATTATCCTGTAATTTGTAAAAACAAATTACAAAGCTCAAATTACATCAGTTACGTTACACTTTACAGAACATCACTGAAGGCAATAAAATTATAGTATGAGGGATGTTGTTGACTGACTCAGAGTAACTAACAACGTTTAACGGCTACTGCTAGAGTAATCAAATCCTAAATAAAATGTAACAAGGATTTTACACAAAGAAAAATATTCAGAAAAAAGAAAAGGAGGAAAAAAGTAGTAAAGGAAGTCAGGAATAGGTAGTGAAGAAATGACAGAGTAATAGCAGTGGTACACTCACAGTGAGATGACAAGAGCGGATTCCAAGCGGCTCGACTCTAGATAACTTAACTGTCAAGATCTTCCGAGGGTCCCTTCATCCTCAAACGCCACACCCACACGTTAAATCATTCAGCCAATCAGCTCTCAGCACACATTTTAAAATAACTTGAGCTACCGTCAGCTGTCGGCCAGCACCTCCCCCTCGCTCCTCCTCTCAAGCACCAGCAAATACAATCTGTATTTTGTCAGAGGTATGGCTGGAATGAGATCGAACCCCAGTGCTGCTGAAGACTTAAACCAGCAGCTGGACTGCTTCACCTTCGGCACTACTAGTAAAAGAAGCACTACTGGACAACAACTGTTTGACCTGATAAGGTTTGAGAAGTCCAATACTAAATGACCAACAGACTTGGGTTACTGATTCCAAATTACAAGACAAAAATTGTAGTTAGTAATGTAATCAATTACATTTTAGGTCATATAATCAGATTACTTTTGGATTACTTTTAGATTACTTTTGACTAAACTTGTTTATCACATTGATTTAAACAGTACAATCTTGTACCATACTGACACTATAAAGAGTAAGAAAATATATACTATTTGTTGTTTTTAACATCATCAAGTGCATTAAACATTATATTACATCAAGGTTTCCCAAACTGCTGTTTGTGAAGAAACTGCAGGGGGTTTGTGAGTTTAATGAAAAGCTAATTAATTAATTACATCACAAAAATGTTAAATTAAAATAATTTGAAAAAATATAGATTTTATTTGTTTACCTGCAAGTAATGTGACCATAACTAACATCAGAGAACCATGAGCATACAAATGTGATACTTAATTATTAAATATTTTATTTTAAAATCTCAGGGGCACTTCAAGTAAATAAAAAAAAAAGTTTGTAAATTTGTGAATTTTAATGAGTTTGAAAGACAAAAGCTTTCCAAAGACATAGAAATACATGGTTAACCTACAGAGTGATAATTCAAATAAAAATAATTTGAAATCATTCTTTGGTCAAATGCTGTATCGCCACCTGACTAATAACTGATCTTTGCGTGAGTGTCCACAAACCTTAAAGACTTTCTGAATGTGGTAGGGTATTTTATAAAGGACACTTTAAAAAAAAAAAGATGAAAAAGAGGAATTAGGGACAATCAATAAATTATGAATAATTTATTGCTATTCTGTAAATATGTAATTATGTTATCCATAAAAAAAAAAAAAAAAAAAAAAAAAAAAACTGTAATCTGATTACAAGTATTTTAAAATGTAATTTAATCTAATTACAAGTACTTAATTTTTGGAATCTGATTACATAATCTAGATTACATGTAATCAGTTACTACCCAGCTCTGTTGACCAATATGCTAAGCATTCAAAATGAAGTAAGGAAACATATCTGTAAGTTACATTTTGACCACATTTTCCATTAAAATCAGTGGAGAAAACGAAAACTGTAATTCCACTAATCTGTTCGGACAAGATTTACCAGAATTTTGCCTGGATAAGTGGAGACGTACACAAAGACACTTGTCCTTTTCTCTATCATGTCACCTGTACCAATGTTGTATCGCAGGCAAATGTTTGCAGGGATGTTGCTGTAAATGACAGATTTCTTTGGCAGGCCTATTCTCTGAGTTTCCATTGTTACATCAGATCTTTAACTGTGTGATGAAGTGTTAGGAATGGATCTACAGTGACCTTGCATCAGTAACAAAGGCTCATTGATGTGCAGCATCTTTTAGGAATTTCTTACCTGGTTTTTATGTCGGAAAAGTTATTCAAATGTTTTATTTCCCTTTTTATTAAAACAAGATTTAACATGTAGGCACTTACTCTATTAACTTTCTGCAGACTAGTGGTAGGTAGAGCTGCCAGTGTCTTGTAGTCCAGTTTCAGTGGTCCAGTGCTCAAATTCTGTTGATAGAGGGTTAGAAAGAGTATGATGAATCACCACTGTTCATTCAAAGAACATGTTCAAAAATCTTCTAAACACTTTGGATTTTTCATTAAGTTTTCAGCATGAGGGATCTAAAGGGCTTCTAGTGCTCAGAGGTTCAAATATGACTCATTTGCTCATGTTCAGGGTGACGGCTGCTCCCGTGTTTCGCTCCTGGAGCCCTACTGTGGGCCGTAAAGACAGGGAGGGCATAAGGCCTCACCTCAGTTTCCTCCTCCAGCAAACGAGTTGCCTCCTCGCGCTCCAAGCGCATACGCTCCTTTACCAAAAGAGGGAAGGTAGGAGGGGGTGGGGAAATAAAGTTTACCCAATCACACACCCACACGCAGACACACATTGTGCCCACACAAATATGGACACACACACATTCCGATGGCATCCATTGCAATGAGATGGGAATGAGGTTTGGGTGATGGAGAATGGCAGATGAACAATAAAACCAGGGGACCATGAAGAACATATTTAATGAAATAGATGGAAATGAGTAGAAACAAAACGATGTTTGGAATGAGCAGCACCCAAGATCATTCAAAAGGGTTTGGGGGGGAAAAAAAAAAGGGGCAATAAGATAAGAGAAAGAGAGAAAGAAATAGACAGATCCACATATATTAGTTGTAGTTACAGAGAAGATTTGGAAGTGGTTGTCATCTTGGTAGCATATTCTTATTTTAATAGTAATCTGTTATAAGAAAGCATTTAGGGAAGGAAATCACTCACCACTTTTTCCATCTCCTCCCGTTCCCACTGGGACGTCTCCCTCGCCATCTCTACCTCCTGCAGGAAAGGTCAGACAGACAGATGTTATTTTTCCATCCACTACTGTGCTGTTCCTGCTCTGTGTGATGTATAGAGCTCACCTTCTGCATGATGTCAATCTCTTCAGGACTCAAGTCTCTGTCTACTGATGAGATGCTCTCCATACTGTTCTTACGAACAATACCTGCCGCAAACGGGTTTGCAATAACACCAGGGGATGCCTGAAAGAAATCAAATCAATAACAAATAAATACACAAAATATGTAGTACATACATGCATATTAGAACGATTTCTAAGGGATCAAGTGACACTGAAGACTGGAATAATGACTGATGAAAATTCACATTATTATTGTTTTTACTGTAATTTTAATTTAAATAAATGCAGTCTTAGTGACCACATTTTTGATCGGTAGCGTCATTCCTCATTTTATTGTATTTATAATAATTTAAGTGACAGATGGATGCCAGAGCAGATGTTTTCCTAAGCTGTATAACCAGATCTTTACCTCTATGCTTGCAGCATTTCTTGGGTCAAAGCCATCACACACAAGCATGACCAAGGAGTCACCGGCAGCACGCAAGACCCTCACTGCTTCCGTGTGTGTCATACCCAGCAGACTGTTGTTGCCCACCTCGAGAATACGCATTCCCACCCGTAGTCGGCCATCTCGTGCAGCAGCACCGCTGGAGCTCACCTACAGCAATTGTGGAGAAAATCAAGGACTTGTGAAGGAAGTAATGAAGTAACTACTAGAATCCTGCAGGTATTGAGTCTTAAGTTTTAGTTACCTTGGAAATGAAGATGCCCTCATCTGTGGGGTCAAAGGGGTTGCCTGCATGGCCTTTAGCACCACCCCTGATGCTGATGCCCAGCTTTTCTCCAGGCTGCTTGTGAATGACAATTTCCTACAAAGACAGGGATGTTTTAAGCCTTGTCTACACTACACTAATATATCTTAATTTGGAAACCCATCTTTTCCTCTCCATTTTGGCCTTACGTTGACACTGAGACACCATTTTTGTCAAGGAAAACATCTCCAAAGTGGATACATTTGAAAACGCATGAAAAACGTAGGTTTTTTATAAACAATAACATGTTTAGTCATGTGGCGCATGTTGTACCAAAAGATATCCGTTTTCGGTTTTCGGTTTTGTGCCTGTTATGTGCTATGTGCGACCTTGACATCAGTGAATGGTGAGATATTTTCCTAAATACAATGGTCATACTAAAATAACTGCGTGATGTTATGTCTGTTCTGTCCGTATCATCTCAGTGAGCTTTTTATGAGGATTTAGACATGCGCAGTAAGGCAAATTTAACAAACGACATTTCAGTGTGGATGAGAAACTTTAGGAAAATGCTAATGTGCACAGAAAGCGTTTTGAAATGAAAATGACATTTTTTTATGTATCCGGATTAATGCAGCCATAGCCTTAGAGCAGGGGTACCCAAACTCAGTCCTGGAGGGCGGATGTCCTGCAGGGTTTAGCTCCAACCTCCAATTAAACACACCTGAACCAGCTAAAAAACCTCTTACTAGGCATGCTAGAAACATCCAGGCAGGAGTGTTGAGGCAAGTTGGAGCTAATCTCTGCAGGACATCGGCCCACCAGGACCTAGTTTGGGCACCCCTGACTTAGAGGGTATGTAAAATTGTTCTGGTCTCATTAAGAGTCTCAAAAGGTTTTGAGATCATTACCAAAATTAGTACCAAATGTCTCTCACTGCAGGCCATTTTGGCAGATTAGGCAGAAAAATACCACATCTGATATTTAACAGATCTGACTGATCCAACTGCAACTGGCCATACTGCAGGTTTTGCTTACATGTTTCCTCTACTAATAAACGCGTGTATACCTGCATGCCAGGGGGCGAGGGATCTCTGCGCACAAGCATCCGGATCTCCTGCTTGTTGGAGAGCAGGGCTCTAACAGCTTCCTGGTGTGTGGCATGTCGTAGGTCGATGGTGTTCACCTCCAAGATACGATCACCCACACGAAGTCCACTCTGAGAGGCCAAGCCATTGGGGATGACCTACTCAGAAACAATAAGGTCAGAAATCTCTACTGACCACAAATCATGGCATTCATTTTTGACAAAAACCTGCATCATGCTACATATTTTACTGTACCTTTGAGATGAACACCCCTGGCTCATTAATTCCAAATGGATGGCTGGCATGGTCACTTCCCCCCTACAATGCTCAGACCCAGGGGACCACCTGCTTTGATCAGCGTCACCTCCTGTCCAGACACGAAATTCAGATATATGAAAAAGGAGTGTTGATTTTGCAGTAGGTCTGATACATGCAGGGAAAAATAATCTTTGAAATTAATCAATAATTATAAATGTGTTGTTTTTTTTTTTTTTTTTTACATTACCATTGAAAATTTTGGGGTTGGTAAGATATATTTGTTTGTTTTGTAATGAAAAGAAGTCTCTCATGCTCACCAACACTGCATTAATTTGAACACAAGTCTCACTAAAATTCAAATAATTGTTTCTTCAAAATATATTTTTAAAATGTAATTTATTCCTATGATGGCAAAGCTGAATTTTCAAATGATTCAAATCATTTAAATCATTGGCGCTCAAAAACATTTATTATTGTCAATGTTAAAAACAAGTTGCTTTGCGGCTACTTAAGTGCCGCACGTTAAAATCTTTCATTTTTCTTAATTTTCACAATTCAATTTTTCTGTGGAAACAGGATTCTTTGATGAAGAAAAGCTAAAAAGAATGGCATCTATTTGAAATAGAAATCTTTTGTAACTTTTGTAAATTTCTTTACTGTCACTTCTGATTAATTCTAATGTGCCCTAGCTGAATAAAGTATTAATTTCTTAAAATATGTGTCTCACTGACCCCAAAATTGTGAATGGCTGAATTTTTAGTTATTTTTTAGGTGCATCTTCTAGGCAAGTCTACACAACTACATCAAGTGGGCACGAATAAAAACATCAAGGGAACATTAATTATGTGCAAAAACAATAGAGTAAATTTTGAAAGGCCAAATCACAATCCTAACACAATTAATCCACTATACAATGTTCATACCGTGCACCATTTTCTCTGTTGAGTGAGGCATTAAAACAGCAAAATGAAGCTGTTATAAGATTAAACTGCAGCAAGCAGCATTTATCAGTTTTAAGAGCTTTTTATCAGTTTAAAATATTCCCTCAAACAGGGTGAAACACACACTTTCCTTGCAGGTTCAAAGTCATGCCTTTAGTTCCAGCGCTCACCTCAATGGGGTATTCATCTTCCATGGGGCAGTTGAGATGGTTTCCAAGGTGCTCATCTCCTTCCTCTTGCTCAGGTGAGTCAGACGGCTCTGGAGGAGGGGGTGAATGAGGTCGAGTTCGAGGGGAGGAGCCCCCTGCACTGGCCTGGTCCCGTTCGACCAGGAGGGTGATGGTGGGGGAGGTGCCGGTAAGCAGCGCTACTGCCTGGTCATGTCTGGCCTCTGTCATGTCTACACCATTGATCTGGAGCAACAGCCAAACACCAGAGGATCAGATAGGGCCAACATGCCCAGAATGGGCATACGAAAGCCCCTTATGCTGAGCTTGTGACGTCTTACGGACTCTTTAATTGCTATATGCAGCTGGGTTTTAAAGAACGTTAAGAGTCCAGGTGATAGTTGAGGGAAAAGTGTTCCTGATCTGCATCATGTGACAGTTAATGCTGAGCCCTCTCATGCATTGAAAGAGAAAGTGATTTCCACTTCACCTACATACTTGATTTTAACAACCAGGGTTCTCAGTGAAAAATCATGCGTTAAATCAAAACGTTAAGACACATTTGACCAGGGAAGTGAAACGAGAAGGGAATGTGCAATAGGAGAAAGAGGAAGTGGAGATGCTTTAGGTAGCAAGGTGACAGTGTGTTAAAGAAGGTATAAAAAGAGCAGCCTCAAGAAAACAGTGCCCAAACTCTAATACAGCTTGTCATGTTTAAACGTATTCCAGATATATCTCATATACTTTGATTAGAGGACCTTGCACTCATAAAAGTGAGCTTAGTCCAAAATTACAATTATAATTGTAACATGCATTTAAAAAGTTTGATTACAGCTGTACTAAAGTAATAAAACTCCTTTTAAACATGCCATGTAAACACGTAAAGGATTAGTCCACTTCCAGAACAACAATTTACAAATAATTTACTCACTCCCTTGTCATCCAAGATGTTCATGTCTTTCTGTCTTCAGTCGTAAAGAAATTATGTTTTCTGAGGAAAGCATTTCAGGATTTTTCTCCATATAATGGACTTTATTGGTGCCCTGATTTTGAACTTCCAAAATGTAGTTTAAATGCAGCTTCAAAGGGCTCTAAACAATCCCAGCCGAGGAAGAAGGGTCTTATCTAGTGAAATGATGTGTCTCTTTTTTTTTTTTCTTTTTCAAAAAATAAAATTTTGTATACTTTTTAAGCACAAAAGCTTGTGTAGCACAGGCTCTTGGATGCAAGTCCACAATGCTACAAATTAGTGATTGGTCGTTCTTGAACGATTCTTTCATTTTGAACAAATCTTTAATGTGACTCTGGAAGAACGAGTCATCTCGGGGAGTGATTCGTTCAGTCGCACATGCGCAACATCCATTAGGTTCTGTACTGGAATTAGTAGACCCAGGTAAACAATGAATGAATCTTTTCTGTTTCTTACCGCATTACATTTTTTTCTTGTTTGTAGTGTGATCAATGTTTGTGTAAGCAGTAGATGTGTTAGGGAAGTAACACGTAACATTTCAATTATATTTTGCTAAAATGAACGAAATGACTCGAAAAAGTTCATACTCAAAAGGTGAGACTCAAAGGTCCGAGTCAGTAAAATGATCCGAACTTCCCATCACCACTACGACTTACTTGCACTTTCTTAGTCTATGCACGTTGGCTTTGTAAACACTGGGTCTGTAGTTCCACGTGACCTTTCGACGTGATTCAATAGTATGTAGCGCCGTGAACGCGCATCCCAGAGCTTTTGTGCTTAAAAAGTAAAAAAAAAAAAAAAATTCCGAAAAAAAATTACAAGCATTTATGGTTAAAAAGTGTTTTTTTTTTTTGTTTGTTTTTTTTTTGAAAATGACAGGTCGTTTCACTACATAAGATCCTTATTCCTCTGCTGGGATCGTGTAGAGCCCTTTGAAGCTGCATTGAACCTGCAATTTGGACCTTCAACCTGCTGGCCACCATTAAAGTCCACTATATGGAGAAAAATCCTGGACAAAAACTTAATTTCTCTTGACTTAAGAAAGAAAGACATGAAAATCTTAGATGACAAAGGGGTGTGTAAACTATCAGGACATTTTAATTCTGGAGTGAACCAATCCTTTAACATGTTAATTAAACTACAAAAGGCCTAGGGATAGTGTGCTTGCTCAAAATATTTGATTATGCAAAATGTCCTGGACAGATGAACTGACTACATAAAAATGTACTTTGTACATAAAGCTACTGATTCATCGCATTAGCTAATGCCTTAAATACTACCCTTTAATTATGGGTCTTTAAATGCTACCCTTTAATTACAATCTGGCTCATGTCTTGACACACGATACGTTTTGTTGAAACTGTTCTAATGCTGCTGCATGTTTGTGCATTTTCACAAAAAATGCATAGCATTTGAGATTCTCTTTGCAAAGTCAAGGGACGTGGCCTAACCTGCCCTGCTTCCCATGTGAGGGAAGTCTATTCTTGATTTCTGGTTACTTTGTTTAGCAGTAAGAAGTTCCACCATGGTGACAAACAGAGGTCAGCACTGACCATTCAGTACCGCCGCTTACCACAGGGTGACAGAACGGCAGCTGCTATGGTAACGCATGCAGTTACCATGACAGCAGGCCCACAGAACAAGTCAAAAACCTCCCATCACCACACCCGACACCAAGCAGGCAAGAAGTGTGTTAGTGAAAACCCATGCAAGGACAGAGGGAGAAGAAGCAAAATCTCAAAATAAAGAGAGAGGGCTCAAGAGAGACAAAAAAGTTTTAAAGGATTATAATTGTTATAATGCTGAGTCACAGTACAAGCAAAGTTACTAGGAGAGAAGTTCACAATTACACACTGACATCACTTCACTGCACTGTGCTAAAACTAACTCTGACTAACTCACCCATGCAGTGATCTGGATAATAATGGCTTATTATAAGATTTCTCAAGACAATCATTCAGATCTAATACCCAGGAACAAAAAAAAAAAAAACTTTTATTAAAGGTATAGCTGACACACAAATGCAAATGTTGTCATTTACTCACACCCAAACCTGTATGATTGAAGTTTTTCCTTATAATGAAAGAGACTGGTGACTGTCAAGCTCTAAAAGGGACAGTTTGTGTGTTATATTCTGAAACCATGCAATAGCTTTGTGTAAAATACAGACTGAAATCAAGTCATATATAGATCTAGTGTATCCCAGCAGGTTATGATACCCAACACCTGGCATGACATGAACCAGACTGTAATACATGGGAATATGAATGGGTTTTAACTTTTGAGAGCTGCGTAAATGAGTCTTTCCCTCTCACAAAGGTATCATATGGCTTCAGGGGATTTAAAAAGCAGCCCATGATTGTTTGGATTACATTGATGGTGCTCTTTGGCATTTTTGGAGCTTGACAGATCCTGGTAATTTATGTTTTGCATGGAGAACAAGTGTGAAAAATGTGCTAAAACATCTCCTTTTGCATTCCAAGGAACAAATTCTGACAGGTTTTTAAATTACATGAAGTTGAGTAAATGATAATATTTACTATTTTTTTTGAGTGAAATACTTTTAACGCTAAAGTAAGTTGATAAACTACATCGAGAGAGAGAGAGAGAGAGAGAGAGAGAGAGAGAGAGAGAGAGAGAGAGAGAGAGAGAGAGAGAGAGAGAGAGAGAGAGAGAGAGAGAGAGAGAGAGAGAGAGAGAGAGAGAGAGAGATGGACTCACTGATATGACCCTGTCTCCCACGTGCAGGATATTGTCTCTGTGAGCAGCTCCTCCTTCAGCAATACGAGAGATGAAGATTCCCTGAGAGAAAGCAAAAAAACAATTAAAATAAATGAAAATCTCATCTCAATACTATTTTAAGGAATCCACACCAAGGACACATTTATTTGACCAAAAATACAGTCAAAAAGCTATAATGTGAAACACTAATAGAACTGTTTTCTAAAATAATACATCTTAAAATGCAATTTGTTCCTGTGCTGACAAGCCTCAATTTTAAATTTTTAAATATTAAATGATTTAAATAACTGAAAAGATACTTTAATAATGAAACTAAAACTGTCAGTAACACTCTTATTGTAACACAATGCTAAAATCACTTGCACTGCTGTATTAGCTGGTGACTTTTGGCTTCAACAGAAGCTGGCTTCAACATAGTTCAGTGCTCCTGTTCAGCTGTTAAGAGCTAGTCAGTATGCTGGTGTAACATGCTGCAATGCCACAAGCCTCTAAAGCAGAAATTATCCTGCTGACCTTATCTTAAAATTACCTGCCTTTCTTTTATCTGTATATTATATAGGCTTATTTAAAACTAAGGCTACGTAGTATTAAAAGAACAAACTATTTACGACCTTCAAGGGTACTTGATTCTACAAAGACAACTCTGACAACAGTTTAACAGATAGTCTTCAAACAGCCTTTGTCAGCACTGTCACAGTATGTTCTCTACAAGTGTGATCGGAACATTGCATGCCAAAGAATCAAAGTAGCAAACAGACCAGCAGACAAGTCAGTGAGATCTACTTGTTAGTAAAAACAAGCGCAAATGTTAAGCAGAAGGACAAAAACAGGACTTACAACTACTCAGCATAGACTGTGTGCATGTGCTAATGTGTCTCTTTCGTGAAAGTGGTGCAAAAATGTGGCCGTGTCAGAAAGATAGAGGGCAGTATGATGTGCATCTGCAGCGGAGATCCAAAAATACTTCATCCCCTGCCATTCTATAATCTACCGGCCGTATCAGGTGTCAGCCCCTGTAATTCTAATCACTGCAGCCTCGGTCTAGAGGTGCTGAGCAGCTCACGCACTTCATACACTTCTGTTAAATACGTTAAACATACGAAGAGAACGGATGACATGTCGTGACTTCCGTAAACCACACCACACAACCTGACACCGAAGCAACGACACACCATAAAATATTTACTACAAGGCAAGTCACGAGTGTATATGCAAGAGCGTCTTGTGTTTACCGTGTCTCCTACTCGATAAGGCGTTGACCCTTTCCCTCCAGCAATGCTGAACCCTAAACCTTTATCGTTGCGGACCAGACAAGTGGCTAGTCGCTGCATAGGTCCAGTGCTGACAGCAGGTGAAGCAGGGTCCAGGAGGAAAGGCAGCCCACTGGACCGTCTCTCCCGGGGGAAATAATCATCTTCTGGTCTCAACGGCGTGGTGGTGATGGCATTCTCTGGTTCAACCATGCGTTCCCGCAGAACGGTCATAACCACAGCCGCTCCTGAGTTGCGCAAGGCCTCGACAGCTGTGTGATGCTCTGCACCGTGCAAGTCCACTCCGTTCACCTGTGACCAGATGGATACAAGGACGGCAGATTGAAAACAGCATGAGTGACTGGTTCTGTATGGGGCAACTAAAAAGAGAAAATGATAACAGATGTTCACCTCAAGAAGTTTGTCTCCCACTTTGACTCCAGCGCGAGCTGCAGGACCTTCTTCTGACACTCTAGAGATGAAAATACCCTGAAAAGAACATTATCAGTACATTAAAACACACACACACACAAAAGCATTTACAGAAACTCATCTTTTGCGTGAAAGCTCCTTGAAATGTACCTCGTCGTCGCCCTTATAGGGCGTAGATCCTTTCCCCCCTGCTATGCTGATGCCTAACCCACCCGTCTGCCTCAGGATAGACAGGGTCAGCTACAGATGAAGCAGAGAGATCAGAAATTCACAGACAAACGCAGAACAAAACAGTTTAAAATGTTTGCTATAATATGCGTGGCTTGACTCAAAAAAGAAAAAAAAAAAACAACAACCAAAAAAAGTTTTCATGCAGGGCATGCTTGTTTAGAAAGGAAGTATTTATAATATGAATGACTGCATCGATATTCAGACAGATCAAATATATCGTCCCAACCGGTAGCCTTCTATCCTTGATATACTTAAAAACTGAGATCAAATTTATGGATCATTGGACAACTTATTTATATTCAGACATACATTTAAAAGATAAAACAAGACAAGCCCTTGATAAAATGTGTGAACTGTACATAATGCATAGTTATGGCATGAATGCACTTCACAACTTAAAATCTGAACAGGTTTTAAAACGGTAGGCATCATATGCTTGGTGGCTTTGTAAATGGTTTCTGAGAAATACACCACATGATTTTTAAATTTGCAGACTGGCTCTGACGTTTTGCAACTAGCACTGACTCATCCAGACTGTAAATCAAGGCAAAAATCTAGGCAAAAGCCTGTACTCCAGCCTTTACTCACACAGGACAGTTTATACATACAGACACCATACATTCTATACAAAAGGTATGATGATATATTTCATACAGAAAGTTTATTTACATGCACATATTTTTATGTTCAACAGGTCATTTAAGTCTGTTGTGCACATAAGGAATGATGAATGGCATTATGAGACTGACAAACGAGATGGGTCAGTACTTTTTTAAATGTATTTTTGGATTCTTTAACTAAAGCTCAAAAGAACAGCATTTATTTGAATTATTTTTTTTTTTGTAACATTACGTCTTTACTATCTATCTACAAAAATCTTAGTGACTCTTAGTGAAAAAATAGTCTATCTAAAATAAATAACACCCAACGCTAACAACGGAGAATCAGTGAAAGATATTTGATTGCACAAAATTGAGTAAAATTAAACTACTCTAACATGTATTTACCACTTTTAAATGTATAACATTATACATTTCATCAAATAGTCAAAAGTCTGAAGAATCAAGGAGAGGAGGCCAGCGTTGCTGGGACAGGACACCAAGGATCTGTTTGAGTAATGCAGACTGTATAAACAACACATGCTCAAGTTTGAACATCACCTGTATCAAAACTTGTACGATTTCAAGTTTTGTAGATTAATGGCAAAAGGCTCCACATCTAGTTCAATGTTACTTGACACTGTACAGTAACAGATTCATGGCTTAACAGCCAAGTCAAAGCCAATTCAATTCGTAGATATTTGTCCTTTTTTAATAATGACATCATAAGATAACAGGAACATCAAAAAACTAACATCAACAATACAACTCAGAATTTAATCATAAACAACTTTTGAGTGAGTGCACACGTCACCAAACAGTCACACCGTGACATACCCAACGGTCACAAAATGAATGGAGGGTGGTGAATTCTTTTGTGGGATGGACTAGATGTGGTTGATTCTATAGCAGCAGCCATGCAAAGTGGGCATAGTGAGTGGGTAGACGGGGAAAAAACAAAACTCAAGTGAAGAAGAGAGAATGATGTTCAATGTTCTACAGCCATTTGTGTATCTAATATAAATTCTTTTTCAGCTTCAGGCATACTAAAAGTGTAAAGTAATCTTATTTGGTCTAATGCTATGGCTAATGGCCACTTGGTCAGGAATTATTAAAAAAAAAAAACCTATTTATTCATTAAAATATAAAACTTTATACAAATGTACGACATGGATTAGTGTATTTAAACAGCTCAAAATGACTGACGTCTGCAAGACTGTGTTAGATCTTAGAGAGTTTTTGTTGAATTTAGTTGCATGGCTGACAATGTCAATGAAAACATTATACAATGGGAAATTTATAGTATTTACTGTACATATTTTTATATTGCACCGTGAAAAAGAAAATCATTTGGTGAGTTTGCTTTTGGAGAAGGAAAAATGTCACTCCATCTGGTTTATGTGCAACTATAAGATGATTTTAGGGTATTCCAGAGCATCAGTCATATATATGGCATATATATTTTACATGGCAAGTAACAAACACAAATTATTTCATTATGGAACTATAAACAACTATTTTTGTGGGTCTTTGTTCGTCAGACAAAACAGAGACACTTGTAATACAACTCGGCAAAAGATAAACAAAAGTTTCCACTAGCTCATGTGTGCTCCTTGCTTCTAGGTGGGGTAGGCGGTGGAAAAGAGGGAAGAAAACGGCCCAAAAACAGGAGGCAGACAGTAATAGAACCTAGTCTGGAGAAAAGCATGGTAAAGGAAATACAGCATTTGCAATAAAAATATAGTTTATGACATGCTTTTGATAACTAAGAAAATGCCTTGGTCCATACACTATAAGTTCATTACTGCAAAACTGTTAAACTAAAGAACAAGGTTAGCCAAAATTAGTTGGCTGAGCTTAACTTCATTTTTTTAACCACTAAACCCAGAACACTGCTATAATCTTCAGCTAACAGCTGCACCATGACCATTTTCTTCTCCAAACAAAAGTTCTATTACAACTGTGATTTATAAGTAAGCATTTGTTAGCCAGCATTTCCCTAGCCACTGGGTGTGGATTAATGAAAGAATTTTGTGGTGGGTTGTGATTCCCTGAACTGCAGGTGAACAATGAGTGAGTGAATGAATGACCGAAAGAGGGAGAAAGCGAGGAAGAGAGCGGGAGTTTGGGCGGAAAGAGAGTAGGTACAGACCTCTTCCTCCTCAATTCGAGCAGGCTCAATCAGCAGATTATTGACTTGATCAAATGACACCCCCTGTTAGGACAGGAACCAGCGAGAGGGCATGCAGATTAGTCAGGCCAAAAAAAAAACAAAAAAAACAAAAAAACAGAAGCTGTATGACTGGAAATTAAAATAAATTGAACAAACATTCACACAGCTGATTGAATGACAGGTACACCTCTAAACACACACACCCACAGTAAGACAGGGCGCTTCCAAAACCACCACATATACAGCAAACAACACTGATCTACACACTTAAAGAGCTTTAAAACACCACAGCGCAGCTCAGTTCTCAGACTGCATTCAGCAAGCAGATTCAGCTCATGAAATGAACAGCTATTATCTGGAAAAGCTTGCTATTCATATCTGCACAAAAACATTGTAATTCTGAAAAAAAAAAGGTAATTTTAGTCATATCACACTTTTCAAAGAAAGTCCAAAATGTTAAGCAATTTTTGAAATTTAAAAATAATTGACAGGGAATTTTAAAACAACTGTCTGGATTAAGCAACCCAATATGTAGGTTGTCAATATTAACCCCAGACAAATCATTAGTGTGTCAATGCTATAAAACAGATATAAAAAAAATTATATCTGTATCTACACAAATGTCAATACTCACACAGGAACAGTAAGTTACATTTTTTTCAAACTATAAACATGCACACACAAGTTCTGCACTAGCATTCCTCAGCCACTCATCCATCCAGTCATAGAGACCACACACACACACACACACCTCTGAGTTCCTGACCCCATTCAGAATATTCTGAAACCGATATATACAAAACTTGTCTTCAAAGTTTAATTTATAAATATAAATATATAAAAAATTAAATTAAAGGGGTCATCGGATGCCTGTTTTCCACAAGTTGATATGATTCTTCAGGGTCTTAATGAAGAGTGTATAACATGCTTTGGTTAAAATTTCTCAATGGTAGTGTAAATAACACCTTTTTTACTTTGCCAAAATCAGCTCTGCAAAAATCATCCTGTTCTGGTCAAGGTTGCTTTAAATGTTAATGAGCTCTGCTTGCCCCGCCCCTCTCTTCTCTCTGTGGAGTGACGAGCCGGTTTACTTTAGCCACATTTAGCCGCTAAACTTGATAACTAGCGGGAAAAAGGGGATATTATTTTTACAGATTAATTAAAAACCACTGCATGGTTTTTATCATTATAGACGTGTAGGGTTAGATGTGTACATACACTGCCAACACACATTAATGTTCAAACAACATGTAAAAGTCAACTTTGCATCCGATGACCCCTTTAAATATAAATATAAATACATATCTTAAAGCATATTTAAAAATTCAGTAAATTATTGCTAAGCATTATGTTGCACATTTGTAGGAAATAAATTTTCTTTCTCCACATTTTTTACATACTTGCTTCCAGTAAAACCCCTAAAGGGTTAAAACTATCTTTCTGGTTAAATGCTTCAAGTATGTATTTTAAAGACCAATGAGAGTCCTCATATTTCTACACAATAAAAATAATAATATTAGGAAAAAAAACAAACAAACTGAAAATATTCATTGATGTGAAGCTCAGGTATAATTTAAAATGATCAGCACACAGACAGTTGTGGAAAGGTGGGGAAAGAGGGCAGTGGGCACTGATTCCCCTAGGCAGCAGAGACAGCAAATGATGATGAGAAGCAAGAGCAGTGCTCAATGGGGTGGAGTCAAGCTGTGGAAGAGGAGCTAAACATAGCCAAAGGGTGGGGCAAAACAAGGAGAAGCCTTTTCATTTGAGGTTCTGTCCTTTCAATCAGACCAAAGATAAAGGTCATCATAAAACAAGCATTTATCATTCAGGCAAAACTTTGCATGCTGCCAATAATCATTCCAACGACATGATGGCTCTGATACAGATAAAACGAACAAAACTGCTGCATTTGAACAAATATTGGTCACGGAGGGGTCTAAAAGTGCGAGACTACAAATTAAAACGAAAGCAGGACAAACCAAAAGACATTCAGAAATGTTCTGATATTTTTTCAAAGTACAATACTGTTCAAAAGTTCAGAGGTCAGTAAGATTTAAGCGTATTTTAAGTAAGAGAGACAGAAGAGACTGGTAGAACGATTTCTGAAAGATTATGTGACACTAGCTGCATTTCCATTACCCTTCAAATTGTGCAAATTTAAAATGCGAATTGAAAATACGCCTAATGAAACGCAATTTCGCAAAACTCCCACACTGATTCAAGTTTTTACTCTCACATTAAGTGGTTTTTCAGGCAATTCATAAAAGGAATATTTTGCAAAGCATCAGTTAATGGAAATGCCATCCTTACGTTTTAATGTGACTAAAGTGTAATTTTTTTTAAATCAACATTTCTAAAATTTTTGCAAAATTTTCACAAATCGGTAATGGAAATGCACATGGCGTAATAGCTGTTGAAAATTCTGATTTAAAATAGTTATTTTAAATTGCAATAACATTTCATGATCCTGTTTTCACTGTGTTTTTGATCAAATAAATGCAGCCTCTTTGAGCAAAAGAGATTTCTACTAACCTCAAACTTCTGAACAGTATTGCAACTATTTTGTTCCTGCTGACAATGTAATTTGCAATTACAAATTTGAATTACATTTTTAAAATGCAAAATGGACTCATTTACACTAGGGGTCTCAGACTTTTAGAACTCAAAAAATTCTGCACTAAGATGTGTGAATGTGATTATTAAACAACTCCACTTAATAAACCTTCAGACAATAAAAAACTGATTTCACCAGTGACCTGTCTGTACACTTTCAATTAAGTAACCAAGATTTCCCGCACCATTCCTTCTAGAAGTGAGCCCTTCTTACCTTCACTGGCTGTAGGGATGAATTCATCTGACTCAGTCTGCTGTCTTCTAACTCAGCTGCTTCTAGTCTGTGCTGAAAAGGGGTATTGACCGTTACTCCTCCCTCATCCTCCTCGTCTTCCTCCTCCTCCTCACCATCCCTCTCATCCTCAGGGGTGTGAGCAGTAGGTGAGAGGCCGTCATGACTGAAGCCTTGCAGCAGGGCGGCGACAGTCTCGGGTTTGGGCAGCTTGGTGATCTTGAAGTGCTTTTTGTAGTGTGGTGTGTCTTTACGTATAAGCCGCTGTTTCTCTGCAGGTAAAGGTGGCGTTCGAGAGTCCTCATCGCTTCTTTCAGCGTCTTCATCATCTACTTCATTTTCATCATCGTCCTCCTCATCACCGCCACGGATGATGGGCTCTTCAGCAAAGTGCACAGTAGGCTGTGAAGTGAAGAAAAACGGTTCCCTGGTTTACAGAATCATTACTGCCCAGAATCAAGGAAAAACATTTGAGACACAAAGTCACTCTTGGTTTTCACACAAACCTTAATTATAGGTTTTTTAAGAATTTTCTTAATCACATGGCAAACCCTATTTAACTGGCAGCATTCCTTCAATTTTCACTAAGATTGCAAGATAGCAGGCAACTCTGATTGAAACCCTGCAGTAGGGATGACCCATGTAGTCACTGCAAGAGTCGTTTCAAATCTGTTATCTCTTGTATATTGCAGGTTTACAATGACACTCACTCATGTGGTCATTCACGTAAGAATTGCACAAGGACGAAGACAGGATAATGAAGAGACTCTCAATGGGGAATCGGTTCAACACTGCAGCTGGAATTGCTCACATTTGGAGTGATGAAAATGAACAATTTTTGTTTTATAGATTGCTCTCCAATTTTGATCTCCACTGTACAAATGAAGTCAGTTATATGCAGGATGTGCTGAACATACTTCATACATACCTCAGTATACTCCACCTCCATCTCATCCAGTTCCTCCTCCTCTTGACCCTGTCCATCATTACTCTCCACCCCTGTGTTGTTTATACCCCGCTTCTCATCCTGAGATGTGGCAGAGGCAGTGCTACTGGATGCCTGAGAATCATGACTTTGATTAGACAGCCCACTCAACCGTTTTTCCTGTGAAAAACCATCATGAATAATCAATGGAAAAAAATAAGTAGTTTGTATGTAACTTTACATAATAATTATTAAAAAAAAGAGAGAAAAAAACAGTTGTGTCTTCAATATATGTAGACAGCAATGTATCTAATCATGTCCGGAATCTTAGTTTTCCTTGTAAACGAATTATAAAATATTACTGTATTTAGTAAGCTGCACCTGAATATAATTTGCATTATCTATAAACATTATAAATGCATTTTAGTTCCCTACACTCCACCAAAAATTCTTCTAACCTAACAGTATAGAGAACAATAATGAAAAATAAGTATAAAATACACTCAAACTGTATTGCCATTTATTATAAACAAGTCATGGCATATTTCAGATAGTAAAAACACGTGACCCTGGACACAAAACAAGTCTCAGGTAGCACAGGTATATTTGTAGCAATAGCCAAAAATACACTCTATGGGTCAAAATTATAGATTTTTCTTTTATGTCAAAAATAACTAGGATATTAAGTAAAGATCATGTTCCATGAAGATATTTTGTGCATTTTCTACTGTAAATATATCAAAACTTAATTTTTGATTAGTAATATTCATTGCTGAGAACTTCATTTGGACAGCTTTAAAGGCGATTTTCTCAATATTTGGATTTTTTTGCACTCTCAGATTCCAGATTTTCTAATAGTTGTATCTCGGCCAAATATTGTCCTATCCTAACAATTTACTTATTCAGCTTTCAGATGATGTATAAATATCAATTTAAAAAAAAAACTATCCATATGACTGGTTTTGTCGTCCAGGGTCACATATTTTGCAAAATATAGTATACTGTCAGTGCACCATAGCTCTACAAATATACAGATTCTATGCATTTATTTACATTCAAATTGATGGAAACTAATAGAAGCACTTTTGATGTGAAGCACACATTTAAAAAATAAATAAATCAAAACAATTGTGCCTTTTTTCAGATTTACCTCAGAGTCCGGGGACTCCAGATCTTCGTCCGGCTTGGCTGTATAAGCCTCATTTCTTCTAGCTTCAATGACATTCTTCATCACCTTCAACTCACTGGGATGTGGTGTGGCTCTCCTCTGAAGACCCTGCTGGTTCACATATAAGCAAGAGTGTTAGCACATGTACACAATTTCATGTAAACAGTTGTCCAAAAATCATAAACATCCTGTATACATTTCCACGCTCACCCTCCTCTCTGCCGCAGTCTCCTCATCTTCCTCATCGTGTTTGGAGTCATCCTGGAACTGAATAACCGATACCCTGTTCAAATTAGTGTCTGTGGGCCAGGTTTCATCTACACTCCTGTCCAGTAGATTCTCTGCAAAGCAGATTACAAAACATTGCAATATGATGTGTGTCATGGATTCACTAAGGGTGTAGTCTCAGCCTCGAACAACATGATCATGAACCAGCCACAGTCCTTTTTATACTGACTTTAAATGTGCTTTTCAAACAAAAAAGTAAAGTACTTCTTGATCTGGTTGCCTTTAAAAATGAAAAATTGTTTCCAAACTTTTTTTAAATGCACTGGGTTGATATAAATGTATGAGTTTAACATATCATTTAATAAATATAATTTGCTAGTTTTGTTAAATCAAATATTTGGATGATTCCAAGTTTTGATTGAGGCACTGAGTAATCCAAGTAAACAAGATATTCACAAGCACTCAACCTGTAAAATAATCTGTATTTACTGTATGAACTGTAGAATCATGTATAATTCTGTATACTCAGAGACTACCACTTAGTCAAAATTCTGGCTATGCAAAGCTACTTTGGGTGTGACTGTAACTTGTATGAAAGCTCCATTCTGAAGGACAGCGGAGTGTCTTACCAAGGCTCGATGAGGGTTGCTGAGGCAGCAGGTAACAGGTGAGAACTTTTTCTCCAGTCCGCTCATCATCCTCTGTCTGGAACTTTAGCATGGGCTGAGACTGGTTCTCTGCCAGCCACATGGCCTTCAGGTTCAGATTGGCCAATGCGAATGGTAAATTCTGCAACCTAGGATAGAGTGCAAGAGTTTGAGAAACTTCAGCACATGAAACAAACAGCTGGTAGAAATTCTTATGGTCACTCTGACCATTCTACAGCCAAAACCTGTAATACAGAGAATATATTTTCACCTGTTGCCTGCCACGTCTAGCACATGTAACTCTGTGGCATTGGCGAGCTCAGCAGGTAGTTTTCCCAAACGGTTATCTCTGAGAGAGAGCACGTTCAGGCCGACACAACCTCCCAGTTCTGCTGGCACGCTGCTCAAGCGGTTTCGGTCCACATTTAAGTTGGTCAGCTTCTTTAGCTTCCCAAGTGAACGAGGGAGGGACTGAAAGAGAAACCAGTACAAGGATGTTTTCACAGTGGGCTCTGCTCTGACACGTCTGCTTTCCTCTTGAAATATGGTAATGCGGCCCTGCTAAAGTTGTTGACTTCTTTACGATCCATTTTTACTCATTTGCAAGTCGTTTGGGATAAAAGCATACGAACTACCAATCGCAATGTAAATGGATTCTATTGTATAGTTAAAAGATTAGTTCACTTCCAGAATAAAAAAAATTTACTGATAATTTACTCACTGCCATGTCATCCTAGATATTCATGTTCAAAATTAGTTTGAGGAAAACTTTACAGGTTTTTTTCTCCATATCATGGAATTCAATGGTGGCCAACAGGCTGCAGTTTCAGTGCAGCTTCAAAAGGCTCTGTATGAACCCAGCCAAAGAATAAGAGTCTTACCAAGCAAATCGATGGGTCATTTTCTCAAAAAAATAAAAAATGTATTTACTTTTTAACCACAAATGCTCATCTTGCACTAGCTCGACATCATGCATTACGCATGACCTTTCCAATGTGATTAAGTAATGTGTGAAGTCACGGATGCGCACCGTACAGCTAGTGCGAGACGAGCATTTGTGGTTAAAAGGTACACCAATTTTTGTATTTTTAGAGAATGACCATTTTGCTAGGTAAGACCCGTATTCCTTGGCTGGGATTGTGTAGAGCACTTGCATTGAAACTGCAATTTGGACCTTCAACCCATTGGCCACCATTAAAATCCACTATATGGAGAAAAATCCTGGAATGTTTTCCTCAAAAACCTTAATGTCTTTGCGACTGAAGAAAGAAAGACATGAACATCTTGGATGACATGGGGGTGAGTAAATTCTCAGGAAATTGTCATGCTGGAAATGAACTAATCCTTTAACCTGTTATAACCTGTGCAAATAATTCCCGCTAATGTACCAAATACCAAAAAAATCTAACACATTATAATAATACGGAAGCATTAAATAAAATACAATGCAATGCTCCAAAACCAGTGTCACATATTTAAAGAAAATGCAGTAAGCAAAGGCAGGCATAACAGAGATCAGGCGGGGCAGGTTGTGTACCTGTAGAAGATTCTCAGTCAACATAAGCTCTGTCAGGTTCTCACACTCGCCAATAGAGTCTGTGAGATGCACTAAGCGGTTCTGGTTCACTTTCAGAATGGACAACTTCTTAAGTGAGCCTGTTGAAAAAACATTGAAATGCCTTGAAATAAGTACAAAAACAACTTTAGCCATATTTAAATGATTTTAAGATGAACACAGAAGGACAGAAACATGGTTTTGAAATAAACCGCACAGTATATGCAAGTGATAGTAGCTAAAAAAAAAAACCCATTAACCTCAAGTCTGTAATGACAGTGCAGCAATAGGATAAGTCTGCTGACACTAGGGGGCAGTGTTGTGATTCTTTAATCAATAAAAACATTTTTCAGAGAATCAAAATAAACTCAATTTTAAACACTGACTATGACCGAACAGTTTAAAAAAGTTCCAATTTGGACAAGTTTACATTACTAAAGGTGTATCTTACTGTTCTGAAAGAAACCAAATATTTAAACATTTTTACTGTAACCTGACTAGAACTTTGACAGTGACACAGAACGTTTGACAGAACATTTCCCTCTGGCTAATTACGTCAGAGAAAATGGTAGTTTGTAATATAACAGGAACACCAGGTGCATGTTAAATCACATGTGTAACTAAATGTTTACACCCTGTGAGCAAGTAAAGTATCAGACTGAATGCAAGTGTGACAATTTTGGTGAGCAAAGTTGTCACCATACAGGTGCTGACTGATTTTAGACTGGGCAGCACAGTTTTCAATAAGATGAATCAGTTTACAGTGAAGGCAGGATAACATGTACATTGTAGCAGTCATGTCTCTATACAAAAGCATGCACAATTTTGTATTTATTGATGTTTGTAAGAGGGATATAGAGTTTCACCAATGCTGTCTGGCAAGACTTCCAGGAGGTTCTCAGAGAGCAGCAGGTCCGTGAGGGCGATAAGGCCACTGATCTCTGTGGGAAGCTCTGATAGACGGTTCTCTGACACGTCCAAGCAAACCAGCTGCCGCAGGTTCCCCAGCTCCTGTTAAACACAGAGGTCATCTTTCAGTCAGCCGAAAGTGAATTAAGGTACTCTAGTTTCCACTCCAGTTATCACCAGAACAGGCACATGGCATATGCATTCAGCTGTGCTGAGGGTAAACAATCTCTGAAAAGGACAACATCTGCATGAATCTGAACCTTTATCTGGACTGGAAATTTAAAACCAACAAGACAGATGATTAGTACGATAATGAGCCAATCAGAAGCAATCTGTACTCACAGGAGGTAGTGAGGAGAGCTGGTTTCTGTCCAACCAAAGCTCACGAAGATTGGGCAGTGCCCCAAGTGTGTCAGGCTGAACAGAAGAAATACAAAGAAAGCAGATTAAAGACAGGATATGGAAAAGGAGAAATATAAAGTAAAGCAAACAATATTAAATGATAAATTAATTGGCAGGCACTCAGGTTCAGTAAAGGAAATGATAATCAGAAATCCACTGAGGCAAACAAAAATAACAAGCTCTAAATAAACCTGAAAAGATAGCATGAAACTGTGTGCATGATTTCATAATCAAAAGCTAAATTATTCTCAGGGTCAAAAAAAACAACCGTCTGCTTCTTACCAAAACTTCCAGTACATTGCTGCCCAGATCCAGCTGTTCCAGTTTAACCAGGAAGGAAAGGGAGCTAGAGGATTATCGAGAAGAGATTTCACATTTAACGTTAACTTTTTTGGGGGGTATAAATTCAGAGCATAAACACTGTGGATCTAATAACTGCAGTTTTATGGGAAAATACTCACGAGGGTAAAGATTTCAGTAGATTCTCCCTCAGCTCTAGAGTCACTAGGTTTGACAAGCTGAAGGAAGAAAAAAAAAAAAAAGAAAGAAAGAGTTGAGACTGTGTGTCAGATGGTGAGTGTCGCTCAGTTTGGAAGAGTAAGGGGCTTCTCCATCTGTACAACATCAACAGTGGCCAAAAACTGTGTGTGTGTGTGTACACGTGTGAAATGGAGAGAGACAGTTTGTGTCTGTCTGTAAGTGAATGGGATGCCTGCTTAGTATGATGTTACAAAAGGCAGTGAAAAAAAATGCATTTAGATATTCTAAAATAATAATATGCACAGGTATTCCCTTTGATACACATTGCTTTTATCCATAAGTTTGGGTCAATGTTGCTTTGTTGCTTTAACATATGTAACAACTCAATGTAATAACTGTACATAATGTAAAAATTGCTGCTTTTTATATATATAATTTTAAACTCGGCATGAAATGAATATTAACTCTGTTTTCTGAAAGTATGTTACAGATCTTATTGTGAATGAATCATGCATATACAGTGCCATTGAAAAGTTTGGGATTAATAAAAAAATATATATATATTTTTTTAAAGAAGTATCTAATGCTCATCAAATTTCCATTTATTTGATCAAAAATACAGGGGGTATAAATTAAATATACTTTAAAATATAATTTATTTCTGTGATGAAATGCTGAATTTTCATTAGCCAATACTCTAGTCTTCAGTGTCACATAATCCTTCAGAAATCATTCTAATATGCCAGTTTATTGTCAATGTTGGAAACAGCTGTGCTGTCTAATATCTTTTGGGACCTGTGATTCTTTTTTCAGGATTCTTTGATGACTGTAAAGTAAAAAAAAAAAAAAAACGCATTGCATTGGACAGCAGGAATATCAGCTAATGAAAATTCAGCTTTGCATTATAGAAATAAATTACATTTAAAAGTTACTGTTTTTTTTGTATTACTGTTTTTTTTTATTTTTAATCAAATAAACAGCCTTGATGAGCAGAAAAGACTTAAAAAAAAAAACAAAAAAAAAAACATTACAAATCTTACTGATCTCAAACTTTTGAACAGCAGTGTATAGGTTCATTAAAAGTTTAACCTCGTAATGTTTTATCAAACTGTCGAAAATGAAAACAATATAATTCTCTTGGACTCTAGGACAGCCGATGTATAAAACTAAATCAATGTCCTTTAATTTTTTTTTCCTTTATCAATAATCTTTTACACTTTAAACTTTGAAGACTTGTATACCTGTAAAAAACATTTAATTTTTACTTAACACATTTTCTTGTGGAAGGAACAGTCCCCTTGGAACAGAACATGCTCATATCGACTTACTTTCCAATGTCATTGGGTAGAGACTGCAGTGACACGTCATTGAGTGATAGGTGAGCCAGTCCTCTGAGCTGTGTGAAGCCATCAGGCAACCTGAGACCGACAGAGACAAAAGGAAAATGAGACGCACAATGGAAAAGGTTTGGTCTGTGAAAGCGGTAACCGCTAACAGCAGCGCCCATCTTCCTGCTCTAATGTAAATAGGATTGGGAAGCACTTGTGTGATGACTTAAGTTGACATCCTCTAATAGTGGTACACACTGACTGACCCAAACAAAGAGTCTGTGACATTCTCACCCACTATAAAAAAAACATTAAAGCATTTTAACATCATTTCATTTGTAAATTCTTTTTAATGTCAGTCTTTCTTCTTCCTTACCCATCCTTTCTACACATTTCGTAATCAAGAAAATGTGATTTGGTATGAGCTTTGAGGGGATTTGGGGGTTCTTCCAACACACTAACCTGGACAAGGGGTTTCCGCTGAAGTCTGCAATCTCCAAGGCCTGACAGAATTTAATGTTTTCAGGAATCTCAGAAATATCTGAGAGAGAAGGAGAGAGAAAGGCACAGTCAGCAAGATACACTGGAGGAGTGTCACGACAAACTGAGCACTTTTTCAGGCTTCTTAATAATGGCTACCAGATGGCCTGGAGGAACAAGAGGAGAAGATGATTTGACTGTGGTGAGTTGTCTGTAAGCGTGTGTGCGTGCGTATCTTCCTCTGAGTTATACGGGATCCGAGCCACACATTCGGGACCCAGTGAGAGTCGCTTCACTTGCTGAGTTGCAGAATACAACACTGCATAGTCTAAATACAGACCAACGTGTTCAACATTCCCACAATCAATCCTGAAACCAACAGTGAAAGTGCCTCGGGCTGCGAGAGGCACATGAAAAGACAATCGGCTGTTGAAATTGATGTACACTTCTTAAATAGACACGGGTTAAAGAAAACATTCCAGTGCATTGTGTAAAGAAACGTTCAAGCCCCACACAGGATGTGTTGGAAAGTGTGTAAATATCTCTAGATGGGTGCAGTTTAAAAGCAGTATTACATACCATTTCTAGAGAGGTCCAGCTCCACCAGCTGCGTGAAGTTGGCAACGTCAGGCGGTAATTTTTGAATCTCATTGTCACTGAGGCCCAGCTTTCGCAAATTGTGCAGTCTGAAGAAAGGCTGAAAGGAAAAGAAAAAGTAAGAATTACACAACACAGTAAAATACTGGTCAGACTACTGCATCATGAGAGGCACAAAATAGACAGGTGGTGAAGTTTAAGCTATTGTAACTTTGTCTTACTGGAAATGTATTTGTTTCCAGCCATTTCAGCAACAGCGACAGACTAAAACACTTTAAAGTTCACAAAAAAAAATTTTAATTGTCACCATTTATTTAAGCAATTGTCATTCCAAACCTGTGTGTCTAACTTCAGCAGAACACAAAAATATTTTAAAGAACATTTTAATGACAATTGACTTTTATAGAAAAAAAAAAAAAAAAAAAAAAAAAAAAAAAAACACTGATGAATTTCTAAAATTACCTTTTACATTCCACAGAAGAAAGCAAGCGATACAGGTGTGAAACAACATGAGGGTGAATAAATGACTAGTAAATTTTCATTTTCATTTTTGGATTTTCATTAAGAACTCATGTCACCATTTTATTGGTTATGGCTTATAAAATAATTACGGGGCAACTGGTACCTGACATTTTTTTGCATAACGACGACATTATATCTGACTGATTTGTAGAAATTAGAGTGACAATGAAAAACAGATGGGCCAAGCACTACTAGATACTGCATGGTGAAAAATAAACAAGGTTATACAATCATTCCTATGCTGCAATTGCAAATGACAAAATTGAGAAGGCCAATGAAATTCAAATGAGCAAAACTACTTGCATTTGGATGTTACCTCCAATGAGGCACATTAGAAACTAATGACCACCGATTGACTACCTGACGACAGCTCGTCCACACACACTTCTCTTAAACAACTAATGATAATGTAAAGTGAAGGCAACCGTGTGCCTGTTTGTTTTTGCACGCCATGCTACTCTATCAAGAGCTTGCTTGTTAGTTGGTAACATTCAGTACATTCCTGCTGCTGTGGCCCGTCATGCCCTCTCTTCTTTTTATGCTGGGCTGGCCGCTGAACAGCACCAACAGAGGGTTTACTATGTACTGCCAAGAACAAGGCTGATACTGCGGGATATGTGTGTGTGTGTGTGTGTAGTTGCTTGTGACTCTGAACAAGAATTCTGATTCACTGCTACACAAGGCCAAAACATCAAAATGCTTTGTAAAAGGAGAAGATGGATGCAAAATATAAATGAAGGGCGAGAACAGCACATCATTGTGAGAAATGCAACTCGTATCCTAATTAAACTAAACAATGGTTACTACCTCCCTATGAGGCAGTGGTTTTTAACTGCGGGGCCGGGGCCTGCAACGGGGAGTCAGCAGATTTGCTACGGGGGCCTCAATATGACTTAAATACATTATATTTTATTGAAATGAGGCTTGAACTAGCTGGCTTTATTGTAAGCAGAAACACTAAAACTCATACTTTACCTAGAGTTAACAATTCATTCTGGTCATTCATAATCTGATGTGTCATACTGTACAATCCTAATCCCTGGGTTAATGTTATTATTTGCATATTTGCATTGTCAACAGTGATGGCTAGATAAACACAAAACTACTTTTGGTTTTTGACTATTGGAAATGGGTAGGACAATAAATTTGGACATGGAGCTGCACTGAGATCTCTGGGATTAAACCATACAGGGCCTTTAAAATTAAATTCCAAAAGTTTCTTAGGAACCAGAATCTAAAATCATATTAAGAAAACTTTAATATTTCTTAAGCTACAGACACACATTTTGGAAAAAGACTATTTATGACACTCAAACAGGTACATGCTATGCAATTGTTTTGATAGAGGAAAACAAGATATAATTCTAATTTTAACATCATTTCTTTTTTAGACAATGTTCTTTAAATAAAATAAGCATCAGCTGTATACAAAGTGTCCAACATTTGGTTTTCAAACACTGAAAATAGGTAATATTCAACAATGTGGACATTAAGCCTCTTTGAGATCCCCATATCTCTGGGAATGAACAATGTAGGGTCTTGAAAATTAAGATTCCAAAAGAAAAGTTTATTAACAACGCAAGTTTAAAATCATGTTTTGATATCTTTAATACTTTTTAAGTTACAGGCATGCAAACTTTAGAAATAGAATATTTATGACACAGACGGGTATGTTCAATAGGGTTGTCTTGACAGAAGGAAACAAGATACATCTCTAGGTTCAACATTATTTGCTCTTCAGACATTCCTCTTTAAAAGAAAAGCAGTATAATATTTGTGCAAACAGACCCACATTTGGTTTTTGACCACAGAAAATGTGTACATTTGAACGATTTACTCCTGGAGCCATATTGAAATTCCAATATCTCTGAAACTGAACCATAAGGCCTTAAAAATAAAGATGCCAAAAGGAATTTTTTAAAAAAAAAAAACATTACAATATCTTTAATACTTCTTGAGTTATAGGCATGCAAACTTTGGAGAAAAGGCTTGAAAAGTGCTGTTTCCCCATTTTTGAATGGTCACTATTACCACATAATGTAACAAAAATGTCTAAAGTCAACAAATTTTACTAAAAGACCTACCAATTTCTGTGTAAAAATAACATTATCATGCTGCTATCTTTCTGAAGTCACTTTTACAACCCTGTAACTTGAATCTCAGGTAAAAACTGCCATTTTGACCTCTACAAAACAGTGGATTACTCAGTAAATATTCAACCATGACATTTAATATTTTGGCTTTTATCACTATACTTCTTCAGAAAAAAAAAAAAAAAAAAAAAAAAAAATTCTAAAAACTCAAAATCAAAAATTTTAAACCGGGGAAGTTTTTGAAATTTGGTTGATTTGACACGGAATGACCCTAATACATTAATTAAATTCACAAGTTGTGTTTGTTAACATTAGTTAATGCACTGTGAACTAACATGAACAAACAATGAATGACTGCATTTTAATAAAAATTAATAAATAGTGCAATAAATGTATTATTTATTATTCATCTGTTAGTTATTACATTAATATTAACAAATGACTTATTGCAAAGTGTTACAATAAAAGCCAATTTAAAATGTTATGGAAAAACTATAACGTATACTAATACTAAAAAAAAAAAAAAAAAAAAAAACTGGTGAAAATTCTTATCCAGTAAATCGTGAATGACTGGAAAAGTCATGGGAGAAATTTGAGGAATACTTAATAACAGCTCTTAAAACATTTGGAATACTGAAACTTTTTTATATTATAATTAGTTTACTCTTTAATCTATGGTTTCTCTAAATTAAATGTAAAAAAAAAACCTGTCACAGCAGCAGATATTTCAGCAGAAACCTATTAGCCTGAGGTGCCCACTTATAAGAATACTACCTTTCATGTTAGGAAGTGTCAATGTTGGCTAATGTAAATATCTCTTCAATCATCTGAGAGAAAACACAGTCCTCCATCGTTCACCTCTGTAGTTCATTGTGGGCAGCTGGAGGCTCTGTTGCCACCACCATGGTGGCAGGTGACACATATCGCATAACTAAGCGATGGGAAATGTGAGCCTGGTTAGAAACGAGACCAAAATACACATACACATCAAGTAATAAACTCAGTACAGCTGCTGCATACAGCACTGAAATAATTGAAAACAAGTGTTGTGATGACAAATGGTTGAACTACACACGTCACCTTAAACACTCGGGGGAAAGCGCCGAGATGCCCTCACACAGAGACCAACAAAACACAAACCACCACTAACTTCCTTCAATTATCAACACGGCGGGCGAAGGGCAGAGCATGACTGTCGACTGCTAGTCAGGCCGTCCTGAGCGGGAGCCATGAGGTCTAATGGGGGGGAGGAAGCTCTCTAGCAAAGGCTTGATTATAAACACACACAAAGCGGCCCATTCATCACTGCGGCCAGATGCCAGGCAAGCCCAAGACCATATAGTTACCAATCTACTGCACTCACACACTCAAAAAGACACTCTTTTCACTGCGCAGTAATCCATCTGTGTCCCCTGTGTGTAAACAGACTCGGTGGTCAGACGTCATGTCACTTGTGTGTTTCTGGACAACAGGTGACAAACAAAGACATTCAGCATCTATCAATTCCTTAAACTCCACTACACAGAAACAAACGTCAGGCATCATCACCCTCTAGTGAGTTTGAGTGCCTTTAAATCCAGACTGATCTGCTCAGCACACTGAACGCTTGCAGCTGCTAGTTACAGAAAGCAGAACACACACAGCACCGACAGTTACAGGCATTCTGGCAATGCTGGAGATCCTAAGTATAATCTGGGTTTACAGCATTTATTTGCATGTTTGTAAAGTGAGTAGGTTTAAATAAGCAAGGATAATTCACTATACAAAGCAGTGTGTTGCTTTAACTGTGGAAAAATAAAAGAGTCTATATATGCCAGCAGCAGTAAAATGATAAATGACGCCAGTGTTTAATAAATAAATGCATGACCAGTGCCACCAAATACTACAGCTGTGACACCAGCACCTGATTTGGTAGGACTGGGTGAGGGGGAAACTCTTCATCTATATTATTACTAGATTACCATTTTATTAGTTGTAACTCACAATAGAATATTATTTGATGCAGGTGTAAATTTATTTATAATAACAGCAACATCTGTAAGAAATATAAAAAATAAAAAAAAATAAAAAACTTTAATAGGGATTTTTTTTTATTGTTTGTGAGTGATATCGAGCTGAGTCTGATTCAGCCCTTGATTCTACCTTATATTTGGCAATTAAAATTAATTGTTCTTCCATAGTATCACAGATTATGCTAACCACAGCTAAACCCAACTCTGCTACCATCGCTTATTACCATGTTTGGAGAAAAAAAAGAAAATGAATAGCAGCTGATTAAATAGCTAATTAGCTAAATAGCTCATTTTAACATCTAATATTATATTAATGTACCAAATGAGGGTGTGCCTTGTATAGTTTACAGCATTAGTTGGGAGAGATCAGTATCAGTATCGGTAGATGTAATTCTGAGTAATCGGCTGTCTGCATTGTTGGAGAAATTCTCTATTTTTGCACAGCTACAATATATCAACTATTTTACAATGGTTTTGAACTATACATTGAACTATATGTTTTAATAAGAAGCTGCATTTCAGTTAAAGGAGTTCACTTTCAGAACAAAAATGTCCAGATAATTTACTCACCCCCTTATCATCTAAGATGTTTGTGTCTTTCTTTCTTTGGTTGTAAAGAAATTGTTTCTTAAGGAACACATTCCAGGATTTTTCTCCATATAGTGGACTTCAGCCGATGAAGAAGGGTCTTATCTTGCAAAACGACCAGTTATTTTCCAAAAAAAGGTACAATTTATATACTTTTTAACCTCAAATGCTGGTCTTGTGCGATGCACATGCTAACTCTGTGTAATCCGGGTCAATACAGTTAGGGTATGTCAAAAAACTCCCATCTCATTTTCTCCTCCAATTTCAAAAGTGTCCCACATTGCCGCAGAAGTACCGATCCAGTGTTTACAAAGTGAACGTGCAAAGAAGATCAAATGTCCTTTACAAAAAAAAAGGTAAAACATTGATGTAGGATGATTTTGAAGTTGGAGGAGAAAATGAGATGGGAGTTTTTCAACATACCCTAACTGTACTGAACCGGATTACACAGAGTACGCTTGCACGTCGCAGAGTAGACAAGACGAGTGTTTGAGGTTAAGCAGCATATAAATTGTACATTTTTTGGAAAATAACTGATAGTTTTGCTAAATAAGACTCTTTTTTCTCAGCTGGGATTGTTTAGAGCCCTTTGAAGCTGCACTGGAACTATCTTGGAAGTTCAAACTCTCAGGCACCATTGTCCACTATATGGAGAAAAATATTGAAACGTTTTTCTCAAAAAACAATTTCTTTGCAACTTAAGAAAGAAAGACACAAACATCTTGGATGATAAGGGGGTGAGTAAATTATCTGTACATTTTTGATCTGGAAGTGAACTACTCCTTTAAGTTTGTGTAAAGTGTCATTTTGCCCTGTGTTAAATAGCTTTCTCCAATCCTGATTTACTGTCAAAACTATTTGTTTGAGCACCAGTATGACACAGTAACACTGGCTCAACCAATAGCGTAAGCTTGGGTTGGGACTATCCACTGGTCTGACCAATAGCAGAAGGGAGGAGTGTTTGAGAAACTTTTTGAAAAAAGCAATTGTTTTTGCAATTCTGCTAGGTGCCACTAGAGGCACAGATCTCCCACACTGCACCTTTAAACACATTCAAAGCAAGGGAAATTTTCCCTAATGAGAAAAGGAGTGTTAGAGTCCTCCTCCCATCTAACAGGCGCTCAAAGGCACAGTGATTATGCCCACAGTCAAAAACTATAAAAGTCTGTCCTGGTCTACGTGACACTATCACAACAGCTGAAACCTAAATCAAATTTTAAATAAACAAATCTTAAAGGGCTCTCTGATAGTCTTAAAGGGCCCTCATGGATACAGAGACAGAGAAAAGAGGAGCAACATGGGGGGGAAAAAAAAAGAACAAATAAGAACACCACTTTGGATCAGGCATCCAGGTCAGTACAGAGACTGCTGTGTGTTAGTCAAGTGACTGCTTACCCCATGACTTTCTCCAATTAAAGCATTACAACCAACCCTTCAGTCCCACAACATTTCTTCCTCATGGAAAACAAGATGAAAACAAGACTGAAAACAAGATAACAAGACTATAATATTTGAAGAGCCGCTACAATGACAGATGTCACTCACACTGTCACACCATCTCTTGCCTTGGTGTCTCTTGCACATGCGTACTGAACCGAAAGACCCGAAAATTTTCAGTATGAATACATATGCTGTTACATTCCTAAAAGATACATACTGAACTGGCCACCCCTATTTACTCACCACTATGTCATCCAAGATGTTCACGTCTTTCTTTCTTCAGTCAAAAAGAAATGAGTTTTATGAGGAAAACATTCCAGGATTTTTCTCCATAATAGACTTCAATGGGAGCCACGGGTTGAAGGTCCAAATTTCAATGCAGCTTCAAAAGGCTCTACATGATCCCAGCCGAGGAATAAGGGGCTTATCTATTTAAAAAAAAAAAAAAAAAAAAAAAAAAAAAAAAATGTATATACTTTTTAACCACAAATGCTCTTGCACTAGCTTTGCGATCTTCACGCATAGCGTAGTCACGTTGGAAAAGTCAGTGGTTAGTGCTTTGTCTGTGTACTTCGGTTCACAAATGTACAGTAGGGTGAAAAACTCCATCTGATTTTCTATAAAATGAACCTCTGAAGTCCAAAATATGGAGAAAAATTCTGCAAAGTTTTCCTCAAAAAAAGTATTCCTTCATTTCTTTTTGACTGAAAAAATAAAGACATGAACATCCTGGATGACATGGGGGTGAGTAAATTATCAGGAATTTTTTATTCTTAAAGTTAGAATAACCTATATAAGCTATGTAATTCGCAATTGAATGTGAGACTAGAAATATAACAGCTGTTTTTAACATAACAGAAATACGATTAAAAGCGAATGCTCTTCCTTTTTGGAATTACTTTAAAATTCTTAACCTTTAAATCCTATCAAAATGTTCAAGACATGGTTACAGCCTTGCTGTACAGTAACAAACTGACGGTCATCATGTTAATTCTCTCAATTTTTATAGGATTAATGCTTAATGCATCTAGAAATATATGCAAATGCACATTAAGTGCACTAAGAGCACAAGCTCCTGACCTTAAAACACCAATCACATGTGCATTGCCATCAATCATGCTACTCATCTTAATGGCTCATGCTGCATTAAAATCAACACGGAAGTTTTAAAAACACTACTTGGCCAGAATGGCCCTTTCACGGCCTCCCTCTTTCTCTTTGAACGAAAGGATGGCACACGGGGGGGGGCTGAAGATGGGGGAGGTGCGGGCAAACAAAGCTCTGCGATGGTTCTTCTTTTCAGCTGTGAATAAAGAGAAGACAGGCAGTTGTGGGATTGACCGCATCCGTAACCCGGCCAAAAAAAAACCTGATAGGTGAATGTACATATACGCAAGCAAACACTGAAATGGGGAAACTAGTATTATAAATGTCTAGTTCCCCTTTGCGTGATAGGAACAAAAACAGTCAATCTGAAAATGAAATTAAAAATCTAATTAAAGGAGAATGTTTTTTCCTTTCGTCCTCTGACATGTGAGGATTACATGGAGGGTCCTTCATATGAATGAACCCCCCTGCCCTCTTTTCCCTCTTCTTTTCTCTCGCATCAGGACAAAGCCTCTGAAGTCACACACAGTGCTGTCGATCAAAACTAAGACCACTTAGCTCCTCCCACTAAAGGCACCAACAGAGTGAAGGACTTTTCTATTGTCTGCAAGCAAAGGACACAGGCAAGCCTAAAAAAAAGAGAAGATAAAAGATGGCAAAAATGTGGGATACAAAAGGGAAGAGATGAGAAATGAGGTCAGGAAGGATGGAGAGCAGGAACTGGGGAAAGGGAAAGTGAGCAAAAGAGAGGGAGAGAGAGAATGGTGGATTATTAATGAGCAGAGAGGTGGGCTGATGACGGATGCAACGGTTCATTAGTGACTCTGTTCATCCCGCAGGTCAATGAGACACTTACACAGACCTGATTTCCTTTGCTGAACTCACACAATGCCGCTGTGATATCCTCTCCACTCATTTCACTTACACAAGTGCATACCTGCACACAGCAGCTGGGTACAAAAGGACTGTAATGTCTCTTATTCACATTAAGAAAGGCGTGAAAATTACTGTTTGCCAAGATAAACTTCAAACGTTGACTTCTGAATTTCGACTGTCTGAAAGTAAGAAGCAGAAAAGGTTTTGAGTTTGAAGGTAATATGCTTACAGACAGACTAGACCGTTTTTACCTCAAGTATCAAACATTTAATAAAAGGCTCAGTTTTGATGAGAAGATAATTGTCTAAAGGAGCGTCCTGAGCCAAACCAGTCTGGCACGCAGACAGCAGCTCCGTCACTGGTGCTATTGTACCACAGGGGGCCCGTGGCAGGACTACAGAAGTGTCTGGATCAGCAGAGTACAGCGTTTCTGTCCTGCAGATATTTTTCCAACATAACAGCTTGTCTCACTCTTCATATCAAGCATGTTTCGCTTAAAAAAAAAAAAAAAATACTAAAAAAGGTAGAGATTATCAACCTCTGTGACTAATCAATGGTTTAAATAAGCAAAGCATAATGTTTGCAGAACATTAAACAATGGAAAGTCTGGGTCATAATTAATCGCACTGTACCCAACTGATTAAACACACATGTAAGTGAGTTTTACACAAAATTGAACTTTAATAGCCTTTAGTTTCCCAACATTTAGTTTGGAATATGATGCACAAATCAACACATGCTGTTACCAGACTGCAGAGCTGAGAGTACATATAAACTAAAGTTGAGGATTCATTCAGGATTTGCAAAAATTAAACTAATTTGGATTAACTCTTCTACACAGTCAGTGAGTATCAAGAAATGATCAATATTTGATCTTCTTCTGAGTAGCTCAAGTAGCTTAAGATGGCTAAGGAGAAAACAGAGATCAAGCAAAAGTCACAGTCTTTCTATTTAAATTGTGTCCATGCAGACTATGCCACATTTGGTATTTCTCAAGCGGCAACCTCCCGGTCTCCCTCTTGAAGCCAACAAGGAAGTGACTAAAACTGCAATTCATCGACTGGCCGCTAGAGACTGGCTGCAAAAGGCAGTCAATCCCATACAGCAGAAAAAAAAATGTTTACAGCCTGGTACAAAAAGTGGTTTTGGTCTATATAGCTAATTTTGCCCTTCATGTCAACTGTGAGGGGGGTGAATTTTTTTCTCATCCATTTAAATTATATTAAGCCTTAAAGTTCTGCAAAATTTTGGGCGTGGCCACTTGAGTGACAGGTGGATTGCTGCTGCTGTTCAAGATGGCGACGACCGACTCCTGCCCACTAAGTGCTTCAAAAATGCTCTTCAGAAACCTACGGGTGACGTCACGGACACTACGTCCATATTTTTTTTATTTTTATTTTTTTTATTTATTTTTATTTTTTTTACAGTCTATGGTATTTCTACACAACAGCAGAGCAAACGACTCTGGTGTGTAAATATGACTTTTCTTAGGGGTGCCTTTATATTCAAACTCATGTAGGTTAGAAATGATATGTGTGAGGGTCCAAAGAAACTCTGAAGTACAGAACGAGAGGGACTGCAGAAACCATTGTCAGAGAAACCACCCGACAAGCCTCTCTCAACACAACTAACTGCTGAATGATCATGGGAAAGCAATCATTTACTTAGGGAGGTGAAGGACTGTGCACTATTTACTGGGGGAGAGGGGGAGAGAGAGAGAGAGAGAGAGACAGAGAGAAAGAGAGAGAGACGTGAAGTTTGGGATTGAGCCAGACTTGAAATGACCTTGGATTATATGTAAAAACTACAAACATTTATACCAAGGTATAAATAAATAGTTAAAAGTTAAGTCTGGTAAGATTTTAATAAAAAAATAAAAAATAAAAATATTATGCTCACCAAGGGTCTTTATTTGTTTAGTACATTTTGATAATTACTGTAAAATATTATTACATTTTAAATAACTGTTGATTTTCCAGTCCTCATGAAACCATTCTAATATGCCGAGTATTTCTGTCATACATTTTCAGGATTTTTGATGAATAGACAGTTCAAAAGGACAGCATGTATATCACTTATTGAAATATTAAATTAATCCTTACTGAATAAAAGAAATATTTCTCAAAAACACTTTTGAACAGTACTGTGTCTTCACTGCCACATGCAGTAAAACAGAAATAAAACAAAAAATATAGTTGCAAGCAGTGATTACCGGAGTTCAAGTGCTTTAAGGCATTTAAGCACACATGAAAAAAAGATATCACATTATTTAGCAAGCCTGTAACCGCCTAAATCAATTACTTAAAAAGCATTTTGGGAAATACATTTAGAAATAGGTTTTTAATGTTTATGACTATTAAAGCGCCAGCTGTGGTCAGACCTTCCTAAAACTTTGCATGCTTGTTTAAAATCACCCGTCACATGTGCTCAGGTGGTTTTTGTTTAGGCTTTATGGGCTTTTGAGCATTTTTAGACAGGTTCCTTTTTTTAAACGACCCCGTTATAGCTTCCCAAGTGGTAAATTTCAACCTTTTTTGATAATTATTGACCTAGAGAGTCCAAAGAATTGCACGGCAGTGTTTTTTTCCAGATTAAGCAAAAAACCTAGGACTAGTTTGTAAAAGTAGTTTCTTTACATTTCCTCAATCATTTAATAAATGGTTTGACTTAAGTTGTTTGGAATAAGGAGGTCTATCGCATGATACAAATATCACGGGCATGTTTGAAAAAAAACGTGCAACGGACAATCATTTACGCCCTTGAAAAATGTGATTCCAGTGACATAAGAAACTACAGGCTGTGACTGATGATTTAGGAGTTATTAGTGATTTTGTACTTTTGATCACTGCAGTGCCCCCATCAGGCTGACTGCAGTGAGCCTTGGTGACGTTGTAGAAGGTGTAAGTACTACCATCCCTCCAAGTTTCAAGTTTCTACAACTTACGGTTTGGTCTGCCCAATCAGTTTTAAGTGGAGATTGCTGATCCTTGGCCATTCGAACAATTACAACAGGGTTTCAGCGCTGTGCGCTTGAACTCCTAAAACTGTAAGATCAAACTGAATTAAAGTTTGTTTGGGTTTGTTTGAATTTTTTTCCCTGCAGCATCTAGGAATTAGAGAAGTACGTCCACAATCAATTCAAATTTAAGTGTTTCTTAAAACAAAGGTGCTTTGATAAGAGGACTAGTTTTCCTGAATATGATAGCAGAAATGATTCTTGTCACACATCATTGTGCTGATACAAGTGCCAATTAACAAAAGGAAATGGGTGTGCAATGCAAGCACAAATGACACAATCTTCCTCCCCTTCGTACAGAGCGTTCTGATGCAGACAGTCTCCTTTCATTGTCATATGCTGGTGTCACTGCCAAATCAGTGAAGTCAGTACAGGGAAGAGGGAAAAGAAAAAAAAAAACAAAAAAAAAACGTCTCATATCCACACGGGCCTCTGTGATTGAGCTACAACAAATGATTTGATTTGCATTCCAAACCAAAGTCAAATGAGATGCAGAGCTCAGGTCAACGCACAGATGAATCTCCATTAAAGGTGAGCCGTGTTATTTTTTTAGAAGTTAAAATACTTTTCTTATCCAAGTTTAATGTACAAAGACAAGTGGGAGATGTTCAGACAACGCTCAGATACCAAAACTGTGACTAACAGGTCCAATGAAAACCAAAAAAAAAGTATTGCTCCATCAGTCTGAGTGATCCAAGACGTCAACTACTAGCTAAACTAATGTTGTAAGTTTCAGGCAGTAATAACTAGGCCTATTTGTCCAAACATGAATAACAAAAGATTTTGGAAGTGTTTTGAAAACCTGTTTAAAATAAAATGACACATTTCACCTTTATAGTGTGCTGGATGTCAGGCATGATCAGAACACCCCAAGTAAACATTATATAATTATATTGGGAAGAAAAAAAAAACATAACCATGTAAATTTCCAGATAAAGAGCAAGACAAATGTACTGAGGTGCCAAAAAAGCCATATGTTGTACCTGATGCACTGCTTCCTGTTTTAGCACATCACAGCTAGTACTGCACAACTGAATGTCATAAATTCTACACCAAATCATTAAGTGTCTGTTTTAATCTTAAATTAAGCTGCCTAGAGGGAGTTTATCCAATATGTTAACTTCACTGAAAGGGAACAGCTAATTTTCATTTATCTGTAGAAAAATGTCTGATAAGAATTTTCATGTTAAAATTGCGATCAAACAGAAATAGCAACATATTTTCTTCCATATTGTGACATTGGGGCCCTATGATTTCTGCGTTGCAGTAAAAACGGACGGAATCCAGTTATGAAAAACTGAATTATGCAGAAGGCCATGGAATTTGACAAATTTTGGACAAATAAATCAAAACCAGTTCAGTAAACTTAACTCAAAATGAGTGTCTCTGAATATTAAGATGCTTAAAATATTTAAGGGGTCATTGGGTGCCCATTGGATGCCCATTTTCCACAAGTTGATATGATTCTTTAGGGTGTTAATGAAAAGTCTATAATATACTTTGGTTAAAAATTCTCAATGGTTGTGTAAAACAACACCCTTTTACCTTGCCAAAATCAGCTCTGCAAAAATCATCCCATTCTGGTCGAGGCTGCTTTAAATGTTAATGAGCTCTGCTCGCCCCGACCCTCTCTTCTCTCTGTGGAGTGACGAGCCTGTTTACTTTAGCCGCATTTAGCCGCTAAACTGGCTAACTAGCACATTATTAGTAAAGGTGCTAGCAAATATTCATAAAAAAAAATAACCTATACTCACTTCTGCTCTAAGTGAAGCTGGATCATGAATGATGATGGATATATGTAGATCGGGAGGTGCATTCCCTCCACAAACAAACGTAATCCACTGCATCTTCAGCAGCTCAAATGTCGGGAGTAAATGACGACCACTACATTCATTATTACATCCAGCAACACAACACCTCAATTGCTCAATTCTTGTCTAACTTACATCCCTGCCCCGGCATCAAAACATGGAGGTTGGACTGTTACAACTAATTTTAGGTAAAACGCTCAAGGCAAATTTCATAAGGCCTTAAAAATGTAATTTTTGTTAAACTTTAAATAAATTGCTGTTAAATTGTGTACATTTCATGATTTCAGTTAATTAATTAGACATGTTTTTTGATTCATATGTTTTTATTTAACCAATGAAAACAGAAAAAACGGAATCCAAAAAATTAAAACTGAAAAACAGATTTTGGGAAAAAATAAAACTGATTTAAAAAAAATAAAATCTGTCCATTGGTTGTTGATTGGATTTTGGGATGTGTCCTCAGTATTTAGTACAACAGTCTAGTTCATGTTGTATAAGGTGCCAGCTTGTTCAAGTAGAAAGAGATGACACCCTAGTTGCTGTTCATCCCATGTTTTATTCAGAGCTGCGTATGTGTTTTCCTCTTGTTTCCGGCCACAGCTCCATTCTGCTATTAGGATCGGTACAGTTTTACCACTGCCATCAGTCTGTATTGTCACACAGCCATACATTTTAGACATTTTACACACCACTGATTTACTGTATTTATGGACAATTTTTGCTAAAAAAGGTGTTTGAACCTGCACATGTCTTTGTGTGTCTGCCATCTGTGAAACACAACACAGGCAAAGCATTCGGTCATGTGATCAACCCAATCCCCACGATCAGCAGAAGCCAACTTCTACCGGATGGAGAGGGATAAAAGAAAGAAAGAAGAAATAAAAAAAAAAAGAAAAACAGCAAACTGTGCACAGTATAGGCTGTCCTGGAACGGCAGCTAGAAAGCAGATAAGCACAAAGCCTCATTGTGAAAGCGAATGTTAGTAGGCCTGTCCAACAATCATGTGGTCAAGTCTGTGCAGCTCAAGCAACATTCCCAGAATTCACATTCAGAAGAACACAAGCTATAAAACCAGATGATACTCAAGGGGGCAACAGAGTCACTTTCAAACAACTGTGCCATTTACATGGATGTGCTGTTATGTAGGTAGCTAGTTATAAACATGTCAGCAGTTTGTGAGTTTATGTGTGTAAACAATAATTGTAAAACATATTTTTCTGTACACAATCTATTACATTTCTGTCACATTCTGTCCAAACGTTTTTGCTTTAAATCAAAGTTTGTAATGCTGTGGTCTGTGTCTTGTAACTTTTTTTGAAATCCCTATGCTCTATGGTCTAACAAAAAGCAAAAAAAAAAAAAAAAAAATCTTTTGATAAAGTTTATCTTTAGATGTGATGACGTCTGCCACAAGAAACAGGCTGTAATATTTTAGTTCTTTTGAACTGATATAGCAGGCTATCTTTGTTTTATCTTCCAGCATAAAAACAGAAGAGACTATCATGTGATGGGTCACAGCAGAGTGACACACAAATACCATGTACCATTTTAAATTATGCCAGTAAGTGTTCTGATGAGCCACAGAAAGCTTGCAGTCATTGATCTACGGTGAAGATGTGTTTGTGCATCTCTCAGCTCTTTTTAGTAAAAATTCATTCTAATGTAAGGGTCAGGAATTGTGCTATGAGCATCAGATAAACAAGGTCAGGTTCAGGTCAACAAACCGTTGCCAGTGACAGTCTTTAGTCATTACATACATCACTCACTTATCTTTCAGCTTGAAAAGTACCATAAAGAGTTCATGAAACAGAAAAGCCCTGAAGAACACAATCACTTTTTTAAACATTGTGGCTGTGTGACGCTTTTAGCAATGCTCTGTTTGGATGGTCAACTTCGGATTCAGGCAATAGCTTGAGTTTGGGAGGACATTATCCGTTTGCTAAACCAGTAAGAGACGGATTGTGTAGAGCAGTTTCAGTGCAACCTTTGAAGTTGCACTGAAACTGCAATTTGGACCTTCAACCCATTGATGCCCATAAAAGTCCATTATATGGAGAAAAATTCTGGAATGTTTTCCTCAAAAACCTTAATTTCTTTTCAACTGAAAACAGACAGACATAAACATTTTAGATTACATGGGGGCGAGTCAATTATCATTACATTTTTATTCTGGAAGTGAACTCATTCTTTAAACCTAAAATTGTTTCCATGATTAAATTTTAAGGCGGAAAATTATTGCTACAGTCCGACTGAAATCATTGTTTTAAACCGAACACATTTCATGATACACTGCAGCTTTAAATGATCACTCAGGCAGGACTTTCTGAAAAAAGCCGACATTCTGAATTCCAAAAATTCCCTGCACATTCCTGGTAAACTTACAAGATCAAAACATGTCAACTGTTCCAACTGGATATAGTCCAACCATAGAGCAGAACCGGCTTTATTAAAGCTAACGGTGGCTCTATTTTCAAGCGACCGTTGCTAGGACCAAATGACAACGTGCACCACCAAAAAAGAATAAACCACACCCTAACAAGAATTCTTCAATTATATGTCTGTTTAACACTATTACTAACCTTAACAACACACCTACAATATAGCGCAAATAACATAACTGAAAACAATCTTACAAAAAAAAAAAAAAAAACAACAGGATACCTAGACATGTTTAAATTATACTATAATACTATACTATAATAATACATTTCTTTGTTTTTGTTAAAAATAATTCAGTTGTCTTAATTACAGAGAAGATAAATCTTAGCCAATATAAGTAGTATCGGAAAATGGGGGACCCTGAAGTCAAAAAGGTTAAGAATAACTATTTTATTCTGTTTATAAAATAGCCTGTATTACAATGAAATCACTTGTTAATTTACATGTAAGGCAGCAGTAAAAGTTATGAGATATCATGCAAATTTATAATTTAAGTCTGTCTTTTCATAAAAAGACAAAAAAGACAAAAAACTGAATTTTTCCATGCTTTCCTAGAAATAGATGTGCAGAGTTGGGTGTGCACTACAGCCTCCTATACAGTCATATCATGTCTGCACTTCATCAACAGTCACAAAAGCCAGTGAAAACAATGCGTCAACACATCTATTTACACATACACACACCCAAACACAAATACACAGAGTTCCCAACACTTCCTATAGTCATATTACTTTAAAAGACGTAGACTGCAGATTGAGTACTGATGTAATAGAATTCGGTAAACAATTTTTAGATTGTGAGAAACACTTCCCCACTATCCCCACAAGGTAGGAATAAATAAAAACGTTTCCTAACCAGCAGTGATTTGCTTTTTCCTGCCACGCTGACGGTTCGACAACCAAAAAGACTCAACAAATCTGTTGTAACGTGAGCTTAGACAAACAATCATGAGAGGCACTGACCAGACACATCACACGTGCTGTTTGAACATACTGAGATCCACTTTCTTGAGCGGACTCTGAAGCCAAACTGCATGATCACTGCTGAACCGTTACTACTGAACAGACTGATGGGAGTGCAGCTCTTCCTCCACTTACAACTCAGACAGATACTGGAGGAGCTGAAGCGTGATGAGCACTGTGATGAGCGCATACAACAGACCACACACACACACGACTATAAACACCACATTCTGTAAATGAAGAACTTCTGCCAAAATGCGCCCTCCACAGACAAGTCTCAATTAATTTGCTAAATCGATAAGCTCAAACAGCTAGTCTTAACAGCTCATATTAAGCTAACTGAGCACTAATAGACAGCCATGAGATCTGATATTAAACTAAACAGATATATGCTCTTGGAATTTGAAGATCAGGGTGAATTTTGTCTTCTGGGAAATGTGTAAGTATCTTCTGCAGCTTCTGAAGGGCAGTACTAAATGTCAAAAATATGATATTTAGGCAAAATAATAAAAATGTACACATCTTCATTCTGTTCAGAAGTTTTCACCCCTGGCTCTTAACGCATCGTTTTTCCTTCTGGAGCATCAGTGACTGTTTGAACCTTCTGTAACAGTTGCATTTAAGTTCCTCAGTTGTCCTCCATGTGAAAACATGGATCTCAAAATCAGAGTCATTGTTGGAAAGGGTTCAAATACACAAAAATGCTGAAAAACCAAAGAATTTGTGGGACCTGAAGGATATTTATGAAGAACAGCAGGCAGTTTAACTGTTCAGGTCAAACAATGGAGTCATGAAAAATGATCATTAACCAAAAACACAGCTGTGGATCATTCAGGTAACAACACAGTATTAAGAATCAAGCGTATGTAAACTTTTGAAGACATTTTTATAAATTCAACTATTATGTTCTGTTGTGGACTATCAGGCAAACATCTTATGTGAAATATCTTATTCAGGTTGGCACTGAAAAAATAACATGTATTTTGTATGAACCCTCTTATTTGATAAAATAATTAACATTTTGCCAATTCTGCAAACAGTATATAATGTATATTCTGCAAAATGGAATACAATAGAAGTCAACTGTCACCAAAACTGTTACCAACAGTCTACTACAGGGTTGCAAGATTTTCATAACAAGACCCACCTAATGGGTACAAAAAACTAGCCCAAAACTATCCCAATCGTTTTTCGAGGGGGTCCCCTGGTAAAAATCATTCTGGGGCCTAAATATGTTATTTGGGTCGCTTCAACATGCGGACATGAAAAACAATCCACAGCAACGGTGTTAAAGTAGCCCAATTCCATGGGAAAACCGTGGACTTTTCAACATTGGTCTACTACAACAGTCCTTAAAAATATCTTTTTACAAACCACAGAAGAAAGCCATACAGGTTTGGAATGAATTAATGGCAAGTAAATGACCATCTTTTTTTTTTTTTTTAGATTTATTTTGGGTGTTTTTGTGCCTTTATTTAGATAGGACAGTGTAGTTTTGACAGGAAGCGAAGTGGGAAAGAGAGAAGGGGGTGGGATCGGGAAAGGTCCACGAGCCCGGATTCGAACTCGGGACACCAGCAGCGCAAAGCCACTATATGTCGGCACGCTAACCACAAGGCTATTGGTGTCAACGAGTAAATGACAACTGAATTTGAATGTTTTGTGAACTCTCACTTTAAGAGAGCAAATTTTTAGTGTCAAATCAACTGCACACTAAGCTGTGGAGATGTTCACTTATCAATCCACACTACAAATATGAGCCAAATCTGCTGGACCATAACGTCATGATAGCAGATTCTACATATGTGGGACGCCATTTCCAAACTGGACACAATGCAAGATTCCAGCATCAAGCGATTTGTCTTTCCACAGCAGGATTTTGGACAGTAGGCAGGGTACTAGCAACACCACCAAATGAATCAAATGACCCGTCTCTTGCCTGGTTAATACAAAAGCTCAGGTTTACACAGAAAAGCTTGTAGAGTCTGATTAGGCCACGTTGTTAGACAGAGAACGAGAGCGAATAAGAGATGTGATTGAGCTGGCGAAGGTTCCTCTGGTCTCGGCAGCAGTGTGATGGTTAGAGAGGCTCTGCAAAACAAAAACACTACATTCCTCGGCTCTCTCCATTATTCCCACTTCCTGTCCACCGCAGCACTCTCAAAACAGAGGAATCAACAAGACAAACACACACGTCAACAAATCAGCAGCGCTCGAGCCCTCACTCACTCACTCTCACACACGCCCTGCGGTAAACAAAGAGCCATTTTGGTCTGTTTTGGGCACCGTGTCGAGGCACCGGAGGAGTCGTACATCGACAAAGATACAAACACAGACAGGCAGAAACATGCATGAACAAGCACACAGAAAACAGTCCTTCTTTCAAGCCCATTAAACTGGTACCATATTAGTTAGTTTGTGATACATGAAAGAAACTTTTGATTAGAGCAGGAGACCGAAACATAGGGGAATACTTGGTAAATGCTTGGTTAAACTACAATGAGCTTGATTTCCTGGTTGGTTCAAGAGAATAAATGAAGATTCATAGAGGAAATGTACTATGGTCAGATGGTCCGCATCCATGCAAAATAAAAAACATGACTTAAACTTACTGGCCAGCTGCTGAGCTTCAACTGTTCTCTACTAGACAAAATGTGGTTTTAGAGCCACAGGAATGCAGTTTCGATTTAAGGTTTTGTTCACAGCGAATATTTGCTTGGGGTGTGAATAAGTCTTTAGAGTGAGTTTACAGCATGTGTTACAATAAGGTCTACAGTACATCTGTCTCTGAGGTTTAGTCTGGACCCATGAGAGATGCATGACTGAAGTCTCCTGTGATATGAAGAAGCTCCTGTGACTTCAAGGATGTTTTTCTAGCCTATTATTAATATAAAACTGTGCATTTTAAACAAATGCACAAGCCATAAGAGCTTGAGGATCCTTTAAAGTACAATAATCTAGATGCTCTAAGCATCAAGCTTGTGAACTCTGAATTGTTTCTAAATGCAAATGTTCAAAATGTATTGCTGAAAACACGTTACAAAGACTGTGAACTATGTAGTACTGAATTGTGGAGTTAGATCATTAAACGGTTTCTTCATTAAACGTTTTTCTTCATGTTTGTGTTCAGGATTCGCAAGTTACTACAGCCTACAGTTAACGCTGAAACCACGCCCACTTGCAGGAAAGTTCCCGCCACTCTCAGCTGTGAAAAACAACTATTTAAGTAAGGAGACCAAGCTGTTTTGTAAATTATTGCAACCAGGTAATATGCTTTTATGTGGCAAAGGCATAGCACACTACCAGTCAAAAGTTTTTGAACAATACATTTTTAATGTTAAAAGTTAAAGTTAAATTCCCTTCTGCTCTGACTGTATTTATTAGATTCAAAGTACAGCAAAAACAGCAAAATTTGAAACATTTTTACCATTTAAAATAACTGTTTTCTATTTGAATATATTTTACAATTTAATTTATTCCTTCGATTTCAAATCTGAATTTTTAATCATTACTCCAGTCACATGATCTCTCAGAAATCATTCTAATATTCCAATTTGCTGCTCAAAAAACATTTATTATGGTTTAAAACAGTTGAGTAGAATTCTTTCAGGTTTCTTTGATGATTAGAGAGTTCAGAAGAACAGCATTTATCTGAAATTGAAATCTTTCGTAAAATTATGAAAGTCTATCATCACTTTTGATCAATTTAAAGCATCCTTGCTAAATAAAAGTATTAATTTCTATAATTTCTTTCCCCAAAAAAATAAATAAAATAAAATAAAATTATACTGACTCCAAACTTTTGAATGGTATAGTGTATAATGTTACAAAAGCTTTATATTTTAATTAAATATTGATAATAATAATAAAAATGTTTTTTGAAGAGCAAATTAGCATATTAGAATGATTTCATGTGATTAAGGATCATGTGACACTAAAGACTGGAGTAATGATGCTGAAAATTTAGCTTAAATTAAAGAAATAAATTACATTTAAAAATAAATTCAAATAGAAAACAATCATTTTAAATAGTAAAAATATTTCAAAATTTGTTTTTGCTGTCCTTTGGATCAAATAAATGCAGGCTTAATGAGCAGAAGAGACTTCTTTAAAAACATTAAAAATCTTACTGTTCAAAAACTTTTGACTGGTAGTGTAGCTATCCCCTGTGTCATGTGAAAGCATATTACCTGGTTGCGATAATTTACAAAACAGCTCGGCTTCATTATTTAAATTTAGTTGTTTTTGAAAGCTGAAAGAGGCAGGAGCTTTCCCACAAGTGGGTGTGGTTTCAGCATCAACAACGGAAACTTATTTACTTGGTGTTTTTTTAATCATTCAAATTTAGGTGGGTGGTTAATAACACATTCTTCTGTGGTGTGACAAACTCTGAACACATTTAATATTACTCAGACTTTTAAGTTCCTTGGAGCAGGAGGATATAAAAAGAGGAGTAACATTCTTACAAATATGTCCAGTTGCTAAGAAAAAATTTGAGGCATTCCTATATGGCAAGAAAATAAAAGAGATGTATTTTCAAAGCTCAGCTAGACCTAGAAAGTAGCCCTAAATATGGATTTCTCAGTTTCAGGATAAACTCAGCCTCCAAGCAAATGCTACATGTACAAGTTAAGCACTGTTAGTAGTTAAAGGAGAAGTCCACTTCCATAACAATTTACATATAATGTACTCACCCCCTTGTCATCCAAGATGTTCATGTCTGTCTTTCTTCAGTCGTAAAGAAATTGCGTTTTTTAAGGAAAACATTTTAGGATTTTTCTCCATATTATGGACTGATATGGTGCCCCGATTTTGAACTTGCAAAATGCAGTTTAAATGCGGCTTCAAACGATCCCAAATGCGGCTGTAAACGATTTCAGCCGAGGAAGAAGCGAGGAAACTAGCAAAACGATTGGTTATTTTCATAAAAATAATACAATTTATATACTTTCTAATGTCAAACGCTCGTCTTTTCTTACTCTCCCTGAACTTTGTGTACTCTGGCTCAAGACAGTTTAGGGTATGTCGAAAAACTCAAGTCTTTGCAAAGTGAACATGCAAAGAAGATCAAACACCCTTAACAAAAAAGGTAAAACAGCGATAATAAGGGATGATAAGGGAGAAAATATGGTCACAGTTTTTCGACATACCCTAACTGTCTTGAGCTAGAATACACAAAGTTCAGGCAGAGTAATAATTAAACTGCATTTTGCAAGTTCAAAATTGGGGCACCACAGCAGTCTGTTATATGGAGAAAAATGCTGAAATGTTTTCCCTCAAAAAACAATTTTTTTACGACTGAAGAAAGAAAGACATGAACATCTTGGATGACAAGCGGTGAGTACTTAATCTGTAAATTGTTGTTCTGGAAGTGGACTTCTTCTTTAAGAAACTGGGCTGATAATAAAAAGGTTGCAGGTTCACTCCCAGGTTACGATACTTCACTTCAGCCCCCACAGTTTGTTATTCATGTACCCCCCACAACCATCTGTTAAATGACAGTAACCAATCAATCATTTGGTCTTCCTGAAGGACCCTGGATATCCTATGTGCATTCACTCCTGTCTACGTTAAATTATTATTGGTGTTTTTAAAGATTAAATTTAAGTGAGTGATTGCCTACAGCAAAGGTAACCAATACAACAATGATGCATTGTTCATGCGAAGTGCACGTAACTCTATTTTCAATCAAACAAACTGTATGAAAAGACACATCTAAGATGACCTCAGCACAATGAGTATCACAGCAGTTGTCCAACACTTCCAGCTGACACTCATTATTTATTTAGGTGCCATTTTAAAAGCTCTTTCGCTTGAGCTGGACTAGTGTTTAGGTCAATCAACCTTCAAAGCCCAAGTGAAGTTATCAGTCAGAGTGTCTGACCACCAATGAGATTAAACAAAATATGAAAGTGCATAGCTGATGAACTTCCTTCCTGTCTCGACTGAGAGACCTTTGTAACTTTGCTTTTCACTGCAGTTGATCAATAAAGCACTTTCACATGACATATGCTCTACATTTGGGGAATTTTTTTTTTTTTAGTGCTGTTCATACCAAGTTGATATTTACAGTCAAATGCAAAACGCATCGAACTTCAATAAAGATAAAACGTAGGAGTCTGAGATGCTACATGTCCACGTAGCAACAGCAGTGTGCTCTCCACGTGGGCTCGCCTTGCATCCTGTGGCCATGGAAACATGCGTCTGTGGGGATTTGCTATACAGCTTCTGTGTGTTGCATGAGTCACCCACAAGAACAAGCAAACTGTGGAGAGAAAAGACCACTAGCGCATAGTATCAAGCACGCCTTGTCCAAATCACTCACTGAAACATGTTTTATCACTTTTATCAGGGAAAACATGCCATTTACAAAGACAAGGGATATAGGACAAACATGCCCAGCCCGTGCCTTATTAATAGCACTGCAATAAAAGGTCTGTACCTTCTCAGACAAAGCAGGAGATCAGAGTTCAGACGACAAGGTGGCGCACAGACGGCATCTACAGTAACACCTATCCCAGTATCTGGAGGAGATCAGCCAGACTGGGCCATCTGTACTGGAGTCTGTGTGTTTACTCTGTCCCACAGCACGCACAGACAATGTGCTCCACACACAGAGAGAGATTTACACGACAGGTGTTGAGGCAGATAGAGGAGGAGCTGCTGCATGGGTCAGATCCATGGAAACGTTCATATTGTGACAAGTAAACAGTAATCATGGGGATGTGCTCGGGGATGAAGCATGCACTGTCCTGTACCTGTGACCTGTTCAAAAGTCTAGACGTGTGGCGTGATTCAAATGAGTAGTGCTGTTTCGTACTCTTCATATCATTTTATCGAGGAAAATACACTGCCCTACACTGAGGACAACTGAGGGACTCATATGCAACTATTACAGAAGGTTCAAACGCCTACTGTTGCTTCAGAAGGAAACAATGCATTAAGAGCCGGGGGTGAAAACTTTTGAACAGAATGAAGATGTGTACATTCTTATTTTGCCTAAATACAATATGTTTTTCATTTAGTACTGCCATTCAGAAGCTACAGAAGATACTTGTTTCCCAAAAGACAAAAGTTACATTTACCCTGATCTTCCAATTGAAAAAGTTTTCACCCCCCAGCTCTTAATGCATTGTTTTTCCTTCTGAAGCATCAGTGAGCATTTGAACCTTTTGTAATAAGGTTGTAGTTGCATATGAGTCTCTCAGTTGTCCTCAGTGTGAAAAGATGGATCTCAAACTCATACAGTCATTGTTGGAAAGGATTCAAATACACAAAAATGCTGAAAAGACAAAGAATTTGTGGGACCTGAAGGATTTTTCTGAAGAACAACAGGCAGTTTAGGCTGTTCAGGACACACAAGGGACTCATCAACAACTATCACTAAACAAACAAAATAAAAAACACAGCTATGGATGATTCAGGTAACAGTATTAAGAATCAAGTGTACGTAAACTTTTAACCAGGGTCATATTTAAAAAAAAATAACTATTATTTTCTTTTGTGGACTACATGTGAACCTCTTTTATGTGAAATATCTTACTCAGGTCAGTACTAAAAAAAAAAAAAAAGTAAATACATTCTGTATTATCCTTCTTATTTTGGTAAAATAATTAACATTTTGCAGATTCTGTAAAGGTGTATGTAAACTTTTGAATTGTATGTGGCTATTGTTTTGATGGAACGATTAAGATTTGAAACAACAAACTCATTGTAAAACCATCTCACTTTTGAGGATTTGTGACAAGTTGGAAGTTATCCTAACTTCAAGAGGTTATCATGTTCACAATGTTTGTCACTGGTTCACATCACATGACCACACTGTAATAACTGAAAAGCAGCCACAGAGTATGAACAGGAACACGCACACCCCACTGTAGCAAAGGGTATGTGTTTATAAGCCTAAAAAACACAAGCAGAGCAGTAAAGCATTAGGTCTAGAGGCTGTAAATTATTATAGGGGGTGTTTCCTGGTCGGAGGTAAAACACAGGGAAGTAGAGCTTAAGTTGTGCGACCTGTAGTAAACACTGACGCTACCCTGCACTGGATGACGGCGGGTGCCGCCCATGTTTACTCAGAAAGACAGGTGACTGGCTCATGTTTTTGGTGCAAGTGTGTGACATTACAGAGACACGATAGCAGACATATATATAAAACAGAGCACCTAGAAGTTTACAATGACACTTTCTACAATCAATAGCTAAGACATAAATGCAGATCATAGAGAGTGAGTGAGTCTCAGAGAGGGTGAGGGGCTCCCAGTGTTAATCCTCCTCCGGATTCAAACTCCCTGAGAGGGGCGGGGACAGGATGTGTGAGCCAGCTGCTCCCCAGCTCAGACAAAAGGAAGCAGGGTAACACATTTCAGGCCGGTTTAAGTAAAGGCTTCTCAGTCTGCAGGCCAGTCCAAATCAAGAGCATAATCTCTTGAAACAAGTGACTGTGAGAGTGTGAGAAGATGACAAGAGAACAGACAGTGTTCTTTGTTTGTTTCTTGAGGAACTGGCAGCCACTGCAAGCCTTCAGTGCCAATGTGTTAAGACATCACAGTCCTATTCCTGCTCTTAACCAGCATTTCCTCTCTTCAACAGGAGAATTAATTTTACACATGCATGAGTGCACCTGCTGCCACTCTATGCAATGTTATACACACAATATTTCATCTTCAACTGAGAAGATGAAAATATCGCTTTATGATCATTAGCCAAACTGGCAATGATAACAGAATATAACAAAACTGGTAATGTTTTAAAACTTTAAAAACTCACCCCTCTGTCATCCAAGATGTTCCTCTCTTTCTTTCTTCAGTCGAAAAGAAATTAAGGTTTTTAAAGGAAAACATTCCAGGATTTTCTCCATATAATGGACTCCAATGGGAGCCAGTGGGTCGAAGATCCAAACTGCAGTTTCAATGCAGCTTCAAAGGGCTCTACACGAACCCAGCCGAGGAATAAGGGTCTTCTCTAATGAATCAATAGGTCATTTTCTAGTAGCACACATTTTCTAAATAAAAATTACAATTAATATACATTTCAACCACAAATACTCGTCTTGCACTAGCTCCACTTTACACATTACGCAATTGTGTTGGAAAGGTCATGCATGACGTAGGAGGAAGTACCAAACCAGTGTTTACAAAGAGAACATGCAAAGAAAGTCAAATGTCCTTTACAAAAAAGGTAAAATAACGACGTTGGACGATTTTTGAATCGAAGTACACAGATGAAAGAACTAACCATGCGTGACTTTTCCAACATGACTATGTAATGCGTGAAGTCACGCATACGCATTGCAGAGCTAGTGCAAAATGGGCATTTGTGGTTATAAAGTATATACATTTAAGTGTTTCTTTTTTTTTTTGGAAAATGACAGGTAGGTAGGTAGGTTAGGTGATTTCAGAGAGGCTAGCAATAACAACCTCCCACCCTCCCTGCAAATCACTCTTCAAAGCCACACCTCCTCCAAACCACATAGGCAGACCAAAGCGCCATAAGTAGAACTGTCAGATTACCTCATGTCTCATTCACAGGTGAGAAAACATCACAGTACAAATTGATAAATATTACAAAAATAGCACCTTCCATTCTTGCTCTGTCTGCAATAGTGTAACGGAACGCGCTGATGATGTATCATGTCTGCGCGATATGGACAAAAAAAAATGATCAAGATCATTTTTTTTTGCATATCAGTTGATGTCGATAATTATCATGATAAATGTTCATTTTTTATTTCTTTCAAGTTTAAAGGCAGATTTTTACTCCAGTGTGAAAGTTGTAATAACCAGACAGTTAATTGTGGTTTTAAACTATTTTTTATGGTCAGAACATGACAAACACATCACGTTTTTTTCATGTGTATTCTTTACACTCTTACAGTCAACAAAATAAATTAAAAACAAGAAAAATACATTTAGTATAAATACATAAACGCTATCCACAAGTTTCCGGGGGACGCTACTGTAAAAAAGAACATGGGTACAACTTCCGGTGAGGCGGCAGACGAAGTATACCAATGGTATTTTGTGTGCTAATTAGCGAAGAGGCAAAGTGTTTTTTAGACCATTGTTTACTTTGTATGTACTTTGAATGCTTCCTTGACTGAGCTTCACAGGCTTTTTTTTTTTTTTTTTTTTTTTTTTTTTTTTTTTCTTTTTTTACTAACCACCAGACAGACCATTTGAACTCTAAGCCGAGCGGATAAACGGAGTGGCGCACTTTAAATGTCTAGTGCTCTTTCGTTCCACCTTTGCCGCATAAATATTATATTGAACATTTATTGAACTCTTGTTATCGTTTATCAAGGAAATTTATAGTGCGTGATAATTATCGTTACCGATGTATCTCTACATGGAGGTATGCAAATACATACATTAACAGGCAGGTAGGACAGCCTATCATAATGTTAGGAACAATGAATATGATTGGGCTAACATTTTATGGTCCTACTCCTTCCACAGACGATATAATTACATATAAATATATTTATTTATATGTAATATATGACCACTTAGTAATCGCTATTAGGATATTAAGAGACTTTAAACCAGCATAAAAAAATGTTTTTGAACCCACTCTGCTTTTACTCTTCATGCTGTGGTCTTATAATAAATTTAAAGTTAAGGAAAATTCTGAAGAGAGCAAGAGAACAGACTGTGTGAAAGAGGCTCAGCACAGTGAGATCTCCAAGTCCTCTGCAGTCTGAGCAGCACGAGAAGAGAGACGAGAGGGAGGGGAGGGATGGGGGATGAGGGTAGGTTTACTGCAGCACACACAATGGCAGCTGTGATTTATGTGGACTGCTGGCCCAGTTCTGTGGGCCGTAGGGGGAAGCCCTCACTTACTAACATCTCATGCGCTGGCTCACAAGACAAAAGCAGAAAGTCAAGACAATGACCAGGCTAAACAAGCTCCAACTGAGGTACAGAGAGTACAACTACTGACACATTCTCAGATTCACTTCTAACAAAGTTATGAATCCCCTCATATTACGCCTTTAAAGTGCAATTTTATGGTTCAGATTAACGGATGCACAGTATTTCTGAAGGATCACTGTATTTTGATCAATTAAATGCAGTATTCGAGGACATAAGACAAAAACATTTTCAAAATCTTAAAAGAAAACCTTACTGAGCTTAAATTGGCAGTGTACATCACCAATGAAACACTATGAACTTGTACCAAATCAAGAGCAATATACTAAAGTTCAATGAGAATTATGTAACAGCTGGATTTGCTACTGAAAACATTACTGCCTATTTTCAAGATGCTCTCACAATCCTGCTGGCGAACACACATCTTAAATTGTTTAGCTACATGTGGTATGAAGTAAGCTGGCCAAATAAGAGTGAAGGGCTTACAGTTTGGCCCCATAAGCCAATTAGGCAAACTAGCGAGTAATGAAAGATTATTTTAACACCCTACCTGCTGCAATTAAAGCACAGCAAGACTGCGCCATGTAATAAACTGTGCTTATGTTTTAAGCATTACTGTGATGCCAAGAAACTAGAAAATGTGCTTTAAAAAAATACTTTGTTGACATAAGAAAACACTAGCATTGCCCTCTGGCTGCTGTATCTCATGGAAGACTGCACACTCCAGTATAAACACAGACCTGGACGGCAGACAGAAAGTAGCCGATTTCACTTCTCTACAGATCTCTTCCATCCAGCGTGCGCTGACTGTACGCTTGGAGCGGGACAGCTGCAGACAGCCACTCCACTCAAGAGACCCTCGAGGGACGGGCTTAGTGAGACGATATGGTTCGTGCAGCAGAGAGAGGAAGGGGACAAGGGGTTAAACATGTTTTTACAGATGAATGAAAGCCATAATCAGGCCCAGGGCGGTCACTCAAAAGAGGGATGCTGGGCTGGGGTACAGTAATGGCAAAATGAGCAGTTCATGTCTACAGAAATATATGAAAAAAACAGCCATATGCTCAGATGGCCCATTTCGTTCAGTTTAAATTAGCTTCAACACAAACAGTGTAGCAAAGATGCCATTAGCATGGAAATAGTTTTTGACTAGGGTTTTAAGCATGTACAACCCTTAGGTGCATTTCAAATTGTGGTCAAAACTGACCTGATTTTTTCTTACGATGATAAAGTTCAGTTTCATAGGTGTCAGATTACACTCACACCATATAATTTTTCACATTTGCGAGTAATTTTCACTTGCAAATATGAGTGAAATGCTCACACTGCACAGCCCTGAAACATCCCATCAAGAAGATCTGCAGTGAAAGCTAACACATACCTTGTGACTGCTGCCATGCTAATTTAGAGGCATGACATTTTCATGCACAAATGGTGAGAAGCAAAAATCATCCTTATACATCTGGATGCTACAAAGAGAGGTTTGCCTTAATTTCAAAAAACAAGTAAATAACAGTCATGACTGAAAAGATCAGCATTTTAGTAAACTCAAGAGTATAGCAGCTGGATAAACTTAATGAATAAGACCTTTGTTCACCTTCGGAACACACATTAGGATATTTTTTGATGAAATCCAAGAGCTTTCTGACCCTAAACTGACATGTTCAAGGCCCAGAAAGGTAGTAAGGACATCGTTAAAATAGTCCATGTGACATCAGTGGTTCAACCGTAATGTTATGAAGTTACAAGAATACTTTTTGTGCACAAAGAAAACAAAAACAACGACTTTACTCAATTTCTTCTCCTCCATGTGTTCATGAGTACGCCACGGCACAAGCATGTGGTGCTGCTGACACAAGAGCCGGCTTTCTGATGTAAAACCCGGATGAGCTTTGTTTACAGGCAGAAGACACACACCGTTCATAAAAACTGTCTTCTTAAACAAACAAGATTTCAACAGAGAGGTTGACTTGCAATTTTTTGCCCAGCCTTACTTATTTGAACCATAAGTTACAGATGAACTAAGACAGTTGGATGTGCTACGTCAGAACACCGGCTCCTGCGTCAGCAGCACCACACGTACGCGTTTTGGCACAGAAGAGAAGAAATTGTTGAATAAAGTCGTTATTTTCACTTTCTTTCAAAAAGTATTCACGTAGCTTCACAAAATTACAGTTGAACCACTGATGTCACATGGACTACTTTGTCGATCATTCGGGTATTTTTCTGGGCGTGGTAGGACCCTTGCTCTCTATGGGAGGGTCAGAGATCTCTGGGACTTCAAAAATATTTTAATTTGTGCTCCGAAGAAAAACAAAGGTCTTACAGGTTTAAAAAGACATGAGTAATTAATGACAGAATTGTCATTTTTGGGTGAACTATCCCTTTAAGGTTAGGTTTCACATTAGCTACCTGTAATTATACATAATTACTGATACTGTTATTACTATAGCAAATGCATGTATTTTTTTTAATCTTTTAATTTTGACTAAGCACCCAACGGCACCCAACAAGAAAAATATAGTCATGTAATATCTCTCCACTGAATTGCATGAATCAAGACAGATGCATCAGAATATAATGTGAAGTATCATTTCACACCCTTTTAATGCACAAACATGTAGTTGACAGGTAATAGAGGAACACTTGCTGGACAGACGCCTATAAATGAACATTAGATGTGTAGCGCAGGGCAGGGAGGAGCCCTACATAGATTAAACCTGTTCTGCAGACAACAGCACAAATCTGCCACAACGCACACACCCGTTCATGCTTTCTAAGGGCCATTGTATTATGAAGCTTTATTAAACAACTCCTTGAAACTCAGGCACATACTTAAGCTGGAAAAACCACTTTCTGGTTCTAAGCAATTAAGCAAAGCTATTATAGGCAATAGGTAAAATATGTTATTTGATTTCCTCGTTTCGCCTACTCCTTCGGTTCGAGTTCAATAGTTTGTTTCCTGTTAGTGGTGAGAGATGAATTACTTGATGTTGCACCAATCGGTCTGACAACATCTGTTACGAAAGAGCTGTATTGGGTGCCAATAAGAAGAACGGAAGGCTTGAAACCTTGACCTAAAAATCAAATAACACCACAGCTAGTATTTTACCCAATTGAAACTCGCTGCATAATAAACATTTCCTTCTCTTTCTTCACAGTCGTCACACAAAGTCATGGCTGATAAAGGAGGACAATGCCGACAGAGCTGAAATAATAAGCCTGGACATTTAATATGTGCAGCTGGGTGGGAGACGTCAGATTAGCTGAAAGAGCCTACTATGTAACCAGTCACAAGATCTTCCACAACTGTCAAAGCCAAGGAGCGTTTCTCCCTCCCAAACCCTTCAGGGAAAACGTACAGACTACACATTTCCGAAAGCTTCCCCAGGAACCACAGACGTATGTGTGTGTGATATACTTGTTAATGATTAAACTACAGCTAATGCCATTTCGTTGCTTTGTGAATGTGGATGAGGGCATTCCGGGTTAATCCAGTTAGCGCTCGACATCTCCGAAGTGAGGAATTTACTGTGACGAGCGGGTGCTCGACTGTCACACAATAGGACAGAAACAGTGAGGATTAGGGATTGCATAATGACTAAACACGATGCAAGCTTCACATTGATGTTTTCAGAGGGTGTGATGGGGAATTCCTCGAATGCCGTCGGCTTCAGCCCACGGTTTTTATCAGCGGCAATACAGGGGCTTCAGTTCCCAGACTCTTTAGCAACACGTTTTCCCATGTAAACCAACTCCGGGAAAAGGCTGAAGGCGCTTTGTGAGCCACCCAGGTGCTTATATTAAAATATGAATTGGCAGAACACTTGATCCGAAGTCATTTGCTCCTCAACGCTGTGTCTGAGAGGTAATTTCCCACACTTACTCCTGCTTTGTGCACGGCATTAAACTCTCAAATGTTTCTATTCTCAGACTTGCTATAGAGGTGCATGTTTGAACTATACATATCCAAGCATAAGCCATTCAGGTGAAGACCTGTAGTGAACAAGAGCACCTAAACCTCCATCTGTTCAGCTTAACGTACTGTGCCAGGCCACACTTATGACCATGTCTAAACAAGCAGAACTTTTTACATTAAACTATATTTTACAGACAGCCTCAGCCCAACATACTAAAATAATTGACATTGGCTCACACCCAACTGCAATGGGTTACAATTTGAGAAGCATTAACATGAGTCATGGTACACTGCTAATCCCAAATCCCGCACTATGACCAAGTACATGGAGCTAAAGATGTGGACATTATCCATGCTAAAAAGCAGTCTTTAAGAAAACCAGGAAAGAAATCTGATGTTATACAGAGAGAGCATCACAAGCAGGACCGAGTGCAGCAGAGTGTCCAGAGTGAGTCTGGGGGAGAAGGAGCTGTAAGCAGCTTAAAGCCCATCTCAAAGTACATGGCGGAGCAGCGACACATGGAGTCACCATATGGCCTTCTCAAAAGCACAGGCTACAGCCTGCTGAGACTTTCCATCCAAGTGTTACAGTAAATGTGTAACAGAGCACTACTCTGATGAAAAGGGGCACTACTGCAAAAGCTGGAAGTTAATGAAAAAAAAAGTGCAAACTTACAGGCTAAATATTGACTAAAAAAAACTAAAAATTAACCCCTTTAAAGTGGAAGCGAAGCAGTCAGTCAAGTTTACACTGTTTAGTAAACTGATTTCCACTTTCATTAAAAAAAAATATGCAACAAACACGATTACTGTAACCATTTGAAAGAAAATTGTTTTGGATAGCTTTTGGAGCAAGGGTGCCGTCATTTTGCAATGTGACGTCACAGGGTTGGTTCGATCCGATGTCCGGAATAAAAGTAATAAAATAAAATTATTAAGTAATAAAAGCTTTCCTTTACTTTTTGTACACACAAATGTGACCCTGGACCACAAAAACTTGCTTAAGTAGCACGGGTATGTTTGTAGCGAAAGACAAAAACACATTAAATGGGTCAAAATTATACATTTTTCTTTAATCAAAAATGATTAGGATATTAAGTAAAGATCATGTTCCATGAAGATATTTTGTACATTTCCTACCATAAATACATCAAAACTTAATTTCTGATTAGTAATATGCATTGCTAAGAACTTCATTTGGACAACTTTAAAGGTGGTTTTTTTAATATTTTGATTTGTTTGCACCCTCAGATGCCAGATTTTCAAATAGTTGTATCTCGACCAAATATTGTCCTATCATAACAAACCATAGATCAATGGAAAGCTTATTTATTCAGCTTTTAGACAAGCTTTTTGACCCTTATGACTGGTTTTGTGGTCTAGGTTCACAAATGTTATTTTAACCCACAATTATTTTGGTTTTCACCAGAGTGAATATTCAACATGTGTCAAATGAACTGTCTACATAGCAAAGTTCTGATCATGGTATACCAAACATTGTTTTCAAAACGCGAGGCCCAATGTAAACAAACAACGTCTCATACAAAATCATTCATGACACATTTTATTATATCATGTCAGACTCTTTCAAACGTAAACCGGCTCGTTCACCAGTAGTGGTACGTAACATTTTATGTTCACCTCTAATACAATTAGCTTACCTGCTAAAGTTTATAGCTCCTATGTGGTTTAAGTCTTGTCAGGTTAAACATTAAAGTGTTTTAAGCCATTCAAGGTCAAGACAGCACAAAAGAGATTTAAATGCGGTACTGGCATGCTGTGATGGATCGTTTCTGTGCGCACAGAAAAAGCTGCAGCTTGGACACCAAGCAAATACCAAATTGAGTTCTCTTTCACATCTTCTTGAGCAAATGCACACAAAATTAGGTCAGAAAGACTATCATGATGAGTATCTACATAAACGCGTATTGTTTCCGACCCGCTCTTTACCTTAACTCAGCAGGTTCACGACTTCTTCCACCCGTAACAGTATTACCTCAAAGTATCGGCTCAAATGTGTAAGCACTCGTACGGGCTCAACAGTGCTTTCAAGTTCATCTTCCTCCATTTCAAAACAAGCATGTGTTCAAAAAGTAAAGAAATGCTTATATTACTTCACTGGCCAATAAAGCAAACCAACCTTGTGACTCTAGTAAATGGTGGCAGACTGACCTGGAAAAGGAGAAATTGCTGAATAAAGTTGTTATTTTTGTTTTCTTTGTGCACAAAAAGTATTCTCGTAGCTTCATAAAATTATGGTTGAACCACTGATGTCACATAGACGGTTTTAACAATGTCCTTACTACCTTTCTAGATCTTGAACGTGTCAGTTGCATTGCTGTCTGTGCAGGGTCAGAAAGCTCTCGGATTTTATTAAAAATATTTTGTGTTTCAAAGATGAACGAAGGTCTTACGGGTTTGGAACGACATGTGGGTGAGTAAAATAAATAAACAAATAAATTTAAATTTAGCAACTGTGTGTGCAGCCAACCTACTATTAAACTATATATTTTGAAAAATCTATCTTTAGCATATATTGGACATCGGCCAACATTCTCCCTAAACCTCTGAGACATATCAGTCGACCACTTCTGATACTCCACACCTCTTTTTTCAGGCATGAGCTGCCTGAATTTTTGTTTCTCTTTCACCCTCTCTCTGCCACAGGGCTGAGGGGAAGCCATATGCCAACTGTCTGCACACAGTATACACACACATACACAGACCTCCAAGCTCAGGGCCTGACCTGTCCACTCGGATCAGCTATTCCACATCACGGTCAAGGGATCCTGTGCCGTTCTGTCTGACCCTGTTAGCAATGCTGAGTGTAGACTGGCTAACACAGATTGCGTCTTCTGCCAGTGAGGCTTTGCCAACAGTCCTGGCATTATACGCCCTACAGAAGAGCTCTTCAAATGACTGGGCGGCAGTTGTCAACGGCTTACAGTAGTTTAAATGTTGAATCAAGCATGTTTGCTTATTTTGCCATCAGTGTACTTTAAGAAACACTAGCTCTGGCAACTCACCAACAGTCTCTCGTGACTCTTATGAGCGGATGCAAATACTCAAGTTAAAAAAAAACCCTCCTTGTGAGTTTACGTATGTAGAGACTACTGGGCTTGATTCACAGCCAAGTCAGCAGGATCTCTCTCTCTCATTCACACACACACTCACACAAAACACAGAGGAAATCCAAATTAAAAGGACAAAGCAAACAGCTTTTAGCGTGGTTAGTGAGACAGATGCGTAACACGCTAAAGTGCCCCCAAAGGAGGCTAGCCTGTCAAATTTAGACATCAGTCTTTTGTGCCATTCCTCCACAAGAAATAAATTATTTCTTCAATTTTTTAAGTGTGGGGCAGAGAATGTGCTCTCAATCTCACAAAATCTGCAAACAAGGCAACACATGCTATAGACTGTTATTTCAACCTTAGTACAGAATACTTACAGAATAACTTTAAAAAAAAAAAAAAACCCATTGCTTTTTATTCTCTGGTCAACTGTGAGCTATTTTGCACCCATACCATGTCTTCTGCCAGAGTAGTGAAAGGAAAGCATGCAAAACACATTTAAGCATTAAATTTAATACACATATATAGAGGGTTTGCACTTAAGTCATGGTTTGGCCAGTTACCTGGATGCACTGTCAGATTGGAGAAACTCAGATGTAAACAACAGTGTGTAATGCACAGTTAATTAATATGTTGATCTGATAATTTATGCTGTCTAAACCACAGAACAAACAAGTGGATGCTGCTAATCACATAGAGAAGAACTTAGTAGGCAGGAATGGCCACAATATTTTAACAAACTAAAGTTAATAGGTGGTAAAGATAAGTATGAGTATTAATTAAGATATTAGCCTAATATTTCATCTACCTGACAGGAAATGATAAGAACAAACATGAACGTTGTCAAGATTCTTGCCCTGGAAATCCTGGTTCAGTTTGGTCAACCACAAACGCCTTAAATATGCAAGTTTCAGTTCAGTCTCATCGTTACAATATGGTACAATATGGACGATTAATGATGCATCATGAAAACACTATTTGCATCTATTGATTTCAATTGCAATACATATCTTTTTGTTTTCTCAAAATTAGTTTTTTTTCCTCATTAGCAAATTCAGTTGCACCTACAGTAGCACATATTCAAAACTTTCCAGTTTAATTCCAAACTAAATTATTTTTTACAGAAGGGTCTATACATCATTCACCTGATAGCTATAACAGTTTTATTCCTAACAAATTTTGATTTTTTTTTCCCCTAGTTGTTGACAGTATCCCCCCCAACAGACAAATGTGTCAACAAAGTGAAACAAAAATTTTGAATATGTGGTTGCCAATGAGTGATTATTTGATTAGATAATGTCTCCTTTGCATATCTGAACACAACATTTCAGAAAACTTGTAATGCAAAACAAGTCTCAATGCACCATAATTAATCATCTGGGGAAGTATGGTGATATAAAGTTAAACATTTAAACTACTACACACCAAAAGAAGACAAAAAAGAAAACACCTAGCCCATGAAGCATTTCATTAAGCATGAGGTGACTTCTTAAATGTCTAAGCTTTCTAGACTGTGGGAAACTTTGAAACAAGAGCCACGGTTTAACCACATTCATGTGTGCCAAGACGTCACAACAGCTACAGGTCTGTGCATAATTTATAATTGAAGCTGACAAGCAGAGAGACCAGCACGAATGAGTGTAAGTGATGGGACATAGCAGGGTCTTACCTTGGGAAGCTCTCTCAGCTGGTTGGCGTCCAGGAGCAGCTCCTCCAGACTGCGGTTGTAGCGGTAGATCTCATCGGGCACCGCAGTGAGCGAGCAGTGTCGCTTATCCACGGACTCGACATGACGGTTACACCGCCACAGCGGGATACACTTCAGCATGTCCCGGGCACACTCAGCCCCTCCGCATCGGGGACTCACTCAAGCAGCCAAATGATGAGGATACGGGCTGGTCCTGCCCCGTCTGACTCCCTGGACTTTATCCACCAAAACCAGTCGAATGAAAGCCCCTTCGCGAACGGTTGTCCTGCAAATGTCCACTAACTCCAATGATGGCAGGGGACATCCAGATGACCAGTCCAGTCAGCCCTCCATTCAGTATCTCCTCACACACAAGCCGAGTTACTCAGCAGATTCACAGTTTGGTTCAACATCAGCCGAGTGAAGTCGACAAAACACACATTTTATGTGTTGCACACAGTTTTGCAGCATAAACAGCTCCTCGCCGAATTAAACGAGATTATGTCGCAGGGAATAAGTGACTCCGGGTTAACATGGAGAACAAGCGGAGTTTAAATACGCCAAACTCGTTGGTTCATGTCCCGCGCCCTTTTATCAAACATGTTTTGTCTTGTAATAATAAAATGAGGTCCAATAATCAAACTACATCGTGCCCAGGAGGCTGCCGTACACACGACGGTATGCTACAGCTAACTGATTAGCCAGCTGCAGAGCGCTATAGTCCGCCAACCGCTACGAAATCCACCAGCCAGCTTCGAAACAAAGACAAAACAACTCGAAACTACTTACAGACGTGAGTGTCGCTGAGATATGTGAGATAGGCGTGCGACTGTTGTGATGAGCTCACATACACAGCAGCAACAGGCTAAGAGCAGCAGGCCGGTTCTCTGTGTGTGTGTATGTGGGGGGCTGGGCTGATCGCACCCGCTCCGGAGACACTCCACCGGCTTTGTGCTGCTCTACTGCCCGTCCTGGTATCGAGTCCGGACCGATCCGTCACGAACCTCTCTGTCCTCCTCATATAGGTGGTTAGCCTTAGGACGTGCGCGACGCTTTTTCTGGGCTTTATCTGCCGGGGAATTTCCTGCTCTTGTAGGCGAGTGAGGGGAGATTCTGAGTTAAGTAAGGCTTCAGTAGCTGATCCATTCCCAGCTCCGCCTCACTGTTGTGAGTCTCTCTGAGCGCCTCTCGCACGCAATTCCACGGCACACGGCATCGCAATTACTCCTCCGGATGGCGACCTCTAGGAGTCTGGAGGAGGAAAGGGAAGTCTAGCTGAAGTCTAGCTAATGCGCCTACGCCGCCCCGCGGAAACAACAGTGTACAGATTAAATATTTTTTTCCATTACCACACAAAACCTAGTCATTACAAATGAGTTTTTTTTTTCACGTGATTATTTTTATTAGTCTGCTAAAGAAATTGTGATCAATACTACACTTCCAGTCAAAAGTTGTCTGTCAAAAAGTCTTTTCTGCTCACCAAGCCTGCATTTATTTGATCCAGCATTTGTAAATATTATTTAAAAAATAGCTGTTTCTATTGGAATATATTTTAAAATGTAATTTATTCCTGCGATTTTAGCATCATTACTCCAGTCACATGATCCTCCAGAAATCATTCTAATATTCTGATTTGCAGCTCAAAAATAATAATAATAACAATAATAATTATTATTATTTTAAAAGCAGTTGAATGTTTTCAGGTTTCTTAGATGAATAGAAAGTTCAGAAGAACAGCATTTATCTGAAATCTTTTGTAACATTATAAATGTCTTTATCATCACTTTTTGTCAATTTAAAGCATCCTTGCAAAATGAAAGTATTCATTTCTATAATTTATTTCCCCCAATAAATAAATAATCATACTGACTCCAAGCTTTTGAATACTGTAGTGCATAATGTTACCAAAAATGTTTATTTCAGATAAGTGCTGACCTTTGGGTCTTTCTATTCATCAGAGTTCAATCATCAAAAATGTACTCACCTGTTTTAAATATTGAAAATAATAATAATAATTTAGCTTTGATCACAGGAATAAACTACATTTTAAAATATATTCAAATTGAAAACAGTTAAATAGTAAAAATATTTCCAAATTTTACTGTTTTTGCTGTATTGTTTAATACTCTGAGTATTAATTATTTTTTGCATTAATATAGCAAAACAAACTATAAATCCAATTTATTTTATTTTATTTTTTTTTGTTCCAGATTTTTTCATTGTTTTTTTGTTTTTGGTCAGTATTATCTGAAATAGGACAAGGACAAGCAAGACTTAAGTAATTAAGTAATTAGTACTGACCTGATTGAGATATTTCACATAAAAGGACTTTACATATAGCCCACGGGAAAATAATAGTTGAATTTATAAAAATGTCAGTAAAAGTGCAAATATTGTCTTAAATCAAATCTTATGATTTGAATTGTACTTTGTGGCCCTTCACATTTTAGACCCCTGCTATAAATAGTTCATATTGTTCTCAAAGACAAGTACATGTGTTTCATTTGTACCCATAAAAAATACCAGGTACAGTTGAAACACTTATCTTTAATGTTCTAAAGTAGCCTCAGATATTGAAATGCTTTAAAAGATAACATTCTACAGAACTAATTTGATCTCTGTTTCACCTTGTGTGTGTATGTGGTTCTCAAAATTTTTTACTTGGACTTTTGGCCCCCCATTGTCCAACACAGTATTTGAAAACCCCACATGCTGGCTTAAGTATTTCCTTTAGCATTTCTGCTCCAAGTATGACTATACTGCTTGTTTTCAATTTTTTATTTTTTAAACAGAAACTGGGAGTCCTGATATACTGAAAACAATTAACCAAGAATTATTTTGTGATTCCAAAAGATTCAAGATGCTGATTTGGTATTCTTGATTGTTAGAATATTTGAATTAACCATCAGACTTTTTGAACAAACTTTAAGTTGACTTGAGGAAGCCTGGCCAGAAAGTTTTAAGTAGATAGCTTTAAGTCAGAGGGTTTTAAGTTTGAAGTAGTTAAAAGTAGTTTTAAAAGTGAGTTATCTATATAGATAGATTTTGAAGCAGTTTTAAGATGAAATACTTTTTAAAAATCAGAAGTCTGAAGCAGTTTTGCATTTAAAAAAAAAAATTCCTAAAGGTCAATGTTGAATGTTTTAGGACTAATTGATTGCTGTGTTGTTTGCTAGGGTGTCCTTTGTAGTTTCTAGGTGGTTTTTAGGGTGTTCTGGGTCCTTTACAGTTTGCCTATAAACAAGGAAGAGTAACTGAGGATGCAGTAAACAGCATCATGCACTTAATTTTGAAACGTTTGAAGGACCTTATCTTTGTTTGCTTTTTTATTAATTTCAGTTCTGTGTCTAATACAATTCAACCTCACTTGTTGATTAAAAATCTAGAGCAGCTAAATGTAAACCCATTTGTTATTCATTGGTAATGTACTTTTCTTTTTTAAAGGACAGAACTCTGTGTAAAGTTAAATTGTCTTTCTGGTTGACAATTTGAAGTGTTCAGGATGGTTGATAGATAGATATATGGATAGTCACCTAAAATATTGATGTTTACATCAATTTCTCACCTAAAATGGCCAACAATTTAGACCAGTAATACAATTCTAACACACTCTATATGTAACACTACACTTTAAAAGCATTGTATGTAAATACACCATGACTAAGCAGCCTGCTGGGTAGGCTTTTAGCACTTTGAACATACTAGAGCAGAGGAACTCTGAATTTGAAGAATTGAAACTTACACTCACTGGGAGAAAATAGCCAGGAATGAGAAATATCCCCAGTAACACAAAAACATACAGGGATTTTAATATGAATCAGCATTAGATGGGAAACATGCTAGCGACATGCACTTTAGCTTGTTTCAACACTTGATCAAAAATGACCATCAATTATCTGAAATTAAACTTCATGTTCATGTTGTTCTACTGTGTGTATAATGGTGTTTGTGTGACGTACATCAGCGAAATGGTTTAAGCCTTAAAACATCATCCAACCATCCATATGAAAGACTGGGACAACACTGCATATTAGAGAAATTTATTGTTTTGGTAAAGCCAGAACCAATGTCACCAACACAATGTTTAGGGTCCGAACACAATGTCAGTGGAGAAAAAGTTGCCATTTGTAAAAAAGTGGGGTGGGAAAGGGGAAAATTGCATCTTTTCTTCAAAATTAGAAAACAAAACCCTGCAAATAATAACGACTGTTAAAAAAAAATGCAAGTCTTTCACAGTAGGTGACACAAAGTAAATGTATGAGGAGCATGTTTTTTTGTCCTAAGCTAAATCCCACCATTGGGATTTTTCCAATAATATTATTACTATCAACATCAATAAAAAAATAATTACAAGTTTCAAAGAGGCCCGGATCTCAAGCAGCAGTGATGAAAGCTGAGTGAGTTTGAGTGCCAGAAGACGGGCCCAGTGGCCATTTCGAGACAGTCTTATGCAGAGAGGTCACTGTTATTAAAACGCTCTTGATCGTACAACTCGGCAACAACCTTGCGACCTGCAAACCAGCGGTTGTTGAGAGCCTGGATGGCCTTGTTCATTTCATCAGCATCAGAGAACTCCACAAAGATCTTCACTATTATCTCAGCATCGTCCTCCTCACCCTGTCGTTCCTGGTATATGATAACCCGATTAACAGCACCATACTTCCCACATTCCTCCATCACTTCGCCTTCCAGGTCATCGTCAATGTCCTCTGGGCCCACCATGTTGCGTAGCACCATAACTGTTGACTGCACATGGGCAAACAGAAGTAGAAAAAAGGGGGTAAATGTAAGATACTTCAGGAACAGTTCACTCAAAAATGAAATTCTGCCTTTATTCATTCACCCTTGGGTTGTTCCAAATCTGAGTTTCTTTCTTCTGCTAAACTCAAAAGAAGATATTTGAAGAATGTTGGTTAACAAACAGTTGATGGTTCCATAGCATGGGGAAAGTCAATGGCTGCCTATTTGGTTACCAACATTATTCAAAATATCTCTTGCGTTCAGAAGCAAGGAACTTCTACAGGTTTGGAACAACATGAGGGTGAATAAAGAATAACAACATTTTAGTTTCGGGTGAACTAATTCGATTGCCTTTAATAACATTTTTGAACTTGGCTTCTTTGCAGAAACATTTGATTTATTCATACAGCGCTTCCTAAACGTTGCTGAAAACTAGATTGCTCTTAACTTACTCTCAGGACTTGGGACTAAATTTACAATTGTGTCACTAATCTTTAATGCACAACCAAGGTAATGCTGTCTAACCTTTGACTGCATGACTGTTTGTTTTCCTCCACTTGCACTGACACTTAGCTGCTCTAGTTCACTGTCCTGTCCATTTCCGACTGGCGCACTCTGGTCTTCAGTCCGCCTGTTGTCTTCCTCTCTCTTTACTTCTGTATGTGTTTGTGCTGCAGACGTTGGTGTTCCCGCAGACGCAGGTGTCGTGACTGGTGGGGATGCTAGTACTGGGTTGACCAAACCAACCTGAGGGACTACAGGAAGAGTGGGGCGAGCAGGTGTCACACCTATCAAATGGATCATAGGACAAACATGAGTGATTCAGTTAACATTCAGTTCAATCAATTAGCAAAATACTCAGTTCAAGTGCCACCAAGTCAGAGTTTTATGTAACAGCAAAGTAGGTCTAGGCGATTTTTCCAATTTGATAGATTAATCATAATGTTTTGCCACAATTTTATTCTTTAGAATTTGTGGAATCGCAACTTTGAATAGAAATGTTGGAATTACAGTCCAACTGCATGTTGGTGCACGCAATTAACCACTCACGTGTGACACGCTCATATTGCTAGCCGCTTTTCACACAGAATGTGCTTTTGTGTTGACCAAAATGCAACGCAGGCAGTGGAATAGGTAAAACACCCAAGAAGATGGGAGTGAACTTTTTATACTGCCCTTTCATGCATGAGATGCTGCAAGAGACACGAGTGCAACAGTCAAACGTGTCCATGTTTACAAAGAATAAACAATGGAAAAGCAGGGCAATCGAATAAAAAAAACCTGTGAAGAACTTCTACTGAATGTTTGATTTTTATGTTTGCATTATGGTGACAGGCTGAAAGCTGCTGTTTATTGTTTTTACAGAAGATTTATAGTTCTACTGGTTATACCTTCAGCTATTTTGAATTTAAATTACCTTGACGTGAGATTTTTTTTAAATCATTTTCCTTGTATTATTTCTTCACATATAATATGTATAAGACAAGTTTATACAAGATGTAATAGTTCATACATCTTTTCTGCAAAGATATTTAACAAGTGATTTGTTTAACATTTACATCATGTTAATGTGTGGTGCACCTGGAATAAAATTTTCTTTAACTAGAGGGTTAAAAACAGAAAAAGTTACTTGATTCATTTTGTAGTTACATTTTTAAAAAAATCTTAAAAAATAAATAAATAAATAAATACATAAGTAAATTGAGAATTGGTCAAACGTTGACAAAAACAAAAGCAGTTCAAATGGAGAAGACAATATAGAACCCCTCTCTGTAAAAACTAAAACTGCATTGGTGGCAAAAGAATGCTTATATTGGTCTGAACAGATGCATCAAAAGCTGTTACAGTAAATAAATAATAAAACGCTTTTCACACTGAACAATCATCTTGAAGCGTCAATGTGTTCATTGATTTCTGCAGACCTGTGATGATGCCAGGGGCCTGGGCAGCCAGTACAGCCTGTGGAAGTCCCATTTGCTGACTGAGAATGTGCGCTGGTGAAGCGAGAGAACCCAGCACTGTCGCTCCAGCAACAGCCTCCTGCAGCAACAACATTAAAACAATGCAAAAACAAACGTGAAACGACATTTTTCACGTCAACGTAAAATCCCTGGTTTGGTAAGCAATATGCATAGCATGTGTAACTGCATCAGCACATCAACAACAGCTTCTCTGAACCCTACCAAATCCCAGATGTACACCATTTTTCCTGTAATAGAAAACTAGCGTTAAGCCCCATCTAGGGTTTAATTCTCACCTGGGCAGTGATCTTGGCGGTCGCAGCAGCAGCCGCCACAGCTGCAGCAGGAGGCAGACCTCCAGGGGTTGTAGGCGTCAACAGAGGCATGGGAGGAGTAACAGCCTTCCCCACTCTTAAGTACTGACCTCCAAGGTCAAACAGGTTCATAGACGAGACTGCATCCAGCGCTGACTGAGGCTTTTCATATTCTACCCATGGTGAAATGGAGAAAGTGGTTCCTCAATCTAGGCTTATAATATGTTTTCATATCTCACATCTCTGGAAGCTTTATGAATCTGTCTACACATATGATTCTTGCATAATTCATACTTTAACTGGCCATGTCTATAGGTAAAAAGCATGGTTCAACTCAGTGAACTTCACTTAAAGTATCTGGATTTTGGAAAGACATTTCATAAACAGGTGTTGCTGGAACACTTGAAATGATTTGTCAGTTGCACAAAGGTACAACATACAGCATTGACTCACTCTCCACATAGGGTTTACAGTGCTTTCTAGACAGCTCACCAATAAATCCGTAGCCCTTGTGCTTTCCCGTGGTCGGTTCCCGTGCCAGCATACAACTTTTAATCTTTCCGAAGGCCTCAAAGACGCTCTTAATGTCGTCGTCAGATAGATCAGGGTGAATACAGGCTACATAGATTCGGTTGTAGGCACGTGCCTCCTCTGCCAGTTGGTCGATGATAGGCTGCGCCTGTCCAATGTTACTTGGCCGCCCCACCTACAGTACACATACCAGCACACAGGGGCCACTAAGTGTAAGTGTATGAAGGAATGAATGTGTGCTTGTGTATGTAAATGCAAAAGTGGATGCGAAAGGAAAACAAAAAACACTATAGCCATAGTACTGGTCACTATGAAACCATGTGTGTGTTACAGAGGAGCAAAAAAATAAATAAATAAATAAAATAAAAAAAAAAGGTTTACTCGTGACTAATGTGTGTCTGTGATTGTTAAAAAACAGATTTTTGTATTGGTGGTATCTGTGCTGCAGTTGGGGCGGCCAAGCAAACACCAGCCAGGCGCAGCCCATCATCAGCACATCCCGGACAGAGAAGAGCCTGCCTCATACAGACGCTCCCTCTGCAGCTCCTAGAGAAACGGAGCTCCGAAAACAAACAGTTTGACAGTGTGGAAGCATGGCATTGCATACACTCACTTTCAGGTTAGAAGAAAAGATATGCACATGAAGACACACACACACACACACACACCCACACCACAACACAACACACCACAGGTACTGGCAGAGCTACATTAAGTCTGTTGACAGCGTCTCTGACTCACACAAAACGCAACAAAACAGGAAAAAATATCTTACTGTCAGATAAAAAGGAAGTTTAACACTGATTGTCCTGTTTGGAACCCACCTTAATGTTCCTTCCACCCAGCATGACTGAGTTCATCTGCTCCAAGGCCAGCTGAGCTGCTTCAGGAACCTCATACTCCACAAAGGCAAAGCCCTGAGACAGAGTTTTCAATGTGCACAAGGTTTACATACTTTCTACGAGACATATAAAGGATCATTTGACACTGAAGAGTGGAATAATGGCTGCTGATGCAGCCACCACAAGAATAAAAAACATTTTAAAGTACAATTGAGGTCAAATGTTTGCATAAACCTTTCAGAATCTGCAGAATGTTTATTATTTTACCAAAATAGGAGGGATCATACAAAATACATGTTTTGTTTTTTATTTAGTAATGACCTGAATAAGATATTTCACATAAAAGATGTTTACATATAGTCCACAAGAGAATAAAAATAACCCCTTTCAAAAGTTTACATACACTTGATTCTTAATAGTATGTCGTTAACTAAATGATCCACAGCTGTTTTTTTTCTTTTTTGTTTACTGATAGTTGTCCCTTGTTTGTCCTGAACAGTTCAACTGTCCGCTGTCCCACAAATTCTTTGATTTTTCAACACTTTTGTGTATTTAAACCCTTTGATATATGAAATTTAGGCTCTTAATGCATTGTTTTTCCTTCTGGAGCATCAGTGAGTGTTTGATCCTTCTGTAATAGTTGCATATGAGTCCGTCAGTTGTCCTCAGTGTGAAAAGATAGATTTCAAAATCATACAGTCATTGTTGGAAAGGTTTCAAATACACAAAAAAGCTGAAAAACCACAGAATTTGCAGAACCTAAAGGATTTTTCTGAAGAACAGCGGGCAGTTTTATCTATTCAGGACAAACTAGGGACTCATGAACAACTATAATTTCCATTCTTGTCTTAGGACAACTTTGATGAACTTGTTTTGATCCACTTCAAATGTTGATTACTCTGTTATTTTCTCTTGTGGACTATATGTAAACACATTTCATGAGAAGTATCTTATTTAGGTCAGTACTAAATAAAAAAAAATAGCATGCATTTTATATGACCCCTCTTATTTTGGTAAAATAATGAACATTTTGCAGATTCTGCAAGGTGTATGCAAACTTTTGGCCTCAACTGTACGTTAGGCATTTATTTAAAAAGTTGAAAAGCTACTATTTTACAGTAAAAAAGACTGTAACCCAACTATAATTTTAATAATAATAATAATAATAATAAAAAAAAGTACAACAAAACAACCACTACTGTTTACATATTTATCATTTGGCATTTATCATTAGGAAAAAAAAGAGAGAAGTAAATAAGAAGATTAAACTGACAAGGGTTTTTAATTGCATGCATAAACTTGTGCAACGTCTTGTGAGCACGATAGAGATGATAATCAAAAACAAACAGATGATTTGTTTGTTGTTGCTGCTGCTGCTGCAGGACACACACACACAAAACCAGCACCAAAAAAGGGAATATACAGCCTGGTATAATAAATTATATGTGTGGTATTTTAAATTGAAAATTCACAGGCACATTCTGGAGACACTTGAGATTTATTGCAAGATGTAATAAATATATTACATATTTTAAAGGGGCATAATTGGCAAAATATGACCCAGATATGGCTCATAGCATACCTTGTGTTTCATGGTGACCGAGTCCCAAGACATATCAATGCTCTTAATGGGACCAAAGGGGGCGAAGGCCTGCCGGATGGTATCTTCCCCCAGCTCGTAATAAATGGAGCCCACATATACACGGCACATGATGGCCAGAGCTCGCTGCCTCTGTGCTGCCACCTGGCGGTCATGAAAGGAAGAGACAACAATAGAGAATATTAGCTAGTGAACAACAAAAAGCAGAGGGAAAAAAACACAAAGCACCAAAGACAATGAGATCAAATATAGCAAGGGATTAAAGGATTTTTTTTTAAAGCTTCTGTTTTAGTACTAGTTCCCACTTCCTTTGGTCCTCTATGCTTACTCATTACTTACTTCACTTACCATTAACGACAAGCACAGCAACGTGAATTAGGAACATGTGGCACAGCCCCTTCTTACCATTCGAGAGTGCTGCTTGCACGTTCCTAAATTAGTGTGAGTGCTTGCAGACTAAAACGTGTAGAGTTATAACTGACCTGAATTCTGCCCAAGAATACTGATAGCCTAAATAGTTAACGTGTGAAAGTAACCCCTTAGCACAACTAAGTTCCCTGGATAATGAGCGGAGGTGAAATCAGTTCTCTTTTCATGAGGTGAGCTTTTGGACTTACATATCAGATCAGTGTTGAGGGAGAATCAGCACAAATCTATCCGTTTCACACTTTTAGTCAAACCAAACAACACATTTATCATTGTTTAAACATTATTTATCATTCAAGTTTTGGATTGCATGTCAGCCACATGACGAAAGTATACGATTACACACAAGGCTCAAATTTTAGGCAGATTCAATTTGGATTGTCGTAGTGACCGCTAGCCCTCTTTTTTTTTCTTTTTTTTTTTAACAGCAGACAAACATGACATTTCTATGCCACAGCATATTCACAAAGGAGAAATGGATCATCCACACCATTCACAACACACACAATCCCCACAAGATTTCTCACGACAAATGGAGCTCCAGATAGAAAAATAAACTTCAGTGCGCAGTGACATGAGGGCACACGCACGGGTGGCCATGCAGTAATTCAGAATGGCAAATATGGAATGGACTGTCAGTAAATGAGGAATGCCCTGAGCAATTGTCAAAAGTCCTCTATCCTGTCCCTGTGATTTAAAACAGCTCCCATGGCATTAATTAACACTGAAACAGTAGAGTCAGTTCATGGAGGTAGTTCATGTTGTGTCAACTTGCATCCTGCTTAATGAAATGGGTGACCAAAAACAAACACTTCATTCACAACAAAGCCATGTCTGCTTTTTAAATATGCTGCTGCAAATGTCTAGCGTATCAGGCCAGTGGCGGTTAAAGAAGGGTAACGGTCATTATGCCAAAACGCGTACAGAAGGTAAATAATAGTTAATCTATTGACCGATTGTAAAGATGAGAGAGGATCTCCAAAGCCCATTGTCACTGCTGCCATCTGAAACACAGTAAAGATGGAAAAGTGCTGAAAAAGGTTAGATATCTCTTTTATCCTTTGCAGACAGACATAGTATTCCAGACAGTCTCTCTGACTGGTCAATGCCTCCGAACTCAACTTTAAACTCTGCCCACCTTCTCAAAACACCACTTAATTTGACTGAAAACCTGAAACATTTCACAATTAAAGCAACAGAGCTACTAAAAGGCATTGCTTTCAACAAAGGCAATGAGTAGTCTGCTCAGATTTTCCATTTGTTCACAAAGTCAAGAAATAAACTGAGCATAGGGTGTGAATGTTTCCTTCGGATAACTCATCTGCTGTTGACTCTTCAGTCATTATGATGTCTGCTTGGGTAGTGCAGTACATACTATGTCCATTTTCAAGATATAAGTATACATATGAATCCCAGAAAAAGCAGACCTCAACCAAACTGGCAGAGAGGGAGGGCAAACAAAATAATGCATGATGAGTTATTCCAGTGGAGTGTTCCAGTCTAATCTCGAGGCTAATCTGACAAAATAAAAACAGCATTCACAAAACTTGTGATCTGTGAAAAAAAGAAAAAAACACAGAGACTTCCTGACCACCTAAGCGTAAAAACTTTAGCAGTGGGAATTTAAGGTTCCTTACAGATATCACAATGCTTAAACAGAGGGATCATTTACAATTTCCTGAATTGTCATGAATCCCTAATGTATAATTAAAAGATCAACATCCAATGCTAAATAAAATAATATGCAAGTCTGAAAGATCAGTTCCTTTTTTGCAGACTTGCTTCAGTCAGTTCAGCATTTTAAATCCTGCACCTTTATATGACACTATGTAGTTTCAGTTACACTACTGCTTTTATTTCAAATAAGAAAACATTTACACTGTAACACATTTAAAGCATCCTGCATAATCAGATCATAATATTAGCTCACCTGTAAGTTTGTGAGCTGCTGCTGCTGGTGGGCGATGGTCTGTTTCACTAAAACACTCTTGATGCTCTGTTCCATGGCATACTTCTTAGCCTAAAAAAGAGAGACAAAGGCACTTTACCTTATAACAAAATAACAGCTCTAGACTAATTTGAAAACAGTGATGAGGTTTTTGGTGGCAGAAAATGACTTTAAATGTTTCAAATTTAAAAAAGGTCAATTTGACTTTTTGTTTTAAAATTCTGACTATACTCTTGGAATTCCAAGAATATATCTTCTGATAAGAAAAATCCACTCGTCATTCTCACTTTTTCCCTTGGCTCAGAATCATCCACTTCAAATGTTGACTACTGTATTATTTTCTCTTGTGGACTTTCGTCTTATGTGAAATATCTTATTCAGGTCAGTACTAAATAAAAAATAACATGCATTTTGCATGATCCCTCATATTTTGGTAAAATAATTAACATTTTGCAGATTCTGCAAGGTGTATGTAAACTTTTGACCAACTGTAGGCATTTATTTAAAAAGTTGAAAATCTACTATTTTACAGTAAAAAGACTGTAAGACAAAATAAAAACCACTACTGTTCACATATGTATTATTTAAAGGGGTCCTTTTTATATTTTCTACAAATAAGAATCATGAGTTTACATCCCACACTTCTGGCTTTTTCCCCCTCAGAATTGACAAACTCATTATTGTTGCGTTAAATCGAATTAGAAAATCTGAAATACAAGATATGAACTTACATTTGCGAAAGAACAGTGAGACAAAATAGGCAAATGTAAAATGTTATAGGTTTAAATAGTATTTCATGGTGTAACTGTAGGGCTAATATAATATGTCCCCTATGAACTTCATATGTCAATATTACTTAGACCTATTGTTCAAATCAATTTTATGCTTTAAAAGTAGAGTAAACAGTGGGTTTCATCCATTAAACATCTGCATTCAGCTTCAAATGGAGCCTTTGATGACAGTATTTTATAAAAATGATTTGCATTCCGATTCTGACATCCAAAGGCACAACATAAATTTTTTTTCTCTTATTTTATGGATTTTACTCCACTTTTTATCAGTTTATGCAGCTGCACGTGACGTAACTGTGACGTCTAATCCAAATTGGTCTATTTTACCCAATATTCATGTGCTACATATTTGAGTGCTCGTTTGGAGGATTTTTTCCATGTAACATTCTAACACAGACAGTTGATGGTCACGTTTCAAACAAAAAACATTCGTGACCCCAGCTCCAATCAGAGTTATGGAACAGCATTCTATGGCCTTAACTCTTTTAATTAAGAATCTATTTTAAGAAGGAGCTGGGGCACATCACTAGCACACCCACTCTTGACACACTGGAGCAGGTGGCACAGGTTGGAGTTCAGCCCGTGACCTGTACTGATCCCATTCCCTCTCTATCTCCACAAGTTTCCCTCTTATGTTTCTAACAAGGCACCAAAGTCCAAAAATAAAGTAAAACATTAAAAATCTGTTATTACCTTTTGTAGCGCCTCCTGTTGCTCTGGTGTAAGAGGCGGTAATACAAGCTTTGCACCTGTGCCTTGTCCATTCTCCATCATCAGACCTTTGCCTCACTGAGAAAGCAATACAATAGACATAGAATAAAAAATCTGAATTTATCACTTCTTCAATCTATAGCTTGCCCAAAATAGACATGGATAGAAAAAATATTACACACTAAAGAAAGATTTGGCAGCTTACCTATGAGGCGAACCGTATTACGTCAACCAGGATTGTGAAGCCGTGGAGACTTGCTGGCAAAGCACTCACAATTTTACAATGATCTGTGTTTCATGGAAATGCACACAACATAATTTAAAAACACTGTACAAGTGCAATGAGAAAAAAAACTACGGATAGCTGACTTACTTTCTTCCATGAAACACAAAAGGGTAAAGGCTGAATGACAGCCTCACTCACCATTTACTTTTCACCCAATTCATTCCCTTTTGTGCTCCCCAGGAGAAAGTCAGTCACACAGATTTATAAAAACATTAAAAACAATAACTAACGACAGAATTTTAGGTGGAACTATGCCTTTAAGCAACTGCTGGTCATTAGCATATCTCCAGTATCAGTAGGTGTACATTGTCTTTCCTGACAGTAGCACAGTGTTAAAATACTGTACGCTCTTCGTGCTCAGTCATTATACTACTAGATTATTTGCTCTAGAAGATGCAAACTGCTCCAATCAGATTCAGAATCAATCATGAACCTGAGTCATAATGAAAACTGTGTTCATTTAAAAATCTTACAAGAAACACTATAACTGAACAACTCGTACAACATCCATTTGCGTTTTTGCATTTTCTGCCATTCTTGGCTTAGCGTAAGTTACACACACTATCATCGCTAAAGTGAACTGAGAGTTTTAGCATCTTCAAATGAGCTATATCAACAAAGAGGGGTTGTAGACACAGCAGTGGCGCGCTTGTGCTTGTACATTACATCAGCGGCGGTGCTAGCTGACTTACAGCTGTTAAATACAGTAATTTAGGCAAGCGGTGCAGGATTCATGGGCTTACTATCTACATGCGTCTCAAACAAGCTGTAGCCGTTTCGTAATATAAGGCAAATCCTAGATAACCCAGAAAACGCACGAATGAAAAGCACAGCAGTACACTGCTAGCCTGGTTAGCAATGAACAGAAGCTAACGAGCTTTCATGCAGGCCTCGTGTGTACACGACTTGAGATATATAGAAACAGTAAGAAATGTATTTCGACTAAATTCACCCAGTGTAAACTATAATCATGGAGATGTTTAAACATATTTCTATATTGAAATAAACGTGTTAGGTAATCATCATTACCGCAGTGTTCCGCGTTACCGCCATGTAGTGATCCACATTGAGAACTCTGCAACACCATAGAAACAGAGCGGAACCTGGAGCGGCGCGCGCCTTCCGCTGAACGATTCTGGTCACGTGATCTAGAACAGCAGTTAGCAAACGATCTGATGGCGGCGTCTCTGGATTATGACAGATACTTGTTACATTTTATACATGGATTGCATGGGCGTTTGAAAAAACGTTTTAATTTTTAAATATTTTCGTATTTATTTGTTTATTTATGGAAAATGTGAGTTTCGTACTAGAAAGACTGGTACTGAGCCATGACACGCCCCCTGCAGGCTTTACGTCTCAAACCAGCAGAGCCTCCGTCAGCTGCCTTTCCAGTTTTGTAAGAGTCACTTAGAATTTCAAAGAAACATCTTCTTCTCTGGTGCATCAGCAATCGCTTTCTTATTTAAGTAGACTGCCTCCACCAGGTTGAGATCAAAATGGGAACGAAATTTAAGAAATTGCACGATCAAGGGAGGTCTTTAGTTTAAAAAGATGTGTTCTTCGGAATTACTGTAAGATATTATATTTGGTAGAGTTTTTTATAATGTATGTTTTGTTATATTCAGATAACACTGATGTATAGGTACAGTTGAGGTCAAAAGTTTACATACACCTTGCAAAATGTTAATTATTTTACCAAAATAAGAGGGATCATACAAAATGTGTGGTATTTTTTCTTTAGTACTAAGATATTTCATATAAAAAACGTTATATATACACTACCGTTCAAAAGTTTGGGGTCTACATTTTTATTGTTTCTTTTTTTTTTTTCTTTTTTTTTTTGTATTAAGTTAATAATTAAAAGTTTATTAAAAGTTAATGATAAATAATTTTTTCATTGTTATAAAATATTTATATTTTGAATAAATACTGTACTTTTTAAACTTGTTATTCATGAAAGAATCCTGAAAAAAAAATCACAGGTTCCAAAAAATATTTGGCAGCACAACTGTTGATCTTATCCAACACTGATCATTCTAATAATAAATCCGCATATTAGAATGATTTCTGAAGGATCATGTGACACTTAAGACTGGAGTAACAGCTGATAAAAATTCAGCTTTTCATCACAGGAATAAATTCTATTTTAAAGTATGTTAAAATAAAAAACATTATTTTATATTGTAAAAACATTTTGCATATTACTGTTTTTTTTCTATATTTTTAATCAAATAAATGCAGCCTTGATGAGCATAAGAGACTTCTTTAAAGACTATTACAAGTCTTACTGACCCCAAACTTTTGAACGGTAGTGTACATATAGTATACAGGAGAAAATAATAGTTGAATTTATACTAATGACCCCATTCAAAAGTTTTTATATGCTTGATTCTTAATAGTCTACTGTGTTGTTACTTGAATAATTTTTTTTGTTGTTGTTTGTTTGTTTTGTTTGGTGATAGTTGTTCATGAGTCTGTTGTTTGTTCTGAACAGTTAAACTGCCCACTGTTCTTCAGGTCCCACAAATTCTTTGGTTTTTCAGCATGTTGTGTATTTGAACCCTTTCCAACAATGACTGTATGATTTTGAGATCCATCTTTTTACACTGAGGGACTCATATGCAACTATTACAGAAGGTTCAAACACTCACTGATGCTCCAGAAGGAAACACAATGCATTAAGAGCCAGGGGTGTAAACTTTCGAACAGAATGAAGATATGAAGAGTTATATGAAGAGTTCAGAAGCAAAACCAGCAAAAAGCCATCTTGGTCAAAAATGAGATAATGATAGTGAGTGAATGCTCCTGACACATAGTATACGTCCATCAAATACTTTTACTTCAGACTTGCTAAAATTCCAGCCTCAGCCCAATCAGAAGTACCAGTACTTACATAGAAACCTATATATATATATATATATATATATGTATAAAATTTAGTACTGCCCTTCAGAAGCTACAGAAGATACATGTTTTCCAGAAGACAAAATCAGTTAAATTTACTCCCACTGACTTCCAATTCAAAATGTTTTAATGTGTCATTTTTCCTTCTGCAGTAGCATTGAGTGTTTGAATGTCCTGAAATAGTTGCATATGAGTCTCTCAGTTGTCCTCAGTGTGAAAACATGGATCTCAAAATCACGCAGTCATTGTTGGAAAGGGCTCAAATACACAAAAATGCTGGAAAACCAAAGAATTAGTGAGACCTGAAGGATTTTTCTGAAGAACAGTGGGCAGTTTAACTGTTTAACAGTTTTTTCTCTTGTGGACTATATGTAAACGTCTTTTATGCAGGTCAGTACTAAATAAAAAATAATATGCATTTTGTATGATCCCACTTATTTTGGTAAAGTAATTAACATTTTGCAGATTCTGCCATGCAAACTTTAAGCTATTAAAGTAAATAAGCAAGAAGTGTCATATGTAGATGTTGAGATCCAGAAGCAGACATAACAGTATAAAACACTGTTGTGGTGCATTGATAGACCATATCTGTATTTGATTGTTTGTTTAAAACATTTTATTTTAAAACATAATAATAATATATAATAATAACATTTATGTAATAACTTATTTCTTAACTTAAATACATTTTAGTATTTAATCCTGCCCTTTAAATGTCCACTGTCTTAATCACCTCGTTACATTAACTGTACAGGGCAACTGTAAACCACTAGGTTTACAAGAACTCGCAGAAAGAAAACTCGTAATGCGGAAGTAGGAAGTAAATGTTCAAAACAATTACATCTTCGGGACTTTTTGTGTACTTCGTGTCCGTTCACTTTTGGTTTTAATACCACAAATCATTATAGACATGAACGTCAGTGTACTAGTTAAACGTGCGGCGACAAAAACGCTAAAGTGGTAAATTCCATGCTACTGTACTCTCTGGACTGTAACAATTTCACCTGTAGTATATCCGAAACGTGTGCTTTAAACCAACAAAGGTATTGCGATTAAAATAAAAGTTTAGTGTTCGAGACAGGTGCTTTTCAGAGTCTTGGCGGTCCGTAGGAGAATATGCACCTGCTTCAGTCATGGTTAATATATTTTACTATTTGACGGACCGACACTAATTACTGGCATGGATGTTCTTTTGGCTGCAATAGAGATATTGACGGACCCATCTGGACACCAAGAGCACTGTGAGTAATTCAGCCTGTACCGACGATTAAGAAATCACGTGATCGTTTGATTATACGTGTATATAATGTGTTGTAATTACATCTAGTGATTAAGGTGAATGAAGAGAAGCCAGATCCAAGTCCATCTTCTTGTGATCACCCCAGTGTGTTTGACATTTGTGTGGGGTTAAAAAAAGATGATGATGTTAGGGATGAGGAAGCTTCTGACATGTGTCCAGCCAAGCAGGATTCAACCATGCTCACAGATAAGGAGGAGCCTGGGGTCCCCAAACAAGGTAAAATTGCAAAATTGCATAGAGATCACCATGGTGAATTTAGTCACATTTTGATTTTGATGTGGACTAAAATAAAATAAAAAGATAAGCAGCACAATGGACCATTGATAAGAGCGTCAGCGTTGCCATCACAGGAATAAATTACATTTTTAAAATATATGCAGATAGAAAACATACTTTGAGTATTTGTATATGCTAAAAACATTAAAAAATTGTACTAACCCCAAACGTTTGATCTGTACCGTATATTGGTAACAATAGTTTAATAATGATAAATAAAAAATAAATAAACATTTAAATCAAGCAAGTGATTCTCAGCTGGTTTTGCTTCAGGATTCAGATTTCCAAGTGAGTACCAAAATCAAAATTATTTGTCCTACAAAAATAAAAAATTAAAAAACAAATAATTACTAATTAACTACATAAATAAATGAATAAATAATAAAATGTATATTAATATATATTAAATATGTATTAATATTAACAAACTGCACAGATCTAATAAAATACTAAATAATTAACATGACAATAGCTCAACATTTTTTCTACATCAGATTTTGCTACATCATAAACAACAACAGAAGAGTGATTTACTGACCCAGTGGGCTAAATATTATGTTAGTATTAGCCATCATGTGAAAGATCAATTTGAACAAAAATTACATGTTTGAATGCTTTGAATGCTAAAATTAAAATGTTGTATTGTTCAGATTACACTTATTACATACTATATGTCCACTGTCTTTCTTTTTTTCTTTTAAGAAACTGGTAAAAGGAAAAGGAGTTGCTCAAGAAAGAGCACAAAAACAGGAGTCCGCTCTAACAAATCAAACCACTATTGTGGTAAATGCGGACAAAACTTCAAAACGTCAGTTCACTTTAAAAGACATAAACTAGTTCATTCAGGAGAAAGGCCTCATGGTTGTCCTGAGTGCGGCAAGAGGTTCATTACGTCCTCTGAACTAAAAGTACATCTGCGTGTTCACTCAGGAGAAAAACCCTACCACTGCTCTGAATGTGGAAAGAGCTTTGCTCAGTCAGGGTCGTTTTCTAATCACCGCAGACTTCACAGAAATGAAAAACGTCATCACTGCCCTGAGTGTGGCAAGGGTTTCCAGCAACTTATAGATCTACGAATTCACCAAAGGGTTCATACAGGAGAGAAGCCGTTCACGTGCTCACAATGCTGGAAGGCCTTTTCAACATCCGGAGCGTTACGAGTTCACCTGCGAACCCATACTGGTGAAAAACCTTATGAGTGCAAAGAATGCGGGAAGACGTTCTGCCAGCTGGGAGGACTTAAAGTTCACAGACGTGTTCATTCGGGAGAAAGGCCTTACGTGTGCGGTGTGTGCGAGAAGCGCTTCAAGGGACATGCCAATTTGATCGCACACAGGCGGATTCACACAGGCGAAAAGCCTTATCGATGCACCGTATGCAACAAGACCTTCACCGACAGCAGGAGACTAAAAGAGCACCAGCCACCTCAGTCAGAAGAGAAAGCGTTTCGCTGCGGGTTGTGTAGTGAAGCTTTCGGTGCTTTCTGTCAACTTAAAGAACACCAGCAGCGTCACAAAGGAGAGAAGCACCATCAGTGTACTCACTGCGGAAAGGCCTTTACGCATTTGTATCTGCTGAGGAGTCACCAACGCACACACTCGGATGAAAGGCCGTATTCCTGCACTGAATGTGGAAAGGGCTTCCGTCGGTCATTTGACCTGAAAATGCATCTGAACACTCACAGCGAAGCACGCCCTCACCATTGCTCAGAGTGTGGAAAGAGCTTCCGCAGGGCTGCAGAGCTTCGGATACATCTGAGGGTACATACGGGAGAAAAGCCTTATCCCTGCTCTGTCTGCGGCATGGGCTTCAAACAGACGTCACAACTCAAAGTGCATGAACGCACTCACACAGGAGAAAGGCCATTCCCCTGCTCGGACTGTGGGAAGACCTTCAAAGACAAGAGAAGCCTGCTAACACACCAGAGAGTGCACCATAAATAAGGAAGTCCTTCTATTAATATAATATTTGGAATATATATTATTGAGTGTTGAAATCACATTGGTCACAGTGGTGAAGTTTTAACATGCCGATTACATTACTATGCAATTCTGTTGATTGTAAGACGTAAATGGGTAAATGCAGATTACTGATTTTTTCAGTCTTGCTTGTGTCTTAAACTGTCCACTCAAAGTTGTTTTTGGAGGTATGTTCAGGAATGCCATATATCTTTTTCATTATTTATACATCTTCGGTGATTCAGGAAGAAATTAGCTGTCTGACCTTTCTTTGAAAAGAAATTGCTTATGGATTTTCAGAGTTTTTTATACAGGTATTAATATTTTGTACTGTGTATGAAAACAGTGACTTTAATTTAAATGAATGATTTATATTTATCTGATGTATAATCTATTTTCTTATCCTATTATAATCAAGTCATGCTGAAACGTTTTGGGTACAATGTAAAGACTTTATTGTATATTTTTATGCAACATAAAGAGCATGTATACAATGTTTTTACATGTATTTAAAAAGTTTTTTTTACTTACACAAATAAACACTCTTTTACTTATTTAGAAAAGTGAAAAATACCTTTTCTTTTTAACCAAACAGACCAACAAGGAAGTTAATCTACTGGAAGGACAGGTATTTCAAATATGACAAAGTTAAGCTTCAAAATTCAAGGAAAAAAACAAACATATTATGACAAATAGAGTAGCTTTATGTATAACAATGATATTAGCATTAGTCTCATGTGTATATAAGCATATAGTAGTATGAAAACTTGCAGGAAAAACAGCGGATTGACGTTACATAGATACATGTTGTCTTTTTCTATTTGACGTTTTTACATACAATCTGTAAGAAAATAAAATATGAATATATTTAACTGACGTGTGCCATCAAATGTTTTTTGTTGACTTTAATGTATCCACCTTATTTTTCAGCATAAAAGTGGGCGCAGCCATTTGTAAATTTTATGGGTCTGGATTCTGCATCCAGCGATTTTTAGTTGTACAAAACAGCTGGTTTTGCTGCTTCATATGGCAAACTTGTGTGTCTTACCATATTATTTTGATGTATTATCTTAATTATGAACACACTGGTTTGTAGTGCAACATTTACCGTTACTGTTGTTATTCTTCTCGTTATTTTTCTACACCATGGAGTTACCTTATGTCAAACTCTAGACATGAGGTTAATAAAATGATACCCTAATGTGAGCTTTTCGTCAGCTGTTTTCAAAACGAAAGGCAGCATTTTTTTTTTAAATCTTTTTTTAATTATACTTGACAGAAATATGTTAACGTGAGGTCGTGAAGTGTGATTGACTGGACTGAAACTGGCAGTTGGACATTTCAAGTCAGATGTTCCCTTTTCCTTTATGTCTGAAACGCGGCATTACTTCCGCGTTGAAGTATAAGGTGGATTCATTCATGACATTTCATTAGCTAAGCATAAATAACCACATAAATCTAAGCAACAACAGCTTTGCACGTTTAAATGCCACAGAAGAACCATTCACTCCTCAAAGAAGGGAACAGTGAATAGTTCTTAAAAGAACCATTATTTTAGCGTGAAGAACATTTAGCTACCCTGGTGAAAAAAACAGCATATGCTGGTAGGCATGTTTTGATGCTGGGATGCTGGATAGGTATGTTTTGATGCTGGTTTAAGCTGGTCCTTAGTTGGTTTATGCTGGTCCTTTGCTGGTTGATGCTGGTCCTTGACCAGCAACATGACCAGCATAAACCAGCAAAGGACCAGCAAAAACCAGCAAAGCGCCAGCATAAACCAGCTAAGGACCAGCTTAAACCAGCATCAAAACATACCTAACCAGCATCCCAGCATCAAAACATACCTACCGGCATTTTTTCACCAGGGTATAATATAATCTAAAGTATCTTTTCCACTATTATGAAACTTACGTGCAATGGAAAAGTTTTAAGTATGTTAAAGGCTCTTCATGGAAATAGATAACAATGAAAAACCTTTATTTTCTATAGTCTATGACAAAATAGCACTGAAAATAATGAGCCTCACTATGCCACCCTTAGGTGAGCTGTTTTACAGTTCAAGATCAACCAAAAGAGGGCAGTATGTGCATTTGAATGCATTGGCCATCACTCATTTAAAGGTTTTAGAATTGTCATATAATACCTCAAGGTCAAATTTGACTCTAAGCACAGTGTTACATGTAAGTAAATATCATTAGCTGTTTTTACTGTAATATTAAAAGTATAGACTATCAAATAAAATGAAATGTCTGTTTATAAATGTTAATGAAGAAAATTCCCACCCCCAAAAAATTGTCTGAAAACACAACAACTTTTATAGGTCTGTACCACCAGACCTAAAATGAACAAATATTAAAATATCAAATAAACATGCAGCCATACATAAAACACATATTTATGAAAGTTTCATCAATAAGCCTGACAAGTGCATCTATTATCAACACAATTTTTACTGTAGACATCCACTATTACAACATGTGGGTGTTAACCTTGATCTGAAAATGGGAAAAGATGACAGGGATGTGATAAAGTAGAGCATAAATCTGTAGAAATGATTTAGAGGATAGCTGCTTCACTGAAAGCGCCCGAATGAAGAGTGAATGTCTTGTTGAACTGTATGTGACATACTTCTTTTTATAGGCGTTAAAATGAGAGTGTGTCATAGTACTCCACTCACACAGTGCTGACTATGGTTGTCACACATTGCAATGTGTTCTGCTTAATATTTAACTGACTTTAAATAAAGTCAGTCAGGGACAAAAACACTAAAATGTATTCATAACAGAAAATGGAATTTTATTTTTCAGGTTTGGACCTTGAGTAAAAATAACAATAACAGTGCTTTAATACCAAAACATGTTTTTAACCGAGACTTTATTGAGAGTCGCTTTGATTTTACTCTTGCTAAAGCACTTAAATCGCAAATTCCATTACTTTTCATGCAAGTAAATGTGAATGTGACAATTAGTGTTCGTGCTTGTACACTTGCCAATTTATGCATTAATGTTGGTCATTTTATCCAAATGCAGTTCAACACATTAGCCCATTTAATATAAGTCAGTTGTTTATGAAACATCAATAAATCTGTTTGGGAATCCTCTGTAGGACATTAATGAAACACAGAGGGCCTTCCTTTTACAAGTAGAACAAACAACCGAAATGCATTTTATTACCATGTCCTAGATGTCCATCATGTTCCACTCCTGGCTAGGAAAGGATTCTGCATAATTGGTTTGGTTGTTTTTGCAATAATTCATTTCCCTTTTGCACCATAAATCTCCTTTCAAAACACAAGAACAGCAATTACTCCGCTCCTTAAAAAACAACAGTCAGTGTTCACACAACTGAATTGCTGATTTCCATGTTTTGCACAAAGGCTTAAAAGGTTCATCTGTGTTTTTCAATCAGTCAGTCAAATGTACCATAATTTATATAATTCTGACAATCTTTTCGATACATGATAGTTGTCAATAGTGACAAAATTGGGTGCCATTTACACAATGATTTTTCTAAAATGAGCAACAAATACGATTATGTACAAATGATTATACCATATCTACTCAAAACATCTATTTGTTCACACAGCATAAAAACGTAACCATTCAGTGACTATGCTGCCTTAAATGCTTCGCCAAGAATAGCACAGGTAAATTTAATGGAGAAATCCCATTATACATATATCCTCAAGGAATACAGAAACCTAGCAGATAAAACCATTTTCCAAGTGTTTGTAATTGTTTCTTAATCTCACAGGATTTTAGCTCTTAGAGAACTAAAAAGAGAACTAATCCAATTAGATGTGTTCCCTTAATTATATCAATAATTATATCATGAATATTAAACAGAAAAAATATACATGCCCGTATCAAACACTCAGTGGGCATTACTAAATTGGCACTTTAATTGATCTGACTACTGAAGAGCACTACAAAGAAAGATAATGATCAGTTCTTTTCATTTTTAATGACATTGTAATGAATACTGGGTAGCCTTAGTTAAAAAGGTGGCTTAATTAGATATTATAATAAACCAACAAGACAAAAGTTAATTGGACTATTTGGGCTGGGCAAAATGTAAGCCTTCGGCTCACAAAATTATATTTTTTTATTTAGACACTTAGAGAGAAAATCAGTAGATAGCTGTAATATCTGCAGCCCACAACAGCTAGCATGGCATAAGATGCACATGCCATTTCACTGCAACAGTCACAGAGAAAGAGCATGTGTCATACACGTCACTCATCCTGAGAAGGTGGAGAGAGAGAGAGAAGAGTGAAAAAATTCTTAATGATACATACTGTATGCTGACTTACTGTTATCAATGTCAGCCATCAGTTTTTATTAGCAAGTAAGATTATACAGTTGCTTTTTGGATTAAAGTCAAGCGAAATGAATGTATCTCAACTCACATTTAACAATGTGCAATTAGTCTGTAAAAGCTGCTGCTAACAGCAATATATTAATTCATTTTGGGAAATGCAGCCCATAGGTTGGATTAGGAATGCTTCACTGAACTCTAGATTCATCATTATGCTAATTAGCATGAGACTATTTTTATTTATAGGTATCTGATTCCATCAGTCCACTGTCAGAGACTACATACAAAAACATCTAAAAAGATACAGGGTACTGCTTGCTGTGAGGCTCATCATTTTCTCATCACCTTGTGCGTCATCAACTTTTCTTCAGCCACTTCTCTGCATGAAAGTACATCTCTGGTCTGGATACTAGTCCCCCGTGCATTGTAAAGCTGTGGCTTATTTTGCTGAAACATTGCTAAATAGCCATGTGAATCACATGAATGGTCTTTGTATGTACTTGGAAATCTAATAATGTTCTGCTGTGCTCACACGTTGCCTGATTTATATGGGGCTGGAATACTATCATATTTCTCCATGAAGGAGAAGAGAAGCAATCACACCTGACAGACACAAAATTGGTTGACTGAATAACATGCCGTAAAAACTGAGTCTAAAAAAATTGTTCCATTTAGGTTGGAGTGGAAGATGGCGCTCTTAGAAGAGGTAAAGCTAAATAATAAAAAGGCCAAAATAAACAATTCAGTCAAAACCTAAACAACAGATCTCGTCCAGTAAAAATGTTGTGGTTTTTCTGAGGAACATCAATAGAATATTCAGATTCTGACCAACACATGAGTAGTTTAAAGTTTAACATTTTTCCATATGTACAAACATACACTCTATAAAATGCATTTTTTGTTTTGTTTTTTAACCGAAATGCTGGGTTCAGCCAGTTGGTCATTTTACTGGGTTATTTTTAATATTTTTCTGTAACTCAGCTGCTGGGTCATTTAACGCTCGGTTATTTTTTAATTTTTTTCTCTGACGAAACAACTGATTTACAGTAAGAGCGCGGGCTTTTTGAGTCCTCTGCAGGAGAGAGCGGTTCTCAGCGCCGCCAATTTGGTTCACTTCAGGGGCGTCGTTAGGGCTAATCATTCGGGGCTCGAGCCCCGAAAGATTTTTCTCTAGCCCCGAATGTTTTTACGGGTTGATATCGCCCTATGATTTCCAAGGAATTCACAGAATTTGTCAAAGTTGGAATGAATTAATCAAAAGCCGTCATTACACTTTAATGAAATTGCGATATGGACTAGTATGTGATAATATTCAGCCGCAACATACCATTTAAATATGAATGCTGCATGTTCTACGTGTCTCTTTATGAATGAATATGCGCAGTTTCCTTTACTACACACACGTAACGCTCGCGGTGATTTCAGCGTCTGCCATAAGAAATGCATGAACAGGATCTCCAGAAGTGCTCTGAGAGCACTTCGTGAGCATTTCACTGTTTTATTTTTGTAAAACCATTTACTCACAGAAATGTAAAGATATTCATGGCAACCCGTCAAAATAAAAGTTCGGTTTAGCTCGTAGACATTGTGCCAGATTACTTTATACTTTATTATTACTTATATATATATATATATATATATATATATATTACTTTTATCATTCAGTAGAATGTACGTACCATAGTACTACTACTACTGCTACTGTTGAAAAATTAATAAAAATTTGTAACTCAATATTTCTTCCATCTTTTAAATTTTAATAGTACATCCCCTTTATTTGCCAAAAATAAAATTTATTTTTTATTAATTAAAAGATAAATAAATATCTTATGCCTTTATTTGATAAACAGAAAAATTTAAATACACAACACAGAATTTCATAAGGCTGTTGTAGAAATAAAAAGAAAAAAAAGTTGTCCTAAACATAACTTTTGATAAATTGCCATTAAAGTTTCATTGCTTTAATTAATTACACGTTTTATATTTTTTTATTATTATTATTAATAATAAAATTAAATCTAACCATCATAAAGGAGTCCAGAAAAATTAAAACAGAAAAAATAAAATGGGGCCCTATTTTTGCATGCAAATATATATTTGTTACAGTTGTAAATACATTTTCAAATGTATTATTGTATTCGTGTAATGTATTTTTGTAAATTTATAATTTTGTTATAATACTTTTATTTGCTATTTGCAGTGATTTACTATTTACTATTTTTTATAGTGTAACAACGCTGTTTTGTGCCACTGCTTTGGCAAAGTATCTGTCAAATTAACTAAAATCGAAAGCACAGTATGACTTTGCTCACAGGATCAGTTCATGATCCGATGTTTTCAGAGTATCAGACCTTTTTTCTTTGTTCAGTTTGCACACTAGACATGGGTTCACTTGGAGCTTTTATTTGTTAACTCTTAAAGTGCACCAGATTAATGAATTTACCTTTAAATTATATCGTCCAGGTTCAGCCACCTGTGTCTAACAAAATTTTACGCAAGTATGATGTTAGCTCCCATCCACCACCACTAGCCCCTGATGTTTTGGTACCAGCCCCGGATGTTTTCAAATCCTAAAAACGCCCCTGGTTCACTTCTTCAGCAAAATATAGGTTTGTATGTTGTAAATTGTATTATTTTACGTAAGGCAACATAAGGACGAGATGTCAGTCACCTGCGGTTGTTTCGCAGAATGGAAACACCCAGGGTTGCCAACTCTCACGCATTTGGCTTGAGACACACGCTTCCAGGCTCTGTCTAACGCTCTCACTCTTCCCATGTAAATCTCACGCCAAATTGGCAACCCTGCTTGCGATTTTATACAAAGTTTCAGCTTTCAAATGTTGTAAGTTTAAATACTAAATCCAAACGATAAATACCGTTTTGGCGCACTTAATTTGGCGTAAATCGCAAAATGTAGCGCTTCTGTTAACGCCAGAGTCATTGAAAATCAGAGCTGCGATAAGTTTTCATCTCGCCGGCGTCGCCGCCACGCGGTCACGTGATTCACGGAGCTCTGCAAACAAACCAACATTGACAGTACATTTGTATGTGTTTAAGATAGAGACGACAGCTTCACTATACAGGTGTTTGCAGCAATGTTTGGTAAACATTACAGCATATTATGCATTGTTAATGATGTTCCATTAATGAACTATTACATGTGTAAGTACACACAATGAATGCAAGCAAATACTGAATTTAAACCAAGTTTAAAATGGTGCTAAAAAAAGCATTTATATCCTTATATGTACAGTATATACATATAAATAGTTATGGAATCGAAATCGCCACCCCCTCCCCCAACGCAACCCCCCACTCCAAAAGAAAACAAAAATCTCACTCCAAGCTGAACTTAAAAGTTGGTAACCCTGAACACCTTTTGCCTTGCATAAAATAAAAGGATTTTATTCGTTATTGTACTGAGTTTAATTTAGTTTGAAATGAATATATGTTCTCTAATCTCAGTACTGTCTGTTTGTTTATGGGCAGTTTTTGGAGTCAGTCATGACATCTTTCAACTACGAGTGAAACACGAGGCCGCGGTCTGAAGTTCGCAGTTCCCCCGCCGAACAGCAGCCCTTCGCCGGCTCAGATCCAGATCCAAAGCTCAAGTTCCAGTCCATTTTAAGCCAGCAATATAATATTTTTTAAACAATAGGTAAATAAAATAACCCAGCATGTTTGGTAAAAACATTTGACCCAGCCAGCTGGGTCAAAATAACCCAGCATGCATTCTGTCCAATATTTACCCAGTGCTGGGTTGTTTTTAACCCAGCATTTTTTAGAGTGTACAGGGATGGGCTCAAAAAGGATCCAAAATGTAAAACAAATCAAATAAATAACCATTCTGAGGCAGCGAGTAGCTCATAAAAACAACCAAATAACAGCAACAATAAAAATGCAAGCCTATAAAAAATGGAATATGTGTTTACTAAATATAATACACAGACTACGATATTTAAAAAATAATCAGTGCATGTGCTTTTTTAAACACACGTTTTCAAAATAATGTCAGCTGACATTCAAAGTGAATGATGAGTTAGAAAAAATGATAGATTTTGCAGAAAGGTATTTTAATACTTTTTAGATAATTTATTCTAAATGTTAGAATGCTCTAAAAAATGCTGGGTTATATACAACCCAGCACCGGGTAAAATATAGACAAACCCAGCAACTGGGTTGTTTTGAGCCAGCTTTTGGGTTAAATGTTTAAGCCTTAACAGGCTGCCTTAAAATGAACCCAAAATAGATTGTAAATTAAAAATCAGACACATAATTACTAGAGGCATCAGCAATAATCAAAAGGTGAACATTTAACTCATCAACTCATTAATAAATGTTCATTAATTAAACATATTAATAAATGTTTATTTCCAACCTATTTTGGGTTCAGCAAGAAATATAGTAATTTTTAAGCAATAGTTGAGTTAAATAAAACTACCCAGAAGGTTGGGTTTAAATATTTAATGCAAAAGATGGGTCAAAACAACCCAGTCAATGCAATCTAAAAATGCTGGGTTAAAAACAACAATTTTTGGGTTATTTGGCAACCCAGCGCTGGGTAAATATTGGACAGAATAAATGCTGACACCATGTTGAGTTGTTTTTAACTCAGAATTTTTTAGAATGTATATATTTTTAAATGTATTATACCAACATTAATACAAATATTATATTTCTAAAAACAATTTAAAGTATTTGTCACTGACCCTAACCCTAACTGTATAAAGCAATGTCCTATGGTGTTCATATGCTATACTGCAGAGTAGGGGTAGCCACAGCCTCTTTTATGACTAAGAGCACATATATATCTGTCCGGGCCATGCCACATTACAACAGGGAGAGAAATATTATAAGACAACATTCAGTAATACAAACTAGTAATCCAAAACAAACTTAATGATAGACTAAAGATTCAGATTAACATACAAACATTACCATAACTAAAGTAATTTACAAATGAACACTTAAACGTACAAACCAAAAATAAAAAAAGAGGAAGGGACCCTCCTTTCTGACTGAAATGGTATAATCCAATTGCCCTCCAGAGTGGTGAAGCTAAAGCGCTCTTTTGCTTCACTGAATGTGGAAATGCTGCAGTCATTCCCACAAGTTCACAGCTATGAACAGCTTCATTTTATCTTTACTGTATCTTTCGGTTTTCAGTACATCATGGTAAAAGTTGCCTTTCCTGTGTGGTATAATTTGCTCAAAATTACATCAATTATGCATAAAACAATTAAAACGTGCAAAACATATGGCAGGATCCGTGTGACACCATGCTTGGTGTACAAATTCATTATGTTTGAAAAAAAAAAAAACATAATTATTTGTAAAAAAACAAAACAAAATAATAATAATAATATATTTTTTTAATTATTTGAAAAAAAAATATTTTTCAGTGGCCCTGTAACACAGAACATGCACACAAATAATGCAAAACTTGCTTTGAAACATGAAAGAAAATATGAAAGTTCTGTCATTTGCCAAGTAAAGTGACCCATAGTCGGAATTTGTGCTCTGCATTTAACCCATTGAAGGTTAAAGGCTGAAAAAGTCAAGACGTGGGAAGAAAACACTGAGTGAGAGAACTGTAAAAGGAGTAGGTCCTGTAGCAATGGAGCAAGAAGCAATGATGAGGACAGAAGAATGAAGAAAGATGGAAAAAAGAAGTATTGCGGCAAGAAAAAAAAAATCTATAAAAAGAAAGGTTGAAAAGTGCATTGAGTTGGCCTATATTCAAGAAAGAGTTTCAAGAATCCTGAAAAAAAAAAACAGCTTCTACAAATATATTAGGCAATAAAAAACCTTGGAATCACAAGGAACACTCTTAAAAATAAAGGTTCTTTATTGGCATCAATGGTTCTATGAAGAACCTTGAACATCCATGGAAGCTTTCAAATGCAGAAAAGGTTCTTTATAGTAGAAAAAGGTTCCTTAGATTTTTAAAATGTTCTTTAAAATCGTTCTTTTAGGAACTGTTCACTGAAAGGTTCTTTGGGGAACCAAAAATGGTTCTTCTACGGGATCATTGCAAAAACACCTGCTTGGAACCTTTATTTTTAAGAGTGTAAATATCATTTTAAATAAACACTAGCAGGTTACATTTGACATTTACATATTATTGTAGAAAACCTTTCAAAATATTAATGTTTTACTGTGGCCTTGGTGAGCATATGAGACTTGTTTAAATCTTTATCTGGTAGTGGTATCTGGTATTTTGGTCCCCATGAGGAAACAAGCTTATAAATCATACAGTTTTTTGAAAAAAAAAAAAAAAATGCAAAAAGTTTCCTGAGGGGTAGGTTTAGGTGTAAGGTTAGGTCAGGGCGATAGAAAATACAGTTTGTACAGTAGAAAAAACATCACGCGTGTGTGTGTGTGTGTGTGTGTGTGTGTGTGTGTGTGTATCATGTATACTCGCAGGCTGAGAGACTGGCAGGTGAACTGTAATTCTTTTCTTGTCTCCGAGACAAAAGATTTTGCAAGTAAATGCTACAAATGCCAAGAGTGTCTACAAATGCTTACTCATTTTCAATTAACTTGCCAACACCATCTATGAATATGTAAATAAGACTGGTTGATTAATCCCTGAGCTCAACTGCACTAATTAGCCTATAGTCCCTGAATCCAACTGTAGAGTATTTAACTGAAGGAAAGACAGTCCAGATGTGGAGAGGAAAAACCAAACAGTACAGTAATTAAAAATATCATCTCTCATGAAAGCATCACAGGTTAATTAGCCTTGCAGCGCTGCCCGACGCCTCACATGGGGCTGTTGACATAGAGAGCTTTTAAAGATGCTCACAAAGCAACAAGGGTCTTATGAAGTTTATCAAGGGACAACAACTTTCATTTACACTTCTAATTATCAGATATGTTAATGAACATAAACGCTGTTTCATGCAAGTTTAATTTGTCCTCTTGCTGCAATTTAAATGATTTATTTCATGCAACACAGTGAATATTAAGCATCTGAATATTTATTTATTTCTAGAAGCACATTACTGGCAAAAAACAAGTTTGAAATGTGATGTCAACACCCAGTTTTTACTGGCAAGGGAGAGAGATGAAGTAAGGATCTACAAACACATACACACACACATACATACATACATCATGGTTAGACTTTCAGTATGTTTGTTACATTAATTAACTTCTCCGTGAAAAGCTATAACGTTTATAATTATCAATATTTGCATTCACAAAGTGTAAACTTAATTTGCTTTTGCGGTCTCTGAATACCAGTGACCCCTGATGCTTTGGGCAATAACTGCAGGGATGGGAAGAAGAAGAACAAAGGATGAAGGCATACTCATAAGCAGAGGTCAATTTTCAGTCTAATAAAGTTGCATGACTCAAAGGGACTGACTGCAGCACAATGGACTGAGGAAGTGTTCAGAGAGACCGGGTGTGAAGAAGGGTGTGTATAATAGGTCAGCTGTGGCACACAACACTCTCATCTTAGTCAAGAAGGTGTTTCATTTATTTCACATTTTGAGTGTTACAGTGTGTTGTTATGAGGACAGAATTTAAGAGTAAGTGTGTGTGTGTGTGTATACACCTGTATGTGTGAGAATCAGTAAACCCAAGACACACTGATATTAGGCTTCTGCACTGCAGAAATAGAAAGAACAGTGCTGTTTATTTAATGTCCCTATCCACCTTATTTTTCCTGTTAGAGCGGACACATGTGGGCATATGCAGGCATATGTAAATTTTATAGGTCTGGCTTCCGGTCTCATCCGCGTCCAGCTATTTTTAGCTGTACAAAACAGCTCGTTTTGTTTGTCGTTCTTTTTCTTATTTCAGCTAATGAACTGGAAGTCTCGCCCATAGGCTTACACACTGAAGAATAAGGTGGATAGAAAATAAATTACAACAAATAATTTTGTTTAAATAGTATTTTCTCTTAAGTGTTGATGTGCAGAACACATACTGTAAAAATAATTTTTGGATTATTCCAGATTATTGGAGTACATTTTACAAGAAAATATTAATTTAGGTTTTCTACTTACAATTTGAAGAAATTACTGCACACTAATGGCATTTTTAAGTACATAACTGTACATTTTTTAATAACTTTTTTCTTAAAACAAGTACAAACAACAACATTAATGTCTTTTAAGATGGGTTTTATTCATAGTAACTGAACTAAATTAACCCTTTAACTGTCACCGTCTCCTCCTTGTTTACTTCACCATATTACAAATAAATCCTAATCTAATCATAACAAACTATACATTGTTGGAAAGGTCTAAGACTCCTAAATAGATATTTTACCATATTTTTGTGTTACAAATTATGTAGGAAAAGTAATAGATTAATATATGTCAAGAGTGCAACTTAAAAAAATCTACATCATAACATGAGTTCTGACCTTTGTCACAAAAGACTTTCTTCGTTGCCATTTTCCCATCACGCTTTAGAAATCATAAGAAATTATATATCAGTTCAAAAATTAAAATCTCAAAATACATCCTTTGAAAGGCATTTTAAAATCAGACATTGCATTACCACGGAAAATGTACATTAAAATCATATTACAAAATGTTTTCATTCATGAATTATACAAATTTAAGTCTGGATAGTGCATTTTTATATCTGTGTTAAAAAATGGGAGTGACAGTTAAAGGGTTAAACATTAATGAACAAAATGTTTTACATTTTCATCTTAAGTGAAAATTATTATATCTAATTTAGCTTCTGTTTATGGTAAAAAAAAAAAAAAAAAAAAAAAGGTAAAATAAAATAAATGTATAAATAAATAAATAAAACAAGTTGTAAAAAGTCCCCCCAAAATATTATATTGACCTATAAGTAACATTTTGGCTTATGTCTAAAATATATGTCAAAATTTATTATAATAAACCATATAATCTAAAAACATTCAGAAATTTGCCTGTAACAAATTGGATTTTTTTTAAAAAAAATTTTTTTCCAAAACCACTTGCTTTTCTCTCCAATACTTTCTCTTGTTAGTATTTTGGTTAAACAATGTTCATGACTTGTACTGTGCTCTTCCGTCACTTGATCCTGTATTTTGGTGTGTCAATCTGAAACAACTTATGAATTTATGAAACCATGATCCACACTCTCTTCTTTTTACATTTTATTTTACATTCATCACCAATAGGAAAATAGGTCTTTATTAATATAAAAAAATGTAAAAGAAAATCATTTAATAAAAATGAATGTAAAACAAAATCTAAAAAGAAGAGAGTGTGGATCATGGTTTCATTTATCAAGCGATCAGTAAAACATGAGATCTGAGTCTTTCTTTCATTTTATTTACTTAATGTTATTTATTTTATTTTTTTTTGCATTATTTTCCCAGCACATATTCCCTCAGCAACTGCTTGCTGCTGCTTCAAGGCAGGTCTCACGTTGAGGTCAAAGTTTGCACGGTTGGAAATCTTATTTTCTTATTTTTAAGAAGTATCTGTGCGTGACAGATGGACAGAGAGCACAGAGTGTGCCCTTGTCTGATTGCCACGGAGCCAGTCAGATTTCAAAGACAGAGAGACCAACAGCATATCTGAACCGATGACACGGAACAGCACAACACCACCTGCCTGAGTTTCTTTGTATTCTGTTCTCCACTGGTTCTGTCTGCTCTCCATCTCCCTCAAGACAGTCCGACATCCTCAAGTCCAGTTCATTCACATAATGTTCTTATAAATAACGTTTTACACAGCTCTCTGGAATACTTGATTTCAGCAGTCAGAAATTTCCAAATATTCATCATGGTCGATTCTTTATTATGACCTAGTTATATATTAAAAGTTGGATATATTGTACATCCAACGTTACCTGCACACTCACAAAAAGCAATATATAGCAAACCTCAGCTGTGTGGTTGTTTATATCATTGCAAAATGTAAACTGTATGAGGACTGTCACTAACAATTATTTTGGTAATCGAGTAATCGGTCGTTATGCAATAATAATTAGTTCAAATACAGTATCAAGTAATCATGGTCTTATTTAAAAAAACTGTAAAAATACATTAACAATAGAGTGGTATATTACACATTATTACAAATGCCTGCAGAGGGCCAACGCCCGACGATTGTTTTTACACTTTACTCTGCGATCTGACTAAACAACATTTAATTCAAATGTCCGCTTAATAATATTTGACTACTTCTTTACGACATAAATGCTATAGCCACTGTAGTTTCTTGAATATGTGGACATCAAAACGTGTAAACTCAGAGCAAAACTTACAGCTCAAAAATATATTGAAATCGTGATGAACAGTTAGAGATACTAATGCCTATGATACTAATGCCTGTGCTTGCTTTGGTTTATAAATGATTTTTGAAATGGCGCACATTACGTTCCCAGATTGTTATAATAAACCTAAACTCACAACAATATGCAGAGTGTTTTCAACTTTATCTGCATACATACAGTACACTTATATTAAGAAATACATACAGATCTCAACTGGTTGTTTGTGTGTATTGTCACAAAATATAAACTCTTAAAGGGGTCATTGGATGCCCATTTTCACAAGTTGATATGATTCTTTAGGGTCTTAATGAAAAGTCTATAATATACTTTGGTTAAAAATTCTCAGTGGTTGTGTAAAACAACACCCTTTTTACCTTGTCAAAATGAGCTCTGCAAATATCATCCCATTCTGAGGGGATTGTTCCTTTAAATGCAAATGAGCTCTGCTCACCCCGCCCCTCTCTGTTCTCTGTGGAGTGACGAGCCTGTTTACTTTAGCCGTGAAACTTGCTAACTAGCATGTTATTAGGAAAGGTGATTGCAGAGATTCATAAAAAACCCCTTAAACTCACTTCTGCTGTAGGTGAAGCTGGATCACGAATGATTTACGTGAACATAGACACATTTATGTAGATCAGGAGGCGCATTCCCTTCACAAACAAATGTAATCCAATGGCTCAGATGTCTGGAGTAAATAACGACCACTATGTTCATTATTACATCCAGCAACAGAACACCTCAATCGCTCGATCGGAGATATTCTTGTCTAACTTACATCCCTGCTCCGGCATCGAAACAATGGAGATGGGACTGTTACAGCTGATCTGAGGTAAAACTATCGTGGGAGCGGCCTCTGTGGGTGTGGCGCCACACCTGAGAATGGCTCGATTTGAAAAAGGGGATATTATTTTTATAGATGAATTAAAAACCACTGCATGAATTTTTAGCATTTTAGGGTAGATTTGTACATACACTGCCAACACACATTAATGATGTTCAAACAGCATGTAAAAGTGACGTTTGCATCCGATGACCCCTTTAAAAGTACATTCCGTGACACAAAAACAGTACATTTACAGTATTCCGCCATGATACTCACTGTGAGAAATACCGCAAGCGCAGTGATACAAACACAAATGGTTGGAGTTCCAAACTGCTGTATTAATATGACTATAAGATATTATAAACGTTAACATCATGATTTTCAGTAAAACGGTATTAAAAAATTGCTATACAAATTAATTTGACTTGATTTGATCTAATGCAATGCTATTAGTTTACTCATCCGGGTAACTGAAACCGGAGCTACATTTATGTCTCTCATATGACACCATGGACTCGCTATCTCTCATTTTGAACAAATGCAAATAGGCCATCTTGCATCTCAGTGAAATTGTATACGATATTAATATATAATTAATTATCTACTTGTTGCACGGCTGCGTAATAATGGGCAAACTGTATGATCAGTTAGTCATTATTGCTAAATGAACTAAAAGTGTAACGTTGGGAGTGAGACGAGAGACAAGCGGATCCATTTGCACGCTTTTATTGAAGGATTTGGACAGAGACATGGTCAAGGCAGGCGTGGTCAGACAGGAGCAGACAGGTGTATAAGGGCTAGGCAGAGAGTAGTCGATAAACAGGCGGGGGGTCGAGACAAACCAGACGAGGAGCCAGAATAACAGAAAGACACGACACGGGATGAACACAGAGAAACGCTTCGTATGACCAGATAAACACAGTACAATACTCGGCGGTGAGTGACAGAAAGATCGGGGCTTTTATACTGTCTCTGATTGGACGGGGGTGTAGTGCAATGGCTGATGGGGAATGGAGTCCGGGGTGTAGTGCAACAGTCAGAGTGTGTAAACAGAGGGAGAGCGACATCTGGTGGTGAGCGGTCCGCAGCTCACCGACCAGATTCGTAACATAGCCCCCTCCCAAAGAGCGGCTTCCAGACGCTACAAACGAACCATATTCCAGCGGAGCGGTGGGGCGGGGGTGAGACAGGGCAAGGGCTGGAGGGCCAGGTCCGTGCAGAGGACCAGGTGACTGGGGCAGGACCGACAGAGCAGGAGCCCACCAGGGTGGAGCCGGAGGCGGTGCAGGAGGCACAGGGGCCCTCCAGGGCGCCGCCGGAGGCGGAACAGGAGGCACCGGAGCCCTCCAGGGCAGAGCAGGAGGCGCAGGAGCCCTCCAGGGCGGAGCCGGAGGCAGAGCAGGAGGCGCAGGAGCCCTCCAGGGCGGAGCCGGAGGCAGAGCAGGAGACACCGGGACCTTCCAGGACGGAACCGGAGGCAGAGCAGGAGGCGCCGAGGCCCTCCAGGGCGGAACAGGAGGCGCCGAGGCCCTCCAGGGCGGAACAGGAGGCGCCGAGGCCCTCCAGGGCGGAACAGGAGGCGCCGAGGCCCTCCAGGGCGGAACAGGAGGCGCCAGAGCCCACCAGGGCTGAGCAGGAACCCGCATAATAGACTGGGACCTGGGGAGAACAGTGACAGAGGAGGCAGACAGAATGAGGGAAGAAGCAGAGAGTTTGTAGGGGGGCGCCACCTCCAAGGGAGGATCCACAGCCACGGCTGACACCTCAGGAGGCATTGGCGCGGCTTCTCCAACTGACGGGAGCTCTGGAGCAGACTTGGGACCAGACGGGACCTCTGGAGCAGACTTGGGACCAGACGGGGCGTGACTTGAGTCTGGGCCGTCAGGCGGGGCGTGACTTGACTCTGGGCCGTCAGGCGGGCCGTGACTTGACTCTGAAACCGCTTCGGGAAGACCGGCCATGATGGGTGCCGACTCAGGAGCAGAAAACATGACGTGACCAGGCTGTGGCTTGACTGAGATGGCCTGAGCAGGCTGTGGCTTGGCTGACGGGGCTTTAGCCGGCTCTGACGTGGCGGCCATCTTGTGCGGTGGCTCTGGCGAGGCGGCCATCTTGTGCGGTGGCTCTGGCGTGGCGGCCATCTTGTGCGGTGGCTCTGGCGTGGCGGCCATCTTGTGCGGTGGCTCTGTAACTTGGCTTGAGACAGGAAACACAGCTCCAGCTTGGCTTGACTCAGGAACAACATGGCTTGACTCAGGAACAACATGGCTTGACTCAGGAACAACATGGCTTGACTCAGGAACAACATGGCTTGACTCAGGAACAACATGGCTTGACTCAGGAACAACATGGCTTGACTCAGGAACAACATGGCTTGACTCAGGAACAACATGGCTTGACTCAGGAACAACATGGCTTGACTCAGGAACAACATGGCTTGACTCAGGAACAACATGGCTTGACTCAGGAAACACAGTTGCAACTTGACTTGACTCAGGGAATGTAACTGTACCTTTAAACGGCTCTTGTATGGCAGCTGTGACGTGACGGAGCTCTGTGATCGCCGCCATCTTGTGAACGGGCTCCGCCGTTGCCGCCATTGTGTGGACGCGCTCCGACGCGGCCGCCATTTTGTGAACGGGCACAGCTGTCGCCGCCATTAGAGCGATGCTATCCATTACGTTCGCCGCCATTTGAGCAATGCGATCCATTGCCGTCGTCATGGCTCGGGCGCGCTCCAGCGTGGCCGCATTTCCCGAGTGAGCCAAGCGGCCAGCGGATCTGTGGCGTCGCGCTCCGGCGCGGCCGTCATTATATGAGCGGGGTGCGCGGCCGCCATTACCGAGTTGTCGCGTTCCTCCTTCGCGACCCCCACAGTAAGCGACGCGCCCACACACAATAGTCCAAAGTCCATACCTGAATGTCCGAGGGAAAAGCTGCTGGATCCTGTTGTGGCCGAGTATTCTGTAACGTTGGGAGTGAGACGAGAGACAAGCGGATCCATTTGCACGCTTTTATTGAAGGATTTGGACAGAGACATGGTCAAGGCAGGCGTGGTCAGACAGGAGCAGACAGGTGTATAAGGGCTAGGCAGAGAGTAGTCGATAAACAGGCGGGGGGGTCGAGACAAACCAGACGAGGAGCCAGAATAACAGAAAGACACGACACGGGATGAACACAGAGAAACGCTTCGTATGACCAGATAAACACAGTACAATACTCGGCGGTGAGTGACAGAAAGATCGGGGCTTTTATACTGTCTCTGATTGGACGGGGGTGTAGTGCAATGGCTGATGGGGAATGGAGTCCGGGGTGTAGTGCAACAGTCAGAGTGTGTAAACAGAGGGAGAGCGACATCTGGTGGTGAGCGGTCCGCAGCTCACCGACCAGATTCGTAACAAAAAGACTGCCATCTGTTTTTCTTTTTTTTTCTTTTTGAATGTTTTGAAAATGAGATGTTGAAAAATATAATATCTGTTTATAGAACTGCTGTGCTGATGAATCAAAAAGACTGCCGAACACGTCTCTTCTGTTTGATATTCCACTAAGAGCTTTTTTCACACCAGTCTGCATAATGCCAATGAGTCTACATATTAAAAAAGGCCATCTGAACTCTCACACCCAAACAGAATGTAAATGTAATTTTTTCGTTTTGTTTTGTTTTATCCAGCTGCAAAATGACATAGTTGTTACCTATGCTTATTTATTCATTAAACCCTGTAAGACTGAGCTCAGCTTGAATCTATTAGCTACATGACCTTGGGGAAGCACAGTTCTAATTTTTCAAACTTTAGAGGACATTGCCCCAAGCCTGTCCACCCAGAGGGCTGAAGACCACCTGGGAAATGCCTAATTCTTAAAATTTAAACTAAGTCCTCTAATGAATCATTAACTTTCAATTATCACCAGTCATTTTAGCAGTAATTATCAGACAAATCATATTAAATTTGGTTCACCTCTAATTAGTTTGTAACAGATCATGCTCTTTTTTCTTTCTTTCTTATGTATTTCCTGTTCAGTGGTATTGCTTAAGGGTGAGATGAAGGCACAGTGCATTACATTAACAACCATCTAAAACAATGATTCTTTCATATTGTGAGTGTGTAGTATTTTACGCAACAAAGGCAAATAATCTTTATCTAAAACTAACTGAAATAACATTGTAGATAAATCTGCTGTTTCAAACCCATGGAACCTAAACATTGTGCTTATGTGTCGCTAAATAAAACTGGTTCCCATGGAGAAGAGCTTTCTTTGTACTGCTAACTGTAGTCCACTGTCATTCTCCAGAGACTTCAGAGTCTTAAACAAAACAGCCCTCAGCAAGCTCTTAATGTAAATTCAAGACTAACCTTTACTGCACTGAAGAGACTGAGAGATTAAATATGCAATTCATGTTTTTCCATTTACAGTTTTTTTTTTAATTGCTTTGGCTCAATTCTTTTCATTCATTGCAGATGTTTGAACAATAAGGTTCTTGTTAACACCAAAACCTGATAAGCTGATTATCATAAAAATTGTCACAATCTTCACAACGTCTACAAAATAATCAAACTATAGTAATGAAAATCACAATATTACAAATAAACCTGATGACTTCAGAGGCATATGGAGCTTGCCTGGATGTAATTTTCTGTTCACTACTTTATATGACCTAACATGTCTCATAAAACTGTGACAATTGCATTTACAGTTTAGAGAACGTTTATGTTATACATATTGCAATATAATAAAATAATAAATAGAATTTTATTCGTAAAAAACATATGGATTTGACTGTTTTAAATGTGTCAAGGGCAGTTTCTCACTTGTAAGTTTTACCATGTTACTGAATATTCACACATTCCAGGGTTTTTTGAGGTAACTGACTGGACTATTGCCTATTGTGGATATGGCCTTGCAAAGAAATATTCCAAGTGCTTAGATGTCTATTTTAAGTGTTTATTCATGTTAAAGTTTGAAGAAGCACCTGCAGAAAGAAAACAAGAAATAAATAAAGAAAAGCACTTAAACAGGTCATTTGTACATATTGCTTAAATTCAGGCAATATATTTCTTTTTCAGTTAAGGACAATTCCTAAATGCGTTTAACATCTTGCTTTTATTAGTTCACTTTCAGTTTCTTCCTTTAACTGTTGCCAAAGACACGTCTTTTATAAGCCGACAGAAAAGCTGAAAACACACTGATCAATGACAAAAGAATGACCTAGATAGATGAAAAATACAAATGTGTATATATCTTCTGACTTTGGTTCAGCTTTTTGTTGAAAGATTTTATAAATCAGCCCAAACAGTTACAAACCAGATTTCAAGGGTCTTAGGCCTAGATCTCTGGTGTGCTGTCAATGCTGGTAATTGTTAGTGAACAAGCAGGTCAGTGTGTGGGTTGCAGGCTTCAGTATACGTTCACATTAGTGCAGACTGAGCAGACCTGGAGCAGGCAGTTCAATTCGTTATGTGTCAGGTGGGACAGACCCTGCAATGCTTGTGTGAATATGACCCTCTGATTCAGCCTCCCAAGAGGCTAAGGTGCAGAAGTGGAGGGGAAGATACATTTTAATGAGGCAGCGAGGCAATAATTTGCTGAGGGTTTCTTGCAGTGTGTCATTGGTTCTCCAGCAGATCTAATGATGGCAGCCAGGATAAAAGCATGTGAGGTAACAACAACAATCTTGTCATCTCGCGTCAATGCTGTTGAGCCTTCAATGTGCAGTAAATACTACTATTTTTGATAACAATGTCAAAATCTAGGGGGAAAAACGCAATGGTGTTCTCTAATTTGCGAAGAATGCATATGCAGAACTAAAGAATTCCTGTATTTCTGCTAACCTTTGTACATTTAAAAAAAAATCCCTAACTGCTCTGATGAGTGAGTCATATGACATTTGAATTTTTTGAAACAAAACGTGTGAGGAGAAACGGAAATGTCACTTGAGCAATTCATTTAATGTTTGTCAGAGTTGCACGACGAATGATAAAAAGGCAACTAGTCATGCATGAATAAGTGTTTGTTTACTGAAAAGGATGACAGCATATGTTGCCTTCGTTCTGATGTTGACAGTGTTTATCTTATTCATTTTAATTACAAAGATGCCCAGCCACAAGAACTGTTACACTTTTAAATGAAGCTCTCGCTCGCCAAAAAACACAAGTGGTTGGGTTTTAGCCTGCCTGTCAGGCTTGAAAAGCCTCTTCTTATACCATTTAGCACCTCAGCAAGTCCACTTTTCTATTTGGATGATAGAAAAAGTTTTTTTCCTTTTAATATAATGCAGATCATGTGCTTTCTATACTAAATTACTAAATCAGGTATACACAGCTGAAGAAAATTGAGGCTGCCCCAAGCTACATCTATAAGAGTCATTAAATCCAAAACAGGCCCAAACCATGATACTACCACCACGTTTCTAAATGGGATAAGTTTCTTGTTCTGGAATGCACCACAGAAATTCTAATGGTTTCCACTACAAATGCCATTACAAATCATCAACTTTTAACTATTAAAACCATTTAAAAATGGTTTTCTGTAGTGTGTTTTGGGACACATTCCATTAGAACAAATCTTTGGCGGGCAATGACATTGAGGTCTGTATGCATTATTAAAGCATTTATATATAACTGTATAAGATAATTTTTCTCCAAAATGTACAACTTGACTGTTTGGCAAACTAGCAACGACGTCATGTTACGCTGCTGTTCGGAACTGTTCCCAGAGTTGCCTTCGAAGTCATTGCCTGTTAAAGCAGCGAGGCAGCAAGTCAGCTGCCTAGGCTTTCGGACGCAGCCATAGTGGAGCAGAGAGGTTGACAACACACTGACACCCAAGAGAGAGCAGGTTATTTCTGGTATGAAACAAGGTCTCAGCTTTAAAATGTTGACATTTTTTAAAGGGCTCATTGGATGCAAACTTCACTTTTACATGTTGTTTGAACATTAATGTGTGTTGGCAGTGTATGTACAAATCTACCCTATAATGATAAAAATCCATGCAGTGGTTTTTAATTGATATGTAAAAATAATATCCCCTTTTTCAAATCGAGCCATTCTCAGATGCCTGTTGGTGTGCCGTCACACCGACAGAGGCCCCTCCCACAATATTTGATTGACATGAGCGTCTTACCTCAGATCAGCTGTAACAGTCCCACCTCCATTGTTTCGATGCAGGGATGTAAATTAACAAGAATATCTCCGATTGAGGTGTTCTGTTGCTGCATGTAATAATGAACATAGTGGTCGTCATTTACTCCCGACATCTGATCCACTGAAGATGCAGCTTGTTTGTGAAGGGAATGCGCCTCCTGATCTACAAAAATGCGTCTATGTTCGTGCGAATCATTTGTGATCAAGCTTCACCTACAGCAGAAGTGAGTATAAGGATTTTTTTTATGAATCTCTGCAATCACCTTTCCTAATAACGTGCTAGTTAGCAAGTTTCGTGGCTAAATGCCCTAAATGCGGCTAAAGTAAACAATCTCTCAGAGCACAGCTCATCACTCCACAGAGAGAAGAGAGGGGCGGGGTGGGCAGAGCTCATTTCATTTAAAGGAACAATCCCTCAGAACGGGATGATTTTTGCAGAGCTCATTTTGACAAGGTAAAAAGGGTGTTGTTTTATACAACCACTGAAAATTTTTAACCGAAGTATATTACAGACTTTTAATTTCAGATCGCCTGTCAATCAAGCTATTTGCGATGGGTCATTTACCACTAGAGACCCACAGGGTCGATTACAGTTTCCATTAAAACCAATACAAGTCCCGTTATATTCAGTAAAACCATTACAAATTTTTGTGATGGTGTCTATTGTTTTTGTTCCAGCAGAGAACGCTTCTCATTTAAACCAGGAAGTTCTATTTTGATCTCATCTGTCCACAAAACATTTCTCCAGTAGCCCTCTGGCTTGTCCACATAATCTTAAGCAAACTGCAGACAGGCAGTAATATTCTTTTTGGATAGCAATGGCTTTCTTCTTGCAACTTTGCCATGCACACAATGGTTGTTCAGTGTTCCCCTGATGACTGACTCATGAACAGTAACATTAGCCAGTGTGAGAAAGGCCCGTAGTTGCTTAGAAGTTACCCTGGATTTCTTTGCAGCCTTGCAGACTATTACAAATCTTGCTTTGGAGTGATCACTGTTGGTCAGCCACTCCTGGGGAGGATAACAGTGGTCTTGTTTTTTCCTTCATTTGTACACAGTCTGTCCACACTCTTTAGAGATGGTTTTGTAACCTTTTCTAGCCTGATGAGCAACAGCAACAGCAACTCTTTTTCTGAGGTCCTTAAAGATCTCCATTGTTTGTGCCATAATACACTCCTACAAACATGATCATACTTTGATGGATCCCTGTTCTCTAAATAAAACAGGGCAGGCAATGACACCCATCTGATTGAAAACACCTCTGAACAGATGGACTCTAATTGCATCTTTAAATTAACTGTTAATCCTAGAGATTCATATACAAATAAATGTCAAAAGCCCTATTTGGATGTAATTGTTTCTTATGTGGACATCTGTACAAATAAGTTTAGATGGCACCTCAGTGATAAAAATCATGGATTCGGATGATAAGTTTTATGATCCTACGAACTCGGAAACGTGCAGCTCACAAGGCCACATGAGTTTTATTTGCAAATTTATTCTTATTATTGTGTAAAATGTATATTTGTATCAATAGCCAATAACACATTGTATGGGTCAAAATAATAGATTTTTCTTTTTATGCCAAAAATCATATTAAAAAAGATATTAAGTAAAGATCATGTTCCATGAAGATATTTTGTAAATTTTCTACCGTAAATATATATAAAAACTTTTTGATAAGTAACATGCATTGCTAAAACTTCATTTGGACAACTTTAAAGGTGATTTTCTTAATATTTTGATCTTTTTGCACCCTCAGATTCCAGCTTTTCAAATAGTTGTATCTCAGCCAAATATTGTCCTATCTCAACAGACCATACATCAATGGAAAGGTTATTTATTGAAAAGAATTGACCCTTATGACTGGTTTTGTGGTCCAGGGTCAAATTTGATTATTTAAATCTCCTGTTTAAAAATATGAAAATAGATGCACTATATTTGTATATAATTAAAAAGGTAAATTTTTACGCAGGTGGTGAGAGATAAACACTGACATTCTGGATTTGGACGGCAATAAAATCACAGACTACCCCCTGCAAATGGTGAAAGTAACTTGCGTCCCCATAAGAAACAATTACCATCTGAATAGAGATAAAGAAAATATGTTTGTCTCATTTGTTTAAGTGGGTTGTTTTTCAGGACTTGATAATGTTGTTGGTCATAATTATGCAGAAATACAGAAAATTCTCAAGGGTTCACAAACTTTCTAGCAGCACTGCATCCTGGGAAAACACTGTCTGATTTGTCATAATCCTGTATTGTTTCTTTTCTAATCTTTATTTTTTCTTTTCATTAATATTACTCTCTAAAATGTGCAATGAACTAATTTTGCAGGGTGAATGAGAACCAATCAAGCATGCATTGCACACCACTTAATGGGGAGGGTAAAAATGTTTAAAAGTAAGTTTTTTTGATAGTGTCTAATATTCAGTTATGTTGGGATTTAGAATGGTTTTAATTTAACTGGGTTACCACTGTGATGGAGAGTGGAGCTTTATAACATAAGGATGTTTTTATGTGAGACATTAAAAAATATGAAACTGAATTAATGAATCCATATAAAATAATTTTAAAACTGTTTAATTTTGACATTTAAAATAATCTAATAACAAACCTAAGAAAAGATGCTGATGCATTAGTCAAATATGTTTTTGAAAAATCAGCTATAATGACTGTACGTGTGCTGCATTATGCAGAGGTTCTTGTAATCTATAAGTCTATAAATTTTCAAAGATACACAAGGGATAGAAGCTGAGCCTTGAGAGGGTCCTGGAATGATTTCTGCAATGGGTGGTTGCTTCTTGATTGATGTCTTGTCTTCTCTTCAGTCCAGCTTATCGTGTGAGAGCTAGCTAATAAAGAAAAAAAATGAATCGCTTTCCAATAAGGCAGACAGAGGCTCCTTGTCCCATCTATTTCACACCTGACTAGTGCATCCAAGACAGGCCATTCACATTTTCTGGAGCAGAGGTTGTTGGTATGGCCTTATATGAAAGCACCATTTGTCAGTGTGTCTCTCTCGAACATACACGTACACATTTATTTCGAAATGTGCGTCACTACCACCCTGAAAATATTTCATACAGAGATCCTTCGAATAATAGGTGACAGAGTGCATGTCATACACATGTGCACAAATTTATCTTGAGACAATACAGGCTAAAAAATATGTTAACGTTTTAAAGAAAACTGTTTTCTCTGTGAACAGAAAATGTATAAAAGCACCGCAGAACAACTTAACCTCAGCTGTCTGTTCACACAAACTTGTCCACGGAAGAATGGATATGAAGGCCAAGTCAAAATACTGTTGCTATAAACAAATGGGCAGTGGCTGAAAGATATATGTTATGGATATATAGACTGGGTACTCTGCATGGTACAAATTAACCATGGTTTTATTGTAGTAAAAGTGTAGTAACCATGTTTTTTTGGCTTATTGATTACCATCAATGTAACTACAGTTTTACTACAAATACCATGATTAAACTATGGATAGTGTAGCAAAACCATGGCTAATTTGTGGCTACCATGTTTTAACTACGAAACTACAGTTTCGTAAGGGTAGAACAATACAAATAGAAACTACTATCTGGTCCAAACACAAAGGTTACCTCAGTGACCAGCTCAGTGGCCAACAGCTTTTTATTATTTTAGTAATGGAAACACACTTGAAGTACCAAGGACTTCAGTGGATTTAATTTCTCCTCAGGGGAAGAGAAGCAAATGACTCAGCAGCCGGTATTTCACATCTTTGACTACCTAAAGCTATTTCCTGCCAGTAAGTCTCCTATCTTCACTTTCCCATGTCTCTCTCTATCTCTCACTTAAAAACACACATGCTCCTTCTGTCTGCACACACCAAAGAGAGAGAAGAGAGAGAGAGAGAGAGAGAGAGAGATGACGGTAGAGAGAAGCAAGAATAGGGAGAGGGTGCTTCAGGTGTTAAGGCTACCTGCTGAGAGAGCGGTTCCATTGGGTTAGTCTATACAGATTTGCCATCTGCTAGATTATAATTTATTCTGCTCCTCTCTTACAGCTCTAATGGTATTTTTCTTAATCCTTTTTCTCACTTTCTTTTCCTACTCCCCCTCACCTAGAAATATTTTTTCTCTGCTTTTTCAATTACCAAGTCTTTCTGGTCTTTTCTGCTCTCTTTTGTCTTTTTCAAATAATTCTTGTTCCTTTTTTACATATTTTTCTTCCAAGAATCTATGAGAGGTGTTGTCTGTTATTTTTGATAACTGAACCTTGGTTCCTGTGTGAATATGAATGTAAACAAAATAGCCTTAAGAATGAATTCAGATGGGTTATTTCCTTAAGTAGTCAAACAAACCTGGCAAGCTAGAATCTAATAATGAAAATCATGATGCTGCAGGTACCTCCAAGAATAAGATGATGCATGGTCCCACAGCTTTAAACTTTGAAATTGCTTTGCACCCCTGAAAAGACTTTAGTAAAGCTCTTACAAAATGAGGCTCATTGATTCCTCTACTTTCAGTATTACCACTGCTCGTGGACAAGTCTGTGAAATTAGAACACTGCTAATTACTTTTACAGACAAGACATTCATTATTTATTGACTGGTGCACTGACTCATCATCACTGAAATCTGATTACACATTTTCAGCCCTACACACAGTCAAAATTATATCAGTTGTAAAAGTAAAAGTGAATATCTGTAGTTGTTCAGCAAAAAATTCTAAAAAAGTGAGTGAATATTGTAAATGTTAACTGAACATTAAATGTTATATATGCCTCTGATACTGCATACACATTCAGAAATCAGTGTTTAGGTTGACCATCCCATAGCCGCCAGTTCATCATCTGTTCAATGGTATGTTTTACACCACATATAGGTCTCACACATAGGTCTTAGATGGAGATAATATTATAATCAGTCACTGAATTAAAATGCATGAATAGCTTCATTTTCCCCTGAGTCCCTGCCACAGATTCATTAAAAAAAGACAGTGAATGAAAAGGCCACTATGCTGGTCTCCAACATTACCCTTGTTATGACCATTTAAATTTGCCCTTTTCAAGTGAATGTTTTTAATTGCTATGCTTATTTGAGGTATTATGCTGAAAAGGTATGTGAAAAAGCAACCCAAGTGATATAAATTATTTTCGACATGTTTTGTCATATAGAAGCTTTGCATATTAGCAAAGTTGTTGTTTTAGTATAATGATTTTTTTAGTATTTAGCTGAGTGATTGTTGGGTTCTTCAAATACGGACAAAATTGTTTAGGAGAAGAGAACAGTGAAGACGACTGTGCATGACCCTCCCTAGATCTTAAACTGACAGTTCAGTCGAGAACAAATATTCTGTCATCATTTACGAGCAAAATATGTTCATTTGTGATCTGCAGAATAAAGAAGTGCAAGTTTGAAATGAGATGAGGGTGATTTTAAGCTAAGTTTAATCTAATTTTCCCATATGTGACAAGTCTATATGCCAAAAGACAAACAATACAACAGATACAGTCACTACTGTTAGGACAAGCAAATTCTTTTTTCTTTAAACTGCCCCTTTGTTACTCTGGTTTATGTTCACCACAACAGAATGCCCTTGATGTGCATTAATGTACATGAGGCACAGTCACATAATATTTTTAAATTTTAATATCTTAAAATGACAAGAAATTGTATTGTTCCATCTCAGGTTATGTAATTTATTATTTATTATTTATTTATGATACAGGCATTAGCTCAATAATATACCGAGTGTGACCTTTAAAATGTTTGGATTTTACACAGACAATCTTTAAAAAACGGTCAAACCTAATCAGTGTCATCCCTGTTACCCACATGTTAAAACCTGTTACTCCAAAAAGTAACAGGTTGACAGTAACAGGGCTGACGATTTCAAACAAATTTGCTAATTGCTAGCTAATATTCAAGTTCACAAAAGCACACATTGTACATTTTAAAAGGACTTTACTTATAGATATTGAATATATTAAATGTAAGAAATAATTGTTTCAATTTACATTTTAAAAATGGTAACAGGATTGACACTGCATGATGGCCCTCCTCAGTCAAGCCTCATAAATGATCAAAAACAAAACATTATAGAGGAGTGAGACAAACATGCTTATGTTTTAAGTGCTGGAATCCTGGTTGAGAGATGATGTAACCTCCTAGAAATTATGTCACTTTATACTTAAATTGAATATAAATGAAATAGCACATAATTTGTTCCATCGACCAGGTAAAAATCACCTATATAGCATCAAACTGGTGTGCAATGATACCTTTGTTGTATGATACATTTCGTGCAACAAACATAATTTGTTATTGGATTATCGACTGCCTTGGGTCAGTGCACTGAGGAAATCGTTTCCTGTCTATTCTGAGTTATGAGAATCTCCGCTAGTTTTTGTGTTTGACATATGATCACTTTTTTCTATTTAATTAAGCCGCGTGGCCGCTAGGATTTTATCATTTCTAGTTTAATGCGCGCGCTGGTCCCAAAAGAAATGCGTGCGCTCAGGGAAAACCACGAGGAAAAAAAGCAGCTGTAACTGAAATAGCTTTCAGATTGAACTAATTAAATATTAATATAGATCATTGTGTGGAACAGAGCGCTAACGTGATCTAAACTGTCTCCGTGTCACTGACATACAACATCACGTTTAACAACTTAAACGCAAGACAGGTAAAAAGTTTGAGCTTCATGCTCTTGATCTGTTATTTACAACAGTGTACAAATTACCGATGCTTTCAGCATTTTCAAGAGTCCCTTACTGCAAGCCTTAGCGTCGTAACAGGCTTGAATATTGATACTTACAGCTAGAATTCCTCACAGTAGGGTATTCACGCAACACCCCTACGCCACACATTGGTTCAATCCACATGCGGTGCTGAAGCCTTGACTGAAGTATAGTGTGTTTTTAGATGAAGACCGTTTCAGGTGGGCAGAACAGTTGCGCTCGACAGTAAAAAGCGAAGCAATCCTGCACTTTTGCAGCATCTTCGTATTGCTGTTGTGATTAAGGGTGAGTATTAACAGCTTTAGTGAACATTTGCTGTGTGCAAAGTCTAAATAACGCTATGTTAAGTATGCTGCATTGGCGACATTTACCGAGATACATGCGGACTGTAATGTTGTTCATATCCATTTCAAAATAAGTGCTTTTGGGCTGTCCTTGGAAAATGTTATTTATTGTTGTCCTGTCCTAGAAGATGTAGAGAACAAATGTGGGTGCCCTTGAAGTGAAGTGTAGACACAACGTTTTAATGCAGCGCCTTTAAAGCCTTTGGGATTTAAATGTCATGATTAAAATGCAGATATCAGAAAAAAAAGGAAGGAGACAGTTTCTGTCCCCAGTGGATGCAGGAACATTTGATTGCGCCCGTGTCTTGAAGCCAGAACTAAACACCCGTTATTTTACGTCATTTCTGAAATTTGTTGATTTGAACTTGGCAGGTTTAAAGTAGGTTGTTGCTGAAGTGGTGTGTTTCAACACACTACTGAACAGGAGCTTTCTAGTGGGTATTGGCGAGAATCGCGCACATTTGCTTTGAAATCAGCGACTGATGTTGCAACACCGCGCTAGACCCTCATTTAAGTGACAAGTGCCCGAATCAGAGAGTTTGCACTCATGCTGGGTGATTTTGTGCACAGTATAAATATAATTTTACTGCCACAAAGAACATGAAACAGCAAGAGGAATTATGTCATGTCGATAGCAGTCGGTCGAACCATGTTTTTAAAACTAAAATGTCAACTTAATGTACAAGGACATTAAGAGCGAGTGATGAGATTTGTTTTTTAATGATATTATGTGGCGCATTTGACGCATCTCTCGCCGAACTGTTGTCGTCCGTTCACAACAACTCGCTTCAGAGTGAATCCATTGACTGAATTTCTCTCTCTCTTATATTCAAGTAGGTTTATTGGCTCTCTTTGTTTGTATGCCGTAACCTCCTCTCATTAGAAGTGTAATTGGAAATGTAATATTATCAGTGTGTATTAATTGTGGACTCTTATTACTGCTCATGTTTTGTCAAACAAATCACTATCGTACTACATGGTAATTCTGTTCAATAGCTGTCATAATTGCCCTCATTAAGTACTTCTGGTTTATCTAGACAGCACAGACCAATCATATACTGCATTTGCATAATTTAATAGTAAAAAAAAAATATCACCAGGCAGTTTATTTTCACTAGGTTGTATTGAATTGTGTCTGTAGTTGTAGCTCATTTCTTTAACATTGTTATTGTACAGCTTGCCATTACTTGATCCTTCATCAGGTCTCATGTGTGATACTAAAACACTTCTTACAAGTCCTTGTCCTACTGGTTTAGCTGCTCTGCAGCCTGGTTTCTCAATCAGACCAGCTCAAAGAAAATCTCAAAACCCCTCTAAAACCAGCAAACTGACCATCAAACCTTGTTTAAGCATGTTTACATTTTTTTTCAGCAGGAAAAAGCAGTTGTCAGTTAGGCTGTAATGCAGTACATGGACAATTCAATTTGCATGATAATATCCATTGTAACACCTCCATAAATCAAGTTGCACTGTAAAAATGTAGTCAAAATATGCTGCATGTGGTACCACCTAAATTTACTGGTCTTATTCATGTCAGATATAGTATTTAATATGACTTTTATTCAAAGTAGCATGCGCTACACTGATTGTGGAGACGGCCCCCTGCAGCAGCCTGTGATTATGTGCTGTGCTCGAGAGCATGATATTGACAGTGCAGGGTTGTGATCTCTGTAACTATTCGGTTCCTGCATCACTTTAATTGGAAATGAACCTGGTGGACCCTTAACCATTTATCTGCATCCACCCTGGGAACCAGCTTCTTGTCTTTCTAATCAGGTTGAAAAGCTACATGTTGTTGTCAAGTCAGATTGAAAACAGTTTAGTACTTAAGTCTATTTAAGTTTATGCAGGTTAATTGCTTGAGTTTATCACCCCGAGGACATTGTTAAATATTGAGCTAGAGTAACAGCAGCGAATAATCCATTAAAGAGTTCCTAAAGCACGTCTTATGTATAAAAGAGGATTTCAAAGTATACAAGCCATTCTACAGAATTGGTCCAAAGTCAGAGTTGGAAATGTCTTTTCAAAAAATTTGTATGCAAATTGTATTATATCCAAGGTACACATTTCTAGTAAGTGTCCAGTGAATTCTCAAATTGTATTTTCAGAGTTTTTTTTGTAATTTTTTAAATTTGTCCTCTCCCCAAATTTGTCACTACCGAAACACAGTAATAATAAATTAATTAGAAGGGTTATATTGACCTATTAAGATTTTGCTTACATCTACATTGTAAATATATTTTTTGGTATTTTATTACATTTTTTTTCAGAGGTAAATCAATAACGATTACATTTGTAACAATATTTCAAGTGTGATTTATGAGCTTTGAATCCAGTTTTTCTTTGTAAAAAGCAAAAAGTTGATCATACCGAAAGTTGATTAGTTTGAATATGCATGGAACCGAAAACTATCATACCAATCTTAGTTAATAATTCAGTATACTTTATTTTTGACAAAACATCCCATGTTTCGTAGTGACAGTAATGTGACAGTAATGACCACATCACATTACAGAATTTTAACTTGGATACTAAAACACTTCTAAAACATATTAAAGGGTAACACTTTATTTTGATAGTCCACTTTAGACATTCTATTAAGAGTATGTCAACTAGTCATGACAGTATTAGTAGACAGTCTGCTTAATATCTTCTAACACTCTTCTAAACTTTGCAATTATATGTCAGCTTATTCTATTAACCCTAAACCTAACCTAACAGTCTGCTCTGAGAGTTAGTAGACATGTAGTTGCAAATTAATAAGAATTAGTTAACATGTAGTTGCAAAGTTACTAATAGTTAGTAGAATGTCTAAAGTGGAAATGAAATGAAAATGAAATGAAAATTTTGTTTATTTCCCCCAAATAAAGGATTATGTGTTCCCATTTTGTCACTACCAAAACAATGATGACATATTTTGCTTTTGACTGTTACAGTAGTGACAGTTTTATTGGATAACACCCAAAAAAAAAGATGTCACTACCAAAATGCCACCAAATGTTTCGGTATTTCAAAGATGCTAATCAGTACATGGTTAGCTAGCACAGTTCTGAACAGTGATACACATATAAAAAACTAAATGTTATGGAATTGCAGGAAAACATACACTGTTTTGGTAGTGACATGAAGAATGCAGGACACATTTTTTACATAAAATTTCATAATTTACAAAGAATTTTTTTTTTTGAACTTCACTTTTTTATAAAAGATTCAGAAATATACTTTTAAAAACTACAATGGAAAAAAAATGATTTCAATATCATTTTCATGAGTTGAAATGTTTAGGCCAACCACCTCCCAATTGAAAGTACCCAATAAATGATCATTTTATATATGAAGAGTTCAGATGCAGAACCAGCTAAAAGCCATCTCGGTCAAAAATGAGATAATGATACTGAGTGAATGCTCTCGACACATATTATATGTCCATCAAATACTTTTTCTTCAAACTTGCTAAAATACCAGCCTCAGCCCAATCAGAAGTACCGGTACTTACATAGAAACCTATACATCTGAGCCTGATAAAAAGGCGTTTTTTAAAGAAAGGCGTCAGATGGATTTAGCTGGTTTTGCATCTGAACTCTTCAGATATATATTATATTAAGCTTACTCATATTTTAAATGTTATTGTGGGTTTGACTAGATAATATAAGGATCTTAGTAAACATCTAAGATTTGAATACTTAAATGCTTTTAAAATTTGTTTTTTGGTTGTGGGACAGCAGTTTGCATCACTATAGAATGGCCCATATAGGTTCACATATTCTCATAATTCACTCAAATATAAATATTCTGTCATCATCTATCATGCTCTACAGAAGACTAAAAGTCATACAGGCTTGGAACAAAATAATGGTGAGTAAATAAGGACAGAATTCTCATTTTTGAGTGGACTATCCCTTTAATCTCGTGCTGTCTATTTCTGTCTCTGTCATGTGGCATGCTGAGTACATAAGACTCAAACACAACAGAATGCTTTTCATCCTCCGAAGCTTGTAGAGCAAGAAATAAACTGTTATTCCATCTCACTCTTGTGAGCTAGAAATGACAGGTGTCTTTATCTCAGAGCGTGCGTCCAGTGCCCTGGTTGATTTGCTGAGGGGAAACTGTCAGGGATGATTAGTTGAACACCGCCAAGACAATATGCTGACGGCTTTCCTTGCAACTGATTATGTGTTTTGGTTGCATGTGTGTCCAATTTCATGGCTTTGGGCACAAGCTAATAAAGGAGATGGAGGCGAAGGAGAGCAGGGAAAGATTTAAAGATGACGTGAAGAGATGCAGAGAGAGAAGGAAGATGAAAGTGGACGAAATGATAGGAAGAATATTATCAAAAATAAGGGAAGGCTATTTTGGCAAGCCACTAAGACAGGCGTTTTTGATGTATATCTTAGATCTTTTCCATAAATGTCATTTTCTCCTTAGAGTGACTTTGTCATGCCAGCAGAGTAAACAGAGCTCAGCGGCGCTGAGAGAAAATGAGCGGGAATCTGTAATCAGTGTTCCTTTGTGCTTGTGTGTGGTAATGAGCCTGTTGAGTGTGGACATTGTGTGTTTCCTCTCTGTTCCTCCTGACAGGACAGACTCCAGACTTACTGATGAGCATGCTGGGTAATGATATGCACTATGGGCAATCAGAGGTACGTTAATCAACACGAAATGTCTGTTGACACCTCAGTGCCCTCCTGTCAGCAATGCCTTTTATTTTCCATTTTCATGCTTTGCCTCTTTTTTTAGCCTAAAGAATGCGAGTGAGATTTTTGCGTTAGTTTAATTCATTTCAACAGAGGGCAAACACACACAGCAATCAACAGTGCAGAAAACTCAGGCCTCTCGTTGTCATCACTGATATGACAGCTTGTAATATTCCCTTCGCTGTTGCGCAGCTGACAGCTATTTGATTTTTTTGATGATTCTACCACTGAGCTCCCTTGGCCTTTGTACCCCTAATTGAGTTTTGAAGGCCAACAGAGGTTCAATTTTGACACGCATAAACCAGGAACTAATGAAAATCAAAGCCTTTTGGCTCTATAATAATGTCTGCTCTTTGACAGCCTCTGGTACAGCTACTTTTGACTGGAGGTGGCTGTGCTTTTGGGATAAAGATGCTTCTTCTCGTGGAATAGGTCTTTAGCAGCTGACATAATTGCAAGAAGGTCAATATGACAACAGGAAGTCAATGAAGCCTCCCATGTAACTTCAGTCAATGAATCTGTTTCACAGGCACTTAGAGCAAATTACATCTAACCCAATGGAGGATTCCAAACCTCAAGGACTCTATGGACCGAATTACAGACAAAAAAATAATAAAAGAGCCAAATTATTATTAATCAGAGTCAAAATAAAAAAGAATGAGCTTTAAATCATTTTCCCTGTCAGGTTTCTATTTGACAGGGGACTTGAGTGAATAAGTCAGGAAATCTGAGCACAAGGTATAACCATGAGGAACAAATGCGCAGTAGAGTGGAATGGAATAATTATTAATTAGCCCAAATGGTTTGCATTATTATTCATTCTTGCTGTTTTGTAAAATGAATACCGCACAATGGAATATCACAGCAGATGAATTTGCACTTATAACTTTCAGGGGATTGAGAAGTTAGACAGAGCTTACAGTTTGCACTGTTCGTGGCCAGAATGAGACCCTTCACAGTGTGCACATGCTCAGCTATAATGTGTTTATGATGTCCTGTACACATGAGCTATATATAGAAAAAGAAAGAAGCCCATTTCACAGCCTAGAGCTGTTTTCTATTTCAGATGGTGGCTGAATAAGACGATTTTGTGGGATGAAGTATGAAATTTATTTATGCCCTTTTTCTTGTGTTGTAGGATGGAGGATGACTTCTCACACCTTCAGATGTGTGTCCTGAGAACCTCTAAACTGCTGAAGGCTATAAACTCATGATTACCAATGTGTGCAATCATAAAGTCATCTATAATCAGTATGGCTGCAGTTTAAAACACCTACCTTTTGAGTGACCAACATACAGAACTGTGAGCTAAAGGACAATAAGCTCACAAATTGTAGTGCCAAGAACACATGACTCCCACTCAGAAAACAAACTCTTGCAAATATTTTCAAATGAATGAACTTGAAAGCGTCCAACAAGAAAACCATGCCTGACCTAAACAAACAGTAAAACATTCATCCACTCTGACAGGGACATTTATTTTCACCTTGTCCTCTAATGAGAGCCAGATATCTGTTTGTATATACCGTCACATGCTGCCATGACTCAACCCAACGTTACAGTTCTCTCGGCTAATATCTCTGGAGGATCCGAATCGGGTAATCTGTACCGTCCGTTTTCAGTGTTCAGTGTTCTCACGCTCACTTTGTTGGCCATGCTAGTGGTGGCCACCTTTGTATGGAACCTTCTGGTTTTGGTGACCATCCTGAGGGTGCGCACCTTTCATCGTGTTCCCCACAATCTGGTTGCCTCTATGGCCATCTCTGATGTGATGGTTGCAGGACTGGTTATGCCCCTCAGCCTGGTTAGGGAGCTTTACGGTCGGCGTTGGATTCTGGGTCGGGCCCTGTGTCAGGTCTGGATCTCCTGCGACGTGCTCTGCTGCACAGCCAGTATCTGGAACGTGACGGCCATCGCCCTAGATCGCTACTGGTCCATCACACGCCACCTGGAGTACACGCTGAAGACGCGCAAACGAATCTCCAATGTGATGATTGGCCTCACATGGCTGCTCTCCTCTGTTATCTCACTTTCACCACTCTTCGGTTGGGGTGAAACGTACTCGGAAGATAGCCTGGCTTGTCAAGTAAGCCAGGAGCCCTCATATACAGTCTTCTCCACCTTTGGAGCCTTCTACCTGCCCCTCTGCGTGGTGCTCTTTGTCTACTGGAAGATTTACAAGGCTGCAAAGTTCCGCATTGGCTCTCGCAAGACCAACACCATCACGCCCATGGCTGAGGTCATAGAGGTAAAAAAATGAAGATTAAATAAGATCATGTGTATACAAGTGGCAAGAATAAGTTTGTGAGCCCTTAGAAAATATCTGGATTTCTGCTTTGATTGCTCATAAGATGTGGTCTGATTTTTAATTAACTCACAATTATAGCTTAACACAATCTGACTAAACTAATATTGCACAAAAAACTGAATTAAGTAAGTAAAAACTTTAGCAGCAAAATGTCCACCAAACATTTTTTGTAGCTGCTTATAGGACTTTTGATTAGTTTTGGACCATCCCTTCCCATAAAACTCCAGGCTGATGGGTCTTTAACGCAAACTGGTGATATTCACAGCGTTAAACTACATGACAAAAGCTGATTGGTTCAAGCTGCATACACAGCCAATGAGCTTACTGCTACATTTAAATGGCTGGTTAGCAATCACTATAGCAGTTCGCAGTGCACTTTCAGAGTTACTCTGAAGCCCTCCACCTCCCCAGCTCCACCTGTATAGATGTGATATGGCTTATTATAAATGCTATTTGTGCAGCAGCAGTATCTCTTAGATACAGCACCATATCCGTATTGGCAGTAGCAAGTTCCTGTATTTGCTTTGCAGCAGCAATAATCTACAAGAACAGCAATAACCAGCAGCAGCAGCAATTCAGCAGCGTAGCCGATCTGTTCTGCCAAGACCAAATACATTAACATTGTCGTACACATTACCATGCTAAAATATTCAGAGAGTTGACAAATCAGTTTCAGTCAATGTTTCTGTGTTGTCTTGATAGCAGAACTCTCTTTAGTTATGCCATAGCATCGGAATCAGCTCAAGGTCAGGACTGAGGCATCTTCCTCTTTTTCATTCATTCTTTAGTTGGTGTAACTTGAGTAATTTGTCAATGTCTTGTTGAATCACCCAGCCTGTCTAAAGCTTAAAATCATTAGCTGCTGTCCTGATATTCTCCTAAAAAGTCTTGATACACCTAATAATTAATTGTTCTTTTAATGATTGCCTACACCCTGAGGCAGCAAAGCAGCATTAAACCATAAGGCTGCTTGTCCACCAAAGCATGTTAGCCGGCTGAAAATGCCAGACACTCTGCCGAAAACGATCGGCTGTGAGTGTTTCAGAGTGCAGGGTTTTTTCCGTTGAGACGCTGTGGTTGCTACGATACAGAATATCCGCTGAAGTATATGGCAGATGCATCGCGAATTAAATGTTTGTCAAAAGCATTCTTTTTAATAACATTAATATAGTAGTCCAGCAATTTCATCAGGTAAGATATTCATTATTTATAGACTAGCAATATTAACTTCTCCAGTGTTGTTCAGTCATAGTACAAGCAGGGTGGTCTGTATTAGTCCTGCCCCTCCGCCACTCTGATTGGTTAGCTGACTAGAAAGTGACAGTGACGAGCGCAGCATTTTACTAAAAGTTGAACATTCTTCAACTCTCAGTGCCAAAAAAACCCTGCTCGAACGCTCAGCACGAAAAAGACGGTCCTGGCGTTTTAAAAAAACACAGCGCTCCTATTGAGAACAATTGAAAAAACGCTTTGGTGGACATGCAGCCTAATGCTCCATCCGCAATGCTTTACACTTTAGATGAGGTTTATTATATCAACTCAGGCTGATATAATCACATCAATATTTACATGGTGCAGCTGGTTGCATCAGCTTGCTGCAGCAGTTGCATCGTGCTTCAGAAACCCTTCTCCTTCCCCAGCTCCACCTGTATAGATCTGCTATGGGGTGATTCATGGGAGTTATTTCATATATGTTATTTGTGCAGCAGCAGTATTTCTTACATGCTCACAGTAGCATGTCTGTGAATGTATTGGCAGTAGTATGTCTCTGTACTTGTTCTGCCTCTGCAGCATAGCAGATCTATTCCACCAAGACCAAACACATTAACATTGTCAAGCTTTTCAAGAGTTGTCATGACAGAAGTTGTCTGGGGTCCCCCACCTACAACTAGTATTAGGTATTAGGCCCCTCTTGCCTCAATTTTTATTGGCAGCAATGGCTTCCCTCATGTTATCCTTTATAGAACACCATTCTTGTTCAGTGTTTTCTTGATAGTGGACACATAACAAAGACTTCCAAAGTGTTTTCAGAGGGTATTTTGCCATTACCCTTGGGTTCTTTCTAACCTTTTTCGGGATTGCCCGTTTTGTTCTCAGAGTCATTTTCGCAGTATGTCTGCTTCTAGAGGATGTCAACGCTCAAAACTTTCTACATTTGTAGACTAAAGGTCATTGCACACTGAGTCGCGTTTTTTCGTATTCGTCATTCTAAAAATTCGTCACGCACAGAAACCTTGCACACTGAGTCCGATGCGTATTAATTCATCCGTTGCGAAAACATTCGCAAAACAATACAAAATGGAATCTTCCAGCAGTGAGGAAGATCTTCTTAAAAAGAGAAAAAGAAAAGACATATTCGGTCCATCCAATTCCACTGCGAGATGAAGTGGATGAACTTGTCAGACGCAATTCTGGATTTTGGCGTACGTTTGTACGGTGGCTCTGAACTGCCAAAACACCTCTCAAAATGCTTGGTACGGATGTGAAAAATGCAGAAAATCGTAATGTATTTATTTTTAACATCCAAAAATTTTGGACTAAAATTTTGGACTCAGTGTGCAATGACCTTAAGTCTCTTCTTTAGCAATGCTTTTATAGAGCACATCCATCTTTTTGAATCTCTGTATGTGTTTTTAAAGGGTTAGATACAAGAGCTTTCTTACCCTCCATAAACAGCCAGGGTCCTACCATGTTCACGGCCCAGAAATGTACCAAGAACATCAACAAAATAGTCCATGTGACATCAGTGGTTCAGCCGTAGTTTTATGAAGCAGTTAAAGTAATTAATGACAGAATTTTTATTTTTGAGTGAACTATCCCTTTACAGGAGAAGTCCACTTCCAAAACAAAGACTCACATATAATGTACACACCCCCTTGTCACCTAAGATGTTCATATCTTTCTTTCTTCAGTCGTAAAGAAATTATGTTTTTTGAGGAAAACATTTCTGTATTTTTCTCCATATAATGCACTGGTATGGTCCCACGATTTAGAACTTCCAAAATGCAATTTAAATGGCTCCCAGCTGAGGAAGAAGGGTCTTATCTAACGAAATGATTGGTTATTTTCATTAAAATAATACAATTTAAATACTTTTTAATCTCAAACACTCGTCTTGCCTTTCTCTCCCTGCCCTCTGTGTATTCTGGCTCAAGACAGTGGGGTATGTCGAAAAACACCAATCGTATTTTCTCCAACTTTAAAAAATCATTTCAGAATCATCCTACATCGCTGCAGAAGTTCCGACCCAGTCTTTGCAAAGTGAACATGCAAAGAAGATCAAACACCCTTAACAAAAAAGGTAAAACAGTGATTTTGAAGTTGAGTGAGAGCATGAGATGGGATTTTTTCGACATACCCTAACTGTCATGAACCGGAACAAAAACAGTTCAGGCAGAGTAAGACGAGCGTTTGGCATTAAAAAGAATATAATTTGTTAAATTATTAAAATAACTGATCGTTACGCTAGATAAGACCCTTCTTTCTCGGCTGGGATCGTTTACAACCGCATTTGGGATCGTTTGAAGCGGCAATTAAACTGCATTTTGGAAGTTCAAAATCGGGGCACCAAATCAGTCCATTACATGGAGAAAAATGCTGAAATGTTTTCCTCAAAAAACATAATTTCATTATGACTGAAGAAAAACATGAACATCTTGGATGACAAGGGGGTGAGTAAATGACTTGTAAATTGTTGTTCTGGAAGTGGAGTCCTCCTTTAAGCTACTGGGATCAAGGCATGATTCACACTAACCATTTTGTTAAGATAAGAACATATTTCTAAGTAACCAGGCTTTGTGTGCCTTTATTTAAAGGGCAGGGCACTTGTGTGACCCATACTTCCAGTCTCATCTCGTTAACTGGCTCCAATTAGCTTTTGGAGAAGTTGTAACACAGTTTCACTGAGTTTTTTTAGTCTGCCCTGTCAATGATCACACAATGTCTTCAACAATAAAGTTTAAAAGAGTACAGCTGGTTGTGTGTTAGACCACATTTTATCAGTAATTAATGCAGAACTTCAGATATTCTTAAACGGTCTTCTAATATATTCTTGCCATGTATTCTTCTCAGGTACTTGACAATTATTTACTTACTTATTTTATTAAAGTATACATTTTTAAATTTGAGACACTTAAATAGGATCATAGAAGTTTAAGAGCATTGACTTCAGTTATTTGTTCATACAGACAGCATTCGAGCTGCTCCTGTAAGCTGTCATTTGGACAGTTCACACAGGATTGTCAAACCCAAACCCCACTGTGTGAACAAGCCATTGAAAGTTAGTGAGGTGCCAGAGGAAACAAAAATGAAGAAAGCTTAAAGACAGAAAAAATAGAAATGTTTGGGTACCAGTGCAGAGATGGAGATCAAACGTAGTAGAGCTATTTTCTCAGAAGGTAGGCTCAACCCACAGGAGCTGACACCTGCCCCACATTGACACACAGTTCCCGCCCAACACGCACATGCACAGAGTGAGAGAAAAGGGTATAATTAGAAGCAGCTTCTCACTGCCTCCACTCACAGAACAATCATTTGTAAATATGCATTTCTGTATTGGCTTTTTAGATTCCCAGATAATGTTCATGTTCTAATTTTAAAGGGCTCTACAATCAATTTCAACATATAATTACATTTCAGTGATTGATTTCACATCAGATAACACCACATAACTATGTAATTTAAAACAATTTCTTCATTAAAACAACATCTTATCATTAATTTGGCTTTGTCATTAACTTCTCCATATATACATTTTAGATTAATCACAGTAAAAATGGAGACTGGATGGATGCTCTGTCCACTCTCTTTTCTCATGGGGAAAATCTTAACAGTGTTAATGTAGACATGGAATTAAAGCCTAATTCCTCTGTCTCTGTCATTTCAAATCTATTCTCTTCATTTCTTCTCTGCATGTCTCACCTTTTTATGTCTTTTCTTTTGTCTGCATTGCTAAATTTGTCTACCCTATGTCAGTCACAGAGATGACATTTGATAGTAAGAAAGAATAGTCTGTTTTTTAAACATATTTATAGACTTATGCTTACCAGGACTTACCTTGCTAAATAAAAGTATTAAAGGAGAACTCCACTTCCAGAACAACAATTTACAAATAATGTACTCTTCCCCTTGTCATCCAAGATGTTCACGTCTTTCTGTCTTCAGTCGTAAAGAAATTTTGGCTTTTGAGGAAAACATTTCAGGATTTTTCTCCATATAATGGACTTCAATGGTGCCCCGATTTTGAACTTCCAAAATGTAGTTTAAATGCAGCTTCAAAGGACTCTAAATGATCCCAACTGAGGAGGAAGAGTCTTATCTAGCAAAAAGATTGGTCATTTTTTTTCAAAAAATAAAAATTTGTATACTTTTTCATCTTCTGTGTACTTCCTCTCAAAAAGGTAGAGTATGGCGAAAAACTCCATTTCATTTTCTCCTACAACGTCAGAATCGTCCAACATTGTTGTACTTTTTTGTCTGTAAACAGCATTTGACTTACTTGCACTTCCTTAGTCCAGTGGTTCCCAAACTTTTTCTGCCGGGCCCCCCTTTTGCAGAATGAAAAAAAATTCAAGCCCCCCCATAACCCCCAATGAAATTCATATTTTGTGTTAAATTATTTACATATGTGGCAAGTAGCCGTATAATAAGCAAGATAATTTCACAGTGGGATCTTGAATCACCCTGAAAATGTTTCTTTTTACATAAAAATCTAGGGATGAACCAAAATGAATATTCTTGGCCAAAACTGAAACTGCTTTGTAATAATTATTTATTATTTTATTAAATAATATAGTCATTTTGTGAGACTTTTTAATTTAACTCAATCATTTTAATGATACTGAATAAAAAAAAAATCACAAGCCAATAAAATAACCACGTTTATTGAAAGTAACAATAAAATTGGACAGAAAATATATGAATATTAAATCTCAATATATTATTGTCATTCAGTTCTATGAAAAAGAATCAGATATAACTTTTTTTGACTAATTATCAAAATAATGTATAGTCCTACAAAGCTATTATTATCTGAGCATGTGAGCAGAGCATACTGTCACGAGAGGGTAGCGTCGTTTTACCAGCGTTGTCCAGTAGCGACGCTATTGGAAACAGGAACAAGTATACGTAGACATTTTCTGTTGGTGAGTTATTTGAACAGACTTTGCTTTTCCATTGAGCATAAGCGGTACACGAGTGGAGCATTCATATGGGCCGTGAGCAACTCAACGGAACACACATTCATAGAGCGGAATATTGAGCGGAGCGTCACACATTGTATACTGTGGTGTACGCTGAATACTGCCGGACTGCGCGGCAGATATTTTCGGTCGTTTATCTCTTTCGAATCTCTATAAAAATTGGCTGACTGTACACTAGCCTTGCCGCGTCACCCTTATCATAACTCCGCGCCCCCCAGTTTGGGAACCACTGCCTTAGTCTTTGCACATTCACTTTGTAAACACTGGGTCTGTAGTTCCGCGTGACCTTTCGACGTGATACAATAGTACGTAGCGTCATGAATGTGCATCCCAGAGCCTGTGCTACACAAGCTTTTGTGCTTAAAAAGTAAACACATTTTTATTTTCCGGAAAAAAAAGACAGATCGTTTCACTAGATAAGACCCTTCTTCCTCGGCTGGGATTGTTTAAAGCCCTTTGAAGCTGCATTTAAACTGCATTTTGGAAGTTCAAAATGGGGGCACCACTGAAGTCCATTATATGGAGAAAAATCCTGAAATGTTTTCCTCAAAAACCATAATTTCTTCATGATCTTGGATGACAAGGGGGTGAGTAAATTATTTGTAAATTGTTGTTGTGAAAGTGGACTTCTCCTTTAATTTCTACTTTAAAAAAAATGTACAACAGAACACCTACAAAAGCAGTTAATATGCATTCAACATTCTCAAGAAGAAAAGAGATCTTCTCAGAAGAACTATTTTTAATACACTTTGCATACACATCTTTAGATTTAATCAAATTATTCTGAGATTAATTTTTTCCTCAGCCTCTCCACCATCCCTTTTATGTTTTGTTCTACGTTTTGCATGCACACAAACATTCACACTCCTGCATTTCACCTGTGTTTTCACACAAAATACTTAAGTCCATTATTCTCAGTAACGTACACTGATCCAAAAAATCAATTAATTGCCTGGTTGCCTCCTTTATCTGTCGAAACGCACAAACAAACACACATATAAGCAGTAATTGTGCTTTGTTCTGCCACAGTACCCTGTGCACTCAAATAAAAAGCTACTAAAGCAAATTTAAATACTCATTTAAAAGCATAAGATGCAGTACACGAACAGTGTTTATATACTGCAGGGTACTATATTGTTATATACTGTAGTGTAGGATTTTATGTCAAAGCAAATTTTATTCAGGTTAGAAATATATTTATACAACGGTTAGTTCTGGTCCACTAATTTGATTGGATAAGCTGTGTTTTAAAGGCATTGTGCATAAAACAGCACTGGGATGTTTCACTGTTTACATCACTCTGCTTGACTGTTTGCCCCGTTTTAGACTAAAGTGTGTGTGAACGTTATGAAAACGGAGAAGTGTGGTGTGAGTTTAACACGCTGTCATCCTGTGCGTTGCTTGGCAACACATAAAGCTAGATGCTTCTTTTTAAACTTTTTTTTTTGGCACATAAAAATGTGTGATATTGCTTAATTATACATGTTGGTGATTTGCCAACATAGAATATCATCTACAATATTACTAAAGGCAATTTGCCAAAGGGTGGCTGTGGGGCAATTGAGCCAAATGCTTTGGGCAAGCTGTGTGTGATTCAAACAATTCAGACTTCTTAGCTGTTCATAGTGACCTTTGTGAGCAAATACAGGAAATATAAATCTGTCTTTATTTAGAAACTTCACACCTCTGCTTTCAAGGGAAATGATGTGAGATATGTCACATAACAACATGTGTTGCAGAAGCTACATCAGATTCACAAAGCTAGGGAAAACTGCTTCATATTTTCCAACATTAATGCATGTATGTGGAATAGTCTCTGACTGTTGAATACAATTATGGGGCTGCAGGCAAAAAAAGCAGGGTCTCGTGAACATAGTGAACTGTTTTTTGGGGGTGGGCCAAAGCAGCTAGTACACTGGTATTATGCAAATGTATTACATGTTGCATTCACGCCATGTCATAATTACCGTAATTTCTAGATGACAGCACATGACACTCTAAGCTTTTCACATCCTTGGAATTGTGTTTCTATGGCAACACTATCAATGTTTAAATCAGGGTTTCTCAACTCTGGCCCTCAAGGTCCACTTTCCTACAGAGTTTAGCTCCGGTCCTAATCAAACACACCTGAACAAGCTAATCAAGGTCTTCAGGATCACTAGAAAGTTACAGGCTGGTGAGTTTGATCAAGGTTGGAGCTAAACTCTGCAGGAATGTGTATCTTGAGAGCCAGAGTTGAGAACACTTGCCTTAAATGAATCTGCAGTGGTCACATGGTACAAGTCGGAAAAATTCCCAGTTTACAAGTTGTAATTAACAGTTCTACGAGGATGTGAATCCTTTTTACAAGTTGGAATCTCGCATTTTTGGTAATTACGACATGGTGTGAACCAGTGGTGTGCGGTGGTGCTCTGAAATGGGAAGGCAAGGTCCTCAGGTTTTTTTTTTAATCAAATGTAAATTCATGTCCCAGTCACATTTTCTTGGTAAAATAAACATGACTTAAACTATCAGAAAAAGAAAAGAATAAAAAAAAAAAAATTAAAGCCAAGTATGAATCTCATCAAGTTTGTGTTTTTAAGCATTTTACATTTATTCCAAAACAATAACCCAAGGCAGTAAAAAATTAGACAATATATTTTATTTGTAAACTTTTGTTCAGCTACTCTTTTTAATAGCTAACTTCCAACTATCAACAGTCATCAAAGCTCAGTAAATATTGGTCATAGACACTGAGATTTACTTTAAATTTCACCAAGCTGATTACTCACTAAAAGCCATTTTAAAGGCACAACGTGTACGTTTTCGCAGCTAGAGGGCACATATTCAAAACAAACAAGAAACAAAGGCATAGTTTGATGATGCCCATAATTGAGTGTGGAATCATGGGAGTTGTTGTCTTCATCCTCACAGCTGATGCAATCTGATGGAACTCGGGCAGAAGTCATGTTCATTGATGAGTTAATGTATTAAAGACTTATTAAGGTCACTGTAGTATGAAGCAGGGTGAGGCTGAAACGAAACTGCTGAGCGAAACGAGGCTGCTGGAGTGATTGCTAATGAGAGACAAGCACGATAAATGGCTCGAAAGTGTTGAAAGTTTTGTTATAATGCTTCTTCGTCACCTGTCTAATAAAATGCATAACGTATTAAAACGTCTTTGGGGTAACCAAGTTTTCTACAAAATAAAACTGGAAAATCAAGGGTGTATGACGTCATTGCCAGGCAACACAATGACACGGTCCGTTACACTAGTTAAAATAGCTTATTTCTCTGGATTTAAACATTCTTCAAAACATTTGGGATACTGTAAGTACACAAGTCAGCAAAATATATATAACACTGTTCTAGTGTTTTTGGGATATTTTAATCAAAAAAATCTTACATATTGTGCCTTTAAGTCTTAGTTTGACGTAGATTATGTCAAAGAGTTTGAGTTGTTTATTTACTTTTTAAAATTAGTCTTCCCATTGAGGCCATTATACTGTTTATTCAGACGAACACAAGAGGCGGGATTTATCACATGCACCAATCACAGCTGAATATAACCAGTCATACCCAATCATATCGCAATGAAAGCATTGCCTCCTCTCACGTAACTTTCCCATATTTATTCTCAGTGTTTTTTCTTACTGGCTCCTTAGAGGAAATGCACCTATAGTGGCGTAGCTAAGTCATGGAAATAATGGCAGGACTACAAACGAGGCGTTTCAGGCAAGTGTGTTCTGTTGGAGAGATTAACTCCATCTAACATGGACTTTGTGCAGATCATTTATATGCAAACAGCTATATTACACAGTAAAGGAATAGTAAAATAAAAAAAAGCATAGCAGCTGTCCTTTAAAAGATCAGTTTAAGAAAAGCGTGATGTCTAGACACAGATATGTACCAAAGGAATTTTATACTGCCTATTTTTTTATCAAATTTTAAATGATTTCATATGAATTTAACACTTCTTCTATGAACCTCTGCATAGCTAATCAAAAAACCCATCTGACACACAACTGATCACAAGCTGGGTTTCCATCCAAAGTTGTGAATTTAACTTATGTGCAAAATTGGAATATTGGATAAAAAATTTGTGAATAAGCACCGTTTCCATCCAATAAGTCAAAGAGAACAAAATCGACACTCCCTGATAAACTGCCACTATGTATTACTTAGAAAAGTAGGAGAAGCCACTGAATATAATAATTTTAATATATGTGACCCATGCTAGCAAAATGAGTTGGAATGTGCACTGTCCAATTTTGAGCTACAGGCAAAAGAAGTAAAAAATGTCAGTTTTGGTTGAATTTGACAAAAAAATGAGTTCATGAATCCTTCTTCTAGCGATCCCAATAGTAATTAAACCTCTAAAATTATCTTTATTTGTATGTTGTCTGAGAGGAGTACCTTTTTCTTTGCTCACTTGTGGACGAATTGTTGCAAAGCGTAGCATTCCAGCTTTGTAAATATTCATATTGAATTCTCGATGACATGAGTCCAAACCAGTGAAATGTGGTTTTCAAACCCATGCTGGTGACAACACAAGGATCATGCTGACTGACATTTGCAAAGTGCGTGCATAAGATGCGCCTCTCCGAGAGCATGCAGTGTCCTTATAAAGTAAAATTTTTGGGAATATGTCATGGCGAGATTTTCACAAACATAATCTGTTGTGTCTTACATAAACATGTAGTTAATGGTTGGGGAAAAAATGGATGTGTAACATTATATTAGATCAATAAATTACAGTTTTACGGGGAGACACAGCAGGCAGAAACAGTTTTTTCATGCACCTGTCAAGTTGAAAATTTTGGGCTTTTTGGTGTTTCATAAAGTGTTTTTTAGACTAGTGGAAAGAAAACATCCAAAAGACACTGTAAAAGTGTTTCTTTATAGCACTTTATCTATTTGTGTCAATAGATTTCAATTGCAATACGTATTTTTAAAGGCCGTTTTCTGAAAATGAGTTTTTTTTTTCCTCCTACACTGGGCCATAAATCTCCATTTCAGTAGCGCTTACACACACCAAACTTTAGATTTTTATTCCTGTCTATATCCTGAAGGTTTTTACAGAGGGATTTGTTCAAATATAATTTGCTTGATTTTATACAACATTTTATTTCCACAAAAAACTGTTAAAAAAAGAAAAGAAAGGATTTTCTAAATTTTGAGGTGACAAAATGAGATACCCAAAATTCCCTCTGTAAAACATTTGACTCTAATATGTAAAAAAAAAAAAAAAAAAATAAACAAGAAATTTGAAAGTGACATCATCCAGTGTTTAGATTTTTGTACTAGAAATGTATGCAAATTATCGCATATTTCATTAAATAATGCCTAATTTGCATATTTAAACCAAAAAAATTAAAAAAAAACTTGTAATACAAAAAATGTTTGCAGTTATCAGTGTAATCAATAATTGTTCATTCAGTTCATTTTTTCACCCCATTCACCTGCAGTTTCTCGCCTTAATATAGATCTGTCTCTGTGTTAATCAAACATTAAAAGAAAAGACGGAATCACTCTCTACTCTTGATTAAACTACAGTATACTTGCATATTTGTTCTTATTTTAATAACAAAGATAAAATAAAAATAGCTATATTGTGATTAATAATATAGTAATTATTATTAAGAAAAGAATTGGAGGAAAATATGCAACGTTGCTAGACGATTTTGCTTTGGAATCTTCAGAAAACTCAAAATCAACTCTGCTGACTCTTCCGCCTTTTTTGTCAGATTCCAAGAAGTGATATATAATTTTGAGTTTTTTTTAATGGAAAGGTGAAACTAATTCATTTTTGAAAATTTGCTCATTCCAACTCATTTTGCCAGCACAGGTCACATATAAAAAATTACTTGCGCCTCATGTGGTCATTGCTTTCAGAGGTGGATGCCTGCTGTTTGGGAACGCTGATTAAGACATTTCTGGGAGGCAATGATACAGAAATACATTGGCGACAGACTTTGCTTGGACATTTAAGAATGACCATAACAACAATTCAGATGCTGTGCAACAACATAACAACACTGGCCCATGGTTAGTCAGGTTATGCCATCCCATAGCAAGTTGCATGACTTTTTTGATGCACATGGAAAAATTTATTCTGTAAATGCATTTCCATCTCCCATTATTTGCATTAACCCTTTTATGCACAAATCAAAACCCACTTTAAGCAAGTGTAAAAACTTTGCAACTTGCAAATTATTATTTTATTTTTTTTGACATTTTCATCATCTGTTTCTGATGTGATACTTCAAAATGCGCATAAAAACAGGGTGAGGGAAACATAGCTACAGAGACTCAATTTTGACAAAATGTGTATTTGCTGCTTTCTGCCCACCAAGCCACATAAACACAAAGAAAGTGAATAGGGTTGACATAGGTTGTAGGACAGCCAGAAAGTGATGAATCATTTAAACTTTAATTAACACTACCAATGCATTTCTTCATCATCCTGTTTGTTTACTGCCAGGTTAAGGAGGCTGAACGACAGCCCCAGATGGCCTTCACAGTTCGTCACGCTACTGTATCGTTCCAGACGGATGGCGAAACGTGGCGAGAGCAAAAAGAGAGGAGAGCTGCTCTGATGGTGGGCATCCTGATCGGTGTGTTTGTGCTCTGTTGGATTCCCTTTTTCCTTGCTGAGCTCATCATTCCTCTCTGTTCATGCGACATCCCCCCTGTCTGGAAAAGTGTCTTTCTCTGGCTGGGTTACTCAAACTCCTTCTTTAACCCACTCATCTACACAGCCTTTAACAAGAACTACAACAACGCCTTTAGAAACCTGTTTTCCAGACAGCGATGAGAAACCGAATGAAGAAAGACCAGAATGAAAACCTTTGGGTTTTATGAGTAGAGAGTGAGAAGAACATCAAAAGTATCCTTTTTCTCAGTTCAGAAACAGAAGATACAAAAGCACTGCACTCGCTCTAACCGTTGTGGAAAGGGGATTTCCAACGCACATCAAAAAACATGCAGGTCTAGTGTTCAGATTTTCACCTGCTGGCGATAATATCTGTGTATGGCTGCTGCTGCCAACACTATCTGTTAAATCATCAGTGCTGAGATAATGCAAGTCTGCTGAACCATCCAAGTGTCCCCTTTAGCAAAACTGAACCACTCATTCGGACACTGAGCAAACTGTCTGTAGCTCTCGTCATTTCTGTGAACTCTCGAGAGAGAAACCATAGTTGTTTTCCACTGTTCTGAAAGATCAGAGCCATTTTCCATCTAACTGACAATGAAGACACAAAGTAGGCATATGTACACTTCATGAAAATCTGGCCTAATTTATATCCTTTCATTCCTTAACAAAAGATGTGGCTAAGGAGCAATTTGTATTTCCATCACATTTCCTTTCATTAAAGTTTTTCCTTAAAAAGAAAGTTGATGTACAAAGACGAAATATGATTTCAGGTAGAGACATGGTGTAATAAAGTGAAATGGAAATTTTGAGCAAAATAGTCGTTATAAATGACCTCATAAATGCCTTTGTTTCCAGGCAGCACATCTCAGCATTAATGTACATTACCATGAATGGATTCGGCCTGTCCTCTTTGTAAGCAGAGTAAACTGGAATACGTGGAACGAAATGTAAACATGCCTGCAATTCCTTTGTGATGGAAGCTGTGCTTCAGTTGTTAAATAAAAGAATCGATCCGGGATTCAAGGTTATTGAAGATACCGAATAATTGCTGTTTAATGGTTATCAATAATCGGAGGATCATTAAATAAGGCAGTGTGAAAAGCTCAATGTCTCTCAACAGTTCTGTCTTTTTTTGCATTGCCATGCAGAGGCTTCTCCACACGTCCTGCTTCTATTAGCAAAAATACCTTTCTAATGCTAAACTGAATACGATGGTCAGTGACAGCTTTGTTATGCCCTTAGCAGTTATCACAATGCTTCCAGAGCATGTGCAGAGAATCACAATAAGTATGAGAGCACTGATCTCAGCCCATCTCTTTGAAATACTGTCCATGTATCAAGACTGTCCATCAATTTGTCAGTTCATCCATTATCCATATACTCGGCTTAAGGGCAGCACAAAATTTTACTTTACATGTGTGTCTATGAGAATAAAGTAAGGTCTGTGGTGAGTCTAGTACTCAGGCTTTCCAAAGGTTGAATAAGGAGAGCCAGATACTGAGAGATGGAAAGCTAAGAGTAGGAACATAAACATGTTCTCTCTTTATATGTTTACTTTGAACATGGTATAGGGTTTTCACAAATCTTGCTTTCTTGTTTCCCATGATTCACACTTGATAAATTAATCGCACCGTTCAGGTTTCACACTGTACATTCATAAATTTTGCGCGTCAATATTATTGATTGGTCAAACGCAGCATGTGACCTGCGTTATAACAGCTTGTCTTGCTCATGCTCTTCATCAGTTTGTATACCATCCAGTTTGTCCTAAATAGGTGACTATATCTGTAAGAATAAAACAATTTATTCTTCACACAATTAACTCATTTTCTGCTAATTTTTGACATTTTGATTTTTTTTCCCCCTCAAATGCATCTCACCACTCAATTTAAAGGGGACATCGGATGCAAAATTCACTTTTACATGTTGTTTGAACATAAATGTGTGTTGGCAGTGTGTGTACACAACCACCCTATAATAATAAAAATCCACCCAGTGGTTTTTATTCAAATCAAGCTTTTTGTCTGTGTGACGGATTAACGTTACTTTTGTTTGTGAAGGGAAAGGCCCCTGATTCGTGAACCAGCTTCACCTACAGCAGAAGTGAAATTTTTAATTGAAATAAGGTTTTTTTGATGGGGCTGGGGTTCTAATTTTAGACAGTTATACACCTTTATCGGCATGTTATCTGTTGTCGTCTCTGAGAGAATATGCGCTGTTAATGCAGCATTAGAAAACTTTGTCAGTTTTTTTTACTTTCTGTGTAGTGAATTGAACTGAAGTTAAGACGTTCACTGGCATAACTAATGTGCAAAGTTTCACGTTTCTTGTATGATATTCATTGACTCGCCTTCCTGTTTTAAAACAGAACTATTTCCAATATTCCGACATAACCGCAAACCCCCATTAGTATGTTTCTTAAATGCGGGGAGACATGAAAGAGGAATCAACATATGCCGCACTGTCTGAAACACGTCTCTATGCTACGCTTTGGGTGTGTGCAAGAACAGAGCGTAAGTAACGAATTGAGTTCTGTTTCGTTTCTTCTTCTTGCAGTTTTAAATAGCTTGAACATGTAAATTGGCAAATTAATCTACAAATCACATGCCGAATGATGGGGTCCAGGGGGCGTTTTTAGGATTTGAAAACATCCGGGGCTGGTACCAAAACATCAGAGGCTAGTGGTGGTGGATGGGAGCTAACATCATACTTGCGTAAAATTTTGTTAGACACAGGTGGCTGAACCTGGACGATATAATTTAAAGGTAAATTCATTAATCTGGTGCACTTTAAGAGTTAACAAATAAAAGCTCCAAGTGAACCCATGTCTAGTGTGCAAATTGAACAAAGAAAAAAGGTCTGATACTCTGAAAACATCGGATCATGAACTGATCCTGTGAGCAAAGTCATACTGTGCTTTCGATTTTAGTTAATTTGACAGATACTTTGCCAAAGCAGTGGCACAAAACAGCGTTGTTACACTATAAAAAATAGTAAATAGTAAATCACTGCAAATAGCAAATAAAAGTATTATAACAAAATTATAAATTTACAAAAATACATTACACGAATACAATAATACATTTGAAAATGTATTTACAACTGTAACAAATATATATTTGCATGCAAAAATAGGGCCCCATTTTATTTTTTCTGTTTTAATTTTTCTGGACTCCTTTATGATGGTTAGATTTAATTTTATTATTAATAATAATAATAAAAAAAATTTAAAACGTGTAATTAATTAAAGCAATGAAACTTTAATGGCAATTTATCAAAAGTTATGTTTAGGACAACTTTTTTTTCTTTTTATTTCTACAACAGCCTTATGAAATTCTGTGTTGTGTATTTAAATTTTTCTGTTTATCAAATAAAGGCATAAGATATTTATTTATCTTTTAATTAATAAAAAATTAATTTTATTTTTGGCAAATAAAGGGGATGTACTATTAAAATTTAAAAGATGGAAGAAATATTGAGTTACAAATTTTTATTAATTTTTCAACAGTAGCAGTAGTAGTAGTACTATGGTACGTACATTCTACTGAATGATAAAAGTAATATATATATATATATATATATATATATATAAAAGTAATAATAAAGTATAAAGTAATCTGGCACAATGTCTACGAGCTAAACCGAACTTTTATTTAAATTTCTGTGAGTAAATGACCCTGGTTTTACAAAAATAAAACTCTCTCAGATCTCTCAGAGCACTTCTGGAGATCCTGTTCATGCATTTCTTATGGCAGACGCTGAAATCACCGCGAGCGTTACGTGTGTGTAGTAAAGGAAACTGCGCATATTCATTCATAAAGAGACACGTAGAACATGCAGCATTCATATTTAAATGGTATGTTGCGGCTGAATATTAACACATACTAGTCCATATCGCAATTTCATTAAAGTGTAATGACGGCTTTTGATTAATTCATTCCAACTTTGACAAATTCTGTGAATTCCTTGGAAATCATAGGGCGATATCAACCCGTAAAAACATTCGGGGCTAGAGAAAAATCTTTCGGGGCTCGAGCCCCGAATGATTAGCCCTAACGACGCCCCTGATGGGGTCTGGACCTGGTTAGTACTATCACGGATCAACTGCGATCCATTTAAGACCTAATAGATTATATGACAGATCAGAGCAATCTTTTATTTAGTAATTTAACATGAAATCATCAAATTGTTACTCAATATCAATCGCATACAATGAAATTACAGAATAATTAGAACAATCATTTACGCACAATAAATAACAGAGAATCATATCTATACAAAATTCTTCCACGGCCCGGTAGTGGGTCGCGACCCGGTGGTTGGGGACCTCTGCCATAGAAAAAACATTTTTGGTTCTACAAAGAACCATTCAGTCAAAGGTTCTTCATAAAACTATCTCTTTCTTACCTTTTTATAATCTAAAGAACCTTCTTTTGCCACAAAGAACCTTTTGTGAAACAGAAAGGTTCTTCAGATGTTAAAGGTTCTTTATGGAACCATTTAGATAAAAAAGGTTCTTTTATGGCATCGTGATGCACCTTTATTTTTAAGCGTGTATGTGAAGCAGCCCTAATACAGCATTGTTTCATTGCAGTGGGGGTTGCCTCTGTTTCACTGTATGCCAAGACTTTAAAGTTTTTCTCAGTTGCATTTTTTGAATCATCCTTAAATTTTAGATGAATCGGAAGGTGCTACCGACTTGTGCTTCCGACTTGTAAAATGGAATATTAAATAGGGGGTGGGGTATTATTTAGCACACCTCCCTGCCACTGTGGATTAACCTTAATGAACTAATTGCCCACTTCAAAACTAGTGATGTGTGCGAACGTGGAAGCACAGAGGAGAGAGAAAAGCAAAACACCAGTTGTGAATTAAAAGTGCAAAACGAGGATTTGTAAAAAAGAATGTCGGAGGATTTCGATATAAGCCAAGAGGAGACTGGTTTTCCTTTGCTGTAAACAAAACTTGGTTCTCGCAATACTAGTATATTCTCACCAGATTTTACACTACACCTGACATCTGCTGGAACGCCACTCTCTCGTAAACTTGTGTACGACAGTTGGCAGAAGCTAGAGCTACGGTTTATAAAGTTGTAAATATGGATATTTTTCTTACACAAACACATCAGTTTACTTCAGAAGTCCTTTATTAACCCCCCGGAGTACCTTTTATGATAGATGGATATTTATGTCAATGCACATATCAGTGCCATCAGAATGACAAGTTCTTGATCACAAAACTTGTTCAGAATGCTAAGTAATGTTTTCAGTAACAACATTGTACTCTGTCATTATTTTCTGAAGTAATATATGACTATAGTTGTGATGACAACATTTGAAAATGCACAAGGCTACTGTGTATCTGTATGATATATATCAGTTTCAACAGTACAAACTACCAAGTTATATTTCTGTATGTGGAATACTGATTGCAAAAGATCAGGCAGGGAAGAGACATGAGTACTTTACAGAACAAAAAAAAAAAAAGAAAAAGAAATTAAAAAAGTGAACATAGGAAACACCGCTTCAGCACCACTAAAACTGTAAATGCAGCACCGTATGGGGAATTACACTGCAGTCTTTGCACACCCCCGGATGTCCTGGTCTGTTGGGCCACAGATTCTCCTCCACATCTCAAGGGACTTCTTCCCTTGCAATGCAGCATAAAAAAATCCTTTGGAATGTCTTATGAGCTACATTCACTTTCATAGATTCAGTTCATCAATTCAGGACACATTTAAAAAGAAGTCTAAAAGAAATGAGTAGAGAATATGCTTGACAGATTATGACAACTAGTTCAACCATTTTACATTTAATGACTTACAATGAGCTAATGTCTAGACATTTTGGAATGGTAAGACTATTCAACAGAGAACCAATATACAGTAATATATTTTGAACACATGTTTATGTAGGAAACAGCACACAGTTGTATATATAAATTGCAAGAACGTACCAAAGCATTGGCAATTTGTTCAAAAGAACGAGAAATTGCTTTTATGATGTGCACAAGTGACTAGATAGTGTGGAGGTTGAACAAGCAGTTTTAAGAATTTCCATTGTCATCTGAGAAATGTAGCAAAGCGGCAGAGCAAAATAAAATGACAATAACCCAGAGTTAAATGCAGTGTGAAAAGCCCAACTGAAGGAAATATTAAATTTAGAAATGTGCAGTAGCACATACATGGTCCATTAGATTTAACCTACTTAAAAACAATGTTCCTGTTTTCTTGCCTCTGACCAAGGTTTTAATTGAAATCCATCTTAACTCAAGCTGGAATGTTGTTTCAGCATATCTGCTGTCATGTAAGCTATGAATTTCAGCGAAATATAAGTATTTGGTGCATGATGTAGTTTATACAGTAACACTGGGTTGTTGTGTATGTATTCATTTAAAACCACAATGTCAAGGCTATGCCTTCAAAAGGAATTCATAACTGTAAGAAAAATATCAGTAGAGAAAAAAGGTACTGGTAATTGTCCGCTGTGACATTTTCTCTAAGTTTATGGACATTTATTTTAACCCTAAAACACAATGCAATGCATTATTTACAATACTTGTAAAAAAATCACTATGGAAAATGCATTCTTACTAACACAAAGTGGACATTTCTGACGATGTATATGGAATTGTCCTTTTCTTTTCCCACTGGCCAAATATATTATTTTCTTTGACAGGAAAAGTATATGGAACAAAACCTATGTTTGCTTTTAAACTGGCACCAATGTGCTGTGTTTGAGAAGATGAAAGAGAAACAAATTGTGCCTTGTGTAATGTGGTTTGCAGGCACATCACATAATGTTATTGTCTGTACACTGGTGCAGTGAAAGAATGTGTTGTAAATAGGCATGCTATTCACAGTGGAATGCATCAGAGGAAAAGGTGCTTTCATGGTAAATTTGTTCAATCATCTGTGCTAGTCTCTTTAGAGACATTCACAGAGAAAGAGAAACATGTTTACTCTTCATTGTTTTGCAGTTTAAAGGTGAGTAAAAGATAAAGGTTATGAAATTACTTTTGAAATACTTTTTAGAGAAAGACAGCTAGATGTTATTAGATATATATCTTCAGGTTTAGAAAAACATATTAGAAACAGACAGTTAATTAAAAGATAAAATCTCTAAACAGTTCATACATTTCACATTACAAGTTTATCAGTATGAAATATGTGAGTTACTAGGATATTTTCATTTAGATGGTGTGTGTTCATATTACACAAGGCTGACAATACGTCCTCTTTTTCCTGGACAAGTTCTAACTGGGATTTCTAAATTTCCTAAAATGTCCAGGTTTTGTTTTGGATATATGGTCACCCTATTTAATGCTGACAGGTGGTGTGTGAAATTGCATAACCCTGGCAGATTTATTTCTTGAACAAAATAATAATTACCATATGCAGACCGCATATAGACTATAAAACAGTATAAAGTGCTAGTACACACACACACACAAAAACTTTGAGAACAAAAATGTAGTCTTAAGACTGCGGCCCTCTGTTAACTGCAGGAACATTGCTGACCTTCTTTCTTATTCAAACCACATAAGGAGAAATTATATTTTCCAGTTGTACTGAGGTTATGTGATAGGGATTGGTGAAAAACAAATCAAAGTTTTAATTTTTATTTAGTGAAAACCCTGACCTTGACCTTTGGACTGCTGTGCTAGACTGCAGTTCATGAGACTGCATTGAAACAGCAGTTCACTCCAGCTCAACCAAGAAAGCATACAACGTGCCTGGAAGAATTGTTCTAATACATCTACAGAGTTCATAAGACAGATCCTCTTCTACTTCGTCAAGGTGAAACCAATAACTCCACTCAGTATGCTTTATATTTTACAAAGGCCACAGCCACATAAAAAATCTAGAAAGATGGAAAATGTCACATGCTTGTTATTTAGCCAACAAATAAGCCAGTGAAATTATTCTCATGTTCAACTACAGCTAAAATGATTTAAAATACATAATGAAAACAACACAAAACTATATCTTAAAGGGCAAAGTTATATGTATTTCTTTTACCAGTTTTATAAAATATTTTAAATTGTTCTCTGATATCTACATATAAGGTATGTGTCAGGCGTTCACCTCATCCACCAGCACAAGCCACATCACAGGAGGCTCCGCCCAACCGGTCCACGTCACCTGAATTCTAATTACACACACCTGATCTCGTTTGCCACTCCCTATAAAATGGACACGCTTCCAGTAATTGTTTGTCTGGTCTCAAGTTCACACCAGACCGCTCTGCTCCCTGTTTGGATTTTCTCCTTCATGTTGGACCGTGTGTTACGTCTCCTGTGATCATCGTATGTTTACTGTTTGGACCTGTACCACTCTTCATTCAGGAAAGTCTGCCATACCTTGTTTGTTCATTCTCTGACTCTCTCTACGCTATTAAACATTGTTATCATTTGCACTTACCAGTCATCTCCTCCTGTGTGTTTGTTCGTGTGTTTCGTGACAGAAGACCAGACCGACACACACACCACGATGAGCACCGAGACGCCAGCTGCAAGCGATCAATTCTCGGAGTTGGTGAACGCCTTTAAAGCGGCTTTAATTCCACCTGCGCCACCAGCGGCCTCAGGAAGTCCCATGGCCGTACCAGCTAAATATGCGGGTGAGGCAGCCGAGTGTAGCGGTTTTCTTTTGCAAGTCAATCTCTATATCCAGATGCAACCTCAACAGTTTCCCACCGAACGGACCAAAGTGGCTTTCCTCACCTCGCTCCTCACTGGAAAAGCCCTGAAGTGGGCTGAGGCAATATGGAGCTCCAATAACCCGATTACTAATTCATATGAACAGTTTGTCTCCCATTTTTCAGAGGTTTTCAGGACGGCCACCGATACACTGTCTACATCGGACCAACTCTTCTGCTTACGTCAAGGTTCGTCTTCGATTCACGACTACACCCTTCAGTTCCGCACTCTGGCGGCGGCTAGCGGCTGGAATGAGGTATCGCTGCTGGGTGCGTATCGTCAGGGATTGAATCCAGAAATTCGCTCCGCTATGGCGATCTATGAGGATAGCATCGGATTGGAGGCATTCCTTCTGCGCACCACTCGAGTTTCTCAGCAGCTAGCCGCCTGCCAGCCTCCCATTACCGCTCCTCCGGCTGCCTCGGTGGCTGCTAGCCCTCCAGTACCTGAACCTATGCAAGTGGATTCCACACGTCTTACTCGCACCGAAATAAATCGCCGCATCAGTCTGGGATTATGCCTGTATTGCGGTCAATCTGGACACATTCTCCGTACCTGCCCCGTCCGACCCCCACGCCCGATGGTGAGTACGATTACCACTGAAATTGAACCCACCATGCTCACGTTATTGCCTGTTACCTTGCGTACTTCTGATCAGATTCTTTCCACCTCTGCTTTGATTGATTCAGGTTCCTCAGGCAACTTCATCTCCTCGGACTGTTTAAAACAACTACAACTTTCCCGCCAACGTCATCATCAGGAATACGCTGTTACTACCATACAAGGAAAACCACTCGGGCGTGGGAGGGTACAGCACTCTACACCATACATCACCCTGCAAATCGGACTTTTTCACGTTGAAGAAATTAAACTACTGGTACTGGAGGGCTCTACGGCTAGTGTAATCCTGGGACGCCCCTGGCTGAAATTACACCATCCGGAGCTATGCTGGGAGACCAGTGACGTCACGCGCTGGAGTAAGCATTGTTTCATCCATTGCCTGTCTGGAGTTCCCCCTCATCACGTCACGTCTGTTCCGTTAGCATCCACTTTGGTTGAAAGTCCCGAAACTCTCGGCACTCAAGAAATCCCGGCCGAATACAGGGCGTTCCAGGACGTATTCAGCAAACAAGCAGCCACCAGATTACCACCGCATCGGCCATGGGACTGCGCCATCGATCTGCTGCCTGGGGCTCAACTACCTAAAGGTAAAATCTATCCACTGTCCATCCCGGAGCGCCAGGCGATGGAGGCTTACATCTCAGAGGCTCTCGACCAAGGATTCATTCGACCTTCTACCTCACCGGCCGCTTCGAGCTTCTTCTTCGTGGGCAAGAAGGATGGAGGTCTCCGCCCCTGTATTGATTACAGAACACTCAACTCTCAGATCATCCAACAGCCCTATCCGCTCCCTCTGGTCCCAGCCGCCCTCGAAGAGCTTTGTGGGTCCCAGGTGTTCACGAAGCTGGACCTGCGGAGTGCTTATAACCTCGTTCGTATTCGTGAGGGAGACGAATGGAAGACCGCCTTTGTAACACCCACGGGGCACTATGAATATCTGGTCATGCCTTATGGCTTATCCATCAGTCCTTCTGTCTTCCAAACGTTTATGAATGAGGTGTTCCGGGAGTTCCTCCATCAGTTTGTCATAGTCTACATCGATGATATCTTGATTTACTCCCGGAACATGGCCGAACATCGCCAGCACGTCCAGCAGGTCCTCCATAAACTCCGCCAATATCAGCTGTACCTCAAATTGGAAAAGTGTGAGTTTCATCAATCTTCTGTGTATTTCCTAGGTTATAACATCAGTGCCGAGGGCGTGCACATGGACCAGAAGAAGATTGATGCCATTCTGAATTGGCCACCTCCCAGTAATGTCAAGGAACTCCAGAGATTTCTAGGTTTTGCCAATTTCTACCGCCGTTTCATACAAGGTTACAGCTCCATCACCGCTCCTCTGACCTCCCTCCTGCGGGGTAAGCCGAAACACCTCACCTGGAACCCCGCTGCCCACGAAGCTTTCCAGCACCTGAAGCATCTCTTCAGCACAGCACCCCTCCTACGTCATCCTGATCCGGGACTCCCTTTCACGGTGGAAGTCGACGCGTCCACAGCGGGGGTTGGTGCTGTGTTGTCGCAGGCGGCCGGTGATCCTGCCATCCTCCATCCCTGTGCTTTCTACTCTCATAAACTGTCTCCGGCGGAGCAAAACTATGACGTAGGGAACCGAGAACTACTTGCCATCAAGTTGGCCCTGGAGGAGTGGCGCCACTGGCTGGAGGGGGCTAGACATCCAGTCACGATTATTACCGATCATAAGAATCTACAATATCTCCGTGATGCTAAACGACTCAACCCCCGTCAAGCACGCTGGGCCCTGTTCTTCACACGCTTTCATCTCCAGATCACATACAGACCAGGCTCTAAGAACATACCCGCCGACGCACTCTCCCGTCTTTCATCCCCGGAACCCTCCACAGATTTGGAGCCGATCATTCCCTCTCACCTCTTCGTCAGCCCCATCATCTGGGATATTAATCAGGATATTCGACGTGCCACCCTCCAGGAGCCCGCTCCGCCGGACTGCCCAGAAGGCAAGATCTATGTCCCCAGCTCCCTACGCCAACGCCTTCTGGGCACAGTTCATCAGTCTCCGGGCTCTGGACACCCAGGCAGCAAACGGACCTTCTCGCTCCTACAATCCCGTTACTGGTGGTCCAGTATGCGCCGGGACTCCATCAGGTACGTCCAGAGTTGCTCTGTCTGCGCCAGGTCTAACTCCCTCCGCATGTCCCCCGCAGGTCTCTTGGTCCCACTTCCCATCCCGGAGAGGCCCTGGTCCCACCTGGGGGTAGATTTTATCACGGATCTACCCAGGTCAGATGGACACACCTGCATCTTAGTCGCCGTAGACCGGTTCTCCAAGATGTGCAAGCTCATCCCGTTGAGTGGTCTACCCACGGCTATGGAGGCCGCGGAACATCTTTTCAATCAGGTGTTTCGTCAGTTTGGTATACCAGAGGAGATCGTGTCGGACCGGGGCCCTCAATTTATTTCTCATGTGTGGAAGGCGTTTTTCAAATTACTGGGTGTCTCTGTGAATCTCTCCTCAGGATATCATCCGCAGACCAATGGCCAGACAGAGAGGAAGATCCAGGAGCTCGGACGGTACCTCCGGGCATACTGTCAAGAGGACCAACACAGCTGGAGCAGGTTCCTCCCGTGGGCCGAGTACGCACAGAACTCCCTACGTCAAGATTCCACCGGATTAACACCATTTCAGTGCGTACTCGGTTACCAGCCGCCGCTGTTCCCCTGGACGGAGGAACCCTCCAATGTTCCAGCTGTTGACTACTGGTTCCGGGAGAGCGAGAGAGTGTGGGACTCAGCTCACCACCACCTTCAGCGGGCCATTTGCAGGAACAAACGTTTTGCTGATGCCAGACGCAGGACTGCACCACGATATCAACCTGGTGACTCAGTCTGGCTCTCAACCCGCGACCTCCGTCTCCGGCTTCCGTGCCGCAAGCTGAGTCCCGCTACATAGGTCCATTCAAGATCCTGAGGCAGCTTAATGATGTCACATTCCAGCTTCAGCTCCCTCCCAGGTACCGCATACACCCCACTTTTCACGTTTCACTCCTTAAACCCCACTTTCCGTCTGCCACAGAAACCCCGGGAGCTGAGGCTGGAGCCCCTCCTCCAGAGATCCTGGACCAACCATCTGTCTACACGGTCAACCAGATTCTGGATTCACGACGCCGAGGAGGCCGTTTGGAATACCTTATTGACTGGGAGGGGTATGGTCCCGAAGAACGCTCTTGGGTGCCTCGGGACGACGTATTGGATCCCAGTCTACTCACAGACTTCCATCGCAACCACCCAGAGCGTCCTGCCCCTCGTGGTCGCGGTCGTCCTCGGCGTCGTGTTAGGGCGTCGGGAGCCGCCCCTGGAGGAGGGGGTAGTGTCAGGCGTTCACCTCATCCACCAGCACAAGCCACATCACAGGAGGCTCCGCCCAACCGGTCCACGTCACCTGAATTCTAATTACACACACCTGATCTCGTTTGCCACTCCCTATAAAATGGACACGCTTCCAGTAATTGTTTGTCTGGTCTCAAGTTCACACCAGACCGCTCTGCTCCCTGTTTGGATTTTCTCCTTCATGTTGGACCGTGTGTTACGTCTCCTGTGATCATCGTATGTTTACTGTTTGGACCTGTACCACTCTTCATTCAGGAAAGTCTGCCATACCTTGTTTGTTCATTCTCTGACTCTCTCTACGCTATTAAACATTGTTATCATTTGCACTTACCAGTCATCTCCTCCTGTGTGTTTGTTCGTGTGTTTCGTGACAGAATGTGGCTTAGGTAAGGGCAAAAATTCTCCAGAAACAGTTTTACATGTCCATTTACATCCCTAGGATGAAATGGTCTGTTATTACCTTATTTGGAAGGGTCATGAATAATAATTATGAGGTCTGCTCTGATTGGTTGTTTCACAGTGTAGCTCATTTCAGTAGCTCACACAGCAGGAAGGAAACATGGAGGAAACTATATATTTAATCAGAGAGCCGCTATTAACCCTTTCACACGTGAGTTTAAAATATTCTAGCTGAGCCCCCAGAGTGAGTTTTTTTTAGGCGACCGTTATTTAGAATGTATAGCCTTACTGTTTCCATGGCGACGCGTCGTGTTTGTCACGTGATATAACGCAGCCACAATAGCACACATGCATCACTTTTATATAGTTTTTCCCTTTTTATTATTAATATTCACAAACGTGCTCAATGTATTATGAAATATCTGATATTCCGATTCTGAAATATGTGCAAGTAAGTGTAATTGGAGGTTTAAACACTTTTATAATGAGCGTGTCAGTTGATCCATGCCGGGTGATGGGCGCCGCCATGTTAGTTCGCGCTGAATCCAAGCTGTGGGATTTACAAAACGCAAATTCATCCTCTCCTCCCGAAAAACATTAAAGTAAGTCTCTGGTTAGCTGGGAGAAGAGCAGAGTAAACTTTATAGTTACCTACACAATGTGTATATGATATCAATAAAACATGTCGTCAGATAACATTTGTAAGGATCATTATTGCCGGTTCAATAGACATTGGCTTGTATTTTGCTAACTATAAATGCATCGTTTTACTAGGACTTATGTGTATTTAAATGTCTGGAACCTAAAAGAAGCATTTTATTGTTGAAAACACTGAATAGTTGCGATAATATGACAAGCGCTCAGCGCGTCCGATCTGGTTTAGCGCCAGCCAAACCGCCAAAGCGCCAAAGCAGATTTGAATTCAGCAGTTGATCACGTGATGTGCTGAACGTTCGAATCACACCGGTGTGATCGTACGCTCCAGGGACCAGCCAAGACTGATCACACTGGTGTGATCGTACGTGTGAAAGGGTTAATATGCGGTGCATTAAAACTCCTTTTTAATGCATTAAAGTGCATTAAAACTCCTTTTTAATGCACAATCACTTTTTACTTTCACTTTCAAGATTTGTGATCACAGGTGCTCTGTGTATACTACAGTTGGAGTTGCATTTTACAAGATCAGATGCTTGTCAGTGGTGCTCAGGATCTGTAAATCATTCGCCATCGTTCTTAGTCATCTCTCCTTACTCTGTTTATGTGGTAAGTGAAATTATGTACTGTTATGTAACAGGCTACTGCTAGCAAACTGCTAACCATGCCCCTCGCGTTATTGTATTAGAACGCATTATTTTTTCTGTGCCTTTCTGAATACAGACACCAACCCTTCCCTGTACATCACATCCCCTGCACAGCCTGGAACATAACATTTAATTCCATAATCTGCCATTTTCACTTTTGTCCTTGCTTGTTTCTAGTATATGCAAATGTTGGGGGTGTAACTATTAATGATCCCGACTATAACGTCACAGTCCGTATTATGTTGGGATTCGCCTCTTTTTCAGTGGTCTTTCGCATGCACAAGATTTACATAAGAAGGAGGAAACAGTGGTGTTTGAGGCTCACGGTATATCATTTCCATGTACAGAACTGTTATTATTCAACTATGCCAAGGTAAATACAGTTTTCCATTCTATGGCACCTTTAATGAAAAAGTATTCTGTATGGCATATTCACGTCAGCACAATTTAGGTCATTGCCTAGCGTTAGACTCACAGGAGACCAGATACACAATAGCACGCAGGTAGCAGGTGGAATGGGGAACACAAATATCACTTGACAGCAACTTAAGTTCATCACAGGACACAAAACAGAGCCATTGTCCCAACAGCATCATAAAAGGAGACAGTCAAGGTATCAATGTTCATCTTGAGTGGTCTAACACACCATGCTCTGATGAGCTTTTATCCATGCACAAAACTAATGTATAACCTGTCTAGTTTTGTGACACCAATTGGCCCTTTGCTATGACCCACCCCCTGTTGCTACCTAGGCACATTGGAAATACATACCTTTGCATTTCTGCAAAAATGAAAAAATGTACCTATATGTAGAATCACTGCAGTTTCCAATTGAAATGAACACTAGAGGCAGTAAAACTCAGACAACTTTTATTCTTTTTCACACAAAGTATGGTTTACAGGTACTGAGCTTTGATTAATAAAGCCTAATTTTCACACCTAATTTACTATTACTTTTAGAATGTTATGTTATGACTTCAAAACAATTTTAACATACTGTGCGATTTGGAAACTGATACTTTTAAACATTACTTTCGTCATTACTTTCTGATACTTTCATCATATATACAGCTTCATGTGCATGAGTTTTCTAATTAAGAAGGTTTGCTTGGTAGTTCACGTGATACGGCATGAGTGATGAAACTGCAGTTTCTAGCACGGCAGCATCAACAAATGCGTTTTTATATCACTTTTGCATTTGTTAACACTATCGGGCAGGTTTAGGGCTGGGATTGGTGTAGGGGATATTTCCAACATGATTGAGCATTAACCTTTTAGCGACACTCCCCAGATATTTGAATTCTGAACAGCCGCAATATGTATCTGAATGTGCCATGGTCACATAGGCCGCTTTTCCACTATCGGGCCGAACGGTTCTTAGAACAGTCAGGTACGGTTCCAGTTGTGTTTCCACCTGAGCCTGGTACTGCACGTCACGATTACAAACCGTTCTCAGCCCGGAATTCTTGGCATGGTTAGACAACTGTCAAATGCTGATAGATTGTGTGTGCTAAGCGAAAGCACACTATTTGATCAAACAGCCAAGTAAACAGCTGTTACGCTGCGTTCATAGCTCATGAATTAATACTGTCTTAATAAATGTGGTATTTAAATGTGGTAATAATCTACTTAATAAATGTGGTATTTTTCAGAAAAGTTTTACCTTCTGTGTCCGTCTCTGTTGGCATGCATATCCCCTCAGCATTTGTCGGTAATGTTATACCTGTTGTCGCCTTCTGTTTATTTTATTTTCATACACTGTGTGAGAACATGTGTTGTGTGAGAATGCAATGGCTTGTTGAACAGAGGAACAGTAACGAAGGAGACGGGTCTTTGCGAAGGGTCAATCGTGTGCATATCGGAATGTGAAATTAGAGAGAACTACAGTGATTATCATTACATTCCTCACACAAAGCCACTGTATGGTTTTCAAAAGGCTCACAACAACTATTGTGAAGTAGTATAATGTGTGTAACAGCACTTAGTGCGCACTTATCTGTTAAATATGCATGTAAGGGCACTATATGCTGAGTGATCACATTCATTTATGTAATTCACAAAGTAGCGCAACTAAAAAGATCTTCATATTGGTGAAAAGTGACTAACAGGCCAACCAGACTGAGAGGCTAATATGGTTCATCTACAAATATTGCTTTTGAAGTTTCTTCCACAGTACTCTTCTGTAATATTCCCTGCTTCATTAAAACATGTCATTTTCAAAGATGGACACTGTGCACAAAATGCAGGTGCTAATAGGATCCTGGAATTAATGCTGTGAGCAATGTGTGAACATGAGCAAGAAAATGAGTTAGCTTTCTTGCATTGCACAACAAAATAAGGCTCTAGCTCTGAAGAGTCAGAAGCTAGAGTCAGAGTCATCACTACAGCAGACAGGTCAGCTCCTGTCTTAATATTTTATGATGAAGCATGGTAGTCATGAAAAAGATTTTACAGAGACAAACATGAAAGTCGGCATAGTGTTCTCATACCTCATGGCTGGTCATTAATGGGGTGTGAAATACTCTGGAAATTGTTAAAGATCATTTCCACTGACCCAACATTGAAACAGAAGAATTGCCAGTGCTGTGAAACAGGTGAGCGAAAAATCTTCTAGAAACAGGTGCCACTGCATATGATCATCAACGTGTTCTTGTGGTTTAAGAATGACTTGATTTAAACATTATATACCCACATTGTCTGGACATTCAAATCACATTTTAAATAGACCTGCTTTTCAAAGCTTTGAAAAACTCAAAGGGATAATTCACCTTCCACTTCAAAAAATCTATATATATATAATACATCAGATATTACATGGTGACATTTCTGTGAAGTGTTTCAAACCAGCTTACTTTAACTGATTTAAAATTCTGATTCATTTACTATACATAGTTGTATGAAAATCAGAAGGGGGGATTACGCACAACTGTGCTCTTTAGCCCCAGTGACTCAACTTCCTACTGAGTTAATGGCTTCCGAGAATATCCAACAAGTTTCATTTTATTGGCATTGGCCACTGAGATCCTTTTTACCTTGAATTCATGCTAATAAGCCATTGTTCTCCATGCCTGACGTTGTCCAAAATGTTTCTTCTATAAAGACACAAATGTTGTATATCGTGAGGACTGCTATACATGGTGACTACGTAATCAGTAGTGTTTGTAAGGTTTGCCTAAACTTAAATGGCTAATAACCAAAAAGAAGAAATGTGTATTCACTTAATGTAAATCTTCTTTGCTCTCTGGAGGTATAAAATTTACCCCTGGCAGGCATGAACATATTTCTACCATAAGCCCTGAAGGAAAAAGCACATCACACTCCTTCACAGGGCAAAGTCACTACAGGAATTGCATTCTAATTCGGTCTATTACAATTGTTTACGTATGCCTGGCGCTTCTGTTCTGATTTGAGCTTCACATTGATTTGCTGCCAAAATGGGGATTGCTATACGTGACTCGGAATCGGAAAGAAATGTCACAGGCAGTCATTTAATCTTTCACCCTTCTTTCATTCTTAATCAGGGAGAGTGACAGAGCCACCAACAGAGGAAGGTGAGATTTCGGCAAGAACAGATCAACCTTGTGCATCCCGCATGGCTTATTTTCGTTTATCAGTAAACAGCACATGTTCGGTATTTATTTACTAACAAAACTGCCTTTTTTGCAATTTTTGTCCATAATTTAGGTAGCATTATCAGCAACTCTGAATCAGTAGAGCATAGAAATATAATATTGGTCACATGCTTCCTAGGTATGTTGAAGATTATTGTTTGATTACATAACTTTCTAGACAGGCATGTTGTGTCATTTTATTGGGTTATTTTTTCATTTTTTTTACCCAGGTGGTTTTCTGCACTCTAAAAAATACTAGGTTAAAAACAACCATTTCTGGGTTATTTGGCAACTCAGCACTGAGTAAATATTGGACAGAACACGTGCTGGGTTATTTTAACCCAGCTTGTTGGGATTTATACATCAACCCATCTGCTGGGTTGTTGTTGTTGTTGTTTTGACAGTGCTGGGTCCACCTGTTGAAGATTTTTCCTTTTAAATAATAAAAATGCACTCTTAGGATGTGACAAGACCAGCAGGAGCAGCCAATGGGAATCTGTGGGAAGAAAACTGTTATCAGGCTGTTCCAGTTTTTTGTCTTAAAACACGGCGTAACTTCGCTGTTATATGTAACAAAGTTTTGACACATTGACTACAATTCGCCATTTTTGAGCTGTGGCCGCGTTCTGACGGGTTAAAACTTAAATGTCTGACAGACAATTTTCAAACAGTAACTTTTCAAACATGAATATGAGGTAAGCCATGAATATAAGCCATTTAATGAACTGGAACAGCCTACTGGTAGCAGTTTTCTTTCTACAGATTCCCATTGACTGCTCCTGTCACGTCCTAAAACATTTACTGAATGTAAAACAGTTGACAATAAATAAAAAAATATTGTATATGAACTGTTCTTGTTATATATGCAAATGCATTTTTATTATTTACAAGGAAAAACTGACTGACCCAGCACTATATGCACAATAACCCAGCTTGTGTTCTGTCCAATATTTACCCAGTGCTGGGTTGCCAAATAACCCAGAAATGGTTATTTTTAACCCAGCATTTTTAGGGTGCAGCATTCCTGGGGAAAAGCTGTAGCATCATGGAAAAAAAACATTTGAACGAAGTCAAGTACCTGACCTGAGCTTTCCATGTACAACAGTCTTGATTCCTATGGACCGCATTTACTGGGTGCTGTGCTTTTTCAAGGACAAGATGACACTCAGCTGAAGCCTGAAATCAGAGATTCACACAAATAATAAATGCACAAGGCAGTGAAAATGGCTGTTTGTAATTTTGAGAAGTATTACAGAAACCTATCTCAAGCTTCATCATCATCTTCTTCACCATGGTTCTGAAGTGTTTCCCTATTTCTATGTAGAAAATTATTCTTGCTCTCTATATCTTTCTTTGATAAAGCGTCATTAATGGTCTGCATTAGTTCACTGGAGTTCTTGTTCGCCAATTGTCTCGAGAGTCTTAAGAGGTGGCCATGCTCCATTAGAATAAGAATGGCTCGGCTGGCTGATTACAGACTATGTGTGAATGTCCCCGTGCATGTGTGGAGATATAAGATCCTGCTCATCAAAGCAGAAATGTTCGCTTCTTTATTTTCAGTTTCTTTTAGTAGTGTCAAAATTGGCGCGTTAACGCACAATTATTTATTTATTTATTTAATCATTTATTTATTTATATTAATTTTTCATTTCACATTTAAAGCAGTGTCAGATCGCTCCAAGTTCAGCAGCGGCAGCTTTTAAAGGGGTCATCGGATGCCCATTTGTTGTCAAGTTGACAAGATTCTTTAGGGTGTTAATGAAAAGTCTATAATATACTTTTGTTAAAAATCTTAATGGCTGTGTTAAACAACACCCTTTTTACCTTGTTAAAATGAGCTCTGCAAAAATCATCCCATTCTGAGGGGATTGTTCCTTTAAATGAAATGAGCTCTGCTCGCCCCGCCCCTCTCTTCTCTCTGTGGAGTGACGAGCCTGTTTTCTTTAGCCGCATTTAGCCTCTAAACTTGCTAACTAGCACCTTATTAGGAAAGGCAATCACAAAGATTTATAAAAAACCCTTATACACACTTCTGCTGTAAGTGAAGCTGGATCACGAATGATTAGACGGATATATGTAACCTTAGATCTGGAGGCACATTCCCTTCATAAATAAACTTAATCCACTGCATCTTCAGCGGCTCAGATGTCGGGAGTAAATGACGGCCACTATGTTCATTATTATCCAGCAACACAACACCTCAATCGCTCAATCTGAGATATTCTTGTCTAACTTACATCCCTGCTCTGGCATCAAAACATTGAGGTTGGACTTTTACAACTAATCTCAGGTAAGATGCTCATGTCAATCAACTATCATGGGAGCGGCCTCTGTGGGTGTGACGCCACACTGACAGGCATTTGAGAATGGCTCAATTTGAAAAAGGGGATATTATTTCTACAGATTAATTAAAAACCACTGCATGGATTTTTGTCATTATAGGGTAGATTTGTACATTCACTGCCAACACACATTAATGTTCAAACAACATGAAAAAGTGAACTTTGCATCCGATGAACCCTTTAAAGTAACAGCAGCCAAAATATCGTAGTAACCAGCTGCTGTGATGCTGTGATGTAAATTTTGTCAAAGAACAAAATTTAAAAAATCAATAACTTCTGTAGTTTTAAGCTTTATCTTTTATTTAATTTATATTTTTGGTGTTTGATAACTTTATTAAAATTGTCTAAATTGGCACAGATAGCTAGTTATTATAATGGGTTTAGCCTATGTGAAGAATGTTTTAAATTCACTTAGGCCACGTTCACACTGTCAGTTTTTGGGATTAACAACCACATTTACTTACAGGTGTGAGTCTCGAAATGTCCCGTTCATACAGCAGCTTACAGTCGCTTTTCGAATATTGTCTGTATGAACCACTGATCTATAATAGAGAACATAGAGTATATACATAGAGTCATTATATATAGATCAGTGGTATGAACGTGCAACAGGAGTCAAGCCCGTATTCCTTACGAGTAACCATAGCAACACAGACCAAAGCAATATCAAAGATGGCGACGTCCGTAAAACTGAAAGTATTACCGGTTTCTGACACGACATAAATCCAATCTAGCCAGCGAGTTCATCCATCAAATCATCATTAACCGCAGCTTTTAAATTTAAATTGAGAGCTGAGCATCTGAGCCGCAGGAAAAACGCAAAACTAAGAGGGAGCGGCTCCAGTGGAGACTAGACATAAAACTTTCAGATGACACACAGCTCATTTCTCCGTCACTGTAAGTTACAAAACCACAAATTAAAGCACGCAGCACACGGTAGACGCGCGTTTATGCGGCAGAGCGGCTCTCTCTCTCACTGTATGACCTGACAGACAGCTATAGTTTCCAGTCCTGTTCCGTTCACACAGCGCGTCTGTTTCAAGAATGCGGTTGTGAGTCCTGAAAATTTACGGGTGTGAGTTTGGTTATAGAATATGGTTGTCACACCCGTAAATAACCTTACTGTGTGTGGACTCAAATACGGTATTGACAACCGTATTCTGCTGCTGTGTAAATGTAAACGTGGCCTTACATTACAAGTCTAATAAATGTTAAATTAAAAGCTCTCAGTTATACTGTAATGTTGAATGGCTATAGTCAATGGTTAAATATTAGGACAAAATTTAGAGACATCAGTTGGTATCAGTGATACTTGCCTTCAGTCATAAAAAAAAGATGGCATTAAACAAATATCAAAAATATACTCCCTTTATGTCGTTTCTACAATAATTTGAAGATTGAATGTGAAATTATTGCAATATGAAAGTATAATTAAAAATTGTAATGTTAGGTGGGATTAATCACGATTAATTGTGATTAATTTCAGACAAAATGTGTGATTAATTAGTTAATTGTTTTTTAATCTATTGACACCACAATTTTATTTTAGATTGTGTATTTCAATGCTGCTTCACCGACCATGCACTGACACCAAACTCAACTACTTACAAAATTGATTAGAACTATAAATCCTTTGAGCAGTGCCCTTATGCTTGCTTTACCTTTCAAACTGGAAAGTTCAAACCAAGGGTCAAATCTACCATGTTCATCAGCCCAGACAATCAACCTTATGCAACACGACTCATCTTTGATTAAGACTCTTTCAGTGCCCTCAATTATACTGTGTGACATAACAGCAATTTTCTGAGAAAAGTAAAAACTTGTAGAGACAGTCATGTCAGATTACTTTAAATTCTTCAAGTCCAGCATTCTCATTTGAGTCCTATTCTTTGAATTCTTTCAAGCAGCAAGTTTGAATTAGTCGTAAATGTAGACAGTGGCAAGATTATGAGTTTATGCATAGTTCAGGTAAAAGGAAATTACACGACATTCATTTTGAGGTTAACAAGCCACCATTCTTTCCTGAAAAAAAAAAAAAAAAATCATACATGTAAAATCTTCAAATATGTAAAAATGTATAGGCTAGCAGCAAACTTAATTCACACAAATCTTTGGGAAAACAAAAACTATTAGTAAAAAACATTAAGAAGTACAAAAATGTGCAAATCCTCTATTTGTAAGCATGATTCACCTAAAATATGAAAACATTTTTGACATTCCTTTTCACACAAGTATGATGATGAAAAAAATATGTGCCATAAATATCAGACAGACTCTTTTTACCAGTGAACACACATTATGTGTGGATAGAGAGAACAATTCAGTAAATGTAAGTAACACACTGCTATAAGCAACTCTTTCAGACTAATCAGAAACATATGTGCCTGCAATATCACTGACAAGGACAGCAGAGTTTTGGCAGATTCACCACAACACTGATCCACTCTGCCTGTGTGTTAATTGGCACAGGGCATGTTTCATCTCAGCCAGGCTCTGAGTTTTAGCTGATCCTTGCCTATCCTTACTTGGCCCTATACCACCTCCAGATGAACTGGTATAGATAGAGGACTGCTCACCAGATGGGGTGAAGTCCATCATCCACCTGCCTTTAAGCTGATCTCCTACCTGATCCTCATTAGTCTCCTGCTCCTCCAGAATGTGCAACCCTTACATCTTACAAGTTTAACAGTGTAACTTATATGAAAAATGTATGTTTTCTGACATTCACCACTGTCCACATTTGAGTTCACAACTGCACAGGAGGAGGTGACATCATTCTAATTAAAAAGGAAGGCACAGCAAACTAATACTGAAATTACACACAAAGTTCAGTCATTAATTTAAGGGGATAGTTCACCAAAAATGAAAATTCTGACAGTAATTACTCACCCTCATGTTGTTCTAAACCCATAAGCCCATTCATCTTCAAGACACAAATTAAGATATTTTTGATGAAATCCAAGAGCTCTTTGACCCTGCATAGACAGCAAGAGTCCTACCACGTTGAAGGTCCCGAAAGGTACCAAGAACATCGATAAAATAGTCCATGTGACATCAGGCGCTAGGGTGATGTGGAGGAGAAGAATTGTTGAATAAAGTTATTTTAGTGTTTTTTTTTTTGTTTGTTTTTGGGGGGGTTTTTGCGCAACAAAAAGTATTCTTGTAGCTTCATAAAATTATGTTTGAACCACGGATGTCACATTAACTATTTTGTCGATGGTACCTTGGTACTTTTCTGGACCATGAACGTGGTAGGACCCTTGCTGTCTATGCAGGGTCAGAGAGCTCTTGGATTTCATCAAAAAATATCTTAATTTGTGTTCCCGAAGGTGAACAGAAGTCTGGTTTGGAATGACATGAGGGTGAGTAATTAATGACAGAATTTTTTGGGTGAACTATACCTTTAAGTGTTATCACAACAGTAAGAGTGTGTATGTTTCAAATATGTAGGTGACTAACAGCAAGATTGTGATTTTGCTGTTGCTTTTATACTACAGTTCAATAAACAAGAAGGTAATACTGAGCAACTTAAATTTAAACACACTATTACTCGTTACTTTGTCTGTTTTTTTTTTTCACTGTCAGAGAAACACTCTGAGAAACACAGCAGCTGGTGTTTTGTATTTAAATCAGTTTGGTTGAGTGAATCACTCAATGGCTCATAGTCACATTTTTTGTACTTGAATTAATCGATTTTTTTAACAAAACAATTGACTGAATGATTAAATTACTCACCCCTGAGACTTGTTTCATTTCTGAATGAATCACTGTTTAGAACAAATCAGATCAGTGAATGATTCCATGATTTAATGACTTGTCGCCACCTACTGGTGCATCTGTTAAACCCGGTGTATGAAACTATAGCCTATTAAAATTTTAAAAAGATTAAAAATTATTATGCCCCTTTTTACAAGTTGTATAAGTCTCAGGTTTCCCCAGAATGTGTGTGTAAAGTTTCAGCTCAAAATACCCCACAGATCATTAATTTTATCATTATTAAAATGCCTATTTTGAGTGGAAGCAGAAACATGCTGTTTTTGTGCATGTCTCTTTAAATGCAACTGAGCTGCTGCTCCCCTGAGTCCCCTCCCCCATTTCCAGAACAGTGCTGTGCCTTTACAGCTCATACCTCAGATACTCAAAAAACATCTGTTTAGTTTTGATTATCATGTCTATCGCAATGAAATAATGTGTTTCAAAGTCATATCAGTTTAAACTTCTGATATAGGGTTTTCTAAGTGCACACATTCGAAGCGTGCGCACAGAAAGTGGCTGTCACACAGCATGTGAGTACAAAACTAAGTTCTCTTAATTGTTATATTGAGCTTAAACTGTCAAATACACACAAGTTTACATTAAAAACACAGTTGGTTATGTCTGTGAAGGTAAACAGCTGGGAAAGAAATCGCATGTTTATATTAGATTGGTGTATTAAGTGACAGCACCGTAATATACAGTACACTGTAAAAAATAAAAAACACAATTTGTTGAGTCAGCTTAAAATAATTTGTTACCCTGCTGCCTTAAAATTTTAAGTTCAGTCAACTAAAATAAGTTTAGTCAACTTGAAATGTTAAGTTGTAAGAAGTAACAACTTAGATATTTGTGTTTGCTAAACTTAACAGATGGGTAAGTAACCCATCTGCCTTCAAATTTTAAGTTGATTCAACTTTGTCACTTACTATAATTTAACATTTCAAGCTGAATAAACTTTTTTTAAGTTGACTGAACTCAAAATTTGAAGGCAGCCAGGTTACAAATTATTTTAAGTTGACTCAACAAATTGTTTTTTACAGTGTACCTATATTGCTGTCTACGCTGTTAATATGACCCAAACAATTAAATAAAAACAGGACATCACTCACTCCTCTTCTACAGCTTTAAAAAGAAGACTTATCTTGCTTGAATGCTGCTTTTAAGGTAAGATAAACATGTGGTTTACTTAGTGCAGGGTCTCTGCTAATACAGCAGTGTTGTGGGTGGGGCCTGTAAAACGTGATTTCACATTTTACAGATTCTGCAGACCGTTTGTTCTGAAACACTGCTTATGAGTTATGGAGATTTAAAAAAAAAGGAGCGGGTGGATTTTTATCATTATAGGGTGGCTGTGTACACTCTGCCAACACACATTTATGGTCAAACAACATGTAAAACAACATGTTAAGTTTGCATAATAGGTACCCTTTAAACAAAAACAAACAAGGCAATAAGAACATTATAAATATTAATTCATTTATAGAAATATACAGCTCTGAATAAATCCAAACAAAGGCTGATGCCCATTTTTTGTTTCAGCAACAGTCTGAGTGACAAAACTACTGATGCAGTCTGCAGCAGAGGAGACGTGGTTAATATGCTAGAAATTGAAAAGTCAATTGGAATAGAGACAAGTCTGTACCATGATAGGATTAGAGCTAGTTATGCATCTGATAGGCTGTGCCTCAAGGATCAGCTCATCTCAGAGCTGAAAGAGTGTGCGTAATGGTTGCTTTTCAGTGATTATAATGGATAGCATCTGACTGACAACTATTACTGAGAATTAATAATGGTGTGAATTAGATTGGAACCTAATTTTGTTTAAAAGCGAAGGCTTAGACTGACTGCTTTCTCAATTGTGTTCAAAGTGACTTGCTTTTGACGCAATGCAAAGATCACAGCAGGTCATTGAATCGTAAGATCCAACAGATTTTCTTAGCTCTGAAAGAGCACATATTTTATTTAAGCCCCTAATGATTGGGTTCTGACTGTACCCATAGCCTCATTAAACCACCTCTAATGCCACAGTCTGTCCAGGCCTTTTTTTTTTAATAACAAGACCAGGTGGCCAGCCTAACATGATTTATCCCCTTTTGAATCCTTTCTCTTGTACCACAGGGGGCTCTTTGTGGCCCAAATCAGTGTTCTGATTAAACCGCAGCACTTTAAGTCACCGGTACCTTCAGCTGAATAGAAACTAAGAGTTAAACGGAGCTTGTTACAGGTAAAGAAGCATCCTTTTCAAAAGATACTTGTATAGGTCTAATCTCGACATAAATGGAGAAACCATTTAACCATTTTACTTATTATATTGTCAGCTGCCCACATCTCTCTCTCTCTTGCTCTCTCTTTTCCCAGAATTCTCAAAGGACAGAATGCAGCTATCTGCCCTTTTGTTCCCTCATTCAGATGATTTGAGAGAGAGTTGTATTCCCCAGATCTTAGTGACTGAAATATGTGAGACCGACATAAACACATGCTGTCCATCTCATGCATGTCTGAACCTGCTGTTTTTGAGGGAAACACAATTATGTACAGACACTCTCCAGCTCTCTCACTCTAACCTGCTCGTTTCATTGTCCAGCTGTTGCAGCTCATTGTGTTTCAGCTCCCCATCTGTCACAATATACACTTTGCTCATAATTCTGAACACACTTGCATGCACTCCTCTGACAGAAGGTCATCATGAGATGAGATTAAATTCTAATATAAATTGTCAGATTTTAATCTTGAATTATTATACCCAAACATCTTTCTTTGATTGCTCTGTTTAAAGTAGTGAAAATGATATTCTGCTGTTTGGTTTTAATGTGTGTGTATATTACAATGATGCGCAGTGTTTTGTTTTGTTTTGTTTTTTTTACATAAATTTAGTTTAATTTATTTAACTACTTGTACTGACATAAAAATAATAGCCTACAATCCTAATTTGTATTTTTACATTTTCAGTGAGTGTTTTGTTTGTTAAAAATAAACATACATACATCTCATCAAATTTTACATTTATTGCATACGCTACCAGTCAAATGTTTTTGGACAGTGCAATCTTTACTGTTTTTTAAAGGATTCTCTTCTGCTCACCAAGCCTGCATTTATTTGATCCAAAGTACAGCAAAAACGGTAAAATTTAGAAATATTTTCACTGTTAAAAGTAACTGTTTTCTATTTGAATATACTTTAAAATGTTATTTATTCCTGTGATTTCAAAGCTAAATTTTTAGCATCATTACTCCAGTCTTCCATGATCCTTCAGAAATCATTCTTCTATTCTGATTTATAAGAAGTATAAGATATATAAGATGATTTATATTATTATATTTCTGATTTTGCTCAAAAAACATTTATTATTAGTTTTATTTATACTCTTATTTGTCAAGGATGCTTTAAATTTATCAAAAGTGATGATAAAGACATTTATAATGTTACAAAAGATTTCTAATTCAGATAAATGCTGATCTTTGGATCTGTCTATTCATCAAAGAATCCTGAAAAACAAAACTCAACTGTTTTAAATACTGATAATAATAATAATACTAATAAATGTTTTTTTGAACAGCAAATCAGCATATTAGAATGATTTCTGAAGGATCATGTGACACTGAATGGTGGTGTAAAATTGCTGCAAATTTCGCTTTGATCACAGGAATAAATTACATTTTAAAATATATTCAAATAGAAAGCAGTTATTTTAAAAAAGTACAATATTTCACAATATTACTGCTTTTGCTGTATTTTGGATCAAATAAATGCAGGCTTTGCGAGCAGAAGAGACTTCTTAAAAAAAACATTAAAAATCTAACTGTTGAAAAACGTTTTAATGGTAGTGTATATTTAAAAAAAAAAAAATAAATAACATAAATAATTATTATAAGTATATGTTATATTATCCTATAGTATCTGTAAGTGAACAAAGTACAAATTTGACAAAGCTGCCCAAGTGATTCCAGTAATATGAATATGATGAAAAATGCATGAGAGTAAAAGAGTCTCTTATGTCCTTCACTTTGACTATAAACGAAATAGCAAATATTATAAAGCTCCTTGAGGTATTTTTACTGGTCATAAAGAGTATTTCTCCTAGCAGCATGATGGAATTCAACACTTCATAAATTTGTTCTAAAATTTATAACGGATTTACCATAATGTGAAAATCTGAGGCTGTAGCAAAGGAACAAGGTGTTGAGTAGATCTGTTGATATCTATATGGGTGCAAGACACAGTCATATTTGAGCTGACCAGACTTAATTGGACATGGTGAGATGAGACGTCTGGCATTTTGTCCTTTGAGATCATGTGGATGAGTTTATTAGTGAGATACAGCTAGAGATAAAGAAGTAAACACAACTGTATGCCCTTCAGAGGGAACAATCTGTGTGTTTGTGCTTAAGTGTTTTAGGCATATTCCCATGTGTTTTGTAGCAGCGCTTCTTCTCTTGCCTGATGTATATATTTTAGAATTCAGAAGAACTGTTGCTGCTTTTAAATATTCTGCATACTCTGTTTCATATTACACTATAAGGTCTCGGAGGAATAAACATATTCAAACATAAGCTTATTAACAAACATAATTAAGTAAACAAAGCCATGCCTCCCATAGTGCTGTTTTCATAAAACAGCACAGCGTGTTGAATTTGTGTATGGAGTCTTATAAAGAAGCCTCCATACATTCAGCACAAGCTTATACATTAAAATGATAGTTGACTCCAAAATGAACATTTGCTGAAAATGTACTCACCCTCAGGCCATGTGAGTTTGTTCCTTGATCTGAACAGATCTGTAGAATTACTTAACTTGCAGTGTGTGGGTGCTGTCAGAATGAGAGTTCAAACAGCTGATAAAAACATTACAATATCCACAAGTAATCCATACGTCTCCATTCTGTCAATTAACGTCTTGATAAGTCGAAAAGCTGCATGCTTGTGAGAAACAAATCCATCATTAAGGTGTTTTTTACTTCAGATCAGTGCATCCAGCTAAAATACATCCAGTCCTCAATCCATTATATTGCTTTCTTCGGGGAATAAGTCATCTCATCTGAAATCTGAACAAATCAAGCACTGTTTACAATCGTTCTAAACAAATATGTTGGTGTATTTTGATGTGAGAGAACAGGGGATGGACTTTTTTTTACTCCAAGAAGTGTTATGCATTATTGACGGATATTTTGGCCAGAACCAACGGTTTGAACTTGAAATGCCTTAATGATGGATTTGTTTCTTACAAACACACAGCTTTTCACTTTACAAGACAACTGATGGACTGGAGTCATGTGGATTACTGTCAGGGTCAGAAATTAAAGCAGAAGTCCACTTCCAGAACAACAATTCACATATAATGTACTCACCCCCTTGTCATCCAAGATGTTCATGTCTTTCTTTCTTCCGTCGTAAAGAAATTGTGTTTTTTGAGGAAAACATTAAAGCATTTTTCTCCATATAATGGACTGATATGGTGCCCCGAGTTTGAACTTCCAAAATGTAGTTTAAATGCAGCTTCAAACGATCCCAAATGCAGTTGTAAATGATCCCAGTCGAGGAAGAAGGGTCTTATCTAGCGAAACGGTCGGTTATTTTCATAAAAATAATACAATTTATATACTTTTTAATCTCAAATGCTCGTCTTGTCTTGCTCTCCCTGAACTCTGTGTATTCTGGCTCAAGACAGTTAGGGTATGTCGAAAAACTCTGACCGTATTTTCTTCCTCAACTTCAAAAATCATTTCAAAATCATCCTACATCACTGCAGAAGTACCGACATGCAAAAAAAGCTCAAACACCCTTAACAAAAAAGGCAAAACAACGATATAGGGCGATTTTGAAGTTGAGGAAGAACATGAGATGGGAGTTTTTCGACATACCCTAACTGTCATGAACCGGAACAAAAACAGTCCAGGCAGAGTAAAATGAGTGTTTGGCATTAAGAAGTATATAAATTGTATTATTTTTATGAAAATAACCGATCATTTCGCTAGATAAGACCATTCTTCCTCAGCTGGGATCATTTACAACCGCATTTGGGATCGTTTGAAGCTGCATTTAAACTGCATTTTGGAAGTTCAAACTTGGGCACCATATCAGTCCATTATATGGAGAAAAATGCTGAAATGTTTTCCTCAAGAAACATAATTTCTTTAAGAATGAAAATTATAAAAAATTATATATAAAAAAAAGAAAAATATAAAGAAAAATATTTTTATGAAACCTACCTATATTTGAGTGTTGATAAAAAAGAATGCTTGAAGCTAGAATAAAACAGATTTTTTTTTCTTTAAAAGTAGAAGGTCTGTGCTTTATTTAGGTGTATTGCATGTTCAGATATTCATACAACAAAACATTCTGGGGGCTAAATGTTTGTGAAAATCATCAACTTTTTTCAAGAACACTGGCGGGGAAAGAGTTCATTTTTGCCCCTTTGTCTTGAATTTGTGGGGCATTTTTGTTCATTTTGGTGGCATTTTTGCCACAAGCCCTTGTTTATTTCCGACCCTGCTGTAATTACTGTTGAACCGCTCATTCTGACAGCACCCATTCACTGCAGAGGATCCTCTGGTGAGCAAGTGATGTAATGCTAAATATCTCCAAATATGATGGTGAATAAATTCTCAGCAAATTTTTATTTTTGGGAGCACTATTTCTTTAATTCATTAGGCCTACACTACACTCTCAATCCACCTTTTTCTTCAGTGTGGAAGCAAGCTTATGAGTGGGACTTCCAGTTCATTAGGGAAATAACAAGAATAACAACGTGCAGCAAACGATAAAGCTTTTGCACTACAAACCAGTGTGTTCATAGTTAAGACAATACATAAAAAAAATAGTAAGGCACACCAATTTGCAATGTCAAGCAGCAAAACAAGCTGTTTTGTACAGCTAAAAATAGCTGGATGCAGATGAGACCAGATGCCAAGCCCATAAAACTTACAAATGCCTGTGCCTGCTCTTATGTGAAAAAAATGGATAAGATGTCAGTGAGATAATAATTTCATGTTTTATTTTTGTACTGTCAATTACTTTTTCAGTTTTTATAGGAATTCTCAATCTTGTAGATGACTAGGTTTACTTCAGAACTGTCATATTATGTAACAGTTCAGTGTGAGTCCTTCCAGTCAGTGGTTGGATCATTTACAGAATCCATGTCAGCTCTGAAATGCCTCATGTCTTGGCACCTCTGCCCTCCTACTGAGCTGTACATCAAATCTTTTCTCTCACTAATTTAAACTCTTTCCACCAAACTTAAGATCTGCTGGTGAAGTGGTCAGATTTGGCATGTCTGTGTCAGCTCAAGTAGGCAATTAAATCGGGGAGCGGTTAGCAACCATTTCCTTCTGCTAGTCATGACAGTCCAGCTTTAGGCCAGCTACACCCCTGGAATGCATTTCATATCTGCTCTTTACACACCAACCTAAGGGCATTGGCAGGAGGAACAGCAAGGTGCTGAGCCATTAGCACACAAGCAGCAATGTTCCTACACCTTATTGCTACAGATATGCAAATCCTGAAAAGGCCATGTTAGCTGTTTTTAAAAAATGCAAATGTAAGCCTGTTTCATGTAAAGATAAAAAAGGAAAATAAATGAGTACATACATACATACATAAATGTAGCATATTAGCATATAAGAGTATGTAGACCCCTACATAGTAAAAACATGCATGGAAAACAAGTCAATGTATTTTATTTGTTACATACACAGTGCATTGGAACATCCCAGTTTCCCAATCTAGACTAAATTGTACTCGTATACCAGCGTTGCTGCAAGAAGAACAAAAAACAAAATATATGTAGGTGGAAACAAAACATCTTGGATCTCCTCCTGAGTGAGAACTACAGGATGGAAATTCAGCAGGTGGTTTATGCCTTTTGGAAGATTGTTGTTATTTTACTGAAAGGAACAATGGATGTTTTCACGATTCCTCTGTTATTTCAACTGAATCATTTGAGCTGTTTTATAAGCAGTACCATTTGCATATGGGTGGAAGAGCTATAGATAATTTAGGTGCACAGATTTATCTTGGAAGATGATGGAATATCAGTATCACATTTTTAATTAAAAGTTATCCACTTACCTCATTCAGCCCAGGGTTACCCGGGTTTTAATTTTGCTTTGTTGAAACCAGAAGCGTCCTGTCCATTCAAACTAAGATTTGACCGATTTTTGAGCAAATAAAATAAATATTTTAAGACTGGCCAGTTGTAGATAAAATATTATTAGTCCTACAAACCTTGCCTGACAAAATTCAGACGCCATTGCGCATATGTGCAACACCAGACTATACTGACGTCTAAGCACATGAATAAAATATGTGAGGGAAAAGTGTGTGAAAGTAAAGAAAGACCTTTTATTGTGAAGGGGCAGCACACCATCTGAGAGCACAAAAAGCTCAAATGCTAAAGTCTATCTTGCTTTCTTTCCGTCTCTCTCACACACATACACAGAAACTCACACTGCAATTGAATCAGCAAACTCTGAGCATGTCCGCAAAGGAACAACTGAAAAGGCGGCAATTCACACATACAAATACATGAATGGAAAAATGGCGAGGAAGCGTTTTTATTTTGCTGGTATCTATGACAACCTCTTGTTGTGAATGCTTAGGGAACATAAAGCGTATGTGTGTGCGAATCAGTATTTGTGTCTTTGGGAGAGTGCTGGACGGTAAAAGAGGCTGATTTAAATTCATGCATCTGAGGAAAGTGTTTGATGTCATTGATTGTAGAGCAATTACAGGTCTTGAGAGAAAGTGGAGAATAAGGGAGCCACTTAGTGTGTGTGTGTGTGTGTGTGTGTGTGTGTGTACATGTAAGTGAGAGAGAGGGAGAATGAGAAAGACCTCCGCACTAATACTGAGGTCATATCGATCATACCTGTTGGGAGATACTGTCCCTATTTCCGTGAAATAGACAAGAAACTACACAAGCACACAATTTATGGAGACAAGTGGACGTATATTAATCCCAAGAGACACTTGTAGCTTCATGTGGAAAGTTAAGTTCCAGTCAACTACATTCAAATTCAATGCAGTGACTCCATCAACAGTATTTTTTTTTTCTTGCAGTCACATATCAAATTACTTGTGCCTTTCAGCTCAAAGCTAAGGAATATTATGGGGTCATTATGATAGACAGCACTTGTGCCATAATGTTGATTACCATAAAAATATATTTAAATAAATCCCTGTTATCTTAAAAAAGGAAAAATGGAATTAACATTAATTCAGTTGTTGAAACTTGTATTTGCAAAGCTATTTAAAACCTTATTTTCACAATCATTTTAGAGTTTATGGTGTCACACTGTTTTGGCAGTAAGTTGTAAAACTGGATATGAACTGGAAGCAAGCAATTTTCTTTCACACTAAAATCATGTCAACACAGGATTTGTTTACATCTTGTGGCTGTACACTGTTGAAACAGTGGTTAGTTTAATGTTTTATAGATTGTAACTCGTAAGTGCCTCACCAGCACAGCCGTAACCAGGGTCTGAAAATTAGTGAGGACATTTTTAAAATTTTACCATATTTACTGCAGCAAAATTTGTTTACCATAGGTTAGGGGTGGATAATTTTATCAGTTGTTTATTATTCATGCAAAAATACATATTACTGTTATAGTTTTCATTAATAACCATTGTTAAAGAGACAATAACTTTGTCTAGTGCTCTTATGAATGTTTTTAGCATGACGTAATAAAAATTTAACTACTAATTTAAAAGCATGGACTTCTTCATGGCTAGTGTTTGCATATTTCATCATTTTATTCTGTAACCTGTTCTACAGATCTGTGTACTAGTGTTAAATGTTACTGTTTTTGATAGCATTTATAACGTTTAACGTTTTTTTTTTAATCTTATTTTATTATTATTATTATTATTTTTGATTACTTACAGTTTGAGGCCGCGTGTCCACCACTGGCGTATTTTTTCAGTTGTTCTCAATGGGAGTGCTGCATGTTTTTTTTAAATGCCAGGAGCGTGCCGAGCATTGAGCGTTGGGGTGTTTTTTTCTCGGCGCCGAGACAAAGTCCCTTTCAAGGAAAGTCTGTTTACTCTGCGGCCGTATTTGCAATGCTGACACCTCATACAAGACCAAGTCCTGTCTGAATGAATGAGGGAATCCTGAAATCTCAAAAACGACTTGCTGAACTCGCAATTAAATTACATATTTCAAATAAGCAACAATAAACTGATAGTTTAAATAGTGTTTAAAAAGCTTATTTTTCAGGCTAAACCAGCCAATGCGCGTGCGCAGTCATAACGCCCTTAGATTGCGCATGCGCATTGGCTGGCCTAGCCTCGGGTTTCTATGGGAACCAGAGCTTCTAAGGGCCGCTGCAGTGATGCAATGACTTTACCAATCAGCAATTGGCTGTTTCATTTAGAAAGTGTGACTATTCCACTATATTGCCCCTTGCATCTTCTCTCAAAGGCAAGTCCTTTCACTGGGCCGCCATCTTTGAAACGCCTCTTTGGGTTGTGGCTAGAAGGGATACAGCTCCTATGCTCACTTGTAACCTTGATTTTTGCTTATTTTGCAAAAGGTAAATAAATGTTTGTGATATCAACATTATGCCACAAATGCTTAACTTGCACTGAACCCATATTTCAGCCCGATCTCACGGCAATTCGTACAAATTCGTACAACCTCACTCGTACAACCTCACTCATACAAATTCATACGATTTTAGCTAAAACATACGTATTTTAGGACTTGCACAATACATATGAATTTGTACGAATGCCCTACATCTAACCCAGCCCTTAAACCTACCCGTCACTGAATTCATACGAATTAACCACCCTGTAAAATACATACGAATTGGTTGTGAGATGGCATAGAATATATCTAAAATTCAGTGCGTTGAACTGTATATAACATGTTGTTTGCTTAACTGATGCATTCAAGTCCAGAAAATAGCATAAAACGTGCATAGATACTGACATTCTTGTGTTTAAAAGTTACTTTGTTGGCTTCACTGGCTTTTGTTTCATAGTGGTACATTAAAAGATGCAATCCAAATACTGTGAGATCCATCAGGTTTTAATTCATATTTATAGTGGGCAATATTACTCTTCTCTTTAGTAACTCCATGAATCCACTTTGAGATTTGCTACATGGAGTTTCTACATCAGGTCAAACAAAGGATGCTGAGTGATTTTAGCACATACGTTGTTGAAATTTTGAATGGACCTGCATACTGTGGAAAATAAAACCTGGAAAAAGGGAGAATGGGTAATAGATGGATGGAGTGCTAAAAAGGATGACGCTGACAAGAGAACAGAACCCTGTATGTGTGTTTGTCTGTATGGCGAGTAATGATGGTGTTATGGGACATGGCTTGGTGCAAGATCAAAAGGGCCTAACAACTGCACCTGTTCATACTAGAGCTATTCTGTCTCCATCTCTTGCTCTTTCTTTCTTTATGTCACACACACATATAACACGCTTTTTAGTTCTGAATACCTTTCCACTGCTTCTTTGTCCTCGTGTCTTCCTGTCAAAATCAGCCTGTATTCCACATGCCCGCTTATTGAAAAAAATTTACTTCTGGTGCTGTTACTTCTCTAGTATGTTTTAGATAATTTTGCTTAAGTGTAGCCTATATCTTAACAAAAGTAATTTCTGTCAGTCCTGTTCTGTTCTTTTTCTTTAAGTATTTTTTAAACAAAGCGTGTATTACTGGAATGTGAGCTACTTTAGAAACCTAATATCACTAGTTTTAGCACTATTCTCATTAAAAGTTAGGTTTTAAATGATGTTTAAAATCATAACAGCTTTTTAAAGGTATTTTTCATACAACCTTTCCTGAAATGGAAACTCCCCTCTGATTTCTTTTATTAATTTTTCAATTACCCCTCCAACATACATTAAATGGAGTTTTAATAACTATTCAGTTGATTAAAAAGAAAAATAATCTCCATTCCATTTTTAATCAATTACATGGATCTAATTGATTTTACTTTCATATTCTGATATTCATGCTATTATCTAGCAGTTGATACCAGTCATAAGCCATATATATGTATATACTAAATAGATAGATAGATAGATAGATAGATAGATAGATAGATAGATAGATAGATAGATAGACAGATAGATTAATGCAGCACTCAAAATCCAGTATGCAACAGACTGTGTATTTTTTTTCTTTTTGTGAACTTTTAGATTTATTGATTTCATAAGAAAATAACCAGCCAGGAGCCAGGAACTAATCAGTAATAACCAGAAAACATCCACTGCTAAGTAAGATTAATAACTTGCATGTTTATGTTTGTCAGTTTCAATTGAAGTGTTCATTCATCCATATTAGCCAGGTAGTCCAAATATTGTCAGTGCATTTCAGATATGGAAGCACACCTCTTTTTTGAGTCATGGTTGATTTAATAATTCATTTACATTTTCTCAGATAAGGACAGCTCAAATCACAAATGTAAAGAGACACTATATCTCATTTATGCAACACTGTCAGCGTGGTAGCAACTGCACCCTTTTTTCAGATGCATTTTTAATTGATCCATTTCTTCATTATGTAATACATATGCTCAATTATATGAAAAGGTGAAACTGATTGTAATTACAATTAACATTGCTAATCACCAGCTTTCAACTTCATGCGTCCTAAGCACTGTTGTCACTAAAGAATCCTGAGATGATAGAGCAAGGATATCTATTTTTCTTTCATTTTTATGAGTCTTCACCAAAACAAAAAACAAAAAAACAAAAACAAAACTGAATGTCTTACTTTATTTTAAATAGGCACAGTTTCTTATTCACAATATAACCACCTTTCCAACATATTCACCTCTGAAATGAATTGGCTAACTGGAAGTTGATTAAAACAGCTATGTTAATTCATTCATGTAAATCTAGCAGCCTAATGTTTTCCATCATATCCAGCCATTCAAAGCTTGCAGAACGTCATTTTTTTATTAGTGCATTTAGGTAATTGATATGAATGCATTGTAAACAGCTATCCCGCCCAGTTCTATTGTCTAGAAAGGTCGTGAATCTACAAAAAGCCTCAATTATTGCCCAAGAGAACTTTAGAAATAATTGCTGTAATTATCTTCAAATGTTATCAATTAGCATCTCTGTTGTTCTTTGCTGAAGAAGCCTTGTGCCATAAAAGGACAGATGTGCTGCTTGTGGGTCTGTACATCTGTGTTTGTGAAAACAGAAAGAAAGAAAGAAAGAAAGGAAGAAAGAAAGAAAGAAAAGAAAGAAAAGAAAAGAAAGAAAGAAAGAAAGAAAGAAAGAAAGAAAGAAAGAAAGAAAGAAAGAAAAGACTACTTGAGGAAGCTTGAATTTCATCTGACAAGTGAACAGAGGGACAGATAATACATCATTTCCCCAGCTCCGTTTGATGAAAATATAAGCTTTTGTGCTCCTGCCCTCTCCTGGCTGATACATGAACTACAGCCAACCTTTTGACAGTCACATTCCAAATGATTGTATTCTTCTCTGCTGGTGTAATTTAAGGTTTCTATCACCACCTCATCATTTCACATCCATCAGGCATGAAAAGGAGCATTAAAGGCTTATTGTGTAACAACTAGCCATGTTTGGAGTCCTGCCTCCTTCATTAAGGCTATTGTTTGATCAAATCAGAGTGATTATCATCATAATCATCATCATGTACAGACATATATATTATATATATATTATATTTTTCAAAGTTACTTTAAAACAGTCTTTCCTTCCCACTCCCTTTCATTAAAATGAATGAGCATTGCAAAAAACAATACACCCAGTACTGTATGGGGTCACAGAGACAAGTCACAGTGAGATCACAAGAGTAGTTCTGCCTCCCACATGCTGTTCTATAGGCCTAATACAGTGTCCAAAAGTCATAAAGTCACATGTGGCTCATTTGTGAGTTTAGGCTTTACTCACCTTTTTAAGAGTCAAATTATTTATGCACGTGCTATTGGATTCCAATTAAAATGTTTCCTTAATCGCTGTACAATGCCGACTCACATCTGTTCGCTCAGCAGGACATTTTCTTTTGTTTTCTATTGTTTAATGCAGTCAGAGTCTTTCAGAAATAGCATATAAGTATTGTTGACAGCCAACTAAGTCAACTCCTACAGAATTTAAATACTTGTGCTGGTGAGAGAGGGACATGATTGTAAACCATGTAAGCCCTCATCATACAGTCCGCATTTTAAGAGTTTTAATAAAGAGCAGAAGTACCGCATTCATTTTTTAGTGATAGCATTTAATGTGACTAAACTTGCGTGCTTGGCAAGTCCTTAGCACAGGCTGTATCAGCCTGGTGCCTTTTTCCAGAAAAATTAATACAAGCACCTGTGCACCCTCCCAGAACTTATGCAAAGCCAGCCAACAAGATTAGATCATATTAGATATTAAAAAGGGAAAGTGTTTGTGTGCAATATGCATCACATGCTGAGCTTGACAACAACATAGCATACTGTTTGAAACATTTCTATATGTGTGTGTGTATGTGTGGCAATTTACGGTATATACTGTACAATGTACACTGTACTAGTGTACACTACACTCTAAAGAAATGGTGCTAAAATAGCACTAAATGTGGACCATTGGTTCATAATCATAGGGGAACCACTTTAAGTGCTACATTACCAGTCAAAAGTTTTTGAACAGTAAGATTTTTTATGTTTTTTTAAAGAAGTCTCTTCTGCTCACCAAGCCTGCATTTATTTGATCCAAAGTACAGCAAAAACAATAAAATTTTCAAATATGTTTAGTATGTAAAATAATTTAAAAAGTACTTAAAAATAATTTTAAAAAAAGTATCTGTTTTCTATTTGAATATATTTTAAAATGTAATTTATTCCTGTGATTTTAATGCTTAATTTTTAGCATCATCACTCCAGTCACTTGATCCTTCAGAAATCATTTTTTTTTTGATTTGCTACTCAAAAAACATTTATTTTTATTTTTATTATTATTATTATTATTATTATTATTATGTTGAAAACAGCTGAGTAGATTTTTTTCAGGTTTCTTTGATGAATAGGAAGTTCAGAAGAACAGCATTTATCGATACAGAAATCTTTTGTAACATTATAAATGTCTTTATCATCACTTTTGGTCGATTTAAAGCATCCTTGCTAAATAAAAATATTCATTTCTAAAATCGCCCCCCCTTTTGAATGGTATAGTGTATAATGTTATGAAAGCTTTTCATTTCAGGCAAATGCTGATCTTTTGATCTTTCTTTTCATCTAAGAATCCTGAAAAAAAAAAAAAATTACTCAGCTGTTTTAAATATTGATAAAAAATAATAATAAATGTTTCGTGAACAGCATATCAGCATGTGACACTTAAGACTGAAGTAATGATATTGAAAATTTAGCTTTTGTCACGGGAATGAATTACATTATAAAATATATTCAAATAGAAAAGAGTTATTTTAAATAGTATAAAAAAATATTTCAAAATTGTACTGTTTTTCAGTACTTTGGGTCAAGTAAATGCAGGCTTGGTGAGCAGAAGAGACATTACCATTACAAAAGGTCTTACTGTTCAAAATCTTTTAATTGGTAGTGTAAACAGCACCACTGTCAGATGTATTGGGTGGGTGCTCCTGTGGAATATTTCAGCAAAGAGGAGTGAATGTAATTTATGCCTAATGGGTGGAGCTAGAAATGTCCAAAGTACCCACAACTCCATCTCTCCACCCGATTTAACGTCCAGAGAGGTGGAGCTGGAAGTCCCTCCCCCCCAATTTGAATCTGCAGCAAGAACCAATTGTATCAAAGATGCATTTAAAACCCTAGTTCCAGTCCTGGCCAGATGAGGGAGTGTTGCGCTTCAACTAATCCTTCACTTCAGCAATGCTGTAGTACACAACGCATGTGTGTTACTTTTATGAGAATGTTGTAAATAACAAGACCAAAAAGAATAAGCGGGAAAAACTTCTTAGATGAAAGTGAGATAACAAACAGCCTTAAATCTCACCATAAACATCACCTAAAATATATTTTTTGAAGATGTAAATAAAGATTAATGGAGTATGCTTTACAAGAAAATATTATTTCAGTCCAATTGTGAAATTTATTAGCTTTTTTTTTTTTTACAAAAACTTAGTATTAGGTTAAAGGCAAAATGCACTCTGCTCTGTTGTTTGTCTGTTTTTTAAAATGTCTTTTTTTGGTATTGTTGTTATCTGATAACAGAAATAACACTCCAGTAGAACATTTTAGAACAAATATTAAACATTAACCAGTATTTTTGTCAGGTGGCACAATTCACATGGTCCCAGCACACGGGCAGACACACACGTGCACAAATGCAGGACTCAATGATCTATACTATGCTCATGTACATAATGTATAGGTCACAACCTGATTAGGCTGTTTATGAATGCTATAAGCATTTGTGATTTATTAGCATATTTCTAAACTACATGATACGATGTTAAATAGCCTTGTATCACATTCACTTTCTCAAAGAATTAGGTTTATTGTTTGTAGAAGGAACAAAATTACATTTAAACTAAATTTACTGCATTTGGTAAATGATCTCTCTTCTGTGTTATCTCTTTACACTTCCCCCCCTTCCCTCTTTTTAAAGCACTATAACCGCACCTTACTTTTTTATGAATGAGCAATCTTCAAAACATTGCCAGTGCCGGAAACACACCCCTGCGTAGCTGTTGCATGATTGGTTGGCTCAATCACAAGGTGCTCTGGCAGTCAGAGGATTGGCTAACAATACTGAGCCCATACTACATGTTGTTTTTAAAAACCTTTGTACTTCAGCAGGAAAATCGGATCATATATAGCACAGACTAATTATAATACAGTTATAGTACATTGGCTGTACTTACCAATGTACTCTTACGTCTTATTGCTGCTAGAACATTTTGTCTCCAATTAACTTGCTAATAATAGCTGTTGAGCATTCACAGCAACAGTGTTTATTCAAATAACAAGCTCTTCTCATTAGCAATTTAAATAAGTACTTGTTTTGTTCTTGTGTTATTATCAGCAGTGATGTTTTTGCAGTTTTGGTCAGAAGGGATAGTAGAGGACCTAGAAGACCCAACAAAACCCAAACAAAAATATATCACCTATAATTTAGTTTATGTCATTGAGATTTGCATTTTTATTAAAAAAAATTCAATGCAATCCTGTTTGCATCTGATAAATCCTAGCAATGAAAATAAATGAATGTTCATTTCTTAAAATGGTGAGCTCTGAAGGTGAAGTCTAAATGTGAAATGAAGATAAGATACTCTGTATTTACAGCTAACAGCAGAAAAAAATAAGAGTGAGGGAAGCATTATATAAGCAAAATGCAACACATCAACAAGCATTCACACAGCAATGTATTGCCAAAAATTCTGTGAAAGAGGATAAAATTGGCCCTTGAGCTTAATCCCGTGTCTCAAAGGATGGATTAGAACGTTTCAACCACATAACTTCATGTTGTGTCAGGGGAGGGCATAAGGATGTCTCGCCTGATGAGTCAATTTAAAGCAGCCACTTTAACATTTTCATTATTTTGAATATGCTGCTATTCCACCCAGACTTGCTGCTTAATCTCTGCCATGCTTCATCTGGGATTCATTTGATCTGTCATAACATCCTGCTGCTGAAGCGTCTAGAGAGATTGTAAGAGAGAGAAATGGGGAAGGCAGAGATGGATAAAAACAATATTAAAAAAAAAATTTTTTTCTTTGACATTTTTACCCAAATAAAGAGAAATAATAAGGTGAGTCAGTTACATGCAGTTGTGTATGTAGATATATATTTAGTGCTTTGAAAAAAATGTCAAATTTTACCCTAATTTACGTGTTTATTTTATATTTGCATTTTTAGCCCGCTCTTTGGTGCTCACTTTCATTGCTATCATTAAGATCTTCATGTGTTAAAAAATTGTTCTGTGTCAGAATCGTCACATTCACTGTTGAGCAGTCCTAGTTTAGTTTTTGTACAATCACGTGCCTCTGTCAGCCATTTCAAGGCTTCCCTTTTTTTCCTTTCTTTACACCATCATGTCCTTCATGTCTTCGGTCGATGCAAGTAAAAAATACATTTTTAGGGGTTCAAGCACGTAGCGCTGAAAACCTATTGTAATAGTTAGAATGGTCATGGATCAGCGATCTCCACGTAAAACTGATCGTGCAGACCAAATCGTAAGTCGCAGAGACTTGAAACTTGGAGGGATGGTAGTACTCAAACCGTCTACAATGTGACCAAGATGTGCCCCAATCGGCCTGACAGGGGTGCTACAGCGATCAAAAGTACGAAATTGCTCATAGCTCCTAAACCGTCAGTGGCAGGCTCAAGTGTCTCATGTCGTTGGAATCCGACGCTCGTGAACTAGTCCTAGGTTTTTCAAACGATCCAAACCAAACAAGTTCAGAAAGATTCTCTGGAGCGTGAACATCAATAATTATAAAAAAAGTTTAACTTTCAACTCACCATCGCAAAGGGGCGCAAAAACGTTCAAAAAGTGGCAGGGCTACCTTTAGTAAAATGCCTGTAACTCCTGAACAGAATGAGATATCTTCACCAAACTCAGAACACTTATGTAAGAGCTTAATCTAAGGTCACAGGAGAAAATTGTGGATCTTGGCCACTTGGTGATGCTGTAAGAGGGAAAAAAACATAAACATGGCTATAACTGCGCAGCCATTTGTCCTTTCAACATGAAAGTCGTTGACAGAACAGTGGAGATGAAACTGAAGTGAGTGAGGGGGATGGGATCGGGGAAGGTCCTTGAGGCAGGATTTGATCTCGGGACACCCGACACCCAACAGCACCATATATCAGCGCACTGCCCACAAGGCTATTGGCACCGACTCTACAAGGACATTTGCGCATCTCAAACAACATGACCACCATTGGCCGACGAAGTTTGAGCACCTGTTAGACAAGGTTAATGGAAGCTGGTCGGAACGAAACTCAGTGGGCCTGTTCGACTCATGCCCCAAAGATCTGAAGAAATTTTTAAGAAATCAGCCACTGGGGGCAATTTTTCAAGGGCGTAAGCGATTGCACGCACGTTTTTCGCACATAAGCACGATCATATCATACAATAGAACGCCTCATTCTGGACAACTTTGCCTCTAGAACCACTGCTGTCAATCAAATCATTTGTTAAATGATTGAGAATATAAAACTACTTTTGTGAACTAGTCCCTTTTGCTCCATCTGGAAAAAAACACTGCAGTGCAATTCTCTTGATTAGGTCAATAATTATAAAAAAATGTTGAAATTAACCCTTTGGGAAGCTATAACGGGGTTGTTTAGAAAAGGGGTCTGTACAAATTTACCCAAAATGCTACAATACCTAAAGGAAAACTCAAAACTTTATGAAACTTGCTAAGCACATGCGACTGGTGATTCTAAACAAGCATACAAAGTTTTAAGGTGATCGGACCACAGCTGGCCCTATAACAGTCATAACCTTTAAAAAACATAATGTTTCTATGTTAAATTACCTGGATTTGCCAAATATAAATCATTCATTTAGGTGGTTACAGGCTTGCTAAATAGTGTCTTTTTTCATATGTGCTTAAATGCCTTAACCCTGGTTTGCAGCTATATTTGTCTTCGGTTCTGCCATTTTCCTGTTATTGGCTATCGCTGATTAAATAAAAGCTAAAAGACCTCACAATGGAAATGCACTCACTTTCACCGTGGGTTTGATTTTGAATGCTGGACATACTGATCCATGGAAGATTTTTAAGCTTTCATCATGCCAATCTTAAAATGAGATAAAAAATTAAGCTGAAATTACATTTTGAATGGTGTCTGTACATTAAAAGTGGTACTGCGGAAATGCTTGCAAACATCTTTGGAGAAGAGAAATAAAATGTTTGAGGACTCTATTTTTACAGTCCTGCCTTGTACTGTGATAACTGTATGAAATCATGTGTGCATGCTGTTGAAGGATGAGAAGAGCCTCACTGGGGCCTCAGTTGTAGAGGAGGAAGGATGGCCGTAGGGAGTTTCCTGTCTGCCTCACGCTTCTGTACCACCCACTCCCCCTCCTCAGAAAAGCTGCCTCTCCCCAGACGTTATCTCTCTCCCACACATTGCCACACAGATGTTGTGCCACAAAGCACTGCTGAGTATAAGCCACTATAGGGCAGAATTTCCACATGGTGTATTGTCCTCTCAACCAGACAAAAATTAAATCTAGCCTGTAAAACGGATCTGCGTTTGCATGAGCCTCCTGTGCATTATTCCACTGAATGCCATCTTCAGTTTGTGAGGCTAAATCAGAAGCTTGTAGACGACAGAAATGGCTAGAAAATTATTCTAGAAATGATTCAAGATGATTAAACATTTGTTGCTAAACACAATAATCCTTGTTTGTTAACCTGGGTCACATCATGCCTCAGTTCTTGACTGAACTTCTGAAAAACAATGAAATATTTAAATAGTGTTGAAGTTTTCCTTCATTTGCTTCACTTTTAAACTTTTAATCAATTTATGATGACAAAGTCATTTTCTATAGGCCTAAAAAATGATATAACCAATAAGTTATGACAACGTTCTTTTACATTACTTTAACTCATTAAAAAAAGTTTTCGACTTACTATTTTATACGTTTTTATATTCTGAATATTTTAGACTAGTTCTGGTAGAAACCGCTGCGGAGAAGCCTGCATGATGCTATGAAGCCTGCATGATGCTAAGCCTGCATGATGCACCCCCAACACTGCCCGTTTTCTGTGTCTCCCTCATCTATCACACCTGATTCAACTCATCAGCTGATTATTAGCATCATTAGCAGAGAGAGCAAGACTTGAAATGGGTGTGTCAGATATGAGAGACCTACAAAATGTGCAGTGTTAGGGGTGCTTGCAGGACTGGTTTGAAAACCACTGGAATAGTGCATAAGTATGCGATTTGGGGCGCACCTAGAAAGAAGTGTCTCCGGCTACAATGTTCTTCTGCAAAGCGCATACACTTCTGTTTATTAACCACTAGAGAGCCAAAAGTTAAGCAGAAGCTAGACTTCCGGTGCTAGACTTCCGGTTTATTAGCAGTTCATGAGAAGAATATCAAAGTGCATTAAACGGCAAAACTGTTTGCACTACAAACCAGTGTGTTCATAATCAAAGGGGTCATCGGATGCAAAGTTCTCATGTTGTTTGAATATTAATGTGTGTTGGCAGTGTATGTATCTTCCCTATAGTGATAAAAATCCATGCAGTGGCGTCACACCGACAGAGGTCGTTCCCACGATAGTTGATTGACATGAGCATCTTACCTCAGATCAGCTGTAACAGTCCAACCTCCATTGTTTCGATGTAAGTTAGACAAGAATATCTCTGACTGAGTGATTGAGGTGTTGTGTTGCTGGATGTAATAATGAACATAGTGATCGTCATTTACTCCCGACATCTGAGCTGCTGAAGATGCAGTGGATTACATTTGTTTGTGAAGGGAATGCGCTTCCTGATCTACATAAATCTGTCTATGTTCACGCAAATCATTCGTGATCCAGCTTCACCTACAGCAGAAGTGAGTATAAGGGTTTTTTTTATGAATCTCTGCAATCACCTTCCCTAATAACGTGCTAGTTAGCAAGTTTAGTGGTTAAACGTGCTAAATGCGGCTAAAGTAAACAGGCTCGTCACTCCACAGAGAGAAGAGAGGGGCGGGGTAAGCAGAGCTCATTTGCATTTAAAGGAACAACCCCTCCGAATGGGATGATTTTTGCAGAGCTCATTTAGACAAGGTAAAAAAAGGTGTTGTTTTACACAATCATTGAGAATTTTTAACCAAAGTATTGGTTATTTCATCCCTAGCACTAGCAGTATGTCTATTAATGTTAAATAATGTGAAACTCTGTGTACAGGAAAACTTTCATGTGCAAAACTGGCACATCAATTCTGATTTTATTGATTTTTATGTACATTATTCAATCATTTAAAATTAATGAAGCTTTTATGTGAACACTGAATGTCCTTTGTGCATTTAAAAAAACAAATAAAATGATAAATTGTCTTTTAATTACAAAATCAGTATATATTTTTTTCCCTAGTGTTAATAATGTAGAACTTTAGAACAACAAAAGTCACTAAATATTTTATTAGAAAATATTCAAAACCAATAAAAGAATCACTCTTTCACTACAGTTATCGCTTTCCTGTTGTTTGCCTGAGGATTTGAAAGAAAGTGTCCACACTTAGAAAAACAATCTAAACGTGAAAGATGATTCACTTCTAAACAGCTAAAGGGCATTCACATTCCAGAGCTCTGAGTTTTGCTACTTTCACCCAGATAATGCTAACTTCGTTCACAATGGATTTCAGTTAATCTCTCGGCTCAACAATATAATTGTTTATTTTCTACTCCTAAGCATTACAAATGGATCTATGATTATATGTTTGTCTGTCAAAAATATGTTTAAATATGAGCCAGCCCAAAGAGAAAGGCTTCCCCTGTCTACTCTCTGTTCCTCCCAAGGTTTCTTCCTCATCTACTTTCAACTGCTGCTGTCGCCTTTGGCACTACTCTCTGTAAAGCTGCTTTGGAACGATATGTATTGTGAAAAGCGCCGCACAAATAAATTAAATGGGATCTTGCGGTTAATTGGGCTCAATGAATGGATCTTCAGACCCTGCCATTACAGCATTCGAAAAATATTTTTGGGTGAAGGACAGTCAGACATACTGGCAGACGCAACTGAAATGCTTACAGCACATTAGTTACGTACATGTTGTTTTTGTACAAGCATATCTATACCAACTTTTGCAATCACATGTCCTCACATGAACAGTAAGCCATGTTTAGTATGTAGTTGTTGACAGTCGTTCCTGACAAAGGCCAAACATCTGACCCATCTGTCTGGTGAGTAGTGGTTCCACTGAGGTAAGAGTTTGAACTCTGTTCTGTTCTAAATCAATAAATGTACTATCAGTAAACAGGCTTATTTACCATGGGGGAACAGCCCACCGATCATCATGACCTGATTCCCTCCTTTCAGTCCCATGGACACCGTCCAACACATGCATCACACGTACTGCACGCCATCACGTATACGAAAACGAACAAATCCGTATTAACTCACAAGCTCACAGGGCCTGTTCATTCACAAACAAAATAGTGTTCACATTTACATAATGCTATCTTGTCGGTCCGCTACAGAAGATTACAACTTCATTTCCCCAACAGGCAGTTTTGTTCTAGTGCAAACAGGTGACTTAAAATGAAACAACAAGCAAATCTCTAATCAGTGCGGTATTGTTCTCAGCAAGGGATTTGGCCAAGCAAGGTCATTAAACCTTACCCAGAAGTTTAAAACTTTGCATGACTCTTTGTCATCACGTCAGTCCACACACACACCCAAGCGAACGAACAGCTGACGGCAGTGAACATCAACAACGCGTGTCCGTGAGAGGGAGGTGGTGTGCGTTCGCGTCATATGGCCCGCCGCGCTCTGATTGGCCAGTGCGACTCACCAGACATGACCGCGCTTGTTTTCTGCAGAGGAAGCGCGCGTGTGGCAGTATTGTACTGTGGAATGAAAGAGACAGCAGCGTTTCGCGAAGAGATGATGTGACCGAACAACACATCCGAAAGCATCTTTTGTTAGCTTAGCGTTTTGTAAAAGAGGTTTGAAAAAGCACAGACGCGCTGCGGTTTAGTGGAGAACACTGCCTAAGGATCAAGGTGGGTTTTCATAGCCTGTACTTACACTGACAACTCAGTAAGAACAGTTTGCGTTGCTGGGCTAAAAGTATTTGTAGCGTAATAGCTTGGTTTGAAGTATTATTATAACGTTTCTTTGAACATTTTCGTTTCTCACAGTGCCAAATGCCAAGACTAGAGGAACACTGTTGGAGCTGCTCCTGTTCATCCAGTGTACAGACGAAGGACCTGTCAAGCGCCAGCTGGATTGTTTGTAAAACGGGTGAAATGATGTCCATCATAACCTCAGTGCTGAGCCATGCGTACGGCTCTGTGCACAGCCTCCAGTCCGCTAATTTAATTCGACGGGGGCTTGTATTGTTTATCGTCGGAGTAGTTCTCGCCTTGGTGTTAAACTTACTCCAGATCCAGAGAAATGTCACATTGTTTCCAGAGGAAGTGCTGGACACGCTTTTTTCCTCGGCCTGGTGGATTCCCCTCTGCTGTGGCACTGCTGCTGGTAAGTCAGTAACGGTTGGGCTCGGATACATTGTTTTTTTTTATTGTGTGTGTGTGTGTGTGTGTGTCGATAGGACAAAAACTTTCCGGTTGGTGTGGGCCTTTTGTTATCGTATTTACACTACGTAAGAGTCCTCATACTGGTGATTTTGTTGACATTGGGCTCTGTCACTATCGGTTAGTACTGCCCTGGAAACAGCCGGGCATTTGGGGTCATTCTTTGGGGTGCTGCTCTTTGATTGGCTGCGCTCACAACGGGTGAGCTGCGAGGGAGGCACGCCATTGGCTGGTACGCCGAACATGCCACTTAGCTGAAAGAGAAACACGGAAGTCGTGTGCAGCAGAAATTAATAAATAATTCGGTCACACACAACTCCTCCCCCTGCATTCCTCGCAGTCCTCATATTGCACACATACCAGTATACATCTTTTTCGATAGAAAATGGCTTTTTGTGAACGTGCACTTATTTTTTTTGTTACGAAATGTAGTCAAACAAATAATACAAATTAGATTCAGATATCAGATGGGACTTTTTGCTCACTTTTTGAAGAGTTTGTGTTGTTTAAAACACTTTTGTTTTCTCTCTCCTCAGCTGTGGTTGGTCTCTTGTACCCCTGCTTGGATCACCATCTTGGAGAACCACACAAGTTTAAGCGGGAGTGGGCAAGTGTGATGCGCTGCATTGCTGTTTTTGTGGGCATCAATCACGCCAGTGCTGTATCCTTACCAATTCCGCTCATGAAACTGTAGCCATTGTGGACTTGATATTAAAACTTTGAACAGTTTTGATATCTGTGTTGTTTTAAAGCTGGAATACACCGCACAACCTTTCTGAATAGATTTAAAAAAAAACATGAGGCATTATGTCCTTGCTAACTTTGTAAATGGTCACTGAAAAAAAAAAATAGGCATTAGGTACTAAACAACTGAGGAGCACACAGTGCCAGACTTTCATGTTGTTTTAAACTCAAACTAATGTACAAAATGCACATCATTGCTAGGAGATGCTTGATAGATGGAAACAACATATTCTAACATTTGTACAAAAAAAAAGAGGGATAAAGAGAGTCTGAGTCTGTGCCAATCTGACTGCTCAGAATTGAACTCTTTCGCCAACTACCACTGACTCCTCCAAACTGCATTTCAGGGCAAAAATATGGGCTAAAGTCATGTAGCGTATTCCAGCTTTTAGTCAGAAACATACTTTTACTAGACTTAAACTAAACTTGTATTTCCCTTAAGTCAAAGTACCTCACAGAAACTGGACTTTGCCAATAATGTGCAGCTTTCATTAACTCTGGCTGCCCTGTCTCTGGGCCTCTGGTGGACATTTGACCGTTCCAGGAGTGGCTTTGGTCTAGGGCTGACCACTGCTTTTCTAGCCACTCTCATTGCTCAGCTGCTTGTCTACAATGGCATTTACCAGTAAGTTATGATTCACGCATATTGAGACACTGCAGTCAAAAAAAGTTTGTGATGCATCATCAATTACCAAGTGACAAGCTGAGTCATAGACTCACTTCTGTATTTATATTACATGTTCAGTCATTAAATAGGAGATTTTTGTAAATGCCTTAATGTGTCATTTTTCCCCTCATAGCTTAAAATGAACAGTTGTTATTGATTATTATTGTTTTTTCAGTACATTTCTTTTAATGTTTCTCAGGTATACGTCTCCAGACTTCTTGTACGTACGTTCATGGCTGCCTTGTATATTCTTTTCTGGTGGAGTGACAGTAGGAAACATCGGCCGACAGCTAGCTATGGTAAGAAACGTTCCCCTTTGTTTTTTGCTCACCAAACCCTTTTCCCGTCTTTCATATTCCATAAAATCACTGACGAACAGCACCTCTGTTAGATTACTCATGTATTGTCTTTAGTTTCCTTGAGTGCTCTGCACTAGGCCAGATGGCACTTTTGTGTTCACAAATGAAACTTAAATGGGGCACATATACAGAAGCAAAAGTGAAACTGAATATCCTGGAATGGTTCATCAGCTATTCACAGGACTCAGTATAAATGTTTAGCTCTTCTTGTAAACAGCCTAAATGTTTTAGGAAACAAATCAAACTTGAAGCTAGATCACTACACAGTTTGAGTGTGTAGAACTGAACACACAACTTTAAGCACTATTCAGACAGGATTAGTTTTGTAAACATTTGAGATATATGAGATGTATTTCATAGACTTGGTTGGGTTTCAGTTGGTGTTAAAGCTTTTAACATTAAGAAAAGGCAACACAATGACAAATTTAACTTTGATTTTTGTATCTGATGAGTTCATCCATATTGGATTTCTTTCAGGATCAAGTTGGATGAAAAGTGGTAGACGATTAGATGTTTGAAAATATAGATGATTTTGTGGAAAATCTAGACTGTACTTTATGCGTTATACATTTGACTATACACGTGTAAAAAAATTGCTTTTTTATCAAGTGCATTCCTTTATAGTGAGGAGTTTGTTAACAGTTACCAGTGCTGTGTTGACATCCTCACTATCTTGCTTCTGGGCTGAAGCGTCATGCCTGAACATCTCAATTAGCTGCTGATTGTAGTCTGAGGCATGTTTGTGCCATCCCCTCCAAGCCTTCTCAGTCAGCTGTGCCTCTTTGTCTTGCTGACATAACCTCATTCTTTCTCAATAAGGGCGTGAAAGCAGATTACGCTCCTTGTTTTTCATGCTAATGGTCAGAGAGATGGTAAACAAAGTGCTTTACTGGATCCAAGTGGTGCATTCTACATGTTGTTCCAGGGTGTTTTTTGTTTTCAAGTTGGCACCGACTGATTCCGCTTGACCAACTGGGATTAGCGCTCTGCTAGGATTTTTCTTAACTTTCTTCATGAAGCGGCTAGTTAAGAGATGCAATGGACTCTGAAACTAGATCTGAATATACTAAACAGAGTCTTCAGATGGCTGTATCTTCTAAATATAACTCCAGAATTAAAATTCCACATCTAATAGTACTAATACTATTCAAGCAATGGCAAAGATGGTATTATGATTACCATTTAAACCGTTTGCACTAGACACTGTTTGGCTTTGGAGGATTAAATGTTCTCTTAGAGATTGCTCTTTTTGGAGACTGGCCAGCTGAGGCATGTGAGACGGTGTTGGCCTATGAAGGGCAATCATATTTTACAGGGTGCCACATCCACGCAAGCCTTGCATAACTTGTGCATATATATATATATATATATATATATATATATATATATAATATGAGTCTTTAACAGATTCAAAACCAATTTTGTGGTGCTGGAACATATTTAGGTAGTTAGAAAGTAAGCCAAGTGCTTTGACTTCCAATACTTAATACTTAGTCAGTTGCTGCATATTAATTTATTTTAGTTTTTTTCCACAGAGGTACAGTTTATGCCTGTTCTTTTATTTTATGGTAATTAGGGGGTGAATGCAAATCAAGCTGTTTCCATTTTTTGGTTATGCTAGATGTGCAAACACTGCGTTTTCTGTACTAACAGACTGTCTGTTTCTCCACAGGGCTCAACTGAGAAGCCTCATAATGACTAAGTGGGTGTCAGAGGTCATGAAGTGAGCTTCGAAAAGTGCCAAAAAAAGAGGGCCTTCAAACTGAGACTCTATAATGGGTGTTCCTGGTTTCTGTCCAAGCGTAACTTCTGCTCTTAATTTTGCTCCTCTTTATAATGATACAAGAAAACAAAGAGCAGGTTGGTCTGAATTGGCCCGGTGTGCCAAGAAGAGCCAAAAGAATTCCCCGGCATTCATTACTACCATCAGCGTTGTCGTTGTTACAGCTCCTTGTAGTAGTGTTACTGGTAAAGTAAGTCTCCTTATTACCAGGTTGCTGGAGTGCCACTATTGGACTGTACAAATTCATAGCTAGTCTCAGTTTCACTCAAGGTGAAAAGTGGTGAAACTGTGTATACAAATGAGTGTGTGTGCTGGTCCGGTGGATAAGGCCAGGAAACAAACTTTGCCCTGGAGAACCGAAAGAGAAAACAAAGGGAAAAAAAATTAAGACTGTGCAAAATACCTAAACTATCCAAAGAGGTCTGTGTACTGTCTGTATAGAATTTGTTGTAGTTTGATTTTGGGGAAAAAATGCTCGCAGTGCTGCGAGTCTCTCATACCGACTGACCACCTTGAGTGTTATTTTGAGTACCAGAGAGGTTTGATTTGCCAATCACATTTGTGCCGACTGGTTAGCATAATATATTGACTGAATTGATTGTGTTTTTACCGTACTTTGTTGCTAACGCAGACCAAAAGTAAAACTAGGAACATTAGTTTTCCAGAATTCTTGAAATAAGAATCAAACATGAGTTAAAACATCAAGGATGCTCCTATTTGTATTAATGTAAACTCACAGAAATGGTGTAATGAAGTCCATTTAAAGGTTTCTAAATCAAAAGGATGAGAACTTAGGATAGCTAAACGTCCAGAAGACATTTGTACTGCGGCCTCGAAGGTTTGCAATCTGTGATTGCCTTTGTATTATACAATTAAGTGCTTTTGTCACTTCTTCTCCAGTACAGTAATTTTTCTTTTACTTTGTACTTTATTCATTGTGTATTGCTTATCACCTGTAGCTGCTTCTGTATCTAACATAAGAGGACTCACTAGGCTAGTGTGTAGGTAGGTTTGGGGGTCTTAGCAAATGAAGTGCAATCAGTTTCTTTGAGCCTGCTATTCTTTCATATTTATTACTTTTTATAATGTTAAGTTACCCCAGACGACTCATATGCAGTATAGCAACATACCAGCAATAAACACAATGTTTATACATATATGTGAAGGTGTAATATGACAGCAGACTCATTTTTAAAAGAAGTCACACACAAGATAATCTTGCAAATTATACCAATGACCATTTCCACTGTTCTGGGGGGAAAAAAAAAAAACACCATGTTGTTCCGTGTCTTTACTAGCAGTAGTAAGTTGGGGAAATCATTTTAAGAAAATGCTGTGTGTTGTATTTTGGGAATGTTTGAAGAAGAACATGAGGGAATGTTTTAAAACCGTGACAAAATGTTGCTCTCAGGAGTAACAGGCTCTTTTTGAACCTCTCTGCTTCAGGGAACGAGAGATGTAAAACTGAATGAAAGCTTTATTTAGAGGAGAGTGAGAAATGCAATAATGTGTTTCTAGGAGTGTGTGTGCATGTGTGTTTTTACCACTTCATTTATACTGTTTTAGGTTCAATGAATGAAATTCAATAAAATTGTGTGTTGTACAATGGCCTTTTGAGTTATTCATTCACTCTTGAGATTTGTGGGCTAATCATAAAAAATGCATATGTTTTATTCATTAATAAGAAAAATGGTATAATTTTACTTCATACTTCATACAATACTTCATATTGTTATTGTTACCTGGTTTAAATTATTTAGGCAGGTTGGAACCAACCAACAGGCAGAAAGTTTGTGATATTAAATGTTAAGTAAAACATTTTGTTTTTATTTATATATATCTTCATTTCTGAGTGTATGTGAAACATTACATTCTTGTAGTTTTTGGCCAATCTAATTACTATCAATACCAGCATGTTATGTATCGTTGTACAATAGAATATATTGTTTCCAGTCACACATTTAGTGTGTACACAAGTAAATACAAAAAGCAAGCTGATCTTAATTTGTGACATCAGTCATTAAGCTGATCAACAAGTTTTTTCCAAATAAATCCTTCTCTCGTCTCTCTGACCTGATTCTCTTCTCCTCAGTTTGGACCTATGAGGAAGGAGTCATCTGAGATGACTTATCCTACCCCCTCAGCTATTTATATCAGCAATTAGGATTGACCATACATGTAAATGTATGTGAAAGCACGTACTTGATAACCTTTTACCCATCCTACAATTTATATTTTCATAATATATATTCATACACAAAACCCCCATACATATTCCCTGTTACTGTTCAGCCTATAACATCTTTCCTTCAAAGGCAAACATGAGCTGTCCGGGTGCATGTTAAAGAAATGTTTAAGGGAAGAATCCTGATGTGCCACAGAACACACTAATGCCTCTTCATGGCAAAGTATACATTGTGTGCCTCTTTTAGAGTTGTTTAGCACTGGGTGCTTGATTAATGTTAATTTGTCTAAGCTGTTGTATATAGCTTGGTGTTTTTGTATTTGACAGTAATGATTTGACTCAGTGGTGCTGCTTGCTGTTATGAGTATGCTTATAAATGGAACCAAAGTTAACTACTATGTTTAGAATTTTTTTATACATAAGCACAAAAGTATAGCTACTGTTGTTTGCTGGAGCAGGGAAAGACAAGAATCTTCAGAACTGTTTTCCAACCTTTCATTTCAGCTGGTTCAACAGCTGCCCAGGAAGGTGGTTGCAATGAGATGGAAACCTCCCTATAATCTAAGGCCGCATTTACACTGCGGTTTTTGATGCCCAGTTCCGGTTTGTGGACTATTTCCCATTTACAAATCGAGCACTAGGCCTAACGAACGGCACCGGTTTGGAAGGATTTAGATTACAATGGGTGGAGAATGACGCCATTGCCCCGAATTGTATTTGTTACTTCTGAGGACGGGAAACAGATACGGGACAAAGGATATGGAACTCTCTTTTGATGTTTATGGTATGTTTTTTGTGGTGTTGTCTCTAACTTCATTTCTAGGTTGTTTGGAACATTAACACAAATCGATGTATGACGTCATATTTGTTTTTGGACAAGATACCACTGATTCTAAAAGTGCCAATTCTTTTCATACACAACTAATTATTTAACTTGGAAAATAAAGATGTAAAAAAAAAATTGGGCTAAAGCTAGCCAAATTATTAAAATTTGATAAAAGAAATTAAATAATATGGTACCACTTTGCACAATATTACAAACAGAAAAGCTACAAAAAATGAATGGCGCCGTTTTAAAGGTGAAGCAAACAACAATGACAGGGGTTTCCAATTTTCTTTTTGCAATAAAAATGCAGTTATTTAATCAAATAACCAGCATAATATACATATACAAGTGTAATCATACATCGACTGACAAGATAAGGCTAATTTAGGAAGAAATGCATACCATCTTTTCTATCTTTTTAAACACTTATTCCCTCTAGCATATAAAAATACTTAAGATGCAGTCAGACATTATCCAATATAAAGAGTAGATCGAAACAAAACATAATCCATTACAAATGGTCTATGTGTGTTTGGAGAGAGGTACCAGATGTGACTGTGGTTGCTTGGTCAAATTCATATACCAAGAAAAGTGAAGAAAAAATATTGCAGTATGACTTGCACATAATTAAATGTATTACATATGGCGTAAATTGACACATTTTGTCCCTTCGAGAAACGCTTTCATAAAATTGGTTCCAATTCAGTTCTGGTTCCAATCAGGAGATGGCAGTATTGCACATTTTTCAACAGTACTGCATTACATTAAAGAGGGGCCCCTCCTGGTGGCATGAACACTGCCTGTTCCTAGTCAAACTTCAACAGTGACAAGCATGTCATTGTGTGTAAAAGATGTCTCTTCATATCTACTACAAAAGCCAGATGTTCAAAAGTGATTCTGGACAAGTGAGAACCAAAATAACACCAAAATAAGAGAAAAGCTTTTAGCAATGTTTAAAGTACATTTCAGCATTTTTGTTAGTTACACAAAAACACAAAAATCAGCAACACTTGTTGAATAAAAAACAAAAGCATAAAGAATGTGTGAAGTTGCATCGGAATTGCACTTAGCACGGTGGTGAAAGTGCTTAGATTTTAACTTTGGTCAGGGCAATACAATAAAAATACATGTTTGTAGCATACATTATTTTGCCCTTGAACATGACACTTAACCTCAGGTTGCTTGGGAAGTCTGTTCCTAAAAACTGTGAAAGTTCTTTTCAATGAAAGTTTACAATCAACCATTCTGTAGGGCAAAAGAAAGGTACAAGCTTTATCTTTTGAAAAGATAAAGAACAACAAAATAAATGTTTGTGCGTGTTGGTGGATTTTCCACGTGTTTGTATGGAGATGACTTGCAGAGGCTTTAACAGGCGTTGAGGATTTAGATTGCTCTTTGGCCCTGGGTAAGGGCCCCCCCACCGCTCCTCTAATGGAAGATGATTCAGTCGAACGGACGAGAAGACAGAATCGCAATTACCCAGACTTATTGAACTCACCCCTGACATTTCTTTGGCTTCTGACTGAACTAGCACAGGAGTACAAGAGGACAGGGAAGTGGAGGAGAGATGAAGGGGAGTGGGGGTTTACGAAAAAGAGAGAGAGAGAGAGAGAAGATAGAATATGTTAATGACAAAAGAGACTGAGACACTAAGAAAATATAGATCAGACAGAGTACACAAGCTCTCTTAAAGGTGTCGTACCTGAAAAGATACAATGCAGCCATATAGGAACATGCACAATTGGACAAAAACACAGAGGCAAAATTAACCAGCACCTTTTTCAACTAACAAAATTATCTTAAATTGGACCGCCAGGCTGTGAAATAATTTCTGCCTCAGTCAACACTGTCACTGATTCTAGGGATTGACGTGTGCATGTTAAGCCACAATGGCAATCTCTCTCCGTTCTCTCATTCGGTATCTCTCGCTCATTGTCTCATCACCGTCTCACTCAATCTTTGAGGGTAGCAAGATAATGAATTGAAGAATTAGACCTAATGGGACACAGACCAGCGACGGTGTTACAGGAGGATGCAAAAAAAAAAAAAAAAAAAAAAAAAAAACAGAGCACCATTTCAGTCCAAATTGCCCGCGATGCCATTCAAATGCCAGTCTGGCATTTAAACATGTCTCACCCCTCACAACTGACCAGGACTTCCATTCGCCTCAGTCAGTCTGATTCAGCCCCGCTTGTTCTAATTGGTTTATGAATTCCATGGTCGATCACAAGACAAGGACTCTTATAGTAAAGGTGGTGGCTAAGTGCTTTTGGGTAAGGAGGGTCAAGGTCACAGGATTCAATTATAACAATAATCAACAAGGGTGTAGCTGTCATTATAACAGCATAACCCCCTTTCCCTTCAGGAAATATGTATATATATAAATATATGTAATATATATTTATATATCTCATTTAGGATTCACATCCTAGTCTAACTAATGCCAAATGTGTTTAAAAAATTCAGGTGTATGAAGGGAATGAGTGAGGACGAATTAGAGGTTAGGTCATTTATTACCAGGGCACTTTATATCAACATGCCATATAATGAAGATTACAACTGATATTCTTCTGGCATTGTACAAATGAAAATCAAACATACTTCCCTCTTGTGTGCAGTGGAATGAATTTCACAGTTCTGCGATGGCTGCAGAAAAGTAAATATCAGGTGGTGACACATGAAGCGTCTGATCCGCACAAATCCTTTACAGTGCAAATGAAATACACATGGCATTACGGTCTGGGATTAACTGTCTGCTGACTGCCGTTAGGCCTGCCACTATTACAACCTAATCAAGCACATGAAGACACACTCTAATAGTAGGCCTGTGCTGCAAACCCCTGTTCTTCAGGGAGTTTTTTCCTATATTTCTAAATGGCAATGTTAAAAATGCAATGGATAAACAAGTAAATAGGCAAGGTTTAAATAATTGTTTAAACAGATGTATCTACTGTTATTTAAATAAATGATAGGGAACAGATTCCATACTGTACATTTCCAATATCTTTTCAGAAATCAGCATGTGATGTTACTCAACCTGTAGAAAGAAATATGAAAGAAATAAACTTATTGCAATTTCCTTACATGTAGGACCAAAGTAATACAGTTTGTTTTTCAATTAAAATTGTGCTTTTATTTTCAATTTTACAGTTTGTATTTTTCATGAAAAAAAAAATCATGTAAAAGAAAAGCATTCACCTTGAGGTCAGTGGGCTTTTTATGGCATTCTGCCATGTCATTTTTAGATAAAGAATGTAATTCAATACCAGAGTTTTTATATTTAGTTATATGATGTAAATATTTTGTAGGGCCCCCTTTCAATATGTCTAAGAACTCCTTTGCCCCATCCCGGCCTCTCAAATACTTGTATAGCCTGAGACAGACAGAAAAATAGGATTTTAACTTCATCAGCATGAGCTGTTAACAGTTCACACTCCACTTTTGATTATAAAAAAAAAAAAAAAAAAAAAAAAAAAAGTTATCAACAAAAGCAGCATTTTGAACAGAAAATGAATACATTTTGTAAAATAGATTATTTTAAAAAGCAGTGTATTTTAAAAATACTGTTATTCCCTTGGTACATCAAAACTGTAAAACCTAAAATTAACTTTTAGGCAATAAAGACAATGTCTAGTGTTTTAATTCACAAATAATAAGCTACTTAATCTCAATTATTTTAAAAAAGCCTAAACAATGCACCAATTATTATTTTCTTTTAATTTTTTTTTCAACCCTGTTCTTAACTCATCCAAGAGTATCTTTATACAAATAACCAGCCCTTAGCTAATTATTTAGTAAGCCTAAATAATCATTATGTTCAGTCACCCATCGTCACCTTAATACGAGCAGTAGAAGGAAGGAGAAACGGGCAGTCTAGACTGGACACAATAGTCAAACAACGATCACAACCTTTATTTCTAACCCATTGGGAGCGTAACTTGCGTCCGCCCTCTAGTGCGTTATTAAACGTTTATCGGGAGACAGTCACGTTTATTCACACATTGTCTTTCATCTGTTAGTTCAGTAATCTTTATTCAATTTACGTTTATCACAAGTCGAATTTAGACTTGATGACGAAAACGATTCCATTTTCTTCAAAACACTGTGCAGAGATTTCTCCTTTGAATTCTTTTTTGACAAGTGATGTCAAATTTGTGCAGTCAAAGCATAAAGGCATAGGCAGCTTATGTACCGGAATATTTTAAAATTGAATGAAGAATACGAAGTGCAAAAACAGGGAAGTGGAGATAAATAGATTAGTGTGTGAAAGATGGTGAAATAACGCATTCCCCATCACAAAGCAGGAGAGCAGCTGTGGACGGAGCAGGTTCCGGTCGAGTACAGACGCACAAAAGAGGACTCCAACTTTCTCAGAGGGGCACTGGAAGGGACACTGGGGTAAAAGAAAAATACCCTAGCCACTGTGAAAATATCTGAGGTAGAAATTTATTCTGTATTTAAAACTTTAAAAATCGCAAGAAACAGACTGGGACCTTTGGCCGCATATCAGGTCCATGCCTTACCATGATTGGCAACTGGTAAAAGGCCTCGTTTCAGGAAGCCCTCTCATCTCAGCTGTGGTCAAAATAAATATCTTAGGGGTTAGGTTAAAGGTGGGGCACGGGACACATGGAATCAGCCTCTTCTCTATATATACATGCTTTCATGCTGAACCTGAAGATATGATTAGTGATGCCACACACGGAGATTATCCAACCCCATTTCCAGAAAGAAAAAAGCAACAACGAAACTTTGATACAAATGGCACTGTTAAATTTCGACTCATGTCAAACTGTAACCTATCAAATCAAGTGTTTCTTAACCAGCCCCCTTTTTTCTTTTATACTTGCTTCGTTACATATGAATTCGCCAACTTATGACCTTTTGCTGTTGTGTGCACGGTGAATTGACAGACTGGGCTAGGTGTAACTTGCTTATTATGTATTTACATGCTAATTAATTTACAATAATAAGTGACGCTAAAGTGAATTAAGCAACAAGTGCACAGTGAGGTGGAAGTGAGAAAAGTGTTTAGAGTCAAGTGATTATTGTGCACATGTCACGCGCCACACTTGTCGCGAGGGTCGTAAACAATCAGAAGCACGTGAAACAGGTGCCAGTGGAATTTAAAGCATCTAAACTCCCGCGAAGAAACCAGGATAACGCCCTGTGACCCACCCTGGGTGTTCAGACATCGGTATAGGTAACCAATAGCATGCGGACCAGGCGATGTCTAATGTAATTTATCGTTTCTTATTGTTTTCTGTAGGTATACCCATTTTAAGGCTCCCTCTATTTTTTTTTTTTCAATAGGGATGTAAAAACTTAACACTACTTAAGTGTATAGTCACCACGTGGTGTTTTAGTAAGTAAGATGTCCCAGCGCTTGAAGGGTGCATATACATTTACATTTATTCATATTCAGAGAGGGACCAACATTAACAGTGCATATGAAAAACAAACAAAGCCGCTATATTTGAGAAATAATTTAATTTCTTTTGCTTTTTAAACAGAACTAAATATATAGCACTGTGCTCTGGAAATTATTTAGAAAAGCGGGTGAATCATCTCCCAATCAATCAACGCTTATTCTTCAAATTTTGAGGGACCTTTTAACTTTATTTTTAACTTGATTCAATGTATTATAAGACAAACTAGCCTTACTAACATGCTAAAACTTATAAAAAAGTATATAAAAAAATATAAATATAAAAAATGAAGAATAAGTCTTAAAATAATTTTAAGAATTATTCTTAAAACGGAGAATAGTTTCTTAAAACTGCATATATAGCTTATTAATTATTAGATTAACTGGAAATGATAACATGAAATGGTACTAGGTATTATTAACGAATTCTGGTCTCATGCTACAACGTTAAGTTCGTATAAATTGACATTACCTAAACAGAAATTCTGAATTAAAGACTAAGCGTGTTTTGTTAGTTTAAAGAAACAGACCCTTTAGTAATGTTTAAAACATGACATACGCAATAAAATTTAATGACATTTATTTTGAAGAATCAACAATTTTGAAGTCATTAATAGAAAAAAAAATCTCGTACCTTTTCTAAATAAATCACTTAAAAATCATATTACTATAGTAGAATATTCAGTAGAAACGTGCTAACTTCGTTTTAGTAAAATAAGGTAAGAACAAACCGCCCATAAAACAAAATGAACATTTGAGTAACATCTGTCCCTAACACAGACTACAACAAATGAACAACATGTAAATGACATGAAATGAACAATTTGGAACAAAGTGAAAGAAGTTTATGCATGGCTGTAGCCTTCATTCACAAATACAATACAGATAGCATAATGCATAAAATTACGCACACTTGTTTTCATATAAAATATTTTTTACAACTTTTTTGTAAAAATGTTTTCAATCATTCCAATTTTTCATTTGAACCCCCCAAAAGTGAATTAATTAATGTAAATACAACTTATTCCAGATCAAACATAAAGAAATATTTCTAACAATTCATAACAGTGTAGACAAGATTTTTTTTTTCGCTTTTGTAAAAGTTACTGACAACTGGGCACAAACCAGTCTGAGAAAATGCGTTTGATCCGTGATGTTAATGAAATATAATGTGGGCTGACATGTCTGAGAGGCACTCTAAATGCGAGTTTTCACGGAGAGAAAATGCTTGGTATTTGTGAAAGTGAAAATGCACCTGTGACACTTTCTTGCATTTGAAAAGCCATCTGACATTACACGTCTAAAAATATTTTAAGCATCATCAATGATTTTTAACGTTAGTTGGGGGAAAAGGTCTAGTCAAGCAGGCAAAACCGTTTTGTCTCTCCGATTTACTGAAATCTTCAAGGTGGGATGACTGGAGAGAGATACAAGGCTAAAGCTTTGACTGTCAATGAAGCCATTTTCTCCAAAAAGGGTCTCAAGATGGGAGCAGCATTCAATTAACTTGATCCCATCTAAAGAGCCTTAATTAGGTTTGTGGAGGACGCCACATGCACGGTGGGTCAGGGACAGCGAGACTGCGTCGACTGAAAGGAGACTTATTTACGCCAGAACGATCAGACGCTTTAGAATTAAAGGCATTAAAACCTATCAACTCTATCCTCCCGGCGTTTTCAAAGTGTCCACTCTGCTAGGATCCGGACCCCGACAGTGTCCTGGCTTTGATGGAGGAATCTGGATTTAAAACAAGAAGCATCAGTCATGCATTTAGACCAGTACCCACAGAGGTATTGGTTTCACTTTTTTGTACTGGACCAAATATTGGCCAGTGGATTACTGACAGTATTGCTAAAATAATTTCACTTAAGTCGCGTATGTCAGGTACGAGTACGCGACTTAAACAATATTCCAATCGTAACAATTAAACAGCTTTACAAATCTTTGGGAAGAAAAAAGATATTTGAGTGTAACATCGAAAATAACTGTCATCGTGTCATTGCAGATCCAAGAGTTGTGGTTGGCTGGGCTGGATCCTGCCCTGCATGGTGTCAGGACTCATATCGCAGGCGTGCTTTGACTGACCGCGTTAGTATGAGTGTTTGCGGGTCTTTGAGAGCAAGACAGTGAGAGAGTGAGAGAGTTGAGGGGGGTGTGTTATCCTTTATATCAGGCTGCAAGCTCTATGATCACCAAGGCTCGCACACACATACACATACACACACACCAGCGCGTCCATTCACAAATCGAGTCAGCGCGTCAGCACCTATTGTAGTGACTGAGCCAGTGGCATATACTGTGTGTTAGAGCACAAGAGAGCCCAAAGACAACACACCGAGGGTCAAACACTAGGCACTTCCAACCTAAACTGGTACAACTCATTGATTCAAAATAAAACTCTGCCCTATACGCTGACTCTATCCATTGATATATATGTATATTGATAGGCCTATAGGGAGTCCTATTAATATAGTAAACACTGAGGTCATCGGTCTTTTCCAGAGCAGACGCATTTTCCTGTGAAAATTGAGGGAAAAAAAAAAAAAAGAAAAAGAGAGAGGGAAAAAAAAAGAGTAAGGATGTGTATCTGTTGGAATATTTTAACAAAAACCGAAAAATGCATTTTAAGGGGTTTGCTTATATCTGTATTTCTTCTGAATCTATGCCTGTGTTTAAACATTCATGCGTGAATATTAGCTGTAAATTTATACATTTTTAATCAAATTACCTACGCCCTCGCTGGCACTGACTTCCTTAATTGACGGGTGTTGGTTGGAAAACACTTTTGCCTTCCAAGTGTGATCAGTGTTTGCAGTGTCCTCCTTACAAACAGGAAAATGCTGCATAGACTATTCCTGTTGCATAACTAAAAGAATATTTGAAAATAATATTAATAGAATTGTTACGTTTACCCAATGTAGATTAATTCATTTTGCTTTGTACGTTATTTTGTCTGTCAAGTAAAACAGAGAAACATTATCGCACTCCGTCTATGCATAAATCAATATCTAAAGATGAAAACATGAACGAAACTTTTAGCAGAGTATAGCCTCTTTCTAACATATCACTAAAGCTTACTTTACACAATGTAAACACAAAAAAATATCTTGGATTACCTAAGAGCCAAAGTTATTGTCTAACCACAGTCAACAAAAATGGTAGCTAGAATCGGTTTATAAACAAGACTAAACGTTATATTTAATTGACGTCCTATACCCGGTGCCAATATTTTCTTTGTTGCTTCACTTGTAGACGTTTCTTGGGTGGAAAGCGAATAGAATTATTTAGAAATATATATATAAATATAGAATATAGAAATATTTAATTTCCTTAAAGTGCTCAGGAAGAGGTATATAGAATTGTCAACCAGACCTCATTGTTTTGTCTTTGGGCATAACAACGCAGTGAACTACAAAGCTCATCAAAATCTTTGATGAATAAGGTAATTGAGTAAATGACAAGTAAATGAAATGTCCCCCAGGGTGAGTTAAACTTTCTTTAAATTTTTTTAAAAAAAATCAACATATAGACAGGACACGCACGTGAACGTTCCTGTGTGCACGGTTGACACGTCACAGACAACACAAAAGACGGAAAGACTGATGTCATATCAAGGCAAATAAAAACATCAACGTATGGCCTTAATCTTATGCACAGTTACGGCTACCTTAAAGCTTTAATGTCTTATAAGAGCCGCTATAATGTGTAATTGCCTGAGAGAGAGAACTGCCTGAAAAGGTATCACATAATAGTGTAATCCATCATATTTTGTAATGTAATACAGCATAAAAAGTTAAATATTCAAGATTTACCCTTAAATAGATGCACTTTAGAAAGATATTACTAATGATTGATTGGGTTTTTTTTGTGCTGTATAACAGTCTCTTGGCGGTTTGTTATGGGAGGGGACGCCTCATATTGGTTAGTGACATCACAGGATACATACAGTAGAGGATGAAGCAGCAGAAGTAGAGGGTAAATGAGGAGACAGGGATGCCTCATTTATAGAACATCAATGATCTAATGCATTGCGGTTTTATTTTAAATAACCTAAGCTCTGGCTCTTACAACCCTATTAATGCTGGGATGATGCAGCCTAACTGTTGTCTGATAATGAATTTATTCTACGCGCAAGAAACAAATAATTGCGTAAAATGCAATTCGCGCTTATGCCAGGGCGAGCGTTTCAGCAAAAGAGAGACAGTGGTAGAGGGCAGACCACGGCGCTTGCGATCTGTCAACCGCTCTATTGTCTTTCACCCATTCCGCGCATGGAGTCTACAATGAATATCTTGCGGGTGATTAAAAATCGTTGTAAAAGAATGCCCTCTTGTCATTAAAGCCAAAGCATCCTTGAAGACCCTTAGATTAGAGCCGTGTCCTTTCCACTCTTGAGAAAGGCTGTATAACAGGCCAGTGGCTATTATACCGCAATGGACTATTCCCATGGTTGTTGTCGGGGGATCTCCATCATACAACAATAGGCCATCAGTATGAATGTAGCCAATATAAAACATGCCTAAATAATATTTTTGGCCCACAGTTTATTCCCCCCAACAACAGACATAAATCATGCTCACAGTAAAACAACATTACCCACAATGAAAATCAAATATATATATATTCGGACTGTAAATAAAAAAAAAATAATAATAATAATAATATTGTGTCATTAAAAGGTGTATTAAAATCATGAAAATACAAGGAAAAAATCATGTCTTATTAGTGGCATTAAAATAAAGTGGTTAGATAATATCCACCAATTTGAAAAGAGACTGCACGCTCTTGGCTCGCCACAGAAAGTTTATAATGGGAACTGCAATCACAGAAGGCCTCTTGAGAAACCTCTTCAGTTAGAAAAGCTATAGCTACTGCACTTTCATTGAGAGAAGCTAACCATCTATACTGGCAGCTCCAACGGGGTGATGTCTCTACAAACGTTATATTAAGGGCACTAGGGTCGTTGATAGTGTTGATTTCGATGTGATGTAAAGGTCACAGTCAATGCTTAGGCTCCTTAGGCACTATTCATAGACATACCGACTCTCGGTTGCCTGATTGAGGACAAAAAATGAAATGACTCCGAATCACAACGATGTGCGCGATGCATGGATTTGCTGCTCCGCAGTACCTGGAGCGCGCTAGACAGCAGCCGTATCTGCAAGGATACAAGGATCCAAACGTTGCCAGAGTGCCTATGCTCTGGTTAAAGCTTATCAAGTGAAAGAGAAGTTCTACAACTTCATTTTTGGCGCGACTATAGGCAGTTCGATATTTTTTTTGAAATACCAGGTTATGTTTAAAGAGCCATAAGGATGCAATCATCATTACTGTTAGAATATGGACTGCTCGCGTGGACAGATAAAGAACTTTCGGCTTGTATCCGTTTTCGTTTACTTTTTCTGGTTAGTGTGCAGTGTATAGTGCGTATAGCCTGAATAGTGCGTACTCATGATTCTGTAGTAGGAATGCCGAAAATCTTTATCGCTGTTAATCATGTAAAATTGAATACCGTTGCTCTGAATATTGAGAAACTTGAATTTCTCCTAGTGCTCTTCAGTAAAATGTCATCATACATCAAGAAAATTGTTATTATGACTTGGAAACACCAAGCACACCATTGCGGAACGGTGTTGCCTCCACTCGTTTGGGCTTGACGCATCCTATTTTACATTATGCGTTTTTCCAGTTGATCAAAACTGCGATATAAATAATGCAATAAAACAACTGACTTTGTATGAAAACTTAATAGAACTCAATAGTATCAACAGTACAACAATTTTAAGGAAAAAAAATCGGATTTTAAAATCTGTAGTTTCGTGAGTGAATTCGGAGAGTGAGTTGACGACCAAATCCGGTTACATGATAGAAATAATCTGCACAGAAAACATATTTCTGCTACGAGTAAACCTCTATGATTAAAACGTGAAGACCGTGTTCAGTATGCAGGCTGCGTTTTTGGCACTGCCTGAATTTGTATTTTGGTGAAGCACTGTGTCTTTAAAAGTGCAAGGATGAGTGTTGTCTGTTACTCTCGAATCAGGGCCATGTGACTAGCTCTTGACTATTCTATTGGTCAAAGGCACGTGTCTAGGATACCGGAGTGTAACGTCACTGGGGGCTCGTATTAAAAATAAGAACAAAAATCCGGAGTGAAAGTATTTCAGGAGCAGTTAGGAGCCCCACTTCTCTGTCCTCAGAGTAGCCACTGACGTCCCGACAGTTGCATTGCGCAGAAAACAAATAGCAGCAAACTGGCAAGTTACGGTTCATCAACCTTAAACAGAGAACATTCCGTGATTGGAAGGCGTAACTATGTTTTTCCTTTGTGACCACGGTGCGCAAAGGCTTTTTATTGTCGCTAAACCTCACTGACAGATTTTCTCGCTCAGTTTTAAAATTTTCCTAAAGTGAACAAAGTGGACGGAGTCGCCCGTGGAGTGGGGTGCGACTGCCTGAGTGCGGGAGAACGATAAAGGGTTAAGGACGGAAAGTGGAAAGTGTGTCTCAGCATGGATGAGAATGAGCAGAGCGCAAGAGACGCGGAACAGCGAGGAGCGGCGGACGAGTCCAACAGTGCCATACGACCCCTTCTGCAAGCTCCAGGGAACCTGCAGCTCCCGCACCGAATCACAAACTTCTTCATCGACAACATCCTGCGACCGGACTTTGGCCGTAAGAAGGAAGCGAGCATCACGCGCGATGAGGGCAATCTCGCCGCGCGAGAGAATCACAACCCTACGGGTCCTAGCACGGGACAGGTGGGAAGTACTGTACCAGCAGAGGGAACGTCCACAACACATAGCAGCGGAGGAAAGAAGGCAGAGATAGAGAGCGAAGAGCCCCTGAAGACCCGCGGGGAGAATGTGGATCAGTGCCTGGGTTCAGAATCGGATAGTTCACAGACCAATTCAAATGGACAACCTAACCAGCCTATGCTGTGGCCCGCTTGGGTTTACTGCACCCGATACTCGGACAGGCCGTCGTCAGGTAGTACGTCTCCCTTTATTTTCTTTACACCCTGCGTCAAGAAAATCTGTTCAATGTATGCAGAGTACTAAAAGTTCTAATCTGCACTACATTTCGATTCTACTCACGCATATCCCAAATTTGGAGGGCCATTGCAATTTTAAAACAAACCCAATACACTGAAATACAAACCGCCAAATTCTTGAAAACATAAATAATTTTTACTAAACACACCGGGTTAATTACAGTCTCACATCTTTTGTATTTCTAAACATGTAGCTATACTGGAAAACTTACGATGGGATTTCATGTTATCTAAAAGTAAACGATGCATGCTTACGATCGTCAATCAAAACGTGCAGAAAAGCACAAAAGTAGTTTTAACACAATTTACGTCAATACGACCAAACTTACTCCATTGTTTCAGAGTTATTCTTAATATATTTAAATCGTCTTTCGTTTCAATTCCATACCGTTTGCTTGTGGATTGGGAATGATAATGTAGTCTACCTATTTTTGTTGTCGTTTTAACGAAGAGATTAAGAAACAGAATGTGTCGGAATGGATGTGCTTTTTATAAAGTAGTAATCAAAATATCACAGAAAAGCAATTTTAACGTTGAAAGGCTGTACATGAGACGTTTTTCCCTGTGAGCCTTTCGTCTTTGTTGATATTTCATTAGCATATTTTTGACAATGGAGCAGGCCTCGCATCTACTACATTCTGAGTAAGCAGTTGCTTATGAGTGCTTGTGTGCAGTAAAGTATGTTTCGTAACTTGAACATTTAACTAAAATTGTATTTGTAATATTTCAAAACAGAAGGACGAAATATGTGCGTACTGATTGTCAGTTCAGCGTAAACTCGAGCAAGAATTGTCATTTAGCCTAGTTCGTCGATTTTTTTTTTACATTTAAAATATTTAGAAATACGGTGAAGCACTACTGACAAAATTTCTCACCTCTCAGTTACAGCTTAAACTAAAGAGCAGAATGCTGGTTGATAACCCACCTTTTAGACACGAGAGAGCGTATGTTATACTATGATTCGTACTCTAGCATTTTATTTTCGTTCAAAGAAATTAATCAGCCTATTTACTAAAATATTGTCTTCTCGCGCATATTGATTTTCGCGTTAAAATGTACTTAAAAGTCAACGTCTTCTCGTGTTAATAGCACGTTCATTTTGTACATACCCAAATATTCATGAAATTATTATTCAACTGCAGTCGGAGCGTTTTAGCCGTCGTAAAGCAAATTTTGTATTTTTCTCGGACTGCTCTCGACTGACACTAGCCTTATACAATTATGATCTCGAATGGGTTAATTTCACGTAAGATCGCCATATAACCATACTCATACCATTTCGATCCCTAAAAAGTCTTTTTAAACAAGAAATGTCCGATGTGGAGCAAGGCGCGAATCCCTCATTAATATTCTGCTTCATCTCTGAGGTTTCCCGCATTACCTATTAATGTAGCCTCCACTGAGCGACATACACACGTAGAGAGAGAGAGAGGGAGATAGAGAGAGAGAGAGAATCCATACTGCTCACACCCAAATGTGACGCAAAATAAATAAATAAATGGGTAAATAAATAAATAAATGAAGCCTACGTAAAACAGATTCATAAATTATAACTCTGCGTTGAACATGTTTACAGCCCCCTTCTCTTCAAGACCCTGCATGAACATAAATGCAGATTATATTAGGCCTGTTGTACAGTTTGTGCTTCGTTCTTAAAACGACATGTTATTTCGTCCACGCTCGCAGGTCCTAGATCTCGTAAACCAAAGAAGAAAAACGCAAGTAAAGAGGACAAACGACCACGCACGGCCTTCACGGCGGAGCAGCTTCAGAGACTCAAGGCCGAGTTCCAGACCAACCGCTACCTGACCGAGCAGCGACGACAGAGTCTGGCGCAGGAACTGGGACTCAATGAATCCCAGATCAAAATCTGGTTTCAGAATAAGCGGGCCAAAATCAAAAAAGCCAGCGGCACCAAGAACACTCTGGCATTGCACCTGATGGCGCAGGGACTGTACAACCACAGCACCACGTCGAAGGAAGACAAATCAGACAGTGACTGAGAAGGAGAAAGTGGGGAGGGGTGGACGTGATGGGTGGGGTGGAGGGGTGGGGGGCGCAAGGTTATATTTACAATGCAATAATTCAAAAGAATAAAGGGCCAGTTAATAAATATACCAGCATTACTGACGTTAAATAGAGGCTATATCGAATTATGTCAAAAATACATTTATTGAATACAATTCTCTTATGAAATAATGGTCAAATTATTTCAAAAAATAGGCTATATAGGTGCCGTCTTTTGCACTTGGGCAGAGTGGCTCTCTTAAGAAACAAGTGTTTTTATCGTTCTTCTTTGTCATGCTGTCACTAGAACCAAGCGTTTTCCACTATTAACACAACGGGCGTTTATATACATTTATTAGTTATGTGGAAAAAAAAAATGCGAAAACCTTGCTTAAGTCCAAAGAGTCTTTTCTGCTGCATCCAGGCAACTGTGAGTACTATGAAATGCATTAGAGTTGTTTTATTTCCACGTTTGTCGTATCCTATTTGATTTGATGTTTGATATAAAAATGGACGCAGCAATCGTCGGATCTCAGCAGGATTTTTTAAACAAAAAAGAAGAAAAAAAAAAACACTGTTCTTTTTATTGTAAATAAATTCACAGTCTTAGCCTGGTTAATTTCTAATGAGTGAATTGGGGGAAAAAAATCGAGAAAAAAAAAAAAAAACGCGCAAGAACGTCGTTAACAACAGTGCATTACATTGTAGGTTATCTGGTTGAAGTACCATGTGAAATAGCCTAACATATACGAAATAACAATGGATTAACCTTCATAGCCTGGGCAAAACATTTCAACTAGGTGCGCTAAATAAATAAACAAATGTACCGCAGCGTCTTAAATCGCATACATAGTTTTTATAAAAGAGCAATATAATCATCTTTTGTAGCAAAGTATGTTTTAATCATTATAATGCTGCCTATAAACGTGTAGCACTGACAATGATTTCGCTTATGCGCACTCTTGACAAAAGCCAGGGTAAGCGCCACAACACATCACACAGAAATAGAAACAAATATATAAATATACAGCTATATATAAACACACAACTACCGAATAAAAAAAATAAGCAAACCAGCTGTTTACTGTATGACAGATGTTAAAATACTGTTTTAATGTTGACTTCATATTTGTTATGTATTTATATAGATTATATTAAGGAAAAAAAAAAACTTTATCCAATGACCGGTGTTGCTTTTTATGTGAGAGTAGATTTCTAAGGTGTTTAAATTGCTTATTTATATTGCAATAACTTCTTTATGTGAATGAAGCGATGTTGGGGCCTTTGCATGAAAGCTGCAAATTGTCATATTAGGGCATATTCACGCGTGTTTAGAAAAGTTAAAAAGGTATGATCGAGATTTAAGTTGCAGACTGTATCCATATACCAAATTGTGGAATTTTTACTTTTTCAATCTTTTTGTTTTATACCTGAAAATAGTGTGTGACTATATAGCCACCAAACTTAACACACTTTGCCTTACAAGTTCAAGTGCGAACTTAATAACACAGAACTGTGCCGAATCAGAGAAACAGTATTAGTTCAATTGCATATGAGCATATCTATGAATATGGCCTTCTATCTGATATACGACCTACTGAATTTACTCATCAGCGAAGATCTATCTATAAAAGCTATGTTGAAAGCTGAAATGAAAAAAAAAAAATGAGATAATACAATGCTATTTTTATTTTGTGTTTACAGGTAATGTTTGTTATATGTGTAAATAATTTGTATCACGTACGTATTAATTGTGTAATTAACTGCCTCCTGAAATCTTGATAAGAATTAAATAAACAATAAGAATAATAATTCTCAATGTCTCCATAGCTTATTTATTTGCTTCTCCTGTTAGATTTAATAACTATCTCGCGCTTCAGCCTTATCTTGCTCTTTGGTTGAAAAGAACGTGCCATACTCTCATCAAATGGGAGCTGAGCCCAGCGGACATGACGTCACAGCATTGGCACACAAAGCTTTACCAAATCAGGAGTGAGTCGCTAATGCACCACCAGTAAGGCATCTGAGAAGCATTGCAGATATTTATAACGCCTATACAATAAAAACCCACAAACACACAGCCCATTGGGTGTTTTTTATCTTCATTTGTTTAACTTTCTGAAATCTTTGTATCGGAACTAAATCTCTGCATCAGCGAATTTTTGTTGTAACACTTTACCCTGCCCCATGCACTATGACTGGGACGACAGAAACAGAGTCATTGCCACAGAAGCGCTTGAAAGTTTACAATTGACTTCATTCCATATCTAGCCTTTGAAATCACGATTGCAAATTTACAAACACTGTAAATCTAATATTTGCCTGTTTGCTTCACACTCACAGAAATGCTGACACAAGAAAAAAAAAAATCTCTGTAAATCTCAGAAATCTCAGTAGCCCAGTCATGCGTATCCATAATAAAATATGCTCATTTTATTGTTAGGCTATAGTTATAAAAATACAGAATCTATGAACAAATTAAGAACATCTGCAGGACCGATCTGACGAACGGGACGTTCGGGAAGACGGGGACTCAGACTATATGTTCGGGGGAATTTGTGTACAGATTTTTTTGCTGACAACAAAAAATTAAAAAAGATATTTCTAAACAAAAAGTTCCCATTACATAGATATCAACATGCAAATTAGACTACATGGATTAGTTTTATTTAGACCTGGAACAGAATCAATGATTTTGGATAATGAATAGGCCTACAGCTTTTTAGAAAAAAAAAACAAAAACCTTTATTAACTCCTGTTAATACATCATAGGAACAACCGCTGCTTTTAACAAACGCATTAATTAACACCCATTGTTAGTATAATTTAAAAGAATCGCCACGCAATTCTTTTTTTGTAGTTAATTTTGCGGTGTTCATTTTAAACCGGACGCTGATATTTCACTCAAATGTTCAATAACAATTAAAAAAAAATCTCATTAGTTCAGAATCTCATAAAAAATTATACTGATCATTAAAGGTCACAACCATAACCTTCAATCACCAGAGAAAATACACAGATCACTGGTCAGCTTTTTTAAAGACTGGCTTTAACCAAAAGCGTTCCGCAAACAAATAACTGTAGGTACATTTAAAATATAAATCTGCATTTATATATATATATATATATATATAAACATTTTTGAATTGTGAAAAGTACACAAATTTAGTCAAAATATTAAAACAAGTGCATCTGAGGTCAAAGCCAAATTTGGTTACATTAAAGTTTTATTGTTTATATGCGCAGTACAACAAACTTCATGTAAACGTTGTAGACCACCTAATACAATATCTTACAATACAGACCAACAAACTTCATACAAACTTTGTAGACCACCTAATACAATATTTGCAGATGAACAATCATGTTATTTATACACACAAAATAAAACAAAAGCAGAAAATTTGCCTCCAAGCAGACAAAATGAGCTAACAACGTTTTCCGGGACGATTAAAACTAATGTTTGCAGAGGGGCTGCCGGAGAGCTCAGCCAGACATCAGGACTCAACTACTTTTTAAACACATACAAAAGACACATCCTTTTTGTATCAGTTAGGTGGGTCACTCAAACACTAACTTGACTTTCCCTAAAATATGTAAATGATCTTTAGTTTAAAAAAAAAATCATCTGGTCATAGTCTACCTGTCCTCTGGGGGGAGGTGAAGGGGGGCACAGACAACTGGCATTTCCCATGCACTGACCTGCTCAATGACAATGCCTCATCTACATTTCTTTTCTAGCGCCCCTTGTATGAGGAAGTGATGCCCAATGGTTGAGGGGAGAGGTCCCTGACTGGCTTTCTATAGAGCAGAAGTATGTGTGTTTGTGTGAGCAAAGTAATGAGAGAGACAGACAGAGCGAGAGAGTGAGAGAGAGAAAGAGATTTAGAGACAGAGAGAGAGAGAGAGAAAGAAACCCCAAATGAAGGTCAAAACCTCCTGTCATGGCTGCAGGTGGCTCATTTCCTCTGCAAGGAATAGTCCCAGTCCTGCCCACACCCCCTTCAGCTCTCGCTTTCTTCACCTTACACCCACATTTAACTTTCTCCATCACACACACATACACTTCATTTATATATTAACACCTGAACTATCCTCTCTAATTCATATACGTCTTAGAAGATAGTTTGTGTGTAAATTATGAGCACATAAAAATGCTCAATGAAAGATTCTAGGGTAAGGAAGTGTATTTACAACAGTGTGCTTTCGTTCATTTATACATCACAAAATGACACAATTTCTACCAAACTTCAGCTTTGCCTAATATCATGGCGATTCAGACAAATGACAGAAAAGCCTGAGGTGGAGGGAAAGTATCAGAATACGGATGTCTACTCGTCTGCTTTCCATACAAAAGATCCACACACCCTCGATGCCCCCCCCCGCCCCAAACTCCAAACACTCCCACTGTGCTTTTCTGCCCTGAGTTCTCCAAACGCTTCCTATGGACCACTGAGGAATGCGCCTGCGAGGTTCGGAAACGTCATTAAAGGAGTGAGGGATGCAAATGGAGGACAAAAGGGATGACATCAGGCCGATTTCACACCAGGCCCTCGGATGGCCAGACCCAAGCCAGGGTCCTCACTACGCACGGCAGATCAAAAAGACTGCTGCACATACGCAGACCGGTCCGGCAAAGCAACGAAAGGGACGGTGAAGAATGCTAATCTGCAGGACAAATATATTTTAATCTTGTTACAATACAAGTTAATGCTGCAGCTAGCTGATGGGAAAAGAGCATCTCTTATCTTACCTCAACTTTGTGTTTTACAGGTGCACACCTACAATTTTAACTCTCAAACTACGCAGGACTTTCACTGAGACATCCCCTGACTGATATATACCTTTATACTATTGCATAATGAGATGATATAGTTACAAGATGGAGTCAGTTCTATCATAACTAAACCCTTATCTTAGCACCTTACCGTTTTCAGAAAGCAACACACACATGCACAGGGGTTGGTTTTTCATTTAGGGGAAAGCTCCACTGGTGGTGTCAGTGACCTCTACTGAAACCCCAGCAGGGCTCTGACATGCAAAGGAAATGAGTCTGAGTGAATGAGTGCGAGTGTGTGTCTGTGTCTATCTCCTGAGCACCTTGGTAACTCTTGATCTCTCATGTATGGAACTCCGGCAATGGGCTCCTAAGAAGTCAACTCAGAGGACAAAAGGAAGCAGAGGCATTGAAACTCCAGTCTCTTGCTTTTTCTCGCTCTGTCTCTCTCTTAAGTCTCACACACACATACCACCACCACTAATTTAAAAAAAGCTTAATGAGAAATTTTAATGAGCACGTAAGGTACAAGTGCCAGTCATTGAAGTTAGTGCACCTGTTAACAGTGATTTCAGACTGAAACAGATATTAACAACTCTGAAGTTTAAAATAACTTCATGGAGACCACAAAATACATTTTTTGTCTGTCCTCTAAAAAGTTTTTTTTTCGTAACACTTTATTTTAAGGTGTCCTTGTTACACGTTACATGTACATGTAATTACATGCAAGTAACCCTAAGACAAACCCTAAAACTAACCCTAACCATATAGTAAGTACATGTAGTTAATTAATCTTACTCAGTACTTAAATGTATAATTACAGTGCAACTAGGACACCTTAAAATAAAGTGTAACAGTGTTTTTTTTTTTAAGTTATTCATTGCATACATATTAAAAACAATTAAGAATAAAATCGTACTCATGGAGGCATGGAGTGCGTCTATTACACTACAGTTCAAAAGTTTGGGGTCAGTATGATTTTTAAAAAATCCCTTATTTAGCAAAGATGCATTAAATGTATCAAAAGTGACAGTAAAAAATCATAATATTACAAACAATTTCTTTAAATAAATTTAATTCAGTTAAACTTTATATCGATCAGTTTCCACAAAATATTAAGCAACACAACTCATTTTTTTCAACACTGACGATGATGATAATAATTGTTTCTTGAACAGCAAATCAGCAGAATTATTTTCTAAAAATCACGTGACACTAAAAACTAGAGTAGTAAAAACCACAGAAGTAAATTTTATTTTAAAATATATTAAAACTGAAAATTTTGAATTTCAAAATGGTAACACTTTACTTTGTTTAGTTCGTCCCTGTTACACATTACATGTACTTTCTATTATAACAACTATAAATTATGCAGAATTACATGCAAGTAACCCTAAGACAAACCCTAATCCTACACCTAACCATATAGTAAGTACATGTAGCTAATTAATATCACTCAGTACTTAAATGTATAATTACACTGTAACAAGGACACCTTAAAATAAAGTTTTTTTAAGTTAATAATTGTATATATATTAAACACATTTAAGAATAAAATTGTACTTATGGAAGCATGGATGAATATCTATTACATTACAGTTCAAAAGTTTGGGGTCAGTAGGATTTAAAAAAAAAAAAAAATTATTCAGCAAAGATGCATTAAATGGATCAAAAGTGACACTAAAAAAGTCATAATATTACAAACAATTTCTTTACATAAATTCAATTCTTTTAAACTTCATATTGACATTTTTTTCAGCATTCATAATAAGAAATTTCATGAAAATTTTGAATTGTGAGAATATTTCAAAATGGTAACACTTTAAGTTTTGTTTGTCCTTGTTACACGTTACATGTACTTTCTATTATAATAACAATAATTTATGCAGAATTACATGCAAGTAACCCCAAGTCAAACCCATGTAGAAAATACATGTAGTTAAATAATATTACTCAAAAGTACTTAAAAGTATATTTACATTGTAACAAGGACACCATAAAATAAAGTGTATCCTTCAAAATATTTTTGTCTTTACGCTATTTTTTATTAAATAAATGCAACCCTGGGATTTGGTATTAATAAAACAGCAATGCTGAATATATTCCTTAAGTTTCTAGCTTTTAATAAAAACAAAACAAATGCCCTGCTATTTAAAAATTAAAGTACAATTAAAGTAATCTGATGTAGACATGTTCACATGCACTGTAGTGTACTTGCACACCAAAAGCTTTTTAAAATCACTCAAGTGAGCTAGTGAGGCTTGAAAACTCCTCTTTACATTTAAAATGTGTGCAGTGTCTAGAGAAGCACAGCACTTCAAAATTCTAATTAAAATAACCACACATTACATCTAATTAACCGTTTACTCAAAAACTTAAAAATCTGACTTCAATGCAAATGAGACCAGGGAATATTAAAAATCTTATTAGACAACTGAGAACATTTGGATGTAGAAGTTTGCTTCTGTCATTACTCAGTGAGATATATCATTAACTAAATCTAATATAAAGAAAATCAAAAGCTCAGAGGCGTCACTGTGGCACTTCGCCTTTGGAAACAAACTGTGGCTGACCTTTCCAGAATGGTTACTGTCATCTTTCTAATACAGCACGGCGACTTTTGACCTTATACTGTACGACATTTGGAGACATAATTGGCCGTGACTCCAACTAACCATGAGCAGGACAAAATAACCATTTAAAACATTCTATTCCGTTTAAAGGTCTACAAATATTAAGCGAATGATGTGTGTATGCTGGCTCCTTCCTGATATACATAAAAAAAAAAAAAAAAAAAAATGTGGGTACATGTTTAAACTTAGTTTCAATGCACATTATAAAGGTTTTCTTAGATTTTATTTATTTATTTATTTTTTTTTACAATTGCACCTACACTACAAGCACTCATTACTCAAACATAAATCCTAAAATCAGTAAAGTTCATCTAAAATGCAATGAGCTGTGCTTATTTAAAAAAACAAAAAACAAAAAAAAAAACAGATGAGATTTAAAAAACAGATTTACAGATGAGCCTAAATACTGATTTATCTAATTTGAGGCTCAATTACTTCCAGTGCTGGGAAGGTTACTTTGGAAATGTAATAGGTTACAGATTACAAGTTACTCTATTTAAAATGTAGTAAGTAGGGTAACTATTTCAATTACTTTATAATTGTAATGTGACTGATTACATTTGATTACTTTTCAAAATTTCTAATGAATATCAACAGTAACCATTTTGAAACATTTAAAATAGGCAGGGTTAACAGGATTCAACACAGATCACTGTCAGACTTTCAAAATCCTTCATCACTTCAATTTAAAAAAAATAATTTTAAAGCACAGCCACCACAAAATCAGACTTTAGCACCTCTTTTTACTTTGAGACCGTTTTGAGTTAAAATACTGATTTAAAATAAGATATAGTCTTTGCATATATGACAGAAAATCCAACAATTAAAAAAAAAAACAGTCCATCTTAAAAAATAAAGCATATACACAAATCCAAATAAAAAATAAAACAGTTTTCAAATAAGCATGTGTCCTATTCTGTGTCCTGAAACACTGGTATCTCATATTTTACAGCAGTCAATGCAATTTGAGAAAGAAATCAATTAAATTTGTATGTGTGTGAAAATATTCAGACATAACTCCCTTCATAATCGTTAACATTTTCATAAGTAACTGTACTTTAATTACACATTTTTCTCAGTAGCTGTAACAGATTACAGTTACATTTATTTTGTAATTAAATTACGTAATTCCGTTACATGGTAGTTACTCCCCAACACTGACTACTTTTTATATCAATATTTGATATTTATACTGATATTTTAAATGACAAAGGGTGAGTGATACAAGCTTGAACAAACAGGTCGGACATCAAAAACAAGTCTAAGATTGCATTATCACAGTGTCAAAAGAAATAGAAGTTATTGTAGCATTAACTTAAGCTAAAAAGCTAATATTAAACTGATTTTTAAATATGCTATATATCTGTATTGATCGTTTGTAGGTAGTTAAAAGCTGTTTTGCTTAGAAATAGTGGGAGTAAGAAAGTAGAGAGAACAGTGCAGTAAAAAGAGATATACATACAATTACATTAATATTACTACCTGTATCATCTCTGCAGACACATCATCTCTGTTCCTCTTCACTATCCTGTGACAAACAGACAAATTCACAAAAAGAAGATCAGTGAGACACATCAATGCAAAATACGAAAAAAAAATGCAGACTTAAAATCCAAGTATACAGCATTCAAGTATACAGAGTGTAATTTTCAGTCCGACATGCAATGATCTATTCATTTGAACTGTCGAGCTCCATTTTATCATCAACTCAAGCTGGAAAATAGGGAGGGTCACATGTTTTCCACAGAATAACCTTGACATATTCTCCTAACATGCTCACATGCACAAATGCATTCAGAGAGAGTCAATATCAGAGAGGGCAAAGGCAACGTGTCTGCTCTGTTATAGTATAGTCGGGGGGAGTTATATTACATCCTTCGTGGACCTGCCTTGCTGCCTCTCTATGGTGTGCTGGCAAAGCCAAGCACAAGACAGGCAAACAAACTGGGTCATTGTTTAGACTGTTTCTTGGTTACAACGATTTAATTAGACACTTTGGTGAGTTAACCTTTGCCATAGCATCTTAAATTACATGCTTTTGACTGCAAATTTAGAAACGTATAGTTACACGGAGTACAGAGTACCTTCATAAAAAACGTAATTGAGGAATTAATGATACAGCAAGGCAGGAGAAGAGTCTGGAAATGCTCACAGTACATATTGCACAGTATATATTTTTACATTTCGTGTACATTTTAAAGGCCTCTACAAAACACAATCAGTACACTTGAACAGTTCAGTCAAAGAATGGCGGGGAGTGTAAACACCTGAGCAAATCTACTCGTTTTCCAACAGCAATCCAGATTCTTCACTTTCAATCATCTGCCATGTGGGAGTACAGCAGTGAAAAACCCTGACTACATCCATTCATCACAAATGACATACATATGACAGCCTTCATTAAAACGTTCATGACGTTTTGACTGCCATGAAATGCATTTACTAAAGCATCCCCCGTATGAGGTAAATTACTCCTATTACATTCTTCATGGTTATGTACAGCGGTGAAGAACGCGTTCAGAGGAAGGTGTCTGTGTGCGAGGATATGGATGATTGAAGCAGAACATCTAGTTCGATTTTTTTAATCCACACAAACTCTTAGCGGCTTCGTTTTCTTTCCGAAACATGGGCATGGAGGAGCTGGCGTTAATAGTGTCAATGTTAAAGGTTTAAGACGTTTAGACTGCAAAGGACACAAGATTCCGGTTCATTTTACCTCAAAAGTGACAAAACATGGGAAAAGGCGAGCAGGGAAGATGGGGTGGGGGGATTGGGGAAATGGAGGGGTGGGTGGAGAATCGGTGTTCTCTTGGCAGCTCACTGCAGCTGCCATTTTCTTGGCTCTGAGTGGCTGGTTAGAGGGCGGGGCAGGAGCAGCCACACAGAGTACGCCATAACAACCCCCCACCACCCCGCCTTTCCTACAAACGGCCTCTATAACGGCCGTTCCAGGGTCAGATTTATCTAATCCGCTCAGAATCATACCTGACAGAACACTTGACCATCACAGACTCTAGATCTGCTGAGTAAACTGCTGCATGACGGCAAAGCAGCAGTAGCGGTGCAAGCACCCACCCACCCGCACAGGAACAACAACAGCGGCACTTCCTGCACTTTCAGTGCGCAAACTATGCCTACAGCCATTCATAATGAAAGGAAAACCAATGCGTACACACAACATTCACACCAGCATTTCAGTAAGATTTTGAAATCGCAATATTCCTGTGACCAAATTTTTCACCTGTCATCAGGTTTTGTGCATCTAACTCCCAAAAGGCACAATCATCATATTTTACCAGAGATCTTGACTCAGCATAATGCAAGAAAATAAGGTAGAAAATAAAATTCAGTGCCTTCCACTTTAAGTGTAACAAATATTTTTCATCCCTGTGTGGATTAGATATGAAACCAACGTTTTTTAAAATAAACTAATTAAAATAAATACTGTAAATAATGGAAAAAATTACATAATTGACATTAGGCTGTAATGTAATATTACAATCAAATCTAAAATATAACGCATTTGATATGCTATTCAAATGAATCGTCAATTAAAACTTTACCCCAAAATGAAACAGAAAAAAAAAAGAAAAAAGAAAAATAATATTGTAGTTTGGTTAATAAAAATACTTACAGAAAATGTGACGGCTCACAATGTGGGAAACGATCATTTTTTCTGACTTGTGTTGGAACATGTCACCAGGAATGATCCCAGTTTGAAAAGTTTAGAGAAAAAAAACAAAAAACAAAACAAAAATCTAAAAATACTACTCTGTACACTTCTAAATTCCTCAAACTACTGACCCTAGTTATCTTCAAAAATAATAAAGGAGAGAGAGAGTGAGTGAGGGTAGAAACGGTCTATCAACAACATGAAAAAGGTCACATTATCCATTTGTTAACAGCAGAGTCTAGACAGGTCAAGGTGCATTATGTTCCTTCCCAAATGCCCCGTCTCAGTATCTCCAGAGCCTTCACATGATTCTCTTCAGAAGGAGGGGTCAGCAGTGGCCAAGTGCAGGCTAATCAGGGCAGAGGGTAGTGTGACCCCCCAGTGTCTCCACTTGGCTAATCAAAGCCCCCAGCGCTGGGTGTCAGGCTCTGGGCTGCAGAGGGCAATGGGGACAAAGATAATGGGGAGGGGGGGAGTTGTGTCCACTCTCCTTTGTCTCCATTCAGAGACAGAGACAAGCTTCCACTCAAACAGATGACATTAGGGCCGGGTTCTTTTACTAAGGACACCCCTGATTTCGGAACGAATGTACAGACAGGCAGACAGACAGACAGACACTTCCATATAAACACACACACACAATGCTGCTTTCACACCCCTACACCATCTGGGGCCTTCATATCCCAAAAGGGCTGAGGAGGGAAACCAGGGTTTAGCACACCTCCTCTTTTCTCCCTCCCTCCCTCCCTCCTTCCTTCCTTCCATCTTCTCTTCTTCATTACTCGGGGCCTGTTTAAACAGACAGCCAGGACAGACATGGCAAACATACTGAAAAGCTTCTCAAAATCCTCATGCAAATCACAAGCCAATCTGTGTAGAGAGAGACAGAGGCATTTTGGGTTTGGGTGGAAATAATTAACTCGCTTTTCTATGCTATTTCCACCAGACACAGATGAGTCTGCGAGGCCTGTGCTGTGGAGGGCACTGTCCAAGTCTACTATGCTAAAATTAGTTTTATTAACTCACCACATCGCACACAGGACGATTATCATTATTTTTTTCTTGCGCCGTTGAATCACTTCGATATGACAAAAAAAGTAGACGCATATAACACGACATATCTATCGCAATGTAAAACAGTTAATCAAATTTATCATTACTTTCACTTTAATATTTCGATTTCTTTTTAAAATTCACCTTTCCGCTTATGATGCATTTTAAAAAAAATAAACGCAAACATGGTCTCTGAACTAATAAAATCAAAATCAAAAGCTAGAACATTTTTATACAAAAAACTAGAATTAATTACGACCATGCTAAAAAAAAAAAAAAATTACTCAGATATTGCCATCATGTTCTTTTTAAAGTTGCTTCTTAGTAAACATAGTGAAAAAACAATGTTGATGCTTTATAGCAAATAATTGTAATTTTAATCAAATTATCTCTTTGTTTGTTTACTTAAGTCTTTAAAAAAAAGAAAAGTACAATGTCTATTCTATTAAACAGTATCAATTACCAAGAAAACTAATAATACAATACATGTATAAAATAAAACATGCATAACATTATCACAGTTTATTCACTACAGTTTAGAAAATGGTAATAAAATGACAAGAACTCAGTGAAACTGTGTTAAACTGTGAGTTAAACTGAGTTTGAACAGTTAAACTGTGTCTGAACAAATTTATCTTGATAGGGGTGGTAGAAAGGTATATAATGGATTACAATCAACCAAAAATTCAGCTGTTAGTATGACAATATTTACACAACTATCAATACTTTGTTGACCAATTACTAAGCAATGCTTAATTTTGTTCAGTCTGTAGTGTAAAAAGGTTGCATTAGCAATTAAAGAAAAACACTTTGCACGCAAAATGGTCAGGTCAAAGTGTCTGAATAATTTTTGGTCCCAAATATTTATAACTTTTATTGCTAGTCCACTGTACGAAGACTTTTTGGGTATAATATGTCACAGTTTACTTTATTTTCCTATCCTCACTTACATAAATGAAATATAGTGTCCTGAACCCACTAGTAAAAAACATATTTTAAAATTATGTCTGAATAACTTTTGGTTTGACTGTGTATATACACACATTTATATATGTACACTCTTAAAAATAAAGGTGCTTTAAAAGGTTCTTCACAGCGATGCTGTAGAACCATTTTTGGTTCCACAAAGAACCATTCAGTCAAAGGTTTTTTTAAAGAACCATCTCTTTCTTACCTTTTTACAATCTGAAGAACCTTCTTTTGCCACAAAGAACCTTTTGTGAGACAGAAAGGTTCTTCAGATGTTAAAGCTTCTTTATGGAACCATTTAGACAAAAAAACACCTTGATTTTTAAGTGTGTGTACATATAAAGAAAAACACAAATATACAATACGATCATTTGCATGACTTCTCTGAAGCTGTGACGTACTGTGATTGAAAGTTGCTGCCATTATTACTTACATGTCAAAATCTGTCAAGTCAATTACATTACCTCTTTTGAAGTATATATATATAAAAAAAACACAGCTGAGTTTGATGGACATCCACACAGCTGGAAAGCCAAAGACAGCATGTGTATCTTACTGCATATTTGCCTGAAGCACCCGGTTAATGAAAGTCTGCGGCAGCATCTTTATTAAAACGGCATGAGTGGAGGGGGAAAACGACTAGAGAACATGAAGGAATGAACAAAAAATAGCTACACAATCTTTTCTGTCTTCTAACTGACATAAGATTTTAAAAAGAATCTCAGGGTGAAGTACATAATGTGTATTTGATATTGAGTAACACATTCCTATAAGCACATACTGCGACAAATGAAACGGCCTTTCATTCATGATTTCTAATATGCTCCCATTAAACAGAAGGATTCTGATTGGCTAGAGAGGACTGCATCATTTTGAGGGAGGCGTCTAACATTTCCCTCTTCCTAAGTTCTAGAAACTTATATCACAACATTATATAATCACTGAGATTACAGAAAGCACAGAAGCCAAATTATAATAAGGCACATAAGTGACTGTGTGGCATTTCATAATGTGTAGTTTACTGGCAACAAAGGTTAACAGAATATTGTCACATTCTGTACATCTATTGGTATGTTTCATTCATTTTGAATAATGACTTAAACACTTATTTACCGTGATGCTTACAGTGATTAACTGGTTGGACAATGTAGATAAACTACACTATAAAAGTGTATATTTTAAATATTGGTAGCAAAACTAGACACTAGACTCAAAAACAAAACAGCAGATAAAACTTTCATGAGAGATTAGTTCTAGTTTTATTTTCAAATGAAAGTTAAATACAATAGTAAGCTAATGTTTTCTTTTCCTTCCATAAAACCATTGATTTTTGCCATGGATTTTTCCCTGTAGCTTTTAAAGTAATCCAACAGAAACAAATAAAAAATAAAAACAGGTCTTATCTTATGCATATTTATTCACTCATTTAACACTTCTGACCATTAAAAAACCCATCAGAATCACCTAAAAAGTATGTGAGAAATAACGAAAAATTATAGTTGCAATTATAGTTAAGAACAGGTAACATCCTTACAGTCTTATTTATAGGGTTATTTGCAACAATAATTTTTCGTTAATCAATTTAAAAAATACTCGCACTTTATCTTTCACATTTAAGAAAGCTACGTTTCAAGCTTCGCTTCCTGTTAAAAAATTCAGAGAAATAAGACTTCTAGCTTGCTGCAGAGAACATCTAAAAGGGTTACATTCTGTTTTAAAAATACTGGCAGCGAAGATAAATTACAAGTGTTATTTTTCTGATGCTCACACTCCACAACTTCTTGAAGCATCGGCCAGAACAGGTTGTTCTTCATTAACTTTCTGCATTGGAGGCCAATTTTGAGAACACAAATGCATTTATATACATACACACCTTTCAAATATGTAACTATAATGCATAATACGCATAATAATGTCACAATGCAATGCAAACCTTTTTAGTGTTTTGTAAACAGTTCATTATGTTCATGCAAAATGTCAAAAAGTAACTCCTTAATTTTTTTTTGGGGGGGGGGGGTGAAATGTGACCACAAACACATTTTTGTGAAATTCAACCAAGGGCAGTTGATGTCCTTGCGCTCATTACAATCGAGATTTAAGGTTAAAATTCATATTTTATGAACAGAGCAAAATAGTAACTTAAGAACCTGTTCGTCTTTTCTTTTTCACTTTTTCTTAACTCCACAAGTTCATTTCAAATGGTCCTGCAGTCTGACAAATGAATATTTAAAAGTATAAATATTCAAATGTAGTTTCCCAATTATTGCAAGGTCAGAAAGCAGCAAGTAATAACAGAATGAGCAAAATGGTTTTTAAAAACATCGCAGGAAATTTAAACTTTACCAAAAAAAAAAAATTAATTCACTGTGTACCAGCACAAAGTAACTGGTAAGAAAGCATTCGCAGAAGGAATATTTCACACACAAAAAAAATAATAATTTTCTTTCCACGATTGTTTCATTGAATCGCCGTGGCCGGCAACTTTTCAATTTCTCTGGCTTAAGCCTACTTGAAGTTATTGTTATAAAATCTAACTTTTCTTGAGGTGATACTAACACCGGCACAGGTTCATGAATATAGAGTAAGGTCAGCAGCAGTTTATTCCCCGTGTGCCACGATGCACCAACATTAGCCAGACTCAAACTGTGAGTTTCATTCTGCTAGCCTTGTTATAAGAGAAATGCTGTCAACTCTGAATACATTGCTGATTCACTCTCACCTGAACAACAGCAGCATAACACAACACAGCATGACTAATCACCGAATATCTAACCCCCCTTCCAAAAGACATTCATGATAACATGTCCACAAAAACATATCAGTCTACTTCCCCTATTAAACTAGTAGTGAATACATAAAAATGACAGACAGAGGAGCAGACAGAAAGAGAGAGCGAGACAGAAAGAGGTCATCACTAATGAGGGAAGCAGGTGACCCCTGCAATTCAACAGTGATCCTATCAGCTTCCTCTGTGTTGCAGGGGTTAATCCCCTTTAGGCACTAATTGATAGGAGATAACATGATACTATTGCCAAGGCCCTATTTGGCGCAACCCCTGCACTCTCACACGTTGAGTGTCAGTGGGAGATCAGACGTGAAATTGATATTTGGGACGTTTGCGTGCTTAAGCGCGCCTCTTTCTTATCGAAGAGTTGCAGTGTTCATTTGCTGTTTATGTCACAGACTCTTTGCTGGGATTAACCACTTGGCCTTTAATCACTGTGACCAGTTCATTTGGTTTTCAACCCATCAACACATGCTTTAGCAGAACAGCATCAAAACCAAATTTACCCCTAGAACTGTTAATGAGTCTGAACGCTTTGACTGTTTGGCGAGCCTTAGCACCTGACGGAACCAAAATGGGGGTCAAGGTTAAATCTCAGCGTCACCTCCCGAGATCAATCGAAAAAAAATATACAACCGCAGCTGAAGACAGGGAAAGTCAAACAGCATGGCGGCATCAAAAGACCAAATGAAGATTGCATATGAAGCGATATCTGACATATCCGCAGGTTTGTGTATTTCAGAGATTTAATGTCAAATAGTGGCATACAGGGATTCATCGGCATCGTTCAGACTAATTAAAAGGCCATTAAGTGATCAGCAGCTGTGGAAAAGGAAAAATGTGTGTTTGTGTGTGTGTGTGTGTGTGTGAGTGAGAGAGAGAGAAAAAGAGAGGGAGAGAGAGAGATGAGATTTCATTAAAATACTGTGCCTTTAGGGAGGTTGGAATAAACAAACCTTCTTTCTACTTCTCCTTCAAAACTTAATAAATCATTCAGACAGCTTAGAAAACATGCATATAACAATAAAAAATAAATAAAAAGTCAACCATAACAAATAACATCATGCGTATAACTGTTTGCAATGAGAAAAGGAAGCAGAATTCATCTGAAAATGATTGTTTTTGAGTTCCACAAAAGCCTGAACAATGTTATTCAATTTTAAGATTTTAAATTACAAGCTGGTCGAAACATTCAAATGAAATCGCAAAAGAGTTTAAAATCCAGCCAGGGTGAACAATGCGTAACATAATGCGCTCGAAAACAGCATCAACAACCTCGAAAAGCCATTAAAGAGGAATACAAGTATACAAGGACACAGCACTTTAAAAAGTCATACAAAGATCACATCGAAACAAAGGTAAGCTGTGTGATTTGGCCTTACATTCTGTTAACAGAAAGTGAGTTGAATCTGTAAAATACAAGGACTTACCAATCATATGTGCAGGAGTTCATAAATTAAACCAAATGAACTACCCTCAGCGATGACTGGCATTTCATCTGGCATAGCCTTGAATCAGCTAATCGCTGGCCAATGCCAGCGTATCGAATCTTAAGTTTACTATCCGGCTCAAATAATCATGAATGCTATGAAAGGACTGACATGATGGCATGCAGTTGTATGCCAATACTCAGGAAGACTGTTCTAACTTTTACAAAGTACAAGCAACATCTTTGTTTTAGCATTCTCAAAAAGTCATTTAATACATTTTATGCTTAAAAGAATTCTAAAAATAATATAAAACCTCCAGAACTCTTGAATATTTCTGTGGAAAACGCATTTTAAAAACAGCACACAGTGCTTATAATTTTAGAGTAGACAGTTATGCAGATATAAAAGCAAAACATTATATATAAACATGGAACGAATAAAGAATTAACAAATAACCTGAAATCTGAATGAAAATTGCAAACATATTCCTAAGCAAAAGGATGTCTGACTTTTATCGCAGCAGTACATACCATTTTAGCTTTATCATCGATTTGTTTGGAAAAAAAACCTGCACATTCGTCAGTTAAACAACATTTTAGAACCTCTACAGCACTGCAACAGTCATATTTGTTTTCTACTGTTGTTACCTTTTCCTGTCCAAAACGACTATACAGTATTACATAACTTCTCATTTACAACAGTTAACACTTAAAGTGTTCAACTTAAAACTCAAAGATTAATACGTTAAGCGTTTACTAAATATTATCAGCGCTCAAGTATTATACAAATACACAGGGCAAATGTGAACGTTTCTATAATTTGTTTTATAAACGTTGTGTTTAAACTTAAAATGCGTTTCATACTGTTTCTCCTAATCGTATATATCTGAGTAATCACGGAAACACCCCTCATAAGTCTCGCATTTCGAAGCTTTTCCAGTTGCGAGCAAGAATTCAGGGCCAATGGGTCACTCAAGAGGCCGAATCTTCCAGAACATTGTGTACCTCAGATAGTGAAGCAGAAGGCCCCAGACACTAAGCCACAAATCCATCCTCCAATACACACACACACACACAGTCAATGGCACCTTTGTGGCTTTATACACTCTCTACACTCCAAACAAGTCTCGTTCGTATCATATTTGTTTCACATGAATCCTTCAAATATGTTTTTATCAGTACAAATAGACAGTTACATCAAAGAAATTAAAAGAATGTTTTTATTACAATAACAACACACATAACAATATTTACAAAATTAATTCAGTCTACACACCGATGAAACAGTCGAACCTAAATTTACATTATAAATACAAGACCACACTGATTTATAAAAGCAGTTTAAATACTTTTATTACATTTATTTAACGTTAATAATAATAACAACAGTTGCTGTATGTACAACGAACTGACAAAACAATATTTTTAACATTTTCATAATCACAGCGATGCTTTAAAAACATGCGAAAACACTTTAAGGTAAATTCTTTTTGCAAAATTGATTTGCTTTAATAAAGATTTCACATATTTTCATTTGTCCTGTTTACAACGCAAAAACTGAGACATAGTGAAGCAATCATCTTTAGAGATACTAACCAATGATAGAATCATTAAAGAATCATTACACAGAATTTTCTAATGCACGAGAACGAGTAAAGAATTTGAAATTAATGCTTTAATAAATACATAAAGTTAAGAACACATTCAAAGACTAAACTTTCGGGCAATCTGTAATTTGATATATTTTAGCTGTCTAATTTGCTACCTGGGAGTTAAAAAAAAAAAAAAAAAGCAAACGCAGCATAGTTACATGCCTGAGTGATAAAATAAAATAAAACAAATAACATTTCACAGCGGATTAGAGCACATCATCATTTACCAGTAAAATCCTGAGGGCCTGAAGGCACCATTTTATTTGGATATTATGATTTTGTTAGTTATATCAAATGCATGTTAGTTATATCAAATGCAGAAATGCGTTTAAAAAACAGATTAAAATCTTTGTGTGCGTGGCCAAAAAAAAAAAAAAAAAAACAATAACAAGGTCTAGAAATGTCATAATAACAGCTATGCGGAAAGTCACCTATAAAAAGCTTCAATTTGAGACTGGTAAACTATGCACCCAAAGCACGATTCATATTGTTCCATCTAATCTCCTATAAACACAACAAATACAATCGAAGCAAATTTCGGGCAAATGCATGACATTCGGTTAACAAATGAACATGGAATGGCAAAACGTAGCTAAATATTGCAGGCGATGCCTCAAGTCTGAACTGAATCACGCTGCAAATTCTGGTACTGTGGAAAGGGTATCCATCTTCCTCTGCAAAACTCCTCCCTAAAATGGAGGCAGCTGTCCTAATACATCCAATGTCTCGCTCCAGCACTTGGGTAAAGCTTTGAGAAGAGTCAGACGTTACGCTGCCATCAGCACGAGGACATGAGTAAAAGGAAGAAAGCAAGTAAGCCAGGGCAGCCACCAAAAAGAGAGAGGCTCTATGTTTTGGCTGCCTGCCAGTGATCCCTTTAAAATGCCATTGTGGCTTTGATATTGAATATATGCAAGTAATGCAGGAGAGTGAGAGCCTTGTTCTTTCACACACAAAATCCATAAGCTCGCTCCAAAAGAGCTACAGAGAGACCTGGGGGGCGCTGTTGGACATTACAACAAAAATGGCTGCCATCTTCATTTTGAGAGATATTTCTCACAAAAAGAAAAAAAAAAAAACATATTTCTGCAGCTTTTTAACCATCCACATGAAGTCACAAAAATGACTTATTGAGTGTCTCCCTGTAACCTTCACATTCAAACATTAGGCTTTTACTAGGCCAGACTTTCTGTAGAGTATTTTCTTTACCTGTCCATTAATCAACCTGTCTAATCACTGTGTTCAATGAAGAAATCACTTAAAAATTCATATAAGAAGCGAGTGCTGGAAATGATTGGTGTGCCAAGCTGAAAGTGCGATTACTCAGCAACATTTCAAATGTCACATCTGACAAAGAAAAACAGAGACTCGTTTCGGTTAGCATTAGCTTCTCTGATGCACACTCATCAGCCTGCAGGCTTTCATAATCGCACCTTTGCACACCTCTCTGCATTCCTGCCGTTCCACCTCTCTCTCCATGACATGCCCAAATGTGCTTCACAGAGTACTGGGTGGGAAATGCCCTTTTAAACCTACCGTCAGCACGGCAGCACAACTGCAGAACACAGGTATCACCTTTAAGTGTAGCTGAATCTGTGACAGCTCCAAGAGGTCATCGGAAGACATCAGAAATGTAATCCTCCTGCCTGTAACGAAAGCCCAAATACAAAGAATTAAAATCAATAAAAGTTCAAATATATTTATTGCAAAAGAACAGCTATGCTAATACCGCTCACGGTACAAATGCACATTTAAACTTCAATCAACAGACATTACATTATATTGGGAAATTGTAAGATATCACACAACGAAATAAAAACATTACTTTTTACTCCATAATTATGCATTTTTCAAAAAATCATGTACCTTTTACTATGCTCAATAAATTTAAAATGTATTAGATGGCCGTACTACATTTTTTTAACACTTTAAAAGCATAAAATGCTTGATAATACTTCACCTTCGAATAGAAATACTAATATAGCAAAATAATTTCACCAACAGGTTGTTGATGTGCACAGCAAATTCTTCATTTTCGAATACCAATCATTATTACAAACAAATGTGTTACGGGCCTGTGAGCTAAACCTACATGCACGCACACTTATACACACACAGTCTGGCCAGTTGAAACATGGAGTACTGAGGTTGGACACTGATAGGCCTGTAAGGTGAACTGATATACATAAGCGTGCAACGGAGCATTTATAATACCATCAAACATTACTGTAATGAAAACCCTGAGTCAAGTACACACATTCTACATGCACTGAGCTGCTCAAATTCGCTGAAAATATCGGCCCTGCAGTTTGTGCTGTAGGCAACAAAAATACACAAACAACAGAAAACACATTTCTCTAGGCGTCTCATATTGAGTCACACCTATTCTAAATTGACCATGTGTTCTAAAATGTAATAATCTGTTTATAAAATATTTAGCGAGTACCTTTATTGAAAAAGCATAAACATCGATGTACAGTTACAATTACTACTATTAAAAAGGATTCATTCAGGGCCCAATTTGAGTAGACTTTAGCCTAAACGCTGCAAAATGCAAAAATTAAAATAAATGTGTGCGTTATTATGTTACTGGAAAATTAAAACGGAAACCTTCACAACACTGTATGTCTAAAAAGAAAAAAGAATGAAAAAAAGCATTTTACAATTAAGATTTGTTTGAATGTAGCACTTGCTCTCTGTTAATTCTAACAAATTATATATGCGCTATAGCAAAAAAATCTATAAATAAAACATACATTTTTATGTGTTGTTTAATGCATTTTTATTTTAATCAAGTTACGCATAAACAGAACTTATCAAACCTAGAGGCAATTTATCGCTACAAAATAAATTAAAAAATAATTTCACACCATAACCTTGTGTGACTTTTAAAACATCATATATATATTTTTAATTGTTGTATCCTTGTGTTTAGACAATATACTTCATTATAATTTCATATCTGCATCTAGGTAAGTAAGTCAAGGATTTAAGTCTTGATTTAAATCTATTCAAGTATTCTAACTTGTAACATATAATTGCTTCATTTATTATTATTATTATTATTATTATTATTGCACAACCCCTCTGGGTCAGGGCACGATACCATCCTGTGAGTGCTGTGTCCCAATTTCTTTCACCAAGACATTTTACACTGACTCAAAACATACTAAAGGGACAACTATATCTATATCTATAATGTATAGACTTGTGCCTCCCGTGAAGCAGCCATCTCCTTTTGCATATGGCTGAAAAGCTGAATCCTATGACCACTTATTTCATATCAAAATCAAAGAGAGATGTCTCTGTCTGCTTTAAAACTATGAATGCATGAGCATGCAAAGCCAAACCACATGGGCAACAGATCCATGGTGCCTTTTCAAATCTGGACAAATGTGAACATACAACAGGTCAAAAAAAGGACGATTTAGAGCAATTTAACAAGAAGAAACCAGACCAACACTAAAAAAAAACATAAGACCGATAGATAAACGTAAAGTTAAGAAACGATAAATCCGAAAGGGGAAAAAAAAAAGTTTAATAAAAATATGACAAAAACGATCTACTTAAGGAAATGGCTCATAATAAATATAATGTTTTCATTATTTAATAATGTATAAAGGGGAGCCAGGACTAGTTGCTATAAGTTTTACTACAGCGAATATTGCTCCATATTTTCTGCAGTTATTTAATGTTTCGGCACAAACTCTAAAGTTTTGGCAATGATGAAAAAGACACACACTATCCTTTTGTGGTAGTGCATGTTGTCACATTACAGTGCTTAAGAATTAAACAGCAAACATGTAAAGGCTAATGTACAATAATTCCAAACAAATGTTTTGAGACGACAATATTGCAATTTATAAATCGTGTGTATTGTAATATTTTCACAATGTAATAACATGCCCCAACCTTACATTTATGAAACATGATTTAAAAAATAAATGAATAACTTTTAGCTGAAAAATCGTTTTCAGTTACAAAAAAATCTGTTAATATTTATAGTATTTTTTCCTTCATGATATAGTTGATTTTGTCTGTTCACTTCTTAACCCAACGGCTCAAAAATATAACGTTAATTTTACCTTAAAATTCACTAAAATTATTGCAGCATAAGCCAGTTTTGAACTATGAAGAGAACTCTTAATAATAAACCGCTGTCGTCTTTGCTCCAACTAGCCACTGTCTTTCATTTATTTTTGTCGGATGAATAAAATAAATTAGTTGTATTAAGTAACTTATTTGGGGACTTACGAAACATTTTACTAAGCTAAATCAAAGCAATTTAATTTAGTGCTTTACTATACTAGCTATGTGGGAACGAACCACTTATGGACGATACCATCCGAGCGCGCAATAACAGAACTGCACTGACACCAGTTGCGAGCTGTGACCGGAGACACCACGACTCGAAAACAAGTTAGCGCCACCGTATGATTACAGACACCGAGACGCGTAAGGAGCTTTTGGCGGTGTATTTTTTTTTTTTTTTTTTGTCAGTAGTTTTGCCAAATGCCTTTGAAGTCTTCGTACTGTCGTTAGACTTACCACTCCTAACCTAAAATCCAACATGTTTTTATTACCAAGAAAACAGAGTAAACGCCAAACCGTGATGAATTACAACGCAGTCGTCCACCGCAAGCGAAAATCTGACGGGCCTTAAATTGCGGATAAACGGCAGCCGACTTGGCGCATGGCGGCATGCTTTTTTACCGTGCTGTATACAGTCCAGACACGCTGATGTTCACACTGCAGCTGCAGCACAGTGTTTTGGCATCACGAGTTCATGGGGTTAATGAGAAACCGTGCTCACGTGAGCACAGGTGCGTCATCTGTCTGAAGAGATGATCGCGATAAACTCTTTCTTCATCCCGCCGAACGACATGCGGTAACATGTAATCACATTAAAATGACCACCCTGCAGCCGATCAGCGGTTTACATGCGCCGTCTTGTTTGCTATGATTAAGCAACATCGCACACAGTTAAGTAATATATTCATGAACAACACAATCACCATAACAACGGCAGACTGTATTAGACAAAAAGATTTGCGCCCCGCCACGATCATCTTACCTGTGAATTAATGAACTGTCTGTCTGGTGAAAAACATGGAATGAAACTTTGAAATGCGCTACAATAGAATCTAGTTTTCAAGCTACCAAATGACTACAGTGGTGGATGATTGTAAAATTCCGCTCTGCCTCCCTTTGTCTTTCTAATGACTATGAGCGAGACTCTGGATAAACTCCATCACCATTTTTATCAGTTTCAGACAGACTCCAGACACTCTCTGGCCACTTACGTGTCGTGCACTGTCTGCGCAGCGCGTTCACGAGCGTCGGCGCGCCACAGACTGACAAGCACCAGACCAATGGCGTCCCGAATTCGAGCATGATATCCAATAACAACAGCCCAAAAAATGATAACCTCTGAATGACTCCCCGGATGGATGCAGAGAGAAAATAATCTTTAGGAAACGCAGTCAAAGAAATATGATTGGAGGTGCGGATGAATCAGGTTTATCATGCAGACATTACACTTGCTGATATGGATATTGAATCGTATGGGAGAAGCAAACGGCATAATAATTCGTTACTCTGCATCCGAGCGTGGCTTTCAGCAATCTGGATTGCATCTCCAAAGGATAACATATTTATTAAAAATAGTGTACTTGCTGATGCGTCCCGTTTGAGGTGTATATAATTAAAACCATAAAATAAAACTATGAGTAGTTATAGCCTAATAAAAGAATAGCTGGACGTTCATAATAATATAATACAATAGTCTACCACAGACAGAAATCTGATCAAATTATTTGTGTTTATTAAACACTTTATTCTTTGATCTTAATATGAAAAAACAATTTTTACAGTTTTAAACTATTGAAGCCAAAGCCAAAACCGAATCTTTGCCAGTTTAAAATCTAATTTATTCAAGTGATCAAAGCTGAATTTTCAGCATCATCACTCCAGTCTTCAGTGTCACATGATCCTTCAGAAACCATTCTAATATGTTGATGTGCTGTTCAAGAAACATTTATTATTGTAATTATTATTTAAACATATAATTTAAGCTACACAATTTTTCTATTTCAGATAAATGCTGTTTTACCAAATTTTCTATTCATCAAAGAAACCTGAAAAAGCTACTTAGCTGTTTTCAACATATTAGTAATACAATAATAATAGATGTTTTTTGAGCAGCAAATCAGAATATTAGAATGATTTCTTAAGGATATTGTGACTAGAGACTTGAAATAACAGGAATAAATTACATTTTAAAAATATATTAAAATAGTAATTTTAAATAGTAAAAAATTTTACTGATTTTGCTGTACTTTTGTACTTAATGATTGAGTAAATGGATTAATGCTTTAAAAAAACATTAAAAATCTTACTGTTTAAAAACTGTTCAAATGATTTGCAATGGCCGCTTTGTCACGTCCAGTGTGGACTGCCTCAAGCTGTTTACTTATTTATTTATTTATTTTTAGCTAGTAGAAGTTATGAATGGCTGGTAACAAACATTTAATAGCCAAATTGGCTGGTGAGTGAAAAAGTTCATTTCAAACCCTGGACATACTTAAAAATCACATGAAGCCTACAAACATCAGTCAAAAATGTAGAATATTCAGGGTGATATGGACTATTGACAACAAAAACATGATTCTGCCACTGCAAGGGTTTTATTTTTATAAATAATAAATTCAACAGTGGAATCAGTGAAAAATAAATCCCCACTCTACTGTAAAAAAAAAAAAAAAAAAAAAAAAGTACATTGCACGCAGATACTATTAAATACAATTACTTGCACAACACACATGTTCTGTAAATACAATCAGCCTAAATATACAATTTAATAACATTATGAAAATGTATATTGCAACTTCCATATGCAATAACTACTTGGCTATCCAGTGAGAAAAATATCTGCAACTTCTAACAGTTATTTTACTTGACACATAATCATTGCCTAAGTCTACTGTGTCTATAACCATACTGAGACCAAAATCTTCACTGTGACCCGCTTAACATCCATTAATCAACAAGCCAAGCATTGATGGAGAATGTTAAGCGAGAATGAATTTCTGAATAATTCACTTATTGTAAATAGCTTTATACAAATAAAATTAAATATGTTTGTCGGCTTTAAATTTAATAAAAAATTAAAAGCAAAACTCGCCAAACTGAAATCTGTCTAACCTTCACCTGTATTGCTACGCACGGTACAGCTAAATAAGTCAGGCTGCTCTGTACAGTAACGCGCACCCTTCACAGCCCTCCTTACGGTTTCATACCCATGATGCAGCGCGGCTCAGTCCGGTCGCCATGATTCTTGTGCAGATGTTTTCAGAGCTCAGACTGGGGAGAGATCACGCTAAGCTAACGGCCTGAAGCTCTGCACTTAAATCAGTTTCAATGCACTCATCGACTTTATAGAGATACCAGAGTCTCCAAGATAACATACGGTCTTGGGTTATGGCGACCAATGCCGGGGGTATGATATATATGTAATATTAATTTACACTTAGTTTAGCTCTCAGCTAGTGCTAACAAATTAGCTGCTTTTGTTTCATAATTTGCAGAGCTTCTAAGATCTGCTGTTGGTTTACAGTTTGAACGCAGTTTACCTTTAGTTTGCTGTCTATTTTTATTTCTGTGGTGTGTCATATTGATGATCGTGAGTCGTTAGCAGACTTGTATTTACATTTTTTTTTACTCATTTGCGGTTGCTAACTAGCTAGCTGAAGGGTTGTAATGAATGCGCAGCCCGTGTGTATACAAAAATACAACGATTTCTATATACTTAGTGATTTTGACATTTATATGGTGGATGAGGACTTGTTGTGTGTAGCACCGTAACGTTGGGTTTGTATGGTTATGTAAGCATTTGTACCGCTGCCTCGACAGATGGCAGGACTGTTGTTTTGTCCAGGCCAGAGATACAAATGATGTGTTTTGAGAAGATCTCCATTTCAGTCAAAACTAGACTGTTTTGTCAATTTGTAATTGCACGTACGTGTTCATGTGTTAAATGTAGAAGTGATGTTACATCACGTGTGTTTTGTAGTGGTTTATTACAGAGAGCAGGATCAGTTCCTGTAAATCCTTTCAACCTGTCAATCGTACAGTACATCATTGTCAGCTGCAAAGTTGCAGATCCGCTTTGAATGCACTGAATTTCTAAGTTCAGTGTTTGATTTGGATTACATGCAAATGGAAATGTGCTTTCCAATGAACGAATTTATGTTTCAGATTGGTAGTTGTGCAGCTTAGAGAGTAAATATCACATGAACTTCTTCCAAATGACATTTGGTCTGGTTAATGTTTCTCTGGAACATAAAGCTGATTATGATAAAAAGTGGTTGCAAAATTAAAATTCTGTCATCTTCGCTCGCTCTCATGCCATTCCAATCCTATATGACCTACTTGCTTTTGTGAAGCATAAAATAAGAAGCATTTAAGAAGTTTCTCCTTGTCTTTTGTTTATAAAAATAATAGAGGTCAGTCGTCACCAGACTGTTTGGTTCCCAACATACTTAAAATGTTCTTCTTTAGTGTTCTGCAGAAGGAAGTCATACAGGTTTGGAGTGACATGAGGGCAAGTAAATTATCACAGAATTTTCAATTTTGGAGAAACAGTCAGTTTAAGATTAGAGATATTCTTCAAAGACTAGATTATGTGCTTCAGAGAAAAATTGTGCTGCTTCTCAAGCACAAAATATTGAGGTGCTAGGGCTGAGCATTACACACGAAGTCTGTTTTTAAATATGTAATAATGAAAGATGAATGTTTCATTATCTTGTCTGCTTGTAGATGATGAGTTTGATGAATATGATAAGCCTGGTGCTGAAAGGTCAAGAAGACGGAGGGGAGAAGATGACGACTTAGAAAGGTATGTCTTTACTGTCTGTCTCATTGCTGGCTTAGTTTTCATGTCTCTTTAAGGCAGGATGAAAAAGATGAATAAGGAGAGCATCACTTTTCCAGAAGCATTTATAGCTTTCATGGCATTCAAAATGAATCATGTCAGCATATGATATAGACTCTGTTGGTTGCTGCAGGGTGTGTTGTTTGAAAAGCAAATGAAATTGTTGCTTTAATATCTTGCTTTGCTGTTTGGAAATGGTATCAAAGATTTATTGTGAGAGCACCACATTTTTAAGTAATAACTTTAATTTTACAGTGATTTGGAGGAGGGAGACTTACTTGAAGAAGATTGGCTGTCATCAAAAAAGGTAAAGTGATTTCCATAATTGGCGGTTTCTCGCCTCTCTTGCAAAACATATATATTGTTATATAATCCTCTGTTGTTACCTCGTTGTTTTCTTTTTATAGTAGAGATAATAAATTTAGATTTTTCAGTTGCTGCCTTTTTGTGTTTTTTTTTAAGCAATCTTAACTGATAAGAAAACATAAATTATTTCCAGTAGGTGTTCTTAATGTTAAGAATTATAAGGCCAACAACATAAATATGAAACATATTAAGCAGGGAATTTTTAATTTATTCTTTTTTTTGTTTGTCCACCCCAGAACCCCTCAGAGCTGTCAGATGAGGAGCTAAACGATGACCTCCTACAAAGTGATGAAGAGGACCAAAATGCAAGGTACCCTATCGAAACATCCAAATAAAATCAAATAACCTCCTAGGCATTTCAAAATCTGTGAGTGATCTTGTATCAATGTTTTTGGTCCATTCTTTGCTGAAAAACAAAGTATTGGTTGATTTAGACAAGAGACATGAGTGAAAAATCCCTGCTACGATACGTTTTCAGGTGTGGTTTCCAAATAGACATTTGTTGTTGTTTTAATGTTTCTTCTCTTTGAGTACAAGACAGTAAGTAATGTTAGCACCCTATATTGTGTTAGAGGTTATATTGTTTGGTTTGCTTGTTTTGTATACAAGTACTTTCATGTTATTGTTTTATAAAACCCCTTCAGCACTGACTGAAAGTGCAATATGAAGAAAGTTTTATTATTGCCATTAGTAACTACTAAATTGCAAGACAGTTCTGGTCATATGATCGAAATACGGTGACGCCTTTGATGATTTTCCTTGTCTATATGTAGATTAAAATATTTGTTTTAGAAGATTGACATTACACTCCTATCAGTGCAAACATGTTTAAAATGGTCTTTTCTTTTGGATCTTCTAAAATGACGAAATTACAGTTGGCCCCTTCCCAAAGAGCTTGATTGACAGGTAATCTGACCAATCATTATGCTGAATCAGCTATTTTTTAAATCAGACAAATCAAGTCTTTCTGTGGCTGAAATAAAATACATTTTGATGTTCATTCATGTTTATTTTGTGCTTTAAAGTGCTCCTATTATGCCATTTTAAAGGTTGCTAATATTGTTTTATGAGTCTCCTAACACAGGTTTACATGTATGCAAGGTCAAAAAACACTTTAGTTTTCTCCAAAAATAGATTTAATTTTACCTAGTTTCTAAATGGTTCGTAAACGACTCGTGCGAAGCAGTTTGAAGAATCGGTGTCTCTAAACCCCTCCTTTCCGTGAGCCCTCTCTACTGTGATTGGTCAGATGGCGCAGTCCTTTATGATTGGTCTACCGCGCACAGCGCATGTCAGAAAACGAAACACCCATTGCCATAACTGAATGACAGCCCTGGATACTTGTCAATACATAGAAAACATGGCATTGATTTTACCTTACCAATTCGAGCGGGAGTCTGATGATGAAACGGTTGAAGTGGCTGATCGACAAGTTAGCACGGTCTACCGTGGAAAGTGCTTGCAATTTGCTTATGTAAGCAAACCGGGCACACCTCTATGTTGTAAACTTCAACATTGTATAATGCATTAAGGCGGCTTTCACACTAAATGCGGAAAGCGCTGCACTGGCCGCTGGGTTCTGTGCAGCCCTTCAGAGCGCAGCGGCAACTAATTTGAACTTTGAGCATGGCGTGCGCACCTTGCGCGCAAGTGGTGTGCTCCGCTGCTCCTTCACTTTGGTCGAAACAGAAACAAGCCGTCCTCGTGCGGCGTAAGCAATTGAAATGAATGGGTTTCATGGTGCAGCACTTTCCGCACTCAGTGTGAAAGCCGCTTCGCGTGCCATCCTTTTTCATTAATTACTCCAACTAATGAGACAGACAGACAGTCAAGCTGCATCGATCACAAATTTTGAACAACAGAACTACAGAAGCGTGATTTAGCCGGTTAGCAAGACATGTGCAGAGTTGTTACACAACATAACATACACAACTACGTATTTTGAACGATTCAAAATAGATTCATCTATTGGAAGTGAATATAAAGTGTAGGATACAGCGTCTCCTCGACATGACGTAAACCACATGGAAATTTTACTGTGTTTGTAGGCGGGCAAGTTGTTTGCGTAGACCGTGGGCGGACATTATGCAAATGTGTTACTTTGTGATGTATAGCCGTAACAGAATAAGATTGACGACTCGTTCAGGTGATTGTGAGCTGACTCTATTTATTCTTTGAATTTCTGAAAGGGGTCATCGGATGCTAAGTTCACTTTTTCATGTTGTTTGAACATTAATGTGTGTTGGCAGTGTATGTACAAATCCACCCTATAATGATAAAAATCCATGCAGTGGTTTTTAATTAATCTGTAAAAATAATATCCCCTTTTTCAAATCGAGCCGTTCTCAGAGGCCACTCCCACAATAGTTGATTGACGTGAGCTCTTACCTTAGATCAGCTGTCACAGTCCAGTAACTTTCCATGTTTTGATGCCAGAGCAGGGATGTAAGTTAGACAAGAATATCTCCGATTGAGCAATTGAGGTGTTGTTTTGCTGGATGTAATAATGAACATAGTGGTCGTCATTTACTCCCGACATCTGAGCCGCTGAAGATGCAGTAGATTACATTTGTTTGTGAATGGAATGCGCCTCCTGATCTGCATAAATGCGCATATGTTCGCGCAAATCATTCATGATCCAGCTTCACTTACAGCAGAAGTGAGTATAAGCGTTTTTTATGAATCTTTGCAATCGCCTTTCCTTATAACGTGGTAGTTAGGAAGTTTAGCAGCTAAACGCGGCTAATGTAAACAAGACTGTCTTTCCACAGAGAGAAGAGAGGGGTGGGGTGAGCAGAGCTCATTTGCATTTAAAGGAACAACCCCTTAGAATGAGATGATTTTTGAAGAGCTGATTTTGACTGGGTAAAAAGGGTGTTGTTCTACAAAACCATTGAGAATTTTTAATCTAAGTATATTAGAGACTTTTCATTAAGACCCTAAAGAATCATATCAACTTGTGGAAAATGGGCATCCGATGACCCCTTTAAAAAAATGCTAAAATTTGAAAGGTGAGTCCATAGAGTTTCATACCAGAAATAACCTGCTCAGTCTTGTTTGTCGGTGTATTGTCAGTTTCCTCTTTGCTCCACAATGTATTTTCACTGCGTGAGAACATGATGTGCAGTGTGAGAGCGGCATTGTTTGTTGGCAGGTCATTGCGAAGGGTCAGTTGGTGTAAGTTATGACTGTTGATGCTACTGCTTGCTGATATGCTTTTTATGATTATGAATGTCAAAATAGTCTGCAGTATCCCAAAGATAACCATTTTTTTTGCTTTTTATTATTGTTGCACAGATAAATGTAAGCTGAAAATTAATACAAAATACAGCATTACCTAAACAGTTCTCTTCTCAATCTGTGGGGTCAAAATTGGCTTCACCCCATAATTTATGCAAAGCTTCAGTGCTCTAAAATCAATAGAGCACTTCATCCATAACATAATTAGAGATGACATTGAACTAACTTTGACACCTTCTGCCTTAATCAAATGGCTTTCTTTTTTGAAATATAAAAAGAGTTGTTTAAAATAACAATATTAGGTGACACGCTTCACTTCAGTCTCTAATATAGTTATTGTGGTAACCCAAGGGCAAGCACAACACAAATCTACAGATTCATCACTTAATTGTCCAGAGTTTAACACATGTTTTGTCTGTTGATATCTTTGTGTCTGTGATCCAGTGGTCAGGGTGAGGTTGTGAGTTTGAATGCCACACTGGGTCTGGGCACATCTGGTAACCTTCAAGATGAAGACCCCGATGAAGGTGGATATACCGAATACACCTATGAAGAAACGGAGGGGGGCCAACCAGGTTTCTCCCAGGGTGCGGAGTATGAGGGAGATGAGTACCAAGGAGAAGATGAAGGGGTGGAATACACAGGAGACCAGAACTGTGAGGAATATCAAGATGAAGTGCTGGACCTACAGATTGACGAGCCACTGGATGACGATTTTCAAGTAAGTAACGCTTTCTCTTGCTATCTCTATTGCTTACAAACACTCTCCATAATCCCCCACCACATTTCCTTCACGTCTGCAGTTTGACACCTCGTGCTTTGTAACCCTAAGGCCCTCATGGTTTTGTTCAGGGCGAGACTCTTTTCACAGTCTTTGTTCAGCAGATGTCCTGCCAATCCATGTTGGCTAATGGGAAGAGCTCTCAGACAAGATCTGATAACGTTGGCTGTAGGTGAAAAGATTATTGACCTTCTTTAAAGTAGTCTTTAGCAAGCATGACACCTGGGCATGATTGATGAGTTGTGTCCTTTCTGTACATCTTTATTTATTTATTTACCAAAATCTTAAAGGGACAGTTTATCCAAAAATGAGAATTGCATGCATTTGAGCCCAAATCAGTCTAACTTCATTAATCACTCAGATCTGTTTTGGGAAATAATTCACTGAAAAGGTTCTTCTAAAAATGACAGATTATTTATATATTGGACATCAGACAAAGTTAGTAAGATGAATAGTGGAAAAACAAAGCACTGGAGATTTTTAATTCAATTCCAAGTAAAGTCTTGAGAAGACTGGACGCTGTCCAGATTGACCCTTTCCCAATCTATAAATAGCTGTCTTAGGTCAGATTTAAAGAAATTTTCTACAACGGCTACTTCTGTGCCAAGCTCTATGCCATTGAGAGGCATATTCAAAATTCCTTAAAGTATGATTGGTTCAGCAGACATGAAAAGGTATTTTGTTGAAAATACAAAGGTGATAAACTACCTTTGCCAACTGTTTGTAGCACTCTTGAAGAATATTGTCATTGCTTCAGCACTGCTTGAAATTCTGTGTTTTGTTTGAGGATATATCTGTGTTTACAAGGTTGCTTAGCTGCTAAAGCTTAGCATCTTTGTGTTTACTGTTATCCAGAGTTAATGTGTGGAACGGTTTAAAGGATTAACTATTTGCCCTGTAGGTGGTCAGTTCATGTGCTGTGTGCAGGAAAACATGTCGTAGTCACTTAGGTCTGTCTGTCTGTCTGTCCGACTTTATGTTATGCTTGATATACAGTTTTGCTTGGTATATTTACATTTGGCTTGTGTCACCTGCCAATTCTTCATTGTCAATGTGTCAAAATTAACCCATGACTTACTCACTTTCAAGCCATCCCACTTGTATTTGACTTTCTTCTTTCAGACGAATATAATCAGAGTTTTACAAAAAAAAAATGTAGTGGTTCTTCCAAGCTTTTTAATGGCAGGGAATGAGTGTTGAGATTTTGAAGTCCAAAAAACAGACATTGATCTTTACAAATCCTCGTTTTGTACTTTTAATTCGTGACTCTTTTTTTGTTTTGGCCTCTCCACTTTGCTTCTGTGCTGGTCACTTCTGCATTCATCACCGCGTTTGGCTACGTCCTACGTCATACGCTGGAATGCCACTCTCTTGTGTGCGTGCATATGACAGTTAGCGGAAGCTAGAGATTACGGTTTATAAAATCTTAAATATGGATTTTTCTCTTACACAAATGCATCATTTTGTTTCAGAAGGCCTTTATTATTGTTAACCCCCTGGTGCCATGTGAAGCAGTTTTATTGATGGATGAAAGCATTTTTTTAGCCTTAAAAATCTCAACAGCCATTGACTGACATTATAAAACCTGGAAGTAGGGGACATTTTTTTTTAACATAACTCTGATTGTATTTGTCTGAAAGAAGAAAGTCATATACATCTAGGATGGCTTGAGGGTGAGTAAATCATGGAGTAATTTTAATTTTTGGGCGAACTATCCCTTTAAAAATTCTCTGGTTTTGTCAGCGATACAAAATGGGCCTAGAGCTTAGACATGGCAGTTCCATGGTTTTTGTAATGTCTGAGGTCACGATATAGCAATTTTTTAAGTGTAACAACATATATTGCATGTATTAGTTATACTTAATTGAACTAAATGAACATATTAGACAAAATGTAGTTGTTTCCAAGCAGGTCCTTATCAAGATGCGTGTTTTCTCTTTTGAAAAGATGCCACTGGTGAAAATTCAAACTTTCCATGTTTTTTTTTCTTTTCTTTTTGTTTTTTTTTGTGTAAAAAAAAAAAGTGTTTATTATTGCAGTGTTTATTTATTTAGTTTTTGTATTACATACTGAGTTTTTTTTTTTTTTTTTTTTAGAAATTGAGATTTGTACTGAAAGAGATTGCTGAGCCAAAACTGGCATTTTGATTAAATTCCTATTAAATGCAGACACATTTGTATGTGTACCAGTATATAGGGGTGAGCGATATGACCAAAATCTTACATCACGATATGAGTAATTTTATGTCACGGTAACAGTATATATCACAATATAGTTATTTTCGCTTTAAATAAGGTCTTTAAGAAATTCAGTATCACTAAAAAAACTAATACTAGCCTAAATTTAGAAAAAAAAAAATCAAGCACGCTGAAGGCAAGTCAACAGTCAATGATTAAATAATAATAAGAAACTAATTACAAACAACACATAAATAAAGAAATGTGACCTACATTATATAAAGCAATCAAATGTGTAAAAACACTGCATATTCTTCGCTGTCTTCACTGCTCATAAACAGTCTCTCAGTCAGCATGTGCATATGCTGAAATGAGTTCTCTTTTGCTACTGATTGCATTTTAACAGCTTAAAGGGGTCATCTGATGCAAAATTCACTTTTACATGTTGTTTGAATATAAATGTATGTTGGCAGTGTGTGTACACATCCACCCTATAATGATAAAAATCCACCCAGTTCTAAGATTCTTGGCAGAGTGATAGTTCTGCACAGGCCCCTCCCATGACTGTTGATTGACACGGCAGTTTTAGCATAGACCCACCCTAAGTAAGCTGTAAACTGTCCGTCATTGTTTCGACGCCGGAATGAAGAGATGATGTTATGTTAACATTAAAAATGTGCAAACAATATGTTTTTGTGACCACGTACCACAGCAACGTCATGTGAGCTTGTAATCACGATAGAGACGATTGAAAATCTATTCCATTTGACAAATTTCTACCGGTTAATCACATCTACTGGTATATCACCCACCCCAACTATTATACATACAAGATATTTTTGTTTAAATTTATTTTCCAACATTTTATTTCATTGTTTAAAGACAGGCAGAATAGTTCAGAATTTAGAAATTGTTTGGTGAACTGTGGTCATGAAACATCATGGTTAGTCACTTTACACAAAGACGGAGAGACTGATAAAATCATGCAGGAGTCGAGGCTCATCAGACTGCTCCTTTTGTTCTGTCCTTCACTGACCTTTAATGCAGGACAGATGTCGTTGATCATTTCTGCCTGTCCGTGTGATCGCTTGATCATCAGTGTCCTGGATAGTACTGGCAGGTGCACGGAGGCTTTGGCCTCACATCACATTTTGCAAGTTTGTTTGTTCAATGTTAGTGTGCTCATGTTTCTGTACATTATAATAAAGGCGTATTCTTAGTACTGAGATCTAGATTCACAGTCACAAAATGACCTGGAGAGTTTTGTAATCGCATACAGCACACATTTTCTCAAGGATATGACTGGAAAAAACAGTGTCTCTTCAAATATAAGTTTGCTTGAGCACTCTTGACTTTCCATAGCAGTGAAATTTGTGTTGTCTAAATGCATTATAAAAGGTGCCCTCTGACAATAATTGCTATTGAATCATGCGCTAGTGCTTAAAGGTGAAAAGTTTGTCACTGTAGGCATGTTGGCAAGACTCTAATATGTGTATGGCTATAAGTGAGAAATACTGCTTTTTGTTTTTTTACGTGCGAGCAGCGAAGAAATAGAGTTATACAAAATGCAGAGTGGGACGTGTCCCAAATAAGCTAAGAGAAGGGGGAGCTTGTTGACATGTGGCAGTTTGACTGAAAAACAAGTCTGTAATTAATTGTACAGTTGTAATTGGTTGTACAGTTCCTTTAATCATTAGATCAGTGGCTTGCAATTAAAGAGCCGGGGGCCTCAGCAAACATCCAAGGGGAATGGAGATGATTTAAAAATATTTAAATTTCTAAATTATTTTTAAGTATACTAAAATAGTGTAACTACATTAAAATGCTAAAAACGTATGCATTAATGTATTTTTACTTATCACTACTGTTCACTGTCTTCATAATTACAGAAGAAATACAGAAAATGGGGTATTTGGATATTGTATTCAGATATTGTATTGGATAATGCAAGGCCTTCAAGTAAAAAATGTTAAAGGGCACCTATTATGCAAAATCTACTTTCACATGGTTTCACATACAACTGGGAATAAATCAAGGTTCCTTACTGATCAGCAATTTTCAATGCGTCCAGGTACATGGTAACAGGTGTCCACCTTTGTATAAAATGGATAGTTTCAGATGGAGTATGTTTCATTCTATAAATAGATTTAAGTTTTTCTATCCATTGGGATAGTAGTTAAATGTTTAAGTTGACTAGTTAAAAATAAAAAAAAAAAGTCAAATCTTAAAAAAAAAAAAAAAATCCAGATTTTAATTTTTTGCTATGTCGCCCAGCGCTAATTCTCATAGGTGTTTATTCTGCCAGAGTCTCTCCTCCATCTGTGTCTGACTCCGGTTCATACATGTAATTTATGTCTGAACACCGCTTCTCTCGCTCTCAGACATTTTGCTTCTACCGACTGTTTGTTGCTGTTGGTATGCAAAGCAGAGGTGTATACACTACGCCCTCGTCTGAAGACGGGGCGGGAATATGCAGCTCACTTGCATTTAAAGTGATAAACACCAAAATAGCCCTTTATTTATAGACATGCCTCAAAAATGACTTTTTCCAGTATTTTGAGCTGAAACTTCACAGACACATTCTGGGGACACCCAAGACAAATATTATAGCTTGTAAAAAGGAGCATAATAGGTGCCCTTTAATAACCACTTTTGACCCAACTGTAAAAAGTAATTATTTATTTATTTTGGTCCTGCCTGTTTACATAAACGGAAGACCTAACCAACTGTGTTTAGATCAATACCTTGTCATTATAGACAACTTGAGTGAATTTTGAGATATATTTGCCTATTCATGCACGTCAATAACAGACAAATCTTAAGTACTTTAATAGTGTAACAGCTGTTTGATTTCAAAGTTGTGGTAGAATAAGGTAGATTTTAATTCACTTAAATATCCAAAAAAGGCTATTTAGCACAAGTAGTTGTTGTGATTGTCCAGCAAACGTGATTATATTGTGGGTAGTTATAATTCAGTACTGCCTAATTCTACTTTAGTTTGCTAAGTTTAGTGCATCAGGTTGATTGCAACGTTTTCATATTCCCACACCCCAAAAAAAATCTCAGTTGAAAGAGTGTAATGTGGACTTTAGCAGAGGGAATTGTCTACTGGCCCAGTAGGTTTTAACAGGTGGACAGAAACAGGACCTGTAAGGGATAGCAGGGGGATGGAGACAGGACCTGTGGTGGCTATAGCAGCAGAAAAAAAGCACTGGACCTTGAGGAAGGGGACAAGACCTGTGGTGGAGGACTTGCGGTTCAGCAAGGTAGTCAGCAGAAGTCGTGTGCGCCCGTCTCTCCGGATGCTTTTGTACATTCTGTGCTCGAGCGTGTGTGAGAATTTGCTCTGAGTCAGATGATGATATTTTCCCTGTCAGTGAGTTATGTGTGCGCCAGAGCTTTCTTTGTGTCTGTTTATATGTGTGTGTGTGTGTGTGTGTGTAAAGACAACACAGTCAATGATATTTTCACCACCACTGAGCCGTGTGCGTGTTTATCTCCCATTCTCTGTGTATCATGTCAAACATTTACATCTCATTGAATTTCAAATATCAGCAGGAATGGTAATAGGGCATAGTAATGAGACTGGGCTCCTACTGTTATGCTAATTTAGGAAGACTCCCCTTCAGCGCCTCCCCTCCCCAGCTTCAGAATGCAGCACTGGGCCTTTCTGGCCTCTCTCTCAGATGTGGCATTAACATTTTCATTCAGAAGTGATTTTGCTTCATTCTAATGTTTTATCTTCATCAGTGTCGTTTTTGGCATCGAACAGGTTCTGGTAGTGCCGATCTACGACACGCTCCGCAGCAGGTGTTTCAGTGGATGATGTACAAGAGATCAGTTTAGCCCTGATGTTTATGTCCTGCTTCAATTTCCATTCAATTGAGTAAAAATTTGATTGTTCTTCACAGGTGGATGAGTACCCGACTGAGTATAGTGAAGAGCAGACTGACCAACAGGAAGTGCCTGAGAAGGAGGAGCATGACGAGGAAATTGAGGAGCAGGACCGTTCTCAGGTCACGGAATTAGAAGAGGTAAAGAATGGCTTCTTTAGATAATGTTTGCTTCTGTCTTTCACAGTGTGAGTCTGATGTTTTATGTGTGCTCTATGTTTCAGGTGGAGAACGAAAACGATCCAGAAGCTGAGGCCGAACCAGATGCCGATGTGAAGGAGGAGTCTGATGAGGAAGAGGAAGATAGTGAAGAATCTGGCCGTCTGCGATTCAAAACGGAGCGCAAGGATGACACAGTAGTCAGATTGTCTGATGCCAGCAGTAAGAGGAGGAACATCCCAGACACATTAGGTTAGTCATGAACAGATGAAACAATCCTTCAGGTCCCACAAATTCTTTGGTTTTCCAGCATTTTTGTGAATTTAAATCTTTTTCAACAATGACTGCATGATTGTGAGATCCATCTTTTCGCACTGAGGACATCTGAGGGACTCATATGCAACTATTACAGAAGGTTCAAACGCACACTGATGCTCCAGAAGGAAAAACGATGCATTAAGAGCCGAGGGTGAAAACGTTTGAACAGAAAGGAGTACATTTTTCTTATTTTGCCTGAATATAATTTCTTTTTCATTTAGTACTGCCCTTCACAGGCTACAGAAGATACTTATGTTTCCCAGAAGACAAAATAAGTTAAATTTACCCTGATCTTCAAATTCAAAAAGTTTTCACCCCTCGGCTCGTGCTTGCATCGCGTGTTTTTTTTTTTTTTTTTCCCTGCAGTCATCTGGAGTCCACAAGAGAAAATAATAGTTGAATTTATAAAAATGATCCGGTTCAAAGGTTTGCATTGTGTTTTTTTTTTTTCTGGAGCATCAGTGAGTGTTTTAACCTTCTGTAATAGTTGCATCTCAGTTGTCCTCAGTGTGAAAAGATGAATCTCAAAATCATACAGTCATTGTTGGAAAGGGTTCAAATGCACACATGCTGGAAAACCAAAGAATTTGTGGGACCTGGAGGATTCTTCTGAAGAACAGTGGGCAGTTTAACTGTTCAGGACAGAGAAGGGATTCATGAACAACTATCACTAAACAAAACAAAACAAAAAAACAGCTGTGGTTTATTCAGGTAACAACACAGTATTAAGAATCAAGGGGATGTAAACTTTTGAAATGCATCATTTTTATAAATTCAACTATTATTTTTTTCTTGTGGACTGTATGTAAACATCTTTTATGTGAAATATCTTATTCAGGTCAATACTAAATAATAACATACATTTTGTATGATCCTTCTTATTATGAAAGGGGGATGCAAACTTTTGGCCTCAGCATGTGTGAGTAAAAATTAATGTATTTTTATGACTTGTCCACACCAGTGTGACCTAACTAGTCATCCATTTGATTAGGCCGTCATGACCCATCCCTACACTTAACTGCATCTTCCTTTTAGTTAATAAGGTAGACTTACTGGGTTACATAATGTAATTAAAGACACAATGTGATTAATATTTATGAGCAAAGCCTTTCAGTTTACACAGATTTACAGATATGTTTTTATTTATCAGTTGTTCTGAAGGAAATCAGTGAAGGCTGATATATTGTTTTGTGAAGGGTTAACTAAAAATATTGTTTTTATTCATTTGAGTGTATCTCATGTTTCTGAAGTCATTTTAAATTTATTGGTCAATATTGTGACAGTAAAATTAAAGAAAAGAAAAGAAAAAAAAAAGCTGTCACTGTCTCCCAATTTTATGTAAGTGCTTATAAACAAAAATGTTATTATATTAATATTAGTTTATCTATTATTCTATTTATGATCAGGACAAAAAGCCCAAATTGATCCTCCATAAGAACTATTAGATCAAATAAATCTGTATTTTTATTTGTTGTTCCTTTTCAGAGCTCTCTGATGCAGCTAAAGCAGACCTGCGGGAGTTTGAGGAAAAAGAACGTCAGAGAAAGCAGGGCCGTTTCGGAGGACGAGGGAGAGGAGGAGATGGAGGGAGGGGAGGAATGGCCGGGAGAGGAGGGATCAGAGGAAGGGGAGGACCAGGAGGACGAGGAGTTGGAGGAAGAGGCGATTTCCATCTTTTTGGAATGGGAGGTCTCCGTGGTGATGGAGGTCGAGGAAGATTAAATGAGCAAAGGCCACCACTGATGCAAGTGAACTTGGGAATGCAGGTAAGAGAATGATGGTCTGAAATGTCACACACAAAACAAACGCTCCTACTGAACCTGTTCTAATAACACTAGTAAAATTGTGCGATAAGACAGCTTTAATTAAACATTGGAGATGCGCCAATCATATGACTATCAATTATTATCAGACAGTTCAATGCAAAAGGCCTGTACTGTTGTCATTGTTAAAAGTGGATAAAAGAGATTTTTTTTTTTTTCAAATAAAACCGACTCCTCCCAAAAAACATTATGAAAGTATTAACATTAATTTCATGGTGATTACAAACTTTTCAATGGGGTAAATTCAGGCCTAGAATGGTTCAGAAATAATAAAGTGATAACAGTAGTTCATCTGTAATTTTTCTCTCCAGGTGAGAAAGCAAATTTTATTATTATAATATGATTATAATATTAGGGTGTGCACTAGAGGTCATTACAATTATCTTTGAAAGAACTAAGTGTAACCAGTAAACCAAATGAGTAAAACTTGGTGTTCACACTGTTTAATGAAAATTCTGATTCACTTTAGTTTTGACTTATTTATAGCATCCACTGCTATTCACACAGTTTTTTGGAACCTAGTCAGTTTGAATATTACTGAAGTATTGATTATCAGGTTAACACTGGTAGCTACTGTGGACTAGGCAATGCTACTTCTCAAATTAAATAACATATAACATGTATTTCACAATATAAGACCTGCCAGCCCGTGCGTATTTTGCACAACAGGTACACATTTTGACCTCAAAGCATGCTGGTAGGATTTGCAAATCTACACAAAAAGCTGGTAATGCTTTTGTGTTCAATTGCGCATATGCAGTACACTAATCAAGCAAGAAGCAGCAGCAGTGTCTAGCCCAAGGATGGGCAAGTTTGGTCCTGGACATACACTGTCCTGCAAAGTTCCAACCCAACCCAAGCCAATCAGTGTCTTCCAGATCACTGGAAACAAAGCCAATAGAAGGTTAAGGCTAGAAGGGATACAGCTCTAGCTACTGGGTTTGTGCTTATCAATCTAATGTAACTTCCAAAATGCAGTTTAAATGCGGCTTCAAATAATCCTAAATGCAGTTGTAAACAACCCCAGCTGAGGAAGAAGTGTCTTAACTAGCGAAATGATTGGTTATTTTCACAAAAATAATACAATTTTTATACTTTTTAATGTCAAACACTCGTCTTGTCTTGCTCTGCCTGTCGTACTCCGGTTCATGACAGTTAGAGTATTTCGAACAACTCCGATCTCTTGTTCTCTCTCAACTTCAAAATCATCTTATATCGCTGTTTTACCTTTTTTGTTAAGGGTCTTTGATGATCTTCGCGTGTTCACTTTGCAAAGACGGGGTCAGTACTTCTGCAGCAGTGTAGGATGATTTTGAAATTATTTTTTAAGTTGAGGGAGAAAGTACAATTGATGTTTTTCGACATACCCTAACTGTCTTGAGCCAGAATACACAGAGTTCAGGGAGAGCAAGACAAGACGAGTGTTTAAGATTAAAAAGTTTTTTTTTTTTTTTTTTAATGAAAATAACCAATCGTTTCGCTAAATAAGACCCTTCTTCCTCAGCTGGGATGGTTTACAACCGCATCTGGCATCGTTTGAAGCCGCATTTAAACTAGATTTTGGAAGTTCAAACTAGGGGCACCATAGAAGTCCACTATATGGAGAGAAATGCTTGAATGTTTTCCTCAAAAAACATTTTCTTTACGACTGAAGAAAGACATGAACGTCTTGGATGACAAGGGGGTGAGTACATATTCTGTAAAGTTTTGTTCTGGAAACAGACTTCTCCTTTAAGACACCTCCCATTTATTCCTATGGTATCGGTAAATGGCGATTGAGTGTTGCACAACTCTGAACTGAAATTCAGTGACGTCAAGGCTGTAATGTGATTGGTTATCAAGGCACACGTGATCCAAATGGACGTTATGCTTTCTCCAATAGTAAGTATTACAGAACCTCTCATCTCCCAATAGTAAAAAAAATCTCTGCTAGAAAGCTACAGGCAGATGGGTTTAATTAGTGTTGGAGCTAAGGTCTGCAGGACAGTGGCCCTCCAGGACCATGGTTGCCCATCCCTGCCCTGGACTAACCTATTGAAAAGCAATAGAATACTGAATAGAATACTAAATGCATCTTACTGCCCCCAAGCCTTTGAAAGGTAGCGTATGAACAACATTCTTTACAACAGTTGGACACTTTAGTACTTTACCTTCATTGGGGGTCAAGGAGTTCTCTTGCAATTGGATTGTACCTTTTGTGGCTATTAAAGATTATGCATCAGTTTTAGATGTTGGTGCATTGACTTATGTCTTGTCTTGTGTCACCCTTGTGGAGTGGAGTCAGTTTGCTTTTGAGTAAAAGTCAATTATCACCGTTCTCACTCCCTCTTATCCATGTTGATATATGGATTATGGCAAATAACTTGGCGGGAGTCCATTGAGAAAGCATTACACCAAATTAAATTTGTACTTTGCTGAAGGATTTAGCTTCCTGCGCTTATTTTATTATTAAATATCTGTCGAGGGTGTAATCCCTTTGCGCTTGAGCTGTTCGTTCGTTCGCGCTGCACCTTTTTTTTTTTTTTTCTTTTTTTTTTTTTAAAGCTGATTTTCTTTTATAGAGAAGGCAAGCCTTTTCAGGCTTTTGACATAACTTGTCATTCCTCGACATTGATGTGTTCTTTTACATTACACTTCAGACAGCAGTATATAGGTAGCAGCACTGCCATAATGATTTAATTGAATTCCCATCCACACCTGTCTACGAGTAAAGTTGTCTTCATCTGATGACGAGTTAACAAATCTATTATGTATGTGCTTTGCTGAAAGAGACTGCAGTGTGTATTTCTGAGTTTGAGTCATCATTTGAAATAGAATATTGTCCTTTAGCATAAATCAGTAGGGGCACAGAGGCGCAATACATGTTTTTTAAGAGGGTTCTTGAACATTTTGTATTCTTCTTAAACTCCCCTTTTAATTCAGATTCACTCCCAGTAACATGGCTCTTATGATTGATTACTTGATTAAAGGGGTCGTCTTGAGACTCAAGGTCACAACACTACAAGATAATGATTTTTTTGGGGTGAAAGAGAGAGAGCTTATGCTATTGATTGATGGTCTTTCTATTTCACCTCTCTTTTTTAAAGCAGCAGCTCAGAATGACTCCTCCGCTTCAGCATCACCACCACCATCAGTCTCGTCTGCCTGGTCCAAGAGGCAGTGGAGGTCCTGGGCTATTCCCAGATCCGGGCACCCCGATTCCTCAGCAGCCGCTGCAGCTGTTGATGCCACGTCTGTCCCACCATTCCCCAGGGCCCAGAACACAACATGACACGCACATACCACGGTTGCTGAATTCACCGCCACGGCACTCTCACGGACACCCCAACCAACACCAGCAGCATCAACAACATCACCCCAAGAACATTCACATCAACCCTCACTTCAGAGGACCTTCCTCCTCGCCTGTGCAAGGTACGACCCCAGAGACTACCAACCTGATTTTTATATACTTGTTTGAATGGAGGCTGTCTGGGAGTCTGCTATGAGGTGTTTTTGACATTTTAAAGTGCCTAAAGGGGTCATGAATTAAAACTGTCCGGTATTTACACATAAGAGGTTGCTCTCTAATGGAAACGTACTGCAAGTTTCAGAACTCAAGTCTAACTCCTCAGTCTGAAAATATGAATTATTCTTTCCTGCCCTTCTTAAATGGTATAATTCACCCAAAAATGAAAATTCTGTCATTAATTACTCACCCTCATGTCAGAACACAAATTAAGATATTTTTGTTGAAATCAAAAGCTTTTTGACCCTGAATAAACGGCAACGGTACTGCCACATTCAAGGACCAGAAAGGTAAAGGACGTCGTTAAAATTTTATGAACGGGCAGTGGCACCAGCGCCACTAAGTTCTACAGCTGGTGTTGCCAGGTGCAGATTTAGAAGTAACATGCAAAATTTATTTTATATAGACATTTTTTATATATATTCTACTCTTACTTTGAGTAAATTATCTATGCATTTTTGTTCTGGAAGTGAACTTCTCCTTTAAATCTGGAGAATTGTATTGTCACTGTTCTCCTTGACCCGCCCCTTAACACGTGTCATTGTCGCATGTAATCAAAGGAGGTGTTCTAAACAACTCATCTGTCCATCAGTTTGCTTTTAGGTGAATTAAGTCTTTTTTTGTTGCAAAACATTTAGCAAACTTTGTAAATCTCAAAAACAAAAAAGTGCATTTCTTGATCGTCATGACCTGTGATTGGTGTAATACGTAAGGGCTCTAGTACAGATGTTCTTTGTTTACTACGGTTTATGCATTAGTAAATCAGGCCACTGACTAAATGATCAACTTCACACTGTTCCTGTTAGTAGTTTGAAAACCAACTCTTATCTATATTGTGAATATTTTTTATACAGAAAGATCATTCAGTTTAATTCAAGATGAGCCTATCAGTGATTTGATTTCTGCATTTTTCCAAAGTACAAAATTCTTTAATGCAGACACATTTTACACTGCTCAATGATTCTCTTATGTACATCAAGTTATGATGAAAGTATTGAGGAGACTGCAGAAGTCAAGTTGGAATATCATAGGAGATCATTGCATTGTGTACTTAATAGACATGACTTTGGCTACAGTGAAGAGCTGAAACCTTGATGCAGTGAGAGTAGTTCTAAACATAATGCTATAATTAACACTTTTTTTTAGTTAATATTGTTGGCTGTTAGAGTAAAAATTCAGTGAAGATTTCAAGAGAGTTCCATTTATAACGCTCAATTCATATGCAGAGATGTTAGCCAATCACAGCAGTGGGCGTTTACAGTGGAGCATTCAAATCAGGGAGTTGAAGTAATAGTTCACCCAAAAATGAAAATTCTGTCATTAATTACTCGCCCTCATGTCATTCCAAACCTGTAAAAGCTTCGTTCATCTTCGGAACACAAATTAAGATATTTTTGATGAAATCTGAGAGCTTTCTGACCCTCCATAGACAGCAAGGGTCCTACCACGGTGAAGGCACAGAAATGTAGTTAGGACGTTGTGACAACGTGGTTCAAACGTAATTTTACGAAGCTATGAGAGTGCTTTTTGTGCGCAAAGAAAACAAAAACAATGACTTTATTCAACAATTCTTTTCGTTCTTGCGCCATTACAGAGAGTGTCATGATGCATGAATGTGGTGCTGCTGATGTAGAACACGCTTACACTCGTTTACGTGCCGAGCTCATGCGTCGTGGTACTCTCCATGATGGCGCTAGGGTGTCGCGGAGGCAAAGAATTGTTGAATAAGTTGTTATTTTTGTTTTTTGCACACATAAAGTATTCTCATAGCTTCGCAAAATTACAGTTGAACCAATGATGTCACATGGATTATTTTAACGATGTCCTTACTACATTTCTGTGTCTTAACTGTGGTTGGATCCTTGCTGTCTGTGCAGGGCCAGAAAGCTCTCTGATTTCTTCACAAATCTTAATTTGTGTTCTGAAGATGAAAAAAGTTCTCAAGAGTTTGGAACAACATGAGGGTGAGGAATTAATTACAGAATTTTCATTTTTGGGTGAACTATCCCTTTAAATTAGGGTAGAAATGATCATTTATCTCTAAATTAACAAACATATGATAAGCACACCTCCCCATCATTTTTAAAAATGCATTTCATGACCCCTTTAAATCTGACATCACATGTTTTGAACACTGCTAATATACACTCACAGTGTGGTGTAATACTACTAAAAAAATAAATAAAATCTTGATTCTGACCCTTATCTCCATAGCAAAATCTCAGATGGCCAGACAGTGATTCATCTTTTATGTATTGTTAAAATATTGGTGCCTAGGACGCCATGAGCTCGGAGACTGTAGTGTGTACTGTAATTTTGTTTTTGTTCTTTTTTTTTTTTTTTAAGCTTAGCTTAAATGTGACCCCATGTTTAAACAGCGCTCATAAACGGCTGTTTACATGATATTCTCAACTAAAATGAGTAAAGGAGACAGTATTCCTTATGTCACGACTTAACAAGCAGATTCCCTGTTAATTTTTAGGCTTTGCACTTTTGGCTGATGCTTACTTGCATTTTCACTCAGGTCCTTTTACAAGTTTTTTTTTCGCCTTTGGTATGGCCTTCACTCTGTAGGCAATCCATCAGCATTAAACCAGCTTTCTGAAATGCACACATCTGCGGAGGTGAAATGATTCACAGCGAAATTACTCCTTTTGACTGTCAGTTTATCTCATTAGGTGGCCCAGTCTGCTTGAGAGAGAGATGCACAGTTTAATCAGCAGAACAGCCCTCTCTCTGTGACCAGCTGTGACAAACCATGGTTTAGACACGTGGCAAGAAGAGACATTTATGGTGTCTGTGTTACGCCGCCCCACTCTCTCGTTCTGCATCCCTTTTTCTGTCTGTCTGACTCGTGCTTTTTCTATTTCCATTTAATCTTAGTTCCCTCGATGCCTCCTGTGCAGAACCAACCGAGGCCTAACATCGCTCCACAGAGACTCCCGGTAAGTAACCTCACGTTAGAATTTAGTGATTTTTCACTCTGCATAAAACTGCCACGCGTTACGGTCGTGTCTCTGGCATGTAGCCACCGAAAGCAATATTTGTCTTGCTATGTGGATGGCATGTCTCTATAAACCTAAAAACATCCTCATATATAGGCTGAATTTGCAAGTTGAAATCGAGATAGAGACCGTGAAAACATAGAACAGATGTAAAAGCCCTTTACTTGCCTGTAAGGATGTAGAGGAACCATCAGGCAGCTGCCCGTGCTGTGGCTAAAGTGATTACTGCTGAGGAGGAGGCCATCTCAACACCCCCAAACTCCGTTTCCCGGTTCTCTTCTCTTTCCTACTTCCCTAAAAGTACTTTAATTTTCCCTTTTACTTTTGCTGTCTAAAGGATGCATAGTTTAGTGTTTCAGTTTGGAAAATAGCAGTGACAGAAGCGCTGTGCAGTGCTAAATTAAAAGTTTTAATCTAAAACTGTTTTAAACAACGTTTTTAATGAGCAATCAGAATGTGCTTAAACAACAAATTGTGTGTAATAAAACTTACAATGTCAGTTAGGACACTCAAGACAAACTTTTATTATCAGGAAATAATTCACCTAAAATGTACACTGTCTAAATTCTAACCTAAATTCCTGATTGTGAAGAGGAAAGTTCATGTCCATGTTATTTGTCAATTACTTGTGTACTGTGTCTCCTTGTTTGGACACACTGTGCACACTTAAAATGATTGGTTGTTCCCAATTTTGCTGAATAGGAAAGAAGTTTCACACATTTATGACACATTTCCAGCTGTCTGTCTCCCATAGCCAGTCTGGTACAGACAGGACCCCATTTAAAATGCCAATGGCATTTTGCAGGGAGAGGCGTCCATTAGCCCTCTGGGCACTTGATTATCATACATTAGCATATGATCACATCTCATCTTACAATAGGGTGATCCACAATTTCTCTATGAATATTTACTACTGGAGAGTTTTTGAATATTAATCTCCATACTACATATTTATATTGTATTTTATGTTTGATACTGGTCGTAGCAGAAATATCATAAAACTCTTTAGTATATTTGTTTTTAAAAAATTAAAACACACAGCCTGGCTTCATTTTACAAGTTGGTATAAGTTTCAAATTAGATTTTATTTTGTAAATAACTGCATAATGAGGCAATAGTTGAATGGATAATAGAAGGATTTTTGTACATATAAAAAACACCTGTAGAAATAGGAATATATCTAAAAATATAAGAGATTTGTTTTTTTTGTGTGCATATCTCAGAGTCAGAAACTAACAGGGGTTTGGGCCAAAAACACTACCAAAATGGGCAAAACTACCTCTTAAATTTAAGATAAAATAGCAAAAATATTCCCCTGCAGAATTAAACTAAATCTATTACTGCTTTTGCCATTAAAGTGAAATGTGAAAATGAAATGAAAAGTGTTGATTTTGGCATTAAATTTAGATCTGGTTACACTGCATCAGATTTCTTTTTACATGTTTTTGCAGTGTTGAGCATTACAACCAGTCACACATTTCTTTTGAGTGAATGAATACAGTGGCTTAGATTAGATTAAAAATTTATTCACTATTTTTTGCTGACGAGAAAACCAATATGAAGTATTGATTTTCTACTTAGTCATAAGCATAAAACTGCTTAATAAACGGTTTTTAGTTTCCGTTTCCATTTCCAAAAGTACAAAAATGCTTTTTACATTCTATTAATCAAAATGAATAACTATTATCACTATATCAAGTGCAATAATCAACATAAATGTATTTTTTGTCAAAATATTTCAGCCCTTTCCTGTAATAAGTTCGATCCTTTGAATGTAAAATATACTGTAGGCTTTTTACATTATGAAATTGTGTAAATACATGTATGCCACCTTTGAGCAGCATTAAACAATGTGTAAACAAACAAAAATGGCATGTTGCTGTTTATAAAATTGTAGTGGTAATGATTGAAGTGCTCAAATTTAAGTATTTGACATAAGAGACAACACAGATACAGTAGAGATTTGTTGAGGGGAATAAAAAAAAATTACCCTTAAAAAGGTTTTTAAAAAATGTCCCTTGAAATGGCAAATATTGCCCCTTAATAGAAAAGTAAATTTCTGCCCCTGGTGTATGTACATTTATAATTTTTAAAAATTTTGATCTTTGAGAATTTGTCAGATACCTGAACAGCAGAAATGACAGTTGCCGAGTGTATTTTGAGACGCATGAGGCTTGTCTCCAAAATGGCAGCAGCCCCTGTTTGGCATTTGTCTTTCGTACTCCCTCTCTATCTCCCAGGCAGATCATAACTGGTTACATATTGAACAGATCCATGGGTATTTACGGAAGATTAGCCCCCCGAAAGGACATGCTCCTTTTATCAAACGAATGCAAACTTGCAAAGGTATTGTGAATGTACTTAAGCTCCCATTGTGTTACAGGAGCTGACCTTTTGAATAGAGCAATGAAGTCCACAATAACAATGTGATTCTCTCTCGCTCCCTCCTGGCCATTGCTTAGCTAAGCTGCCTGATTGACTTTCTGTTAAGCAACTTGGCTGGCCTTGGTGACACTCACTGGCCGACTGAAGATCAGAGCTGAAAACGTGGATTAAAAGTTTGATTGCATCTTAAGTCATTTATAATGAGTAAAGAGGTGCTAAGCATCACAATTTGCTGGAGTGTGGCCCTTTTGAACGAAGGCTAATTTCTTAAAAGCGAAGGATATTTTCAAAGAATAAAGGAGAGGGGATTCGTATTCAACCGCAGGATTAGTAAGGATCGTTATCTTTCTTTCCTCTGGAAAGGTAGAGGGGGGATTTTGAGTTTTATGAGCAATGGGTTAGGTAAGCACTGAGAACGGATAAAGATTTATATTCAAGGGTGTATGCAAATCGTTGTCTTTCTGCCTAAAAGATTTTTCAGTAGTGTAAGCTGATGGTTATGATCTTAATATGAGGAGTTACATTTTAAAAAAGAAGATAAGGAGCACAAATAAGAAGCTTTTTGGCTTTTAAACTTATGTGTCAACAATAATATTTTGCTCTTGTCCGTCCTCCTTCAGGCTCCTCCTGATTTCCAGCAGCATCTCCAAGGGAATTTTGGCCCACCTCAGCGCTCTCTGCCCCCCCAGGAGCAATGGAGAGGACCACCACCACATCATCAGGATCCAGACCACTTCTTCCCTGGTGGTAAGGTCAAGTTAAGGCGGTCACACTGTTTGCCTGCATAGACTATACATGCATATCTGTTTTGACTTTTTTTTTATTCCATTCACTTGTGTATTAACATTTTGAATTGATACTGTAGGTTTCTGTCTTTTAATTTATTTCTTTTCTCTCTTCTAGAACCACGTTTTTCAGGCCAGCACATGTTTGACCAGCCAGGCCCTGCCCCCCTCATGAATAATAGTGTTCTTCCGTTATCGGGGCAAGGCCCTCCATCTTTCCCCCCACAAGGGGGGCTCGGAAGTCCTGGATTTGGTTCTCTAGGGCTCGGGCAGAACCAAGGGCCTCAGGGAGGAGGTATTTTCCAGAGAGAGCCCCTTCGGCCGGGTCTGGCCCCGCAGCATGGAGGCCCTCCAGGCCCACCTGGTCCCCGTGGCTTTGTGGGTCACAGACAGCCCTTCTCGCCCCAACAGCAGGGACCCCCCTTTAGCCCCCAGCACATGCCGTTTGGTATGCAGGTACGCCAGAGAGTAAGTCAGCTTACCAGAAATCTGCATGGCCTTGCTGGCGTGTTGAACCCTGCATGTTAATTTACAGCATGGCATAGAATTAGCGTGAATGATACAGTACAGTACAAAATAATGAGTTTTCAGTGTCTTTTATTTTGCATTTATTTTGTATTTTCCACCGTCCTGGAATTTAGTAGAAAATATGGCTGTCATACAAAAATACAAAAACAATTTTTGAAAGGACAATAAACTTAATTAAACACAATAAAACAGTAATATTAAAAAACATTGTTTTTAAACTAACTTTTCTATTAAAAAAAAAAAATTAAAGACATATTTTATTCCTGTCATAACAGTTGAAACTTAAGCAGCCGTTATTGCGGTCTTCAGTCTGACATGATCATTCAGAAATAAGTGTTCAAAAAACATTTCTTTTATCAGTGTTAAAAACATTTGTGCTGCTTAATATGTAAAATACTTTTTTCAGGATTCTTTTATGAATTGAATGTTTAAAAGAACAGCATTTAGTTAAAATAGAAACATTATAAATATTCCTATTGTCACTTTTTTAATACTTTTAATTGTCCTTGCTGAATAAACGTGTTAATTTCTTTAAAAAGATAACTGACTGACCCCAAACTTTGTGAACGGTCATGTATATGGCAAAGAGCCAAACCTAAGGTGTTTTAGCTTGGTTGGAAACCTGTTATTGTAAGCCGTGTAGGTGTAGTGGTTGAGCCTGCTGTCTTCATTTTAAGCAGCAGACAAGACTGCCCTCTTGTGTTAGCACTGTTTGTCAGTTCATGGTTATTTGAGGTCACTGGGTTAGTCGTTACACACCCAGAGGTCTAGCTTTCTTTCATGAAAATATTTTCTCTTGATTGTCATCAAACACATTTTTGGTATTATTTGTCTTGGCTTGAGATATAAACTGGTTTTAGCTGTAATTTCAGATAATAGTGTCAAATTACTTGTAAGACTACTAAATATACAGGGCTGACTTCTAGGGTACTCTTATTCTCAATCACGACTGACCTGTATTTCTTTGTAAATGTCCTAAAACTGGATCTGACTCATTTGTACGCTCAAGACTACAACTTTGCTCTGTTATTTTGTGTGTATTTGATTTTAGGTTTCATTCTGGTTATATTATTTGTGTTTTGTGGTATTCAGGGTCTAATGCAGCAGCCCCTGCACCATGATCTACCACTATCCCATCAACCCTTGCACCAGCACCAGCACCAGCAACACAGACAAGACCTGCCCCCCCAAGGCCTGTCTCACTCCCAGCCTCCACCCCAACACCAACAGCACCTCCAACACCACCCAAGGGACCAACATCCCATGGTGCACCTCTCACAGCCCCACTTCCGCCAGTCGATTCAGAGTGGCCATAGACAGATGCAGTCCCGACCACAAGGCAACCAGCAACGAAACAACCATGCCAGACCCAAAATGGTTAGCCATTCAAATGTGTATTTGTCACAAAGAGCAAGATTGCAGAAGAAATATTTATTATAAAATTAAACATACATTTCATTCATGCATGTCAGCTCACTGCTGTCAGTTAACAGATTTTCAGTGTTTGCGGTACTTTTATGAATGCTAACCCACTTATCTGATCTCCTCCTCTTCTTCAGACGCCTCCTTCTCCACTGCAGCAGATTCCTCCTCAACGCAACAGCAACCTCCGTGAGCTGCCCATCGCCACAAGCAACAATAACCGCCCGTCAGTGCCTAGTGGGCAAGCAAAGCCTGTTACCAGGGCAACACAGAATGTTAGGCAAGGGCAGCCTGCTCGTGCTGGACCAGCAGGAAGGGGAGGATCTGTGGCACAAGTGCAGGGAGCTGCCAAAGCGCCGGAGCAGCCCAGTGTGCCGGAGATGAAGAAAGAGTGTCCAGCTGCACAGTCAAGCACCACTCCAGAGGTAATACTGTGTAGTTTGATCATGTGGGTTAGGGTTAACATTCAGCATGTTTTCCAAACATAGACGTTTGCAATTTTCCACCCATAGACTTTTTCACCCAAAAATAAAATTCTGTCATTAGTTACTCACCCTCATGTTTTTCCGAACCCATAAGACCGTTATTCATCTTCAAAACACAAATTAAGGTATTTTTGATGAAATCCGAGATCTTTCTGATCCTGCATAGACAGCAACACAACTGGCACGTTTAAGGCCCAGAAAGGTAGTAAGGGCATTGTTAATATAGTTTATGTGACATCCGTGGTTCAACCGTGATGTTATGAAGCTACTTTTTGTGTACAAAGAAAACAAATATAACTTTATTCAACTATTTATTTAAAATGTATGTTTCATGGTACTCTCGTGAACATGCTTCAAAGACTGACATGGAGATAAGAAATTGTTGAATAAACTCAATATTTATGTTTTATTTGCACACAAAAACTTTTCTCGGATCTTCATAAAATTACGGTTAAACCACTGATTTCACATGGACTATTTTAACAACTGGTAGTTGCGATGCTGTCTGTGCAGGGTCAGAAAGCTCTCAGATCTCTCCAAAAATATCTTAATTTGTGATGAACAAAGTGTCTTACGGGTTTGGATCAACATAATCCTGCGTAATAAATGACAGAGTTTTCATTTTTTGATGGGCTATCCCTTTAAATGCTTAATTTGTTCGAATTGAACTGCATTTTGCACTGCGATAGCCTCATTGGTTAGTTTATGCGTAGCATAGTGCTATTATTGTTGTGGGTGGTTGGCTTTCTGTAAAACCTTTGTTTTTAAGCAGAATCTAGAATCAACTGTAGAATTTTTATTCTATAATTTTTTTTCTGACCTAAGTTTTGCCATGAAAATAGCTATAGGATTTTGCATGCCATTTGAAAATAGAGAAACAAAAAGATCTTTAAAATTACACTTTATGAAATGATTTATGAAAGTTTTTCTTTTTTTTTTTTTTTTTTTTTGTCAAACTGAAATCAAAAATAATGACTTTATCCAACAATTCTTTTCCTCTGCGTCAGCCTTGCGCCATTTTGAAGAGTATCACGAGTCACGACGCATGCAGGCTTTTCTCTAAATGAAAACGAATGGTGCACGTGTGTTCTGCGTCAGCAGCATGCGTTGTTTACATTCGAGAAAAGCTTGTGCATACATCGTGATACTCTCCAAATGGTGCTAGGCTGATGCGGAGGAGTAGAATAATTTAATAATGACGTTATTTTTGTTTTCTTTGCACACAAAAAGTATTCTCGTAGCTTCTATTACAAGAATATTTTGTCAATGTTTTTGGTACCTTTCTGGGCCTTGAACATGGTAGTACCCCTGCTGTCTATGGAGGGTCAGAGAGCTCTTGGATTTTATTAAAAACATATTAATCTTACAGGTTTGGAACAACATGAGGGTGACTAATTAATGACAGAATTTTCATTTTTGGGTGAACTAACCCTTAAACCTTTTAGATATATTGTGAACACTTAAACTTGATAACACACAAAAACTAAACTAACTTAAACTTAATGAATTTTACATTTTTTTTTTTTTTCTTTTTTTAATCAAGCCAAAAAAAAATGTACTTCTGTTCATCCTGAATTTTTATTCATCATTGTTTAGGACCCAGATGAAGATGAGGAGACCCGTCAGTACAGACTGAAGATCGAGGAACAGAAGCGTCTGCGAGAGGAGATCCTCAGGCGCAAAGAGCAGCGCAGGCAGATGCAGGCCGGTATGCGCAAAAAAGAACTGATGGACCGGATCAGCGGCCAGAACCCAAACCAGACTCCACAAACTCAGAACCCCACACAGCCCCCTGTAGTCCAACCCCCACAGCCGGTCCCTTCACTGATCTCCAACGGCACCCCTCAGAACCCTTCGCCATCTCTTAGTTCCCCTCGTCCAAATGTAAAGGCCCGTCTGCAGAACACTAAACCTCAAGCACAGACTTCAGGCTGGCCTGGGCCGCAAAAGCAACAGAGCGCTGGTCCCGATGCCAGCCAGCAGGGCCAATGGCAACCACAGCAGAAGAGGATCATGACCCCACAAAACATTCAAAGACAAGGTGCTGCTCAGACCAGCCCGTTAGAAGGGCCACTGGGTCAGCCTCAACCTGGGGGAAAGAGGACAGTGATGCAAAGGACAAACAGCATAGAATCACCACAGGTTCCACAGAAAGTGCGAGTAGTAAAGCTTCTGGGAGAGGTGAGTGAATATGTTACCGGTTGAAACTCTAGATGTGATCTTTAAAGTTCACTGATTTCTCTTTTTGTCTTTGTCCTTCAATGGTTTTCTTGAAGTAGTTGTCACCAGAGCTCTTTATAGAATAAATCAAAGAACTCTACAGGGAGGATTTCCAATTACTCTAAAAGTCAAGGTGTCTATTTTTTTGACCACTAAAGTTTTTAGAGCTAAAAACTCTTTAAAGTATAATGCGATTTTCTCTTTTTGAAAGAATCGATACGGAAAGTGGTCTCTATGCTGTGATTTGTGACGGCACGCTTAATTGACCGAACACTTTTACCTTTCAAGCCCATAAATGGCACTATTCTGGTGTCATTAAAGCGAGTCACTTGGCATTTGCGCCTTTACTTTGAGTGACAACGGATCCAGAGGTCCAAAGGTTCGCGTCTTCTTTAAGTCAAGGTGCTATTTTACGTGACGATCCGAGCGAGAGCTGATAAATGTTTACGTTGAGGGTTCCAGCAGTCATTTAGCATTAGGACTAGAGTTTGAGGTAGTTATTTACAAATCTGACAGGACATTTTCTGCATCTGGACCAAGAAAAGGAGGACCCAAGGATGATTTATGGGCTCTAAGAGATGATTTGCTGCATTGAATGAGGAGAAAACATCCTTTTCCAGTCTCCTGCCTGAAGCGAAGCTAAATATTTCCTTTGAGTGCCGGATCTCTGTGGATGAAGATAACTGTGTGTCAACTTAGTTAATAGAAAGCTACATGCAGCTATCTGAAGTGCCGTGGCTCTGACTGACAAAGAGGAAGAAGGGGGAGGGGGCGTCAGACCGAGAGAAGCTGATCCTCTAGGTGCTTCTCTTCTCCTGCTGTCAACCTCAGCTGCCTGACAATGTTATCTCTCTTTCTTGTTCTCCCTTCTAACTTGCGCTCGCTCTGTGTTACTCTCTTCATCTATCTCGTCTCGCCTCTCGCTTTATCCATCCATCAGCTCATCATTGAAGTGTGTTAGAATAGGTGTCAGTCCGGGGACATCTGCAATTAATCTTCCTCGTCTACGCTGATATGGGTGTAATAATACCTGCGAGAGTCTGGGAGAAAGAGACATGGAGGTTTGGGCGGATTTGTATTTTTTCCCCAGCTTAACCATACAGATAAGAGCAAATTAAATTTTCATCAGGAAGAATACAAAGCCTGCGCCGTACAAAAGCAGCATGGGGGATGGAGGTGACGGGGTGGGTGGGGGAGGAGGAGGTGCTTGTCAAGTGTCGTCACCCCGCCCTGGTGTATTGCAGCGGTGCATCTGATAGATGCAATCTGAAGGTGTGGATTTTGTATTGAGCTAGATTAATCCATTAACCCCCTCAGATGGAGACACAATTGAGATAATGCACATGGTTTTGAAAAAAGGATGAGTGTAGCAGCTTTGGCAATTATGTCTTTGTTGTAGACTGAAGGAATGTGTTTATAGGGAGCATATTGATGCTTTGCCAGCCTGAATATGCGTGTTGCTGTCAGATAAGGAATACATGCTGATTGTAGTGGACAATATTAAATTTAGGGATGCACCTATTCAATACTAGCATTGCTGTCAGGCCCGATACAATTGATGTACTCGTTCTCGTTAAAATGTTCCTGTACCTGAAAACCGATACCATGCGGTGTTTGCACAGTGTGCACTGATGAAAGAACGAACAGGAAACAGAATGAAGATTTTAAAGATGTCTATGATGTAAATATTAAACATGAATTTGCATTTAAACAAATTAAATTCTTTTTGCCGAGCTGATTGTGTGCACAGTGGCACAGACGTGCAAGCGTTTGCATATCTTTCTCCTAAACATTGCTGGAAAGTTTGAAGTTGAATTGTCTGTGTGTGTGATCTACTGGCACAGACAGTCTGGTTTGTTAAACTGTATACTATTAAATTAATAAGTAACACATTTATATATAAGTTTAGCATGTGCAGGATGATGACACATCAGCCGAAATGTTATTAAGGGAAATAAATAAAATAATAAAATTATTCGAAAACCTCGTAGAATCTCTTACCCCTTGAGTAAACGTTTGCAGAATATATAAATGACTTTTGGTATTCTTTTTCATATTTATATTTTAGTGTCATGAACGTAAGACGCTAAATCAACGTTTCTTTTTAAAATTGTGTTTTGACAATTTAGTTGAATAATGGAAAAACTGACAACAGGCAAAGCAGAATCACAGTAAAAGATAATCATCTGAAAGAATGTTTTATTCTGTGATTTATGTAAAGAACTATGCATGTTAAATTACATATATTTTACCTGGACATGGCATAATATCAACACTATGCATTAAAATAGACTGATTTCACTCAATTAGCCAAAAAAAAAAAACAGATTTACAAAAATCATTAAGTGTATTAAATTACAAATATCTCAAGTAAGAATGTGACACTTTGAACCTTCTGTCCATCTTACCCAAAGAGTCTATTTTTACCTTTTCAGTTCAAAATAAACAATAATAATACAATAGTAATGTGTATTAAGCAATACACAATAAAATAAAATAATATAAAAGATTTATTTATTGATTATTTATTGAACAATATGTTTATATTAATAATTATGTATCATTATAAAAGTATATAAAATAAAACAAAACAATGTGTCCACAAATCCCACATCAACATATAGGCTACGTTTAGATTGGCCAGTTTTTGGGATTTGCAACCGCATTTACTTACAGGTGTGAGTCTCAAAATGTCCCGTTCGCATGGTAGCAGTAGCACACAGTCCAATTGAGCTGCGAGTTCCTTCATCAAACCGTCATTAACTGACAGCAGCTTTTATGTTTGTGTGGAGAGCGGAGCATTTGAGTCACGTACAAGCACAAAACGGGCGGGAGTGGCTCTGGATATAAAACTTTCAGATGACGCACAGCTCATTTCTCTGTCACTGTAAGTTACCAAAACCATGCGTGAAAGCATGCAACAGACGGTAGACGCACGTTTGTGCAGCAGAGCAGCTCTCTTGCGCTGGAAGACGTGATGGACAACTAGTTGTCCAGCCCTGTTCCATTGACACGGGTGTGAGTTCGGTTACAGAATACGATTGTCACACCCGTAAATAACCGTACTGTGTGTGAACGCAACTGTTTTAGGGACTCAAATACAGGACTGACAACCGTATTCTGCTGCTGTGTGAACGTGGCCATTGACGCAAAAACCTTTTACATTCAACGTAATACATTGTCATGGTTTAGAGTTTTCCAGTGATACAAATTAGGCCAGTTAACAGAGAATTTTTGTGACTGAGTAAATCTAACAGCTGTTGATATTTAGATCACTAATGACAAAATTAAGAAAAGCACAGCAATTCATTAAATGTGTTGAGATTTTGTGCCATCTGTTGTCAAGAGAATAGGGGGCGTCTTTCCCTGCTTACCCTATACAATATGAAAAGAGCCCTTTTTATGAGATTCAGTGGTCCTGTGAGCAACTTTAATCTGGCCATTTTCAAGGCCTTCAACATCTAAAGAATGCCAGCAGCCGGCAGCCATCAGATAACGCAGACACTTTGAAAGGTTTTCCTGAAGATGAGGAAACAGAATGACTAAGAATTTTGAGGAAGGGCCAGAGGCGGTTTATCTTAGACAGGTCCACATCCATGGCATTTGTGCTCAGAGATGCAGTCATCACTGCTCTGAAAGATGTTTTAACGAATTCTGCTAAACCATATCCTCTGAAAATGATCTCAAAATGATGACATCCCAAGAACACATCACTTCATTGAACACTTATTTTTTTTATTGCTTATTCTGTTACTCTATGCCAGTTTAAATTGATCACACATTTGTGTGCATTTTGGTGCGCTGTAAGACTGCCATTGTATTAGTGATGACCTTAAATTGTGATGCAGTCAGACTTCATCATGATGGACCATAATTATTGTTAATCTTGTGTGCTGCTGGAGCTTTTCTTTGTGTGGGTTGTAAGATGTGTCTGCTCTGTATTCAGCAGGCAGATGCCTGTCCCAACACTGGTCCCCCGCAGCAGCAGCAGCAACAGCAACAACCAATTGGTCGGCCTGCACCCCAACAGAGACTTGGTCCCATCAGGAAAGTTACCATGGCAACTGGTGGTGTACAAAATCAACAACAGGCTGGCCGTGGCATGGCAAACCAAACGAACCGGGTATGACACTGAATCTGGATTACTCTCATAAGCCCTTAATTGGACAGGTGCACAATGCCATTTTGCACAGCTGACACTAAGCCCTGATACTAATGGTGCTTTCAAGTCATGTCGAAATGAGTGTATTTACTACTTTCTTTAAGCCGTGGCTTTCCGAGATGGGAATGTCTGAATTAAAGCATGGTGGTGGAAGCAAATTGCTGTGAGGCATAAGTTGTAACTGAAATGTTTTTATGCAGTTTGTGAGGAAAATGATAAAACTTGCCAGAAAACAATGCATTTAATTTACGATGGATTAGATTGAATTCCCCATAAAAATTAATAAATATTACTTTTATTTTTTTTTATTTATTTATTTTTTTTACTAGGGCTGCCCTTGACTAAAGATTTTTCTGGTAGACTAGTAGTCATTCATTTGAAGTATTAGTTGACTAATTGCATGTTTATTAATAAACCATTTAAATAATAATAATGAGCATTTAATGCCTATATAGCTTAATAGGCTTTACCACAGCACACTGGCAAAAGTAATAATTATGAAAGTGTCGGGAAAACAGTAAGGAGGCTGCATTAACGTTTTAATAATTTCTTGATACGCTAGTGCTTTCTTTGTTGTCTTTGTGTGTTTTTGGCTTACGAAATAAAGTCGGCGACACGGACTCGTCATCTCCACAGTGGTGCACCTGTTTGCATGTTTCATAGAGATTACATAATCTGAGAATATTTGTTTTCCACTTGAATTGGTTCTTTTGAAAGTAGACACTCTATAGATACATTTTTAATGTCTAGGCAAGTATACGCGGAGTTTCGGTAAATTCAGTTTTTTTTCTTGATGCACTTAAGTTCACAGACGCTGAGATGGCAGAAAGCGCATTTGCTTTCATTATTTTACAAAGGCGAAATGTTTTGTTGTTATTTTGAGTGCACACAAATGTAGAGTCTTTACAGATTCAAAAGGTGTGTTTTGCTCTTATCTGTATGATTTACGAATGACGAAGTATTTTAAAAGCAAGTGACCACAACGGTACCTCCATCTGTTATGCAGGAAGCACGCTACTGTTCAGCTTTGCTTTGATCACTTTACTATGTTAACATTAGATTGAGCGGCCGGTAAAGTTGCTACTACTTGCATGTTTTAGATGATAAACCATATTTGAGTTCGATGAATGATAGGCAAGAAGTTGGATGTCCTGCCCAATTCACATGGACCAGCCGTTTACAATCTGTCCGTCACTGACTGTGTGACTTTGCCACTTCCTGTTAATTATTTTTTTTTTCTGCAACTAATAAAATTTTGGTCGACCAATCCTCTTCTGGTCTAAAAGTTAGTTGACTATTAGGGGGCATCACTAGTTTTTACTGTATTTTTGATCAAATAAATGCAGGCTTGGTGAGGATAAGAGACGTTTAAACGTATAAAATCTTACTAACCCCTAATGTTTGAATGGTTGTGTACATAAAACATCAGTTACACACTTATTTTGCTCTTCGTTGTTGTATTAGCTCTCAACAGTTTCATGTTTTTGTCAGGAAGTGGACAAGAGAGAGAAGTTTGAACTTGCCCATGAAATTGGTCATCATCTGACCAAAATTGCTTGAATGATATTTTATTTTTGAACAGAACTGTCGCTATTCTTCTTGGACTTGTATAGTGTTGTCCAGAATATACAATTCACATCTGCACTGTTTGTTAGGCTTCCCACTTTTTCCCTGTCATAAAGAGCTGCTCTAAGTGGTTCTCTCCCTCACGCTTCAGCACTAGTAAAGACGGCAGATTTGGTTTCCTGCTATGGCTCAGCTGTGTCACTGCTTCTCCCAGGGGACTGGTAGCTGTTTTGGAGGAGAGCAGGAGCAGTAATGATATGGAACAGAGTGCCAGGTGTGATGATATTGACAGGCTGAAGCAGGAGAGATGAAGATCCCTTGGCCTTTTCAGCACGCTGCCGTCTCTGTACAGTAGTCCATTCTCAGGGGATAAATACAGTGCTAACATGTGTCAGTCAGTCACAGCAGAGCGCCTTCCTGCACAGCCGCTCGCGCTGTCTCAGTCCGACTGTCTTGCTGCATCTGGCTGAGCTCTCATGTTGAGTCAGATATTCTAAACACTTTCTGCTGTTTACTGATATAACCGTGGCCTTGTAAATCACTCACTGACATTGTACCCGGTGTCTCGCTTCGAGCAAAAGTGAATTGTATACTCAGTAAGTGGTGAGAGAGCATCTAGCTTCATAGCATTGGGTACCCATAGGGGATTTTTCAGCGTGGCTGCTGCCCTTAGTTGGATCCAGAACCAGCCAACCTGGGCCTTTTGATGTCTCCCTTTCATATAAAAAGATGGACTTTATGGGAATGAAGTGACTTTGCATTGTACCGGAATATTTTATCATCACTCCAATTTTAAAAATACAAATTTAACACAGTTTCTTATACATTCAGCAACACAATATATAAACGCATACATAAAAATATTTTCATTTAATGTATAAATATTTTAAGATTGGGGTCAGGTTTTTTTTTTTTTTTTTTTTTTTTTTTTTTTTTTTAAGAAATTAATGCTTTTATTTAGAAAGGATGCATTAAAGTAATCAAAAATGACAGTAAAGAAATTTATGTTACAGATTATCTCTATCTCAAATAAATGCTGTTCTTTTGAACTTTTCACTAAAGTACACTGAAAAAATGTATTGTGTTTTCAAAGTTAAGCAGCAAAACAGTTTTAAACATTGATAATAAGACCTATTTTTGAACACCAAGTCAGCAGTGTTGTAAATCAACTTTTAGTATATATATTCTCTCTTATTTGTTTATAAAATCATACTTTGCGTTTTGGCATTAAATTGCATAAAACTTGTTTACACTGCTGCATGAGTTTCTTATGCAGTGGCTGATGGAGCGATGGCAAATTTAACATTTGTCTTTTGACCGATGTAATCAATCTCTCTCTCTATATTTGTCCTCTTTTGGAAAGTTGTAGATTTCACTAGTATTACTTAGTTTGCATTCAAGTTTACCAAACTATGACAACTTCCTCTTTTGTGGAAATGTGAAAAGAGTCCATTAGAATGATGTCTGATGAAATCATGTGACACTCAAGATCGAATTAATGATGAAAAGTCAGCTTATTATTATCAGCAAATAATAATAACAATTTAAAATATATTAAAATGGAAAACAGTTGTTTCAGATTATATCACAATTTTTGCCGTCTTGGTAAACATAAGAGACTTTCTGACCCAAAAACGTTTGAACAATAGTGTAAATCTCCTGAATTTCAGTTTAAATTATTTTAAAATAATTTGTTCAATGTTTTAGTTTCAGCATCTGAAGCAGTTCCATAAGGAACAGTGCCTTAAAAAATAAAAGACTTTATTGCCTTATAAAATGAAAGGCTTACGCTGAAGCGTTATCTGTCTTTGGTTTGTGCCCAGCACAGAGCTTTGCTTTCAAGGCCAAAGAGCTCAGCTTCAGTCTCAACAGACCACAACATTTTCATTCACCAGGTTTTGTCACATGGCCTCTAGCAGACTCCAGGCGTGACTTAATGATGGCCTTTTTCAGAAGTCTCTTCCCTCTAGCCGCTTCACAGGCTTAATCAGTAAAGTGCTGAAGAGATTGGTGGACTGTCTTTTTTACTTCAGACAAAAAGCACTTTGTTTTGATGTTGCAACTGGCTTCTTCCTGGCCACAAATACACCTTTTTTTTTTTTTTTTTAAACCATAAGCACAAATAGCAATGAACAAATGGTTTCAGTAAGGCAGTTTAACTATATGAACTAATATTGTGTAGCTTTGATTATTTAATAACTGGTAATTAAATCAAGGCTACAGGCAATACCATGCTTTTTGCAACCGTCTGTTCATATGGTTAAACCATTACAGTCTGATAATATAAACATTAAATGAGTATGAATTATAATGTCTGTTTTTAAGAGCAGTTACTGGCTTGTGATATTTCCAATGAACCTCTGTACAAAAATGGCTTTTTATAATGTCAAAGTGATTGTTAGCTTAGAGTGTACTGTTAATTGTTCTTTCCATCTTTATTGAGTATTCCCCTTCCTGATGTCCATAGGTGGTAGTTCGGGGTCGAGCGCGTGGACGTGGTGGGGGGCGTGTGATGATGCAGCAGAACCCAAGAGCCCAGGACTGTCTGAGAAGCACTGTCTGCATTGAGGGTTTATCCACCACCACAACCAACAAACAGCTCATGAACCTTCTCAACTCCATTGGCCCTGTTGAGGTAAGGCTTCCTTAACTTTGTTTCTCACTTTTAAAAACACATTCCTGTCATAAGTTTTTATTAGGGATCAAGCATCAAAGCGGAGTGTATGTGTGTGTGAGTTATATGTATAGCTTGTATATATCATTGCTAAAAAGCCCTGAGCTTGCAATAACAAATTGATGACAGCACCACCTGATGGCCAAAGAGCAGAAAACATCTGTGTTTTTACATTATGCTTTACTAAGTATCAACTTCAAGCCGTTTAATTGTTTTGAAGACCATAATATCTTTAGAACAAAAAATGGTCTAATGCATATTCATTCAAACAGTTTAATGCATTGGCAGTTCAAGTCAGTTTGATCACTGTTATAAATAACTGTACTACCTTCATTGAAGCACAACCACAAACATAGTCACTTGTACTCAGAGAAACATTTACGAGCTCAGAAACTTGTCAACTCTGCCCTGCATCATTTATTACTAAAATAGTTTAAAGGATTAGTTCACTTCCAGAATAAATATTTCCAGATAATTTACTCACCCCCATGTCATCCAAGATGTTCATGTCTTCCTTCAGTCGAAAAGAAATTAAGGTTTTTGAGGAAAACATTCTAGGATTTTTCTGCATATGGTGGACTTCGGTGGGGATCAACAGGTTGAAGGTCCAAATTAGTTTCAGTGCAGCTTTATAGGCCTCTATACCATCCCAGCCGACGAATAAGGGTATGGAATGTTTTCCTCAAAAAACATAATTTCTTTTCAGCTGAAGAAAGAAAGACATGAACATCTTGGATGACATTGTGGTTAGTAAATTATGTGGGAATTTTTATTCTGGACGTGAACTAATCCTTTAAACACTGAAATGCTACATTATGCTTCTCAGCTAGTGTTTCTAATGTCGCTGATTTTAAAATAGTTAAACTCACACCTTCATAATTAGTAGACACATGCTGCACAGGTAATTCATATATGCACAATCTTAAGAATTTGAGATCTAACACCCCATAGATAAATGGAAGTTAACTCTTATTGTTGAGCTGTGCGATATTGAAGAAAATGCAATATGCGATAACTCATTGAATAATACAATGTTCAGTATCCGAAATGAAAAGTGCCACATGCTCAGATGAAACTTATGTTACTGAGTCAGTTCTGTGAACTTCTATAACTATCTTGTCTTATTTATAAATGGTTATTTATATGTATGTATCAAGAGCTCCTATAAAAAAAACAATTACTTGTGTTTGCACACACATGGCGAATAAAGCTCATTCTGCTTCTAATATAATTAGCACACGTTTCACTTTTTGTGAGAAGAAAGTACCCCTACGACAACTTCTTAAAGTGAACAATAGTGCTTTATCTGCCGTTACATAAAATTATCATTTAAATAATAAAAAGGAAAAATAAAACACTGCTTAGTCTTCACTCTATGAATTTAATAAGCACTGTTTCTTATTTAAGCTACAAAAGTTATTTAGGCAAGAACAACGAGAAATTTTCTCTGTCTTTTGTTCATGGCCCCAAAATATTGCAAGCTGGAGCGATAGCTACATTTGCGATATTACGATAATTTTGATATATTGCACAGCCCTACTTATCTTCATCTAAATTTGCACTGCAGTTATTAATGACAGTATTACCTTGTCCTTGCTGGCAAATGATCATTGAATTAAGTGGGGAAAATGCAGATGATGGTTTTTTTTTTTTTTTTTTTTTTTTTTTTTTTGGCTCCATTTTGTTCTTTAAAATCATTTAATGCACTCTTAGCTGTAAATTATCCCTCACATGAACTTCATTAAATATCAAATGGAGTTTGCTAAATGCCTTGACTTGGGAAAAGATTTGTTTCCTGACTAGACAGTGACTCCAAGAATAAACTGTTTTCTGGGTAGAGTGTTCTTCTCAAAATGTTACAATAGCGCCATCTAGCTGTGTGCATTGAGGCCTGTGGTCCTGTATGATTTTCTCTCAGCTATTGAGGTGTATCATACTCTGTTACAGTGTAAAGAAGCAGAGGCCATATTTTACTTAAACATGAGCATTTAGACAATAAAGCCCACTACTAATACTTAAATTGGTGATTATTATTTTTTTAATAGATGTTTACGATGTTGCCAGAGCAGCGGAAGGCCATTGCCAAGTTTGTGAACCCACAGCATGCAGCGAGTTTTCAGCACAGCTTTCACAGGTAAGCTTTTGAATTCATCTTCAACAGCATTTTGCTATTTCTTTATGCACAATACATGAAAGTCATCGACATTTTATGGAGAATTTGATTTTTAGAACCTTTTTTTCAATAATTGTATAGAATAAGGCCTATTCACACCAAAACCAAATATTCGTTGTGAATGTCTGTTGCAATTAAGATTTTGAATAGAAAGAATGGATACCTATCCACCTTATTCTTCAAGGCTGAAGACGGTCTATAGAGAATTAACAAGAAGAATAACAACGTGCAGTAAACTGTAAAATTTTCATAATTAAGACAATACATTAAAATAATACAGTAAGACACACCAATTTGCAATACCAAGCAGCTAAAAATAGCTGGATTTTCTACAGCTAAGAATAGCTGGATGCAAATGAGACCGGAAGTCAGACCCATAAAATTTACAAATGTCCATACCTGCTCTTACGGGAAAAATAAGGTGGATATACCTATTTTTGTTTGTTTCAGGTTAAAAAAATTTGAATATAAGGTGTATTTTCTATTGGTGTTACTGGCTGACACAGATCAGAGTTAATGTAGCTGAAGCGCAAATGAAATGTCGAAACAGCATCATCAAGTATTACTCATCAAAGCACAGAAAAGAACTCTACTGTGACTCTACAGATTGTCATGTTTTGATGGAGATGCCTCAGATTAGCTTGCTTTTAAGTGCGAGTGTCTCATTTCCATCACATGTTCCCTTGATTACATAGGCACATGATAGATTTGTCTCACATCGATGTTTCCATTATTGACGGCTGAGGAACAAGTCAGTTCAACAGACAAGACGACGAGAAGTGAGCAAGAAGAGAACGTCTTTTTCTGAAAGACAGACGCACAATCAGAAGGCCTAAAGCTTTGGAAGCTGTGTGGAGAGTGCCGTCGACAAACTCAAGCCACATGCATGAAAGAATCAAAAACAAAGAGCCAAACACTAGCTGTGTCCTGCTGGATATGGCACAGCATCGAACTCATGTTGTGAACGACTTTGGCATGAAGTCTCGCTCTTGTTTCTGTACTTTCATTTGTATATGGAGTAATCAGTACTGATCTGAACCAGCAGGTGAAAAGAGACAGAGGTATGAAACAGGACATTTTTATGCCAGTTGATAATAGTTGCTCCCATTCTCTAGCTCTCAAGATAATTAGGAAAATTCTTGGTCAAATAGGAATTCTTGATTTATTGTGGAATTTCCACAATCGTTGACTTGAACAAAGTGTTAAATGGGTGTTTGGGGCTGATTTAAAAAAAAAACAAAACAAAGGTTGTGTATGCTGCAGTTGGTTTTGTCACCTGTAGAGGGCAGCAGATGTCTTCGGTATGGAGCTCTTTGTGTTGGGGCATAGCTAAGGACATCAGAGTGAAAAGCACTGCTTGGTAGAGATGTTGAAGTGCTGTTATGGATTTCAGGGGCATGTTTGGGTTCATTTATGTATCTTGGAAGCCGCTGTGATATTGCAGGTGTCTCATTTTTGGGCCATTTTCTACGCCTACTCGTGATCTTAAGTTTTGTCCCTTTCGTTATTATATTGCAGTTGATATTTGTTCTGCCGAGCTGAAGTGGTGGTTCATGACGTGCGTCTTTGTGACCTAAAGATGGATGAAAATCAAACTAACAATAAATGGCTTTTATACTTTGGTTTTAGTTTTTGGTGCTGGAGTTGCATATTTAGATTATTTTAATTGTTAGAAATGACTTGTAAGAGTATTAAAGGCAACCAGAAAGTCTCCACCTTTGGTAATACTCCTTTTTAATGTGTTTAGTTTTCTTTCCTCAGAGTTCAGCACATGTGTATGTAAGAGGATGACTGAATCATGGCCCGTGTGATGATTCGGTAGGATTTTATTGTAGGTTTTGATGAAGCTGTTTGCTAGATCACTAGATGCATTTATGAATGGTGAAGAGGTCAGAACTATCCTGTTTACAGCAACCGCTTGGTTATTTGTTTGTGTAGAGAGGTATTTTGGACTATTTGTAATTATATGCTTATAACCTTGGCTCAGTTAATTGTTTGGTTAGACGGGAATACAGGTTACTGAATCTGAATTGTGAGTAGTTATGGATAAGGACTGGTCAAAATCCTCTTCAAGTATCCTTCTAAAGTCTGTTATCTCAAATTCCTGCTTTATTTTTCCATTTATTTTATCTAAGCTTTAGATTTTTGGTTAGTGGATCTTTTTTTTGTTGTTGTTGTTTTTACACAAATCCCATACATCTCCAGTAAATATAATAAACTCCCTCAAGATGATTTCATGGCTTAAATCATGAGAGATTTCACACCTTCAATTGTTCCTATTATATAATTATTTTTATATTGTTAATAATAATATTTGCAGTACTGTGCAAGCATAGTGCTTGATGTCTAACTGTACAGCTTAAACGTAACTGTCACGTTATGGCCCCAGAACTGGTCTTAGATCTAGTGCACAGTTTTCACATTTAATCCAAACGCTTTACATTTATACGCTACTCGTGTAGCAAAAAGTCTTGTTATAGTATCTAAAATATCTCCATTTTAGATAATATAACAGTATAGCAAAATCTAATCAGAAATTATGTTTGAGCCATTTCAGTTAAACTAAAATATGTCTGTAGATATTAACACGTCTAGGTCTGCAATTTCAAAGGATTTGGGAGCAACTGTTATCAGTGGTCACTTTCTTGTATATAATGAAAAAAACAAAACAAAAATGTGTATGAAGATGTCAAGTCTGTTGTTTTCTCATCTTGAAATCTTTCCATGTTTGAAATGGTTTGAAAATACTAGTACGTGACAGGTGAATTTCTTTTCTCGATTTGTTTTTATATATATATCAATATAAAACGTATTCCTTGGTCATTTTACAACCGTTTTGTTATTGGAGAACTTAGAGCTTATTATTTGAGGATATTTTAAAGATGAAAAATAAAAGATGGTCACATATATACCATGTAAATACGGGTATGTGAAGCCAACTGTCTTTATCACATTAACTGTTGTCTGAGGTTGTTTTGTGTTTGAAGAATTTCTCTTGCATCCTAAATGATGTGTTTTACAACGTACTCATTTCCCCAATTTCCTCCATCCTCCTGAATGTTTCTCTGTTGCCACCCATACAAACTGATTTTAGGGGGAAAGTTTTTGTTTCTAACTAAGGTGCAACAGTTTCTCTCAAGTCAGGTGAATTGAATCATCTGTTACGGTTCTAATGCTGTCTATGAAGTTAATTTGTAAAGCTGCTACCCTTCCACACCCTGTTGTTTTAAGATGCACTTGTAATTTGCTGATATACCATCTTCTATTATAATATAGTAGTTGGGTATGCTTAATCACAGTACATTATTTGTCTATATGTTTGTGTTAAACCATGAGTTTATAGGAATTACAGAAATACATGGGTAAGATTATGAATAGTGTTATAAATTACATATGGATCCACTTAAAATATATAAGCTAAGCTTTTTTTATTTTGTTTATGTTACCTTTGATTTTTCTAGACATGTTCTGTTTAGAATTGGCGTAGGGCACAGATTTGTTTTTTTAGTTGTGGATGCACACGTTTATTTATTTATTGATTTTGAATGTATTTATGTAAAAAGAGTTAATCCTATGGATTTAAAATGTTTCATCTAGTCTAAGCGACTTTAATATTTCTAAGTATAAATCTTATAAGACATAATATATCTAACTGTCTTATAAGAAAGAGAAAACTGATTCATATTGAAGCTTTGAGTAACTTCACTGTAAGTGTAGAATACCTTTGGGGAAACTGTCCGTTTCTGAACTGTAATCACACATGTGATAAGTTTTTAAAAGATTGACGTATTTGTCTTTTGGCAGATATTTTTGACAAGCTGTATAGAGCAAAATAATGGAAGAGGTATTATGTGGTAGAATCAAGAGTAGGCTAAAGGTTTACTTTTTTGTTGGTATGTTTTTGTTGAATCTTGTTTTGTTTTTTCATTTCTGTCAATTGCAAGTGGCTGGTACACTCCCACTGTTTCATTTTATTTCTTTTTTTAAACCATGGATCCTGCTGTAGCTAAGCAAATTGGCCATTTTTTTAAATTAGCCAAATACCAATATTGCTTATTGCTTCAAGATTAGATCTTTAACAGTACTTTTATTCCTTACAATGATATTTGTGGCATTTTTCCCCCAAAATACAGGGGAAAAAATGTTGACACTTTTAAGTACTGGTGCTTGTTTTGTATAATCATTTTGCCTTATTTTACTCACTGATTTAAGCGTCAGAGCACTACACTGCTTCCCGTTGGCAGCAGTTTGATTATTTGTAACTTGTAATTAAACCATTTTTTCTCTTTTTCAGGACAGAGCTTCCAGGAGCACAGAAAGGAGGGTTTTTCATAAAACAAATTCTCAGCCCCCATTTTCATTCTGAGATGGCATTGGTTTTCAAAAGGACTTTTTAGAATTGTACAGATTATGTTGAACTCCAAAAGAACTTAAAGGGTTTTTTGGTGTTGTAGTAGCAGATTGTTTGAAGTAATACTTACAGAGAAATTCTGTGTAGCTGTTTTATACATTAGTGTTGGAGTCGTTCTGTGGCAAGATTGAGAGTTGAGAGATTTTTCGCAAAGTTATGATTGCATATGTGACCCTGGACCACAAAACCAGTCGTATACGGGTATATTTGTAGCAAAAGCCAAGAATACATTGTATGGGTCAAAATGATACATTTTTCTTTTATGCCAAATATCATTAGGGTATTAAGTAAATATGTTCCATTAAGATATTTTATAAATGTTTCTACCGCAAATGTATCAAAACAATTTTTAATTAGTAATTTGCATTGCTAAGAACTTAATTTGGACAAACTTTTCTCAATATTTTCATTTTTTTATTTTAGATTCTAGATTTTCAAATAACTCTATCTTGGCCAAATATTGTCCTATCTCAACAACCCATACATCAATGGAAATCGTATTTATTTAGTATATAATTCGGTTACACTTTATTTTGATAGTCCACTTTAGACATTCTACTAACTAGAAGTAACTTTGCAACTACATGTCTACTAACTCTTAGAGCAGGTTTAGGGTTAGTAGAATAAGTTGACATTTTTAGAAGAGTGTTAGAAGATATTAAGCAGACAGTCTACTAATACTCTAATGACTAGTTGACATGCAGTTGCAAAGTTACTTACTAGTAGTAGAATGTCTAAAGTGGACTATCAAAATAAAGTTTTACCTACAATTCATGTATAAATCATCTCAATTTCAAAAAATTGACCCTTATGACTGGTTTTGTGGGCCAGGGTCACAAGAGTATGATAAAACAATTGTGACCTGATGAGATTGTGTTTTGAGAATAGTTATATATAGTCACACTAGCAAACACCCATTGCTGATGTCATAAAATATGTAAAGTCTACAGAATGGCAGATTGTTTTTGATTTCAGTTTTGCTCCGTGCTCTCTTGATCTGGTGCAGAATTCATTTTAACTCGGCCAGACTATCAGGTTTATGGCTTCTAAGCAAACCTTAGATTTTGTGCCTTTTATGTTAGATTTGCGCCCTGTGTATTAGCTTAGGGTAATGATTGACTGAAGGTAGAAGTGTTTATACCTCATACGTTCCCATACCTGCATCCTACTGCTGTTCTCTTGAATTCTGGTCCAGACTTGAACTACTTGCATTAAATCAAGGAGACCTCTAAAACGTCCAATATCAATACTACCAGCAGCCTACTGTACTGTGTTGAGCTTTTTAGAAATATGTTCTGTATAGATTCTGGTGGTAGTGATAGAGAAGTATTAAAATGTACAGTGGTCAACATTTGAAGTGGATAAAAGTTCATCCAAAAGTTGTCCTAAGACAAGAACGGGAATTGTTTTGGTTTTAGAACGACTTCGATGAAAGGTTTTGATCCACTTCAATTGTTGACAACGATTTTTTGTGATAAAACGTTTTTATTGAATTTCGAGTGACAGTCGACAAAGAGTGAACAATGCTTTTGAAAACCACTGCAAATGCAAATCAGACAAAAACTGAAATATCAAACTGCTATGAAAACCCCTCCTTTTGGTTTCAGTTCCAAATAATGTCATGTCTGTCTACAGTAGAGCTGCCTCCAGATGATGCTAACTTGTCTTAATTTCTCAACAGGTGCCAGATATGCCTTCTCTCGTGATTTTCCTCTCTTTCTTTCTCGCTGTCTCTCTCAATGATTTTCATTCCCCCTCTCTCTCTTTGACTGGCTCTTTCTTTGCTGTTTGAGGCTGGATGGGAACGCGCTTGTTAATCTGAATGTGGTGTTTGTGTGAACATAATCCTTCTGTATTAAAGCAGGGGGACCTTGCTTCTGGATTTCCTTTCTGTATTAGCCCACGTCCGTGGAAGTTTTGCGTCTGTGGGACCACACCCTACTGAGTTCCAAAGTTCAAAACCTTGCACAAAGCCCAAGAATGATCTGTACACTCTTGCCAGCTATACACACGTTGTGTTGTTGGATGAAAAGAAAACATTACTTGGAAATCATTATTGTATGGGGGGAAGTGATTTATGCTGTTTTGAGCGCCGTTTTGTTGTCCCTCGCTCTTGTACTAATGAAACTGTTTTGTGTCTGAAATGTGTACGCCAGACTGTCCTACTTGTTGAATTGGGAAGATTATAAATGGTGTTTGTTTAGTAACCTTTGACGGAGCTTGTCAAATGAAAACCGATAATATGTCTTGACTGTACTTGTAATGAAAGATTGCTTGAAATAAATCCTTTGGCTGGATTTTATCTTCTGTGTTGCCCGTGTTCTTTTTATTGACTGATAAATGACTGACTTTTGACACTCACCTTGCATCTGCTTTCTAAGAGATGTTTATTATCAGTTGTAAGCCGCTCATTTATATACAACTGTTAAGGTTAATAAATGCCGCGGAAACGTTTATTGTTAGTTCATGCATCTCCATTTTAAAAGCAAGTTCAGTTTTGGACCATTGGGTAAATATTTCTGCAATCAAGATGAATGATTGGAATTTAACGATAGGCCGGCTTTATTTCATTCGCACTTCCCAACAGTTGCCAGTGGGGTTTTGTTTGCAAATGCCAGCAAGCGTTTGTTGAAACAGTTGCTCTCTCTGCAGACACAAGGCCCCTCTGAAGGATTAGTTGGTTTTATTTACCTGCTCGGAGGAATGCTTTCGCCCGGTCGCTTTTGTGTCTGTGTAAATGCTCAAGGTCAGGGCTGAGAGTGAGCCTCACCAACAGCTCTAAAAAGCAGCAAAACCTGCAGCACAATGAAGTCTTCTCAAGAAATGGTAGTGGAATTTCTATTCGTGTTGCGACAGAGTTCAAAAGCTCAAACTTCCATTCACTCACTAGTTAACACCCTTCAAAGTGTCCGTGCACACACATGCACACATTCATCATTAAGGACAAAAAATGGATATGGTTGTATATGTTGTTCGTGCAACACAAAGCTAGTGAAGACACTAGCCTAGCCCATCTTTTATATTTATTGATCCTTTTTTTGGCATTGCTGCCTGAATTTGCATGCCAGTCTGTCAACCATTTTTTTTCTTTTTTTTGTTTTTTTTTAGTAATACCTATTTTATCCACTGAGCTCACACTGACTGTGACTGTTTCTCTTATTGATAATATTGTTTAACAGACTTCACATGAATGATATCAAGGTCTGGGAGGTGATATTTAACCACTCAGCTTTACAAAACACTACTGATTCACTCTACAGTGATCAGCTTTTTTCATTTCAAGGGTGAATGCTGTAAATGCTTATTCCTTTCGCACACAGTAGGGAATGTCTACTGTCTAGACTTGTGAATGGGTTTGGGGCTCATTATTAGATGTTAGTTTGCATGCATGTAGAAGGCACATTTTACATCTCAGAAATAACCAAAGGAAACCTAAGTTAGGGAAAAGCCCCTGCACTCCCTCGTGCGTCGTGTATTAGATGGGAAGTGGAGCGCTTTCTCACTTCCTCTCGTTGCACCTGGTGCGCCACCTGTTTCATTTGTGCGATCAGCTATGAAATCCCAAATACATGAAGAATGGAAAACTGTTAATGTGTTTAATCTCAACCACTGGGTGGTGGGGACTGTCATCAAATGTGTGTGTGATCGCGTCACATTTTTGACGTGATTCTCGTAGAGGTGCGTAACACCATAGACCTCCGCATGTGAAATCAGCAAACAGACTAATATGCAGAGCTATTTCCGGTGGGAAATGTGTTGGTGCGTTTAAAAGCACGCAAACAGTAGCCTTTTTAATCTGCGTGAGAGATTTTCAGATGTTACTTGCGAAGGACTATCCTCTTCATATTTAACACGGGACCACAACTTTTCGCAAGCATACAAAATCCAGATCAAAGACTTTTTCGCGTCTTACCGATAGCCGTTTTCAACAGTACGATTTAAGTTCATTTCGCATTTCCACACGTTTGTTTGAATGGACTTCTTGTTTCTCCCACTCGAGCTTTATGCAAGCTGAATAGCCCGATTTTCATGGGTTGGAAATGGAGAAACAGGCTGTTATGCGCCTTTGGTCAACTCTCTTGTAACAATAAAATCAAATTGTATTTAATTATATGCATTTAGACAACCTGTAGGCTGTATCGTTTTTCTTGTGTCATGTGTAAAACATGACACAGCAATGAACATTACCAGCCCAGTTAATATTTTAATAGCAGCCCCTGAGAGCCGCCTTTAAGACAACAGCAATAGCAATGAAATATTTATGTGCGTTAATAATAATGGTTATCGAAATGTAGGTGAAGATGTTTAATGTCTGCAAGGATGTCAAAGAAACAAAAACATAGCAACGAGCAGTTTGAATATTTTCTTTATCTCATTCATTTATAATAAACATATAAATAATAAATTCTATACATTTCCTGACACCTCGCCTTGATGAAAGGTAGGTTAACCGGTATGGCCACTCAATCATATGCTATCCAAACTGTGCATCAGCTGCATTTTATTTCTATAAAACTATTTACCTATTACAAAATATGAAAAGAAAAATACATTTTAGTAAATGTACAGTAGTTACTTATTAATTTGTTTAACGAAAGCCTTTGTTCTTTACTGTGGGACTGTTATCGTTACTGAATTGTCAGAATGTGCATTTCGTATTTTCTCAAAGAAATACAATGAAACCAGAGAAGAGTGAACAAAGGACGTATATGTCTGTCCCACTCTGACAACCAAAACAATGACAAAATCATAGAGAGTTCTAAAAGAGAAAACAGCACAAGACTCTGCACCTATTTAAATTAAAATATATTCTCGTATCTTACACTATTTCAAATAACGAAAAGTGATTAGGTAACGATCGGTCAAAATCTAATGTACAATTCTGTGTATAAAAATATAATTTCTGGAGCCCCACGGCGTTTGCTTACCCCTAAAATATAACAGTCATTTGCACATATGCACAGAATGTTACAACCTGTCATGAAAGTTTCTTTCTTTACTTTTCTTACATATTTTTTTTTTTTTTTTTTTTTTTTTTTTCCTGTTTACATGAGATATAGTACAAAAATAGATTCTGCACCGCTGGATGATCACACTGCATTCGAATCCGTTTGTGTGCCACCAGCCTGAGTTCACGCGAGAATAAATTATGCAAAGAAAACTTTTAAGGCTCCATTTATTCTTTGAAAATGACATTTTTTCCTTTTAAAGTCATTGTAATAAATATCCCAACTCCGCTCGGGGCCTTTGTCTCTCTCTTTCTCTCTCTCTCACTCTCGCTCGCTCTCTCTTTCTCTCTTGCTTGTACTAATATTGTCTTATATCCTACATTAGTGTGATTTCTCTCGCTTTATTTCCAAACGAGGGGTTTCAGCTCGAGTTTACTGACATCCCCAAAGGATGAAGCAGGTGGCTGTCCAGTAGCCACGTTCCCATTTGATACAGGAGCTTGGAGTACCAGTGGACTCCTTCCTGTTGTAAAGTCGCATTGGTCTGACTGATAAAGTTTTTGGGGAATAGGGCCGATGACACGTCATAATAGAGCCTGACGGGCGCGAAGGCCAAATGCGCCAGACTCTGGTCCTCTATTACGGCGTAACAGGACGCCAGTATTCTGTCGACCACAATGGTTCCATGAGCAGTCACTGGTGCGAACGAGCCCTGGTGCACCTCTGTGTATATCCGCTCCACGATGACAGATTTAAGCTGACCGCTATCATCAACAACCATCACCTTTTGTCCGGCTCTGACACTGCTGGCAAACGCGGCGGTCATGCTGTGGAGATCATCCGTTGAGTTGTCGAGGACAAAAAGGAGATGAGCAGCGGTGAGGGTGATCTTTTCAACGGGTTCTTTCGTTTCTATGACGTAAAACACACGTCGCGTCGCCGAGTCTCGGTCTGTGAACATGATGAAGTCGCTGTACACGAGGTTCCCATCGCCGTCGGCCGCCAGCACCTTGTCACCCGGGTTCAGGTCCTTCACGGCCTTCCGTCCCCCGTCCTTGAGCGTGACCAGAGCCGAACCTGGGAAGCAGCCTCCGGATTTCGCGGCAACCGAATTTTCTGTCGAGATAAATAGAAATGAGTGAATCACTTCATCAAGAAGTTGCATTATAAATAAATCACGCTAATTCATCATATTTTCAGTCGTCGCTGCTAGTCAAAAAAGCTGGAAAAACAAGCCCCAAAGTCGCCTCACGCATAAGAACAAGCCTGAATAAACAAAAGAAAACGTGGCAACGGGAATTAGGCTGTAAATCGAAAGCTTTCCCAAAAAACAATGTCTTTGTGTGAGATGAAGGAGGAAAGAGTCTGGACTGCTCTAATTAAAAACCAATAAAGCCCGGACATTGTCATTCTAATGCAGCTTGTGTACAGAGCACTCTTGGAAAAGGACACTTCTGCCTTCCCTTGCGCCTCTTTCATATTTGCTCAGGTGCAGAAACTTCTATGTGACAATTCACACTTATAGAATGAGAAAAGCCCAAGCAGGCTCAAATAGTATTTACTCAGCCCAGACACTTTTCCAAGGCTCTAATGGCGTAGATTTGAATGTAAATTAGAAATGCTAGCGGTAGTCAATCAATGCCCTCTTCTTCTTTCCTTTCATTTTTGAAACCATCATGCTCTCCGTTGTCAAGCTTAATGACAATAATTCGGGCCTTGTGGGATCTCTTCACATTCCGATCTCTAGGATGGGTAAACACCGCTATAGAATGGACTTTTCCTCTAATCCTCTCATAAGATTCTAGGGCATGGAATAAGATGGTGACAATTGAGAAACAGATTTGGGCGAGCGAGATCGACCCGCCTCTGTTCAAAGCCTGTAATGTATTTGTAAATGTGTTTGGAATTTAAATTATAAGATTTGGGGAAAGCTTACGGGGCTTTGCCAATATGTTCCAGCTAAATTAGGCCTACCTTCGATCAGTGTTAAACTAAATAAAATCCTGACGAGAATTACATCGAATTTGCGCAAGTGACGCATTCGTCGTATTTTTACAAGCGCGCGTGTAAAAATATCCTCAGTTTGTTTTCATATATCTCTAGTAAAATGTTTGTACAGTGAGTGTTCTTGTGATGACTTGATAAGCGCTTCCTTCAAAGAGACAGAGTGGGGCGATGTAAGATCAGTTAATATATTGCCTGGCAAGTCTTTCTGCATTTTCCCTCTTATGAATTTCATAAGGTGTAAACGTTTAAAAGGGGAAGAATAACCCTAAAACAATTTTTAGGGTTTGGCTGCTTATCACCTGATAATTATTACTAAAACCTAAAATATGCAATAAATCAATTAATTAGAATGATATTTGTTAGAACAGATGTTATTTTTGTAACACTCATAAAAGCTAAGCCCCTTTTTAACTCTTTCAGTATTTAAAAGCAGTTTATCATTTTAAAACGGCTTTTTTTCACATGAAATCGAGTGTGAAGCATTGTGCCCATCACTTCTTTATTTTGCCGTTCCAGTCAAGCTGCCATGGTCTTACCTGCTTTGACAGAGCAATGGATGTGGGCTTTGGATTCGTAATAGACCCAGTCAAATCCAGCTTCCACAGCTAACCTAGAGAGTGTCCCGTATTTGCTCTTGTCTCGATCAGAGGTGGTGATATCAACAGCTCTTCCCTCGTAGTGGAGTGATTCTTCAAAATGGTGACCGTCCTCATCCCAGCCCTCTGTCACACGCAGCTTAACCCCTGGCCACTGGTTCATTACAGAGATGGCCAGTGAGTTCAGCTTGTCTTTGCATCTCTAATAGAATACAGAGAGAACAGGAACAGTAGTAATTAACTTAGTTTTAATACTCTGAATCTCCAAAAATAATAGTATAGCTTACATGTTTGCATCCCCTTAAATAAACCGACAGGTCTAATTTATTTAAAGAGATGAACCGCTTTAGTAGTATCTTAACATTTTCTCTAACCTTGTCAAGTATCACAGCTCTCTAGATATCACTCACTGACAATAATTCTGTAGTATCCCAATAGATACATCCAGACAAATAAGCCGACTGACAAATAAGTCTATGAGAAACCTGTATTTACACTGGAAATAATTCAGCCTTGCATGCAAGGATATTCTGCCCAAAGAGCTCAATGAAAAATTGATAAGTTATTGCATTCGCTTCACTGATCTAAACCATATAGATCCAACCAGGGAAAGGTGTGACTGCATCAAGGCCTCTTCTCTTTCAAAGGCCAAAATACATGCAGTAGTAACTTGAAATTAGAAGATTAAAAATACTAAATTAAGTGATTTGTGTTATAACCTTAAGGTTCAGAGCAGTGCCTCGAACTGAGGTGCAGGTAGCTGTGGAATATTAGGCCATGTTTGGGTGGTGCACCCACTAACCTTTCCCGGGACCTTGTGTTGAGATGCTTGGCCTTCTCCAGGACAACTCTTCCCAACACTTAACCAATATGTCAAATAAAACACCACAAAAGACTCATTCACTGAGTCCAAAAGGAGAAGCAACTACTCATTATTCTTGCAGCACAGGTTTGCTCAAGGGACGTGATGTGATTGCTTAACCGACGGTCTTTCAGAGGTTATATAAAATCTATTCAAAATATGCTTGCAAATTGTGACACTAAGCCAAATTAATACCTGCAATAATTCACACACATACCCTCCTAGCTTTGACTCGCTCGCTCGCTCTCTTTCTCTCCCCCCTCACAACACACACACACCATTCTTAGCCTATAACATACACATAAATTTCTGTACCAGGCTATTATCGCCTCACTTTCTACAGATTTGCTTGACCCTCTAATTTTCATGTCTGCAGCGAAGGCCACAGGCACCTTATTGCACTGGATTATATTCCATCATACATTTAAAAAATGAAGTATAGTCAGTTATAAAATACAAAATGTTTCAATTCACTCCATTACATCTCTAGTGTCTATTAGCCTAAACAAAGTGTATACTGTGTATAACATATCTGTGGATCTGTCAAACCACCAAAAACTTACTGCACTTCACAAATGCATCCTTATGTTTGGCTCTCTGTGGCCTGAATGGAAAATGACATAATGGTACTTTACCCTAATAGAAGTAAAACAGATTTTCTGTAACTATGATTATACTTGGAACCTGCCGTCTATTAGCTCTACAGCACTTGTGGCACTTGAATGAGAGAGGAAAATACAAACGAGTCACCGAAAGATACAAGCTAGCACATTCTGAGCAAAACTACTGGGGATTCAAGAGCCGTGAAGCCTAAACTCTTTATTAATTCATTGGGTCGTGTGCCGCAAATCAAGCCAAATTCTGTTCAGCCACCATGAAGCGCAGCGGGAACCCCCTGTGCCGCCGCTTTGTGCTCCACACGAGGTTTGTTCAACAAGCCGCCTAGTCACAGTCAGCCACTAATCTCCTCCCAAAATGAACTGTTTTAGAGGAAACACTTATCAGCTACCTGTCAGAGCAAACAGCCTCCTGGATGCTCTCGCAGTTGCGCCTAATTTCGCGAGCAGCACCGTTAAGCCCAATTCATTACACACAGCGTGCTCAACCAACAAACCATCTCTTACACTCGGGTGCGCTTCTCCAAAACATTTGTTAACAGGACACCTCGTTAACTCCCTTTGAAAGACTGAGACGTTCATTTGAAGTTACAAGATTGCAAGGGGTGCTTGCCTATTTTAATGGCAGCGTGTGTGCCCGCGGGTCATCGCACACTTGTAATCACATTCACCTTAACTAGAGTTTGATATACATCTGAGAAAACCACACCAGACAGGGGTTTCATCTTTTTTTAAGGAGCAGAAAAAGGGAAACTTTGTAATGCACCTGCGCGGCGCGTGTAAATCCACTTCGGTTGACATTCGCACCTCGTCCAAGCGATAACCGCTCATGACTTAGACTTTGAACCGAAGAGCTATTCAACAAAGACAGACTAATAAAAATATTTTACTAAGAGTAATCACTTTGTAAATTCCACGGAAGCAATCCTGAATGTGCGTGGTATCGCAAATATGTTTTCGGTGCACTTGCTAAGCAGCAATGTTATTGTTCTTTTGCATTGGCAAAGGGTCAGAAGTTCAAATGATCCTTGCTAATGCGACGAGAGTGGAAAGCCATGTTGGGGACAGACAGCTTATTCCCGAAGCTGTCTGACTTTTTCCAGAGGCCTAGCTTTGCTTAAAAATAAAATAAATAGAAAAAAGAATGAAAGAAAAGGGGGGAGTTGTGTGAGACGCCATAAATGTTATATACAAAAACAAACAAACAAACAAAAAAAGCTTTATATAATTTCTGAGCAAAAACACAACTCTAGCATTAACCATAAAATAAACAGATCAAAGTCTTTCCCCCAGTTTCCCGCATCTAAGTTATTGTATACCTATTTACCAAAATAATTGCTATTAAAATAATGTTGCACTGTAGTCTACCCCTGGAGTGTACCACATAAAACTTACTTCAGACTGTGCGTCGCTCTCTGTTGCATATATATCGGTCAGTTGAGCAACAAATATAGATTATACAGCATCGCATGTGGTGTTACAATTGCCAGGAGATGAGCAAACTCTTGTATAATATCGAAAAAAGAGAGCTGAAGACAGATAGGCCACTGTGTCTGATTCTAATCTGTCACTAAGTGGTACCGTCCTGGCCCATTAATAACCAGAAACAAACTGAAGAGCATCCTTCGAGAAATGTCAATATTTTCATGCCCTGATAAGCAGCGTCTGAGAGCGGGTGGGCTGCGGTCTGACTAAGCGATCCCATGAACATGTATGCTTAATTTCGTTCTATATTTAGCTGTCATGAGATCGGCATCTCCTGACCATCACAGTCCAGGTGCCCATACCTATCTAGCAGGATATACACGTTTTATAAAGCAGATAACGCACGCCCCATGTATCTCGCGGCGCACAAATTTATAAGCGCATAAATATTTCACGCAACCTTCCACAATGAGGGTGAGCAAGGAGGCGAGCAGCCGGTCCTCTCTGGATGGCATTTCTCTTGCACAGCTTGATTAGACAGAGCCATGCCGTAAGACTAATTCACAATCCCTGCACGAACTGTACTTTCCGAAGCTCTGACTTGAAACGAGCACCGGTGCGGTTTCAGAAGGGCAAGGAATTACCTGTGTCATGAGTCTGTCCGCGCCCGTGTTCTCCTCATCCTTAAAGATAATGTCGGGATTGTAATTGGGAGTAAGTTCTTTAAATCTCTCCGAATTGCGCGTTATCTTGCCCTCGTATCTGCCGCTGGCCCCTAAGGTCTTCTCCGCCACATTAGGTATGAACTGCTTGTAGGCGAGAGGTGTCAGCTTCTTCGGATGTCTTCTTCTGCCGTAGCCTCTGCCAGGACCGCAGGCCAGTCCGGACACCACCAAGGACAGACTGAGAAGAGACACCAGCAGCACTCTCGTCATAAGCCGCATTTTGCCGCACGGTGAATCTCGCTGCGGTGTTCTAGAGCGCCCTGCGCGGTCTGTCTAGCAGGATTTCTCGTTCTCGCTGCGCGGATCTCCGCTGGCGATGTCCTTGCCGTCTCCTCAGTTTCACGCGTGTCCCTCAGCGCCGAGCCCTACCGTGACAGGTGCGGAAATGTGCGTCTGATAACGCATCGGAGGTTTGCGGCGTGGATGTGAAAGGTAAGACTGACCTCGAAATCACAACGTTACTTCAAGCCACAGCCACTTATGCGAGAAGCCTCTTTACTCCTATGTATTATAGCTGCGATCTGAGGTAGGGAGGGACCTGATTGGCTCGACGGGACGAACCCTTCTGATGTTATCCCACAAAACAGACGCGCAAAAACCTTTCAAGAAGGTGGGCTTCAGGGGAGGGACACGGTGAGATGTGAACGCATCAGTTTTCCCCGCCGCTACTGCCTGTGAGGCTGCGACATGCGTGTGTGCTGCTCAGTTTGATACTGGGATGCAAATGCCCCATCCGTGTGTGACCTGTTAATGGACCATTTTTGTTTAAGTCATTTTGTCTCTATTCATCTTCCTGCTTAATAAACTGGAATAAATCACGCGACTTTCAAAGTTTCGTTTATCACAGTCAGTGCAGACTGTGCTTGTGCACAGTAATCCGAATTAATCATAAAATAACCTCAAACAACGCGATTCCAAATACAATCCAAAATGACAAGCATACATTTTTAATTGAACGTAAACTTTTTTCGTTTTCTTTTTATCTCTTAAATCACATACTTGTCAGGTTAATCACTTGCTGTCCCATCAACCTGAAAAAAGCTGAAAGTTATAAAACCCAAATAAAGTAGTTTGCTTTACAATAAATGGAAGACCTGTCAGATCTTGCATAATATGTGACCCAGGACCACAAAACCAGTCATAAGGGTCAAATTTTTGAAACTGAGATTTATACATCATCTGAAAGCTGAATAAATAAGCTTTCAACTGGTGTATGATGTATTGTTAGGATAGAACAATATTTGGCTGAAATATAATTTGAAAATCTGAATTCTGAGGGTGCAAAAAATGTTTAATGTCCAAATGAAGTTCTTAGCAATGCATATTACTAATCAAAAATTAAGTTTTGATATATTTACGGTAGAAAATTTACAAAATATCTTCATGGAACATGATCTTCACTTAATATCCTAATGATTTTGGCATAAAAAGAAAAATCGATAATTTTGACCCATACAATGTATTTTGGGCTATATAATATACCCGTGCTACTTAAGACTGCTTTTGTGGTCCAGGGTCACATACTTATTATACTTTGTGCACTCTCAGCTGTATCAGCATCTTTTTGCAAAGGTTTAAAAGTGGAAAGTTCAATTTCTAAATATTTTACAGGATTTAATTTTCTTTGAAATATTGTCCAAACTCTATTTCCAAACTTAGGATAAAATGAAATAATCTCTATCAGTTGCAATTCCATTGGCGTATGGATCTCGAGAGTAGGAGACAGAGATTACGTTGGCTCTTCTGCCCAACACAGCTTATTTGAGATATTGGAAAGGGCTCTTCCTGTGCACACAAATGCTAAGCTGTCTGTTTGGGAGAAAGATCAGCCTGCAAAAACCCTGTCACCCCTTAAAGTCCACTTCAGTGACAGATTAAGCCATGGTAACCACTGTGTTCCCTGGCCCATAGCAGCGGGTAAGGTATGTGTTTCATTGTCTTATTTTCCCTTGTTTTCACACGTTTTCCAGACTGCTCTATCAAAGATGGTGGCTGCTTGTCTTGAGAAATACATTACGAAGAGTAGGGCCCCTGCTGAAGGTTTTGTTCAATTGAGCATGACACAGGTGATTTGTTGTTCAATTGGTTTGGAGTGTGCAATTTTCCGACTGCAGAAATTTCACTAATGCTAATATGTGAGGAGCAAAACACTATGTTTAACATGCATCACAAAAGAAAAGTGCATCTGTTTCGCTTTCCCAAAAACAAATTCTTTTTTGGTTTAGTTCAACTAAAACTGAGTCTTGATCAATTAAAAAAAAATAATTATACATTATATGAATCATTAAGGTGGTTTTGGAGGTTACCAATAATCTGTATGCTAGTGAAAAGCTAATTCTTCAACAGATATTTTACCTTTTGCGTATTTGAAAATCAAGAAAACAGAGGAGACATGTTGTAGCGAAGCATGATTTTCTTGCTCCTCTACAATTAGATCTCCGCAACTGCATTCATTAGCAATTATGAGATCACTGATGTTGTTTTTCTTTACCACACTGCAGTAATTCTATGGGAGCAGACATCACAATTACGTAGACATCATATATCAGGCCATTCAGGTATGTAACTGTATGTACGGCACGAATAAGCCCTACAAACAAACACAATGTCGTATAATTCTGAGACTCCTACGAGATCATGTGCCGCCCCAACTGACTAATCCTTTGAGAATGACCCTAAGCAGTCCGTGTACGGCGAAACGGTCTTAAGGACAAGCATTCTGTGGAGGAACACTTAGCCTCGATTTCGGGCAGCTCTTTGTGTTGTTGTGGACTGCAGGGAGTGGAACGTGGGGAATTTCACAATCGCGTACCTGAGGTTCCAGCTCAGCTCCGTCTCGGAGTGTGTAAAGAGTTTTTTATTTGCCTCGCTCAGCCGCTCCCTCTACTTAAACACAGTCGCAGTCCTCTCAAGGCCAAGGCAAGACAGCCAAGCCCCAGGTCAACCCACACAGCGGGAGGGAGAAGAGAGTCTTAGAGATGCGCAAATACGTGCTGTTTTCAATTCGAACTGAGATTTAGGGGGCTGCTGAGCACTAAGAGTAACCCTAGAATGATGAAAAAAAGCCTGTTATCAATAGCGTTTTCATATTGACTTATCACATTCCAGTCAACGCAGTGATAGAAAGAAATGTCGAGGCTGAGAAAACTAATTTAGTTCTTATCAGCCATTATATAATACTAATACTATAATGACTAGTGGTAGCAATGGTGCAACCTTTGGTTGTTTTCAATACTGTATGTGGTGTTTAGAACATACAAAACCCCTGGAAACGAGAAGTGGTGATGGACAGCGGAGGAAAATATTATTGCAGTTACATGAGAAAGTTGAGGATACAAATACGTGAGCACATTGAGTAAACCATCTGCTGCAGCATGCTTTGTTCGATTGCCATTTGACCTGAGGACACAGATAGTATCTATTTAATGAACTTAGGGTGCTTGTGGCCTGTGCCATATCACCTGGAGCAACAGTAATTTCTCTGGAAATTTAGTCAACGCTCAACACGGCTGACCACAGTAACCACTGAAAAGTGAACACCCACTCGCATGTTAGTAGCCATGCAAGTCACAAGAAACACTGCCTTTCCACCTAAGTGTTCAGACACATTAAAATAGTGAACAGTGATTTCAAAACATTCCCACACTCAGTAGTCTCCTGGACGGGTTCCAGGATGTTGCTCACTGAACAACATTACAGCCAATATTTTTCATATTGATTGTAAAATTAATTGTTAACTACATGTGTCTGCATGCTTCAGCTTCTGAGGTGACAGATAAGGATGAGTGTTGTAACTTCATCAAAGATCAGGAGTGGAGCAAAATGATCCCAAAGACTACTGCTGTGGAAGAAGAAGAAGAAGAAGAAGAAGAAGAAGAAGAAGAGAAAGAGAGAGAGAGAGAGAATGCAGCAGTTCCTCATCACAGCCTTGGATAATGACCTCATTCCGGTCGCCAGAGTTTTGCGATCGAGGGCAGCATGATTGTACAAGAAAGAAGCAGAGCCTGAAATGAAGAGAAGACGAAAAGGTGTGAGAATACAGCAAAGGCTTTGAGGTGAGATTTATATGTAAAGACCAAATGATGCTGTGGTCTCTCTCAAGTCTTCAAGAGTCATCTAGTGATCTGACCCAGATGGTTCATCTCTAGCACTACATCAGCATTACATTTTATCAGAATATTAGCAATATTAGGGTCCTGTGAAATCTGTTCTATTTTTCCTCAAAATTTTCTGGGTTCCGTTTTTTCCTGTTTTCATTTTTCTACACTTTGTTATAATGGTTAAACAAAAACTATTAATCAAAAAGCATGTCTAATTAATTCAAATCTTGAAACTTGCACAATTTAGCAGCAATTTATTAAAAGTTTACAAAAATTAAATTTTTATGGCCCTATTAAATGTTTTAAATTTAGTTTCATTTTAACCAAATTCTGTATTTTCATTTCATTTTCTCGATTCCATTTGAATGGTTTTTATTAAATGTTAATAATCAAAAGCATGTCTAATTAATTGATTTTATTATAAAAATAATATTTTATTGTGTATTTACATTTTCTAGTAAATACATTCTGGTAAATAATTTTTCTGGTAAACCGCTCAAAACACACAAAAATCATGTTTTAACATTTTTAATAAGTAGTAGTACTATCATCAGTTTAAGTAATATATTTCTGTCACAATTTGTTCAAGTTAAACCAAACTTTTAAATCAAACTTAATGAGGAGGCAGAGGCTAAAAACGAGAGCATCACGCGCACTTCAGTATGCATGTAGTAAACAAAACGCATGTCTGCATCATTCATTCACACAGAGACACGCAGAGCATGCAGGACTTAAATTATCTTTTGGCGGCGTAATATTCACAGACACTAGTCCATATCGTGTTTTGATTTAAGTGTACTGACCTACATTTGATTTATTCATCCAAAACTTTGTGACATTCCGTGTTATACAGTAAATTCCGTTATTATGGCTGGATTCCACAATTTCGTCCGTGTTTTTTTCCACATCCCAAAATCAAAGGGCCCTAAAAAATATTTAAATCCTTGTCGAAGTTGCATTTTCTGATGTGTTTTGCCAACCCCATACATATTTTACAAGGTGGCTAATTCGTATGAATTTGTATGACCTCGCTTTTGCTAAATCGTAGGAATTTGCACAAAATAGCCAAATCGTAAAATACGAATTGGTCATGAAATAGCTTTGGTTTTGTGCTACATTTTTTTGAGCACCTGGTGTGGTTATTGTCATTTATTATGTGGTTCTCTGTAATACTTGATTCCACTGTTAATTTATGATGCAATCTAGGAAAACCCAACACATGGTGAAATTTGACCTTTTTTCGGTTTTGATACCATATGAATGCTGGGTCGTTTTTATTTTGTCCATAGCTTGAGTGTACTAAAGTTATGGCTATCCTAAGTTGGCTGATAGCTATCTTCAGAAATGGAATTTTGAGAAAAACTGGTTTAAAGTGAGACGGCTTTCACTTCACGGGTTTAACAAGAGCTGTCTTTCAAAGCACTATACTGCATCATTACACAAAAAGACTAACGTTTCCTTGAAGAGGACAGTTTTCCGTAGTTTATAAAGGACATAGTCTCTGAACTTTTGATCACCCCTTGTATGTTTAAGACAGCATAAATAGTGTACCTTGTAGTTTACATTTAGAAAAGCAAGTGCAGCGTAACTGTGCACTATGCATATAACAGACTGTCATCAGACTCCTCCTCTTTAGTAACTTCACCATCCGCTCCTTCATCTCTGGATGTTAAATATTCCATAATAACATCATGTAGGGCACTGACATCACCAAGACTGAATGGATTGAGACGAGAAAGATTGTTTTAAGTGAGCAGCTACAGTACTTCAGACTGCGTTGTTGTGTTGCGCTTCGCCATCTCACAATATTAAAATATAAAAACATAAAAAACTTTGCGTGCCATAGTTTACACAGGACTAGCGGGGAATGTGCATTGATACACCTTTATTAAATGTTACGTGGTTTGTTTTGATAGGTTAACTGTTTTTTGTGGTGTTAAAAGAAAGCACCTCCGCAACTCGTTCTTAACATAGGAGAAAGACAGTCATTTCTGCTTTTCTGCTCTAAACAAGTGAATTTTGCAAAGATATTTTCAGAGATTATAGACAAGATGTTATAGAATAATAATTGAATGAAAACCTAATTTACATTCAACCTATTTTCCGAAATTTCCTGAAAACGTCCCAGCGCGACATCCGGCGGGTTTTCCCAGATCACATTTTCATTATTATTAATATTATTATTTTGTATAATTACCACTAAACTGTATAATTGACTTTTGTCCCAAGCAACCAGTTTGATACAGAACTGTGCTAGTTTCATGTTTTTATTTATTTAGTTAGCTAGCATTTTGCATCTTCACTAAACAAATCAGGGCCCTGATCACCCTGTTTGGGGTTTTATTTTGCGATAAAGATGGGTTGGCTGTACATTATCCCTTACTTACGTGCTACGAACTAATGTTGAAAAGAAAAAAGCAAATAAGAACCCTAAATCCCAAGAACAGCCTAAAACAAATGGTTGAGAAAGTCCAGAACCGCGTCTGTGGGTTTATTTAACATCCTCACCTTGTTTTACAGGCTCTAAAGCTCTGATGTCTTGTGGTAGCTTCAAAAGCAAAATCAGCTTTCTAAATCTATTTATGGATCTTAATAAACTCCAGACAAACGTGCTTCAAGAGATGTTTATGGTTCAGACATGTCTGTGTGCTTTATATTAGGTATTTGTTCAAGGCTCAGATTCATTTCTAACTAATGATCATTCAGAGCAAAGGCACTTGTCAGTTTTATGAAAGCCAGCATCAACTTTCTCAGCTATCCCGAAAAAAGAGATAATCTCTAGTTATTGAAACTGACAGTTTTATTAATCAGTTAAACTTTACTTTTCGATATTAGCTTTATCGAGGTAGAGTCTGTTCAAATAATAGTTTCCTGTAGATGAGTATCATATTAGAAGCATTCGAAAGGTGTGGTTCAGATCTGTGGAATTTTCCCAGAACAAGCAGGGGGGATTACTGTATAGACAGATAGACAAACCTGCACCAGCCTTTCCAGGTGTGTCCTTTTGCTAGAACAAAAAATCCACTTTAGACCTCACTTCTACTGTTAACCAACAGCCATCTAGAACTCAATGCCTGTTAAACCATCTAATGCTCGTTCTCTGTGACTCTAAACGTCTGTGACTACATACTCACGGCTCTCTTCATATCCACCTTTGTTTAGCATGTGGCAGAAGCTCAGCAGACAGACACATGACACATGCTTGCAAAGCTTGCACCAGGTTGAGAGGCGGTACATCTTTAAAAGAATCGTTTTTTTCTCTCTGTTTTCTATTTAATTGATTTGGTTGGTCCCTCATATAGCCTATGGCAAACACTACAGCCTTGAAGTTTACAGATGAAGCTTCACATTTGGAGAGTTTGTAGGATTTTACTTCATGCAAATATAGACACCTGTCATATTGAAATATTCTCATCTTGGCTTTAACCCTATCTCTGTGTTCGTCGATTTCACAGTCAAATCAATCTCAGCTGTAATCATAAGATTATGTTAACACAAACCTAATACAAACAAGCCGAAACCATAACATGCAACCATCAACCAACTGTTTTTGTTGTTTCTGCCAAGAAGCCTTTTCTGTAAAATGTGATTACTTACCCACATTTTACAGAAGACAATAAAAATGACTACTGAATGTACTTCACACAGCTTGTAAGAACAAGCATTTTAATAAGTTCATGAAAGCACACTTTTCTCAGTGATGCAACTTGAGGAAATGTTGTGCACAGAAACATCAAGTTCCCCGTATCTATAAATGTAAATAATCAAGAATGTTACTGAAAATCTGTAGCAGCTGCTAAATCACAAGGAACCTTCCAGTGTTCAATCACACTTCCCCTAAATGACATCCTGATACGTAATAGTACGGATCATGTTGGCAGGTGGTTCGATCGGTATGTCTGGACAGGTGGGAAAGCACCTCTACCTTTATCTTTATGACTGTAACTCTGTCTGACTGGAAGGGGGTAGGGCGATTTAAAGCACTTCTACTAATGTGATTAATGTAAGCCATAAATGTGAAAACTAGCATCACAAAGACAAAGATCACAAAGGAAACAGACAGGTGTGAGCGTATATGACAGGCAGAGGTGTAAGAAAGGTGTACATTCATACATATGCAATAAAGTATATATGTACACACGATGACCTAATTGCATTTTTATAATGAATCACACTAAATGAGTTATTTGTAGGTTTTCCGACTTGATCAACATGAAGTCAAACTGAGCCGTGTGAGAGCCGCCACATCCGCGGGCTGCGCCGCTCCAGCATAAATGACAGGAGGGTGCATAAAACCTCACCAACTTGTCACATTAGAACAGAAGACCCGGCGCAGACGAACACTCACCACTCACAAATGTGTTGAATTTTTCTCCACTCCAGTGCTGTTGTAATATATATGTCTATGGTGGAGTTGCTCGAGCAACTTTCTCAGCTTTTGTATTTCATGCTGCCCTCTGCATTTGTAATTGCAATAAACAAGAATGTGACATGCTCTGATGAGTCAAAAATGTTCTTCTCTTTCTATTGTTTCTTTTTTAATATTTGTTTTATTCTTTTTATTGTTGTAGTGACACATTTTTGACATACAGTGGGGAGGCTGAAGTGGAGGACACTGTTTCTATGGCCTTGCTGATCCAAGAATGAAACAAGTGCATGGCATTAAACATCTGTGGTTCAATTGTTTGAATCAATGGATTACTGTCTGTAAGTATGCAGAGAATAACAATGGAGAAAAATGTCAAATTATCTGGAAAATGTTACAGCGAGTAAGCAAAATACGTGTATTTTTATTTCATTTGTTGTTGTATTTCAGGATCTATATGGAATTGGAACTACAAGATTTGAAGAACTACTGTAAAATTAAATCCTCATATTACCCCAAAACTGCATTGTTAGATTTTATTTGATAAAGTGTTGTCACATACAGTACAAGCCACATATAAGCCTGGTTGCTTTGGATTTTACTGCCTTTCTAACAAAATCTGGACTTTTATAGTCCTGTTAAAACTCCATAAACCCCAGGATGTATTAAAGTTTTTTCAATTTCTTCAAAATATACCTTTGTCAGATTTATTATATGAATATAAAAATCTAAAATTAAATACAGATTTACACACACACACATATAAAAATATAGTTAGTTCTATTAAATTATTTTTCTTATATACACTAGCTGTCAAAAGTTTTTGAACAGTAAGATTTGTAATGTTTTTTAAAGAATCTCTTCTGCTCACCAAGCCTGCATTTATTTGATCCAAAGTATAGCAAATACAGTAAAATTGTTTTGCTATTTAACTGATTTCTATTTGAATATATTTTAAAATGTAATTTATTCCTGTGATTTTAAAGCTGAATTTTTAGCATCGTTACTCCAGTCACATGATCCTTAGTAGAAGTTTGTCAGGTTTCTTTGATGAAATAGAAATCTTCTGTAAAATTATAAATGTCTTTATCATCACTTTTGATCAATTTAAAGCATCCTTGTTAAATAAAAGTATTAATTTCTTCAATTACTGCTTTTGCTGTATTGAGCAAATAAATGCAGGCTTAGTGAACAAAAGAGAAATGTTTAAAAACCATTAAAATTCTCACTGTTCAAAACTTTTGACTAGTAGTGCATGAAGAGTTTATTTGCAAAAACAGATAACTCATGTTTTTTTTTTTATTATATTAACATGTTTTTATTGTGTTTTATTGTGTTAGTTAGCTGTATTATTTTTACTTAATCAAAATAACCCAACTGCAGTTCGACTGAGATTAATTGGAATCCACATGAAACATGATTGAAAATTTTATTCTAATTATTGCTTATTTTTCATGGGCTTTCTGTTGATGTAAACAGGGTCATATTTACATTTAATTCCATGTTATTTTATTGCAAATGAAATCTCAATGATTAATGATTAATCTATCTTCGCCGGTTCCACCAAAGCATTGATGTATTTCAATACATCAATACATCTTTTTGTTCATTGTATTACAAATTGGATTATTAGTGATTGGATTATTAGAACCACATCTCAGGACATTCCCAATTCAAGCCCAATAATTTAAGACTTCTCCTATCCAGCACCTCTGTTGCTTCCATGCTTTCTTCCTCCATACCAAGAACTTCTAGTAATAATTCCATTTGACAATCTGCTTTCTAGACCAGAGGGTCATTCCGATCTTTTGGTGTCGGTCTGAAATAACGTGTGCTGTGATGCAGGACAGGACACCGGCAAGCAGCATCAGACAGACAACCCAATTAGAATCAAGCGTTTCCTGTCTCTAGGCAACCCTGGCATTGAGCATGACCCGAACCAGCCAATTACAATTTATCTCCCTGTCCCACTGACACTTTGATGTTCAAGAAATATATAATGACTTCCTCTGAAACACATTTACCTCAAAAAAGCCTCCACATCTCAACACCATTACTTAGCATGTTTTGAAAGGAAATAACCATCTTGAGTAACATTGCTTGGATTAGGATGAATAGAAAGTTCCTAAGCAGGTTTCTGATCCCAAAACTATTTTAAGAGTCTTATTTAACAACGAAAATCCTTGCCAAGCAATAGGCAATGATATTCGGTGCTTAATCTTTGAGGTAAGCCAAAAGCATTCAATCCATTCAGTCCATTCGGGGGAATAAACTTAAACGTTTTATACCGTATCATATCATATCATATATCATATCATATCATATCATATCATATCATATCATATCATATATCTACATGCTTCACTTGCTTTACATCTTGAGTCCTGAACACGAAAACTCTCCTGACTCTCTGTATAATAAGGGTATGTATGATTGCCCACGTCGCAGAGAAAAGACAGCAAATGAGACCAGGGCCAAAATATGAGTTAAGGAGACAGAAAGCTGTGGGGACAAACAACTGACTGCACACAAGAACCTGATGTATGTTATGTATAAAGGCACTGGTGGGGGTGGGGTGAGGATTTGTATGAGGAGGTGGCTAAAGACTTCCTAACCAAAAACGTAGGATAATTGAATCTGAGCTTGCATAAAATGGCTCTGAGAGCCATGCTCTGTTTGACAGATTGAGAGGTGAAGGGACCAATACAATGTGAGCTGCAACATACTTTCTTTGTGTTCAAAGTACTACAAATAGCCAATAGGGGGCGATATGGAGGTGTTCCCTAACTGTAGTAAGAGACCCTTCTTGTACTGTTGTTGACACCACATTAATATCAGCAGTGATTAGAGGAAGAAGTGGCTGCATTTGGGATACAAATGCTGCATTTTAAAAGTCAGTGAAGAGTAACAACTGCCGAACAGAAAGGGGACCCCCAAAATATATATAACAAAAATCAATAAGGTACAATAATCATACTGGAACACCCTCAACTTATATTTGCATCAGGTAGGAGTGAGGGACGTACAGTCACATCACTTAGACAGATAGAAGATTTAAGTTCAAGCAAGGACGATCACATATAGAGAATGTAAAAAAGCCTTTTAAAGGCTTGGAAATTCAAGAATTTAAATGGATATTTCACACAATCATTTTTTTCTGTTATAAAACACAAAAGAGAACACTATTTCAGTTTTTGATCGTATAATGAGTCAGTGGTGTCCAGTGCTGTTTTTGGACAAAAACATTCTTCAAAATATCATACTTTGCCTTCCACAGAAAGTCGTAAGGATGAATAAATTATGACCGAATTTTCATTTTTGTGTGAACCATCTCTTTCATTTCTAGAGTAAATGTATGAGACGCAAACCTATTCCTCTACAATAACCCTACAGCTATGATGGTCAAAATGAGTGCACACGAACATCCTCACAAAGAGACAATACATCAGTCTGCCCAGCGACTGGAAAAAAAAACTAGTGGTGCAGACAAGTAGAATCTTCCAGACTTCAAGGTTAGTGTGTGTATTTGTATGTGAGAGACAGACGTATGTATTTGTGTGACAAAGATAAATGAGGTTTAGAAAGAGATGCGACGCCTCAGCTGCACCCAACCCTCCAACACTGATCAGTAGATTGATTTGAGTGACAAGAAAAACGAATGTACGTCAATCAACAGCTAAAGTTGCAGAAAATAGGAAGACGCAAGTAAACAGAGATTCAGAACCAGTGATGAGTTGTTTAAACTTAGTAATGGCCACATTATACATATACAGGCAGCTGTGAGGACATAGAACTTCCTGCAGTCGTAGCTAGATCAGCAGGCTATTGTGTAACGACTTCCTCGACAAGCATCCACTTCAACAAGCATAATGCAGCATAGATTGGCAGCTCACATCAATAACTCTTGTTTGGAGCATAATGACGCTGATGAGCAGAGATTGGTTCGTCTGTTTGGTTCTGATTAAAAGCAGAATCAAGATACCTACAAGTACACACCCACACACACCGCCGTCGGCTCTGATGGTGTGAAGCGCTGTTCTTGGGATGGTGATAGGCCTACTCGCCTTCATTTAGCAAGGACACGTTAGCAAGGGCAGCAGGTAAATAAACCAGCCTGCTCTAAATATAGAGACTACACTCCTGCCCTTCATCCACATGAGAGATGTGAGACGAGAGGATGATAGATGGAGGAGATACAGACTCTTTCTTACAGAGAATAAGGAAGACTGGGAGGAAAACAGGAGTCGGGAGACACTGAACGGGATACGGCAATGACCTTTGGAGAGGAAGTTGCAGTACAGCAGAGTTAGTAGAAATAACTGTGGCTTGATATGGGTCCTCCATATCTTAAAAAAAGAACAATGGAGAAATGCTTCGCTAAAACCTGATAAAAAAAAGTGTTTTGGACATTAAATGCCACCCAAAAATCTCTTCCAAATCTGTATGAACATAAAAGGAGATAGTGGAAGAATTTCAGCTGTTTAAGAGGGGTCCAAAACTTTCAAGCTCCAATTAGGACATAAAGATAGTGTGAAATGGATTCATATGACTATATATGACAGTATATTTTAAGGGACAGATTTACTAAACGGGGCAAATTAGTGTTATAGCGCAATTCCATAAAAGCGCAGATGGGAGGGGAAAATTCTGAGTGTGATTTACTAACAATGCGCACATTAAAGAACACAGACGTAGCCAGATCATTTCCATAATGACCAGAGCAATCTACCAAAAACACAGCAAATTACCACCTACTTTAAGACAAGCTTTTTAGGCCATTAAATAATGGCACAAATACCAGTAATTTGACAAGCACAAATGTTAGTAAATCACGTTTTGTGATTAATAATACTCGCCTCCCATAAATTTTGCGTCTGAATAGGAAACTCCTACAAATGCATATTCAATAAGGTCAGGCACAAAAATAACTGTGTCCATGCCTTTTCAGTGCTAATTCTTCACTGTGCGTCTTTAGCAAATCCTGACAGTACTATTTTAACAAGACAGTTTGCACTCAGTTTTACTGACTGTAAAAAGTGTAAAGTGTAAGTGTCTTAGTAAAGTAATCCATTACATTACACATTTTAGGTTATATAATCAGACTACTGTTAGATTACTTTTAGATTACTTTTGACCTAACTTGAATATTTAAATATGATAATCTTGTATCATATTGATACAAAAATACAAAAAATAAGAAAATATATTCCATTTGTTGTTATTAAAAACATGAAGTGCATTAAACATTATATTACATCAAGGTTTCCCAAACTGGTGTTTGTGAAGGAATTGCAGGTTGTTTATGAGTTTTAATAAAAAGCTCATAATTACTTAAATGATAAAAATGTTAAATTAAAATAATTTTAAAATCAGTCAAAATAAAAAAATTACTAAGAAGATGAAATATTGATATATTTGTTTACCTGCATGTCATGTGACCACAACCAACGTCATAGTACCCATGAACATGCAAATGAGATACTTATTAAAATATTTATTTTAAAATCTCAGGTGTACTTCAAGTAAATATATTAGGTGAAAGAGGATCAGATGACAAAAAAGTTTGTGAATTTGTGCGTTTTAATGTGTTTGAAAGATAAAAGCCTTCCAAAGATATAGGAATACATGGTTAATAGTTTATCACTAGTTGATGCAATATTCTTAAACCTAAAATTACTTTTGTAAATCAGTGGTCAAATGCTGTGTAGCCACCTGACTAATGACTGATCTGTGTGTCAGTGTTCACAAAACTGGAGGACTTTCTGAGTATATATAAACAGTAGGCTATTTTAGAAAGGAAAATTTAAAAGACGAAAACGAGGAATTAGGGAGTAACAATAAATTTGTATAATTTATTGCTATTGTGTAAATAATATGTAATCATGTAATCCATAAAACAGTCACTGTAGTCTGATTCCGAATATTTTAAAACGTAATTTAATCTAATTACAAGTACTTAATTTTTGGAATCTGATTACGTAATCCAGTACCCAGTCACCCAGCTCTGTCTGTATAGTCTAAACATTTTTCATAATATCTTCTTCTGTGTTCCTCAGAATTTAGAAAGTCATAAAGGGTTGGAACAATGTTAGGGTGAGTAAATGATGACATTTTTAAAGGGGAGGTCTAAGGCTGCATTCACACTAGTGCGTTTTCTTTTTAAAACGCATAACTTTTGCTAGGTTACGCCTGTCGTTTACACTACTTCAGCATTTTTGACCCTCGTAAATGAAGACTTTTCAAAACACTGCAGACCCTGTTGCAGTTTGAAAACTCCAGAGTTGCATTTCAGTGTAAACGGACAAAAACGGAGGCTTTTGAAGACGATGGCATGGCTGCCCACATTTGGTCTGCGTATCCTTGACGACCGTGTAAACAATAACATCATGCTCATTGTTGTACCCATAGATATGTATAGGTAGATGCCAATTTGACTGCTCCAAGCATAGGGAATCTACCTATACACTGCCCTCCAAAAGTTTGGAAACACCCCTGGCAAAGTGTGGTTTTGGACGATATCAGCATAAATCCTTATCATTTTTTGGTGCAAATACATTAATGTAACTTGACATTATCATTGAAGACCAGCAATAATAATTTTAATTTTGATTACATAATAATGGCAATATATACATGTCAAAGTCAGACATGCCCCTTTGCCAGCTGTGATGCCTGGTTACTGCTTTAAACTTGGCCCAGGTTTTTAAAAGATTTTTGGGTCAGTACACCTGACCCAAAACAATTAATTGCCAATTAAGTTTAGAATACAATGAATTTAGGCCCAGATTATGCAAAGCTGTAATAGCTGCTAATGCTGGATATTTTGATGAATCAAAAATTTACGTTTTTTCTATGTATAAATTGTTTATGTAATAAAATATTTTCGTAGTTTGTGTTGTCCCTTATCAGTGTAAAATTATCACAAATTCAAAAGGATTCATGCCAGCATTGTCCAAAACCCCACTTTTCTAGGGCGTTTCCAAACTTTTGAAGGGCAGTGTACATATCTATGGTTGTACCTGCGTAAATGGTCATGTGACATGCGTTTTCGGTTGTGTAGTGTGGACAGAGATCGTTTTTGAAACGCAGTAAAAACGCCAGTGTAGATGAGGATCGTTCTCATTTCATTTAAAGACTTGGATTCTCAAGCTAAACATGACCAAAGTCTCAAGAACTAATTGAAAAAATTGCCAGATACACACTTCTCCAGGGCTGTTTTTTTTTGAGTATGGCCCTGTATGACATCATAAAAGGCAGAATTCCTTATATGGGCACTTTTTGGATGAGCACACGCACTGTTCACTCTTCAATATAATAATAGTAAATAGTTTTTGCGCATAAACGTTAAGACTCTTATTTAACACATCAACCAGAGCAAAAGCATGCCCATCAACTTGCTTTATTCAGGTTACGAAGTTGTCGGCAGTGCTGCACAGGACTTGCTCGAGAAGGATTTTACATTTTATTTTTGACCACAAAAAAAAAAAATTCACCAAAGAAGTGTGTTTTTCATTGTGAGGAAAAGATAACCTTGTTCCGGTTCCCAAAGAGCCAGGGTTGCCAGATTTTCACAACAAAACCAGCCCGACTGCTACTCAAGACTAGCCCAAACCTAGCCCAATCGCGTTTTGAGGGGGGTCCCCTGTTAAAAATCTTGTTCTGGTGGATAAAACACAATTTTTTTTGTCAGGGTTCCCCGGGTAAATTCTTATTTCAGGGGCTAAATTTGACGTTATTGGGGTTGCTTCAACCCACGGACATCAAAAGCAACAAGCAGCAACAGTGTTAAAGTAGACGATTTCGCCGGTAAACCGCAGACTTGGCAACACTGCAAAGAGCCCAGCGTTAAGGGAATTATGTCAATGTCTCAGCTTGTAGACAAACGCTACACAAAAGCTTTGCGTGCTTGTTGACTCTTTAGCTCCGCCCACAGCACGCCTCCAAGAGCTTGGCTATTTTTGTGGTAGAGCTGTATCTTTCTTTCATAAATCTGATAAAACGAAGGACTCTTTAGAGATATGAAGGATGCAGTGCTATTCTACAGGTACTCAAGATTAACATGAGATTGGCAGAAACTAAAACTAAAACTATCCCTTTAAGTGCACTTGCACTGAAAATTTGACACACAGATAATAGAGTAGGTGAAAGGACATGAAAATGTCTGTGACCCAAGGCTTCCTCTGCACCACACCATCTGTCCCTCTCTCGCTCTGTCTGCGTGAAATATATAGTCCTCTGCAAGCCTTAAAAGGATGAGACAATGATGTCAGCTCAGTATTCAAATTCAAGAAGAATAAAAGACAGAGGGAAAGAGATAAAAAAGAAACCAATTTGTTCGATGAAACATGTCTTGTGTGTGTGTGTGTGTGATTTAGAACGTCTACTGTGCACCAGCTCTCTTCTGGGACAAAATGTTCTGTCAATCTAGCCAGCCAGACTTTCTAATTATAGGCTACAGACACAAGAAGGTGGAAATCTTATTAAAAGTAAAGATTAAAATTCCCTCTGCATATTAAAATCTCTGTCTAACATGACCGCCACTTATTTGCAAGCTCACAGAACATTACATTGCAAAGAAGCTCATAACAGTGGGGATGTGTTCGAGTGAAATGCATGTGATTCAGGAAACGAGGGCCACTGTTCACTCTTCAATATAATAATAGTAAATAGTTTTTGCGCATAAAAGTTAAGACTCTTATTTAAACTGTCATATCATGCTCATAACACATCGCAAAGCTGAATCCAAGTCTTTCAATGTGCACACAGGATAGCGAAAAGTCTCTTGGTCTTGATCTAGTTTCTTTTGACCATACCAGTTCCGGATATGAGGGAATTCCACATTGTCCAAAAAGCCCATTAGCACCCAGTAAAAAATGTTAAGCTGTTTTGGTCATTTTTTTTTCATTATCTTTTCTCTCCGTCTCTCTCTCTTTCTGCCTGCAGCGTTAGTCTTTTTCTTTTACCTAAAAAAGAGCTGTGTGTGTGAGTTTGAGGTGTGTTGGAGTGAATGAGAGGGCAGGGGCTCAGAGGTGCCAGGGCAGCACAGGGGCAGAGCTAACAGCTCAAAGACAAGACTGACGCAGGTGTTGGCATCCTCAGAAATACCACACTTCATGTTGCATTCCCTGACTCCAACCTGTCTTCTCACACATCACACACTCACTCTAGGGCTGAGGCAGTGACACACACACATACACACACACTCTGTCTGAGCCATATAAAGTCATCAGTCTGTAGACACAGTGCTATAGAAATGCTCCTGATAAGTGTAGTTTAGAGCTAAGTTTGCGGTGGTGTCTGTGTGACAGACGAACCTTTGAGGTGCTGCTGCAGCTTTGAGACTTTTACAATGTCAGACGGGGTGAAGACACATCTCTCATCCACTGTTTCTTAGACAAACAAGAGGGAGAGGATTGTGAAGATGAGCAGAGGGCCAGAGGAGCTGATCTACAGAGAAACACACACACATTCCAGGGGCGTTTCATCCGAGGAGGCAAGGGAGGCAGTGTCTCCTCAAAATATTGGATGAGAAAGCACATTTGTACTACAAAAATGAAACAACACCAGTATTACAAAATATAACATTAGAAAGTGTATAAATGACTCGTTTTTCTAAAAAAACAATGTCAGTGACACCAGCAGATAAAGTTACAGAGGGAGTCTGTGTCTCTCTCGTCTCCCCTGAGCCCACTGAGTTTTAACAGACCCGCTAAAGCACATAGTGCCTTGAGAATGAATGGGGAAAAGTCAAGTAAAAGGACGCAATGCTTTCCTCGCGATATGACTGGATATAACTGGTTATGTTTGGCTGTGATTGGTTCTTGCAATAAATCTCACCTCTTGCATTTGTGCACGTTCACAAATCAGTCTACAATATAATGGAAAGACTAATTCAAAAAATTGAGTAAACAACTTACTCACTTATATATAACCACTTTGTTACGTCAAAATAATACTTGAAATGACATGAAAACATGATCCGTGGGAGTTTTTAGTGCACAATCAGCTTGGTGAAATTTAAGGTAAATCTGTGTGTCTGAGACCAATTTGATGAATTATGACTTTCAAAAAAAATTCAAAAATAGTTAAAAGTTAATTATTAAAAAGAACAGCTGATCATAAGGTTCACAAAAAATATATATTGTTTAAATTGTTATTATTTTGTAATAAATGTAAAAAGGCCTAAAAACACTAACTTGATGAGATTCATACATGGCTTTAATAAATGGAATATTGATTACATTGTTCATGTAAAATTATAAAATTACTTTTGATTTATAAAAATAAGAAAAAAAAAACTTTGAGTACTTTGCCTCCGATTTGGAAATGTCTCTTGATTTCAGAATATATTTTTTAAATGTCATTTATGCCTGTCATCTCAAAGCTGAATTTCCAGCAGTCATTGCTCCAGTTATCAGTGTCACATAAACCTTCAGAAATCATTTAAATATGCTGATTTGGTGCTCAAGAAACATTTCTTATTGAAAATAGTTGTACAGTTTAATAGTACGGTTTTTCAGGATTCTTTGATGAATAGAAAGTTTACAGGGGTCGTCGGATGCCCATTTTCCATTTGATATAATTCTTTAGGGTCTTAATGAAAAGTCTATAACATACTTTGGTTAAAATTTCTAAATGGTAGTGTAAAACAACACCCTTTTTACCTTGGCAAAATTAGCTCTGCACACAGCAACCTATTTTGTTGCATGCCTCTTTAAATGATAATGAGCTCTGCTCATCCTGCCCCTCTCTTCTGCGGGGTGACGAGCAGTACTGTTTACCTTAGGCGCATTTAGCCATGAAACTTGCTAACTAGCACATTACGAGGAAAGGCGATTTGCAAACATTCATAAAAAACATTATACTCATTACTTCTGTAGGTGAAGCTGCATCACTAATAATTCACACAAGTAGATGCATTTCGACAGATGGGGAATTGGCGCATTCCCTTTCAAAAATGAAAGTAATATTAATCCTCTTCGTCTTCTGCAGCTCAGATGTCGGGAGTAAATGACGACTGCTATGATCATTATCACATCCAACAACAAAACACCTCAATTGCTTATGAGCCATTCTTGCCTACTCCTGTGCCAGCGTCGAAACAATGACAGTTGGACTGTTACAGCTCATCAGGGCAGGTCTAAGGTAAGACGACCGTGTCGTAAGACGACTATCGTTGGAGCAGTCGGTGACGTCACACAGTCAAGAAGCTGAGAATGGCCTGATTTGAAAAAGGGGATATTATTTATAAAGACTAAAAAAATACCACTGGGTGGATTTTTATCATTATAGGGTGTTTGTGTACACACACCGCCAACACACATTTATGTTCAAACAACATGTAAAAGTGAGTTTTGCATCTGATGACCTCTTTAAAATAGCATTTAAATAAATAAATGTTTTTTTTTATTTTAACTTTGTTGAAATTGGTCTGACAAATAAAATATTAAAGAAATATATTTACTAATTATTACATGTTCAATATATATAAGAAATTTGGATCCAAAGATTTTTCTTTTGCTCAATGATAAAACCATGTTACTGGAAATCTACATGGGAAAAACTCACACCTGCAATTACTTCAAACTTCCTTAGTTCAGTGTCTTTTTGAAATTCATTTTCCAAATTACGCTTCATCCACACCACCACTTTTAATAGCAGTTCAGAGCGTGTGAGATCTCTGGCCAGTCTACAACTCCTCCTCTGCGCTCTCCTGCTTTAATCTTTATTTGATGTGATTTCAACAGCCGTCTCTAATACGAAGGTACCTGACAGAATTACAGGACTGCTGCAGAGAGTAGCGAGATTCACTTTCTTGTGGCTTACTAAACACTGTTTTTTTGGGCCAATGTGGAGCTGTGAAGTTTAGTGGAGATTAACCAGTCTACAGTTTTCATACAAGGCTTTGAACACAGGAAGTGCATGCTAACTCGCTCTACAATTAATTGAACTCATTCTAAGGTAATGCAGCAGCATAAAGTTTTATCCAAAGACCAAAGTTATAGGTTATTTCATTGAAAGCCTAAGAAAACAGTAATAAATAAATAAGATTATTATGTACTGATGTTGGTATACCAATACCTATACCTTTTAAAAAATATCCATTAGATCCCATAGCTCATTTTAATGTGATTAAATCAATGAAGAGACAAACAGTCTAGTGATTTAGCCACTGATATTCATCTATCATATGGCATAGTCCAGGCTTCTTAATGTGATGCTAATTTGGTATTACGTTTCCAGTTTTACAGCGACAGTAGCTTAATTATCAGCTGAGCAGAAGGTTGAATAATGAGCTGAGAGGCTGATGTCTAGTATTGAGGGGACTCTGTTAGTTCTGGGTGACAGACTTGTAAGGAGCAATTACACCCACCCAAGTCCTGTCTGACAGTTTTATGCTTTAACATCCATTTTTTTTATATCCTCTATCCTCTGCTCGGCTTTAAAAGTGAGGCGTATAGGAAGAGCGGCTGAAGGAGGAGGAAAACGCGGAGAGAGAAAGCGACTGAGCCATAAATGACGTCACCCTTTGGTCTTTTCGAGGATCCACTCGAGAGAAGGGATAATTATTACACATCAGAAAACAAGATTGATTCGACTCTTTATGCCCACAGAGCGCTAAATCTTCAGGATGAAGGTGGGCAGAAATGCAGAGTCATTGTATCTCACTTTCATACTCATTATGTGATCATGCCAAATGATTATAATAATTCAGTCAACACATTCATTTTGGGAACATGTCCTGCCAGGACTGCACTAATATCACTGAACTAAAAATCTCGCATAGCAGCATGCGGTTCAGTACTGCATATTTACCTGTTACAAATGCACTTGTAACTCTTTTTGGTTCCTGCATACCCTCGTGCAGACCCTTTCCATTTATAGACTCTTTCCATTGCTGTCTACACCAATTACATTATAGAAATTGATGAGAGAAAAGAGGGGCCAAACTCTTAATTAATTTTGCTGCAAGAAAGTGCATCACTGTCTATTTACCTTTGATCCAGTTTCCCGGCAGTAAAAAAGGGTGCTGTACTAAATCAAGAAAACGCATGCATTTAGCCCAACGGAATCGGATCCATACTGACATTTAACGTGCTGCTTCTTTGAAAGGATATCATGCGTGTTTATTTGACAAGTCTTTGGACAGGCTGATCATGGCCACAGGCCTCAGCGCATCTCAGTTTGGAAAGGCCAAAAGAATTCGCATCCTCCAGACATATACTCGCCATCTTGGCAGGAAATATTCAGAGAGTGTGAGGAAAAAATGTGGTTTTCAGATGATTTACACCTTCCATTCAGAGCTATTGCCTGAGCTTTATCTGAACTCCGATCATTTTGGCACTTTATCAAATTTGGGATTAGTAATTTGGGACATACCCGTGTCTGTTATACAAATGACTTTTTTTGCTTATGGTGAAAAGTATTTTCACTCAAGTTGATGATTTATAAGCAGTAAGATCATGCAAATGTAATGTTAGGAATTTTGCACTTTCTGATCCTTTAACAACATTTACATTGTGAATTATTTGTAATATCATTGTGCAGTCAATACTACATACCTTACCAGATTTTTAATGTTTTTAAAGAAGTCTCTTCTGCTCACCAAGCCTGCATTTATTTGATCCAAAATATAGCAAAAGCATTAATATTGTGAAATATTTTTTACTATTTAAAATAACTATTTTCTATTTGAATATATTTTAAAATGTAATTTACTCCTGTGATCAAACAGCTACATTTTCAGCATCATTACTTAAGTCTTCAGTGTCACACAATCCTTCAGAAATCATTCTAATATGTTGGTTTGCTGTTCAAGAAACATTTATTATTATTATTATTATTATATTATTAATATTATTATTATTATTATTATTATTATCAATATTTAAACAGTTAAGCACATTTTTTTAGGATTTTTCAATGAACAGAAAGATAAAAAGATCGTCATTTATCTAAAATAAAAAGCTTTTGTAACATTATACACTATACCATTCAAAAGCTTGGAGTCTGTATATTTTTGGGGGGAAAAGAAATTATAGAAATTAATACTTTTATTTAGCAAGGATGCTTTAAATTGATGAGCTTTAAAGTCATGATAAAGACATTTATAATATTACAAAAGATTTCTATTTCAGATAATAACAATAGAGAATAATTCTGAGAATAATAATAAGTGTTTTTTGAGCAGCAAATCAAAATGGGAAAGGGAAATCCCTTTTGCTATTAATATGAAACAGATTCCCAAATTTAAGTCCCCAGTCATCAAAAAGCCCAGGAAGCACCAGCAGATGTAGAAAATGACTTTTTCCAACACAATTATGTTTTTACAGCACAAAAGATTTTTACAATTACCCTACCAAAAGACATATATCAAGGCTGCTTCACTTTTTCCTAGGCCTTGTTCTTCTTGTTTTCACTAGTCACCAAGTCACCAAGATCGTATAGAATACAACAACCCCAAATAAACACAACACCACAGAACAAGCAATTAACATTTCTCGGGTGAAAGAAAATCTTTCTCAACAGAACAATGCGTAGTTAAGTATGTTAAGTATATTTCCTGAGTGAGAAAATGATTTAGCTCATGTGAGACCTGATCAAATCACTCAGACTGAACTAATTCAGATTGCTAAAGCCTAGTTCAGACTACATGACTTTAAACTTTGGCAGATCACTGCGCTGTTCTGACTACATGACTTGTGGACTGTCTTAAGTTGTTGTGGTGTTCACACTACCTGACACTATGAGGTCACACACTACACAAGCTGAAAACAACTATGTCACCCAACGACTCTATCCAGTCCCCAAACCACGTTATGGATGCAAAACAAATCGAATGACGCAAAACAAAATGCGAAATACGACGAAATTGCACAAAGATTTTTTCTTAAAAACGTAGCTCTATTTTTTGCGTCAACACTTTTTTTAAAGCCATGTTGCTGCTGCTGTTTTTCTTCCAGTGACCTCAACACATGCCTTGCTCTTTCATTGGCTGTAGCTCGCCGCGACACCTGACAACACAGGATGTTGAGTCGGCCGACAGATCCACATATTTAGCATGCTAGATATTTGTTCGGCGTCAGCTAGGTATCGGGAAGGCGTCAGCGAGCCTCTTTGATGCATCATTGAGTAGGTCAAACACAAAGATTGCCGAGTGCTGATCACCCACTGATTTGCCCCCGATCACAGCCCGACCTGTCGACAAACTCGTTGACTTGCAAATCAGGCTTAAAGTCCTGTATTGTGAGCTTGTTATAACCCGCATGACCAATTTCTTGAAAAGACTTGACGTAAAAGAGTGATTCATTCGTGAATCAGCATGGCTAGTTGGGAATCTTTCTGCATGTCACATCATTACCCTAGTAGGTGGCGACAAGTGACTTTCTTTTTGAATGATTTAACGATTCAGTTAGTTAAATGAGACAAATGAATCATTCACTCAGCCTATTAGTTTCAAAAGCATGAGGCCGCGATCACACCGAACGCGTTTTTGCAGCGAGAGGCGCCTTTTTTGAATTGTGTTCTATTGGCAGTGAGCGTTATGCGTGCTGTTTATGCGCCGCGGGCGCCTCGCGTTTTAACCGCTTGCTGCGCCTCGCGTTTTTGCCGGAGCGCTCTAAGCGCCTGAAGTTGAAAAAAAAGCAACTCTGAGCGGAAAAGCGCCCGACGTCATAGCGTTTTTTTCCATTGTCCAATCGAATGAATGGAGAGGCGGGCCTTCTACTGTGGTGACGAAAATTTTTGGTGTCTATCGCGGGTTACCCTAAACTGTGTTTTTTAAGGTTTTTGCTGATATGACAGTTTACTAAACAGCTAAAAACCAAAGATTTTAGAGCGCTGGCCTATAATCCTTTGATTAGATTGACAGGACGGCTGATTTAATGGTTGCCTAGCAACATAAAAAACCGCAACGCACTGCTCTTTTTTGAAAAAGTCACCAGAAAGAGGCAGTGCGGTGCGCCTCGCGTTTTTAGAACTATCCACGCGTTTGGTGTGATTGGGGCCTCTGATTCATTCAGCAAGGAAACAAGTCTTTATAAACGAGTCATTGAATCATTTACTCAACCAATTTGTTCAAAACACTCAATATTCAAGAAAAAACACCTCTTCTGTGTGTTGCTTGATGATGCTGTGGCTTTGTTTGGAACTCACTTTTAAAAAGTACAAGTAAAAAAGTAACTGCCAACATTGATTTTTTGAAGTAACTCAATACTGAATTGTTTACTGAACTGTTGCATGCAATATCACACAGTAGTGCAGACTTCTTGCTATATTAGTTTTGTTTGAGAGCGGTACCATTCCCATACGTAAATGTTATATTTATGTCATATATATTGCCATATATGTTACCATATAGAATGTACTAGATAACGATATAAGTTTATAACGTACAGAAATCCCCAGAGTAAAATTTGTAAATGCACATCATTCATAAACATACATATTTGTGTTGGTTTGAAATACATTTACATTTCTAATAGGTTTTATTTATGCTTCGTATGACATCATATGCCAGTATATGTATGACAATATTTGGGTTGTTTGCAGCCGCCGTAAGCAGTTAAGATGACTGATGAGGGTGGTGATGGTTCATATTCAGTGGGGCAGATATCAGCAATCACTGGCCATTATACAGCAAGTATAGGGAAGCGGAATATGCTCTGTGATTATGATCTTATTGGTGTTGGAGGGCAGAAAGAGGACAGGGATTGGCTCACAAACCTGTCTGGCATGGTAATGGGCTGTGATAATGCTATTGATGACAGCATAATGGCTGCCTGTGACCATGAATTAAATAAGATCTGTGATGATATTTGTTCAGCTCTCACATGGACTGCTTTGTGGACAAAAGATAATGCTGAGGCAAAGTAGGCGAAAGGAAAAGAAAGAGATCACAGAGAGGCAGAGAAAGAAAGGGCGAAAAAGAAGAACAAGAAGTGGATGACGTAAAGGAACAAGAAGGAGAAGGGAGAAAAGAACGATATGGACAAATCTGTTAGGACTTGTCGGCATTGTGAAGGCCAAACGAATGGTCAGGACTATCGTCTCTGCGCTACATGTCCAAGCATAGCATGGCACAGTCAACCTGCGTTATTCAGAGCTTGCATGAGCTCTTTGTCAGGGTGCGAAACGCTTTAAAACGGTCTCAGGGGTGAAGCCCTATCTTGAGCGGAGAAGAGCAGAGGCCTGCTTCTATCTCTCAATCTGTGCCTCTCAATCCCAATCACAGGCACATTGTTCTCATCATGTTGTGGAAAAGGCTTTTGACAGGGCACAGTGATGAATCACCCACGCCAGTCTTTCAGCGAAGGAAATAGAGTGAGCAAGTGAGCGAGAGAGAAAGAGAGGGAGCCGGAGAGATAGAGCGACGGGGCCTCACAATGTAAGGGCAGCAAAGAGGAAGGAGAAAAGAGGGAAAAAAACATCAACCGCACAGCATTCAATTCATTTCTGTACCTCTTTCATGTCTGGCTCTTTTCATTGGTGCGACGGTGTTTTAAAGTTATTCGCTCCTTTTTTTCTCAGGATCAGGTTGAGCAAATAGCGAGAGGCAGAGGCTGAAAGAGGAAGTGCTTTTACCTGAGCAGAGGTGCTGATGGCCGTGAGCTCCCTGTTATGTTGGAGACACTTAGAAAAACAAACGTTAAACAGACTCAATTCCTTAACTAATGAGCTAGCATTCTAATCTCTGTCAGAGTTTAGCCTGACACAAAGAGAAAGCACCACAGCAGTTCCTTTCTTTTTTTTAGTATTATTATTTTAAAAAACTATATTTAGAGAACACATGATTTCTGGGGGCAAAAGACACATAATTTCAAAATATGAAATAGATGGTTACATGTATCTTTGATCATGTGAACATCTCAAAATCAACATTGTATATATATCTATATCTATATCTATCTATCTAAATATCTATCCATCGATCTTCATATATATATGTATATATATATATATATATGAAACACAACATATAAAACAGAAAAATTATGTTTTTTCTTTGTGCATTCCAATTAATCTCAATCAAATGCAGTTGGGTTATTATGATTTAAAGTAAAACTACAAAAAAAAATACAGCTAACCAACACAATAAAACAGAATGAAAACATGATAACATAATAAAAAACATGATTTTTGAAAAAAAGAAAAAACAGAGTTATGTATCTATGTGTGTGTGTGTGTGTGTGTAGAAACACAATTACAGTGCCTTCCCAATTTGTTTAGATCCAAAATGTATCAAGGTATCCACAAAAATGTTAAACAAGGATTATGTGACTTTGAAGACACTGAATATATTAAAATAGAAAACAGTTTTCACAATATTACTGCTTTTATTGCATTTTTGATCAAATACATGCAGCCTGGCTGAACATAAGACACTTTCTTTCTTAACATGAATCTTACCAACCCACATTTTTAAATGGTATGTAATTGATAATGTAATAACACTATTAATATAATGTAAAATCAACATTATAGCCAATGACTCATTACTGTATTATGTTGACACATCTGTCAACTTTACCTCTTTGAGGTAATCATGAATTGATCTGACATTTGATCTGGGCTGGACTGCATTGATGTATTGGATGTAGGATTAAGCATAACTTACTGCACAATAATGAAGCAGTATGAACGCGGGAGGAGCCAGGCTCAAACCACATGCTCCAACCACACCTCCTCAAACCCCAGACTAAACAACACGTGGTGATTGACAAGTCCTCAAATTTACTAGGCATTCCCATTCTCGGCCTGCTGCCAACCAAATATCCTGCTTATTAGCAGACTAATTTCATTGTCCGCTGGACTTTCAAACAAGCACAAAATGTTAAAGCCATTCACTACATCTCTACAAAGATAAATGGTCTTTAATAAGACACAGTGTGATGCATAGTGAACTTCTCCTTGCCAAGCGCCCCAGGTCATACCTTTTTTAACCATCTGAGTAATTATGCACTTTATTCTTGGGCCATAAAACTTAAAACTTTTGCGCAGGGTGAGTAGGGCTGTGTTGATAAATGGGCTTTGGAGTGAATAGAATGCTTAGCTGGGCTAGTTAAAGCATGCACGCTGCACATAAACAGGAAACGGGTCCAGGGCCCTGACTGCCACAGCTGTGGCGAAGGGTTCGCCTAGCGCTTTGTGATCAGATACATATACATATTTCATATCTATTCAGGTCTAATCTCCCAACCCCGAGATGGATTCTGTTTGGAAAGCTAGTGCAAACATTGCAAAACAAAAAAGAATGCTGATAATGGTCACGACTTCCGAAACTTTGCGAAACCAATGAGCTTTCTTGGGCTTTTTTTTTTTAATGGCTTGTCTGAATCAACCTGTTGGGTGCTTTTTGTGTGAGCAAGATATTGCGCGCATAAAGGCCAACAAGGACGATGAGAGCAGTAGGTTAAAAAGTGAGACGCACCCTTGGCTGAGTGGGTTAGAGGGACTGACACCTGGGCAAACACTGCCGAAAGACTCATCTGTCATCAACTCCGAGAGCGAGTTAGAAACTTAGCCGCTTTTGTCGAGCCACAACAAAAGGGAACATATGAATTAATTTAACACTTTGCATTCTGTGGTCTCTGAGGTTGAGGTCTTTTAAAGCCAATATTATGGGTTAATAAACATGGTAAATTGCTTGTGTCTGCATCCCTGTCTTGACTACATGCTGGACGTAATCTGCCTTATTGTTGTTGTTGTGCTCTCTGATCTCCTCGCTCCTACACGACTCTTCATTCAACGTGTCCAAGACATACATGGCAATTATCCTCAAGTCTTCATGTCATACCTCCGTTTCAAACCCGAGGCGTTCTGAATTTGAGATTAAGTAAAGCACAGTAGGAGATTGCTAAAAAGTCTGAAAAAGATGACATGTTTATATTGTCTGTGCCTAGTCTTTTGTGACGCATACTTGGGGGCTGAGGAAAACTCTTGTGTGGCTGGGAACGCTAAGCCATTAAGGCCCAGATTCCACGGCGAGCTCAGAGCCATACAGGCTGAGAGTGTCACAATTACAAAAATCAGAGTATTAGCAACGAGCTTACACCCCTTAGCCTTATTCGGTCTCAATACTTACACTGAGCCCGCTGACAAAAGAGTCAATATATGGAGTAGGGGTAGGCGAAATAACAAAAATCTTATATCATGATGTGAGTAATTTTATTTCACGTTAACAATATATATCACAATATAGTTGTTTCTGCTTTAAATAAGGTGTTTATGATATCAAAATTTTTGATGCCATAGAAATGTCAGAATTTTTGTCACCAGTGTCATTATCACAAACTAAACTAATACTAAATTAAAAATCAAGCATACTGAAGACAACTCAGCAGTCAGTGATTGAATAAGAATAAGAAACTAATTGCTAGGGTGACCATACGTCCTCTTTTTGGACCTAAAATTACGCTAATTCTAAATCGCCCAAAATGTCCAGGATTTCAGCTTTTGCATTCTACAGTCGTCATTCATTGTGTGTATTTTTGCATTAAAGCCTTGCGCAGGACTGTTTTCTTAATCCTGCTCCTGCAAACATTCTAATATTGAATATCATTTTGGGGAGTCACTATCAATATTCAGAGTATTTAAATCAGGTTGCCAAATCCACATTTTTTCCACAGAATTGGGCTGATTTTAAACTTTTGCGGCGGGTTGATTATCTCCCTGGGTTAAAGGTTTAAAACAATGCATAAATTACATTTGACTGAAATGCTTGTATTGAAACATTTTGCATTCTATCTGTGATAAAACTGTGGTAGATATAAGTTTTGTGAAGGCTGGCCATAGTGGTAGGAATGGAAAAGACATATTTTGAGGTTTGATATGGAATATGGTCAACAACCCCCCCCAACCCTCCACCACCACCCCTCCCCGTCCTCTTTTTTGAAAACTAAATTATGGTCACTCTAATAATTACAAGCAATAGGACAAAAAAAAACTACAGGAGAACAAATAAAGAAATTCTACATACATTGTATAAGGTAATCAAATGTATAAAAAGACTGCATACTCTTCACCATGTAAATTAAATATATATTTCTTCTTATTAAAGTTACAAAAGTGATTTAGTCAAGAGCAGTTAGAGATTTTCTCTGATTTGTTGTTTGATTAATATTAATGACAGACAGAAGGAATATTAGACTGCTGTCACTTTAAGAGCTGCCGGATCCAATATACTGTTAAACACGTGTTTTCTTTCTCAGCTGTTTGATTTCACTTAAGACCAAAATGACTGTTTACAAGGATACTTGCAAAGACGGGCATTCTGACACATACAAGTATGTATATTTATCTGTTCAAGGCCCATAAAGTGGCAAAAATAACTCCCGCGCTCTGTGAACACAGTCTTCACATGACGAAATGATAATTGCATTTCAACGGCTTAAAATCATTGCGGTTTAAAAACAAGTCCAAGCAATAAATTTCCCTGACCACATAGCACAGCAACGTCACATGAGTGTGTAACCCAGATAGAGACGATTTCTACTGGTTGACAAATTTCTACTGGTTAATTCTGTCTACCTAATTATGGAGCTTTATTCTATTATATATTAATTGGGATGTTATTTGATTCTAGAGACATCTGCAGAACAAACACAATGTAATAATGTCCGTATCAGACATGCATTTGCAAAAAAACGTGCTTTTTCAATAATCATCAGTGTCAAGCGTGATCACACCCTTCTTAAATTATCAAGAGAGCTTCTGCATGTGATATGAGCACCAATATGTTCGCTGCTGACTGTGACACTGAGTTGAACATAAATCAGCTAAGCACATCAGAGAATGAGCTTCAGAGACATTTCCATGGCAACACATGCATTGAAATTGCAGAGACTGATTGTTTTCTGTCAAAGGCCAGCTACACGGACAGAAAACCTTGAGAGACCACGTCGATGAGCACTGTGTGAAGGCTTTCACTTTTCAGCAGCTAAGATGAAGCACAGCACTCGGACTGCTGTGCATGTAGAAAAGAAACTCTAAGCTGTTTAAGTCAGCCAGTAATCCAGCTATGAGTGCAATGTGACATGACCACTGGGGACAATGAGGGCATGCTCATTCATTCATTGTCCCAGCAGCCTGATATCATCTCAATGTTATCTAAATCTGCTACCAGCAGAGCATTGGGATTCTTACCATCGTTATTAATATGTTTAGTCTAATCAGTGTCTTTATTACACCCTAAAGCTGCCCTAACAGGATTTTACTTATTTGTGAAATCCCCACAAATCCTCAGAATGGCTGCCACAGATTTAGGGTCTTCTGTGAATTCTCCTCCATTCTTAACATCTACATTCAGCAATTATTTCGTTTCCTGAACCTGAGTCACTAGACGACACCTGTGGGAAGAGGGGAAACTACACCCCCTATTGCCGCTTGTAATTTTTTTAAAACAACAACAGGTTTATAGTTGCAAATATTTGTTCACTATGCCACAAATATTGTGCACAATTTGTAATATTTTGGTGTACACATGCAAGTAAAAGGCTGTGGAACCACATAATACTGACACGCGTGTTTGACAAACCAAATTGTTCTAAAACAGGCACAATAAAACCTGACGTAACATGCAAATCACTTAAGTACATAACAGTAGTAAAGTACTGCTTAATGACACTGAACTATGTAAACATGTACAGTATATGCTTTGTTAAAATATATTAACAACAGAGTAACCATATGCTGTGAACTCTGTTGTAGCACAACTAGGAGGCACAACTAAGTTCTCATTCAAACTATACCTCTTTCAAAGGCTGTTTTGTGAAAGACAACAATGAAACTGTAACAGTAATTGAAAGAGAAATATAGGATATGGCTATGTGCTATGTGTGACTAACTCACTGCTATATATAGGCTATTAAAACTGGAAATGCAGAGTAACAAAAATAGTGAATAGTGGCAGCAGGCTAGAGCTTGAAAATACAAAAAAGTCTCCACTTATCTAAAATCTATTAAAAAAGACAACTAGCATGTAAAAAATTCTTATACCTTTAAATGACAAAAAAATGATTATTGGTGAATAAAATGATTTCACTGCTGAGTCATTTTTGTGCAGCTTTGATACGCAGTACAAGCACAAACAGGAGCAAGCTTTTAAAAAGTTAGCATGAGGATTAACACCCCTCCTATGGTAAATCTCTGTACTGCATGGCGATAAATCACTCCACTTAATTTCATTACATTTTCCATTAATCCACAGCATTTTTGGCAGTCAAAATATTTTGTCTTAATGGTTTCCATACAGATTAAAAGCTTTGCTATTGCCCTTGTGAAAGTCTGAAATGTAAGTGATTTAAGGAATTTCAGGAATCCTCAGACAATGAAGTGCATTTTATACTAAATGTATAATTAGAAGTGTTGAACCCCATCTATCAGCCACCATTGTTAAGACATTTATCTCTTCAAAAGTGTTCCTGTTTTGAGAAGAGGCACTGAAATCATTAGAGTTTAAGAAATGTGGGTTACAAGCATTTGACACCCACAGCCAAATCACAGTCAGCTTAACTGAGAGCAGCAAAACTTACCCATTCTAAGGAGAAGTCGTGTGATCAGAAATGGTGATCTTTGTAACACTGATTGGGTTTGGGATTTCTGTCACAATCTCAGAAACCTCCTGCAGTTCCACCATAAACCCCTAGGGGACCACATATCAATATAACTACATTTCACATGCCATAGGGGCATGTTGTCACAGAAGGTCAATGTTCAATATGCAATGATAGTGGAAATGATCAGCAGCTGTTTTTTTGCGGCCAAAAAGAAACTAGATAATTTGTAAAATATATATTTATATATATATTTTTTCACTGGTGTATGATGTGTGACAACTAACCCCAGTCTTTCCCGTCCATGTCCCAGTCCAAATTTATTAAATGTACACTGTACACTATATATTTTTATTTATATTTTACATACATTTGTTTTTCATCCACTGTTTATCCCCAATAACTTCTAAGCAATATTCCAAAGCAAAGTAGGCACAAAGCAGGAAAACTGCTTTCCCACCATTGTTAAGTTAATGGTAAAATACTAGTATTCAGCTTGTGTCTCTGTTTGCTGTGAAAATAATCAAAGTCTAGAATCACGCATACACCTTTGCATTACCATAACTATCCCTCTTCTTCTCAACTACAGTGTAAGGGTGCATGTGCACTGCAATTTAAAGATGACAGCAGGAATGGGAATCTCTTCTAATGGTTAGATGGGCATCACTGATTGGGAGTACTCCCTTGTCTCCAGCTCAAGAAACCAGTCATAAAAGGATTGGACTCCTCAGACTGCATTGGCAAATAATAATTAACTCTCCTTTGGTCTCACAGACACAAGCAATAATTGACAAGGCAGATCTAAAGACCTCAAAAGACACTTCACCGTGTTCTTATGATGGATTAACATCTGAAAAGCATCCCAATAGGACATTATTCCAAATGCTCGTAATATTTTCAGGAGGCGAAGTGGCTGAGTAGACAACAAAAGGACATTTAGTCGAGCAATCTGTATAGTCTCTATTGCCATATATCCAATTATTATAAATCATACTGAGCAGAATGTCGGAATTTGTGTTACTGGGAAAATGAACTGTTACAGCTGAATATGAAAAACATAATGAAGAGAAAGTGTGTGTGTGTGTGTGCGCGTCAGCATTATATGGTGGAACGAGTCATGATTCTCTATACAGAGAGATGTGCACAGATGCCATTGCTCTCTTTATACGGTTTGTACATTTTATCATCTCCTAGGCCGAGATGTGTCACTGCACTGTTCTCAATCTGATCTGACAGAGTGCTGGTGTTTTCAGTGATACAACATCTTAGCAAAGTGCTCCAAAGATGAAACCATGTTTTATTCATTTCATCTTTATAACCCATGAAAATAGACAGAGATGCAACTTCGTCCTAGTCAAACATGCTCGCTGGGTCTGACAGAACTACACATATTCACACCAAGCTTCGCCTAATATGATTTATTTGTATTTGTCATTATTCCACCATTCATTCAAGACGATTCATAAATGTATGGTTTTATGAAAATGATGTCTCATGATTGATCATGAGCTATCACATGTAATTAAATGTCTTTTAGTGCTCAAATATAGTAATGGTTCTTAAAGGGGTCATCAGATGCCCATTTTCCACAAGTTGATATGATTCTTTAGGGTCTTAATGAGAAGTCTATAATATACTTTGGTTAAAATTTCTCAGTGGTAGTGCAAAAAACACTCTTTTTATCTTGTCAAAATCAGCCCTGTTTAGAGCGAGTCATAATATTGCATGTTCCTTTAAATGCTAATGAGCTCTGATCACCCCGCCCCTCTCTTCTGTGGGGTGACGAGCCGTTCTGTTACACTGGCCGCATTTAGCCGCTAAACTTGCTAACTAGCACATTATTAAGAAAGACAATTTGCAAAGATGCATGAAAAACCCTTATACTCACCTCTGCTGTAGGTGAAGCTGCTGCATCACAGATGATTCACTTAGCTTTTATAATATTATAAAATAGTATGATTTCTGCCTCATTCTGTGATATGAAGCCACGTCTGATCATAAAAGGTTATTTCAAACACTCGATTATGTTATGAAGTTAATTCAGAGAAAAAGCATGTCAATAAACTGTATCTTTGTTGGGCAACAGGTTTGTAAACAGGCTCATACACATGCAAAACTGTATTGCACACGTGCTACTGTAGACTTTAACGTTATTATCAAGGAAAGACTAATTCTTATTGTGGGGAAATTTTTGACCGTTATATCGCAAACGGTAAGATATCACCCATCCCTAACACAGACACGTTTATGTAGGTCGCCAGGTGCATTTCCTTCTAAAATGAAAGTAACGTTAATCCTCTGCGTCTTTAGCGGCTCAGATGTCAGGAGTAAATGACGACTTTAATGATCATTATTACATCCAACAACAGAAGACCTCAATCGCACAATCTGAGAAATTCTTGTCTTCTCCTGCACCAAAGTAGACCCAATGGTGGTCGGAGTCAGACTGTTACAGCTCAGTTAGGGCGTGTCTAAGGTAAGTCGGTCATGTCAATCAACTATCGTGGGAGCAGTGTGACGTCACACCGACAAGAACCTGAGAATGTCTTGGTTTGAAAAAGGGGATATTTCTTATAAAGATTACAAAAATACCACTGGGTGGATTTTTATCATAATAGGGTGATTGTGTACACACACTGCCAACACACATTTATGTTCAAACAACATGTAAAAGTGAGTTTTGCATCCGATGACCCCTTTACTAGTTCATCCCAGTGCTTTAATCTCTGAGCTGTAAAATCTCTGATCTGTTCCCAACATATGCTGGATCTTAAAAGGGTCAATTTATAACAATAATGTACTATATTATTTTAATTGCTGTTAGATAAATGTAATTGTTTTTATCAGGACCTTTTTTCAATATGCCAGAATAAAAATTTCCTGAGAAATTACTCACCCCCATGTCATCCAAGATGCTTTTTCTTTCTTCAGTTGAAAAGAAGATTTTTCCAAGCTTTTTCTCCATATAGTGGACTTCAGTGGTGGCCAACAGGTTCAAGGTCCAAATTGCAGCTTCATTGCAGCTTTAAAAGGCTCTAGACGACCCTAGCCAAGGAATAAGGGTCTTGTCTAGCGAAAAAAATAAAATGTATATACTTTTTAACCACTAATGCTCATCTTGCACTAGCCTGACCTCACACATTACATAGTCACATTGGAAAGGTCACGCATGACGTAGATGGAAGTACCAACCCAGTATTTACAAAGGAACGTGCAAAGAAAGTCAAACGCCCTTTACAAAAAAAAAAAGGTAAAACAACTACCCTACCTTTTTGAATCGGAGTACAAAGACGAAGAACTAATCACACATGACCTTTCCAGTGTGATTATGTAATGTGTAAAGCCACGGACACCCATTGTAGAGCTAGTGCAAGACAAGCATTTGTTTTTTATTTTTTTAGAAAATGACCAATCGTTTAGCTAGATAAGACCCTTATTCCTTGACTGGGATTGTTTAAGCTGCATTTAAACTACCCACGGACACACATCGTAGAGCCTGTGCTACACAAGCTTTTGTGCTTAAAAAGTATAAAAAAATTATTTTCTGAAAAAAATGACAGATTGATTCACTAGACAAGACCCTGCTTCCTCGGCTGGGATTGTTTAGAGCCCTTTGAAGCTGCACTTAAACTGCATTTTGGAAGTTCAAAATCGGGGCACCAATGAAGTCCATTATATGAAGAAAATCCTGAAATGCTTTCCTCAAAAACATAATTTCTTCACGACTAAAGACAGAAAGACATGAACATCTTGGATGACAAGGGGGTGAGTAAATTATTTGGAAATTGTTGTTCTGGAAGTGGACTTCTCCTTTCATTTCTTTTCGACTGAAGAAAGAAAGGCATGAACATCTTGGATGACATGGTGGTGAGAAAATTATCAGGAAATGTTTAATCTGGAAGTGAACTAATTTTTTAAGCAATGAACATGATCTTACACATTTGATAGACGTTACACAAATAAATGCTCTTATAAATGTGCTGATCTGATTGTGGATGAGGCCAATCAGCACCTCCTTACATCCAAAGCAGAAATTTACACTATACAGTAGCTCTGGGCCACTGACCACCATCAATATTTTATCAGGCCCCAACCCTGACACATAATTTTTTCATGTGACACTTAAGCTGCTGTGGAGATGGAGGTTTCTAGGCATGTCAGAAAAACTGCATTATTTTGTTCAGCAGGATAAAAGATTGTTAGGGATACAAAATGTTATTTCTCTCGTATGTGCGCACACATGTTTCAAATATGACATAAATATTGTAGATATTCATAATCAATGCACATTGACCTACAGCAAATGCGTGATTCAAGAATGCAAGAGCTCCAGGAGGGAATTACGGCCGAGGCATAAAATAATAAAACATGACTTTTATGGCAAAAGCCTAAGGTCATAACCTAATGAAATTATTTTTATTGGTACAATACAATGGTAAAATAAATCCAGCCCAACACTTACTAAAAGAGAATCCAATCCAAAGATATGCAATAAAGATGAAGGTGATAATTTACCAACTTACTTCTTGCTTTTTTACAATTTCTAATAAACAGAAACAATGTTTCTTGTCAAAAGGACTAAAGTGAGGTGACAAACGTTTTACTGATATAGAACTCATAACAATTACAGTCGGATATTATGGAGGCTGAGATCAAGAACGAGAGAAAAAGAAGAGTGTTCTGTTTGCCCAACAGTGGTATTTGAACGACAAGGATGAGAAAGGATTTGTGGTAAAAAGGAGGTGTGGTGGGGAGGGGGGGATAGGTGGACAAAAAAAAAAAAGGACAAAAACTTTTCAATAACTCTGCCGAGTGTTGAGGCCTCAGCCCTGCCTGTCTGTTGCCCTGGGTGCGTGTGAAATGCTTCCAGCGAACAAAGTAAGCCATGGGCGCATCCCAAAGGCCTTTGTGGCCAAAGCCTGGTGAAGAGGCTCTTCACAGCGCCAGCAAACACAGTCTACAGCCTCTCACCACAATTCTGCAGATCCTCCCATTGTGTCCCAACACACATTACACACTCGAGAGGGAAAGAGGAGAAACAAGGCAAAACTAATGAAAAGCTTTGAGTGGCTGCTCTTCTCGGAGCACACCCACACTCTAAAGCCCAAGAACTGCCCCAGACGCACACACGCACACATACCTCACTTCCAGCTAATAATTGCTATTGAAACACTTATTTGCTGTTGTTACCTGCACATCCTGCCACATCAAGTGGGATGGTTTTGCCGTGGTGTTACTTCAGCGACCTGGAGGGGGAGGCGTCCTATTCCTTATCACATTGTATCACATAAGGCAAAAAAAGTCTATTTCCTCCTCTATGAAACAGTGAAAAAGAGGTTCAGCATCAAGTTAAGTAATGTGTGTGGGAAATGTCAAAACAGTCAGCGCATGACAAATTGTACTGAGCAAACTAATGCTGGTTAGTACAAATAGAGTTTTCACAGAATAGTCCAGACAAAGAATTGTGCCTTGTGTGTACACATTCATAACAGCATAAACAGGACTACAGTTTTAGAATTAGGACAAAGCCTTTTACTTCTACCGAACCTAAGAAAACAGAGGGAAAAAGTCGGCTTTTACTTTGAATTCTGTTTTTATATATATATATATATATGGACGTCTGTTCCTAAACTATGATATTGTGTCTTTAAGACACAATATGCTTCATCATGTGTCAGTGATGCAGACATATGATTTGGCATAAGAAATTACAGGCCTAAAACTCAGATCTCTCCTGTCCACCCTTCAACATAACACACTGCACAGCTTATTGACAAATGACAAATATGCTAGCTTTCTATGGAAAATTCAGAAAAATGAGGCTTCAGGGAAATATTTCCTGAGAAAGAAAAGGAAGACTGAGGTGAAGGGAAAGTAAATAGCAGAGTACAAAAGAAAATGAAAGAGTCGGTTCAAAAATACATAGGACAATGATGTTAAGAAGCAGTGGTGCTTCACATTAACATGGTAGACAGACAGACAGACAGATAGACGTCTGCTGAAAATTCAGCTTTACCATCATAGGAATAAATTACACGCAGTGTTGGGAAGGTTACTTTAGAAATGTAATAGGTTACAGATTACAAGTTACCCTATTTAAAATCTAATAAGTAGCGTAACTATTACAATTACATTATTAATGTAACTGATTACGTTTGATTGCTTTTTGATTACTTTTCTAAATGTCTAATGAATGTTTTTAAGTGTTAATCATTTCACTTAACACTGATCAGAGTTTTAAAATCCTTCATCACTTGAATTAAGATTATAATAAATTAATTATAAAGCACAGCCACAACAAAATCAGACTTTAGCACCTTTTGTTGTTTGAGATTGTTCTAAGGTTAAATGCAGATTTAAAATCCTAACAAGAAATAGTTTAATAGCTATGATACTGTTTTTTAAATAATTTTTTTTCATAGCTATGACAGGAAATACTGGCATCTAACAATGCCTTGGGGAAAAAAAACAGTATTAATCTTAAAATAAAGCATTTACGTAAATACTCCTGAAACATTGGTATCTCATATTTTAGAGCAGTCAATTTTTGTGCGTGTAAAAATGTTCAAATGTAATCCCCTTTACGTAATTAAGTAACTGTAATTTAATTACATTTAATTTTTTCTCAGTAACTGTAAGATTACAATAGGCCTGTCATTAATGATTTTTTTGTAATCTGTAATGCGAGTAATCTGACGATTATTTGAGTAATTGGATAATTATAATAAATTTTTTGTAGTAATAACATCACATAATAGATATATGTGAACAATTTAAAATTACTTAAAATACATATATAATAGCAATAAGGCAATAATAATTAGTTCAAATAAAGTATCAAAAGCAAGTAATCATATGGTATTATTGAACAATTGTTAAAATACATAATGTATTATAAACAATAGAGCTAATGTACATTATGCATTATAACAAATGCTTGCAGAGGGCGACAACGGCCTGACAACTGTTTTTACACTTTACTGCGCAATCTAATCAGTGTCTAACATTGACTCATTTAACTCAAATTACTACTTAATCTTTAATATTTGGCCATTTTTTATGATAGAAAAGCTACGGCCACTGTAATTTCTTGAATATGTGTACATCAAAACTCAGAGTGAGGGCTTAAAGTTTTATTTTGAAATCAGGATGAACAGTTAACATAGCATATTGAGAATGATAATGGTGTATTCTCCTGTGTTTGCATACATTTATAAATGATTGCCTTACAAATCTGATAAAATAGGGCACGTAAAAACTGGTGCTATTATGCTTTTTCACTTTTTTGAATTTTAGTCAGTGTATGGTGTGTATTTTTGGGCATAAAAAAGATCTACAAAGTTACAAATCTCAAAGTCCACTCCAAAGGGAGATATTTTGTTTTTAAAAAATCTCTTTCCAAGAACTACAACAAATGGCTCCTTTGGACTATGGCATTTGTTTTCCGCAAGCAACAATGTCACAACGCGGTCTATTAGAATATCATTAAATTAAATCCTGTCTACTGAAATTCGAAATTGTTGGGCGTTGTTAAGGGACGAGGTGGGGGATTAGCCTAACTTTAGCGATGCAGCGCAGAGAGCTGCTTCAACAAGCCGCAGCGAGGCGGGTATAAACACAAGTATTGACTAAAGTGGCCACTTCAGAGCAGTAACGCGCCGCAGACGTGTGCAGTACAGGGGGTAGAAACACGTGCCGAAGCCGCGATCTACTAACGTAACGCGCCTCAGACGTGTGCAGTGCGTGGTAAGAGATTTATTCATCATACAGTGTAGATAGCTTCACTTATAACGCAAGTGTTTTTTAAATGCGTAAACTTGCACTAGAATAGGCTGATCAGTGATGATGTTTTTTGATAATGTTACGCTGCTTTTAGCCTAATGCTGGAGCTGATTTCGGGCAATGAAACTAAGTATGTAAAATAATTAAATAAATTAGCACGATAATATCATGTATGGGCGATCTCGCAGGTAGAGGATAGGACTCAACACTACTGTAGCATATTATTTACTCACCCTCCATGCATCCTAGCTGTATATGACTTCCTTCTTTCAGACGAATGCAATCGGAGTCTAATAAAGTCTAATAAATTGCATCCATCCATAATAAAAAGTGCCTCACATGGCTCCCGTTTGAGCCGTGCGTGCGTTTTTTCGGACCACCAAGCATGAGAGCATGTTCTAGTACACCCCCAAAACAAAATCAAGCATAATAGGACCCCTTTAATTTATAATTGAATTCTGTTACGTTGTTACATGTAATTAGTTACTCCCCAACACAGATTACATAAAATATATATAAAGTTATTTTAAATTGTAAGCATATTTTACAGTATCACTGTTAATAAAAACAGCCTTGGTGAACATAAAAAAAAAAAAAAAAAATGTTGTGCACAGTCACCTCTCATGAAAATCTCTCTCTCTCTCTCTCTCTCTCTCTCTCTCTCTTTCTCTCCCCCCATCTCTCCACATCAAATCTTTACCTATTATGACTATGGTGCAACAGTAAGTATATTGAAAGAATGAAAATTCTCAGCTTCAAAATTTATCTTGAACATCTAAAAAGCTCATTTGCTTAGACCTTGGTAGAACTTGGTATAAAAGCCTATATTTATTTTGGGAATTAATATTTCATGCATTATATAAAATGAAGGGAGGTCAGCAAGCCAGTCAGCAGTTAAGAACTTTAAAAATATGCACTGTGTATGAGCGCAGCAGAGGGAGGCAGACATGTGGCCCTGAGTGCATTTTACTGTATTTCATCGGGAAAAGATATATTCTCTAAAAATAGGAAGGATGAAGAACTGGATGGAGAGGGAGGGTTAAGGGGACTCTGAGGTAACATAGGCCTGCTGATCTGTGCAGCTTAGCTGCGCAAATTTAGAGACAGTCACCATCATGGAACAAGTCAGAGGCAAGATGCTGAGTAACTTTTTTAAATGTTCAGGTAATGTAAAAACAAATATGTCACAAAACAAACTGTTAACATCTGCTCGAGATACATTTTAATGCCACTTTAGTTTGTAGGTAATGTATTAGTATCAAGGTAGTAAGATGTGACATTGCAAATATTCTTTAAAAAAAATGTTTAAAGATTTTTATAAAAATCTTTTGGTCAGTTTTTTTGGTTCAACATTTTTGAAGAGCAGCCAATATAGCACCCATTTTTTTTTCTATAAAAACTCAACTTTGATTATTTTACATAATATATAATATATTCTAGAATGCCATTTTGTCGTTATAGCCGAAGAATAACTTGAAGGATATATTTTAGACATTACTAAACCTACTGAAGTAAAACGCTGTGGACCACTCTGCCATCACAGAGCATTTAGATCACAAATATTGTCAAAATAATTCGCTGTTCCAGTGAGTATGAAACACCTCATCTGCCTGAGTATCTTGACATGATTTCCACACATAGTTCTGTAACCACATGACATTTTTACTCAGTTATCTGAAGCATGTCTCACCACCTCTCTATGTTGGGTCTTGTCTCTGGTAGGCTGGAGAAGCTTGTAAAAATATTCTCAACCTGTAAAAGAAAAACAACTTAGGTGAAGAGAATTGTTCTCAGTAAATGGTGAGGACAAATGATTTTTTCTTCTTGAGTGACAGACAACTTCATGAAGACATGACAGCTCTATTTGCCACTGGCAAGAATGTCACATTGTAAAGATACAATACACTAATTAAGACACCAGGAGCTCAGTATTGTCAACAGCACGTTTACATTTTGTGTGCATGTTTGAGAACTTTTTTTAGTCCAATAAACAATTTTATCCAGTCACCGGTTTCATAAGAAACTGAATAAAACATCACATGAATCATTATTTATTAGCAGGAAAACAAGTAACATAATCCAAAACTTCCAGCAAAATAGTACGACCTTCATGATCACACCTTTATGTTTTTCAGTTTGTGGTGGAAGGGGATTCTTGTCTGGTGATGTTCAAAAAAGTCTCTGACAACCTTTGTAGCAATGTGGGTAATATGAGACAAAAGTTACTCAATGGCATAGTATCACAATACAAGAACTAGTCTATAACAAAATGCAAAGTCATGGGGATTCATGCGTAAACCCATCTTCAGCATATTATGGGAAATGTCCTCCTAATAAGCCTAGAAGATGATAATCTCCCAAATAAAATAGGTGCAACGCTTGTTTATAATACTTAATATGCAGCACCAGACCAGCTGTGTCCTCATACTGAAAGACACACATTGTTCGCCTCCTGTGAACTGATGGAAAAGAACCAGCTTTGAAATGTGATTTATGTATCATCTGTGTCATCCTGATAGCCATATATTCACATCATGGAGCAGCTCTGAAGCAGCTTTATGGCCAAACGGTGTTAAACACAGTTTAAACAGCACATATCATTTGATAAAATGGTACCAGTGTTTTTCTGAGACTTTTTAGACTTGAATTATGACTCAGAGTGTCGCAATAGACATCAAGATAAGATAAGATGCATTAAGACAGGATGTGGTTGAGGATGAGTGTTTTTATAAATTAAAGCAGCATAAAGCATATAAACATAGAGTATAGTCACCATATATCATGAGCACCTTCTAGAATGGTGTACACGATATATTCTCAAAGCAGGGAAATATGCTAATCTTGACATTTTGCAACTTGTGACCTAATCAGTGAATTTAAATAAGCTTCTGACATTACAGGAATACACAGGATGTTAGCCTGAGATAGCTCACCCGAAAATGACAATTCTGTCATGATTTAATTTCCATCACGTCATTTCAAACCTGCAAGAATTTCTTTGTATTCTGTGTAACATTTTGAAAAATGTTCAATTTTAGTCCACGCAATGAAGGTCCGATGCCATTGCAAAAATGATCATTTTGTCATTAGTTACTCACCCTCAAGTCGCTCCAAACCCGTAAGACCTTTGCTCATCTTCGAAACACAAATTAAGATATTTTTGATGAAATCTGAGAGCTTTCTGACCCTGCATAGTCAGCAACGCAACTACCACATTCAAGGCCCAGAAAAGACATTGACATCAGTGGTTCAACTTTAATTTTATGAAGCTATAAGAATATTTTGCAAAGAAAAAAATTACAGAAAATTTCTTCTCTTCTGTGTCTTCGACGCATTCATGAGAATTCTACGACTTCATAAAATTGCTCTCAGATTTCATCAAAAATATCTTAAAGGGGTCACTGGATGCACATTTTCAAGTTGATATGATTATTTAGGGTCTTAATGAAAACTCTATAACATACTTTGGTTAAAATTGATGATAGTGTAAATCAATACCCTTTTTACCAAAATCAGCTCTGCACACAGCAACCCGTTTTGTTGCATGTCTCTTTAAGTGCTAATGAGCTCTGCTCACCCCGTCTCCCTCTTCTGTGGGGTGACGAGCCGTCCTGTTTACTTTAGCCGCGAAACTTGCTAACTAGCACATTCTTAACATAGATGCATTTGGGAAGACTGGTGCATTCCCTTCAAAAGTGAAAGTAATTCACTGCGTCTTCAGCGGCTCAGACGTCGGGAGTAAATGACGACTACTATGTTTATTATTACATCCAACAACAGCACAACTCAATTGCTTAGGAGACATTCTTGTCTATGTCCCTGCTCCGGTATCGAAACAATGGCAGACTGCTAACAGCTCAGTCAGGGAGGGTCTAAGGTAAGATGGCCGTGTCAGTCAACAATCGTGGGAGCTGCCTTGGTCTGTGTGACGTCACATAGACAAGAAGCTGAGAATGGGCCGATTTGAAAAAAGGGCATATTATTTATAGAGATTAAAAAAATACCACTGGGTGATATTTTTATCATTAGTAAGTAATTAATGACAGAATTTTCATTTTTTGGTAGACTATTCCTTTGATTAAAGTCAAAAGCTCAACTGTTCTTTTATTTAATACATACAAAGACTATCTAGCAAGACTACATGCATTGATCTAGAAATGAGTGTCTGTAAGTCTGAAAATGATTATGCACATAAAGCAGCCTCGACAGGTGTAGCAATTCACTTTCAAACGCTATATGATTATGACTTTTAATTATACGATGCAGCTCTTGTTTAGGTGCATTTTAACTTTTCATTCATTTTCCCCCTCTCCTAAATATTAAGAGTTTAAATGAAATGGCCCTCTATGGGTTTTGAAACACTGATACTGCATTTACAGCAAATTGCACCTTCACTTGTAAAAAAATTACAGTGCTCAGTGTGTATTTAAGTAAGACTGTGTGCCATTTGGAAAGCAATACGAGCAGACTCCATGACCACATGAAACACAACTTAAAACTGACTTCAAAGGAGCAATGGAAGAGCAGCAGGAGCAAGCTCTGACAGCAAAAACAATAATTTAATCACATCATTATAAATATTAAGCAAAATTCGGATTTCTCTCATCATCTTTAAAGTGGCTTTTTATGATGTTTACTCCATGTAATAGAGGGTTAGGATGATTGAGGTGTCATGTGGGTGGAACCCCTTAGCTTCCCCTCGATTAACATCTAAACACGATGCGTCCGTTTATCTCTAAACTATCTGATCGCTCACACCGCCTGCAGCGGATGGATCTCACAGGTTCTTCTCCAAGCTGTTAATTAAATCTTTAATTTAATTAACTCATCTTTGAGTTTGTGCCAATCACTTTGTATACAGACACCCAGGTGTTCAAAACATAAGCCACATCACTAATGGCACCTGTATGGAAATGTATTTGTGTCTAATATGTAACGGAGATTTTGAAAGTCACGGCGGCGTAATCTGAGGTCACAAAAACATACAGGTTTACAGGTGAGTCATGAATACGGCTGACAATCTCGGTGTTGTTTAGAAGCATAACATTATATTACTGTATTACATCTGTCGAGACCGGATGCCAAGTTTTCAGCCATATTTATTTGTTTGTTTGGGTCTGTTTGTATTAACAAAGGAGAAAAAGCACAGGAACTCCAAACTTGTCAACTGAACATAATTCTGTTCTTGAGGTTCATGTTTTAACGTTCAGACAGTAGAGGCTGCACTTTATCTTCGAACATGAGAACTTGAACATATCCGACTATGTATCCGATACCATGAACTATGGTATTCATACCTGCAAAGAGTAGAATTACACGCACAAAATGGTTTAAGTAGAACCATAATGTGCTCTTGGGAAAGGAAAAAAGGGATGAGCTTAATCTATCCTGTGTAAACCAGGGAAATTCCTATTGTTGGCAGACAGGCCTCAGTCCTCAGGCATTTAAAGTGCATGTCTTGGCTGCACACGACTGCCTCGAGAACACAGACAAAATACACAAGCTCAAAAAAGATAAAAAGACAAAAACAATCAGAAGGGTTGAAATTGTAAACCACGATAGTGAGGTTGAACTACAGGACTTCCTCCTGTGAAGAAAACCAAAAAGGCTTCTGTAACATGTAAAGACACACAGAGAGATGAAGAATTATCCAGAGAGAGAAAGCGACTTTCACTGCCTAACCGTCTGAGCGAGAGGACTTTAACATCTCAAAGGCTAGCTCTGTTGTATGCTACAGACAGACCAGGCAAGTCCAGGCTCATGACTGTAAGCATTTAATAAATCTTCCTCCGAGGGAGGAAAGGCCTCCAGAGATTGATGAACTGCTGACAGTTTTATGGCAAAATTACTATTGTTGCACTGGGGGCACTCATCATTAGTAAAATCAATGATAAGGTATGATCTTTTCTTTTCCAACCACACTTTTCAAGCTACCAACAAGCCACCCTCCTCTTCTGCCTCTAATTTTGTGAGTAGTCTATCAGCATCTCTCTTATAATGACATGCTGCAGGTTGCGAGGCCTGTCAAAGCGTTGCTGTGGGTTCGTCTCAGACGTTCTCAGACGCCACTCATGCAATATTGCTTTGATCTTCAGTGACAAATGCTATGGCAAAACAATTTGGACTAATGACTCATTATGTAGACTCTCTAATGCATGAGGACAGGCAAATTAATTTAAAACGATCTCTTCAATTTCGGTGCATGCGCTGGGCAGTTTGTCCAGAATTCAATGTGGCCTCCTCGAATGTCATGTTTGGCTGATAGTCAAAACAGTTGAATAGGTTAAGACAACAGCTCGTACTTGCATTGACCTGTGCAATCTACCTAGTGGGATCGTTTCACTTCAAAAGTCAGCACTAGATTTGTTGAGCAGAGCTATTGGCATTAATGTAACCTTCTGCAGGTGTCTGTATTTATGATTTGAGAATCTACTTCAGGTTGTGCAGAAACATTAATGTAATGTAATATGACTAGTAAAATAATTTATAATTAATAAAACAAATAAACTGACATCTTTTAGGTATTCAACTTTTTATTTTCATTTTTATAATATGTGATCCTGAACCACAAAACCAGTCATAAGTAGCACAGGTATATTTGTAGCAATAGCCAACAAGACATTGTATGGGTCAAAATTACGAATTTTTCTTTTATGACAAAAATCATTGGGATATTAAGTAAAGATCATGTTGCATGAAGATATTTTGTAAATTTCATACTGTAAATATATCAAAACTTTTTTGATTAGTAATATGCATTGCTAAGAACCTAACTTGGACAACTCTAAAGGCGATTTTCTCAATATTTTGATTTGTTTGCACCCTCAGATCCCAGATTTTCAAATAGTTGTATCTCGGCCAATTTTTGTCCTATCCTAACAAACCATACATCAGTGGAACGCTTATTTGATGTATATGATGTATAAATAAACAAATAATTGACCCTTATGACTGGTTTTGTGGTCCACGGTCACATATTTATATTCAGTATAGTTTTAATTCTTTTTGTTACATTACATATTTATTCAGTCATACACATTACATATTTAATCTATAAAACTGTAGGATAGATCAAGAAAACCTTTGAATAAGCAACATTGAAAACGTGAAAACATTAAGAATATTTATGGCACCTAAACCTAAGCTGTTTATAAAATAAAAAATAAAATAAAATAAAACAAAAATTATTATTATTCGTAAAATAACAATAGCCATATTAAAGGGATAGTTGAACTAAAATCCCGTTCCAAACCCGTAAGACCTTCCTTCATTTTAGGAACACAAATTAAGATATTTTTGATGAAATCTGAGAGCTTTCTGACCCTCCATAGACAGCAATACAACTGTCTGGACCAGAAAGATAGCAAGAACATTGATAAAATAGTCCATGTGACATCAAGTAATGAGTAAGTAATTAATTACAGAATTTACATTTTTGGGTGAAACCCTTTAATAACTAATAAATAACTTAAAAAAATGAAACTGTAAAAAAACAGGATGTGAATTAAACAATTTATTAAAAAAAATCAAATATATTAGCATGCCCTATATGAATTAACATTTTTTACATTAAAACTTCCCTCTCTCCATATGCACTTGAGTAAACTTTCACAATGGTATATACATTGTAATTGCTATAGTGTTTGCTAAGTTTCCCTCCTCCCTGAGTAGGGCAGGACATAATAGTTGTGTTGCATTGACAGCTCCTCTGGTTCTCACTGAATAGAGTGAGAGTCCTGTGGACAGCAAGCTGACATAATCTGCACAGGACATGCATCTGCAGAGATGGGCTTAGAGTGGTCACAGATGCTCAAAGCTGGAATCCTTTGCAATTACAATGATGTGCTTTATATCCTGAGCAAGAGCACAGTGGAAAAGACTTTACCGTTTCCCTGATGCACACACTCAAACACACACACATACTATGCTCTATTCTCATTCAGCTGACAACGGTCTGTCCTTAATGGGGATTCTGCTTCTGATGAGAAGCTGGTCAAAGAAAGGTCTAGACCTACCGCTAGACAGAGAGACAACTAAAGAGACCATTCTGGACAGAGGGACACCACAAAGCATCCCCTCATTAGCAGTGTCCAAACACTCCAAGACAGGAACAGCTGTCTTTCAGAGAGCACAGAGAGAGAGGGGTGTCAAGAAAGGTCAAATAGACAAAAGTTTAGTGAGCTTCCTTTCACACAAGTAACAGAGCAGCAGTCTTTAATCAAACCCTGGAATGCAACAAAACATAATGATGTAAATATTTAAAGTACATGATGTGTTTAAGCAGAAAAGGTATGAGAGGCTGTGCTATGTTGTGAATAAAGTCAGGGCTAAATAGCAACAAAAGTACATAATATAAAAATATGCACAATGTTTAATACACAAAATTATTGATTAATTAATTAACAATGTATTAACTTATATCATTTTGCCACAAGATAACGGAACACTGCCGTGGAACAAAAACGTAGATGTTGCAGAGTGATATAGTGAACAGGTAGCTGTTAAAGGGATAGTTCACCCAAAAAAGAAAATTCTGTCATTAATTTACTCACCTCATGTCGTTCCAAACTGTAAGACCTTCATTCATCTTCAGAACACAAATTAAGATATTTTTGATTAAATCCCAAAAGCTTGCAATGCAATTAAAGGCCCAGAAAGTAGTAGGGACATTGTTAAAATAGTTCATGAGGCATCAGTGGTTCAACCTTAATGTAATGAAGCTACAAGAAACCTTTTTGTGCACAAAGAAAACAAAAATTCAATAATTTTGTTGTGGTATGCAACAACGCATTGTGGTATTCTTATGAATGTGCATCGAAGACTGGCACAGAACAGAAGAAATTGTTGAATAAAGTCATTATTTTGGTTTTCTTTGCACACAAAAAGTATTCTCGTAGCTTCATAAAATTATGGTTAAATCACTGATGTCACATGGACTATTTTAACAATGTCCTTACTACCTTTCTGGGCCTTGAATGTGTCAGCTGCGTTGCTGTCTATGTGGGGTCACAAAACTCTCGCATTTCATCCTGAATTTCTTAATTTGTGTTCTGAAAATAAACAAAGGTAAGTAATTAATGACAGAATTTATTTTTGTGTGAATCTGTTCTTTTAATATATTGTGGATTTTAGCACCTGGAAAGCTGTATCAACTAATCCGAAGCCTAAACTGCAACTATCCATTTTATTATGAGACATCATACATCACATATAAAACTTGTGACTGAATTCAGTTTTTACCTTAAGGGAAAATTATGTTTCCTTCTTCTGTCAACAAGTTATTAGTGAACTAAAACCATTTCATAGCAAAAGTAAAAGGCTTCCTATGTTCAATTTGCAAGTAGTGTGGGGTCCATAAGACCTTTTTCGCTTTCGTATTGAGTGCAAGAGACTTAATAGAACGGTATCGTGCCAAGCGGAGAGACATTTTGCCCTTTCTTGTTGCAGGCTATAGTTTGAGATGAAACACGAAGGCTAGAGGCAGGTCAATTTCTGCAACGCGCAAGCTGATGGACAGAACCAATTTCAGCTTCCAAGACCTCCAGACTGATTATATAGCTGAAGAAGTGGTGTGAGGTTGTCTAGACAGAGGCGGCCAATGAAATACCAGTGTTAGTAAGTCAGCCTATGTAGGAAGTTCTATCCAATTATTTCTCAAAGTAGTAAAAAGTAAATGAGAAAAGTTTTCTTCATCCCTCAGGGATAAGACATTTCTATACTTTCCCAAAATAGTTATTTCACAGTTCATAGCTCTGCAGAGTAATTTGGTATTGGATGCTACAAAAACATTTTCTCATTAACACATTAAACTTAGACAAAAAAACACCCTATGTTATCTAAGCATAATTAAATACTAATAATCACAGACCCCCACAGCTAAAAATATCCAGTGCAACGCCATACTTGAATTAACCACTGTGGTTTATTTTTCTTTATCAGGAATGATAATGATGATGATAATAATAATTAATTATTATGATGACAGCTTAAATGACAGCACACAAACACTTAGCTTGAAAAAATGCTTTTCTAATGTATGTTTACTGCAGCCACAGTGTTTATCTTTTGTTTGCCAGAAAAAAAATCATTCACCAGCAGGAAAGATGAAAGCTTTCTGGCTTGAATGGATCAATAATCAATGTGTATTTAAAAACATTAAACAAAGCAGTCTTTATAGCCAAATAATGTTATTATACACTCATGAAAAAATTATTTGGTTTAAGGACATCTCTAAAATTTCTATAAGCAACCTTTTCCTTAACATCAGAGAGCAGCTTCATGTTTAGTTACCGAATCTCATTTAAACTTGTATAAACTTGCTGCTTATCACAGATTACAGTGGCAGCTGAGAATAGCGTTTGATCTTCGTATACAGGACATGTATGTATATGGAAAGTCCTATATTGGATTTCTTTGCACACGTAAGACTATCAAAAGAGGAATACATGACCTCGGCCTGAGGTCACTCTTGTATGTTTTTCAGCTCCAGCAGTTAGTAACTCCATCCTGGGCCATCTTTTTTCCCAGAGGGGTGTGTCTATTTACTAAACGGGCCAAACGCAACTCTTACCCTGGCTGGCCTGCTACAAAGCTGAAGTAAAATGCTGAAAGATGAAAGCATGACTGAGGCTGTCACTCACCCCATCCAAGCTACAAGCGTCACCGCATTCTCATCGTCTGTCACTCAAACAGGTGTGCAAAAGAGAAACAAAAGGATACAGAGTGAGAAAGGAATAAACAGGTCAGAGAGTAGACAAAGCTGGTCTGGTGTGGGCCTATTTAACAGTTTTATGAGTGTGTGTGTGTCTATGCGAGATGTACAGCATTGGCTTTGATATGTACCCTCTTACTGAATGTATGTGTCAAGGTGATGAGCAGGAACTTGTTGGTCCTTGATGGCTTGTTTATTAATCACGAGGCTTGTGGGATAAGTCTCTCATCACCCTAACAGGTATAATTAAGCATTAAAGGGCACGCAAAGCTTGATGTGTCTGAGTCTAGCTTTTAGGTTTCATCCTTACCTCATCCAGTCCTTTTGATGTAAAACGGCAAGAGAGGAGTTTCGCAATAGCAGACATTTTACGTTAAAGTAATTAACTTTACACTATTCGCTACAGAATTGCTTTGCTCACTTATCTCTATATATGGAGTATAGACTTCACATATTTTCTGTATAAAACATATCATTGTTTCCGGCATGTTTAAAATCGACGCGCTCCTTCCAAAGTCTCTGACTTCGCTCGTCATTCATGTGCTAAAAATTCGAAATTACGATATTTCCGAAATAACTTGAAGGATACATGTACATAATACTCTAATGAAACCTGAGCGCGAACAGTGTAAGTGCAATTTTTGAACGAATGACTCGTGAATCGGTTCATTTTACTGAATCATAAACATAGCGCAGTGAGTCGGTTTATAGAGAATCAAACACATAGTCAACAGCTCACTTTTCTGTGCACGTTCGTTCACACCGCAGCAATGGTTGTCAGCCAATCTTGAATTCGAAGTCTTAATTTGGTTACATTCACATACAATTCGGTTATTTACAAGAATTGACAACTGCCTTCTGTGACCGAACTCACATCCGTACATGGTGAATCGTCACCGCATTTTTTGACGAACACCTGCCGTGTGAACTGAACCGTAATGTTGGAACTTATGTCATACAATGCAGGGCTGCCAACTTTTGCATTCAACTTAGAGTGAGAAATCACAGGTGTTCCAGAAATCAACAGATATGTCTGTGATTGGCTACATTGCTCAGCGCTACCAAAACACGTTGTAAATAGAATGTTTTGCTGATTTTAAGAGCGCAAATACGCACTGGAGCCTTTATCAAATCTGTTTGGCCAATATCCTTTTATTACAGTTTTAACTGAAGGTGATTTTGACTGCGTGAGAAAATGTATGTGTGGTGAGTTTCACGCTGAATCCCTGGTGAAAAAACCAGCATATGCTGGTAGGTATGTTTTGATGCTGGTCCTTTGCTGGTTTTTGCTGGTCATGTTGCTGGTCAAGGACCAGCATAAACCAGCAAAGGACCAGCTTAAACCAGCATCAAAACATACCTACCAGCATATGCTGTTTTTTTCACCAGGGATGCGTGAGAGTTGACAGCCCTGCGGGAAAAAAAAAAAAAACAGTAGACACCATCACAAAATTCGATAGGGTTTTACTGGATATAATGGGACTTGTACTGGTTTTAATGGAAACTGTAATGGATCCTGTGGGTTGGTCGCCTTCTATTGGTGACTTGTTAAAACCACTAAATTCTAATGGAATGTGTCCCAAAACATACTGCAGAAAACCATTTTTAATGTTTTTAATGGTTAAAAGTTGATGGTTTATAAGGTTTGTATTGGTAGTATTTGTAGTGGAAACCATTAGAATTTCTGTGATGGTTCCTATTGTTTTTTCAGCAGGGTTGTGCATCTGAAGGTTTCAATCAAGTCATGACCAGAGCGATTTCCGTCTGTTTTGTGGTCTTGCACTCAGGTAAAATCTGCTGTCGGTTAATTGATTTGATTGATGATAAATGACTGATATGGTGCCCCGAGTTTGAACTTCCAAAATGCAGTTTAAATGCGGCTTCAAACGATCCCAAATGTGGCTGTAAATGATCCCAGCCGAGGAAGAAGGGTCTTATCTAGCGAAACGATCGGATATTTTCATAAAATTAATACAATTTATATACTTTGTAATATCGAACGGTCATCTTGTCTTGCTCTCCCTGAACTCTGTGTATTCTGGCTCAAGACAGTTAGGGTATGTCGAAAAACTCTGACCATATTTTCTCCCTCAACTTCAAAATCATTCTATATCGATGTTTTACCTTTTTTGTTGAGGGTGTTTGATCCTCTTTGTATGTGCACTTTGCAAAGACTGGGTCGGTACTTCTGCAGCGATGTAGGATGATTTTGAAATGATTTTTGAAGTTGAGGGAGAAAATATGGTTGGAGTTTTTCGACATACCCTAACTGTCTTGAACCAGAATACACAGATTATTTGAGATTAAAAAGTATGTAAATTGTATTCTTTTAATGAAAATAACCGATCGTTTCGCTAGATAAGACCCTTCTTCCTCGGCTGGGATTGTTTACAACCTAATTTGGGATTGTTTGAAGCCGTATTTAGACGTTCAAATTCGGGACACCATATCAGTCCATAATATGGAGAAAAATCATGAAATGTTTTCCTCAAAAAACACAATTTCTTTACGACTGAAGAAAGAAAGACAAGAACATTTTGGATGACAAGAGGGTGAGTACATTATTTGTAAATTGATGTTCTGGAAGTGGACTTCTCTTTTAATAAATGACATATGTTACCACATTTTTGTTTGTTTAGTAAGGTTGATAGTTCACCCAAAAATGAAAATCATGCTATTAATGACTCACCCTAATGTCGTTTCAAACCCATGAGACCTTCGTTCATCTTCAAAACACAAATTAAGATATTTTTGATGAAATCTGAGAGCTTTCTGTCCCTGCATAGACAGCAATGCAACTGACACATTCAAGGCCTAGAAAGGTGTAAGTACATCGTTAAAATAGTCCAGGTGACATCAATGGTTCAACCACAATGTTGTGCACCACACGCATGTGAGTTATTCGGCTGCATTTGTGCAGCTTTGACAGACTGAAAAGTCCCTGTAAAAGCTTTTATAGGCCTACTGGTCTGTTACTGAAATTGTCTTATCTTTTGGCAATTGAATTGCATTTTTTTGTTTGTTTTTTCTCCCCCAAGCATTTATTCTTTGAATGTACTAAGGAAACATTAAATGACCAGTTAACTAGAATCATAAATATTATTTTAAATATCTGTTATTCCAGTTTGTTACAGTAACTTCTTTCATAATTGTCTGCATAAACTGAGGACAAATGTATGCTAAAATCAAAGTATATGATATAGCATAAAATATCACACGAGCGGAAGTAGCTTTAGGTCTTTTTTTTCCATATTTCCAAATTGAGATGAGTGATTCATTGTAATTCCCCAACAGGAGAGAAATCCACAAGCCTGCTGACGTGATAAAGCTCACAAAGCTTGCTCACCGTGCTGAAGGGTCATGTGAACTGGATCTCCTCCTCCACTTCATCCATCCTTTATTGATTCACAGAGCTGGATGAGAGATGTGGAGAGTGGAACATCAGAGAAAAATGTAAACACGCCACTCTCGTCTGCCCTTGATCTTCCATTTCCCTTCCCTGACACGTGGATGGGCCCGATGGTTCAACACGGTAATGTGAGACAAAACTATCAGCCAATCGAAGCTGTCAAGGCCCAAGGCATTTTTCTTCCCCCTGCCAGTATTGTTCATAATGCACCTTTTGATATTTGGAGCACAGAAAGGCAGGTAAAGGTATAAAAAGTACAAGCGAATGCAAAATAGGATTTATATAAATAGAAACCATCCTATAAAAAAGCAAATAGGCCTTTTCTCTGAATGGTTTAATGTCTTGTTAGGCTGTCAAGGCTTTTTTGGTGAAATTTACTACTGTTGGCCGACATGACATGACTGTTACTCTAAAACAATAAAACATCTGGAAGTACGCCAGAATTAAAGAAAAGGTGAGCAGACCATTATAGAGTTAATGCCTTAGAGCTCTAGATGAATGAGGTGAGGAGAAGAACTTGTGATCTGTGAACTGTGATTTAAGACATATGGAACATTTTTTAATTTTCTCTTTCTTCCATATTCATGCTGTCGAAGATATACAGCTGAGGGGGTGTAAAGTGATGAGAGACGCACCTGTTTACCTCGGCACGGATGGCAGGGTCAGGCTGGCAGCCAACCGGCTGTCACCTCCTAAGGCTATCAACCAGTCATTAACACGCAACAGACGGAATCTCATTGAAATGTCTAGGTTCATAACCCCTTGACCGTTTTGTAACATTTGAGTGTGACTTGTAAAATAGACTTTTTCCTAATCAGAGATGTATGAATCCTACAGACGTTCTTAGTACAGCTCACAATACTTTTCATAAACATACTAATTAATACATAATAGAATATTTTATTAGAATTTTGGAGTGATTTTTAGTTGAAACAAAGATGTAAAAGACTGATCTAAAAATTTGTGGCTGAGCATTTGTCAGTGCCTAACATCGTTCCATTTTAACTGATATAATAATAAGATTCACCACATGCTGACATATTGTGCAGATTTGTTTAAACAAGAAGTCAAAACATATCCATCTTTTATTCATTCACAGTGCTGAACAAATGTCATACAACTTTAATAATAAAATGATAAATGTATCATCAGGCTGATCGATTCAGTGCAGGGAAGGTGGTCATTTTTTACATTTCCAGTCTGACTTACTCTGTATTACAGCAGATGATGAGTATGCCATACAGATTCCAACATTGTTACACTTAATATGACATTATGTTTCGGGCTGACACATTACTTTTATCTCTAGTGTAAAGCTTCCCATGTCTTTAGTGTGAATGTACATCACTGCAATTCAAGGCAAGACATTTTGTTTTCTCAACATTAACGATCTGCAACAGAGCATATCAAACTTTCAGCTTTTCCCTGTCACAGCCTATGTCAAATAGATGCTTCAGATGTTGTGGTATGGATGAAGGATGTTTCAACGCCCCATATCGAAACGCTATTATCAAGCGTCGGTCACATGTCACTACATTTATAAGCACAGAACTTCTCAAAGAGATTGTGATTTCCACTGGACCTGTTCAGGAAACTATTTGAAGCATCCAAAGCCTAGAAAAATCAACATTTACATTCAGAATCTACAACTGTGTAGTGGAAATATGAGAGAAATGATGTAAAGTACATAAACAACATATCATATTGTAGTCATATTGACTGAGGGTACAGAAAAACAAATGTACAGAAGACATATATGTCAATATGAGCAATAAAAGCAAAGTGGTTCTGTGCACTGAATATGTGGTAGGTTGAAAAACAAGTAAATATGCACTGATAGTTTATCTGTCATCACTGTCTGAAATTACAACACAAGTCTAAAGTAGTGCTCTCCTTTGGCACAACCTCAACACGCTTTGAAGTATCAAAGGCGTGCTGAATGACTCGCCTGCTGAACAGTGAGGCAACATGTGTCATTTAGGCTTTTTTTCTTTTTCAAGAACTGTGCTTATCTATCCAATCATTTGGATATGGAGTGTGAGAGAACATTAAACAAAACAAACAAATGGAAAGAGCTGTCTGTGATTGGAGTCTAAAAAGTCACAATAGCATTTGAAACAAGCTAAAATTTTGATAACTGAAAATGGTCATAATCAAAATAATATTGGCTTTAGAAGATTAGGATTCTCGAGGCAGTTATTAATTAGTAAAAAACAGTGATTTACATATACACTACCAGTCAAAAGTTTTTGAACAGTAAGATTTTTTTGTTTTTTAAAGAAGTCTCTTCTGCTCACCAAGCCTGCATTTATTTGGTCAAAAGTACAGCAAAAACAGTACAATTCTGAAAGATTTTTACTATTTAAAATGTTTCTTGTTGAATATTTTTTAAAATCTAATTGATTCCTGTGATTTCAAAGCTGATTTTTCAGCATCATTACTCCAGTCTTCAATGTCACATGATCCTTCAAAAATCATTCTAATATTCTGATTTGCTGCTCAAAAAACATTTATTATTATGTTGAATTTTTTTCAGGTTTCTTTGATGAATAGTAAGTTCAGAAAAGCAGCATTTATATGAAATAAAATCTTTTGTAACATTTATCTTTATTGCTAAATAAAAGTATTAATTTCTATAATTACTTTCCCAAAAAATAAAATAAAATAAAATAAAAAATTAAACTGACCTCAAGCTTTTGAATGGTATAGTGTATAATGTTACAAAAGCTTTCATTTCTGATAAATGCTTTCTATTCATCAAAAAACGTACTCAGCTGTTTTAAAATATTGATAATAATAATCATAATAAATGTTTCTTGAACAGCAAATCAGAATGATTTCTAAAGGATCATGTGAGACTAAAGACTGGAGTAATGATGCTGAAAATGTAGCTTTGATCACAGGAATAAATTGCATTTTAAAGTATATTCATATAGAACACAGTTATTTTAAATAGTAAAAATATATCACAATATTACTGTATTTTAGATCAAATAAATGCAGGTCTGGTGAGCAAAGGAGGCTTCTTTAAAAAAAAAAAACATTAAAAAACTTTTGACTGGTAGTGTATATGTAAAATATATAAAGCACACATATATATCAGTACTTTAATGGTAGATCATGCAGATACGTTTATCAAACTTAAAACCACGGTTGTATGAAATGAACAGATCTTTGCAGAATTGCTGCCTGCACTCAGATTGACTCTATCAGGCAAACTGTTTTGCATAGAGAGATAATGTTCGGAAACCACAAATAAAACCTAACCAAAAACTCAAACTCGGGGCACAGCGCAGGGAGTTGGAAGGGTGTTGCCCTACGGTAGACACGGAAAGTCCCCAATTATGTGATAATTCTAGTGAGCGGTTTGGGACATATTTATATTCCTTGCTCAGAGATCTTTTGCATTTACGACATTTCACCACAAACACATTCCATCGACCCAAGGCAAACGTCAGCCTCCATCATTCAGTCATTCATTCACTCAATCACATGAAATAAGCCATGATTAATGTGGGACTTGTAAGGAAGTCTTTGGGCTTTAAACTTCTGCCTTAAATGAGATGAGTTAATTACCCTCTCTGGTTGTTTGTGTATATGTGAGAGGAGGTTGAACATTAATGATAACGGTAATAAATCCACACTCTGTGAAAACACTAATCTTCTATGCAAATTTACTCTTTATGCTTTTAACATTTAGGGGGTTAAAGTAAGCCATCAAACCACCTGAGGCTACCCAGATGACTGTCAGCTTCCTTTTTTTTCATTCCAACGTACTCTCAATGGAATTAAACCCAGACAGGTGAGATATCACAGAAAACTAACTTCGGTATACTGTGTGGTGGGCATTAGCACAGCTCTTCCCACACATCCACCCGCCAGGAGCCCAAGGCCTCATGCTTTAGGAGCTATAATTTTAATCGCTGGCCCTATGTATGAAATCAGCAGGTGACAGAGAGGAGAACGAGACAAGCTCGTCGCTGGAGGTACTGGAGACTCTCAGGCACAGCAGGGTCGGCACGGCTCCGTGTGTTAATCTCTCCTGGGCTACAATTTATGGCCATTATGGCAGTCTATTTTCAGCCCCTGTGATGGATTCTGCTCAATTATTGGCCATTATGGGGACGAGATGGCTTCGCAAGTGTGTTGCAGATTGCTGGGCACCACTGCGACATTCAAGTGAAATCCACTTGGCACACAGAGCAAGTCCTTACAGACTATGAGAGCGAGTGCAAAGCATCCAGACTTATTATTATATGTCGTATAAGTGGATGAGGTGTGTTGATGGGCAGCAAGTCACATGTGACCAAAGAGACAAACAGTAAAAGCATCACTTGCAGCGTTATTGATCCACAAGCCATCACCAAAATTATGTGCAACATGAACGCAGAGATGTTCCTCCAGCCCAGGTCGGCCCCAGAATTTATCCTCTGCAGTCTGAGCTCGGCCAGGCTAACTGACAACGAACATTTCCAACAAGCCATACGCAGAGCCAGCCAAGACCTGTAGTACTGTGGGAGGACCCTTCAGACAGGTTAATCAAACCGCCTGATCGATTACTCTCAGCCGCCAGGAGATTTATGGGAAATCTTTTGTGAGGTCCAAAGCATGAGGTAATGTAGCACTTAGCAAATGAAATAAAAAGACGCAAAAGCACACAGTGATTTGTATTTCATTTTCAGTGGACATGTTCAAAGTATTTCGCCTTCCGTCTTTATAGACAAAGACTGTTTTCTTTTTCTTTTTACAAGTTTACTTAGTCAGCAGAGAAACAACAACAACAAAAAAACCCCACAATAGCAATAACCTTTTGATTAGCCCCCATCTGAACTGGTTGATGAAGTATGTTGTATTATATAAGAAGTAAGCACAGGAAGCATTGGACATGGCTGGTCAACACCCCTGGAATAATGATTTCCATCACTGAAATGATTAACATATGCTTTATTATAACTCTTGCTCTCTCCATTTGAGCTATAACCTCAATGTAAACTGGAGTTTAATCTTAAAGGGGTCATCGGATGCAAAGTTCACTTTTACATGTTGTTTGAACATTAGTGTGTGTTGGCAGTGTATGTACACTGTACATGTGGCGTCACACCGACAGAGACTACTCCCACGATAATTGATTGACATGAGCGTCTTACCTCAGACCCACCTTAAGTCAGCTGTAACAGTCCGACCTCCATTGTTTCGATGCTGGAGCGGGGATGTAAATTAGACAAGAATATCTCAGATTGAGCGATTGAGGTGTTGTGTTGCTGGATGTAATAATGAACATAGTGGTGCCGCTGAAGATGCAGTGGATTAAGTTTGTTTGTGAAGGGATCTACATAAATGCGTCTGTGTTCGTGCAAATCATTCGTGATCCAGCTTCACCTACAGCAGTGTGTATAAGTTTTTTTTAATGAATCTTTGCGATCGCCTTTCCTAATAACATGCTAGTTAGCAAGTTTCGTGGCTAAACACACTAAATGCGGCTAAAGTAAACAATCTCTCAGAGCACAGCTCCTCACTCCACAGAGAGAAGAGAGGGGCGGAGCGAGCAGAGCTCATTTGCATTTAAAGGAGTAATCCCTCAGAATGGGTTGATTTTTTCAGAGCTCATTCTGACAAGGTAAAAAGGGTGTTGTTTTACACTACTATTGAGAATTTTTAACCAAAGTATATTATAGACTTTTCATTAAGACCTTAAAGAATCATATCAACTTATGGAAAATGGGCATCCGATGACCCCTTTAATCAAAATCTTTATTAGTTGCATCAAATTTAGTAAGAATTTAGTATTTGGAAATAATTTGAGCCTGAAATTTGTGTTCAAAAAGAAGAAGAAATCCTGTCAGTCCAAACAGTCAACTATGGGCCAGATAAAGATGACTTCTTAAAAATAAATTCATTCATTCATTCCAGCTACTAAGTCATGCAATCAGGGGCTTTGAACAGACTTTTGTGCTGTGTGACTTTTCTGAAAGCCATCAGGCTAATGGCCTAACATCACCTAACTTGATTGGAAGCTGTTGAACCAATGCTTCAAAAGCATAAATAATCAACAATTCTTAGGGAATTTCTTCACTGACGTTTCAAATTATTCAGTAATTCATAATACACTATTCAGTGCAAACATTTAAACAAGTCTCCTTAATGATCTTTTCCCACTTTAAGGTGAACGTGTTGTTCAGATTGTGCCTACCCCTTCTCTTTGAGCAGATAAATCGATGGATTACTTCTCCCTTTTAAGCTGTCTGTGCCTTGCAAAGTTTACACAGAAGTTCAGCAAAGGTCTCCTATTCAAAACATCACACCACAGACCCCACAGCCCTCGTTTCTTAGGTCATCGACACGTTGCACGGCAAGGTGAGTGCCCTCTTTTTTCAGAGCAGGTAAAAAGGTTCACAGAGAAGAAAGTTAAATAGAAAGCTCTTTAAACTGGTATTTATAGAGACGAAGAAAACAAACAGAGTCCCTGTTGAAAATGAAAGCACATACTAAGATCCATTTCGATGACAGTTGGAAGAAAGCAGCTTTTATGGAGAGACTTGACTGTACTTCTTTTTGAAAACTGTGATTGTTTACTTAAAAACACAAATGATGGGCCTCAAGTCATGGGGATTGAGGAAGACAGGTTTTGATTGAACACTCAGAGGATAAATTCCTCACAAATGAATTGCTCCACACCTTTGTCTGTGGCATTAAAGGCCATAGGCTGTGCTTTTCTTGCACTAATCTCAAGAATGCATCAGTCTATAGAAAAAAAGCATGATGGTTTTCCTCTGTCACACTGAGAAAGAAGTCCAATGTTCTTTTTGAAGACACCCACTTTTATTGATGTGATGGGTGACCCAGTGATGGGTGCTAAACATAACCAGTTGTGTCTGCACCAGATTATATGTAATTTATTGGACATTCATAATTATAAAATAAGGCACCATTACATTATGATCACTTGTGAAATGTCTTGTATGTGTGTGTGTTTTCTCTGCAGTTGTTTTTAACATCTCAGAATGACCTCTTTGAGACACCTGAGCTCATGGTTCAGGTATGAACTAAGAAGCTTTGAGGAATTCAGCATTTGATGAAAGCTCGATGATGTGATCCTCCAACTCATTGCAGACAGTACATGCGTTTTAACCACTAATTAACCTTATTCATGTAAAGGTAATATTTAAGGCTGTAACAGAGTATTGTATCTCTGAAAAGGCAAACCTTTTTAAACAAGTTAATTGATGTGCAGGCCTAATAAAAGTGTGAGTTCTTTTTGGAATAAAAAATAAGGACAGGAGGAGTGTAACATAAGTTATCCAATGCTCTTAAGAATAAAGCTTCTGTATTGGCATCTGTGGTTTCTTGAAAAACCCAGATTGGGGATAGTTCACCCAAAAAATGAAAATAATGTCATTAATTACTCTCCCTCATGTTGTTCCAAACCCGTAAGACCTTTGTTCATCTTTGGATCACAATTCAAGATATGTCAGAGAGCTTTCTGACCCTGCATAGACAACAATGCAACTGAAATGCTCCACGGTGATGTGAAAGAGCAGAATTTTTTTTAATATATATATATATATTTTCTCGTAGCTTCGTAAAACTATGACTGAACCACTGATGGACTATTTTAACAATGTCCTTACTACGTTTCTGAGTCTTGGAACATTTCAGATAGCACACGTAGAGTACATCACAGACGTCTGTTTAATGTCTGCATTTACATCTGCGAAGCATATTTTTTAGAGTGTTTGCTCATCTGCAATACGTCTATAGGATGTTTCCTATCAGATGTCAAATAGATGTCTTTAAGATGTTTATGATTTAGAATGTATGTAAAACTAACGTCTTACAGACGTCTGTCGGATGTTTGTACACCCAGATCAAGTGATCTTTAACAGACATCTTGCAGATGCACCTGTGCTGTCCGGGTTTCTGTCTATGGAGCGTCAGAAAGCTCTCAGATTTAATCAAAAATATCTTTATCTGTGTTCTGAAAATGAACAAAGGTCTTGCGGGTTTGGAATAACATGAGGGTGAGTAATTAATGACAGAATTTTCATTTTTGGTTGAACTATCCCTTTAACATCCATGAAACCTTTCCACTCCACAAAATAGTCTTTATAATGAAAAATGTTCTTTAGATTATTAACATTTTCTTTACACTAAGAATGGTTCTTTTAAGAATTGTTCTAGAAGATTTTTGGGGCACCAAAAAATGGTTGTTCATTGCATTTTTAGCAAAATCCATAAACCTGACATGGTTGTTTCTTAATTTATTTAGCCAAATAATTATTTACGAATGCATATTAAAAACGAACATTGTTTTCAGACCTCACACAGTAAATGTTTTAAAAACGTATTTTGGAATTTTTTGAATTTTAGAAGTATTTTCACTCGTGGGAACGTCACACAGCGTTGAATGGAACTTCGTTGCATAGCGACCAAGTAAACACTCTTTCTGTGGACAGCAATGCCGCGGGTGAGGTGCTTTTCTTTTCTTCACTTTTTTGAGGATCATCTCTGCATCGTTAATTTAGTTTGAGAGGGTGACTTGTAAGGTTATCAAAATGCATCCCTGCTTATTTTGCGCCTCATTATTTAAGAGAACGCTTGTTTTGTTTTGCCCGCTAGTCTCCATGCGCTTGCTAGCTGTTATGGTTACTCTTCTGATACCGCCACGGTCAGGTGTAAGTTGCCATGGTAAACAATTGTCCGCCGTATCAATGACACATTCGCAAGTTCTCGTAAACATAGATATCTATGCTCGTAAGCTATTTGTAAGCTAATCTCTGTTTTCATATCTCTGTGAGACACAGGTGTAAGATAAATTGACGCTGTAAAGTAAACTGCATAATAGTTACTTAAAAATGCTACAATCGTGACACTTTTATGAGGCTGGTGACTAAAAATCTTTTCTGCTTTACGAATTTAGTCCTGCTCATTTAATCCTGTAATCATTATCATCATCATCATAACAATATAATCTACCATTGTTATGGTACTCATAAATCACTGGCATATGACGCAACGTTCAATTTAACAACATGCAATCTTCTCATAAAAAGGAACTTGCTGTAAGACACACAGCCTCAAATTCCCAGACTCTCCATATCAATATGACAGACAGAAAGCGCAGCTCTTGAACACACAGTTTAAGTTTAAATATTTGTTGGAACTAGGCTGAAAGCATTGGATTAAAATAGTTTCAGAATTTGGAAATGCTTCATGGTCATTCGACTATAGTTCGTCCATAAAAAAAGCTATTTATCCCAGTGGCCGAAGGTCGACTGTCGCAGGACCCCACAGAAGTATGTGACCTGAAGACAATTTTGAGATTGTTTGTCATAACTGAGCACTCATCAAATGCAGGACACAGAATAAATATCAGCCCATTTCACATCTTTAACAACCCTTGAAAAATAATCAGTCACTGGTGTAAAAAAATAATAATAAAAATTGTGAATTATTCAGTAGATTCCTTGACCAAAAAGCAATTTAGTCAGAATACAGTTACACATGGATGGCCATCGATAGGCATCATGCTTCTCGCCCAGTAGTCTAAACTGGTTTAAAATGTATTAACGTAGTTTGACAGCTCCATGTTCCTTAGGGATTTGGCTGTAAGGCAGAGCGCGGGAGGCTGACTTTAGCAGCTGTAGCACTACAGGACCATATCACACGAAGCATTCCTGTTCGAAGCATTCCCTGCAACCTCCCTGTATCACATGTTAGAAGGCACAAAAGTCACAACACAAGGCAGTGCATCATATTTCCTGAGCAGACACAAGGACAAGAGGAGAAAGAGTATGTGCTGGATCGTGGCCCTCCACCTCTGACTCTTGGTAGGCTGCGATCATGGTGCTTCATGGTTAGGTTTTGCTGAAAGCTCATATTGGCTAATGTTCAGTTGTTATGATGATGCAGCCCAAAGGATGGGTCTGGTGGCAGCTCCTTCAAGACGACTAACAGCAGAGGAGTGGGCAGAAGTCAAAACCAGGTCCATCCAGGAGGGAGACTCAACCCAGCCCTGTTCGATATGCAGGGAGGAGTTTCGTCTGCAGCCACAGGTAATAACTGCTTTGAGAGGCATCGTGTCCATTCATGTGCCCTCTTCAATTTTGAATGCAACTTAAATAAATATTTTTACATTTGACAGTTAAGTGCAATGATTATTGTTGGTGCAAAATTAACATTGAAGCCAAAATATGACATTTAGCCTGTGACTCATGGCACAATCCCAAAATTGTACAAAATTTTAATATGTCAGTGCAATGTAGCCAAAGAGATTTAGCATTTGATGAGATTATATATTATACATATGGACTACAGAAAACATCCTTTTCACAAACTGTGCTTTCAAAACAAAGGTGCCATTTCTATAAGCTAAAGAATACAAGAAAGAGTAAATTCCATTTTGGAACTCACTCATTTATTCACAGTTATGTTATTCCAAACCTGTATGGATTTTATTTATTTTGCATTTAAAGAAACATTGACCTCACTGACGTTCATTGTATGAAAAAAAGCACTCATTTTACAAAATATCTTCTTTTGTGATACGGGAATGGAATGACATGAAGATATGAAAATTATGACGGAATTTTTATTTCTGAGTGAACTTAATATATATATAAATGAAGTGTGGAAGCCCATTTCCGCCACTGAATAAAAAATAAAAATTAAAAAAGGTAATTGCAGATTTTTATCTCACAATTCTAACTTTTTTTCTCAGAATTGTGTGATATGTTCGCAGTTGTGAGAAATTAAGTCACAATTCTGAGAAATGAAGTCAGAATTGTGAGATATAAATTCACAATTTTGAGTCATAAAGTCAGAATAGTATATAAAGTCAGAATTGTGACTGACAAAAAAAAAGACTGATATGTTCTCAGAATTGCAACTTTTTTCTCACAATTCTGACTTAAGAACTCAGTCAGAATTCTACATTTATATCTCGCAATTCAGACTTTATTTCTCAGAATTGCAACTTTATTTCTCATAATTTCGAGTTTATATCACGCAGTTGTGAGAAAAAAGTCACAACTGCAAGTTTATATTGCAATTTTTTAGAAAAAAAGTCAGAACTGCGTGATATAAACTCACAATTATGACTTTTTTTCTCACAATTGCTAGAGAAAAAGTCAGAATTGTGAGTTAAAAAGTTGCAATTACTTTTTTTTTATTTAGTGGTGGAAACAGCCTTCCATATTTAGGGAAGGAAGGCCCTTTTTTGACTATGAAGTATGAAGCCTATTATAGAAATGTTCTAAAAGATAAATATATTTCTCTGTTTTATGCAGAAATATAATGCATATTAAAATAAGAAAGAAATAAGCACTCTTGATTGTTCCTAAGAGAGCTAAACTTTCCCTCTATCCGCTCACTTACTATATTTCCTCTTTCCTTCTCATCTTCTTGAGTTCTTGCAGTGCTTTATTCTGTCAGTCAACAGAAGCTCTGCTTTTTCCCATATACACATGTACACGAAACACTCTTTTTAGTGTTCTGTAGCTACAAATTTGCCATAATGTCTTGTAACTCAACTGTATCATGAATGATGTAGTTAGGTCAGTGTGAAAGGCCAACCTGCCATTTTTACAGCTTCTCAATTCCCTTTTAAGATGCCAATCTCCTTAAGAATGCTGGGAAAAAAGACCAGCTGTTCAGAGCAGCAAAGACAACAAATTTGCCTTAGTCACATGATGTAAATATTGGTTTGAGTGTGTGTCTATATGTGTTATGTTAATCAGCTCAGCGTTTAATAATAGGTTTCAAATTATTTCAAGATGTTAAGAAGCAATTAGTATTGTATTATTATTATTGTATTAATATATATATATATTTATTTTTTTATATTATATGTATTAGTGGAAGTATGATTCTCAAAACAATTATCATTAGCATATACTCATTTTTGTAGGGATGAAGATTAATAAGATGCATAAAAGTAGATGAGCTTGTATATAAGTTATACAATAACAAAAGTATTGAAAGTCTGAAATATTATTAACTACGTAATACAAATTGATTTGAGAAATTGTAATATAATATAAATATATAAAACATAAAGCTTGGAACTATTGCATTGTTAACAAGTTAGCTAGCTGCTTCACCTGCTCTTTTGTTTGTTGATGTGGTGTGAGAAGTTTGTGCATGAATACAGTCTAATGAAGACTGAATGCATGTAGATTATCAGACAAGCTGGTGGCGGCTAGACTGAACTCTATAGGCAGTAGACAGACAGTATGTATACATATGCTCTCAGCTGCTGTTTCTGGTGACTAATCGAAAAAAGCACATCTTTTTTTACATAAACACACTGGCCACCTTGATCGATTCATTACCATACTGTATTTTTTGAGTAACATGCTGGAACTCACAAATGCTACATTTGGTCTTTCTATTTTTATAGATTCGCTAATTAAAATAGTTATGAAAGCATTTTTATTGATCTTTAATTATGTTTTTGTGGTCTTTGGTTAGGTTCTACTCTCCTGTTCTCATGTATTTCACAAAGTAAGTCATTACAGATCCTTTCAACATCATTAATTAGCATGCAGACTTTAATAACACCTTATGAGTTTGTGATTTAGTCCCTTTGTGTCTCTAATTTCAGGTGTGTCTGAAGTCTTTTGAGAAGTTCTCAGGCAGGAAGAGCTGCCCGATGTGCAGGACGGAGCAGTACGAGACAAGGGTGATCTATGATGGTGCTCGTCTCTATCGGGAAAAGTGTGCTGTCAGGTAAAGATGTGAAGATCACGTGGATGCACAATCTACAACTATTTAAGTTTCTCCCATTTAATCTCGTTACTGTTTTCTTTTACTGTTTGTTTTTCTTTTTTGAATCTCAGAATACAGGCTTTCTGGCGTGGCTACCTTGTTCGCAAATGGTACAGCAACGTAAAGAAGTACGTGCCGCCGAAAGACCAACAATTAAGACGAAGATTCTTTGAAAAAAAGGTAACTTTAATTGAGACTTAAGCTAAATTTTAGTCTGTTCATTGACACTACGGTCTCTTCTGTACAATAGCATTTTTAAGTTCATTAATTCGATAATTGAATTCTTGATATTTTTAAAATACTTAGAATATTTTGAATTTTATTGCCAAAATATGGGTTGTCTGGTAATTTTGCAAAATTATTCTGCAAAATGAAGAGGTAGTCAGAAAGAGTAAAAGCCCAAATGAAAAAGAATTAATTTTGTACAAGATTTGAGAGTTTAGAAATGAAGGCTTAAACAGTTTTTGTTTCAAAAATGTTATTTTCCATGGTGGTTTTTATCCACTTTTTGACCCTTCAGAGTGCAGGATACTGATATCAGGTGAAAGTGGTTAGAAGCTGTTGGTCAGGGACCTCGCTGACACAGACGTCTGTTCCTGCAGCCCCCTCATTATCCCACACAGAAGTCCCCATGCATTAGCCCAGGGAAAGCAAAGGTTGCCATCTAGTGAGGCAGCAACTGTCAAGTCTTGGTTACGGTTCTGGAACTGACAGCAGTATTCCAGACTCCAAGACATATTCTAGAACTGCTTTCAAAAGCAGAGTGTTTTTATTTAAAAGCATACAGATCTATACATTGACCAGTGACAGTATTGTATACTTTGTATAGTATTAGGGACTCTGTATGGTTCAGTTGTGATTGCTGAACAACTAATAGCTAAATGCTAGTTAGTTAGTGGCAGGAATGGCAGTGAAAAGGGGAAATGATCTACATTTACATCAAATGTATTAATTTAGCAAACACTTTATCCAAAGGTCACTAAATATTTTTAATGGAAAGCTAAAAACATAAAAAATTACATAGGCATTTAATTAACAAATGTATTTTTTTAAACCATTCTGTGTGTTGTTTTCTTTGTCTTAATTTCCATTTTATACAGTATGTGTAAGTAGCATGGGTATATTTGTAGCAATAGCCAAAAATACATTGTATGGGTCAAAATGATAGATTTTTCTTTTATGCCAGTATGTTACATTTATATGTACATTTCCTACCGTAATCATATCAAAACCTAATTTTTGATTAGTGATATGCATTCCTAAGCACTTAATTTGGACAACTTTAAGGTAGTTTTTCTCAGTGTTACGATTTTTTTGCACCCTCAAGTTTCAGATTTTCAAATAGTTGTATCATGGCCAAATACTGTATTGTCCTATCCTAACAAACCATACATCAATGGAAATCTTATTTATTCAGGTTTTGGATGATGTCTCATTCATCTTCAATTTCAAAAAATTGATCCTTATGACTGGTTTTGTGGTCCAGGTTCACATATACACATTTTAGATGCTTTTATTATCAATATAAAGTAGGTTTAATTTTTAATCTTTTGTTATAGTAATTATAGTATTTGTACTTTTCATGGGAAGTACTTATTGTAATGTTTTTTATTGTAAAACATGCATTGTATGAAAGGTGCTATACAAATTAAGTTTATTATTATTCTTAATGTTATTGAACAGGGTCAGAAACTAAAAAAGTAGTTGATTTACGGAACAAAAATTTACAGATAACCCCCTTGTCATCCAAGATGTTCATGTCTTTTCCTTCTTCATTTGTAAGGAAATTATGTTTTTTGAGGAAGACATTTCAGAACTTTTCTCCATATAGTGGACTTCTGTGGTGCCCGTGAGTTTGAACTTCCACAAAATGCAGTTTAAATGCAGCTTCAAAGGGCTCTTTGATTTAGCTAGGATGATTTTGAAGTTGGAGGAGAAAATGAGATGGGAGTGTTTTGACATACCCTAACTGTCATAAACAGGAATGCATACAGTTCACAGAGCTAGATGAGTGTTTGCGGTTAGAAAGTATATAAATTTTATTTTTTTTAGAAAATAACCGCTCGTTTCACAAGATAAGACATTTCTTCCTCAGCTGAAATCGTTTAGAGCCTTTTGAAGCTGCATTTAAACTGCATTTTGCAAGTTCAAACTTGGGGGCACCATAGAAGTCCATTATATGAAGAAAAATCCTGAAATGTTTTCCTCAAAAAACATAATTTCTTTACAGCTGAAGAAAGACATGAACATCTTGGATGCCAAGGGAATGAGTACATTATCTGTAAAGTTTTGTTCTGGAAATGAACTACTCCTTTAACAAGGGCTTGTGGCAAAAATGCAAAAATGAACTAAAATGCCTTATGAATGGCAAAAAATGCTCCTGCATAATTAAACAATGTATTACGTCTGTCGCAATTAAAATGAAACGTGAAAATTAATGAAAAGTGTCAATTTGCAGAATTACATTCGCTCACACTGCATCAGATTGCTTTTTACACGCTGTTTGTGCAGCGTTGAGCCTTATAACCAATCAAACGCATTTCTGATGAACTTAAGAATGAAGTGGCCATCAGAGGTGCTTAGATTAGTCAGCGCTAAAAACGCCAGAACTGTTAATAAGTACGCAAGCTCGCAAATTCCCTCATCACAAGCAACACAGTGTAGATACGATGTAAATAAAATAATAATTTAGTAGCTTCAATGATTATAACAGGAGTTTTTGTATAACTTCTGCTAGACTTGGCTAACATCATGGACTGACATGTCTGTGAGGTGCCCAAAACGAAACAAAAAGGTTTTATATTGTTTTCTATATCGATATTAATAATATTTATTACAATATAAAGTGCAATAATCTATAATAATGTTATTTGTCATAATATTGCAGCCCTTTTAGATACAATTTTTACTGTTTAATTATTGTTATTACCACTTTAAAATGTTGCAGTTGGATAAATGTAAGTATTTGACATTAAAGACAATAAAGTATAATAGTAAGGTGATTATAAAAATTAGCCTCACGAATAGGGCTGCACGATTAATTGCATTCAAAATAAAAGTTTATGTTTACATACTATATGTGTGTGTACTGTGTATATTTACTATGTGTAAATACACACACATATATATATATTAAAAAAATATTTGCATGTATATTTTTATGTAATTTATATTATATATAAATATAAATATTAACATTTATATATACATAATAGACATACAGAGTACATACAAATATAGTATGTAAAAGAAACTTTTCATTTGAATGAGATTAATTAGTATTAAATCGTTTTGCAGCCTTACTCACGAATGTAAAAAAAAAAAAGCAATTCCAGGAAAAAGTAAATTTTGACCCTATTTTTGAAGCAACTTACAGTGCTTTCAAGGTATACATTTGATCATTTTTTCTCTTGGGGTTTAGACCCATAATCTTGGTATTGCTGGTGCCGTGATATAACATTGGTGCGATGTTACGTGGATTATTTGGCTTGTAACTTGTTCATGAGTTAATGGTGTTTCTCTGGACCTTTGGCACACCAGGATGCAGTTAACCAGCTAAACAACACAAGAGGGAAGGAATGTAGTATGCTTATCGCTTTGCTCTCAGATAGGTTTTCAATCAACTAGTCGCTCGTCGTTTTTTTCCCCCTCAGGTACCTCACTGAGTCAACATATTAGAAAGTTAAATCGGTGACATTAAGATTGATTGTACCTGCCCCCTCTTTTCCCTGAATGTGAGGAGGCAGAGTTCACAGTGCCAAGTGTTGTTTGTCCATCTTTAGGAAGGTCTATGTTTGAACTCCGTGGAACGCTTAACGTCTGTTTAATTACTGATCAAATACAGCTATAAAGAAAGCATTGATGTCATTCGCTGCAATAGCCGCCACAGGATGTGTGTGCGTACTTGTGCATGCTTAATCTTGCAGGTCAATTTCTGGGATCGTCCAGAAAGTTTCCTTTTATACGTCCATTCACATGGCTATTGATCTGGCTGTTAACAGCTTTTCATTGTCAGCGCAAGACTCAGAATTGATCTATGTTATGACGGAACATCAGTTTGCCTTGTCATGTCTGCCCGAAAGCCATTTTCGTGTCATTTCTTTCCTTAATCAGTTTCAGGAGATGAACGACAGCTTGGTGCAGTCATGCAGCATGGACGTGGAAGCCTTCCTGAGCGATATCGATCGCTCCGTGGCCACGAGCCACCACATCCTGCGCCGCTTCGCCGACAAGTACGCGGGCGCGTCTGAAATGGAGGATAAGGACTGGCTGGAAGCTCAAGAGAAGGTTTGCGCTAATGCCGCTGCTCCTTCACCTACACACGCAGACGGAGACTGAAATACCAGAGTACTTTTATAAAAGAGCAGCTCATCAATGCCTCTAATCCCTCTCTGCAGTCGCTCCTCGGTCCTGCCCTTCGCCCGACGTGCCGCCACCTGTCCCAGAGCGCTCGAGCCGCGCTGGCGGCACAGATGTTCCAATTCAACAGTATCAAACCCTCCACGAGATGGTTGTTTACCTTGCTAATGAATGAGTGGAAATAATCCACCGTGTTTACTAAAAAACACAAGCTGCGCGGATAATGCGCGCCTAGCCTTTCATTACATGCGAGCTGAAGAAAAGATTTGGCATTTCAGTGGGCCTCATTGTTATTGTGCTGAGGCAGCCAATGGCAGCCATCCACTAAAAAAGGAAATGCTCATTTTTTATCTTCTGGATGAGAGGTCGGCCAGATAACTTGAGACTCTCAAACCTAGAGTTAGCAGAGTTCAAGTCAGAACCAACCCGTTCCCACCCAGACAAACAGAACGAACAATTATGAAACGTTCTCGTGCGAAGCGATTGGCCGCTGCTGAATAAAGGAAGCTTGACAGTCAGTTAATGATTATGGCTGCACACCTACCTTCTGTTAGACTCAACTGAACTACAACTGCGATACGAGCTGCACACGGCCGTCATAAATCTGCTAATCATTTTGCCCTGATAATGTAGCAGGAAAACACATTTTTCATTTCACAGAATCAGCATTTCGGAGGCCTAGAAAGCATGTGCTTGCTAATAATTTAGTATGATGATGAATACAAATTAACATTATACTACTGGTCAAAAGTTTGAACTTTTGTGTCGTAAGAAGTCTCAACAAGGCTGCATTTATTTGATCAAATTAAAGTAATATTGTGAAGTGGTATTACAAATTAAAATAATGTTTTCAGTTTATTCCTGTGGTGGCAAAGCTGAATTTTCAGTAGCCATTACTCCAGTCTTTAGGCTTTTTCTTAAGAAAATGTTTTAAAATGCTTATTTGGTGCTCGAGAAACATTTGTTATTATTCTCATTCTCACTGTTAAGTGTGAGTGTGTTCTTAATATTTTTTGTGGAAAATGTAATGCATACCATTCAGATTTTTTATTTATTTTTTTTGAAGAAACTAATACTTTAATTCAAGGGTAGCAAGGATAAATTAATCAAAAGTGACAGTAATTTTTTATTTGCTTTTAGAACAAGACAAAATAAGACGTACAAAAAAACAGTACAAAATAGAGGAAAATATAAAGCTAGTCTGACAATAAGCAAAGGAAAAACAAACGCACAATGACATTAAATTTACATTTAATTAAATAAAGTGGAAATTGATTATTTGAGAGCAAAAAAGGGAGAGAGAGAAGAAAAAACAAAAATAGAGAAAGAGGAAATAAAGAAAGAACATAATATTAAAAAAATATTTCAAATAATCACAGTGTACACTACCAGTCAACAGTTTTTGAACAGTAAGATTTTGTTTTTTAAGAATTCTCATCTGCTCATCAAGCCTGCATTTATTTGTTCCAAAATACAGCAAAAACAGTACAATCATGAAATATTTTTACTACTTAAAATAACTGCTTTCTATTTCAATATTTTATAATGTAATTTATTCCTGTGATCAAAGGTACATTTTCAGCATCATTACTCCAGTCTTCAGTGTCACATGATTCTTCAGAAATCATTCTGTAATGTGCTGATTTGCTGTTCAAAAACATTTATTATTATTATTTTTATTGTCAACAGTTAAGTACTTTTTTTCAGGATTCTTTGATGAATAGAAAAGCTTTTGTAACATTATACACTATACCATTCAAAAGGAATCACAGGAATAATTTACATATTAAAATATATTCAAAGAAAAAAAACATTATTTTCAGTAGTAAAAACATTTAAAAATTGTACTGTTTTTGCTGTACTTTTGATCAAATAAATGCAGGCTTGGTGAGCAGAAAATACTTTTTTTTAAAAAACAAAAAATCTTACTGTTCAAAAACTTTTGACTGGTAGTGTAATTAAGTAAATAAATAGATTATAAAGGAGAGGGGAGAAAGAAGAACAAAAAAAGTGACAATAAAGACATTCATAATGTTACAAATGCTGTTCTTTGGAATTTTCTTTCTAGCAAAGAATCCTGAAAAAAATGTATCATAATTTCCACAAAAATAAGCAAAAAACATTTTTAACATGGATAATAATAAACATTATTAATAACGGAGTACCAATAATAACTGAGCAGCCGACCACAGTTAACCAGAAGAAATCTAGCACAACTTGGCACCTAGCATAATAATCGTTTTGAATTTTCAGTTAGTAGGAATGAAATATGTAAATGGTGGTCTGATCAACAGAAGCAGGGCAGAGATTTGATTGAGCTGCACTACTGATTGCTGGTGTCAGAGTGGTGTCTCACCAGCATTAATCATTGTGCATTTTAAATAATTATAGTCTCTTAAAAGTCAAGAATTGTCCCTGAAAGCACATTTTATGGGAAGTGCACAATTAATGTTTAATCGTAATAGGCCATGGGCAAAATTTGCAAATGGATACTGTATGATTTATATTATGTAGCTGACATTTTAGCACCCCATTGAAAGCAACTGGATGGGCATTATCAGTTTAATTCTCACTAGCAGGCAACATTACCGTTTGTCCATACTCACTTACGTGTTTACTACTGCCAATTCCTAATGCTGAAATGACATTACAAATGATTATTTTTCTTGCTTCCACCAGGCTGTCCAGCGGGGTGTTCAGGACTGCCCCATTTGCCTAAACCATTTGGGCTCATCTAAAGATGACAGGAATGTCCTATTATTGTCCTGTTCCCATCTCTTCCATGAACCCTGTCTGCAGGCCTTTGAGCGTTTCTGCCATGAGGTGAAACCCACATGTCCCCTCTGCCGCTCACACTATGCAAAAATGCTTGTTTCACATTAAAGCTCTGTATATTTATTAGATAGACTTGATGTTCTAGTTTATTAGACAAATTAAACTTATCCCACATCACAGTAAAAAGGCTGAATGCAGATTAATTCAGAAAGAAGTCAGATTAAAAACTGTCAAAAGTCACAAACTTTATTGTAAACTGAATTGGAATACAAAGTAAACTAAACATTTTGCTTCACAAACATTGCAATTAAACTCTACAAATACAAGAGAAAACATTCTGAAAATACATTCACACGTGTAAAAGAAGCAACAGGCAAAAATGGAAACTGAATTAAGTTGAGAATTCAAATGAGACCGACAGACATTTAGCCTCTGATGAACAAACAAGCTGTTTTGGTGTGTAGACGCAATGAAACGCTGTCTGTCAACAGTTCAACAGACTGATGAACTGAAAATACCACAGCATCTTTGACATGGTATGTTTTGTAAATCTCATAACAATGTTGTACAGAGGATGGGAGGACAATGAACAACAAGCGGATCAAGCAGATTATAGAATGTGGAATGAATCGGCTTCTTTCTCTTTCACAGTTAATTCTAGTATATCACTGCAAATGCCTCTATTTTAAGAAACCCAGCACATTAACTGACACACCAGTCCTCAAAAACCAATGAAATTAAAGCCAGAGAGTAGAGTTTAGTATTATATAGTTAATAATGAATTTCAGTATTGTACAGTTAATGACATAAGATGTTCTGGCATTACAAAGTTTGTGCAGACAAAAGTGACATTAACGTTTAATACACATACACACAAAAAAAGAAAAAAACATTAAAGAGCTTACTTCAGTGACACAATTATTGACATAACACACTTATTCCCAAGATATTTTCTTACAAAATATTCTTTGTGCAAATCAACAGGAAGAAAAAGATCATTTACATGTAACTTTTTTAAATCCATGACAATAAAAACACCAAAACAAAGCATCAAACTGAACCACAGAACCCACTGAGGTGTCAATCGTTAAATGACCTTTTTTCACAGGCTTTGAATTCAGCATCCCTCATGTGAATCCTTAACTTCACAGACACTAAATCCAACTAAGCCCGAGCATTAATATTCCATATCAGTGCCCTGATAGTTTCTTTTGCCTTTGGCCAGTTTGAGTTAAAAGATACGCCCTGTCGTTTTGGTAGCCATGTTATTGACAATCACAAGAGGGATTCACAGTGAATTAGTCAATAAAAAGGTACACACGCTAACAATCCGTCTCACTCTTTCACTCATTTGCACGCCTCACACATGCACAACTAGTCTCCTCAATACTGGACGACAGGAGACAAAACCGAAAAAAGCCTAGAAAGCCTGTTTAAGGCATCAGAGGTGATTTTTTTTGTTGTTTGTTTTTTACAATAAACAAATGTTGAATGAATAACTGTCTGAACTTTTCCACAAATAGCATAGTATGAATGAGGCTCAAGAGCCGTTTCATATCTACATTCTACAAAAATAAAAAGAGGAAATATACTGTATATACATGTAAATACAACATTTACATTATTATGAGGCTTGCCGTAGTTAAACAGACAAACAGTGAAAAGAGAGAAATGTCAGGAATGGCCGAAACTAATTTCTTCATGTTCTTTTAGCCTGTTGGTTTTGTCGTCACAATGGGAATGTTCGGAAACCATACTGAACATATTGTTCATAAACTGTAGTTTTTAGACAAATAAAGCTTCTATGACACTGTATTTCATAGCTACAAAGGAGACCCTTCAACGAGTCGTGCTGCTTTCTACATGCGTAATGACAACGGACTCCGCTCGGACTTCACATTCATTTCACTGCACAATAAGCTTTAACAGGCGTGAATCAGACTAGTCCTGTTTTCACAGCCTTTATATACAAGATCCTACATAATGTAAAAGTTTGCGCAGATCAGTATTTCATTAGACCGAACAGGCTGAGCTGGCTTATGATCCAGCATGAAAGTGAGCGAAAACAACATACACATATCTATGCTCATGGACAATCTGCCATTTGCAAAAAGCAAAGCAGCTGCAGAGGTACAGACTAGATGTTCGAAGGCTGTTTATGCTGAAATAAGGCAAGTATATAGATCCTTACAAGCTCTGCAGCAATAACCAAGTTCAAGGATGTATGTTATTGGTTATACGCTCTCAGTTTGCGTAGTACATGTAGCATAGTATCAAATGTTGGAAAGGAAGTAGCAGCAGATTTAAGTACAGGAACAGGAAGCATATCCCAAGATTGTGCCTCACCTTCTTCTAAATATTTGGTGCGTTTTACTACCACGACAATAAAAAAAAAAAAAAAAAAAAAAAAAAAAAAAAAAAAAATCGCTGTGGTTTCAATTTTGCCGCCTCCCTTATTCAAGACTACAATAAACTACGATCCATTAAATGTGTTGAATCATTGAGGTCGCAACATTCCTAAACACAATCTGCCGCAACCTATTCAAGTAAACACAGTAACAAGTTGGTAGTGACTTGAACCCATAATATCCACTTCTGAACCTTGCCTACCAATGAAAACGACAAGAGCGGTTACAGTGCAAGAAGAAATTTGGCAGGTAGGCTCCTCCACTCTTAGTAACATTCTGATACTACCCAGAATATGCCAAAATTGTGAGTAAGGCACATGTTTGGGGAGTTTCCTTGTTCATTCCCATGACTTAATTCTGTCACATCCAACAAACCTGAATTGTCACAGTAAAGCATGAGGAAACTAAAATCATAACGCTTCCTCATTTATAACTGATCAAATTATAAATAATTGATCTTCATCTTAAAGTGAATGTAAACATATGCAATGGCAGACAAAGATTACAAAACTCACTCTACACTTCAAGCAATAAATTTGACAGCTATCTACCAATGCATTGACTGGCTATCACATTTTGCTTGTAGATTGGGATTTTGCAATGTGCCTTATTTGCATAAGAACCAGTTCATTTGGCATTAAATATGTGTCCGTTATATACGTTGAGATTTCTTTCCCAGTGTTAAATTTAAACGCTCTGCAACAGTTTCTAATACAAGTACTAATATTAGATGTAATAAAGGTGTCTTTCTTGTCAATATCAAAGATGTTTATATGGCATTTGTGTGCTGTTTTTATGGGAGCTGCCCTTAGGTCCAAATTTGCCAAAAGTTCCACTTAACTTTACAAAATACTGATCTACAAGGGTGCAAAATGTCACAAATAATTCAGGAGGAAATGATATGCCCTAACTGAGACTAATGCATGCTTTATTACACCTGAAATAATCAGCTTGGCAAACAGCTTAATATTTCCCCTAATTAAACTAGAGAAAAATTATAGATAATAAAAATAATAATAATTATCCCTCATTGAAGGGTGCAGTCAGGAGGCCTTTTAGGTGCGCAGGTCGGCAAGAAAACAACATTTTCTCACTTAAAGGGACAGTTCACCCAAAAATTTGAATTCTGTCATTTTTTACTCACCCCTATGTTTCAAACCTGTAAGACATTCGTTCATCTTCAGAACACAAATTAAGATTATTTTTTGATGAAATCTAAGAGCTTTCTGTCCCTTTAACACCCAGAAAGGAAGAAAGGACATTGTTAAAGTAGTCCATGTGACATCAGTGGTTCAACCGTAATTTTACAAAGCTACAAGAATATTTTTTTGTGCGCAAAAAAAAAAAAACGAAAATAACAATTCCAAGTGACTTGGAGGAGAAGAATTATTTAATAAAGTCATTATTTTTGTTTTATTAGCACACAAAGTATTCTGGTAGCTTTGTAAAATTACGGTAGAACCAATCACATGGGCTGTTTTACAGAGAGTCCTTACTATGTTTCTGGGCCTGGGAACATCTCAGTTCCATTGGTGTCTATGCAGAGTCAGAAAGCTCTTAGATTTCATCCGAAGTATCTTAATTTGTGTTCCCCGAAGATGAACAAGGGTCTTTGGAACGACATAAGGGCGAGTAATTAATGACAGAATTTTCATTTTTGGGTGAACTATCCCTTTAAGAGAATTGAAATGAAAAGACTTACAAGCTGAACAACAAACACTGTTAACCCAAATGAAATCATTTTGAATCTCAAACTGGTTAGAGCTGGAAGCATTTTGCAGTGAGGTTCAGAGGTACATACACTACTGTATCATTGATTGCTCAAATGAGTGATGGACATATTCTACATGCTGGGTGACTCCGAGTCTAAGCACTTCAACTATTTTTTTTTTTTTTGTGTTTTTTGGTGCTTTCTGAATGTATACCACTACTACTCTTAAAATGAAAGATCCAACTGCATATACATGAGTTTGTGTGAGAATGGCTCGATTTTGTTCTCACAGAGTTTTCTGATGCCCGTTGACAGCATGTTTCCCTGACTCTGCGTCTGTTGTACTGTTGGACAGATTTAATTTATCCAGACCTGAAACCAAAGAGAGAGTATTTGAAACATTTCGACTGTCTTAGACAAATAATATGGCATTTCAAGACTAAAACTACAGTGTGCATTATTTGCACCATCATTAGTATGCTCTGCTAGTGACCGCCCTGAATATATAGACACAAAGACATGAGCATAAAAAGAGATTAGAGGGAAAAAAAAAGTACAAAACGAGACTGCGGAAACCAGAATTTTTTTTGAAGATTAAAAGGGTCATGAACTGAGAAACCACAACATCCTGTAAGTTTCAGAACTGAAAACGTTTTCTGTTAGTCTAAAAACAGCTTAAATTGAAGCCAGTCTGCCCAAAACGACAGGTTGTGGAATGTGCCACTCTATGATGTATGTAATAGTGGGGCTAAACACTGCCTCCGCTGAAGAAGATTAACACCTGCTTCAACATCACTGCCTGTGTAGCTCCGCCCACTGATTCGCACATGTAGTATAAATAACGAGAGAGGCAAACGTAGGTCTATGCAGAAACTAAACAATAAAGATGGCTCTAAAGACAACAAGATGCTGTAAAGTTGTGGAAAAACAGTCTTTGCATTTCATTCCTTCTGATCCCAAAATTAGGAAAGAGAAGATGAACTTTCAAGGTTTGAAATTAATGTTTTTACTTGGTAGCACTGGTGCTCCCAAATTCAAAAAGTTAGGAGCACCAAATAAAATTTAGGATCACCCAATGAATATTAATGAGCATCACAACTGCCAACTGAGAGGAACGGCCAGCAACATCCCGATGATTAATAGCTCCACCAGTCGAACCTGATCCTGAATTCTTTACCACACACTTCTTTTTAGTAATGCACTGATCTTGATTCTTAATGGCTAATTCTGATTACCGATGCTTTACAAACAAATGGGCTATTTTAATGATTATTTATTGCCTTAAGAAAGGGACAAGAAAGAATGAAAATGAGTACATGAACAAGATATTTATTTTCTCTATTACAGGTCAAACTCTCTAGCCATTTAAATTAGAGGCAACCACGGCATTTTTAAACTTAATCCACTCAAAGACGCTGCATGTTTTCTTATTTCTGAAGCTGTTTCTGATTTAAATTAGATTATAATTTCAATATCTGAAGCAAAAATAGAATGATCTGAGAGACTTTATCTTTGTGAAATTATGCTACATAAAACACCTGGGCCAAACCACACATGAAAGATAACTTACTCCAGTAATCAGGCGCTGTTTGACTGGCTTTTTATTCATTTATATTATTATTATTATTATTTTTTTTTTTTTGAGTGCGCACGCTTTAAATGTAAGCACACGTCAGAACAGCACGCGAATGAAATGTTTAAGCGGCAAGGTTGAAAGCACATGCAAATAATGTGTGATTGCAAATAAGTGCAGTGTTTAGTGAGTGGAATTCTGCTGCGGAGTAAACATTTGGTGTGAATGTATGTTGCGTGAGACGGAGGCGCCAGAACTGCAACTGATTGAATGTGCGCTGTAGCGCAATACTTTATCTGCGATTATTTCTTCAATAATAGCAGATCGTAGGGATATTTTAATCATCCACATTCAAAAATGTTCATATCGTACAGCACTAATTGCAATGCAGTGCAAATCCCGAACAGCGATTGGTGGAAAGAAAACGTTTGGAGCAAAAACCGTCCGGTTCCGAGTTCCAACGGAGCACAATGTGAGTGATTGACGGCTAATATCTAAAATCTGCATTAAAGCTAAAAATGTAAAGATGAAGTTTAATTGGTTATGTAAGCTACTGTTGGATAAAACGGCTCACAGCAGTCATATACTGTGCAGTACCTAGCGAAAGTAAGACCACGTCAGTAAGAACTTGGTCTTTTATTTACATCATCTTACCGCAGATTTGTGTACAAACAAGGAACAATTCGATGCAGGATTTTCAGAAAGACTGAAACTAAAAGACAATGCTGTGCCGGCTATATTGAATCCGACAGTAATGTGCCACCACACAAGTGTGAGTGTTTTTATTATGTGGTCACTATTGCTTTGTCTTTTATTGTTATTTTTTGTCTGTTTGTTTGTCTAAATCATAGCAGCGTCCATCTATGAGCGTCCATCTATGATAACAAGTGTTAGCCAATCATAGCAGAGTGTTTTTTTCTGAGTCTACAATCCTTTACGCCTATTCAAACAGAGCGTTGTGATGAGGAGGGTTAAAAAAAGCACAGAAAATAGCCTATTAGTTCTAAAATATGTTTTTTTTAATGTAAAAAGTCTTGATAACATTATAAGGGGACCTCAGAGAACAGTACAAAATAATGAAAAAGGCAGTTCATGACCCCTTAAAAGTATGATATAAGAAGAGCTAGCAGAATGGAGTCAGGCAGAATACGTTACCGAGGGCCTTGAGGAGTTCCTCTCGCACAGCAGATGTGAATTTTCGGACCAGACACAATGTGGTTACCACAGCAAACAGAAGATTGTACGAAAGTACAATGTAAAAATTTCCAAGCCAATTAAATCGTCCAAAATCACCCAGGAGATCAAACCTTGTTATTCCTGCAGAAAGTAAGAGACAGAAAAATGGTCAATTCTCAGATTCCCTATTGTGAATACAGCATGTGCAATTTGACATAAATTAACACAGGTTATCACTTTATCACTTCACACAGCTGGGATATAAACAAGATAAAATAAGGCTAAAAATACAAATGCATTTGTCATTAAAATGACAAATTATTTTAAAGAGATTCATTTTACAAAGTGATTTAACCTCCTCAAAGAGGATTCCAAGTAATATACAGAAAACACTTTCCAAATCAACATTCCAAAGATTTTAAACATTTGTCAGAAGACAGATAAATGATTAACAACCATTTATCCTTTTCAAACACTAACTACAAATTAAGCACTTTTAATTACAGTTCAACTAGTTTCATATTTCAAAATAGAACAATCTGCCTCCCTTTTTCCCCCCTTTAAATGCATCATGGCTTTTTTTGGGTATGATCCCCCCCCCCCTCCCCTCTCTCTCTCTCTCCTGCTTTTGGGTGCTCCTTTAAATAACATTATAACTCAACCTTTTTCTGGACTAGCTCTAAATAAAACATTGGGTACAACAGGCTGACTCCTGAGGATATCTTAAAACAACTTCAGTGTTTCCCATTCAAAATCTCAAGCATCGCAAAAAAAAGCCTGAGTTGAAAGCGGTAAAAAAAAAGGGTCAAGTTTTCATCCGTGGGCAAACATCCTAGGTTAGGAGTGCTTAGTTTTCAGACTGACCGACTAGCATAAAAAAAAAAAAAAAAAAAACTTTCACTAATTACTGCAAAAGACCAACAGTGTATATTTGCAAACCTAAAACCTGAAATAGATTCATTAGTTTTACTGATTATTTTTCTCTCTTTTTTTACTTCAGGATTTCTCTTCCCTAGAATATCCACCTTGAAAAATCGTTTGTAGTTTTTTTTCCATGAGTCCTAAAAGGAGAGAAAGCTCCAGTAGGATACATTAAAGAAATCAGTTTTAATTAAACGCACTCTTGACTTCATGATCACTTAATAAGGGCAATGACCATTTTCTGAGTTCTGCAATGTTTAAAGGAAATTATAAAGAGAATCAGATTCAAATTGAGTAGAATTCTAAACAGAACACATCCAGTTATTTAAATATGCACTTAGAAATGAATATGCTATGTCAAAAGGTTTCTCTTATGCATGCCTGATTTTTTGACTGCGGTTAAATTCACAGCATTATCCCAAGTAAATTAATTATATAGAATCTAATAACATCTATAGTCCTCCAGACAGAACAACGTCTATAACCGCTAGTCACTGACAACCATGTTGAATTTAAACAAATAGCATAAAACATTAGGTAAACGACACTCTCTTACTCATGTTCAAATCTTTTATATAGCAAATCAGGTGACCCCCTGTAATAGCTTAACGAAATAAAGAAACCCAAGTAACCTACTTCTCAGAACTGAAAAGAAAAAAAAAAATAGAAAAGAGTTTAATATGGTTAAAAAAGCAGAGTGTTAGGGTGAGACTTGTTAACTGTCTGTGTAAAAGTCACTGCTGTCACACAAGTCAGTTTGCCTTTCCCACATTTTCAACAGCCTTCTGTAGTCTGTTTATGTATACGTGCACGCACACACACACGATACGCATTATCACTTAACCCAACCCTTAACCCTAAATGTAACCCCCACATATATAGATAGATAGATAAATATAGATATAGATATATAATATATACTATAAGTGAGGACATGTTTGAACAGAGAGAATATTTTGACCCTCACAAATATAGCCAAAACCTGTACATATTGCACACAAACACATGCACACACACACACACACACAATATTTCTACAGGACTTCCATCTTTCCACACAGGGGACGTCCGTGAGTCTACTTGCTAGTAATTGCGTTTTAATTTGTCTGAGACTCTGATGACCAAAGTTGTTGAAATTCTTTGGTCCAAAAAAAAAAAAAAGCCTACTTCATGCAGCCTCTCCTTTCATCTATTCAGTGCAGCACAGCAGAAATGTTGATATTTTTCTGAGTCTCCCAGTGAGTCACTGTACTCACTCATTCACTCGCACATACACACAATGCTATTTGAACAGCTGTGTCTGTAGCTTGCCATGTTGTTTATTGCAGCTATTGTGACGGCTGCTTGTCTCGCTCCATTCTTGTGCAAAATCTCTATGGCAAATCCTGCTGGAATGTAACTTGTTAAATCTTAACAGTGGAAATGAGTTTGCCTGTACGTGTATACGTCAGTGCTAGTGGAAAATGTGAAAAACGGTAGCATCCAAATACAAACAAACAGTTGATGCAATGTTTATGGCAACCCCAAGAAGTACACAGAGGTTTATGAAGGATAGTGCACAGGTCAGGAGGAGCTTACCAAGTGTTCGGGACATCACAGGCAAGGCCGAGCTCAGCACTAGAATGGATACACAGCAACCAATGATCTACAAGAAAAAAAAAAAAAAAAAGACTGAGACTAAGAAACATTTTCACCATTCCAAATTAAATATGTGACCCTGGACCACAAAACCAGTCATAAGGGGCAATTTTCATCATCATCATCTGAAAGCTGAATAAATGAGCTTTCCATTGATGTATGGTTTGTTAGGATTAGGGTTGGGTATCATTTGAATTTTAATTGATTCAGATTCTTAACAATTCCTAGTTTCGATTCCAATAACATAAAACAGTCAATAAAAAAATTAGGTCAAACATTTTTATTCTGTATTTTTACAAAACTTTCTGTTGCAGCTGAATAGCATGAGCAAAAATCAGCAGCCTATAGAACACTAAGAGGAACCTTTGCCTATGGTTTTAACAACAAAAAAAATACCACAGCAAAAACAACCAGACTAATATAATTTTCCAACATTAAATTGTTAAAGACAAGTAAACAGTCAGTAATAAAATAGGAACAAGCAAATTAATGAGTAATAGCATAAATAAATCAAAAGTTTAAAAACACTGCATAGTTTTCTTTTTTATAAATAAAAAATAAAGTTATGAAAGATATACAGTCAAGATCAGTGAATGACTTTTTGTTCTTGGATTAACATTAATGACAGGCAGCATGTTTATTAGCTGTCTCTTTAACAACGAATGCACGCACATCTAAAAATACTGTTACACATGCGTTTTCTTTCTCATCTGTTTACTTTCACTTTCGACAAAAAACGGCTGTGTTTATGATGATATACTGACGTATTTTTGTGCATACTGGGCGGTAAATGTGAAAGAAGTCAGAGCTGGCCCAGAGCGACCTTGTCTGCAGTGGAAATGCACTGAACGGATCGAGAACATACACAGGCCGGGAACCTGCACCAGGACCACTGTTCATTGTGCTCGCTGCACACAAACGGTGTGCAAGTTCTTTCCCTTCCTGCACTTAAAACTTATATAAAAAAATAAAAAAATAATAAAATAAATCAAAATATTGAGAAAAATCACCTTTAAAGAGGTAGTTGACTTCCAGAATTTTTTTACGGATAATGTACTCACTCCCTTGTCATGCAAGATGTTCATGTCTTTCTTTCTTCAGTCATAAAGAAATTATGTTTTTTGAGAAAAACATTTCAGGATTTCTCTCATATAATGGACTGCTATGGTGCCCCCCGAGTTTGATCTTCCAAAATGCAGCTTAAATGCAGCTTCACAGGGCTCTAAACGATCCCAGCTGAGGAATAAGGGTCTTATCTAGCGAAATAATTTTCTATAAATAAAATTTACAATTTAGATACTTTTTAACCTCAAATGCTAAAACTTTTCCGGTTCAGGACAGTCAGGGTATGTTGAAAAACTACCATCTCTTTTTCTCCTCCAATCTCAAAATCATCCTAAATCGCTGCAGAAGTACCAACCCAGTGTTTACAAAGTGAACATGCAAAGAAGGTCAAACGCCCTTTACAAAAAAAAGGTACTTTAAAAATCACATTAAAATGCGAATGCAGGAATTGTTAAGCGGAAATGCACGCGTCTTATCAAATACATGGATTTTGGAAATTTGGCACCGGTTCTAAAATGGAACGTGTTCTCAATACCCAACCCTAGTTAGGATAGGACAATATTTGGCTGAGATCCAACTATATGAAAATTTTGGAATCTGAGGGTGCAAAAAAATATATAAATACAAGGAAAAAATCACCTTTAAAAGTTGTCCAAATGAAGTTCTTAGCAATGCATATTATTAATCAAAAATGATTTGATATATTTACAGTAGGAACTTCATTAAACATGATCTTTACGTAATTTCCTAATGATTTTTGGCATAAAAGAAAAATCTATAATTTTGACCCATACAATGTATTTTTGGCTATTGCTACAAATATACCTATGCTACTTAAGACTGGTTTTGTGGTCCAGGGTCACATATACGATAAAAGATTTGGAACATTGAACAATTTATGAATGTTTTATACATTTAGTCCAACTAAGTGTGAGCAGGCCTTAAAACTGAAGCAGTGTTGCAGATCCTACCGTTGTCATGGTGGTGTCGTCCTTTCTGGGAGTGAGCTCCTGAAAGATACGAAGGCTATAGAAGCCGACCACAGATGAGACCATCAGATAACTGTTCAAGAGTTAAGATGAACACAGTAGTTTCCGTCAAACCGTTCACTAGCATTTCCCTCTAGAACACACTCACAACAATCATAAGCAAACAACTGTGAGTCCCTTCACTAAACAAACACAATCTGTGATCAAACACTAGACTGGAGCTTATACAGCATTAGAGTATCACACACAGCAAAGGATACAACATGAGAATGATTTCAACAACCGCCTGGGCGACTCCAAACGTGGATAAGGAGGCATTGCCAATACCTCTCTCCTGCAGAAACAAACAGTGGAAGTTAGTGTCAATGGTTATGTTCATGAATTGATTTCAAAAGTGGTTTCAAAATATGATTCATTTTTTTTGCGTGTCTCTCAAAGAGGCTCTAGACTGAGGCAATACTTTGACATGGAGTAAGTGCATGTAGTGGACGTGTTTTAGCGACGTGCCCAATGCAAAGGCTCCTGTTACAACTGAAGCTGTGTAATCTAAATAAGACTACAGTGTTGACACCTCAGTGCTTCAGGCAGTGAGAGCAGAAAAAAGCGGCACAAATATTTGGAGCTGTTCTGAGTGAACGCTATTATGAAGAAATAAAACATATAAAGCTCAGATTAGTGAAGTTTCCCCTCTCACCAATGAGGACAGACAGAGTGAAATTGGCGAAGTAATGAATGGAAGCAGATGAAAGAAATCTTTTTAAATTCACCGCCGCTCACACACGCATAATATGCGAGCAGGTGTTCAAACAAAAAAGAAAAAGGAAAAAAAAAAAGGCAGTGGTGCTCTTACAGTAAGAGCCTGCACAGAATGAATGGCTGCCAAAAATTAAGAGAAAAATGTGGAAAAAAATAAAAGAAACCAAAACAAATGCACTGGCAAACAAAGTTTTCAATCTCAGGCCTTTAATATCTTTTGAAGTCAT